>NC_135057.1:15175357-17724634 GCF_051014685.1 Ptiloglossa arizonensis
GAATCGAGTCCGAGGTACTCTAGGATCGCTGGCGCGTTCTCGTCGTGGTTCACGGCTGGCTCGACGTACTTTCGGGGGGAATCCCGAGAACGCGAGATCTTCGAGATCGTTTCCGGCGAGGGACGAGTCGCCGCGGCCGTGTTCCGCGAAATACGCTCAGCTACGGACGACGATACGCGTGGATCGTAAATTCTTTGGAAAAGTTCTCGTCGAATCGTTCCCTTCGCGATTTTATCGCGACGTTGACCGGGAAATTCCCCTTGCCGTGTTTTCGACGAGTCACCCGGTATTCGCGGTCCAGCCGGCTCGCAGCCTCGCGCGTAGCCCGGAGCCGTGCCGGTCGAGCGATCGAACGCGTTCACCCGAACGGTTTCGAAGCTGCGCGAGCTCTGGATCGAAGCTCGAAAACCGAGCGATCGTCTCGAGGATCGACCCGAGTTCCTACTACGTCGAAGAACGTTTCGATCGAATATTTTTCCCGTGGGAGAGCCACGGTCGAATTCGCGCGGGCGATAGCCGCGAGACGCGGTTTCGACGGGCAAGGGGCGGAATTTACGAGCTCGTGGGGCAAGAATACGAGCCAGCGGGCGGGCGGGTGGGCGATCGAGCGAGCCTACGCGTCCGTCCTGGTGGTAATAATCGGAATGTCTCTGTCAATAAAGCGACCGCACATTACGACCGGTGGGGCGGGTCGCGCGGCGCGCGGGCAGAGGTCGAAAATGCACTGCCTCCGGTGTTTCGCGGGGAAACAGGGAACAACAGCGGGGATTATTGGCCGACCGGAACATAATTTCGCCGATCGGTACACACGGCAAACAGGCGAGCCGCGGAACAACGTTTCCAGTCTCGTGGACTCTCGACGCGACTCGATCGGGTTGCCCTCGAGCGGAAAGGAGACGCGGCCGGAGAGAGAGAGAGGGAAGCTTCACCGAGAAATTAGATTATAAATTTAGCGAAGGCGATACGCGAGCTGGAACGTCTCGGCGGCACCTGAGCCCTCGTGCATACATTCCGGAGAATGGAGAAGTAGCCGTCGTATCGCGCGCGAGCGGTACCGCTCTCCTCAGGATTCCGGATTATTTTTACGAGCTCGTGCCTTAATTTCGAATTCCATCGTCGCGAAACTGCGCGGGGATAAGGATCGAGCCGAGGGACCGAGGGACCGAGGGCTCGTCGAACGTTAGGATTCTTGGCTCCGGTGTAACTCGGCTAATCGAGTCGCGAGGATGGTTCGTTCTCTTTCCTCGAGGACGAGACTGGAAAGGTTTCTCGCGCGGTGTGTACGCCCAGCGATCGTTTCAGCGACGATACTTGCAGAGGAGGAGACGCTTCGCAACGGACGGCTACGAAATTGCAACGATTCGCCGCTCGTTGGTAGGAATCGACGTCTTCGAGACGTTCGCGGAAAGTACGAAGAATCGTTCGGAAATTCCGGTGGGAAGAGCGCGGCAATTATCCGCACGCGAAGCTTCTGTCGCCAACTTCCCTCGAATGCATTCCCGTCCGTTGAAAATTCGATTTCGAGTAGCCGCGGAATCTAAAATCGCTATTGGGAATTTTTCGGCGGGAAAGTTCGATCGTTCGAACCGCAGAGGACAGCCCTGCGAATGCAAAGTCTCGAGGTAGGGAGCGGCTGCAGGACCGACTGGACGTTAAATATTTATTGGTAATTAGCGGGGAATCGGCGCGTATCGATCACCGATATCGGTTAATCGCGGTTATCTATGCATTTCCAACGCGCGATATTTGCTCCCGACGATGCTCTCGTCGTTCCCCGTCCCCCGCGGACGAAGCGAGAGCTTTCCGCGATGATTTTCGTCGTCGCTCGCGGTTCTCGACTCGGTTGATCTTATCGCGGCGACCGGGTCGGGCCCGAGTTTGCATCTCGTTACGCGATATTTGTTTATCGAAGCTCCCGGAACAGGATAAAATTGTCCGTTACGCGTATCGGGATTACGGACGGTCCTGGCGCGCAATTAACGACCCCTCCGGTCGTCCGATCGATATCCGGTGTCCGGTGCGTTTCGTTCCGCAGTGCCGATAATTATTAACCGTCGCGAGGCACATCGTCGCGATTCCGCTTCTCCGAAAATCTACTTCGCCCCGAGCCTCCCCGAGCCTCCCCGAGCGTCGATCGGCCGTTAATTCGGCGCGAGCGTCGCGCGAGGGGCACGCGCGTCCCCCCGCGTCCCCCCGCCACGCTTCTTACGAGTTCCACGCTCGGATACCGTTCACAGGGGGAGAGGAAACGAATGGAAGAGTTAATTACCATAATTAGCGAGCTCTTTGTGCACGGCGATGAAACGAACCGTGCGTCGGATATTGAATCGCGAGAGATTCTCGGTTATTAAACCGTTGCCGCGTCCCTTGGCAAAACCGTCCGGCGGATTTCACGGCTTATTATTCCGCGCGGCACCGGCAATATTTATACGTAATTAGCGCCGCGGCGCGCACGATTTGTACCTTCGCGACCGACGATATCGGCTAATCGGCCCCCGATCGCTCGCCCGCTCGTAAACGCGCGCGATCGTAATTCCGCGTTTATCGTGTCCGGGCTGCGACTGGATCTCGTTGCGTTTTTCGTTTCCGGGGGAAGAGACTCTCCTCGGTCCTCGATCTCGAAGAGGACGCTGACGATCGGTTTCGCGGGATCGTGCCTCGACGAAGAGATCTCCTCGTCTCGCGAGAGAGAGAACATTGTCGAAAAAGAGTGATTTTCTCGCGCATCGTAAAAGAAAACAGCTATTATAAATTGTTTGCCACAGAGAGTGCGAACCATTCTGCTCCACGTTAGCTACGAATCGTTGGATCTCTCGAAACCTTGCACTTTAACGTCCCGCGAGCCGAGACTAGGATTTCGGGAAAATAAAGACGGAGAAATCGAAGAGGATTCGTCGGTTGCCGAAAACCAAGTAAAAAGTCAACGATCATCGCGCGTCGCGAGCACAGCGCGAGGGAGCGATTTCCGTGTTTGCGGGAGGACCGCTCGGCCGAGAATTCTCTTTGTCGCGTACTTGCGGGCATCGAAGGGTTTTCTCGCCCCGGGCGGAGAAAGTACCGCGAAGAGTCGAGGGAAGCCTCGCTCCGGGTTTGCACGCGTTGGAATTTCGATCGGTTCCTCTTGTTCGGTCCCCGAGGAGGACGATTCCTGTTTGGTCGTCGAGGAAGGAGGGTCCGTGCGTCGCTGGGATCCGAAAACAGTGTGTTCGTCGTTAAATACGTTTCCTCGTTGTCCTCGTTAATTTCGAGCCGTCTCGTTGGTAACTCTAGCGCGGAATTACCGTTATTCGGGATAAAAATCGCACGTTCCTCGGGGCACGGGATGAAATCGCGCGAAGGTCGATCGTATCGTCGCTCGTTATCGCGAGACGTTCGCGAAGCGTCGAGAGCCTCGAAAAAAAGAGAGGCGCCGGTACGGGGTTTAATCCGGTTTCGGAGCGGACTCGGAAAAGTCACGAACCGGCGAGCCGAAGGGAAAAACGTAATTGGTATCGTAGCGGGGTCGGTGGACGCGCGGTAATTCGTGCGACACGCGATAGCGCGATCAATCGCGACGATAATGGGAACAATGCCGGTGGGAGGGGCGCGGCAAATCGGTCGCGAAACGTCGAGTGTTTCGAGTCTGTCGGCTCGAACGCAAAAGTGGCCGGTAATTGCGTCGAAATTCAGCGAATTTTACGCGCCGATTGCGCAGCGAGCGTCGCGCCGCGCCGCGCCGCGTCGCCCCGCGTCGTGCCGCGCTGCGTCGCGTTTAATTAATTAAGACGCGTTCGAGAGTATCCGGCACCCCCGGGAGAGCGAGGATGCGACGAGGAGTCGAGGTTGTTTCATCGAGATAGCTTTCGTATCGATTTCCACGGCCGAGCTTTCGACAAATTTTCCAAGTCGGTTTGCCCGCCGACCGGTTTCTCTCGCGTGGAATCGATCCCAGCTTCGGGATTCCTAGGTGTACGCTCGCGTTACGCGCTCCGTGTACGAGGAGTACGCTCGATCCTCGAATCCCGAAATCGCAGGTTCGCGATAAAAGCCGATCGAGGGCGGTGGCGGAGTCAACCGAGGGTTCGCGCGAGCGTACACGCGGACGCGTACGCGAACCGACTCGAGCCGTGTTTATAGCTGCGGTTTCTGCGCGCCTGGCGGATTATCTTACGATTAGTTTGCCGTTACGAGGTCGAAGTTCGAACCCGATCGAATCAATTTCGTTCCCTCCGGTGAATACGTTCGTCACCGGAGCCGTGGCTCCGGGGTTCCGTGGCTCCGGGGCTCCGCGTGCCCGATTCCCGATAACGGAGCGGACGATTCGATTCCCGGTGTTTTAGCGCGGTTCGAGCCGCGATCGCGGTAACGTCGAACCGCTCGTCGACGTCTTCCACGTTTCGCGAAACTCGGGAACCCGATTCGAGTACCTTCCTCCGTTCTCGAAACATCGCGAAACCGGATACATACGTCGAGAGACGAAACGCGCGACACCGAAACAACAACGAAGAGGGTTCGAAGCGCGCTCGCGCTCGCGCTCGCGCGTTGACGGCCACGTGGCTGTGGAGTCGACGCAGTTTTATTCTCTTTCGACCGATAATCTTGCCGACTCGTCGCCGAGCGGACCGGCTATTTGTTTCGACGAGCGAGCGAAGACAAAGGACGGTGTTGCGGAGTGTACTCGGGTAATGGGGTGGGTAACCGAGAGGAACGAGGATCGACGCGCCGGATAAAGAGAATACGAGGGAAAAAGCGGAGAAGTACCCGGGCGCGGAATTACACTGGAAACGATACGGGACTCGGTCGACGGTGACCGAGGAGGAACAACGCCCGTGGAACCGGAACGGTGGAAACAAGCTCGATCGAACGCGGAACCTTCGCCGAAGGAATCGAGAAACTTGCTCGATTCGCTCGAAAACGATTCGAACGCGCGCGTCGAGGCTTCGCGGACGAGGTCCTCCTCGATGGAAAATCGCCGATCGGTGAAAATTTCGTCGGCAGAGGGACTCTGGACCGTAAAAACTACGAGGCCGGTGAATTGTCTCGGGTACGCGCGCCCTCCGTGAAACTTTATCGCGACTTCGGGCGACCGTTTCCCCGAGCCGATACGTTCCTCCTCGGCTGGCTTTCGATCGATCACCGGAATACTCGCGCGGATTGCGAACCGAATTCACCGTGCCTTCGGGACACGGGAGCCGGTACTTTCTCGGGACGAGGTCGCGCGGTCCCCGCGGACTCGTGCGTTTCAATTGCCGGAATAGTTTATCGGTCCACCGGAACAAAGTGTCCTCGCTTTCGTCGGGCCACGAAAGTACCCGTATCGACGATCTCGGACTTTCGAAGCTACGTGGACCTACCCTGTTCGCACCAGCGACCACCAATTTTCACCGACGAGGCCGTAGCCAAATATACAGCGACCCTCTTCGTCGAGACGATCCGTTCGGGGTTTCTCGAGAGAGCCAGCTCGGGGAAAAAATTATCTCGCGAGCAACTTTCTCCCGGGAATCTTCTTCGCGGAACTGTAAGTAATCGACGAGATTCTCGTTCAAACGATTCGCGAGCGGAACTCGTAGAACACGGTTCTACGCGCGATCCGTGCTAGATGGAACCAACGATAGACTCCATCTCGGTAGAAGGTAACCGCGGAGCACGAGGTCGCTAAGGTTTCCAGAAGGGCGAGAAGGCGAGCAGTCGTCGCGTAAAATTTATACAAAATTCAGGGCGCAATCTGGACGCGCGGCGAGCGAGCCGGAAATAGCCAACAAGTTTCGACTTCCCCGGAGCCACGTTTACGGCCGACCGCTCCAGACCGACGGCTGGAAACTCGTCGCGAGCGTACCAAAAATTGACCAAGCGAGGGAACCGAGCGTCGGAGAGGGCGGAGAGGCGGGGACGGGGTAGCCGGGGAATGTCGCTGGGTAGCGGACGAGCTGCCGCCGCCACGCTCGAAAGCCGCATAACTCTTGTAACCTTGCGTAATGCCGCAGAGTCGCGGAGAATTCGCAAAAAGCCGTGGAAAGTCGACGAAGAATCCGGTGGACTCGGCCTCGGGTCCGGCCCTCGAAAAGTTCCGTTCCGGTCGAGCGACCGAGCCACGCGGAAACTTTATTCCTCGCGAATACGAAGACGTTTGTTCGGCAAAGGGCGCCGGAGGAGGGTGACGGCCGCGAACCACGACCGCGTCGCGACGCTTTAAAATTCAAGGAAAACCCCTTTTTTTTCGCACGGTCGCGCCTCTCCGATTCGTCGGGAGGAGGCGAAGCTGCGGGTACACGGCCACGAAGGGACCCAAAGAAGCTCGCTCGGCTTTGAACCTGACCCCCCGTGCTCCGCCCGGATTCGAGCCGAGTCCAATTGTACCGCGTCTTGTTAACGAAGGACGTTCAACCGCCGTACTCGGAATCGCGGCCTGTTCTTTCGACGTTAATTACGCCCGAGCGCCAGACCACCGCTCTTTTCGCGGGTTTCGCGACGTCGACGCGTACCTTCGCGGATTGTTCCTCGTAACCGCGCTCGTTGCGAATTTTCGCGCGCTCGGACGAGTCGACGACGCTACCCGAGACTCGATCGATTCGACCAACGACCGCGATCTCGTCGATGGGAATCGTTACGGAGAAACGTACGTACCTAACGAGAATTCGAACGAGAATTCGACGACACGTCCCGGTGGTTCGGTCGTTGCTACAGGTGTCGGAGAAAGTGACTGGCCGAGAACAGAAGCGATCGTTTATCGCGTAGGATCTCGTTTATCGGTAAGACGTCCTGGTAGGCGTCGTACGGGAGATCGATAAAGGATCGTGTGTACGTCAGAGGCCGGTTCAGCGTTGAATATAGACAGGTGTTGCGATAGTATCGGAGAGAATCGAGTTCGGTGGAGAATCAATCTCGAAGATAATACGAGAACGAAGAGAGAAGGCGAGTTCGAGAACACCGGACCTGCCGAGAACAGAATTCTCGGATCGTCCGGTTTCGTTCAGCGAACGGAACCGAGCGACTGGAAAGTTGGCGCGCGTGCGAAGAAAGCGGACTCGCATCGGTGGACGTACTCGCGTCCGATTCGCACGGTCCGCGTATAGAACTCGGAGCACCGAGGACGATTTGTGCAAACGCGTACGCGACGTTACGATCGTCGACAACGCGGCGATCCGCAAAAATCGAATTCCACCGCGAGCGAGGAAAGGTCCGCTCGTATCCACCGCGACTTACGGAATAATTGAACGCGCTTGCTTCAGCCGGGCATATTTTATGGATCGGGTCCCGCGAAAGGGGTTAAAAGAGCAACTTCGAACGAGCACTCGACGCTCGGCGAAATCTCGAAACTTCGTTCCAAGTTTCGAGATGATCCGTCTGGCGGCTGGAAACGCGACCGGGGCCGGCCAACGCGGGGACGACTCGCTCTGTAAATTTTAATTCAGGAATGGAAAATTTATGCGCTCGCGCGAAACCTCGGCCCCGTAACTCCGCGTTCGATCGCCCCGTTGCCGGTGCACGCCGCGTTGGAAATTGGCTAAATTCCGAAGCGCTTTACCGCGGCAAATTAAACGAAGCGAATCTCGCGCCGGCGGCCGCGATTGTTATTCAGCGCGAGAAATTCGAGCGTCTCCCGTCTTCTGTAATTTGGCCCGCGACGATCGGAGATCCCCCGGTACAACCGTTCGCCCGTACCTTTCCTTTACTCGTTCGTGTACGTTCGTTACGCGCCCCGCAACCCTACGAACGCTTATTAAAGGGACACCGCGAAAAAATCCAATTTACCATCGCCGTACCGAGCATCGTACCGTGGAATTAAACTCGGCCCGCGGTTCGTCTTACTCCGCCTCCAACGTCCCGTGGCCCGGAAAACTTACTTCCACGCCCGATCGAATCATTTCGACGAAGACGTCGAATATTCGTTTATTCTTCTCTTCGATTACCTCGAGCCTCTACCAAAGCGTCTTCTCGTCTCGGCCGGTTCGACGTTGCTCTCGTCGTCTCGAACTCGGATTACTCGAATGCAAAACGAACGCGCGTTTCTCGCCTCCGTTGCCTCGTAAAACCCTTACGAAGTTTCTCTTCTTTCTTTCGTTTACCTCGCCAATCTCGATTGATATTTTTCGAGCCGACGGGTGTACACGATGGAAGATCGATCGTGTTCCGCGAACCGGTCGTAAAACGGACACGCGACGCAGAACCGCGAGGACTTGTGGCGAACTCGGCGCGAAACTTGCCGGACAATGTTCGCGAACGAGTGCCAAGTTCTTCGCCGAGGATTCCGAGGGATACTCTCCGGAGAAGGTGTCGGACGAACGACGAGTTCTCCCGGTTCTAGGTTACACTCTCGTGGAGATTTTACGACCGTTTCGCGGACGACGATCGATCTTCCATCGAGTGGACGCGTACCGTTCGTTTCTCGTCGAGCTTTGCTCGTTCGCGATCGTCTCTTTCGGACGTTCTCCTATCTTCTCGTTGAAATACCCGGCTCTCGGACCCGCACGGACGCGTTCCCCGGTCTCGACACCGTGCACGGGTACTTTTCGCGGAAATTCGATCGTTTTCGATGAGGGTGTTTCGCCGCGACGAGGGCTCTCCAGGCTCCGTCCCGCGCCAAATTGAGATTCGTCGAGTGTTTCGGCGTATCGCGTAACGCGGCTCGTCCGTGGGGCTGTCTGGCTCATTGTTCCCTAAGAATTCCACGGTAAGCGGGCGTAATTCGAGCCCGGGCGGAGTGAATTATACACGACACGCACTTTGAAGCACGTTTCGCGGAAAACCCGCGGGTATAATCCGTTGTACTTGAATCTTTCAACGATTTCGTTTCGTCCTCTACTGGGTAGAACTCGAAGAGCGCGAGCGGTCCGCTCGCGGGGATCTCGGTATCCGAACGGTTCCCTCGAAACTCGAAGCCTCGGCTCGTTCCGCGGACGGACCGATATCTCGATCTTCGAGAACAACGTTTCCTTCGGTTTCCACGGAAATTGAATTTTTCCTCGTTTTTCCAGCGTACCTCGACCCTCGTCGTCTTTGGAATTTCCCCCAGTTTCGCTGGAAATAATACCGCTCGGAGCCAGCCACTTCTCCGAACAATACCAACCGCGATTCCTTGGTCGCGTCGGGGGGATCGAGCACCCCCCGTTTACCCGGAATATTTACCGACGCGGTTATCGCTCCCGTTCGTTCGTCGGGGGAATTTTTGGACCACCTTGTACAGATTCGCCGGACTCCTCCCGTTTCCGTCTTGCCGGATGGTCCTGAGTGGGTTCCCGTAAGACAAAGGACGTCTTAATTGCCAGGAACCGGCCGAGTGGAAACCATTTATAAGAAATTAGCGAGGGAGACCGACCGGATCCTCTTAGAGGAATATAGATATCGTATATATTCAGAAGGAAGGTACACGAGCGGACGTCGGAAGAATCGAAGAAGGTCGTAGCCCGGGTAATTGAAAATGCTTTATCATTTACCGAATGGAAATTCTAAGAAATCTCGGACAATATAACGGCAGCTTTTAATCTACAGTGTGGCCCTGTCTTTCCCCCTGGCTCCTGGACAAATTTTACCTCGATGAAGGTACGATTCGTCGCGATCAACGTATCGGAACGTTTAGTCTCGCGAACGAATTTCCCGCGTCGATGTTCGACGATGGTTGTTCGCGGTAACATCGTGGAATAATTTTCGCAACTTTTCGATTCTTGGCGAGCGTCGCGAGCCGAGGTCCTCCCATCGGAGATCGTTCCTGGATATTCGGCGATATCCGCGTCCCGTAATGGCGCTTTCCGCTCGAACGATCGTTAAAGAGATCGCCGCGCGGCTCGTGTCCCCGAACGAGGGAAACGATCGGTGCCGCGGTTGGTTATCAACGGGTCGCGCTCGTTCGAGGCTCATTAGGCACGCTGAAAACGTTCGGGAAAATTCTACGCCCCCGTATTATCGCGCGATGGAACGCTTCGTCGTCGTCCAAGTCGACCGATCGTCGATCCGCTCGTTTATTATTTCCCAGGACGCGAGAGGATCGAGAGGAACGGGAGTGGATACGGATATCGTAAGAAATAGAATCGCACGTACGCGGTAAAAAGAAAACGGGTATTTATTCGGAATAAGGTGCGCGATACAGTCGCGCGGGGAGGGTTGGGAAAAAAGATCGAGGCGCGTCGCAACGATAAGCCGAAAACGGGTAACGGTTGCAACCACGTCCCGTATTGGCCCGAGCGGTTGCATTCCAACGGATACTGTTTCTTCGATACGGTGCTCGCTCGAGTTCATCGCGAACGTCTTTCCTCGCGAATCGTTTCCCCGTGTTCTTCGGTCGCCCGAAGCCGATAGTTCGGGGGTTAATTCGATCCAGATTTCGTTCTCGGTTCGGAGAAACTGCGGCTCGAAATGCCACGGTGCATTAAGCTCGATTTCTGTCCTTAATTGGAACTCGCTGGTTTATCGGTTGGTTTCTCCCTCTCTCTCTCGGTTCGATCGACGAAGTTCGAGTTACGGGCGACTCGACTCGATGGATCTCGCGTCGATCGACAATACGAGCGTCGTCGCGCGCTCCCTAAACAGGCTTCAATCGCGATCGTCCGGCGCAACAGTTCGATGCACCGGTGCCAACTGATTCGGACACATCCTTCTCCGCTGTCCGATTACGGTCCATCGGTGTCCGTTCGGAGCCGATCGGAGACCATCGATACGGTGGTCACCCGACGCGCGGCTGTCCGATCGACGACGTTCGCCGATTACCGACAGAGGAAAGGCGTTTCACCGCGTCGCAAGAGGAGATCGACGCCCGATCGATGGGACCGCGACCTCGCGTCGAGCTCGTCTCGTTCGATCCCGAGGATCGCCGTACGCGTAGCGGAGATTCCCGACGTCTTACCAACTTCGACCGATAACGCACCGAGGAACCTAAGAATTTTTACTCGTTCAACGTTGCGGTAACGTTGCAGCAAACGATTGCAAATTGGACAAAGACCGCGCGTTTACGGGCTAAGAAAATAATTACTCGTAAATAGGCGTCGAATCGAGATAAATTCTTCCCCCCGGAGAAACCGAAGATTCCGTTTCGTCCTCGAGCAGTAACCGTTGGAGCCGTTTCGTCACCGAGAGGTCGCGAAAGAACGCGCGTACTATATTTCGATCTCGGCGATTATTTCGGGCGTGGTTCGTTTCTCCGTAATCGGGGGTCGGTTCGGTTCCGTGCTCGCCGAGCCGGAAACAATCACGGGGGTTCGAACGCGCGGCACGCGGAGGAGGAACGGGGTTGTCGCGGTTTCCGCGACGCGGAAGCCTCCTTTCGGGCTCGTAACGGTGACCGGGTAAGCGCGGGAGCGGCATTAACTCGCGCGAAAATTAATGCTCCGACCCAACGACTAGCAACTTAATTACCGGAAAAGCTGGTAATATACTTAGGACGCGGCGCGTAACGAGTCGCGCGCGCCATTAAACCGGCCACGGATGATTTTTCCTTTTTTCTTCCACGTTGGGAAAGCGTTTTCCCGGTCGAGGGTGCCGCGCGCGTAGTCGTCGCGAGTCGACTTACATCGGATCCGCGTTCTCCGCGCGATTACGAGCGCAACGTTGATCGATGGTTATTGGATTCGAGAGACCGTTTGCGCGGCAATTCGAGGACCGCGGTCGTTTTCCGCTATTGCGCGCGAAATCGCAATTTCTCGAGGTCGAAGCGGTTCCGTGGCGAAATCGCCGGCTTCTTCGCGCTTCGACGATCGTTTAACTCGAAACGAAGCGCAACGGTGTTGCCACCGTAGGGACTGTACACCGTAACTCGTACGGCGCAAGTACGAACGTAGATCCGGAAAGATCCTTCGTTTCGGAGCTGCCTTCGCACAGGGCTCGAATTAATTGCGCGTGAAATTTCCCCGTTCCCTTGAACTCGCTTCGAATCGTTTCTTCTCGCGTTGGGCGTTTCGTTGGTCGAAGTGAAATTTCGTCCAGGATCGAAACGCGGCATTCGAAAATCGTGCACCGATGGAACGAACGCGGCAAACGTTCCGGGACGTTCAAAGAAAATTGAAACGAAACGCCGGAGAGACTCGAAGGGAACGACGACGGCGACGACGGATTTAACGATAGGAAGCCGGGTGTATTTTTGCCCTTTCCGAGCACGCACCGAGCTTCGGTGTGAACGCGCCCGAATCTGTCGAGAGCGTATTACGAGCGGACCGGAAAACTAGTTACCTGGCCGACGTTTCCTGCCCGTTATTAATTGGAAAAAAGTCGAGCCGTTTCCCCCGGCGGCGGCGGCGGCGGCGGCGGCGGCGGCGGCGTCGACACCACCGCGCCCCGTGAACAGCTGCGAGTAGTTCGAGCCTGGAAAAGCGAGCTCATTAAAGCGATAAAATTAATTTAAACCCCCGCGCACAATCTAATTATTTTTATCGGCTCAGCGAGCCGTATTACGTTCGACACGCGTGCAAGAACGGGGAAAGATGGAAATTTTGCGGCGCGGATCGGAAATACGGGGGTACGGGGTAGACGCCGATGGAATCGTTGCCGCGCGAATTAACCGCTCGGAACGAGGATCTTGCGCGACGAGCTCGTAAACCGGGCTACTTGGACTTTTGCGCGCGGCGTTTACCTCCGGCTCGACTGTCCAAGATCTCGATCGTTTCCAGGAAACGGAAGACAATTATCGGAAAGAACGATGGAACCGCGATCTCGCGAAGGATTCGTGCCGTTCCACCGTCTCCACTGCTCGAAATTTCTTTCCGACACCCCCGCCGGTGTATCGATTCAGCCGAAACCGTGGAAAGGACCGAGTCGAAAGAGGAACTTTGTTCCTCGGTAATTCGTTTTCGGTGTTGCGTCTCCGTTTTCTCTCTCGGACGGCACGGTTTTTCGAAGCCTTCCTCGGAACTTTCTTTTTCCCTGGTCGCGTCGAATGGGGTGGGAGTAGCTAATTGCTCCGGAGCTGCAGGCTGCGACCGCTTCGTTATTGCGCTCTTCCGTCGTGAGTCCGCGAGCACTCTCGGTTTCCTCCGATTGGTTCGGTTATCGCGCGAACGAGGGATCGAACGGCGAGTCGAGAGGGCTGTACCGGCTTCTCGACGGTAGCGACGTTTCGAAATTATCGACGTTCCGGATAATAAATTTTCGCCAGGTTCGGCCGGTTCAAAGGTTAATTGCTTGCCAGGCAGCTGTTGCGACAGGAAAAAGCTTATTTCGTTATCGTTCCATCGAAACCGGCTCGTTCCTTTTTCCCAGACGCGGTCGATCGCGCTCTGTTGCTACCGAGGATGGAGCGCCGGGGGAACGGGATCCCGAGGAAAAGGGAGCGAGGAAATTTTTCAAGATCTATCCCGGCCGGAGCGGCGTCTCTTGTGTCGCTAATAAATCCGAGGAATGTCTCGGCTCGGATTTTTCATCTCGCTGCGTTCTCCGGCTCGCTCGATATCCTGGCTCTGTCTGTACCTCTACCTGTACCATTCGACGCGGCAACTAATTGCTTTAAGGCTCGAGACGCGACTCCAACGATCGGCTACGGCTTATTTCGTTACACACCGTCTCTCGTCTCTCGTTCCCCGGGCGGTCCCCTCTCTCGTTACTTTCTCCGTTTCTCGTCCCTTTAATCCCGCTTACTCTCTCGACTTTCCCGCGATTCCGCGAAAAGGAGGAGAAACCGACCGATCGAGGAACCAACGAAACGGTTCACGGTGGAAGGAACGCGCATCGACAGCAGCCAGAGATTATCCACGGCGAGAAATCCCGGTTACATATTAACCACCGTTTCTCCGCGACAGGAACTAATTGCTTCCTTGTCGGAGCGACGATCGCGCGAAACGATCGGTTCGCGTTCCACTTTTGCGGCTCGGATTCCCCTTCTCTCTCTTTTTTTTTTTACGGTTTCGCGCTCGAACGGAGTAGAAAAAAAAATCGAACGACCAGTCCGAATATCGACGGATGTACGTACGGCCACTCGAACGTACCCGCTGCGTTTGAACTCTAAAAAGGGGTACGAGACCTCCCCTCGTATCGTCGTTGATAAAGTACCATCGGCGACCGCTGGTATCTCTCCCCCGTAGTTTGTCCCGTGACTTTCGGCTCGCTCGGTTCTCTCCGCCGTGATTTTTTAATCCTCGGTGGGATTCGACGGCGGGTAATTCCGCGAGCAACGAGGAGAAAGGAAGCCAGCCGAGTCCCGGGAAGAAACGCGGGAGCGGGAAAGAACGAGAGACAGGCAGCGGCGCGATAATGGCCGGGGCAGATGGAGTATCACGTACGACCTACATGCCGAAATCAATCGAGCGCGAGAGCGGGGGGAGGCTCGGGACGAACGATAGCGCGGACCGAGCAGCTGGAAGGGAGCCGCGAATCTCCGCGCGAACTTCCGGTGAAGCCAGCTGCTGCGAAAAAGTCACGAATCACCGGGAGCGCGGCGAACCCTACGGCGAACCTCCTCGCGACATTTTCACCTCGCTCGGTTATTCCGCTCCCGGCGGCGTATCGGCAAAACGTCACACCGTGCCAACGCTTTTTTCTCTCGAGCCACACCGGAGCGTGAAATGTTTTATTTATTTTATAAGTGTACGGGTTCCACCGTTTATATACATCGGGGTATTAAGTGTGTACACGCAACCGCGCAACGGACGAAAGGAACAGAGAGTTCCTCCACGATGAAAATTAAATACCGTTCGAACGAATCGACGGAGAAACAGACCGAAAGGGATCCAGTCTGGATGCGAATACACATCCCCGTAAATGATATTACACAGTAGCGGCAAACTATGTTTGCGCACGAACATATTCTAGGGACGGTTGCATCGCAGACATAGTTGGCACAACCGGGACAGAACGGAATATAGTAGACATTGGAATTAGCTACGTATGAATATATTTCGTTAAAAGGTTTCTACGTTCTTAAGCGTTGCGAAAGTTTTGTACTCTTCTCTTGAATTCGAAGAATCGATTCTAAATTCGCAGCCAATTAGGAATGTAATTTCAGCAATGCGAAAGGATCGGGTATAGGAAACGGAAAGAAACGAAGGGAAGAAAGAAAGCCTTTTGCGATGCTCGAAATGAATTTATTCGAGTACATCGATACATTGGAAATACAGTCGCATTCGTTCGTCTCGGTAACAAACACTTTCATACGCATTACAATAGGCGAATGATACTTCGACGCGAGTAATACCGATCACTGGGTCTCGCCACGTGGAGGTTGCTGCGAGCAGAGACCCGGAGAGAGATAGACGGAATCAAAGTTCCATCGATCTCCCTCGATACGCGATACAAACGAAATTACTATACCGAGGAGATGGAAGGAATCAAAGTTTATCCGATCTCTTCGTTGAGTACCGTAGAACAATTACATTGTCGAATAAAATGAGGACAATTTGGAAAAAATACGACCCGAACCGTGAATTCGCTCCTACTACGTCGGTCCCGTTTCCCTTCAGTGGGCCCGATTCGAGAGGAAATGCGCGACGCTTTCGTCCAGCTAGAGGAGTGGTCCGTTTAACCCAACTCCGAGACAGGAGCACACGCAAACGTGGACCTGACTCGCGAAGGATGACGAAGACAGGATCTTATTCTGGACACCGGCAGAGATGTCTACCCCTGTGATCGTAACATGTTCTCTCTGGAAGCACCGGAAAAGACGGCGATCGACCCTTCGGACCAGCTACACGACTGGTCATTTGCTTGTACAAGAAGCAACGGTGACCGACCGGACCGAGAAACGAGAAATAAATTGAATATCGTAACATTGAAAATTATTATAGTATGCACGAATGTTTGAAATTATATGGTAGAATATCGTAGACATTACACGCATTTTTGTCGAATTCCTCTGTATATTTCATTGATATATTTTAGTAAATCAAAGTTAAACGAGAAATGTATTTCTGTTCATTTACAACCACATCCTATTTCTGTATCCTTTAGTAATTCAGAATTATATGATTAAGAAAGTTAAAACAATAGAAAATTATAAAAAAAACAGTAACTAGTAATAAAAACATTACTAAGAGCTCTAAAAATACTGTTCTTAAATGGAAAGTAAAAAGACGCAGAATTTCAATCGGCGAAAAAGGAATACCTCTTCGATTGTCATATTCTTCTGTTACCAAAGTATGAAAAGTGACAAAAATTTAAAAAAATTATCGATTTTGGAACTTTGGTATCAGGAGAACATGATTTACACGGAGGAAACCGTTCGCCTTTGCAGATTTCTTAATATCTTGATGTTTATTTATAATAATTATTAACAACCATCGTAGGACAATAGTATAAACAATTATTAACAATGTCCTACTATAAATAATAGCTTAAAAGCCATCAATTTCTTGAAATATCCGCTTAAATCGTACAAGTAAAATCGAAGTAACGGTAAGTCACCTTCTCGAGGGTATAAATAGAACCGCCAGCTGCCGAAAATTTCATTCGCCCGGGAGCCTCCGCGGCGGAAGGAGCTCCTCCTCTGGGGGACCTCGACCGTCGGGGCCAGGGTGGCCCGGCGCGGAGAAGGGCGGAAACGGCGCGGATCCGCGACGGGCTCCCGGAGGAACCGAGGCGGACGGAGCTCCTACTCTGAGGGACCTGGACCCTCCGGGCCCGGGGACCCGACGCGGAGAAGGGCGGAACCGCGGCGGCCTCGCGGAGGACTCGCAGCGGATCTGCGACGACCAGCGCGAAAGAAGTGTGTGGGAAGGTAGATCGATGTAACGACAATACATTTCAATAAATTTGTTAAGTAAAAAATAATTAGCATTTTTTCTTTTCCCACTTTATTTCCACTCCCTCCACTCCAAGAATTTCTAACTTTTGCTAAAATTCTCAGAAATGACGTCATTTTCGCAAAATTCCGAAAATTCCAGGAAATGACGTCATTTCGCGAAATTCCGAAAATTCTCAGAAATGACGTCATTTCCAAGAAGTGGCACGATAGGGATACCTCCTCGCACATCATGTTCTCCTGATACCAAAGTCTCGAAAACCGTGAAAAATTCCAGTTAAAGTACAGAAATTCGTTTAAAATTCGCGCCTCGGGGATATTCTTGGAAATGACGTCATTTCCAAGAAGTGGCACGATTGGAATACCTCCTCGTACATCATGTTCTCCTGATACCAAAGTCTGAATTTCGGACCAAAATTTTAGAAAATTTCAACTTTGGCTAAAATTTTTCGCCAATTTCGGGACTTTGGTATCAGGAGAACATGATGTGCGAGGAGGTATTCCTATCGTGCCACTTCTTGGAAATGACGTCATTTCCAAGAATTTCCCCGAGGCGCGAATTTTAAACGAATTTCTGTACTTTAACTGGAACTTTTCACGGTTTTCGAGACTTTGGTATCAGGAGAACATGATGTGCGAGGAGGTATTCCAATCGTGCCACTTCTTGGAAATGACGTCATTTCTGAGAATTTCCCCGAGGCGCGAATTTTAAACGAATTTCTGTACTTTGACTGGAATTTTTCACGGTTTTCGAGACTTTGGTATCAGGAGAACATGATGTGCGAGGAGGTATTCCTATCGTGCCACTTCTTGGAAATGACGTCATTTCTGAGAATTTTCGGAATTTCGCGAAATGACGTCATTTCCTGGATTTTTCGGAATTTTGCGAAAATGACGTCATTTCTGAGAATTTTAGCAAAAGTTAGAATTTCTTGGAGTGGAAGGAGTGGAAATAAAGTGGGAAAAGAAAAAATGCTAATTATTTTTTACTTAACAAATTTATTGAAATGTATTGTCGTTACATCGATCTACCTTCCCACACACTTCCTTCGCGCTGGTCGGCGCAGATCCGCTGCGAGTCCTCCGCCAGGCCGCCGCGGTTCCGCCCTTCTCCGCGTCGGGTCCCCGGGCCCGGAGGGTCCAGGTCCCCCAGCGGAGAAGCTCCGTCCGCCTCGGTTCCTCCGGGAGCCCGTCGCGGATCCGCGGCGTTTCCGCCCTTCTCCGCGCCGGGCCACCCTGGCCCCGACGGTCGAGGTCCCCCAGAGGAGGAGCTCCTTCCGCCGCGGAGGCTCCCGGGCGAATGAAATTTTCGGCAGCTGGCGGTTCTATTTATACCCTCGAGAAGGTGACTTACCGTTACTTCGATTTTACTTGTACGATTTAAGCGGATATTTCAAGAAATTGATGGCTTTTAAGCTATTATTTATAGTAGGACATTGTTAATAATTGTTTATACTATGGTCCTACGATGGTTGTTAATAATTATTATAAATAAACATCAAGATATTGAGAAATCTGTAAAGGCGAACGGTTTCCTCCTCGCATATCATGTTCTCCTGATACCAAAGTCTAAATTTCGGACAAAAATTTTAGAAAATTTCTGAACTTTCGGGATTTTGGTATCAGGAGCAGATGATAGCCGAGGGAAAAAAGAAAGTACAACTTTTGTGTTACTACTTGATACGAATTTATTGAAGTAAATAGATACATTGGAAATATAATACAATCGCATTCGTTCGTCTCAGTAACATACTCATACCTTCATACGCATTTCAAAAATGTTGGCTTTTAAATTATTGTACTTGTTCTTGTATTTAAAATAACTATTCTAAGTGCGCAGCCAATTAGCTTGGCATTATTCGCATTGACGTATTATTCGTTGCGAGTAATACCGATTACCAGGTCTCACCACGTGGAGGTTGCTGCGAGTGGAGACCCGGAGAAAGATAGATGGAATCAAAGTTCCATCGATCTCCCTCGACACGCAATACAAACGAAGTTACTAAACCGAGGAGATGGAAGCAAACAAAGTTCCTTCGATCTCCTCTTTAGGTACTGCCGAGCAATTACATTATGGAAAAAATGAAGCAAGATTGGAAAGGGCGCAACGTTAACCGTAGAGCTGGTCATACTAACAATAAGTCGATCTCGTTTCACCATAGTGGGCCCGATTCAGGAGGGAGTGGTCGACGAAAGGAGTACTCCATTTATCCACAACTCCGCACCGCGAGCCACGCAAGCGTGGTCACGACTTACGAAGGTTTACGGAATAGAGTGTCCTCTCCTACGATCGGTGACTTTTACAGAAACAGAGATAAAATATCTTCCTCTGGAAGCGGACGCACCAGAAGAGACGGTGATCGACCATGTATAAAAAAAGGAAATAGAAAATGGTCACCATTACTGACCACCGCCCATCAGCGGTCAGTACCGGTTACCAAGGGGTCAACCGGTATCCACGTTCGTCCGTAGAGGGTCCACGTATCCAAACGTGAGCGATCCGTCCGCCTCGGAGGCTCCCGGGAGAATGAAAGTTTCGACAACCACGGGCTTTGTATGTACCCTCCAGAAAGTGACTTACCGTTACTTCGATTGCCTTGTTCGATTTAACTAAATTTTCCAACAAATTGGTGGCTGTTGAGCCATTATTCATACCAGGTTATTGTTAGTAATTATTTAAACTATAGTCCGATAACAATTGTTACTAATTACGATAAATAAACAACGTCAAGATATTGCGAAATCTCCAAATGCGAACGATTTCTGCGAATATTTGTTCTCCTGTGCGATTGTTATTAACGTTTACGCATTTTCCGAACATTGACGTTACAATGTGAATTTCACTTGTGCTTTATAAACGATCGGTAAGAGATTCGAAGCAGACGATGGTTTCTCACGCGTCGATGTACGAATTTCTATTCAGAAATGTCCACCGAATGCTACATTTGTCACGTTTTTCCGTAGGAAGTGAAAAAAAATTATTATCGAAAGAGTACTCGCTTTGCGTAAAGTCGTGCGACGTCGAAAAAATTCTTTCACAATTTTTACGATACCAGACGGTGGTTCTTCTGTGCATATTTCGCGGGATCCGGCCACGGGGATCGTGAATTTTGTTGGCGGAACTTCTCCTCATTTTACGTGCCAACTGTTTCCTTTCGTCTCTGCTTTAAAATCCAGCAGAGTCGTTAGATATTCCGTCTTCGTTCGCGACGGAATACGAAATACACGGGAAAGTATCGTTCCGCGACGCGGCCGTCCAATGTTTCTTTTTCGGTTCATCGAATTCCGTATTTCGGATCCGGTTCGAACGGCTCGAAAACGAGACGAACGTTTACGTCGTTATTACGAACGCGATGTTCTTCGATTTCGGAAATCGTGCACACCGACGCGTACACGTTTTCGTCGGTACGCGAGTTTCCGCTCGCGTTATCGTGCCGGGAGATACAGAGGCTTCGTCTTAGATTCGAGGAAGCGTTTATAAACACCGTGTTCGCTCTTAACTCCGCTATAATAGCTTCGGTGGCAATTTCCGTCCTCGTGGCCAGAAGGCTCTCGTCATCGAGCACTTTGTTCTGGCAAGTTCCAGACGAACGATCGATCCGCTCTCAAAGATCGGTTCCGACCACCGGTAGGACCGTTCGGGCGACTTTTTCAGCCCCGTTCGGATAACCGCGTCGTATACACCGAGTACTCTTCCTAGCGAAAATGTAGACACGACGAGGACGAGGACGATATTTTCGTGGGCTCGTTTCGAAGCAGCCTTGTTACGCAAACGTCGTTTCGACGAAGACGAATGCCGTCACTGTGAAATCACCCATGGTTTAGCTCGAATTCGACCCTTTTAGGAAGATTTACGGCGCACCGAAGCGCGCACCGGATTGCCGCGGAAAGTTTCCACGTGAAATTTTCGAGCCGGCCGTGTCACGCGCTCTCGTTTCCCGTGACCCAGTTATAGCCGATGCTCGAAATGGGTCCGCGAATCGCGAAAATTTACGAGTTGGATTCAACGCGCGAGGCAATCGCGCGACGTGATTTTTCATCGTCGTAAATTCGCTCGCGGATCGGAGATCGCCCGATGGGCTACGGAATCCGCGGCATCGACGCGTCGACGTGCTATTATTAAGTGCCGAGTTAAGAGCGGAATATCGAATCTAACGAGAGTTCGCGTTCTCCGACGAACGGCCGAGCCGTAAAAAGAAACGCTGATACTCGATCGGCGGGAAAGTTGGCAAAGAGGGGTCGCTCGCTCCGTAAAGAACCGGGACAATGTACGAAGGGTCCGTCGAGACGACGAGGTTCGACGTTGGCGTATCGTCGAGCAAGATTTTACACGACGGTCCGAACGTGGCGATCAATCGACATCGAGAACAACCACACGGGCGATATTGTTTCGTCCGTTAGCGTCTCGACTCTATCGCGGCGGAGATAAATTTTTATTCGCGTCTCTTTCGATCGTTTCGTAATTTCCAAGCGGATCTTGAAAACGAAACGAAGTGAGGAAAAATCGGTCGGAAACGAGCCGACGGGACGAGTCCAAGACGCCGAGGAACGATCGCGTCCCATCCGTCGGATCGAGCCATTACGGAATTATTGTTAACGTATTCCGGTCGCGTCTGTGTCATTTGGTAAAGTTCCAATCTTCGCGTTCTATTGTCGGCGTGGCGCAGACAGTGGCAATTACCGGCCAATTAAGCCACCTCCGACCTATGGAGTCTGCATCCCGTTCTCCCCTCTTCGACCTCTGGCCCGGCCACCCGCCAAACCTCTCATCCTCCGCTATTTCCGGCATCCGACGCGCGTCACCCGGAACAGGGTAGAAACAGAGGGAAACAGAGCGAGAACAACGCCAGGTAGAACGGGCCGAGGTGCTGCCGCGGGACCCTCGCTTCCAGGCCTGAGAAACGCTCCTACCCTCATCCTTTCGAGCTGCGATGGGTATTCTCTTCTCACCGATGGGAACTTGCCAACGATTCCCTCGCATCCAGACTCGCCCACACTCTACGAATATCCGAACACTTTTATCTCGTTCCGAACCTTTCGAACGATACCCAGCGACAACGAGCAACGTCTCGCCGATATTTCATCTCCGTTGCGTCGCGACGCACGCTCGACTTCTCCCAGACGATATCGTTAATTACGAATCGATACGAACGATACGCGCGGACTTTGCGCAACCGAATTCGCAATTAACAAGCGATACGCGAATCGAAATAAAACACTTACCGTTAACGGTACGTTACCGCGCCGTCCGTACAAAATTATACGTTATTTTCCGCGGGTAAGGGTGCACTCGGTTCGTTTTTATTTCGGGAAAATACGCGCAACGAATTTTAAAACCCGTCCGAATTTTAATATTCCCCGAGTTTATAAACGTTTCGCGATTTATATCTGTAACCGGTGAATTTATCGCAATTTCGAATAACAAGTGGCTCGAAACGCGATATTTCCAAACGAACTATTTATTCTCGTTTCGACGACGGTCCCGGCTTTAAATTCGAGTTATCGCGCGGCGCGCGCGGCTCACGGTTTTCGTATCTCGTTTTCGAAGCCTTCGAGACATTTTTACCCGGGAATTCGAACACGGACAACGTCGCGTTCCAAGGAATTTACGACTCGTCGCGCAAACGACGCATACGCCCAATTGTCGCGACAAGTTTCCCCAAAATCCGTTGGAAAGTTTCGGGAAGGCAATTTCGGGAATAAAATATTTCCGAGCGATTCGGGATACGGTTCCCGACGATAGTCGAGACGCGTGAGATTCCACGTCCATCGTTCGCTTCGAATCGGTACCGCGGATGCCTCGACTGGATCGTCGTTCCACTAACGTCGGACAAATTGAATGCTCTTTACGCCAAGGGGAGCAAACTCGTCGCGAGTCCTCGTGGTTTTTTTATCTCGCGAAACTTTACACTCTCGCGCGTCCGTCTTTTTCACCGAGGAATTCGGTGAACGAACCGAGTAATCTCGTAATCTTGTTCGGAATTTCAGGGGGTTAACGCGTCGAACCGTCCGTCGCGGAAAAAGAAAAAGTCTCCTCCGCGCTCGGTTGCCCTTTGATCTACCGTATAGACGACTTGTCAGCACCGTGGCGAGAACAATCCGTTACGGGGGGTATCGATCATCGCGAGCGCGAGCCGTGGGCGATTTTAGCCCCCGTCACGGGGGAAAAATACACCCCGTACACCTTCACGGATCTTTCGCGAAAGATTTTGACGCTCTCGGGGCCCGGGATTCGCGATTTCGTAATTCATCGACGAACGTTTCGAGTTCAAAGTTCGACTCTCGTCTCGCCAACGAAGAAACTCGGAGACCTCGAAAAGCGTACGTCCGATCGTTCGCGTTCCTTTTCCACTTATCGGGTGTAGATCGCGACGAAGAGCGAAAAGTATACCGAGAACTCGCGATGGAAGCATTACTCGCGACGAGACCCACGGTTCTCGAAAATTCGTCCGGTAGAATTTCGACGAACGCGGCTGTCCATTACCCTTTCTACTTGCGTCTGCGTTTATGTACACTGCAGATGGCACGGTACCATCTGTGTTCCATTTGCGTTGCTCTCTTCCAACTAGTTAGAACTAGTTAAAACGGATAATGCCATATCACTGTCAATGTTTCCGAACAGCAGCGCGAACAGAAACATCGAGCAACCGTGGAACGTGTTATCCAAGTTGTATCGCACGGGGCGCACGTGTCCCGGCCAATTTCCGAGGGATCGATTCTCTCGAAACCGAAGCCTCGCGCGGAAAAAAAAGCTCCGTTTTATTTTTACGAACTCGTTCGACTTTCACGATCGCGTCGACTTCGGTATTCCCCGTACTTTCGAACTATCGCGAAACTTACGCCGTATCGTTGACGAACGAACCTTTCGTTTGCCCCCACTTTTCGACGAACCAAACACGAGACATCGATCCCTCGGTAACTTTATCTTCGGATTAAGGCGAAGGGTTAACGATCGAGCATCCGTGGTCGCGGCGTAACGTATCGCCGTTAGTTTGGAAACACTTAGAAATTATTCCGGAGAACGAGGCTTTGCGAGACGGGACGAGATTAGCCGCGATATTCGTGATTTACGCGATTGGGGGTCGATCCGTGCAACCGGTGTCGGGAAAGTTGCGAGGAGACGGAACGTTTCGTCGACTGTACGATGATCGAACGGAGACACCGCGAGCGACGTCGAGGGGAACGTTTCGGCGAACGCGTTATCCGCTCGGCTTTTTCAACGACGAGACGCCAAAGATGGAAAATCCCCGTGGAATCGGTTTCGATCCGATCGCGTCGGTAACTCGCCGAAAGTTTGCCGGTTTCACCGCGAGATTAACGCTCGGAGGAACGGTCTCGTAAACGGTTCGCGATCGAAGGCACTCTTATCGCGTGAAATCGAACGCGAGCGGCTCGTGTTTCTCCACGGTTGGATTTCTCTTCTCGATCTTCGATTGCTCGTTTCCGGTCGGAGATAGAGGCGTAGCGGCTCGTTCCAGCGTAGATCGATCGACGCGTAATTAACAGGAGCGGGGCAACGTTGGGCGATCGTGCGTTCCCGTAAATCCACTCCCGTAAACTGACGCGCGTCCGACTCGCTCAAGATCAGATACGTCCGCTCGGGTAGCGCGCACGGGATGCATCGAAACGCGGCCATGCAAATCCCGGTGTGATTTATTTCGGCTTCCCTCCTGTAATTCCGCGCGACGCCCAATTATCATACTTATTTCGCGTTGACGTTCCTCGTGTAATTAACAACCTACCGACGATCGGTTTTTTATCGGAACGAGGACGAACGTTTCTCGCATCGATACGCGTGTCTCGCGAATCCTGAGAATTCCGCGAGCTGGTAAATCGCGGTATCCGCGCACGCGTGTACCGGTTCGAGGCGAGACACGTTCGATCGAACGACGCGAGACACGGTGGGGTGGATCGGATCGGTAAATGCAACGAGTCGGCGATAAATTAGCGTTCGTTCGTTGGCAAGACGGATCTCCCGCGGACGGTGGCTTACGTCGATCGACGAAGGATCGAGAGAAAGTGGAAAAACATTGGCTACGATCGCGACGGGATCGAATGTTTAAAGATCGCTTCCTCGCGGATACGGCGGAGAACTCGAGGAATATCGCTGGATAGGTGCGAGAGGACGATTTACGATCGGTCCGGAGTGTCTCCGCGCGTAAATCGTCCGCTTCGGCCCAAGTGTCTTTAAATCGAGAACGGAGGAAATTTTTTCCAACGGTAAATACGAATACGCGGTTCGAAGCGGTCGTTGTGACTCGGACACGGTCTCGAAGTTCGGCCGAGTACCTCGAGTACCTCGAGTACCGAAAGTGCTCGATACCGTAAATCCGTATCGGCGGTAACGGTCCTGGTTGGCGCGGAATCGTGTACTCGTAAATACGAAGGAGCGCGCGATCGATTCCGGTTTCCCGGTACCGAGGACCGCGGACTTTCGTCCAGAAATCGCGTCTGGAAGAGGGCATTATCGACAAACATATTTATTGGCTTTGTTTCGAGGGAGGGCTATTAGACGGTTCTCGGATTTACGGTCCACGGGCTCGTGGGTAATCCGGGAACCCTCGGTCGGTTCGGTACTCGCGACGGATGAGATATATCCCGGCGAGCAGCCGCGATAGAGCCGCTCGTGATTTATCCGAGTTTCCGTGCCGTCTAATGGCGCTACGAGGAACAAAGTTCGCGGACGAGTCGGTCCCGCGACGAGTCGCGACGCTGTCCCGAGGAAAACTCGCGATTCGACGTGGGAGAGTACTCGCGTCTCGGCGGCGACCGACCGAAGAAGCGTCCCCGAAATCGATGTTTCGCCTCGGAGGATCGTCCTCGGTCGTTTCGCGCGAAGATCCGGCCGAGTTTTCCAGGTGTTCGGGAGAACGAACGAGACGGTACCGGTAACTCGTATCAATTTATTCAAATCTCCGGGACGGGCAACGGGACGAGAGGTGGTTGCGCTCTGTTCGCCGCGTGCTCTCTTCGCGGAGCTGTTTCCATCGCGAGAGAAAGACGAGCATCGTGGAAACTAGCGTCTCTCGCTGAACGAGGGTTAACGAGCCACCGGCGAGACCTTCGTTCCGCCCGCAATATTTTCTCGTTTATTTTTGCGCTCGTTACACCGAGTTCCGCGCTGGAATCCGTACCCTCCCTCCCCGTGAAATCGCCCCGTACGGAACGGTGGTTGCGACACCCTCGAAGAGAAACGGAAACCGGGACCGCCCGATGACCCGCACCGTCCATCGTTTCACCGACGATCGAACGACGCGGGAATTTCGTTCGTCTCTTTTCTCCGTGCGCGAGAAAACCGTGAAAGACGATCGATCGCGCGGTTCGTCGATCCGGAACACGGACGCGCGATACCTCCCGAACCGATCCAGGATACGGGGAAAGGTTAACGGACGAAACGGAGAAGAAGGTAAAAGAAAACCGGTCCGTTTCGTATCGCGAGTGTAACTCCGTGTTCGTTCGGCGGGCATCTCGCCGCAAGTTCCCTCCGAGTTGTTTCAAGCCGGGCAAACTTTTCCGTTTTACGTTTCGAGTTTCATCGAGTCGGCGCTCCGCGAGCGAGTAGTCCGCCCGCCTCTTTGATACGCCCCGGAAAGATTTCAGCGCGAACGGAACGACGATACGGTGGACTTTTCCTAGGCCGCGCGATCTTCCCGAGTCCATTAACTCGAGCGAAGCCAGACAGGGCCCGAAAGACTTCATCCTCGATCGCGCGTACCACGAATTCCATCCAGTATCCGGTGAATTCCGCGTGCACCGCGACGGATCGATGAACCGTGAACGCACGGCCACCGTTACCGCCTCTGCCTCTGCTGCCTCTACCGCCTCTGCCGCCTCTGCCGCCTCTGCCGCCTCTTCCATCGCGGCGGCCGCCAACGCCGCGCGAGCTCGTCGATGGTCACGTTTCACGATTTATCGTTACCATTACCGTGAAATATGCGCCCGTAGCCGGTGTTGCGGCCGAAGGAAAAGGTCACCCGGCGTGTACGACGATAAACCAACGGCGCATTTGTAACCGGACTTCGATTTTGTTCGAGGAACGACCCGCGCCCCGAGGAACACGATTCGGAGTCGCGCGAGGTTCTCGCGAAACGGGCTACGGAAACATCGAAAATCGACGATAAATTTCACCGAACGAGCCGCGAGAATCGATGGGTCGCGAGTACGAAATTTCGCTTCTTTGGTAATCGCGAAACCCCACCACCTTCTCGCGACGTCGTACCGCCGCGACGTTTCGGTACAAATTGAATCGCGCAACGCGTCACGGTGTTTAACAATTCCAACGGCTCCCACGGAGTTCCAACGGAGCCGATTATTTAGCAGACGGAACTTCGTTTGCCCGTGAACAATATTTATTCAACGTTAACAAGGAAATGCGAAACAATTAGAAACGCAACGCGACCGATACGATAACTCGCGTTCCCTGGTCCACGGTGTTTCAAATCTTGCGTCGGGTGTTTCTCCCTCTTCGAGATACAGGATCCATGGAAATCGGGCTGCTCTCCTCGTAACTTCTACGAGATCGAGCGTCGATCGTTTTGCGGAAAGGTTGCGAGGGGACGTTGCGCGAAAAATTCTTTCGGTCGAGGAAACCGTCCCGTGACATTGTCACAGACACTCGTCCTCTTCCGGTCTCGACGCGTCAAGAATCCAGTCGTATTTCTCCTTGAAGAAATCGCGATCGAACCGAGAACTACGTATTTTTCAAAATTTGTAAAAATATCTCCGGAAGGTAGAGAAGACCGCCTCGGTGGAAGAAAAATCGATTCTCGTAGAAAACGAGAGGAGAGTGTTTCCACTTTAAAAATGAACGCACCCTCCCGTACCGTGAGCACAAATGTTTCCGAAGGGGTGGTAGCTGCGCTGCAATTAATTCTCAAAGAGCCCTGAATATTTTACGTCACCGACCCGGGTATAACTCCTTAATCGCGGAAGTTAGCGGCGAGCTCGCGTCATCGCGAAAGGAAGAACCGGACGCTACCGAAATTTAATTTCTCCCCCGTTTTCCTCCGTTCGTTCGCTCGGTCGTCCCTTTTCCCGGTTTGGGTCGCGACCGCCGTAATATTTCGTCCGAATTTTCGCGCGTACGCGGCTCTCGACGACGAAGATTCGATCGCGAGTCGCGCGAACGGTCGCACCGCGCTCGGGGGACGAAACGTCGAGAAGATTGCCAGGGGGCGGGGGCGTAGGGGAAGAAAAATGAAAAAGAAGAGACCTCGCCGCGTGCAGACGCCCGGCGTTGTTCTCGCGATACGTTTTCGAGCCGTTTTCGCCGAATCGCCGCGAACGCGCGCAATAAAATCAGAGGAAAAGCCAATCGCGTTCGACCCAGTTTTTCCAGCCGAACGTTTCCCAGAGAACGAGAGACGAACGGAGGAAGAGGGCGACGGAGAGACCGAGGGTATTGTGCGTCGCGAAAAAGGGACCGGTTTCGATTTTCGGTTGGCTTGGCGCGCGGACCCGTGGACGAGGACATTTTTCCGCTCAACGTTTTCCGCAGTCGTCGCTTCCGAGTCTGTCGGCTGCGAGTTACGACCGTCTGAAGTACACTGTAGCGGCTGTTCGAGGTGTCGGAGGAAAGGACTGCGTGAAAATAGAAAAAGGAGTCCGTTAGCGGACTCGTCGCGAAGGTATCCTAGCAGGCTCTGGCTTGTACGCCGAGACATCCAGAGATGGGTAAAGGATCGTATACGCGACCTTTGGTACCGAGTGTAGAAAGACCGCTGCTTTTCCTACCTTTCGAAGGGAGCGGCCGAGGTAACGACTCTGTCCACTTGGCGGATATCTTGGAACGCGTGGACCGTGCTCGTGGTAGAAAACGTAGAAACGTGGAAACGTTTCGAACTTGGATCGCACCGGTAGAATCCCATCGAACACGTTGCACGACGGAACCTCGCAGGATGGAGATCGACGGATCGCGGTGACTAATTGCGAGCAACTGTCTGCGACTCGGTCGAAATATTCGCCGCGATACGAGGAGTCGTCCGCGCATCGTCGGATTTTGACCGCGAGGGAGCAACGGACGAGCGACCAGGCGATCCGGAAGAGAAGCGAAACGAAGAGGGATCGGCGTGGGGCTGCATGTAATTAACAAGCTCGGGCATTAAGCTCCACTCCGCGCGATGAGTCACGTAATTCAAAGCTTAATGCGCGGCTATCCATACGCGCTTGTATCGAGTTGAGCCATCGGGCATCCATCGTACCTGGATGCGAGGATGCGAGTAGCCGGCAGCTTGGCCGGCATCGCGCTGTCCGAGTAGGCGCGGTCACCGCATCGCTCCGGTATGCATACTATATGCGAACGCCGGCCTGTTTATCGGACGTTTCGTCGAAACCTGCATCCGCGTCCACGGAGCTCGGAATATCTTCGAGCGAGTAACCGAAAGTACCGAGCGCGAGAGAGCTCGATCGCGAGGAGAGAAGCACGCGCGACGAGAGGCGAAGAAACAAGAGAGAATCGACCGCGTTGAAAATCGATTCGGTATCGTTCTTCGAGAACACGGTACGCGCTTTAATTTCGCTCCAGAATCGAGCGAACTTGCTCCAAAGGATTGTTCGCGTTCTTCCCCGGTAATTCGGAAACAAAACGCGAAAGACGTTCTCCGAAGAAATTCTCCTTCTTAGGAAAGTGGCAAGCGTTGAACGTTCCGTTCGCGATCGGACAGCTGGGGAAAAGTAGCCGCGCGATCTCAACGTCCCGTTGGTAGCTGGTTCGCGCGCGTTTACGAAGGAAATGGGATAGAAATCTGGTCCGTTTGGCAATCGTTCCGCGAGGCACTCGATCGGGCGTAGGAGAGACCAAGTCGATAATAAAATCGCGGCGCATGGGAAAGCGGCTTATTGGGAGTACTCGTTCCGCTCCATTTCGGCCCCGCTCGTCGAGAAAACGTTCGCGAACGTACCCGAAGGGTCGAATAGTTGAAGGACGCTTCAGAAACGTATAAATTTCACCGCGCGGCTCGATGATTTCGAACGTTCCGACGCGATCCCAGGGAAAAAGCCCGGGCGAGCACGGTATTTGCCGCGATATCGTTTCGAAATCGCGCCAGCTCCCCACTCTCCGATCCCTCGTTTGCCGTGTTCAACGAAAATATTAATTCATTAACCGGTCCTCGTTCCCTCCGCCCCCGACGCGACGCTGCGACCAGCACGGGAGGGGGAGGGGGTGAGGAGGGGCGGGATATCGATAAAATTAGAGACGCGCGTAGGAAATATGAAATTCCCCGGTATTCGTCCGAATCGAGGTCGAGAGGGGCGGATAATTCCGGTCGGGCTCGATCGCGGCTCGTTCGCGAGAAATTCCAAGCTGCGCTTTTTGCGAGATTAACCCGTTCGACGGATAGTTTCTCGATCGGAAACGTCTCCCGTGCGACGTACCGGAAACCTGCGACGATCGATTCGATCGAACGTCGCGCGACAGGGGGTATACTCGAACAACAGACGCGAAAAAAGGGATTCGCCTCGACGTTCAGCTTTCCGCCGCGGGGAACGAACGGAACCGCGAGCTTTCGTCTCTGTTGTAAATTTTGGATCCTAATGCACAGTTTATTGCGGTACGATTGCGCGTAGGTGCGATTCTGTGTACGCACAAGGGTAGAAAGTCGGGACGAAGAGATACAGAGCGGAGAAAGGGACGAGAAGAATTACCGCGCGGCAACTGTTCGCGACTCTCGGCTCGGTACCGGGAAGAAGAAACCCAAAAGAACCGAAAGAAGTCGACTCTACTCGAGGCGAAGGCACGGTCCTCGTTTCGACCGTTCCCTGACGATATCCGGAGCTCTTCGAATCGTCGACTCGAATTCGTTTCGACGGTCCAAAGATTCGACTCGATCGAGAAACGAATACTCGGCGCGATACGGTTAGTCCCCTTTTTCGCTTCTTCGTATTTTCGTTCCGCGTTGCGAATCGTTTACGGAAGCAAGGATAAGGGAACACCGTACAAGAGAAAAGCTCGCGAAGGTAAAATTGGGTTCGAGTCACCGCGTGGAGGGCGTAGCCGTGGTATCGGGTCGGTCGGAAAGTCGTTGGAAAGTTTGGATGCGGGCGTCGGTGGTTTCCACGCGTTGGTTCGGTAACTCGATGTTTCGAAATCGAGCGGGAGCGTTTCCGATTTCTCCGTGCGCGAAACGTCGCTGGCCGGTAACGCGGCGAGGAGGACTTTGTATTCGCGGTACGGGAACCGATTGTAACCAACATTCCGCTAAAATACGTTCCTCGAGAGGGAACGGGGTACCGGTCCGGGCTCGCCGGGTCGGGCCGTGCCGAGTCTATGAGACGTGGGAAATGGGAATATTCGATCTTTGTCCGAGTCACAAAGGAATCCCCGCAGCCGGAAGCTGGAAGGACCAGATACGAAACGAGGACGAGAAGAGTAGTCGCGTACACCGCACCGGAGCTCCTCTTCCGCACAGCCCCGCACCTGCCCCCGCCCCCGCCACCGCCCCCGCCCGTTCCCCCGGAGATTCGTGGTCGCGACCCCGTGATCCGAAGCTGCTGCGGCGCGCTCGTACGTGACGAAGCTCGACAATGGTGGCTGTGATTCTGGCCCCGCGCGTGTCCTACGGTTTGTCTCCTAAATCAGCCCTGATATACGGAGGTCGCCGGGAATCCTGGACGCGGAGCACATTTTTAGTCCCGGAACCCGACAACACCCCTACCCCGAACCTCACCCACGACTCTGCTTTTATTTCGCTCGTTCCCACCGCGCGTTACCCGCGCGAATCGTTCGCATCGCGCGCCACCGAAAACACTCGCTTCTTCGAGCCGTCCTCGTAGAAACGAGAGCGCTCGTAAACCCGCCGAGAGACGCTCGCGTTCTTCGTTTTCTTCTCTTTTTTCTTCTTATTTTCCCGCGTTCGCCACTTTTAACGTTCCCCGAGACTCTCCGAAAGTTTGCCGCGCGAAGAGGAACGACGTCGCCGATGATCCACGCTTCGTAACACGGTTTCGCGAGGACGGTAATAACCGAGCAGTTTGTACCCTCGCTCGAGGAATACGCGAACTTCGATAGAGGCGAGAACAAATTAGCGAGATCTTTCGCTCGTCCGGGCGGAGAGGGTTCCGGATCGACCCGTTTCGCGCGAGAGAGTCCACGCGGGTCCGACGCGGAACCGTTTCGTAGCACGAGGAACCAACGTCGATCGTGCACGGGGACGGGGCGAATTTTTCTTCCACGCTTCGAGTTCGCGGAGAGTCGTCCACCGCCGGCTTCGATCTTTCCGGAAACGAAGCTTTCCTTTCGTGCACGCCGACACGTGCGTCGATTCGTTAAAAATTGAACTCCGCGGAAAAGTTTTCCTCCCTCTAAGTAGTTCACCGAGAGAGATCGTTAGGGAGCGCCGCGATAAAATGTTTAAAATCGCGGTTATAATTTTCGTCCGAAAGGATAGCCGTGGCCAATTAATGCGCGAGTTCGCTGGTTTGGAAGATCGCGTGCTCGGAAGTTTCGAGGGACGGTCTTTCTTCGATACCGGGAGGAAAAGTAACCGACTCTGCGGCAACACGGTCTGTAGCTAGCTACGCGGGTCCACGTTACACCGTAGCAAACCGAGTTTCGAAGCCATTCGTCGAAACGAGTTTGAACGATCACGCGTTCGCGAGGTCGGTTCTTCGCGTTTCCGACGATATTAATCGAGCCGTGGTTTCCCTGGTCGTATCGTCGTGTCGGGAAATTTATCGCGGGAACGCGCCTAACCGGCTGGCAAATATACGCGCGTGCGTTTCCGCGCGTCGCTCGTCCCAAAGCGGTGCTGGACGAGGTTTAATAGCGATCTACGGTCGCCGTGGGTGTAACGCGATCGCGCGTGCTCGCGTATTCCGGCTGGAAGGCGCGAACCGACCGACCCGTTCCCCGAGGTAATTAATATTAAGTATCCGAGTGGAACAGCCCGGAGACCGGAGGGTTTCCGGTCCGTTGTGCGTTGCGTCGATCGCGACGACAGACGCATCCAGGGTGGGGAGACCGACCCCTCTTGAATCGATTCGACCCCGTAACGTATCCTCTTTCCTCCGTCGGAGCGGTATTAAACTCCAGCGACAAAAATTACCCGAGAGCGAACGTGCTCGCGACTGCTCGACGTTAGATTCTAGGGCGATGCGTACTTTCGACGTCGCGAATACTGTTCATTTCGAGAGGAATACCACCGCCGAGTGGATACCTTCGGTTCTTGGAACGAACGGGGTTCGAGTCACCGCGAGTATCCGCGAAGGACGCGCACTCGCGAAAGAAACACTTCCGCTGGTCGTATTCGTAAACTACCGCGCAGGAGTTTCGAGTCGCGATCGGAACCGAGCCTTCTCGATTCCCCTTCGCGAAGGAACGGAATACCTAGTTCGATTTAGAGGTTCGCGATGCGATGCGATGCTCTCGGTACCGTTGGTAATCCCTGGTACGCGCAAACAAGGTCGCAAGGTAGTTCGAAGAGAGACGATTGGTTCGCCGTGGCGGCAGGACGTTCCGTTGGATCGAATCGGTCGTCCCACGATGGGCGTGCACGCGATCCATAGATTGTTCGTGTACACAGGTCGGTACACACGCGGCAGGCTTAACGAGCCGGTCGCGCGCGCGGATATTAATTCCGTTAAATCGCAGGGACGAGCCGTCGAGGAGGACGACGACCGAGGGAAAAACACGGGGAACGAAAAAACGTGGATGCGGCGTTTCGCGGTCGTTCGGCCGATGTTTCGACCGCGAGCGAACGCGGAATTTATCCCGGAGTCGTTCCCGACCGATTCGGGGTTTCGCGGTCGGGGAACGAGCGGGGCACGATCGACGCTGAATTTTGACCAATCGACCGGAACGAAAATCGCTGGAGTTCTCGATCGCCTCCGAACGAGATCCGTCGTCTTTTTCGCCGCGAAACGCGCGCGATCTCTCCGGTTGCGCGTCGCGTACCACGGGCGGCGTTACTCGGTCGCGAAGGAAGGAAGAAAGATCATCAGCATCGACGGATGCTTTTAGAAAACCATTAAACCGAGGGTTCTCTCCGATCGTCGTTCGGCGGCCCCCCTCGCCGCCGCTTTGTTCCCCTCGATTTCTGTCCTCGCGGAAACGGGGAAAAATCTCGAGCACGGTCCGCGGGAGTCGTTGAATATTTATTCGAGCCGCGTTCCCGGCCTCTACGGCTGGGAAATAGATGGAAGTGCATACGACCACCGCGTACGTGCGCGGGGTCGCAGTCGGAATGCAAAATAAAAACGTACGACGTTAACGCACCGCGATGCCATCGGCTTTTAGCGTCTCTCCTCTGCCGCGTGTATCCTTTTCTTTCGCCCTCGTTTCGTCCGCCGCCTCTCTGCGCATCGTCGATAACCCACGCGCGCTCGACTTCTCCTACGTTTAAACCGGGCGAAAAACCAACCGCGAGAATAATTAAAACCACTCGGCCGGCTGACCGGGAGTCACCAGGTCGCGGACAAAATTCCGACGGAAACTGCACGCCGCGATATCGATCGGGGAGATCTCGACGTTCGTTTTAAGAAACACCGGGATTCAAAGTAACCACACCCTCCGGACGATACTCGCGCGCGGAAATTTCCCCGCTCTGTCGAGACTACGGCGATCGCGAGTCTTGTATCGCGAAGGTTACGGAAACTCGAGCGATCGAAGCGTTCTCGGGGATCGCGGTGCGCGGCAACGTCAAAATACGCGCGAGGAACCGCGCGTTCCCCGATTTTCGTCGCGCCGAAAAGGTAGCCGTGATAAATTATCCGATCCGGTTTCGTATCGCGGGTCGTCTGGCCGGCGGCGGTCTTTCGTTCCCCGGTTCTCTCGTTTCTCATCGACGGGCTCGAAGCCGGGCGTTCGATTCGTCTTTTTCCGCGAGCGACGCGTCCGTTGGAAACTCGCGGCCCGTTAAATCGCGCCCGACCGAGATTTACGATTACCGATTTACGCCCACGCCTTATTTACGATCGAACCCCGAACAGAGGAAAAAAGGGACGGGCGGGCCGTGCTCCTCGAGGTTTTCCGCGCGAGCGTGTGGGTGTTTAAAATATCTCGGTGTCCGTACGCGGCCACGGCGATGCGTCCCGGTGTGCGAGGCGCGGTGCGAGGCGGAGCCGACTACAGGCGGCGGCTTTTGCCCCCCTTTTCTACTTTATTTGCTTTGCAGTCGCGAGAGCGCGGAGAAGAGGACCGAGAGAGAAAGAGAGAAAGAGAGAGAGAGAGAGAGAGAAAGAGAGGGTGGTAGGGCGAGGAACGACATTTTTCACAGAGCCGTGTGCTTTCAACTGTTATTCCGACGAAAATTCGCCAACGGCTCGCCATTGTCCCTGCAGCTACACAGGGGCCCAGATATTGCCGCGATTTTTTCCCGGGACGCAACAACGGGGAACGTATGCGCGTTAGCTCGTCCCGCGTTTCCTACGAAATGCAAATGACGCCGGATACGAACCGCGAGGAGCCCGCGAGGAGCCCGCGCGTGGCCCCCCGGAGTGTGAAAAGATTCGATTCACCTGTCCGCGCGCAACGCCGCAACCGAGAAGAATGCGTCCTACGCGTCGGAATAATCGCGATGCACCGGGGGCGACGCGCGTTAAAACCGAGTACTCGCAAGCGTTGATCGCTCGGCGTTCGAGAACGACGCCCGTGGATTTTCCACGATCGACCTTTCGCGGAACGATTTTCTGCGTCGATATCGCGCACTGGAATTCTACGAGCGATCGATACGGTATTCGATCGCGCGAACCGGCTCTCCGAATTCCAGCGTCGAATGTTTCGAGTTTCGATCGAAACCGAAATTCGCGATGGTTCGCGGCCGAACGAAACGTTGCGAGACGAAAAACGAAAAACAACCGTCGCGACGAGACTCGAACGGATTCGAGCGACACGGAGTTGGAGCGAGCCGGCGTACCGCGATCGATCTCGAACGTTGATACGAGATTGTTCGTCAAAGTGCACCGCCGGGCAAATGCTCGCGTACTTACTTTGTGTAATTATTCGCCGTCAAATTGAGACAGATTGCGAACATTCCGGGACGACGACGGAAGAAACATCGCGCGGGTGCAAAGAGTAATTGTAACAAAATTTAACATATTTGCGCAACGACGGATAAATATTAACGTTACGGGGCGATTCGGTCGGTTACCGGGACTTTTAATTGAAAATTACTCGAAAGTACCGGCAACGAGGTTTGCGCTCGCGGTGCTTCCCCCGGCCACTTTTTCCCGTTTGCTCGCGAAACGGGAAAGGAGACTCGCGCGGGTCTCCGCTCCTCGAGGAGATTAAGAGCAAATAAAAACGTTCCACGGTGAAGGTTCACGACCGAAAACGCCTCGAAGCGGCGCGATCGTCGCGACTCGATCCCGTTCGAAGAGGCTTCGAGCCGGGCGGGAAATTTTAAATCCTCGGTGACACGGTCGACGTCACGTAGAGCGGCGCGTACCTCGCCGCCGAGGAGGTAATTACGTATCGGCGCGTAGAACAAATACGTTTCTCCGTCGGTAGGAACACGAGCGACCCGGTTCTCACCGGGGGAGAAGGAATCAATCGTCCTGGGAGAATTCCCGGCGCGTCCGAGTAAAATTTAATTTCCTCGGGAAGATCCCCCGGACGAAGTAATAGAAAATCTCCTCGACGCGGGAGCGAAATAATCGATATATACCGGTGGCTGTCGGGGTTTGCTTCCTCTGTTCGACGGGTGGGCGAGTGACGCCGCGCTGTTCGCGCGATTCGACTTTATTCTTCTTCCGCGCTTTCGAGTCCATCCCCCCGTCTCCCAGCGAGAATCAAGCGTTACTCGATTTGCTCCTGGAACGGTGTTGTCGCGCCTTTGAGAGCGGATATTGCTTCTTCTCGGTCAAGTCGAAGACGACCGGGACGGCTGGGAGCACGGATTCGCGGAATTTAAATCGGAGCCCCGGTTGCTTGGAATTTTCGCGAGCCGGGAACCGATTCGACGATCCCGAGCGACGACGGATCGATGAGTTCGATGATTTGCGCGAGCCTCGTTGAAAGAAACGGGAAACCGGTGTGGGTAAAAAAAATCGATGATCGTTTCGGGCCAGAGGGAAACGTGTTTCGTTCGATGGGAGGGTAAAATCGAAAACAAGGTGGAAAGGGAGGACGAGGGCGCGATGTCTTCCAACGGAGAGTGACGGGCTCTGATGCGCGAACGCGCGGGAAAGAAACAAAGGGGGTTGCTAATGACCCGGCGAACGAATCGGTGGCTCGAACGGGAATGCATTCGGAACCGAGAGATTTCCGGGGGGGAAACGTCGACGTTGTCTAATTTTTCATCGCGCTCTGGCTCCGGTTCCTCGCTGGACAGCCGGCAAAAATATTGCCCCGACGAGAACGGACGTTCTCGGTTTTCCAAATTTACGACCCGGCGAAATATTCTAAATTGCGGATAACGTAAGAACAGATGGACCCGGAACCGGTTCGCTCGGGACCGATTCAATTTCCAAGCTTTTCTCGGATTTTGCAACTCTTTGGACGGAAAACGCACCGATTCGTCTCCGCGATCCGCGACCGATCGAGGTGGACGGATTTCGTCGGGTCGCGAGTTCCGACCGCGACGATTCCGCGCGATATCGGCACGATCGACGACAATTTTACGATTCTTTCTGTTTTTTTTCCCCCTCCCGTTGGTCGTTGGTTTTTAATCGACGGTTCTCGAATGGCGCCGCGGCCGGATCGCGCGGAATATATTCGCGGGGAACAATGGGACCGCTTTCCGCAACGTCGAGCCGCACAAAGGCGTCGGACGGTCGCAATTATTCGATGACGGACGCGTCGCGATAAATATTGTATCGGCGGATCGTGACGGGCTCTCGGATCACCTCGAAACAAACGCGGCCGAAATACGCGAGATTCGCGAACGTTCGCGGGTGTTTGGACGCATCGGTCGTTCGCGCCAAAACATCCCGGAATATAAATTAGGAAATAGAGTGGCGAGAGCCGAGCGGGCGGGTGGACGGACGGACGAATCGGCCGTAAAGCCTGCCGGACCGTACCGGCAAATGAAAAAGCGATACTCTCCGTGAAAAAAGAACACCGCGAACGGTATAAATTGTGACAAATAAATGCGGGGAACGAACCAGCGAATAAACGTTACAAAACGCGCAACGTCGCACCGGCTAGATAATCGGAGCTGTCCGCAGCCTGTACAAGATACGCGATAAACAAACAAACGAACGTAAATAAACGGAGGAAACGTGTTCCGAGTCGATATCGCGAAACGTTAAATGTAATCGCGATCCCGATGACACCGACGCGTCGCGTCGCGTCGAGTTTGCGCGGAAAACGACTGCGGGTAGGGAACGAACGCAAGGAACACGGAGTTCGTTATTTATTTATTTATTCGATTCGATTACGTTGACGAGATCCATTATGCATGAAAACGTGTGGGTACGGATACGCGGAGAACGTTATACCGAACGTGGCATCGACCTTTAAGTATCAATTATGCTCGTTTCAACGAGTGGACCGAACCCGCTCGAGAGAGATTTCCATCTCGACGATTGACAAGATCGTCGCGGGACATGGTCGTTTCGTACGCGAAGCGAATCGTCCATCGAATGGGTTCGAGAGAGAACATCGACTCGGAGAAAAGCCCGGGCGTGAAAACCAAGAGGAAGAAACAACGCGGAGGATCGGCCGAAGAGGACGAGCGTGCGCGGCGAACGGAAACGAAACCGGATAATCGTTACGTCTCGAACGAGATTATCGACGATCGAACGCGTTCCCGGTCGACGGGACGACCTCGCGGGCCTGGAGAACGTGGCAAAAGAACGAAGAAACCGGACGACGCAAGAACGAAAAAGGCGAGCCCTTCCGGAGCTCAAAGGTGATCTTTCGATCGTTACGAGAGACCGAAACCGCGGTATAAATTATTTCCGGTATTTATTTCCATAATGCGAGTCCCCTCGAGGAACGGAATTAATTGCAGCAGGACGAGTGGAAACCTTTTGTCGCTCCATCGAGGGCAATAAAGGCCGCATTAGTTGCCCGGGGAAAAGGAGTACTCCCCGCGAAGCTTCCTCTCTTCGGGGCTCGGTAGAGAGGAGGGAAGAAAAAAAAGAGGAGAAAAGAAAAAGAAAAAAAAAAAAAGAAAAAAATTATTCAAGGCGGAAGGATCGGGCCGGAAAGGAAAGTAACCCCCGCGACGGGTGGAAACGTCAAAGGAGGCGGCGTGACTTATCGACGGTCTTTACCACAAAGTGCAATGCCATCCTCGGCCCCCGAGGCCGTTTGATCCTCCGCGCGATATACATTTGTACGTTCTGGTTTGCGCCGGGAGGCAGAAAAACGCGGCGCCGACCAAAAGAATTTCCCCGTCTTCGAGCCGGTGCTACTCGACGAGCTTCGTTAAAACCGCGATATTCTAATGCATCGAATTTCCGATCGGTTCCCGCGGACGGGAATTTCTCCCGTCTCGATCGAAGCTAGACGACCAGCGACCCATCGACTGCGTTTACCTGTTCGTCGCTGGGCCAACGATCGTTGAAAAAGTTACGAGCGGCGAAACGGTTCCGTTGGACGTTTCGCGATAGTCGAGATGGAAAAGCTCTGCTCGACGCGTTTCGCGTGTCGTCGATCACCGATAACCGACGCGAGACGAATGAAAAAGTTAGCGATCGGTCATCGACGACCGAGACGATCCTCGCAGACGACGAGGACGTTCACGAGACCGTTCGTCGACCGATCCCTTTCCGTTACTCGTCCCCTCGATCCCGAAGGAACGAACGAAATCGTTTCCCTGGCACGTTGTTCCGAGTGTTTCGCGACAGCCTCCAGTCGCATCGCGCGAAAAGGAGCTTCTTTTCCCCAACGAGGACGATTATACGTATTATTCTCTTGCTCGGTACCGGCAGCGAGAAAGGAGCAACGCTAATTTTATACAGCTTCTCGGGGAAACATCCTCCCCTGAAAGCGGTACGGAGTCTAGCTCCTCGCTCTTGCGCCGGGCGCTTGCTCATTAAGTAGAGTCGATGGACGAACTTTTGATCTTAATTGCGCCGGACCTGGCCCCCTCCCCGGGTCTCGTGGGAAAACGATCAATTTTTCTCGCAGCCTCTTGGTAGCGCGCGCTCCTCCGCCTTCTTTGTTCTTCCCGCGGGTCATCGGCACTCGGAGTAAAATAGAAAATAAAGCGGACCTTCGAACTCTTCCGACGCTTCCCCTTCGAACCCCGTCCACCGGCGTTTCATTACAGCGCTCCATTAAGCGTTTCTGCCGATAGAGCCGAAATTTCGCCTACCACGGTTTCCCCCTGTTTCGCTTTTTCCTCGTTTTCCCGTCTTTCGCCGGCGTTCCTCGAACAAAGGAACACGGCGCGAGGCAAAGGGGTGCGATCGAGCCGCGGCCGACGTCTATACGGGGTGTCTTCGAAACAGGGAGTCGACTCGAGTCGGGAGCGATCTAGCCGCGGTCGACGTCTTTACGGGGTGTCTTCGAAACAGGGAGTCGACTCGAATCGGGAGGGATCGAAAGTTTACGAGACGCGATCTTTGCGCGCGTCTTTGTACGCGCGGAGCGGATCGAGGTAACTTTCGACGCGAGGCAAAGGACTGCGATCGAGCCGCGGTTAACGTCTCTACGCGGTGTCCTCGAAACAGGGACTCGGCTCGAGTCGGGAGGGATCGAAAGTTTCCGAGAATCGTTCTCGGTGGGAGCGTGCCGCGAGAGAATTCCGAGGCACCCGGTATCGCGTGGAACGAACGTAAAAAAAAATAAAGAGCCGCGGGAAGGAAGAAAGGACGTGGAAAAATACACGCTCGCGGGAGGAGCCGAGGGATGGGGTCGGAGACGGGGCAGGGGATGATGAAACGCCAGGCATCGCTCGCGGAGTGACGAGGAAATCCGAGGGGCGCAGCTGGACCACGGCGAAAGAGAAAATCGCGCGGCGCGCGAGGGTGAAAAGGAGCGGGAGGTGTAAAGGCGGGTGGAAAAACGGTCGGAGGGTGAAAAAAAGCGCAGGGGAATAGGATCAACAAACAGATTAATCTGTGTTACGTTCTGGACGTGGGCCGTGGCCGAGTTACGGGCAACGTCGAGAAAAAGAGACGGAGAGACGCCGGTTCGAAAACGAGAAAAAGACCGGACAGGACGAAAATAGAACCGGGAGGCCGAGAGCGCCGCTCGGACCACCGGTGGGAGGGAATTTAATTCTCTAGAGGTCGTTTATCAAAACACAAAACGCGAAATATTCGTCCACGGGCGTCGACTTTTCTCTCGGTCGCGTCAACCGCCACCGTTCCTGTATTTCGAAAACTCATCGTCGCGCGTTCAGCGCGAAAACGAACGCTGCGAGCGTGCCTACCGAACGTTTCGCGACGACCGAGAAACTTTCGACTCGCTTGTACTCGCGCCCGATACCGACTGCTCGAAACGATCGCGCGACGATGCGTCTCGTTAACGAAATTTCGGCGGACTCGAGGAAGCCTCGAGCTCCGCTTCGTAAAACCGTGCCGAGAGGTTTTTCCCGGGGCGCGTCGACGACGAGGAACGATCCGTGTGTAGCAGGCGCGCGGGCGCTTCGACGGTGTAGGTTGCATCGGTCGCGAAAGAGAAGCGAAGCACGGTGTATAGGCTGTTTTCGCGCTAACCTAATTTCGCCCTCATCGAGGATACAAACCCGTTTAAGCCGGCCACCTCTTCGCCCGGCCGTCGGGGACCGGTGACTCCCGGGGGGCGGTGACTCCATTTCCAGAGGCTGCCGCCTCTGCGACCGAGAGTGAATTATCGCGTACTACAAACCCGGCCGAGAGAGCTCCCTTTTTTGCCGGCGTGCCAGTTTCCGTGTACCGCGAGGAATCCGTGCGCGCCCTCTGCTCCCTACGGTGGCTGTCCGCCGACCGTTTTCATTACGCGGATTCGGCGTATCGCGATGGAATACCGAGAGGTCCATTGTTCGGGACAATCGGGACTCGGACGAGAACATTAAACGGAAAACCGAGAGATAACCGAGACCCGGCCGGCGATCGCCCGGACGAAATCGCGAGTGCCGCGCCCCGACGCGACCACGGAGAATCGCGGCTCGAAACCTACCGGAACGACCGGATCGATTCCCGAGACGAACACCGATTACACCGAGGAACAACGAGGAATTCGCTAGCCCTCGTTCTTCCCTGCGCATCCGGTCGGCCGTGTCCGGCGCGCAACAAGTATTCGTATTGTTCCGTCTTTCGAGAACGACTACTTTCAAACATCTCCGGGCCGGACTTTACCGCGAGCATCTACGCCCTCTTCGAAAGCGTCCGCGAGCTCAAAGGTCGGACCGTTCGATTCGTCGCAGAGAGAACACGATCGAGACTTCTCGTTCAGATCGACGAACGCGCGATCGACGAAACGATCCGTAAATTGCTTCGTCGATGAATCTTCGTCCGCGACGTCACCGTGGCGGATTCCCGATCCTCGGGGCGAAGAATTCGCGAGCGTGTGCAGGACCGCGCGTTACCCACGGCGAACGTTTTTCCTCCGCGCGGTGCTTCTCCGCGGCTTTTTCCCCCGAGCTAGGGCACAAAGATCCCGCGATCCTCGTTAACGAGGAGATCCGCGACAGTTTTTTCTCCCCCGTTTTTTTCCACCCCCTTTTTCCGTGCCCCGGCATTCGAAGCGCGGAAACGTCGTTACAGCCGTCCCGTGCATCCGGACGTCGCGTCGGATGCGTCGAGCGAGCGCAAGAAAATATCCCGCGGCCGCTTACTTCTGAATTCGAGGCTTTGTGCAACGACGCACCGTTTCCCGCCATCGCGCCGGATCGACTCACCCGGTGATTCCCGGTGCGGAAAGAAACGCAATTAAAACCGCGCGGAAAACCCCGTAGGTGTATCTCGTTAGTCCCGAGCGAGGAACGCGAAACACCGACCGGTGCACGAGTAGTCGCCATTCGCGAACGAACAGTCGTGTTCTCTTTTTTACCTCGCGACGATCGCGGAGAAGGTACGATCGTTTTCTTAGGAACGAGAGGCGTTCGAAAATCGGTACGGGTGATTATCGACGCGCGAGACGCGAACGGGGAAATTTTCTTCGAAAGGGGACAACGAACCGAGTACAATGGGTTTTGTCGTCGCGAGTGTATATATTCTCGGAAACGACGATCGCTCCACTCCGAGAGACACGAGCGGTGAAACTTTATCGATACCCGAGACATCACCTTGTCCGGAGAGCTACCGGGATGTACCTTGATACTTTTGTTCCAAAAATTCCATCCCTCCGTCGAGCTTCGTAAAAATCGAAAGGTTCGGTGAAAACCTCCCCCGAGGCTCGACTCCGTTCCGAGGATCGATTAAATATCGGCTCGCGGACGCGGAACGTCGGCATCGGGCTCGGTCGAATATCTTCGGTGTTACGCGGAACAAGGCGCGATCTCTTTCGGGATTCTCACGGTCCGTTCGCAATATCGAACAACTGTTTCCGAGTGGAGGTTGTCGTCGCAGCTAAATGACGCGTGCAGCCCGCCCGTAGCCGGCTCGGGAATCGGGTCACAGAGACGCGAGCTTGCACACATCGAAATGGAATTTCCCTGGATACGGGGCGAGAAGGAGCGAAAAAATAAAGGAACGGTGGTAGGTCGTTGGGTACGGTGCTCGTCGTTCGTTGCATTCGACTCGCGTTTACTTCCGCGCGAGAGGAACGACCGCGTGCCGCGATCCCCGCGAACGTCCGCGGGAAAATATCGAAATAACCCCCGGGAGATCGACGGGGCTCGACGCTCTCATTCAAGATTCATGATTAAACTTCGAATCTGGCGCGGGCGTGCACTCGCCCGCCCGCTCGCTCGCGCCACTTTTTCGATTAAGCCGGGCCCGTTGTTCCCGGCCGCGGTGCACGCGTCACGGGATTACCGCTCGCGAAAGTTCCGGGGCGGAAAGTTCGACGACGTATTGTAACGCGCGCGAGGCGAGCAGTCGCGGCGGATTTTTAGCGATGCGACAATTTCGCGGGCGAATCGACGCGAAAACGTGCCGATATCGAAGCAGCGGGGTTTCGGGGGATGTTCAGATGTGCCGGCCGAGTTCCCGTCCGCGGCGATAATTGCTTTTTACGGCGGCGTTCGCGTCGGTTTTAGTATTTCCGTACCCCCAACGGGAGAACGCAACAACGAGCAACCACCGCTACGAAAATTGCGCGGAACGAGCGTGTACGCCGAATCGTAGCAATTTCCAATGATCGTTCCGTGCCGGCTTTTATTATCGCGCGTAAACGCACGCGGGCTGTTGGAGAACCCGGCTACTTCCGCGTTAACGTCGTCCCTCCCCTACCCTACATCCCCGTGGAGCCGTATTCGAAGTTACGGCGAAGAACAGCGACGCGAGGGGCGGGAGGGAGGGAACGCGCGGATTAAATCGTCGAACGGAAATTGCCGGGCGAAAATTTCGAGAAGAGAAAAAAAAAATCGGGCGACTCGTCGGTCCCGATGACGTTCCGTTCGCACGCCGGAAATGCACAAGATTAAATCGATCGAAACTGCGGGTTCCATGGTGTGCGCGTCCCCGCGCACGCGGCCCCGGAGAGATACGAAAATCGTCGAGAATCGGGTACTTTGCCCGTCTCTCTCTCCCTCTCTCTCTTCTTTTTATTTTTTTCTCTCTTTTTTTCCTCTTTTTTTTTTTTACTTTCGCTTCCGTGCCGAAAAAATATTTTTTTTCCCCGCCCGTTGAAAAACGCGAAGCCGAGAACGGAGTCGCGTTAATTGGATATCCACGGACTCTCCTCTCGAAAAAAAAAAAAAAGGAAAACGGTCGAAACGTTTCTCCCGCGAAATTTCGGAACACCTCTCCGCGGTAACTCGATGCCGGATGCTTCCGCTCGGAATTATTTATTCGTTACGGTCGCGAACGAAATTAACCCCCACAGGCACGGTATAATTGATAACCGCGTACAGCTCGTCGCGAGTAATTCGTTCCATTATGATTTCGATAAGTGCTCGTTCGATTCACCGTATAAATAATAATAACCGCGATAAAGCACCGTATCCGTCGAACTTTCCGATCCGCGAAACGCTCGGTCGAGATTTCGTCGGTTCGCGCGGATTCTCGCGCTCGATCGTGATTTCCGTGCGTGGAAAAATACGCAGATATACCACTCTCCGATAAATTATACGCGTTGCGATATAATCCGGATTGAGAGGAAAGTTTGCGACCCCGTTCGTCGAGGGGCGGTGCAACCTGCTCGAAGAACAAGTTCGTAATCCTTCGCGTTGGTCGATAATTCGACTTTCGTCGTTTCGATGCGGCGCGGCGAGGTGCGTTTTGCGCGGCTTTCATCGCGGAAACGGAACGTCCGCGTCGACGATAAAAATAATACCGCGAACGAATCGAGGGAGGCCGCGTCGAATCGATTTTACACGATGTACGAAAACAATTGGTAGGAAAATATTTTCTCTCCGCTCCTCCCGGGACGCGGTGTAATTTAACTATTGCGCGAGCTTCGCGACGAAAACGCTCGACGAAAGGAGAAAAAAAGAGGGGGGGAAAAAAAAAAACGAAACGACAACGAAAATTGTACATTCCCTACGGAATATTGCGCGAAAATTAATTCCCAGGAGAGACGAGCGGATTGAAAGCGATACGAGTCCAAAGGATCGAATATTTTTCGCTGCGGCGCGATGCGAGCGTTCACCTCCCCCTACGCGCCGGAATGGTCGTCCAAACAGAATTTGTTTGTCGGAGTCTCGAACGTACCCGGAGGAGGGGGAGAAAAAACGCAACCTACTTGGCGGAAAATAAATACGAACGGTCGCATCGGGAGCGCGCTAGAAAAATCTCAATTACAGGGAGGACGAGGTAGGCGGTCGTCGGGCTTGTTTGCACAATCCGTGCGTGAAAAATGGAAAAGCTGAAACCGCGAAGGACTGTATCAACATAATTCGAGGGAAAGCCGGACGCGGAACGGGCGTTCGTTTTCGGTGCGCAAACTCGTAGACTGTGTGCCGACCAAATATCAAGATAGATGGCCTTTCGCGAAGCCGCGAGCCACACCGGACGGAGAGGGGTAAACCTAACCCTGCGGAACGGGAGGGGATGTTTCCCCGCGATGAAAAAAAAATATACAAGATGCCGCATTTTTCCTACCACCCTTGCCCGCGCAAACTTTGCTACCACGGTGGGAATCGAACGAGCGGGGATCGCCAAACTCGACGCAAACGTAATAATTTGCGCGCGGTGAAAATCGAGAAACATCTCTCTCGGTTTTTCGAATCGAGTAACGAAGCTTGATGCTCGATCGTGCCCAGGGTCCCCGTCTTCGAGGAAATAATCGACGATCTCGCGGGGACGAAATCGGTGCGACGATATTAAAAACGGTGCCGCGATAAAACAATTTTCGAGCCGCGTAACCGAGGGGTTAACTAGCGGACTGTCCGTCGACGCGGTAAAAATGTTGGCGATACGGTAAAAATACACGGGAACGGTGTATCGTTGGTCAGCCGGTGACCCGGGTCGGTAGCTCGGTACCTGGCACGGTAGTTTCGCAATTGGGACAAATTTTAGATAACTCGATATCGCCGGCCCGATGGTGTTGACGTTTAATCACGATAAAGCGCGACACGGCCGGGAAGCGGGCTGTTTATTACCGGCGCCACCGCGGTCGATATAAAATTCCAAGTCTCGAGGAACGGATCGTAAATTTCGAGCACGGAGGACAAGATACGTAAGAGTTCTCGTCGAAATCACGAACGAATTGTTCGCGATAATATTTACCGAACGACGCGCCGACGAATCGCGGTGTTCTTGGAATTTGAGTATCGTCAGGTGTTCCTGGAATTCTCGCTCCGTGTTTGGTCGTCGCGGTGTTTATGTTTCGTGTCGTGGCACTTTTCCCACTCTTCTGCTCGATACCTGTCGAAACCAAAGCGACGAATGGCCTTCCAGCGAACTCCTACCGTGTTCTCGTTGTCCCTCGGCCGGACTCGTTGTCCCTCGATCAGTCTCGTTGCCAACCTTACCGAGCATAACCGCTACGGACGAATTTCGTTCGGGGGTAACGTTTCCACGCGTGTTCGATTCTTCTTCGCCTTTCGTCGAGCCGGTTCCTCCTCGAAGCCGACAACGACTGGTTCGTCGAAGCGCAAGGCAATGCGAAATTACACCGTCTCTTCGTCGAGCACACGCCCGAGCAAAGGGTAACTACAGGGATCGGAAAAATCGACAAACGAACATGGCGAGCTCGAGTTCCACTTGCACGAAACACTCGTCGCGACAGAGACGCCTCGCGTTTCGTGTTTCTTCGCCTCTCGTCCGATGATTCGTCTTCGAAACCTACGGATCGGTAAGCCGGCTTCGTCGATCCGCGGAATCGCGATTATTTAGGCAGCTCGTCGAACCCGCGACCGAGAGGAAGATAATTACGAAAGTATTGATGCAAAAATTAGCAAACGTTGCTCGCTCGCGAGTAGAAAACCGCGGTCGTACGCGCAACGATGCTGAAATCCCGCGCGTTTTCATCCATTCGACGTTTCGTTTGCGCGGCGACGACGTGAAAGTTTTACGCGCGCCAGCCGGGCGTTCTCGCTCGCCGGATTGCGCTGTTAAAAATTCAATTTTTCACAGAGACGGGGAATGATTAATAAAGCGCGCTTTTTGTGCCGGGCGGCACGGTTGCGCGGCCACGGGAAATAACTCCCCGGAATTAACAAACCGGCGTGCAACCCGCGTCGGTGCGCCCCGCGTTTTACGCCCGCGAGAAACGAGCTCTCGATTGTCCCGATCTCGCGACCTTGCCACTCGGAAACGCGACTCGTTCCTAGATAGGTCACGAGCGTGCCCAACTCGACGATCCTGTCGCGCTTTCGTCTCGAAAATCACCACCGAGGACGCGAGCGATTCCTCTCGAAGAAGCGGGCCGAACGTTGCCGCGTGCTCCAGGGGATCTTCGATAAGCTACGTACGTACGGAGTTGGCGAAAATAATTTATAGCCGTGATTCACGGCCGAGACAAAGACCTTGCCCCGAGTTACGATGTAACTTCCTCTTTGAATTATGCATCCCGGGCAAACCGCCGAGGACTTATTTTCCACCGACCGGGAGCGGGGAGATAAAGCGGGGCGAGAACTCGCCGAGTTCCGGCCGCTCGTTCCCTGCCGTGTACCTCGTGAAATTAATATCGCGAATATCGAGAATACTTCCACGGGAGTATTTCAACAAAGTATCTTCTTCTTTGTTTTTTCTGCCCGTACGAGCGATCGAAATTGGCATTCTTCGAGGCAGCTCGCTGACCCAGGATCCTGCCCGTTCTCGAGAGTTACCCGCCGCGATACCGTTACGTTGATTTTCATTTTCCAATTGGATCTCGAAGGAGGTTCGAGCCAGGCTCGAACGATTTGTTTCGCGGATACGCGATGGATGGAAGTAAGCCGCTTTGTAACATTCCAACGTTAAAATTCCAACTCGAGAGAGATTTATTTCGTTGGAGGGCCCATCGTGTCGCACTTGCTCGAAGCGAAATATGCGAAACGATTTGGAACAAGATCGATGTGCGAACGAACGAACGAACCCGACGCTCGGTGGCGAACTTTGCCCTTGACAGTCGCGATACTTGGCTCGATGTGGGTTAAAGACGAAAGGCGGGGGCAGAGACGGGTCTCGATCTCCGATTCGATGGATACGCGATAGAAGCCGAGGACTTTTGCAACAGGTCTGGCAGAGGGTAGCAGTAGGTGGGTTTCGAAGCCTGACTCCCGGCACGCGCTCGTCTCGTTAATTGCGTTTGCGTACCGCGCGGCCGAGAGTGCTCTCCAACGGCTGGGATAATATCGTTGCGATCCTTCGTATCCGTGGCCGATGAAGTTCTCGCGAAAACCGGGAAATCCTCCTCGCGCTCTACTCCGTGTGTTTCTCTCGACGTAGAGATAAACTGCAGCGAGAATTTTGATAAACGAGCGACCTTGTCCGCGCGAGCACGGACCAGCACGGAGATTAAAAACGGAAAGACCGGCCGTTAACGATAAAACAATCCCCGTTGGATTCGCGGTTAAGGGGAATATTAGAATTCACCGAGCGAATCTCGCGTCGATCGCGTCCCTCGTTTTACGCGCGTCTCTTTTTCGGTGGATTTCAAAGTACGAAAGCGTGGAAGGAAAAAAAATAAAGAAAAAAGGAAAAAGAAAATAGCGTTTCACGGTTGGAAACGAAGTTACGGGAGGAAAGTAGAACCGAGCAGCGGCGGGCTGGAAAATTCGCGCGAGTCAATGCGCTAAATAGGATCGCGCACGAAAGTAATCTAGATTTCTCAGAGTCCGTGGCGCAATTGAAGGGCAACCCTTTGCGATTAAAATCTCGTCGGATGAAAAAGTTCTCGTTCGTTTCTTCTGCGTCGTGACCCGTACTGTGAACCGGTTCGAGCAACGGACGGTGAATTGAACGCGTAGACGGACGAAACTCGGGTTGTCGCGCGAGAATCTCGTTGCGAAAAGCTCCGTTTCTTCGTACGTCGACGCATCGACGATGTTTCTTTCCCTCCGTCGATCGCGAGGAAGGAGGAGAGCCCTTCTCGGCATTAGCCCTCTCGATCTCTCGACGCGCTTTCGGTGGTCGTTGCCCGCATTACGGTTTTCCGTTTCACTGGCTCGCACTGATTGGCTTCCGAATCGTCCAATTATTAATCTCCCATCCGGTTTTCCGTGGAAACTGAACCGGTCGATCGTTCCCGAAATCGTTGCACCGTGGTGATCGATCGAGGTTCGCGCGCGAACGATAATTCATCGATCGGCGACACCACGACGGGACCAGGCTCCGCGCGGATTCGATCGTCGATCTCCGCTTCGAAAACCGGTGAAACTTGTCGGAAATTTTCCGTCGTTGAATCGAAATCGTGGGTTTGGCCGGTTCGGCGGCTATACGAGGGATCAAGATGCGTGCTCGCGGCTCGTTCGAAGCCGGACAAGGCCAGCGTTCGGGCAGGGGGATGGTGACTTATGTAGGGCAGTGCACTCGAGTACGCTTAATCGTCGGCCCCGAAAAGCCGCGCTTTCGAAACGCTCCGAGGAGCTCGGTTTCGAGGATTACGCGGCCATCGAGTCGAATAAACGGTCCGTCGACGATCGAGGGAAAGGAGCGGGTTACCGGCTCGTTCCGGCACGTTTCGAGGCGCGAAGGAAAAAGTTTCGAGGTTAATCTTATCGATACCCGGCGCTGTATCGATCGAAGGGGCAAAAAGCCGAACGCCCTGTCTAGGAACGAACCGCCGCGTAACGCTGCCAATGCGAGCAATTTCACGCCAAACGACTCCCGGTCCGATTCGGTTTCGATTGTGCCCGCGGATTACGAAGCAATTACACCCGCTTCTCGTGTCCGATCGGCTAAAGAGCTGACCTTTTCGACATCGTCGACGATTCGCAATTTGTTTCCGACCAGCGGTCACCCAGAAATTACGGATCACCGCGCACTTATTACATCCACTCCGACTACCCCCTACCCCCTCCCCCGAAACCATCAAACGCATCCGTACCGATGTAATTTCGATCGATCGTTGCACCGATGAAACCAAGGGAAAAGAAAAAATTACACCGCGTCTCGAGACACGTTTCTTTCTCTCGGTGAATCGTCGGTCGAGCAAGTACGTTTCACCCGACGAAATTAACAAGCACTTCCTCCGCTACTTTCCCCCGAAATCGTTCCGGCAGCCTTCCGGCGGTTCTCGGTGATATTTCGCGTCTCATCGCCGGTAACGAGCCACAAATTACTTTCGCGAAATCTTCGCAGCCACCTCGCTGTCCGAGGTTATTAATTATCGGCATTTGTCGCGGCGTAACGACGTCGCTTCCCTCCCGTCTCGTCGTTCTTACAAATACCCTCGAATATTTCACCAGCTTCCGAGTGCATCCTCTCGAGGTTCGAGATCTCGCGAGATTTCCGCGGAGCCGCGTGTGCCGGGAAGCGATCTCCGTTTCTTCTAATTACTCCGAAAAACAGCTCGGGCCCTTTCACGGTCGAGCACCCTCGTCCGTTACAAGGAGGATTTTTGTTTTCAATTTTTACCAACCGGTCTCGACGAGCCGCGAAACGAGCGAGCGAACGAGACGGGTTTAAAGACGCGGAGAGATCGGGAGTGGTTCCTTTTCGTTTATTCGCTGGACCGTCGGTTCCCTAAAATGCAAACCGAAGAGAGAGAAAGATTTTTCCAAAGGTTCGTTCCTTCGGCGAAGGTAGCGAGATTCTTTCGGAAAGAGAGGAACAACACCGATGGGATCTCGATCCAACTCGGAAGTTCCGCGAGAGACACGGGAGTGATCGACGAGCTGTTTTTCAACCCCTACCCACCACCCTGTACCTCGAAACAACCTCGAGGCTCGATTTCTCGCGACAACTCTCGGCGTGTTCGCGCGCTACGCGCACTCTGCGCGATTACTCGACCACGACACCGTTTATTAACACGGGTTTCGCTGAACCGAGGCATGGATTGGTCGTCGACCAGCGGAACGGAACGCGGAACGGAACGCGGAACGCATTCTTCGCAAAGAGGGAATGGGGCGACAATTTTCCGATAAACAGAGTTCCCTCCCACCGTCCCCCGCCCCTCGGTCCCTGTCGCGTTAAGCTGGTTGCCGTTCCAGCGCATTTACATCGATCCCGTGCGTCGGTACGCGCGACGATAATTCAAAAGGACAACGTTTCTACCAGCACTTCCGCTTCGACCTGTCGATCGGAACGAAAACGAGAGAAAAAAAAAGAGGAAAAAAAAAAGAGCGGGGATAAAATGCGCGTTACCTCGCAGGAAACGCGACGTTTCCGCGTTCGAACTTGAAGCCGGAAGGCAACGTTTAAATTTAAAACCCGGTATACCCGTTTTTCCGTCTTTTTGCTTTTTCTACTTTTCTTTTTCCTTCCTCCCTCCCTTCCGTTTCTCTTCTAATTTTATTTCGAAACAATCGTCGATCCCCGAAGTAGGTTCCTCCGAAGGATCCGCAGGAGCGATCGAACCGCGCACACGCGCTCCCTAATTTCCCGTTTAATTAGATCCAGTGGGACGAGCAACGGGCACGGAATTGCGTCGAATATATTTTCCTCGAGCGTACAAACGGGGGCTCGTTCAAGGAACGTTTTAAAAAACACAGTCGGTCCACGGTTCGGTTTAATTTATTTTCCCCGGGCCGAAACTGCCCGGACGGAATCTCTTGAATAATGAACGTTAGTGCACATTTCTTCCCGGCTAAATGAAACAGCGACGTTCGAGGGGAGAGTGGAATTACGGAAAAAAAAGAAAAAAAAAGGAGAAATAGAAAAACCAAAAGGGAAGGAGAAAAAGCGGTAAAACGACTAGTTTCAATATATCGTCGGACCCGTGACAGTTTTTAATCGCACAAGTACGTTATTGGTGACTCGGTATATCGTATTCTCTCCGGCTACTACCGGCCACCGCGTACATACATGTATATACATCTATATATATATATATATATATTTGTATATATACATACAAACACATATATATATATATATTTTTTCTCCAACTATCCGCGCGTACGAGCGTGTCGGACTTTTGCCTCTGTCGATCCGCGGCGCGTCGTGCTCGCGAGTAACTTCGTATTTCCGCGAAACCGTGAACACGAATCGTCCCTCTTTCGTCGATCGCGATGTATTTTTGCGAATTAAATACAACGCGATACGTATCGAGAGACCGTTACGCGGGATCGCGGGGAACCGTGCGCGGCTGGATGGACAGCTGGATAAGCTTTTTCGATATCGATTCCGCCTACCGAACGTGTTTCGACGAAACTTTCAATTTGGAGATTGCCATAAAGAGAGAATTCGGTACGCGGGAGAACGTTCGCGCAGTCTGCGACCGGTGGGAACAATTTTCGAGGGTGGTTCGAGTTTTCTTCGCGGAGACCGAGAGCGTTAACCGATCGTTCGTGTAAAAACGTATTTGTGTATTGTGTATTTCGAGGAAACGTGCGCGACCCTGTAATCGACTCGTTCGAAGTTTCTAATAGCCGACAGCTTGGAAATTTCGAAACTTTTTAATCCGAACGCCTCGAGAAATCTCCTCTCGCCGCGACGATCGTCGAGAAGAATACCACGTACACGTACACGATAACGACGCAAACGATAATAAAAAAATGTTTTCGATCCCAGAAATATATACGCGTCCACGTTCGTTATTTATCGCCCCCTATTCGATCGCGATACGAACGTGAGCGCACTCTTTGCAACCCCGATGCGCGTTCGTCAATTTGTTATTCGCGATTCGGTGGTTATTTTTTATTCGCGAACTCGTTCGTAAATTTGTCGTCGGAAATCGTCCGTCCGTCGAATTAAACAAACAAGCGTAGAAACGCGGAGAAAATCGTCCGAACTCGTCGTAGAGAGTAATCGGGACACCGGATCGATACGAGTAGTCGATTCGCGCGTCGTCCAAGTCGAGGAGGCGTCGTTCTCGACGGGAGTATCCCGCTGATAGAATTTATCGGCGAACCCGAGAGACGAATCATCGAGGATCGAGAACCGTTTAAACGAATTTACCAAAGTTGCGAATTAAATAACAACTTTAACGAGCAACGGTCTGCTTTAATGGCCGGCCAAGCTCCACGGGGTTACGGCCGACCCTGTTATCTTCTCACCGTTTCAAAACAAAACTTTCCGTTCGCGCGGCCGTGATGGGAGAATTTTCTGTTTTATCGGGTAATAAACCGCGCGGAGTGGTTGATGGGGGATCGGAGACGAACAGAGAGGGATGTTACCGCTCCTCGGTACGCGTTTCGCGCAGACCGAGTCCCGTCGGTGTTAACGAGTTTCCGTGTCGTCTGGTTTCAGTATGCCGCGGCATTCAGCAGTTCGAAGAGACGCCTCAGTACACCGAGGTGAATCCCGGCCAGGACGCGAAGCTGATCTGTCGCGTGCTGGGGAAAAGGGGTCAATGCATCTGGCAAAAGGATCAAAAGGTGAGTCGATTTTAGAACCGGTCGTTTCTTTCGGTCTCGCGGCTGTCCCCGCGTAGGCGACCCTAGCTGGATAGCTCTCTCGGAAGGGAGGAGCCGGCCCGTATTTTAAACCGACAGATTTCACCGATCGAAGTGAAAGAAGATGGACCAACGCTTCGACGTAAGAGAATACGACGCGTTCGTCGTCGATCGACGTCGATTTCAATTTCTCGGATACGCGGTGTCCGACAATTTGTTCGTCGTTGCGCGGTTTGCGCGCGCACGGATCGAACGACGAAACTCGTGCTCGAAAAATTGTTGCGAAACACGAAAAACTGATCCGCACTCGCGCGCGCGCAACGATCGACGATATTTTCGAACGCCGCGTGTAAAATAAATCGAAAATACAATCCGGGGTAAACGTCGGCGGTATTAAACTGCCGACCGAACGGGGGAAACAAAAAATCGCGGAACAAAGCTCGTACGAAACGCGCGAAACGATCTCGAGGAGGGTGTCGACTCCTCGGAGCGGACAAAAGTCCGCGTAAGCGTCGATCGAGTCGAGGGTGGGTCGAACGGGGAAGTTTGGGGGGTGAAATTTGAAAAATTCGCGGAAACGTTATCTGGCGCTAGGAAATGGGAGGAAAGGGCTCTCCTCTGGACTCTCGTGGACCGTCTATCGCGATTCCAGCCGGTTCATTGTTACCGGGCGCTGTGTAACCTCCTGGCAGGCAACTTTTCTCCGTTCGCCGGTGCCAGTAAACTTTGCCCTCGAGATAAGTTTCTCCGTCGGAAAGTGGACGTTACGTGTCCACCGACGATAAATACTCGTTCGTCGTTCGCCGCGAGCCGCGGCCCGAGTCGAATGCTCGAACTTAAGTAAAATACTACGACGTTTTGTGTCGCGTGTACGTCTACGGAGGTATCCATTAATTTCGAAGAAAGGAGACGGGTGCACCGAGGAACGGGAAGTAAGAACACAATTACCGGTATATTCCATAGCGAGGAACACCAGCGAGCCAAGTGGAAACGTCGATCGTGATTTATCGAAACGCGACAATGGAATCCACATAGCACTGCGCAGAACCGACACGGTGGACAGGAGGGACGAGGATTGACAAAAATCGAAAATAGGAGAGCACGAAACGGAAGTACCAGCGCTAACGGATACACCGTAGATTATCGGTCGGAGAGGTAGTATTTCATGCGCGGCGCGGATATTACCTTTTAAATTAACAAATCCGCCAGATAGGAAGAGCGGGGCTCGATAAACCGCGCTACGCCCATATTGGCGGTCGTGTAAATCTATTTTGAACGAGGGCTCAACGTGGCCAAAGCCCCGGCACAAAATTGAAAGTCAAAACGGGCATGTTATTTTCATTATGCCGTGCTCGCAACGCCCGATCCGCTCGTTGTCGACGTCGGCAGAATTTCCAGCGCGTTCGCGTTTTGTGGAATGGAGAAATTTGCATTGCCCGCGATACCGCCACCGAAGATACGTCCACGCGAACAGATACGGGATCCGGGGCTACTTTAATATTTAAGGTTTCGCAAATCCGCGGCTCGAAGTGGGTCGATCGGTTACCGGTGTTACGCATAGCGACGAGATGGATTCGGGGCACAGATTTCTCTCCGGGATGTTTTCCAGGAATTCCTCGCGAACGTTCCACAGAATCTGTTATTTTTGCTTCGTCGTTCGTTTCGATCTTTGGACGTTGAAAATACACTGCCAATTTATCGGTGGGTAATCGGAGGAATCGTCGGAAGACTCGCGAGATCCTAAAGTCGGTTCGTTCTCGACGGTGTTGGTAAGAGACGAAGAATTCGCGAAGAATCTTCGTCGACTCGAGCGAAAGACTTCTGAAAGTCCATGGAAATCGGCGCGGGAACGTTCTTGCGTTTCGTTGTACGCGTCCCTGCAAATTGCCGACTAAACGTATCCACGGGTTAAAGAAAGTACCGCGGTTAACGGCGGTATTCAACGACGGCGGACCGGCTATCCGTTTGAAAAAATTTTTTAATTAAATCCGAGCCACCCCTTTCAGGCCGCTCGCATTTTTTCCCGGCAAGTCGTCGAGCCAAGACCGCCTCGTTTACGTACAATTACCTACTTAAATCCCGCGAGAGGCCAGCAGTTTTGTTACCGCGAGTATTCACCGACCGGGTCCACGCTTTCCAACGAATCCGCTCTGAAAAGCAACCGGGCGCGCGCGTCCAGAGAATCGAGCCCGAACCCCTGGATCGCGTTCCTGGGCTCGCTCCTCGTGCTCTAAACGCTTTTCGCGATCCGTTCCGCTCGGATCGACGACTCTCTCGCCGCCTGGAGTCCTGCTTTCGAGAAACGGACCGCGATCCGACCTATACACCGAGCTCTGACGCGTACCTACGCGCGCCAAGGGACGCGTAGCTCTTTTCGACCGCCATTTCCAACTTGGCCGGTCTCTACGTTCGTCCGTCTAGCGCGCGATCGAACGCGTACACGAAAAGGATGAAAACACGGCCGAAAGTATCCACTCTTTACCAACGAGCGAAAGAAAACGAAGATCGACCGGCACGCGAGGGAATTCTGCCCGTGGCGAAAATCGGTGATTGCGGAGATGGACGTTTTATCGAGGTTTTCGCGAATCGTCGAAGAAACTTTACACGTTGCGAAGATCCACAGTACGAACAGTACCGCGTTAAGCGCGAAAAGATCGTCGAGGTTGCATCCAAGCCAACGAGGATCGGAGCCAACTGGACAGGATAATTGGCAGTCCGGTGACAGTTCGATGGGGGTAAAATCTCGAAAAAGAATTTACGGTTAAGTTCACCGCAGTGTGCGCCATTTTGTCAGGGCCGTGCTCGCTCGGATCCCGCTTTGCGAGCCGCCGCCGCCCACGGTGGAACTCGACGAACGTCCTTTCAACGACATCCTCGACTCGACACGGTTGACCGTGCGCGATTTCACATCTGGGACGCGCGGTGTGCGCGCGAATTCGAACGAGAGATCGGCCACGGTTATAACTGACGGAATAAACGAGAGAATAAAATTCCTACGGAGATATTTAAAAACGGCCGAGTCGTCGTTCTCGCGTAGAATCCCTCCTTTCTTCCCTATAGAGACGTTCTTACGGAGGAGAAAGACTCGGGGCGAATGGAGACGGAGAGGAGAGTATCGTCGAAGGCGATCGAAGAGGTAAAAGGGAACATCTCGCGAACTCGCGGCGAAGAAAAGGTTCTCGAGATTCGAGGATATCCGACGCCGGACAATAATCGTCCGTTCGGGCCGTCGCTGACACTCGGCTTCATTATCGTCGTTATCGTTAATACCGGAGGAGAACTTTTTTTTTTTTTTTTATTCCGCGGCGCAACCGGCTCGCGAGAATCCTTTGCATCGGGCGTTCTTCTTTCTACAACTATCCTCCCGCTTCCTTCCCGCGCTACGCCCCTCCCGCTCGCGTAATCGTCTTTTCCTTGTAATTAAGTTCTTCACGGTCCTTTGCACGCTACTCGGACGATGAAAGAACCGCGCAACAATCGGGGCTCCCCTCCGCGCCCGATCTCGACGCATCCGAACCTTCGTGCACGCGATTCGCCGTTCGCGGTCGCGACGATGTCGGCCTCTTTCGATTTCTCGGGGAGAAACGTCTTTCGCCGCGTCTGTCCCTCTTCGAGCGATCGATCTACTTCGATCCATCCCCGCAGCGAACGTATTTTCCTCTCGTTTTATCGTCCGGAAACAAAGACGAAGGACAAAACTTTCGAGGCTTTCCGCGAAAGAAAATATGTTTAATTCTCCGTCCAGACGTCGATCTCCGTCGAATTCCCTCGAGATGTAATTTTTGCGTCCGTGGAGAACGCGTACCCGGTGGATGCTCGCGGAAAACGAGAAAAGCCCGCTCGGCGTCGCGACACGAGCTCGTTCGCTCGCTCGTTCGCTCGTTCGCTCGCTCGCTCTCTCGCAAAATCGTTGAACGCGACACCAACGACGAAAGAAACGAACGACGCCGAATTAAAATACAAATCCGCTACAGTTCCACGCAGCCCCACTTTTTCTCGCCGCATTGTCGGCCGGGTCAAGAGCCGCAATTTTTCTGGCGTTTGCGCCGGCAAATTACGCTTCCCAGGAAGCCGGGTCACGAGGAAAATACGTCGCCGCATTCTCTACGAATTTGGCCGGGGAGGGACCTAACTGCCCCTAATCTTTTCCTTCCTTCCGCGTTTCATTTCGTTCCTTCTCCTTCGCCGAATTTGGCAAATACGAGCCACCGGTGGAAGCCGTGCTTTTCTTTTACTCGGAGCTGTCCCGGAACGCTCGTTCTTCGTACCTTGGGAAGGTACGCGCGCGATTCCAAAATCCAAGGAAAAACACGCGTCACGGAGGAATCCGCGATTCCCGAATTACTCGGAACGCCCCACCTCCTGTATCGTTCGCGTGTATTCCGGAACAAACAGACGCGTTAACAACCCCCGCACCACGTTCGTAAGAAACGAAGGAAAAAGAGAACGGTGTCGGCGAAGTCTCCGCGAAAGATTTAAAGCCGGACAATTTTATTACGGCAATTGCGAAGCTAAACGCGCCGTTCGGGCTCGTTTCCGGTGAGTTTCTTGCTCCCTCTCTTCCTGTTCTCTGTCTCTGTCTCGGTCTCTTTCGAGCGCTTCCTTCGAGCTCTTTTCTTCCCGCTCGCTACCTCGTAAAATCGTCCCGAGTCGGTCGCGGTGCTTACGCGACGAGCGGAATAGACGGTTCGCCCGGTCGTGGTCGAAAAGCCGGGGAAGGGATTACGCGAGCGTGCCCTCTAAATTGACGTCGTTACAACGCCTCGACTGAAAAAACACGCGCGAACCGTGGCTGAAAAGCCGACCGCGTTCGAGCGAGCCTGGCTAAGGCCCGCCGAGCGAAACGGAGACCTCCTCGAAGGGGACGAACGGTACGGAGCGAGCGGGAACTCGTCCAACGAGGGAAAAAGACGCTCGGGCGTCGGGACGTCGCGTCACGGACTCCCCAGACGCGGAGAAATCTTTTGACCGACCTTCCTCCCGGAAACTTTAATGCAATTTCTTCGCGACGCGCGTGGCTCGAACGCGTCGTCGCCTCTTTCTCGTCGCGGTCGCCGCTAAGAAACGGCTCGAACAATCGGTCTCGCGGAATCCGCTCGTTGCTCGCGCGTAATTAAGTACAACAACGACTCGCGGGAGGAATTCCCGGTGAGTCGAATGCTCGAGGGCCTATGGAAGAATCGGCCCTGGCGAATGGCCGCACGAGGGGCACGCGCTCGCGCGAAACCCTCGCTTTCTCGGCTCGAAAAGGTTCCTTTGACGATACCACGGGCCTCCTCGGTGTCCACTTTTTTTTTCCACCGGTTGCACCAATTAACGAGACGAAAATACCTTAACGAGCCGGGGGCCGTCGCGAGGTATCGCTAAACGGTTCTCGCGTTCGCTCGCGCGAGCTACCGAGACTTACACCGGGTGTCCCGAGATGGCCGATCGGGAGGTAAAACGTGACGCGAAAAATCGAAACGACGACGATCGGCGCGCATCGGCGCGAAAGAATCGCCGCACCGTTGAAAAACAGTCGCGTCCTGTGTACGTTACGGCCGAGATTTCCTCTAATCCTCGTGTCATTAACCCGGATTACCCTCGAGAATTAATATTCAAATTAACGCTGGAAAATCGAGGATGCGCGGCCGCGGTTCGTAAAATCGGCCGCGAAACGACCGTGGAAATCGATCGATTTAACGGAGCGCGATCGAAAGCCGGGCGTAAACCGGGCTCGGCCGAGCCGCTCTAATATCGCGGAAAATGATTATGAAAACGTATTTATATACCGGGGGATATTCTTGAAACGGGCCGAAACATCACCGATGGTGAGCGGGGCGGGGGCCCGGGGGCCGTAGCTCGTATCTCCCGGCGACATTTCCCCTAATCCAGATGTCATTAAACCGGATTATCCTCGCCGAATTAATATGCAAATTAATGCACGCACCGGTTTTCTATAGCCGTGGAAGATTCGCGCGCGTGTGCGTACGCGCAGGTTTCGCCGCGCGGAACGAACGCGGCCGCGCGAGGGCGTTCGATGTTGTACGCAAACATGGACAAAGCGCACGGCAAGACACACGAGGAACGACCAGGAGAGGGACCAGAGAAACCGAGAGAGGAGGAGAGGGAGACTCTCGAAACGCATTTAGCCGCGGGCGTCGCGACCGTCCGAGACCACAATGCCGCGAATACGACGTGGAAAGATTAAATGATAAATTTCCAAAGCAACCGGCGGCCACTCGACCGCCACTTATCCGTCCACTTTGTGCGCGACCCCTTTTGTTTGCCCCTAGAGGCATCGCGGAGAACCGGCCACTCTGCTTCTTTCTCTCGCGGCCTCGTTATTTGGATACAAAGCCCGCACACGTTTGTCCTTCCACGAGCCCCTCCACCGCGCCGAATGTATAATTAATCCTAGTAATTAGCCAAAAACGATCGAGACCGAGCGATGAAGTGTCGCCGACGGGACGGTCGGTGTCGTCGACGCGTACCCGCAACGCGCTACTTTCTATCGGGTCACCACCCCCGGAGTAGTCGGCTACCCACTTTTTTTTCATTTCGGGGACAAAGCACCCTTGTTTATGCATTTATTCGTTTATGCGCCTAGCGCCCATTAATATTTATCCACGGAAGGGAACGACCCTTTGCGAAACACGCTCCGTCTAAGAAAACGTGGACGCGGAGCGGTCACGGATGCTACGTCGGTGATAGCGTAACGGCCAGCCTCGCCGAAACCTTCTAGCGTGCAAGCGGATAGCACGGTTTACGACTCGCGCATCGACGAAAGCTAGTCTCGGGGAAATATATTTCCCCGAAAGCTTTCTCCCGAGCACGCTCGCGTAACTTTCCCGTCGCTGGCTCGATAGCTAATTGCAGGTATCGCGAACCGAGAGTTACGAAAGGCACGTGCGGCCCGAAGGGCTGCAATCGGTCGGTCACGAGCAACCAACCCGAAGGAAACTTCTCTGCGTCGTACAACTTTCCTTTTCCCACCAGAGCTCGCCTTTACGAGCCGCCAAGGGCGCAAGGGAACGTCCAAGGGTGAGGGAAACTCTCGTAGCTGTAAGAAAACAAGAGTCTTCCAGGAGCTCGACCAGTCGGAACGCACGAGTGTATCTCGTGGACAGTTTTGTAACGCGACAACATTGTTCGACCGCTAAAGATGCCCTGATCGCTAAACGATACCGAACGCGCAGTTATTCGCGCAACGCTTTAATCCTCGGTCAGTTTCTCGCGACTGGAAGTCACTACGCGACTAGTCGGAACGTACGAGTGTACCTCGCGGACAGTTTTGTAACGCGACAACATTGTTCGACCGCTAAAGATGCCCTGACCGTTAAACGATACCGAACGCGCAGTTATTCGCGCAACGCTTTAATCTCCGGTCAGTTTCTCGCGACTGGAACGAAGCGGTAGATCGTACGCGATAGAGCGTGTTCCCGGCGAACCGAATTTCAACCGCCGAAGAATTAAGGAACGAAACTCGAGGCCGTGTTGCAACGTGCTTGCGGAAAGCCATCCATCGATCGCGGAACGGTAGCCTTGCCTCGAAAATGGCCGTAGCGATTTACCACGGCAACCGAACACGCTCCCCCTTGGAGCGAATACATTTTTTCCGAGTCGGTTGTTCGCGGATCCATCTTCGTTATCGACTGCCGCGTCTTCGGGGACAGGGTTGCGCGCGTTGTCGATCTCGACGTTAAGATTCATTCGCCGAGTTGCAATTTTTCCGAAACTTTTCGAAAACGTGCACACCGGGTATCAATGCCCCTCCGACAACGACTCTCGACCCGGATTTCGCGCGAGTTCTCGTTCCCCCACGGAGAAGGGGAAAAGAGAAAAGGTTTTTCTTTTTTTCACCCCCGTGACCGGAAGACACGCGATGCGTATTAATTAAAAGGGCCAGAAAATGCCGGAGATACGGCCCGCGCGCGGTTTTGCGGCTCGCGAGCAGCTCCGGACGGCAGCTTCTGCGAAACGCGCGATTATATTTATCTCGAGGCGGCGGCGCGCACGAATTCCCGCTTCCGCGGTGCGGGTAAGAAACGACGAAAAAAGAACGCGATGCGGCGGCGAGTCGACAGGAAACGAGTGCCGCGGAAATTGAAATAATTTCAACCGCTTCTTCCCCGGAATTGCGTCCGCTCGCGGCTCGGTTCCCGATGTTTCGCAATAATTGCGGGCCGTGCGCGAGAAAAAGAGTATCTGTTCGCGAGACGGTTAAAGATGCGTCGGAAATATCTCGCGCATCGTTTCAAACGAAGGTCTCGAAACTACGGAACGTGGAATCGGGTTCGAAGGACCGAGAACGGGACGAACGGAGGGAACGTTTGTTTCTTTCGAGAGTTCTCGTTCCTCGAACGATGTTCGAGTCTCGCTCGACGCGAACTCCGATCCTCCTCGGACCGATCAACGCGCGAAAGCGAGATCTCGCGCGAACGCTTGCAAACGTGTTCCCTCTGCTCTGTTTATCGTCGACTCTTCCCTTTACAGCGAGCGATCTCGTTCGACGAGAGGCCTTGAATTTTCCCGCGGACCTTCGGAGACGATGCAAATATTAGGTATGTGCACAAGTTCTGGCCGATTTAGCCGACACCGTTCGCGAGTCGAGCCCTCGGTTACATTTGCACGAACGAGCCGAAAGTTTCGTCGTTGAACAAGGTACACGGACCGGGTTCGTCGAACGTAAATAAATTTACCGGTTAGTCGTTTCGCGAGACGCGAAGCGCAAAGATACCGGTGGATAAACCGCGTTTACCATTTGCCTATCGGTCCGTTCGATCGCTCGTAACGCGCGCGCGGATAACGGCTCGGAACGGTTTACGAAAGACGGGCTTTCGAAGGGTGTAACCGACAACGTCGAATTAACAGCGGTGATCGAGTCCATTGGTCGACGAGCGGAAGCAGAGAAAAGACGCGAAAAATGATCGATACGAGGTTGCGAGGAGTCGAGGAGAGAGGTAGTCCTTCGAAAACGATCCGAAAATGAACGAGCTGGTTGTTTCGCGAAAAATGATCGACACAAGGTTGCGAGTAGTCGAGGAGGACCGAGGAGAGAGGTAGTCCTTCGAAAACGATCCGAAAAGGAACGAGCTGGTTGTTTTGCGAGCGAGTCGCGCGAACGTTTAGGTGGCAAGAGTATCGCGTTACCGTCCCGAGGACCGAGGAAACCCTTTTCGCAGTGGGCGATCCTGAAACGAGATCGCCGCCAAAAGCCACAAGATTTATGCCCTTCACGGTCTCTCGTTACTTCCCGTTGAACCGACGGTCTCCCTTCGGTACGCCCTTTCCTCGTTGTTTTCGCCGGGCTTCCCGTTCTCTGGCACCGATCTTTCTTTCTCGGTTCCTCTAGTCGCGGGGGAATATTTACGAAAGATGTAAATAACGAGCGGGATAATTTTCTCGGTAGATCCGAGCCAGTCTTGTTTACGAGGGTGTAGCGTACCATCGGGAACCCACTTCGTTCTCGTTTGAGTTCCACGCGAGCGACCGCCCCCGTTGTTCGCGCCTCCTTCCGATCGAACTCGAGGGTCGAGGATCGAGACGTCTCGGCCACCTAACGGTCTCGTGACTCGTGCTCAGCGCGGTGAACGTCCAACGCAGGAACACACCCCCGATAAAAGATACGTCGATCGTACGTTCTTTCCCGCGATAAACTCGCGTCTCTGCGATTCGGGTATGCGCGCGTGCACGCGACAACATTATTTAAAGAGGACTTTCGAAATACACCGACGCCTCTACGGTTACAGCGCGACCAACCAAGTCGACCGGTTTACGCGGTTAACGTTGTTCGTTCGCGACGTTCGTTCGATCGAACGGTGAAACTTCAATTCGTTCGTCGAGATGCGTTTCGTTTCACGACGGAGGTACCAATTTCCGTTCGAAGGAGCAACGAAGGGTCGTTTGTCCTTCGCGCGTCGATCGAGACTCTTGTGCGGAGCCGGAGACCGGGACGGATCGTCCACGCAGTTGTTTTAATTCCGCGCGGCGTATTTCGCGAATAACGGCTACTCGAGGAAACGAATAAAAGAAACGGTAGAATTTCGTAGGATCTTTCGAGCCGAGGTTACGAGCGCGTCGAGTCGCGACTCGGCCGATTAAACGTCTCCGCGAAGGGAGGGGGTCGCGCGCGGCTTACGACGGTTTAAAAAAGGATTTCTCGTTCGAGAAGTAACGCGCGGCGGTACGTAACGTCGGAATTAGAAACGAACGGGACATGCGCCGGAGCTTTACGAGATGCGCTATTCCCCCGGATGTACGGACGGGGGACGAGGGACGGGGGGCGGCGGGCGGCGGGGGTGGTTTAGGTAGCACCGGAGAGGAAAAGAGCAACCGGCAAGTTCCACGGGACGCGATTCCGTGAGGAAACGTCGAATCCTTCGAAGGCACGAAATCACTTTAGCGAAATAGGTGTACGGGAATCGCCTTCGCCGGATTACCAGAAAGCTCCCGGCCCTCTCTCCCCTCCGTTCCCTCCTCCTTACCTTTCTCCGTCTGCCTGCACCCTCTTATCCGGCTTCTTCCTCCCAGTCTCTTTTTACCTTTTGGGAGAGATCCCCGACGAGGGGAGCCCTCTGCTGCGCCTTTTACGCTCGTTCGAACCGCCGCAACCCCACCGGTGGGGGAGGAGGGTGAGGGCCGGAGCCGAGCCGAGTCAAGCCGAGCCGAGCCGAGCCGCGAACAACCACCCGACCCGGCTCTACGTCGAACGGACCACCCACTCGTACCTCGAAAGAGTCGGCAATGAATCTCGAAGTTAACAACTTTTTCACCGCGGCCAAAGGAGCTGCCGAGAGGAAGGGAAAGAGCGCCGGAGGAGAGACGGGAGGGCCGACGGTGGCGAAAGTCCGAGAACAAGAGATAGAGAAGCGGACGGTGAAGGAGCGAAGGGGGGGACGTGGCAGGAACTCGAGGAGCGAGAAAGGTTTCGCGAGGATCGATCCACGAGTCCTGCGATCTATTTCGTTGCTCTCGAAGAGATTGCCGTTGCGTCTGCATTACTCGAGGTCTCGCTCGTTCGTGTTATCAGGGCCTTTGGCCCAGGGGGTGTGTACCCTGGCCGTTTGCTCCTCCGCCGACCGATCCGCGCGCGTACACGGTAGAACTCGTATACGTGTGTGCGTGTCTGGGTGCGTGTGGACGTTGATCTGCGCGCGAGCGCTTACGCTCGTCGATGCGGAGGTAGGCGCGCGATTGTGTGGACAGAGAGAGACGGAAGACGGCGGGGGTTGCGGAGCGTGTCTGCGGGTGCATTACGCTGATTGCTGGTCGCGGCCCTCTCCGGAGAACACAGAGAGGCGAACGAAAAGGTGGAAAGGTGGCGGCCGGATTCCGCCGGAGGGACGAAGACGGAGTTCCCCGGGAAAGAGGAAAGGGGGGAAGTAAGGGCCGTTCTCCGTTAAGTAAGTGAACGCTCGTACGTTCCCGGCGGCCGCGCGAGCAAGCGACCGACCGACCTACCGAGCGAGCGAAAGAGCGCGCGGATTTTAATCCTTTAAATGAATGAGCGCCGGTGACGCTGACTTGCCCTCTGATCCTCTTCCCGTCTACCCTCCAATGGAGACGCCCAAGTTACCGCCTCCAGCGCCGCGACAGTGTTTTTCTTGTCGCGCGACCCTCGCCCGTCCCTTACTCTCGTCGCGCTCACCGATCGAGCGCGCTTCGAACCAGCGAGTTCTCGGGTTAAACATCGCGTTAAAAGAACGCAACTTTCCACGCACACGCTCCGACTCGATGCCGGATCAAAGGTAACACCGAGGATCGAGAGGATGCGAAGATTCATCAAAGACGAGAAACCTTTTCTTTTTTCTTTTCCGTTTTCTCTTTTCTTTTCTTTTTTTTTTTTTCTCGCGAGAGCAACGCCGGAAAAGTATCGAATACCTTTCGAGAAGACGTAAACGGAAGATTTATCAAAGAGCGGTGCTAGTTTTTCTTTTTTTTTTTTTTCGTTTCTTTTCCTTGGTGGCGTACGCGGGGAAGCGAGAGGCTCCGATTCCCAAGGGTACCGGGTGCTTCGTCTTCCTTGACCGCGGCTACACGGTTTACGAGTCCCGTTTTCACGTCCGCGCGCCGCCGAGATAATCTTGGGGAAACTTGAATTTGTTCCCCGCGCGAATGGAATTTTTCTCGGCCGCGGTATCCCCCACGGAGCGCGGAGAGTGAAAAATCGAACGGAAGACGAACACGGGAGCGGGTAAGACGCTAATATCCGTGTAATTGCGTACGCGTCGCTTCGTCTCGCGACGGTGAACGTCAACGCGCTGGCAACTCATTATTCTTCTTGTCCTGGGGGCGCGCACCCTTCATCTCTCTCTCTCTCTCTCCCTCTCTCCCCCGTTCATCCACACTGTGCGCAAATAATCATCGCGAGGATTCCCATTGTATTATTGTGTCTTCCGTTGAACGATAAACCGCGCACGCTCCCGCGGGAACTGTGTCGCGTTCATTACTAATATAGTCGCGGGACACAATTTCGGACGGAGGTGAAAAATGAAATATTTGGTTTCCACGGGAAGGAATAACGCGTCGTCGGCGAAGATTCGGTGTTTGGTGATCGAAAATCGCGAAACGTTCGAATTACGACCGCTCCGTAGCGTTTCGATCGAGAACTTGAAACTCCAGTTTCGAAACTCGAAGAACCGTCGGCCAGAGATCGCGAGAACTCGTTAACCGGCTAATGGCGTTAAACGGCGAGCGAGGTGTTTTTTTCCGAGTAAACCGGGGGAGGGGTGAACTCGAGGGGCGCGAACCGGTTTTCCACGGATATAATGTACAAGGAGTATTATAACGCTGGCCTCGATAACCCATCGAGCGAGAGGAAGGGGGTGAAAACGGGCCTCTAAAATGTAGGGTTTAGGGGGTGGGGAAGCCGAGTAGAACGCGCGGATAGATTATACGGGCACCGTGGAGAATCGATCCTTGAATTACGGCCACATTATGACTGCGAAACTTGCTAAGGCCGCACTTTCCTGCCGGCAGCGAATTAATCTACGCGAAAGAAGAGAAGAGCGGCTCCAGCCTCGAACCCGGAGGCCGATGATTCATTTCGGAGGAAACGCGAACACGATGGAGCCGACGGAACGTAGGGAGAGGGAGAGAGGGAGAGAGAGACGGGAGAGGTTGAGAGGATTTCCGTAACGAGGAACGATCGACCGTCCCTTCGTTCGTCGATTAAACGATCGCGCAAAACGCTGACATACGCCGCGGAGGCCATTGTCTACCGGAATCTGTTGGGGGCCAACCGATTTATACCGATTCCCCCGACTTGCTTCGCATTTTTAGAATCCTCACCGACACCGGCCGGTGCTCCGTAACGCGGATTCGGCAGCTTTGCGAACTATTCCCGTTTCCGGCACCGCTACCGCTCGAACGAACTTCACCGACGAACGTTCTACGAACGAAATCACGATATCGCGAACCTTTCGAATTTTCGATCGATGTTCCACCGACGGGGTTCCGTAAACGTTATTTTCGGTGGCCAAGATATCGGGACGCGTGTCCGTTTAACCGGACAAACGGTATTATTAACGCGTCGCGTCGGCGCGAAAGGGCAGCAACGACGGGAACTTTGAGCGAAAAACAGAGAACAAAAGAAAAGGTAGAGAACGTAAACGGTGGCTGGAATTGTAAAGAGAGTTGGCTAAACGAGCGGAAGGTAAAGTGGGTTAAAGCGAGGGAATTTCGAGCGGTCGTCGATTGATTGGCAATGCGTGTAACGAGACCCGAACGAACCTCGATTGTTTCAGCCAATCGGCATGCACTTGAAGAAGTACGAGTGGGTGGGCTCACCGGACATCGGCGACTGTTCCCTGTGGGTGAGATCCGCCACTCTGGAGTTCGACGACGGATCGTGGCAGTGCCAGGTCACAGCCAGTGACTTCACAACGCAGGACGCGTTGGCATCCGAACCAGCGAGGCTGGTCGTCAGAGGTGAAACTCGATAAAGCCGATTTTTACAGTCCGATGGAAAGCGACAGCCTCGATTAACATACGAAACGTTGGATAATACAGATATCCGTTTGAATGCCGATAGCTCGTGGCCGACTCGCGCGCAGGCTTCGCCGGGCAAATTGCCGTGCCCGTCAAAGCCGCGCTCGTCGCTTTTCATCGCTATTATTCCCATTGTGCCGAGATTAATGTACTCGCTCGTCCGGGGACCGGACATCGCGGCCAGGACGGTCGTATTACCGAGCGTAAACCGGGCGAAACGCGAACCGATACCAGAAATAAAAACAATCGAAACGATCGAATAACTTTGTCCCTTACCGGCCGCGAGCAACTTTTTTTACGCGCGAGCGGAAATCTTCTCTCGCGACCGCGACCAAACCTCGTTCACGGACAGCCTCGTTTACTTTTATTCCACCGTGTTTTCGTTCGTCGTGCCGAATCACGGTCGGAGCTTTACCTCGATAATCGTCGCTCGGTAGATTTGCTTTTTTCTTTTTCTCCCGAAAACCGACGCGCGCGAGGGAAAATTCGTCTTTGCGCAAAAATAAATAGGAAACCCGGCGACATCGATTCGTTCGCGCGCGAGTCTTTGTTTCCGAGAAAATCGAACCGGTACGTTCGTCGAGAGCGGTTGAACCATCGATCGCTGTTTCTACTCTCTACGGTTGTACGATGATAAAAATAAAAGAATAATCATTATTATTCTCCGCCCAGTCGGAACTGTAAACGAGACGACGACGTTCGATCGCGGATCCCGGGAATTTTCGAAATCGATCGTCTCCCTCCTACGATATACTTTTTCGCGATCTTGGGTCGTAGATCGTCGTGGATAGCGGACCGGCAAAGGCAATCGGGGACAAGTGCTGGAAACGTATTCGTAACGAGCGACGCGCGGACAAACGCTGACGCGTATCCGGATATCTGGCCGCAGAATCGGGCGAATTAACCTGTGCTAATTCTCTGGTTCCAGTCAGCCCTCAGCGACCGCAGATAGAGTACATGGATCGTCTGATTCTACCCGGCAGCAACGTGACAGCCCGAGCAGGTGAGATCGCTACGCTCACTTGCAGAGCGCGGTATGGGAATCCTTCGCCTCTAATTAAATGGTTCGTAATCGTTGCACCGTAGATTCTCTACTACTTATCGTTCACCGGCGACCCCTTCTCGCCGCGAGCTCTTTCCCTTCGTTTTCCGCTTTCGAATTCGATTTCGATACGAGAATCGAACCGCCGATCGATTCCATCGAATCGCGTTCTCGTCCGTGCGTTCGTTCCTCTCTTCTCGCGTCCCCGACCGATTCGAGGGCCGCTCTTTGTCGCGGTCGAAATTTAAGGTCAAATTTCTGACCGTACACACGCATGGCTACTTGTCCGACCACACATCCATAATTGTCCGTGTACACACTCGCGTTTCCACTTGTCCGACCATAGACGGATATAATACCACTCGTCGGGTCATATACGGGGGTCGTACTACGTGTCCGACCATAGACGGGTCATACCACTCGAGCACTGTAGCAACGTAGAATTCAGACAGCAACCACTTCGTTAATACCGAACAGCGCAGTCATTTGCCTTTCAAACAAGCGCAAGAGCAATAAAGTGAGGTGATTTTTAACGCAGTTATAACCATTTAACGAGGCCCTCGTTTTTTTAGTTCTCGCCTTTCCTTCGTTACTCGAGGCCAAGTAGAATTGCCCCCGTCTATGGTCAGACAAGAGTTTAGCCGGTCTGTGGTCAGACAGTAGTACAATCCCGTCTCTGATCAGGCAAGAAGTATTATCCATCGTAGTCAGACAAGTAGTATAGCCTCTCTGCGTTTGCCAGACAAGTGGTATTGTCCCGTATAGGATCAGACAAGTAGTATGGCTCTCCGTTCATGGTCAGACAAGCAGTATGACCCCCGTCCATGGTCAGACGAATAGTCTGCGCTATAATGGGTACACCGTCGTTAAAAACCATTGCATTTAAATGCTTTCGCGTTCGTTCGAAAGCGCTGCTTGGGTCTTCTCGTATTCGTTTAGAGTAAGCACGGTGGCGCTGTTCGTGATTGTTCGACGGTGTTGTTTCGATACCCCCTGGGATCGAAACGGTTAAACCTGGCGGTACACCGAGCGGGTATCTTTCACGAGGAAAAGGTCTCGAGTAACAGCGTTAAGGAAACGTTGAAACGATTCCTAGATCGCGTGGTTCTTTGTCTATCCGCGCGGCGTTCAATCGCCGCAGAGAAACGTCCCGCTCCTTTCCGGAATTGATTCGATTAAGCTCGCGCGCGGCACCCGTGTTGATTTCGTTTCGCGGACTTTGGACAACTTAATTCCAGCCGTGTCTTTCGCGGGCCCTCTATCTCTCCTCTCGCAGTAAGAGAGACGAGTTTCCCCGGTAATCGAACGATTACCACTGTAATTACTTGGAGTTCCCTCGGAATCGAACGGACCCGCGGCCTCGCCTAAATACTCGATCGTACCCGGTCCGGGTGATCCGGACGACCAGAGGAAACGGGGGAAGAGATCGAATCTAATTTTTAAATTCAATTCCGCTTCTCGCGAGCGCCCGGACGGGTGGGGAGGAGGGAAACGACCACTTTATGAATCGTAACTGCGGATTTAACGAACGACGAAAAGATGCGAGACGTGGCGGGGCAGGGCGGAGAGAGATCCCCCCTTGTGTTCCGAGCTATTATTCCAAAAGTGCCGTTCCACCGACAGACATCCCCTCGGCCCCGTAACCCTCCGAGCTCCGCCATCGTGCTTGCCAATACACGCATACCGTCTCGTTTGTTCGAAGCGCCGGTTAGTTTTCCCTGCGCGAACATCCTAGCCCAGTAATGCACCTTGTGGATCTTGACGATGGTAGCGCGCGCGGCTCTCCGGCTGCCCATGAATAATCATGATCCATTCCTGCTAGGTATCTAGACGAAGTTAAGGAGCTACAGGGTTTGCTTGCGCCCCCGAGGCGTAGAAATAACAGAAAGCCCCGGCGACGGAACGAAACGGCGGGATAACGGGCCGAGGGGAAGACGATAAGCTACGCGAGAAACGTTAATTAATTTATAGGCGAATCAAGCGCGAGCGGCCTCGGATCGGTGAGGAAACTTTGACGTCGAGCCGAAAGTTTGAGCGCCGCGACGCGTGCCGGTGCAGTCTGCGAATTCCAGACAAGCTGGCTTCTCTCTGATTATCTCTCTCTCTCTCTTCCTCTCTCTCTTGCTCTTGTTCTCCTTGAAACGCGCTTACACTGCGAACACTGGCTCGATCGACGTCGTACGGATACGTGCGAACGATTCGGGACAAGTTGCTCCATCTTTCGTTACGTTTTAGAGAAGAATCTCAACCGCGTTGAATGGAATTTCATTTCTTCCGGCGCGTTCAAAAGACGGGGCCCGTTCGTAACGTCGTACTTCGATATCCCTTCGAAATCCAAGGACGATGCTCGAGAACGCGTTACTCGACGAATTGGGCCCCTCGTCATCGGGGAACAATCTCGCTCCGAGTGGATCCATCTCCGCGGACGTATCGTCGGGATGAAAATTATAGCTTTCGCGTCCACTCGTCGAAGCTGGTCCGCGAGGCTCGGACACGTCCTCTTCGGAGCAACGAAATCTCCTCTTTGGAGACTCGAGACACTAGGAGATTCCCGAGTGGGTAGGCAAACTCTCGGGACGATTACCCGCTCCGATCTTTGGTTTCGCAGCCAAGGTAGAGAGACAGAGAGAGGGAGAGAGAGAGAGAGGAGGAGAGGAGAGGATAGTGGTCTAAGGTCGCGGCGAGAACGAGAGCGAGGGGGTCGGTGTCCGTGGGATTTCACTCCGCGCAGAGTTGTTACAGAACGGCCATTGGAAATGCAAATATTCGCGGGAAATGCGCGCAGGTACGTGGGCGAGACCGAAGTGAGGACTCTGAGGCCTCAGGTAAACTCCACGGAGATAGATAATCCCCGGACTTGGGCGACCTACAGCGTCTGCGAGATTATGGCGGAGCGGTCACGTTACGGGCAGCCGATTAGGTGTGTTGCCATTCATCCGGCGTACGCCAATCCGACCATGTCCTCCAGCACGGAAGTGAGATTCGACGTGCAATGTGAGTATGCATCTTTCGTTTTGTATCGCGAACCATGACCACCGTGTCCGTATCTGCTCTATGATCTTTTATCGTTAACGGGCACGGTGTTTGCGCGCGTCCACCGCTCTTCGGGTGTTACGTTTTGCGAGCGTCGGAACGTAGAGACGACACCGAAAGCACCGAATTCGTGGGTAAAAAGTATCGATCGATCGCGGGGATCGATGGCGGCGTGCGCGAGTCTCTCGCGAGAACGCATCGTTTCGTAAAAACGTTTCGACGCGGTCGGCGGTCGGCGGGGGCGGCGGGGGCGGCTTCGTTGGGCGGTCAGCGCTCGTAATATCTCGTTTGGCTGGAACCCGGTCACGAAGTCGGTAACGGTCGGGCGAGACCGTGTTCATCGCCTGATATCGAAAGCAAATATTTTTCCACGGGTTTGATATTTTAACGCGCGGGAACGGTACGGTCGCGTCCCAAGCGAGCCGCGGGATTAAGATCGGTCGAAATTAATTCCGGAAACTGGTTTAACGGACGATATCGAGTTACACCGATATCGCGCCCGGTGGATTTTCGTATAAACGGGATTTCCAGTTTACCGTAAAGCAGCCCTTTATTATAAGTCCGAACGTTCTGTAACGTTACGGGCGGACGTTTAATACTAATACGGATTAGCGGAGAGGATTAATACTTAAGAACGATCACGGTATCCGCTCGACGTAGAGGAGATTCCGCGGATCGTACTCGGACCAACTTTCCCGTTGCCGCGTTCCTCCAACTTTTTTAACGAGATTCCAACGCTGGAAACAATTTTCCAACGTGGAAGCGAGCGCGGGTAATTTCGAGATATCCCCGAGAGTTCGATCGCACGGTTTCACCGCGCGCGGCCGAATTTGTTTGGATCGGATGCGAGCACCGGGGCGAGCTAAGGCGGAGAGTGAGATTAAAATCGGTGCTCCCGTGGCTTTTGCTCGGGAGCACAACGGACCAAACAGGAAAAAAGATGGTCCTTTCAGCGCGCGGCTCCGCGTTCTTTTCTCGTTGTTCGGGCAACGAGGCGCCTTCCTGTATCCCGGACGTTGAATGCCACGTACGATGAACGTTTTAATCAGCATTCGTTCGCTGTTTACAGCCACGGAAATCGTACACAACGGTTTAACTCTTCGGTACCGGGGCGCCATAACGGAATAACGAAAACGCGCGGAAAATTCCCGAGGAACAACGAGCCAGCCCCGTCCCGTTGCGCGAAAAGAGTTGTTTACGCGCGCGGGGGGAATACAAATCCGAATGAAAAGTGGCCGAAAAGTTTGCAATTAAATTTCGGCAAGCTACGGATCGATCGAAAGTAAAATTCGAGCGTCGAGCGTAGCTGGTATCGCTACCGATACGGTAAAGAGCGCGAGCGAATTGTTACGAACGATATCGCGCGAAACGGACGCTATTTACCCCTGCGCTCGGTTACGACGTAGTTTTCGGTGTCGGCGCGGTCGTTTGGCCGGGAAAGGCCGCGCGGAAGAACATCGAGCGACAAATAAATCGGTGTTAACGACAGCCGGACAGGAAAGCTGCGTGTGCACCGAACACGCCTCAACCCTCCGCCCGTACCGAAACTACCCCCACCGTTCACCAATTTAACTCTGTACACACGCCGGTAACCGCGAGCCCTCATCAATCTCCCTCAAAACGCCGCGTCCTGACATCCTGCTTTTCGACCTTATCGACAATTCGAGCTCGCTGCATCGTCCGGCAATTTTGAATCGCTTTTTACGTAACACCGTGGCGAGCACCGGTGACCGATGGACGATCGATCGATCCGACCGATCGAAATCGACGACGACGACGACTCGTCTGCGTCTCGCTCTCGACGAGACCCGGAAAAATATGCGATACGGTTCCGTTTAAACGTCACGGTTACCGATACCATCGGTATATAAACACTCTATTTCCAGTGATACGCGAACGAGTCAAGCTTCGCCAACGGTGAAACGCGTTACCGGTTCTTCGAACGAACGTTTCCGTTATTTTTGCAACGCACTCGGTGAAACTCGGTGACCGATACGTCTTCGACGACGCGACACGCGCCGGATACTTACTCGCCATTGGAAGCTCTACTTCGGCTCGTTGTCGAACAACTCTGCTCGTTTTATCGCGTTCGATGTAATTTTATCGCGACGCGTCTACGTTCGCGGATTCTAATTACGTACGAGTAAACCGTGACTCGAAAAATTCGGAGCGAAACCGTTGTAACAAATTTGCTCGCTACGCCCGGTATAAATCAAACGCGTTTGTATCCGGCGTACGCGGCGGCCATCGACTCCATTATCTGCGTAACATTACGTTATCGGTGAAACAAGTTCATCGAGGCGATATTAGTAATCGACGGGGGTAGTTTTACCCAAAATTGTACACGTCGGACGATCGATCGACCGATCGATCGGTGCTCGTGCAACGCGTGGAAATGTAAACAGTCCTACGTCTCGTTCTTCTTTCTCGCTTCGTCTCGGTGCCCGGCTGGTAATTTAACCGCGACGAACGGTTCCCCGTAATCGGATTCGGAATCGATATGGCGTCGCTTCGCACCGTCGTCGAAATCGACGTACCGAAATTTTTCCTTCTATTAATCGCTTCCGTTCACCCTCGTACCGCGTCGCGTAATTCTTTCCGCGTGAAATCTCCCGTTCGAACTCGAGACACGGTGATTCCCCGGGGACCCCTAGACGCGCGCGGCACGATTTACAAGCGTCACGGAGCGGAAACGGAGATGCGATGGCGGCTCCTCGTGTACAGAGCGATCCGCTGGAAACTGGTCGCCCCGATACTCTCGTAGTAATCGAGTTTCGATCGACTCGTTTAAAATCGAAAGCGTGATTCTGCGTTTATTGTCGAATTTCGTGGCTACCGGATTCGCGACGAAAAAGAATAGAATTTGTTCCATCGAAAAGGGAACGGGTCGCGAGACGGAACAAGAAAAGGAGATTCGGGTCGTACGTGGTCGGACGATCCAGTTCCACGATTCCCCTTACTCCGATCTTCCCGCGATCGTTCCTTCTCTCGCGTTGAGATCCGTTTCTAACGGAACACCTTGTACGTTGATTAGGTGCATTAGTCGATTTGGAGTCTTGGCCGCAAATTGAAAAGTTCCCCTCGAAGGGCACGTACATTCCGCGTCGCGTCGATCCGAACGCCCGCGGGAATTTCGAATCGTCCCGACGTTTCGCCACCCTCCGTTCTCCTCGACTCGGTCCCCCGTGTTTCCCCAGACTCGACGTTTACTTTGCCGCAACGGCTGCTTGCACTCCGTGGATGCACTCTTCGAGCGTGGAGCAGCTGACGCGAATGGATCGGCGGTCGTTCGTTTGCCCGTGTTTCGGCCACTCGGTATTTCGTCGAACTTGCCGCGAACCTGTTCCCGAGGCTCGAAGAAACGACAAGAGGGCTGCACCGGGAAATGGAATTACACGGTGTATTCCCGGAGAAGTTTTTCCGACGCAACTCGTACTCGGTTTCGCAAATTTCGTTAGGCGACGATCCACGACGCCGATTCCCATCGATCGTGGGTGACGAGTTCGAGCTTCCTCGGTGCCGAATTATATTTTTGCGCGTTCCTAACGGCAGCCGGATGTACGCCGAAACGTTTAATTACGTATCGCGAACGGTGTCCCTGTTGGACCGGAATACACCGGAGGATTCTACACTTTGAAAACGCGCGCGACTATTGACCCGAGCAAATTGACCGTCGTCTCTTTGTCGATGAATCGCGGTCGATAGGTCGATAGCCGCGATGCGGAAAAGCACACGGAAGGACGCGCAAAGCAACGGTAATAGGTCGAGCGGCCGCGATTCGGAAAGAACGAACCGTCGACCGAGCACGGCTTTCGGAAGTTTCCTACGAACCGTTGGTCATGGTCGGTCCGGTCGTCGACTCGTGCCTTTCGAGAACAAGAATACGATCCTCTCGGAGTCCGAGACTCCGAGCCGACGGTATCATTCGCGATCGCGTCGCGACGTCCGCGTTAACCTTCGTCGAATTGAGAATTTCGCTCGAAGGGAGACACTCGTAACGAAGTTCCACGAAAAGTTACATCTTGCCGGGAGTCGGGGTTGAACGAGGACCGTGGAAAGACGAGGCGGTGGAATTTACGCGCGATGGACGACGCGGGCTTCGAACTCGCGCAGCTGACGCGAGAGCACGACGACGGATATTCGTTGAACCGTGTTCCCGGGCAGTCGTTCTTTGGATAAACTTCAAACGCCTGTGTTTTTACAGGCGGCGGTGACGGTGGATCGAACAAAAAGGGGATAGGGGGAGGGAAAAAACGAAGGAGAAAAATAGTGGAAGAAAGAAGTACACGTTTCGAGGGCGTAGTAACGACGAACATTTTGCGTCTTTTGTGTCGCGCTGGAGGAATTTCTGTTTCAACGTTTCCGGGGGAAATTTTTTCCACTCCATGTGCTCGACCGCGCGCCCACGCCCGCTCCCGCGCGCCCACGCCCCCCGCGTCTTCTTTAATTAAGCTATCGCGCGCGAATTCGTTAATTAACTTTTATCCGTAATGCCGTAGAAAAACACGCAGCGTGTGCGCGCGTTTCGCGAGACACAAAAAGCACAAAGGAACCTCTGACACATCGACAAACGTTTAAATGTGCCAATGGGGCCTCAGCTTGGGTACACACGTTCGGCGAGGAATTGCCGGAAACGCGAATCATCGGGATCTGATCTAATATAGCGTTTGTTAAGATTGTTCGGTCGTGGTTCAAACATGTTCGAGCGTTTTTCGTCGATCGGCACGGTGTCTCGGGCTCGCGTCCGCGCCGCGCCGCGTCGCGTATCGCCCTCGAGGAATTCCGCATCGTCGAGGGTAGTTTTCCCCCGGCTCTTTGGAAAATTTATCGAGTCCCGTTCGTCGTACGGTGCGATAATGAATTTGTTTCGATCAACGTTGCGCTCGTTTGCCTGTAATTTACTGGCACCGATGCTGATCGAATATTCATGAAGCATTGTCCGAAAACGAACGCCGGGCTGCGGAATTTATCGAAAAGTCCAAGAGAGAGACTGACGCGATTTATGCACCGGGCACGTAGTTTTCGAATGTACGGCTGACGGGAGAGAGGGAGATCGGGGGCGTGTTTCGTTCCCTCCTCCCCCGTCCAGTTCTTCGGTAAACTTCAAAACGGCCGCGCGGGTAATAACGTTGTAGCCCGGGAGTCCGCGCGGAAACGGGCAGCCTGAATACAAAATTTTTTTCCGCGATCGATAGGTATGTTCCGGCCGCGTCGCCGTTCCGTTCCGACCGGGTCGCGCGCGTCGATAATCAAATTCGCGCGGAATCACGACGAAACGCGACCAAACACGCCGTGCCGTACCGTACCGTACCGTACCGTACCGTACCGTTCCGTTCCGTTCCGTTCCGTTCCGTTCCGCCTCGGTTGTATCAATTTAATATCCTACGAGCAATTGATCCAGCTGGTATCGAGGCGACGGTTATTATCAACGATCGTTTCGGATCGAGGAGTTTTCGCGAGTCGAAAGCAGCTCGTCGGAGACACTCGGGACGAGAAGCCAGCTCACGTCGGACGGTGTGTTTCGAAACGGTGTAGCTCTCCGCGTCCGGTCGCGCGACGATCCGTCGTTCGGGTAAGTGGTAAAACGGAAGCGACAGTGACGAGAGCCCGCGGTTTCGAAGATGCCAATCACACGGGTAACGCCCGGGCTCGGCGACGTGTGCAAAACGTGGGGAATGGAGTTCGGGAAACAAGTAAAACGGAAACAAAAGCGAAATACCTCCGCCGTTCGGAACAGCTGCGGAGCCTCTCCCGCGGAGAAACACGCTGTGCAACCGCACAAATAGGGCCGTCCAGTCCGGCGCACACACCGACGCCCGCGCCTGCTTCGTATAAAACGCCGACAGGTACGGTAAAAAGGGTAATAGAGGGGAAAGGAGAAACAGAGAGAGCCCGAGAGAACGGGACGAGCGCCGGTAAAACCGAAAGAGAGGGTGAGAGAGAATGTAGCTGAAATTGTGAATGGGTCAGCGAGTGTTCGTTCGCGCGTATTTCGAAATCATTGTTACGTGAAATGAACAGCTGCGCAAGCTACCTGCACTGCCCATAGAAACGACGATTCGATTCCCCCCACCCCCTCCCGAGCATCCAACGCCCCCGTACCCCATCGTGCCAACGACTTTTTCATCTTTCGACCACGGTACGCGTTAGATCTCCGAACGGCGAAATTCCCGCCGAACACTCGATGAAATTAATCCCTCGGCCGACGGTACCACCGATGAACGATACGCTTTCGTCGAAACGTCCCCTTTCGGGCACGATCGAGGAAATCGTCTCGAACGATGCGTCGTAAATTCGTTCGTGCCCCCGGATACGAATTGTTCGAAATAATTAGACGCCGTTCTTACGATTACGATCGCATCGGTTCGTACTCGAATCGCGCGTATAGAATTACCTCGATTTACCGTCGTGAAATTTCGCCTCGGATCTACTCGACGAGAGCTCGATTCTACTCGAAAGCTCCCGCTTTCGTTTCGCCAAGTACTCGCGGTGGGGTTCGAACCGCGAGCTACTCGATCCCGTCGACGATTCGCGGCCTCTCTCTTATAAATTAACGTAACGCGAGCTCGTAAAAACCGAGCGTAACGCGATACCGCTCGTATCGGGGGATTATCGTTTCGTTGTAAATCCGCGAACGACGGGACGCGACACGAAACGCGAGTTCGAAGACGGTTATTACGGTAAGGTACGTGGTTTCGTACGTAACTAATGATACTTTTCGAGTTTCCGCTGACGGAGTATCGATCGCGGCGAACCGAACGTAACCGAGCCACGGATCTCGAACCGATTGGTGCGCGTACCGGATTCCCGCAAACGTCGAGAATATCGTTTCGTCTTCCACCGGGAAGAAGACATTACGGACGATGGCTACGATTGTTATTTTTCCACGTTCCCCTTCTTCGTACGATCCATCGATCGATCCACCAAGAAGCGCGTTGCACCCGGGGCGAAAAAAACCGGGGCTATCCCCGGGCGGAGTCTTTGATCGGGTAAAGCGGACACTCGTTGATCCAACGACAAAAGAAATAATTAATCGTGGAACCGAGTTACCCGGTTCTCTCGTTTCCAGGGAGTTTGCGCCGATGGAAAGACGGGAACGATGAGCTCCCAGAACCGACAGTTCCTCCCGATGCAACCGGTTTCTCTTTGAGAGTTGCGTAATCGCGTTTCCAAGTCCTGAATAGGAACTTGTTATTTTTTGGCTTCCCTCCAGGGAAATAGGTCGCGGCTGAAACTATTAATTAATACAATTTGGATCTGTGCTCCAACATTAATTAACCATCATTTGTGACGTTTCTCGGTGGCCGGGCCCGCAGTTTCCATTGGTTTAAATCAACGGGAAAATCCCGGAGGGTGAGAGGGGGAGTAATTGTGTATTAATGCGGTAAATTGTTTTCCACGGTCGAGCGTTTCGAATCGAAAGCTTTGTCGGGACGGAAATGGGAACTGAAAACGGTGGACTGCCGTTTCGCGACTTCTCGCGAAATCATCGAGAGAACCTACGGGCATTTGGTCGACGATGTGACGCGGGAGTTGCGCGCGTTGCTCGGGGGAGGGGGGTACGGGGAAGAAAAAAAAAAAATTTGCGCGATTCGTTGCCGTAACGCCCCGGTCGATAAATTTATCGTATTAGAACATCGTCGAAAAGGGGGTGAGTCTCGTAGAAAGTATAATAGCCGTTACGAATGTATATTCACGGAACGACATTAATCAAACTGGGCGCTTCCGGGTTGTCGCGCTACGTTTGTCGGACACGCTCCGAAAAATCGAACGATTCGGGCTAAATCCATCGTACGCCCCGCCCCCGCCCCCGGTGAACGCCCTCCCCCCCACCCCGCTAGCCGATGATGTACGTATATTGTTCCAGGAAAACGTTACGGACCGCGTCTCGCGATCTTTCGACGTGGAAGGCCAATTAACTCGTTTTACCCCGGAGCGGACGGTTAATCGATCGATTTGAATTCGTCGATTAATCGCTCGTAGGTAGGGAAAAAGGAACCGGGTCGTTGGTGGATTTTTCCAGCCCCGGTCGTCGGACCGCGCATCGATTGCTCCGGGGGTACCGGAATCGGCCGGTGCGAGTTCCGGTGCGACTCTCCGCTACTCTCCCGCTGGGAAAACGCTCGCGGGATTAACCGCGACGCAGGTGTAATTGAATTTTTTCCCGTGCCGCGGCCAACTAATTATTTCCGCGAAGAAATAACGAAATACCCGCCAAGTCCTATCGTGCTCCGATTCGTTATTTCGAGACGTGGATGGAAACGCGCGTGCGCCTCGCGTTCCATTGTTTTCCATTCCATCGTCATCGGGTGCTCCTGATCGTTGTGCGCGCGCGTGTTTTTTTTTTTTTCATTTTTCTTTCTTTTTCGCCTTTTCGTGCTCCGGTACCGAAAGGTCGTCTTTGTCCCCGATCGAACCCGGGGAACCTCTCGCGCGATCGATCGAATCGCGAACGTCGACGAACCGTCGTCGATCGACGAGACTTCGCCAACGACACGATCCCGGGTCCGCTTTTAATTACGCGCTCATTAACGAAGGATTTAATCTGAAAACTTGCTAGCCGTGGCTGCGTTTACTCTCCCGCGGGCGAGTGTTTATTTTTCGCAGTGTTCCGCGTCCGCGGCGGACTCGCCACGGTATGATTAAAGCCCCGTGATAGCAATTCTCGTTCGCGATTCCGATTAAATCTCCTTGCTCGTTTGTCGAAGGACCGTTCTCCGACCCTTCCCACGGATCCCCGCCCCTCACCGCGGAGAGAGAACTTTTTTAAGAAGAAAATTAATTTCTCCGCTCTGGCCCGCCGAGGGTGTCCACCGGCGATCGCCGGGAGTATAATTAAAATCTCGCTTATTCCGCGATCGATCGCTCGAAAATGGAAACGCGGCGAAGAATATTACGTTCGAGGGGGGGACCGAAACCCTGCGTCGCGGAAACGATTGCAATTTCGGTCAAGTACCGAGGATTTTCTCCGGGAAGTTTCGCACGCGTCGTCGTCTACGTTGCGCGAGCGTTTTCACGACCTCGGTGGTAAAATTCCGGATCGTGTCGCTCGTTGTTTCCGCTCGCGTTCGTAACCCGCACGCAACCAACGAACACGAACGATAAAATTTGTTCGGAAATTTCCGGTCACTTTCGCGCGCTTTAAATCGTTACACCGATTCCGTTTTCCAATCCACGATGGATTCTTTCAGACGCGCCCGAAACGAGACTGATCGGAGTACCGACCGGGCAACTGGAAGAGGGTCGAGATCAACTGGAGATACGGTGTCTGGCGGACGCGAATCCACCGGCTTCGATACTCTGGAGGAGAACGAAGAGCCCGGGTGTGACCGAGGTGGCCAGCATAGGAGAAACCCTTCTGTTCTCGCCGATCTACAGGAATCACGCGGCGGTCTATATATGCGAGGCGGCCAACACCGAGGGTGAAAGCAGCCCCGTGTCCGTTCAAGTGTCGGTTAACTGTAAGTGTTTCCTGCCTGGCCTCGTTCGACCACCACCCGCTCGAACGGGGCAAACGTCCTGAAAATATCCGCGATCGACCCTTTAACGGGGCGAGACGCGAACGGTCTATTAAGCGAACGACACCCGATCGCTCCGCGGTTCGAGAGGAGACGCGCTCGTGGTAAAAATAGTCGGATTGAAAAAAAAACGATCGTATTTTTATACCGTTCCGATGCACCCGGTGCGGCGATTAACCCTATTGCGGTCGACGAACACCGTGACATAAGGAGTTTCCGCTCTGGGTCAGCGGACACACCGTACGAGCGTTACCTTTGTCGGATACGGACCCGAGGTATCGCGTCTGGGGTTTTATATTTATTGTTCACGGGTTGAGGAACTCCTTGCGTCGTCGGGTGTGCTCGTCGAACACGGTCCCGGGATCGCGTAACCGGGGCAAGCGATCAAAATCGGGGGAGTCGATTAAACGTAGAGAAAAGAGGCGATCGTTGTTGTCGCGAGATTAATCGGGGGGCCTGTGAAACGGTCTTTCGACGCGTTGGTAACCGAGGACGTGTTCGCGAGCTCGATCAATAGCGGAGGATCGTCTCGTTTCCGTGCAGATCCGCCGACGATCAGGACGGTCGGACCCGATCGGCTGACTACGGCGCTGCTCTATTCCGGGGCTTCGTTCGAGTGCAACGCTGACGCGATGCCACCGGCAGAATACAGGTGACCCAACTGCAAACTGTCCGTCACCCGAATTTCCGTGCATGTCGGCAAATTGCATCCAATCGATGTCCGTGATTTTTCTTAGTTACCACGGACTACAACGGATACGGAAGACAGCGCGAACGCGGTGCAACCTCTCGCGCGGGGTTTCTTCGTTTTATCGTGAAAGGAGAACTGTGATCGTTTCCGGTGTTTCCATCGTCTTTTCCTGTCCGAGAAGCGTCCGTGGTTAAAGACTTTGGTCGCTCGAGGTCGCAACTTCCGCTTTCACGCGTTCGGTGCGACCTCGAGCGGCCGAAAACTTTTGGTCGTCGACCTTGAATCTCGCAATCTTTCGTCGACTGCTCGTTGAGATCTTGCAATTGGAATGTACGTTGCTGCGAGCGACAAGGTCGACCGACACAGATCCAGAATAGACCCGTTTGAATGCACGAACACTCGCGAAAGTAGAAGACACGCACCTTTTCGAATCGAGCCGATCGTAGTCGAGTATTGGTTCGCGCGTGAATGCGAATCGAGTTGAAACCGATGCTCGCGCGGTGGTTGCTTCCTTGAGTTCTCTATGTCCCTCGATGTGTTTTCTGTATCTAGAACACGTACCGCTAAACTTTGTGTTTGCGACATTCCGAGCGCCATTGCACGTGGTAGCGAGTAGAGAGCGTACGGCAGGGTGTCGAATATGAAACGCGACGATAGCTTTTTCACCGAACCAGGTGGGCCCAAATCTTCACCGATGGTCGAATGCCATTGGAGTGCGGTACCGGGCAGCGATTGATCCTGACGAACGTGACGTACGAGCAACAGGGCCAATACATATGTCTCGCCTCGAACAAGATCAATGGAAACGCCAGGGAGGTTAAAAGCGACCCTGTGTCTCTGCAAGTGGTCGGTGCGCCCATGGTAAGGATTCATCTTGACCGGTAGACTCGATCGAACGGTATTCTCGTTCGCGCGAAGCACGCAAAAGCCGGGATTCCTGGAAAATTGACCCGAACGAACGATTTTCCGAGCGAATCGATCGAAACGGGTTAAAGTTTAATCGTTTCCCGCGCCACGACGTGCACCGCGAATCAAAAAGCCGATTCCGTTTTTACGCGGTCCGATTGTATCGTCGGTCGGTTGTTTTTATTACGAAATCAATGTAATCGCGGAACAGAGGGTCGCTATTGGTGAATAATTAATAAAATTATCGCTCGTTCGTGCGGTGTGTTCATCGATCTGTTGAACGCACACGCACACGTCCGCGCGCACACACGTTTGTTGGTGCACTGCGGCGTATTTAAATATGAAATGAAAAATTCATATTTAACCGGTCCACGTAAAGGGAGAGGAGAAGCAAAATACACAGCGGTATAAAACGTCATTTTCACGACACACTCGCGTCGGTTGATCGCAGCTACAGTGTTTTCATTCACTTCTGTATTCCGCGATCCATGATCCGAGCACCACTTGCGGTCGGTGGGTATTTCGGAGAGTCGTCGATGCGTAAAATTCGACTCGCCGGCGGAAATGTTAATTCGCGAACGTTTCGCTCGGGAAAAAGTTCTCGGACAACGAGTACGAGGACGGTCGTCTCTCGTGGTCGGAAATTTCCTAGCGACGAATTTATCGACGTGTCATCGAAGTCGAGCGTTACGGTTTTAACCCGGTACGGTACTCTCCGGGAAAGGAGTGCCGAGGAGAGAGCCTCGTGTCCGTGTTTGCTCGGACGGTCTCGTCTTTGTCGCGCGTTCCATTAGCCGGGGAGGACGTTGCCCGTGGTTTCGATACATCGTGTTCGTTGCATATTGGCCAACGCTGCCTTAAGTACAAAGTAAACGAACCGTGCCCGAAGCGATTGGAAACACGTGTAACCGTGAGCGACCAACCAAGACGAATCGCGGCGAGAAGATCGGGGAAAGACCGATTGAAGATGTTGCTCGAACGTGTGCCGTAGGTGGTAAAGCCGACCATCACCGAGAAGTTTGTCGTGGCAACGACCGAAGGGAGCCCAGCGAAATTAGAGATCCGACTCTGTTCCGACCCGAAGCCCCGGCTCGTGGCTTGGGAATGGGGCAGCACCAGACTCCACGCCGGTTAGACTGCTTCCTAGCTCTACCGCCAAAAGTATTCGAGTCTTTAGTTTGCCCTTTCAGTTTTTTTTACGTACGTCTCTTCTCACTAATTGGCACTCCTTATCACTGAAAAGTGGTGCGCTCGCGATTAATTAATTCGAGCATCCCTTTAGCCGCGAGCTCCCCATTAATTACCCGCCTTTTTCCCGCGTCGTCCTCGAGCCGAGCCGGCTCGAATCTCCGCGACGAGGACCTTCGATCCTTCGTAGAACCGCGGACCCCTCGACGGATCGACGAACGCGTTCGATCCTCGGACTCGAGCCAATCCGCGAACTTACTTTCTTCGTCGTGAACTTTCTCGATCTCGATTCTACCACCGACCTTCGCGAGCCACCTCTGTCGCGCACCAACCTGGAAGCGAGCAATTTTTACCTCGATTTCTCCTCCGTGGAAACCGACAGCGGGACGAAAATATTCAATCTTCCCCCTTTCATTTTTCCGTTTCTTCGCCGCCCTCGAATTCAAATCTTGGACGATCCTTTTTTTGCGAACGCGTCGTTCCGTCCGATCGCGAACGAACACTGTTTGACGAGCGACCGTAACGTTCGCAGGTGAGGTGTTGGAGTCGAGGTATCGAGCATTGGATCTGGAACCGTTGGCGGTGGAGGATTGTTACGTGGCTGTTTTGGAATTGATCAGCACGGTCAAGGAGGATCAGAGATTGTACCACGTGATCGTGGAGAACGACCGCGGCAGCGATCGTCGCGCGTTGATGTTGAGAGTCGACGAACCCGGCCAGGTAATTATAACGATAATTCTCGCGATACACGGGACACGGTGTGTTCTCGTTGCCGCGTTCACGTTGTTTCCGAGCGGATGCTGTCTCTCGCGCACGGTCGCCACTCTTGGCAAACACACAGTGGCCCAATTAAATAATCGGGAACGGACCCTGCCGGTATTTAATTAAAACGAGCCGAAGGCATAAATATTCCGTGCGCGTGTGCACCGGACCAAGTCCCTCGGCCCCGTTGCCGCGCGCGAGAAAGCTTTTTTTTGTCGACCCGTATTTGTTACAGATTCCACTCGTTATCGGCGCTGTCGCTGGGTTTACGGTGCTCTCGGTCCTGGTAATGGGATTCGTTTGTTTCCTACGTTCGGATAGATGCTGCGTGGCCAGAAACACGGTGCCCGCGCTGCAGCAAGTGCATTGGTAAGCGCGCGATATCGCCTCCCCTCGCTGATTTCCACGAATAAACGTCGATGCAATTTACATGTAAAACCGAGAGGACTCTTTTGAGATAGGGTGGGACACCACCCACCGGTGATCGCGCCCCGTCCACGGTCCACGGGGAACGCGAACGCGCTAATGAATTATTCCACGCGCTCTTTGTCTCTATTACGGTGGATTGCCGGTACCGTGATCGCTGCTAATTCGATGTTTTTTTCTCCGTTGCGTTCCGCGGGACGCGCCGTTCGTCGCTCCGGTTAATTTAATTCGAGAAATCGCGACGCTCGTTGGAAGAAGAACAAGCAGCGTACGACGTAGAAACTCTTGACGATACCGAGGAGGGGATCACGAACGATCGAGCTCCTGTTTTAATTCGCTCCCCGGCGAAACGTACGAAACGTCCGGCTCGATCTGAACGCGTTCGGTCGTCGCGCGAGTAACGATCCGCGGAAATATCAGCGGTGCGCGCAACTTGGATCGTTCGTATCTTTGAATCCATCTGTGCCCGTAGCTCGTTAACGAGCTCGATCGCTCGGTCGAGAGTCGGATATCGTAGTCAACTCGCGCGCGCAAAGATCCCAAACGGATTAGACGATAGAAACGGCGCGACGCAGTGGACGCTTCGAACGGACAGCTCGGTCTGTTTCAGCACGAAGGCCTCGAACACGATGATCGAGGATCCGCGTTTAGCCGTGGACACGATGGAACGCGCCAGCCAGCAGTACGTCTCGGAAAAACGACCCAATCACGTTCTAAAGCCCGTCCCGTCGCAACAGTATCAACAAGACTGTTATCAGCACGATCCCCAGCACCAGCAGCAACACTATCAGAGGCATCATCATCACCACCACGGGCCACCCCACGGACCACAGTACACGCTTCAGGTCAGATAAGTTGATAGAAAGAGAGAACACGATGCAGAAAAGAAAAGAAAAAAAAAAAGAAACTATTCTCGCAAAAAAGTAGAGAACGATGTCGCTGAGCGACGTCCTTCGGGATTATTTTATTCTCCCTCCCTCGTACCCAGCGATCTCCCGAAACAGTCGCGCGAACGCCCGTACGACTGCTTCGCGTTCAAGTTTCGCGAACACGGCCGCTGGATTTAGCTCGAACGCGGCCCCTTGCGTTTCGAACCTCCACGTTTTTTTTTCTTCTTTTTTTTTCATTTTTCTTTCCTCGTTCTCTCTGCCCTTCGTTACCGCCACGGGTTCCCGCGTAGCCCTTTCGCGCGCAAATCTTTTCACCGAAGCCTCGAAAAGGATTTTTTAACCATTTCCGAGCGGGCAGTCGATCGACGTGGCGCGGCGTCCGGTTAAAAATTCCCTCACGGTTCCATCTCGGTGGTATAATTTTATTTGGTCGCGCGCACGCGGGCAGAGGTCCTCTCCGCGTCGAGAGGAACTTTTTTCCCGACGGATGAGCCCAGGAAACGGCATTCGAAAGCAACCGCCGGGGCGAGACCCCCTTCGTTCGAAAAACGGGGGGAAAAAAAAAGCTGGTGCGCGCAGGAAGGGTCGAATTCGAGCCAGCGTGTTTCGTTTCGTTCGCGTCGATTCGGTTCCTCGTCGCGACGTGATCTCGTTCGATAGAAATTACGAAGCATGATCTGTCCCACTCGCACCCACCCCCTCGTAGGCGAGAATTTTGCGAGCCGTCCGATAGATTCGGATACGATTTAGCGTATTATCGTGCAACGTAGTCGGGGAGAGTTTCGCGTTCGAGAGTCTAGCATCGGTTGCACCCTTGGAAATGTTTACACGAGATCCGAGACTTCGACTCTCGTCGAAGTTGCGTCTGGCATGTACGAACCCCTTAGCTCTCCTCGGTCTAGCGGTTGGTTGGAATTTTTACCGATTGCATTTGTTCGCCCACACCCCCGCCACGACTCCAGAATCTTGTTTGATACACGTTCTTAGTCAGTAGCGTGCTTGCCGACACCACCATCGTCCCCCCACGTCCAGTACGCTCTTTAGAGCGGTACGAATCGCACCCTCACGCACCCACCGATCTCGATCCCCGTTCGCCAAACTTTACAGTCTAATCGCGCGCGTCGAGTTCGTCGTCGATACCTTTTTCCATCCCCCTTGCGTTCCTATTTTTTTTCTCTCTTTTTTTTTTCTTCTTCTCCTTTTTTCTCTTCTCCCCCCACTCGACTCTCCGTTCACACTTATCGCGAAGTGTTCTCGCAACGAAAGCATCGCGCCAACTGGTATGCATTCAATGCGCGTTCGAGAGAGCCGCTGCGAGTGCACGTGCTCGACTTGAACGCGGAGATAATCCCGCTGAATAAGAGCAGTCCGTATTGAGCCGCGATGATTTAATTCCACCCGCTTTCAACTACCCCCCACGGATCGGTCGAGTCGCGCTTTTACGTTAAATCCTTTTTCGAGCGACGCATCCACCCCTATTGTTCGAAAGTTGAAAGATCGTCGCGCGTACGCGCAACCGTGCGCCGCGGGGTGGGGGAAATAAAAAAAAAAAGAAAAGGACGAGAATGTAAACAATCTCGAGGGAAAGGATTGTCGTCGTCGTCGATGACGCAGGAAACGCGCGACGACGTTCCGGTTTTGCGGCGACCGTTCGCGCACGACTCGTCGTATTGCGAACGCGTGCATGCGTGCGTGGCTGCGTGTATGTGTATGCGTGCACACGTACGTTGAAAAATGCGTTCCGCGTTATCGTAATAACCGCGCAATAACGTCACGGCGACAATATTGACCATCTCCTCCCAATCCCTTCCACCGTCCGCCCTCTCCCCTCGATCGAGATAGTCATTTGAATGATTTATGCGGTCGGTAGGGTGCATTACGCATGCATTTGGTTGCATCTACCCCCCACCGGTGTCCCTTTCCCAATTACCCGCAATCTCCTTGTAGGTAATTTAATTTAGGTACGTGTACGTAAGTAGCGGATACAGCCGCTTCTCCCATAACGCGATTACGATCTTCCGGAGCAGCCGAACCGTACACCGTTCCGCATTAATTAACGACAAACGATCGAACGTATTAGACGGCGTATGCTTTCTCTACTGGGTGTCGCTTCGGAACACGGGTCACGAGCGTTGGCTATCAAACGATTTTCGCGCGGAGCGAATTGTCCGTTCGATGATCGGATTCGTCCACTCGACTCTGAACGTCTTACGGGAGAGAAAAAAGAACGATCGTTCGCGCGACGAATATACAGAATTGAATCGGTTTTGCCCGACACTCGAAGATGTTTTAATTTCGACGAAGATCGTCTCGCGTTCGCGAAAAGGGAGAGACAGCTGCTGTATCGACGAGCAAGCAAGCAAGCAAGCGATTGCGTCACGAGTTTCGTTTGGACAACCTGCATTGCATCTTCGTTGCAGCTTTCGGTTCCGCTCTCGCATCCAAAACAGGACCGTTTCCGCTGTACACCCGCGCGTCCTCCGCGGGCTTTCCGAAACTAAAGACTGACTCGCATTAAGTATATTTCCTTTCTCGTGTACGCCCCGCCGTTGAAAAATCTGGAGCACCGTTCCGTCTTCCGAGTAACCTTCTTTCTCGCACGCGTCGGGAAACGTTTCGTTGGAAACGTCGCGACGAAAATCGTGACGTTGGTTTTGAATCTCGATGGTACATCACTGGCGAGTTCTCCGTGATCCGCTCGGCGGGTTTCTCCGAAGGAACGAGGGCTCGTAGACACGTGTACCGAGCAGTTGCTCTCGATCGTCGTACCGAACGAGCGGATAATCGATCGTAGACTGTCGGTAGGGTGAAAAACGAAACTCGATACTCGTAATTTCTCGCGAACGTTCCCTGTTTTTCCGAAGGATACGCGCAACGGTGCGCAATGTTTGCGTATCGTGTTCAAATAACGTCCCTTCGATACACGTGGGAATGAAATTTTCGACCGGTACGGGGTGCTGCGCGTGTTTCCAAAAAAAGAGAAAAAAAGAGTTTCAACTTCGATCACGGTGAGGCTCGAACGGTGCTCCGAAGGTTCGTGCGGTAGCGTACGTCGTCGACTGACCGTCGTTAAACCGATCGTGTATCGAGGTACCGAAGAAGCTTTCAAAGTTTATATACACGAATATATATATATAGATATATACACGGTTGTGAGGACAGTTACTACAAACGAATCGTTGCGAAGTGAATCCTCGTCGCAACGACACAATCGGACGGGCGCGTGACCACCGTTATAATTAGCGAACACGGAGGACCGTGTAATCGTCTATTCGATTACCGATTTACCGGTGTATCAATAATCGAAACACCGGCGGATTGCGAGAGTAACACCCGTTGGAGTATGTCCAGTTTACGTGAACGTTAATTAATCGAAATCGACGCCGTCGATTATTTAAGACGCCCGAACGGTTCGAGCCGGGGAAACGGTTCAAGTTCGCCCGGTTGTTGTACATACACGCGCGTCCGTTCACCCGAACCCCGATCACCCGGTAAAGCATACAACGTGCATCTATTTACTTAAATCGATACAACGAGAGAGGCATAACGTGAACGCTCGTTAGCGGACCGTAAACGATTTAATCGTTCCAAGGGAAATTTCCGTTGGTTGCGTTTAAACGGCGACGATCGTTGCGAAATTCGTTTTCGCGGACGTTACGATTCGCGCGGTTGCATGCCGAAATTACATACGTTTTGCGCGCCCTGTAAATTACGTCGTTCGTCGAGATATACGTGTTTAGCCTTCTCTCTCCGTCTGTCCCTCTCTCTCTTCTCTCTCTCTCTCTCTCTCTCTCTCTCTCTCTCTCTCTCTCTCTCTCTCTCTCTCTCTCTCTCTCTCTCTCTCTCTCTCTCTCTCTCTCTCTCTCTGTCTCTGTCTCTGTCTGTCTCTCTTTCTCTCTCTGTGTCTCTATCTATCCATCTGTCGATCTATCCGTCTCCGTCTGTCTCTTTCTCGTCACTTTTGCACTCAATTCGACCGCGACACAGCATTGTTACCGCTAGCTGGATTATTGTAACGATTAATTAGTCGCTCGTCGTATCTCGAGTAGACCGGCGTCATCTCGACGTCGGTAACGCTCCGGCACGCCTGTAATCGAGTGATCAACGCGAGACGACGCTGTACGATGTATGGAAACAGTTCGAGAACGAACTTCGAGCGCTCTTCCGTGTATGATGTTGTCATTAAAAGATGATCATACAGATGCGTGTGCGTTCCCGTTTGTTATCAGACCCTCGTTAACAATTCCTCTGTGCACCTCGTGGAAGTGTCGCGAGCATGTCGCGGGCCGAGTTACACACGAGTTGTACGCCCGGCGTGTTTCCGAGCAGAGGTTCACCGACCCTTCGTCAACGTGTACGAATCCCATCGACGCTACGCGAACCGTGTGGATAATCTCAACGGTTAGAGTCGAACTTTTTCGACGATCTATCGAGAACCACTGCTCGCGAGACTCGCGCGGTGTAAAAGTTCACGTAAGTCGCGCATCGTCCGCTTTCGTTCCCCAGCCTCCCGTTTTCGCTCAGCTTTCTGGAACCATCCAGGACCGTTTTATGGCACGCGAAACGACGATTACCACGAAACGAACGTAGCGAACGAGACGCGAAAGAAATTCGACACCGGGACGATTATTCGCACCGCGAACGTCGTTCAATCGTTAACAGAGATCGAACCGAAGCCGGCTTAAATGTTTATTTACGCTGTTTACCTCTGCGTTATTTTCGATATCGACAATATTAACTTGCTACGCTCGTGTTTACTCCTGTATTTGTAAATACCCAACAGGATATTGCGCTTGGAAAATTTTAATCGAAGTTACACAAATTGGTCGTCTCCGATTTCGATCCGTTCCCTTCGGGACCAAAAAAAAAAAAGGAGAAACAATCTCGTTGGAAACCTTGTTCGCGATTGTGACGAGATTTTTGGTAATTTTACGAGCAAAAAAAAAAATGAAAAAAGAAGAACGGTGCATCGCGTAAACAAGTGCAGCGATTTGCGCGTCATCGCGAAGCGGACGCTTACGCATCGAAGCACCGTCGAATAACGTCGTTAGGGGACAACGATTCGATTAGTCCCGGGGGTAAAACGGTCCTGTTCGCTCGTTCACTTTACGTATGAAACTGCACAAGCCGCACCTGTGTAACCTATAGTCGAATCAAACTCAATTAGCTGCACGGGACCACTTACCGGACTTTTGGTCTTGTCTGCCTTTCTCTTTCCCCCTCTCACCGTCTTCGAGACGGAGCGGAGAGGGTAACCACCGAAGCGGTGGGGACGAGTTCCTCGGTGGCCTTGAACGGCCACTTGACTTTGTTCCGACTTGGTTACGCATTCCTGACTTGCCACGCAATGACCCGTAGTGTTTGTAGAGATGTTTTACCGCCGGGTGCCTTCCCCGCGCAACAAATCGATTCTTCCGTGACCCTCTTAAGATCCTTGAGATGAAAATTGTGCAGGGGGAGCAGCTGTTTCTCAAACCAGATCGTTTAGCGACACTGAAGCCCCACTGCAAGATCGAGAAGCCGCCACAGTACACGACGTTCAAGCCGAGCTCGAACAACTGAAGATTTTACTGTTTCTATTTTATATTGATGTACACACGCACACTCGCACACGCCGTAGGGGAGAAAAGGAGGTGGACGAACGAGGGATGGGAGAAGGAGAATCGATTAGGAGCCGAGAGACTGAACCAGTGGCACACAATCAAAAACAAGGGGATCGAGAAACACGTAATTCGCTCTCCTTCTTCTTCGTTCGATAAAAGATTCGGGTCGAAGCGAGAGATCGTTTCAACGTCGCTGGATTTATTCAACGCTCGAGACGACGAATCTACGGTGAATTCGTCCGTTTTGTATTTTTTTCTTTTCTTTTCTTTTTCTATTTTCGTTTTGTTCCTTCCCCTCCCTTTTCTTTCCCACTTTTTCTTCGTCGCGCGACCGATCCGTTCTCGCGCACGGATCCGACGATGATTGTCGCTCGAACGCACAAGAACAGTGAAGACCACCGCGGCTCGATCGATCGTTCGTCGTCGATGATCCAAGAAACGGAGAAACGCGAACGAGCGACACCCCCAACCCCCAACCCCCAACCCCCAACCCCCCCCGAACCTACGTCCCAATGTTAATCGAATAGATTCCATAGCGAAGATCATTTTCTCGCAAATAATACTGCCAGTATGTTCCGATTAAAATGATGATCTGTACGACGTCAGAACCAATCAAAATGAGAACTATACGAATCGTATTTATAACGCTTTACGATAATGTTGTTAATAAAGCGGTGATTTTCAGCAGCTACTGGGGTTTTATTGATATTATACGAAACGGTGAACAGTCCGAGCACGGGTAACGACGCAAACTTCGACTTCGTCCGAGTGCGTTCGTTTCTTCGGCGTAATTGTTACCGATATCGTTCAAAGACTTTCAATAAAGGAATTGCGCAAAAATTGTTCGTCGTAGTTGATTGCAAGTTCTAGTCTACGAGATTCGGTATGGCGTTATTACCTGCGTCGTAGAGGAAACGTGAGTCGGTGAAAATTTGAAGAATTTAACTACCGAAGCGTGCCGTTTAAACCTCGGGCGGTGTACCGCGCGACTATTAAATTTCTAGATCAAGTAACGCTATAGCCATCTAGCGGCAGCATCTACGATTATAGAGGCCCCTGAATGTATCCAATCCGCTGTGCTTATTTGTCGCGCGTACCGTCGGACGATTTCTTTATCCGTTTCAAGTACTTTGTATCCTTTTTTTTTTGTAAATAAACAACATTAAAGATTTATAAACCAATACGTGTTGTTATTGCGGTAAATCCGTAAATTATATACGGATCGAACGATCGATGCGTATTGTTTCCAAGAGCCCACCTAGTTCGTGCACGCTACCGCTAGATGCTATAGCATCGCTTGGACCATGAACCGAACGAATCTCGAGACGTCGAAAAACGTAGGATCGACGAACATTGTTGGGTAAAGAATATCGTTACGAATCGGTGTAATAAGCAAAATCACGCCAACGGGAACAATTTCGGATTCGTTGGTTGTTGCATCGAATGGCATGTTAATCTCTGATAAATTATCAATTTCTCGAGTTAAACGTTCGTTCGGAAGAGGACGTTTTGCACGGATCTAAGAAACCAATCGTTTTGAATTGTCCCTTCTACAACTTTCGATACTTCGTGCGATAACCTCGTGTTTGCCAGTGACGAGTAATACGTACATTCGGTACATAGGTTATTTGTGTGTTTTATATATTGATAAGAGTTTGACGCGTCAATTTTCAAAATTCTTTTTCAACTTTTACACGCTAATGTAAATTGACATCTTCGTAATCATGGCGGTACGTGTACAGTTCGAGAATAACAATGAAATTGGAGTATTCTCCAAACTAACGAATGCTTATTGCCTCGTAGCAATAGGCGGTTCCGAAAATTTTTACAGGTAATAATAGATAAGAATGAGTATCGTGAAATCTTTAATCGTCTCGATGATAATCCACTCGATATTTCGTTTAATATTACAAACAGATTTCCAATCTTGTAACATGTAACGTACATTGACATCAAATTTAATACAAATACTTTGAATAAACAAGATATTGTTATTAATTGCAGTGTATTTGAGGCAGAATTAGCCGAAACCATTCCTGTAGTTCACGTATCAGTCGCAGGATGTCGTATCATAGGTCGATTATGTGTTGGTAAGAATAATAGAACAATTTTAATTTGTACAAATAATAATTTACTCGCGTTTGAATCAAAATTTTAAACGAAAAACTAAATTTAAACAGGAAACAAAAATGGACTGCTGGTCCCAAACACGACAACGGATACAGAATTACAGCATATACGAAATTCATTACCAGATAGCGTTAAAGTACAAAGAGTCGAAGAGAGACTCTCTGCCCTTGGTAATGTTATTGCGTGTAACGATTATGTGGCTTTAGTGCATCCTGATCTAGACAGAGCAAGTATTTTCTGCTACCGATAATCGCCAATGTACTTTAACGCGTTATTCAGACTTTTTGTTTCATAGGAAACGGAAGAAATTTTAGCCGATACTCTGAAGGTCGAAGTTTTTAGACAAACTGTTGCGAGTAACGTTTTAATAGGTTCGTATTCTGTACTATCGAATCAAGGTGGCTTGGTACATCCAAAGACGTCTATACAAGATCAGGATGAATTGTCGTCTTTACTACAAGTGCCACTTGCTGTAAGAAAATTTAATTGTATATACATACATATATATATAGCGACTGAAACGGTTAAGGAATAAACAATTTATATAATCGTCACGGTATCGAAATATCCTATAGGCAGGAACAGTAAATAGAGGGAGCGACGTTATAGCCGCAGGAATGGTTGTAAACGATTGGGCATGTTTTTGTGGTATGGATACAACTTCGACGGAACTTTCGGTTATCGAAAGCGTCTTTAAACTTAACGAAGCTACGCCATCTGCTATTACATCGACTATGCGCGCATCGCTTATAGAAAGGTAAAAGCGTCCCAAAAGCTAAAATACAAACGTTATATCGATCCTAACGTTAACCAATTTATTTTATTTGTTTCAGTATGTCCTAAGTGAAAATAACTTTTCCAAGTGAGCACAGAAAGTTTGATGGATGGTAGATTGTACATGTATGTACATAAATTCAATATTTGTGTCAATGCATTTGCACGTTACAATGCTGTGCTTTACACAATGTAACTGCAATGAACACGTTTTCTCAACAATTCCAATATAAAATAAATTAAAACTGTAATAAAATATTCTGTACTAAAGTTTGTATGAAATGGATCGTTAAGTTCTATTGAAAATCACTAAATCAATTTTTTACTGTGCGATGTAATTTAAAATGCTTCGAGAAAATAATACCTCTAATAATAAAACTCGACATATCTCGAAAATTAAATATAAAAAATAAATACTTACCTTTTATTACGTTTAAGAATAATCAAAGGAAATTTCCATATTGTGTGTAAAATAATCTTTTTACAAATTTAAATGTTACATTTGCTATTAAAAAAGAGAACATACAATTTCCTTTGTTCTGTTAAAACTTTTTTAATGTATGAATTTATAAATATAACTGCATATAAAACGGAAATATTTTATTGAAATATATTTTAATTGGTAATATTCTCTTTGAATATAAACATTTTTTTGTGTCAAAAATGTAAATCATTTCAATTCTGACTCTAACTGCCTTATATAGTAAATGAACTATTGTTAACAACATTGTGCGGACCAGCCTGCTAATTAAATTTATTACAAATAAAGAGGGGCAGCCTGGATTTTATTAATTTTGATTAACAAGACTAGAGTAATGGTAATTGTTCAGCATGTAACAATTCGGAAGCAGCAGCGGAATCTGCACACATAACTAATGTAATGCCTGCTTGGTAAGATGCAGGAATACGAATGTGAGTTGTACCAGTACTTGCATTACTAAGCTGTCGTCTCTGAGTCATTGCTTCGCGTACCATATTTACAACTTGCCCTAATAAAGAAGTCACATAAGAAGAATGTTATGCAACATATATCGATTACATGTTAATATAAAAAGTAAGCATACCGAGAACATTGAGCTTTCGCCACGTTTGATCCATAGTAGCGAGTGGTGTTAAATCCGTGTTAGCATTCCAATGAGCTAAAATATCCGCTCTGCGTATTAATAAAATACTAGGGCTTACAAGTTGATGCCAAACATACTAAAATTGAGTTGAATTAACATATTATTTAAAATAATTAATACCTAATGATTACAACCAACCTGTTCGGGTAAACATTCTAATGGATTGGATAAATATATTCCTGCTTGTCCTACACCAAATATCATTTGATGATGCCATGCATCCGGTATATCGCATCCTTCTCCACAATGTTGTAAATTTAATGTTGCAATGGGCGCGGCACCTAAACAAGGTAGGACAATGTATTTGTAAAAAAATCAATGTATTAAAATATCGATACTTTGTTAATCGCATACCTCTCGAGATCCAATAATGTAACCAGTGAGACAGGGAGACTTTCCTTTCCGGATAAAATGCGAAGAATTTTGTTATAACCGAACCGTTTGTACATAAAGCTATGCCGCGAGCCAAATCTTTATGAGTTGATCCAGCCATAGACCGACTCAGTAAATATCGTGGTAACGGTGTACCTGGCTCTCTTTGTCTGGTATTTACACCTTTAACTAATGTTTCCAATGAAAATGATACATTCAAAGCCAACTGTAAAAAAAAGAATCATAGTTTAACCAAACAATCTCAATATTTATTAAATTTTGCTGCCGATACACGTACCAAAGTATTTATTGCAGAAGTAGCACCGCATGCAGAGGTTCCAATTTGTGTTACTTGTTTCACTGTTGCTTCTTGTTCGCTCCATAACATAACTTTTTCAACTGGTAAAAGGCCATCTAACCGTTTGTTGCACAATTCATTTTCCTGTAAATATATATATATAATTTTTTATAAATTATTGTAGCTACCCGAAGCGCAGAATTTTATTTAAAGTTATAGTAATAAAGTATATTAACTAGATTCGAGTCACCACTCTGATTAAATGCAGCTTGCTTGTTGAGCATCAATTTCTTTGCCATCATGCGGTGGTAAAGTGTGGAACTGAGATTAACTTTTCTAGAATTTAAATTAGAGTTTTCTGAAACAGAAGCCGTCGAAGATTCGGCCCACAATTCTGAATCTGAATCTCTATTGTCTCCGGGTGAGATAAGATCTCCGCTTGTATTGTGATATCCATACGATTCTCGTAAAGGGCATCCTGTACTACGATAGAATCCAGCAGTTTCCCATTTTCCTACAAGTTAACAATAAAATATATTATTTTTAATAAACAATATTCTCTTACATATCCTACTCAAAAGTAATAATGTACCAGTTCCGCTACTAGTACTTGGCATCCACGACGAAGGATAACTTGGCTTTATACTTGGCTCTGGTATAGATTGGCTACTAGAACATTGCTGAAGTTCTGCGTGATTCACATTTTGCACGCTCTGTTTTGGAAGTTGCGACGTAGTTGTAATTCCTTGCCGAGATACAACTTTACCGCTACTTAAGTCATTTAATACTGGATCTGGATCTACATTATCTAATGCTATATTTTGTATATCTTCATTTATAGAGGCCAAGTCGCTATCTCCTGTATCCTTTATAATGAAAGATCACTGTAGAAAATTACATTACACTTTTATTACAATAAATCAATACCTGTTCACAAGAAGGCCCAGGATCAAAATCCATTTCCAAAAAGTCCATCTCTGGACTTGATCTACCGCTATGATGTTGTCCTTCTTCTTCGTGTTCTTCTGCTTGTCCCTGATGTACGTCTTCCTTTTGAGCTAAATGAATCGCATCATCATTTCCTTTGTATGTATAAATACAATAATCTTCTCCATCCGACATATCACCCTCATTTCCGGAACTTGAATCTCTCCTCTCGCTTTGTTCTCTTTGTATACTCTGAAGCACAAGAAAGCAAAGATTTCTCCTTAATATATTATACATTTGGAAGTGTATAAACTATACAAATTTACCTTTTGTAATCCACTTGGTCCTGCTACTTCTCTATTTCCATTAATATTAGGTCTTAAGAAACAGCATGTTCCTTGACTCGTGGAGCCAATACTACCTCCTATATTATTCAGTACGCATGTAGATCCATAGGACCTTGACGCCCAGGCACCATCCACTTCGGGACTAGAGTCTGAACTGCATGACACTTTTGATGGACATTTTTCAATTCCAGAAATGTAATCTACATTATTTTTCATATCGATATCCTCGTTTGGTCTAGGCACCAATAAGTTGGGTTGTATCATAGATGAAATTGTTGCTGAATTATTTAAATGTAAAATAGGACTTGATGTAGCGCCATTGTTATAAGAGACCGGCGTACAAGTATGATTTAAATGTGTGTTAGTTTGACTGGAAGATACATTTAAGTGCATCTGTGGCTTAGGCAAATTTAGAACACTTGTATTTATTATAGTCTTATGCTTCAATTGACTCATAACGGTTGCGTTTACAGTCTGAGGCTTGATATTATTGGTAGTTAAAAATATGGAAGATACGCTTGCATTCAATGTGTCTTCGTGATTCGTATCTTGGTCCATAGAGTTATGAAAACTGGACGTAGTGGCTTGCAAGGTTCTTGTACCATTAGCCAATGCAACCGAAGCTTTAGAAGATAAAAGGTTCTTGGCAGTATTCTCTCCCAACTTATTATTCAACTTCAGTTGATCTCCACATAATTTACTTTCAAGCTGTACAACTTTTAATAGTTTAGATGATTGCTCGATTGGTTGATTACCATTTTTTTTCAAGTTGCCATCTACTTTTGTTTCCACTTTATTTTGGGTGTTGCTTGTACTTTCTTGAGAATTCATATTAACTTTAAAAGAAAAGCAGTAATTTATCTTTTGAGGAGTGAATAAGATTTATATTATAAATATACTTTTTTCTCGATTTAGATTGTTATTGTGATCAGAAAATCTTAAAGAAGCAGCAAAAACACGTATTAAATGAATCAAATATGATGGCCTAACAGGACTGTGTATTCCAAAAATGTGTTGGTAAGTTTCTTACCTTTAAATTATTTTCCAACAATTCCACGATTACGCGAAGTTCAACATTAGTTTATATTTAAACAAGCTTAAGATACAAAAAACCGAACGTGTCAGTCTTTGATTGTTAGGTTTACTGAGAAATAAAGAATTCGTTATTCGTCTGCGAAAATGCTGTTGTGTCAAACGAAAAGAACGAAAGGCCTCACTAACATCTTCTCCCCGTATTAGTTCCGGAAGTCAGCTGATTGTTAGAAACAAGTTTAGTATAGAGAACACGGAGCTTCGTTACTTTTGCGTATTTTTTTCCGAACAAATATATTCAGTCATTCATTGCGACAGGAAGCAATGTTATATATCGCTTTTGTTAACACAAACACGAGCATTTTTAAAAGAAAATTCTGTCGATTTATCTTCACATGAACGAAAGATCGTCAAGTTCTCTCGATATTTACAAACTATTATCGCACAGGTTGCATACAGAATGCGTTTATGATTTGCCTGAAAGGAAGTGCTATCTAGAAAGTCAATTTTAAATCGGAAAACATCGTAATACAGAACGCAAACGAACAGAGCTCACAGCTCGAGGAAAATATCAACCAATCGTGCAGAGTCGTGAACACCAAGAAGCATTCATTCGTGCCGTTTGAGGGGAATACAGTACAATCAGAGACATTAATTCATTCCGTTTGAGGAGAAGCGGCACGCCAAACGCATTCCCTTCTGCTTCGCACAAATTTTTAGTTGTTTCGCAACTGAAATGATAGATGGTGCTGCCATCACCATGTAGAAAAGCAGCATCACCGATCGTACGTGGAATTAAACATTTTAAAACATTTAACCTAGTCTTAATTAACCTAAGTACATATATCGAATCAAATGTAGTGCTGATGCTCGGACCAATGGTTCTTATCATTATGTAAGTTGAATTGTACAACATTCGTGCAAGTTTAAGTTTGTAAATTATATATTTCAAGTAGTAAAATTCATCTGATGTATATGAAATGTATAATATATCGCAAAATATTATTTAAGACAAATCATATGTGATAATATCGTTATAATATACCGATATAATATATCGAACCCACCCAATAAATTTAGCAATGTAGTTTTAGCAATGTGGTACAATAATTTAAAAACCATTTTGTAATGCGTATGAAGGTGTGAGTATGTTACTGAGACGAATGAATGCAATTGTATTTCCTATGTATCTATGTACTTCAATAAATTCATTTCAAGTAGTAACACAAAAGTTGTACTTTTTTTTTCTCTTGGCTATCATGTGCTCCTCATACCAAAGTCCCGAAATCGGCGAAAAATTTTAGCCAAAGTTCAGAAATTTTCTAAAATTTTTGTCCGAAATTCAGACTTTGTTATCAGGAGAACATGAAATGCGAGGAGGAAACCGTTCGCCTCTGCAGATTTCGTCATATCTTGATGTTTATTTATAATAATTATTAACAACCATCGTAGAACCATAGATTAAACAATTATTAACAATGTCCTAGTATAAATAATAGCTTAAAAGCCATCAATTTCTTGAAATATCCGCTTAAATCCTACAAGTAAAATCGAAGTAACGGTAAGTCACCTTCTCGAGGGTATAAATAGAACCGCCGGCTGCCGAAAATTTCATTCGCTCGGGAGCATCCGCGGCGGACGGAGCTCTCCCTCTGGGGGACCTAGAGCCTCAGGGGCAGGGTGGCCCGACGCGGAGAAGGGCGGAAACGTCACGGTCCTGTGACGGGCCCCCGGAGGAACCGCGGTGGACAGAGTTCCTCCACTGGGGGACTTGCACCTCCGGGCCCGGGGGCCCGACACGGAAAAGGGCGGAACCGTCGCGTACCCGCGGAGGACTCCTTTTTGGCTAAAATTTTTCTGAAAATTCCAAGAAGTGACGTCATTTTCGCGAAATTCCGAAAATTCTCAGAAATGACGTCATTTCCAAGAAGTGGCACGATAGGAATACCTCCTCGCACTTCATGTGCTCCTGATACCAAAGTCTCGAAAACCGTGAAAAATTCCAGTTAAGGTACAGAAACTCATTTAAAATTCGCGCCTAGAGGAAATTCTTGGAAATGACGTCATTTCCAAGAAGTGGCACGATAGGAATACCTCCTCGCACATCATGTGCTCCTGATACCAAAGTCTCGAAAACCGTGAAAAATTCCAGTCAAAGTACAGAAATTCGTTTAAAATTCGCGCCTCGGGGAAATTCTCAGAAATGACGTCATTTCCAAGAAGTGGCACGATTGGAATACCTCCTCGCACATCATGTTCTCCTGATACCAAAGTCTCGAAAACCGTGAAAAGTTCCAGTTAAAGTACAGAAATTCGTTTAAAATTCGCGCCTCGGGGAAATTCTTGGAAATGACGTCATTTCCAAGAAGTGGCACGATAGGAATACCTCCTCGCACATCATGTTCTCCTGATACCAAAGTCTCGAAATTAACGAAAATTTTAGCCAAAGTTCAGTAATTTTCAAAAGTTTTTGTCCGATTCGGTACTTTGGTATCAGGAGAACATGATGTGCGAGGAGGTATTCCTATCGCGCCACTTCTTGGAAATGACGTCATTTCCAAGAATTTCCTTGAGGCGCGAATTTTAAACGAGTTTGGAGACTTTGGTATCAGGAGAACATGAAGTGCGAGGAGGTATTCCTATCGTGCCACTTCTTGGAAATGACGTCATTTCTGAGAATTTTCGGAATTTCGCGAAAATGACGTCACTTCTGAGAATTTTCGGAAAAGTTTTAGCAAAAAAAGATTCCTCCACGGGTACGCGGCGGTTCCGCCCTTTTCCGCGTCGGGCCTCCGGGCCCGGAGATCCAAGTCCCCCAAAGGAGGAACTCCGTCCGCCGCGGTTCCTCCGGGAGCCCGTCGCGGGTCCGCGACGTTTCCGTCCTTCTCCGCGGCGGGCCACCCTGCCCCTGAGGCTCTAGGTCCCCCAGAGGGAGAGCTCCGTCCGCCGCGGATGCTCCCGAGCGAATGAAATTTTCGGCAGCCGGCGGTTCTATTTATACCCTCGAGAAGGTGACTTACCGTTACTTCGATTTTACTTGTAGGATTTAAGCGGATATTTCAAGAAATTGATGGCTTTTAAGCTACTATTTATACTAGGACATTGTTAATAATTGTTTAATTTATGGTCCTACGATGGTTGTTAATAATTATTATAAATAAACATCAAGATATGACGAAATCTGTGAAAGCGAACAATTTCGGTGAATGTTTGTTTATTTCCACGATTGTTACTGACATTTATGCATGTTCCCAATATTTATCGAACAATGTGCATCTTATTTATGCATTCAAAATGATAAAGTAACTTATAGAAATTGATTTAGATTGAGATTCAAAGTAAAACGTGTTTCGGAAAGTTTTAATGCATGGACAGTTACAATTGTTTATTACATACATGAATTTTACATTTGTTCAATTCTTATAATTTACACAATACGCGTAGAAGTTGCATTTTTTACCTAAAAGCGCCGGAATTCAATTAATCGCTTTTCTAGGTCGAAAAATCATCAATCGATATATGTAGCCTTGATAGTGTTGGTTGGACCTCAATGGAAACAATGAAAAATTCTATGGCGAACGAAGAATACTTCAACGAAATGATATTTTAAACCATTATTTATACCAGGTCATTATTAATAATGGTTTAAAGTATGGTCCTATGACAGTTATCATTTATCATGGTAAATAAATATCATGTTATTCTGAAATCTATAAAGGCGAATGATTTTAGTGATTCTTTGTTCCTCTACGCGATTGTTATTAACATTTATGCTTGTTCCCAATATTAATCGAACAATGTGCAACTTATTCATGCATTACAAATGATTATGTAACTTATAGAAAGTGATTTTGGTCGAGATTCGAAGTAAAAACGTGGTTCGTAAAGCTTTATATTATGGAAAGTGTTATTTGTCTATTAGATACATTAATTTAACATTTGTTTAATTATTATAATTTATACAATACGCGTAGAAGTTGTTCTTCTTACTTAAAAGAGTGGAAATTCAATAAATCACTTTTCTAGATAGAAAAATCGTTGTGAAGAATATTTCTAAATCGATAATCGATACGTGTAACCTTGATAATGTCAGTTGGATCTCAAAGAAAAATTCCTTCCCGAACAAAGAATATTTCAACGAAATGATATTTTAAGTCATTATTTATACTAGGACATTGTTAATAATTGTTTAAGCTATGGTCCTACGGCGGTTGTTAAAAATTATGATAAATAAATATCAAGATATTTTGAAATCTGTAAAGGTGAACGCTTTTAGTGAATTTTTGTATGTTCACGCGATTGTTCTTAACATTTACGCACATTCCAAATATTAATATTAGAATTTGCATCTTGTTCGTGCATTATAAATCATTAATAACTTTACAAATATTAATTTCGATCGAAAATCGAGAAACATATAAATAAAAAGTTTTACTTTCATCTTCGTTCAAATTTAATTTCTGTAGGCAAATCAATTATTCACGATGTAGAAATACGATGCATTCTGTAACATAAATCTTCGAAACATGCATAAATGTTAATAACAATCGGGTGGATAAACAAAATTTTACTGAAACCGTTCGGCTTCGAAGATTTCACAATATCTTGACGTATATTTATCATAACTATTAAAAACCGTCGTAGGACCATAGTTTAAACAATTATTAACAATGTTCTAGTACAAATAATGGCTTAAAATATCATTTTATAGAAATATCCGACTAGATCGAACAAAGCCAATCGAAGAAACCGTGCGATAAAATAAATGAATATTTCTCTACATATCAAAATTATAGTTTGCATGCATGCATATATGTTCTGAACGCTCAGTGACACACATATGTCACACGGCAATGAAGTGAGTTGCCATCTACTGGAGAATTGGTAAACTACGCTTAAGGTGTGAAAACCTCTGGCGGAGAAACGCTCAAGTTTGTCGAAGAATTGTTCTGATTTCCACGAATAGATGGCGCGACAAGCATAATTTACCGACATTACAGATAAGTAATTCCATTTGTACGATATTGTACCGTGCGATAAAATAAATAAATATTTTTGTACAAATTTTTGTATGTTTCATCTTTCGAATAAATGTAAAATTAAACCTTCCACGGTATATTCTAGCCTTCCTTCATACATTAAAGAAAATCTTTAATACCTCGAAATCAAGGCTACACGTATCGATTATCGACTCACAAGTGTTTATCACGATGATTTTTCTACATAGAAAGGCAATTAATCGAATTTCAGCACTTTTGAGTAACAAATACAACTTCTACGCGTATTGTGTAAATTATGAGAATTAAATAAATGGTAAATTATCGCACTAAATGGACAATTATTACTTTCGGTGCTTTAAAATTGTACGAAACAAGTTTTTACTTTGAATCTCGATCAAAATCAATTTCTATAAGTTACTTAATCATTTATAATGCATAAATAACATACATATTGTTCGATTAATTTTGGGAACATGTATAAATGTTAGTCACAATCGCGAAGATTAACAAACATGTTCTCCAATAGATGACAACCCATATAATTACCACGTTACAAATGGTTGGAATTGCGCGTTCAGAATATATTTGCATGCATACAAACAATAATTTCGATATGGAGAGAAATATTCATTTACTTTATCGCGCGGTAGGGAATGGCTTTCGAAAGGAGATACTTATCTTTAATGTCGGTAGATAATGCTTATGGGGCCATCTATTGATGAAAGTCAGAACAATTCCTCGACAAACTTGAGCGTTTCTCCGCCAGGTGTTTTCACCCCTTAAGTGTAGTTTATCCCTTTCTCCAATAGATGGCAACACATGTAATTACCACGTTACAGGGATTTGTAATTGCGGATTCAGAATATATTTGCATACATACAAACTATAATTCCGATATGTAGAGAAATATTCATTTATTTTATCGCACGGTTTCTTCGATTGTATTTGTTCGATCTAACTAAATATTTCAAGAAATTGATGGCTTTCTAGCCATTATTTATACCGGAACGTTGTCAAAAATTGTTTAATCTACGGTCCAACGACGGTTGTTAATAAATATGATAAATAAACATCAAGATATTGCGAAATCTTCGAAGGCGAACGGTTTCGGTGAATGTTTGTTCATTTCCGCGATTGTTACTAACATTTATGCATGTTCCCAATATTAATCGAACAATGTGCATCTTATTTATACATCACAAATGATTAAGAAACTTATAGAAATTAATTTTGATCGAGGTTCGAAGTAAAGAGATGATTCTTAAAGTTTTAAAATATGAAAAGTAATATTTGTCTATAATATATATTGTTGGAATGAATGCAACAACGATCTTAGGGATGCCAGATGTCGATTTTTGGGACTGTCTCCGTATTGGCGCGTAAGGGTCGTCCGCCACGCGGTCAACGGTTTGGCCGTTTACGTTTTTGTTTTTCCTACCAGTCGAGTTCCAGGTCCAGAGTCACGAAGACATATCACATTGTACTCCTCGAGTCCCTACATTGTATTCTTGTGTGTACGGGAACTATACTACTAGATACGCGAGATCCCTGCATATCATAATAAACTACTTATTATAATCTGAACTTTCCAACAGGTTATGGGCCCAGGGCTAGTGTATAGTGACTAAGGTGTTTATAAAGTCAGTACAAATTTTTTTTGTGTGTGTGATATAAAAGTGAATCAAGTCAAAATGTCTGGTGTAAGTAGTGCTTTCTCAATCCAGAAACTAAACGGTGAGAATTATTCGGTATGGAGTTATAAATTGGAACTGCTGCTGATTAAAGAAAAATTGTGGAATGTGATAGCAGAAGAGAAACCTGAACCAGCGACCGTTGCGTGGACGCAGAAGGACAATGAAGCACGTGCCACAATTGGTCTCTTAGTTGAAGACACTCAGTTGCAACACATAAGGAATGCGAAAACCGCACGTGAAGCATGGGAGTCACTAAAGGATTACCACCAAAAGTCGACCTTAACAAGTAAGGTTCTGTTGTTAAAGCGACTGTGCCGAACGGTAATGAAAGAAGATGGTGACATGGAGCAACACATTACCATAATGTCAGGGTACATAAATGACTTAACGGCTCTCGGACAAAACCTACCAGATAATTTAATGGCGGCAATGCTATTGGGAAGTCTCCCTGAATCTTACGAAACGTTGGTTACAGCCCTTGAAAGCAGACCGGAAAACGATTTCACTTTGAAACTCGTAAAGGGAAAACTAATAGACGAGTTCAAAAGGCGTAAAGGGGCAAAGGACACAAGGGAGAATGCACAAGGTGCCGAAACGGCAATGAAAACAGATTTTGGATGCAGAAGCGGTGCCCAATCAAGAAGGACTTGTTATTTTTGTAAGAAGCCGGGGCATTACAAAAGTGACTGTACAAAATACAAGTCCTGGAAAAATAAGCAAGGAAAAGCCAATACAGTATCGGAAGGAAAATCTTCAAACGATATAAGTTTTTATGCAAAGGTTTCGACGGATAATCCAGAAGAAACGTGCTCGAAAGCCGAAACTAAAGAAAATGCGAGACCTCACATTTGGATCATTGATTCCGGTGCAACTAGCCACATGTCAGCGTCAAAGGAATTCTTTCAAGAATTGGACACAAAGAGGCAAGGCCACGTGCGCCTTGCAGACGAAAGCAAAGTGGTCAAAGTGCATGGGATCGGATCGGGAACAATTAAATGTGGAGTGGACGCAGAAAAAGTTTTGGAAGTGAAAGTGACTAACGTGCTTTACGTTCCGTCACTCGGGTCTAATTTATTGTCGGTCAAAAGGCTAACCGAAAAAGGTTTCAGGTTGACTTTCGTTAAAGAAGACTGCACAATTTCAAAAGATGGGAAACTTTTAGCAAGAGCCACGACATCTGGAAACCTTTACCAGCTAAATGTAGTCGAAGAGGCACATGTCGCAAGCGGAAACAGTAACACTGGGCACACCGAAAATTGCCAGCATACCTGGCATCGACGGTTTGGTCATCGGGACCCAAGTGCAGTAAAGGAGCTTAGCGAAAAAAGGTTAGCTAAAGGTATAAGGGTAATCAGCTGTGGACAACGCATAACTTGCGAGTGTTGCATCATTGGCAAAATGTCGCGTATACCGTTTCCGAAAGAATCAAGGAACAGATCAAATGCAATTTTGGATCTTATTCATACTGATGTTTGCGGACCTATGCAAACAGTAACACCGGACAATAAAAGGTACATTCTGACCATCATTGACGATTACTCCCGCTATACGAATATTCATCTTCTTGACCATAAAAATGAAGCTGCAGAACGCATCAAGGAATTTGTGGAAATGACGAAGACGCAGTTTCAGAAAAAGCCGAAGAAGATACGGTCAGATAGAGGAAGGGAGTACGTAAATGAATATCTGCAAAAATACTTGAGAAAGGAAGGGATTCAAGTACAATATACCGCTGCTTATTCACCGCAACAAAATGGTGTTGCAGAACGAAAGAACAGATCCTTATTAGAAATGGCAAGATGTATGTTGTTGGACGCGAAATTAGCAAAAAAATATTGGGGAGAGGCGATAAACACCGCGAATTATTTGCAAAATCGCCTACCAACAAAAGCCATAAGAAAGACCCCGTATGAGCTATGGTATTCAAGAAAACCAGACGTCAGAAACTTACATATATTCGGATGCAATGCGTATATCTACGTTCATAAGGAACAGCGAAAGAAGCTAGATAACAAAGCTGAAAAATACACCTTCGTTGGTTATTCGGAGGAATCAAAAGCCTACAGATTATTGGACACAGAAACAAGTAAAATCAAAATTAGCCGTGACGTGATATTTTTAGACAAAGTGGATGAAGATAAATCAATTCGTACGGATAATGATGAGATCACGTTTCCATCGAAGGCGAGCCACAACGAAGAGAACCAAGGAAGCTCAAGCGATGAACGGTCCGAAGAAGAATTGCCATCAGAAGAACCAAGAATTGAAGATTCTGTGCGAAATAGACAATCAGAGAGGAAAAACCGTGGTGTGCCACCGGATAGGTACATGGCTTCTCTGAATACAGTTACAGTTGAAGAAAATGAGCCAAGGAACGCGAAACAGGCATTATCAGGACCCAACAAGGACAAATGGAAAAGGGCCATGGACGAAGAAGATGGCTATCGAAGGAATACAACCATCTATGAGGACAACCAAAGTTGCTTAAAGCTTGTGTGTAGTGACAAGTTTAATAATCAAACTAAACATATAGACACTAAGTTTCATTACATAAAAGATGTGCATAGTCAGGGAATCGTGAACTACGAATATTGTCCCACAGAACGAATGTTAGCGGATATGTTAACAAAACCTTTAGGCAAAGTGAAGTTAAAGTTTTTCATTAATAAGTGCGGACTGTTTTAGTTCTTTAAAGTAAATAAGAATGATCATTGTTGAGGAAGGGTGTTGGAATGAATGCAACAACGATCTTAGGGATGCCAGATGTCGATTTTTGGGACTGTCTCCGTATTGGCGCGTAAGGGTCGTCCGCCACGCGGTCAACGGTTTGGCCGTTTACGTTTTTGTTTTTCCTACCAGTCGAGTTCCAGGTCCAGAGTCACGAAGACATATCACATTGTACTCCTCGAGTCCCTACATTGTATTCTTGTGTGTACGGGAACTATACTACTAGATACGCGAGATCCCTGCATATCATAATAAACTACTTATTATAATCTGAACTTTCCAACATATATCAATGTAACATTTGATTAATACTTGAAAAATCGAAATGCATACCTGCTTGGCGAAAGTGTTCTCCTCTCACCAAAGGTTGAAATTCAGACAAATTTTAGAAAATGTTCGATTTTGGAACTTTGGTATCAGGAGAACATGATAGCCGAGGAGGTATCCTTATTTCGCGGATTGTTGGAAATGATGTCAAATTCCAAGATTTTCCGCGAATTGAAATTTTTGCGGGAGTTTTGAATAGATTTCTGAAGTTTTGCTAGAATTTCTCGCTGATTTTGGGACTTTGGCATCAGGAGCACATGATAGCCGAGGGAAAAAAGAAAGTACAACTTTTGTGTTACTACTTAAAACGAATTTATTGAAGTAAATAGATACATTGGAAATACAATCGCATTCGTTCGTCTCAGTAACATACTCATACCTTCATACGCATTACAAAAATGTTGGTTTTTAAATTATTGTACTTGTTCTTATATCTAAAATAACTATTCTAAGTTCGCAGCCAATTAGCTCGGCATTACTCGCATTGAAGTATTATTCGCCGCGAGTAATACCGATTACCAGGTCTCACCACGTGGAGGTTGCTGCGAGCGGAGACCCGGAGAGAGATAGATGGAATCAAAGTTCCATCGATCTCCCTCGATACGCGATACAAACGAAGATACTAAACCAAAGAGGTGGAAGGAATCAATGTTCCTTCGATCTCCTCGTTTAGTTCTGCCAAGCAATTACATTACGGAAAAATTAGGCAAAATTGGGAAAGACGCGACACGAACCGTGCAGTTGGTCCTACTAGGTCTATCCCGTTTCCCCTCCGTGGTTCCGATTACAGAGAAAACGAACGACGCCTACCACTCCCCTAGAGGAGTGCCCCGTTTCTCCATCTTTACGACGAGAGGGTCTTATTTCGGAGGCTTTCGCAGGGACCGGCAAAAATGCCTGCTCCTGTGCTCGCAACATGCCCCCTCTGGAAGCGGACACACCGGAAGAGACGGCGATAGACCGTTCGGACTACTTACACGGCCGGCCACTTGCTTGTACAAGAAGCAGTGGTGACCGGACCGAGGAACGACGAAGCGAGCAAAATTAAGCTAAAGATTGGATAATTGCTTGGCAGATCACACCCTTAAAATTAACTTATTCTAACTGCAGAGATAGAAGGAATCAATGTTCCTTCGATCTCCTCGTTTAATTCTGCCGAGCAATTACGTTATGGAAAAATTAGGCAAAATTGGGAAATACGCGACACGAACCGTGGAGTTGCCCCTACTAGGTCGGTCCCGTTTCCCCTCAGTGGGCCCGATTCTCAAGGATATGCGCGACGCCGTCCACTCCTCTAGAGGAGTGCCCCGTTTCTCCCAACTCCGCAGCCAGGAGCCACGCAGAGCGTGGACCTGACTCACAGAGGATGACGAAGAGAGGGTCTTATGATGGATCAAGGGCTTCCGCAGGGACCGGTGCGAACACCTGCCCCTGTGTCCGCAGCATATACTCTCTCAAAGCGGACGCACCAGAAGAGACGGCAATCGAGCGTTCGGTCCACCTTCACGGCCGGTCACTTGCTTATGCAACAAGCAGAGGTGGCCGGACTGAGATACGAGCAAGCGAGCAAAAAGAAGCTAAAGATTGGATAATTGCTCGGCAGATCACAGATATTCGTACATGGTGGCCTTAGAACTAACTTAGTCTAAGCTTAACTAAAGATCCGACGAGTTAGGAGTTCTCCTAAAGATCCCCGGATGCGACGAGAAAAACCTAAGAGAAACCTAAAGTCAAGACATGATAGAAAATAGAAATGAAGTTGGTTAGTGGAAAAAAATATATATTTAAAAACAAGTAGAAATTAAAATCAGAGAACAAATAAAATAAATTAAACAAAGTGAAAAAAAAAAAGAAAGCATTAAGAGAGTGGTCGCCAGTACTGACCACCCCCTACCAGGGGTCAGTACCGGTTACCAAGAGTGGGGGGCCCCCTTCCAGGTACCTAAAATCGACACAGCGAGAGATCCGTCCACCTCGGAGGCTCCCTTGGAAGTGAAATTTTCGTTAACCGTCGGCTCCTTATATACCCACATCAAGGTTACTTCCCTCACTCCGATCGTCTTTGTTCGAGGTCACTTAATCACTTACCGTTACTTCGAATGTCATTGTTCGATTTAATCGAATATTTCAACAAATTTATGACTTTTAAGCCATTATTTATACTAGGACATTGTTAATAATTGTTTCAACTATGGTCCTACGACGATTGTTAATAATTGTGATAAATAAACATCAAGATTTTGCAAAATCTGCGAAGGCGAACGGTTTCGGTGAATGTTTGTTCATTTCCGCGATTGTTATTAATATTTACGCATATCTCCAATATTAATCGAACAATGTGCATTTTATTTATGCACTACAAATGATTAAGTAACTTATAGAAATTGATTTTGATCGAGATTCGCAGTAAAAAGTGTTTCGTAAAGTTTTCAATCATGGAAAGTAACAATTGTTCATTAAATACATTAATTTAACATTTGTTTAATTTTTATAATTTACACAATACGCGTAGAAGTTGCATTTTTTACTTGAAAGCGCCGAAATTCAATTAATCGCTTTTTTAGATAGAAAAATCTTCGTGATGAACACTTGTGAATCGATAATCGATACGTGTAGCCTTGACAATGTCGGTTGGACCTCAATGACAACAATTCCATTGCGAACAAAGAATATTTTAACGAAATGATATTTTATGCCATTATTTATACTAGGCCATTGTTAATAATTATTTCATCAACGGTCCTACAACGATTGTTAATAATCATGATAAATAAACGTCAAGATATTGCGAAATCTGCGAAGGCGAACGGTTTCCGTGAATGTTTGTTCATTTCCGCGATTGTTATTAATATTTACGCATATCCCCAATATTAATCGAACAATGTGCATTTTATTTATGCACTACAAATGATTAAGTAACTTATAGAAATTGATTTTGATCGAGATTCGCAGTAAAAAGTGTTTCGTAAAGTTTTCAATCATGGAAAGTAACAATTGTTCATTAAATACATTAATTTAACATTTGTTTAATTTTTATAATTTACACAATACGCGTAGAAGTTGCATTTTTTACTTGAAAGCGCCGAAATTCAATTAATCGCTTTTTTAGATAGAAAAATCTTCGTGATGAACACTTGTGAATCGATAATCGATACGTGTAGCCTTGACAATGTCGGTTGGACCTCAATGACAACAATTCCATTGCGAACAAAGAATATTTTAACGAAATGATATTTTATGCCATTATTTATACTAGGCCATTGTTAATAATTATTTCATCAACGGTCCTACAACGATTGTTAATAATCATGATAAATAAACGTCAAGATATTGCGAAATCTGCGAAGGCGAACGGTTTCCGTGAATGTTTGTTCATTTCCGCGATTGTTATTAATATTTACGCATATCTCCAATATTAATCGAACAATGTGCATTTTATTTATGCACTACAAATGATTAAGTAACTTATAGAAATTGATTTTGATCGAGATTCGCAGTAAAAAGTGTTTCGTAAAGTTTTCAATCATGGAAAGTAACAATTGTTCATTAAATACATTAATTTAACATTTGTTTAATTTTTATAATTTACACAATACGCGTAGAAGTTGCATTTTTTACTTGAAAGCACCGAAATTCAATTAATCGCTTTTTTAGATAGAAAAATTGTCGTGATGAACACTTGTGAATCGATAATCGATACGTGTAGCCTTGACAATGTCGGTTGGACCTCAATGACAACAATTCCATTGCGAACAAAGAATATTTTAACGAAATGATATTTTATGCCATTATTTATACTAGGACATTGTGAATAATTATTTCATCAACGGTCCTACAACGATTGTTAATAATTATGATAAATAAACGTCAAGATATTGCGAAATCTGCGATGGCGAACGGTTTCCGTGAATGTTTGTTCATTTCCGCGATTGTTACTAACATTTACGCATGTTCTCAATATTAATCGAAGAATGTGCATCTTATTTATTCATTTCAAATGATTAAATAACTTATAGAAATTGATTTTGATCGAGATTCGAAGTAAAAAGTGTTTCGTAAAGATTTAAAGCATGGAAAGTAATAATTGTCTATTTGGTACATTTATTTAACATTTATTCAATTCTTATAATTTACACAATACGTATAAAAGTTGCATTTTTTACTTGATAAGCGCCGAAATTCAATTAATCGCTGTTTTAGATAGAAAAATCTTCGTGATAAACACTTGTGAATCGATAATCGATACGTGTAGCCTTGACAATGTCGGTTGGACCTCAAAGAAAAATTGAGATCGCGAACAAAGAATATTTCAACGAAATGATATTTTTAGCCATTATTTATACTAGGACATTGTTAATAATTGTTTAAACTGTGGTCCTACGACGGTTGTTGATAATTATGATAAATATACGTCAAGATATTGCGAAATCTTCGAAGCCGAACGGTTTCAGTAAATTTTTGTTTATCCACCCGATTGTTATTAACATTTATGCATGTTTCGAAGATTTATGTTACAGAATGCATCGTATTTCTACATCGTGAATAATTGATTTGCCTACAGAAATTAAATTTGAACGAAGATGAAAGTAAAACTTTTTATTTATATGTTTCTCGATTTTCGATCGAAATTAATATTTGTAAAGTTATTAATGATTTATAATGCACGAACAAGATGCAAATTCTAATATTAATATTTGGAATGTGCGTAAATGTTAAGAACAATCGCGTGAACATACAAAAATTCACTAAAAGCGTTCACCTTTACAGATTTCAAAATATCTTGATATTTATTTATCATAATTTTTAACAACCGCCGTAGGACCATAGCTTAAACAATTATTAACAATGTCCTAGTATAAATAATGACTTAAAATATCATTTCGTTGAAATATTCTTTGTTCGGGAAGGAATTTTTCTTTGAGATCCAACTGACATTATCAAGGTTACACGTATCGATTATCGATTTAGAAATATTCTTCACAACGATTTTTCTATCTAGAAAAGTGATTTATTGAATTTCCACTCTTTTAAGTAAGAAGAACAACTTCTACGCGTATTGTATAAATTATAATAATTAAACAAATGTTAAATTAATGTATCTAATAGACAAATAACACTTTCCATAATATAAAGCTTTACGAACCACGTTTTTACTTCGAATCTCGACCAAAATCACTTTCTATAAGTTACATAATCATTTGTAATGCATGAATAAGTTGCACATTGTTCGATTAATATTGGGAACAAGCATAAATGTTAATAACAATCACGTGAATGAACAAACAATCACAGAAATCGTTCATCTTCCTATATTCCGCAATATCTTGATGTTTATTTATCATAATTATTAACAACCATCGTAGGACCATACTTTAGACAATTATTAACAATGTCGTAGTATAAATAATGACTTAAAATATCATTTCGTTGAAATATTCTTTGTTCGGGAAGGAATTTTTCTTTGAGATCCAACTGACATTCTCAAGGATACAGGTATCGATTATCGATTTAGAAATATTCTTCACAACGATTTTTCTATCTAGAAAAGTGATTTATTGAATTTCCACTCTTTTAAGTAAGAAGAACAACTTCTACGCGTATTGTATAAATTATAAGAATTAAACAAATGTTAAATTAATGTATTTAATGAACAATTGTTACTTTCCATGCTTTAAAACTTTACGAAACACGTTTTAACATCGAGTCTCGATCAAAATCAATTTCTATAAGTTTCTTAATTAATTGCAATACATAAATAAGATGCACATTGTTCGATCAATATTGGGAACATGCATAAATGTTAGTAACAATCGCGGAAATGGACAAACATTCACCTAAACCGTTCGTCTTCGCAGATTTCGCAATATCCCGATGTTTATTTATCATATTTATTAACAACCGTCGTAGGACCATACTTTAGACAATTATTAACAATGTCGTAGTATAAATAATGACTTAAAATATCATTTCGTTGAAATATTCTTTGTTCGCGACGGAATTTTTCGCTGAGATCCAACTGACATTTTCAAGGCTACAGGTATCGATTATCGATTCACAAGTCTTCATCGCGATGATTTTTCTATCTAAAACAGCGATTAATTGAATTTCGGCACTTTTATGTAAAAACCACAACTTCTACGCGTATTGTGTAAATTATAAAAATTAAACAAATGTTAAATTAATGTATTTAATGAACAATTGTTACTTTCCATGCTTTAAAACTTTACGAAACACGTTTTAACATCGAGTCTCGATCAAAATCAATTTCTATAAGTTTCTTAATTAATTGCAATACATAAATAAGATGCACATTGTTCGATCAATATTGGGAACATGCATAAATATTAATAACAATCGCGGAAAGGAAAAATCATTCAACGAAACCGTTCGCCTTCGCAGAGTTTGCAATATCTCGATGTTTATTTATCATAATTATTAACAATCGTCGTAGGACCGTCGATGAAATAATTATTAACAATGTCCTAGTATAAATAATAGCTTAAAATATCATTTCGATTAAATATTCTTTGTTCGCAATGGAATTGTTGTCATTGAGGTCCAACCGACATTGTCAAGGCTACACGTATCGATTATCGATTCACAAGTGTTCATCACGAAGATTTTTCTATCTAAAAAAGCGATTAATTGAATTTCGGCGCTTTCAAGTAAAAAATGCAACTTCTACGCGTATTGTGTAAATTATAAAAATTAAACAAATGTTAAATTGATGTATTTAATGAACAATTGTTACTTTCCATGATTTAAAACTTTACGAAACACTTTTTACTGCGAATCTCGATCAAAATCAATTTCTATAAGTTACTTAATCATTTGTAGTGCATAAATAAAATGCACATTGTTCGATTAATATTGGGAATATGCGTAAATATTAATAACAATCGCGGAAATGAACAAACATTCACCGAAACCGTTCGCCTTCGCAGATTTTGCAAAATCTTGATGTTTATTTATCACAATTATTAACAATCGTCGTAGGACCATAGTTGAAACAATTATTAACAATGTCCTAGTATAAATAATGGCTTAAAAGTCATAAATTTGTTGAAATATTCGATTAAATCGAACAATGACATTCGAAGTAACGGTAAGTGATTAAGTGACCTCGAACAAAGACGATCGGAGTGAGGGAAGTAACCTTGATGTGGGTATATAAGGAGCCCACGGTTAACGAAAATTTCACTTCAAAGGGAGCCTCCGAGGTGGACGGATCTCTCGCTGTGTCGATTTTAGGTACCTGGAAGGGGGCCCCCCCACTCTTGGTAACCGGTACTGACCCCTGGTAGGGGGTGGTCAGTACTGGCGACCAGTCCCTTAATGCTTTCTTTTTTTTTTTTGACTTTGTTTAATTTATTTTATTTGTTCTCTGATTTTAATTTCTACTTGTTTTTAAATATATATTTTTTTCCACTAACCAACTTCATTTCTATTTTCTATCATGTCTTGACTTTAGGTTTCTCTTAGGTTTTTCTCGTCGCATCCGGGGATCTTTAGGAGAACTCCTAACTCGTAGGATCTTTAGTTAAGCTTAGACTAAGTTAGTTCTAAGGCCACCATGTACGAATATCTGTGATCTGCCGAGCAATTATCCAATCTTTAGCTTCTTTTTGCTCGCTTGCTCGTCACTCTCAGTCCGGCCACCTCTGCTTGTTGCATAAGCAAGTGACCGGCCGTGAAGGTGGACCGAACGCTCGATCGCCGTCTCTTCTGGTGCGTCCGCTTTGAGAGAGTATATGCTGCGGACACAGGGGCAGGTGTTCGCACCGGTCCCTGCGGAAGCCCTTGATCCATCATAAGACCCTCTCTTCGTCATCCTCTGTGAGTCAGGTCCACGCTCTGCGTGGCTCCTGGCTGCGGAGTTGGGAGAAACGGGGCACTCCTCTAGAGGAGTGGACGGCGTCGCGCATATCCTTGAGAATCGGGCCCACTGAGGGGAAACGGGACCGACCTAGTAGGGGCAACTCCACGGTTCGTGTCGCGTATTTCCCAATTTTGCCTAATTTTTCCATAACGTAATTGCTCGGCAGAATTAAACGAGGAGATCGAAGGAACATTGATTCCTTCTATCTCTGCAGTTAGAATAAGTTAGTTTTAAGGGTGTGATCTGCCAAGCAATTATCCAATCTTTAGCTTAATTTTGCTCGCTTCGTCGTTCCTCGGTCCGGTCACCACTGCTTCTTGTACAAGCAAGTGGCCGGCCGTGTAAGTAGTCCGAACGGTCTATCGCCGTCTCTTCCGGTGTGTCCGCTTCCAGAGGGGGCATGTTGCGAGCACAGGAGCAGGCATTTTTGCCGGTCCCTGCGAAAGCCTCCGAAATAAGACCCTCTCGTCGTAAAGATGGAGAAACGGGGCACTCCTCTAGGGGAGTGGTAGGCGTCGTTCGTTTTCTCTGTAATCGGAACCACGGAGGGGAAACGGGATAGACCTAGTAGGACCAACTGCACGGTTCGTGTCGCGTCTTTCCCAATTTTGCCTAATTTTTCCGTAATGTAATTGCTTGGCAGAACTAAACGAGGAGATCGAAGGAACATTGATTCCTTCCACCTCTTTGGTTTAGTATCTTCGTTTGTATCGCGTATCGAGGGAGATCGATGGAACTTTGATTCCATCTATCTCTCTCCGGGTCTCCGCTCGCAGCAACCTCCACGTGGTGAGACCTGGTAATCGGTATTACTCGCGGCGAATAATACTTCAATGCGAGTAATGCCGAGCTAATTGGCTGCGAACTTAGAATAGTTATTTTAGATATAAGAACAAGTACAATAATTTAAAAACCAACATTTTTGTAATGCGTATGAAGGTATGAGTATGTTACTGAGACGAACGAATGCGATTGTATTTCCAATGTATCTATTTACTTCAATAAATTCGTTTCAAGTAGTAACACAAAAGTTGTACTTTCTTTTTTCCCTCGGCTATCATGTGCTCCTGATGCCAAAGTCCCAAAATCAGCGAGAAATTCTAGCAAAACTTCAGAAATCTATTCAAAACTGCCGCAAAAATTTCAATTCGCGGAAAATCTTGGAATTTGACGTCATTTCCAACAATCCGCGAAATAAGGATACCTCCTCGGCTATCATGTTCTCCTGATACCAAAGTTCCAAAATCGACGTAAAAGGTTGGCAAAAGTTCAAAAATTCGTTTGAAACTCTCGCAACAATTTCAATTCGCGGAAATTCTTGGAAATGACGTCATTTCTAAGAATCCGCGGAATAAGAATACCTCCTCGGCTATCATGTTCTCCTGATACCAAAGTTCCAAAATCGATAATTTTCTAATATTTTTGTCACTTTCCATACTTTGGTAATAGGAGAACATGATAATCGAAGAGGTATTCCTTTTTTGTCGATTGAAATTTAGCGTGAGATTCGAATGAATTGCGCTACATGCTACGCCTCTTAATTTTACATCAGAATTCTGCGTCTTTTTACTTTCCATTTAAGAACAGCATTTCTAAAGCTCTTAGTAATGTTTTTATTACTGTTTTTTTTATAATTTTCTATTGTTTTAACTTTATTTGTGAACAGAATATGAATACAATTAATGAAGGAAGTGTGTATGACAAAAAAAGTTAAGTACTGAAAATTTTTGTTTCATATCACAAGTGCTTTAGTCAAATTCCTTAAACAGTTCTATCTTGGGAGTGTTTATATAAAAATAAATGTCCAAGCTACTAGAATCGAATTATAGAATTCATGTTGCCATCTGCAGTCAAAAGTTCAAACTATTTATCTACAAAAGATGCTCTGCAGATGGCATACCATCTACTCAGAATAGCGGTTTATTTAAATAATATACCCACGAATGTAGTAAAATGCAAATATGTATATTTAATAATAATAATAATAATAATAATATATTTTCTTGATCGATAAGCTATTTTATAAAGTTTAAATAGAACCATCTAGCGTATCATCCACACAATTAGAAGTTAGTAGAAAATAAAGGGAGCAATAGGTGTGTTTTATTCTCCTTAAACAGAGTGAATCATGTATCCTCGGTGTATCTACTGTTGATTAACTATTGAATTAAGTTTTCATAATGATTTTGAGCAGTTAATACGATTTAGATGTAGATAGTGAAGCGTTAGGAGGAAGATATTTGAATTGATAAAATATCCTATGAAAAAATTTGTCAATAATATTGCTTATTTCTCATGTTGCAGATAATTTGTGACGTGTTATCTAGGAACTTAGATAACGTCAAAGAAATGAATATGAAAAGTCTAAGATCATTAGTTTCTAGAATCACGTTGCTTTGTTTTGATTTCGATCGAATTTAAGAATCATTATTCTTAGAATTATATTGTATACTAGATTGGAAGGTTGTAACATTGCTTCTTAAATTTGAGCAAGTGAAGTTTTGTATGTCACAAATTTCGTGCTACACGTGAAACGAATAAATTAGATGAACGAAACTATGCTTTCCATACGTGAATAAACGAAAGGTTATCGAATTTCCGGATTTCTAGAGTATCAGTTTGATCAATTAAATATTTCCCATAATGAATGTTATGAGGATCAATTCGCGAAATGTATTTTTTATTCTTTTGGCAATTTTGTCAAGTACTGTAAAACAGGCTTCCATGGGTTATGGTAAATCATAGTTAACTTGAGTGTTACAATGAATTGTTTCTTAGTAAAATATTGATTGTGCAATATTTTTTTTACAGATAGTATGATTAATTATGCTTTGAAAGAGGCTAATGTGAATTCTACACCAGCATACAGTAGCAAAAAGGTGATATAAAAGTTACAACATTGTTTAAGTAATAAGAATAATTGTTAAGAAACTTCAATGTTTATAGGAGGAAACAACAAGATTGTGTCCAAATGGTATTGCTTGTTCAGAGTTAAGCGGAGAGTGTTTAAAGTGTAATTTAAATCCCAATTGTGTGTACGGAATGGTATACATTGCAAATTGTTCTATTTCAGAACACATTGATTGTGTTGTAAGTAATATAGAATATATAATATCACCTTATCCGTTACATAATATACTGCAATTGATACATTGAAATTTAAGGGTGAGCAAACCTTTCAAAAAAAATATGTATGTCGTTATTGTTATCAAACGGAACATTGGGAGCACGAATGCCATCAAAAAAATTCTTGTAGCTCTGTGGCATCCCCTCGACAATATTATAGAACAAATTGTACGGTGAATGACAATATATTGTGTCTGGGACGACGGAAGTTTATGAAAAACTTACTGTGCAATTGGACTGTGGGATATCGTTGGTCTACTGCCCTAATTTTAAGCGTTACTTTAGGAGGTTTTGGAGCAGACCGGTACATAGTATATAGCAAATTTTTAATTATAAAGTAAGAATATTTCATCTTTATCGGCTCACATATTGTAGGTTCTATCTGGGTCACTGGCAAGAGGGAATTGGTAAATTGTTCAGCTTCGGAGGACTTGGTGTCTGGACACTGATCGATGTAATACTTATTTCTATGGGTTATTTAGGTCCGGCGGATGGATCATTATACATTTAAATACTTCTGATAATAACAGGAGGTGTATCAATCGTAGAGGGAGTGAAATCTCTAGTTTAAATATGAATTTCACTGGTTATTCTTCTAATTAGTGTATAAAAATATGAGCATTTTTATTTATTACCTTTAAAAGAACTGAACTCTAATGTGATATGTATGTAAATATGTTAAATAGTTCTCTTTCATAAGTGTAATATTTTTATTAGTCATAAGCTGTTACCTGAGACATACAATCTTCTATATGTATAAATACAGAATTACAAGTGTATTACTATTTGATTTAATAATAAAACATTTACAAATTTATTTTTTTTTTATTAGTATTTACGAATAACGTTAAACTGTTGCAGCAGATAATTATTCATAACATTTTTTATTCTATCGTTACTTGTAACGATAGAAGCGCACCACGTGGGAGAACTCCTAATATTGTACTCCTCAAGTGGAACCGTTCATTCAAAGTTCTATGACTGTTCGTGAACGTCGTAATATGTCAGTCGCGTTGCAGTTTGCGAGAAGAGTTCTTTAATAATTGCGTATGCAGAACATATAAGAACAGCGATCAAAATTCAATTTCATTTTACGTAACTATCACGCACTTTTTGTTGCATACACTTACGGAAATAGCAATACATTTGTTAAATGGTAGTTTTTTGTAGTATATAACCTCAAAGTCTAAACAGGAAAGACAAACGTTTGTCGTAAATTGACAGAATGGCAGACGTACGCGATATATTAGATATTGAGGTGCCTACTACCAGTGAGCTTACAAAGGAATCAATTATAGGCAGCGATAAGAAGAACCGAAAAAAATATGAATACAAAGTACCAAAAAGACCAGAGGGCATGCACCGTGAAGTCTTTGCATTGCTGTGCAAGGACAATAATGATGTACCACCATTGTTTCCGACAGATACAGCAAAAGGATATAAACAAGTTCGAGCTAAGCTCGGTATGAAAAAGGTTAGACCATGGAAATGGACGCTATTTACTAATCCTGCGAGAACAGATGGTGCAGTCTTTCACCATTGGAGACGAGTTGCGGATGCAGGAAAAGAATATCCCTTTGCTAAATTCAATAAAAAGGTTCCTATACCAACATACACCAATGCAGAATATGTTCAACATTTGGTTACAAATGGATGGACTCGAGCAGAGACCGATCATCTTTTCGATTTGTGTAGAAGATTCGATTTGAGGTTCATTATAATTAAGGATAGATGGGATCGAACAAAATTTCCTGCAAGATCTGTGGAGGATTTGAAAGAAAGGTAAGTAAATGTACGATTTCGTGCCTATTGCTATTTTCAATTACTTATACAAATAACCACAAACATTTAGGTATTATCAAGTGTGTGCTGCTTTAACAAAGGCAAAGTCTCACACTGATAAGGTTTATATATTTGATGCAGAGCATGAAAAACGTAGGAAAGAACAATTGAAGAAGTTGTTCGAAAGAACACCGGAACAAGTCGAAGAAGAACAAATGCTATTAGCAGAATTAAGAAAAATTGAACAAAGAAAAAAAGAGAGGGATAGGAAAACGCAAGACTTACAGAAATTAATAACAGCGGCGGATCATCAAGCAGATCCAAGGAAGAACGAGAGAAAATCGACAAAGAAAAGCGGGGCTTCCGCTAGAAATAGACCAAATAAAACCGATACTTCTCATGTAAATAATTCATCTATAATAACAGTTTATATTCATGTACTATTTTATAGATACTAAATTCGCATGGATATGTACATATGATACGAATGAATTTTAGACAGTGGAATCAGCCGGAATTAAGTTTCCAGATTTTAAAAATAGCGGCGTTTCGCTTCGTTCTCAGAGAATAAAGTTGCCGAGTAGTTTAGGTCAAAAGAAAATGAAGGGTATCGAACAAATGCTAAATGAACTGCGATTAGGTATATGCAACATCGGTAATTTATTCATCTTGTTTCTAGTCGATTGAGTATTAATATGGTTTTCTTTCTAGAATTAAATCCACCACCCACTGAGCAAACGTGTCAGCAATTTAACGAATTAAGAAGCGATATTGTTTTACACTACGAACTTAGAAGCGCATTATCGACATGCGATTACGAGTTACAATCGTTGAGGCATCAATACGAAGCTTTAGCTCCTGGAAAGGTATTATTTTTTCAAACATGCATCGGTAAACCTTGTTCTTGCTAAATATCGATACTAATATTAAATTTTCAGACGTTAACGATACCTCCTGCGCTGTTACCGAAAACGGAGCCTGAAGTTAAAGCCGATATAATAGACGTGGTGGGTTCACCCAGCATGCCAACTATTACCCATTGAGTTTCGGAATAAATTAATTTCCGTACAAACTGTAAATAACTTTGAAATCGTTGAATCGTGGTATTCAAGATATCGGATACGCTTGTTAAACGTTTTACTCGGTGTACCATTTTTTACATTGTATTGGCCAATCAATAAAAATAATTTAACAGACGCTAAAATTGCCGTTATCACTCAATCATCCCCAAAGATTCTTTCCCTTTCCCAGTCTTACCAAATTTAAAGATGCGTTGAAACGAAGAGTGAAATGATCACGAACACGATGTAATTTACTTATATATCTGTGTATTTTATATTGTCGACAAAAAGTAACAATGTACGGTCAAACCGTATAATTTATCTACAACAATCTACAATAGATTACAATATGTTGTCTTGTTTTTTGTTGAGGGTCAGTGGGAGGCAGGGATATTAGAATAACGTGGGGGAATAAAAGGGTTCTCGGAGGAAAGGGGGATCGGGTTTAAAAGTGTGGAGGAAAGATGGTCGATGCAGGCCTTTCTTCGTTCGTGCTCCGTTAATCGCGATACAGTTGACTGTTTTAATTCTATGTTAAATTACTCGGTAGCCTCTAGCCGTACTTGGTACGGAATAATGCGTATATATATTTGTTTCTTAATGATCGATAACCCACCGCCCGACTTTTCCCATCTACGCCGTGCCGTAAGGACTCTCTCGGTCAAAGTTAAGTGTAAGAAAAAAACCGGGCACAACGCTCTGGCATCGTTGACCCGCATATCCGATACATTGTTCGCAGATCGTGCATCCTCTCGTCCCTCTCTCCAGCTTTCTCATTCTCTCTCTCTCTTTCTCTCTCTCACTGTATGTGCTGACGTTTCGATCGCGGTTGTCCCGGTGACACGACAGCCTTTATTTTCGAGACAGCGTGTACACATGCATATATAAATATATATATATATATATATATACATTGCCACCTTTTTCTTCCAATGTTCAATTTCGAGAAACACTCGGTTGAAGAGCCTACTCGTTAAACGGCACTCACGATTTAATTAATTTCTCGCGAGTAACCGAAGAATCGTTGGTTCGATGCCGAGATACCTTGAGAGGCTCCGGAAAGAGTTACGTTGAATAGAAACGGGTTCACCGAGTAATGGAATTCGATCGAGATTCGTGTACACGTTGATTAGCTTGTTTTTACATTAAGGACGTGACCCCGATAACTGGAAACGGTTCCTCGAGAATGACCTTCGAACGGAATAACACTTCGGAACCCGATACCATTGTCGGGTGGCTCGATGCATGAAATTCCGAAATTCCTTCCAGAGGTAGCACGGGTGGGTGTAACATAATCGCCAAGATAGAATAAGGGAAACCAATTTCAGGAACTTTAGAAGCGACTTCAAAGGGACTTTTCAAAGGACACCCGGCTGGCTCCCTTTGCGCGACCTCTCGCTCCTCCGTTCCCGGGGGACGCATATTTTCAGAGGTCGCGCATCGGGACGAACACCAAGACGGAATACCAAAAGCAATTTTATCCTATCCGCTACGAAATTACGGTTAAACTAGTTTCGAATATAAAACGAATACGACGATTTTTACATTTTCCGGGGCCCAGAATTTTCTATACGTAGTTCGCGAATTGATAATTGACGATTCCGAGTTTCGAACGTTGCGCAAGGAACCGTTGTACAATATCCGGTTAGAATCTCGCTTGAAAAACGGTGGACGATCGAACGATCGCGGGACAAGAGCAACAACGCGTTCTTTAATACGCGACAACCGTAAGGTTGAAGCGATTATCGCGCGAGTAATCGTTGGGGGATGATAAACGATCGAGCACGTCAGCACGTCACAGTGAGGTCTCCGACCCAAGTGTCCTCTTCTTACGTCTAGTAGTCTGCAGATCGTTTCTCATCGACGATTCGTCGATCTTCTCGCGACGAGGGAAGCGCGATCTTGTCGGGCCCCTGGCACAGCAAAACGGGTGGCGGGGTAGAAAGAGAGAAAAAACAAACAATTCGAGCCACGAATAAAGGAACGTCGCGGCTGGCAAACGCACGCGTAACACGTGTCTATATGTATCCATACACCGTGCACGCATACACATACACACGTATCTGTGGTAACAACAGCAATGATAGTAATAATAATGATATAATAATAATTAACACGGACAACTTGTAATGTACAGTACGAGCGTACAGTCGGTGAAAACGACGCAACGAGAGATACAAGTGGTATTTAATACCGGGGAATATTCTTTCGCGATCGAATAATCGTTTCGTCGATATCTAATCATTAAATTTCCAAACTCGCGGCTCTACTGAACACAACGGTCGATCACCGGTCAATGGTCGGCAACGAAAGAAACGGTTCGATCGTACATTTTTTATTTTTCTTCTTTTGTCTCCGTTCACCCGAAGATCGTTTCTCGTTCGATTTGCGTTCTTTTTTTGCGTTGTCCCATCTCCCCCACCGACTGTACACCTTCGTCAACGAAAGTTCCCTTCGTCTTTCCTCTCGCGGCACGCTTCCGCGCGGTCCCGCCTTTCTCTCGTTCTGTCTGTTTTTTTTTTTTTTTTTTTTTTTTAATTTTTGTTCTTTTTCTTTTACACAACGACGAATATATTGATTCGACAACGTTCGAGCGATCCTGCAACTGACCGGAGAAGAGATTTGTCTCGTTATTCTTCGTTTTCATTATGTTTTTTTTTTTTGTTTTCGTTTAAAGTTACTTTTGCTGCGTTTTCTTCGTATAACATGTAACATGAGAAATCGTATTCTTATTCATTAAAGACATTCCCTACACAACACGGCTACGGTAATGCGTCATGGATATGTGCGCAAGTGCGTGTGAAGAATGTAGGGAGAGAGGGAGGCAGAGGCGGGTGGAGAGGGTTACTGGACGAACGGTCAAGGAGTGGGGTGGAACGGGGAAAGTTTCGAAGGAGAACCGGAGTCGAGGAGAGGGGAGGTTCGGCGGATGGATGGGCAATGGCGTAGCGATGGCGGGGACGGAGGAGTCAGGGTGGGGGTAGAGAAGGTGAATTCGGAGCTGTCGAAGTGTGTCCGCACGTACGCGCGCGTACGCACGTGCGCACATAGGCACACGTTTATTAAAGTTTATATGTATAGATTTTCTGTATATAATTGGTAATCATTGATTTTTTTGTTTTCTGTTGTTTGTTGGTTGCATCAAGTAACTAGCTTCCTCGAGTATGTATATATATACACATAGGTATATGTACAGTACATATATATGTGAATATATATATTCGCTATTACGTAATAGTAACATGTACGCTCGACAAGTGCGCTGACTCTCTTCTCTCTCTCTCTCTCTCTCTCTCTCTCGCACACACACGCTCACCGTGCTCTCGTTCGCTCGCTCATCTCTCTTTCTCTCTCTCCCTCGCACACGCTTCAGCTTGCCTATAGTTAACGTTCTACCTGTATTGTATATAACTACAACGCTATGGTAGACAACAACAAGTAATATTATCCTAAACTTGTTTCACCTGCATTTTTTTTTTTTCTTCTCTACATCGTATTCGTATATGCCGTAAAAATGTTGTATATAATGATAATATAATATTGTAATATATTCTGTTTTATTGCACGCGGTTGTCGGCCGTGGTCGGTGCCGGTACGTCGAACGAACGTCGAGCGATCACGATCGATCGATCCATCGAGGGGGTCCGATTATCGATTCTCGCGAACGATCGCGACACGGTGGCGAAACAACGCCGAGGGTTTTCGTTTAAAAAGCCCGCCACGAGCGTCGACGAGAACACATCTCTCCCCGTGGGCGTGGTTTCGCTCGGATATCTCGTTTCGTCGGAAATGAAAAAATGTCGAATTTACACCGGATGGTCGTTCCTCGAGGAACTCGCTCGCTCTCGATCGAAAGCGAGGGCAAATTTCGCGTAAACTTCGGGATACGATTCTCCCTGAACACGATCGCGCGACCACTCGGCCGATCGCCGGTCGTTCGCTCGATACCTGGCTCCACCGCGGCAACGTTTTCTTTTAACATCAGCCTGTTACATTTTCATATTTTTCATTTTTTTTTTTGGTTGCGAGATTTTCACCGCGCTCATTTTTGCGTTTCTTGCGCCCGATCCTCGTTTTTTCTTTTTATATTTTTTTGTTGCGCATACTCGCACGCGATCAGCGATTTCTCTAGGTATAAGCCCAAAAATCATCCATTTTTGCGTGAAGTGTGAATAACACGTGGTCATTGGTGCAGCATTTTTTTGTTTTTTCTTTTTTGTCGTCTTGCCCCCCCACCCCCGGCTGAGGAGTACGGCTCTAACCGGCGCCCGTACGAAAATTCTTTCTATTCGTGATATATTGAGACAAACGAAAAAGCGTGGTCGTCCATCGAGAAGATCGATTTGCCGTTTAAACGTATCGACGGGTATCACAAAAATCGTCAAATCGAACGCTTGTCGAGACCTCTCGTTGTTTCTCGAGCAAATTGCACGCGCACGCTGCAATCCGTAGTAAAATTCATAATATTTATAATAATTTATGTATATATGTATATACGTACGTGCTATGCGGGTTTTTCGTCTAAATTTTCGCGCATGTACCCTAAATATCCGCGAGAAACAGAACTCGGTCGTCGCGCGTTCGGATTTTAACCCTTTCGCTCCACCGCCGGATGTCCCCCTATTATCCCGCGCTTAACGTTTCGAGTGGGAGCTTTTCTCTTTGTGCAATTATTGCTGCGTTTTGTGGTCGAAGAAAAGTGAAAAAGTCTCGTGTCTACTCCGCGGCGTGGTTTTCAATTACTTTTCGTGACACCCTGTGGCGTTCTAAGCTCGTCGCTCGGTCAACTTTATCTTTCGGGGGGCTGGGGGGGTAGAACCGATCTTAACGACCGTTCCGCGTGTATAATTAACTCGATAGTAAAATTGTTGTTGACCGATCGCCGCGAGAAGCTCGAAGCGCGGAGGGTTTGTGCGTACCGATTACTTTGTTGTTCGCCATCGGGGTGGCGCGTAACGCGAACGCAAAATTAAAAAGAAAAAAAAAAAGAAATGAAAAAACAACGAAAAGAGGAGAGAACGTAACGCACACACGAGACGTCCGAGAGAAATTTGAAAAAACTCAAGAATCGGACGTGTCGTCGGGGTGGCTGCGAGCCGTCGAGGGGGGTGCGCGCGAAGGTGCGGGAAAAGGGTTAAAAAGTGAACGACAACGACATATATTCGTACGCACGAGCGAAAGAAAGCGTTACCGTAATAAAATCATCCTATCCTCGGACTCTCTCACCCCGAACGTATACAACGTTAGAACCTTTACATATTTATATGCGCTTTGTATGTATATGTATATATGTATATATACATATATATACATATATAATGGTTGCATTATTTATAAGAGTCGTCTTTATATCCGTTCCCACTAGGGTTCTGCGGTAACCTCGTAAAATCTGGATCTTTCAACTACGGTCGTATCCAATACGTTTCTACTACTGCGGCGATGGACGGGGGTAAAACCCTATGTAATGCGACGAATTCAATAACGACAATCATAGAATGTATATAGTAATAATAATAATAATAATAATAATTTGTGGCCAGTGTGCGTGTCTGTGAGTACATGTGTGTATATATACATGTACATGCATATATGCACACGTGAAAAAAGAACCGAACCAAAAGAGATCGTACGTATATATGTATTTATATGTGTACGTGCGCGCATCCGCGTGTGTGTTTGCGTGTGTATGTGTGTGTGTGTGTAACTAATCACAAGAGACATGGCATACGCCGAAGATCGATAATTGCCTGGCCACTATCTTTCACGCGTGCAATCCTCCGCACGCGCGCGCGCACACACACATCTCTAATAGTGTACAGTGGTGCGTGTGTGTACGTGTGTATGCGCGCGCGTGCTCGCTCGCTCGCATCCCAAACAACGATTAACACGCGGTTCGTGTATCGTTCGGCAGGCCCAATCACGACCCGAAAACAGTATATATATTTTATTCACTTTAATACGTATTTAATATAATAATCTTTAATCATATAGAAACTCTGTAACGCTTTTTTGTATCTCATTTTTTTCCTTCCTCCCCCACCTAAATACCTTACGATTTTAAGTGTAACTCTAATAATACCGCTAAGTGATCAGTTTTTTTTTCTTTTAATTCTTATAATCGTCAACGTCTCGTTCTCTTTGATATGTGCGTTCGCGTCTTGCCGTTTTGCCAAGAGAATATACGTTTTAAGCTTTTAAGCGGAATTTGTCTTCGCCTCTCTTTGTTCCACTCGCATTCACGCATACACGCACGCGCACTCACCTTTTCTCCCTTTCTCTCTTTCTCTCTCTTCCTGTGTGTGTGTAGCACGTGTGTGTGTGTGTATGTTGTGTGTTTCGTTCGCTCCACCCGCCCCGTTCTTCGTCGATCGACGAAACAACGATGATACAGCGATGGGTGCAGCGTCGCTCGACCGGATGGGGAAGCAGTGTTCCTGTACGCGGACAGAAGGGTGAACAAATTTACCCGTTGCACCGTACGCGAAGGCAAATTGCCTCGACATGCTCGTACACCCCTACGGGGGTCTCTATCTTCGTCGGATCGCGTCTTCCTCGAGACTCTCCGTCCGGTCTGACGACAGCTGCTCGACGCATTGAATATTCGTTCGATCCACGTGCTCGATCCACGCTACCTCTTGTATACTTGGCGTGTATCCTTCTATCGGCGACTCGACGGGGATCCAGCCCGTGCTCCGAACCGAATTCAACGTCCCACGATTGTCCACGGAAAGGAACGTATCGTATTTGTACTTTCGAAACTGATTGAACAAATTTTTGTGCCCGATTTGAACACGTTTAACAGCGATCACGGGATCGCGCAAGGAACCAACCGAGGCACGGAACAAAGAAACTTGTCTCCCGCAACGTGGTCTCCGACGATCGGTTTCTTTCTGTCCGCGATGGTAAACAAAGAAAAACGAATACAAAATACGTCTTCGATAAATTTCTTCCCCGCTGTCGTGCGTTCGCCGCTCGAACGAATGAAACCACTCAGCCTGAGCACGCGTCCGTACTCGTTCGCGCGTCGACGTACGATGAACGTCACGGTTACGAAAGATTCTCTCGAAGAGGATCGGGTTCGAAAGTTCGAACTTTCAACGAATTTACCGCACGTTTCATCGATGAAACCGATTTTCCATCCGCGACGTCATCCTCGTCGACGCGCGCGTGCACCAGGAGATTTTGGAAAGACGTAGCTCGGCAAGAATTTGCGAATCGTATCGGCTCCGAGGTTCTAGTCGGCCTTCGAAGGCCCGCGAATAAGCAAAAATTGTCCGTGACTGTCCACGTTCCCCTTACACGTGGTGCTACGGTTCTCCGTGATCCGCTCGACGTCTTTCCAACTGCTCGCAGTGCATACCGTGCATCCTTTCCGCGGTTCCGGTTGCATGCATGTACGCGCATCGACGTTCTCGGCAACACGAGCTTCGACTTACAAACGATCGCTCTTACGTAACGCGCGTTTATATAAAAATGATTCCCCGAGTCGTTGAATTATCGAACCGACCACGGCGACGTTACACCCTCTACACCCAACCCCCACCCTGGTACGTTTCGGTGTACGTCGCGTTGAGAGTTCGACGATCAGGATCGAAAACTCGATGTCCCTTCGTACGATGTTTATCCTAAAGTATTATAAAGTACAAATTACGAGCGCGATAGCACCACGAGCCTCGAACGTTTCTCGGGGCCGACCTTCGCCTTATCACGCGATTTCCCGTTCATCCCTCCGCTTCCACCACCAGCTGCACGGCTATCCTCTCGCTTCGTACGTGGCGTTTACAGCGAGAACCGTGACCAGCTCTATTGGATTCGCTTCGAGGATCGTTTCGATGAATTTTTTAAACCAACTACGGTCGAGACGAGATACTATAGCCGCTCAAGGTCGTTCCTGTCTTCGACCGTGGACTCGGTATTCTACGTTACTCGGTTCGGATTTATCGAAGATCCAAACGCTACGAAATATCAGCTTCCTACGATATGAGCAATTTTTTCAGACGATCAATTTTCGAGTTCCCCGTTTTTTTTTCTTTTTTTGGTAATACGATCCTTGTCATCCTTCCATAGTCTCGCTTCTCTCGAACTGTATCGGTGATACCCTGCTACGAGGATTCTCGAGCACGCGAGGCATCCGTCTCGACCGCGATTCAAGTTTCCGATCGTTCGACGAGAGTATCCGAGTGTCTCTCTTCGTGGTTCTAAGAGGATTTCGCTCGAGAGAGAGATTTTCGAGGCTCCGGGTGATTCTCCTCTCTGGTTCGCGGCTACGGCCGTGTTCGACGCGAAGCGGATCGGCTTCTGCTCCGCGATAAGTGTTCGAGGCGTGTCTCGCGATCGCGGAATCGCGCGCGGCGATCGAATCCCTCGGTCGCGCGTTACACCCAATTCGTCGACGAGCTTTCCGTACGAACGCTAAATAAAAACGGTGATATCCGTTATAACGGTCGCCGGGATCGGTTCGCCTGGTCGTAGACCAGGGGAGATCGGATCGTCGCGATATAATCGGTATATCGCGTTCTACGGTAACAAATGTTTGATTGAAAACGTTTAATCGAGGCTACGGAATCTCTCCATTTCACTCACGCAGGTACATAAAGACTCACTCTCTCTCTTTCTTTCTCTCTATTGCTCGGCGTGGTGCTAAAAACGCTAGATCGCAAAAAAGGGGCGCCGCCGTAATTTGTTTCTCTTTTTTTCAATTTTTCGAGTTAGAACGTTTTTTGTTGATCGGTGATCGATACCTCGGGAAGATCGTATTGTGCATCTTTCGCTACTTGCTTCACGTAATCGTTTTACAAGAACTATTAAGAAACGCTACGGTCCTATCGGCTACGTCTCGCTAATGGTTCCTCCCCTCTCCTCTTGTTCGTTAGTATCTACGACGCTCTTATTTCCACGCTGGATCGAATCGTTCCGTTCCGTTTCCCACTGTCCTTCTTTGGCGATTTCCCGCGCACTCGAGCGGATTGCTCGATCGTCTCCTTCGATCGGTCGCGTACGATCTATTGCACGCGCTCGGGAAGGATAGATACGGAATCTGTACAGTTGGAAAACTGGCACCGCATTTCAGGATGTTGGCTCGATCGATCGTGTAAAGAGGGCCTGTGATCGCGGAGAACGGTCCGCGGCCGCAAGATGATCGGCGACAGTCGTCCTGATCGTTTGCTTTCCCAGAGACTTCAAAGGTTTCTGATCGAAGCAGCTGGACGATAAGCCGAATGCTTAGCCGAACGGGTGACAATCTGGACGCGACTATCGAAATCCTTCCGCGTACGTTTCCTCTTGAAACCCTCCTTGCCCCGTCACCGAGCACGTCGCTCCCTAGTTTCCCCAGCGTTTCGGTCGTTACCCCCAACTACACCATTCAACGGAGCATCGATGCTCGAAGACGCTTTTGCGAAGACCCACATAGACCCGTATCAATTTCACCGTGTCGATGGTCGATGGAAACGATACAACGAACTCTCGACCGCTTTACCGACATTACATCGATTCTTCGTTTATTCGACCAAAGATCTCCCGTATCAAATCGTAACGTAAAAGAGAAATCGCGACTTGTTCTCGAGTCAACCCCTAATCTGTCTCTACGTCCTTCTCTGAACCTTTCTTCGACTCGCTCGAGCTCGTTCCTCTCTTCGCGGTTCTTCGACCACGTTGCACGATTCTGTTCGAGGCTCCTGCGTCCTTTCGGAGGAGCGCAAAGCCGCGTTCTCGCGCCGAAACGATGAGAAAAATTCCTTCGAGCGGAATTTCTGTGCCACGTATCGCATTTACGAGAAAACACGGCTTCGCGTACCGCTCCTTCAACGATCCCTTCTTGCGCTCGAAGGCCTAGAAGTCGAAGACCTTCGAGATGCCGAAAGTGTTCGCTGTATCCCTTCCATCGTCTGCACGAAGCGCCGTTTCAACGAGCACGTTCGCGTATTCGTACGAGTGCTGCGCAACAACAGGGGTGGATGAAAACCTCGGTTGTGGATGCAACGGTGGCGGGCGAAGGGTATGGAAACACGGTCGTGTTCAGCGCGTTGCGAACACGGCCCTCGAGAGGCTCGGAGCGTGTAACCTGCTGATTCCGCGAGCTCGATGTTCGGTTTCCTTGCATCCCGCGTCGAGGGTGTGGAAATAAGCGCTGCAAACGTTCGAGGCACGCGCGAAGCGAGAATCTCGTCGCCGAATCGGCTCGAGCGCGCGTTCTTCCCTCCTTTTCCGTTCTCTCGCTACCCCCTTAACACTCTCCTCGTTCGAGTTCCCCATGAGCTGGCTTTTCTTCGCCCCTGCGTTCACTCCGACCGTGCACGTTCCACTCCTACCGATTCGATTACCCTCCTCCTCCTCCTCCGTGTCAGCTTCTCGCGCGTTCTTCTGGAGATCTCATTGCTGAATCCAGTTCTTCTTTTTTCTTCGTTTCGTTTTTTTTTTTTTTGCGTGATTTTTCTCGGTTTAGTAAAAAGCTAGGCCGCTGTTAGGCGTTCAGGCGGTTCCGGATAACGCGACGCGTTGCTCGTTTCTTTTCTCTTCTATTTTTTTTTCTTTTTTCTTCTTCGTTTCTCACTTCGTAGAAGTTTTCCTCCGTTGTCGAACAACCGTCGCTTCGCGATCGACGCTCCTCCTCGCCTCGATCGTGTGTGTGTCCCTTAACTTAATCGATATCACGTTAGTTCTATTTTGTTACTTCCTACGCGTTTTAAAACGTGTTTACATACTTTGAAACATTTTATATGGTACAGAGTCTCTCTGTCAACGTTAATTAAAAATTTTCACCTTTCTCTCCTCCACTGTCACGCTCTCTCTCTCTCTCTCTCTCCTCACTCGCACTCTCGCATCAAGTCTGTACACGTATGCCGCTTTCACTCCCGCTCTCTCGCTCGCTCTCTCGTACCCTCTGTTTCTCTTCGCGTGTACATGTAACAACGATGGTATTAATAATAATAACAGTAATAATAATCATCGTAATAATAATAGTAATGATAATAATCGTAATAATAATTTAACATCGTCTAGCGGTATCACCATAGCGTGTCGATAGCGTGACATCGAAAACTCGAAAGAATGTTAGAGCGAAAAAATAGCTTAGTGAGTATCGGTCCTCGAACGGGGATCACGGAATCTCCATCGACCTCTTCATTTTTATCTTTTCCCTTTCCTTTCTATTCGAATCGTCGAAACGACGCTCCCGTCCCGTGATCCCGCGTGTTCGTGGTTTCGCTAGGCGTCCTCCGAACCGAGAACGGAACGTCGCGTGGCCAAACTCGATTCTAAGACGATTTATAGCATCAAAAGGTGCGGAGCCAAGCGTTCGCGGGTGCTCGATTCGAATTGTGGTCCGGGTTTCACGCGCGACGTCCCAGTGCCCGGTGTACAGTTGCTCCGTTGGTTGCTCTACGCGCTTAGGAAGTTTCGATTTCTTCGCATGCCCCTTACGTAGACTAGTTGCTGAATAGTAGAGTAATCGAGTTTAAAAACGTGCGCGCCGTGAACGCTCGGTTGCGCGCGTTCCGCGTTCGCGAGACGAGGGCGGCTCCTCACTACGCGAGGATCGCGACGAAACTAACTCGAAAGATACGCCGATAATCGACGAGTGAAAACCTTCGGTCCGTTTATACGTACTCGACGTCTCCGTGAATAGAAGATACAACCGTTTCCCCGTGCTCTGTGACTCGATGGTAATAAAATTGTTCAGCCATGCTTTTACGATACGAATGCAGTCCCTACCGATACGGTGCACGTTCGCTCGGGGAAATCGAGCGCGACGAATACAAACGGAAACAAACTTAACGTTCCGAAATCGAGCCATCGTCGTCTTCGCGATTCGCGAACGGAATCGGCGCATCCGTTCCGAGCGCAGAGGTTACGTACGGCCTCTACCGATCGGCCGATTCGCTTATTTTCGACATTCTCGGACCGATCGAACGGTCCGTCGAAACGAAACTCGACTTTCGATCTCTCGAGGGGGCTGAAAATCGACGTGGAAAACAACTCGCGGATACCACCGTATCAAACGACGTTTCGAGCGAATCGGAACCTTTGGTCGGGTCGACGTCTGCTCCGAACGATTATCGGAAATAATAATTAAATACCCGGTCGGTCTTCGCTACTCTAATTAAACGGAACGGACGCTCGGGCTCTCCTGTGCTCGACTAAACGGGAACCGAGGAATCGTTCGCGGGTTCCGCGCGTAATCGTTGCTTTGTACATTAAAAAATCATTACCGTTACGAAAGAAAGACTTGGTCTCGCGACGAAAGTGTAACGTCCCGCGTCGCGGCCGATCGTTACAAGATAATCCGGTTATATTGAAAATTGAGCGAACCGAACCAACGGATAGTTTAAATATAACCGTCGCAACGAAACGAAACGAGACGGTAACGACGCTTGAATATTTATTCGATCAAAAATACGAGCCGACCGAATTCCGCGCGATTCCGTTTCTGTTAAGGGAGATTTACGTCCCTTTCGGTTTGTCGGTCGACCGTGTCGCGTTGATTTACTCGCAACCGGGATAGAGAGACGCGTCCGCTTCTCGCAACGTCAACGATCGTTACGGAGAATTAAATGCAACGGTCGAGAATCTCGATCGTTCGGTTATTAAAAATGATTCGCTCGTAGTCGCGGGGTTCCGTGCATTCTTCGCGCATTCCCCTCGAGATCGTTCGAATTTCTCCCCAAGACGACCCGTGGCGATTCGCGAAACGAACGACGAGATCGTTCGTGGCGAATCACGGGCCACTCGTGGGTTCGTTCGCGAGCGAGCGAATCACCGAACGGTGGAACGCGCGCCCGAGCAGATATCGCGAGCACGACAGAGTAAAGTCGCTAGATTCTACGGTTTATAGGCGAAAAGAGAATTTGGTTAGAGAGAGAAATCAGCGAGCGGTCGGGCCGGGGCCGTCCATCGTCTAACGAGAGCGTCTATTCGTGCCGAATATTGGATGGGATCGTGCCAAAAGAGGGTCGATCGCGATCGGCGATCGGCTCGCCGAGAATATCGCCCGACGAGCCGAGAATATCTCTATATATACGTGTATATATATATCTGTATGTATGTATATACAATATATATATGTATATATGTTTTTTTTTACACGGTTCAGCGGGACTCGTTGTTTCCGTCGCGAAACGATTTGGCAGTTCGGCGAGTCGCGGATCGAAGCGAGAACATCGAGGTAACTTTGTCGGCCCTCGTTAGATCGGCCCCCTGTAAACGTTAACGAGCTCCGTTGAGCGAGAGAGTGTTCGACGGAGGAAAAAGAGAGAAAGGAAAGAAGAAAAGAAAAGAAAAGGAAAAAAAAATATTCGGTCCTCGAGGTTGGATGGAAACGAGGGAAACGTTCTCGCTCGAGGTATCGCTTAACGTTTATCGTGCCTCGAGCGCGCGAGGATCTAACGAGTGGCGTTACCGGCGATCAATTTGTCTGAATCGAGAGACACTAGAGCTACACAGGGACCGGTAGGTGGGGCGGTTATCCGTAGGGGAAAACGGCAGTAGAAGAAGTCGTCGAAGAAGTAGAAATAGTAGTAGTGGTAGTAGTGGTAGTAGTGGTAGTAGTAGTAGAAGAAGAAAAGGTGAAGTAGAACAACAAGAAGAGTAAGAAGAACAGGAGATAAAAAGGAGTCGTAGAATCGTAGCGGCGAGAGGGGGATCCCTCCTTTCTAGATTATACAAACTTGAAGTATCTTTTTTCCATTTTCTGTTGTTTTTGTTTTTTTGTTTCTTTTCCCGCGCGATCGTTGGCACGATCGGCCGACGCGCTCGCTGCGTCTAAGTTAAATCGGCGGCCGTTCATCGGACTGGATGTAACCGCCAACCGCGATAATTCTTAACGAGACGAGTATTTTGTTTCAGGTATTTCAAGGTTTATACAATATGTACACGTATTTTTCGACTAGAACAAAAAAACGCTTCGTTTATATATCGATAACCTGGTGCGGTTCGACGACGCCGTGATTATCTCGCCGGTGGTCCGGCGATTATGGGGCATTCGGCGAGGTTCTAGGGGGACGAGGGAAGGGTTACGGTGCGCCCAACGGTTTTCGATAGTTCTAATTATTCTCGGGAAGGCTGACTGTGTCGTGGTTCGTTCCTCTTCCGATCGATTCGAGGAAGATTCCCTAAACTCGTCGGCCGTGATACTCGCCGACGACGATGATGATGATGACGAGATGACGAGACCCGTGAGTGTGCGTCCATCTACACCGTCCTCTGTCGGACCTGTTCGTCCGCGTGTCGCTCGTTCCTAGGCCGGACAGACCAGGAACTCGTACTCGAACATCAACGACACGGCCACGAAGACGAAGTAGAGGAGGAACATCGTGAACCCGAGGCCCTTGTTCATCCGCCACTTGAAGCAGGCGATGCTCATTATCACGAACAGGAGCATGCAGAATAGGATCGCTATACTGCACACCATCCCCACCGAGTTCACCTCCACTGGTTTTCCGTAGATCAGACCGTACAGCAGCCACGGTACCGGAAGCCTGCGGACAAAAACACAAACGGAAAATCGAGCCGAATTTCAATATTATTGCCTACCTCTACCACCGGACACCCTCCGACGAGGGCGATTCGTCTTCTGTCTCTCCGAGTGGACGAGAAACTTACTGGACCCGCGTTCGTTGCGATTGTTCCTCGATAAGACGATAGATCGTGGAAAATGTGTATCGCGTCCACCGGCGATAAATTGTCCACGAGAAAAAAAATCTAAACCGTTTGTACTTTATTAACACCCTCGTACAAGTCGCCCCGACGATGAGGCGGTGATTCTACACGGGAAAACGAAGCGAAAACTTGTAATAACATTTTCTCGTGGCACGCTTTGTTTCCGAGAACAATGGCCGAACATTCCTCGCGTACGCGCGCGATCGGTTACTCGGTCCGTCCATTGCTCGCTGGTTCTACTCGCAACGATGTTCGCGAACACCGACATAACGATATCTATAGTACCGTTTCAACCGGTTTGCGGATCAATCGGACGACGACAGGACGAGAATCGTGGTTTGCAAATATCTATGCAAGTAGAAACTCCCCGCACTGGTCAGACACCGAGTCTGAATTTTCAAGGGTCGAAAAAATTCTATTCCACGCTTCCGATTCGCGATTTATGCGCCGGTTTGTACCCCGCGCGGTTCGATTTTTCAACGATAGGTAGATCGAAAGATCCACGAGTACGATTCGAGTCGATTGTCCCCGGAAAATGTTTGCGCGGCCGTAGGTTTATTCTTTCGTCACGGTCGAGGGGTTAACTTTACGACTTATCTTTATTCCTCGTTCGTCGGTATCGCGGCGATCTCTGAAAGCGGAGATTAAACGAAAAGTGGGACGAAAGCTTGAAAGAGCGCGCTCGAATAAATCGTGTCTTTGGGCAACGTGGCGAGCGTCGTTGCTTTACGGCAGTCCGTCGCGCATTATTTTCCTCTCGGACGCATTCTAATCGTAATCCTCCCGAGGTGCAATCGCGTCTTACGCGAAATGTATGCGCCTTTTTTTTTCTCTATCACCGCTGGCAGCCGCAACTACGGAGGCGACGCGTTCCGCTGGTTTCTTCTCGGGCAGTTTGCCAGCTGGCAGCCGAACAACGAATGCGTGGAACCGAATCGATCTTCGATCGAGTCGATTGCCGAATGGGAGTGCCGCTGCCAGGAAATCGTGCGTGCGTGTACGTCGAGCGTGCACCTACGTGTGCATCCGTGCAGCTAGTGTGTGCGTGTGTGCGTGTGTACGTGTGTGTGTGTGTGTGTGGTTTTTCGTCGGAGGATCGTACAGAGTTGATCTCGATTCGACGAATAAACTGTCGCGCGTTTGCGCGCGCACACACGCGACCTCCCTTGCAAACACGGTAGGCGGTATGGGGACGGGAGTTGCGCGTTATTTCATTTGCGTTGGAAAAAATTCTGCCATAGGAGAAATGAACCTCTGGCGTTTGTTGCGCCCGCAACCATGTATATTCCCGTGCAGCGATGGGACCGATCCGATACGGCGTATTCGTTAATACGCGCCGGTTTCCAAGCATCGCGAACCAGCATTGAAATAAGTTTATTCGTTGCCGCTGATAACACGTTTTCGACGCTTCCGGTATTACAGATGCGATTTCAATGTTATCGAGAGCTCTAACGGACAAACGTGTAACCGGTGTATTATACAGGTTGCGGAGCATACGATTGTTTTCGAAATATTTCGTTTCAAAGGACACGTTCAACGAGCTTCGACGAGTTCGCGATCGTTCAGAGGCGCGGTTTCGAACGATTTTACGGGAAAGTATAAACTATTTACTTCCGAACGTAAACGTAGCTGTCGATTATATCGAAACACGCCCCAACTCCGTAGCCGTGTCCACACCTAAAATCTATACGATGTTGTTACCGGTTGTTTTATCTTTACGTTCGCAGGCGTTGTCCGCTCGTTAGCAGAGGAACCGGTTCTTTCCGCGTGAAATTTTACTCCCGACGTCCACGTATTCCTTCGGATTCTATGTATTCTAATTTCCCCGGTGCATATTTGTCGGCTGGGTTCGTTATCGTCCCATTTTTCAAAGGCGATTTCCGCGCGGCGAGATTTATCGCCACGGCGGCCCGGCGAATACGAAGACGTTTAAATTAATCAAGTCAATTAGCCTAATTACTCGCAACGACTCGCCTCGTAACCTCTACCGTCTTCCCGCGGCCGGGCTTAATTTTTCTCGAGGAAATACAGCGCGCTCGTAAAACGTTTGGCCAGCTTTGTATACCGCATTCTGCTCGTCGAATCGAAGGACGCCAATTTCGCGCCTGCACTTCGGAATTCTGATGCAACGATGCTGCATCGATACGAACGCGTGAATACACTTGGTTTTCCTTCTCTTCGTCGTAGATCGATAATCGTTCCCTCTGTTCACGCGCGGATCAAATTTCCTTGGAAAGCGTTTGAAAATTAATCGAAAGAACTCGTTACGTTTCTTTCCCGCAGAGTCTGCGCGTGCATTTCGCGCCTGCACTTTGGAATTCTGATGCAACGCTGGTGCATCGATACGAACACGTGAATACACTTCGTTTCATTTTCCTTCCCTTCGTTCCCTCTGTTCACGCGCAGATAACATTTCCTTGGAAAGCCTTTGAAAATTAATCGAAAGAACTCGTTACGTTTCCTTCTCTGTATCGTCCTAAACGCTATGGTCGATCGCGGCGTAGGTATTCACGAGTTTGAATCTCTCTCGTTCGTTGTAAAAACAAGAGCAACTTTCGTCTAACACGGAGGGGTGTATTTGCACAATTCGGTCGAAGATTTCGGGAGGATTTTTGTCCAGAACGATACCGATGCGCGGGTTCGCGGATCGAACGGAAGGAATATTCGCAGGGAACGCGACGATTCCGCGCGAGCACGGTGAGAAAAGGATCCACGCGTGGCTCTGTGGCTCCCCGATGGATCATCGTCGGAAAATGAGTCGCGTCTGGCACGGTATTTCCGCTATTTCGCGCGCCAACGATATAATAATAGAGGGTGGCGGGGCGGCGTAGAACGAACGGGCGTACGCCATTACAGAGAAATAGCGAGAATACTTGAATGGGGCTGGCGCAACGACCAATTCCGCGCGTCTCCTCTTGGCTCCGTCCGATCGTCGGTGAAATTCCAATTTATACGTTTCGCGGCGGTTCGAATCCTTGCTTCGTACAATAACCGGGGACGAGCATTCGCGGGTCACCTTCGTCGCGGAGTTCTCGAGCGTTTCTCGCTACGCCGGGAGAAACTCGGTTGGTGAATCGCTCCGGGTGTTATTCGGGTCGAGGGACGTTCGAGAATCAGAAAAATCTCGAAAGATTTAATAGCCTTAAAGAATTTCGAAGACTCGAAAGTTTGGAAAGTCCGATAAGCCCCGAGACATCGGAGCTTCTTAACTTAATCGCCACGAATTTGAATGTACCCCGGGCTGACGGAAAATGGATATTTAAAACTCCCACCTCACCCACCCCACCAGCCGAACGATCTCTCGTCCGCGGAGAGATGTACTGGCCGTTGAACAAAGTTGGAGCCGGATTGCAAACGTTTCTCGGGTTGCTCGCGGTAATTTTTAAGTTGGATCCGAGAGCGATTAACGTGCGAGGGAAATTGTGTCGCGCGAGCTACGAGTATCGTAAAATTCTACAGATTCTTGTTTTCGTTTCGATCGTTTATACCTGCGATTCGGTTCCATTTATTTTCCAACAGTCCGTGTACTTGCCGCGTTTGCGAGCATTTTTCTCATCGATACTATATACATATACACTGTATATGTATCACTTAACTCGGAACGAACGAATTCGGGGCTATCGTCGCACGATCGCGAGGGTATTCGAGCCTCGTCGTTGACAACAACGACGAAAACGATTGATTTAAGCAACCCTCGGCCAACTGTATCCGTATTATCCAATTAAATACATTGTGGCCGCGTACACGTTTCCGATATTTCCAATAGCGGCCGATAGCGAATCTGTCGGGAGGCCGTTTCTTTAGCCCCTTTCAAGAAGTAATCGTTCCCGACGTCGAGCAATTTCCGCTCGCCGAAGACACCCTCTTCCTCCGCGCGGGATCGATCGAAAGCCTCGAGGAAACTTTGCGTGTTATCCGACACACGAAAGGAAAAGTCTCGCAATACCTCCGACCGCGTCAAGATTCTATCCAAGAAAGTACACACGCCAACTATTTGTCTTCGCTTTTAGGTTTTCATTCGGACAAAAGAACGTTGGAACTAGCTCGCGTCGAATGCGCGTTTCGTTCGACCTTGTTTCGAAGTTACGGTTTTCGTTCGGTTCCGATCATTCTTCGACGACCTTCTCCGTTTTCTATCCGAGCGAGTATTTCGCAGAAAGGAATTGATCTCGTTACACCGGGCCGCGCGAAGCTACCGTGTTAATTTTCGATCCGATCCAATTATTTCCTCGCGAAGTGAAAAAAAAAAGATACAAGATCGTACAGGGTGGTTCGACAATCGATGGTCGAACTCACGATTCTACTCTCCCTAACGACGAGATCCTTTGCGAGGTACACCCTTCGCGTCGTATAATATACTTCGTGGTCTGGAAAATCCTTTCCAGGGCATTTCTTTAACCGAGTTTCGAGCGTTCCCGCGATACTCGGTCGCGAACGGTGTTTGCATCTCGAAAAGGAAGAGTTTCGAGAACGGCGCGACCTTTTCTCATCCTTGCGGGGAGCCAAGTACCAAACTTTGGCCACCTACTTTCGAAGCACACTGTAGAGGATCCTCGATTTTCGGCTCGAAACACCGGACTGCCCCCTTAAACGACCCGCGAACAACCCGTAGTTCCGAAGCGATTGTCGCGAGACTAATTTTTGTCACGGCTTTCACGGCGATTCCAGCAAGCTTCGATGCGTCCCGTAACGAGGCGAGTTCCCGATTTCTCTGAAATAATTGCCGAGCGTGTAGAGGACCGACGAGAATCAGCCGAGCGTGTTCCGGCGAGATGAGTGCTGGCTAACGAGAGATTCCGTCGGCTCAAAGTGACGTGATCTTATTACTCGCGCCTTAACCCTCCCGAGGAAGAATACCGTACCGAGCAATCTCCGCAACTCGACTGTAACGTAAATTCACCCGATTGTCCACGAACTGGATATCTGGTCAAATTTCGATCCCCTCGGTACGAGAGAGACACGACTACCCTCGTGAACTTCTATCAGCGCACCACTTCTTGAGTATTTACGTTTACTTCCCGTTCGATTGTGTCGGCTGAAAGAGTACGAAAGTACGAAACGCGATGAAATTTTACGCAATTAGGCTGGACGGAGATAAAAAAAAATTGAAGACGATTTATCGATCGAAAGGAACGGGAACAAGTATCGAATAGCGAATCGGGGAGCTCTCGTCGATCAAATTTAAAATCGAACGTGGAACACTTCGCGCAGAATCGTTTCGCGTTTTCGAGGCGTTGCTCGTCTCGATCTCGTCGCAATTGCGAGCCAGATCGCGGGAACTTCTCTCGGTTGAACTTCCACGATTGGAGGATTCGGTGCGCGTCGCGAACGGAAATCCTGTAACCGCATTTGTCGGGCACGTGTTTCGAACACCCATGGGCATTCACCGTAATCGATGCACCTATGGACCGAACGCTTATAAGGGTCTGCGGCACTCAAAGGCTTGATTAATTGCTCGTGGCAAACAACGCGAAGCGGCGGCGGGTAACCGGAGGGATTTAAATGCTCGGTGTGGAAGCCTCGCGAGTAGATTCGAACGTTCCCGGTACATTAAACGCGAGAGAAAAGTCGTTGGCTCGATCGGGAAAGAAACGTTCCCCGTATACGGCGGTTTCTTTCAACGTTCTCGTTTACGATGCCTCGTAAATTTCCTGGGCGTTCGGGAGGCACAGAGAGAACCGTAAATACCTTATGAAACGTGGGTTACGCTTACTCGAACTCGCTCGAGGGTGAACTCGACGGTCAATATTGTCCAAAGTGTTTCTCGGGTTCGGTCGAACGTCGAGTGTTATTTCTCCCAGGGACACCGTGTTCGAAAAGGGCAGATCTCGCTGGCAAGGAGGTCGAATCGATGTCGCGGGCGACGAGAAGCTTTTCTCGAAACGTATCTCGTTTCGCGTGCATTAGCGAGGAGCCCGCAGCAGCACGTATACGACCGGCAGATTGTGTGTCTCGCGTGAAAATTGCTATAACCGATGCCCTCGATAACCGCGACGCGATGGCCGCTTATAACCGAGCCGCGTAAATCCATACGCGACCTACATACGACTGCGGAGAAAACAAATACCGATGAATTATCTCGCCGGACCATGAGAAACGACGCCACTGTTTTTATCGCGGGGATTAGCACGCCGATTGACACGACCTACGCCCCGCCCGTCGTTTCGTTTCAACCGTTTCCTCTTCGAATCTGTAATTTTTCCGATATTATCGCGGGATCCCGGATACGTATTTGGGAAAATATGAAAATTCCTCCGAGAAGTTACGCCACTTGGAAAACTTCGATTCGTCGAACGCAACGAGAGATAACTTCGAACGCGTGGAACGACCAGCAAGTTTCTCCGCAACACCGAGAACCGTAGCTTGGCTTCGTTTCGATGGACCGAAATCGTGCAATATTTTTTGGGAGACACTTTGATAGAAAAAAACTCACAGAAAACGAGTCCCGGTTCGAGGTGAACCTGGACAGTGCGCGTTATTTCTGTCGGTCGCAGGCTTTACGAAGCCAGACCGGTACGTCTGATCAGACACGAGCCGAATCTCCTTGCAGAGTTTTTTTTTCCAGCCATTTATTACACGTTGCGCGCACAGCTCGACGGTACGCGGACAAAGAATAAACTACATTAGCTTACCGTTTCTCCCGACCAGCGTTACTATCTAACGAATAGCGCGTAGCAACGAAAAAAAAAAAGAAACCAGGACCTAACGACTCGGGGATGGAAATAGGCGGAACGAACGAGAGACTCTCGTTTCTGTGCCATCGACGATACACGGGCGGCACTTTCGGTCGGGAATTGATATCAATTGGTCGCGCATCCCCTTCGCTAATGCATCCATCGCTCGTATCAGAATTATCCGAATATTCCTCTCGAAACTCCAACGATACGTAAACGTTGGCTCTTTATCCGACGACGTTACGTTCGAGGAACGCGTTAACGTTTCACGGTCGATTAGAAATCGCAGCCAACGGAGAACCTATCAAACTATCGCGTTCTACCGTCAACAACGTCTCTTATTTCACAGCGAAGCCGGTGTTCCGTGCTCCGCAAACGCTTTTCCCGTCGAAACACCGAAACGAGGCACAAAGGAGCGCCGCCTTTGCGCGCGATCGGCTCCCTTGCATCGCCTGGACTCGTAACGGTGGAGAAAATCGAATAACCGTGTGTCTGTGTGCGTATCGATATACACGTGTACACGTGGGACGGGTATATGTGTGCGTAGGTGTGCTCACCCAACGGTCACGTCGAAAATGTTGCTGCCAACGGAGCTCGAGACGGCCATGTCACCGAATCCTTTCCGCGCGACGATCACGCTGGTGATCAAGTCCGGGATGCTGGTTCCGGCTGCGAGGAACGTCAGGCCCATCACTTCCGGTGGTATGCGAACCGTGTCGCCGGCCACGTTCGCCCACCAGACCATCAGGTACGAGTACGCCGCTATCCAGAAGATCGACCCGATGAACGTCACCGCGAACAGCTTCTTCCCTGGAAAACAGATGGATCGGATCTCAGCGTTTTCTCGTTCTCCTCGAGTTCTTTTGTCGGATGCTTTGTCGACACCCTCCCTATGGGCGAGGAAGCTGGGACGGATCTTCTTCGAATTGAATCCCTCTGTTCTCTTTTTCGCGAGAGCTGTTCATTTCTAACGCGACGAATTTCGTTCGAGCGAACGGAGAAGGAAAGAGCTACCCTACGTGGAAAAAGCGAACTCGAGCTACTCGAATCTTCGATTTTTCCCTTCGCGGACGACTGCTCCAGTTTCGTTCACCTTTTTTTCCCTCTTACTCTCCGAATTTAATATCCAAACGATCGCGTCCCACTCGTGAGAGCATCGCGACAGAGTTACGTACGGGTGTGCTCCTCTACCCTTTCCGTACTCCTGGCCGAAACCTATCCTAAGGGATCTTCCCTTGGACGTTTCCGGGTGCTGTATCCAGCGAGTGGAAAGGATCGAACGCGTATCGGACCGTGGTAATCGCGTATGGAGGTGCAGCCACACGCCCCACAGACTATCTATCGCGAGAATCTAATTCCGATGACTATCCGACGATTGCATCTCCGATAGCTCGCGGGTATTAAAATTATTGGTTTCGTCGGACGGGGGGTGGATCTTTTGTTCCGCGGTGGTGGTCGTTGCTTCAAAGCGACGGGAACGCGATCGGTGGAGACACGGGGAAGCTCGATGAAAACTAAAAGGAAAAAAAGGAATAATAATAACACAAGAGGCACGAGGCGAGCTCGCAAAAACCGCGAGCCACGGGGAAAAAGTAGACCGCGAATTTCACGATAGCCGAGCAACCCGAATCGCGGCAGATCTCGTGCGTTCGGCTTTAACTACCTTCTGGCCGAAGGAAAAACTTTCCATCGCGGCCCTGGAAACGGGAGCCTTTCATCGGGGCGCGCGCGTAAAGCGGCCGTCAATTATTATCCTGACATTGGGCGTTACATCGGCGAGCTTCCATTAATCATTCGCCTCGTTTCTAAGGGGCGTATCCGTAATTCGTGGCACAAACCCGAGGGCGATTCGTTCGGCCCGAAGCGAGTCCAACCGCTCGAATAATATCTTGTTCGTTTTCTCGAACAGAGATTACCCGTACGGTCCGTGTCTTGGAATCATTTTCAAGTATACGTGTCGAACTCGAGGAAAGAAACAGGTCCTTTCGTCGATCCGAAAACAACGATCCTTCGACGAGGAAAGGTCCGTTCCCTTTCTTCGAAGACCAGAGAATTTTAATTTACAAAATTTACCAGCTCGTTCGATACGTTTCGTCGTTTTTTCCATTGTAAGGAAAATACTACGACACTTCGAACAACCGTAAATATACGGACGTTCGTCGAACAGTAGTGCCATCTAGAGAAACAAAACGACGACACTTTGAACAACCGTGAATATACGAATGTTCGTCGAACAGTAGTGCCATCTAGAGAAACAAACCGACGACACTCTGAATAACCGTAAATATACGAACGTTCGACGAACAGTAGTGCCATCTAGAGAAACAAAACGACGACACTTTGAACAACCGTGAATATACGAATGTTCGTCGAACAGTAGTGCCATCTAGAGAAACAAACCGACGACACTCTGAATAACCGTAAATATACGAACGTTCGACGAACAGTAGTGCCATCTAGAGAAACAAAACGACGACACTTTGAACAGCCGTAAATACACGAACGTTCGTCGAACACTAGTACCATCTTTCGAGAAACAAAGAGACGAACCTTTGAGTCCATTTCTCATCGAACGACGAAACCTATCGAGCAAGCTACTACGTCCGATCGTCGTAACGTCCATCGGGAAATATTTTCGTTGGTTGGAAGGTGAGTCCCGTGGTTGTGAAAAAAAAGAGAAAGAACCTCCCGATCCGTTCGGATGAAAACGAAACGAAGTTTGTTTAACGGCTATAACTAAACGGGACCGACTGTTCCGGAACGCGATTCATCGATACAATTGTCCCGGGGTGATGCGAAATTTTTGCCACCGACGCGCGTCGAATAGCGAGAGGCCGCGTCGCAATTTTCTGTAACAATGAAGAGCGACTGCGGGGCGGGTGTCGCTCGCTCGCTCGCTCGTTCGCTCGCGTTGAATGGCCGCCTGCGCGAGGCAGCGACAATCAGTCGTCGATTCGAAATTAGCGTGTCAATATCATCTTTCGTCGCGTGGCATTGTGTCGCGTTGAAATACAGGCCGTTAATAGGCCGCGATAATGCGGCACGTCCGTGATTGATGGCGGCCGGGAAACGGTTTTGAATAACAGACGCGCTCCTCTCGTCCGTGTGCATCTTAGAGGCTCGTTTAATTGCATCGTGAAATTCCGACATCATTGATAACGACCTTGTATTTACGACGTCGAACCGCGCACGATGAATTACTGTCCATTATCCTTGTCGTCGTTGTTCGATGCACCGGGTGTCTCGACGTGTTTCGCAGCTCGATGTTCGACAGTTTAAAAGTAACTGACGATGGAAGAGAGATAACTTTTGCGAGATATTCGATGGTCGATAATTGTTTAAAGTTTCAAGTTGAAAGATAATATATCCGTGAGCTTGTAAACCTACCGGATCACCGATAACCGAAGTTTCTTTTGCGTACGTTCCCATAATAACGCATGTATAACACACCTTACATAACGCATGACACTCAGAAGAAGGGAATGAAAAGATATAAAAAGTCGACCTGCGATTCGATCCGAACGAATCTATGACCACTGGTACGGTAATTGTAATTACAATGTAAAACAAGTGAAAATAATAAAGAGTTGGTCTTCTGTTGGAGATCGACATTGTTTTTGCGCCAAATACCGAATTATTACGCGACAAGTGCGTGAACAGCTTCGAGTAAACGTTACGGGCCTCGCGAAGGGGGTCCAACGCGTCTGACCCAACACGGCTCGCGACTACTTGGTAAATCGATCTTTCGAGTCCAGGTCTGCAACACCCGCAGCTATTTTCAGCGTAATTTAGCCGGTCCCTCGTGAATCGAGCGGTTACTCGGTTGGTCGGCTGCAAAGATTACGTTCCATATTCAAATTGTTTCAGCGGTAGACTCTCGTTAATGCGACACGGCGAGCAGACCGTAGAACTCGCGTGCGCGGGTTTTACACGTGTCGTGGATTCGTGCAAGTAGAATTAGTCGGAGTAATTGAGCCCTAGTTGGTACGGGGGGTTGTTCATTTTCGCGGATCCGTTCGTTTTGCAATCTCGACAATCGATTGCGAAAATATTGGGATTCGTAGACCGAGACGATCGTTCTACCGAACGAAAAGCTACGGTCTCGTTATCCTTGACAAAGACATGCTCGAAATGCGACGCGGGTTTTCGTCGAGAGCTTCTCGAAGAAGTATATCGATTTCTCGCGATCGAGCAAGCTTCTAGGAATCGTGAAACCTTCGAATATCGCGAATCGTATTGGAAATTTTCGATTCACTCTCGCGACAATAGATCCAATGGTCTTCGACCACCTTGTATAAGCTTCTCCGAGAGAATCTACGACGGACCCGTTTACGTTTCGGTCCCACGGGGTAATTTATTCCCTTTGCACGGGTAATTGAAACAAACTTGACGAGCATCGAGTTACTCGTAGCGTCTCACGGGTCAAATGAAATCCAATTGGGAGAAATCGAAGGGTACTTACCCCTGGGTGTCCTCGTGTCCGGTAACGTCAACCACAGAGGGAAGAGTATCGGCGCTACCAAAATGTAAGTTAGTCTCTTTCTGGGACTGCTGGGCCAGCCCATGTCCAAGGCCTCCGGAGGTTCATCCTCCTCGCCCTGTAACACAAACGGGAACGATTTCTTGAGAGACGGTTCATCGACGTAGTATTTAAGCGGGATAGAGCCGGTCCGGTGGTTCTTTCTAATTAACACGTTCGCTTAATACGTTCGGTGTGTCCGCTCGTACGGAATTAAGCGCGGTCGGAGTTTTATCATCCGCGACACACTCTCGGGCGTTTATTGTTCGAGAAATACAATAAAGGCTCCGGCGGTGTGGCTCGGTGGCAGGGTGGCTCGAAAAACCGCGGGTCGCGGGTAAAGGCGTAAAGCAACCCCCCTTGTTCATCCTCGGCTAACCGCGGCACAATGGCCTCGTAGGTGTTTGAATCTTCCAGCTGGAAATCGTTCCGGCCTGGGATAATTGCCGCGGAACACAAGACCGGCTTGTACACCGATAATTTCCCCCTCGTGCTCGCTCGAGCGCGCTGCGCCGCGACGCCCTTGTTCCACGCGCGAATGTCCGATCGGGAATCGGCTTTTACGCCGACCAAGACGCCCCAAGTATACGCCACCGTAACGAAACACCGGCTCGGTTCGTAAATCCGCGTTCCAGCTTCACCCGAGCGTTGTAAATCGGTCGACGAGAGATCTACCCGAGTAATTTATCGCGCCCGGTCGTTTAAACGTGGTTCGCGCTCGAGAGACGGAGTTCCAGTGTTTTGTCTACCGTGGACGGATGATTAAAGCCCGTTAATCTCGAGATACGAGGGATCGTTAATTATTTTAAAACGAAAAATCGAAGCGGCGGGGATCGAAAGAAAACTGAGGACATTTTCGATTCGAATGGAAAGTCACGGATCGCGTCACCGAAACCGAGTGTTCTTCGTACGATTTTCTTTCTTTTCGATACTCGTTGGTTCTTCGAACAACCGAATACGTATTTCGTGCGTGATTTTCGGGGAAATTTCCCCTGTCCCCGGTCGATGGGTGGAAAAGAACGAGTAACGATATTTCTCAATCTGCTCTCGGTGTGCCGAGTATCATCGGAATCGGAGATCGTCGATTGGACAAAGTTCCTTGCCGGATAATGAGCTCGATGTTGCGCTCTTGGATCGAATCGACGAGTGGAAGCGGACGATTCGATAAAGTTCCCTACGAGTGGCATAAACAGCGCGGATGTGTTACAGATTGGGATCGAAGACGAGGAGAGGAGGATCGATCGAGAACGCGCGACCTTGAGGATGGCGAGCGCAGCGGGGAACCGTCCGTGCTAGAAAACGCGGAACTCGGGCGGAAAAGCCATCGGCTGGTGACTTTGCTTCGATTATCCGAGGGTAAAAGAGGGACTGAAATAGGCAATGTGCAGCGCACCGACGCCGGGTGTAGCCAGAATTGACCCAGATTCGCGGTGCATTCAAAATGAAAAGGCCTTCTCACTCATTTAGGACAAAGAGGTTCGAGAATCCCCTGCGATCCGCGATCCGCGATGCCCGCTCGCAAACCAGCAGCCAATATATAGACGCGGAGCTGGCTCGCGTCGTTAATTCCTCGCTCGGTGAGAATCGAATCCGATTTCTTCGCGAATTACCCACCGTCTTCGACTCCCGAACCGTCTCCATCGGAGCGATCCTCCCTTCCAAGAGGAATCGTTCGATCCGTTCCGCGAGAACGTGAAACGTTCCCATCGATTTTCCAAATCGGACCGGACGACCGTGAAACTGGAACGTTTCCTCCGCGAGAGGTTCCTCCAACGATGTTCCACGCGAAACGCTAAGTGGCACGAAAGGAGAGATCGACGAGATAGGAAAACGGGGAAAAAGTTTCATCGACGAAACGGAAGACCGGCAAAAGATATTAAGGCGGAAGCTCTCACGGTTCTGACCAACTTTTCGACGTCGTACGATTCAAAAACGAAAGTCTCGTCGGGGTAAAAAGCCACTCTTCTCGATTGCCTTGTTTTCAGGCCGACGTCTGTATAAAACGACCCAATTTCCGAACGTCCTGCCATTGTCGCGGGTTATACGAGACGCGACGCGATCCGCGGCGGGTGGACTCGCATTCTTCGCGGCGGACTACGTCGAAATTGCTGAATAAAAGTTTTTACGCGCGAGCGGAACGATCGTTCCTTCGAGAAGACCTTCGTAGCCACTTTTCAGATCCATCGATGCGTAAAACCGGATAAAAAAGTAAGATCGGAGTGTGCACGCTCCGTGATCGTTTAATCTTGCCTCTATCGCCGTTTGAAGGATGTAACGCTCGCGTCCCAGTTGCGGAGACATTTTATACGCTCGTGACGAAATCAACGGGTTCCTCGGCCGTCTCGGAGTCGTTTATCGTCACGGGACGGTGAAAATTTCAACGAGGAATTTTTTCCACTCGTTGCGTCGGTTACGCGCGAAGGTGGCAGAGAGCCGTTGATCGTTCGTCGTCGAGGGTCGACTGGCCGGAAAATAAGGGGGTCCTCGGCTCGTTTTTCCTATCAGTGGGCCACGTCGGAGACGAATCGTCAAATATCTGTCAGTGTCCACGTCCCGACGAGGGAATTTCGTATAGAACGCGGCGAGCACCAGCGAGATTTCGACGATACGGCTCGTTACGTTTTCACGTTGAGCGACAACCGGTCGACTCTTCCCCCAAATGGGCGGGGAGGAACCGAGAAGAAAAATGTTCAACTGGGCGTCGTTCGTTCGAGGTCCTCGAGGTCCTGCGCGGATAAAAATTTATCGATCGCGAGCTTCTACTCCCGTGGACGAGATCGTTCCGCCCGTCAGAGACAGCGTGCACAAAATCCGATACAATTTTCTGCGGTCGTGGATCGGTCTCCCTTGGTTCCTCGATGCCTTCGCGACTCCGAAACCGGAAATCTCTCGGCTAGCCGCGCGGGTGAACCACTTACCGTCGAATACCGGCAAAACTAAAGCCATTAACAATAGCAACGCCGGATACACGAACAATATCGAGCACATCGAGACGGATATTCCCGGTTGCGGTCCCTCGAGGTACAACGGTTTCGTAATCCGAACCAGACACGAAAGAGCCACGTATTCGGGACTGTCTACGACTACCTTCCCTGCGGCACGAGACTCGACTCGTTAGATGCCTCGTTTGGGAAAGATACCACTTTGACTCGGTATTCTACAGTTCACGTGTCAATTAACGAACAAACGACGATCCAGATCCGACTGGAAAGACTAGAGTCTAGTACGTAGAACTAGTGACTACTGGGACCACTTTCAACGAGTATTCTATCGTTCGCGAGTTAATTAACAGACCGATTCCTACCTGACTGAAAAGACCTTTGTCTTCTTTGTTCTCTGGAGGAGGGACCGACCGGTCGGATCTCTCGTGCGGTCCCACTCTGAACGAGTACTCTACAGTTGTCCTTTAAGGGACGGACGATAATCTAGAACGGACTGGGAAGACCTACGTCGCAATTGCTCGAGACCTGCCGCGAGCAAACTTCGAGTGCGTCTTTGTTTACGATCCAGAGCAGACTAAGACCTTCGACGTACCGGGTAGGCCTCGGGTATACTACTTTCCCCTACCACCGCTCGCAGAATCGCTCGGTTCTATTCGGGAAAATTTTCGACAGTCCACGCATCAATTGCTTACTAGCGACAACAACGATAGAAGACGTTAGACGATATCGCGCAGGATTCGTCGCGCTTTGGGATTGTTCTTCGAGAGTCGGCCATTTCAATGGTCGTTTCGTTTCGATCGATGGACGATAATTGGCCCCGGCCTGTCGAATCCGACAACAACGGCTGCAGTTATTTCAGAACGAGCCGCGGGGAAACGAGATCCGAAAACGAGCGGATTTCGTACTCGAGCTGGAACCCTCCGGGCTTCGTGACAGGAAACGAATTGAAATTACAATCTCGTGTCCCGCGAATCCCTGGAAGAAAACGGGACGAGTTTCCACGCCTTTTACCGCGACCTCGTACCACCTTGCCCCTCGCCGCTCCGAAACGAGATCGCGGAAGCGAATTCGGCCATTGTTCCCTATCGTTAGCCGAGGGTTCCGGTACGCGAGGCTCGTCCACCTTCAAATTCGTTCCGACGTTTCGTCGCCATTAGGCTACCATACGAAGCGAAAAATTCGCGAGGACGAGGAACGCATTGGTCGCGAAATACGCGAGAAGACCAGTCGAGAGGAAACATCGTCTTCCCATTTTGAAAAAAAAAAGGAAAAAACGTTCTCTCGCCTCTCTTTGGATTTATCTTAAAGATCCTCGTGAAACGTTAAAACGAGATTCGAAATATTTACAAAGATACGACGTTTCTCGCGGAGCTTGTTTTCGGTCCTTTGGTCGCCACTCGAGGCTAAAGTGCTCCAATCCGTAAACCCGGCACGCGTTCCCCTCGAAACAGGTTTTTCCAAATCGGACGGACTCGCTCTCTTTAATAATTTCGAAGGAAACTTCGAGAGCTCTCGATTTTTTCACCGGAATTTCATATTTCTCCCGGTAAAGCTCGAGTTTCCGAACGTTCGGTTACTTTTAACAAGTCTTTACTACGAACGACAGCGACGTTCTCGATTAAAATTCTAATTTTATTCAGTTCCGATCGTTAGGACCGGAGGGATGCACTCCATGGCGCGAGTAAGAAATTCGGGCGACGCGGGACGAGGACGCTCGCGTTTTCCGTACACGTGAACATTTTTTTACGAAAATTATCGAAAACGTCGTTCGATGCGCGCACTTTCAATACAAGTACGAAACTTTCGTGCAGGACGATCCCCGGCGCCGGAAAAAATTCTCAAACGTTGACTTCTTTTTCTCGCTACGGAAGACGACGGTGTACCCCTTAAGGGGATTAGGGTTGGTGTACGGGCGTGTGGACATTGTGCATCGAGTTTGTTAGTCACGAGCCTTCACGAAGGCTGATTGGAACGTCTGACCCGGTACGACCTGGAATTTCTTCCAGAGTTCATCCCTGCAACATCCTACTTTACTGCATCCGCACGCCACTCACGCTGACTGTCGATACCGAAATACTTAGAGACTGGAGGCTTTTAAGGTCCAGAGCGTTCCAGGGCCGAATTAAATCTGCATCGAGCGTACGGTCGATCTTTCACGAGCATTCCCATCGGTAGCCAACAGCGATGTGGCGTATTATTCGTCGCGATACCTGCGCGTAACCTATTCTAACCTTTTGCGATCCAATTGTGCCTCTCGGGTATAGACAAGGTCCAGGTTCGACTGTGCCCGAGCAGCGCGTCGTAACTTTGAACCAACGTTATCTAGAGATCGCGTAATCAATTACGACCGTGCTGCTTACCAGCGTAGCTTCTCGCTTAATTTCGTTTCTCCTTCTTCGCAACGTTAAAAGTATCCCAACGTTTGGAAGCTCGAGCTTTCCAGGAGAAATATAAAATTCCAGCGAAAAGATCGCAGTGCTCCGTACTGCAACTGGAACGAGTAAGACGCAAAATAAACGGATAAACGCGAGTGAACCATCGAACGGTGAGTGAAATGAAAGAACAATTTCTGAATACCCTATCGTTATTTCCCAATCACGTTACACCCTGAAACGTCGAAGCTGGCGATGTTTCGTTGCACGCGAACGAATGGATCCTTCCAAGGAGCCGAGAGCAACCCACCGTTGCACTTGGATCGATATCGTTCGACGTAACCGACATCGAGTGACCTTGAATGACCTATCCCGAGAGAGCGGAAGGTATCGCTAGAATTTGGTACACCGAAACGGAAGGGAGTTCCGAAGATCCTTTGTCTCCTTTTGATCCCGTGGCCCCGCGGATGATCGCGTTTTCGCCTCGGACGTAAACACACCGAGATGCAGCCGCCGAGAGGTGTTCCGTGCTCGCGGTGGTGTTCTTTGAGACGTTAACGTCGCGCGAGCGCTAGTTATCCGCGAGCAGTAGTCTAAACGCGTACCCTGTTTGGCCTTTCGTAACGCGAAATGCTCTCCGGGGAGCTCCCGGCGGTGTAGGTAGTCGAGACGTGTCTGATTAGAGGCCTCGAGAGATTTAACGAGACGAGAAGCGAACGGTATCTTATCTATCCGCGAAAGGGATCTTTGAAGCTGTCGCGAGACGGAAAGGAGGATCGAGAATCGTACAGGGTCGGTGGTTATCGAGCAAAAGTTAACCGTGAAGTTTCGTTTGACACCGTTCGATTCGCGAGTGGTATCTTTCGTAGTCCGCGCGGACCGATCGAATCCGGACGCGCGTGCAAGAACCGGAATTACCGATACGACCGCAATAATTCGGCCGAGGCGTTCGTTGCATTCGACAATTACCGATTCGAGGCCGGCGTCGAGACCAGCGGCTATGCCACCGTTGGGAAGTTCCTGGATGCCAGCGGTGGTGCCAGCGGTGGTCGTAGTCGTGGTGGTGGTCGTGGTGCCCTGGGAGCCCTGCTGTAGCTGGAGAGTGGTCTCTTTCGATGCTGCTCCGGAGTAATGGGCGGCGGTCGACGTCGCGGCGCCGTTGTGCGGCCTGGTGGCGTCCAGCAGCGCCTTCAGCGAGGCTATCGCGTGCAGCTGCGTCGCTTTCTCGTCCACTTTGCCTGAACAGTAACAGAGACGCGGGTTAATGAGACCGAGTACCGGCTACCGTCGCGCTAAACGGTTTTTCCTACTCTACTCGATCTACGTCTCGATTAAGAGCGTAACGAGGCGTTGAGCTCTCTGGGCGATCGCTGGCTTACGCCGGCGTTAAAAATTAAAGCGGTTCGCCTCTGCTACCGGGAGCTGGAAATACATCGCACGAATTAACGGCGAATCTACCGTCCGTCTTTGCGAGAACGGCTCTCACGATTACCGTTTTCGCTCGATAGCGAGAACGCGATGGTAAACGAGCGTTTACATACTCGCTTTGGTTCACGGTCCGGTAGCTACCACGTCATTGCGCGTAGCGTCGCTATTGGTCGAGAACGGTAGCTGTCAAACCGTAAACTAGACGTTCCCCTCGTTCCAACCGATGTCTTTCCAGCTCCTCGTGGTACCTCTATCTCCGTTTCGGAACTTTGTACGTTCTTGCATCGAACGATCCAGTTACTTCAATACACACACCCAGAGACGATCAAAGCTCGCGATCGATCAACTACGGACTACGAGTAGCGACGGATCGAGTCGGTTCCAATCTCATTTCTAGGATTGGACCGGTACAAGAGCGTTTCTCGATCCGTCACCGTCTACAAGATGCAACTCGTAAAAATCTGTCGAATCGCGGCCAGTCGATTCGCGACACGCCGACTCGAAGGTAAACGCGTCCTTCTCGTCGAAAACGCGTGGCCGTGGCATGCTTTTCCCAGCCACTGCAAAATGCGCAAGACCGCCAGACGCATCGTCGGTCCGTTCAAGCATGCATTTAACATCTGGCCAAAAGCTGGAACTGCGAAATAATAACGAGCAAGGGTCATTCATGCCTCCCTCGCGCGGCCATTGCTACGTTTTACTTCGATACACGATCGTTTCGAACAGCCCCCCCAGCGTTACGTAATAACCGTTTTCCACGTTTGGTTTCGCGTACCGATCTCGACCCGTTTACCGCCAACCACGGGATCGAAATCGTCTTCGTTGTCGTGTAACGTTCCCGAAACTTTCGGACTCAACCGAGACAGTCCACTTTCGAAACTTTCGACGCGTTCCCGGAACGACTTTCGAGCCGATTTCGACATTTTCACGGTAAGTTTCCGCGTCTCGATTCGTTTGAACATTTCCAAGCAAACCTGTGCTCAGAAGTTCCACTTCTACCGTTAACGATCTGCAAATTGTCCGTTCTGGAGCGAGATCGGATTCACTTCGCGGACTACACGAAATTTACCGCGTTACAAGCAGTAGTGAATGAAGTTTTTCTGGTCGATCGGATATTTGTAAAAGACACTTTCGTACAAACTTTTTTCGCATTCGAGACTCCTTCTTATTCCCGTTTTCGTACGTACAATTGGATACATTGTTCCAAGTTTCGAAGAAAATCGTCCTACTTCTCGAACGTCGATATTAATCGACGAAGAGACGAGAAATGAAAGATTTTTCGCCAAGTTCCGTCGGGATCGGAGATGGTCGATCGTAGGAGGTCGCTCGCGAGATAATAACGCTCGACGTTACTCTCTTCGCGCGAACTTTCGCAGTCTCGATCTGTCTGAAAAGTTTCCAACAACTCTGTATCGAAGTTCCACTCCCGTTGCAGATGACGCGCGAATGCATTGTCCGACTAGGAACGAGTCGAATTCCCTTCAAGGTTCCGCGAGTCGCGTGTTGCTCCACGAACGATAGCGTTTCGAGGAACGTTCGAAAATCGGGACCACCGATCGTCGATACTCGGTGGCAAGGTTAGGGTATTTTTCGAGCGGTAAAGGTCGAACCCTGCAAGGGCCAATAACGAACGAGATGCAGGGAAGTTTGGGGAGATTTCAGCAATACTGGCGACACCTACAAACGCTTAAGAAAAGCTTAACGTTGTCGACGAACGATTTCTCTGTTACGAGAAACGATCGAGACTACGAGCCGTTTATCGCGCGCGTAACGAGTTTAACTCTCGCGATCGGCGACCAATTGGATTATCGGAGTTGTGTGTCGCATCACGAGCGTACAGATCGTCGTGCAAATCTTGTTTAAGAAAATTACAACGAGCCGATTAACCCACTCGAACGTTCGCGAGCCCCTTAATCGAGAACGTTTCTTGTTTTTTCTTTTCTCTTTTTTTTTTCACGTCGTAGCGGCAGCGAACGCTAATTCAACGGATCCCGGAGACCATTGTTTACCGTTTCTCGCGCGTCCGTAACAGCGAAACACGGAGCGTAAACTCTGATTACGTTAATAATAAAGCGACCGTGGCTGAAACGCGGTCCAATTTTTCCGTAGCAAATGCACGCGGTGTCTATTTACGCGTCTACCTCTCTTTCTCTTCCCTTTCGAGCGTGCATGTGCTTGAAAAAGCGTCGCTATCACGGTAAATACCGAGCCCACGGGTAACATCCCCACCCCGGTCCCTCTTGGCGAGAACTAATTTCGCGTCGGTGATTTTCTTTCCCCTTCCGGAGATGGCCTTAATTAATAGCGGATAGAAGGAAGCGGATCCGGCCCGTGAATCAACCGAGATTTCCGTTTCGTTATCGTTACTCGCGGTAATTTTCAAGAAAATTTGCGCTCCGTCCGGAGACCCTGGAAATTCTCCATCCCCGGAGGATGATCGCGTTTGGCTATCTCCGTTCCAGCAAACTCGACTCTTCCGTTGCTTCTCGAAACAAAAAGGAACGCCTCGATCGGATCGAGGAGCGTCTCGAAAAATCGTAGCTTCTCCATCGAAGGTGAGGAAAAATTATCGTTGGAAAAACATTGTTTGCTCGGTAGGTGGAAAACGTCGCGATAGGCGGATCGTTCGTTTCCAGGTCGTATTTTTCGAGATTCGAAAGTCATCGGTTGTTCTCCCAGTGGGATTTATCGTTCTGGGGAATTGGACGATCCGTGACCTTCGAACGACCTCGAGTAGGAAAATTTATCGCGAGCCTACAAAGAACATACCCTTCGCGAACGCGTAGACGCGTTTCGAGAACCATGGACGAGTTCCTCGCGATCCACCGTTCGCAATATCAAAGTTCCCGAAAGTAAAAAGTTTTTCGCCGTTGTCGAAGTAAAAAGTTTAAACGTCTCGTCGTATATACAGACGCGACGAAATCGCTACTTCTCCCCGCGTATCGAAGATATTACGCCGTGTTACGTCCACTTCAATGGCAAACGTTGAAACGACGCAGACGAAACGTTAAAGTCGCGTAAGGTTACGGGAAACGGTAAATCAACGGTCTATAGTTTCAGAATGAGCGTCGTAATGACGCCGATCGAATGACGTACAACGAGGATTATTAATTCACGATTGAACAACCTTGAATGTTCTTGAACAGCTATTTAGCGAATCTCGTTGGATTCGACCCAGTAAACGTACTAAGGTTAAAGGAATACAGTATCTCGTTAAAAGAAAACTGCGCCCTAGGAACCAGCTTTGCGCTCCTCGCGAACGAAGAAACTTTTTCTACCGTACAATAGCTCCATTGGAACTACACGACTTTTGTATCGGCCGCTTTCCGGTGTTCTCAAAGGGGCCAGACGTACCTGCAGCCCCGTGTTCTCGTAATTATTCGAACTTTATGCGTCTGGAGAAACAAAGATCGTATCCTTGACACTAAAACGTATTTATTAACGTTCCCTCTTCAACGCTCGCGATCTCCGAATAAAACTGCGAACAGATTTCCAGGGTGCTTTATACGAGCGGGACACGCGACCGCCCCGAACGGACATTCATCTTCCGCGAGTGAAAATTATTAATTCAAGAAACGCTCGTACACGACCGATGTAAAGACAGTGGTACTCGGTCCTTGGTAATACCGAGAGCGGTCCGGCGTTCCATTTCGAAGGAACGTGTCCACGTCCCGTGTAAATTACTATTATCTTCGCGCCTACCCAAAAAGGACATACACGGTCTCCGTGTTCTCAAATATTTTCTCAGCCTCTCGCAGCTGACTTCCAACGTGTCCTCCTCGAGGTAAATCTTTTCCAAAGCGATTCGTCGTCCCTCTGCGAATCAACCTTGGTGGAACGGTCGTGGTCGAAGCGCGGTGACTACGCTTTCGACCGGTAAAGATAGAGCGAGACACTCGAAATTCGCTCGTAACCGCGACTCGACTCAACTTCCACCAATCCTGTACTTATTCCCGCGATAGTAGGTCAAAGAGGAAACTCGACGGGTCGAGAAAGAATGGCGAGAAGAACACTGAAAGTCGTTGCGCGATACGAAAGTATCCGTCTAGCCGGAGGCTACCTCGTTTGCTGTTTATCTCGTTTCTCTTTCCCTTTTGTTTCCCTTCGCGCTTTATTTCCCTTCTCTTTTTATCTTTTTACTTTTTTTAAATATATACACGCCCTGGCGCGAACACGTACACGGCTGTCCGGGCACATACTTCTCCGGTGTGCATCATTAGCCGTGTTCATCGATTAACTCGGCCGCGGTAGCCACGACGGGCTGAAAAAACCCCTTATTTAACGCGTTCCCTTAAATATTTAGAGTGTCCGGTCGCGTTCGTCGATGACCGGCGTAAATATTTGCGAAAACTACGGACCTTCGACTCCTCTGGCGATCGTTGCCGCGAAGATCGTTGGAATAATTAACCTTACGACGTTAAGAATACACCGAGAACACGAGGGGTGGTCCCGGGACAACAATCGTTAACGACCTCGGAACGACTCGGAACAAAAAAGTATGCTACTTTACGGAGTGCCTGGGAATTCCTTCCATTTTCTTTTTTCTTTTTATCAAACAACGAAGACTCGAAAGAATTAGTCGAAAATTGGGCGCAATTAAAAGTTTCGGTCGGCGAACTTTCGAGGGTTGTTCCGTCCCTTGGAACCTCGTTGGCGAAAATACGAAAGAAAAAGTAAAAAAAAAATAAAATAAAATAAAACGCGTTCGATGTTTCTTCTTTTTTCCGCGGAGAATTTCCGTCGTTTCGAATGGAAAAAGATTCCGCCCCCGGGACGTTCTCTTGTTAAAATACACCCGTGGACACGTGCATTAAGAAGGTTCGTTAACGAGCGACTCGCGCGGACTTCAATCTATCCGTAACCGAAACGAACGCGTGAAATATTGCACACGTCGTCACTCGGGGGTCGTCCGTCCGTCCGTTCGTCCGTCCGTCCATCAGTTCACGGTCCCTTCGAGGCCCGAGTTCGAAAGGAAAGCTCGCTCGTAAAGAGTAGGAAGACCGTAATTCGGCGATTAGCTTCGACCAATCGCGGCCGCGCGTTCCCGTAACGCGCTAGGTCAAAGAGAAAGAGCCGTGGTGAGTGGCCTTCGTTCTCGAAGCTAGAAACGAGGCGAGAAAAGAAAGGCGAAGAGCCGAGGGCGAGAAGTCGGACCGCGATGAAAGTATCGACCCCTAAGCCGCCCCGAGCGAGACGGAAGAGGCATAAGGGAGAAAAATGCGCAAATGCGAGAGAGCCTCCGCGGGAGAAGCTACGCGAACGAACCACTGAATAGAAGAAGGAAACGGGCCAACCGTGTGTGTTAAGCTGTTAAGCTTCGGTAATTTTTTACTCTTTGTATTCTGTATCCCCTTTTCGCGGAAGGAGCCCCGTCTACCGTGACGGAAAGGTAAGTAGAGGAACGCTGGAGTTAACGGAAACAAAACCCGCGGGGACATCCATTTAACTTGTTCGGGGATACTCGCACCCCGTGTGTACACGTTCGCTCGTTTCGAGTCCGTTTCCAAGCTGGGGGCAAAACCGTGGAAATTGTCGACGAATGTTCGTAATGAAATTTCCACCGCGATTAAAGGTAACCGGTTAACGGGATTGGTAAATTCGAGGATCGAACGAGCGATATATACGAAATAATTCGTCCCGGAGGAGGATCGTGGAAAGAAGCTCGGTCGCGGATGGTAAATTTCAAAGTGGCGAGTTACGAGACACGGTGAGGAGAGGGACGCGCCCGGGGTATCGAGATCCAGAGCGGATCGAGAACAACCGAGGCAATTAATTTATCCATCGAGTGATCCTGTGTGCTCGCGCGCTCGGCAACGAGGAACACGTGAAAATTGGAACGACCGTCGCGCGTTATTTGCACGACGATGAGAATTTCGAAGCTGGCTACGATTCAGATGGAAGGAAGAAACGAAAGAGGCTCGGCCGGATCAAGTGGAATAAGCCCGTGCAGGTCGACCGAAGTGTCACCCATTAACCTACAAAGCTCGATCGGGCTGTGTTTATTCGGCGGGCATGCTCCGGTTTCGCGAACGATGAAAACGAGCCGGTGTGTCCTTCGTAATCGGTGTTCGTCGTCGAGGAGGAGAAGGAGGAGGAGGAGGAGGAGCGAACCGGAGCGTTTTTCAGGTGCGACGAGCTACCCGGCTGGAAAGAGAGAACCACGCACTCGTTAAACGATGCCGCGAGACTTCTGTACGGGGTAACTCGGGAGAAACAGGCCACCTCGATCTACCTAGCTCTTTCGAACAGTGGGAAGAAACGCGGAACACGTATCCGTGATTCGCGTCCCAGAAATTATTTGCTTCCGAACGGATCTACGGCTCGACGAGTCGCTGAAAGATCCTCGAGGGAGTGGCCCGAGAGTAACGATACCAACGATGGGGGACAAGGAACACGATTCCTCTTCCCTCGTCTCGCACGTTGCACAACCTTGCACACCGTGGATCAAAATTCGTGGTTTCAACGAGGTCAGAGAGATTCTATCCCGTTTCGAGCCAGATGGGAAAGAAACGATAACGAAATTCCATCGAACGCTACGTTTTCAATTTCCCGATTGATTTTTCTCGAAAACCATCGGGTCTGGGTTATTTTTTCATTCTCACCTCGCGTCACGGAATCTCTCCGACCTGTTCCGCGCGAGAAACTTCGGCTCGCGGTGTACGCGTTCAAGTTTCTCGACTTTGGAGACACAACGACCGTCGAATCCTCTCCAAGGAAATTGTTACCTCTGTCGGTTCTCCCTCGAAGTTGCGCAACACTCGCGACATCCCTTACGGTGAACGCGCGGGTAACATCGAGCGTAGCCGATCGTTAAGAGCGTAGATATGGATCGGCGCGTCCTTCGCGCGGTTGTAAAAACCGCCTCGTTAACGGAGAAAATATTTTTGTATTTGTCGGATGCGGTAGGTCGCGAGGAAAGGTTAGCGATGAACCGACGTTGGCTTTTCTCGTCGTGAAGCGTCGGACAATTTCGTTCGGGCCGAGCTAGAATTTCGTTCCACTCTTCTTTAGTTTCATCACGGTCGTAGACGAGGGAACGTAACACGGTTAAACGACGAACGAGAAGGGAACGAGGCTGGGAGAAGGGTGGGTGGTAAACTCGCGACGTTACCGGGTAAGAACGTGTTGCGACGATAATCCCGGTGTTCGGCGCGATGCAAGCATCTTTCGAGTTGTCCGTTATCTCGAAGCAAGTTTTCGTCGACGGAGTCGAGTGGCTTCTAAATCGAGGGTCGTTAAGCTCCTCGAGGGGCTATTCTCATTCGAAACGTCATTCTCCGAGCGATGTTTAGGATTCAACGCGACCGAAACTTATACAATCCGAGTACTCGAGATTTTCCCGCGCGGGAGAGAACACTGCGCGCGATCGCGTCGCGGTTTGGCGAAATCGTTAATACAAAGGATGCACATTGGGAAAATCTGCTGCGATTTTTCCAGATTCGCGTGCACGGGTTCGCGATAGACCGGAAATCGCGATCACCGGTCTCGCAACGCCTCGGGGACGGTATCGCGTCGAAATAGGGAGGTATGGTCGAAAAATAGCGCAACAACGAGCGTTATCGATCGATATCGTTCGCCCGAGCCCTTTTCGGTGGCGTTGTGGATTCCCGCGAGGGGTCTTGCGTGTAAACGATTAGACGCGGGTGCCAGGTAATTCCAATGCAAAAGCCGCGGTGATTGATTACTCGCGTTCGGCTCGGCTGTCGAGCGAAGGTCGCCGAGTTCCCGATGCTTTTTTCCCTTCGTATCGGTTTACTTGAACGCGAATCTTCCCACGATTCGGGATATTTTTCACGCCTCGAAAATATCTACGGGTGAAACGAACGTAACGACATTTCTGTTTCGCGTTTCCTCTTTTAAACGAACGGAGAGCACCGAGAGACGACCGAGGGAGACAGAGAGATCGAAAAGAGGAGCTGACATTTAGGACAAAGTTTGACCGGTTCTCTCTGCAAATAGAACGAAGGCTGCGAACTAGGCGACGAGAATTAAGTAAAAGTATGACGGGACGTTAACCAACGGCAGGGAAGTTCGAGAGCAAAGACTAGAAATTAAAGCAGCGCGGCCCAATTTGTTAATACCGTCTCCCAACGGGGTTGCCGCGTAATCGCGACTGTAACTCGCGGGAACAGAACGGGAGGAGAATTTTCGATGAAACAACTTTTTCTCTCTCTCTCTCTTTGGCACACATTTTCACCTATATAGCAAAAGTCACCGGGGATTTCGATTGGCCTTCCGTCACAATACAGCTCATCCGGCTGGTATTCTCCGCAAGTTATTAAAAAAGCTAGCGAACTGGTGCATCCCGTTCATTATAAATAACACGTTCGATTGGGACGATTCGACGACGAGTGACGCACGAGGAGCGTTGCATTCGAAAGAAGTACTCGACTCGACCGGATGCATCTTAAACAACGCGCGGAGTGTCCCGCTCGGCGTTGGCTCATCGATCGAAACGAATACGCGCGTCGTGCGCGCGGGTTCTCGGGATTTTTCGCAGGGTGTTTCTCCAGCGTAGGTTCGGTACAAGTTCGAAGCTTTCGGGTTTCAAGAACGCCTCGTAGCGAGAGCCGACGTCCAAGCTTCGTCGAGCGTCCGAGGACACGTTAAACAACTGTCAACCTGATCGAGAGTTTCACCACCCATCGCGGATCGCTATCGATCGGTCGTTCGACTCCGATCTGAGAATGCACCGGAGTGGTATTTCGATCGAATCGGTTTCTCGATCGAGAATCTTTCGTCGAATCGAAACACGTCCCTCCGTGTTAAAAATCGTCGACCTTGCGCGACGAAGAGGTTCGAAAAGGCGATTTCCGGTTAACGTGGTTGTAGAGACGACTCGAGAACGATATCTCGAAGCGTATTGAACGTTTCGCGTACGCGTACGACGAGGAGGCTCACGGTTCTCGCGGTCTTGAAATTTCGCTGGCTCGAAGCTCGCGTTTCCGGCGAACGTGGCAAATGAAGAGGATCGGAGAGATCGGGGCGGTTCGAGTTCTCCACCTCCTCCGGGAAGGATAGTCATTCGTCCTCGATATTATCTCTAGTAGCTGGTGCAAGGTGATGTTTCGATGACGTTAAAGGCCCGGAGTTAAAGGAAGGGAAAAGGAAGGCGAGCCTCAAGTGTGGATTCGCTAGTTACTATCGATCGATACGCGGCGGTTTCTAGGTCAGGGTCCCGATACATACTCGCCACTCACCGCTACTACTCGTGGATATGTGCTCAAAACGCGTCCCGCAAAATTCATTCGAAGCCGACCGCACACAGCTCTCCGTTTCCCACAGAAGAACCCGGGGAGTCCTCTTGCTTCCCTTTTTTCCCCCCCTGTTTCACCGACTCGCGAGCGCCGCGGGAGAATCGAGGGGAAGAGAAGAAAGGAAAGCGGACCGAGCGAATACTCGGCGCAAGAAAAATAGGTAGTTGCTTCTCTCTCTCTCTCTCTCTCTCTCTCTTTTTCGCGCGCGCACCACAGGGAAAAAAAACGTTTCCCCGTTTTCAGATGAGTCGACTCGAACACACACACCTACACACACGCGCGCGCGCACACACCGTGATACGTACTTTCGAAATCGCGTATCGAACGTTTCCCACGCAATCGAGATTAATGACGCGCTTTCGCGTGCAGACTCTCGCGAAACAAAGGGAGAACGAGGGAATATCGTGCGTTAAATTTAATTGTATCGATCGTACGGTAGAAACGATCGGAAATATCTCGCCGCGTTAACGATCGAACCTTCCACAGGGAAAGGTAACTATCGCCCGGTTTTTGATGTTTCAAAGCGGACAGGATTCGCGGAAAACATCGGGAAGGGTTATCCGTCTTTGTGCTCGGTATATTTCGCGGCATTGTTAATAGCGGAAATACGCGGAACGTAGAAAGGGAAGGGCTTTCTCTGTGCCCGGTGTAGTTTATTTCGCGGCATTGTTAATGGCGGATCGATCGAAACCAAAGCCGCGTTTCTTCGAGGTGGAAAAAGACCGAGATCCGAGCAACTGGATCGAATTTCCTTTCCGAATTTTCCGCCCGCGGCTCGGTTAACCGTAAAACCGGGCCATCCAGGACCCGTGGAAAGAGTTGTCTAATTGATGATCGTCCTTTTCTTTCCATTCGCGCGTGACCTGACCCATTTATACAACCGAGTCCGGTACACGGTACGCGCGCAGCTCCGAAATCAATTTCAACGTCGAGATTACCGGGTTACCTTCTGGATTAAGATTCCTATCGATCACGCCACCGCGATCGTTGTGCTCGTTCGGTACTCGGTTGACAAAACGCTCGTGCGGAAATTTCATCGGCGGTTGTTCGCCAGCCACGTGAATTTTATTACCGAGTTAGGGCCGTTCCGAACGCAAACCGCAAACTCCGAGACAACATTACGAAGCGGGTGGCTCGATACTCGCCAACCGACCTACCGATCGCCTCGCGCCGATACCCTAACGTTTACCGTACAACGTTTCGTAATTACCATTGCTCTTTCTAACTCTCTTTTCGCAGAGTCAACCCGAAAAGACACCCTAGATTCGCACAGGCCTCTTTTCCGCGCAATTTGCAACATCGATAGCTCGCGAAAACACGGTAACTTTCGCGTGTCGATAATTTCTCCACTCTCGAAAATAAGTCCGCCGCTGATTCGTACGATCGGCTCGAGTTTCATCCCCTATCGAAACTTGCGATTTTGATATCCGTCGTTGCATCTCTTCCCTAAGATAATTATCGACGACGAATCGGCGATGTTTTCCCGATGAGAACGAGTCCAAACACCACCCACGGTCTCGATCGTCTTTAATCGTACGCAATGGAACGTTTTTTTAAAAATGCTTCCGAATTGCTCACGATTAAAAATCGACGGACAGAGTAGGCGTTTGGACAGACGATACTCGTATCGAGGATACTCTCGACGGATGAAAGAACGAAGAATATAGATATTGAAATTTCCACGACGAATCTCGAGGCTCGCGATAGGAGAGGTTGACGCGTGTAAACGAAGCGTGTATGCAAACGAACCGCCCCGATTCCGTTGCGTACAAGATTACTGTATATCTTGGGAGATTGTTCCGAAGCTAACCGAGTCTAAAACAACTATCGAAGTAAACCTCAACGTGCAAAGTACCGCGAAACAATTCATCCACTGGTTGCGCAAGATTAAGCCGACGTGTGACGCGTAGATTATTGCAATCTACGGAAAAGGTGACGGGGATGGAAAGGGTTTGAGGGTTCGCGGTCGCGAAATGCACGCTATCGTTACCACGAGGAAGTGGAGGCTTAACGAGGGGACGAGAGACGATTGTCGGTACCGTGCAATCACCGTCGACCGCTACGCGTTTCGTTCTACAACCCTTTTCGTTTTCATTTTCCTCCGAATAGTAACAAGAGGCCTGGCCACGAGTCCCCGGATACTCTTAAAGATGAAATAAATTAAATTAGCCGCCTGAACGTGCGCGCTTGGGTACAAATTTGTTTACAACGACGCGAACCACCCTCCGGTATTCCATTTTTTCTTTTTTTTTTCTTTTTTCGCCCTTACGAGCCGAAATATCCGGACGCGTTTCCGCGAAGAGGGTTATCCGACGCTGTTAAAAGCGAAATAAATGAAACCGTTTCGACGCGTCACCGGTGACACAGTTTGTTCGCGTAAATTCGTTCGCGACGGTCGCAAACTGCCCCTGTGTCACGTCTCGAGCGGTCGAAATATTCAGAGACCGTTACGAGCGGAGGAGGGTCGTGTTGTCCGCTTTAAGGAAACGAATTAAAAATGAAAAAGTTCGTCTCGGTTCGAACGGAGCACGTAATCGTCGTAAATGTTCCACGATGATCGCGCTCGGTTTTAATATCGCGGTGGTCACCGTCGCGTTCTCCCCGGTCGGATCGAGGCGTCGCACGAGGGTAAAAGAAACGCTAGATCGGGATCCGTTTACGCGAAAGGGTAATCGTCGGGCCCCGAGATCGTTCTCCGCGTAGAATTACAATTCCGATCTATCCGCGAGCGATCGAGGCCGATTCTTGGACAGAGGAGCGAGAAAGGTTGTCGTTTATCGGCCCCATCTTTCGTTATTAGTGCCAGGTCCGCTGGCAAACAATGGCAGACCTTCCACAGCCGATGAAAAATAACGTTCCGGGACGGTTTTATTTATTATTTTTTTTCTCTCTCACTCTCTCTACGACGACGAGGCCGCGGGTCGATCTATAAATACGTAAAGGACGGCGCGCCAAAGGGAGCGAGAGCGGAGAAACAACCGCCACGTACTCGCATTTATTTTCCAGTCACTGTCGAATCGTATCGCTCGCGGTTAATCCGATCGACCAGATCCACCAGTCGATGCACCGGGGGCGTGTAGTATCTAGGCGGTGTACGGTTGCGGCGACGTCGTTCCCAAGGTTGGCCAAACAAAATTAATCTTGTGTACGGAAACACGGGCGATAAGTATATTGTACCGGATGAAATCCGACCGGACGAGTCTGTTCTACCAGAAGTAATCCCTCCCGCGCGATGGATAAAAAATTCTACTCGCTGGAATATTCCAAAGGTCGCAGCGCTCGACGCTACGTGTACCGCGAGGAGTTGTAAAGAACGCCCTTGACTGACGTTCCTCGAGGAAATTGTTTCGCGCGACGGCCGTGATCATCGATTCGCGTCGACTGTACGCAATAACGACCGGTGAATTTCCAAAAAGGTTACGATCCGCGGGTACGAGTCCCATTTAAGGACATTTTTCGGTCGGATGGTAGACCGGTTGCTCGACTCGTGGCACCGATTTCTAAATTCTACGCAAAGTCGAACGATCCACGGTGAACGACCGTACGCAACGCGCACGACATTGAACTTCCGGCTCGTTAACGTCGAGTGCTCGCAACGTTTAATTACTTGGTCCGATGCAACGGGGCGCGCACAGTCATCGGTCATGCGACAAAACCAGCGTCAGCTAGACCAGCGACAACGCAAAGTGTCGTTACGCGAATTTCCGGCTCGTTTCCGAAACCCCGTGAAAATGAAACGCGACGCGCGGGGAAAGATGCTCGGGGAAACCTACGGAATGGAATCGAACTTGTTCACCGAGGCCGCGCGTTCAACCGGTAAACCGTTTGTTCAATTATTCGGAGCATAATCGCTCGTAACTGCTCGAATATTTTGCAACGTCCCTCTCAAGAATTTGACGCGCGAGTACAACCGTTGGAACAAAGACGACCGGTCTGACCCGTACGCGCCAGGTCCCTCGAGAAACGTTAAAAGTGTTCAAATATTTATAAATACTCGAACATAGTTCTCTGAATTTTTTCACGAACACTGTATCCGTAATACAAAAGGATATTCGAGTCGTGTTCAATTTACGAAGCAATTTTCCAACTTTGCGATATTCTCTCGGATCGGGTTGCGTTTCTCGCATCTTCGTTGAAAAAAGAACGTTTGATCGCCGTTCCTAGGATATCGCCCTTGCGAATATCTTTTCGAACAACGATCGAAAGTTTCGCGACCGTTCTCCGATACGTTTCACCGGGTTAAGAGTTGCCAGGTTCGACCCGGCTGTCGATAGAGAGGCCTCGATAAGTGTTCCGCGCGTCTCTACATTTAAAAGCACTTTAACCGACAGAGCTTTCGGAAGTTTTGCGGTTCGTCACGGTGGTGCATCGCGGTAGAAAGCTTTCCTCGACCGCGGATACAGCGACCGGAAGCGGAAAAATGGCCGCTCGACTCTTCGGAGCGTCGTTGTGCCACCGAAGCGATCCCGTGGCTACGCGCGGAACACCGATCGAAGCTTCTCGCGACTATCTTAGAGACGATCTTCGACGTTCACGGAACCGAGCACCGATCGATTTATACCGGTCTTCGACCCTCGTCGCGGAATCGAACACGTTACTCTTCGAAACGGATGTTACATCGTTGTACGAAAAGTATAAAAAGACCATTAGCGCGAACGTGAGTCTACTTGGTATCGACGTAACATAGAAAAGACAATGTACAGTTTACTCTTCGAATGATACTTTACACAATTCCGTTTCACTTTCGTCCGATTTTACTCGATGCTACGTCTCTGTGAGCGTTCGTCGGTACCGGTACCGTCGTCAAGTGACTCTCGAATCGTCTCGAATTCTCGTGGAAACAACGATCGAAGAGCGCTCGGTTTTGGTTCCGTGTTATCGGTAAACGATCGACCGGTGCCTCGGTATCGAGATCGTCCTCGCCGTCACGGTGTTCGCGATCGGATCGCGCGACCGTGTGACGGTGCTGGTGCACGTGACGATACGTCTCTAGAAAAAGAAAGCTACGCTATATTGTTAAAAGACTACCAGCTAAGAGCGTGCTGTCAGCGCTAAGGCAAAGCGGCAAGCGAGAGTGATAGAGTGTGGAGTTGGTATACCGGCGCGGGACTGACCGTCGTGGAGCGGATCGATCGTGTGGATCATAAGCTGTAGCAGGCCGTGCCTGAACTTGGCGTGGCTCTCCCTGGAATGAGACGAGGGGCCACCGTGGGCTCCCTGCTCGCAGCTCTGTCCGGTCGTGCCACCGGCACCACTGCTGCTGCCACCTCTGCTGCTGCACCCGGCCTCTCCACCCGCCGGTATGCCGCTGCTTCCGCATGCACCCGACACGCCACCCACGCTCGTCTCGCTACTGTTCGTCGCGTTCGGATGCTGCTGGAACACACACGTCATTTCGTCTCTCAATACAACATCGATCTTTCCACCCTTTAACCCCGAGTTTAGTTTCTTTGTTCGTTCGTGCACCGATTCCTCCCTCGTTTCGACACGGTGGAACGTCTCGATCAACCGACGGTGTCGAAATACATGTTCTCGCGAATACGGTTCGGTAAACATCACTCGTACACCGTGCACCTCTCGGTGTCGCGTTCTTTTAAGAATACATTATTTTCGATACCCTCGGTTCCGAGATATTTCACCGTACGGTGGTAAAACGGACTCTTTGTGTACAGAGAGCGAGAGTTTCGTAACGCGACTTTAAAATAACTCGTCGATTATTCGTTGACCGAAAACCGTTCCGAACAACAGTTGCTTTCGGAGGAATTTTACGCCGTTTTGCTTTTTTTATCGAGACACGAAGGTCCCTCGAGGTTTTTCCAAGCAGTATCAAAGTACACGCGAGAACGTATCGCGCCAAGGAAGCTCCGTAATAAATAGTTATCGAGATAATCTCCGATCGATCGTCCGGTATTGGAAAGTATCGATCAACGTTCGAGCAACTTGTCGGACAACTTTGCCCGCAAGGGCCGGTTGTATCGGTAAACACGGTCCTTGTCGGATGTTAGACGCGATCGATCGACTAAGCCTGGTAAATCGTAAAAGTTGTACACGAGAAAGGTCTTACTTCTGCGATGTACTTGGTACGATACTTTCCGTGAGAGTGACCTTCGTATTCCGATAAAGAAGCGAACGTAAAATCGATCGCGTTACCGGAACGACCTCGCGGTAGCCGTGCAACTTTTATTCGAAACAATTTTTAACGCTCGCGACGAATAATCCGAGTCGTTCGAAATCGTCTCTTGTTTACTTTTCCTTTTCTTTTACCACCTTCCGGGCTAGATTTCCACGCGTGTCGCGCGAATTCGACGAAGGCGTATCGAAGCGTACGGTCGATGAAGGACACGTGAAACTGAAACGACGAAGCAAGGTGAGAAGCAACGTTTCGTTCGAAGCTCGCTCGGTGGACTAACCTCGGCCGAGCGTGTCCCGAACGATGGATAGGTCGTTCGATGAACGCGTACAGAGTCACGCAATTTGATCGGTGTTACGTCTCCCTTGCGATCGACGGAAGAAAACGGTATAGGGGGAGAAGTTGAACTCTTTAATAATGCGTAACTTCCCGTGTAGCTACTTTTTCCGCAAGTGCAACGACTCACCGATAAAGTTCAACCGCGCGGTTACTTTAAATAGAGTCGTGTATCTCTCGACGTACCGAGAGATCGATTCTTCGGGTTACCCCGCCGTGGAAATGGTACAGAACGAGTCGTTCGAAAATACTCGGCTGGTTTTATATTTTTAAACACCGATCGATTTGCGTGGCTCGCGGTCGTGTAGGTGTTGCGAGTGTCGAGATCGACGAATCTTCGCTGAGAGGGAAGAAGCAACGATCGAGTATTGGATCGTTCGGGGAATGATTTTAAAGTTACTCGAACGAGTCTGCTACGGTTACCCAGTGACGGTGTTAATGAAATTAGACGCTTCGAGCGTAGATTCCGCTCGGAGGCAACGAGCGTTAACGAGAGTCACGAGATCGCGTCCTCCGTAACGCGTGTGGGTTCGTTTTACGCGCGAGATAACTCGAGCGTTATTTACGCTTGGTCACGATGCAACGATCGCGTCGATCGGTGGAGCCACGCGGAACCGCTTCGTGGTTTTTTTTTCCTTCTTTTTTTTTTCGTTTTCTCCCTCTCCCCTCTGAGGGAACAAATGGCGAGGAAGATGACCCGTCTCATCCGCTATGCATGAAACGTTAAGGCGCTCGGTCGCTCCGCCCACGTCGAGCTTCCCTACTTTTCAGGTCGCTTCCGGATAGCCGAGCAACAGCTTTGGTCACGGATCACGAGTCGCGCCGTATCTCTTTGCTCGACTCCATCAAGGCTATCCCTTTTGTTCGTTTAGATGCAGATGAATCGGAGGGGGCTGGCTATAAAGGCGGCCAGGCTTTGAACGCGAGACAATGAGCGCGCAATGAAATGACTGAAACGACGAACGAGCAACGGAACGAGTTGATTCGGTTCGACCTCGGCCACCTCGTTACGTGCAATTACGTGCCAAATTATGCCGGATCGTGGGGAAACGGGACGAGCCGAATATAAAGATGCGAAACGTTACCAACCGACACGACGAATCGATCCTCGCGAAACATCCAATCTTCGAAACGAACAAAGTCTCCCCGGCGATACGATCGGGATGGAATTACACGAAACTTTCGATACGATTCATCAATTTTGTATAATTCTTTTTTGGAAAGATTCTCGAATTCCCGAGTATCGATAATAACCGTGCATTCGAATTTTGTGAAAATTGTCCCGCTTGCTCCGAAGTAATCCCTTTTCCAGAACACACCGCGAAAGTAGAAGTGGCTCGCGACTCGCGGCTTCGAAACGGCCATCTCGAACTCGCGTTCGTCCGACTGGGAAATTCTCTCGTCCCATTTCCATTCACAATGGTCCCTGACGTGTCCTCCGACCCGTACCAGGGGCCGGGGATCGTAACGGGTGCGAGTTGGTAAAAGGAATGGAAGAGAGAAAAAAAAGAAAGGAATCTGGCCCGTGTTCTCTAAACGGCGAGCGGAAGAGTGCGATTTTCCCGAAACGTGTCGCGTCCAACGAAGAGAATCGCGACGATCCTCGGTCCCCCGTATCTCTCGAAAATGTGGAAACCGAGCGTTACTCGTGTACGTATCGAGCGAACTTTCCGCGAGTGTTACACCCGACTGTTTACGAAATTCCGCGAGGGGGTTCCCCCGAGCTTGTACCGCTCGCTTCGTCGTTTGCATAGAATCGTCTAGATGAGCGGGGCCGAGTCGAGTGCACGAGATAACGACGCGGCGCGCTCGATGCATAAGCTCGATGCCGGTACGCTCGTAATTCCGGAATGTCGGAGAGTGCATCCGCCGCGTTTTCCAATTACGCTTTCCGCTCCGTCGGAGTGGCATTGTTCCGAACGACGAGCCACCGACTTTTCCACCGCACGCGTAATCTAATCGAGGCGAACCAAACGAATCAAAGCGGACCGCCGATACTTCGTCGCGCCTCTGAACCGTGAGATCGATTTCGTACGGAGCGTTTCGACAATTTTTTTCCCCACCCACGGATGAAAATTCCTCGCCACGAACGCAACATCGTACATCGAGCTCGAAGAGGATTGTTCCCGATTCGAGTTCGAGTCGATCGATTTTCCACGGAGTGGTTCAAAAATTCTCGAAAGGAAAACTTCCCGCGTCGTAGGAAGCACACGTACGACGAGCATCGATTTCGCAGCGTTCACGGTTATCGAGGCTATAACCCCTATTACCCTGTCTATTCCAAGATCACGAACTGTAATGGTATCTTCTAGCCGGTATCCACCGGTTGTAAGGACGAATATTATTCTACCGTTAGATATTATCGTAGTTCACGATCCGGTACTGGTAAGAGTGGATACTCGAGTATCGTCACGGTTCGCGATCATCGAGATATTCGTATCGTTCTCCAGAAACAGGGAACTACCAGCCGCGTGTACGTTTTGTAAAGAAATATTGCAATTGGCCGATTTTACGTAGAAAAGAGTACAGCTCTAAATGTGAAATTACGCGATACATTATTTCTACGGTGGATGGAAGTTCGGTACGTTTCGTGCGATCGCGTAATAAATTTAAGTGGCCGCGTGCACGGAAGCAGGACTCTTAAATTCGAGCCTCTTGTACCCGGGGCAACGGTGTCTCGTACAGGGCAACGGTAGCACACTTTTCGATTTATATCGGCACGAGGAATTTCCATATTCCTGGTTGTCCCATAATTTTGGAAAATCCTGTACGAAGTCGAGCGTTGTTGGAGAACGTTCGCTCGTAAATATCGTCCAGCGGTAAAGTTTGACGCGCGTCGATAGAAGACTAAAGTTAGTCCCTCGCGACGAAAAGGAACTCGTGGCTCGTAAATTTTAACGCGTCGTCAAGACGGAAGTTCCATTTAAGCGTCGTAGAACGTGCTCGAGGAAACTCCTCGATGAACGAGGAGCTCGAATCGAATTTTCTATTTTTTTCTTCTTTTATTTCCGTCCAACCGACCCGACGAGAACTCGGTGTTTCGCGTCGGAGATCAATCCGCGAACGAAGGATGCACTCTCGATGCGATTGTCCGAAACTGGCAACGTTTCTCTCGTTTTCCGTGACGGTCGAGATCATGAGAGAATCAAAGTTCCGGTTAGCTTACGTTCGAAACGGTGCTTTCGAAGCGATACGAAGCAACGCGTTGCGTGTCCAGAGCGTAAAGTACCGCGGAGAATCGTTTAATCGCGCCTAGTTATAATCGAGAAAATTTTAATTCGTGCAACGCGATCGCCCTCGTTTCAATCCCGCTGCGCCTGTACAAAACGAGGTCATCGTTTTTCGCGAATCGTCCGTGACTGGTGGTTCGCGGTTCTGGAGGAAAATCGAGAGGAACCGGTCTAACGCGATACGAGGAAACGAAGCTTCCAGTCGGAGAAACGCGAACCGCGTCGAGAACGCTAACCGATCGCGAATCCGAGTAAGGTTGAAATTTTATCGATAACCGAGATATTACCGAGCTCCTATTTCCATGGATGATTCGTGGCGTAACGGTGTGGATTGGAAAACGGTTTCGGTCGAATCGATAACGAGGATCTGGCTACGATACCGATAAAAGCGGACGGACGGACGCGGGTCCTCTCCTCTGTAAACGCGTACGCGTGTTTCGTTCCTATTGTATCTCGTCGACGAGATAATGACCTTTCTATCGGATCATCCGATTCGTACACCGAGGATTCTCCTTTATGCCCGTCGGAAGATGGAACACACGCGCCCCGAGCGGGCACAAAGCTCGACCGGAATTTTCAAAGCGACGACGACAACTCGAGGCCGAAACGACGTAATAACGAGAACCGTACAACGACGCTGATTCCGATTATTTGTCGAACAAACGGGAACAAAGCCGATTCACTCGAGTCGCTCGTCGGTAAACAGGGATACCGGCGACATTTGCTATACACAAGGTGGGTTTCCGTAAAGGGAACACCTAATTATCCTCCGTTGCCTTTGAGAGCACGAAAAACGTCCCCGGACGGAAGCTTGAACGATACGGGACCCCGTTGCAGCGACGATTCCGTGTCTGTCAATATTTTTTTTCCTTTTTTTTTCAAAGATCATATATCTTTCACGACGTCGAATTACACGGCTCGACACGTGTAATGTGCAGAGGACGTTTAGGTGATACGTCGGGATGCAAATGGGCGTCGTTCGCGACACGAATTGCAGATAAAAACACTGTTCGCGCTCGGGCGTGTTCGCGGTGTAAAAATTTAAATTTTTCCAGCTCGAACGAATCGCGTTGCGTTAAGTTACGAGGGCATCGTACACGAAGATATACGCGTAACGGAATCGAATCGATTTAAACGCGATTCGCGTTAGTCGCTTCGTCGGTTGCACCCTGTATACTTTAATGACGATATTTGTGTCCCCGAAAGATGCGACCCGTTTGAAAATCAATAACGTCCCGTTCGCTTCGGCCACGGAAACGCGCCATTGAAACATTTCGTTCCCTTTCGAACGAGTACGCGCAAAAATTCGAAAAAAGTATCCCTCGACGAAAGAAACACGCCCAGCTCGTGGTAATTGTACCGTGGAAGACGAACGCGTCGTTGGAAGCACAGTCATGAGTCAACACTTGAGGGACGAACTGGATTCCCCTTGGTCGCTATCACCGTAATGGATTCGAGCGTCCGAATATTTAATCGGTCCGATTATCTCGGGTACTTTGCCGTTCAGATTTTTAGAGCAGTAAATTACAAAACGTCGGAAACGTCCGAAAAGTTGAATAGTGCTCACCTCGATGCATACGGACGTTACTGCGGATAACGATCGAGCGTCGATTCGACTCGCGCATCACGGCTCGTTGATACTTCCCTCTTCGAAAATTTGATCGTAGAACCGACCGTGTACTCCATCGGCATATTTATTCGCGACGGAGGACCTTTTCACGATGGAAAAACAAAACGCGAAAACAATTTTTGTCCGCGCGGTTCGAAATCGAGCTCGGGAATATTTGCATCGTTCGCTCTCGTTTCGATGATTTTCCCCGCGCAAAGTTTCCCGACTGAGCGCGAATCGAAGCTGTCTCGAGACAAGACGGAGGACCGTTTCGTCGTCGTCGCGAATTTGCAACTCGCGCGGGATACGGAATTATTAAATAAACCCCGAGTGGCTGGACTCGCGGAACGAGGAATTATTCAACGATTTCCAGCGGGAACTGCCGGATAAGTTTGAAACGCGAGTCAGCTCGCGCGTCCAGTCGGCGCTCGTAACTTTCGTAATCATAACGGGGGCCGACGAGGGAGAAAGACGAGGGCCGAGGCTTCGTTTCAACGAAGGCGTTCCGAGACCCCACTCTTCCAAAAAGTGCACTCGACGTGCAGTTCTGTTGATTTATCAAGAATCTCGTTGCGTCTGAGAGCACGATGTTTACTCGCCCGGACGTTTTTTCCGAGTTCGTTCGTACCTACGGCTGTACAGGGTGTCTCGCGATTCGCGCGCTAGGAAATCGCTCGAGGAGGAGCGATTCAAAATTCTTTGTCGATTCGAAGGACCCTTGAAAAAAATAAAAACGAAATATGAAACGTCCCTTTAGGACCCGATCAACGAAAGGAGTACAATTTCCGTGGAGACCGGTATCGATTTTAAAAGAGGTAAAGTTCGAAATAATTGAAAAGGAAAATCCAAATCGAAACGACGTACGGGGAATTGCTTTTCGTTCGCGAGCGATTTGAGAGCAGTTTCGAGAAATGTTTCGAAATAAAAAGGAACACTTTTTTTTTTTTTTTTTTTCTAAAAAGAGATGTTTCGCGAGCAACGAGTTCGTTCGGATCCCCGCGCCTCGAGACGTACCAGTGTCCCAGTTTTCTCGCGACATTAATATCGTATCCAATGAATCGTAGCAAAGGGTTCGAAAGGATCCGCGTCCCGCGAAGCGTTTACGCTCCGCGTCGGGAGCGAAATTTCGCGTCGAGTTCGTGCCAAGTGAGACGTCCTTCGATTTCCGCTGACTGTTCCTCCGGCGGTATTTGCTCCCGTTGTTAAAAATTGCACGAGTTCGGGGCAGGTTAAAGGATGCCGGGCCGGATAGTGGGTCGAGTTGCGGAAGTGGCCAACCAGACGGCTCGAGGCTTCGGGGATCGTCGCCAAAAACTGGCAGAACTCCTGCGCTTGCTATAACCCGATCGAACGTGCATTATTTCCGCGTCTGCAGAATATGAAACCCGTTCACCGGCCGCGGGAAACTCCCGTCTATCGCCCGTACCGAGATAAATCTTCCTTTATCCCGGAAAATTTAAAACCGACCGTTACGTCGCGTCGATAAGAAACAGTTCGGCGCGCGAAAATTCCGAACGATTCCTCGACCAGAACGGAATCGAAAAGGTCTTGGAAATTTTCTTCGCGCGAGCTTTTCTTCTCGAGGAAAAAATTCGTTTCCAAAGCGTTCGGGGCACGTGGGTGCCCTCCCGAATCTTCGAGCTCGTGTTAAAAATTCCCTCTCTGGACGATTTATGTTCTCGATTTATGTTTTTCTTATTGGTTACCAATTGCGCGAAAAACGCATCGAAACAACGGAGAAGAAACACCGGTTAAGTAGGCTCGCCTTGTTTCGCGGTATACCGTTCCCTCTCTCGCGAGAACATCGTTGCTCCCTCTGTCGTCTGGTTCGCGATTTTCGCTATCCTTGTACCATTGTCCCGATCGTTATATCCAGTGCAGGTTCGCGCGAGTAGGAGGAGTCTGTCGCGAAAATCCAGCGTCTTTCCCGGCTTGTCGACCCGGTGAAACTTCCTTCCCTCTACGCAGCGATAAACTCCGCCCTGGAGGGTATTTGCTCGCGAAAATATCGACGCGGCGCGAAGAATCGCGAGCGAGCGGAGCGGAGCGGGAAACGGAACGTCTCTGGTGTTTGTTCCAACGGAACGGAACCGGAGACGCGCGCGGCACACCGGGAATAATAAATAGAGCGGAATAATATTTGACGGGCGTGTCTCGCGAGCGGGACGCGTTCGTTCGGTTACGGAGGACTCGCGAGGGTCGCCCGAAAACGAACGCGGTATTTGTTTCGCGTTTTTCCTCGTTTCCTTCCATTCTTTTTTTTTCCTTTTTTTTTCGATTTTTCACCCCCTCCATCTCCGCCAACCCCGACCGCCAGCTAACACGCTCTCTGGCTCCGGGTCGGCGCGATAAGCGAAACGAAAAACGGCCAATTGGCGTTCTTAATTGCAAATTGCCACCGTTGGGACGAGGAGGCACGTCGAGCACCGGCTGTCGCAGAGAACGCTCCGGGGGTTGCGTGTTCAGCCAAGCGCATGAGAGGTAAGCAGCTTACTCGAACGGCTGACAAATTTATACGAGTTAGCTCGATTGTTGCACCCGTGTGTTTCGCCTCCTTCCGAACTGGGAATAATTTAATTATAGCTCGAAGATTCTCGCTTAACGTAAACTCACCTAGCTAGCGGCCGGACGATTCTAAGAGGATTCGAAACGCGACCGTACCCTGTTCCTCGCGAGACGATTTCGGAACACTCGGATGGCTGGTATTACGCGACGAAAGTTAACTAACACAACCGCGAAGACGTCTCCGCGAATAAACGGACGTGTCGAGATGCCATCGACGCGATTCGAGACTCGCGCCAGTGTTCTACTCGAGATACAAACTTCTACGATCGTTTCTCCCGAAGCGTATCTCCATCCGTGAGATACTCAAAGTTCGTTCGAGCAAAACTTGCTCCTCGAGAGCAAAATCGTACGTTTTTCGATCTTCGGTCCTTCGGTTCGTATCACGGTGACGATTTCGCGGTGGACAATTTTTTGGTAATTGTTTGTAACGTTATTATCGGGTCGGTTTCAACGACTTCGTGATCCGCGGGTGCCGATCGTGAAACCGTCGAGGCGCGCGAGAAACAATTCGGAAACTTTGTAATCAGGACACGTCATCCGCGCGGAAATTCTCGAATCGCGTTCGTTAATAACCACGGGTGAATAAATCGACGTGCCGTAAACCGTGGTCGTTTTGGGAACCGTACTCGGAGCGAAAGGTCGGAGACCAGCGGCACCGACTTTTCGAACAACGTCCCGTTGAATTTACGTCTTCCGAAGTTTAATTCGTACACGGTACACGCTCCGCCCGCGAAACGTCACCCGCTCGGTTTTACGAGGCTCCCGGAGCGTTTCCGTGCTACCGGTGCATATCCGCGCTCACGTGTCCTGCGAGTGTTCGGGCCGCGCGGAGCCCTGACCTTACCCTACATTCGTCGGGGGTAGAAAGAGAGAGAAAGAAAGAAAAAAAAAGGAAAAAAAACGGAAAAGAAAGGAAAACTGCTCGCGCCGACGAAAGAAAAGAATAACGGACAAGGGGCGGCCGGCAAATGAGTCGAGACGAGTTCCAACGAGATCTCTGCACAATCGAGCTGTTCATTACGAAAGTGGTGTAAGACCATTTAAAAAAGAAAAAAAAGGAAAAAAAGAATCGGACCCTCCGCGAGTGCTACTCTTTTTTAGGAAAATCTTGTCCGCGAGGAAGTTTCGAACGTCGATGAGATTCGAGGGGTGAGAAGGTTCGTTTATGGTCCACGATGACGTTTACCGGTCGCTCGATTAGCGGTTGTCGATATTTTTCAGCCGATCGCTCCGAAGGAAAGCTCCTCGTCCCAGCTTCGAGCGACTCGTGGATCTTCGAAAGTGGCTTCGAACTCGCGGAGACAAATCGACGGGAAGAGTAAGATAAGAAGGTGTTCGACGAAGAAACCGAACGAAATCCAGAGTTAGAAACGCGAACGAAAGTCTACCTCTATTCATCCGATCGCGAGAACGAGGATACGAGTTCGGTCGGAGCGAAGCTCGTGGAAAGTGTATCGCGGAGAAAGGAGATCCGCGCGAGCCTCGATGCTAAGGACAAGAGTCGGTAGCTAGATGAAGAAGCGCTTAATGGCCTGTTATCGGTAAGAGCATTATAGTTAATTATACGCGAAGTCGACCATTCATTAGGCTGCAGGGCGGTAACGGGACAAGAAGAGAGGAGAAAAGGGAGGCTCGGAGCCAGGAGGCGGGTAACAGTGTGCGCTCGCTCGGTGCCAAGTAATGGAAATATAGTCCTCTGGCGGGGCGATGCCATAATTTTCGTCCCTCTATTCATCGCTGGCGTCGTATTTAATAAAAAGTTTCTCCCGAGGCCGGGCCAATTACCAAGAGACAACTGATTTACGCCCGGTGGGACGTCGTTTATCGTATCGAGGCTCGCGTTAGAAATTTCGAAACGGAACTCTCGACCTAACCCGCGATTCGAATCGTGGCACGGTGATCGCCTAATCACGGTACCAACATTTTTCTACGTAATCTCGCAGTCGTGTCGTACGGCTGAGAGAACGGTTTGAAAATTTAATCCTACGAGAGACCGTCGACCGATTATTTTTGGAAGACCGGTTTAAAGATTCAACGCGCTATCGAGTTGGATCGTCTCGACTGGCTCGAAGGTTACTCACCAACGAGTGTCGTTCGCTATGAGCGGAGGATCGAATTCAAACCATCGAGTTCGATCGTCTCGTTCGAACGAGAGATCGATCGATTATTATTTCGAAAGAGCGAAAGAACGACTCGACGCGAGCGAAACGCCGTATTCGAGATCCTTGCACGCCGAGAGGAATCGAACCGAGAGACAAGAGGATCGCGAGCGTGCATTGTCGGCGCGTCATCGCGCAAACACGCGCCTCGATCGAAAGGATACGTCTCGACGCGAATATAAACCGGGATTCTCGAAGCTCAACGCGATACGCGCGTCCTTTATTTCTTTCTCTCTCTCTCTGCTCTCTTCTCGCGCGAAACGCGTCTCTCCAAGGGGAAAAGGATCGCGTCGAACCGACAAGGGCGTAGGCGTTTATCGTCGTTGGCAATATTTCAAGAGGCCCACTGTTAAGTAAACACGAACGAGTGGGCCAAGCGAGTCGGGACCAATTCATCCGGATCTCGGTTCTTCGTCGTCGCGCGAACAATGGACCGCGACGATTGTCACCGACGTGTTTCGCAACCAGTCGCCAAGGACGAGGTTGTTCCCTGGGAAACGAAGTTTCGAAGCACCGCGGGACCGCGGACGGAAAAAAAGAAGAAAAAAAATAGAAGAAACAATTCGTACGGTTGTTTGGAAATTTTCTGTAGCCGAGGAAGAAACGAAAGCTAACTGGTTTCCGCTCGTTGGATATTCACGGAGAAAAGTTTGTTCCGCCTTTGGCGCAACAACGTCGCCGTCCGAGTTCTCGTTTCCCGAGAATTTGTTATTTCTAACGAGCTCGATACGGCTCGTTCGTCGAGGTAATTACACGCGTCCTCGCGGCGTGTACTCTCGGAGAGGTTCTACGGTGTGTATACGAGCAGCGTCGGGTAGTCACAGGTGGTGGATACGGAAACATCGAAGCTAGAGATACCTCGACGTATCCTCGTTGTTCTCCGACGCGGACAACGCGTTTTCGATACTCGCGAGATCGTTCGCGAACCCGCTCCTGCACCGAGCCCGTGCACCGTATCGACGAGGCCTAATGCGGCGCAAAACAGCTTCGAAATTTGAAATTACCAAAGTCATCGGTGAAGATAAAAGCGTTCGACGCGTGTCGATGACAGATGTCGCGGTGTGACACGGCACGAGGGTATTCCCGGCTGTCTCTCGGATCCTTTGTTTCGAAGGCGGGATTGACGTAATTGAACGAACACGCCGCTCAAAATATTTCACTCTGGACGGCAAGTGGGTCAGACGACGAAAAAATATGACACATTCGACGATCCGATGGACCGAGACCGGTTCGAACGAGGGAGAAATTTGCAATTCTTTCATCGTCGTTTAAAAAGCGGAGAATAACCGATGGATAGAGAGTTGACCGAACGAAATGCAAATCTTCGACGAACCGTGGACGAATCTTCTCGTTTCGAGCGTTCTCCTCGTTCCGTATCGCATTCGAGGGCTCGAAGCGTTCTTTCGAGAAAGATTAGCCCGGATATTTTTCTTGCCCCCTCTCGCGAAGATAATCGTTCCCGTGTGGGGTCCGGTGGATGCCAACGAATCGAGATAGTCTCTTCCCGATGTGAATGGAACCACCGAGCGATGTTAAAGCACCGAACACACAGACGAGGGGCGAACGTCAGCGTGGCTGGCACGCGGTCAGACCGGCCACTCTGCCGGAATATATTCGTAAATAAACGATAGGCTTACCACCGAGTTCGATTCACCGTCCTCGCGGCCCTGTTTGACCGGTGACGCGCGCAGGACACGTTCGCGCGCGTCGTCTCTAAGCTCTCCTTCGAGTTCCACTCGGAGATACAACGTCGATTGTTTCCACGTCGTCGTGCAACAGACACCGTATCGAGCAACCGCGCCACAATATGTCAATTCATAATTTATCCCTCGTAGGCGTCCGACGGTTCGTTTCCCTTTTGTCGCGCCGACTGAAACACGGTCGCTCGGGTGTTTCACGCGAACGAGAACTGACTCGCGCGTCACTCGAGTCGATCGAACGATAGACGAAAAAAAAAAAAAAAAACAAAACAAGAAAAACGGAAAGAAAAAAGTCGAGCGCCCGATACGGTTTCCGTCGAGCCGAACGACGAGAACGGACAAAAGCGGACACGCTGGACGACGATTCGAACTTTTATTCCCGTGCTTGGACGTCGCGAACGTTTCTCCACGCTCGACGAATAACGGAACGTTAACCGGTACGGTACAAACTATTAACTGTCAGCTCTTGAACGCGTTCCGCGGACATTTATGGGGAACACCGAGCCGCGACTCGACTTCTTCCGTACGAACCGAACGCGACCGTATCGATGACACCGTAGCCGACGCGACCGCGATACTGGAGCCCGTCTAATTAAATGGCCAACGCGCGTCCGATTCGACGGACAAAGTGTCGCCACCGTGTCATTGTCGCCGCTTTGTTGTCGGCTCGAGTGCGTTTCGCTGACGCGGATCGACCGATCCGTACACCGTTTGCGTAATTCGCGGCTCCGAATGCCCGACGTTCGTTGCGAACCTCGATTTTTTCTCTTTTTTTACAAAGCTTTCGACCCGCTCGATCCGTTACCGACCGACCGCGAAACCACCTAGGATTTTCCAGCGTGACATCGGGAGAAGAATTTCAAGTTCGAGTTCGTAGATTTTCCAAAAATTAAATACGAAAATAATAGCACGTATCGGTGTACGGTTACGTTTCGCGCGTATCGAAGACAACGTCCGAAATCGAGCCACAGCGATCGTGTAACGTTCGATCGAACGCGGAACGATGAAACTTTAATTCGCTCGTTGCGAAATACTTCGCTCCGCGATTCAAAGGCCACGTTTTATTCAACGAGCCACGGGTAAAAAAAAGAAAGTTGCTCGTCTTATGTTCGGTGTACGATAAACGTTTCGACCTTGGCTTCGGGTCTCGTTCGCGTTATAAATGTTCGCGAATGGAAAAATTAACGACGGGCGAACTTCCGTCGATACCGCGAGGTCGACGGGTGAACGTTTCCGAAACGTAATCGTTAAGTTCGATACGATTACGAATTCGCGTCTCGAATGGAGAATCGTTGACTGGTATCCTTCTACGTACGTATCGGAAAATCTATCACCGCGTTCGTGGAGGAAACGAAAGTGGAAAAATATTACGAGGATCGAGGAAGGCGAAGCAACGATCTTCCCGACCGTTAACGAACAACCGGTGCCACTCGAACGACTCGATGGAAAAGTTCGGCTCGAAAACGGAGCCAGACCGTGGAAACGAACGATCGAACGAGCCAACGAGAATTGAAAAAGGAACGCGGAAAACTGGACCGGTGAATTGAACTCCGGTGCCCGGTGAATTTCGCTCGACGATTTGTGTCTGGTTCGGGGAATAAGAGCGAAAGAAAAGAAACGGTTCGACTCGGCGGGGTTCCGTCGGATCCTGTGTTCCGCGAAGCGGTGAAAAAGCCTGGAAAACCTTTCGAAAGGAAACGATGCTTTTTGGGTCGGCCAGGATTACGATTTCCGTCTCGACGGGACGTCTCACCGAGCCGTGATAATAGAGCTTATCGCGAGCAACCGGCCGGCCGGCCGGCATTATTTAGACACGAAGGGGGAGGAGACGAGGTGAACCACTCGAGGTCCCCACTCGGCAAGTTTCCGCCAACTATGGCTACTTTGGCTCGCGAAACTCTCCGTCGAACTGTCTTCGAGGTCTTCCCGGCTTCGAATCGGCTATCGGGCCCGATGGGGACGCGATTGCGCAACTTTTACCGCCGACCTAGTTCCTCCGTCTCTGGAAAATCATTCGTCGTAACTTTACTCGCATAGAACCGCGCGACAAAGGAGAACCGCGCGCTCGAATTCCCGGCAAATCTTATCGTGACCCTCCTTTCTACGGATAAGATTCCACCATCGAGACGATACATCCGCTCGAACCGATTAGATCGAGGAAAATAGTCCCGGCGATGCTCGGTGAAACGGGACCATTCTACTCCTCGGTCTATAACCGGCGAATGTAATCGCGAGACGTATTATTTGGAAAACAATTTTTCTCCGGGAAGAGAGCGTTTCGACGTCTCGAAATCCGATTAAAGTTTTTCGGAAAAATTCTTTCTTTTTTTTTCTATTTTCTCGATAGTTGGCGGACTATTTTGGAAACTAGTTTACGAACGCGTCCCGGAAAATATCGCGACGCGTTCGTCCCTGTTTATTTTTTAAACAAACGTTCGACGATACGCGCATCGATAACGGGAGAAAATCGATTCGAACGACCACAGACGAGATATCTCGATTCATCGACCCGAATATTCGATTATCCGCGCGATTGAATTTTCCGCGCCGTCTGACGGGAGTAAATTTCTTCGTAGCGAGCCGGATGACCTGCATCGATCGCGGTATGCGACGACTTGACGGTGCTGCGGTTACCAAAACGAATCACGTCACGGTTAATGTCCAGATTTAATGTCCGAACGACGGTTTAAATCCGATACCGGTTACGGGATTAACGGTGTACGTCGATCGTGGATCTCGCGTCGAGATCCATCGTTCTCGATCGAGTAATCTTCCTTGTCCGTCGCGCGTAATTTAAAAGCTTCCCTTGCATAGCTGGGATAAAGGAAGATGGGTCCTGCGAGGAGTCGCGAACCGTATCGAGTCAGACTTCGTACCTGCAGTGGATTAAGACCGTGCAAAAATTACTCGACGCTCTATACACCGAGAAAACGAACGGTTGGTCTTTACAAGGGGTTACGGACCGTATCGAGTCAGACTTCGCGAAGCCTGCAGTGGATTAAGACCGTGCAAAAATTACTCGACACTCTGTACGCCGAAAAACCGAACGGTTGGTCTTTCCAAGGGGTTACGGACCGTATCGAGTCGGCCCTTTTGGTCAGACTTCGAGGAGCCCGCGGTACGTTACAAAAAGAGTTAGTACAGTATTGGTCGGATTGACGGATAGTGCAGTCATTTACCTTTTAAACGAGCGTGAGAGCATTAAAGCGCGATGATTTTCAACGATGTTAGAGCCATTATGTAGCAGTAGCGCAGACTGCTCGTCTGACCATAGACGGGGGTCACACTACTCGTCTGAACATAGACAGGGGTCTTACTACTCGTCTGAACATATACAGGGGTCATACTACTTGCCTGAACATCGACAGTGGGTCGTACTACTTGCCTGAACATAGACAGAGGGTCATACTACTCGTCTGAACATAAACAGGGGGTCATACTACTTGTCTGAACATAGACGGGGATCACACTACTTGTCTGAACATATACGGGAGTCACACTACTTGTCCGAACATAGACAGTGGTCACACTACTCGTCTGACCATAGGCGGAGTTTACACTACTTTGTCTGACCACTGACGTGGTTATACTAGTTGTCTGAACATAGAGCTATACTACTCGCCAGGTCGTGGACGGGATTATGCTACATGTCCGGCCGTGGACGGGTTATACCACTCGTCTGATCTTGAACGGGGTTATGCTACATGTCCGACCATGGACGGGGTTATATTACTTGTCTGGCCATAGACGGGTGTTATACCACTTCACGTTTGCGGTAGATTAAGACGGACGCAAAAATGACTCGACACCGTCCACATATTCCTTACACACGACACTACGTTTCCCCTTATCCGGAGAATTATCTTTCCAGCTCCCAGCTATATGTACATTCCCCTTAACACGGAATCTGATCTTTCCAGCTCCCTAGCTCGCACCGAACGCTGCCACGTAATACACAAGGCGATACGTGTAGCTCGCCCACCCTGTTCTCGTTGTTATTTTCGCAATAATCGAGCCACACGGGTTTAGTTATAAGGTAGAAGATATTTGCGGACACGAGGGGTTGGAACACTCGGGATACACCGCACCTAGATCGATACCGATCGATTCGGGGTGGTCGACGATCGGAGTTTCGGACTCTACTTGAACACTATTCGCGAAGAACGATCCAACGGAGGGTAATTCCTCGAGAACCGAAGAATCGCGTAAATTAACAACGCGTAAACTTTTTCTTCGGTCGTAGCTTCGCGAATCGATGCACGCGGTGTACGATCTATCGAGCTACCACGGTGTTCGAAACGAAAGAACGAACGAAGCACTTCGATCGGTTGGCACTCGATGGTGTTTTGTACATACGGATCCAAAGTGGTTTCGATTCGTTCGTACTTACCGGGCCTCGCGATGGATGTGTTATCGAACGGAAGATGCGCGCGCGTGCACTTCCAACCGGTCGCGGTACATTTCTTCTTTTTTTTTTTCTCTCTTTTTTTGGCTCTTCGCGCGTGTCCGTGTGCGAGTGTGAGCGTACGGAGCTAGTGAATGTTGCGTGTGTGTACGTGTCTACGTATCTATTATGCGGAAACGGGGTTGAGGGTGCGGATAAACGATACTTTTTTGTCGCAGCTGCCACTTCTCGTGCGCGGAGCGACTTGGCCGCACCGGTGCATCCTGAACGGAAGGGTGCTTGATGAGAGAGAGAGATAGATCAGAGCTGCAGCGGGCTAAAGTCGAACGTGACAATGAGGGCGCGGCTGAGAATCAAGGGGAGAGGGCCGAGGACCGAGGAAGGAGGGTCTGTCTTGTACCCTTGAATATTTATACCTTTCCACGATTCGACTTGCACTCGTTTCGCTCGCACCCTTTAAATTCGATCGTTCTCGCGTCTCGATCCGACCAAAGTTGCTCGATGAGGTAAGATTTTTCAAACTCGCGCGAAACTGAATCCCTTCGCGCGATCGTTCTGCTTGTATTCGATTCTGAGCGAAGTTATCCTCGCATTTCTCCGCGTGCGTCCTCGTAAAGCCAAAACTTCCGAACGAAACACCGCGTAATCGAAACGCAATGAAAATTAATCGAGACGAGAAAAACACTGGCTATTACGAGGACGCGGAACTTCGCGAAGATCGAAAGACCGCCGAGAACGCTGAAGGAGCGAAAATATTTTCCGGGGAGAAAGCCATGGAATCGTGAAATGAATGTTTGCCTTCGATTCTCTTACGTACGTATCTGAAAGGAAACGTTTAGTATACGGAGGATACGGCAAATCTCGTCGTAACGAAAACCAATCGTCGGGAAACCTGTACGATCATTGTCGGGTACTTTTAAAGGGGTTGTCGACGAACACTAACGAAGTAGAAAAGTGTGTATCGGTCGGACACGTTGGCCGAGTTTCGTCTCGAGGCTTTCTCGAAGAGAAACTCGTCCAGTACCGAGAAAATAATTCCCTAGGTTTTCGTCGCGAATTTTGCCGCACCCTGTGCCACGGAATTTGCAACGTGCACCAAAATATTGAAGGAAACATCTGTAAAGAAATAGCGATTAAAGGTTACAGTGATCTACTACGATGAATAGTTCGTAAAAGCTAAGAAAAGGTATCGCTGAAGGAAAAAGAGGCAAACGCTACGAAAGGGGGCTCCGGTTACGAAACGAACGATGGAATCGGGTTAAGCGAACGTAAAAGTCAAGCTCGCGAGTAACAATTCGATGGATCGTTCGTCGACCCGAGAGGAGACACCGCGAGCCAGTGGCGCTTAACGCGTTACACCGCGAGACAGACTCGGACACCGGTGTCGGTGTGTCCTCTGGATCTCCGAGCGACCGAAATGCTTACGAAACGTGCCCGAAACCCTCTTCCGGAAGGACGGGGCTCACAAACGGAAGTCTGGGACACTATCTACCGCGCGATGCGTTCCGAAAGTCGCGTTCATCGACGACGACGAGAGATCGATACTTTTCGGAACACTTCGCGCTCCGATCGTGCTACGGAGGAATACATATATCGTAATACATCGACCAAAGGCATACGACGCGGGCAAAGTGACGATACACAGAAGCATGCACGCGGTTCGTGTGTTTATTTCTTTTTTCTTTTTTTTTTTTTTTATCTTTTTTTTGGTTGCCAAAGCTATGGCGCGATGAACGCGTCGCGATAACGGGCCAGTTTCGTTCGGCGGTAGACCGAGGTATATTCGAGCGGCATAAGTTTAGCAACCAGCGGTGCACGGATTGGCGAAACGATACACAGAACGCGGAAGAAAGAAAAAAGAGATAGGGGCATGCGACTCACCAATGCCTGGGCGGCGCTCTGGTGCTGCAAGCAAGAAACACCCAGTTACAAAATCACAGTAACGACAATCGAGTAGTTGTATCGTTGATGGTTTTCGTGATTTCGCTAAGGCGGCGGCGGTGGCGGTGGCGGCGGCGGCGGCGGCGGCACACTCACACGTATACAAATGCAGTGCTCGCGGTTAAGCGTTTCACATCGATCAACACATTGTGCACATCGAGATCGCGGAGCGAACGGAAAGCGAGGCGGCTCGCGGTCGAAGGTCGCGGCTCGTTCCGTGTAAACCGAGAAGAAACAAAGAAACAAAGAAAGATAAAGAAAAAGAAAAGAAAATCTAACGAAACGGAGAGCCCTTGAAAGTTTTCGATCGTGCGAATAATTGCGACCTTCGATCGACCACGACGCCGCGACGCGTTCGAGTTCGGTTCGTTTTGTTCGCGACATCTCGCAAAGCTTGCTGGAAAGCTGGGAAGAGGATTGGTCGTGTCTTTGCGGCAACGAGCGCGTTTTCGTTTGCTTCGTAGCGGTTACGAGGCCGGACTAGGATCGCGTCGCGGTGTATTCGAGGTGTCTCGATCGATGGACGAACCGGACGCGACGCGGGGAACAGGTACGAGGTCTGGAGTAATTAAAACAAACCGACGGAGCGATTTTCACCGAGTCGTGGTGTTTGCGCGCCGGTGTGTTTGAACGCGTCGATTGGAGCGACCGATCTCGCACGGCCGCGTTTAACTTTTCCTAACGCGAGACTACGCGTTCCCATGTATCGGTAACTCGGCTGGGACAGCGTCCCGACGCTCGACGGTCGTCCCGTTACCGCGAGAACCAACTTTCTTCACCGTGCCGGGCAAATATTCGAAATCGAGCGAACCGAACGTCACGGATCGCGAGAAGTGTTCTCCGAGACTGGACACCACGCGCGCGATAAACGAATATAAAAACGCGGATCGATTACCGATTCCATGCAGCGAGAGTAAATCCAGGGAGTGAATTATCCCCCATGGGGTCCTACGGTTTCGAAATTACACCCGCGCTGGGATTTCGAACACCGCGATCCTTTCCTACCAAGATTTATCCGCGTCGTGTACCGTAAAGCAAACATTGTACTCGCGTTATCCCGTGTACTCGCAAACGGGGACAATTCTCGACGTACACTCGATCGACTGTTATTCGGATAAGCTTCGTATTTCGTCTATCTTCGACTCGCTCTTCGAGAACGAGACACAGTTCTCTTCGATCGAAACCAAGGCGAATGGACCGCTAACAACGTTGAACAACCATGAGCGACACTCGGTAAAAGTTCGATTGGATCAACGCGAAGGGGAACGCGAGGAGTACGCGTATTTGATCGTGCACTCTCTAGCGCGATAAAACATTCGAAACGATACGGCGACCGGATTACACCAACGTACTCGAGACGCGAAGGTTTCGCTTTTAAGCAAAGTTTCGCCGCTGGAAGTTTTCGTGGCCCTTCCGCTCCTTAACGAGAACGGAGGATTCCTTAATTGCGTGTTTCCTCGCGGAGAAACCCCGACCGAGATACCTATAGCTCCCGCTTTGAACGATTCTCGCGGCGAGAACGCGAGGCATCGTTTTTTGCGAAAGTTTCGCCGCGGTTGCAAACGATTTGCTCCGATCGAAACAACGGGATTGGCGTTAAGTTACATTTCGAAGGGATCGGTATCCCTACGAATCGGTAAAGTCGAACAATCTCCGTGGAAAAGAACGAAGTTATTCGCGAAGTTATTCTCGTTGTCTTCCGAGCTCTTCGGACCGTTCACGGTATTCGCTGTATAATTCACGATATCGGAATACATCGGTTGCACAATATTTTCATTTTTTATTAACCTTCTATTGAATAATGCAACCGAACGGGAAGCCAATAAAAGGAATCCGCGCCGAGGAGCGGCCGAGGTAATTTCAACGGATTTGTTCTCTCGCGAAGACATCCAGCACCGGGCTTGAAATTTATTCGTTTTGAATATTGATACGAAGAAATAATTTCCAGAGGTAATTCGTGAAAAACGGTGGGTCAAGACGCGATCGAGTCGAACCAAGAGAACTTCCCGAAACTTTTCACGTTGATGTCTGTAATACTGATGGATCGGGGAAACTTGTTACGCGCTCGAAATCGCTTCGTATCGCTGCTGCTTCTTCGAAACGAAGACCAGGGCCACTCGTTCGCATAAAATCGCTCGCGTTGGATCGTAATTGACAACGAGAGGATATCGAGGAACGACGAAAGCATTAAAGACGAATCTCCAGACGACGAACGCCCGACGAAACCGCGAGAACAATGTGGAAAATTTAACCGCGGAAAAACAATTTTTAGTCATCGCTCAACCGCGAAATAATTGTAAAACGGTAACGTAAATACTTCCGAGCACTTACCGCGCTTCGAGCGAATTTATTTATCTCGTCCTCTTTGTATTATATTTTTAGTAGATCGTTCGATAAGAAACGGAGCTATCAGTCGTTTAATTTTTTCTAAGGACGGCACTACCGTTTCACAAACACGTGTAAAGTTTCGCGTAGATTGATCGATTCGTTCGAATATTTACAGTTGTTCAAAGTTAAAGTGTCGTGGTATGATTTTACAACGAAAGACACGACGAAACTTATCGAACAACCTGGTATTTATCGAGTTCTAAATTAAAGTGCCAAAAATTCGTCGAAACGCGAGAAAACACTCGGAAGAACGTTACGCGATTGATAACTGTTCGATCGGTGAAAAGTCGCGAACGATACCGTGGATGGTGGATCTTTGAAAAATGCTCGGGCATCGCGCGTTTAACCGGAAGTCGGCTCGCAGGGACCTCGAGGCACCGCGTTGAAGGATATTAATTGCCGTGATCTTTTTATCGAGTTCTCGCGGGCAGGCAAAGACCAATACCCTGAAAGTTGACCTGGATTCTCGTCGTCGTTACCAGAATCGATGTAACTAATCGCGAGTTCTGCGCCCGACCGCGATAACTCTGCTCGACCGATCGAACAAGACCCTGGCCGAACACCGCGTCTGCGAATTATTGTCCGATTTAATTCACGAGGATCGTTCGCGAGCCGCGATTTCCATTCCCATCGTCGCGAATCTCGAGCGTTCTCGAGTGCTCGGGATTGGGTCGATCGACGGTTATCGAAACTTTTTACCCTGCTTGAAATATAAGAAACCTGTGTCACGGGGTGGAAGAATACATCGTTTTTACGTTTCGCGGATAAACCACGGAGGAGAGGTTGCTCGTGGCAGCCATCGAGGTCGAATTTTCAACCTGGAATCGATACCGCGAGGAAAGAATCTCGGTTAGGAGGGAACGTACGGTTCGCGTACTCGAAAACTCGCGCCACGAGTATCGAAACGATCCTTGTATCATTATTTCGTTCGTGAAACACAGGTTCGAACGATCGGTTCGAGTGGCGACTCGTCCGACGCGCTAGCGCGCGCTTTTCGTCGCGACGATTTCGTTTCCCGGTTCTCGGTTGGTTCTCGACGCGTCCGTAACGAACAATCGCGAGAAATGTTTTTCTAATTACGACGGTTAATTGTACGCCTGACGAAACGGACTATAAACTCGACCCGCATTGCTCGCGAAGGAACTCTAATCAAAAGTTACGCTTAAATCCGAGCGACGGGCGTCCCTAATTGGAGGGTAAATTAAACTTCCGCTGGGCTCGCACGGTCCGGGACCAAGGGGGATGGAAAAATAATGGTAGGCCGCTTATCCCTGGTGTCGAATCCGCGCGACGCTTGATAAATTCATCGCGTTCGAAATTTTCAAAAGAGAACCGCTCCTTCGGTTGTTCTTCCCGGTGTTTCGTCCCGGCGATCGATGGTAACGGAAACCTTGTTTTTCTCGAGCGCGACTCGCAACTAAAACAAGTAAAAAGCGCAACGCTACGGAACGAGAAAACTTGACAAATGGGAGAAGAGTCCGGGCGCACCCGCTCGCCCGCACCCGCCCCGAACCGAGTTTTCCAACTGCAGAAATAATTTGACGGAATGCATAATGCGAGGAGTTTTCAAATTTACCCAATCTCGCGGCAACTCGATTCCAAGAACCGACGGGGAAGCGGATAAAAACACCGGTGCGTTTAAAAACGAAACGAATCGCGACAGTCTCTCTAATGCAATGTCAAAGCCACGCGCATGGGATCGATTTCGCGGCCGATTTCACCCAGTGAACGATTCCACGATTTTTCGATCATTCGCGGAGGTTTCGATACAGACTTGGGATCCCGAATGCATCTCGCGTCACGATTCTTCTCGACCCTGTCCGTTGCAGTTCGGTGTCTTGGGTGAAACGAAACGTTTCGAGAGTCCTCGCGAGAAGCTCAATTGGGACGATTTCCACGGGAAATTGTTCGACGAAAGAATTGTTCTTTCGGTGGACACCTCGTGCTCGCGATTCGTGCTACATTTCCAAGGATCCCTGCTACTGTTACGGACGACCCGGGCGACTATTGTTCGATCAACTCGGCGCCATCTCGCGACGCGAGCGCGTCTTTCCATTTCCGTGTACACCGTGGCTGCGAGATTCGCGATGCAAACGGGATCAAGGAGAATTCCACGGCTCGATGTAAGACGAAAATCGAGAATAACGACGCTCTTATTTCGAGACGCGGGATCTCCCTGACCCGGTTCCTACCGGGAATTCTGGCCCGCGATCTACATCCCGGAGACCCTCCGTCCCTCTCGGTGGTGTCAGAATCCTCACCGAAATTTCACTCGTTCGAGACGAAACGTTCGCGCGCGGATTTGCGCGACAGATCGAAACGGACGTGTCTCCGGTGCTTACCGCAGCAATCGTCGATGATTTACGAGCGAGGAGACGCGCGGCAACTAATTCATCATTCGACGCGTTCCAAATGCAACGACACCTTCCCTGCAACCCCTCCCTACCCGGATTTCGTGATTCGCGACGGTTCAGACGTCCCGAACGGAAAATATTCCGCTACCCGAGAATCGTTGGAATCCTCGTGCGGACGAACCTCGCGATCGTCTTCGAAACGAGACGATATCGTCCGCGATAGAAATCGTCGCGCGACTCGGAGCGATCTCGAAACGAAGAGAGCGGGGACACGATCGTTTTCGCGTGGTTCGTACTAAAAGAAACGCACACGGAAAAAAAAAGAAAACCCCCGTAGCGAAGGTAGAGAAAATTCAGCAAAAAGGAGAAAATATCCGGAACGCTCGAGTTTCAAAATTTCCGACCTTTTTATTCCCCCCGCTTTAATCTTCCCGCATCGGTTCGCGTACCGTTGCGCAATTTTTCTCGTTTTATCGCGGAGCGATTGAAGTTCGTGAAGAGGACTGACTGCGTACAACCGATCGATACGTTCGTTAAACGCGTTAAACCGCGCTCGCGCAGCTACGATTCGCTCGCTCGAATTCGCGACCAACGACCAACGGTGTTACAACAATACGATTTCGAGTCGCGTAACCTTGTATGCACCGGGAGCGGTTCCGTGTCCTTAAATCCTGCCTGAATTTCGCGTCGCGATCGGTTCGCGTGTTCGCGTGATTTCGAGGTAACGATTGGACGAGAACGGACTCTCGGTTGATTACGTTATCAGCGTGCACGTGGAAAGATAGAAATCGGTAGCTAGTCGGGAGAGATCCGCGCCGAGCGGACTGGACCGAGCCGATCCGATACCGGTTAACATTTTATGTAACGCAACGAAGAAGAGCGAGAGGGTTTAGCGGACGATCGCTCGACCCGTCTCGACGGTTGTAGTATATCGTCGCGGCGAGGTTAAGCGCGGAAGGGCCTCTGTCGAATCGATTCGACGATGGGTGGAGAGCCTCTGCAGACTGCAATGCCGTAGCTTCCCCGAGGAGAGGAAGATTTCACGAGGCGGAACCGCCACCGGCGACGACGACGACGAAGACGAAGACGACGACGACGACAGGGAAAAGATGGAAATGGAAAAGAGGGAAAAGATGATGAGACGGTGTGCGAGAGCGCGCGTTCCGAGAGACCACCGTTCAACGAAGGAAGCTTTCTTCTTCTTCTTCTTCTTCTCCTCGTTCGTCTTCTCCTAGCCCCCTCGCACCACCGTTTCTTTTACTTCTTTTCCCTCCCGACTTATTGGACGTCTCCTCGCGTTTACTCCCGTGGAAATCCTTCCCGACGACGAGGATTTTAAACTCGTCCGCGAGCAACCCGCTCGTGACCCCGCGCGTTAACGCGGACCCTTTAATCTTTCGATTGCATCCGACGCGAGCCTCGAGCCGCGTTCTACCATCGCGCGTGAACGTTCGCGCGTTTCATTTTCAGCCTGAAAGCATCGAACGGAATTTCCTTAATGCTCCCTGTAGAGAAACACGCGACAACGAGAACACTGTCCGAACGAATTCCCCACCATTCGTTCCGTCCCCGATGTGTTACCGTGTCGTATCGTTCGCTTTCGGTCCTGAATAAACATTTCGCGCGACGCGTTTCGTTGCCTCGCGCCGAGCACGGAGATACGGGAACATTCTACCGCGAATTACAAACTCGGATCGTCGTCCATGCACGGTGAACACCGAAAAACGACACGGTTTCCGGTCGGTGGCCGAAGCAGATGATTCTGGAAGCACGCTCGCGGTACTTTTGTATCGAGCGATGCAAAACTATCTACTCGAAGAAGCAAACTGCCACGAAAAGTACAGCGCACGCTTCTTGAGGTAAGAATTCCCGTGCCAGGAATGATATTCGTGAGAAAGTTTGAAAAAAGTGTGTCGCGTGTGCTTGAAAAATGCCACCGATTTGTATGCAAAGTATAAGGGCGCAAGCGATAGCGTCGTCTCGAAAAATCGATTTATTTCCTCGAGAGGAATAGTCCGTTGGTACCACGTGCACTTGGAACAGTCTTATACGGGGTAGTCCAGTAACCGAGAGCGTTTTATTATGTATTTCAACGACCTTCGATGACCTTTCGTTCGAGGTAATCGCTTGGCTATCGGAAGGTACGAGTATAGCGTATCGTTTTTCAGTCTTGGACACCGTTGTACGTCGAGGGTGAAATCGTAACAGTTATCAACGACGATTCTCTGCTTCCGCGTTGCTTTCGTCTCGCGAGTTTCCCTCCTTTTGCTACGGTTTCGAAAAAACGAAAGCGTCGAATGATGCGCAAACGCGACACAGTTTCGTAACGAAATTAAATCGGAATATCTCCGCGCGCGAGCGCTAAATTCCGATCAGGGGAACTCTATCTGTATACAATTATGCAGTCATTAGCGTGCCGAGCGGCCGTTTTCAGCGATCACTAATCAGTGTCAATAAGAGAATTATATTTCACGCCGCGGACGTTGCGTCCGATCGACGCCCGCGTTTCCATTGTTTCGATGTATCGAGCTCGGGTTACGAGATGAAATAAAAAACACGGAACGAGAGTATATCGTCGCGTTGAAATTCGCAAAATTGACAAAATCGTGGGACTCGCGACCTTTCGATACACTCGATACCGTGCGTCAAACTTTCGAACGCGTCTCGGACGGTTGCGCGATCGATCGACCTAAAATTTATCCAAACATCGAACCTACATCCCGACCGGATAAAAACGCAGACGGTGCCAAAGACTGAATATTTCCGATCGAAGCCATTTCCTCGACCTTTGAAATTCTTGCTTCGTAAAAGCAGATTCTCTCGTCTTGCGTTACCGAATGCGAAAAAGCAGCAACGGAATATCGTTTCGAAAAAAAAAAGTACTACGTTGCTCTAAAGTCTATCGTACAAGCTGTCTAGCCACTACCAGCGATCGTTCGATCCCGTGGAGAAAACTGTTGGCGAAGAAGCGTCGATTTTCGAGCCGAAATCGCGAACACGCGCTAGCGGACCGAATCGGACGCGATTCGAAACGGTGGCGCGAGCAAAGAGGAGACGAGACAATTTATCCGCGGTAATCGTCGAGATGCTCGGATAGCGCGTTCAGAATCGTGACGGCTTTTAAAAATAACGAGAACGCCGACAGTCGACCGCTTTGTCTTCGCGACAGCGCGATCGTGCGCTTCGCTGGTTTATCAGCCGCGATCTGGATAACGCAATTAGCGTTACGACACGGTCTCCGCGGCGCGATCCATCTTCTCGACGCGCGAATAAAAATTTCTCACCCGGAGTCAGCTGCTCGAGCGCGAAAACGTAATCGTCCCGGCAAAATATTATGCAACGCCGTTGCATTACGAGCGAACGAGCGAACGAGCGAACGAGCGAACGAGCGAGCGAGCGTGCGCGAGCGTCTGTCTCACCTTCCGCGTTTCAACGTGCACGAAACGATAACAACGAGCATCGTCGTCGAGCGCCGGAATATCGATTACGGCCGATTCTCGGTCGCATCCTCTAATTGAGGATCGTCCTTTAACGTTGCATAACCGAGCGCACTGAACGAGATACGTCTCGAGTTCGCGCGTATCTACGAACGACTGTATCGCGCTGATACGCGTACTCTGCAGAGTCCAGTGGACGTTAATTGTGAATAATTTGTAAGTCGAAGACATTCACGCGAAACTGAATCGCGTGTACAGTTTCGAAGATTTTATAGAAAATTTAGTAACGAAAAATCGAGCATTGTACCGAAGTATTGTTACGCGCGTTGCATACCTGCACGGTCGTATATACCGAGATCCGTTTGAGCGAATTTTAATCGAGCTTCTATCCACAACTTTGCGCATTTATTTTTTATTAAACATTCGGGAAATGTTCCCGGAATCGTCCCACGTATCCACGAAAATACGATTCACAAACCAAAGGGTTCGTCGATACGATAAAGCGATCGGAAAAGCTCGTGGCTTCTTTATCAACCGCGGCGCTTTTTCTCGAAACTTTGCAAATAATTCGACACCGATCGCGGCTCTTGAACGTCGATTATGAACAATCGTCGAGCGAGCTGCGGACGAAATTTACGACTCGATCAATAGAACGTAAATCCGAATAAATCGAATCGACCGAATCGAATCTTTCACGGTGCAATTAACTTACACACTCGTCAAGGACGGGAGATTTCGATCCATCGGGGAAACCTCTCGACGACCTGGGTCGAATCGATCGATCCTGTCGAACCAACCGAAATCGAACGATCGAAAAACGGAGCGTTGCGAACCGCGGCCGATCCGGTCGCGTTTTCCCCGTGGAGCGGACTTCCCTTTGGAATAGCGTCTCGTTTAAATAAAATATGAACGCGAGAGAACCATTCGGGATCGAGAAGGCAATGATCCGACGGAAAGATAAATGGAACCTAACTGAAAAGTATGTAGCAGCGATCGCGAGAGAGGAAAGAATGTAAGGAAAATTGAAAAATAATGGCCCACCGGATCCCCCGAGCGATCAGTCAATTTGAACGAACTTCGATCTCCACGAGAATCGAAGGAAAAAGTATGTAACGATGCAATAGCTGCTAGAAGAGGTTCGCTGCCGAATTTCCTCTCCGATTGTCTCGATTCGATCTCGAGCGGACGACATTCCGAAGGGGGATGTCGTGTATCTCGCGGAGGTGAGCGTTCAATTTTTTTTTTCTTTTTCTTTTCTTTTTTCTCTCGAACGACGTCGATCCACCCCGAAGGAATCGTGCTCGAGTTGGTATTTATCGGCGACGATAAAGCGTCCGGTGTCTCGTTTCGGTGAAAGAATAGCGAAACGTTAACGATAAATACCCGTTGGAATTTCCCGGTTGTTTGGACGACCGATCGGCAAAGGTCGGTCCGAAACGCGTTTCTTCGTTGCCGAAAATTGGAACAGCCGCGCTAATCTGACCGTACGCGAACCGTACGCCGTGCCACTTTTTCGCGACCCGATTGTCTATGGATGCGGAAGATGACCCGGAAAATAGAGAGAAACGTCGACGGGCAGCGAGAGATAACGGCAGATTGCTCGCAGCACGGTTATACAACGATAAAGAGCGAGTCTCGGTTGCGAGAAACGTCGATGCCGATGTCGATGCAATCGGTACCCTCGCCGAAAAAGGAAATCGAAACGGTGAAATCGAATTTTAAATGCGACACGGGCTCGATAAATGCTTTCAGAAATTTCTTAACGAACGCGTGATTCGATCGAACGTGTCGTATTATACATTCGTTGACCGACAGCACGCGTGTTCAGTTACGAATGTAACTAAATTCCGTTCGAAACTCTCGAGCGTTACTTTTCGACGCGACACCTTTCGTTTCGGTGTAGGTAGAAATTTTCCGTAATTTTCGACGCTGGACCGAACACGGGGGAAAAAGAAATTCGAAAACGGGAAAAATCAAAATTCGAGAGAATTCCAAAGGTAATCGTTTTCCGTTCGTTTTTTTTCTATATTCTTATATATATAGAGAGTATATATATAGAATAAAATGGTTCCGTACGGACCATCGTGTACGAGAAAATTGATTCCGAAATAACGCGAGGATTTGATTAAAATTCGATTTAATGGATCTCGCTACAGACCGTGGCGTTTGTACGCAACGTGTTCGGTAATCGTTGGTAAAAAAAAAATTGCAGCGTGCACTATCGTTATAGTCGATGGTGCACACCGTGTCTCCGGGCGTTTGTTTGTCCTTTTTATTTAGCGAGGGAAAAAAATTGCCACCATTTTGGTGGGGCGTATTTTGGATGAAGCTGTATCGGTACGCCGCGAGATTAAATCGTTCCGCCCATGGGCCGAGAAAAAACGGAAACTGGAACGAAACGAACGTCGTTTCCGCTGGTTTTTCTACAATTCCGGTACAATTCCGAACTGTCTATGCACGCGCGATAAGTGTTCCAATTAACGCGCGCAACGATTTCTCGCACGAATTTTGTTCGTCGAGATCGAGCTTGCGCGTTCTTCCTCGACGAGTTCGAGGATTGGGCGAGACACGATGGACCGGGTGAGGAGAAACGATACTCGTCGATCGAAAATCGAGTGTCTCGCCCACTCCCCTCGCCAGAGAGAGATAGGATTCTCGAAGCCATCGGGGTTCCTTTCGATCGAAAACACGGAAGCAGCGGGGACGATCGATCGAACAGCGATAAACCCGATGTACGGAACCAAGCAGGAAAACGGCCCGTTTGCAAATCCTGTTCCATCGAGTAAAGTACACGGTTGGATAATCAGCCATCTCTCTCTCTCTCTCGGAGATCGACGCGACCGTTCGATTAAAAGCGAATCGAAAGAACGGGCGAAGCAAGTCCGGAACGAGGAATCCCGATAATCGGTAAAACGTGGCCAATGTCGCGACACGTTCGATTCACGTGAGAGAGAGAGAACGAATGCAGCGAACGTTGGTCCACGATAGAAAAGAACGGAGTAGCCGTGCGAGTTGGGCAAATGTCGCTCCTTACGAGAGTGAACGAAAAAAGGAGGGAACGATCGGTAACCGAGGTGATCGAAGAGCCCGTAAAAGGTGAGATACGGTGCGGTGGAGATCGATCTGGCGCGCGTAATAGTAAAAATGTGTATCGATTGACGGGGCTGGTCGAGTGGATCGGTTTCGTTAGTTGCGGCGCGTACGCGTTGTCGAACTGTGTGGGATTAATCGTTGGTGGTTCGGTGTGTACCGTACATACCGAGGGCATCAGCTGATCGGTGGACCTCACCCGGGTCACCTTGTTCCTGTAGACCACTCTCTTGGCGAATTTCTCCATCGGTTGGTTCCACTTCATGAAGCTCACGTACGCCAAATAGAATCCGAATAGCACGAGCGCCTCGTACCAGTGAATATAATTGTCACGGAAGAAGTAGATCAACGTGATCAGACTGGCGCTGTAAAACGTGCAGTCGCGGAACAGGGGCCACCATGTGAGGGAGAGCACCGTACGCGAGAATATTGCGCACATGCCGATCACGAAGAGGATATTGAAGACGGCCGAACCGACGATGGTGCCGATACCTACGTCGTCGAACGACACGAACACGCCGATTATCGATGTGAACAGTTCGGGGGCCGAACCGCCGGCAGCCATGAAGGTAGCACCCGCGACGTCGTCGGCGATCTCGAGTTTCTCGATGATCACGTCCAACGACGGGACGAAGAACTCGTCGCAGACGATCGCCAGAGCGACGAACATGTACACCACACCGATTACGTGAAGTATCACAGCACCGCGACGCCGTTCGTGGACGGTGAACAGATCCTCGGGGAACAGGGGGGCCTTCTCCTCGGTCATGTTGCCGCCGATCTTCTTGTGATGGTGATGATGAATGGAAGCGTTGTAACCGTCTTCCGCGTCCGGATCGAATTCATTGTTGTTGTTGGCGCCGTTCGATAGGACGGTACCGTTCCCCGAGTAAACGGACCAGGGCGTAGCTGTCGTGCTCGTGCTGGATTGCAGAATGATCGGATAGTTCGGCGCTGGTCTGTGTGCCGCGGAGGGCGTGGTACCGATCGCTAGGGCCAGTAGGGCCGAGGCGAACGCCGTGACCACCAATCGGCGCCTCCTGCTCGAGCAGCTGACCCGTTCGCCGCCGGTCGTCACGATCCTCGTCCTCGGTGGTGTCGACGGTGATGGTGTATCGTACCCTCGAGGACGTTCCTCGTTACCGAGTTCCCTACCGATCCGTACCCTGACCGCCACTTGGCGCCTGCTCCTCCAGTACGTAACCCGATTCCCGTCTCTCAAGATCATTATCGTCGACGGTGATGCCGATGCCGGTGTATCGTACCCTCGAGGACGTTCGTCGTCGTTACCGTGTTCTCCGACCGTATCCGCGGTGACCGCCACTCGTCTCGTCCTCCTCCAATATCGAAACCGATCACCGTCTCTCGTGATCATTAGCGTCGCTGGTGACGCCGGTGTATCGTACCCTCGAGGACGTTCGCCGTCGTTACCGAGTACTCCGTCCATCTCCTCCGTCCTCCTTCGTCCACCTCCTCCTCCCTCTTCTTCCTCTTCTTCTTCGTCGTCGTTTTCTTCTTCTTCTTTATCTTCTTCTCCGATATCTTCTTCGTCCTCTTCGTCCAGCACCCACTTGGTCACCTCGTTTTCGTCTTCTCCGACCACCGTGGTCGTCGTCGCCCTCGCCGTCGTCCTCGCCGTCGTCACCGTCGCCGTCGTCGTCATCGTTTCCTTCTCTTCTTCTCTAGCCTCCGTCGCCGTCTCCTCTTCCTCCACCACCACATCCACCACCTCCGCCTCCTCCACCACCTCCTTCTGCATGTCGTATCGTGTTGCGGCGCGGAGGGTGTACGCCAGCAGAGGTACCCTACTAAGGCTGGGTCATGTTGGAACACCGAGGAGCTGCTCTCGCATGCTCCTCCGGCTTCGATGGCTCCCTCCGACGAGCGGACCTACCTTTCACTGTTTTTCCGTTCTCTGGGTTGTTCGGTTGTTCCTCTCTCCCGTTGTTTCTCCGTAGACGAAACCCCTCCGGTGCGTTCGGCGACCAGTCTGTCCGTTTGTTTTCCTCTTGTTGTCTACCGGCTGGTCTTTCGGCCCGCGCCGATGTCTTCCCCTGTGATCCTCGCGCAGTCTCTGTCCTCTGTGTCGCGTTCGTTTCGTTCTTCTTTCTTCACCGAACCGCCCTCCCTCTCTCTCTCTCTCTCCGTCTCTGTCTCTCTCCCTGTCTTTCGTTTGGATTCGAGACGTTCCTCCCCCTCCCCCCTGGAGAGCAACGTCACTCGTATCGTTCGAACGATAACGCCACCGAGAAAACGTTCGTGGCGCGTACTACGATCTCTACGGTACTACTATTACTAACGTTGGATCCTATGGTAAACGCGAAGAAGAGAGTCGTCGATCCGCTCTTCGAGGCGAACGATATCACCGGATATCCCCGTCCTCCTCCTTCTCCTGCTTCCCGGCGGCGTCGTCGTCGCCGTCGTCGTCGTCTTCGTCGCCGTCGTCGCCGTCGTCGTCGTCGTCGTCGTCGTCGTCGTCGTCGTCGTTGTCGTCGTCGTCGTCGTCGTCGTCGCCGTCGTGGTCGCTAGGATGCGGTGGATGGTGCATATAACCCTGGATGGATATACAGGAGCAGCAGAACGGCGCCCCCGCCGCGATGCCCGCCCGCTGCACACTGGAACAACCCTGTTCCGTTCCGTTCCTCCCTCCGCCTCCCTTCCTACCTTTTCCACCACCTTGCCGCGTCTCCCTCCCTGTGTCTCGATCTCCCACCACCGAGGACCCCTTTTCCACCCCCTTCGCCACCGGTTCGCCGTCGGTTTGCCCCTCTTTCGCGTTCTCCGTTTCCCTCTCGTCGGTGGCTCGCGAACCCTCTCCCGTCCCGCGTTTCGGTTCCCTCGTCGATGCTTCTTCTATCTCGTTCGCCCGACATTGGATTCCTCCTCGTCCTCCCCCACCTCGACACCTTCCACGCGCGCCTCCTCGTCCCTCTTTCGTTCAACGGTACACCGTCCTCCGTTTTTCGCTATGTCGTCGTCTTTCTTCTTCCCCCTCCGTACCGTGCACGGTTCGCGAACGGATCGCATCGCTGGTTCCCTCTCGCTCGCTCACGGCGAACCCCTACACACGCTCCACACCCTGTCCGCGTCTCTTTTCCACCGACGCGGCTTATACCTCTTCTTCGACAACACCCACCCTCCCCGTTTCCCTCTCCGACGACTCGGGACTCCCGTTTCCTTCTCGCTCGCGCTGTTTATACTCGGTTCTCGGTGTCTCGGTCCCTCGGTCTCTTTTCGCGGCACTGTCCGCTCGTCGTTCCTTTCTCTTCCACCCTGACCCCTTTCTCCTCGCGTCGACGGAGGAGCCACCCTCCGATATCTCCCGTTTCGCTCCTACTCGTCGGTCTGCACCCTACTTTCCTCTTCGTTCAGCACGAAATTCCTCCCCATACCGTTCCAGCTGTCCGCGAGACGGTGGTGGTGGTGGTAGGTCGTCGAGGTGGGAGCCTGCGCACGTGTAAGCCCCGAGAGTAACGTACGTGTACGCTTCCTGGACGCGGGGTTGCGTGTACGTGTACGCGGGCGCACGCGCAACCCTCGCCGGGGCCTCCCGCTCGATATCGGAGAGTCGACTCTACGACTCTACGCTACGAATCCGCGTATACCGGGTGATCAACGCGATCCTCGTTCGTCCGCTCGTCGGCTGGTCCGCTCGCCGCGTACGGGTTTTTCTCGGCCAACGTGCGAGCTTCCAGTCCCCTCCGCTCCACCGCTCGGCCCCGTACGACGCACCACCGTGACAACACGAGAGGCTGGGGAATCGCCGGGAATGGATCGTTCCTTCTAAAGGCTCTTAAGGGTGCGGGATTATGGTTTCAGGAAATGTCCGACATCTTTGGGAAATCGTTCTCTCCCGTGAACGATATTCAAACGCGCCACCGGATCCTTTATCCCCGACAACATCTTGTATAACTTTTTTCCCCTTCTTGGATCTCCGTCTCGACTCGGACTGTTTCTCTGCGTTGTCTCGACTCTTTTTTATTCCTTCGAACCCGGACCGTAAATAAACCGTGTTCGTTCGGGGTACGCGCGTACGCGATAACCTACACTCGTACTCTTTATTGTTCGCTAGTGCGTGATTACTTCGCGCTGGAAATCCTCCGTTCGCGCGACGATCCGCGCGCACTGTAGCTACGTGTACGGTAAAGACGTTTAACAACGACGTTGGATGCCACCATAAATCAAACCCGTCTCTTGGAATTTCGACGGTACGCAACGGGTGATCGCTGGAGAACGCGACCGATCGTCGATCGCGAAACAGAAGAGAAACGCGCTTCTCCGGGATCGGAACATCCACTTCTCGAAGGGAAGTTTCGGCTCGAGCTATTCTTTTTCGAAACCGGTGTTCAACCTTTACCCAAACGATACTGTCGCGGGTTAGATAACGTCGAAACTTGGAGCCAGCGGTTCTTCCCAACCTTCTTTTCCGCGCACCGCGCAACCACGGCTATCGGTCCTTGACTTTGCGGAAGGTCTATCGAATTACTTCCAAGGAGACGTTCGCAACGGTCGTTTGAGAACGTCGCGTTACGCGGTGCATTAAAACGGAGTCGATCGTTCGTTTTGCGACGAAAAGAAAGCAGAGATTTCAATCGTCGCGTTCGCTCATCCCCCGTCGAAATAAAAATACTTTAATTTTCCCCGTTACTCGTTTTATCCCTTGCAAGTATAACGGAGGCTTTGCGCAGATGCGAGAGCCAACTTCGAAGAGACCGACAGAGATGAAGAAAGACGAGCACGACGATCGTCGGTCGATGAAACCACGCGGGCAATTATTTTTTCGATTAAAAATGCACGAGGTCTGCCAACGCGTGTCGTCCAGGGTTCGAGTATCGCTGGTTGAGAACCGTCGCTTTAAACAATACCCCCAATACCCGGTATCGCTCGAGCGATCCAAGTTTTGAGCTCTACTTACGAGTAAAAGAAATTCTCTGCGCAATGAAACACCCTCGAGATCTCTCCCGCAGAAACTGTACCGGCATCGACCGGCAGCCGACTTCGCTAGATAAAACATGCTCGCGATTTACGTACGATAAAGTTCCAGGCCTCGTTAGCGAACATTACCGCGAATTTCGATCAGATACGTTACCTGAAATAATAACCCACTGTCACCCGCGGAATTACTAGCCACCGTCGTCCCGGCTATCGCCAACGTATTCGCTACGAGGGAATTAACATATCTAATACAACGCCGCCCTAACGACGACAACGACGAGCTTAGCGCCGCCAAGTTCGTAATCAGGGCCACACACTCGAATCGAGGTGCAACCGCTGTGCATAGTATGCCGGCTGCATTCCCTGGCCCGGCCGCACGGAACGTAATCGCATCGCGTGCGTTCTTACGACTCTTTGCTCTTCGTACGATCGCGTTCCCCGAGTCTCCGGGAACGATCGGTTCTCAACGATCCTGCTACGTCTCCGGGAGAAATCGGTTCTCAACGATCCTGCTACGTCTCCAGGAACGATCGGTTCTCGATAATCCTACCACGTCTCCGCAAACGATCGGTTCTCAACGATCCTGCTATGTCTCCGCGAACGATCGGTTCTCAACAATCCTGCCACATCTCCAGGAACGATCGGTTCTCAATAATTCTACTATGTCTCCGCAAACGATCGGTTCTCAACAATCCTGCTACGTCTCCAGGAACGATCGGTTCTCAACAATCCTACCACGTCTCCAGGAAGGATCGGTTCTCAACAATTCTGCTATGTCTCCGCGAACGATCGGTTCTCAACAATTCTGCCACGTCTCCAGAATCGGTTCTCGAAAATCCTGCTACGTCCCCCGACGGAGAAGTCGGCGTGTTCGTAAAGCGGGTCTCGTAAAATTTCACTACCGTGGCTCTCGAATTTTTACGATGTTCTCGCCGCGCGCGGGCGCGGTGTGTTTCCAAACTTTGGTAAAATGCGTTCTTGCACCGCGTACGTGGCCTCGTTTAATATCCGCGAAGATACCGTTACCACGGTCAGACGGTTGCGGCGAACTACGTTGAAGACGGTAGTCTTTGCTAATTGAAACTCGACCAATATTTGCTCCTCCGTCGCTCCGAACACGGTTCCCGAGCGCGCTCAAACGCACGCTCCTGGAACGAGTACACGGTTACGCGGTAAGTTCGTTATTAGGATTTTTCGGGCGTATACTTAGATCTTTTTTTTTTACACGACGAAGGGAAACGCGAAAGTTGCACGCGCGGTCACGAGGGAAGAAATCTCGTCCCGAGGCACGTGCGAATCCACCGTGAACTGCCACACGATCGCCACCCTTTTAACCCATTCTCGAACAGCCACCGGTACACAGCACGAGAAGCTCCGTTGCTCCTGCATCCTCCTTAAAGCCGGTTCGTTGCGTTCCAGAGGTCGTTACGGTTATTAGCGAACGGGCGAGGAAGCCCGGAAGAACCTTGGGACTTTCGAGCTTTCGGCTCGTTTCACCTTTCCGCGGGTTCCAGTGTTGGTTGGCGGTCGACGCGCGAGAGGAAACTCTCGCGAAAAGAAACGGAGCGACGGGCCGATTTTAAACGAGGCTCGCGCTAACCCACCGCCCCTGTTACCTGGCGCGTGTAGAATTTTAGCGATAATTTAACGATATTGCCTCTCGTCCGTGGACGTTTATTCCCCTCGATTTATTATCATCGTTCCTTTGCTCAAGCCCCGACAGGAGAATGAGAAACGACGAGCACCAGAGGACGGAGCCAACCACCCGGCACCTATCCACCGATGGAAAGCATTTTCAGCGTCTCGAAGCATCAGGTCGGTCCATAAATTTTGTTTCGTTCCGCGCCCGTTCCGAAATCTACCGTTCGTCCCCGAGAAGAAGGTTAACGAGTATTTACACCCCTGGCCCGGTTCACGGTCTACCCGTATCGGCGCACGCATTGTCGCTATTGGCCGAGAACGGTGACGAAGATCCATTATGCGCTCGATGCTGGAGGAATTAACGGGTCGGTGAACCAGACCGCCGTTGTAAACACTCGTTGGCCTTCTTCTCGCGTACGGACGTTACGCGAATTTACGGTTGTTAATTCGGTTAACGACGAAAACGTTATCCACGTTCTCCCGCGAGAACGTAACCTTTCGCGTTCGACGTTCACCGACCGCGCGATTCACGCACGGTTAATTGCATCCTTCGACGGAAGCTTTTAAACGGTTCACGACAAATCGATTCCGTGGGGAAAACGGTACCGTTCCGGAGCATCGTTAACGATTTTATTGGCCGACGGGAGACGAAAATCGCTCCCATCGGAGGATAGAACGAGGTTCTCGTCGCTGCGAGAGACTCGGATGGCTGACAGAAGGAAACGTTTCTGGACGCTCGACGACCGTAATTACTCGCGGAGGAATAAAAACCACGTATCCTCGATTGTACCGTTTGAACGGAACGAAGGTCTGGAAAGAGAGGAAACTGTCGGGTACCGGGTCCGTGTATCTCCAGCTACGAGGAAATGCATACGTCAATTTTTCTATTACGTCGATTCGCGAGAGTATCGCAGAGACGCGTTATTCCATGGCTGGAAACACTTGCGTTAGCGCAACGTCAATCGTCGCTGTCGTTACGTCGTACCGAGCGATCGGAGACACAGATGAAAAGGGACGGAGATAGCGCGAGAGGACGAACGAGACGTCTTGAAACGGTACATCGAGATCCAACGACGAAAGCACCCTTATCGGGAAATAACGAGCAGATAATCACCAGCGCCGGAACAGGAGGAATTATTAGGAGCGAGTGTATCGTTCCATCGGCCCCGATGTAATTACTACGTCGAGATTCGTTAAGGGGGATGCAATAAAAATAATGACGGCTCGCTCGAGGTCAGCGCGACATAGAAAACCGCGCGGCCGTTGCGAGACACGTTCGCAAACGGAATGCGTATCGCTTTTGTTCCAACTTTACCCAGCCCTACGGTGAGAGGGCGGAGGGTCCACCGGCGTGGATTTATCGACCGTCGAAACTTCGAAACTTCTTTTTTTCCCTATTTCTGGCCTGGCCGACGACTCTTTTGTATCAGTCTCGGCCATGGGCCGGACAGCTTTAGCGTTTCGTTGGCTCTATTCTCCGTTATCGACCACCGAAGAAACCCTCGCCCCGTCAAGTTCGCGAACTGGACTCGATCGTCGTGAAATTCCCGTTCAACCGGACGAAAACTATGTCCGACACATCGGACGAAACAGAAGGATATTTTTATCGGTGGTATCTTTTTCTTTTTTTTTTTTAAAGACCGGTCAACGACGGTCCCGATCGGTCCACGATGTCCAAATTAATTCGCTTCGACCCTCACCCCGGATCGACGCGTGTCTATAGTTTTTCCTCGGGAGAAAGGAATTTCCGAATTTACCTTCTTCTCGCGACGATTAACGCGTATAGGTTTTTTTCTTTTAATTCTTGTTACAATATTTTGCAGCGAGACGGTTATCGCCCACTCGAATAAATGAAAGGAAATTAGAATGAAAATTAAAGTGCTGCGCCCCGAGATTTGCCCGCGATACGGGCACAATTGATTCTGCAGAAATTAGAGGAGATCGCGATAGTAGGAGGTAAATGAAATCAACGATCTTAGAGTTTATATATCGCGTCCACTTTACATTTTTCCGTACATCGATTGTTGCCGATACCATGTTCGAAAGCTCTCCGGTTTATAAAACGCTTCTCGTTCGGATATCCACAAGGTGTCTCGGTCGAAAACAATCCAAACCGTCCCCTCTGCTTTCGTCGACGCGAGAGAGTCTCGCTTAGGGTTACGAAGTCGTTGCGAACGTCGAGTGAGAACGTTACGGACGAAAAAAAAAATGGAGACGTTCCTGGGCGAAAATACGAGACAAACGATACCGAAACGAACGTTTCTCCCGCAATGCGTTCGCGTTTCGCGATTGTTCGCATTGCGTAGGAAAGTTCGCGTCCGATTGTCGAAAGTAAATGGGACAATTCGGGTGACCCGTTTCGAGGGAAACTCCCGGTGCATCGTTAAATTTCTTTCCAGCTCTTCTTTCGCTTACGGTTAAAGAGGTTCCGTTTAAAGGAACAGCGACGTCCTTGGTAACTCGTAAACGACAACCTCGAGTCGAATGATCGACAAAAATGACGACATCGTCGACCGTTCCCTCGCGGTCTCTATATAACGCGCCAGCTCCGCGCAAAGTGACTCGGGAACGTTTATGGAGCAGCGTGGACGCATGCGTGCGTCTCGGCCAATTTCACACCCACGTAAAACTCGCGTGCGAACATACTCGGAGGTGTGTACGCTCGCGGCTCGGTGTCGATAATTGCCCCCTCGTCGAGCGAACTTTTTACGAATAAACCTGGCCCCCGTCCCTCGAAATATACAATCTCGAGAATGCGTACTCCCTTCGAGAAATTTGTTCATCGAGAACGACCAGATTCAACGACGTACGAAAACCACGTTCGAGTTTCCACGGGTTAATTGTAATTCCGCGATCCAAGGTCGTTCCAAGGCCACCTTATCGTACGTATTCGTGTCAGCTGCGGGGGGAGAGAAAAAAAGAAGAAAATCTATGCACGATGCACTACCTTGAACGCTCTGAAAAAACTGACATTGAACGGGAGAAAAAAGAAGATCGTCCTTGCCGTTTGGAACCGCGTTCGAACGAAGCGCGGAACGTATACCGCGCTTACATTTCCAATTCCTCGATAACGAAACGCCCCGTGTAACTCGAACACGGGGACTAGCCTGGCCGCGAAAGAAGGGCTGGGCAGGAGCAACCAGCAGTTTCGTGACTGCCGCGAAACGAAGTCAATCAAAATTAATGGTTCCATTACGGGATAGCTCGTAACTTTCCGCGCGGTTGTTCGCCGTGGCTTGGTTACGTGTTGCATTCAGTCACCGTGTTTAGGGTTCGCGATTCGGTTTGGCATCCCGTGCGAGCTGGCCTGGAAAAGGGTGTGCAATCGAGCTCGGGACGAGGAACGGTGTGCACCACCGTCGGTGGTGGCCAGCATGGAACGTGTGCGGCCACGAAATAGCGGATTTTCCGTGCGACGGGTCGTCGTCGGGGCGCGTGCGCCCGCCTCGTCCAAGTGCGGCGCGCCCGCGACGTCGTTCCCTGCACACACGGAAACGCATCCGCGAGCGAACGAGCGAGCGAGCAAGCGAGCGAGCGAACGCGAGCACACCGCTCCGTCTCGGTTACACGTGTCCAGATACGAGCGTGTCTGTGACCGACGCGAGGGGCACACCAGAATCGTGTACACGCCACCTAAAAACTCGGAACGAAGCCAGCCAGCCAGCCAGCCAGCCAGCCAGCCAGCCAGCGCCATCCGCCTGGAACGGCGTATCTGGAACTGGAAAATTCGACAAATCGCGCGTACATCCGCGCAAGGCCAATACGCGAGAGAGATCTCTCCCTTTTTTTTTCTTTTTTCTTTTTCTTCTCTTTCTTCGCTAGCGAACAAAGAGACCGTTTCGGTGCGCGAGGGGAGAACCGAGGACGTGCTACTCCGCGTTGGTAAACGCTGACAGGCTGAAACAGAGAGAGGGAAGAAGAGCACGGCGGCGGGGTAGGGAGAAGAAGAGGTGAAAAGAAAGAAAGAAAAAAAAAAGGAAAAACTATATGGAAGGAGAATCCGTGAAAAATGTTAAGGAGCCGAGAAATGGGCGGGGATGGCCGAGATGGTAGGTTGGATCGCGGGGGGGGACAGGGACGATTTACGACGGTTTGGCGGGAACGTATTTGGGTCAGCGTTTGTTATCGGGTCGACGCGAGGGAGGCTTCCGACTCTTCCGGGACGCGAGCCGCGTTACGTAATCGAAGATGACCGATCGGTCCTAAGCGGTGTTCGTCGTCGACGTCGGAGCAAAGGACGTGTGCTCGGTGGCACACCGCTCGTCAGGATTCGTCGCCTCGGTTAGGTGTTTCGAAACTCCTTCGGACAGACGGCGCGTCGGTAGCAGGACGTTCGATAATGAGGAGCGGGTGGTAGACGGCCAGGAGGAGAAGAGGGTTGCCGGTGGTTCTCCACCTTTCGACCAGTGGAGAGACGTCGAAACTTTCGAGGGTGGTGTAACGGTATATATCTAATCTGTGGGGTACTAGGCCGACCCCTTGTACACGCTACGCGTACGAACCTGTGCGCGATGTTCGCTCGAGGGACGAACGAACCGACCCACACCGAAACCCTCCTCCTAACCACCCCCTACGCCCTCCGTGCGCCCGTTAATTGGATTAATGGCACGGCTCTGCTTACCTTTCCGTTCTCGATATTCGAATCGATTGATCTTCGAATCGTAGATAAATTTAGTTCGAATCGCGAGCTCGGATCCCTCGAACCGGTACGCGCAGGGTCATTGCTGAAAGTACCCGTACGAGGACCAAAGTCTATATATTCTTGTAAGTGGAGACCGTTTCAGGAACGAATTCGATACCAGAAACGGTATAAACGGCGATATCGCTCCTTCGTTCGCTCAACGGTAAATTGGATCGGTGTTTCGCCAACTTGGACCACCGGCGAACCCCCTTTCGACAAGGGTAGTCTTTTAAACGATCTACGAAAGAAACGAATCATCGATTTTGAAAAATATATACTTCCGGCGGACAAATTTTTCCTTTCCGTCGATTCGATCGCGAGATTAAATACGGAACGGAAACGAGAGCCATCAGTTTCCTCGGGATTTAACCAACACCGTACCACGACCGAGTAATTTAATTGTTCCCCGACCTTCGAGAGGAGCTATCTCTTTATCGCGACTCTCGTTTATCACTTTTGATGGGAACGGTGATGAATACGTTGTAAGCACAAAACGGCTACGCAACTTGTATTCCACGAATCTTAAAAATCGATCCCGGTACCCTTTCCACGGGCACGTTTATATTTAGGAAAGGTACGAAAGCAAATAACAGTGGCCCACTGTAAACGATGCCTGACTTAGATTACGTACAATAGCTCTATGATGCACCGGGTGTCCTTCTCGAAACGAATCGCGCAATTATCTCGATTTCGTTGCGACGTTACCCGGATAGCGGGTAACTCGATACGAAATTCAACCTAGGAAAATAACCGGGAGGCATATCGCATGCGAAGAAACGGTTAAGTAACTGGCATTCTTTCAACAACTCTAAACCAAGTTCATTTCAATGGAACGAAACGCTCCGACGCTACCTTCCCTGAAATCTACGATACCGTGTCCTCGACCACCCACGGATCAACTTTACGCTACATAAGCCTCGTTTCGCTAGCTGTTCCGGCGATTTTCGCGATAGAGCGAGTCGAAGCACGATTTCGACGAACCTCGTTGCAAGAGTCGCCTCGTTCGTTCCTCGTACGTACTAAAAGGAGAAAGAAAGACGCGATCAAACTCGAGTCGTTTCTCCACGATCGTAGGCCTCTCGAAGATCGACTGAAACGTCCGATCCAATACCACTCGCGGTTCTTTTTCCTCTGAGAACCGATTCTTCCGTCTGTAACGCACCTTGGAACGACGATCGTGAATTATGCGCTTTAAGGGAATATCCTCGTGTCTTTGAGTTAAAAAAATCGACTCCTTTAATCGAGTGTTTCGATTCCACTTGGTTCTAACAAATGGAATTTTCGTTCCAATTACTCGACGAGGAGCGATCGAATTTACTCGTAATAATCGCTTCGCGAGGCTGTCGACGAATGCGAGAATTTTTGGTCGCGTGGTTTTCTTCGCAAGAAACCTCGAACGTCGTTTTGTTTATCCCAGTATCGAGGACACCTTCTTAAATCACGACGAGGTCGAACATCTGCCGCGGAGAGCCATATTCGCTTAATGTACACCGATCGCGCGATACCGTGTACTGGTCTTGGATCGTTATCGTATTTTAATGGGGTTCTATTAGCGGCGAAGACACCGCGCGAAACACGCTCGAGCTTCGACGTCGTCTACCTCGAGATCGAAACGTAAGCGATTCAATAAGGGAAATACTTCCGAAACGCGATACAGAAAATTTGAATCGGCTACCGTGAGAGAACGCGAAGGTCCTTCGTAACGTAACACGTAACAGAAGCTGCCCTTTAATTCCTTCTCCCTCGTTTGATCGATAGACTCCCGACGGATAGAAATTAAACGGTTTCAGAGGGAGAACAGTGACGATTCTTTCTCACCGGATCGAAATAGTTAACGCGGTTATCCACGCTCAGTCAACGACCCCCGTGCAACGCGATCATCGGTCACTCGATCTTCGATTCTCGACCGAACTGACCTTCGATTCTTCTCGACCGTTCACCGGTACTGGTCCAACCAGATTGATTCCAAGTTTCGAACGAGCCACGAGGTTTCCGCCGAATGGTAAGTTCGCGAGAGAAGGACCACTCGGCAACGTCTCCATCGAGAACGTTTACCATCGGTGGTGAAAATTACAAGTTGATAATAACGCTCGAAACTTCGCGAACGAAACGATACAGATTCCACGAAACATTCCCGCGAGAACGTGGACGAACGTTTCGAGAAAGTTCGAAACACTCTTGTACGGAGAAACCAGTTGTGGCGAAACTTATTCGTAAAGATCAATAATTGTTGCTAGACAGTCGTTGGAGCAGAGTCCCGTCCGGTGGTGCCACCTTCGACGCTCGAGCGTCGCGACGCACCGACGGTTAGACGAGCTTCCATCGATGAAGCGATTTGGCGACATAATCGCGTAACATCGTTCTAAAAACGGTCTCTCCAAACACGGATTAACGTAGGTCAGTGAAACGTTCCTTGAATTCGTCTTTGACGCTCGTTACCGACGGACAACGATTTGTTTGAACGATCCAAGGAAAATATACAGAGAACGGGTGTGCCCGGATACGGAGAGGAGGGGGATGGTGGAATGAACTCGACAGACACGACGAAATTCACTGCACGGATGCTTATTAACCATCCGTTGTACCGAGAGCCCCGATCAGACTCTCCGATGGGGGCGGTGGGATCAAGTTCAACGTATTCTCATGAATATCAATCGATTCGTGCGTTCAGACCCACCCGGAAGGAGATCCTCGCCATTGTTTGCACCCAGATGATTCTCTTATGGGTTCGAACGCTCCGAGTACGCGACAGAGACGTGTAAAATTCCTCATCGGGCACGGATATCGAATTAACGTATAAAAAGTAAACAATTCTCGATAGAAAGTTACGATTCACGTTCTACGAATAAATGAAAATTCATATTCGAACGAAAAACGCTTATCCAAATAACCGTCGATCGTACGAAGGTTGCGCGTGAATTTTTATTCGTCATCGATTATACGAATAAAACACTGACCGTCTCCGAAAGCGGAATACGTCCAGGCGATGAATTAAAATTTGCTCGACGAGTCTAATAAAAGTGAAACGGAACTGTAATCGATTATATTGCAATTATTTTCGGATTCGATTAATGAAAGTAATAATAATAATTACCGCTCGGAATTAATCGGTGGTCGTGAATAATATTCGCGTAATCGTAAATCGGTAATTTGTAATTATCCGATGAAAGATTACTTTATCTTCCGTCGCCTCTTTTCTTTTTTTTTTTTTTTTCTCTCGACTAAAATATCCGATAAAAACCGTAATCGTGGATAACGAAATTAATCGTACCCTATAATTATACACGCTTCGATTATTCACGGTGCGGTAGTAATCATAATCATTAATCGCTGACACGATTACACGGTAATCGTAATTGTTCGTCGTTAATCAGATTGCATTTTGTCGAACACTGGCGTGGAATCACTGACCCGGTTTCACCTGTGAGCCTATAACCACGGAACTAACTAGAAACGTCGATCGGGCAATAACTCGTCACTATCGTTACGGTACTGCCATTATCTTTCCAGATGCTTCTGTACAAGGTACGATCGTATTTTATTAAGATTCGATTTTACTACCCACGGTGCTTTCGTTCGTCGAACACCCGGGGGTTCGAACGCGTTCGTCCACCCCGTAGCTTTCGATGTTGCTCGCGATACGCTTGATCCCGTCGCTAGAGCCCGGAGTCAATAATCGCGAGGGTGTTTTTTTTCCTTCTTCTTCTTCTTCTTCGTTTTTTTTTTTTTTTTCTTTTCTTTTGCAAGAACAATTTCCATCCGTTCCCTTTCCATCGCGAACGCGCGAACAAATATCCTATCTTTCGCGCGCGAGTTTTTTTTCGCTCGAGAGAGGAGGACGATGGGCGACGGGCACGAGGGGGGTGCGACTGGAACGATGATAAGGATTTATGCGGCGTTTTACGAGAATTAAGGGGACGAGAGAGAGCCACCGTGGAAGAAAAGGAGGGCGACGAGCCGACAAACCAAAATAAAGTTCGAACGCGCGGCGCGCCGCGGCGCGAACGAGAGAGGGAAAGCAGAGGCGTTTAAAAAGGGAGGAGACCGGTGGAAGGGAGCCGGGGAATTATGTGTATTCTCGGAATGATTCATAAATAGTTTATTTTCGTAGCCGGCTACCGGGGAATCGTTAGTTACGAGCCGGGGTTACCGTCTCCATGTGGCGCCGCTCGTCTCCTCGTCTGGACCATGTGCGTGCTACGCGAGACAGAGAGAAGAAGAGGAACAAGCCGATATCCAATATCGCCGGCTTCGTTTTACTTTTATTCCCTTTTCGACGTTTTTTTTTTCCCCCGTTTTTTCTCTTTTTTTTTCCTTTTTCGCTAAACGCCCGTGCATAAGTATAGTCGCAAAATAAAAGGTAAAAACAGGTGCGGAGGCATTGAACCGCTATCAACGTTGGTTCGAGTATCGACACGATTCTCGATGCCGGACCGTGTGTAAACTTTATATCGACTCGTTTCATCGGTTTTTACGTATTTTCGTTAGGAATAAAGCTCGCGGTATCCAAATCTACAACGTATGGCGTGCTCGTGACAAGCCATTTATCGTCCCGAAACCATGTTTCGACCGTGTCGGTGGTCATCTTTCGGAGAAGAACCGCGCATAATACCGGGGGAAATATGTATTAAAAATACACCAGTACCGGATAGGAATTAATCGTGACCCGTTTAATAAACGTCCAAGGACGTAATTTAATCACGAACGGCGACGTTCGAGGATCGAAAGCTGTGAAATGTACGAAATGGTCGTTCAACAGGGACAGTCGATACCATTAGTTCACCCTTTTGATTCTCGACTACGGTAAGTGAGTACTATTTTGCGAATGCTCGAGTGTCCTACAGAAGAGTTTTCGTATGCAAAGGTGAAGAGCTTTCGTACGGAAGTGTGTCTTCTACGCTTCGAAGAACATACGATGGATATTAGAAAAGCTACCACTTTCTGCTCGACGCTCTGTGGATCGACGACGATACGGATCTTGAACAATTTTATCAACTTCGATATCCGTCGCGTGCCACGGAAGCGTAAACAACGCGATATCCGTATCTTTGTCGCGCAAATTAAACGTTACGTACACGGACGAGGCAACAGACGAGAAAATTTACTCGGAGCAAAGATCAGCTTCGGGATAGAGGTTGAGGTTCGAAGATGGAACGCACGATAGACGCGAACGAGACGAGTTCTTCGCTAGCGGGTTGCAAGAGCTATTTTTGCGCGAAACTCGGAATTGGGATGCATTGTACGTATCGCGTAAACACGTATTTACGGGAACGGATTAATCGCGAGAAAGGATTAACAAGAACGCGTATTATTTTCAGCGAAACGTTTGCGTAAGTAAATACTTAAAGGAGAAAATGGCGATACGAAACCTCGTTTCGTTTTCCGTCGACGTTTGAAAAATTAGTGCGCCAAATAACTTCAGTTTGGCGTCCTTTTAATCCCGATGCATTGTTTTATTGTATCCAAGAGCGTTCGACTAAAATTTACTCTTACTCGGAAAAGTGCACTTTTGTGCACCCTCGCGCTCTTTTGTATTCTCTCGAGTGAAATTCCTATAGATGTATCGGGTAAATAATTATTAACGCAGTATATATGGGTTAATATTTGAATACAGTCGTGCAGTAACGGAGAAAGTAAACATGGGAAAACAAATACAAATTAAAATTGGAGAATAAACACAGATATGTCTGAACAAATAAGATAAATGAGGCAAACAAAAAATAAAAATAGATTAGAGAATGGTCACCAGTATTCATTATCGTTAGTTACCAAGGAGTCAAACGGTATCCATGGTAGTCTGTGGAGGGTCTAGGTATCCAAAAGGGTCAGCACTGGTCAGCACTGATCAGCACAGGATCAGCCAGACTTCAGAATAGTCCGTGGATAGACCACGTGCCCCACAGACATAGATCCGAGCACCTCGAAGGCTCCTGATGGAATGAATCGCGGATTGTATAGATACCCTCCTAGAAGATGACTTACACTTACTGCCTTTGCTCGATCTAACGGAACATTTCGACAAATTGATATTTTAAACCATTATGTGCACCAGCCCTTAACAACGCCCTTATTAAGATCGATAATCTATAATGTACACACGATATATATTTACTCCAGCCGCAGCGTGATCGGCCAATGGTGATTCTTACTTGCAATCGTACGAGCGACAACGAAACACGTTGTGCCTTCTTCTCGTGGACGGATAATAGCTTTATCGGAACGGTAAATTTAATAGCCGCGTGCGAACGCGCTTCCAGCTTATGCTGCCGCCGCCGCTGGCAACTAGCTGTCGAAATTTATAGTTAAATAAACCCGGGAAGCGTAATACTTGTACAACGAAACACAAAGAGAGTGGAAAATGATGCCGAAATCCAGATTAACGTTTCAAAACACCGGCCGGCTAATAAATTTCATTCACCGGCTGCGTAACAGACGATACTCTATAATTCCGGGCGTATATTAAGCGAACAGTTACATCGATAATCGTATTAGCAATATTTTATGGTCGCGTTAACGACGGATTCGGCGGCGTTGAATAAAAATCAACTCCCGCGCCCCGTAATCGGCGAGGAGGGCGGCGAATGGGTGGTATGCGGGCATTCCTCCTCGTTTTTCACTTTGCCGCTGCGATCGTAACTCTCCCCGGTGGCAACGAAAAACGGTGATTCACGAGAACGACCGGAGCAGTTTTCGAAACCGCCTAAGCGTTTCCTGGAAAAATTCTCTTTCGTTTTCAAAATCTTACCCGTTACTCGAGATACAAATATCACCGAAGTATCACGAATCTCTTCGAGACACCGTCCCGAACTCTCGACCATCGTATTTTAATTCCCTTCGATGTAATCGCTCGCGCCTAATCGGCCCCGATAATTCTTTCGACGCGAAAATTTCGTGGAGAACACTTGTTGCCCCGTGGTGGTGGCTCGACGAAGACGGATCCTAAAAGTTCGAATTCACAGTCTCGAATCTCGGGTCACGGTAGAGTTTCTCGCTCGTTTTCGACGATTCCACCGAAATCGAATAAACGAGGTTTTCGCTCCCACGGAGGTAAGAGGTCGGAGCGGGCACGCTTCGTGCGGATCAGCGCGCAACGAAAGAAACTGGAACGAGTTTAATTTGCATATTTTCCGAATGCACAAACAACTCGGTCAGGCGACACGTAACGGAATTTTATATTTCCGGCGCGATATAAAGGCAACGACGACGCGAAGGAGGGGGACCGTGTAACCCCCCACCGTTTCTCCCCGGGGCCCGCGCGAGCAAGCGCGCGACATTTTCAGCTTCGCCGAAATTCCACGACGTCGAAATATTCAAGGCGAACGTAAGTTTTCTAATTATACCGGCGAAGGAAGTTTGCTTCTCGCGGTAATACGGCCAACGACGGATTTACGCTTTCAACGAGGAAAAGAGTAGGTGGCGCGTGGGGGGCCTCTAAGGGGGGAGAATTCGTCCTATTTTTTATGTTTTTCGTCGTTTTCGCACGTACTCGCCGTCGCCCCGGTGTTTTCTGACCCGCAATTACGCGCAATTTATTACGGTCAACGGTGAAATAATTTCGTACAGCGTTTCTCAAGTTCCCGGGGCCACGTGTGACGAATAAAAGAAAACGTGGAAGAACGGGGGGCATGGAGGGGGTCACGGTTCGCGCGGTGCATAAACATTGTTAAATTTCGCAAATTTACACCGCTCTTAACGAACGGAACGAAACGAAAGGCAAAAGTTGCGGTGAAAAAAGCAACGCGAGTACGCCCCGCCGATGAAACAAGATCGTCCCGAGCCCCGACGAGGAGATATTTTCAATTACGCGTTCTCCAATTATACTTGTACAAACGGCGATTGAGGTAGAAGAAAAATCTTGCGTTTCCACGTTGAATCGTCCTTTGCGAAGATTGTTAATAATCCGAGGTAAAACCGCAGCGGATGGAATCCTTTGCACGTCGAGAAGGTAAACGAGAAATTCAGTTAATAATGACCGAACGCAAAGAGAATAAAATTCGTCGAAAAGTATCGAAGCGTTTGGAGAAATATTCCGCCACTTTGGTCCCTATCCTCGATCCTTGTTGTTCTTAAATTATCCAGACAGAGGAAACGGAATTAATATTGTATAATCGAAAGTACGATTCACCCAGTATATAAACGCTTCTCTCGAACAATGGTGGACTTTTTGAGGGTGGATTCAATAACGAGGACAACGTCGAACTAAATCCAGCATGGTATTATCGATATTTCAAAGAGGAATTCAATTGTTCGCGGACCGTATATCGTCGCATTTGACATTATTTTTTGTTGCGGCCGTTTGACAAATTAAATTTATATTGTCCGGGACGGCCTAACAAAGGCCATCGTTCGCTCTCTCGCTAACCAAGGAGATCGAACGCGCTACAATGATCGATAGAAAATCGAATACGGTAGTTGTTCCCGCACGATACTTATCGGCGGAGTATCGTATCGTATCGTACCATCAACGACAAGTCACGTAATACTGCAATCGCAGGTATACACGACTTCGCTCACTCTCTCTCTCTTTCTCTCTCTCTCTTACTCGTTCTGTGTGTGTACTTCCGAATGCGGTTACGACTGTTCAAAACTAAGGTACGGATTCCCGTGTGTAGCAACGGTTTACTGCTGCTGCCAGCTCGCGGTTCAGTAATCGACTTCCGTTCCCGTTTTCTAACGTAGACGTGCACGTCGTGATTGCGTCAGAATTATTACCACGAAACGCTCAGGGAATTACATCCCTCTTTTCCTCTCGATTTCCTCGAATCTCGATACACGGAACGAGGAAAACAAACACCCGGCGACTACTGTCTCCGAATCACGTTACTTCGTCGATATCGAACCACGCGTAATGTTTCTTAACTCGAGGAGGCGCACCCCCGGGTCTCGCGATTCTCGATCTTGCCGCAAATTAAGACATCGAGAGACTTCGCGTACGGTACACGTTCGCATAATTCGCAACAAACTCGAGAGAGCGATCCCTCGGAATATGTAAACGCGAGCGCGATACATTAACTCGTCGAAACGGAAACTCGATCGAGAATCTTATTACGTTATCGTACGCGTCTTATTTCGCACGTAGACGAGCACAGGGTGTTTCGCAACACGTGGTACCCAATTCGCTGGAGAACCTAGGTGAAAAACGATAGAAAAATTCGTACAAACCTCGCCTAGGAATTGTATCGAAAATAAAACGATACGGACGATGCGAGGAAACGGTTCGAACTCGTTTGCGAAAATTATCGTTAAATTCGCTGGATGATTCACGCCGGTAAGAGGCGAGTGTTTTAGTACGCGCGATGAAATTTCGGGCGGTAAAGTCTCGAAAATAACGCGTACGCGACATTAGGTGGGGCGAGTGATAAACCAGACGGTAATCGAGCCGCTTACGCGAGAAACCTCTGGTGTCCAATTTTCTCGGGGGACCTGACTAACTAAGGATTTTTCTTTTGAGCAAGCGAGCGAGGGAACAAGTGCCTCGTGATTCGATGTCTCCGGTTCGTCGAGCAAACGCACGATAAAGTGGCCGGCATTGGTGCGACTCGCTCTTAAACAAAAGTTACAGTGGAAACGAACTGCCGATTCTCCGACACCGAACGGAGATTCGATTCGGTCGATGGAAACGAACCGTTCGATCCTCGAACCGCTCGATATTCGACGAAACGGTGTCACGGATTGGACCGCGCGTTATACCAGAGGTTGGTCGACGGTCGAATTTTGTTTATCGATCCCACGCGGCCCCGGAAGGGCCGGTGAACCCATTCCAACGAGCCGTCCGTCTGTCTCGTGCTCTTCAGACATTATTTTCTAACACGCGCGCGGACGAGGGTCGCGCGCGACCGACGAAACCGCGAAATATTTATAAACTCTGGCTTTCTTCTGGCGAGAGAGGTCGACGGACAAACCGCGCGCGAGTCTCGGCAATCACAAGCGCGAGCGCGAGCACGTGCCTGTTCACGCGACACCAGGGCGTTAAGGTTGCCCAAAAGAGTAGTACGTTTCCAACGAACGCGACAACGGCCGAGTATAGTGCGTTTACCTTTCGCGAATACGAAAAAATCGATCGTTTTCCATAGTCTGCAGTTACAACGAATATACGGTACAACGTCGATTATCCGAAACGCCAATTAGACGATTGTTTGAACCGCGTATACAACGATGTTTACGTTTTCGATTCCGAAAACTGTATCACCGACGATACACAGATACGAACGAAACCGATCCAGAGTGTAAAATTACGAACGACGATGATCTATTATCCACTCTTGACAAAAATGATGATCAAAATGACGAGAGGAACGAAGACACGGGCGTACCGGCCCATTTATCGTCGCGACACTCCGCGAAGCCGAAAATCCATTGAATATTGTAACACAATAGACGAAATAACGACAAAAAGTATGACACCTACAATGATAGACTGTGCGGGGGCGACCGTTCGCGCGATAACTTTGTCAATTTTCAATATTTTTCCCTGAAATTTGGCGTACAGATTGTCACTGTTTCGATTTTTTAATTTTTCGGCTTTCCATTCGAAGTCCGATAAAGGAGCAATTTTTCCCGCAAAATATCATTTACCTGTTTTTTTTTCATAACGGCTTAATGTATTGTCGACTTTTTTGATACCTCGAAACGAACAGCGACAGATCAATACGATAAAATTCGATAAAATCCCAACCGTTTGTGAAAACTATCGCGCAGACGGTGCAACTGTGCAACGACTGCTCGCTTCTGCGGGATTTAAATCGGTGACGATATTTACCGGTATAAAAAACTTGCCATTTCTAAGAGAAGAAAAATCGAATCGATCATCGAGTGGTTGTCCCAGATAAATTCTTGAAGAAAGATCTTTATTCACCTTTTCGCGGTTCCAAATGTACTCCTTTGAGTCCGATTCCCACCGACGAGAAACGAACACGACTCTCAAAAAGATACTCAAAAAGTGACTAACCTGAGCTTTTCAGTGGCCATTGTATCCACGCAAGCCTCGTCGATGCGTCGCATTTGCTTGCTCGATCTAACGACAGCGCATTGAGAGCGAATCAAGCGCGAGAGCGAAATTGAGACTCGCATTGTGCGTTATCCGTTTATTCTGACCACGAATTGGATACGGCCGCTAGATAGAGGTAAACGATTCGAGCGGTTCTACGTAATTGAACAAGCTCTCGCGTTTTTCGACCAACGAAAGGTCGATTGGCAAAGAGATTCGAATATCTATTAACGAATTCAAGTTTTCGTTGTAGTTTTACGCAACGATCGAGAGCTACCCTCGCTGCTACGACTAGCTCTACGCGAGTGACTGTTTGGGTGCTCAGGTATTCAAGGATATTCAAGGATCGGGCAAAATATTTTGTTTCCCCGGCGAAGACAGCGGGAGGTCGCGAATTCCGCGAAACAACGACGTATCGGGAATTCAGCAAGGTTGGACCCAGTGAACGTAGAACGATAGTTTACCACGTTGCCCGGATCGACGTCCAAGATCCTTTACATCGACCCAACGACCGAATGTTTTGCAATTAAGACCGACCAAACGTTTACCCGTTCGAATTTCCGAAACAACAGTCCCCCCGGGATTCCGTGCGAAACCATTCTCAAAGTCCTTTCTCTTCGCGCTGTTCAACGCAATCGTTACCTCTTTCTCGGACTCTCCTCAACCGCACCGAATCTCCTTTGAGCTCCTATTTTCGTTCCCAGAGAAGACGAAACAATCGCGAACGAACAAATCGTGAGAATAGAGAGGGTTTTCATCTTTCCTGGAACAGAGGACTAGGCTCAAAGAGCGGAGTCATTTCGTCACGGTTGAAAAGTTTCGGGAAAAGACGAGCATTGTGCCTCGCGAAAGAACACTGCTGGAAAACGGCCCGACAATGACGGAAACACTGGGTCCGTTGCATCGACTCTCAAGGGGATTGCTTTTAGAGGGGTGGCGCGATCAACGCTAGAGTCACGGCTTCCTCGCTTTTTATAGAGTTGGATAATTTTGTTTCGTAGCATCTGGTGTTACGAGAGTTATTAAAAGTACGCGAGCATCCAGTACGCCGGTGTGAATCGACCTGCGACCGAACGTTGCCAGTTTCACGCTCGTCCTCGAACAACGAGAGAAAAACGATCCCGGAGACGACGGAAAAAGTAGCTCGATGCTCGAACCGAAACGGTAACGATACGCGTTTCGCGCGTGCTCGCGACGAAACATCAAAGGCACGGAATGCGTTCGATAACTTCCTCGATACGAGTTTAAAGGCGGACTTTCGCGCGACGAAATTCGATAGGGACCGATGGAATGTCTTTTCCCGGTGGCTTCGAAACTGAAAGGGGTGACGTTAAAAATACAACGTCTTGGAACGGTGTTCGCGACACCGTACGAAGAAAGTAACGCTCGCGAGCATCGTTCGTTTTATTAAACGCAAACCCGACGCGACTTTCGGATCCTCTTCGGTGCGATTTGTGTAATTTTTTCACAATTTTTTCCAACGTTTCGAACGCGTCGCTCCGAACGTAACAGGTAAACACGCGCGTCGTTAGTTGCCGCAAGTAAAGTGTTATTAAGGTTGCATGGTCGCAACGAGATCTCGCGACAAATCGTTTCGATTAATCAAGCCCGTTCCACCGATCGTTGCGTTTAATGAGATCTAATCGCAATTCGAGATTCCGGTACCTGTTTATCGGTCGGTAAATTGTTAGATTTCGGTAACGACTTTGGAAATATATTTTAGACATACGTTCACCAATCTACCGTAATCGTAACGATCACTTTACACGCAAAGTCTTGCACACGAAGCTTCTTTATGATAGTTCACGCGGAGTGTAATCACAGGTACTGGAATAAGCGTACCAGGACTCATTCAACGCCCTGTATATCCGAAGGGTGATATCGTCGAAATGTTTAAAGTAGCGCAAACAACCGTTTCAACGGCGTAGAAAAAAAAAGCTTCCGGGTAGAAGCGGACCTGCGTCTCGCAGCGAGCGTATTCCGTCTTCGATACATCGGTTTACATTGGCCCGCGCATCCGTCCCCGCGCTACATCCCCCAGGGGGCGAGTCAATTTCAGAATGAGAGAACGAAAATATCTGTTCCTACGAACGACAAGAAACCAACGGAGGAGACCGTGGTATATAAATCGAGCCGTTATGTGCTCCGTCGACGACACAAGAAGATCTGTTTGCTCGACGAAAGTTTCGCGAGGCCAGTCGATATCCAGGAGGGTAGAAATCGGCGCAAGGAGGCGGCGAGAATAACCGTCAAGGATCCAACCACGGAATTCGCTTTGTCAGGGGGTCGCACCATCGTCTTTTCAGCAATTAGCTTCCAAAATAGAACGAAAACCAGTCGAGGGATAGAACGTTCCCTTTTCAAAAGCGTAACGATTTCTACGATTTTACAAATTCTAACCCTTTCCACTCGAGAGGCGATCGCCACTTAATTCGGTGTACGTTCTCCAACTTGGGAATCCATCGTGAGTTGGAATTGAAATTAAAATTCAATTACTCCTTTCTCGTAAGATGTAAACGTATGTATACGAAACGTTGAAACGAAAATGTTTCGTTTTAAATTAATTACACGATTCGAAAGATTTCATCGAGGTGCTAGTTCCTGGTTGCAAGAAAGCTTCGAGCGCAAAGGGTTAAAAGTTCCCCGACACCCTTCCACGGAGAGACGAAAAATAACGTTCCCCGATTTGGAATTTTTCAAAGCCCGCGACGAGCAACGAGCACGAACCACCACCGGCCATATCGCATCGCCATTTTCCTCGCTGGTGTCTAATGTACGAATAAAAAATTCCATTTTAGAGTTCACCGTATGTTTTATTCATGGTAGAAAAAAACTCATTTCGATCGGGGCGCGTTGTATCGTTATGAAAAATTCGGAAAGATACCCTCTGCTCCGTGGTCGCGGAGGGTGGCCCCGCGTAAGCCCCGAGAGCCTCGGCCATCGTCAGGACCGTGTTGCAGAAACGAAACCCGAGCTCGATCATATTCGAAATTGGCAAATATTTGCGTATCACTTTGTTTCGTGCGCGACGTGTTAATTACGGCCCGCTACAAATGCCCGGGAACGCGTTTAATGGCGCTCGTTAGTTTCCCGAAAAACAGGCCGTCGAGTGACTACACGCGTACTTTCAATCTGCGCGTCGAGAGATGAATATTTGAAATGCCATCGACGGTCCAGCGTGATTGTCGAACCCGACGCTGGTCATTTGCTCCACTGCCGCATTCGTACGGAAATACGACAGGAATCTGCCGATCGACGCACCGATAGAAATACAATAAATGCGAGAACGGCTCGAGCTGAAACGCGTTTACCCCTTCGTCGATTCAACGCGGTCTCGACGACAAGATTCGGCGCGAGCCTCCGAGCGAACAGTTCGGTCGTTACGTGTAGCGAATAATATTAGGTCGATGACCATGGATCGTCGTTTTTTTGGTTTTTTCTTTTATTTTTTTTCTTTTCTTTTCGCAACGTCCGGATTCGCGCGGTAAGATCAAACAAGCGAGGCGATATTTCATCGACAACCGTTACACATCGCGCGCTAAAGGGGAAGTAATTTAACCCCTTGGCACCGGCGGACGCTATACCTCGCGATTCAATGTCCTCCTCTTTGACGCTTTGGACGCATCCACCGAAATGTTATCTTTCGAGCCCGTCGATTCGCAAAACCCTACCCCAGAATCACCGATGTTTCTTCGTTCCCGCGACATTCTTTTTTCCCTCCCGTTTCTCTCCGTCGCGTAATATTTATAATTTATCATCGTCGGCCTTCGCCCGGGGAATAAATGCATAAAATCGAATCGAGTCGTGAATAATAGCGAGTGTTCGAGCGGTTTTTCTTTAGGTATTCAAATGTAACGCTCCGAAAACGGTAAAGGGAACGAATATCAGGGTCCGAAGAGGTTCGCGTCAGCAGCGTTGAATGTGTCGCTCTTCCGACGTTCGAAGCTGCTGAAATTTCGTTGGAACGAAAATCGTAGAAAATTGCGTGCAATCAAGCTCCGAGAGGAACCGTTGAAAATAATCCACGTCGAACAGTACCGGAGAAATCGTCGTACAAACGAATGTCGGTCGTTCCACGGTCGTTGGTCGGTTGGCAAAATAAAGAAGACGGATGAGGGGAAAGGCGTCCGAAAGTTGAAACTAACGAAGATGGTTGCTTCGTTAGTACGGTGCACCGAGGAAAATCCATTTTCGAAACGACTCGTCGCGGGAATATGATGCAATACGTTTCGCGATACGAAATTTCCTTCGATCCGTGGTCTCGGTTCGCGCGAGTTGCGAATAATTGCGAGGAAACATCGCGTACGAACGCAGGGGAAGCTGGACGAAAAATCCGCGCGGCAACTATAATTTCTGAACGCTAAAAACGGTTGCCACCGCTTTGAAGTTCGATTGAAAAAGCGACGGTCCGTGGACGCGTTTCCAACGTTTCGTTCGAGAGCACCGGCAAGATACGTATCGCGTGCGTTCGGGTGTCTTTGTTAACGGAAGGACGTAACGATTAGCGAAGCGGAGCTTGCGGGTACCGAGTGACGTTCCCCGGCAAAGAAAACGCTCGAAATAAAACGATTGGAAATTCGAATCGCTTTGATCTCGCCGGGGAATATCGCGTACCGAAGCGGATGAGCCCCCGTTCGCGTGCTAATAGGCTCGTTTGAATCCGCAGACGGTTCGCTACAAACAATTCGCCTGAAATTGCCGTACGTGCGCGATCCGCGGAGATAAGCACTCGAGAGAAACGGAAACTGTCCTCTCGAGGTGCGCGCGGAGAGGGTCGTTCGGTGGTCGTTTCCTCGTCTCGAAAAAATTCGCGGGAGAAACCGCGAAAGCGTGTAGCGAGCTACTTCTTGTCGTCATCTTCTCCTCGTACCTCCTCCGTCGTATACTTATGTTTATTCCGTTTGGTATTCCGCTTGTTTCTCCCGTATTGTCCGTTGGAGCGGCAAACGGCTACCGTTACGTAAACAACGAGGAGAACGATAATAATTTCCGGGACGATCGTTCCTCGTGGATCGAGAGGTAGGGCGAAAGGGACGCGGGCGATGTTTTCCACGGGTACGGTGTCTCGACGGTTTACTTTCAGCCGTCCGTGACTCCCTTTTATCGGGACGAGGGAAAGATCATCGGAGAACTTTCAACAAGTAACGTCCACGCGGTCGTTCTTTTCACCATTGGACTCGGCATCGATATCACGGCCGTCTCTGTCCCGGTTAAACGCTGCTCGCGGCAGGCTACGATTGATCCCGTGAACGACAACGACGACCGAAAGGGAAAAGGGACGCGATTGTTTCGGTATCCAGCGACCCGGAGGGTAGATAAGCCGTAATTGAAAAAGCGTGCACGCACGTCCCGCGACGCGGACGGACGCGCGTTCCCCGTTACCCCCCGTACCCCGACGATGTTCGACGATTAATCTCCCCCGTGTCTCGCGCGGACGGCCTCGGAAACCGGCATAAATTTCCGAATAGTGGAAATTCATGGACGACCTTTTCGTCAAAAAAAAAAAAAAAGAAAAAAAAAGAAAGTACCGGCCGGTATTCGCCGTAACGCGGCTAAAAATTCCAGCTGCCTTTGAGCCCGAGATAAACGCGTCTTTCTACAAAGAGAAATCCTAAAAGTTAGCGGCGTCCCCGGTCCGCCCCGCAGTTCGGCACCGTTGCTGCCCTCTGCCGAAAGTGTTGGATAGAGAAAGGGGAACACGGGTGGAAGGGGACCGTGGAGAACCAGGGTGAAAAAGAAATCCGGAGGATGGGTGGAAAAGGGGTACGAAGAAATTGAGAGAAAACCGGTGGACGAGAGAAACAAGGGAAAAAGGCGCAGAGGGGGGAAAGTAACGACGGAGAATCAACGAGACAGAGAGTGGAAAAGGGACGAAAACGAAGCAGGAAAATGAGATACGTAGGGAAATAAAGAGGAAACGGGAGAACGTTGGTGGAACGCGACCGGTCGGGTCCAAGAAAGAGGGAAGAGCTAGCGATGGCCTCGAGGCACTTTCAAATCTTTACGTACGCGCGATCAAAGTTTCCTCGTTGCTTCGAGTATTTCCCGAATGCTCGAAAAACATATTCAAACGACGACGTATCGTTTCGATGGACTTGCAACGCGTCGAACGACGATACAAGTCGCTGCACCGTTCACATTTTTATACACCGATGCATCACCGATGCACGCGATCCGTTCGAAATATCAATGCTTTCGAAATATTCCCATCCGCCGAATTCGACCAACTATCTTCGCAATTCGGATGTGTACTCGCGTAACGTTTGCTCCGACATTTATACCACGATCCGAGGGAATTTCGCGAGCTTGTGAATCCCGTTGCGGGAGAAACTAGCTCAATTAATCGTGGATGACAAGGAGATATAAATATACGTCGTAACAAATAACGGAACTTCAACGGAGTTGAGATCACAGAAACGCTGGGATCGGAAGGTGCGCGTTGCTTTCGAAATCACGACCGAGATAGAGAACGTTCCTTGCGCCCTTTTTTCAAAATATTTTGGAAATCTGTTCGGTTTCTCATCGGAACGATGTACGTTTCATGTTCTCGTTAGAACACAAACGTTTTTCAACGAACAACGTATCGATACACCGGTCGCATTATCACCGTATCGAATTGTTCGAAATTTATTTTCACATTTCGGATCGAAGCAACGTCCGCTCGTCAAGATCGCGGAGAACTCGAATTCGCGATCGGAACGTTCGCAAAGAAATAAACCGTACTCGTCGTAGCAACGTGTTCGAATACGCTTTCCGAGTACAACGAGCGATATACATTGTTTAAAAAAAAAAAGTAAAAATACGCGTATCGAGAATACAGAGGAAGCCACAAGCGACCGACAAATAAAACTAACGCGAACGAAAAGGTCGAGCCGACCGCAAAAATCTAACGGTCGGTGGCGAAGGAATAACGTTCGAAAAAATGTAGTTCGAAAAACCGAAGGAAGCTTGGATAGCGACGAGGCTGCGTCCTCCCCCGTCCGGAAACTAGGCAAAAAGATGAAAGGAATAAAAAGAGCGCGTAGGTTGAACGTGCTCGAGGCAAAGGAGAGGACCGAACGAGCGTAGCGTTCGCACCCCCGCGGAGCGAATTGCTCAAAGATTCGCGACGAAGAGGGATCGAATACCCATCGCTACTCTAGACTTCTAGCGCGAAGGAGCGGGGGCGAGCGAGGGGTAAGGGATGGGGGACGTCGAGTAGACAGACAGAGCGGCAGAGAGCAAGAAGTAGAAGCGGTGGAAGGGAGAGGGCCGACGGTAGGAGTAGAGAGGAGAAAAAGACGCGGGAGAGTCGTCGGGAGAAAGAGAGAGGATCGTTGGTGGAGGGTTGACGGTGTGCGGGGTGACGAGCGGGGGCCGACCCTGCGCGCAGCCTCCCCAGTCCACCCCGAAGATTCAGTCGTCGTGCGGCAGAGGAGGACCGAGGAACGCCCGGTCGAACCACGGTGCTCTCCTCTCTCCGTAGCGGTATTTCTCTCTTCCCCTATCCCTCTCTCGGTCCGTCTCTCCCTCTCCGTCGTTCGGACGCACGCTCGTTGCCACCCTTCGGTCCGCGGTGCGTGCCCGCTACGCTGCGAGTGAAAACGGAGCTGCGAGCTCGGTGCGCGTCCTCGGCGTCCCGGTGCACGGAGGGAAGCTGCCGCTGCCGCGGCCACGGTAAAATCACGATCCGAGGAGGAGGAGGCCGGGTTCCCTGCCGCGACCGAGAGCTCGAGATACACCGGGGTAGTTTGATACCGTAGTCGATGGCGACCCAGGGGTGCTCTCTGTCTCGGTGGTCGTGCGCGTTTCAACGACGATTCGAATCGTCGACACCGGTCGGGGCTCGCCAGCCACCCTCTCGTCGACTCTCTTTACCTGCTCGCACACCTCTGTCATTGTTCCGCTCTCCGGTTCCGCGTCGCGGCCACCCAGGGGTGGGTATAGCGATACACCGGTCTGTGGTTGTGCCGGTGGTGGTGTGCGGTGGTGTGGTGTTGCCGGTGGTAGTGACGGTTTAAATTTCAGCCGCGTGCTCGGGTTCGGCGTACGCGAGGGCCATTGCGCGAGATCCACGGTGGCTCTCGTCGTGCCCGACGGACCGTGTCCTACGATCCGCGTCATTTTTCGAGAGCCGAGCGCGCCTTCTCCTCGAAACCCGCTACGTCGCTCGAGTACCGCGACGAACGCGTCGTTCTCGTCGTCGTCGTCGTCGTCGTCTCGTTGTCCCGGTACTCGGCGTGTTCTCCCGGCGAGAGTACACGCGCGCGTGCGACGCGCGTCTGCCAGACACCGTATGGATTTTGCCTATGTGTGTGTGTACATATATGTGTCTACGTGTACGCGTGCACACGTCTGACCGCGCGTGGGCGTACGAGCGAGTGCGTGCGCGCGTGTGCGCGTGTGCGCGTGTGCGCGTGTGCGCGTCCCGCTCTCCCCGGTGTGGATCCCCGTCACCGCGAGCGTGCGTCTCGTAAGAGCGATCGCGAACCTCGAAGAGGCTTCGATCGAACCGGCGAGAAAAACGAGCTGCGTCGCGAGCAGATCCCACGGCACTTCCAGCCAGTTACGAACGTCTACGAAACGACCAACGACCGAATCGACCGACCGTGAGATCGCCGAGATCCTCGGTGACATCGAGACCGTACGAGAACTTGGCTAATTCCACGTGACGAAGAACGAAGCTGCTCGTCGACGCACGGATACTCGAGTCGTTCCACGAACATCCGCGAGACCGTAGATGAGAATCGTAGCTCGTAGGCATTCCGAGGGAAACGGAGCTGTCTCTCTGGCTCCGCGGCGAAATCAACGCTCGACGCTTCTCCGCAAACCCGGTTCTTCTGCAACCGTCGGAGACAGCTCTCGGCAACGTTTGCCCGCGAGAATACCACCTTCGCGTAATATAAACCCCCGTAGGCGGCAACCGCTTCAAACGAGGGAAGGACGCGTTTATTACCGCGGCGGATCGTTCTTTCGAGCGCGCGGTCCATTGTTCCCTCGGTTTCGCGCGAGGTTTTCAGGTACGCGAGACTTCGATCGGACGAAACAACGTGATCGATTACCACGACGCGACCAGACACTTTCATCGACTGCCCGATAATATCCCCTTCCTCGGCTGGCCAGACTCGGGAAAAGGTGAAAGGAAGTCTATCTTTCCACCCCCTAGAAGCCAACTGGCTGCTCTACCTGTCTCTCTCTTTCTCTCGGCGCGTGCATGTGCGAAATACGTGTATCGTTTGAAAGCTTGTTACATTAGATGGAAGTATAGTATCACTGCCGGCATTACCTCTCTCCCCCCGGTTCTCCAACCCGCCAGGCGTCCGGAAACGTAAATACGCTATAAACATTACCGATTCTCCGATAGACGGACTCGGTTTCCAGGCTGTGCGGCTCACTGCCAGGAGAAAAAAGAAAGACGCGGTATTGTACCTACCGGGTGTTTCGAGGAAAGAGTCGAAACATTTTAAAACTCGACTGAATAAACAACATTCTCTTCCGGTACGCTAAAAGCGCACCAACAACGATCCTGCACGGTCGTCCTTTATTTCTACCCGGAATCGGTAGCAACCCGTTTCGCGAGTATTTTTCTCTTTCCCGTTCGTTCGTCCAGCGGGTTCTCTTTACCGAACAAAGTGTACGCGAGAGTTTCTCAGACACGTCGAAGCGTTCGCGAACGATTAAATCGTCTCTCGAAATAAGTACTCGTCGAGACACGAGCAACGACCGAGACGCGAAAGACACCGCGTCGCACGCACCGGAGCATCGGTTATCGACAAACGTCTGCGTTTACGTTCGTCGATCGATCCGCGGGATTATTTTTATTTTGTTTATTCAACGGAACGTGGCCCGTCGTACGACAAAGGGCAATACAACGTCTACAGAACCGAGCATCGTAACGATTAAACCGGACGTGTACGCGGAAATAAATATCCGTAGCGTTTATTTAAATGGCGTGCAGAGAACCGGAGAAAAGAACGCGTTTAGAATATCGCCGGAATTATCCGGGGGTGGTTGCTCGTGATAAAATCGTTTGAATACCATTTGAAAGCGGTGATTATTTTCGCTCCGCGGTTTTTCCTTTTATTTTCCATCCGATCCGATGCGCCTCGCCGCACCACCATGGAACCGTTCCCGGTTACTAAGACACTTCGGCCACCGTATTCGGCAATAGCGTTGTTCTTCGTACCACCCTGTACACTCGCGTATACGTATACATCGGGCCGGTTTGCATTATGGAAATCCACGAGACTTTACGAGTTTTCAAAGATATCGCGTACATTTCCTTATCTCGGTTTAAAGCTCTCCGGGAAACGTTTATCTCCGCGGCGTAAAGAGGATAGATAGACTCCGTAAAATCACCAATGATCTCGCTCCGCGGCAAGACACACCCTCACCCTCGCCCTCGCCCACCCACCACCACCACCACCACCACCACCACCACCACCCGTACCACCCTCTTCGTCTACCGGTGAAATATTTATCCTTTCCGGAGGGAAGAGGTCGAGGAAGAGAGGATTCTCCGGTGGAAACACGATACGATTGTTCGACTCGCAGCGGCCGACGGACGGACAGAATCTCGACGATCGCGGATGAAAACGTGCTCGCGTTGGCGTGTTCGATCGTGCCGGGACTGAATATCGGTAACGGAGAGACGAACGAGCCGCACGCGGAGACTGGGATGATTGTTCGCGTTGTATTCGACTCTTTCGTTGAATAGGAATGCCGGTCACTTTCTTCTATTCTTCTTTTTTTTCTTTCTCTCCCGTTCTGTTTCTCTCCGTTCCACCCGTGTGGCGTTTACCTCGGAACAAACGAGCGGATTGGACGAGGGTCGTGGGGGTAGAGGGTCGAGAGAAATATGGCTCGCGAGCCAACCTTTCCATTCGTTTTTCGTTTGGAATCGAGTCGAGCGATCGCGACCGAACGATCGCGATGGCAAATGAGATTCGCGGGTCCGATCGTGACTTTCCCGTTACCCACCGCTTTGAATTTCTCGCGAGAAACACACCGTTCACCGATCGAGACACGGAATGCAAAACCTCGGCGACCGGAAAGTGGAAAAGAAACGAAAAGCAAAGACTTGGAAGGAGAGCGGCCAAGGAGGAGGAGTCGTACGGGCGAACAAGGGTCGTTCGAGTGTTTGGACTGTGGAGAAACCCCTTTTCGTTCTCCCCCTTTTCTCGAATCGAAGGGAACCGCGCAAAGTATCCTTCGATCGGCTCGAATTTAACCCCCCCCAGTCCCCATGGTCGGGGTACCCACGGATTTATTTTAACGGATTCGCAAGCTCGTCGATTCCCGACGAGAAAGTAAACGCACGGGAATCCGGAGCATCGTTAGCTTTTCACAGTATGATAAGCGATTTTTTACGGGCAACGCCGTGCACTCGAGTCTCGTTCACCGAGGCGCGCGTAAACGCGAGCGTAGTTGTCGGGCGAGGGACGCGGGGCCGAGGAAAACCGACGTCGAACGGATTCCCTTTTTGGAAGATGAAATTCCAACCACCGAATCGCATCGTCGCTTCGCCACCGTGACCGTTCACCGGCGCGTCCGACTCTCGATATCGAATTAAATACGTAAAAAGTTTCGTTGTCCGACGATCAGCGACGCGCGTACGAGTAAAATGTAACCGGGATTATCGTTTCGTTTCGGGACGATTCTCCAAATTGATTTCGACCGTCACGGATACGCGCGTACGAATAAATCCCACGGTGCGTGAAAATTGACGCAAAGTTACGTTAGTCAACGATCTCCGTTCGGTATCCGGGTAAAATATTATCGGGATTAACGCGTTTCGAGGTTTCGTAGAGGCTTCGACGTTCGAAATTCGTTCCAGACGAAGAACTGCGCGCGTACCGAACGAATCGATCGGAGTGCGCGAATTTATTGAAAGTATTTCGATCGAAATAAATTTGGAAATTCTAGAGAAAAAAGCCTCGTGTTCGTGCAAACTATGAACGGTGTCGACAAAAACCACGAGAACTGCTCGGATCGAATAATTTGACAAATTTGGAAAACCCGGTGAAACTTCGACCCTTCGTCTCTCGGCGACAGCGAGCAAACGACCAACGACGAGCTCGTGGTTCTTTCGGCGAGCAAATTCCCGGTATTAATTTCCCTCGGACGAACGGCCGGCTGGAGTATCGGTTCTTTGGCGAGGAACCTCGCGACCAGACCGAAAGAGAATTCTATGGTGTCTTCGGTAGCGCGAGAAAAACGACTCTGGTTTCGAGTGTCTCCTAAGTGGCGAGTCTCCGTCGGTGAATCGAAACAACGAGAGCGTACGATACGTTCGCGTAAGGGCACGTTTACACTGGTCGGGGACATTCTGTCGTGTAATAAACACGTGTTCTTGTGTCGTATGCGCGGTAAAAACGCTGATCGCCTTTAAGGAGCCACGGGGTTCGGTTCTTGTTCCGTGTATCGTTTATACAGGGGAGTAGGTAACTCGTCTTCCCGTGAAATATTTCCGATATTTTTTCACGCGCCGGAACACGTTACTCGCAACGCGAGCACCGCATCGACGAAGACGTAACGAAATCCCCTTTACGTTTACCATACGACGAAGAAGCTATTACCGACACGATATACACACCCCTTGGATACCACGTAGCTTTGTAAACATTTTTCGGTACGGACGAAAGTATCGGGAATATTTTTGGTGGGCAGAGTTATTGCTTTGTGTATGTACTTTCCGACGATAAGTCACCCGACACTTGGTAAATAAAGAACGTACACCGAAGAGTGTCCGGTGACTTACGTTCGGTCGTACGTTCACGTTCCCTCGGTATCAGATTCTTGTTCGACGAATTATAAATACCTTCGTGCATTTATACGTCGCAAATTGTACACGCGTTCGCTTCGAACGTTGATGTAACGTAGATGAACGCCGATAGGATAACTTTGGACCGTTTATCGGTGCAAATGCTTAAAATTTACGGCCATTTATTTATACGGAACGTTGACGCTTCCCTCGAACGTGTCCAACGTTGCGAATAGAGTGAAATTTGTCGACCGAGATCAAATATTAGTATCGTTTGATCTCCGAAATGAATATTTAGTTCTTCCTTGTAAGACCGAACGATCTTCGTCGGGTGCTCGGAGACCTCGAAAAGGTTTGTCCTACGGAAAGGTTATCGCTACTTCCGGGAAGTCGTCTTTCTCCGAAACTGGGCCATCGAAAAAAAATGCATTCAATATTTGTCTGCTTGTTTTCCAACGAGGTATCACCTTCCCGCCGGTTGTTCCACGGTTTACCGGACACGCTATATTTATCTCTGCATCAACATATCATGCTTTATTTAATCCTACCATTCAGATTATACACACGGTGTTAAAAAAATGTTTACAGACCTCGAGAGCAAATAGTACTCGCAAAACCGGGTAGAAAAGTCCTTGCAATTAGTTAACATCGATCGAAAAATCGATGGACGAGGGCCAGAAGCGATTTTCGGTTTCGGTATCGTAACATTGTTTTCTCGATGTTGAGCGAACATTTTTTATTCCATCCGTGTAAAGTAATCTCAAAAATCGACACATTTTTTAACGACCACTTCGGATGGGAATAGAACATGTAAAAATTTATCATCGAACGGAGTAATTATTGTTTTAATCCCCGACGATAGAACGAAATCGCGGAAAAGTAACAGCGGCACTCGCGATAAATGGGGAAAATTTCAAACGCGAAATCGATCGTTTAATTCCGCAAATAAATATTAAAAGAGCGACTATTGTGTTTTTCATTACACCGTCCAACGTTTTTACAATACCTAGGTTCGTGCTCTGTAAAAAAAAAAAAAGAAAAAAAAAACAAAAAAAAAACAAAACGCTCCATCGTTCTGTATCGCGATACATCGAAACAGCAACTCGGCGTAACCCCCCTCGGTTTCGAAGCGATTTTTTACCTCGCTTGACGATATTCCGTGCACCTTCGGCGCGAGCCGAGGCCGGTATTATTATTATTAATCAAAAACGAATGCCGCGAGAGGCAACGCGTTAAACGCTTCAAGTGCCTTCTCCTCGACTCTCGTTGTGCCAACACGAACGCCCGAGAGAACCCTGCCAAAAACCGTGCGCGGGCTCGTCGTGGCAGTGTAAACGTGCCCTAAACCCAAATCCTGTCTCGGCGTTGATTAAACCGCGCTAGAGTGAAAACGTGGCCGTCGTTATACACCTGTGCACCCGGTGTCCTTTCCAGAAACGAGCGGGGTTCACCGGACCAGGAAACGAACAGAGTACGTGCACGATGCCAGCCAGCGTCGATTCCAAGTGTAGAGCGCAGTCTGCAGCTAGCGGAACAACGTCGTCGTCGTCGTCTTCGTCGTCGTCGTCGTCGTCGTTGTCTACGCGATCGTGGTCGTTGTGGTCGTGGTCGTTGTCGTCGTCGTCGAACCGATACTCACGGATGCAGCGTTCGATTTTACGACTTGGCGCGAACCGACTCGCTACCGTCGTCGTTTCCGCGTTGCCACGACCAGTCCGCGTACTCTGATTCGTCCCCGAAAATAGAGACGAGTGGTGGTGAATGTTGACTGAAACGCGCGACGAAGACCGTGGTGTGATCCCGTACCAAGACCGCGCGAGTCTGGTCGTCGTCGCGAAGACCCGATCACGGATTCGATCTTCGGTGCCCGGTTCGTGCTTTCGTTCGTGACGTACGACGAAACCGCGGAAACGGATGGGAAAAGTACGCGCGAGTGCCACGAACACGGCCTGTAAACGGCCTCTCGTAATTCCCGTCACGTGGACCCGATATCCTTTAAGTGCCGCTGTGTACCCCCGGTTCGACGCGTAAACTTTTCTCCTGTGCGCGAGTTAACGGGAACAGAAGAGAACAGGGGACGGTGGAACGTCTCGGGAAGAAAGCAACATCCTCGACGGCAGAGACCGTCCGAGGGAGCGAAACGAACAGGCGGAAAGGATAAAAGGAAGACGTACAGGGAGGGGCCTAATGTTTCTCAACGACATGGGGCTGTTAATGTTCTTAGCAGTAACGGCGTCCCTCTTGGGCTACTGCCAAACGGATGAAAAAGGTAATGTATAGACGTCCCTTGTACGATGACGAAAGAAACGCGGGTTTTGCTCTCTCTCTCTTTCTCTTTGGCCGCGTTCGAGATCGCGCGAGCGTAAATTTGAGATCGCGAGATGGGAAAATCCGGCGCAAACCGACCTAGACGAACTTTTATGGTCAACGCGAACGAGTGGCCAGCGTGAATGCGTTATACCGTGGTACAACGATGCGCAAAGTAAGAGGCGCGACCGCTAAGGGCCGAGATAATAGAATAGGCGTGTCGTGGACAAATTTCAACAACCGAGTACCTTTCATTTACCCGCTCACCGTGCCGTAATATCGTATATATTCGCGATTCCTGCGCGAAACCTTCGAGCGTCTAATTTCGTTCGGTTTCAAGTTACCGTTATTCGTATTTTTTACGCGAGATCGTCAATTATCGAGTTTATCACCGATTTCGAGTCTCCCTTATTGCGTACCAAGGTATCTTTTACTAATTCCTCGCCGATGGAAAAATCGTATCGAATTTTTCAACGCTGATTTCCGCGTAGTCGTTCATATTTATATTCGTTCGTCTCGTCCAGAGGTCCGGTCCTACAAGGACCGACCATCGCCGACAATGATAAAAGAAACACGATACAATGACTGTTCTTCGTACATCGAAGAATAGAAATTGCACGGTAGCGGAAAAGCTACGATTATCGACCCTGGAAGTGTCTTTGTTGGAAATTATTCAAACGGTCGTAAAACGATAAAACGAACGTGGATAATAATTTTCGGAATAAAAGGAACGCGATTCCAGGTAGTTGAATACACGAGGAATTCCGGGGAATCGTTTATACGTAGGTTTCCATTCCTCTGGATATTATTCTTATTATTTCGCACCGAGTACGACACGGACCACTGAAAAGGAAGCGTGTTCCATTATCCTGAAAATTTCCTTAACCGAACGATCGTGTCTTCCAATTAGTTCGAATAATGGAGGTTCTATTATAGTTGTAACGGGGACGAGCCCGCGACGCGACGCGTCGGCTGATTTCTAATAACGAGGGAGAACGCGAGGCGAGACGACGCGGTTGGTCGCGACCGATCGATCGGTAACACCGGACGATCGCGAGATCGACGAAGCTCCGCGTCGACGTTGCGCCCGTAATTTCCTACCCTGTCCGTTTCTCCGTCCAGGGAGCGGAAGAACGAATTTCGATGCGAACGACAACGAAACCGAATCGCGCGGAATTCGGAGACGGTCGCGAAACAAGAAACCGGGGTCCCTTTAAGCGTGGCCGAAATAATGAATTTCCCGGAGAAACTAAATTACCTTGGCAGCCGCGTCGTCGCCGCGGGCGAAATTTTCATTTCGCCGGTAATTTAGTAATTGTTGATTCAACGTATCAGCGAGAGGAAGTAAATGAACGCGAAGTCGAGTACGCGCACGCGCTACGGATTTTCCCGTTTTTAATTGGATTCGTCAATCAGCGGCCACCGAAAGTATATTTCGTCCCGGGGCTCGATGGTAAAATAAACGAAGCGGTAAATATCGAGAGGTTAATTACAAAATCAACTTCTGCCCGTGAAATAGGAGAACAACCGGGAATAAATCGAAACGAAAAGGATTAATGTGGTAATAAGAGACGGCGGTCGATCACGATTCACCGCGACGTGGACGCGTACGCGGATAGTCGCTAGACGAGCGAACACGCCCGCCCCTCGATCATCCGTAATACCGACGATACACACTCCGCGACCGTTTATTCTTCGCAGCGACGAATTCGTCTTTCTGTTTCACCTACGGTTCGAGTAATACGGATTTTACGATCCGTTACGCGGGAAATAGCGGACACACGCGCGGCAATTTATAAATCGGTATTGAAAATCGTTGGACCGTCCCTTTCGGGAAAGTTTCCCTTTAACGGCTCCGCCGGTGGTAGGGGAGGGCGGAAAAAAACCGAGGAAAATGGAATAAACCGGAAAAAAGAACGATCGGCGCTCGCGTTGAATCGCGATTTTCCGCCTCGACAAGATCGTGATGGTCTACGTTGAAACGGGGGGAGGTAGGGGGGGGAAAAAAAAAGAAAAAAAAGATGAAATTGCCCCCAGTGTTCGTCCCTTTTCGATAGGACGGTGATCGATACGTCGATGAGGAATTAATTGATCCCCCGTCGGGTACACGCGTAACGATTTATCCGTACGATCGGTTAAAACGATCGCGAGCATGGATAACGATGCCATTCGACCGGTTAATGGAATTAGGTAATTAGCGACAAACATTCTCGTCGCGAAGCAGAACTCGCGCAGGAGGACCTTTCCACCTGTCTGGTAATCGAGTCTGGGATAGGATAGGTTTTACGGTGGGGAGCGGCTCTGTACGTGGATACAGCTCGTGCAACGATCCCGCGCGCGTTTGGAAATAATCGTTCGAACGAGTCGTAAACTGCTCTTTGTTTGGACTCCACGAACATAACCGTAAAAATTCACCGTGCCGAACCGCGCGCACGCCGGAAGAACGCGAGACGGTCGAAGAGACCGACCGCTACCGATCGATACGCGTGTAATCAGTTTTTCATTTGGCCACGTGATCCATCGTTCGACGGATACCGTATCGAGCATCGAAGATCGGATTACACGAGGAAGCAACTTTTCGGCGGTTCCCTCCGAACGGATCGCCCCTTCCTTTTCGTTGTAACGGAACCGAAAAGGAATTTATCGATGGCCCGATTTTACATAAACCGGTCTTGATTCCACGCCCGCGTGTTTCCGCGACGATCGAACCTCGAACAACGATCGGATCGAAACGGTCGATCGGTTATCCGAGCGAACGTCGAAGCACGCCCACGTTGGGAATAGGCGCCGGCAACACGGCTATAATCAATTTCCCGTTTATCTCGCGTTCCATTTCTCTAATCCGTCATAATTCGTTTCGTGGAATTAATGGGCGCGCGAACGCGGTTCAAGAGCCGGGTCCCTTTACCGCGCCGATGGTTGTTCGGCAGAAAGGCGCGAATCCACGGATTTTGTTAATTAAATGCTGCCGCTGGCTTAGCGAGCGATCACCGCCGGAAAGCCAGGATCTCTATTCGAAACAGTGCGGCGAAATTTCGGTGCATAATCGTCGATACGAATGAAACGTACCGACCCGTAATCCCGCCCGATTTTGTACATCACCCTCCTCGCACGGTCGAAAAGCAAACACGCGCGACGATACGGTGTACACCGAGTCGTCGATGTAACGAATTTTTCGACCGATCTGTCGCTTATGCGCGCCCACGTTGCGGAAAATTTCGCCTACAGGTGTCTCGCGGAATATACCTAACGCGTACGCGAAACCCTGCTCCACCGAATTGAATTCCTTCAACGTAACGACATCGTTAACGGGACACCCGAACGGTGTTCCAAGTTTCGAAAATGTTCCTCTCGCTATCGACGAGGAATTTCTTTCGTCGCGTCGAAACTAATCGCGGTGTACTCCATTCGAGAAATAAAGGACAACTACGCCACGTTCGTCTCTCGAAAAAAAGAATATCCTCGAGGAAAATTGTTACCGCGGTAACCTCTTCTTTATCGTGGAAACTCTTGTCTGGCAAATTTTCCCGTAACCGTTATAGTTTCGGAAACAATTAAAGTGCTAATAGTTGCCGAGCCACTCTGTATGCGCATCACGGAATCACTGATACCTCGACGGCTCGGAGTGTGTATCAAAAACTTATAGAACTTCGTAATGGATATGTTTAAAGCGGGTGTTGAAACTGACGGTCATTCGTTTCGATCCCAACACCAAAGTAAATTAGAACGACCTAGAGACGCGTTAACTTCGCGATTCGCTCGGAATATACCGAGCGAACTGTGCCGCGATTGAAAATATAAACACGATACGATGCACGTGTTAACGATCCGAGTACTCGAAACATCGAACGACACCACGAGGCGACCATACGTTCTCGAACGTCTCGATTTGATCGCGTTTCTCGGTTCTTTACCTCTCGAAGACGGTGAAAGTTTCAACGGAAAGATCCCGAGACATCTCGAGCGAACCGAACCGATGCGTAACACATCATTTCGAATGTTACGTACTTTCCAAGTGTGGGGCAAAGTTCTTGGGAAGAGCAACTACCAACTTCCTTGATGATCATTCAGGGCCAGATGAAAATCTCTACTTGCGCGTTTCGCGACGTCTTTCGATCGCATCGGCGGAAAATGTGGATCTTGGTACTCGCGTCGCGGGACGTTGTTCAATCGATTCGGTTTCCGCGACGTTCGCGCGGCTCGAAATTACGCAAAACTTCACGACGAGTGAGTACGAAAGAGAGAGTCACCGAGCTTATCGGAAGACGTTCCGTTTCGAAATCCTAAAGGCGTGCGCGAGGAAAGCCACGGGTTCCCGTTCCGACCGCACAGCTCGAAACCGGCTTAATAAAAATCCTCTTAATCGTTGGATCGCAACCAGAGCCTCGTTCGGTGGATACACCGGGCAGAATGTTTACCAGAGACCGTTTGCTGATACACAAGGCCTCCGTGACCGCATTGTGGCGGGTGTCGGACGATTCGGGACGCGCGAGGAATTTTCGAACCTGTTCGACGATCAATGAGACGCCGACGTCGCGATGCCTCGTTCGCCTCAAAGAGACCACGTCGCCCACTTCCGCCAATGAGCGACTTTAACGCGTTGATTGCCACCCCAGTTTTCCCCGTCCAGCCAGTATCCTCGATGAGAAACAAGAAACGAGGGTAATTCGTGGCGCTTCCGAAAGACGGCAACGTTACGCAAGAGTTTACGAGTATACATATTAGGGTTCGTTCTCGGAAATAGGTTACAGGGCCCCTGCGGAAACTCACGCGTCACCTAGATAACGGTGACATGGCAGCCGACGTGTTAAAAGCTGCCTCCGAATGGATGCATTCGCAGACGTATTAAGAACGTCGATTTTCACTCCTGGTGGTCGTTTACAAACTTCTAACTCGATTCTGGTCTTACCGGTTTTTCCGTGTTCATCGATCCTCCAATTCCACGATACTCGGTTCATCGTATTTTCAAATATCGTTCTTTTTTCGAAGGAAATATTCCAACGAGAACAATTTCTTCTTCGTGCTTCACGAGATTGCAAAATTTTAACGCTCGAAGCCTCGTATGGTGGATCACGCGCACCGGTGAAATATATCGGCACTTTTATTCGGTGGACAAGGCTCGGCGCAACATTTCGGGAACACTCGGTAATTCGTCGAAACGTCTGACGTCAGGCCGTTAAGAACGCCATTTATCGGTGAAAGGAGAGAGGAGCGAGGGGGGTGGTTCGGGGACCGGTGCCCGGAGGCCACCGTTTTGGCCGTTTCCGTGCCCTATTATCTCGGTAATTAGCGACCGATGAACATTTCCGATAGCGCAAAATCTGCTTGTAATTGGATAAGGACCACGACCTCGTTATTTCTAGGCCGTGGCTAGCAGGGACAAACACGAGGCGCGAAAATAACGAACGACGAATGGAAAGACGTGTGAAAGACACGGAGGAAGGGTTCTTCTTTCTGGTTAGAGACTCGAGATAGAATCGTCGAACGTCGTCGACGTATTGTCACCGGGGCTTTGCATCGGACGCGTGTCTGCACGCGCGAATCATTTCCACGCTCGCATAGTAATCCTTCCCCGGTGCACCGAACCAATTTTTGCCAAGCTCGAAAGCAATAGACTCGTCCTCGCTGTTGACTTGGTTCACGGTTCGCCTCGCTACCGAAAACAATTTTCAATTCGACGTTACATCTTCGTACGGGAACGTTATCGACGAATTGCTATCGCTCCCTCGTTTCGAACGACTCCGAACACGGCGACGAAGCATCCACTCTTTCCGGAAAATTGTCCAACTTTTCGAAAACTTTCAATTTCCGTGTAATTAAAACGCGGTACGAACGAGGTCGCGCGTCGACTCGTTTTTAACGCGAGAATCTCGCCGATTCGACGACAAGCAACGATGAAAAATATGAAAATATGAAAATTTTAACTCGAACGCAACCGAACGGATGACTCGTCCAGCGAGATAACGATCAAAACCCCCGTAACGTGCACCGCTCCCGAATGTATGGAATAATAATTGTCGCGCGCAAACTCGCGCTCGCGTTCGAACTCGAGCTCGATCTCGTGAACGGGGATCGTTGTAACGATCGTACGGACCTTTTTAATAAATCGACGAGTCACGAACGAAACGGTAGACGCGATTCGAGATCGATACGATCGATGTTAAACGTTTCCGCGCGCGCCCCGTTCTCCCCGATCCAACGACCGCGAAAAGAACGAGAGAGGAGAAAAGGGGATTCTTCGCACTTAATGACCCGTGCGGTTATTCCACGTACTCGAACGCTTTCTTAGATCATTTACACGCCACCGGGGAAATAAACTCTTTACAAGTTCCTGAGGGCGCGGTCCGATTTCTCGGTACAGAACGATGCGAGATCTCTCCTCCTTCGACGCTCGTTTGAAGGAGTTGAAGTCGCTCATTCATCGGTCTTGCCGGGCTTTTCAATCGCGTTCTTCTCCCTGGTTTCTTTTCTTCCCTCCCCCCCAGACCCCCCCTTTCAGTTCTTCGTTTTTGGTTTCATTCGACGTGCCCGACTCGACGGGATACATCCGCTAATGGGAAATATTGTGCCGTGCTTTCGTAATGATCGACGAAACGTCAATTGAATTCCTACCGGTGCGCTCGTTTGTTTCATCGAGGCTTCGTTCCCTCTCGATACTTTTTCAACGACAGCGAATTAAAAAGTTTGTTCAAAGATAATAATAATAATAATAATAATAATTACACTCATAGGAAAGTACACGAGTGTACAAAGCGTGAAAGCAACGAACGCTCGGCTCGGAGCACGGTGCAACGAATAAAAGAAGTGCAACGAAACGATAGATGTATCGACATAATAGACGCGTACAGGTACGAGAGCTTTATGACGTGAATTAGAATTGACGTGAAAGGCAACTCTGTCTACGCAAACAGACACCCCGTAGTTGTCGATCGGAGAGAAGGACGGAACACTGGCAGAAGTCCTGAGGGCGAAACCATGTTTCACCGAGAGCCGCGATATCGAATTTAAATCGAGATGTAAGATCGATAATATTATTTAACCGACGAGAAACGGACCCGAGCGACGAGACGAACGATAGAAAAATGAGATCGTGTAATCGATCGTACGGAAGGGAAACAGTGGCGACGAAATTGCGAGATTCGAGTGTCGGGAAGTATCGAATCGAGAAGAATGTCGGCGGAAGTTATCGATACAAGGGAAATAATCGCGTGGAAACGAGGAACGGAATATTGTCTATGAAAAATACACGATTTCCATTCTATCCGGTGATCGCGAGCTAAATAATTCACGCTCGGTTACGTTCCCTTGGCTAAAAGCGATAAATTATATAAAAGGCAACGCTTGAGCTTCCGCCGTTAGGCAAACAAGGCGCGAGGTTTCACAAACGTTACGAGATTCGTGCAACTCCTTCCCTGACAGCTCGTGTCCGACTCGTTTGGGCAACGCGTTTAGCTTCGCCGCAATTTTCTCTTCTCTCCACCGAAAGGGGTATCAAATATTTTTCAAAGAAAATCTCCCGGAGCGTAACCTGAAATACCCCAAGACGGAGGTAAGCGACGTTGAAGCGGGTTTCGAGTAAACTTCGAATAATTAAACCGGACGTACGTTCGCGACGCGAAAAATGTTCTTTACCAAAGAGTCCACCGACGTGACGCGGTACCTTTTTTTCTTCTCTCGCCTCGTCGCGAGCGACAGTGCTCGCGCCTTTACGAAATTACGGTCGTACGAACGGACCCCGTTGCGTGAGCGGAGAAATTTCGATTAAAAATGAATCGCGCAACAACGAACGAAACGTGGAAATGTACCGCGCCACTGTCGCGAAACTACGACAAATACAAACCGAAGGATCCCTTCCTCTTGTCTTCTCTCGCGTTATTTCGAACCTTTCGGTACGTTCTCGCAAACATCGTACGTCTCGTTCGCCGTGTTCGAAAGAACACCTCGTTACACTTCGCGCGATCGAGACTCGAGCGAGCAGAGCGAACAGAGCGAGCGGAGCAAACCCGTGACAAAGCCCGAGACAATCGTAACGGGAAAACGAGACAATAAATATCTGAAAATTCATTGCAGTGTCATTTTACGGGGCGAGCTACATTCATCTTCCGATCCAGGAAGCCAAAGGTGCGACTGACATCAGCTTCCGGTTCCGAACCCATCTCGCGGATGCTATGCTGCTATTGGCCGTCGGCAAGACGGATTACTGCCTGATCAAACTCGAAGCCGGCAGATTGAAGGTTCGTTTGCCCTCAATGCTTGCTTCTATTAATAGGCTTTCTGTTTTGGGGACCGCGGTTCGGTCGTTAACCAACCGCACGTGCTACGAGTACACGACTGTCGGACTGCGTTACACTTAAGTAATGGGATCAAGCACGGACATGCTTGCTACTACAGTTTCGAAGTAGCGTCGAGTCCTGCACAGTGGGGCGAAATTCGCGTTACGACTCGAGCCGGGTACCTTCGTGCAAAAATCGATCGGATATTTATTTCATTTCACCGGTGACGAAATTTTCTCCGTGTAGAATCCCACGATCGGGCGCCACTCGGTTAACGCGTCTACCCGAAACTCATCGTTTCTACTTGTTCTATGATCTCGAAACTCGTGCACGGCGAGTGCGATGTTAACCGTTTTCCATTGGTTTTACCATCGTTCGACTAGTCGGAATTACGTACAATGCGATACCGTTCGTGTGTCATCGGATGCTCAACAGAGTAAAAACGAAACAACGTTACGATATTATTATATCAGGTTGTTTGGAAAGTCGGGTCATATTTTCGGTGAAAACGAGACACGATTTTTTTTAGAGCGTACGAACATTTTATTAAATTATACATTCTATATAACGAAATAACTTTCCGAACAACCCGATATAATTCGCGAAACGGAGCAAACGTTAATTGCTTACATCGTAGAGGAAATACACATCGTATCGCTTTATTCGCATCGAAACCTTACGTGTCGCGTATTCGTTCTAATGACGATATAAATTTGAAATTAAAATAATAATAAAGTAATCGGCTCGAGTTTCGAATGACTCTTCTCAGCGAGGAGAGACAATCGGAATAATTACGAACGATACCGTGCAGCGCTGTCCTTGCCAGACCGCATCCAAGAGTCACGGCTGCCAAATCCTCCATTTTTCAAACGCAAATATTTGTTCCTCGAACGGTTTTTTTCTCCCCGAGTCTCTCGATGGTAAAATTTCCAACCCTTGACGCGCTCCGTACGCGTGAATCGAACGATTCGTATTCGTTGAACAGACCGCGCGAATCGAGCGCTGGAGAGAGCTCGGCTCTGCGCGCGGACGATCGAAAGGAACGAAACTCGAAATCTCGAAGTGTCGAGACCTCGGGAATCGAATTGATCGATACTCGGGCGGGCTCGTATCGAACTCGATCCCATCGCTAGTTACCCCCTCGCGAGCCGTTCTCGCTAAGAAATTAGACTCGCTTTGATACCGTGAAAAGAGGCCGAGCAACGGCGGTTAAAGCACGCGACAACGAGTGCCGTAAAAAAAAGAAAAAAAGGGACTATTTTACGGGCGCACACACGCAATGACAGCGTTCCCTACTCGGGGGAGGTACGAGGTGGTTTTACAACTTCGATAAAAACCGTGTCTTGATTTTAACAACGTCACGTCGTTGCACCAGTTTTATTCGAGCCATTAAAACTCCACGAGTAAAAGCATCTTATTTATGCGCGCCGTTGCTCGCGAACACACCAACAGGGGTAGGGAAATAAGGGGGACGGTGGGGGCGGTCGAGGGTAATCGATGCGTTTCATTTTACTAGAGCGAATCGAGTATATCGAGGCGAGGCACAAAGACCGTTTCTTTTCCTTTACTCGGTTTGTTTGTTTCGTTGAATTAAAAGCGGTCGTAAAACTCGATCGGGCAAAGTTAACGCCTCCCTTTGATTTCGTTCGAGCCAATCTCGCGGCGTCAAGTTCCCCCGTAAATCACCGAACCATCGGCCCGATAATGAGTTTCCACGCGAACGTTGTTATAAACTAAACGGCCGCGGTGTTTATTGTCGCGGACTATTTTTTTTTTTTTTTTCATTCTTTTTTTTAGGGAAGAGCGAAAAGTTTCGATCTTATTCCGTTTAATAGCCTGTCGCGCGCATCGTGTCATGGGGACGGTGGCGGTCGCTTTATGGAGTACGAAACAAACGATGTAGCATTACGAGCTGTCGATCCGAACGTTTCGGAACGAGCGATTTTCGGTCGGGACGCGTCTCAAAAAATACAACACCACCACCACCATCGCCACCACCATCGCCACCACCACCACCACCGACACCATCACCGCATCCAACCGTCGGACGACCAGTATTTTTAATTGAATTAAACATGACGCGTTCAAATTTAACTTTCGCGGCGACCGCGCGAAATACAACATCGTAATTTACTGCGAGGCGGCGCGACGCTCCCAGAATCGAAGCTTTTTTCGCACGTTGAACAACCGTGAAAAATGTATTTCGCGTTCATTTGCTACTCGACGTTTGGAACACGATTGACAGTCGCTTGTCAAACATTCCGCGAAAATGGTCGCGCTACCCCCACCCAGTCCCCCGCATACCGTGTAAAACAGAATAACGGCGATATCGATGGAATCCAATAAACTCTGCCTCGACGACGAGCCCTTAACTACACGATACTACGAATCTCACGGTTGTGTACAGTTTCCGGTATAAACAAAAGGTGGAAGTTGCGTATTGTTCTCGAGAGTGCATTTAGACGTTCTTCGCTCGAGAGAATAGGACCCGAGCAATCCGTGGATCGAGAATTTTATACAGGCAGCGGTGCAACGTCGGCCGCGATTCGACGATCGTTTCGATGCGGTATGTTTCCAAGAACCGGTGGATCTGTTTCGCGGTTACGATTATCGTTGGATATCGGCTGACACCGTTCCTACCGTCCGAGTAACGCGAAATCCCGTAATCGTATCCCTCCTCAGGACCGTTTTCGACTTTAAATCGAGACTCGATCAAATCACAAATCCGCTCTCAAGGCGCGAAAATTCCAGGGGAAAATACCGAGCTCTAAGTGAAAGGGGATTGTTACAGTCAGCCACGGTCCAACGCGAGAATCCGAGGGATTTCGTAGTTTGTTCGGAAAATGAAATTACAAAAAGTGTTCAGTCGTGTCGAAAATACGTATACGGTCCGGTGTTGTCTGAATTTGAGCGATCTTCGATTGTAAATATCTATTTACGGATAAGTATTATTCGATATTGAAGTGTACCTCGATTTTCGTAAATATTACACTAGGTAAGATTGCCTATGGTTGTTCCCAGAGGGAACAGATTCTACGCTACGAACTGAAGCTTTAGGACACCGGTACTTTCCACCTTTGATTATTTCATTTTTCGAACAACTACCGCCATCTCTGCATCAGGTTGATTACTTATGGCTCTGTTTACAATTAGAAAAATTAAATTCGTAAATGCCTCTAACTACACCTCTAACCCCATCTATACGTCAGATCGGGTAATTCTGGGACTACCCTCGCAAAATATGAATTCGGCAAAAAACTATTATCTTTGTGACTAATAACCGTGTTTGTTTTTCGAACAGAATCCGATTATAAACAATATTTATTTACGGATGAGTATTATTCGATATTAAAGTGTACCTCGATTTTCGTACATATTACACTAGGTAAGATTGCCTATGGCTGTTCCCAGAGGGAACAGATTCTACGCTACGAACTGAAGCTTTAGGACACCGGTACTTTCCACCTTTGGTTGTTTCTTTTTTTCGAACAACTACCGCCATCTCTGCATTAGGTCGATTACTTGCGGCTCTGTTTACAATTAGAAAAATTCAATTCGTAAATGCCTCTAACTACACCTCTAACCCCATCTATACGTCAGATCGGGTAATTCTGGGACTACCCTCGCAAAATATGAATTTGCCAAAAAACTATTACCTTCGTGACTAACAACTGTGTTTGTTTTTCGAACAGAATCCGATTATAAACAATATTTATTTACGGATGAGTATTATTCGATATTAAAGTGTACCTCGATTTTCGTACATATTACACTAGGTAAGATTGCCTATGGTTGTTCCCAGAGGGAACAGATTCTACGCTACGAACTGAAGCTTTAGGACACCGGTACTTTCCACCTTTGGTTGTTTCTTTTTTTCGAACAACTACCGCCATCTCTGCATCAGGTCGATTACTTGCGGCTCTGTTTACAATTAGAAAAATTCAATTCGTAAATGCCTCTAACTACACCTCTAACCCCATCTATACGTCAGATCGGGTAATTCTGGGACTACCCTCGCAAAATATGAATTCGGCAAAAAACTATTATCTTTGTGACTAATAACCGTGTTTGTTTTTCGAACAGAATCCGATTATAAACAATATTTATTTACGGATGAGTATTATTCGATATTAAAAGTGTACCTCGATTTTCGTAAATATTACACTAAGTTTGAAATTCGTGAAAAAAAGTATCACCTTCGTGCGAAACAACCGCGTTTGTTTTTCGACCAGAGACGAGCATCGGATTCGGGTCGCGATGCATTAAAAAGTCGCGTTTCCGGTTCTGGCCCTCGCCGCGTCTCAATTTCCGTCGCGATGGGATCCGATCGCGATTCCGTGCCGTGACCAAGATTAATTTCGACGCCGCGGTCGATACCGGGCAGGAAGAATCCCGCGATCGAACGAACGGGGCAGCTCCGCAGCCGCGAGAGTGTTTCCCCGCGCATTAACGAGAACGTTATTAACGATCGCCCATGACGTCGTGACGCCGCGACGCCGTGTGTAACGAATATCTCGCCGCGCTGAAATTAAACGGCTCTGCCGAGCGCACTGGTTGCATTACGACGAACAACGATGCACCGGGGACGCAGACGCCCGGAAGGGACGCTTTACTCTTAGGTAATAATCGTCGACGAGCTCCGGTTACAAATTACGATTTCGTGAGAAGAATCGCCAACGACAGAACGCGGGGAAACCCCACCGCGGTACACACAGCTTCATGACGATTAATATAACCGGCTTCATATCTTCCACGACTCGTTAACGCTAATTCCGATGTATTATGTCCCGGTGTCGCGTTCGCGGCACGACAAACGCCCGGTAAGTAGCAATAAACCAAGAACGCTTGAAATATTTCCGCTTATTAGCCGCCGGTGTTGTTATTAAATTGCCGCGAGCGTGAAATGCTCCGTTTTCTTCGATCGTGCCTCGAAAGTACATAACCAGAGGGAACAAATTCTACGCTACGAACTTAAGCTTCGGGACACCGGTACTTTCCACCCTTGGTCGTTTCTTTTTTCGAACAACTACCGCCATCTATGCATCAGGTTGATTACTCGTGGCTCTGTTTACAATTTGAACAATTATATTCGTAAATGCCTCTAACTAGACCTCTAACTCCATCTATACGTCAGATCGGGTAATTCTGGAACTACCCTCGGAAAATATGAATCGTACCGTGGATATAACATTGTACATATTCGTTAGAATGAATATTCTATAATCTACCTGTTCTATAATCTATATTCTATATTCTGTAATCTACCAATCAGAATTTTAAATAAATTTTTCGGCCCATCGTTCAATCTTACCAATTGGTCTTGAGTAAGAGACGGTAATTACCCGGAGAATAAGTAAATCGAAAACGTGGAACGAAATTGTTTCTATACGAGACTGTTTGTGTGAAAATGAAATTCGTAAATGCCTCTAATTGTGCCTCTAATGTCGTCTATACGTCACGTCGTATACTTGTGGGACTACCGTCGTGAAATATGAATCGTACCGTCGATGTAACATTGTACATGTTCGTTGGATAATCCACCCAGCAGTATTTCGTTTGAAATAAATTTTGCAGCCCCGTCGTTTCGCCGTTCAATCTTGTTAATTGGTCTTGAGCGAGGCACGGTAATTATCCGGAGAATAAGTAAATCGAAAACGTGGAACGTGGAAATTTCTTCCATAGAAGACTCTGTTTACGAGAAAATTAAATTCGTAAATGCCTCCAACTTCGGAACAACGTTTAATCGGATACACGTTTATAAAAACTTTTTAATTCCGGATTCAAAGCCAAGGTGAATTTCACGGATTACGTTACGCTCTGTAGCCGTAATTGAAACAGCTCCCCGGTAATTTTCCATACTTTTCTCGCTGATGAACTGGATTAATTAACCGATTCGGTTCGCGCGATATTTCCTATTCGTTGTCGCTTCGCGGCAATAAATTATTTGTCCGTTGATTTTAAACGCAATGGCTTCGAGCTCGCTCGCTTACTCGTTCGCTCGCTTGCTTGCTCGCTCGCGAGGCGTATTTCTGCCCTCGAATTGTTATTCTCCTCGCCGGGAAGAGGTTGAATTCTGAACCAGCGACGCGCAACGCACGATGCCTTAGAAATCGCGATATTTCACGGTGCAGATTGCTCGAAGTTAATCGAGCCATTCGAACGTAAATCGATACGTGCGAGCTAGCTCGAAGGTGTGCGAAACGGAAAGAATGCACGATAAACTAAGTCGTCGTTCCAGACCACTGGACAGATGATCTTTTACAAGTTAATCCGCAGAGTGGTCGCGATCGCACGAAACCTTAGTTTCCGATTGGCTGGAAGGACGCGGCTTAAAGTTTAGAAAGCGGAGGTATACCGGTAACCGGAGAAAGGGGTCTCGAACCCTCTTTGATCCTACAAAGCGACTCCGAATACACACCTGCACGAAGGTACCCGGTTTAATTGCTCTAATAGCCCTCCATTACGCAGTTACAACTTAGCACTCTCGGTCGTTTGTGTCCGATTCGTCGAAAAACTCGAAAACACCGACTATCTCGGTAACTAATACGGAAAATTGAAAAACAATCGAACCGTTTACCAAACGCTAAAGCTTTGCACCACGGGGGCTGTTCTGGATTAAAAATTTTATCCAATTGTTTTTCAACCTGGGGATTAAAATAGATCCGGATTCATCGTCGGCTAAAGACGCGTGAAACTCGACGAAGGTATCGAGAAGGTATCGAGAAGGTATCGAGAAGGTATCGAGAAGGTATCGAGAAAGTAAATTGAGAAAAAACAAACGCGGATAGGTGAGTAAGTACGCAGCTTGGAAAATCGGTAAAGTGCGACGAAAGGAGGATGAAAATTGTTCCGTGCGTTTACGAGCCGTTTAAAAACGCGAATCTGGTTCGGGAAGAAAGCTACCCGGTTGCTCTGAGACATCTTCATGTAATCGAGTGTTCGGAGTTGGGTTCGATACTCGACGTTACTCGAAGATCGGATAAGCGAGACACGTTCGAACTGTAGCATCGCCGTGAGCATTATTTATCGAGACTTTTCATTTATTATGCAACGATCCCGGCGCGAACGTATCCAACACGGGATATAGACGTCCGCTGCGTTTTCTTTCGTTTCGACCTTGAGAGACGGTAATTCGCGTAATCCAGTGTCGTGACGCAGCGCTAAAATACCATCTAAGTGCATTAGGGGTGCAGGGGAAATGCCGTCTACCGCTCGAGTCGCGCGAATCCAGCGTGAAAACCGCGCGAATCTAATTTCGCGAAGGGCTAAGTCCGCGGACCGAGACGCGGGAGGACCGTGTCTGAGCTTAATTAAATTTGTTAAGAAGATCGTTAAGGAGGATGAGAACGGGATAAACGACCGTGGCAAAAAGTGCAATGGAGTCGTTACAGTCTCGTGTGCCTCATCGTCGACGAGCTTCGCCTCTCGCCGCGGTTCTGCTCGTTTAAAGCCTCTTCCGTCTTCGGGATTATTCCCAGATTATTCCCCGAGACACCGATCGAGAGCCCCGACGTTCTAATCGGTTCGTGCAATTCCCAACGATTCGATCGGCCGTTTCGCTCGATTTACGTAAACTGTAATACGTACGCGTACGTTCGAACAAACAAGAATGCACGAGGACGATTCTTCGTCGGCTGGTTGCATCGAACGAATTCGAACAACGGGAAATTTCTTTGAAATTGAACGAACCGAGATCGGTTTCGACGACGCGCCTCGTTCTCGCTTAAACGTAATTCCATCGTCGCGTCGAGTAACGTTAATCGATCGTGCGCGTTTTTCGTCGAAACTCGACGACGAAACATACGTTTCCGTATCGGTAGTCGCGAGAAAAGAAATAAAAGAAGGTTTTTCTTTTCGTTTCGGCAATCGACCGATCGAATATTCGATCGTTGCTCCGTTTTCCAATCGCTGCCGCATCGATAATGCACCGAAGGCCCGGTCGACCTTCGAAACGTATAGATTCGCGTTTACACTCGATGAAGTGTCGTGTCCCTCGCGCTTATACATATTAATGGGCTTCTGCATAGTCATCGGACATCGCGCTACCACCGACTGAACTTGCAACTCGGAAAAGCTCGCGCCTTTATTAGGAGATCGATCCCGTGGAAGACTCGAGCGGAACCGTCGATACCAATCATAGTCACCGTAATTTATAGGCGATGAGAAGATACCCGTCGTTAGCGAGTAATTGAATAACAGATAAGCCGGGTAGGACCGGAGAGCAATTTTAGAAAATGACGTCGGAATGTTAGCCACCGCCTATTACCGCGAACAATATCGGCCAGATTAGATGGCTACGTGGAACGTTTCGTTGCAAATAAAATGTTCTATCGTCAAAGGCTGCGTCGTGTCCAGGTCTTGGAGCCACCGGTAACCGATAGGCCGAGGAAATTGGATACCGCTGGAGTGGCTTGTGAAAATTTTATTTAACTCCTATAGAAACGATCGACTTTTCATTAAGATACCGGCCGGCTCGATCGTCGTACTCGTTCGGGGCAGCGAGGGCGTTGTTGTTGACGTGGTCGACAACGTCGTAGCTCGATCGTCTATAGAAGATCAACCAGGTGGTCGGATCGTAGAAGGTACACGAAGACATCGTGCTGGTACGCTATAAGTCTCGAGCGGGCTCGATTTAGGTCGCGATTAAAGACTCTTTATCAGAGGCTGCCGCTTCGTCTCTCTCGCTAAAGCGTGTCGCGCGCCAACCCACTAACTCGATAATGCATTACTCGAACCGGCCTTATAATGCCAGCTCCAAGACGGCCTGGAAAAAAGGGAATGAAAAAAGAAAGGTGAAAAAAAAAAGTAGAAGAAGAAAAAAAAAAAGAAGAAGCACGCGTATAATCCCCGGGCCGTTTGCGGGCGCCGCGGCGACCCGCGTGAAAGGGCCGAGCTACGGATTAATAAAATGCACTAGCTACTCTTCTCGGTATCAACTGTTTCTTTTTAACGATGCCCGGGGGATTAGCGTGGCCGCTTTCCGTTCCGCCTCCGAAACAGAAATTCTCCTACCTGCGTTTAAACAACCTAACGTCCCTTAAATGGATGCTAATTTTTATTCTAATTCACTTAGAAGTCGACCCCGGGCGCCGAGCGCCGCTCTTCTAAATAAAGAAGAGATTAGGTGTCCACGATGAACCGGGTCGCTCTGCTGTTCTTTGCGAATACGTTTCGAAAAAGAGTAACGTTTTCGCGCGACTTTCGGGGAAATCGCGAACGAATCTCCGGATTCGAATCGGAAGATCGTGGCTCGAACGGAAATAGTTGAAAAACGGGGTCGTTTGAACGTCGAGTTTCCTTTCGAGGTCTCGGGAAATTACGAGAAATATCACTCGAGCGGGACTCGAATCTTTTCACGGAGACGTTTTCAGAAATATTATATCTTTCTCGGTGAACTCCCCATCTACGAAGAATAATCACCAACCCTGAGAAAGTTATCGCGGAGTTTGGAAGCGTTATCGACGCTTTCGTAGTTTCCGGAACTATTCGCGTTCCCGATCTGGTAATTCGAGAGGAGTTCTTCTCCGCGATTTGTTTCTTTGTTTTCTCACCGCAGGTTCATATCAATCTTGGGGCGGGCGAGAGAGAGATGACCAGCGCCCATGGGCTGACATTGAACGACCTGAGCTGGCACGAGGTGAACCTGACCAGACGACAGGCGAACATCACGCTGCAAATCGACGTTATACACACGACGAAATCTCCGCTGCCGGGATCTTTCTTCGAGCTGAACATACACTATGGCGTCTTCATCGGGGGACGGGGTGACTTCAACAAGCTATTTCTAGGTAAGACGCCCCAGCAGGCTTGACTCACCCGGATAAATTGTACCGCCACGTGACCGTACTCGTTCACGAGAGCGAGTGGCGACGCCACCGTTCGAAACTGTGACTCGAGAATATTCGAATATCGCACCGGACCGCTTTCGAATCGCGTAACTCGAAACCAGAGAGCAACAGTCACGACTCGAGGCAGTCTCGAAATATTTCAACGAACCTCGAACGTTCGTCAAAGAATGTTTCTTTCGTAACGTTCGAGCGATCTGTTCCGAACACCGTGGAAATAAAATAATTCGTTACCGTGTGCAATTATTTCCTATACGCGCACCCTGTGCGAAACAAAGGTCCGATAGAAAGTAATAATTTCATACAGAGGGGAATGCACGTTCCCGTAGCCGGTCGCGATAAAAAAATTGTTTTCAAATTTCCACGATGTAAGTCGTTTCTCTTTTTATTAATTGCACGACCTGTTTTAGGAGAAACTGTTTCGCAGGATAATAAACGTTTCGCGCCGCCGTGTAACGTCAATGCCACGGAAGAGAGTTTTTTTCCAAAGCGGAGAATATAATTAACAAAAAGAAAAAGAGAAGTGGCTCGAGTATTACAATTTTAATTAAGCTTTCGTTATTGCGTGCACGATAGAAAATATATATTCCCCTTATCCGTAGCAACTCCCGAGTTACATTGTATTCTATTTTACACGGGGACGAACTCGGACGAAAAATCATTTCGTCGAATAATTCATCGTTTTTTACATCGTACGGTGCTTAGGGTCAGATATTTCAACACTTCCGGGGAAAGACCTTTTAAGCTTTCAAGACTTTCGAGACGCTCGAGAGTTGCAAAATTGTAGAAAACTTTCGAGATATCGAAGAGTTTTAACATTGTTCGGAAGTTTCGGTACAGGGAAGTGTGTCAAAATTTTTCAAGACCGTCGAAAACTTTTTCTTTCGAATCACATTCGAAAGCCCATCGAGACCGTTACAGTGCATCGTGCGATCCGAACCGACGTGCCTTGAGCCCATCGCTAACAGCGAGACACCAAAGTCCCTAACAAAAACCACGCGCACCCAACCGCTCTACCGCTCTACCTATCGTTTTATTTTTTCTTTTTTTTTTTCCACCCGTAACTCGCGCTTTGATTCATAACACCGTTGTAACGCGATGTCGTTTGATGTTCGACGAACTTCTTTCGCCGCGAGTAACGCCCGGCCGTATCCAAAGTTTTATTACCTAGACGTTTCATACTTTTCCGTGGAGCAGGTTCATCGATTCCGGACCGGCGGGTAGTTTATAATCCCACACTTTCGTTTCTTTTCGTAACACAGACCGTTGACTCTCCAGACAGTCGATTCCACCGATTTCGTCTTCGATCGCCGTTTCGGTTACGATCTCGTAGCGTTCCACGATCCGTATTATTGTTTCACGATTTCGTTGCTAGGATCGTTCGAACGACAAACGGTACGCGTTTACCGTGATTTCCCTTTCCCTTGGTCGTCGTATTAAACGAATAAGGGTAAACGAGAAACGTAAAAGAAAGGAGCCATTGATTTCTAACCCCTCTGCGGAAATTTACGAGCGTACACGCATTCGAGGGCCCCGCTATCGACGATTTCGCTCCAAGATTTTTACCACGGGTCCGGACGATAAACCTCGATACGATCTGAATTGAAAACAGAGAAACAATATACGCACACTCGATCGAGAAATATTTCCATCGCGCTACTCGAGAGGAACGAGACGATTCGAGCGTTCCATGGCACCAAGTACCACCGTGCCGCGTATAAAAAACAATTCATATTTTCGCAACAGCAAACGGATTACACGGGGAACGACCAGAGGCACGCGTTCCAACAAACCCGCTCGCCGCCGCGTGCAACAAGAGGTTCGAATATTCGTTTTGTTTTTGTTACTGCGTAACACCCACTCCATTGCCAGGATTTTCTCGCCGTACAATAGAAACAAGAGGGACCCCACGGCTCGAGCGTTGGCCCGCCGCGCAACCTTTCGCTTTATTATTCCGCCCGGCGCAATCGAATCTGCGAAAACCTTTAAGTATTTCACCTAGCATTCTCACCGATCCCGATCGCGAACCATTTCGCGCAAATTAAAAACAAGAGAACCACGCGACCGGCCACCGTCGGGGTAAAAATACAGCCTGAATCATCGGTCGATCGTTCGAATAACTTTCTTTTTTAAAAGAGGATACGAGCTTCGAGCGAACCGTTACTCGGCCGAGCAACATCGCGACGACGCGATGTCTTCCCTTTAGGTAAGATTGATCGTTCAATTTCTCTTTATTTACCCCCGATCTGGTCCCCAAAGGCGATTATTATTTATCGTTCAACTTATTTCGATCGTCATCGCGCTAACGACGAGGGTAGAAAGAGCAACCTGTTTAAACGGAAAAAAAAAAGAAAAAGAAAAACGAACCTGAAATTTCCTCCGCTCCCCAGACACATTTCCACCCCATGGTCTCTCTGTCTGTCTGGGAACCATAAACCCATTGTATGAGAATTACTTTTTTTTATGCTCCCGAGAACGACGAAAATGGTCCTGTAAGGGGAGAAAGGCAGTGTGTCGGACGTTTGATCGTTAAAAGTGAGCTACGTTCCGTGCCAAATTTTAAATCTCGCTTCGAGAAATTTTCTTCGCTTGTGAATTTCCGAGGTAAAAATTGGTCCGGTTTCTTTTTTTTTTTGCACAGCTTGGAACCCGTTAACGCTACGCAGTAGTATTTCGCGCGAACGTTTCCTCTCGAATCGCGAATGTCCCGAACAGGGAAGTCTCTCTCTGGGTGATCGGTGACTCACAGAGCGCGTTAGGATCCGATTCCGAACCGTACATCAAGGAACCGGGCAGCGTCCTTCGACATCGAATCGATGAAGTATTATTTAGTGCGTGTCAGGGTGGATATTTACGTCATCCATCACCGTGCCGTACCATCGGTACCGGTCATCGAGCAAGATTAGCACGGAGAATATTCCGATACAGCGTTACCGCGACGTTGGTCCGTTAACCCGGCTTCTAAACCCAATCTCCATCCATTGACAGCTCGATTATTGATCTACTTCGTCGGCTACGATCGAATTACGAGGAACGCTCGGGAAACAATCGAAACACCTTTCCTACCGATAAACGGTTCGCGGTAAAACGCGAAACATTCCCAAAGATTCTCCACCGAGAAGCGCGGTATCCACGGACGATATTTTCGGTGTTTGGCGATCTTTCGCGGAGACCCAGATTCTGCGATGCCTTGGAATGTTTAGAAAACATCGATTGCGCGAAAACGTGAGAAGACTGTGCCGCGCGCGCGTTACCTCACATGCCCCCTCGAGTTCTAAAGAGGTCGCGTATCTGGGGCGAAATTGTCTCGGATTCGTGCGGTTGGTGCGTGTTAGACCATGAAACGAGTAACACACGGAACGCGGGAAAAGATGGTCGCCTCGAGTGCCGTGACGGCGGTTTTAAGCGGGTAAAACGACCCGAAGAAAGTGCACTACAAACACTGTGTCGAAGAACGCGTATTTAACGAGATTTAACGCTATAAAAGGAACTCGCCGGTGTTAACAAACGGTCGTCGTTGATAATGTCACCGAGCCGCGGCGAGCACCGCGCGCGGCTGGAGAACGTTCGTATTCAACGGAGCAGACAATAATTTACTTTTCTACGTGACTCGCGGACGACGTACTCTTCCGATGTAACCGCGAACAGTGAACCGTATTACACGTGTTTCGCGAATACCTCCCGGGGGATTACATTTACATATTGATATCTTCGGTAATTCCTTTACATCTCGTTAAATATGTGCAAACTCTCTTACACGTGGAAGTTTCAATCCCGGGACTAATATCTCGCTGACAGAATCGCTCTACCGAACTTCCGTACCCGGGAAACGTAAATCTCTCTTTTATTTAATTTCGAAATTCAACGGTGCGTTCAATTATCGCCGCGTCTGTATCGTGCCGTGTACGGCTTCGAAGACGCAAAGTGTTGCAAGAGATCCCACTTCGAGGGCACGGTCGGTAGCCAGACTCCAGGGAGGAAAACGAGCAACTTCGATTCGTTGTTTAACGACGTGCCACCTCTCCCGCGCGGTGATTGTTCACGGTGAAGGCAATTCGTGGGGGATAAACATATTGTAAATTATCCTCGTAGGGGCGTGAACGCGTCCCTCACGGCCCACTTTCCACGGGTTTGAATCGAAACGAGCGCGATTACGATTGCTTTATGAGACGGGGGGGGCGAACGACAATAATTTTCCACGAACACGCGGAGATAGAGCCACCGGGAACAAAAAGCAAAAATTCATCGAAAGGTGGCCGAGGTGACGCGTACCAAATTGAATACGATCGGTACAAACACAGAGCAACCGGCGACACCCATCTCCCCCTCCTCGTCCCCTTTTCCGCGCCGTTATCCGCCTCGAGCATCTCGCGCAACGCTCGGCGACCAGCTCGAAATTCAATTTACATATTCATGACAATTCATTTGTACCCCATGGTACGACATGACCGGCCCCACCAAGGCAGAAGCTCTTATTAATTCCTCGCCACCCCGCCAACCCCGCTGAATTCCCGACCCGGGAAATAAAGAACGGGGGCTCGACCGGCTCCGTAAGAATTCACTTTTTGGCGTTGGAATCTTGCATACGTACCGGGGCTCTGTTAATAAAATACCGGACGTTTCTTCGGGATTGCTTCCGCGCAACCGGAACCCTGGGAACGGTTCGTGTAAACTTCAGCGTCGCAACGGCTTACTTATTCATTTTCCATCCGTCTTTCTCAAGTACGTATGGATACAATGCGTGCAGAAAGTTTCCAGTCTCTTGCGCGCGGTGCAACGAAAGCCAAGAGTTCTAGCTTTTCGGGAAAGAAAAGGAAATATACTATTCCTCGCGAGCGTACACGGTTCGATGACCGAAACTTCGCGATGCTCTCGATCTCTTTTTTCCATCGTGCCTTTGATTCTCGACCATCGGGGATCGAAAAATCCCCGGACAAAAATGTCTCCGCAATTCCCGGTGAATTTTTGGTCAAGTCGTATCGATTTAAACACTTTCTGCTCTGCCGTGTTCTCTCGTAACTACAAGATTTCGAACCACCCTTTCCCAATACCCTGTATAAATTCTAGTTTGACCAATAGTGAGAGAGAGAGAGAGAGAAATGCTGAAAGACGACTGTTGCCAATGCTTCATGTTTGCGCGTATAATATGCACAGAGGAGTTAGAATTTTACATGTACATACGTAGAGCCGGGGAGGAGGGCACTTGCCTTTGAAATCCTCGGCATAAGTTTCGTTTATCGAGTGACGTTTCCGCGACTATGCGGAAATACAGAGAATATTCCCCGCTAGACGTACATTCGATACCCGGGTGAAATCAATAAAAGTACATACACAGCGAGATGTCGGCGTCAATGTTCTATCGCGGGACATTCGATCACAGTAACGTTCAAATAAATCGAACGTTCTTGAACACGCCGACACGGGAAATTATTTATTTTATGGCTCCGTTTCATGGCCGCGAATATCTCGAATGGTTCTCGTCGAACGTTCGCGATATTACTATCTACGTGGCGACGAAAAATCGCGATATAACGTACCGTGGGAGGACCGTGCCATACGTCTGCACTCATGTACGTATCGTCGACATTATCGCTGAACCGTGAACGGAAGACGGATAGTTCCACATTCGTCGATTAACCCTCTCAACGGAGGCGTCTGCACCGTCTTCCGTTTCGTGGGATTAATTATTATTAGAAATATATGGAACAAGTGGTGTCGTTTTATCGAATTCGTACCCCTCTCTCGTGTGGACGGTGGACGAAAGAAAAAGAAATCGTAATAAACGATGCACCTGGAATTACGGGTAAAACACGAATCGTATCGTCGATGTAACATTGTACGTGTTCGTTGGATAATCGAGCCACCGGTATTGAATTTGAAAACAATTTTTCGGCCCCGTCGTTCGATCTTATCGATTGGTCTTGAGTAAGGGACGGTAATTATCCGGAGAATAAACAAATCGAAAACGTGGAACGAAATTTCTTCCACGGAAGGCTACGTTCGCGAGAAAATTAAATTCGTAAATGCCTCTAATTATACCCCTAATGCCATCTATACATCGCGTCGAGTACTTGCGAGACTACTCTCGTGGCAACCGGGCTGATTTTTCATGCGCATATTTTTATTTTTATACAAATACCATTTTTCGTGTTATTCGGCGTGTAAATGGTACGAGGTAAAATATTCGAGATATTTAAAGTGTTTCGATTACCGTTTTTCAGTTATTGGCAGACCTCGATTCCACGCACGAATTAATTTTGTCCGCGAACAAAAATCAAGCAAGAGCCCTCCCCGATCGAGGCTAACGTTACACAGGGCACCTCCGCGATCGTGTCACGATCGAACCGGACAGGTTGTGATTGCTCGTAAAAGATAAATCGAACGTACAGGAATGGTCGTTTTCGCAGCCGGAGACTTTGTTTCGGGAAAAGCTTCGACTTATTACTTTCACGTGGAATCGGGTCGTGCCCGGTCGTTCCACGATTGTCGAAACACCCTATAGACTGTAGCAAGTCTACCGTGGATAACTGCTTCGAACTGCGCGGATAGTAAACTGAATTATGAAGCTCTAGGGTTATTAAGGTGCATCAGGAATCACGAGCGCGAGGCTTGTTAAGGTCGTATCTTCGACGCTCGTAAACTGTATCGTCCCGCGTCGTTCATAAGCAAACGTGTACACAAAACCGCGATATATCTTTAAAATCCTCGGGAGAGTGGCTCCGTAGTTTCCCGCGAAAGGGATATTTTACCCGGTTGACCTCGGTCCATTTAGCGGTTATCCGCGGTATCTTTAGTCGCCCAGGAAAAACCGTCCTCGAAACTTCTCCAATTAATGTAATCGTGGTGCAAGCGGTAGGATCACGTAGAATGGTAGCTGCGGCAAGGTTTGCGGGACGAGCGATTCACCGCACTGTGAACGGCTCGGTTTATTGCAATACCGCTTTCCCCTCTAACCCCTCCGGTCGTGGCCCCCCCACCTGCTGGGAAATATCATCGCGGATCCCATGCCCCGTAAACACCACGCGTTTCCCTCCCTTATGAGGCTCGTGTTACCTTGCCGCAGGTGTGCCAGGCGTCGTCTTGCACTCGACCCGCGCGAGGACTGATCCTTCATGGGAACACGATCGGGCTCGTTCGCGCGCGAGTACGTGGAATTTCCTTTAACACGTTATACGAGGTTAGGTTGAAATCCAACCCGCTCGTACCTGCGATAAAGACGCTTAATAATAATAACGGTGCGCGGAGATACAAGGTGTTTCGTCGGCACACCGTGAGCGAATCTGCCCCCTAAAGCAAACAACAGCTCCCCTGTACGAGTACGCCGTCGAGATATTCGCATTAGACGTTCCATCGCGGAACAACATTGAATACGACCGGATACGTCCGTCGAATCTGATAAATGAACCCTGTCGCGCTACCACGATCGCGCGAAAATCCTCCCGGTAGATCGCGTTCCATACCGGGAGATTCGATAGCCTACTTCGCTGGTTGGCAGCCTCCGAAACTGAGATTATCTGGCCATCAACCTCGATGCGGTTTGCAACCGACGCTTTCATTGCAGCTCTCTTTCATGAAGATCTCTAGCGCTAAATGATACCCTCCGGAACTCGTGCCAAAGTATGCCCACTCATTGCCGCGTTCCGGGGCTAAGAATTGTCTGGCTATCGAGTTTAATATCCGGCCGCTTCGTTATTTGCTCGCACGAGAAGAGAGAGAGAGAGAGAGAGTGAGAGAGAGTTCCTTCGTAGGAAATTGCGGACCGGCGATTCGAAAACCCCGCGACTCCGGCAAACTTGAATAAAACCGTTTATGGTATTGTTCCCGCGGATCGCGGGTAATCCAGCGAGTTTCCTTTCGAACGGGTCCCCCATCGCCTCGTCTTTATGGAACACGCCAATTTCGGTACAACGTCGCGAGAGGACTCGCGATAATAATAAGACGACGACCAACACACCTCGAAACCGACACTGTCGATCGAGGAATCGCAACGCGAACGATCCTCCGGGTTCGTACTCGATTCCACGGTTAATTTCCCGCGGTTCACCGACCGAATTCTCCTACTTAAATGCATCCGATTTCTAAAATCGTTCATTTATTTATAGCGCGCCGATTAATACGTAGACAAAATGCCAATAAAATACCGTAGATACTTCGGTTACCGTTCGATCGAAACGATGACCTTTGAAAAGTTTTTATTTTTTCACGGCTCCGCATACCGTTACGTTTACAGAACGAAATTCATACAACGAAAGTTATCGACAATTCAATTCGAAAGTGTTTTCGTTACGCGTGAACATTCCGAATAGGATCGATGGTAATCGGGACCAGTTGCGATTCGATGTGCCCTTGATAGAAACGTTCTGTATAGAAGGGGTATGAAATTCTTTACCCTTACATTCGAATATTTTCCAAGTCGTAATTGTAACCGGTAAATGAAATAAGAAACGTTCTTTATAGAAGGGGTACGAAATTCTTTACCCTTACATTCGAATATTTTCCAGGTCGTAATTGTAACCGGTAAATAAAATAAGAAACGTTCTCTGCTACGTAGGTCACACGGATTACCTGCGCGGCTGTATGGCCGACATAATCTACAACGGCGTCAGGGTAATAAAATACGCCAAGTCGAGGAAGAACCAGTCGGAGGCCACGGCGGTAACGTGGGGTTGCTCACCGGAATTCGACGCCACGAGGAGCACGGAAGTCAGTTTCGTGGAGGACGGCGCGTTCACGGCGATCCCGAAGTCCATTCCGCGCTCGGGCTCGAGGTACGTACCTAAAGCGGGCTTTCATCGCGTGAATTACACCCGAGCGCGTACCTCGCGAGAACCTAAACCCCACCGTTGAAAATGTTGTTAAGCCTTTGCGTACCTAACCGAATTAATATCGTATTCGAACCCACGTCTATGATAAATGGAAACGAAAATTGCTTCCCCTTCCGAATCACCGGCCGATTTTTCAACGTTGTTCGAATCACGTGCCCCGTTACTATCGTCGTCGTTTTTCATTTGCACGACCGTTCGACGAAACGGATCGTATTTCCGCGCCCGTCGCGTCTTAAAGTTTAACAACCATCGTGCTCGACACTTTGCCAAACCGCTGTGTCATTAGTGGTTTCTGGAATTGCGAATAGACGACCGTACCGCTAACGAGAATATTCGACCCCGTGTCTGTTTAAAGCTTCGGATCGATACGATATACAACAGCCACCGTGTAAACTTCGACGAAGAACGATATTACGATGATTCGACCAACATCGCGCGTGTACGGCTCGTAAGATCATCGACGTTAAAAACTAACGAGACTTACCCACGGGTAAACACTGTAATCGGTTCGTTCGTACTTAACGAACGATTTCAAAGGTATCTACGCGCGAAAGGTATCCGCGTCGAGCGAGTCCTTTAACGTCACCGCGAACATCCGTTCCGTAGCTCGCGGAGCTTCCAACAACAACAAAAGCTCCGCGACGAACAACGTCGTCGAAACGGCTCGAAAAGCTCCAAACAACGACCGTAATCACGTTACGACGCAGACGTTGCTAATAGTTATAACGAGCTCTTGTCGTATCCTCGACGAAGGCACTTTGATTCCACTTTCCACAATGACAAAAGACTTTCGAACGGGGCAGGAGGAACAGACCGTTCGATTTGCTCCGAGAATCACAATGGTGAACCCCTCCAACCACACCTCCCCCCACCCCAGTCGACCGTCGATGCGAAGAAAAACAAAATGGGAGGGGGTATGGACAAAAAAAGAACGGACGTTCGCGGAATTAATGCTATTGAGAAACCGTGCCCGTGAAGTGTCGTCTGAACCGAGGTATTGAATAAATATTGAACGACGCACGTGCGCTTTCAGGCATCGATCCACCGTGCCGCCTGATAATAAATTCATCTGTATACGTGATTTATAAGACACTTAAGCCCCCCGGTTGCGACGCGGATACGGAACTCGCTTTTCGATCGACCCGATACAGATTTTCGTGGCCGTTGTGCTGGTTGAATTTTTTTCAGCCCTCGTCGAGAAATAGCGGTAAGACGTACAGCGAAGTTCGTTCATTCGAATTAATTGGAGCGCACAACCGATTCTACCGTACGAACGAAACGCAAAACTTTAAACGAAAATCGAACCGAAGAAGAAATTCGAAATAAATCCCACAGCACGCACCGTGAGCAACGTTACGAGAAAAACATTTCGTTGCGCGTACGTTCGAAACTTCGAGAAAAAGAATCGACGGAGCTGTTCCGTTTACACGATGTTTCGAACGTCTCGAATAAAAATAAAAATAGTTCGCATCGTCGTATAAAATTACCTAGCTACGCTCGCTTTCGAGCGCGCAGTAACCAAACGATCAATAATTAATGCTCGAACGTCTAGTACGACGATCGACTCGCGACGTTTGTTAAGTTTCAACGATTCAATTTCGATTCGCTCGTTGCAAAACCGTTCACTCTGTGCTTCGAATTCGAATCTCTCTTTTACGAGTAACCGACCGAAAGTTCGTATCTTTCGCACGAAAGGTTCGCGTGGATAAAAAAAATATGCCCATTGAGAAGAAATCGAGCACCGGGTACACAGCCAACGAACACTGCGCAGTATTTGTCTCCGAACGATCGTCGTGAATTCATCCCGGTGTTTTTTTTCGAATCGATGACTCACGTGTTCAATCGAAGCACCGATATCGTGGGAATCTTTTACGCGTGGATCGAAGCACGACTAACGAAATTACGTCTCTTTAACGTCGCAACAAACGCGGCCGTGTCTCCCATCGACGGTCTCGCGAGAGCTCGGTAAACTTCATTTCCGTCGGGACTCGAGGAGAGGCTTCTCTCGCGTCCTTCAGGACCGTGATTCATACCGCGTGCAGAATCAACGCCCGGTCGCTCGAAAGTCTTTGTCTCTCTGAATTAAAAGCGACGCCCAACGTCGCGATTCTTAATTCGACCCTCCACCCCCGGGGGATAAATGTGTACAGTACCTGTTGCGTGTCCGCGGACTGCTGTCGAAACAATCGCCGTAGCAATTCTCCGGTTTCCGTGTACCTGAAGCTTTGAGGAATCGTCGAACGTCGTTGGGCGTCTGGCTACGGTTGCATCGTACACGCCGTCCAAACATTTCACAGGAAACTAACGACGGGTGTCCTTAAACGCTCCGATGGACCTTCGACCTGGGAGCGTGTAAACAGGACGTTAATCGTGATCAAATCCAACGAGCGAACACAGTTTTACTCCCCCCCAACCGAAAGTCCTCTTTGCACGGCTCGTTCAAACTTCGAACGCGACGACCATTAATTTCACGGCGTTTCGTGTTTTCGCCGGTTTTCGACGCGTTTGCGACGCCAGACACCTCGACCGATTAATTACACACGCGACGTGAGACTGAATTCTTTGCGGACGATTTTTCCGCATATCCAAAGGCGTCCGACGCACGATCCACGGAAGGATCCGATCGGTGTTGCTCGCGCCCCCTTAGCGGTCGTACTGAGAATGTTGTTGTTATCGAACGTATTTCCGCGAATCGACCGAAGGTGAACTACGAGTGTTTTTGCAACGAACGATCGAATAGAAGTACCGACCGTGAGTAAATTTTCCTAAGAAAGGAGCAAATCGGGCTCGGAAAGTGGTCTTTGAGCGGGTAAATCAGTTTCTTGAGATTAATTCGCGTTCCTTCGATCGTTAACGGCTACTGTGGAATATTTAACGCGCCAAGAAAAGCGATCGAAAATTTAAACAAAACTATGAATAAATTAATATAAATTTCCAAATACAATCGATCCTTTCAAACTTTCACGAACAATTTCCCCGGGAATAAACATTACTGGAAAATTTTAGAAAGATCGATAAAGTAGGTTCCACCGTGTATAAAGTTAAGAATTTAACTTTCATAAATATTTCTCGCTGATGGGTCCTGGAGCAACCTATAACGAGACCCCGATTTGGGAACACAGATTGTTTCCGATATTTATGAAAATGAAATTCTTTGCTTTATGCACGGCGCGGAATATAACCGTTCTATATCAACGATACTTTATTGATCTTTTAAAACGGACCGATGATATTTATTTTTAGGAAATTGTAAACGAAATTATTCGCAAACTGTTCAGCGATGCTCGTAATATGTAGACGACTATCGATCGAACATTGAAACGTTCGTGCTTCAGTTTAAAAGGCTCTAAAAATCATCTTTGCTTGATTTATTTCAAGAGCTGTCTAACGAACCATCTAATTATACATTAATACTCCTAACTTCTACTCCTTCGTATCTTTCCGTATTTTTTCGCCCCTCGATTCGCTTATCCAACGATCTGTGTCTTCGATCGTACCGTTACGTTTGCGTCGGTATAAATTATATCGTGATCGCGTTATGTGTATTCGACTACGCGGACAGGATCGTTCGCAATCGAGAAATGACACCAATGTCTACGGGTTAACGCGTGTAAATCAATTGTGGAGTCACGTTTCACGCGAAACAGCCAAACTTTCCCGGAAAGCGAAAGATGCAAACGGCCAGGTAATTCTACTCGAACAGTTAAGAAACTCCGAATTCCGCTAACGCTCTCTTAACGGTTTAGCGAGTCCATTCAGACTCGTAGCCAGAGGCCGAAGAAGTCAACTGCGAAATTCTAATTCGTTTCTGAATAACCGCTAGCAACTACAGACTTTTAACGTTACTTTTTAGTAACGTTACTTTCTAACTAGTACCGATCGCGCCTCCTTCTAAGACAGAGAAACGAATTATTACCATTTATTTACATATATTTTCAATACTATTCCAAAATACCTTTTAAAATTTTTTCAAAATAATGCATACATCAAGGTCGATCCTCTCGCCAGTCACTGGATGCAGCGTGCTAGATAAACAGGTTCAAGTTCCAATTTAACCGCGTCATCGTAGCAATTCGTCGTTCTGCCTCGATCGTCTGAAAACAGAAGAACTTCGCTATTGACGATAATCTTGGCAACATCGTCGCTTCCGTACAAAAAGCACGGTAGTGCGATTCGTCGACGAGGTCGAGGAATACCAAGAACTCGCCGAGCATCGTTTACAAACAGTTTCGTGGAATCGGTCGTAGCTCGATTTCCGAGTAAGGTTTATCAAGCTACGAAACTATATTAGAGAACAAGCCGAAGACGTAGACTCCTACATGTCATTTTTCCTCGATTCGCCTCTGAAATCCCACGCGGTAGTACACGTTGCTTCCTTCGTTGAAACAGTTCGTAGAATCCCTCTAAAAAAAAAACTTTAATTACAATCGAATAAAAATATTTCTAATCCGTACAATATCGAGGACAAACGTGTTTCGACACCTACAGGATAAACGTGTTTCCTACGAAGGGAGCATATTCTCGACACGACCAAGTTCGGTCGTCCGAGTCTCCCGTGCGTCCTCCGTGTTCGATTCCGTGCCACGACTTCCTTCCAATTTTCTCTGACCCGATTTTGCAGATGGGAGTTCGAGCTGAAGACCGGCGCTGAGATCGGTCTGCTGCTCTACAACACCGTGCAATCGTCGAACGCCGATTACCTCGGGGTCGAGTTGTTCAAGGGTAAAATTCGGCTCCTGATGAACAAAGGGAGCGGACCGACCGAGTTGATACACGACACGCCGGTAGCGGACGGCAAATGGCATCGGGTGGTCGTTGATTTCAATCCGAGCGGAATCGGGATCGCCGTCGACCGTCAGGAAAAAACGATCAAGCTGCCCTCGGATGGTAGTCATTACCTCGATCTGGCGGACACCCTCTACGTGGGCGGTACCGAGCTGAACAAACGCGCTCGTGCGCTGGGCAAGGGTCTCAAGTCCGGGGACGTCAGCTACAAGGGTTGTCTGCGAAACATGTTTCTGGACAACGAGGAACTCGGTCTACCGGACGTCAAGATCAGCCAGGGCATCGTGGTCGGTTGTGTCTGGGGATTCCCATGCATGGAGGCCGATCCTTGCGTTTCCGACGCGGTCTGCTCCCAGCTGGGCGTCAGCTCGTTCAAGTGCGAGTGCGATCGACCGTTGTGCATCCAGCCGAACTACGTCGAGGATTACAAGGCAAATTGTTGTTCCAAGACAATGACCGTTCCCGCGAATCCACCGATTTCCACTTCGAAAGTCCCTTTAACGGTGAACGAACGATCCGTGCGCCTGAAACATATATCGATTTCATTTCAACTTTTTTTTTTTTTTTTTTAATAGATATCAATTTGTTTTAAAGGCAATTTAGTGTACCGTACAGTCCCTTTTCAATTTGCGCGATAGTCGCGCGAACCAATTTCGTTGAAATAGGTATTTACAAAGTTAGGGAATGGGTTAGCTGTTGCACGTACCGCTCCGTACGAACGAAGAGTGTAATCGTTGTAAAATGATCGTGGAAAATGTTTGTTCGATCGTAAAAAAAATTAATTTAGCGCAGCGAAGGGTTGTGAAAGTTTTTTCGGTTCGTTTCGATAAGTATTACGCGCGCCCAAGTTCGGTCCCGACTTTTTTTTCCATCGCCTGTTCGTTTAACAACACTTTTCACCTCAAATTCCGTAGGTTTATTCGAAGGCGAATTTACCCGTGAACCTGGAGATCCTCTCTCTTAGCCCGCTGCTGGTGAACGAAGGGAAACACGTGCTGGTGACGAGCGATAACATTGCCATGGTGTTAGACATCGCTAAATATGGGGTGGAAGAGGACGGCGTTATCTTCACCTTGGTAACGCCACCCACGTATGGGTCCCTTGCACCCCTAACGACCGAGCATTCCTTCACTCTTCAAGACGTTAATCGAGATAAGGTAAATACACTTCCACCGTAGCACGTGTAGTCCTTCCAATTCGCTAAAAACAATACGCGACCCTTCCCGCGAAACCTACAACGCGAAGCTGAACTTACAAGCGTAAGTTCTATCATTTTCCCTATCTGGGATACTTAAATTTGTTACGAACGCGTCGTGTTTGGATTCGTTTCGATCGGGAGAACTTCATCCATCGGTATCGTCACTGCAAAAATAAACCGAAGAAAATGTTAATTTCCAACCATCCCTGTTCCTCGTGCTATTTCTTTCTCGTTCGCTTTCGTCGCGTTTATCGTCGTCAAGGGCCTCGTGGTTTGAATTCGAAACAGTTTCTCGAATAAAATCGCTACCCGCTCCGCGATCGTTTGAACGGAAAGTCTCGATTTACTTAAATTTAAGCAGGCGCGTAACCGTATTGGACAACGCGAAAAGTAAACAACCTCGACGATATCCGATAGAGCAGCGAACGAAAAAGAAACGTGGAAAATCGTGTGTTCTTCCAGTTCGTCATAGGGCCGAGCTATAGATAGTTCGCGGCCGAAGGACTAACTTTAGAACCGTGGGGGGCCGCGTAGCGTCGCCGTGTCGTCAGAAACTCTCGCGGTTGTCTGTTCCTCTTCCACTTGCACTCGATTTATCCAGCGACGGTACTCTATTTATAAACACCACCACCGCTCATTAATGGTTTTTCGTTGGTTTACTTCGGGCCCGGGACCGCGTATTTGTTAAACGTTACCACCACCGCGTCTTACCACCGGGTTATTTCTTTCCCGGGCGTTTTTCCTAAACCACCTCATCTCCATCCTCTCCCCGAGCTTCGGCTTGGAAAAGATCCTCGCAAGCGCAAAGTCACGTCGATCCGCTATGCTAATCGTCGATTTATAAGCCCCACCCCTCCGTCGTTTTAATTAATTTTAATTACTCACGGGGTGGCGGATTTAATGCCGTGCGATGATTCACGGGGACGCGAATATAATGTTAAAAAATAGCGAGCCGTCGGGCAAGATACGAGATTCGCGATATCAAAGAATTTATCTCGCGGAAAGGAAACGCGAAACCCGACGAGAGAAATTTGTTTGTTTTCTTTTTTTTTCTTCTTCTTCCTACGCGAAGTTCGAAATCTCCGCACGATCTTCGCGAACGTCGGATCGCGCGAGACGGGTCGCACACGGGTAAACGTTTCCCAGCCGCATCTTCGAGGCATACATATTCATAGGTCCCTGGAAACATTGTTTACCACGTGGCACATTGTCTCATTATTATGATCAAATTTCTGGCAGATACAATACATGCACAACGGCAACGAAACCACAAAGGACAGTATGATACTGGAAGTGACACTGGTGGCAGGAGCCGGTTACACGTTGCCAGGCTACCTTCAAGGACGACTAAGGTTTCCGCTACACGTCAACGTGACGCCTGTTAATGATCCACCGTTGCTCGAGATATCGACCACGAAAGTGCTGCGTCTGGCTCAAGTAAGACACAAAGACCATCAATTCTTGTATATACACCGTGAAATTTTCTCGGTGGAAGCTCCGTCTGGCCGGGAACTACGGGCCGCGTTAGCGTAATTGGCGCAAAATACCCGACACTTACCCACCCGCGACCCTCCCGAGTAAATCAATTAATCGAGAATTGAAGAAATTGTGGCCCGTCTTCGACGAACGCGCCAGTCGAGTCGTAACGAAATCGATTTAAGTCGCTTCACTCGTTGCCCTTAATTAACCGCCCGCTGCTTCAATCTACTCGGATGAAATAATTTCTCTTGCCGTAAAAATCCGCTCCTCGGCCCTTCCGGTGTTCGAAATCCCGGTGAGGGTAGATCGAACGCTTGCTTTTCGATGCTTTAATTCTACGACGAACCGTATCTTCTGAAAAACCAACGATTCTTCGAATCGAAAAAATCAAACGATCGTTTTCGTGGTCGTAACAACGCCACCGAGAATCTCCCGATACAATCTTCGTTTATCTCTGGTTTCTTCTCGCGGAGACACCAGTAAAAATAGGAGTTTTACGTCCGACGTGTTTCACGGTGGGAAAAGATCGACCTTGAGCGGTCAATTCGTTCACCGACGTTCGTCTCGCGAAGAACGATCACTCGAATTCGAAATATCAATGGATTTGAACGTTCCCAGGGCACGAGGAAAATCTTGACGGAAAACTTGATATGGACGATCGATGACGACACGCCGTCAGACATGTTAGTTTACACGGTCTTACGTACCAATGCAGACGCCGGCTACGTTGAGAAGGTGACTTATCCGTCGCAGCCCATCAACACGTTTACCCAGGCCGAATTAATGAAAGGATTAATTGCCTACGTGCATCATGGAAACGGTAACATTTTAATTCATCGTTTTCGAAACGTGTTTCTCGTAATATCGTAAGATCTAGATAAAGATACGACGCTACCTGATATTAATTTCAATGTACGATGTCTCGAGCGGTACGATTTCAGCAACTTTGTACCGCTTGGTAGCCGTTTACCAATGATTCCACGTTCGCTCACTGTTTGCAGCGAAACCGAACGCGGAGCTGGACCTCCGGGTCAGCGACGGTACAAACAGCAGCAAACTGGCGAGCTTGAGGGTCTCGGCTCATCCTTTGGAGATCAAGCTGATGCACAATACAGGTCTGGTCGTGGTGCATCGATCCTTCTCGTACCTGACACCGGCAAATCTGTCGTTCACCACTAACTCCGACGACAACACCATCAACATGCGTTTTGACATCGTCTCGCCCCCGCAGTACGGCGCAATTCAAAAACTGGAGGACGCCTCGAACAGCTGGATAAACGTGGATAACTTCACGAGCAGGGACCTCGAGCTGCACACGATCCGTTACCTCCACAACGTAGGCAGTCCGAATCAGGACGAGTTCAAGTTTCAAGTGAGCGTGCGGAAAGTAAGGTCGCAGCACACGTACGACTTCCGGGTGACCATCATCGATCTCGAACTGAAAGAAACGAAAAGAGTACTGATTAATTTCACGAATGTGGCCGAGGTGACGGTGAGCGGTCAAAATCTCAGATACCAAACGAATCCTATGGTGACCGCGTTCAACAAGATCGTTTTCACGGTGAAAACGGGACCAAGGTACGGTAATCTGTTCCTGTCGAACCGTAAACTGGACGTCGGGGACACGTTCACCCAGGAGGACGTAGAGACCGGTAAACTAAAGTACCGAATGTACAAAAGGGCCTATTCGACGATCCTGGACGAGTTTGGTTTCAAAGTGAACGCGCCGCAGTGCGTGGATCTGCACGCGAGCCTCAGGTTCAGACATTACCTCAGCAAGAACGTGAAACCGTTGGACAGCGTGGAGAGGCTGAGGGTCGACGAAGGCTCAAGGGTGAGGATCCCGCGAACGATACCGAACGATTACCAGGTCACATCGTTAACGTACAATCTGACGATAAAGCCGCGTCACGGATGGTTGACCGTAACGAACAACTCGAGATCCCACACGCGTAACAACACCGTTTACTTCGTGTCCAAGGAACTCGCCACACAGAGGGTGTACTACGTTCACGACGACTCGGAGACACGTGAGGACATGTTCGAGTTCGTGGCAGTCGCCTCGGACGCGGTGGATTTCATGTACGTAGGTCTGGTTCGCGTCGAGGTCACAATGAAGAACGACAACGCGCCGGAACGCGTGGTAGATCGAGTATTTCACATCGTCTCGAGGGGCGCGAGGTTGCTCACCAGCAAGGACCTGGCGTACGTGGACAAGGACGTGGACACGAAACCAAGCGAACTGATCTACACGAGACGAGATGCTCAGAAAAACGGTATCTACCGGATGTCCAATCCTGCGGAGCAGATTTACGAATTCAGTCAGCAAGACATCGACGACGGCCAGATACTGTTCAAGCATCACGGCGAGGATCACAGCAAGTTCGAGTTCAGTGTCACCGACGGATACTTTTACACGTCAGGGGTCCTGGAGATTCAAGCCAGCCCACCTTACGCGAGACTGAGGGAGGGCAACGGGTCCGTGGTGCAGTTCAATCGATCGGTGACTCTTGGACCGGAAGAGCTGAACGTCGAGACGAACGTGTACACCTCCGAGAAGGACATACGGTACACGGTGTTGGAGAAACCGAAATACGGGATACTGCTGAAACACGGCAGAGAGGCGAACAATTTCACCGAGGACAACCTGCGATCCGGTATAGTCTCGTACAAGCATCTGGGTGGATCGTTGTCCAGGGACGAGTTCAAGTTCAGTGTCTCGACGGAAGGCGCGAAAACAGAAGGTGTGTTTCCGATCAAGATTTACCCGGAGAGCTATTGGCAGCCGTTAATCGTTCAGAACAATAAAACCGTGTTCGTCGAAGAGGCAACGAGCATTCTCTTGAACAGAGAGAGCTTCGAGGTGATGCATCCAAAGATCCCGGACAACGAGATAGTTTACCACCTGAAGGAGTGGCCGCAGAACGGTTACCTGGAGTTGCAGATCCACGACGAGCACAGCGAGGAAACTCGTGAAGATTACATAGGAAACGCGGTCAAGTCGTTCGATCAGAGGCTGGTGAACGAGGGTCGCGTCTTCTACGTGCAATCGGTCATGAACCAGACCAACGACCGGTTCGTCGTCGACGCGACGAACGGGATAACGTGGCTACGCGACCTGAGCGTGAACTTCGTCATTGTCCCGGAGAAGCTCTACGTCGAAGCGAAGGGTCTCGCTGTGGTCGAGGGGAAAAGCACGATCCTCGACGAGACCGATTTCTCGATCCTTACACCCTATTACTCCGGCAAGGTGACCGACTACCGTATCACGGAGAAACCGAGACACGGCACGATTCTCGACACGACGAAGAATTTACAAGTGAAGAAGTTCTCGCAGGAACATCTGGCCGCGGACGTGATATCGTACAAGCACAACAGCGACGAGTCGCCCACGGACACTTTCAAGATGGTACTTGTTGCCGGGGACAAAATCAGTGAGCCCTTCGATGTTTGGGTGACGGTGGAACCGGTTAACGACGAACTACCTGTACTAGTAAACAGGAGCAAGTTGACGGTCTGGCAGGGTGGCTCGATCGCGTTAACGTCCGACATTTTGGCAGCCGTTGACAACGACACCAATGCACCCGATTTAACGTTCAACGTTACCGGAGTCAGGAACGGGTTCATATCGATCGAGTCTTCTCCGGACTTGGATATCTACAATTTCACGCAGGAACAAATTGACCGGTCGAAAATCATTTTTACACACACGAGTAAGTAACACGGATTGTACACGTGCCGAGATCTAACGAGATCGGTTTTGGTAACAAAACTTCTGTTTCAGATGGGTCCGATGCCGAGTTCAATTTCGTTCTGAACGACGGAGTACACACGTCCGAGTCTTACACGATGTTCGTAGCCACGAAACCGGTTCGATTGTTCATCGAACGCAACGCTGCGTTGAACGTTTTTCCATTGACCAGGAAACTGATATCGAACAAGTTGTTGTCGACGAGGTGTTCGGACGAAACGCGGGAAATAAAGTACGCGGTGAGAAACGGGCCGCATCTGGGCAAGATCATCATGGAGACGAGCGAAGGCGTATGGTTGAACGTTACCCAATTCACGCAACGAGATATCGACAACGGTAAAGTATTTTACGAGCACACCAAACAATTCATGGACCTATCCGTCAACGATTCGTTCACGTTCGACGTGGAAGCCCATTTCTCGGAATCCTTAACCAATCAGGCGAGTACACGATCTCGACGCGTACAAAATAAAAAAGCCACCGTCGCGAACGCGCGTCTTCGACTCTAACGAACATTCTATTCGCAGGTGTTTCAAATCGACATTTCCGTGTCCAGCGGTGGATTGAACAGGTACATCTCGGTGAAGAGCGTAAGAGTCGAGGAGGGCAGTTCCGCTCAAGTTATCATGAACATTAGCGGAATCGTGTCGTTCCTTCAGAGCCATGCCGGTATCGAAAACCCAACGGTGCTCTCCAGACTCGTCAGCCAACCCAGTCACGGTCACGTGATGATCTTCCCAGACTTGAATGTGACCACCTTCTCTCGATCTCAAATCGAGGGCGGAAAGATAGCCTACTATCACGATCACTCGGACACCTTGGAGGATCGAATCGACTTCTCCCTTTACTTACCCGGTCACATCCTTCTGTGCAACACCAGTGTGCCGGTTATCATTGAACCGGTGAATGACGAGCCTTTTAAACTGATCACGAAAAAACCATCCATCACGGTCGTGCAGAATCAGAATCAAACGATAACCAAGGAGAACCTGTTGACCAACGACACGGACACTCCACCGGAGGAAATCATGTACGAAGTGATTTCAGGGCCCACTTACGGTCGTCTGTTGCTCCTGCTGTCCAACGAAAACACCTCGGAAGTGCGTCAAGCGAATAAGTTCACGCAACACGACATCGACTCGAACCGACTGGTCTACGAACACAATGGAACCCTTCAGACGGCCTTGTTCTACTTCAGGGTAGGAGACGGTCTTTTCAATCCTACTTACAAGACCTTTAGTATTTTCGTTTTACCGATCAAACTGAACGTCACCGTTTCCGGTCCGGTGAGCCTGCAACAAGGCTCAAACGTGGCCCTGATATCCGAGAGCAACGTGCAGCTGGACACGAATGCGAGACAGGACCTGGTCGTCTACGAAGTAACGAGCAATCCGAGGTACGGTGTATTATACGTGAGAAACGAAACTGCGGTCAGTTTCAAGCAAACGGACCTGCTGTCGAAGAGCGTCATGTTCGTTCAAACGGACATGACCGTGTCGAACGACAGCCTCGAGTTGACCGCCCGGCTGAGCGGATTTAAGCAGAAACACATCAGAATCGAGATCAGAGTGGTGCCGTTGATGATCACGAACTCCATGGTCGCTCTGGCTGGGGAGAAAACTCGGATAACGTTAAAGTACATGGATGCTACACCGTTGGCGAAACTCACCACCAGCAATCCCATCTACACCATCGTCAAGAAACCGAAATTCGGTAAGGTGAAGAGGATCATACGTAGCTCGTCATCGTCCGGCGAAAAACGGGGGACTCGAGAGAAGGAAGTAGTGAGATTCACCCATCAGGAAGTGGTGTCTGGTGTGATTTACATGGTGTGCAGAAAAGTACCGACGTTGGAGTACGAAAGAGTCGTCGATAGTTTCACGTTCGTTTTGGCTGCTCCGATCGTCCAACCTGCCGTGGGCGAGTTCATGTTTCGCGTGAAATTGGACATGGACGAGTACAATATCACATTGGGCGGGCCAATGGACCCTGTGGGTCACGAAGGTGAAATGGCGATCGCACCGAACATGAGCAACGACTACTTACCGGTACTTGGGATGCTGCTCGGCGTGTTTTTGCTCGGGGTGCTCGTGATCATTACCATCAAGTGCAGACACAACAGGTACAAGCACGCCGAGGAGGAGAAACCGGAAACGACCCCGGCGGTCGGAGTGATGCCTCTACCAAGACCTCCGGATCATCTGATGCCTGCGACACCTCACTTGAAACGTTTCGCCAACGATCATAACAGTGTAGCCGCCAGCACACCGCTCCCTGTACTACCAACGATGACGTCGACGTTACCTCAGTGCAAAGTGATACCCTTGAGTCCTCTGGAGAGCATCACAGGCTCAGAGGTGGACGTTTCGGCCAGGTATCCTTACGGTGTTGCGGACGGCGATGAATGGAGCAGCTTCGACACGTCGGATCTGCCCTGCCAGTCAGCCACCGCGCAAAGGGCCAACAATCCAATGCTTAGAAGAAACCAATACTGGGTCTAGCAGAAGGAAGGCTGTTCGCGGTTTCCGCGAATCAAGCCGTAACACCTACTCATCGTTCTGAAAGACTGTTTCTTCCATTAGAAAAACTACTCGAGACTGGTCGTCGATCGCTATGGTCTTAATGTGCCTAAAAAGAGAAGTGACTCTACTAATACGGGGTTATTATACCGGATACCCTGCGATTTTATACCGAAACCTTGACGGAAACTCTTTTCTCCCCGAGCGCAACCGTGCGCCGACACCCTTGCCAAAATGTGCCAAACGACATTTTATATCGCTCGCAAGGAACCAACCGATTTTTCGGAAAGAATCTATCACCGTGTACTCGGTGACGGATTGAATACTGTCGAGTCGAGGATTCGGAGTTTCCTATCAAACTTTTTATGCTATCCTTTTGTTTTACTTTTCCTTTTTCTACGTCAGAGACTCCGCCAGGAACGCTAACTATACGTACACATGGACTTAGTAACAACATACATTACATATATACGTTTCTACGTGACCCGTAACGAGATACTTCGCAGTGTCTCGCGTACTGTTATAAACCTCCGATGAAACTGAGAGTATCGTAGTCGGAACGAAATCAATTTGACCGGTCGAGGCCATTCGCCCGGCTCTTTGAAAAACAAAGACTAGATATACGATTACTGGTGGAAACGGTGACCTCGAGCGACCAGTTGATTTCGTTTCGACTATAAACTCGCTAAATATAAAGGAATAGAAAATCCAAGACTATCGTCGCTATTACGGATCGAATGTGCCTAAGAGATTACCAAGTCTTGTAAGAATATTTGCCACGAGGCCTGCACTACGTCGATTTTTGCTACTGTTTTTCCTCTTGGTTAGACTATCGATTTGAAATGAAATCTTCTATCCGATCGCGGTTGTTTCGGAAGCCCATCACGACCGCGGGACCATGTCAATCAGAATGTTTCTACTCCTTTGGTGTTCCATTATAGTACATCCTTGCGTGCTCCGAGTTGAGGAAAAACGTCGCGGTCGAACGACGAATCACTGAAAACGAGGGCCAATGTCACACAGAGATCACACGGTGAGTATCAATGGTATTCGGACAGTAGGATTGGATTGCAATGTCAAAATGAGTTTCGCAGTTGAATTTCTCGTTTTTAATTTCCACCGATCGAAAAGCGTGACAAATACTTTTTCCACCCTGTACATAGTGTATAAATCTTCATCTTTTTCCATCTTTTTTTTTTTTTTATTAATACTGTCCAAATAAATTTTCGAAAGGCATTCATCGGATGTCGTTCATAATGTAACGAATATAATGTTTACGAATTAATCGAATCAATTCTACGTTATTGTTCATTATATCGAACGACTTCGTGCGAGAAATAAGAACCAACATTAATACAAACATTGAGATTAGAAAAGTAGGAATTTGAAGGTTAATCTTACTGTCCGAGCATTTTCGTTAATACATTGTAATTCGAGAAGAATACCGGGAGTATTTGTAAACAGCATTGGGCCCTAAATACTATATTATATATATATAGTTACCTAAACATTTGTAAAAAGTGACTACCGACAAAACTGCGTGTTCAGATTTATGCGTATGCGTATGCGTGCGCGCGTGAAAAATGTATAGAAATTATTCGCGACTTTTATAATGGCGTAAATGCGCGTGTTCGGTGCATGCGGTACAACAAGGAACACTACGAGTTTCGCACATATCTTTGTACACCTTTCCCGCATATTTCTATCGACTCGCATCGTACCTACATCGAGATGTCGGATACTGTTTACGTTTCGACGAGCCTAGCTTCCATTCAATTTCATTACGCACTTTCTTATCCGTCGAGCAGAAAAATTATCCACGTCGCAACGAAAATGTACATACCTACTTGTTCGTGATTTCCGTTGACAAACTTCAATCGGGATGGCAAAAGATGACGCTGTATGCATTCGTCGACCAACGTCTTTTTTTATTTGATCAGCTTGTGACGCGCGACATTGCCTTTTGCTTATCAAAAACGATCTCATAAACTGATGTGACCAGACTTTTGAATTTGACGTTACGAATTCGACCCGAAAAATGTCCCGAACTTTCAATTATTCTGCTTTTACACACGTACAACTAACCTGTACATATTACGCGCAGCTACTCGTTCTTCGCTCTTATTAGTAATTCAATAAGGTTGAACTGCACGGGTAGAGGGGCAGGAGATGATATATTTCAGTTCTTCTTCTCCCACATCGAAGTTTCGTAAATCTGGACGCATTATCGTCGATGGTTCAAAGGTCAATTTTTTTCAAGCCTTTGAGAAAGATTTACCGCAAATCGATCTCCTTTCAGCAAAAACACATTTTGTTCCCTTGGAGCACTCACAAACCGTCGATCGGCGTACGAAATGCACAGCAACGATCCTGCTCAGTCTCTCTTCAGTATTATAATAAATTAGCGAATCGCTTGATCGATCGATAGTACCAGTTCGATGCCAACGACGCGTCGATTCCCGCGCTTGTCGATCCTCTGGTGGACATTAACGTTACGTCTTCTGAGCCTGCGCAAACTCACAGTGACCTTAATTAACGACGATTTCTTTAAACTCTAGGAACATATAATTAAGGAAACGCTCTAACGTCGATGTTAATATAGTGATAATGATAATAATAATAATAATAATATATATATATGTATGTATGTGTATATATATGTATGTGTGTGTGCATACATACATATACATATATATATGAAATATGTACACTACTACATAGAACACACTGTTTTATGAATTCATAGCATATGCATTAATATAATAATAGTTCTGATCGCGTAAAGATGAAGAAGAGAACATTTTTATCAGTGATCCATTTGTTGATTAATGAATATGCTAGAAACAAACAGTTAGGCTTTTTTACCATCCCCAAAAGTGAACCGATCCGAGTGCCAAACTTCTTATATTGTGTAATATATAGTTATACATATAGGACTGTATTTTCCCTGCCGACTGAACGCATTACTCTTGTAATTCAAATAAACTGAATGTGCGATGTTATCTAAAAGAGACGTGTCATCATCACATTAACGAACCTATCCGTTACTGGTTTATTCGTGAGTTGATCGGTTTTGTTCGTTGATAACGTTCATTCAAAAATGGAGGAAACAGAAGCGCGAAAGGTTCAGCTCGCATAACTTCTAAATATCCTCTTACATCTCTTTGAAAATTTCATATTTTAGAAAAAGTGACGAACAATCTAATACTTCGAACGAAAAAAAATTAAACAATAAAATATTAAATCAAATTTTGCAATAACGTACCCGAAATATTTCATAGCGTTCGGAAACAGCAACTTGCCGATGACGATTCGAACGAACAGAGCTCCATCTGTGAAATTCGATTCTGTCTCGTTCGAATTAGTAAGAACGCGGTATAGCAGAAGTTACTTCTCAACATGGCTTCGTACGTGCGGTAAGTTAATTATTTTCGGCCTTTTAACCTTCAAAATATCAAGATAGATTTTCTTCCACCAAGAACTCTCCGATCACAGCACATTCTGTCTTGAATAATTTCTACACATACCGAATCACAAGTGCTACAACTCTCTTCTAATGTTTACTTTTGTATTGCAATAATGGTCACGCTGACGTGTCCATGATAACATCGTTTTTGATATAAATGATTTTTTCGAACAGTACAACATGCAGCACTGCTTCGCTCTTATCAATTTGTTTATAAAACCGACATTATTCACTTAGACTCGTTTAAAGAACATCTTTGTCACTTGGAAACAGTATAAAACAAATTATATTAGACTAACACAATAACAATATTCTTAAATTCTTTTTCACGATCGCTGAAGAATAAAATATAATTAATATTGATAAAACTAAAGTCTTACCTATAATTGAACATATTGAATATTCAATAATTCGTATTGCAGGTTGGGATTATTGTTATTATTGGTCTGTTGTCCCTTTCTTGTGAATGCAGTTAATAGAGAAACCTTTAAAACATGCGATCAAAGCAGTTTCTGCAGGTAAATTTTCAATTTAATTTCTACGATTCATTCAAATTGTTTGAAATTCAACTAAATTTTTGTCTTCTATTGTATGGTTAGGCGCTGTAGAAAAGTTGAACCTGGAAAAACACCTTATCAACTGCTAGTAGACACGTTTATTCATAACGAATCTACAGTAAATATAGACTTATTCAATAAGGATACAGGGGTTCTTTATATATTGCAATTGACTGCTTTGAAAGGCAATACATTCAGACTTCATATCAATGAAAAGAATCCACTACATCCCAGATATATACCCGAATATGCCCTTCAGGATCAACCTCAAATATCTAAATTAACTTTGGTTGAAAGAACTGCAGATCATGTAATTGTAACAAATGGAGGAAACAAAGTCATCTTATATGCTATTCCATTCAGAGTAGATTTATATTCTCAAGATTTGTTGGTTGTTTCTGCGAATGCAAGAGGTCTCATGAGATTCGAACACTATCGTACAAAACCTAAGTATAACTAACAAACAAATACTATACCATTATTTCATATATTCTATCCCATGTAATTAATAATTTTTTCTTGATGTATCGTAGGAAACCAGAACAAGTGGAAAATGCAGAAAACATTGAAGTACCTCATAATAATCAGTTTCCAGGTGATGGAGCAGATAATGATCCAGGTGCATGGGAAGAAAATTTCAAAACTCATCATGATTCGAAACCTTTTGGTCCAGAAGCAATAGCTATGGATTTTAGCTTTCCTGGTGCAGAACATGCATATGGTATACCGGAACATGCTGATTCTTTTGCTTTAAAATCGACAAAACAATCCCACCCGTACAGATTGTTCAATTTAGATGTATTTGAATATGAAGTTAACGAGAGAATGTCCCTCTATGGAGCTATACCTGTCCTTTATGCTCATGGGAAAGAGAGAACAACTGGCATTTTCTGGCATAATGCTGCAGAAACATGGGTGGATATTTTATCAAGTGCGGACAATAACGTTGTCGAAAGCATTGTAAACTTTGTATCTGGTTCCGCTAAAAAATCACAGGTCGACGCCCACTTCATGTCAGAGTCTGGTGTAATTGATGTATTCTTTATGTTAGGCCCTAAGCCTTTAGATGTATTTAAACAGTACACCACCTTAACAGGCACTGCACCTTTGCCACAAATGTTTACTTTAGGCTACCATCAAAGTCGATGGAATTATAATGACCAAGATGATGTCATGCAAATAGCAGAAAGTTTTGATGTGCATGATCTACCTTTGGATTCTATATGGCTAGATATCGAATACGCTGATCAAAAAAGATATTTCACCTGGGATCCACGCAAATTTTCGAATCCTATTGAAATGGTACACAACCTAACTGCAAAAGGTAGAAAATTAATTGTTATCATTGATCCACATATCAAGCGTGATACAAATTACTTCCTCCACAATGAAGCTACAAAAATGGGTTACTATGTGAAAACAAAAGATGGGAAAGACTACGAAGGTTGGTGTTGGCCGGGACCGACATCGTACTTGGATTTCTTTGATCCAAAAGTACGGGATTATTATATCAGTCAATATAGTTTAGATAAGTTCCATGGTACTACAAACGATGTGTATATTTGGAATGATATGAATGAGCCAAGCGTATTTAACGGCCCCGAAGTTACTATGCCTAAGGATCTAGTTCATTATGGTGGCTGGGAACACAGACATGGCCATAATATTAATGGACTTGTTATGACTATGGCTACATATGAAGCTTTATTTAGACGATCAGGAGGTACTCTGCGACCGTTTGTACTAACAAGATCCCTGTTTGCCGGATCGCAACGTTACACGGCCATGTGGACTGGCGATAATATGGCCGAATGGGAGTATCTTCGAATAAGCTATCCAATGTGTCTTAGCCTAGCCATTTCTGGAATGTCATTCTGTGGTGCGGACGTTGGAGGCTTCTTTAAGAATCCAGACTCTGAAATCTTTGTTAGATGGAACCAAGCTGGAGCGTGGCTTCCTTTCTATCGACAGCACTCCCATATCGAGACTAAACGACGCGAACCTTGGACATTCCCCGATGAAATTATTCAAATTGTCAGAGAAGCTTTTAGAATGAGATATTCATACTTGCCACTATGGTATACAATCTTCCGAGATCATGAAATAAATGGCATCCCGGTTTTGCGACCTTTGTGGGCTCATTATCCAAGTGAAACAGAAACATATACAATTGATGATGAAATACTCGTTGGAGATTCTATACTCGTGCATCCAGTCTTTCAACCATCTGTCACTGATGTCAATGTATATTTCCCTGGAGAAGGCAAAGTAACTTGGTATGATGTTGACACCATGCAACCATATCGTCAGCCAGGCATGGTTAATGTCCCTGTAACCCTTCATAAAATTCCGGTATTCCAAAGAGGGGGTTCTATTATTCCACGTAAGATGAGAATACGTCGTAGCACAGTCGCAATGAAGAATGATCCATATACTTTGGTAGTTATCACAGATTCTAGCGGCAAAGCTAACGGCACGTTATACATAGATGATGAAGCTAGCTTCGAGTATCGTCATGGAAAATACCTATATCTGAGACTTAATTTTGAAGGAAATAAATTAACCTCAACATTCATAGATAAGTTAGCTTCATATCAGACAGAAAGCTGGTTAGAAAGGGTAGACATAGCAAATCCACCTCAGGGAGTCACATTCGCTGTGTTAACTTCACGCAGTAAGTAACTGAAATTCAAATAAATACTAAGATATTAAATTCTGTAATTAAAATATGAAATATTTTCGTTTTAGGCTTGGGAAAAGTAACTTTGGAGGCCAAGTACAATCCAAATAATAATGTATTAACCGTGCGTAAGCCAGGTGTAAATATGGGAGAAGAATGGACTATCGAATTGATCCATTAAAATCACAGTTTTATTCATCATAATCTCAGTAATCATACAGTAATGCCAGTTTTCTATTATTCGCGTAATTTTTTCAGCTATCTGTGATCAAAAGAAGATTATATACTATAGCAGAACAAATACAACGTAGAGATATGATGTGAATGGTACATTTATGACTTTGGCGAGTAAAAAATTATTTCTATTTGATCATGTAGTAGGCACTGACGAGCCTTAACGCAACTTTTAAAGCTTATAGTTGTGCATATCAACTTTGATAAAACATTACATGTATTAGAAGTAGAAGCATCGAAAACATGTTTTTGAAGAATATTTAAATTAATATGTTATATATCAGATCCGTTCTCTATATATTTCACAATTATTTTTTTATTTCACCTGCTGTAAATTTGTTTCTGAGCTAAAAAATTATTTAATATAAATTTTGTATAACTGTAGAAACGGTAAATGTGCAAATACAAAAACTTATCTCGATTTAGTTAAAAAAATGTTTTATTAAATTAAACACGTTCTGCTGGTGCTTGCTTATGAGCTAAATACAAAAACACTATTGATGATAATGCAGATACCAAAAAGATCACGTCGAACCATCTATGATAAAAATTAAATTGCAATTCCCCTAAAACTTGTGTTATTATAATGCGATATTCTGCAGGCATATTCATCCGCATTAGAAGTACGGATGACACAAAATACATACCCTAAAAAAAATATGAAACTGTATCCCTAAAAATGTTTATACTTTTATTAAAATTAAGAGGAGGAACCTTACCATTATTTGAGCAAGTATAAGAACAATAATATTTGATGATTTGCTACTCGATATAGCATAAAAAAACTGAAATGAATAGTAACATTAGATGTTTAATAAGAATTTTTTAAGACTGATGATTCAACGACGTATCAATCGTGTTTTGCAATATTCATGTAACATGTACAAATTACTCGTAATAAATATCAAACACCATTCTACATAGCAAAACAAATTTTTCTTAAACATACCTTTGTGAGAGTTAGTAATAAACCCCGAATTGATGTTAGGACAATACAGCCAACAAGATAAAATGAAATGTGTTGTGACCAAAACGTGACATCAATATTAAATCCCATCCAGTGAACAGCAATTTCAATTGCTCTTGTTACAGGATCCTTCTTACCCACGCGATCAAACACTATATTAATTGTCGACTGAAAGAAAAATTATTTAAGATTTATAAAATTAAATGATGTGTTTTCAATTATTTGCTTACATATATACTTACAATGAATATCTTCCAAGTACAATAGACAGAAAAGAAATATCCTAAAAAATTGAAATATTTCCCTTGCCAAGTAGCAGCCCATTCTAAACGTTCTCTTGCATTTTGAATGTCATGTGCCTCCAGAAATAATTGTCGGGACATTTCTTCTAATGCTGTCACTTCTGTTTGTAACTGTTTAATACCTGTAAATTTATATTATTGTGAAACTCAGTATTTTATGTACTAAAAGTATCGAAAAATGTAACACATACTTTCTTGATTACTTTTAGTGCCGCTTAGAGGTCCCAACATACCCCAAAGTCTAGACCGTACTTCAGTCTGTCCCACAACTTCCCCCTTTTTGGCTAATGCTATTCTCTTCTTTTTGGCAACAATCATGTCCATCGTTTGTAACAATCGTTTCTCTATGGCCTGTACATCAGCATATGTTACAGGCCGCATAAAATAAGCCATTGAGGTATATGGGTAATTTACAGCACCAAATCCTGATAAGAGTGCCATAACAGTAACTCCGATTACTCCTATTCTACTAACACCCTGTTCAATAGACAGTAGGCCTTTTTTTGGACTTAAAATAGGAAATGGATCTCCCACTTTCCAAAACAAGTATAGATAAAAAAGATATACAATAACTGTTAATGGCCTTATTAATTTCAGTCTTACTGCAGAAGAGAAAGTGTCAAAGTCAATGATAAATAGTATAAAGTATCAAACATAATTGCTTCTGAATCATACATACCAAATCTAATGTTACTGATAATAAAGTATGCTATGTAAAATGGAATTACAACAATTACCATAAACAAAAGCATATAAAGACCAGCATTCCAATGAAAATATCTAGAACTAAATCATGAATGATATTATTGAATAATATTATTGAATGAATGAGGGGTTATTTGCTTACCTGGAATCAAGGACTCCTACTATTTCAAAAATAATTAGCTCAAACATGGTACAGGATAATGAAAACGTTGTGGAGAAAATTAATTGTACTAATCTGTGATGGACTTCGTAATCTCGAAACAATTTTTTTACAAAAAATACCCATCCTCCTAAGAAGAAAATGACCTGGAATATGTGACATAAATGAATGAAAAAAATCTACAAGTAAAATCAATAAATCTAACAATGTACTATCTAGTTACACAAGATTAAGTAAATAAATTTGTCAATTTGTGAAATAAATCACACATTTTTAAACCACCAGATTTATTGCGGCAGCATTAGCATTGATACAATCGATATAAATTACATGCACATAATACAATTTGCTGTCTTACTTAATACATAAACAATGTAATCGCGTTATAAGAATTCAACATATAAGTGTAGTATAAACTCAACATAATCAGTAAACCTCAGAACAATCTCAATTAATCTCGATAACTAATTATGATCTTATAAAGTAACTACTGAAAATCTTCACGCTTTATGCATTTTATTTATACCAAAGGAAACCTGACATAAAGTGACAAATATTATAATTATTTTCTCCCTCAAAGAAAATTAATCGTTTATAACCTAATTGTGTAACGTCTACGAGTACCGGCAGAATTTGTTATACTAGTGGAAATGAATTTCCACCTGTGTAATCAGAATCACGAATGTATCCTCCAAGAAACCCATATTTTAATAATATCGCACACACTTCGCATTGCGAAGCGTCAAATTGCTATCTTGGCACTTGACAGAACACCGCAAGAAAAACAATCCACGCGGCACAGTAATGGTTGTCCCAAGAAGTGCTACATGAATATGCGCAGCCATTTCCCATTTTTCTTACTACTCCATCTATCGATAATAACAGAATGTAAAAAGTAAAAACAGATTAAAGAATACATACACATACTAACAAAAGTAAAAAGTTTTTAAAGTATTTATAGTCAAATATTTAATCCTTTTTTTGTTGGAAGTATCCTCATATCAATTCAAATTATATAAAAAACGGATAATTATTACATTAAAAAAAATTTATTAGTGCATCATGTTCATAATTACAACATGACAAATTCAAATTTACTTTGTCATACACTTTATAAAATACAATTTAAAAATTTATTTATGACAAATTTCTGGATTAATTACAATGATTTTAACTAGATTAGTTTTTCAACTTGCATTCAAGTTCTCCTTCAAGGTTTCTTTAATTGACGTGTCGTTATGCAGTACTGGGATATGCTAAAAAAGTATGTGTTTAGTAAATAAGAAATTTTATGTATACTTGTAATGTATATTGAAAATATCGCTAGAATTAGAAACGAAACACTTACTTTATCTTCTATATTATTCAATTCCTTGAATGCTTCTCGATACCTTTTAAGGATTCTATCAGGTGGTGATGTTTTAGCAAGTTTTTTAGAGTATTTGAAGGTTTTCCTTGCAGGAGTTGAGCCTATTTAATTTTAACCAAATAAATTAATTTCTTTTTATGTATAATAATGAAGAATATAGACGTACCCGTCGGAACATCTCGATATAAATCTTCGGTGAAGAATGTGTCAACTCGACGACGTATTGCTTGCATCTCTGCAATAATTTTGCTATTCGCGTTTTTGACATACATATTTTCACTTTCAAGCTGTTGTACGATTTCCATACAGGCACTCATAAATGCTGCTTTCCAGGTGTTTAACGATACTTTATGTTCATTACCCGCGTTATAAACTGTTCTGTATATATCCTGTAAATTATGGAAATTAAAAAGAAAATTACAAGAAATGATAGCAGGATAATCAGAATAGATTTATTAACATTTGTTCAAACTTACATTAATTGATGATAAAATGAAGGTCTCGTCTTTTTTCATTTTTTCCTGCATTTGTCTCATATTATGTGTCACACAATTTTTGTAACTCATCAATGTGTCGCAAGTATTATACAAACCTGCTTGGAATTCATTAACCAACATTTTGCCTTGTGCAACAGCATCTTCTAATGGTATCCTCAACTATGAAAAGGAGTAAATATCAAATTATATAACCAAAGAATCAAAAATCTACTTTCCTAAAGTTGCTGCTTTGCTTTTACCTTTTCTGTTTCCTCTTTGACCATTTGTTTTACTATTTGTAAATCATAGTGAAGCTTCTCTTCTATAGTGTTTTCTTTTCCGACATTTATTCTATAAATATTGAAAGCTTCGTTATTTAAAAGATTAGACTCTCCATCAATATTTTGCAACATGCCACATATTGAAGAATTATTTTCTTGATTTTCTTCTTGTAATTCGTTAAAACAGCATTGTAAGTCTTTCATCGACTGTAAACATGAAATGTTAAATATACAATAAGCATAAAATTCAAAGAAGAACATACCTTTATGAAATTTGTTCGATCTTCCATAATATTTTTCTGACTTTGTCGAATATCTTCAACACTCGTCCTAATATCTTGAATAGTATTATTTAAACGGTCGCGTTCCTCGATCGAACATTTAGATATCAACTCTGTGAAATTGTTTATAGATTTTGTTAAATCATCAATGTTTCGAGAAACATAGTTACTTAAATCTCGCAAATTTTCAGATAATTTGTTATCTATGAGTTGTTGAATTTCCTGTGCAGTATTACAACCATTCCGTAATGTATTACATTCTTGTTCAGTCATGACTGTAATATTCTTAATTTCTTTTTCAAGCCACTCTTGATACTTTGAATACTAAAAACAATATACATCATGATCTGTTGCGATACTCGATATACATTAGATAATATTAATTTTATTTGGTTACTTACAGAATTATTTGTATGCCTCGTCAATTTATCAGTTATATTTTGTTTAGGATTAACAAGATCCTCGAAAATAGCTTGTACCGATTTATCGACACATTCAGTAACTGAATAGGTTTGTGCACCTAAAACGATAAAAGACTAAATACTTATTAATTCTAATACTACACTATTTTCATCCGACATTTTTCTTACTAATGTACTCCTTCATAGACGCGCAAAATTGTATCACACTCGCAGAATGTGTTGCAACATCAGTTTCCACATTTCTGCATCGTTCTTTAATACTTTTTTTAATTTGTTGTCCAAGGGAATTGTTTCGTTGTACTATTTGCCTGTGAATACATGGTATTACGTTATCAATTACTATTATAAAGATTCACTTTTTGTTGCATAAATAACTTACATTTTGCGAAATATTTTGTCATGAAGTTTATGTACATCTTCGGTGGCTGTATCAACAACATTCAAAACCGATTCTACTTGTGACAAAAGAACATTTTCAGTAGATACATGTTTTTCAACAAGATGCTTTTGCTCTTCTTTTTCTTGTTCTGATGCAGTCAAATGTGATGTGGCTGACATCAACTCATGCACTGTGGTTTGTAATTCATTTCTTACGTTCAATAGTTGATTTGCTTGTTCAGAATTTTTTGATTTTAATTCGTTAAATATTTTCTAAAATGAAAATTAAAGTTTCTTATTACAGTAAATCGTATATACTTAGCATGATTTACAAATTCTGATATTAATATATACCTCTTTACGGTCCAAAGTGTCTTGCATTGCTTTAATATGATTTAACTTTTCCTCTATTTCTTTAGCTTGAAAATCTATTAACAATTGCATTTCATTGTAATTGTCTGGAGCTAAATATACGCCATTTCGTTCACGAGTTGTAGATAAATCTTTTTTCAATTTTTCGATTTCTTCTGTATACGTTTGAAGTAATGCTTTTTTAGAAAATTTCTGGTTAATTTCTGGCCGATTCGTAATATTTTTGGCACGATGTGCATAATCTAAAGTTGACAATGTTTCTTCAATATTAATGCTAGCAGGAGACACTGTAGCAATTATTGAAGTCCTTGTACGTCCACCCAGAGATTCTTGCAGTAATCGCGTCAATTTTGATTCGCTAGATATAAAAAGCAATTGAAGATATCAAAGTCTAATTGTCTCTTACAAATCTAGTCTCTAAACTTTTATGTACTTTACCGATAGGGTACATGTGGAGTCTTTTCTACAAGTGCTGTTATAACTCGTCCTAAAGTTAACAAAGACTGATTAATACTGCCTGCTTCTCTAGCTCTTCGATCAACAGCTCCAGATCTCCCAACATTTTCACTTCCAGCTAAATCAACTAGATTTAATTTCCCTGTTTTTAAGAGTTCATCTCCATCAATAGTGTTCTCTTTTATATGAATAGTAATAGAAAATATTGTGTGAGATCGACTAAAATAAAAAATATAAATGTTAAAATTTATCAAATGGAAATTATCAATAATAAACCAAGATACAAACCTGGAATTAGTATTCATCAACGTAGCTGCTGTCTGGCGCTTCTCTGATCCCTTCTGAAGGATTTTTAGTACATCGCATTTATTATATATTGTCATTTCTTCTAAACCATGTACTATTACTGCTCCCTTTTTAGTCGAATCTTCATATATCCTTTTGAAAAGTCATATACGTTTTCAATTAATTAAATGACCATTATATGAAAAATGTTGAAAATATAATTACCTTATCTTAGCAGCACCATCGCAAGGAGATAATAAATCATATACTTCTTCATTGTATAACTCTAAGAAAGTAACTCTTAAAGAATACTCTTGTACCCCTACTATACGTAGTTCATCAAATAAATGGCTCAAAGCACGAGGTATAATTCCAGCATTTGTATCCTGTATATTATATATTAATGCTTTTCATGAGTCTGTTATATTAATACTGACAGAAACAAAGAAAAGGCAAGGAAACAGCATCTCACTCACCGATTGCCAATGTAACGACGGATCATTATCAACACCTTCCATGGTAAAAGTTTTTCCAGTACTAGTTTGACCATATGCGAATACTGTACAATTATATCCAGCCAAAACTTCTTCAACCAATGGATGAACGACTGCATTGTATACTTCTACCTGAACGTTCATAGTTCATTATTGAAATGTATATAACACTTTTATTTTATTAAAATACATACTTGTCTCGAAAAAGATCCAAATACTCTGTCAAAAGTGAATTTCTTTGAAAATGTATCATACGATCTTTCACGAATAACTATTTCTTTATTAGATGGTGTATCCACAACTGTCACCGCCTTTCCAATCCTTTCGGAATCATTTGTTGGTCTAATATGAAACAAAGTAATATCAATCAAAATATCATGCAACAGTTTGCTGCACATTTACCTGACACGAACGAAAACTTGTACATGTTGCTTTTTTTCCCTCCTGCTTTCGTTACGCGTGTCGTTCATCTTTTACAAATAAATACTTTTTGCGTTTCGATCACTTCTAATTCCTCTCACTTGAATGTTCGTTCTTTTTTACACGAAATAACTCACAGTCTTTCATATTGTATACAAATCTTCCTTACGGTACAAACCGTTGAAACATTTAAATTCAGCGTTTCGCACAAATCGCAGTAGAGGTCTCTTGTATCATATCAATGACTACATAACCAAATTTTACTATTAATCAATTATATACTAAACAAAAAATATTTAAAGTCAACTTTGTTTGAAACACTGTTTTTCGTAGTGTTTGCCACTAGGAAAATAGAATTGTTGATAAATTGAATGTATTCAAGAACATAGATGATACATATATGTACATCAAATATATAAAACAATATACATGAATGTTCAGTAAAAAAAACATCTTATAAGTTTTTCAATATTTAATATAATTTATACAATAAATCGTTGGTACATGATTTTAAACTATGATAAATAAAAGGTTACATATCAGAAATAAAATTAAGGAATTATAAAATAAAATGAGAAGAATTTTAAAAAGGTACAGGAGCTGACACAATAATGGGAAACAGATTCTAAAATTTAGAACAAAACAAAAATTGTATACATGATCAATCGTTAACAGAAAGTTATACATTGATACATAATTTAAAAAATTGATTGCTTAATGTTATAAATTATCATAAATAAATATAAACTATACAAATTAAAAATATGATATTGAACATATAAATAAATGAAGCTTATAAAATTTTAGTTCTTCTATACTTTCCTTTATATCTACTAAGGCTCTGTGATTTAGTCCTTTTTCAGGTACATTTTTATAAATCGCAAAATTCCACCTCCTGAAATAAATTTTATATTATTTTAAGACATGATCAGCAGTTATAACTACATTGTACAAATAATATAAATGCAAATGTAATAACCTGACAAGTTCATTAATTGAGCTGACATCAATGTATCTATAGTGTAAATAATTATCAATATGTGGCATGTATTTTTTCAAAAACATACGGTCCATGTAAATTGTATTACCAGCCAATGGACAAGTTTGTTTGGGAATATACTTTTGTAAAAAATTAAGTAACATTTGTTCTGCTTCTTTTAAACTAATTTTAGAACATTGACATTCCTTTACCAACCCTGTCTAAGAATGTATATAGCTGATAACAGAATGAATTCAATTACTAACAATTACATAAAATAAGAAAATAAACTTACTTTGTTATGCATCATTGTATTCCAATCATTCATATGTTTTAAAATTTCATCAGGCTGATTAATTACAACATTAAAATCTTGACTCACGATTTTCAAATTTTTATCAGTTATTACACAAGCAATTTCCAAAATTGTATCTTTCTCTATATCAAGTCCAGTTAACTGAAAACAAAAAATCTTAATAGAATGTTTCTTGTATAACTAAAAAAATCAAAAGCAATATTGTAGGCTAAATACCTCAGTGTCTATCCATACAATGAAATCTTGTTTTTCAGAAACCATCTTTTCATTATTTGATGGAAACTACGCAATCGAACAATATATACATGCGAAATTATTAAAATTGTATCGTAAATAGCGATGGGATTTGAAATGCTTTGAATTACTCTGACTGAAGCTATTTATTATAAAAATCTAAGAATTAAGACTCTTTTTATGATAGCAACATAATCAATTAACATAAAATTTCAATATGATCTTCAAAATTTATTCTCACATTATTAAAAAGAAATGAGATATACATTTAATTATGTGGCAAAGTAAAAGATATATCATTTAATGCAACAACTTATTCTACAATTTCGTTAAATGTTCAGTATCGGTAAATTCAAATAAAATATGCTAGCTAGTATTAGTTAACCTCAAATTTTAGACTTACATATTTCAATCTAATAGGAATTGCACGGTTATATTTTTCGAAGTATTTAAAGTTAATATTAAGTGTTCTTATATAATACTAACGTTGATAAATATTAAATTAAGTATTACTTGATCTTATTTAATAAAGACGATTCAACCTAAAGTACTTAATAACGGTGGCTTACGTTTTTTTCAAAAATCACGTTCAAATGTACTCCAAGGTCCAACTTCACTTCAAGATCCGACACTTATATAGCTATTATAATATTTAAATTAATGTTATGTGTATATATTTACAAATCAAACTGGTTTTGAACGTTTGTTAACGCTTAATACGCAACACTGATTATTCGATAATAAATTTTGCATTAACTTTAAAAAATAAATAGAAATAATATCAATTCCAAATCCTACCTACAAAACATACCCTACTTATGTACTCAATATCTCCATACGATTGATAAGCGAAGTCTGTAAACTACCAATCTCAATTTTGTAAGTGTGGTACTATTGATAAAGTGCAGCTATTTATATATAGTCAGGTTATAAAATAATATATTGCAGGGACGTAGCATGGAAGAAACCAAAAAGTTGTGTCTTCGATAATAAAAATATTGTTGGCCCTGAAAAGGGCCGTTTGTTTTAATCATAAAAAAATTTATGCTCTTTCTCCACGAATTCTGCGTGCCAGTTGAATATCCTTCGGCATGATGGTTACTCTCTTAGCATGGATGGCACAAAGATTTGTATCTTCAAAAAGACCAACGAGATATGCCTCGCTAGCTTCTTGGAGAGCCATGACTGCTGAACTTTGGAAACGAAGATCAGTTTTGAAATCTTGCGCAATCTCACGAACAAGCCGTTGGAACGGTAATTTTCGAATCAAAAGTTCAGTGCTCTTCTGATATCTACGGATTTCACGAAGAGCAACAGTTCCGGGACGATAACGATGGGGTTTTTTCACTCCTCCGGTTGCAGGTGCGCTTTTACGTGCAGCCTTAGTCGCCAACTGTTTTCGAGGTGCTTTACCACCAGTAGACTTCCTTGCAGTTTGCTTGGTACGAGCCATGTCGATTCAAGAACGATACGGTACAGTATTCTTTGCAAAACTCAACTGAAAAATGTGAGCGGCGAACGAAATATGCTGCTTATATGGCCTGCAAAGCGCCAGCTGTGAGCGTCTAATTGGTTCGTTGATAGTGGAGGGGAGTAAAATACTTGCAGCTGTACACCATAGAATAGCTATAGAGGGGATAACCCCCATAAGATATAAAGGGGAGTCTAAAATTATTTGGACCAGAGTTTATTTTAACTTCGAGCTAAGTAGACGAATTTATTTGCAATGACTGGTCGTGGAAAAGGCGGGAAAGGTTTGGGAAAAGGAGGTGCAAAGAGGCACAGGAAAGTATTACGTGATAATATTCAAGGAATTACCAAACCAGCTATTCGAAGATTGGCAAGAAGAGGCGGTGTTAAAAGAATTAGCGGTCTGATTTATGAAGAAACACGTGGAGTTTTAAAAGTTTTTCTTGAAAATGTGATTCGAGATGCTGTCACTTATACTGAACATGCGAAGAGGAAAACAGTGACAGCTATGGATGTAGTATATGCATTGAAACGCCAAGGCAGAACCTTGTATGGTTTCGGCGGTTAAATGGAGAAATAACAAAATTAAATCGGCCCTTTTCAGGGCCACCAAATGTTTCAACTTAAAATAACTCCTTGATCCGTGACATGAAAAATATTTCACAGGGTAACACGCAGTAAACTATCGGTAAACTTAACTAGAATTATGAAATAGGATGTGGACGAAATTTCAAAATTTAAGTGATTATTTCTTTTGGTTCTTTCTCCGTTGGGTAATTCAGAAGTTTAGCTATGCGTACATATTTTAAACAGATGTAAAATTACATTTAATTCAATGTAAAACCTAGAATTAAACCATTGATCAGAGCTGTTTCAAGATTATATTACTCAAATTGTAAAATGTACTCTTCCAATTTCTTTCGCTTTAATATTAAAAATGTTTTCAGTTTACTTGAATATGATATTTAAATTCTAGTTAATACCATGCGAGCATTCCAATTTCAAAATTCGATAAACCGTTTAACGAAAGAAAGAAATATTGCTTTTGAATTATTCATAGATACATAATTTAGTAAGAAAGCACAAGAAACGGAAAAAAAAAAATGTATTCAATGATGTGGCTGAAGGAATATTAAATAAAATTTGCACTTCAAATTATTCGCTAGTTTACTTCGCAACATTTCGTTGTTAACAAACTAGATGGAAAGTCGAACATTAGCAGAGTTCCAATGAAATGTAAAATTGGTGGTCCTAAAAAGGACCGTTTTTTCTAACATTTGATAATAAATGGTGTCCTTTCTGTAAGAAAAATTAATTTATTTCGTACTCGTGAATTTTGTAACAGCTTTCGTGCCCTCGCTAACCGCGTGTTTAGCAAGCTCTCCGGGTAATAAAAGTCGAACCGCTGTCTGTACTTCTCTCGATGTGATAGTGCTCCTTTTGTTATAATGCGATAATCTGGATGCTTCGGCAGCAATACGTTCGAATATATCATTTACGAAACTGTTCATAATATTCATGGCCCGACTCGAGACTCCTGTGTCTGGGTGAACTTGCTTGAGAACTTTGTATATGTAAATCCCATAGCTCTCCTTCCTCTTCTTCTTTTTCTTGGAACCATCAGATTTGTTTATGCTGATGTTTTCCTTTGATCTGCCAGTCTTTTGCATGACTTTTCCCGTGTGCTTGGGAGACATGGTGGAAAATGTATCTTCAACTTATCACCGTATGAACCAAGTATGACAATTTCTTGCACGAGATTCTTGCTTTTATAGCGAAACTGGTAACAGCGGAGCTTCAATCGGGTGTACATATATTACGGAACACGTTTATTTTGGGTTCCTATTGGACAAGAATCTATTATTCACGACTACGTCCTTAAAAGTTCTTCAGAAGTTTAAACGTTTCAACGGTAACATCGATCGATCGGGCGAAACAAAGGCGACACAATCGCGAGGCAACGGTCAACGTTCAATGAATGTTTGCTTTCTTCAAACACTGTAATTTATTAACTTGAACACTAAATAAATCAACATCGATATTGTTACGTATATTTGATTATAGTTTTATTCTATTCTATGGTTTTCGGTATATTTTCACGCAATTATTGGGCCGTCGAATATTGTACAATGTATTCAAAGATAATTAATGTAACGACGTTACATATGTACATATGTAGTTATAATATTACATTATTGATATTATAACATTTAATTGAAGGGTTATTCTTCGTTATGATAAATAAAGAACTCGTAATTAAACGGTATAATGTGATTATTACAATCACATTTGTGGACATAATGAATTATATGGGTAATGAGTCGTGGAAAAATTTATCTAACAAATGGTTAAGAGAAATTTGTTTCTGCATTGTGAAAAGAGGGTTATCTGATGCGCCGAAGATACAAAAGGTACATACCACCACTCTTACTCGAATAGGTCCACTTTGAAGAATAATCGTTCATTTTTCACTTTCTCAACTGCGCTTCAAATTTTCGATCGCTCGGGGGTAGGCCTTTGGGTAGATCATTAGTTTTCCAAATTATCAAAAATATTCAATTACCGATTTCGATTGAGTAAGTAAACAGAATAGATATGGATATATAAGGACGCGATATTTACATCTCCAACAGTTTAACATGATTTCGACAAGCGGCAGGTCATTTTTCTTCGTAGTTGTTGCTCTCTCATTGAGTAACAATGTTCTTTGCAGTCCGTTGTTTAATACGTCAGTCAATCGTAATGTTACCGATTTGGATCACTCTCTTATAACGAAAAGTAAATGTTTGAATCGATTCGTAAACAAAAGTTACCATATAATGCCGAAGAAATTATTTTTTCTTCTTGTATAAATATGTTTAATCTGTAAAGAAAAATATTGATTTATTTTTAATTATTACGTTTACCAAAGTTATATTTTGCATGTAATTATCGCCCGTACATTGGGCACGAAAGGGTTAATATGTGCACAATAATGTATTTTAATTACATCGATTTGTTATGTTAACGAAAACAGAGGATTCGGATGCAGAGAGAATAGTTGGTGGAAGTTATGCCCAACCAGGTCAATTTCCCTTTATGGCTGTGGTGCATCAACTACGAGGCGAAGGAATAGTCGCCCAATGCGGTGGGACTATTCTTTCTCAAAGATGGGTGTTAACGGCCGGTCACTGTGTAGCGGATCAGCCTCATACATTCTTTGTAATCTTCGGTGATATCGATCAATCTGGTATCGGTTATGATTTTTATCAAGGACCTGGGATTGCAATGATGACAAACGAGGGAGCGCTTCATCCTGATTATCAACCGACCATAAACGATGTTGGACTGTTATACATGCCGCAAGATATTCCGTTTGGCAGTGAGTAAATTATTATTCGTGGTCGTTATACAATTACAAACTTACGTGGTAACGTTCGCAAGAAACGAATATTCGACAAATTATTTTCCTTCCATTTTAGACACTATCCAACCTATTCAATTGGCGGGATTAAATGAAATCGGAAACACTTTCGAGGGTAGAATGGCCACTGTTATTGGATGGGGAAAAGATCAATCCTCCGGCTACGGAACGAAAAGATTAAAGTACGCTGATATAATGGTAATTTCGAATTCCGAATGCGCTATGACGTGGGCAATAACACCGAAGAAACACGTATGCACAGCGGCCGATTCTGGAGAAGATGCTTGCCAGGTAAACGAATTGTCTCAGATTATGCGAGACGGATTTAACTTTAACGAATCTCCGCTATATTTAATACCTTTTCTGAAAAATATTTCAAATCTCTTATTACGTGTACTGTTTACTCAAATAGTAATTGGTATAATGGAGAGACTCTTCAAGAGGTAGCGAGCGATAATAAATATATGTATGTATTTATCTAGTAACAAACGAGAAATGAAGTAACAAGTATTTATGAAAAAGATACAATTGTTACAGTGTCGAGGGCCTACGCGACTCTTAATACGGTCCTGTGCGTAGTCAGTTTTTCAAGCATTCTCTCTCACTCTTCTCGCTCAACAGCCCTTTTTCCCAACGTACGTTACGTTCCACTTGGCCCTCACACACGCACACAGACTCGATTCAGGTTCCCCCAACGAGCAGATGTATAAATCGTGCTTACGTGCATCTTGCAACTTGGGTCGCTTTTCTTATGGACACGCACCTCATGTTTTCACTTCGAATTAAACGATACATTTTCATATTACGATTTGAAATTTCGATCCGATGATTACAGGGTGATAGCGGTGGACCCCTTATTGTGATAGAAAATGGTACTCCTCTTCAAATTGGTATCGTAAGCTATGGAGACGCAGATTGTCCAAGTACCGAACCTGGTGTGTTTTCGAGGGTTACGGGATACATCGATTGGATTCAAATGGTTACAGGACTTCAGTTTTAAGAGAAATTTATGACTTATCTTTATACGAATACGACACGAATGTAATCTCTTAAAAATTTGAATATTTGTGTGTAAATAAAAATTGCTATTTTAAACTTACGAACTGAATGTGCTTTAACAGAATACGAGTTTTTTTCTTGAAATCAGGGATGTTCTTTGTAAATATGTTGGCTCTTAAAAGAGCCGTTTTATATACATATGTATGTGTAGTTTAACGATAACACTGCGGGTATGTAAACTACTCGGTTGAAATACCGAAATCTTGTATATTTTATTTATTTTGTACTTCTTTGTAAGTTCTGTACAATTTCTCGAACAAGTCGCTCGAAAGTTTTTTTTGGTATTAACAGTTTTGTACTCTTTTGATAACGGTATATTCCCCGTTGAGATTTCTTCTTTATTTTATCGAACTGATTTATACGCGTCATTTTACTGAACAACAGACTGCTCCTCCACCCTAAAGCAGATGTTTAACTTACTTGTATATATGCCCTCGGTTAGCCACGTCACGGTTTTTCATTGGCTAACGGAGAAGTGGTGGGGATACAGCGTCCTGAGACTATAAAAGCACTGCAGACCGACTCTAAAAATCAATCGTCTGCTGTAGTTCGAAGAGACTTCAACTTACTAAACTTGTTCTAAGATGACTGGTCGTGGAAAGGGAGGAAAGGGATTGGGAAAGGGAGGAGCAAAGCGTCATAGGAAGGTACTTCGTGATAATATCCAAGGTATCACAAAACCTGCAATTCGCCGTTTGGCTCGTCGAGGAGGTGTGAAACGTATATCCGGTCTGATTTATGAAGAGACTCGTGGTGTTCTGAAAGTCTTCCTGGAAAACGTCATTCGTGATGCAGTTACCTATACTGAACACGCCAAACGAAAAACTGTCACGGCTATGGACGTAGTTTATGCCCTTAAGAGACAAGGACGCACCCTTTACGGTTTCGGTGGTTAAATTGGAAAATCATCCTCGACATACAATTACTAGTGTGATAATCAAACGGCCCTTTTCAGGGCCACAATTTTTTGAAAACTATGAACACTTTTGTTTAATGTTCAACTTGGTAAAATCCTCCATATCCCGTAGAACATAGAATGTATAAATCTTATTCCGAAATACCTAAACGATCAAACATTTTAAACCTCAATTCGAAGAAATGCTAATTGAATAACAAATGTATGCTGAATCACGATAATGATCAAAGACTTCGTGTGTAAACTTATTTATTACATAAAATACCAAATTGTTTAAAATTCGACAAACATAAAAATTCTATACATATTTTATACAGTTTTATACACAGTTCAATATCGTTTGAATTACATACCCTCGGAAAAAGATCTGGGTTAGGTTTTGTTTAATCAAAAGTCATTAATATCGACTCTTACGAAAAGTGACACACGATGGCAGTACGATCGATGTTGCCATATCTTCGTCTGACGCCATAAGCGTCTGCTTACCTCATTGTAAATTCTTATAGAGCGCAATGTTGCCAAATGTAATTTTGTCGATAATAAATATTTTAAAATAAAAATTTTCCATCTCCAAATCCAATTTTTTTTAAGCAATAAATGAAATTTTGATGATTTTACTCGTAAAATCTCTCAATCTAAAAAAATGTCGATCTTTGCTTGCAAACAAAATCATGCTAGTAATTCTCGCACGTGCTAGACTCTTCTAGAAAAAGTAACTAGGACAATAAAACAGATTCGGTACTAATTACAATCTAACCCAAGAATATATGCAAAACGTTACGAGTGATTCGAAAAACCATGTAAAACCACATCTCGGAGTACTTAAAAATTTTCATTCGGAAAACTTCATGAAATTTCATCAGTTTATTAATTCATAGTTTCTTTAGATTATGTATAATATAAAATATTGTATGTTCATGAAAACGTAATCGTTATTCCCATATTGGATCTCAATTGGTGGCCCTGAAAAGGGCCGTTTTGTTTTAAAAATCAGGATTAAGCTTTTTTCTCAGTCTTTTTTGGTAAAAGAACTGCTTGTATATTTGGCAAAACGCCACCTTGTGCTATCGTTACTCCAGAAAGCAATTTGTTTAATTCTTCATCATTACGAATGGCCAGTTGCAAATGACGTGGTATAATTCTTGTCTTCTTGTTGTCACGAGCAGCATTACCAGCCAATTCTAAAACTTCAGCGGCCAAGTACTCCATTACAGCAGCCAAATAAACCGGGGCACCAGCACCGACACGTTCAGCATAATTTCCTTTACGAAGAAGACGATGAATACGACCAACAGGAAATTGTAGTCCTGCCCTGTTCGAACGAGACTTTGCCTTTCCCTTAACTTTCCCGCCTTTTCCACGTCCAGACATATTAAAAATCCAAGTATATGCTTTTAAAACGAAGACGTTCGATGACGAAGTATCGTTGAATATTATTTTTCACAGCTCTCTGACTCGCTTTATATAGTGCCAGTTGATGGGTGGAGGCGCCCAATCGCAGAACAAGGTTGTGCGCTGGTGGGAAATACTGCACTCTGATTGGTAGACGACCTATACTATGCGGCATATATATATGGTGTTAAAACGGTATCGCCTCATTTTCAGCTGTGCTTCGTATCCGTACGTTCGTAGGTTTCTCCAGGAAGTTTGCTGAGGATATATTTTTCTACCTGGCTACTATTATGAAAAACAGGCTTTCGTTATTTAGGAGGGAATCTTTATAAATAATTCTATTAAGTTGTAAGTGTCGAAAATCGTACCTTGATCAAAAAGTTCTAGGACTGTCCCCCGTGTGTCGCTGTCAATCACCCGATTGTTTCTTTTTTTTTTTTTTGTTAGGTTACCATATCTGTCATTAACACTTCCTTCCAATTTCAGCATCATAGCTTGATATTTGTAAAAGTTACGTTGTACTGAGCACATCTCCTTTGTTCGTGTCTTCGATTTTGAAAATGGCATCATATGAGCATCAACGAGTTTGCGTTAAATTTTGTGTAAAAAACGGATTTAACGGTCCGCAGACCTTGGATATGTTGGAGAAGTGTTTCGGCAACGATACTCTTTCGAGATCAAATGTTTTTCGATGGCACGAACGCTTCAGAAGTGGTCGTGAGTCGGTCGAGGATGACAAACGCAGTGGCAGGCCGACAACGTCGAAAACCGATGAAAACATCGATAAAATTCAAGAAATGTTGTCCGAAAACCGCAAATTGACCATCAGAGAGCTGGCAGAGGACTTGAACATTGCTTATGGATCCGTTCAAGACGTTTTGGTTAGTGATTTGGGCCTCAGACGTGTCGCTGCAAAACTGGTGCCGAAAGACCTCAATTTCATGCAAAAAAAGGACCGCGTTGAAATCGCGAAAGACATGATTTCCAAGGCCGAATCCGACCTAACATTTATTAAACGTATCATCACTGGAGATGAGACGTGGATTTATGAGTATGACACACAATCCAGACATCAAGCGAGTGAGAGACCGAAAAAACCACGTCGTTTTCAGTCAAGAAAGAAGGCGATGCTCACGGTTTTCATGGATTACAATGGTGTTGTGCATCAAGAATTCTTACCAGAAAAACAGACAGTCAACAAAGAATATTATTTGGGCGTTTTGAGACGTTTGCGCGAAGCAATTCGTCAAAAAAGGCCAGATTTGTGGGCAAACAACTCGTGGATTTTGCACCACGATAACGCACCGGCGCACAATGCGATCCTTATCCGCGAGTTTTTGACGAAAAACAACACGAACACTATCCAGCAGCCTTCAAATTCACCAGATCTAGCTCCCTGCGACTTTTTTCTGTTCAACCGAATTAAAAAACCGCTTCGCGGAACGCGTTACAGTACCCGAGAGGAGGTCATGACAAAATCGAAGACGGCTCTGATGGACATACCGAAAATTGAGTACCAGCGGTGTTTCGAGGATTGGATCAAGCGCTGGCGCAAGTGCATTGCAGTCAATGGGGACTACTTTGAAGGGGACCATATCGATTTGGACGAATAAATTTGTATTTTTGATTTTATGAATAAAGTCCTAAAACTTTTTGATCAAGGTAGTATTTCACAATTTTAATTCGTACGTTTTTAAAGATTAAATACAGCTTATCACATGAATTGACATTAGCTATGTCAATTAATTAAAATTTAATTGAACTGTTCGTTTTCCGTTATGTGAGGAGGGAGAAGTAGTAATTTAATTTCAGAAATGTATCTTTCCTGTAACAGTTTCGTGTGTACCGTCCGACTAAATGAACAAGGAAAGTACAAGGAGTATATGTATGCTTGGTGACTTAAACTTCAAAACGATATTTATGATAGTATCAGTGGATTAGCAAAACTTTCCGAATGAAATCTAGTTTAGATATAAATTCATTCAAAAGCATAGATGTTTGCAGAATTAAAAAATAATTCTCATTACGTGTAATTAAAAATAAATTAAATGGATTTATGTTTGGACTTATGTTTATCAGAAAAATCTCGTAACTTTATTTATAATACTCTAATCAAGACAGAAATTCGATTCTGTAGCCGCAGAAATTGATAGGTCGTTTGTCTAAATAAACAGAAGTAGTGGTAGAAATAACTTGTCAGTTAAGTTTCTTAAGTCAGGAACATCTAGTTATTAACCTCCAATATTTATCTTTTTAAATAGTAATGAATACACTCATTTTGTAATTTATTAAATTGTATAACTTTTACTGTTTGCAAATCCTTCTAGTATGGGAACGGCATTTTACGTTTCACAAAAGAATGACGGGTATTTAAATGCATACTAAAAAATGATGAGCGGAATATATGTATGTAGAAATATATAAAGAAAATAGTAAAAATTAATTATCGAACTATTTAAACTGCTTGAATATAATACGATATTGAGACACCTAACCCAAATTTGCTATATATTTTTCAATTCGAAGTTCCTATAATAAATAGAATACGATGAACGGTTATTGCATGTCATTTATATACATACATTTTTATATAATTGTTTCTTTATAGGTTATATTAATTTGTAAGAATTAAAATGAAGTATCTTTAATTAAAATTGTGTAATTTTGAAATTAATCTTTTTCTTAGTACTAAAGTAATAAGTCGATAGTTATACAAAAATATTTAAATTATAATCAGTAATTAAAATTACCGATTATTAGTAATCAATTAAAATTTCCTATTCTTTGCCCTGTAATTATTAATAAGTACTCTTTAAAATTCAGTATCCTGAATATTGCTTTCAATTTGTATTTCAAATCATTTAACTCTCGTTTTTTGAACTTGAATAAGCCTTTTTCTTGCGAATATTAAAAATAAAAAGAAGTAACGTTAAATGATTTTAAATATATTATCCACATTTCATTTCAATTTTGTATTATAAAGAACAGGTAAAAATAATATCTAAAATTATTTATTTCAATTTCAAATGAAGGTCAATTTTATCATACGTATGTACATATCTTAATTCTACGTCGTATACAAAACAATCTAGGTTAGGTTTTCTTATCATTACGTATCACAGTACGGTTCCTAAAGTAATACTGTTCTAGATTGTCTGAAAATTGTTCCTTGTCGAAAGACAATTTGTGGCCCTGAAAAGGGCCATTTGTTTGATAATAAAAATTGCAAAGGTGTCAAAATAATTATTTCTTTACGGTCTTGACCGTTTTTGAAGCGACCTTCTTTGGTTTTGGAGTTCTCGTCTTGGCTGCTGGTGCTTTGGCAGTCTTCTTGCTTTTGGACATGGTTTTGGATTCATTTGCAGATTTTGCTTTCTCAGTCTTCTCAACTTTCTCGGCTGCCTTGGTAGGAGAAGTCCTCTTTGTAGTGGTAGATTTCTTCGCAACTTCCGTCTTCTTCACCGAGCTAGGTGATTTCTTCGTTGCTGCGGGTTTACGCACCGACGTCGTCTTCTTCTCGACTGATTTTTTGACTTTCTTCGATTCAGCCACTTTTACCGTCCGTTGAAGCTTTGTCTTCGATTCAGTACCTTTAGTCACGGACAATTTGAACGATCCAGAAGCACCCTTACCCTTTGTTTGAACGACAGCGCCGGAGGTAACGGCTGACTTCAAGTATCTCTTGATGAAAGGTGCAAATTTTTCGCCGTCAACCTGGTACGTTGTCGACATGTACTTCTTGATGGCTTGTAAAGACGATCCTTTACGATCCTTTAGTTCCCTGATGGCAGAGTTTACCATTTCAGAAGTCGGCGGATGCGAAGATTTTTGAGATTTTGAAGATTTTCCCTTCGACATTGTCTTCTTTATTGGGCTAGTGTTGCTTTCGATACTCTCCACCGTAGTATTCCCAGTATTTCCTTTGTCTTCCATTTTATCACTACCAAAAACTTCTCTCTTTTGCTACTTTTCTCTTATAAATTGCACAACAAAGTTGTTATTCGATGAGCAGATGATACTCACTCGTGAACCAACAGTACTCTGACGTATAGTCAGCACCCCGTGAATCAGCGTATATAGGCTGCGAGCGCGGACCATGGAGAGAGACCGACGAATATGTTGAGCGACGAGTTTCTCTAAAAACGGCGAAGCGGTAAACGATCGCTTGATTCTAAACGCGATTTTCCAAGACCAGAGGTCTGTTATAAAATAATGAGGACTTGAATAAACGGCCACGTGTATCTAGTTTTATTTGATATTTTTTACTGTGCGATAAAAGCTATTGGCTTTCGTACACAACACGATTTTCTGGCGAGTGTCTTTTCGCCGGACAGGGGTACATCACGGAAAAACAATAAAAATTACCGATTTATCGCAAAATCGTCACTATATTTTGATCCTAAACGATTCTAATAGGAACGTTGCTAAACATTATATATTCTTTTCTGACAAAGTTTCCCTTAATCCTTGGAAATTACGAGTTTAAAATAAGCGATGCCAAAATCCATATCTCTAAAGAGTACATGGTAAAGGCTGCCTTGATATTTTATAACCCAACGATCTATAATGTAAAATTGATATAATTTTAATATAAGTGCAGACTGAGGTCATGATAAATAAATAAAAGGATTAAACTAATGTATGAAGGATAAATTAAAATAAAATCAATTTGATACGTTCACATGGAACGTATGTACATACATAAGTCACAAAAGTCATAACCTCATCGTACAACAACAAAATGCAGACAGTTAATATTATTTATATAATGTTATGTATAATTCATAGATCTTTTACGATAGAAATATGTCCTGGCAATAAGACCAAAATCGGTAAGAGTAAAGAGGTTAAGGAAGAAAAGAATTTTATGAAACGAAAAAGTATATATTAGTGGTACAATTGTAGCATGAGTACGCTATGGAATGATTTCTATTTTTATAATTTTGTATTAACCGTTCATAATTTTAACACACTTAAGTACAATGCATACATTGTTTAAGAAAAATGGTTTCCAATACGTCATATTGTTAAATATTTGACGCAGTCAAGTTTGCATTACAAAACGACAACGAAATTTGTTCTTCCACGATCATAAAAATGAAGACCCGTACTATTTCATAGAAATATTGACTTTTTATTATATTAATATAATACAGAGTTTACATCAGTTTTAGAGTTATTGTAACTAAAACGAAATAATGAATACGTATTTATACGATTATTTTATTGTGATATGTAAAAAAACTGATTGAAACAAATGAACGAATCACGTGAAATTGATATTCGTCCTCTAGAGTAGACATTGTTTCAGATATGTTTAGATATAATTGGAAAATAATATCCTTTTCTTTGTGATACACTAATATCATTTAGAAATTTATTTATAGACTTTTATGTTAAAATAAGTAAATATATTATATAAAAATCTTTTTTTTATTGTATACAATTTTTTTATTTCTTAATTTTCTAAATCCTTTTTCTTGCTGAGAATGTACGTTTTCTGTTATGCAATTAATCGAATATTATTCTATTGTATCTATCAAAAATTATATCTTTTCACAGAATAACATAACATCAAACGTATTAATCAAAAGAAGGAAAATTTTCATAGCTTAGTAGTAGTTACAATATTCTACGTCATTTGTGATTTTTATTCAGGCATACATAAAAGATGTCAAGAACGAAGAAAATGATTTGGAAACGAAGCCATAGAAATACATATATCTCTACACAAAGATAGGGCGCGCTAGCAGTTTGAATATTTGAAAGAACGTTAAAATTTTTCGTTCAAACAGTGAAAGTTTGGAGAAACTTATCGTTAAATATATTACGTTATTTTTGGGGGTTTTATTCCTAAAATATTAATTGCAATTTTCAAGTTCAAAATACTTGAGATATTTTACATCTAAGCGTTTGAACTTGATAAGACATAATGCGAATCAAATTTTACTTGACCATTAAAATAAACATTTTTTAAATAATTGTTGATTAATTATTCACTTAAAGAGTGAATAATTTAAAATTCTATAATATTGTGCTGATATTTATCGACAATATAAATATTGATTCATGTAACAAAATAATTGAAATATAAATAAAATTATTCGAAGAACTGTTACTTTATTGCATTTGTTTTTAACTCTTGACAATTTGATATAAATCTGTTGTTCACTTTGAGGTTATGTCCATCGAAATTGCATCACGTTCTTATGTTAAGTCTAGTTTCGAATAATTTATTGAATATTTGCAATAATTCATGTATGTAATAATCGATTAGTAACGAAACGTGAATGTAAAGTGATATGTTTCACTTGTGTACAATTTGGTAGTTCTTTTGCTGAAAAATTAAACTCAATTGTTTGGTTTTACTTGCGTATATAGTAAATTGAAAGTGGAATTAAAGAAAGAAAGGTTAACAGTGTACATTAATCGAAGGCGGAGTATGTTGTCTCGTCCTATCTAAGCGCGCGAAAGTTTATAAGAACCGTGCGGTAACAGTAGTGACAAAACGTTTTGCAGCGGCCGGTCTCTTTGGGTGGGGAAAATCAATAGGAAAACCGAGTTCAAATCAGAAGTATGGGTCATTAACGTTTAGCGGATGAAACGCGTGGTGTTATTTTTGAATACTTTGCTGTGCATGTGCAATGTGTCCTTGCTCATGGAACATTCACGATGACACTTCCGAAAAGCGGTACCTTTTGACGCGCGCGAGAATTTCACGGAACGTAGAGTGGTAAAGCGGTGATTTTTAACAGCTGTGTTCGATAAGAGGAAAATGTTAAGACATTGTATAATTATTGATGCTTCTTGACATCCAGTTTTAAAGACGATACCATACATCGAGTTGTATGTAATAATGATGATACTTCAAAAGATTCTGTTGGTCTGTATTGCGTCGTGTGTCTTTTCATGGATCAACCACGCTGAAACCACTCATATTTCGGGTACCTTCAATACGAAAGAATTTTTTCGGTTTCTTATAAAATTTGGTTTTCAAAAGACCGATCGTCATCGACAAAAAGATTCGTACGGATACATTTTTGGCAATGTAACATCGAAAACCAATTTTTTTGCGCCAATTACCTTGGCAGTCTTAGATCGAGGTCATTTTGTAGAATATTATGGTAATCGTACACTAGAAGATAAGAGTACTGCTTGTACACTTATGTTTAATACCTTGAATCAAAGTTCTTACGATGTACACTGTAATGAAGAAGGTCAGGATTTTTTGAGGTACGTTATTTCTTTGAGTCAACATTCTTTAGCACAATGCAAAAAAGTTAATTTAAGATTTTTTCCTTCTTACAAGGAGAGTACCTTGTCCAAAGGATAAATTATGTTCAGATGAAGATTCCATATGGAACATCGTAAAAGGATACCAATTCACATATGTTATACAAGATTTTTGGCAACCACGTTTTTGGTACATGAGTTTAGTGGCATGTTACAGAAATACAACTACTTGTCAATGGGAGTACTATGATAAACACGATGAATTAGAGTATGACATTTGGCTAGTAAATGGAAATCCAAATACTAGTGGCCTAAATAGTTTGACATACCAGTTTTCATATGATAGACAAAATACCATAGAACTGTACTTGCTGTTTTTCATGTGCTATATTATACTTGTGCCACTACAGTTATATGCAGTGAGGTTACAAAAGCACCCTGTGACAAGATTATTCACTGCTAGTTTACTATTAGAATTTATAGCAGTGTGTTTAATTTTGATACACGTGTTAAAATTTGCTCTTGATGGAGTTGGCTACGAACAGTTAGATGTTGCAGGAGATATTTTTGATATTCTATCACGAGTAAGTTTTACAATTAATGAATTTAATTTTATATAAAAAATTATTTACAATATTTTAAGAGTTACTAATTACTTTTGTACATTTTAGACATCATTCATGTTATTGCTTCTTTTACTTGCCAAAGGATGGGCAGTAACAAGAATGGAATTAACATGGAAGCCATTAGTTTTTGCTATTTGGCTTTGTTATGGAGTGGTCCATATTTTATTATATGTATGGAACATGGTATGTCTTTATTTGTATTTACTTATGCCAGAATAATTTAAGATAAAAATATATCTAATATTTTCAGACAGAGGTTGATATTATCGAAGATATTGATGAATATCAGACATGGCCAGGCTGGTTTATTCTTTTATTTCGAAGTGCAATAATGATCTGGTTTTTATGTGAACTAAGAAATACGATGACATATGAACACAATACTCAAAAATTAAACTTTTTACTTCACTTTGGTGCATCTTCTTTAGTTTGGTTCATTTATCTACCTATTATAGCACTTATAGCTCTTCAAGTAAGCGCATTGTGGAGGTTTAAACTTTTATTAGGTAAGTGTGCTACAAAATTTGAAGCCTAGTGTAATTTATCATTTTTATATGATGTCATACGTTTATAGGCATTACATATTCTGCTGATTGTTTTGCATATTGTGTAATGGCACATTTACTCTGGCCAACACGGAGTGAACAATACTTTTTACTCGCACAAGGAGCAGACAACGGTGATGAGCTTGATGAATTCAATGAAGCACCACATGTACTGAATAATTATGTAGAACCTCCAGAACTTAGTAAAATAATTACTTAATATCAGATCATAAAAGGCAAATGGTTACACAGATGAGAAGTCAAACTTATATAGTTTGATGCATGCTATGTTTGCCAAATGGTTAAATTTTATAGAGTTGATAATACTCTGCTACATGCTACTTGAGACTGATATATTCTGCGCACTCTGTAATTAGGAATATACTAATAATCAAATTCATATATGTGATAGAAAGTCAATACTTGACACAAGAAAAATAAAATGGGTGAGTATGATATGAGTACCTTTGGATAATTAATTTATCATTTAGCAAAAAAAGAAACACATGATTAAGTTGTAGCAATTTGTAGATACAAAGTGATAATGTTAATGTACGATGTTTATGTAATATATAATGATAATGTATAATGAATGTATATTTTTAACTTTTATGCCAATGTACATAATAGTAATACTTAGCTGTCAAATATTCAACATTAGATGGATGTGTTATGACTAGTAATAATCATGTATAGATAATCTTATACTACTCGTTTCTACTTATTTACATTGCTATTAAACACTATCTTTTTATCGCTACAACGTAATCTGATAACTTTAGTTTACTCATGTCATACTCTTGAATCATATCTGTTTAACTTTAATAACACTATTTTAACCTTTAATTTATATTTCATCACTGTCTATTGATTACATGTAGGAAATTTAATAAGCTAATTATAGAATTATATCTAAGAAACTTTCTAATCCTGTACTATGACACACTGTGGTCATGGTATTACTGATAGCACATTTTATAATTACATAACATTTGCTGTGTATGAAAACTATTACACTACGCGCTTGAAAGAGTATGAAAATTGAAATTAAAATCAGTGTGACTTTCTTCATGTTTTATTCTAATGGAATGTGTTTGCATAGGAGCATGTATAACTATAATGTGTATAAACGAAATTGTGTGTTAGTACATTATACACAAAGTTTTCATAAAGAAAAATACTCTTTATGCATTTGTAATTTTTTTAGTATTACATTGAAGAAGCAGATATTGTATTACTAATTCAAGTAATCGATCAAATTATTACAAATATAACTTTTATATGTATTTTGATAACAGAGGGTATCGTATTTAAATTTCTTTGTTCTTATAACATTTTTTACCTTTTCTTTGTACAAAACTGCACCAACATAAAGTATTTGAATCATAACATACGGATACTTTATATCGAAATTAAATTTTTTAATATCAGTTTGTGCTCGCACAGAAGTTTCCTATAACATTTTTGCTCAATCTTGTAATAAATTAAGTATTAGAATAATGAAATATATACTTTCTTAGAACATTTATAAACCGCATACATATGTATTGAAATGTTGGTGCGATGTTTCATATATATTTGTACTTGTAGAAATAAAAAATGATTAAAAGACAAGACACTTACGTTAAAAGTATAATACTTTCTTTAAGTTTGTTTATATAAGACCAAGTTAAAAAGAGTATAAACAATGATCCTACAAAAATCAAAGTTGTATAAGAGTACTTTTTTTTTTGAGAAAAATTATACAAATTTTTACGTAAATTTTGAGATGTTGTCAAGAGTTTATAGATCAAGGAATGTGTATCAGAATTAGAAACCTGGAAATGAATTTATTATTGGTATAAGTACTTTTCGATGTAGTACATTTTTAAGAAAATATTTCTGATCGATCAAGGTGTCGTTGATTTTCTAACACGTCTTATACACACGTATGTAATTTACAATAGTGATGTATAAATTCAATGACTTCAATTTTAAAAATTGAAATACTCAGTGTCATGATCTAGTGTTTTTTAATCATTAAATTGAAATTCTTGTTTTGTTTGTATCAATACTTCTGTATGCGATTATGTAATTAGAATAGTAATATATGTTTCATTTAAAACAAGGAAAAGACATGCAAATTGTGCTGGCATAATCCTTGCATGCAGAATTCTATACTATGTACTTTTAAAAGAAAAGGGAAGGCAACAAAGCATGTTCCAATCTACTTACGATGATGCTCCATATATGTTCTTCAGTACATAGAATTTTAAAAAGATAAATTTTATTTCTACTATATGTACGAAGCTAAGTAGAGTGAAACAAAGTTTTAGCACGTTAATAAAGTATTAATTGAAACAAATTTAAAAAATTCTAATATGTTGTGGCTTTATTTCAATACTATTTACAAAATAACTTTTTATACATATTAAGAAGTATTTTTTGTAATTATTATACTTCCACATTATAAAAATTTATAATAGTTGCAAATTTGAAGTCAGGTCATCTATGACTTGTTTGGGTCCTGGCCCAATTCCAAGTGCAGAGATCGTACCAGGACTTAATTGAGTTCTACCTGCATCTTTTATCATAGCAATAATGAGACCAGCTTTACGGGCATTATAAGCTAATGACATTAATCCTTTTTCATCAGGTATTCGTAAGACAATTTTCGGTTGACCTGTCAATAACCAGATTTCGTACATTTGTTTGTACTTTGTATTATCTACTGCTTGACGATAACATTCTACTGCTGCATGCGCACACTGAGCTGCAGTTTTTCCCTTTCCCATACGTATATCTGACCTTACAATGAGCACCATTTTATAATTTTCTGTATGTGATATAGTACATACACGTTTTAGGTAATTTATTATTGCTGACATTTTTATAAAATTAAGAATATGATTGTTCTTGCTTTTTTTGATATTTTTCCATGCATAGTTTAAAATTTTGTACTTGTTCTTGACATTTTCTCCAATCTTGAGTTTCTGCTATACACTCCTAAAAATGAGATTAGTATTAAATTATGTTACATTATAGACTTTCGATCTTTGAACATGTCTTAATACTTGAACTTGATAATGCATTTCCATACAACCAGTTTTCTTTAACATTTCCTCAAGTGGATCTTTAATGTCCTGTTCCTGCATGGTTAGACTTGAAGTGACAGTCATACTCAATTTAAATAATATATTCACAAAATCAATAAAATTTAAAATCCAATAAATATATTTTGTAGTCTACAAATTTAAAGGTTAATGTTTTTCGCTTGTCCTTTATGTTTAGTATTCATACGAATATACACAGAGTGAACAATGTAACGCAAATGTATCGACGATCCAAATCGAAAATAATTAAAACCTAACTTAAGGCATTACATATTCTAGATATATATACACGCGCCGGTTAATTATTTAAATCAAAATTAAAAAATTCGATAATCAAAATGAAAAAGGATCTTCTAATGTCAATTCTTGTGATAAAATATATCTTGAAATAAGTAAGCCGATTATAAAGATTTATTCGGGCATAAAATATAAGTACTCACGATTTTAATTACTATTTTATTTAAATGTGTGCAGGTGTTAAGGTAAAGAAAAGTTGTAAAATTTCTAATTGTGCAGGGGGTGCATAAGGCGCTAGCTTCGACATATGGCCGCTGGTATCGAGTTTTCCAGTAGATAACAAGTCATGAAGTAGTTTAGTTGAAAGCATGACATTTACTATGCAATCGTTGTGTATGTTACCAACATTGCAATCTTTGATTTTAATTTTATATCGTGTGTTACATAGTGGCGTTTAAGCTTGAAAAAAGTGCCGATGATTGTGAATTTAAGTATTAATTGCGATTTTGTCCACATTGGGGCGTTAAGCAATCATCTGCCGGCTGTTAATCGTAACGTTTTCGTAAGTATTTACTGTACTTTTCCTATTACGGTGACTTAAAAGATTTTCCTTATTTGAAAAGCATCATAATTGCTTGAAAGAAATTATACAATAAAGATTCTTTAACCATAAGTCGTGTCATTCTTTCATCGTTGCAAATCGTGAGGTGACATAACGACCCTATAATTCTATAGCACGTGGGTGATGCACGCTGAATACAAACATAAAGAAAAATGATCGTGACTGTATTTTACTGTTGCATCTTTTTACGTACTGTACGTGTTGTTTGTAACAGAAAACAGCGATATTCAAAATACATTTTATTTAGCAAAGTAAATTTGAAAAAATCACCTTTATTATAAATATTTTTATATAGAAACACTTATTCGTAGCTTGTTAACGATTATTCGAAATTGTCAAAACTATCATGCAGTTTTATTTCACAATACTTCCATTTGAGTTATTTTTTTCTTTTATATCATAAAAATAGAATTCTTACTGCATCAACGTTGTGTATGCAGTTAATGTTCCAGGGGACATGTATTAGATGTGACAAGCGATATCATCGACAAGGTCGTGGGTGCTCTAATTTATACAGGTTATTCTAATCAGCAGTCGTGCTTCAATTATTCAATGAATAAACTGTGGTTCGGAGTTCATGATTTTTATTCGCTTTGTGCAAAAAGTTTGTATATCGTGTTCCAAAATTCACGCACTACGGATATATTAGTTATTATTTATTAAAAAATTGAAAATTAAATTGCAAATATTTAATGCATTTCTCTAGCATAAAGTAATATTTGCAGATATCTTGGAAATGTCTGAGATTTGTATTTTTGGAACAAGTAGTTTAATAAATTTCGGAAGACACTGTGTACAAACGTCATAATTACAAAATTATCTAAATATATAAGATCATGAGCATAATATTTTTTTGTAACCTCGAATTAAGGACAAGAAATTTTCATATTTTCGCGCCAAACAACACTTAGTGACATCTACGGAACAGTAGAGAACGAGGTTAGTACCGAGTAAGCCGCTAGACGGCTACCAGCGATGTGTAATGTTTCTCGCAAGTGCTCGGTGGGGTATGTGATTTGTATATAAGGCCGGAACGAAGCAAATGCTTTCGGGTAGTCTGAGGCTTCCCAGGAAAGAACCAACGCATTATGCGGCCTATTTACAGACCTCATCATGTCCGGTACTCACGTATACTTTACCGCGTCGTCATCGAAAATCGATTGTTTACTTTGTAAAACTTCACTGTGGAAGTAAATATTTGACTACCTATTTTGTCATTGTCAAACATTTTCTTTTTTTTCTTTTTAACAGACATATTTATTTGTTGATATACTAATAGTTGCTATAATTGTACAATTTATACATTGTTGAAGATTTATTCATCGATTTATTGAAAATATTTTTTAAAATTACGACACGTCTTATGCAATATCAATTAGGGCGTCTTTGTCTCGGTAAATTTTATATAGTTGAAAGACATCCTGTATCGGTTTCAAAGTTTCTATTTTCATGAATACATTTTGATGGGAATTTACCTATGTATATACACATTTTTGTTACACATCGTTGCAAATACGCGAACGTGTTTTGTAATCATATTTTATCACTAATTATTAATTCAATTACTAATAAATTGACCTCTAATTATGAGCCTAACGTTAATTATATTATCACAAATACGATACTTTCAACAAGTTCATCGATGCAATCGATAATGAAATCCGTATAATTCAGCTATGGGTAATTGTGTATGGAAGAACATTTTTATTCGTTAAACTGAGTATAGTTTTTTTTCGCAGCGATTCACGAAAATGCGAATCGTGAATCTCGATTTAACCGGTTTTATTAGGAATCTAAATATTCGATTAACCAGTTGGTAATACTTGCATACTTGCATAGATAAATGTGGTCACGGTCAACTAAATATATACGTGTTATTGTTAAAGCAACTTTTCATGCAATGAAAGTTTGATAGGAAAATGATTTCTCAGAACAAAAGCATGAAGGTGTATGTGTTCCGTAACTAATAGGTTTCAAAAGATTCATCTTCTAAAGCCGCATTGTGACAATAAGACGTATTCGCTACAAAACAGTTTAAAGATTACAATTTTAATATTTTAATCATTTAATACCTTGGAAATTATTAGTATTGTAATAGATGGATGCCCGTAGAAATTAATTTGCTTTTGCCTCAAGGGAAAGTCACCGGATTCGCACCAACCGAGACACCTGCCGAAAAAATGGACCTTGGTTGGTGCGTATCCGGTGACTTTCCTTTAAAGTCATAACAAACGAATGTTTCAATCCTATCGCTAAGAGTTGATCGTTCATTTAAAAAAGAAATTTGATTTCCGAATCTCCTCCGAATGCCACCAACCACCATATCGTGTTCCCCCTGAAAGTAAGCAACATATTCTTTTATCACTTAGAACAACGAAGATATAAAGGTGGTCTTCTTTTAGTGGGCCAACCCACATTACTCGATAAGCATTCGGCTCGGCTCGTTTTTTTCCGAATACGTGCTCCCGAGCTCCAGCCAACAGTCAAATACATGCATCCTCAGCTATTGTCCGATTTTCAACACCTTCCGGGTGTACACGTAATTGTGCGTGGGATTAGAGGGAAACGCGGGATCGTACGTTGGACGGTTTAATTTTAGAGTGTCGCCGCCTGCCATGACCATGGGAGACGGACACACGGACTAGCGTCGACGAGACCAAACGTAAAACGGTACGTAATATGGGCCGCGGTGAGAGACGAAACGGGAGGTAAGGAAAGCCAAGCAGAAGGTGAGGAGGCAGAAGCACCGGTGGCGAGTCTCGCGCATTCTCTCGGTCGAATGTGACTGGTGCACCGCGAAGGTGCGCTAATAAACGAACTTCGTCACCGACAAACTGTTCGTCAGCGTCTCTGCAACTTTCTCTCTTTCTTCTTTCTCTTTCATTTTTTCCAGTCAGGAAGGGTTACTCAAATTCCTGCAGACTCGACGGATTCGTATCTGCGTGAAGCCGTCGTTTCTCGTTTCTTCGTACGGAAAGGATTTCGCGAGCGGGCCGTTTGTTAGAGGACAATCGATCGTGGATCATGGAGGAGGAGAACGGTGACGTGAAGCCCGAGGATCACGAGGACGAGGAAGTGGAGAGCGAAGAGGTGGAGAGCGAAGAGGAGGAGAGTAGTGAAGAAGTAGAGAGCGAGAAGGATGAATTGGACGAATCACCTAGCTTTCCGGGGCTCGAGCGCACTCAAACCGGCCGGCAAACGAGTATTTTCAAATATTATGCGTTTAAAGACAAAGGTGAGTCAAATGGTTTCCGTATCCTCTATTTAATCATGGAATTATTGAGCTCGCTCCAGCGAACTCTATAAAAGAAGCAGTGGATGAGTTTTATTTCGATAAATAATAATCAGAATGACAGCTTGTTTATTTACCAAAGAGAGTTGAAATTCCGACCGAAGATGTCACAGATATATCAGAAAGTGTATTTATTGCTAAATTGTGTTGTTTTTATTATTTCGTTATAGATTACATATAGGTATAGATTAATTTAGGTCAGGAAATCTAGTTTGCAATTTTCTCATCATTGTCCGCGTAACATTTTTAGAGTTACTCTGGATTCGCATTAGTTGAAGTTTAGTACATGCGTTTTTAGAAATTTCATATCTGTTTGAGCGCAAAGCTCAAGGTTAATTGGTATTTGGCTAGTGCTATTGGATAAGTGGAACTTGACCTTTAATCGACGAGTATTGATTAAAATTGAAAACAAAATTTCTTCGCGTAATTCTTCGGGAAACAGGATTTTGCTTATCGTTCTGATGAAAGATGTGACTTTGATTTATAGACTACAAGAACACGCGCAAGGTGTATATTCACGGTCGCGCAGCGCATTAGTAATCTTGCCAAAAATAAAAGAGCGCGGGATGATGACCAGAGACGCGACACGCGTGCCGTGTTGTGTGACGTCATACACGGCGTGTGTGTATAGTAGTATACTACTGTGGAATGAATATCGATACGTGCATTGCATATATATCTAAATATCTGATAAGAAAATTTTCAAATATTTACACATTCCTAAAATAAGATATCCAAGATCAATTAGTTGGACTCATCAATATGCGTACGACGGGTATTGTTTTAAATGCGATTATTTCGATCAATTTTTTTTATATTTTCGACGCGGAATTCTCACGTATTTTCGAAATAAATCTTATTTCGAGACCGAACGCTCGTACGAAATAAATCTTGGTCCAGGTTTTCGATTTATTGTTTCGAAGGAAACAATTTCTTTTCGAGTTGAACTGCGACTTTTCAAACACTCAGTATTTATTGCCAAACATTTCGTCCAAATTAACGCGGATCCTTGACATGTAATGTAGCGCTAATAGATTAGGTAACCGAAGCTTAGGTATCTTTGAAAGCAGGTACGAAGTAATATTTTAATTCATGCGAGGTATAGATTCGACAAAGAGAATGCTTAATCTGTACAGTCACATTTGTAGATAAGATTTTTCAGAGTAATGATTTCTTTCTTACGAAACTCCGATACGGTCATTCCTTGAACACAATCTTCGTTTCAGCGATGAAGCTGGAGTGATAAACTTTGAGGAATGGTAATCGTGTATACTTCGATACGATTTGATGTATTTTGCATTTACCATTGACGAGCGCTGACGACGCCTATATGCATCGCTAGGCGGTGTATAATGCATCGCGTGAGGTATCACGAGATCGATGTCCTCGCGTCATTGGTGTTCCTTTGCCAAGCAATCTAAGAAACTCATTCGTGATGCAGATGCATACACGTAGACCTATCGATTCGTTACGAGGATGAATGTTATATCCTCTAAGAACAACATCTGTGTTTTTCATCAGTGCGATGTTGTCTACCATCCTTCCATGTATTTAACCTTCTTCAATATTGTCATCTGACACTCGATAATTTGGCGATTGAAAGTCGCTTAACCATTGCTCGGTGCTCGCTCATTTACGAAAGCTATACAACGTTAGATAGTCTGCTTTCGAAATATCCTTGAAACCTATTGACGTTAATACGTTTGCAGGAATTTAGAATTCCAAAACTGATAAATAAAAGGATTATATAAGGCCTTAGAGATCCGGTTACATACTACCACGGATGTACACAATACACGAAGTTTCCTATAGGTAGAGTGAGATTGTAGAGTCGCGTTTAATCTTAACGCTTGATCTGTGCTAATATGGATGGAATCATTTGAACCACGTGTACGATATAGGAGTAACCCAACGTATGAAAATAAGACGAGTAATCTTAGCTTTCGTAGCATTGTCAGCAATATGCCAATATTGTAAGACAATTTAGCATATTTGATTTTCGTTGGAACGGGTTTATAAAGTTTCATCGAAAGCGTGAGATCTCCTCTTCGATGACACTTATCCAGTGCCGGTGGTCAAAGAGGGGAAATTATTATGGTAGCTCGGTCCAATAAGAGAAAAGCGTGGCGAGAACACTCACGTGCACGACGAGTTATGCAACTCGTGTAGACGCTACTACTGAGGAAAAAGTTCTTCGCCCGAAGTGTGGATGCCTAGCGCTCGATAATGACGCATCGTGGTTGTAAATACGGGGACGAGCCTCTCCGGGTTGGCCAATCCGGTGCGTTCTTTCCATGATGTGCACCCGTCACGATGCATTCTGTTGAAAGACAGCGCGGATTGCACGTACTTGCTTCTCTGCGCACGTCGTGTTGCACGTGCAGCTGGATACACTGGTCCCGCGTATACGTACGGTTCACAATGGTAAAAAGGAATAGAAATATTTTAATAACTCTTTTCTTTCAATGAAGATTGCTGCAGTTTTAATGATTTTACGGAGTAAATTTTCACACTTGAAATATTAATCGAAAGAAAAACCGGATAAATTATGTATAACATTTTTCTTATTTTTTCTTTAAACTTTTGGTTTTTAAGCTAAGAGTTTGTAGAGGTCTCCTATGTTGTTTATCTACGTTATCGATAACCATAATATCGATAAACTTGGTCTTAAGTAGTATGTAGATAAAAGTATAAGACAGCACGACATCTCTAACGAGTTACAAATTTTCTCGATCACATCTTGTTGTTCTGCGTTCCTGAGGCATCTTTTATAAATACGCTTTTGCGTATTCGTCATGACATCTCGTGGCATTTTTCCAGATGGATTTTAATAACAATATCAACGTTTACGTTGGCGATAAGTGTTTTACACGACCAAGAAGAACTTGAGACAAAATTACAACCGTAAATTAAATAACAATATTACAAAAATTTACTCGAAAGCAAAAGTCTGAAACCTGAATAATAAATTGTGACCATAGATAATAATATTAAAAGATTTTACATTAAATAAGGGATACGTTTATTTTACGAAACAGTTGCTTAATACCAAAATTAAAACTGGAACATATGTCATTGTCGCCAATTATATAATACTTCTGGTATTTATGGTATTTGTAATGTGAGACGTTCGGAGAAGGGAATTATTCATCATTGCGCGTCTTTAAAAGTATTAAAAGATAACAGAAACAATAGTGGCGGTAAAATGCATAATTATGTTTTTGCATAATTCGTACGTAGACTTTGCTCACTTTTCGCATAAATAACTATAATCTTACTATTTTGCGTCGCGGTGTATAACGAAAAATCCTTATCTAAAAAATAAATATAATGCGATCGTTAACACACAATGTTCCGACAATAGGCAAATTACTTAAAACTTTGTTTGAAAAGAAATATTTCGTGTAAAACGTGCTCACTTACGTTGAAATTACGAATTTTCGATACAAAATTTGTTTAAATCTACTTGGACCTTATTCCTTACGATTGTTTGAAAATGCACGCGATGAGCACAACAAGAACGAGTCTCTATCGAAACGTTGGCATTCTGTCCCTGTAACTAATCTCGAATTTCACGATGGTAAACAGCGGGTTAAGAGGAGAAGACGGGAATAATGAGTTCCCCCACGGTAGCGAATTACGTCTCTCTCGTTTTCGATGTACTCCGATTAAAAAAAGCTGCACGTCGGTTATTCTCCCTTCTTTCGTACAACGTGGAACTCGTGTCAATCGAGACCTCTTTCCAATAATGACTAAAAACTTGGAAAAGTGGCGCAAAAATTAATTCTTCTTCAAAGGAAAGTTATAGAGTCTATTTTCAGTGAAAAGGGGGAAGGACAATCAGGGTTGAACTTCGAACTGTTGCGATAGATCTTGTTTAAAGTTTGTTTCAGTTTAGTGAGGAAAAAATGTTATCGTTAGTATTTATTGTAATACAGTTCTTACGGTTGGAACTAGTATTTAAGATGAAAATTCTTCATTTTTACTGGAACTTCATTTTTGCTTCATTTTTTATCTAAACAGATATAGAGGCATCTGGAAATCCAGACGTTGCGCTACAACATGTTATTGTACATAATAAAGTCTCGTGAAAGTATCTCCGCAAATTCTCTATCGTGATGTGAGGCTCGTCTTTAAGCTTACTATTATCGTTTCAACCTACACGTGGGTCATCGAAGAACTTAATAAAGCGTGATAACGAAAAATACCGCACATTATGTCATCAGTTTTGGTCGTGACACGAGTACGACGCGATTGCTTAAATAAGATTGTATGTAAAGCAGAAGATCCAATCTTAGGAATTAGTCGAGAGACACGACGATCGGGATAACAGAACGCTCATGTCTGATATTCAATAACAAAAGAAGATACTATAAGAAATATACGTTTTATTCGGGTAATAAAATGTTCATATAACCAGACATGGCATGGAAAATCTTCAGAGTGTACGCTCACCGGGTTCTCAGAGATTTTGCAGTGTGGATTAAAAGATCGTGTTTATCTTTCAGATACAATGCCAAACTCGACGAAGAAACCGGGTCCTCTTATCGGAGTAATTGATGTCGGCACGCGGACCGTTCGCTTTGTGGTGAGGCATTGTCACAGTAAACCATATAATTACTTGACGTAATCTCCCCGACGTGAATATAGTGTGAATTCAGTTTATTTCATAGACTTTTACCAAGAACAGTCGAGGATCTCAAAGTTTTTACACGCTATGGTTTAACAGGTTTTCAATGCGAAACATGTGGCCGAAGTGGCGTCTCATCAGATCGATATAGAACAAATCAATCCGCAGGAAGGATGGGTGGAACAGGATCCAAGAGAGATTCTTTTCGCAGTGAAGGCGTGCATCAAGGATGTCCTGCGGAAATTCAATGTTCTTGGATTGCAAATGGACCAGCTGGTAACAATCGGCATTACGAATCAGAGGGAAACAACCTTGGCGTGGGACACAACAACCGGCGAACCATTGTATAACGCGATAGGTGTGTTCCGATGATAGTAATATAGATTAAAAAGATCAGATTCTCAAACAACGTCTCGTTAATACTCTTGTTGTTTCAGTATGGTCCGACATAAGAACCGTCTCAATCGTCGATCAGATAATTGCGAAGTTCCCGGATCAAAGTAAGAATCATATCAAGCCGCTATGCGGTTTGCCAGTAAGTCCATATTTCTCAGCATTGAAGATTCGCTGGATGAAAGACAATGTACCCGCTGTCAGAAAAGCGATACGCGACAAGCGATGCAAAGTGGGTACGATGGACACGTGGATCGTCTGGGTACGTGAGTATGCTGCGTTTGAATGCAAAGCTTATCAAGGACTCGCAAACAATTGGTGTGCCTTACAGCAAGAGGAATGATGATAGATGATGAACATTTGAGATCCCCAAAGAATTCATTGAAAAATGGTTACAGAATTTAACCGGGGGCAAAGACGGTGGATTGTATATCACTGACGTAACGAACGCTTCGAGGACCATGTTAATGAACATAGAAACCCTTTCGTGGGATCCTACGTTGTGCAGATATTTCGACATTCCTATGCATCTGTTGCCAGAAATCAGGAGCAGCTCCGAAATTTATGGACATATCACAATCGAACCGCTAAAGGGTATCCCTATATCCGGTGTAAGTTACACGTGCAAGTGTCTGGGTAAAATTTATAGTTCTATATGTTGACTACATTGTCTGTTATCAGATTTTAGGGAACCAACAGTCTGCATTAGTCGGACAGAATTGTTTAAAAAAAGGGCAAGCGAAGAATACGTATAGAAGTGGATGCTTTTTGTTGTGTAATACCGGAACAACGGTGAGTATTATAGTAAAACGGTATCGTAATTCGTTCGTAGGCTCGTTCATATATTTATGAAATTTTTTAAATATTTTTAGAGGATATATTCGTCGCACGGATTGGTCACAACAGTGGCGTATCAATTAGGTCCAAAAAGTCCGGCAGTCTATGCACTGGAGGGATCAGTTGCAGTGGCAGGAGCTGCTATTAAATGGTTACGTGATAACATGAAACTCATAAAGGATGTTCACGAGAGTGAGCATCTAGCTCAAAATGTTTTTAGCACCGGTGATGTGTACTTTGTGCCAGCTTTTACGGGATTATATGCTCCATATTGGAGAAAAGATGCAAGAGGGTTAGTATTACTCTTTAAGATTTTCATTTTTATAATTCTTAAGCAACTGTATATTCTGTGTAGGATTATTTGTGGGCTTACCGCGTTTACTACAAAGCAACATATAATAAGAGCATCGTTGGAAGCTGTTTGCTTCCAAACGAGAGATATTTTAGAAGCTATGTACAAAGACTGTGGTTTTCCATTGACCAAATTACAAACAGATGGAAAAATGTCAACAAACAATCTTCTTATGCAGTTGCAAGCAGATCTTTGTGGTACACCAGTATGTAAGTATATTTTATTGAGTTAGTATTATTTTCAAAGTATAAACTGTATGTTAATTTTTGTATTTGTTAACAGTTAGGTCAACAATGCCAGACATTACAGCATTAGGAGTAGCAATGGCAGCAGGTCATGCAGAAGGTATAAATGCTTGGGAACTTGAAGGTGAAGAAGTAGAAACAGTATCAACAGATACATTTTTGCCAACGACAACCTCAGAAGGTAAGAATAATTCAAATTTATTTTTATAATTTATGTATTATCCATCCACGAGAAGAAGGAGCAACGGGTTTACATCTTGTATTCTGGCATTTTTCCACGAGAAAAATACGTCGTCTATCTCGTTATCACTTTCTTTCGATAAAATTGAAGGAATTGCAAATTGCCTCTTTTACGTAGAGGAGAAGGTGGTAATATGAAACAGTTTTTGAAAAACACGAGTTTTTATAAAAGGATTTTCGACAAAAGTGAGGTATTACACGAAAAATAAAAACGTTAGAAAGTTCTAATTGTTTCTAAGTGTGTGTGGCCCATTCGCGGACTACCCTGAAGCCCAGGTGACCCTGTAGTGACCTACTACTGACTAAGGCTGACTATTATTGACTAGTACTGACCAATGCTGACCAGTACCCTCTTGAGTACCTGAAACCTCCATGGACCCCTTGGTAACCCCTGGTTACCATTCTCTAATTTTTTTAAAAATTTTGTTTGTTTTATTTATCTTATCTGTTCAGACATACTGTATTTATTTTCTCACATGAATGTATTTAACTATTAACCCACATATACTGCGTTAATAATTATTTATCCAATACAATGTGGAAGTATATAAAAGTGCACTTTTCCGAGTAAGAATAAAATTTTCTAATTACGAGATTTGTTTTTTGTTGGATGCTCTTAGATATAATAAAAAAATATATCAGGATTAAAATTGCGCCAAATTGAAGTTATTTAATGCACTAATTTTTGAAATGTCGACGGAAAACAAAATACGATTTCGTGTCACCATCTTCTCCTTTAAGTATTTACCTACGCGAACGTTTCGCTGAAAATAATTTGCGTTCTTATTAATCCTTTCGTCGTTTACAATTAATTCGTATCTCTGTTACTTGTATTTCATTACATGTAAAAGTACTTTTGTTCGCAGAAAGAGATGCCAGGTATAAAAAATGGAAGATGGCAGTTGAAAGGAGCTTAGGCTGGGCAGCAGTTAAGAAGTCTTACCAAATGACAGGTAATTTTGTAAACATTGAACAAGCCAAGTCTGAGACTTCAGGTTTGATTAAAGTTCAAAGTTTTATTAAGTTTTTTATTATGATTGCTTCAATGGCTTTTAATTTCAATATATTAATATAAAAGGAATTTTTTTTTTATAATGTTTCAGATGAAAGATATTGTGTTTTGGCATCAATCCCTGCAAGTTGGTTCTTAATGACGAGCTTCATCTTACTACGATTCAGTTATTATTTAGAAAGTCGGTGACAGCACGTTCATGTCATTATAATGGAGACTCAATTAGATGGCTGTTAGCCTTATTTTATTGCAAATGCAGGTAGGAGGAAGGCTGTCAAAATATTATGAATAGTAGATCAAAATATCGATACCAGTAACGAGTTTCAAAACAGAAAATAGTACAAGATACTTCTTTGAATCAGTAGAATTATTTCCACTCAAACTTGGCAAAGTGTTCAGCGTTTAATAATTAAAAGAAATACGGTACTATAAAACGAAGAAACTGATTTTGGCGGTAAACGTTTTAAGAAAAGTACTAGGAAACAATGCACATATGATAACATTCACTTATTCGCTACGTTTTATCGTTAGTCGATACAAGATAACGTGGTATTTCGTGAAGCATTACAATCAAGGTAAACAAGTACAAGATATTGAACTGGAACAGTTACGCATAATTTTATATAATTATAGGTGTACAAAGATTTTCTCTCTATGCAATTAATTCATTGATTAAATCATTAATTTTTAATTTAATTTCAATACCTTATTTTGTATTTCTAACTTATTCGTTATACCGTCAAAAAATCCTGTATGTATAATATTAAAATTATTGTATTATAAAAGCGTCCATGGAAATACACGTTCGTCTTGTTTTGTCGGTGTATTTGTTCTTTCAGCCTAACGTTCGAATACCCTGTATTTCCCCGTACAGCATAGTATTAATTAATGTTTATTCATCTATTTGACAAATTGGAAAAATGAAATCTTAAATTTTAAAAGTATAAATGGTTCAAATAGAGCGCGCTATAGCAGCGCCACCGAGCGTCACGCGGATGCAAGTGAAAGTACAATTAACGAGCCACGGGCACGCTTGGTCGTGTCAGTGTCGATTCGTTGTGGCTGCCCGTTGTTGTCAGTACGGTGTAGCAAGACTAGGATGCGGTATCGCGTAACGTTATGGTACATCTCGTGGCCGCGACTTCGTGAGAACGTCGTCGAGGTAGTGGACGCGTCTCGCTAAAGGGAAATGCGGTATATCGTATCGCGTGAGTGCAGACCAGGCTAACCTAAGCGAGGCTTGTCGGTGGTGATTTTCGAAGGTGTAAGTGCAAGAGTGCGCGGGGACTCGTGTTGAAGGCGAGCACCACCTCCAGGGAGTCCCGGTGTTCGGAGGGATATGCACGCGCACGTCAAGATGTCGTCGGGAGGACACAGCAGTCGTACGCGAACCGTGCACATAGGTTCAATTTTCCAGAAGCTTCACGGTCGCTTCGCCGACCCTATGACACTGCCAAAACTGTCGACCGACAAGCGAATGTTAGATAAGACCTGGAAGTTGATGGATAAGGTGGTTAAACTCTGTCAACATCAGCGAATGAATCTGAAAAATTCGCCGCCGTTCATCCTCGACATTCTGCCCGACACGTATCAGCGGCTCAGACTGATATACAGTAAATACGAGGGCAGGATGCAGATGTTGCACAGCAACGAGCACTTCTGTGTGTTCATCAACAACCTTATGAGAAAGTGCAAGCAAGCGATCAAGTTGTTCAAAGAAGGCAAGGAGAAGATGTTCGACGAGACTTCCCATTATCGTAGAAATCTAACGAAGCTCAGCCTTGTCTTTAGCCACATGTTATCCGAATTGAAGGCCATCTTTCCCACCGGTGTGTTCGCCGGACACAAGTTCCGTATCACGAAAGCGGATGCGGCCGAGTTCTGGAAAGATAGCTTTGGAATCAGGTGCGTACCTTGAGTCAACAATCAATTTCCTCCTCTTCTATTCTTTCATCCTCTCGATCATGTAAACAGGACACACCTGTCCGCCGCGTGTGCCTCGCGACCCTGACGTGTGCGTAAAAACGAATAATAAACGCGCGCTGTAAGCTCGCACGTGCGCACACCTAACCTAAAAACGGCTGCGCGTCTCATTGATATTGACATTACCTATCGCGTAACCGAAAACCGGGACGTGTCGGCTCGTGTGCAACTGACGGCGTACGCGAAATGTATTTCGTCGGCCGGAAGTGTCCTTTTTCACGCGCGAACCGATATACAGGGTGCCCCAAAATAGGCAATGCCAAGATTTATTAAAGAAAAGTTTTTAAGAATTATGAACTAGCACAGCAATTGTTACGATCTTATCGTCATTTTCGTTATCTTGTTGAACATATGTCTATCTTATCTTTATGTTCAACTTTTATTTGTTCATTGGCGCAATAACAATTCTTTCTTATTTTGTGTAGTTCAGTACGATGAATCATCTTTACCTTTATAGCTGAAATTTATTAAAAAAAACTTTATAGAATACATCAAAGTTATAAATTCTACATTTTCAATTTTTCGTATAGTTCCATCTACTTTGGAAAACCTTTTACATGCAACCTGTTTTCTCGTATGTGCCGAGGTATGAAAAGCATTTTTTCATTCTATTGTTTTCGTAATAAATTCACTATGTCACGCCAAGGACTCGCAGTTGGTTTTATTATTTACGAGTAAAATGTGTAAGAATACGCACACGATAGGTCACCGGGATATAAGATTGTTTCCTTTGACGATAACGTTAATTCGTTTAAAGTTTACTCGCGATACGAAGCTCGTGTGTGCGGGCAATGTTTGCGCGTATCAGACGTTTTAAGTGGAATTATTTGTGTATACTTGGAAAATCAGATTATTTACTCCGTTTTTTAATATTCGACAATAGACGTGCACGATTGACCACGTATGCGGTTACATCAGATAGAATGAGTTCAATTTGGCTCGGATTTCAAGTATTCTGTCAAATCTACTAGCATCCCGACAAATTGCGAGGATCTTTCGCGGGCAAACCATGTAGCGGCAGTCAGTCATTCATGAATTGGCTCGAACTGCTCTCGCCGTTTATTTATACCGACTGATAAATCGCTACGCGGCGGCACGTAGCCGAGCAGCGCCGCGTCATGACGTATTCCAGTAAAAGTAGGTGTGCGTATCGTTTTGTAAAACGACACTAAACAAAACCACCACCATCATCATCATCATCCCTTCTCTTTAATGCAATCGTGAAATTCTTTCGTTATTGGATGTGTTCCTGCATTCCTGAAATCGTGAGAGGATTTCCTTCTTTTTCCGCGCTTACGATACTCGAGTCGCGACCAATGGACAGTAACCGACCGACCGACCGACAATGGTCGGTAACGGTTTGTCTTGACGATTTACACGGTTCGACGTTTCGTAACGAGGTATAAATGGAATTCTGATTATACCGGAAGCAGCTTTGCGCTAATACAGCCGGTAACTGTTCGCCCGTCGACGTTTCTAATGAAATCACAGACGTGTTTTTATCGGTTTGCGTCGCGGGCCGTTTCCGATACCGCCGAACGGAAACGCGTCATCTTTCCTTTTCTCGATTGGTCGGAACTAAAATAACTCGCCGAAAGTAAACATTATCGGTCCGTTTGAAAAAAGCAATCACACTAACCAATAGGTATATTTCCGTGTATAAAGTTCAGGATTCGACTTCGATAAATATTGTTCGGACAGACTTAGGGGTTTCCAAACTTTTTCAAAGGTGTCTCTTAAAAAAAAAATTAATTTCCAGAAAATGATTAACGCATGTTTAAGAATAAAAAAAGTGAAGCTCTGTCTACTACTAGACACTTGCCGAACACTTGTATCTCGTTACGAGTTCGGATGACGGAGGTTCTACTTTGATAGCATTTGATAGCAATTAATCTACTTTGAAACGTTCCTGTCGGTGAAATTAGAAAATGGTTGAAAATAGAATAAGCTTCCTGGGAAACGATAAAATATTAATACTTTATGCGTCCCGGGGAATCGGTTATATTAAACCCGTGGAACCTTAAACGTCTGTATGCGTCACGTAGCTCTGTATTTATTTATTTATTTATTTATTTATTTATTTGAGCCGTGAAATACATATTAGTTCTACAGTATAATCAAATTAATATCCACCTGTAGTTTGTTACAATAAATACATTCATGTATACGTCAATCACTGCTTTACCAATCTAAATGGATTCATTGAAACCGAGAAAAAATCAACGTCGCGACTAAGGCTATTTGCTAAATTGCAGATTCCATTAACCGGGTCACTATGACCAAGCTTTGTTCTGTACACCATCGGTCTGAAAGGAAGAACGGATTTCCCTATTTCCAAAGAGACAGGGACACTTTCGAGCAACTCTGGACAAATGATCTTGTCGTACATTGAATAAATAAATCGATTATATTTTTTTGCACGGTTGGAACCTCACAGCTCGCGTTGAATTTACAGTGAACAATACCTCGTCGTTAATTTTATAGGGAAAGTTAAAGATCGTTAAATTATTTTGTAACTTTTCGAACCCATTTTATTTCTTCGTAAGGAGTAACGAGCCCACGCGTTCTTCGAAGAAGGTTAACCAGAAGTAGAGTATTATCGGAGAACCATTCCTGTTTGGCATGGTAGGATGCAGGCGATTGCAGCACGATTAACATGCGGCGAGCCGACTCGATTACGCCGATGTGTGAACTTTCAGTTTCCGGTCAAATAATCCGCGGACATCCGGCCAACCATATACACGTACACAGCCGTACACGCAACGCTTGCATTCTTTAATCGTGCATAACACCCGGATTTACGGCGTCTTTAATTCTCCAGCGATAAGATAAACGTAAGCTTCGATTGGAATTATTTCACCGGAAATAATATATAGTTATCGTTGTTGCGCTTACGCGATAACTCGAAAAAATCAGCGGTACGCTATAATCTTATTCGACCTTCTCATCGAGGAGATACAATATCGCTTTCTCTAAGGCGTAGTTTTCCCGCGTAATACGATTTAAACGGACCGATGTTTTCTTTTTTTTTGTCACATCGACGATCATTTCGTGACTTGCCGGTGAAACGAATTTAAATTCACGTTTAGTGTGGAACACGTCCGCGACCGTCAGCTCGCTCGCTAATGGATGTTTTCAGTGATGAGTGTACCGGAAGCCGGTGGCAAGGGGTGAGCTTTTATCGAAAAGGAGACCGAAGTCATCTATCCGACGCATAGAGCGGATCGTTGTAGTGGAGCACCGGTATAGCTGTGAAGGATCGTACTTTGCGCTGCGCGGAGCTGGGGGCAGAATCTTCTCCTCTCTTCACGATACGTATAACGATATCCGGATGTGGGCTGGGAAAGCCGTATGAGAAAAAAGTGGTGAGGCAGAATGGAATTCAACGAGGTTGAGCATTCCGGTTTCTTGTCTCCTACGATTATTTCATTAACGTGTCTTTTCTTCCTCCGGTAAATACAGGGTGGACCGTTCTAACGGGAACGCGTAACTATCTCCGTTGTATACGAGAAAAATTACCAAAATTCGCGAACATGGTAATAAAAAATTAAACGAAAGAAAATATTTTTTCTGAGAGCTTTCTTCTCACGATGTTTCAACGTCATCGTTTTTTTTTCTTTTTCTATTAAATATATACATATTTCTCAATAGGTCGATTTAAAAAATAAATACTTCGAACAGTACTTCAAATTTAATTCGAATAAATTCGAATTTTAAAGAAAATAACAGTTCCACCGTAAAGTTCATCGATATAATTTGTGCAACGATAAACGAATTTCGTTCCACGTTGCCGATTAATTCGTGTACGAGAAATCCGCAGATTTTTAGTCTGTACCGTAAATCGCGGGACACCCTGTATCTCAACCGTCGGTGTATCAAGCGTTTTCGTAGCGGGGCGTCCCTGAATCACCGAATTACCGCATCCGGCCTAAAACAAGACCGTTAATTCGACCCACGGCGGACCGTGAGGTGATCGATATATTTTAAATTCCGTTTCGAGTGCACGTAGTCGTCGGTGTGTTGTACAAGATCACGGCGCCGTTTATTCTCGAGATATCGGGTATCAGGTGTTAAGCTCTGATGTCTCAGAAACGACGCGGACGCAATATGTTGCTGTGAAATGTGTGTCGTTGAAATTTACCAAAACCGTAGTCAAACGGTATTCTATATTTACACGAACTTTTTCGTACGCTTGTATCACCCTTGAAATTATGTCGACTAATAACGAAGCACTATGTATAATTAGTCGAAACGAGTACACGGCTCGATCCTATCAAAGCGAGTTTTACTCACAAATGAAGGTCACGACCCGGACGAATGCTTTTTGAATGAAACCGGGTTTTAAACCGGAGACTTATACCGAAATACAAAATACTGGTAGTGTACCGATACTTTCCGATTACATCTGGGAAACCGTTACGGAAACAAGAATAGAAAAACACCGGATTAAGATAAAGATAACCGAAATAATTTCGTGTTCCTGCTCGATAAAATCCTAATTACACGTTGATCATCAAAAATTCAATTCTGGCCCCGTGGTGTATCGGATCGGCTTCGTTTTTCTTTTAAACGGTAAATCTCCACGGAAGGGATAAAGAAGTCGTACACTTTTGCCGTAGGATCGATATTTCATGCGAGTGGGAGTATTGGCTGTCTGGAAGGCGAATTCATTCCGGAGGTTACTTTCGGTATATTAATTCCAGTCGGCGGGGGTTGAACGCCATTGATAGGCGGCCCGATGTCTATCAGCTATCCGTGTCTGAAGAGTTACGACGAAAAACCTGCCCCCGTTGGCAGTCGGCGAGTTAAGCTCGCATCCGGACGTGGAGCCGAAGCGGAAGGAAGGGGACGTGACGTCGCGATTAAAGCGAATTAAACGAGCGAATTGTACGAATCGTCGTAGCCGCGCGTAGACCAACCGCGCGCTACGCGAGTATCCTCCGTCCACGTTTATCGGAACACGAGGTTCTACCTCAGACTCGCTCGTAATCAACGATCGCTATCTTCGATTAAAATCGTATCGTATCTACGGTTCGAATTTTACGTCGATACCACTACCGATGTTAACTACCACGAACTAAGTAATCCACGGATATTCTCGAACCGCACGGTTTGTAATTGGGAAAACTTCGTTCGACTTTACGCGATTCCGTCAATGGATTTCTGTAGATCGTAGAGTATGCGAGCGCACGTCTCATGGGTCGAGAATAACGGGGCACGTAGCGTTCGAAATTCTATGGAAGCGAACCCTTTTCGATTAATTGCGTAACAAGTACTCCGTTTCTCCGTTTGGAGATCGGAACAAGCGAGTCCTTCGGAAATCATCATTTGTATCTCCGGTTGCGGAAAAGTGTTCGAAGAGTTCACGTTCCGCGGACGTTGGTTAGCTTGCACGCGCTGTAGTTCTCTGCGTGTCGTTAAAAGCATCTTTGGCTCGGTCGAGCGACGACAATGTTCGATATAATGTCGATAATGCGGTTAACGGTAGGCATCGTCGAGGGAGTAGTCTCACAGATTCACACGAGCACGTGGAACCTTTGAAACGAACGGGGCATCCTTGAAACGCAGCTCCAGCCGTTCCACTGACATTTTGCACGGATGTATTTTCGCTGTAATATTGCGTAATTGCATCTAGTCATCGATAGTTAGAAGCGTTACAGCAATAAACCTTCCTTCCGAAGGCACGAAAACAAAAGCGTTTCAAAAGTTCCGGGTTGCATCGAGCGATTTCGTGTATCGTGAAACCTGTACAGCAAACTACTATTTCCGGTGAAACGATAGTCGAACTGTTCGAGTACTTGGAGGAAAAAAGTTCTCGTATAGCCGTGTACCTGAATCTGGATACAAATTTTGCATTTTGGCAGCTCAGCGCGGGCAGGGTGTTTGGTTTCGCGTCGAAGAGTATAAAATATGAAAAGAAAAATTCAATGTTACGGTCGGTTCTTGATTTCCAATCGACGTCGCGCGAGCGGCAAACCAACGAACGCATGGAAGACGATGTCGGTGCGTTGGAAAAGCGGCGATCTATGAATGGAGGCGAGCCTCGGATCAGTCGGCAAGCAAGGACGACTAATTATAGCGTTAGTATCTCTCAGCTTCGTTTTGTACATTAGCCACGCGCCGTCTATGCATATATACATATGTATATGTATATATGTATATACATACTTATATATATGTATGTATATATATACATGCGCGTACGTACAGATATATCGCAGAACATTCAATTCCGAGTCACGGGGTACTCCTGCAATAGAGGACGTGACCCAGTTTAACGGTGACGTAAAGCGGCTCAGGATTGAAATTCAGGAAGGACACGCGCCTCGCCGAGTTCTAGTCTCTTTTCTTCTCTTTCTATCCTGCCTCCCGTTACCCGGATTCCAAACGGGGTGCCTACTTTCTTCTAAATATGAATTTTCACGCATCACCGTGCCCTCTTGGCTATAATCGAAGCTCGTTTCTCAGAGCCGCGTTCGACCGTGCAGGACCGAACACCGGGAGATGTCGTTCAGCTTTTCGGAAACGAAAAGACGTAGCAATACGTCATCCGGCGCTAAAGCGTTAAACACACAAGAAAACGAAGGAGAGAGAAATATTTCGCGGTAGGTCGAGTGTTCGCCTTTCATCCTTGACCTGCTCTCACACGGGACACGATGGTCTGTAATTATGTCATCGTGTTACTCGAATGCGCCTGAAATGCATCGACCCATTTTTCGAGCGGAGAACGTCGAATTAATTTCTGACACTGTTGGGATGCGCTGCGAGACAAATGCGTGTATATCGGGTCGTCTCGTAAGTAACGTGTATTTTCTGACAGGATCTGTGGAGACGTTTGTCGAGAACTATTCGTCGAACAAACTTTCATGGACGGGCTCGGAAACTTGATGCAAATCATTTCGCTATCGATACTTAGAAAACATTGAAAAAACGAGTATACCGTGCGAATAGTCTCCAATAAATATTGGAGTGTCTTTAGAGCAAAATGTAATTCTATCTTTTACACCAGTGTATGCAGTTCGTAAAAATTAACGATACGAGTTAACGAGGCAATGATAAAATCGCAACGTATAATCTCAGAATGATCGACATTCTGTAAAAGATAACAACCAATCTTTTTCATAATTTTTTATATGATTATTCACAGTTCATCGAAAGGTCTGGGTTAGGTGTACCCTAAACTCATTGAAGTACTGAAATTGAACGGTCTATTGTGAACATCTGGATTGATTGCAGTAAAAATAAAACGGACAGCTATGCTCGACGGAAGTTTTCTTTAGTCGGGACAACAGGTGATCACATGTCGCGAAATAGACATTGTGGAAACTGGAGGAATTTGGCTGGGAAAGGATGCGATTCACCCAGCCTACTTCCCGGATATTACACCAACGAACTGTCCCCTTTCGGGAACGAAAAAAAGTAAATGCGGTACGACTCGCTAAAGCAAATCCTGTGTCTTAAAAGCGCATTGTGATTATAGATTTCTCTGACGTACCGACCATTGTCTTTTTTTTTCATGGTAGTAATGGGTGCCGCAGGCTTACTTTCGCCCGGCGTTTACGTACGCTCGTGACCAAGCCTATTTTTAACATCATTAGTGCCTTTTATATGGCTCACTTTAATTGTCCCGCGATCCTTTCAACGCCCGCGGAACAAAAACGGTTCTTCGTTGACATGATATATCGAATCATTCTATAAGTGACGCGAATTTTCTTTTACTAAGGCCTCTAGGCGAGACTCGTGGAAGTGTTATCAGGGCGAGGCATCTAATAGGGAGTACTTAGATGTCTCCTGGACTTCGCAAATGTAAAAATATTAATTATTTGCTCTTGAGTCCTTCTTCATTGGGCCCTACAAGCAACTCGAGACGATTTGGCACATATTTGATGTATCCAATTCCTCCTCTTCTCCTTTAGCTGCATTGCAGCTAAACGCTTCGAGTTTCAAAGAAATCAAACTTAAATAAAAATGATCACCGCTCGACTTACGCGTCAAACCTAGTGGTGACCGAGAGTCACCTCTCGAGTTACTGCATCAAATCAAGTGGTGAGCGAGAGAGTCACTTCTCGAGTGCATAGGGTTAAGAGTAGACTCGTGCGACTTTAAGAAACAAATGTGATACTGGAAGATTTGATGCAATAATACTGAAAGTTTTAAGGCACAAAAATTTCAATTTGTATGAATGTCACATCATTTTTATTACTCGTCGTTTATACATACAGTAATAAAACATTTGTGTATTAATCGGTATACGTTTAAAAAAAAAACAAATATTGTTCGTTTGTATATAGAAATGCAGTCTGTGGTGTTTCTGTACTATAGGAAGTATGTACAAACTTTCAGTAATTACGAAGACTCAAAGACAAAACTTTGTTATATTAACGCTGTACATTTAGAATCTACAATTGGACGAGTATAAAATATTGATACGTTTTAAATGAGTGTTTCTCGATTTCAAAGTCTACTATATACTAAACGTTTCGAAATCAAAGATAATTTGAGAACACTTAGAAATATTTTTCAAGATGGCTCTTCAATTTACTGGGGTCTACGTTAGGACCGTGTCTCTCCACGACTTTGCCTTCCTTGTCGGCGATGAACTTGGTGAAGTTCCATTTAATGTAGGAGCCTAAGATTCCTCCTTTTTCTTTCTTCAGATACTTCCAAAGGGGATGTGCATTGTCACCGTTCACATTGATCTTCTCAAACAAGTCAAATTTGACCTAGAGCAGAATCCAAATTTACGTTAAGTAAAAATTTCTATGCCCACCTATAAATGTCTATACTTTTCGTACTAATAAAAACGTTATAATACCTTTTGTCGATCGGCGAAACTGCATATTTCATCGCTCCCTCCTGGTTCTTGTCCGTTAAACTGGTTGCAAGGAAAAGCCAAAATTCGTAAACCTGTAAATATACAATTTCCGTAATCAATCGACAACTTTTAATATGCATTTTAGAAAATAAAGGTTTGGATTTATTGTACCTTGCTTGTCGGCATATTCATCGTATAATTCATTCAGTTCTTTATAATTCGTTGCAGTGAGGCCGCATTTTGACGCCACGTTTACAATCAAACATACGTGACCTTTGTATCTGTAAATACGATAATATTAACGATATATATCTTTTATCAATTATGAACATTAACTAGCTTAGCAAGTCATTTACTTCGACAGAGGAACCTCTTCACCCTTGATGGATTTGGCAGTAAAATCATAAATAGATGTAGGCTCCTTGCAACTCTCGTTTTCGCTCATGGTTGCTGCCGCGACTTGAATCAATCGATATTTAAAATATTGCGTTGAAAATACTCCACCAGAGGAGAATTTTTTTTAAAGTTTTAGGTATTTATAATGGATTCAAAATTCTGGAAGCGCAACAAATACAATAGAAAGATAAACATTCGTGTCAGTGAACTGATAAAAAGTTTAAAATAAGCATCTTGTTGGGTATTATCGTTAACGAGGCTAATCATTACCAGATTGACAAAAAATTATTTTTAAGTTAAAACATAATTCTTATTCTTTTTCATATTTATAACCCGGATTAATCTTTAGATTATAGTTTTAAATAAAAAATCTGTTTACTATTTTACCATTGTACACTTCTTCGTTACGATCGTTCATGAATATATGAAGGTTAGCAATGCGTGTTAATTTAACCCTAACCTTACTCATGTAACGATTACTTGCAACTTCTTCATAATTAATGTATGACGCGTCGCGTACAGATTATTCTGCCATGGGTGTATGTGTGAGCTTTACGATATCGACTACGTGTATCAATGCTGTGGCATTTAATACGTACCGTTCAAAAATTGCTTTCGTGTTACTTTTATATAAATTGTCAATCTCTAAGAGGATAGAACATTTATCTAAGAATCGTTAGATACTAACGTATCGGTAGTTCGGTGGTCAAGCTTTAAATATAACAAAAGTAGTAATGTATATTTTTTTATCGCTATATCTAATAAAAATTACTATTTGAGTGTTTTGTGTGGTCATATTATTTATGATCAATATTTATTTTATATCTGTTGAGAGAAGTCTACAATTGAAATGTTCAAAAAGGGGTCAATACATTAAATAGATTGAGAACCTCTGAGTCACATTATCGCCCTAGTGGCCCCGTAGTATGCCGTTGCTTATGTACACATTTGTATACGTATTTAGTGACCATGGTGTGAATGGATACAGACGCTTTGTCGTAACGTAAATTTTCGCATTCGTAGAAAAAATTTCTCTCAAAGTGAATAAGTCTAACTTAAGATATAATGAGAATGTTGTACGCATCGAAAACAATAATACCACTTTCAAAACAGTAATACTATGCATCTTTTTATACAAAAGAATTTATGATACAAAACACTGTTTCATGCAATTGTTAATAATCATCTCTATTAATTCGATCTTTGCAAGGGTCACTGCCGTATTAAATGTCATCCTTGAAATAAAAAAATCGCACTATGGTTATTTTGTTCTCAGAAGAGAACAGGAGAAGGGAGAACAGGTATCAAACTTATTAAATTACGTGCCTGAAAAACTTCGAATAACCCATGTAAACCCCACCGGCAGTGCCAATTTTATAGAATGCATTCTTCGATGTGCAGTATGCTGTATGTATACGATCGTGTCCCTGAAATTGTTAGTGCAAACACTGAGAAATTTGAAATAAGTAAAAAGAAAATCAAAGATCGAATGTTAATTTGATTCCCAAAAAAATCGTTGCATCGTTTGAATATTTGCTCATGGCAATTTGAAATTGATTGCCATCTGTCGTCCATTAAGCTAACCTCAGAAAGACGGTACTATTAGGTTCCACGGTTCGCTTGACGTTTTATTGATAACTATGTCAAATTTAAGCCCTACGTTTCTTTATGTATGCAATGATAATGTGATACGATTGCTTGCAATAGAAGTCAAATGAATCTTACCGAAGATATATCGACAAACGTTGGAACAAGAGAAACATCAACCACACACTAGCAGCTCTGCTTTTGCACTGATGAGTCGACTGTAATCTACTAGCGACTGTCGACTATACATACGCAATACTTACATACTTGTATATGACGACAGAAGAAGTTTTATTGTAGTAGAAAATGACTTGGACATTTTATTTTCATTATTGCGATTCAATGCAGGAATATGACATTAAATTCGATAAAAATTCTATATTTTATTAAATACATTTAACCTTTTAATTAATAGGTTCTCGTTCTAATGTTAAGGTAAACATTATTTTAAATTAGTACATGCTATGAACATGGATTACACCTTTTTGTGCAACCATTTCTTAATCTTTTTTATTTTTATTTGATATATTATCTTCCTCCAAGAAGGATGATTGTATATTAAAAAAACAAATATTACAATTCATGTATAATGCATCAGCAGGAGATAACTTTTGCTTTTGTTTTTAGTACATTGGTCCCATGGAAAGTATTCAGAGACAAGTTGAATGAAGTTCATCCGATTAGTTCTGTGCTACAAGCTATGGCACTGAAATCCACAATAGATCTTACGTGCAATGACTACATCTCTAACTTTGAGTTTGATGTATTTACAAGGTAAGATTACAGCTACAAAAATTGATTATTTTGTAGAATTACCGAGATATTTTTTTTTTCATTCTTTTAGGTTATTTCAACCTTGGTCTACGCTTTTACGCAATTGGAAAATTCTGGCTGTGACTCACCCTGGATATGTAGCTTTCCTCACTTATGATGAAGTGAAGGCACGTTTACAAAAGTATTGCAGACCTGGAAGTTATGTGTTCCGATTAAGCTGCACAAGGTTAGGACAGTGGGCCATTGGTTATGTTACGTCTGATGGAGATATTCTTCAAACTATACCTCACAATAAAAGTCTTTGTCAAGCCTTGCTTGATGGATATCGGGAAGGCTTGTAAGTACATACTGCGTAAGAAAATATTAGCAGAGTGTTAAAGGTTTCTAACTTTTAACATTCTTTTTAGTTACTTATATCCTGATGGTCATAACATAAATCCCGACTTAACATGGGCAGTGCAGCCCACTCCAGAGGAGCACATAAAAGTCACCGCAGAACAATATGAACTATATTGTGAAATGGGTAGCACATTCCAATTGTGTAAAATTTGTGCAGAAAATGACAAAGATGTGAGGATAGAACCTTGTGGTCATCTTCTTTGTACTCCGTGTCTCACAGCTTGGCAGGTAACATTAATTTTAGCTGACGCATAAAAGTACATCAAGCGAGGAAATTCTGCGGAAGTACAAACTTACGACGTACGATTTTGCAGGATTCTGAGGGACAGGGTTGTCCGTTTTGCCGAGCTGAAATTAAAGGAACTGAACAGATAGTAATTGATCCGTTTGATCCTCGCAGAACACATCGACCAGGAACTCATTCAGCGTCCGTTAGTAATGCATCGACCCCCACGCGGGATCTTGACCCCGACACCGAGGTATCCGACTAGGAGTAGCACCTACCCTCATTATATTAAATGTGCTCTATGTATAACAACTTCTCCCAGCAACATGCCTCATTTTTAAAGAATGCTTCATGCATTTCACACGAGATTTCGAGTTTATACGATCGTCACGTCATATCATTTATAGGATTATCATCGAACTCGTTACCTCTCGCGAGGTACGTAAGCTTGAACGTAATAACGTCGAAGTTTACTGAAGTGAATGTTCGAAAAGTGAACAATGTAAAAAGGGACCAACTTTTTTGTCTCTATGTGAGCTTTGTTCGATTTACACCATTTTTTGTTTGCTATTACCTTTTTCGTAAGTACATAAGAACACGCAAAATGGCTTAAAAGAATCATTTTTAAAAACGTTTAAAAGTTCGACAAACGATTAATATGAATGTTTTTTGCAGTTTACAAGTGTTCGTATTAACACGTTTTTATATTACTTATTTATAAATAAGTAAGATTTTTCCAAAAAAGTAAAGAAACTTTGCATTTATGGAGACCCTAAGGTAGGTTGCTTTTTTGCATTACACCGTTCAGGGCTTATTGTACAACTCATCCGTTCTTGTTTCATATACTATGAGCGTTTGCATTCATAACTCATGCTCCCGCGAAGCGAAACACCGTGTCGTTTAACGTACACGTAACTAGTTGTACTTGGAGTATAACGATTTATTTAAAGTAATGGAACAATACGTTTTACGAACGACATAATGTTTAGAGATAACATTGTAGTCGAACACCTTGTACGTAACTCACGACACCAGTTACGTACGGATTATCCGCTTTTTGTACGATAGAGTAAAATCCTTGTTGCACGCGATCGGTTAAGAAACGAATCTACTTTTAAATGCATGTACTAATGTATATAGCTGGCAGAGCGTCTTCTTGGCAGTTGAATGCATAACACGACTGTGAAGTTAGTGAAGCTTCGCCCACGTATACGAGTACACGCTATTCGTAGAATAGGAAATTTGTAACGTCGGATTTTGTTAGCGTGCAGTTTCAAAAGAGAATCGATTCGTTCATACATTTATGTTGCAAAATAGGAAATCAATAACACATCAAACAACTGCACTTTCTGCTGTAATTCATTTAAATACGATTCATTCCTATGTTTGTTTTATTTTATAGAAGTTTAAATCTCTCTTTGATTGACCGGTATTTTATTGATATTTGTATCAGCAATGATATGATAAAAGCATATAAAAGATAAAAAAAAAAAGATAATTTTTATAGTACTTGAAATGATAAATAGATAAAAGTGTAGATTACTTCCGACAGAAATAGCGTAGCTTACATCGAGCAACAAGTGCTATGTAGCCTATAGATGAACATTCGCGTTCGTCGTTTTTCTCTTTTTTTTGTATTCTATTAGACTTAATTACGTACCTGTTGGCGATAGGAACAATGTAATAACATGCGACATCTTTACCAGGGCAAAGATGTTTATTATTTTCTTTACCTTAGATATTTATTATTTATTCCGTTCACGCATAAAGCAAGTCTTAAAAGGTTTTTATTACCAATGATTATGTAGGTAGAGCACTTCATACCGAATATCGATGCTGTTGGTATACGCATCATTTTTTTTTTTATTAACACAGACACCGCAAACCCCGTATGCATTAACGCATATTGCACGAGCTGAAACAGAAAATCGCACTCGTTCATCGCAGCTAAAAATTATTTTGTCTAGCTTATCTAAGATTGGCAGTTAACGAGTTAAATAATGAGAATCAGTAATTCTTTGAGCGTAGCCACGTAAGCACCGAATCATTAGAAACTCGAAAAAATGAAAGATTAGACTTCTACTGCGTTCACGTGTAGCCATTTAGCGTTACTTGTACAATGAATAGTGCTGCTGATCGATCCCTGATTCTGTTCAGATCCGTTCACGCTGCCTGTGTATATCAGCAGCGAAATAGAGGTCTAAAATAAATATTTCGTAAACATTACTCTGTAGCGTACATTTTCTCCTACTCATTGTAAAATATTAGGGAACCGAGAAGTACTTGTTTCATTCGTTCTTTTTCTCCCTTTCGTTTTCTTTCATTTAAAATAAAATTGTATTCTCATTACATCGAGAGTTACATCTGCACATGTATACACACACGCCCCATTTTGCTGGATTTTTAGTTCGCTCTGCGTGCCCCTTTGTGGGTCACTGTTCCTTCAAACAGAGAACATTGACACAAACCGAACCAAGGTGTATCGTTATTATCGTTCGCATGATCGTTTATACCTTTATTTTCATAACGTTTACCTACTGGGTCCATTGCTCTGCCCGCTGCATGATCGAACGCTAATCGGTAATGTACATAGCCGAAGGAGAATGGTTTGTCGCTGTTGAATGCAGGTAAGTGAACAAATGCATTATGACCCTCCGCTTTCACGCTTTGTAACTATGCTCGTTATTAATTGTGTGATGTTTCCTCGCATATACAGGGTGATCCGCATGAAGCGTTACGAGCAGTTTCCTTGATAAATGTTTCGGATATTGAAAAAATTCTTTTTCATTATTTCAATGTTCATCATGTTATTTAATTTTGCAGCATACCAATTTTTGCATTCATTTTATCTAGTACATGTAAGAACAAATAATATTTATTTAACATATTCTCTTCATACGTTTTATGCTAATCACCCTGCATTGATCTTTTCCACGAACTTTTTTTATCATTTGGATAAATGCATTCGATTGACGCGAGTTCTGTAATGGATAATTTTTTCTAATTTAAGCGATTGCTTCATCATTAATGTTAGTTATCGATAAACTTCGTTCTTAATCAAGTCTATGTTTTATAGACATCTAATGTCGAGAGCCATTTTCACTTATATGTTTCGTTTCAATTGTACTTTATCCGAACAAAATGCATCTATTCTACTAAAATTATTTATCAAGAAACCTAATGCTGTTTAAAACCAAAATTAAAACGTTGTACAAGGTGTTTACGCTATTTTTGTATTATTTTAAATGAAATAAATGGATAAGTAAAGTTTCATAATTTTTTTATAAGTGATAAATATGCAAAGAATTTTTAATAACCAAGTTCAATTTAATAACATATGACACGTAACGTTTGAAGCCAGGAGAGAATAATAACGTGAACACCCTGTACATGCATTCGCACATTGTGTTGCATTAATTAAAAGCTTAGAGTAGAACGAGACCGGTCTCTTTTCTATGTCGAACAGTAGTATTGAAGTTAATGCAATCTCCTGCTACCCTCAATGTTTTAGGAAATAATGGATCTGTGTAACGGGCATTGTGGATTGATATGCGACGATTCGGACGAAGAAGAAGACTCCAGTCCGACAAATTCTCCGGTTTCGACGCGAAGAATCGTGCCGAGTCCACCACTACCTCCTCGACGACCCTCTCCGTCGCCCACTCCGAATAGTCACTCCAGGAACGGTCGTCACTTGACGGTACCAAAGGAGAATGCACCGCCACCGCCATTACCGGCAATTAACACGGTATTCAACTCCAGCGCTGACAATCAACAAAACAATAATAGTGAGTGTTAACTTCTAGTAGTCTATAGAACATTTTTATAAAACAAAAAGAAAAAGAAAGAAAAGAAAATACAACAAAAATAGGAAGCGGAATGCGAATATTGTATGCACAAGAGTAAAAATATGTAATGAATTATTATTTTTTAACGCCAACATCTTGCAGTACTAATTTCTATTTTATTTTGTCAGTGAACTCCGAGGCAGGATATGACATGTTGCATCGCGCTTCTTCGCCATCTCCAGCGCCACCGATACCACCGGCGCCGTTTCCAGTTGGTAGAACACACGTTCGTCGATCCCAAGGAAGTCACGTCGCTGCAGGACAACCACAACCACCGACATTACCTGAAAAACCTAGTCGTTCCAGTGGCGCGTCCTCAACGTCGAGTCAGACGACGTCCAGCAACAACGTGCCACCGGTTCCACCACCATTATCGGTGCCACGGCCACCAAAGGCCAGCAAAGAACACAATAGACAGGATCATCATTACGAAAATACAATCGTGATACCCGGTACGAGACAGCACGTCGTGAGGAACATTAATCTGGAAGCGAATACGGCTCGATTGTCCGCTCTAATGAGAGGTAAGGACGATCCCACCGGTTCTGCTAAGCCAGAAACCGCGGCATACGAGAACGTCAACGTCGAACACATTACCAAGCTGACGGCTCTCGGATTTGCACAAGACGCTGTGATTAGAGCGCTCGGTATTACTAGGAACAATCTTGAAATGGCTTGTGACATACTGCACGAATTTGCCACGAAATCGTCTTGACCAGGTATGCATAAAAATGCAAGCCTAAACGATTATTGAGTAATCCATATGAACCCTCCTAAAATGATCAACGATGTATCCATATGTCCATAATTCTGTTATTCATTAGTAATCCTGTACTCCTCTATGTTAGTGAATATGAAATGTCGTTTTCCTGAAAAAACATTTGTATAAGTGAATCTACAAAGGATAGGTATTGTTATTATGGGGTGATCGTATGTAAAACTTTATTGGGATCATTTTTTGAAACTGTTCTATATTAAGATTCTGCACAAATCTTTTGTACAATTATTGACCTTCAAAACTTACAAATATCATTAAACTAGAATAGTTTGTTGATGCGATAGAAAAGATAAAAGTCTCACTGTTTCAAAAAATGTACAAATTAGTCCAATCAAATGGTTTTCTTTTTGTTTCAGGATTGAATGCGGAAGGGTCATAACTGGCCATGTTTGCCTCATTTTGCACGACCATCATATGAAATGTGTAGAACTTGTTGCCCTCAATGTATGGAAAACCGGTGTTTCCACAGCTGAGACATTTTTGTCTTGCGAGCACCTTGAAAATCGACAAAGAGGATTACCTGTCAAATTAGTCCGGCAGTGTTCTCCATGGTTTGCCCCGAAACCTCAACAGCACGAATCTTTTTGCACATGTCATATTGGTTCTTTTATGTCATTGTATGACTGAACAATCTTTGTGGAAGATGCCCCAAAACACTATATCTTTTCCTTACACGGACACGCACACATGCGCGCGCACACATACACAGCGAACACATATAAAAAAAGAAGACTGCTTAAAATCGCGACAAGGCGCGACGAAGCGCTAATTGTAAGTAAGAGTGATAAAACGTTGAACTTCACGAGGAAGTTCGCGCCCGCCGAGTACAAAGTATTTCGTTTTCCGCGATCGACGCGTGCGGAATCGTTTTACCACTTTCCTTCGTAGCTCTTAATCTTTTGCATAGAGTAATTACATTTCTCTTTCGAATACTTAAAATGGGAATTAAATACACATTTATAAAGAAAAAACTCGTATGCATCTACGTAACGTGTACAGTGGCCAAACTAACAACACGTTGGATGATTTACATAATTCGCTTGTTTCGATACTCCTCTTTCTCGTTATTCGTTTTCCGAGAAAAGGAATATCGGTTAAATTTTTACATGATATTTAAACGATACTTCTACGTAAAATCGATTTTAACTACGAGCGAGTCATGCGTAATACTTTATGTAATAGTCGCTTTAATCTGAAACAAGGAAAATATCTTTGAAAATTCACGGGCCTCCTAGAACTGAGTCCGTACGTAATTTTTGTTCTGTTATATCGAGCGTAGCGATTAGCGTATTTATCGAATGTGATACTTATGTTAAACGTACGTACGTACACAATCTTCGACTGCACCGAATAATATATTGATACATAGGAAGCGAAACCCATTAATTAATATCTCACTTTTCAAACAAAAATGTAAAAAGTAAAAAAAAAGAAAATCTACAAAAATTACATTTTACGTTGTTTGATAAAAATGAAAATTTTAAAAGCAATTGAAACAAACGGAGTAACTTGTGAGTAAACCATGTATTTATGGGCCACAACGTATACGTTAACGATCAATCAATAAAATGATAGTTTACTTTGAGAAACTTACGATCGAAATGGTTTACAGTACAACACAAGAATAAAAATACTCATAATCGTCAAATTTCTCTTGCGAGATATACTTTAGTGCACGTTCAACGGCAATTCCTCGTAATTCTGTGGCTTTTGTCGTATTGATTCATATCTATATTGTTAACGGTTGTTTGTAAACTTTTAATGTATGTACACGTATGAAAGTTTCTTTCGCGTAATAAGTTAGTTGCCACGAATAGGTCAAAAAATGTTTTGTACATTTACACGTCGAAATAATTGTATCAGAATCGACCATACCAAAGGCACGTCGTTACTGTTCTGGTTTAAAGGAGTATAAAACATTAAGTAAGTATGATTTGTCGTTTGAACTTACAAAATGATGACCACTTTCGAAGAAAATGAACATTTATTTGTTTCAAGGACTATAAATTTGCTTGAAAATAATCATCTAATTGCAGTACCGTCTCTATTAAAAGAACGGTTAGCCTTTATTATTGAATTTCATGTCTGGTATAGATATACTCGGTCAATTTAGCTGTCCTATTTTTCTACATTGTATATTTCGGATTGATGTATATTGTTACGTATTATTGGTAGATAAATTGAAACCGTTTAAGGATCGTGCCCTCGAGAATATGTTTTGGCATTGCTATTGTTCTTTGTCGCGCACTAGCGTATAAGAGTAATCATTTTGGTGCAATACTTAGGGTAGAAGGTAGATACCCTTCTTGATTTAACTATTCGTTGTAAAAATTGTTTTACATATTTCCCGAAATAAATCGACATGTCGTTTATGTGATCCAAAAATACTAGACCCAATGTTTTGCGGAAATAGCATTGAATGTGTCATAGAATATTTACAATCACTACGATATCGAAGATAATTCTGTATGCATTCTTTTGTACCTTTCAATTTCTTCTTCGCTTACTGAGGGATGTAATTCGCAGACGGCTTTTAAAAAATCGTCCAGTTCAACGGTAATAGAGCCATTTAATTCGATATTGTTGAAAGTAGACTCATGGAGTGAACTAATTTGATCGCTTTTGCTCAAAACTCTACGTGCAGCGTTTAGCCATGCATTAGAACAGACCGAGTACAGATCGGCACCGGTCATGTGATCTGGTAATTGATGTATCAGTTTCGTTAATTCCTTTCCGTTTTCGTGCAATTTGAATTTACGAGTCAACGCCTCCAGTACTTTAAATTGTGAATCACGGTTGGAATGAATTCCTACGTATAATAATTTGTCGAAACGACCAGGCCTAAGAAGAGCGCAGTCGATGAGGTCTGGTCTATTTGTAGCGCCTATAATTAATATATTGCTGGAACAGTCAAGACCATCCATTTCGGCAAGTAATTGGGATACCACACGATCCATTACACCTCCACTATCGCTACTGCGCCCACGATTGGGAGCTAATGAATCCAGCTCATCGAAAAATATTATACAAGGAGCTGCGGCTCTTGCTCGCTCGAACACTGCAAAAATAATGCAGTATTTACTTTCATATTTAGACACGCGTCTAATGCATACTCTGTCGTACACAAATCTTAGAATTTTACCTTGCCTAACATTTTTTTCGCTTTGACCAACATACATATTTAACAGTTCGGGACCTTTGATAGATAAAAAATGAAGTTGATACTCTGTCGCAACTGCCTTAGCAAGAAGCGTCTTTCCAGTTCCAGGTGGTCCATATAAAAGCAGTCCAGACTGACCAAATCCTAGAGCATTCAACAAAGGTAGCTGAATTCGACGCATAATTTCATGTTTTAAATCCGTTAAACCACCTATGTCTTCCCAATGAACTTTTGGTACACGTGGTGCACCTTTACAGTCTGTATATATAGATTGCATGTACTCTATAAATAAAAATAGAATTGTTAACAAGAAAATTATATAAACAATGATAATTTTCATGATAGTCTGATTATACCATAAGCTTTATCAAAATCTTCGTGTATAAGTGTTAATGATTTTAAATCTTTATCACTACGTTTGCATTGAAATTTTATAGTGTGAAATATCAGAGCCTTAAGATCAGAAAATGTAAAGTCTGAACACATTCCAGATATTTTTGATAAATTCACTTCATGATACAAATTTGTTTTTACAAGTAGCCATGAAAGTAAGTCTCTCCTTTTATTCTGATCTAGATGTTCCACATAAATTGTTTCAATAAATATTCTATTTAATTCTGCTGATATATCAGATTCATTTGTAGTAGCTACTATAACAATTGGATACTTTGAATGTTTGTCATATAATGCATTTATTTCAGTTGAAAATGTTGATATAATTCTTTCGTCTTTCTGGCCTTCAGAATTTTTTCCAAATATCTATAAACATCATCTAGATTATTAAAAGTTGCAACAGAAAATTAATATATATGTGTGTTAAAGGTACCTCTATATTGTTTAAACAAAGTAAACATGGCACAGACTGTTTGGCATTATGTAACACAATACGTAATTTAGCCTCTGTTTGTGCTGATGTTAAAGCTTGAACTTCTGTAAAGTCTGTGTAAAGAAAATTTAAACCTATTTTTTCAGATACAGTTCGAATTAAGTTGCGTTTATTTGAACCTTGTGAACCCTTAACAAGAAATATTGGCTTTATGGGTAATTGAACATCTGAAATATACAAAAGATATGAAATATTAAGTATTAAATGCATAATTTAAACTAGGTACAAATATATTTAGGCATTAGTTCTTACCATATTTTATGAATGGCAAGATGCAACGTTCTAAATGTTCCAAAGGTTCTGCAAAACTTGGTGGATATGGTTCTATTAACATTTCTTTGGTTTGATCACAATAAAAATGTTTTTGAGGTAGATAACTATATACATTTTGTTCTTGAATGAGTGTTGTCTCTTCACGTAAAATATAAGAACCATCACTAATTCTACAATTCTTATTATCATTAACTTTAATACTAGTAACTTTAAAATATATCACAGACATTGAAGGATTGCAATGTAAATACAATTGATCTGATATGTGCTCTTTTACATCAATTCCAAATAAATCATTTTTTCTCAAAAATCGAGGCTTACAAAAATAATCTTCTAACAGAGCACTTACTACATCATTTGTGCTTTCGTATGGATTCAATATCATAGAAATTTTAGCTTCTGTAGCAAAGTCAACAAAATTATGTTTTATTGGTACTAAAATTGAATAAACATAAATATTATTCGATTACTAGAATAATTTGTTTGTAACAACTATTCATTTTATACTTACTTAAAAAGCAGGACTCAACAGTGCACTGTAATGTATTTTCTATGTTATGCCTAATGATTTCAGATACAAATATTTCATTTGTATCAGTATCATTTAAAGGTATAACTAATATTTTGTACCTTTTTAAGGATACTGTGGAACATACATAAAACCAAGTTGGTACAGATACTTCAAAACATTTTACAGTTGCCAATAAACAAGAACTGCAGTCAATATAATAATCTTCCTCATTGTAAAATTGTTTTATTAAACTCTTTAAGACATTGTCTGGTACAATTTTCCAGTTAAATGTTGTACCAATCAATATTTTCAGTTTAAAAAGTATATAATGTACAAACATATAAAAGAATATGTAATTGCAATTATATTTCATTAAAATTTTGGTTAATTCTCGTAACAAATTTGTATAAAAATATAAAGAACTCATATTTCATTTGGATGTTTAAACATGCCCATTAAATTTTGCCATTCGAGGAAAAACAGCATGTCAAATACATCCCCTTCTCCTTCTCAACTTTTCGTTGTCACGAGGTTGAAATTTTAAATGGTATTATTTAAACTTCAATATAGGTTGTTATTTCAATAAACAAATTATTATTTGTTAAATACGTATCTTTGGATTTTAATACATTTGTGTATATTTCATTTATATAAAATGTGCAAAAGATTATTTAAGTGCACGTTATTTATTCCCAAAATGCAATAATACATATTTAATAAATAATAGTTTAATTCTTCGATTGATAACCTATTTATATAGAAAATGCGCAGCAAAAAAGTACAGCCATCTAGAAGTAACCGGACTAAGCTACTTTAAAAATTACAAGCAGCGCCCTAAGCGGCAAATCATTCAAAATGGAGTTATTATAGAAACACCGATCATACGATGGAATTAAATTAATTTTCAAATATTTGATCTAACTTTAACTAAGAAGAAGTTGAGTAATATTGAAAACACTTTCTTAACACTACGAGTGTTTAATTACAGTAATTTATTATCAAAATGTGATGGTATTTATGTAATTAAGAAACATTTGTTTACTATATTAATATTCGATTATAACGCTTAAATAACGCCATCTAACATTTCAAGTATACGACAATTGGAAAACTAGAAATTTGTAGATAATGTAAAAAACTATTGATAGTGACAGTTATTGATAATTTCTGATAGTTTCAATAGTATTATCAATAGTTTTTCACTCTTTTGTAAAAACGGAAGAGGAAATTCGTTTGACATTCAGCATTCCCCTCATGCAAGACAATTAATTTTAACACAAAAATAATTAGAACTATTGTATTTATATCGGCTTGTACACATAAAGCCACGTTCCCACATATGAAATGTACAGCGCTCAACACACTTGACACCGATGTATTCGTTGAGTTTTCTATAAGTGGAAATGTAACTTAACATGCTTCATCAGCGTTTATATATATACCATTGTAAACTATGACAATGGAGACAAAATAGGGAAGATACTTTTACTCCCTGGAGTGGCTCTGTACAGAACCAAATCTGGATTAGGGTATATGGTAGAAAAGCAGATGTTCAATCTCTTAGGGCCATGCAAGGTCTCTCTGTAACAGTTGTACCATTGGTAATTTTCAATAGGAATTTGTATGAAAACTGCATTAAGCGCTGTGAAGTTATCGTTGCATCAGTTCTCGATTCTCTCGCGTAGCTGATCGAATTAAAATTCGTGGTCAGCGAAACGTAACTCTTGCATCACTTGAGGCACAGCATAGCAGAAGACAGTGAAAAACCGTTGGTGGCCTGTAGCCGTTAAATGGAAGACTAACGTAACCTAGACTGATAGCGTCCTTATTGGAGTTATCAAGAATAGATCTGTTCCAATTTGAAGGTCCGCCCCTATTCAAAGAATATTATGCAAAATTTTGATACATGCGAAAGGTAAGCGTTTTGTGAGAAAACAACTTACGCTTCGTTGCACTGTTTAGTAACTCCTATGATTGTTTGCATTATGTTTAACTAAATACATTTAGTATAGGGTCGTTTCATAATTAATGCGGCTTTTTTCGGTACACACTTGAAATGTGAATAAACAGTTTTCTGTTAATGATTGATCAAGCAAATAATTTCCTTCGTTTTCTACGATTGTTTCTCACTTTTCTGTCAGTTTTTCTGCCCACCAACTTATAAAATCCTTTTGACTTTGCGTTAAAACTTTCCAATTACGCTTTTGACGTCTGTTGTTGTTCTCATCTCTTTTTCATCTAAATAATTTTCGAGACTTAGGAATTCATGGAAAATTGACAGGACAGTGTTTCCATCAGTAATGCACATTTGTTTTGACACTTTTTATGTCATGCATTCAGCAACGATTCCAATAATTATTTATGTATTAAATTTCATTCTTTTAGAATATAAAATAATTTGTCTAAGAAAATATAAAATTAAAAATGGATCCTGCAACAGCCATAGCTCGTTCAAAAGAAAATATTCAGCCTTTGCGTTATGGACGAAATGCTGCACAGTTGGGAACTGCACTACGAGCACAAGAAGACGTGGATACACAGCAATTACTTTTACAAGAAAAACAGTATGTGAAATAGAGATTATTATTGCTTTTACAGTGTTTAAATTATAAACTATTATTATTAAGCTTTTTATATACAAAGTAAAGCTTCTAAAATAGACTACATAATTTTTTTCTTAATTTGTAAAATGATATATTTTATTTGTTTTGTTCTAGAATGCACGAAGCTGCAATAAAGAATTATGAAGGAGATGATCCTTTAGAAAATTGGTATGAATATATACTTTGGATGGAACAGAGTTCTCCAAAAGGTGGACACGAGTCTCACATTGCTAAACTTTTGCAACAGTGCTTAGCTATATTTGAAAAGGAAGTCAAGTATCATCAGGATCGTAGATATATACGTCTTTGGATTAATTATGTATGCAATTTTAAAAACTTTTTTTCATATAGAAAAAGCTTTACTATAATATATTCTATTTAATAAAAGTTTTGTTTATAGATAAGTGTGCAAAAGAATCCATTAGAGTTGTATCAACTTTTATATACCAATGGAATTGGAACTATGGTTGCAGATATATACAGAGCATGGGCTTTTGAATTAGAACAAATGGAAGACTATAAACGTGCCGATAAAGTTTATTTAATGGGCTTGTCTGCTAAAGCAGAACCCCAGGAAGAATTGGATTATGCTCACAAGTATAAGTTGCAAGAATAAATGAGTTAAGCAAATGTTTGTTATGAGTTTCATTTATTTGTTTATTTCATTTTCAGGAATTTTCAACTTGCAGTTGCACGTAAAACGTTAGGTCACTCTGATGATCGTACTGAAAGGTCACTGCTCGAACAGCGTCAAGCTTTTAGTTCTTTAAAAGCAATAAAAGCTGGCAAAAAAGTTAGCAGTGTACGCACTGGGCATCGTGTTCGCGAATACTTTCCCGGTACTGTTCCGCAAGTTTCATCAGCGATGCATAATGCCGCATTAAATCCCAGAATACAAATATATCAGGTACAAAAATATTCAAAACAATTCATACAGAATATGTACATTGAGATGTTTTAACAGGATGATGTTCTTGGTGAGATGAAAAGTTCAAGTATACTAGACCATGTTCCAATAGAGGATACAGTACATAAAGAAAATACTATTAAACCTGGTCCATGGAATGGTAATGGAAGTAGACGATGTCCGTTAATGACATCCGCTACGAAGTCAGCTTTCAAAGGTAAAATATTGGTTGGACAAAAGCCTCATATATTTTTATGTATACAATTAAGTATTTTTTGTTTTATCATTGTTTAAATCGCAGTTCACGAGGATCAACCAGATGACTTTAATACAGGCAAAGTAAGATTATTTCCAAACCATACATATATTTTTGATGGCAGTAAATATCCCGAGTATTCAACAGTGCCTGTGTTTGTACCCGACCCTCCAAACCCAAATATTGTATTAAGACCGCATTATCCAAAAGATTTAGTGTATGCTAACAATATGGATCTAAGCATGGAAGAAATAAGGGCCCAACGGTATTTGCAAAGGTAACATTTACTTTTGTCTATGATTATCAAAAGAATAAAAACATGAGATTACAATTATAATCCTTCAAGTTATAGAGCACAAGTTTTAGAGAAAAGGCATGCAACACAAGATATACGGGAAACCGAACAACATATTCAACATAAAAACTTTGAAGCTGAACATCAGAGGCATAATATGTCTCTACAAGAATTGTTACGACAGCGACAAGAATACAAGCAACAAGAAGAGCTAACCGAGAGGCATAGAAAGTTGCAGCAGCAACAAAGAGAAGCTGAACAATTTGAACTGGATAGGCAGAGGCTTCAGGCTGAACAAGAAAAACTTCAGAGACAGCAGTATGAAGCTGAAAATCTAGCTTTGGAAAACCAAAGGCGCGAGGCAGAACAACGAGAATTGGAGAGATTGGAAGCCGAAAGAATCGAGACCCAGAGAATCGAAGCAGAAAGACTCGAAGCACAGAGACTTGAAGTACAACAGAGGATGGAAGCAGAATTAAATTCGCAACGAAAGTTACAAGCCTCTAGTTTTATGCATCAACATCACACATCATCCTTAACTGCCGATCCAGAGGAACATTTGCTCGGACAAAGTCTTACAGTTAATACAAAAGAAGCCATGTCAGTTGTGCAAGATATGTGGCGTTCACCCGATACAGTACACACTACTCCTAATTTTCGTAGTTCCATGGCACCCAGAATTCCAGATTCTAAAATTTTGAAAATGTGTTTTGACATACATATGGATAGTTCGATGACTCAACATGCAATGTCAAGTAGTAAACATCATTCAGGATATAATGTACAACCATATAATGATCAGGAAAATCATCAAAACTATTCCACTCATCAAAATTATTCCAATCAGGAGCATCCAAGCTCTTATGGTAGTTCTGGGTTACACAACACATACCAGTATGATATCCAGGTATAATACAAAAGACCCGCTTCAAAATTCTTTTAAGCAAAATGTCTCTGAATTAATTCTGTAAATAATTAATTGCAGCAACATCACGAGCAGCAAGTGCAACAGTCCCATTCCCGACCTCATCATCATCAGCAGTTAATGCAAACACATCAACCAGCTCATGTGATGTCGCATCATCAGTCTCTGTCCCATCCGTCACATCTACAAACTCACAGTCAAATTCAGCATCATCAAACTCATCCACAACATCAACCGTCACCCAATCAACACCTTCATCATCAACCACATCAAGCGCACCAACATATACAACATCTGCAGCATACTGTTTACGGCAACATAACACCAAACGATATTGCTTATCAACAGTATCCCTCGCAATTGGAATCCACATTATTGCAGCAAAACGTAGAACCTCAGAAACAGCTTCATTATTCTCCATATACCGAACCTGATATCGAAACTAGTAAACCATATAGAATGCCTCCCGAGTTACCGTATATTAAGTCTCCGGGTATGAATCGCAGAGACATCAAGTATCTTGAAGGTGCCGAGGATAAAGAAAATGCTATTGTTGTTGATTATAACGGACCGATAGAAGAGAATATGACATCAAAACCAGCTGAAGAAAACAATTTATATATTGACGAAAGTCTTGGTATTAGTCCTTTGTCGGGCAACAATGATACATGCTTTACAGAAGCATTTAATACCCAATTGACCAGTTCTACACCTATGACTAATCATTTTAGACAATCTTACAAAGCACCAGAAGAAACCCCGCAGTATTCGAATCAATGCGCTGCGCCTCCGCAGTATGTAACATTTTAATCATTTCATGGATTACTATTTTTCGTATAGGTTGAGTGGTTTCACATTGATTTGAAATTTAATTTCATAGCAATTCAGAGGCGCCGCATGGCGAAGGCGAAGAAAAATTGAGCGTTATACTGGAATCAACTAGAGAATATATTTCGAGCAGTTCCGGTAGTAGTGCTCATACAAGAACCGCCGCATTGGCTTTTACTTTAACCAAGGAAGATTTGGTTCCTATAAAAGAACACTCCATTGATCAATGTAATTTAATCAAATGTACTTAATCTTTGTTTTTGTTTATTTCAGTGTTTTGCATATATATTTTCTGTTTAATAAGGTGAAAATGATGAAGCTGCAGATACTACACTGCCCGCGAATCAACTTTATGAACAAAAACTTCAAACTCAGATACAAGCTGTACACGCTCAAAGTCCGCGTACAGTACAACGTAATGTGGATCAAATTACTTCTGAAATTAAAAAGAACTGTGATCTACGAAAATCGATTAACTTTAAACTTAATGAAATAGAAGAACAAGATAAAGTTGATTCGATGGAGTGCGAAGAGCACCATGAACCAATGGAACAAGCAGAAGAAGAAAGTTTTCAATTCCCTTCAGGAGATATTAATCCTTTTGACAAAAATTTAATAGCTGGTCTTTTAAAGAATATTAAATTCCCCCAGCCGCATCATGCAGAGGGATATGTGAGACTAGATACTAATTTAAATAAGCTTGTGCCTTCTACTGTGGTTACACTTGGTTGGTATATTTTGATATAGAGAGATATTGTAGACGCAAATTGTTTTACGTTCCTTTAATATTTAACACGTATATCTATTTATGATATTTAGGTAATGAAACGTACGATTTGGAAAAGTGCCTTGGAAAGGGAATGTATGGTACAGTATTCAAAGCAGTGAGTCTACAAACAGGTCAAACAGTTGCCCTGAAAACTCAAAAGCCTGCTTGGGTTTGGGAATTTTATATCACTAGAGAAATAAAAGCTCGTCTAACTAATCCACACGTGGTATTGTATATTTTATTATATTAATCAGCATGGTGTGATTTATCTTACAATTAATAATGTATTAACAAGTATCATTTGTTTCCAGTTGCGTGGATTTATGGATGTTTCGATGGCATACGTTGCGAACAATGGCAGTGTACTGGTTTCAGAGTATTCCAAATTTGGAACATTATTAGCGGTAACGAATCAGATAAAGATTGCCACAGGTAAACCATTGGTGGAGCACTTAGCTATATTCTTCACAATTGAAATGTTACAAATTGTGGAGTACTTACATAAATGCCAAATAATACACGGGGACATCAAGCCAGATAATTTTCTGTTGATGCGTTTGTATGTATTTGATACTTCTGTTGTAGTGGTATTATTGGACTAGATTAACATAGTTGTTAAGCTATATCATTATATAAACAAATTTAATAATTTGCAGACCTACAGAAGATGTCAGGCCAACGATACAGTTAATAGATTTCGGATGTAGCATAGATATGAGTCTTTTGCCAGAAAAGACAACGTTTACTCAGGTCATAAAGACAGAAGATTTTACATGTATTGAAATGCAAACTGGCAGACCGTGGACGTACCAGACTGATTTGTACTGTTTAGCTGCGACAAGTCATTGTTTACTATTTGGTAACTACATGAGAGTATCAAATGTTGGCGGGCGCTGGTTTATCACTTCCAAGATACCAAGGTATTTACATTTGAGATAAATTATATAATAGCATATGTAAATTTATGAAGAAATTCATTTAAAAAGTATTGGTAAAAAAAATATAGGTACACGAAGAAATCTGTGTGGGAGCAATTTTTCACAGAACTATTAAATATTGAATCCTGCGATAAAATGCCAGATTTATCAAAATTGCGCAACATGATGGAAGAAACATTAGCGCAAATGGATGCACAGTTAAAAATTAGAAACTTTGTCAATATCCTGAACAAACGATAACACTTACTAAATACGTTGTATCGAATGTTATGTCTCATTGTGTGCACATATTTAGTAAAAAACCAGGAGATGGGGAGAAAGAGAAGGAGAATTAATGTTATTGTGCTATTTATTATAAAAGTTAATACTACAGTGATATATGTACTACACAGTTAATAATACATGAAATGCACTTTATGGCCTGCTTCGTGGAGGCTTTAATGAACTATATCGCTTGCACATAATCAATTATACTAGGAATACTGAATATTTGATTCGATTCAAAAGAGGGAAAAAATCGAGTAAAAATGGAAAACTTTTATATTACTGACATTTTACGCGCCATAAGTTATAAAAATGTCTTTCAAGATACCTCGTGACACAGTACCTGGATGTTAGCATCTGTCACGTAAATTATGTAAAGGCAGATTTGTATAATAAAGTTGAGTAAAAAACAAGACTTCGAGAACACAAATATGTAAAAAAAAAAAAAATAATATTTATAATACAATGCGCGTGTGATAAATGCGGGCTGTTTATCTATGTATGTAGTGTTTATATCGTATATATAAAATAAACTTTTGTTCTACAGATATCAAATTTCTTACGCGCACATGCATTTTAACAGGCTAAAGTTTAATTAACATTGCATGTTTTGTAAAAAAAAATAAAAATATTTATGCTACAATCAATTGATCTCGATGCTAATGTTTTGTTTCGTTTTAGGTATTTTTTAATCGGCATTTAATTATTAACGAAATATGTGAATTAATCGTGGGCGAAATATGACATTGAAGATTTAACACAATATGTGAACTACTTTTATATGGAGCTTTTATTAACTGTATGTACGATTATCTACCTTATTTTGATCGATTCTTTTGTTTTAAATGTGCAGGCTTATTCGCCAATATCCACTAAACAGGCCTTTATGTAGTATATTTTATAAAATAGAATTTATTGTATTAAACTACGTAAACGATAGAAATTTCGGATTTGTGTTCAAATGATTCGATTTTAAATTTTATAAAATGCACGAGAACACTAGGTTGTCTGATATTTAAATAATAATATAAATTATATGTATAGCATTACAAAACGTATAAACAATAATAGACAGCCTATTGTTCTCATTTAGGAATTTCTGGGAATATGCCTTATCTTATTTTGACAGTGCAACATAAAAATATTTAGATTCTAATACGATATTATATTACATACAATTATTCGACACATCCCTTAATAAAGGAATACAAAGAAAAAATGAAAAATTGTATATGGCCGGAGTTAGGTTTAGTTATGGAAATGACTTGAGAAGAAGTGTATTCTCTCAGTAATAGATTGACATTTACTATCATTAGTCTACTTATTTTTATAAAAGTTAGAAAAAATATATGTCTCTCTTAAAGTCTTTGATCATATCTACAAACTTTTGTGTTACTCTCAAGCAACAGTAACGATACAGCTGGAATTGAAAGGCCATCATAAGCTAATTTCACAATCTGTGTAGTTTTATAACTTTGACGTTTGATAAAATTCATATATCTCTTTTTACACTGTTATGCTATAATAATGGATCACAATATTACATACCAAGGATGATTATACTAAAATCGTTGATTCTTATAAGTACAATTATTTACAAAAATTAATCATATTTTTAAATTACTGTGCGGCAACTGTAATAGAAATAAAAAAAAAATTTGATTCAGGATTTTCGTGAGCTCCGAAAATTGTTGAGATGTATCTTAATTTTGTTTGAGAGAACCATAATTACAATAGAACATCGCACAAGTGCACATAACTATCATACCCATAAATAATATATTTTTCTTTTTCAAGTTTTACCGTAAAACTTTCGATTCAATAAATATAACAGCAAATTCACATTAACCTTCGCTTTACCGAACATGTCCATAATTGGTGCACCTTCAAATTGCAGTTCGAGTAGTCTTTGTATGTCGATATCGACTTTCTCCATTTCTACTCCCATAAACTTACAGCGTACGTTGAAAAGGCCGCTGTGTTCTGTTGGACTTATCTCAAAGATAACATTCTTAAATTGCGACTGCGGAAGTCCATCGACTTCCAACAGCACCCCTTTTTCTTGTAACTTTGCGGCCGAATATTTTAAGGTCATTTTCGACCTTAACTTGCCATGATTATTTTTTTGAATCGCCTTAAATGCTTGTAAAGATCTGCAAGTCATTTTTAACCATTACAAACTCAAATTGTAGAATTAAAAACAATCGGATACGTACCCTTTTCCTGTGTGCAAGTTCTCTAAACATCTTTGTATATATTCGTTATAAAATTCTACCTGTTCTTGATAGTATTTGCATTTTTCTTCCAATCTCTGTTTAGTTACGCGTAAGGTTTGCAATTCCTTGTTGCGAATAATTCGATATTTTCCTTTGTTACAAAGATCTTTGGCTACCGCTGTTATGATGTTTTGATATCCGTCTACTTGACTGACCCATCCTCCTAATTCGAGTTTATTGAGATACGCGCGCAGTTGGAGCTTACAGTCATTTAAAGACGAGCTGAAAAGAAGTTCAATGATTTATTCGTTACTTATTTTCTATTAAATAAGAAGTTTCTGTTTATTTTTTATCAATACCTCTTGTGAATAATGTTTAAAGTAGGTGATATGCTAAAACATTTGACATCACACAGTTTTTCTTGCACAGGGGAACATGTGGTTTCCAAAGCCTCTACTAATGTTTGACCTTTTAAAAATTGAAGCACGGAGACTAGTAACTCCTTGGTCTTTATGAAAAGTTTGTTTAAATTAGCGTCTTCATCTTCGGGTACTTGAAATTTGTTGGTAAGTACCAGACACACTTCTGTTTTCCCGAAGCGTGTTAAATTCGATTCGCACGTGTTGTCAGCTAACAAATAATTGTAATATAATATTCTATTCAATCGAATATACTGCGACAATGTTATTGTTCCTTACAGATTCCAAGTAAAGATGCAACCGTTGGTGCAGGACCTAAATCGTCCAGAAGATCATGCAGTGGATCCATTGGATCTTGTGCTATTTGATCTTGGTATTCCAACATGAGACAATGGGTATCACAAATTTCCTGCAATTCGTACATTTAGGAATTTTTCTCCATTATTGAATTATAAAAGGGAATCTTCTCACTTGTAACGAAATGTAAATCTCGGGCTTCTGAATGAGCGTAGCTTCAGTGTATTCATGAATACAAAAATGTTCCTCCAAATCTTCTATTTGACAGCAATATCTGAAGAAATGTTTGAACTTTTCGTGACAATCTATTATGAATGAATTTAAACAAACTAAATGCGTTGCTTCTTCGCCGAACTAAAAAAAAATTGCATAAAGTATGTCATTTTTTCTCATTTTTAAATGTCGCATGATTATTGAGATGGACATAATTACCCCTTTTTTAGAAGCGGCAAATTGCAGAATTTTCGCAATGCTGGCTAAATTTCGTCGTTGATCATTTGACAATGATCTATCAATTGGTAATGTAATTATGTCAAAAGCATCTGGGGCTACAATAGCTGCATTGATAAAATGATAATAAATCAAATTTCCAACTACTTTCAATATATCTTTTTCTGGCGTATTCGGAAATTTCTCGGTTAAGGAATCGTTTAAAATCTTAGCCATGTACAACATTCCGTACGGTATTAGATCTCGGGATTCTGTGATTTTGGTTAAAAATTCTAAAACAGTACTTTGCAATAATTGTACGCCTCTATGTAGCCTTATTCGTACTTGATCGTAATTTAAAGCTTGCTGTTGCGTTACCGTGTATGGAAGATTTCTATTAAGAAAAATAATTATAAGCAAACAATACACTATGCACATTCAGTTTGTTCAACTTACAATGTTTCTCCCGTCTCCATTTCCAACTGATTTCTCCAACACTTATAAATATCAACTGGATTTGTCTCTATACTCAATGATCGATCAGCCAAAATTTTCTCGATAATTGGTCCAACAATTTGTCTCAAAGCCCTCTGACCATTCAATTGTCGTGCATAATTTACCACCATTTTCAATACAAGAGGAGTTCCAGTTACAACTTCAGATGGTTTTTGAAATTTAGACCTGTATATTGATTTAATATCATTTTCTATATACTTGATTTTATCAAACATTTTATGCAATGAAAAATATACCTGATTTCTTCCTGCAGCGCACTTCCAAATAGTTTTAATAATAAATATTCCTCCCTGATATTCGATCCGAAGTTGAATAATGTTAAAATCACATTTTGAAGAAATTTATTCGTTTTACTTTGAGGCAAAAGAAACAATAACTTTGATAAGTATGCTGGATTAGTTTGCAACGCATAAAATAAATGTTGATATCCTTCTAACATTTTCCGACCTTCCTTCGTTAATGATTTTAAACCTTTGTGTGAAATAATACCATCTGATAAAATATTCTTTTGTTCTCTATTGGAATGTTTTTGCTTTGCGAGGGTTTCCAAACTTTTTCCATGTGCTATGACATCCTATAAATTTGTGAATTTATTTAAATGTGATACTTTTAACAAATTATCAATTTAACATAGTAGTGTCATAAATATTACTTGTAACGTAATTCTATTCTGAATAAGCAGTCCAATTTTTATATCCATACTGTCCAACTGTTGTGACAAAGTTTGATTATGCCGTATGCTTTTTACCACTTCGTGCTTTAAGTGCTATAACACAAATTTATGATAAAAATTACATAAGTATATCTTAACTTAACAATTTTTAGTTTTCGTACTTGTAGCTGTAAGTCTTTGTCATAATCTTCCGCGTTAAAATTTAGAATTGCTGAAAAGTGTCGAACAACAGGAAAAGGTGGTTTCTCCAAGTGTAATAACGAATGGAAGGCTCGTCTTTCTGCGCGACCACGCCACAAAGCTTGTATTTTCATTATTACTTCTTCCTAAAATATATAAAAAATATGATATATCAAACAAGGTAGAAATATTTTTACTATATTGTATATTAACCACAAATATAAATGGTAGATATTATTTACATGCTCTCTATAGTGATCTAATATATCTGCAAATTTGGCTTTAACTTTCAAAAATTTATTTTGATATCCTTCTGGATCTTGTTTCCGTTTTTCCTTTAGTAACTTAACATATCGTTTTTGCTGAATTATACTTCGCCACCACGACTGTATACGAATTATTTTATCTACATTATCGTAAAAAGATGTTAATCTATCAGAAATTTTTTTTCGTAGCAAATATCCTCGAATACAAGCTTGCAATCTAATTATTTGTTTATTTATTCTATGCTCTTCGTATTCTTTTATGGTGGTATCTTTTACTATTCTCTAAAAGAAATTACACGTAATTGTTATTTATGACTTATCAGTTTGATTGTCCTAAATTTTTTAATTATTGAGTACCTTTATATCTTCTATATTGATGTAATATGTTTCTGATATATGTTTCGGACAGTCCCATGTGTAATTATACTTTTGTAAGTCCAAGTACGATTCATTGCCTTTGGGAGTAATAAAGTGAACAAATGCACAATTATGATTTTTATTCTAAAATATAAAAAGTAAATTATTGCATTGAATTAAGTTTTCTATTAATATATAATATGTTTATGATTTGTACCTTAATTGTTCTTATAGTGCACAAACTTTGAAAACATTCAGTCTTATATTTGTCTGGTATTTTAAAACCAAAAGTTTGCAAGCAATCAATTGTGAATAACATATCATTACGTTGTAAACCTAAATTTACTTGTGACAAAAACGTACACGCTGCAAAGAAACGAAATACATTACCAAAGTACTGCAATCGTTGTAAGAAAAATGAACAAGTAAATACGGTATACCATTTTGTACGGTTTCTACTTCTGCAGAAACCATTTTCGTTACAGATTCTACATCTTCCAACCATAACTCAGAACCATCAAAATGTTTTTCATCAAGGCATTTTTTAAATAATTTTAAATAAAGAGATGCATCATCAGGTGAAGTAGGGTTTTGTAGTTTTAGAGCAGTATCTTTCAAAGCAGTTATAACGCCGACTCGATCGTTTGCCATAACAGCCAAATTTAATTGACGCAACACTTGTATTACTACAAACAGACCAAACGAAGTATAATAAACATTTGATAGAATATGTGTGCAAGTGTCATAAAAAATTTATGTAGTACCATTATCGTCATTTTGACATTGTTGATTTACAACATCAATACATTCTTGGATATCAATGTACGTTAACAAAGGGCATTCTTCAGAAATCGCTTGCTTTTCACATAGAACTCCTGCCAGTGCTCTATAATATTTTACTTTATTCTCATGATCCAAACCCTAAGATAAGATTTATATAAAAATCATTTCTCGTTGAAATAATAACCCTAACAGAGAATAATTATACTCACAGAGACGTGACAATTAGGATTTGTTAATGCTTGATAAACCAAATCTGGATTTCCAGTATTCAGAGCCTTGCTGATTTCTGCGATCAACGAGAGTACGCGTATGCTAACTATTATATCACTATACGAAAGGTCGTTCTATTAAAAATATCGTTTGTATTAATAACAACAGAAATAATCAATTTTATGTTTTTTACATTACATTGTTACCTGAGATTCCATTCGATCAACTTTCATTTCTTCGTAATACAATGGCATTGCAAATTCGTCGATTCTATCTGATAATTCAAGACTGGAATTTCTCAAGGCATCATAAAATTCAAACTGCATACCAGTTTGCAATGTTAGATTTAAGAACTTAACACTTTCATCACCTGTATTAATAAAAGTATGTTAGGACTTCATTTAGTTCTACAGTCTTTGTTACATAATACTAACGTTTTCGATACATAAGTGCAACTTCATTCGTTTTGTTAATTTCTTTCTGGAGCAGCTGTTTCAAATGATGGTAACCTTCCGAATACATATTATTCCATTCAGAACTTTCTAGTAGCTGCATTAACTGTTCTTTATATAATTTTGTATTTTCTTCTATGACATTCTGGTAAAAGAAACGATATTTGTAAATAGTATTACAAAATAATTGATTAATAAAAATAGTAGTATAAAATATACTTGTAAGCATAATGTGGGTGATCTTAATACATCCATGAACTGATTATTTTTATAATGAATAGATCGAGTTATGCTTTGCACTGCACATTGAACTAAAACAAATATTTATAATTAAAATATAAGATAAAATCATCATGAATTTATTTGCTACCTGTACCATAACTTACCATTAACGCAATTAATATGTCCCTGAATTTCTGCTTGAGTTAACAGTTCGTCATATACATCTGGTACATAACTATCATTCAAAGACTGCCAAAATTGTACCAATTAATGATTATTAAAGATATACTTCTATTTTTATATTAACTTTTACTCACTCTATTAAGTGCAGCCTGTGCTTTAAAATCTTTTGCTTCTGTTAAAACATCACTGTATTCTTTCATGTAGCAAGATATAATATTATTCAATTGTACTACTTTATTTTGAAGCGCTGTCAATATTTTTTCATGATCCTTCAAGAGCAATAGTTGGTTACCAATTGTTTAAATTATTATTCAAATTGCTTTAGAAACTCAGATGACACATACTTTTTCTGTAATGGCCTGGTTAATTGCTATAACTGCAGCATGCAGCGTTGCTGTATCGATCTCCATGTTATTTGCCAACAAACCTCCAATTTTTTGAAACAAAGGCATTTGAATTCCATACTTCTTTAACTCTTTACTAACAGCATTAATTTCTTCCTCTGAAAAATATGAAATGCTGTAACATTTGTGATGTCTTAATATTTGCTTTTTCCACAAAATATGTAATTAAATAGGTACCAGTAAAATTCACTTTTCCATACAGGTCCTGAATCTGTGGAGCTTTTCCTAGTTTAAATAAATGAGTACTAAGTGCATGAATGCAGTATATCACACGAGGCATATTCTTCTTATCATATATATCCGTTGTCTCTGGTTGAAAGGTCTATTAAAAAGTTTCTCTTATTATTTCAAATAGCATCAAATGAAAATTGTGTTCTAATTATTTTATAACAGATGCATACTAATGGAAGTTGCATTGACTTTAAGGATTTTAAGAAATGATTGATATTATCCGTATGACGAAATTGTAAACCAGCTATTACATAACGCTTCTGTTCAGGATCGTAGATTTTATTGAGGGGTAAGGTTTCAGGTGCCATAAAATGAGCAAGTTTTGCCAAGTACACTCCATTTCGTAAATTCTCTTCTAGTTCAGTTGTTGGTGGAAGTGATTCTCTAAGACAGGCTTCCATCCATCTACAGAATATAAGTAATAGTAGATTTTACAAACGAGGAACAAAATAGCAGCTGTACATCAGTTTGTTAAAAAATTTACTTTTTAGCTTCTTCTAAGTGACAGAGATACTCGTAAGCAAGTGTCTTTTGACGTTGTTCATCCATTTCTTCAGCTGATTTACGAACATCTGTTCCTATAAAACAGTATCTTGTGAATAAAATAATTATTCAAATGTTCCAACGAAACCATTACAAATACGTTTCAATGAGTAAGTGATGTAAATATGAAGTTTCTTTTAAGGTTTCACTAATACACGTCACAAATAAATATAATAATGTTTAAACTTTTTTAACTATATATATATTTATTTTAATAATTAATCCATAACAATGATACTAAATTTCAGATGCTGTAAAAAAACTTATCTTGACATTTGTCCTGATACAAAATGTAGAACAAAAGTGGAGCATCTACATTGTTAGTATTACCTCTTTCATGATTAATTAATTCGTCAGCGATGTCATTCATAGCGAGATATTAAAGATATACAATCAAATACAATTAACGAAGAAAAAAGTGACAACCTTACACGACAATGGAGCGGTACGTTAATTTTACGGATTCAAACTTATTTAAAAATTGCAGGAATTGGACAACACTGATTAGTGTTGCCAACTGAAGTATATCCTCATCTTAAATGCCATTGGACAATAGACTTTTACTAATATTTTATTGGTTCTTTTGATTGCGTATTAAAGGATACTAACAGCCAACTTCACGTTCCGCCAGTAGCTTCTGCCTTGCCAGTGTGCGAAATTTGTTTATAAATAATATAAAAAAAAAAGTGAAAATGCACTTCGATTATTGGATTTGAATTTCAGGCAAATCCATACATTAATTTTGTTTTTAAGAATTTTCATGATTAATATTTATTTAAGATTTATTTAAGAACGCCTACGTAAATATTGAATATTTATGGTATTTAGCGATGGTTACCTGATGATTATAGGAATGCATTATCATAAATTACTAATAGCTATGTGTATTCATTCATGCAGCTGTAAGTATTAATGTATTTCTGACTTGTTTACATTATTTATGAGATACATTATATATATTAGCTAACTATATATATTATACATATTGTTTTCTATATTATATAATTTATAGATCAATATCTTAAGTAACTTAATAAGTTAGGTATCTAGATTGTTATTAATTACAAATGATACATTTATATTTTTATTAATCTTTATTATATCTTATTCTAACTCAGTGAACAAGTTTGTTTACTCTTCAGTAATAAATAAACAATAAAATATTATAAGAAACCTATTTGCAATAAGTTGTTTCTTCTTTGTTAAAGAATAGTTTCTCCAATTATAATTCAACCATTTTTAAAACATTATGTCACTCAAATTCTATGGTATTCTTTAAGGTAAATGCATGTATTCTGTACATGCAAGCAAAGATGAATATTCCATTAGATCAATATAACTCTTAATCAAAGCATCTTCAAAGTCTACAAACAACTGAATATGCAATAAAAATATTACAAATTTTGTACAAATAATGAAAAACAGATCTGCTCTTTGGCAACAGACTGCATATTGTCCACCAGTTTTCCCAAACATTTGCATTTCCTCTGAATCCAACATTTTCAAAGGTAAATTCGTATGAAATTTAGTATGACGGCCGAATATTTATTTACGCGTATTTACACTATTGTCTCATTAACGAAAACCATGCGCAGCGTGCACGTTATTGCCAGTGAAGCGATGTCAAATTAAGGGGAGACTAAGGAGGAAACAACGCTAGAATAAGAGGGGTCGGAGGACAAGGGGGGGTCAGATAAAGCGGTTGACCCTCGCCCCTTCAATGACCTGCGAGATATCGTTCCACTAAATTCACTGACGCGCCTACCAGTCGAATGCGTGGCCTGATCTACTGCAGGTCACGCCGATCATTATTCCTCGAGACGCTCGTTGATCCTGACTGTTTGGTGTGTCAAAACCGGAAATGCAACTCTTAAAATTACTGTTTTTCGTCTTTTGCTGCTTTCTTACTTGCCGATGCAACGGCCAGGAATCTATCGGTGAGTGGTTGGACGTTTCGCAGAATCGGAACTCGTTATTTCACGTTGGAGGATCTATGCCATACATCGGTTTACGATGACTAATCGTAACATCAGATGAGAAATCGATCGTAGCCCCAATGATTTTTTGTCGTTGCTCAATCCAACGTCAAGATCAAAGGCCGATTTATTGCTAATATTTGCAATAAAAGAGAATTCTTACGTATTTTGCAACTTGGTACATGATTATTCGTGCGTACATATTTTAAGGAGAAGTTAACGTACGAAAAAGAACAATTAATTAATTTTTAACAAATTTATAATTGAATCGAATCTATACGTTCGGTTTAATGCGCTCAGATCGAAATCAAAGTATTCCCTGCAACTTCTTAAAAATTCTAATTACGATATTCGATTATCAGTATTGATTTTAAACGTGATTTCTATGTCTGCAATATTTCGACTCGATGTTCAAACAAAAGTGTTGCCTTTTCAGGCAAAAATGACACGGCGGCACAAATAGCGTTCGGTGAAAAACGACTCGGAGATCATATTCGCGAGATCTTGAAGCATTATCAGCAGGAGGATCCAGTGGGGCTGCCCGGAGCTCCGATACCTGACCCCATGTCAGTGCCGGATATGAAGCACTCTTTCTCCATGTACACCATGAACTTACAACGGGTCAACGTTTACGGCCTTTCGAAATTTCGAATTGTGCGCATGGAATCGGAACTAGCTCTGATGCAAGTGAGGTTTTCACGTAAAAAGCGCAGATTTTTACAGTTGGGATAGAAAATTTTTTGGCGGTCAAGATCACCGAACGGCTTATTCCCCATTCCTTCGGTCTTATTTTTCCATATCGATGCGTTCGAAAGTCGTGATTGGCGTGAGGTATGTTCAGGGAAGTGACCTTGAACGGCCAAAACTTTTTGGCTCGATCATCACGGCAGAAGTCATTAGGTTTCGCTATTTAAAAATAAATTACACACGGTCCAATCCGTTGAAAAGGCATCGCTTCTGAGGTGTCTTAAAACATTCCTTGTCTCGAAAGACATAAGCTAAGAATACGTTCGTAATGCAGAATATGCCGATGACTAACGACAGCAACGTCGCCTAAGTGAATCGAGTCGAGTCAAGAATCTTTGCCAAATTGGTTTGCATGAGAATTAGCTGTCGAGTAAAAAAAGAGTTGCGCGATCGTACTGCCACATCCAATTTAAGAAAAAGAATTTAATTTAGAATACATCTAAGTATTAACATGTTTCTCGAAGGTCTCTGTGACATTGAGTATCCAGACCTTGGATATTCGCGGATTGTACACATTATCTTCGTGGTTGTCACGATCGGCCGGTAACTTCACCGTCGAATTGATGGGTGTGATCGTCCAAGGTGTCGCGAGGCTCGAGGTGGGTACCGACGGAAAATTACACGCCCAGGATATCGACCTGGATCTGACATTCGAGAAAATAGACATGGACTTCAAAAATTTGGGCTTTCTGGGCTCTGTTTTCCAAGGGGTAATCAATTCCGTAGGAACCTTCATTTTCGACAGTATTAAACCCTTCATTTTGAAGGAGGTCAATACTAACGTACGGTAAAGAACGACTCGTCCTATCTTATCCGGCGCACTATTGCGGCAAATGAAAAATATTTCAATGTACTGATGGTTCGATGTTTTAGGGGAGAAATCAACAAACAGATATCACAGTTACCACAATACTTCCCGAATTCTATATCGCCTTTCGATATGGCAATCGCGGAGGCCCGTAGGCAGGTATCTCAAATGGGGTATGATCCGTTCAAGGTAAAGGATTACAGCCAAACCGTCGGTATATTCACCGTGACGTCGACGCATACTTGGATCACCGGCTTAGCAAGTTTCCATCGAATGGGGAACATCACATTAAGCATGGAAAATGGAACAGTAAATAATTACTTTTATTTATTTATTTTAAAGCAAATACTAGGCTGATGCTCTTCAAATGTATTTTTTTTTTTACATTTTTTAGACATGTTTTGCGTGAAATATGTCACTAAATACCGTAGTTACATTATTTATTACGTCTAATGCATTGTAGACCAAAAAAACATGTCAATTAGTCGCTCGCGTTATGTCATCGATTCGTAGGCGTCGTCAATATTATCGTGTTGTTCCCTTATAAAGGTGTACGCGACAATCGATGGTGGAACACAAGAGATCGAAGGAAGAACTCACTGGGAAGTGAGCGTTGTCGGTGGTTTCCTATCAAGGGCCGGTACAGTGTCTTTTACCATACAATATTTTAGGGTTCAAGTGACGCTGAGTCAACCCTTAGACACTCGGAAGAAACCCGCCATCGAGGAACTTGATTTCGAGCTGGGTAACATCCAAACGAGAGTTCACGGCGCCGGTACTATTGATTACTTAATGGAAGCCGGTATCAATATACTGCCAAACCTTTTGAGGTTCGATATTGCAATGTTCTTACCCTTTTGTCTAGACTTGCGGTAGACTCGTATTCGATCTACCAAGGCGCCTCGTAAATCTAAGTTAAGGATATCATAATCACTTATAGAATTTTTATTGTGCGATCGACCTCTTCACACCTTAATGGGGATATCCTGCTTCCTAAGTAATAGGAAAGCTTCACTAGCGTGCCTAACTAGTAGATTAGATATGAAATGCATTAATATTGTTTTTTATATCAAAAATATTATTTATCTAACAGGTATCAGATTATGGACGCGATAGAAGGACCACTCAAAAGACGTGCACAGATAGAACTTAATAAGGTGAACGTTGAAAAACTGATTTATGATAAGATACCGGATATAGAACAACGGGCCAGGTACATTCAAGGTTTAGTTTCTTCCGAGGAGACTATTTTAGAAGAGGCAGTACCTCCTGAAGATCAGGATGAGCAACCATTTTCAGAGAGCGAGGAGAATCGAGGACCTTCGTAAATAGCCAAATATCGATTATATGGTGGTATTTAAATCATTTATAATCGGGTGCCAGAATATAAAATTTTCAATCACTACGTACGAGGTCACGATGCACACTCTGTGTGTTTTGTAAATATTTTTATATATTTAAAAAAAAATAAATTTTTTTAAATATTCCATTTTACTCTTTAATTAAACATAGCCACATATACATTTAGTGTTTAATATTTATTGGAAAAGAAAACCAATAAAAGGTACAATAGCATACATACTGAACTAATTATGTGTAAGCTCGATGATTATAACAAAAATTTAAATTCGTACACAAACATAAAGAATTTCGTAATACTAAACACTAGCAGCTGTTTTCAAAACTAGGTGCGAGTAAAAAAGAAGATAATACAGTTATCAGACTTTTGTTATAAGATTAATCACATGGCAAGTATGCGCATAGATTAATATCACTATATCGCGTTAGATAACTCAAGTTTCTTAGATATTCGCGATTATTGAAACCTTAAATATCTAGTATAACAATATATATATATATATATAAATTATATGTAACAGTGACTAAATTATCGATACAATATACACCGAAAGTAAAATATCTTCGATACAAAGTAAGAATTTAGAACATTCGAAAACAATAATTTCAAAGGTGCCTTTTTAAACCTTAAAGTGGCTTTTAGATATGCTAATTTCGTATACATCGATAAAACAGAAATAGAAGTGAATATTGTTTACGAAATTACGTGGCTTTAATCGCCGGTGCGTTGCTTCGCTCGATCGGTATGATTCTTTCTCCAGGAGCCGGTAGAGCGAGTCTTGGAGCAGTGATGGTAAGGATGCCATCGGATGACAGACTGGGTTTTACGTGACCGATGTCGTAACCCTGTGGCAATGCGTATCGACGTACGAATTGCCTAGAAATGTAACCGTGTTGATCCTTCTTCTCTTCGTGTTTACCCTCGATGGTGATACATTTGTCATCCGTTCTGACAGTGATCTCCTCTGGTGCGAATTGTTGCACGTCGACAACTACCCGGTATTTGTCTTGGTCTCTTTCAACTGTCGTCGTGCCTCCAACCTGATGTTCCAGTTGATCTAGTTGATCTATCATGTTCTTCCATGGACGGAAGTATTCCTGGAACGAAGGCATTGGTGGCATCTGCCACATATCGTTCACGGTGGATAGTCGTTTGAAATGTTCTTCCAGATCGCGATGATAGCGGTCCATTTCATCCCACCAATTGCGGAAGAGATCTCTTGATACTAGCGCCATATCGATTGCAGTGAATCTGTACCAAAGAATGCGTAATTTATAGCGAGTAACACTAACGAATACTATGTTTCGTTTTGACAAGAAATCGATTTCAAAGTTCGCGATAGTTTACGCTTACAGTTAAAAAATTTATTACAATTCTTTTTAAATTAATTTAAACAATCGTATGCTTTATTAATAGCAGCAAAACTATTTTCCAATGTTTATTGATCAATACAACGCAAATACGTAGACGCCGACAGACCAATTATAGGGTACGCAGAGAAACGTTGCGTACTTTGAGTTATTACGTGGGCAAATATGCTTCATTAAAGGATACGTTTGATATTTAAACCGCACAAGAAATACTGCGCATAACTTCATTTACCTCTATCGCGAATAAATCGTAGCAAGCGTTCTTGTGTACGTATTTCGGAAGTGTATTTTTAGAAGCTCAACACGCACGTTCGCGAAACTTCTTACCAAATTTCTTTTATTAAAAGACTTATGTAAGATATACATTGAATGCGCGATTGCCGATTGTGATGAAATGATAAAAAAGAAAAAGATATAAAAAATTCTACTATAATGACTGTAACATTGTTTTAAAGGTTGACAAATCATTCGATGATATTGGGTAACACAAGAGTACGTACCTTTCGTTAGAGAACCTTTTCTTTGTTTCGCGTATCACTCGCAGAGAATAAGAATCTGTTTTACTTCGTATAAATTTCGTTCGGAATTAGCTTGGAAAGTTGCACGAACTTGTCGCTTCGAGTTGCACTTTCTGACTGACTGCGTACTACGGCAGCCACCGGCTTATATATTCAATTTGCCGCTCTTTTCGAGACTGTTCGGAAGCGTATGCGCAATACGCAAACCGTTTCGAATAATCTCGAGTCTGTACTGAACGTCACGATAATTGTGTACACCACCCCGTCTACTCGTACTCGTGTCGCAACGAATCAGCGTGTTTCTTCGATTCACGACTGTTTCTGGTTCGTTCGAGTAATTTCCTAGGACGTTTCTTTCGCGTGATTTGATCGCTTTCATCTTGTCAGAAAACATTCTATGTCTTTCCACGTTTCTCACATAATAAAACCGACTGTTTCTAGTAATTTCTTCACATTAATATATTTATGGTTAATGCAACGTTTTACGTAGAAACTGTTTTTATGGTTGGCTCTATACACTTTTCCTTTCTAAAAAATTAGTATGAAATTGTGTTGTAACTTTTTAATTTGAATAAATTTTCTTAAATTGTTATTTTAATCTAAAAAATTTCTTTATTGTTTTCTTTTACTATGTACAAAAGGTTCACAAATCTAATGAAATTTATATTTAATAAAAACGTCCGTTCTCTAGCAATTTCGAGATCAATGATGCATACACAAAGCCATTTGTCCTTCTAAAAATAATGTTCTGACGGGCACATTTAATCGATGACGAATACATTTATTCTGGGATTTGTTCAACAGAGAAGTCAATTTCGTCCGGGCGTAATAAGAAATCAAAGAATACAGGTATTCGTCAGCGCAACTGAAATGCTAAGGAATAAACACCAACGTGTGTCGATCGGTGATGTATTTAGAATTTGAACTTACAACCTAAAGATAAACATCGATCAAAAAGTCAAGTCTATTGGACGATAGCGACCTCTGTACGGTCTTATGTGCACCCCGTAAAGTTAAAATACACCAGAGTCGGTAAAGCAGAATGAGATTGCTCGCATTACTATCGGTCGGTATAGATAGGTTCGTGTTTTTATTGTGCAGATGCACGCACCCGAAAGGCGCCAAAATCTTGAATATATTTAGTAGGGTTTGTCACATTCCGAGAGAAAAATTAAGAAAAAATATTTTGCAACAATTTAATTCGGTTAGTAACTATAATAAATGATTGGAGGTAAATCGAACGAGCATTTTAGATCCTTAAAATATCATCTATATTTTAGTTGGCACATGTTCCATTTATTGAATACTACACTCTTAAATTAAAATTGCATAAATACGGTCGATGCGGTATTGCATCGATTGTGCTCTCATTATTGCAAACTATAATTATTACTACGACGTCTTAGGTGGATGGAGGACCTTGTACGGGTTAAGTATACCTTTTGGATCCATCATGTTCTTCAGATTATGCATAAGTTCGATCTCGGAAGGTGTTCTGCTCATGGACAAATATTTCGTTTTCATGAATCCTATACCGTGTTCGGCGCTAACGCTACCACGAAGCTTCGAAACGTATTCGAAAATGAACGGTTCTAACAACATTGCTATATCACGATCATAGGACGGTATAGAAATTTGCACGTGAATGTTTCCATCGCCTAATATACAAATAAAACAGAAATAATAACATCAGAGACATCGTATCGTTGCGTATGGCTAAAGAAAAAAAGAAAGATCAGATTTTAGCGTCGTACCCATGTGCCCGTAACCGCTGATTCTTGTGATGCGTTGATTGTGCAATCGGTCCCTGACCGCCTCGATGACTTTATAAAAATAAGGAAGAGGTATCGAAATATCGTATTTGAACACGTAACCTTCGAATAATACGGCCTCGCTAATGCGTTCTCGGAGCGACCATATGTTCTAGAAAAAATGGAGGGGAAGGATTTTCACTTGTGCCAATACGCAAGATGGAGGTACGCGTTTACACCGATAGTTTTACCTTACGAAAAGAGGGTAAACGTTGTTAGTCCGGATCGAGTTCGGATTACAAATTTGGGACTGGATGTGGATTGGATTCGGATCTGAAAGGTTTCGAGGCAACGGGAAAGTTATCTCGTGTCGCATCGAAAATGCACTGTCTACTAACTTTTACTTTGGCAGGGTCCGACGTTAGGGTACCGTCTTCGATCATGTCTTCGGCGAGCGCCTTCTCCACGAAAGTCGCAAGCTTCTCCTCGTCGTGGGATGAGTTACTCCCGGATGTCTCCAACAGTATGTAAAAATCGTGACCGTCAGTTTTTGACGTCAATGGGCTCTTCAAGTTGAACTGGCTGATCGAAACGTCCAGCGACAGTTTGTCCATCATCTCGTACGAGGACAGAATCTCCCCTAACTCTCTCTTGGCCAGTTGGAAGGTTTTCAGCACCTTCTCGAAGCTATCCAAGCCTAGAATCGACCGTGAAAAGATTCGAGGATCTTACATCGAAACGAAAGGAAGTCGACGGAAGATATCTCCTACCTAGAAACGCGACATTTATGGCTTTGGGAAGGGTTGGACATTGAATCGCGACTTTCGTTACAATACCCAAGGTTCCCTCCGAACCTATGAACAAGTGCTTCAAATGGTACCCGGTATTATTTTTCTTCAACGTGTTCAAGCAATCCACCACATCGCCGTTAGCTTTCACCTAAACAGAAGCTTGCTCGAAACAAAGCAATATCAACGCGCTAAAACCTTTCTTCAAACTCACGGCCTCGAGCCCTAAGATGTTCCCGTGCAAGTTGCCGTAACGAAGAAGCCTCAGGCCGCCGGCATTCGTTGACACGCAACCACCGATCAAGCAACTACCTTTAGCGCCGAGATCAATGGGCATCATTAACCCTACGGTTCCCAAATGATTGTCCAAGTCCTCCAACACGCAGCCGGCATCGCAGGTCAACACCCCTAACAACGTCCAAGGATCATGAAACAAACCAAGTCGAGGAGAACGCGTTCCCTCGTTCGATTTGTGACCGAGCTCGACCGGATCGAAATTTGTATCTCTTCCCGCGGCTTTATCATCGGTCAACGATCAATTTCATTACCAACCTGCCATCTGGTCCGTTGCGATGATTTTGTTCATGAGGGTCATGGAAATAACGATTTCGTCGAATACCGGTACGCTGCCACCCACGAGACCAGTGTTACCGCTCTGAGGGCACACCGCTAACTGATTCTCGTTGCAATACTTCAGTATGGAGGACACTTCCTCCGTCGTTTTTGGCTTTAAAACCAGATTACTTTTACCTGGAAGTGAATTCGTAGACATCGAATTGTACCGAGATATCCGTTTGCCATCTTTCCTTGGACCGCGGTGAACGATCGAAGGATCGTCGACGAAGCGACAGAACTTCGGAAAGTGAAACGAGATCTGGTTTTCTCGCGATTCAAAATGGAGACTGTACAGGCTGTCTCGTTGGAAACAGAACGCGTTAGGTAGAGTTGCTCGTATAGAGTTGTACACAACTTCGAGACTGAATGTAACATGGTGGCAATAGTTTCTTCCCGGACGGTGGAGCAGAGAAGATCGAAAGGTCGTTTTATTGTTCTTAGACGGAATGGTGATTTACACGGCTAGTCGAAAATTACAATTGCAATGTTCGTCGACAAACGGAAGGGTCGTATAGCGACGAGTTAACGCGATTTTGAGTCCCATACACGCGGGAGCTTCTCAATCCCGTTTTTCCTGCAACTATCGAGATTCCACCGTACCGTGGTACCTTTATCTTCGAAATGCAACATGTCGTCGAATTCGACCAAATAGTCGAATCTTCTTTAAGCTAGATTGCCCTCGTGTTACGTCCTCCTAGAAGCTGTACACTCACAAGCTTCTTCTCACCATTGTTCAAAATAGCTACGTTTCCAACAAGACATTCCATATCCAAGATTCAATTTGATCAGTACACCAACTTCGATCCCGACCAAACGATAGGTCGAAACGATCGACAATGTTCGGCGTTCTCGTTTACTTACCTCTGACGATCCTCGTATGATCAATGTTGTAACCTTCGCATTCGTCCGGATCGGAGATCACTCGTTGCGGTCCGAGTAGATCGCCCAAGAAGGCCCTGTGCTCGCTCGTGATCCTGGCGTACGGACCTCGTTGCACCTTGTACCTGTCGCTGGTGAACGGTGGCTTCGTTTTTTCCGTGAGCCCACGGAAAGTCGAAGCGTTACAAAACGCGCGCAACTGGACACGTGAGAACATAGTCTGGAAAAGATTCGTTTTTTCTTTTTCTCTCTCTCTCTCTCTCTCTCTCTCTCAGTGGACACGAAAGCTCGACGAGCGACCATTTCGCCCATCGTCGATTTCCCCGGCGTGAACGGGTGATCTGTTCGTCGGGAGGGCGCGGTACGAGCGAAAGTCTCCTCGGTTGTCGGTCGAATTCGCGATATCCCGGGTCGCGTCTCCGAAATTAATCGCTCGACCGAAAACGACTCTAGCTCGCCCCGTCCCTTCGAGTTTTCCCGATAAAACCGGTCCTCGTTAACCGCGTTTATATCCGCGTTTCGGGATAAGTTTAGGCGTCCGGGGATATTTTTGTCCGCCAGCGGGAGACCCCGCGGCGAGCACTTCCTAATTGAAACGCGATATTTACGTAACGCGGCCCAAGATCTCTCGTCGACGCGAACGATCGGTGTCTCGATAATTCGAACGCCCGTTTACGTGTACGTTCGCACCGATTACGGTGTGATTGGAACGCGTGCGTACGTACGTGCGTACGTGCGTGCGTGCGTGCGTGCGTGCGTGCGTGCGTGCGTACGTTCGTTGGAATTTTTTCGTCGGGGGCTCGTTAATAAGAACGTTAATTCCCATTTACGCGAGAATCTGTACACGCGTCGAATAATTACCACGCGGGTGTCTATCGCGTGTAATCTGGAACCGTCTGGTCGAAATCCCATTGGTCAGCCATTACCGTCCGATACCACCGACTCGGTTGGTGTAGCGGGACGACGCGTTCCGACGATTTTTATCGCGCGGATCGCGATATCGGTTGCGTTTGCAAACGAAATCGCGTGCAACATGATTCGGTGACGATCGCGTACACGCGGCCTACGTTCCTGATAACGAAGCGGGGGAGAAAAATGGTCAGGCATAGGCGGCGACCAACGGGCCAACAAGCACGATCCGACAAGAAAAATGGTAGGAAATTTCGTTGGCCGCCAAAACGATCGTCATCGCATACCGAGGACCAGGCGTGGCGTAATTACAGTGCCCCCGGCTGCTTCCATTTTCTACGCGCTAATTCGCCTTCCGATGCCCGATCGACGGACATCGAATATTATAATCCACGGTGAATCTTGATGGGCAACTCCCCTCTTCCTCCTCCTCCGCCTTCTCACGCGTCCCCCCCCCTTCTCGTTACACACCCCTCCCCCTCCCCCTCCTACCCTCTCCCAATCGCGCTGTCGTTCAAGAGGATTCGCGAGGAGGCGACGCGTGGTTGAATTACGATCCCCGCGAAGCAGTGGGGAAAATAAGGTCAGGGGTAGAGGGGTCGAAAGAGCGACGAGAGAAGAGTTGAGCGAGAAAGAGAGCAAATGAACGGAGAGAGATGCAAATCGGCCGAGGGGAAAGGGGAAAGAGGACAGCGCGAATGGAAAACAGAGAAGCCAAGAGATTGGAGTGGGAAGGGGACCAATCGTCGCGACGACTGAAACGTTGTATATCTCTGTCTCTGTCTCTTCTTTCTTTCTTTCTTTCTCTCTCTCTCTCTCTCTCTCTCTCTCTCTCTCTCTCTCTCTCTTTCTCTCCCGCTGTGTACGTACCGAGGGGTACACGGTAAGTCACGCACACTTTTCTCGATCGATGCATGTGTGTATATGTGTGTGTGTAACGTATCGTTCGAGTTCCGCGTGTGGAACGCTTGGACCACAGATCCCGATCTACCAACACACGGGACGACAATATACGTATCCCAGATACGATGTTCGATGTAAGTGTTAGAGAGGTTGCTATATCGAAACGCAAAGGCAGGCAGGATACGTAGCGGCGAGTTTCCAAGGGAGAACGCATGCGCGACACCGCCACGGAACGAAGCTAATTTCTCAGTGGCGGCTCGAATCATTAACTTGTTACCTTGGCAACCCCGGTCGACCTAAACCATTGGCTGTCGCTTTCCCCCACTTCCCCTTTGCACGCTCTGTCGGTCGAACAACAAACTACGCACGCCGCCACGCTCCTTTCTGCGGAATATCGTACTTTTCCTAACCTCGCGTCAACTGGACTATAGACTATCCGTGTTTCTCTCGGCACACACACTATCGTGGGACCCCGTGTATATGGATATACGTGTCAGAGGCACATGCCACCGTAGGGACGTGGTTGCTGGGATTGGCGCGGCCACGACTCTTCCTACCCTCGGCACGAACATCCTACCGTCGTGCTTCTTTGTCGAAATCCATGACCGGTATTGGCAGATGACCGATAAATCGGTTGCGTTTCGCGCTTTATATTCGATCTTTCTAAATGTTTCGCGTTGGATAACGATATTTTTAACTAATAACTATTCTTCTTCCAGAACACTCGTGAAAAACTATTTAGGGTAAAAAAAAAAAAATTCGTTCTTCTCTGTTCTCAATAGAGAGATCGTGACAAATGAATTATATTAATTGGTGGCAAATTAAATAAATGATACGTAGTCGATAAAAATTCCTTAGGTACGATTGAAATAAATCCATAACGAATAGCAGCGGAGATCTTGAACTTGCAATCGATACGAAAGAAATCATTTTACCACGAAATAGAACATACTGTGACATAATATTTCGCTTAAATCACTGTTTTAGATATTTGTGTCGAACGTAGAGTACAACGAATTCCAAATATTCGATTTATTATTTGCGCAAACGAATATCGTTTTCGTTTTCTGATTAAAAAAATAAAGGACATACTCTCTACGAATGATGTACACAGAAGCAAAAGACCAATCGTAAACGAAATTGCATTACAGAGTTTTGAACAGGGCAGTATAAGTTCAACTTAGAAACAGCTGTGCCAGGGGCGTAACAAGTGAACGTGAAATTGGGTGGTACCATGAATTGAAAAATTAATAAAAATTATCATTTTGATGCGAAGTCATTTTGAAATATATTTATACAAGTAACAATATTGAGTAATCGTATTTTATTCCATTTTTCTTTTCTCTTAAATAACATTTTTTCGAAGTTACGTTTAAAATGTAAGATTATGCTTCTTAAGTAACTGTATTGAACCACTATGGATCAATATAATTCAGTACGAAGAAATTAAAATTTTCTTATATTATAAAACCGTTCGAGTAAAATTTGTCCACTCAATTTCAACTATTAAATTTCGCGATCTTGTATATTTATTTTGTGTAAATACAAAATGAAAGAAATAATTCGTGTACGAGCTAAATGAAACGATAACGTTTAAGAACAATCATGCTCTTAACAAGATGCACAAACACATTACGTGTTAAATAAATAATTTTGAATTCGTACAGCAGATACCATAGCTGAAAAAAATGTAATCCAAACAAAACATACAACCGTATATTTATAAAAATACGCGATAGAATTATAGAAATCTATTTAAAGTATCAATAATTTTTGCTCAATTGTTTCATGATTTTCGATGCAACAGTAAAATTCAGTGATATGATCGAACGTTTTGCTACAGGGCAACAATGCGACTGTATTCGTCCCTGATGGTATCGTGAAATTATACTGCGAAATATTCTGCGGACTATAATCACGTGTACATGCATCCCAGAGCACACGACTGTGTTAGTAACGAGTGCTAAGTGTAGTCCAAGTAAGAGTATGAGTACCGTTACGGGGCATGCGCCCGCAGCCACCATATCCAATAGCCCCGCCTTTCACAGTGCAAACGATGCCTTTGGGATTTGTCCTCGCTGGACCAATAGGCGCACGAGGTTGCCATACGCGACGGGAGAGGTGAGTTATACGAGCCGAAATGGAGGGGAGCAGACAGGAAGAAGGGAGGAGAGGTGAAGGGGGAACGAAGAGAAGCGAGGGGTTCTGTGGATCGTGTGGGAGCAGGGAGGCAGACAACGAATGCGACTACGAATGCTTACGAAACCTCGCGACGTCAACGAGTATAACAAAACTCTGTTTAAAATACCTATAGTGTTTTTTTTAAAGACGTACGAAAGACAACGGTGCACGATAGAAAGTTTGATCTAACTGACGGTGGAATTGGTGCGGTGACAGTGTCTACGGCGTGTTCGAAAACGTGATAGGTGTGACTGCGCAGTCGCCATGTGAGTACCTGAACAAGTATCCGAAACTCCATGCAATGTTGTGTGCCTTCGATATTTTTAGTTCCCTTGTACACCCGTGTCGTCGATATTTCGACCGAGATTACAACGTATGCGACGTAATGGTACTCAACAATTACCGAGAAAAACACAAAGTATAGAACACACTATGCATTATGTCCCGCCGGATCTTCGAACGTGCTTTATTTTGTAATCCAATATGTCGGCGTTAGAGACGCTGTTCTGTATTCACCGAGATACAACTCTTCAGGTTCGCGTGTTACAGTTTCTCGATGAATAAGTACATTAGACAGACACTTCCCGAAGAACCGCGTGTGTTGTTATTATCATCATCGCCGTTATTACCATTATGGCGAAATCCATGTTGTCAACCGCCCCCTAGCACGGTCGCTTCTCCCCTTCTCTTATTTTTCTCTCCCCTTCCTTCCCCCTTCAACCCGCCTTTCAATCGTATTTCCCGCTCAGAGTGAACTCTCCCTCTTCCTCTTCGATCCCCTTGTCCAGTTACTAATTATGGTGGTGCTGGCGAGACGACATTTTGTTCTTTCGTCTCCGATCTCAAGATGGATCATGTGTTTTCAGTTTGTCGATACTTCGATGCTTTTGCGCGAATACAGGTTCCTTCTTTATCATTTGAGATGACTTTGAACTTTTTCGAAATTGATTTATATTCTCTAAAAGCCTATTTCTTTTTTTGCATGAATTTGTCAATTAACTAATTCATATATGAAAGTAAATTTTGCAACATGACAACAAGTATACTCTCTTATTATGATGCATTTATGTAATGTACTTAAATATTGAGTATCTAATATTTGAGTAAGAAATATAAACATGATATGTAATTCACGATTATTGTAATTTACAAAACATGCTAAAACACATTTATTTTAGATTATTGTTACAAATTTGAAAGAATTACTTTAAAATAAAGAGAACCAAAAATTATAGGTTATACAAACATTGTTAAAATCAGTTTTTAACTTTTATTTTGTACTATTACCATTTATAATGTTCTATGATTTTTTAAAATAATGAGCAATAAATCATTCAACGAAAATTGTAATATTGTATAAAATATACAAAATTAAATATGCAAAACGAATGTTCTACTATAGCATTCACATCTGAAAATTAATCGATGGAATATTTTTCTTAATAACAATTATCACTCCTTAGTAATTATAATACTTATAAATATTGCTACTACTTTTAAGGTTATTTATTATCCTCAAAGTATCGAAGTATTATAAAAATAGGATATATAAAATGTATTCGTAGTATTTACTGCAATATTTGCGGAAGAATCGCAAGTTAATTTTTCGATCATTAAGCATGCAATAATCAATTGTCTTAAAACACTTACACTGTTAGTAAATATTTACCACCTTAGACACCTCACTTTCACACTGTGTTCTTAATGTATCAGACAATATGGCTTGCCAGAACTCGAACTTTTCCCACGTGTATCCCAAATATATAGGTTATGAGCGATAAATATTACATAATATATTTTTTTTTATCCTTATCACATTAAACATGTTCTGATTGGTGTTTCATTAAATTAATGTAGACACATTGTTGTGTACTTATTATTCCTAGGATCTCTATATAAGTTACTAGTATAGTCTGTAGTGTATAATTATACACTACTTACACAGTATTAGTTATGATTGTGAATAAATTTTATGAGGTATAATTGATTATTATTTTTGGGTATAAATAAATATAATGTAATATTTCTTTTTTTGATAAAAATTCATTCATATTCCAAAGAGACTTTAAACAAAATAATTTTTCTTCTAGGTGCAGCAAGTTGAAAAGATTAAAAGTGATATTCTAATAAAAAATATCTACATACAATGGCAAGGAAAAAAGACATTAAATTGCTGAGAATTTAATAGTGGAAAGAACACTTCTTTTTCAAAAGGAAGTTTAACTTTGAATAATAAAAAGGTGCGGGAAAACATGACAGATGTTAAACCAATTGGAATTTCTCAAAATCAGCCACAACAAACACAGCAACAACAGCAACAGCAGACGCAGCAACAACAGCAATCGCAACAGCCACAACCACAGCAGCAGCAAATGATGATCGCAACCCATGATATTCAACAACAGCAAAATGTACAGCAACAACAACAGCACGTTCAACAACAACAGCCGTCTCAGCAACAACAAGTACAACAACAACCACAGCAGCAAGTACAATCTCAACAAGTTCAGCCGCAGCAACAAATTCAGCAACAAGTACAATCACAACAGCAAATGCAAGTTCAGCAGCAGGTTCAGCAACAAGTACAACAGCAAGTTCAGCAGCAGCAGCAGCAGCAACAGTCTCAGCAACAGCAATCTAATAATGGACCCCATAACGTTGTTCCTACTCAAGTGCAAGTGCAACCACAGGTAGCAGCAATCATGCCTCAGCAACAGGTAAAAATTTTCTGCATAGTTAAATACTTTTCTAGTGGAAGTAATATAGTATTCAGAATGCAACATTTGATAAAGTCCTCTATTAATAATAGATTTTCTGTATATTTTAAGTAATGCAGTTTACATATATGTAGAATTATAATAAAATATTATAGGGTGCTGTCGCAGTATCAATGCAACAACATCAGCAGCAAGGTGGTGTATCTATGACCTTATCTGGTCAACAAGGAGCAACGACTATAACTACTATGGCTGCACACCCACAAGCAGTACAAGTTATTCAGCAACCCATGCAAAACCAAGCATATCACTTACAACAACTTTATAATACTCAAGGAACTCCGTTACTGATGCCAGGAAACTTAGCTCTTCACCCTGCGGGAATCAATCCTTCATCTATACAGGTACCTAAACATACTCATGATGTTTTATACTATTAAAAAATACAAATCCTCTTCTAAGTCGGATACTTTACAGGTTATAACGGCTGGAAAGCCATTTCAGTCTGCTGCTCAACTTACACCTCACATGTTGACTACGGCGTCAACACCTGGTCAAGGAGGAGGCCATCCTGCAGCTGGACAAACTAAAGTACAAGGATTTCCTACAGGTTACTTACCAGTACCTACTTCTGCTACACCAGGAGCAGGACAGACTTTAGTATTTGGTCCACTTGGTGTATTGGGTTCCCCACAACCTTCTCCATCCATACAGCAGCAACAGCAACAACAGTCCGCAAACAAACAAGATCAAGTACAAAAGGTATTACAACATTATTTTGATGTTATTTTATGACAATAAAACAGGCTTCTGCTATATTTAGCACATATGTATTGTTTCTAAAATATTTAGTACACCACGTGCACAGCGGCTACGCCATCAGGCGGGAGAGGTGGTATGCAATTTGCTCCTTGGCAATTTACACCACAAGTTGCTTGGACGGGCATACAACCACCAGCACTTCTTACTAATCAAATATTCATTAGAGGTCCTACTCAACCTGATATGTTTATACAAAGCCCACAACCAATCCAAGCTCATAATGGTAAGTTTAATATCAGTGTTAGATAAAATTTTGAATTCTCTTAGATTTCATTCATTGCTGTATTTATATAGCACTGGCTACGCAACAACAAATTCAGGGAGTGCAACAGATTGCTGCAGCTAGTGCAAAACCAAAGGTAATGGATATACAACAACAACAACAGCAACAGGGTAAGCAAAGCACAGGTGGGCAACGTCCGTTAAGTATTTTGCCGTCCTCTCTACAAGCAGTACAAGCTGCCAACATACGAGCTGCCAGTTCCGTTTCTACGCAAACTGTTCACGGAGTACAAGCCACGGTACATATACAGGTTACTATAATTAAAGTAACAGTTGGAAGAATGATTTCAACTGCTGCGATTGTCGTGTCGCGTGAAAAATATGAAATTCCTTTTTATTTTCGTATAATGAAGAAGAAGTATTTTTTTTTTGTGTTTTATAACTTAGAGTGGAAAGGGAAGCGGTAGTAGCGGTAAAGGTCGTGGTAAACCATTGCAATCGCCGCAACAACCGCAGCAACAGTCGCAGCAAGCGATGCAACAACAACATCAACAGGTTTTTATTCAACAGAAACAACATACGCAGCAGCAGCAACAGATGCAGCAGCAGTATCAACAGCCGCAAGTACAGGCGTCGCAACAGCAAATACAGCCTAAACCAATAATGAGTAAGATGACATTTTTTATATTTTGTCTATGATAATTTTTTAAATAGGTTTTCGAATATTTAATTTTTATTTTTTTCTTTACAGCAAACATGGCTTTACAGCAACAACAACAATCTGGGGTAGTTCTCGGTGGGGAACGCCCGATTATGCCTGTAGTATCCGTAGGTGGAGTTGGAGTTGGAGTTGGAGTTGCTACCACATCTCAAATGAGTCAAGTACAACAGTCACCGATGTCAACTGTACAACAATTACCATTACAGGTAATATACTTTTTAACAAACAATTTCTAATTTGATAATCTAATATCAGTATTATGTAATATCTTTTAGGCGATCAATTCAACAATAATTGGTAGTCAAATAGTTAGTGGAACGTCACAGGTTCAGACAATGTCTATGGTAAATCAGTTAACAGATCAAACACACGATAATAGTAATTCCACTATAATGATCACATCGCCTGATCGTAATCATCAAGCCGAATGTTCCTTAGTATTACCATCCACTACAAATACTCAAGTCACAAATGAAGAAAATTCTAAATCAATTTTGAAAAAGGAAGAAATGATGCCAGTTACGATAGAAGAAATTGTAGTAGCTCAACCAGAAGCGACAGGTTTGTCTATAATATAATAAATATTTCCGTTAATCATACGACATATTGGTTTATGTACGTGTCAGTTTACCTTTGCATAAATGTTTTTGCATAGACGGGGACCAATGTAAAATAACTATAAAAGAAGAAGAAAGTTCGCTTATTAAGTCAGAAGAGAAACCATGCAACAATCCTTTAGCAGGACTGGCAAACACAATTAATTCTATTACAAATGGTGTTAGTAACGAAGAGTCTGTAACAATTCCTGTATCTGTACCAGTTACTGCAAACAGTAAACATGTGCCTCCAAAAGCAATGGTCAAACCACAAGTCCTCACACATGTAATAGAAGGCTTTGTCATACAAGAAGGTATAAATTTAATTAAATTTCTATATATTATTACGTTTATAATTTTTCATACTTATATTTGCAAATACATTCATTTCAGCGTCTGAACCATTTGCTGTAAATCGAACGTCATTAAATAATACGGTTAATCAAGATACAAGTAATATTTTGAATCGCAATAGTAATTCATCCTCTGAAAAAGAAAATCATGAAGAACCTCCAAGTAAAATTATAAAAAGTTGATATATTTTATGCAAGATTTTATACTAAAAACATAAAATATGTTAAACGTAATTGTTCTTTACAGGAAAGAAGCATGCGCCTAATTATCCTGGGGACGAGGATGGGAATAATGCTCAAATTGGAAAGTGCGAATCTTGTGGTACTTTAGTGGATGAACAGAATATTAAATTCAAAAAGGAAAAACGATTCTGTTCCTCTGGTTGTGCAAAAAGGTTAGTAGATACATTATTTTTTGAATTATTTATCGCACTGATATAAAATATACCGACTTATACAAAAGAGAAATACTAATATATGAACTAATCCAAAATGAATTACTAACATTTTGAACATTATTATCATAAGTTATGAATCAAACAGCAAAAAGCGTGAAACAAGAGATCGTGACGGTACTGAGAAACAGTGGACTGAATTGATTGAGACTGAATCGAAAAATGTTGACGGTGACATGATGAAAAAGAACGGAGAAGAAAAGTTATTGTCCACTACAACTACTACTTCCTCTGTTGATGAAACACTGCCAAAAGTTAATCCTGTAAAATGGACGGTAATAATATGAATCATATAAATTTGCTAAAAAGAAATATATTCTTATATAAATAAAATAAAATGACAATATCTTACATTTTATACAGGTTGGTGAAGTATGTGATTTCATTCGTGGTTTACCAGGTTGTGCTGATTATGCAGAAGATTTTGCTATTCAAGAAATAGATGGTCAAGCACTTATGTTACTCAAAGAGGACCACCTTATGTCAGCTATGAGCATTAAATTAGGTCCGGCATTAAAAATCGTAGCCAGAATCGATTCGATGCGTGTAGAGTCACTGTCAAATTCTAATCCCACATCCAATAATTCGTAAACATTTACTGCTTGAAATTTTTGTCTTCAGAATTTCAAGTTGCAGCCTATGGGCTACAGGGTTTGTGCAAGTATTTGATCGGATTGTAGATTTAAGATTTTTAAGAAAAACATAAGATGTTTTTTTCTTTTCTTTTTTTTTTTTCTTTTTTTTTAATAAAAATACAATGTTTTGTATTTTTTTCATTTAATTTTCATGAAAATTTTTTCCTTCTTCAAATAGAACATATTGAATACTAAGGTTTAGTACTCAATATCTTGTACTGATATGATTTAAAGATCGATCTATGTAAGACTAACTCTAAGTTTCGTACTATTTCTTAGTATATCAAATGGCTCTATTGATATTTTAAATAAAAGCATAGCTATTATTTAATTTTTAATTTTAATGTACCATACTGGCAACATACATATACATAATTATACATCCTTTGATAAGTCTTACACCGATTGATTTTTATAAATGTAAATAAAAATCAATTTTTTCCCGGTATTTTTTAATTTGAAATGTATGTATATCGCATTTAGGAATTTTTTCTAAAATGTTGTTCGATGAGGTATGGTTGACTAGAACTATCAAGAAACTGAGTACAAATTATGTCCATTACACAAAAAAAAAAAAAAGAAAAAAGACGTTGTATATAAACTATCTGGCATATATACGATGTATTTTGTACTCGAAAATTACATTTGGAAGGTGTACAAAAATTATTGCCTTCTATAAGACTTACGATAATCCTGAAAGAAAATCTGGCATTTTTAAAACGTTAGCCTTTGTGATGAATAGTAATTTATGTGCGTGACAATTTCAAATTGAGATATAAGACATTTGAAGCAACGCGATTAACAATATTGACCATGTACTTTGTAAATGTATCATGTGCACTCAACTTGCATACGTGTAAATATTAAACATAAAATGTTTATTTAATATACAAATTTTATAACATGAAATTTTAGTTATTAACAGAAGTTATCCTTCCATTTATAGTGATTTGCTTTATGTTAAGTAATTATTCACTGTAAGTGCAAGAAAAATATATTCTATTATCTGTATAAAATGTGACATTGAGCGGGAAGCAAGACATTACTTTTAACCTTATGTAATATCTCATGAACGTCTATTGTGCAAAGTGTTCAACGAAATAGAAAAGATACCAATATGTTATTTATATCATTATTCAGTCTTTACAATTATAGACAATGTAAATATATCTATTCCTTAAGCATTTATTCGATAGGTTTATTTAATTCTACATTCAATGATGTATAAATTGGCAATTATTATAAAAAATTATGTTTCAAAATTTAAACATGTTTTAATGAAGAATGTATTTGTGCCCATAATATGTGCAGTACCTTTATATTACAATCTGTACTTAATTTTTGTTTATAGTAGTAAAAGTACTAAAAAATTGTTTGTACAATATATTTAGATAAAGATGCACTAATTACAAGAATACAATATAAAGCACGTTTGTTCTATGTCAAATTTGAAAATCACTCAGGGCTTAATCTCACAATACACCTTTTTATACTCATTTGAAAAACACTATAATAAGAGATGTATACAATTGTGACTTCTCAAATAAAACAAATTTAAGGAAAGCACTAAATGAAATTTAATGCCATATATGTTTTTTTGCATATGTGTTAATTTCATGATACAATATACATTTTAAATTGTGCCAAATATAATTGCACAAAGGTTACGAATTATAATATTTTGTTCAAAAAAAATAAAAGTACATTATTGTTTAAGAAAATTCAATGTTCAGTGGTTAATAATACTTGTACATTTTTTATTATCATTGCTATTCTATTGTAACAAAATTACATCTGCCGTTGCACTTTACATTTCTTAAGGGATTACATCGGTTCAATATCTTCTATGGGTTTTCCTTCCATCAACAATTCTTCTTGAGCTTTAAGATGTTGTTTTTTGAATATGGGACGTACGTAACGAAAATATTCATATATTTTGTAAGTAATTATCGAACCGGTTACTAATGTAACAGTAACACATACGTTTACAAACCCTCTGTGTAACTTATCCAAGACATATTCTTTGCTTTTATACTTTGGCAACATTTTTTATTCAAAGGAGAAATAATGAACTTCACAAACTTTAAATAATACTGAAAAATATATATTTGTCATTCAAATCAATTATTTAAAACAATAAGATTAATTGTTAGAATCTGTTTTCATTAATATCAATACAAATTGTTCAATTTAAAACTAAACATATTTATTGGCAAAATAATATACATTTACAACTCTTTGCAATAATGTATACATTGTATGATGTTTACCTGTTAATAGGGATCAGTACAAATATATATACAATTGTTGAAATATATTGTATTTTGTCTGATTACTTTTTATTTTCTTAAATACTTTATATTTGGGGTTAAGAGTAAATTTCACTTATATCTGCTTGCACATTGGCTACTGAAAAGCGTGTTCAACTTCGCTAAACTAACCTAACCTAACAAATGAGTATTATGTAAGTAGTTTACTGTTACTCGAAATTTTATCAAGCAGAATGGATTACATTAAACAAAAACGAATTAAATGTCGTACATTTCTCTTTAAAATTCATTGATGCCCAGTATAATTGCTACATACCTTAATTGAACACGTGTGTAATATACGAGTTGCTATATTTATTATTTTAATATGCAGCTTTCACTAATTATTTTTGAGGCATGCATCTTCTTCCAAAATTGACAATTAATGTGGGGATTAGATTTCAGGAACATTATTATTCATTTCTTCTACAATTTGTACATATTACTTCTATAGTTTAAAAAATAATTTATATATCTCTATATTTTAAAATATTTACATCATGAATTAAACACTTAATTATTAAAATGTTGTATTCTTAATTTTCTAAAAATTCATTAAATGTTGTTGAATCTACATCTAAAACTATTTCATCCAGAGATGGCCCTTGTTGTGTTACTGGTAATTCTAAAAGAAAAGGAAATAAAATTGATAATATTGAATTTAAAAAAATATTAAACTCTTATTTTAGGATATTTTGAAACATACTAGTTATTGATCCTGTTGCTTTATATTCTTCAAGTTGCTCTTTAAACGCTTCTTCAAACGTTTCTCGTCTTTCTTTCATCATCTTTTGTTGTTTAAGTTCAAATTTTGATACTCTTTCAATGTGTTCATTGGCTAACTTTGCTAAAATTGACATATACTTTGAGTATTTTTCTTACATTAATATAATTAGTATACTTTAAATGTTATGTAATATACCTGTGACAATATTTAATTCTGCAAGTTTGTTTTCTTCATACAAAGCTAATTGAAATTTATGATCCAATTGTCTACTTTGTAAATCCAACATTTCATTTAAATCTTCCAAACGATAAATAGCACCTTCTACTTCTTCAAACATTTCTTGTAAGATTCCTTTAATAATAATAATAATAATGATAATAATAATAATGTTTAATTAGCTTTCAAAACTTCTTTACAAAATGCATTTAGATGAAAGTACCTATTTGATCCATCAGGTCTTCAATTGCATTATTAATTTTTGGAATGTAAGCTAAAGTGCTATTTAAACATGTAATACTTTTCCACTCTTGTTCAAGCCTTTCGTAAATACTTCCTATAAGTTTATCCGCCTCTTGAGCTCTTTCTGCATTTTCTTCTGTGAGCTCATGTAATTCGTTCCATTGTAATTGATATCTATGTAAAATATCAGCTCCCGCATCATAATTAACATTTCGGACATTAACAGATTTTTTGTGCCTTGGAGTCTCAGTGACAGTTAATCCTCGGATACTGAAATAAAATCATCGGTATATAAAATATATGAGAAACTTCTCTTTGATCATATTTTCAATTCATGTAAATCAACCGATATTAAGACATTATTACTATCTGTTTGTTATATATTGATAAAGAAAATTACAAATATACATAAATATTCTTTACCTAGCTGATATACCCTCTTGTACTGTTTGAAATTTATTACGCAAAGTACCAAACATGATTACGAGTTATTATTTTAATTAAAATATTTGAAGCGCAATTAATGCTATTATAAAATCATATATAAAATATTATATTTCTTCACATATATCACATATATATAAATTATGTTTTCTACTAAGGTATTAAACAATAAATGAAAAACAATTTTATCCACTGATGATTTATAATCTATGAAACTACAAGTATTTGATTAAGCTAAATGTTTTAGAATTTAAAATATTAATATAAGATAATAATTTGCATTTCCCAAATCACTCATATTTAAATACTGTTACAAATATTAACAAATTGTTAAATTAACCTCGTTTTTAAAATCACTAAAAATAAAATTTTATTTAATTTGCTCAACGTGCTATTATATTTGAAACTAGTAACTATTCAAGGGAATTAGTAATTAGGATATATGAAGTTTTGCAATTTTAATTATAAAAATTCATAACAAGTACGATATAAGTGCAAGTATAATTGAATAAAGTGGAATATAAAAAGCAATTTATTTTTTGACACTGTGTTGGCGGTTTTAATTATCGAGAACGTACAAATAACTTATACTTTTCAATTGACATACGTTGTTTTGTGTTTTATGAAAAGTATAATAACACTGCGTAGTCTTTTCTTTACATGTTGGTAGCACTGATTTGCAACTCGTACTATACATATATATTTATTTGGTTGAAGGTATTAATTTTCTTGTGGCAAATAAATGGTAAATAAAAATATTCCATATAAAAGTATATTATACATTATGAAAAATAAATCGAGCAATAACGATTGTTTATTTACAACGTTATTATTTTATTCTATAATAATAGTGTGTAACTATCGTTTAAATTAAATAAATATATACATATATAACTCAGGCTCGTAAATTTTGGGTTATATACATATGTATGTGCTACTTAATAGAAATTCTATTGATACGAGTATCTATTGAATATACTCAAGTGAAACGAGTATGTAGTTTAATAAGCTAAGAATAAAAAAGTTCTTATTAAACTTTAGATAATTCAGCTTTGTTAATAATAAAAAGGGGTTCGATATATTGTATTTTAACCATGTATTTTCGACATGAAACAATTTGGCAACGTCGCTAAAGCTTAACTCCCTCCCTCTGACAATATGACTGGTGCCTAGCAACCAGTGAGGTCAACAAACGAGGTCAAATTGCAAATTATCTGAGCAAGCAAATTCCGTAGATAGCACTAATGAAATGGCATATTAATGTATTTCATAGATATTAAGTAAGTAACATTATTTTGTATTTGTCATATAAAATAAGAATTAGTATGATGCAATATAAGTATTTAATATTATTTCTACTAAAATAAAACTGTAATGTTCCGTCATTATAAATGGTAAAAACCTTCATAAATATTTAAAGACTAGATACAATTTGCTTCAACTATGATTATTTGAGTATTATTCAGAAACATCAGTAATTTATGTGTGTAGTTTTATTTTATAATATATTGATGTACCTACAAATATTATGATAAAGTAAAACTTGCAAAATAAAATTCATCCGTGTATAAATTGTTGATTAATTATATTATTGTTATGCGAAATTAAACTACACTGGCTAAAAATAAAATAAAAGGAAAGTAGTATTCTACGTTAGTAACGTGACAAACAAAACGGTTCTTGTAGAGGTGCGTGGCGGAACCAAAGAAGTGGATGAAGGTATCCCCTGTGTTGCCAAGTGTTGCACTGCCTCCATGCTTTTCAGTTCCGAAGTGCTTGGCGGGGTGAGGCCAGCAATGTAACCAGCAACATCAATAACCGCTGTAGAACGGAAGTTCTGCTTTTGTTTCTATTTCTGTTCATGAATGATTTGAACATATTTATCCTCGACTGTGTAGATATATTTTCAAATATTTCTTCATATGAAACATACAAGTTAGTAATATTTCAAAGAATTTCAATAACCAATTCGATAGCAATGCGAAGATGAAAAACTTTGTTAGCTGCAATCGCGGTTGTTTTGTTGATAATGAACGAGTTTGTGAAGTCCCGTTAACCAGACCCACCATTGAAACCTTTATCTTTTTCTCTCCCTACTAAAGGCATGCAATGAGCATAACTTGAACGAACCTCATCAGAAGAGACTCGAGCTTAGAAAGTTGTGCGCAACTCGTAGTGAAACCAGATTTGTGGGGGGTGGTGGTGGAGAGGGAGGTGTAGTCAGGGATGTTGGGTCAACGTACGTATCCAAGTATCCCCTTTCTCCTTGCATCAAGTTAGATCACTACTATATCGTGATGAACCGTTTCTCCATAAAGGCGATTACCTGTCTGCGCATGGCTGCTGCGCATATTAAATAGTAGGAGTTACCAACCAAAGGACGAGGAGACCATGGTAGGGATGAAATCAATAGTCAAGTATTCCGTGGAATGAGAATGTCAACTGGATATATATTTGGCTATTCAATTGCTTGCTTGAGCTTTATTCATCGTAAACGAAGTGGCAGAAATAGTCAGGTAGAAGTAAACTTCCAGTATGATTCTCTTTTTTTCTGATAGAGACTTCTAAGTATATGGAGATGAATAGAAATAACTGTTAATACTATCTGACTATAAAAATAAAGGTTTATGAGTTAAATGTCAAAGTAGTTCAACGTTGTGTTATTTAATGTATGCAAATATGTATTAAAAAACGTAAGTATTTATTTAAAAAAAAGATTGGATAATTTTAGAAAAGATAGACATGGAAGAAATACTGGTTTATGACTTTTGCTTTAATATAATACAAGAACAAATACGGAATTCCGCTTGAACTAAATATAGAATTCCAAGCACGGGTTGTTTGAGTATCTCCACAGAATATAGCGCAGAACCTGTTACGATCAATAGATGCCAGATTCGGCTGTTTTCGACATGTTCCGTTAAGTTCCCCTACTATATTCGTTCTCGTCGGCTTCCAACCATTCTTGTCACGCCTTGTTCACGTATGTTTTCCCTATCAAACCGGTTATTTCAGATACGCGGGATTGGTGTACGCTTTTCCATGGGAAAAGCTGTACTCTGAAAAGCTTTGACATGACTTCAATGTTAAGCCTCAATTACTTTTCTCTTTCATGAAATGTCACGTGTAATCTGGAGAAAAATAAACTTCAAGTATAAAATATGCATTGTATTTTCAAGGTTGTGTTGCATAATTTGCAATGCAATTTAAATAAAATACAATGTGTTGTAAACGAAAAAATCTTCAGATAATAATAAAAAATATACATATACATATGTTTATGGTATTTTATCATTATAGTTTTTATAGTGAACGTAAAATGATATGATATCTTGAAATATATCTATGAATGTGTGCATGTATTTTTTAAAATTATTAGAACACGCACTCGGATAATTTCAATGAAAATGAACGAGGATTATATGGCATCACCATGATTTAGAGAACCGGAAAAACCCCCACGAATTATGGATGTAAATTGTCGCAGCTGCAACAGCATTTAGGTACAATGGATGACAGGTGGCAATTGGATAGTAACGTTGACGATTCTGTTGGAGAATTGTATGGACTGAGATATTCCGTGGAACATTGGAGGGATAGAAAAGAGAATGCGGGAGGAAAAACAAGAAAGCAGAAGTTAGAGAAAGTGAACAATAAAGAAAAACAAAGCAAGAGAATTAGTTAGCTGGAAAGGGAAAGAAAGAGATGCTCGATTAGTAGGGAATGGAAGAAATATTAGAATGAAAAGGAGAGCGAGAGAGACAAAAGAGTTTTACGACGATGTTCGAGTTGCGCCTGCGTCGGCAGTACTTGCTATGAGCGGATTGGTTCCCTACTCATACTTGAGTGCGAGTTAGGTTGACTTAATTTCAATTCGGGCTCCTTCTCTACTTCCCCCTTCTCCTTGAGCTCCAGCATACATCTCGGTCGGTCCCTTTTGTATTTGTTGGGCTTTGCTCGAAGGGCATACGCGATGGCGCAATAACGCTTACCGTGTATATCCTGCATAACTAGGGGCGTACAGCCGGAGTGAACCCTTTGATCTTTGATAAAGGAGATGCAGCAGTGGAAGTAAAGAGTTCGAGAAAGACAACACAAGAGAGAGAGGGGAGAGGAAGTGGATAATGGTGGTAATGGTAGTGCAGCGGAGAAGTTAGATACGAAGAAACGGAGCGACGGGAACAGAAGAGAGGAGAGGGAAGCCCAGCGTTTGCAGCGATCGGCGCACGCTACCCCGCGCGCGCGCGCGCGTCCTTACAAAACAACGCATCTGAACACTCTGAACCCGTCGCTGAACGCGCCTCAACAGTTCGGCACGAATTCACACTGAGTTGATTATCCTGTCCGACGCGCGGGTTTCATCGCGGCGCCGCCATATTGGCGGCTCGATATAACACGTACTAATAATAAGTTCAGATTGGGTACGGTAGGCATCGCAGTTGACGCGCCGATTTTATATTCGTTGAATGTCGCTACAACAAATGTGCCATAAACAGCGCAGTGATCATGTCATAACAATTGGCAGCCATACTTAATTCATAATGCAAGAAACCCGGGAGAAACAGCATTGTCTAATAACGATAGAACTATATACATGTTTATTCTCTTTTTTCAATTTCATATAAGTCGAATGAGTCTGTGACTTTGATTTTTAAATTTGAACAATAAATGTATATTGACGTCGTGTCACGGTAGTTGCTGATCATCGGAAGTAAACTTGATGTTGTTTTTACTTACACAGTTAACATAATGAAGTTTGACGCATGTTGAAAGTTTACCTCGCGATTGTTTAATTGACCTTATTTCCATTTAACACTTCGCCATCAATCGTAAATATTAACAAATAGTTCTCGAGAAATTCGAACGAAGTACATAGTACGTTTTATGACAAATTGATTTTGAGAAATTTTGATTATTTTCCGAGTGATTAAAAGATATTATAATCGTGTTAAACATGTGAACTATTAATTACTACAATGGATTACTCCATGTGCATCGGTAAACATTTCCGCCGCGTTTGCCAGTGAACAATAGTTTAAGTCAAGATAAATCTTTGTTGATGACCTTGTAATAATTTGCATTGTTGATAACAATGCCTGTAAGTATGACAAAATATTAAATTAAGGACAGCAGTCTTAATATTGTCATTAGTAAATAAATCATATTTAAATTATATCATGATAAAAATAAAACAATAATTTTATTCATAGATTGGAAATGAACAGTCCATTGGATCAAGACATTGAGGAATTTAGATTTACTGAGCAAAGGAACATTTGTAAGGACAATACAAAAGTGGACGATTTACAAAAATTTGGTATGTTCTTTTCCAAGATATTGGTTGCGGTGTATGATGAAACAAATTATGTGCAGAAATCAATTGATGTAACACTCATAACAGATGGTATTAAAGTTTAGTATAATTTTAACAAATAACTTCCTTGAAATTGAAAAAAATCTTCTATCCTTGTTTGATCAGATATAACACTGTTTTACTAATCTGCAATTTTTTGTTTATCTCTATAAACTTGTCGAAGGATTCTTCTATATAATTCTTCTACTCATTGTTTTAAAGGAATGCAAATGCAATGCTTTATACTTTATTTTAAGAAGTGAATTTTTAAGTATATTGTTTAACTTATATACAGAAAGTAATAGGTTTTAAACAAAGTAAGGCTCATAATCAGAACAACACTTTATTCAAATTTATGTATACATTTATAATAAGGAATTTTGTTTTCATTTTATTTTTATAAGCATTTATTCAAATTTTGATACTTTAGTATACCTAATGAAAGGTTAGGAAACGTTTAATGAATGACACGAAACATTATAAAAAAACTTGTTATAAGTTTACTGATATTGAATGTGACACACGTAACTTACGTTTCTGTTTAGTTCTAATAGAATAGAAGTTTAAATCTTTCTATTTGCAAAATTTAAACAATACCGCGTTTTACTGTATCGTAAAGAGTATTTTCATTTTTTTCTTGCCTAATCAATCACTAATATTTCACTGGTATCTTCGTTTAAATATAATTTACATCAGTTAACATGATCGTTTACGACCGTTAAAAGGCAGTTTATGGACGTTCGCAATACTATGACGTGAAATATGTTTTGATACGAGCTACATTGTGGCGGGAATTTTGCAGAAATATGAAACGAGCCAATGATATTCGTTCTTTAGGTAATATCGATTGGAGAGTCCCGTTTTCAATTCTCGGCAAAAGTAAGAGCAATTATCTCGCTTGCGCTAGGTTGTCTGTTGCTGCAACCATTTTGCATGAACCTGCGTTGCTGCATATACATCGGCATCGATTGTTTACATCCGTTGTAACACGGGGAACGCGCGTTGATATGCGGAGTGAACCTCTGAAATAAGAAACGTGATGGATATTATTGATGTGTAACTTTCACACACGTTTATAGGCAATAAAATCAGTTTAATCGATTTGACAGAAGTCACGAAAGCGCGGCAAATTATCAAGTTGACGTTTTTCTTTACAGATTTTTACTTGAGAAGGTGGTTAGATGTTTAATCTTATTGTTAGCTATTTGTTTTTAAATATGAAACAACATTTTTATAAAATAATACTAATATATTGTAACAATGCAATGGATATGGTGTAAATTTGTTATAATTTTTTGGATACGTTTCATTTCAGGTGAACAAATAGACGATCAAAATTCGATATTTACTTTACCATCTACATTACTGAATTGTGAAATTTGTGGGGAACAGTTTGTATCGAAAAAACAATTACGTTGTCACATACATACTCATTTAGGAAGAGCGCGTATAGTTCTGAGAAGGATTACAAATCTAAAAGCTATAAAGAAGAAACATAGCAACACGTATTGGTTAGATCCTGAAAAGAAGGGTTCTTTGAAATTAACATTAAAGAAACAGAGTTTTTCTGATCCACTTAAACTTAAGCTTAAAAAGTCATCCGAGTCAGAAGATTTTACTGTTGTAAACACCAATATTAATCTGGGTACAGAGAACTATCGTCAAGGAGACGTGGCTGGGGCAAAGGAGAATGATCAAAGACATGACAATGATACAGAAAATTCAATCGATCAACCATTTGAAAACGTGATGGTAGAGCAACAGGTATGATTTGGTAATCGGTATAACAAATATATATTGGTGCTACCTTACAAAAGGTATTGTTAATAGGATGAATATGGGAACATTAAATTCAATACTGATGATCATAATCCATTGGAAGAAAATGACAGACCATCCATAGATGTAAATGAAGGTGATTCTGGTGTAGGGAGTGATATGGCAAATCCATCTGAAAAGGAAGATCAAAATGTTGATGATTTACAAAGTACGGACCATTATGATAATTCAGATAAAAGGCTTTCTGAGGCGGAAGATCACGAAGAGTCAGATGCATTGGAAGCAACATGTCGAGAAACAATTGAAAACTTGAAGAAGCTTGGTGAACAATCTGGGTAATACTGTGTAATACAGTAAATCCTCAGATAAAATATGACTTACTATAATGTGCTGCTTAATTTTTCAGATCTAGATCTATGAGTCAATTAATTGACAATTCAGGAATTGAAGAGGATGATGATAGAGAACATGAATCCAACATGATACATGATTTAGAGGAGAATCCAGCTATTAGTATTATTTCAAAGTCTTCTACATTTTCAAATCACCCAGCAGATTGTACAACATCATGTGAAGATGAAGTTAAACCTGATGAATCAACAGAAGGGACAACAGGCTTCAATTGGAATCAACTATCTACTAACTTGTCTAATAAAAATAATGCAAATTCCAAAGAAAATGAAGAACAGCCTGAACATAGGGGTGACAATAATATAGAAAGTGCTGGATCCCTTTTACAAAACTTGATTGAACATCAACGACATAATCAAAATGACACATTAGCAAATAATTTACCATCAGAAACAGAATATGTTTCACTTGAAAAATTGGCTGAAACTGTTAGTACCTGTCGCGTTTGTAATGAGAAATTTAAAGATATTGCTCATTTGGATGAGCATCGAAGTAAAGCTGGCCATTATCAATGCAATATTCCAGAATGTATTAATCTTATTTTTCATTCACCATTGGAAGTTTCTATGCATAAAGCTCAAATGCATGGAACTCCTCTTTCTCCAAGTGTGAGCCAGTTATCCCCTCATTTAAATACGAATTCGCCTCATTTGAATCAGAATTCACCCCAATTAAGTCAGGCATCACCTCAATTAAATACACATTCTCCTCATGCAGTATCAATGGAATCTCCAAACACACCGAATTCGCAGCAAATAAATAGGAATTCTCCTTTAACTTCTCCACATCAAACGAATTCTCCTACATATAATGCAGTAGCCAGTGCTGGACAACAGATAATACCACCTGTTAATTTTGAACAATTACCTGCACCCGTTCAACAATTAGCTCAACAAGTACAACGTATGCCACTTCCACAAACGCAAATGACACCAAGTCTTCCACCAGGTGCTAACACAATGATTCCTGGACCAAATTATTTTGTACAACCACCAGGAAGGCCACCACTGTACAGAGTTCCTGGTCCACAGGGCATGCATTATCCTCCTCATATAGCACATTTGTATCCACAATATGGACCAGGTCCGTATCCGCAAATGGCTGCACCACCACAAATGCATCCTCAATTGTCTCAACAAATTTCACGTGGAAGGTATCCTACTGTTGCACAAAGTAGTCGGCAAGTACCATTATAATCCATGAAAATGTTTAGAGAGTTTGTAAGAAAAATCCAATTAGAATTTAGTGAAATCATGTACTACAGTGGTGCTTCTCTAACGATAACGGGATCAGGACCCAAGCATGACAGTTAGAGAGGAAAGTAAGTATTTCAAGAAGACTCCGTTGTTATTTATCTTGTATGTTTCGAGAGCGAGATCTTAAAAAAATTCTACGCACGCTGTACGATGTGCTACAATTAATGTTGTAATAGATGACGACTCTAGTCGTTCTTCTGTTGCTGCGAATATTTTTGGGGCGATGATTATGCGTTAGTTAAAGATGCATCACTGTATTACTGTATACAAAAGAATTGTTGGTTTTTTTCTAGATAAACTATTAAGCAGTTTAATTTGCATCTACATATTTATAGGGCACCGCGTGTTCCACAGACTGGACCATCACCGCGGCAACGCATGAAACGTCCTATGCAGCAACCGATGCAAGTGCAACAACAGAATAATTCTGCTATGAAACAACGACGAATGGATGTTTTATTGCCAGATAGAAACGAAGACGCGGATTGTCATGTTATCGCGCAACAAAAAAGAAATGACGGCGTGCCCGTTATACAAAATGTTCAAGGCGCTACTACCCAACAGACGAATAGAAATGATTCTACTATACATCTCACGGATTCCATAACGCTTAGCGTACGACAACCAGGTAATTTTAAGACTTGTTCAGACATTTTTTTAAAATTTACATTACATGTATACATTGGTTTATTAATGTTATTCGAACCTCTTCTAAGAATTAGTTCCATTTTTGTATAATTTTTATAATTTTCATAAATTTACTTGTTTTTATTTGTATTCATTTTCTCCTAATCTATTTATTTGAAAAATATGAAAAAGAAATTTAAATGACTATTTGCGGAAGAGGTATGCGGTAAGAATAAAAAGACATATTTTACTAATCTAAAGGTTCCGCTCCAGCTCAAGTGCAGAACACATCAGGTACTGGCGGCAAGAAGTCTGATGCAAAGGCTGTGGCTAATGTACTGGCAGCCAGAGGTATTACTGTTACTCCAGCAGCAAATAAAAATAAAACAAGCGAACAAAACAAACAGCAGATACTTTCACAGCAACAGAGGACTATGCCTTCACAGCAGCCTTTAAATGTTACAGCGCTCAATCTGAATTCTGCTATTTCTATCATACCAGCTAGTTCGCAAAAAAAGCAACAGGAACAAAGTCAGTTTGCCATTCCTCAGAATAAACAAAACAAAACAGCTGTAAATGAAGTGGAACGACCACCGAGACCACCTACTGTCGATTTAACGCAAGACGGTCCACCGCAAATACCAGTGGTCAGACGTGGAAGACCTCCACGGTAAGATGTATTAGAGAAGAACTCTGTTGTTATTTTGTATTTACGGTAACCCAAAATATTGTTTACTATTGCAGAGCATTGCTCACTTGTCAAGTGTGCGACAAAAATTTCCAGAATCAAGAATTGTTAACACAACATATGGCTACTCATCGTGCGCCAAGTAAACTACTTCACAAGTAAGTTGACGGAAGGTTTTCCACGTGACAATTACAATACTAACACACGATAATCTTTGTTTGCCAGGTGCAATCTTTGTCCTGCTCAATATCCAACAGCTCAGGCGCTGATAACGCACAAACAAGCGTATCACAAAGAAGTTGATACCGTAGCACAAAATGGTGGTGCAGAATTAGCATTACCGGTAGTAGATTTAAAATCTCCTCATGCGTTGAATCGTTTGTCAAATCTCGGTATACAAAGCTACATACCGTTGGCGCAGCTTAGCGCTCAAACCGGCGGTTATTTCGGACTACCGATAATTACGATAGACGGTGCAAGGAATCCTAATACTTTTAATTTAGGTGCACTTGGTGCTACATCTATTCTAAGTCTGGGTCCTCTTAAACATTTGTCAAACAGGTAACTGTGGACGATTCTACACACGGCCTACGTTTCCGTGCAATTCTTTAACTATCTTTATACATTTCGTTAGTAAGTATTTCTTTGTACGAGTATCGCTGTATTGCCTGTTTATCATGACGGGTTTTTCTTTTAGATGAAGTAAACAATGCAAATTTGTATTTCCTTTTCTTTTTTTATTACTTTGGACGTCTTTATTTTTCTGTTGAGTTAACAAAACCTTCTATTAGTTCATTATAGTCTTAAAGCAATACAGTATTTGTATCGAGGGTTAAAGAGGCGTTCATGTTATTTTAGAATAATATAGAAGAAGATTTGAGATGTGCAATCATTATGAGAAGATAGTATATATATATAAATATATATATAAATATATATAAATATATATGTGTACATGTCATATATCATTATAAAAAAAGTTTTTAATACGCGATTCGATACGCGCGTGAATCATCGTCACTGCTAGTATATTTTTTTTAATAAAGACATCGAATAAAAAAACTTACCGCACTGTATTTTTCGGAAATAATTTTTTGAAGATACACGCTGCACAGATAAACTAGTGTTCCAAGAAGTTGTACCACGTTTCCATTAATGTTTGAGGAGTCATACGTGTATCCTTCGATCTGCAGAGATATGCAAATATATGAAACGATATTAGAAAACTGGAAATTCATTAAATTTTTAGACATATAAGTGATTTCATTTGTTTTACGAACATGAAAATAGTATTTTTTTGAATTACTATAATACATAATATATTTCTTTTCGTTGCTGACATTGGGAACACCAAATGTACACACGTAAATACGCATACTGCAGTGAGAGTTACTAACGTACCTAATCAATAGATTTGTTCTGTTAAGGAAGAAGGAAAAAGATATAATATATCCTGGATATTTGAAAAGATTTTTCTGTACAGTAAATAATCATATTATTATGCAGTGTTGCTAAATCACGTCCGTTTTTCGAATGAAAGAATATAATTATAAATGATAAAACGAGCAGAGTTAATACAGAGATACAGCTATAAGGTAAAGTGTTAATTATTTTTCGTTGAACAGTTTTCTTTCGCAATTCAACTAAAAATTGCCGAAATGCACTATCGGTTGTAAATATATTTTGTAAGAAGAGAAAAAGAAGATAGTTGTGTAAGTGATACTTAAGGCAGCCACAATGTTAAGTATAATTCTCATGATATCACACGAGTTCTTTATTTATTATCATTCCTGTTGAACCATTGCTGTCTGTAAATAATTATCATTTTTTGTGTACTGTGTACATTTTAAAATAAGCAATCCGTTCCGTTTAAATTATGGAGTACGAAAACGGTTACTAAACGCGCAAGAACTGATTTAAAATAACGATGTTGTATATATTTGTATGATAATAAAAAAAAAACATTGAATTATATGAAAATTTCAGTGAAATTCAGTTAGTTACGTAGTTAATAATAGGGCATTATATTGTTCTTCGTTTATAACAAAATTTCGTACATTTAAATAATTTGATTATTAAATACTGTAGTATAGTATTCTTTCGGATTGATTGTTAGTTTTTTTCGAAGAATTAGTTTTAATAACTTTAAAGGAAAAAATAAAATAAATCTTTGAAATGTTTGATACGAATGATTCAATATACATTCCTATCCATTTTTCAAACGTTATAAAATTCATATAAAGTGGCGGTTATGAAATATACTACTTTATCTATTGAAATTATTATTTCTAATTAATTAAAATTTTGCACAAAGCTTAAAAGTATTTTGACAAGTTTATTAATCAATGTAATTTTATTACTATTGATTAGCATATGCTTTCGATAAATAGCCAATACCTTTTAGATGCTTTATTGGTATCTGAGGAAATCTTATATTGTTTTACAAACTGCACCCAATAATCGAATGTACATAATAAATTATAAAAAAATTCAGACACTGAAACTTGTACTCTTTATTATTAATAGTATTTATGTCATTATCGTTTATTAAAGGAAGAGTGTATTATATTCGTATTTTAATTTTGATTTAGACTCTGTTTTTACTAAAATTTTAAACTTTAGTTTGTCACTTCCGGTATATCCGGTTAGTTCAACGCGGGATTTCATAACGTATACGCACTCAAGGAATCTGCTTCGATAGATGTAATTATAATTTTTATATTATTATATTTAATTTTATTATTTTATTGATTTTTGACCATTATTTCTCTCTCTCTCTTTCTGTTTCTTTCTATGTATATGCTAGATATTCTCTATTTATTACATATTACATATACTACAAATAATTCAATTTCTAAATTACATTTCGAATTCTATTTTACAAACGAACGTAATAGAAATAGCATATTTCAAGTTTGTATATATTTTTTAATTTTATTCGGTTACTGTCGTCTTTATTGATTAAATATGTGTATATTCTATAATGATATTTTAATAATTTTAAGTTTATATTCACTTTTCACTTTACAATAATATTTTTATTGTTGCTACAGTTTGGGGACAAGATTTGTTTTCCTATAGTATAATATATTTTTGACTATTATTTAAGTAAATAATTCAATGCGTTTTCGTTTTAAGTTATTTAGAAACTTTTAGACGTTAGGAATGAGTAAAATTCTTGTTAAAAGTGTGTTGGTATAAATTTACGCACGCGCCAATATAGTTACGAGCGTCCTGTCACCCGCCTTGTAGACATTGCGTGGAGTCTATCTTTACTGACGTTCCTATTCTCTTTTTTCATGAGGTTTATACTTATTTTAATTGAACTTTCTGGCTCTTAAAAGTCTGACGATCTTCGTATTTGTTGATAATTAAACGTGTTTTCGTGGTATTGTAACCTTTACTTGACCTATCCCATCATTAATTTGATGATTTATCTTACTTTTTCATACCATTCATTGTCATTTTTAGATTATTATCACGAATATTTGTGTTTTTTTGTTACAGATACTTCATTCATATTAGTTTGAAGCTTTCGGTATGAGTGCTACTTTGAGTTCAAGGGCTGAACAATATTTCTATAGTATAAACCCTTTGGCGCAAAGAATAGGAGAAGATATTACTGCTACAAAGGAAGCCTATGAGGGTCTGTGGAATACATTAAGTACAGCAGAGCGAAATCAAGCCATCAACGAAACTATAATTCAACCAGAAGTAGCATTGAAGTATACTTTCAAGAAGGTTGAACTTACTAAAGAGCTTCCAGAATGGTATCCGAAACTACGCATTCAGACTGGTATGAAATATGTCATCGACGAGACTGGTTCTGTAAGTATATCATTAATTTTATATCAATGAATATTGTTTAGCTAATAAAGCACTTTGAACCTGTATTATTATAATAACAAAAATTCAAATATGTTTAGGTTCAAAGTACTAGCTTCTATCATTTTAGCATAGAAAATATTTATTTACTGTAATATTATAGACATTACGATGGAGAGATGAGCATTCAGCTCCATTTTCATTTATGACTCAATCGCAAATGAATCTCAGTATAATAGATTCGAACGAAGATGCAAAATCAAAATTAATAAGAGCTCAGTTTGGGGAATCGCCACATTTTTCAAGTCCAGCAAAGTCACAAAGAAACAATTCAAATTCGCTTACCGATACTTATACTTCGCCTCATCAAGTCGGTCGTTTTCAATCCGACTGTTTTTCAAGTAGTATGTTCGAGGGTGAACAGTGCAGTAGTTTGTTAAAAGGCAGTGCCGATAATGATCATTCTGAAAGTATATTTGCTAAGTTAATGAATAAGACGTCTTTACTGAAGTTACAGAACAATCTAGCAGACGATATGGAGAGTTTAGTCAGGGAAAGAGATTCAGATACCGATAAGAGTCAATCGAATACATTAGTTGTAATGTCGCGTACAAAATCAAGCGATATTAACGAGTCAACTGCATTGTTAGAGACACCTAGTTCTTATAGTAGTTTCCAATCTTCTCAATTAAATCAGGAGGAGGAGGAGAGAACTATACCAAAGACTGGTTTCGAATTTCTCGATAACTGGTAGATATATTTCAGTGAAAGCTCGATATAATTATGTTTAATCAAAGTTGATATTATAATTATTACCATAGGATTGCGTTAAAACGTATTTATACAATTTTAGTTCCTGAAATAATAATGCCATGGCGGTACAGATTATTAGTGCTTTGGATAATATATTTGCTTTTAAGATATAGTTTCGAGTACCTATATAATATTACGATCTCAGATTATAACGACTTTACAAATAATCTTGCTACGAAAAGTGTGCTGATTACAAAGTAAGCTCATATTCTACAAGAAGCAAGGTATATCACTGGAAAAGAACTATTATATAGGCAGGGGTAAAATATGTGCATATCGAACGTAGTAAGGTAGAATGTATGTAAATTCTTTGTTGCTATAACATAGAAGTGTTTGTATATAAATATTATATACAATTCTTTGACGTATGTATAATATCATATATGAAAATAATTGGAGTTATTGAAAACAGAAAGCCGATTTTGTATAAACAGTTTTATTATTTTGATAATCGTTTTATATTTGTATTTTTATTTAAACGAAATGTTTACAAGTTAATATTACGATTTTTCTTCTTAAGATAATTATTAATTATCTTTATTTAGAACTTAGAAAATTCTCAGATGTACGAAAAGTATTTAACTAAAGACTGAAGAGGCTATTTCATTTGATTACTATATTCATATTCGATACGATTCATTATTAACATATATCTCGAAGACTAGTAACAAGTTTTATACGAGCAGCTATTAAAAATATAGTCTGCATAGGATATTAGCGATAATTTCCTGGTGCATCGTAAGTATAATACATAATGTAGGTATTTTTTCTGCTCTAGAAATGATTAACGAACAAAGTAATGAAACAGGATAGGAATGTATAGGAATGTGTGTTGCCTGTGTGCAATGGGACGTGCGTTGGTGTGTTCAGTAATTAAAGCTGTCAAGTCATTTTTATTAAAAGCATGTATGTATATACACATTATACAGTATTGATGCATTTATTAATATATTGAAATACATGAATTCATGTTCTGTAGTTGCGTTCTTCAATGTGCACTCCCACATGTTTATTCCAAGGTTTACTCCTTCCTCAATGGTCTTCCCGAAGTCCAGCCTTTAAGTGGTCCAAAATCCAGAGAGCCAAACTAGTAGGAAAAATAATTAGTTAGATCAAGTTTCCAATTGGAAAATTTCACGCAATGTAGTACCTTCTGTTCTAGGCGACTGAATAATAGTTATATTTTCATCGCCGCCGCCTATCTTCCCAATCTTCGAATTGTTATAGTAACCGAAGATATTTTTATTTGTCTGCGCGATACAATAAAATTCTTCCAGATCGGTTGTTCTCGTTAACTTGGCTTCTGATTGCTTCTCGTAGGGTGACACCAGTATCAGACGCCTTTTCGACGATGTTTGCACTGGAACTGGAACGATTCTTTCACAATGTTTATAAAACAACGATACATCGACAATTGTTCACGAATTTAAACGTTTCGGTATTAATCTTACGTAGATCCGCACTTTTCTCTAAACACAATCGCGAAAAAGAAAATCATCCAAAAACACTGTTACCGTTCGTCAATAGGAGAAAATGTATAGGGTGTCTCGACCACTGGTACAAGCACACATAAATATGTAGAGTCATGATATTTACCACTTCCATCGATTTTATCACCTGATGCACCCTTAGATGTGTTTTTCGATTCGTAAGATACTTTTTGCGATAGAGTGGTCAAACTCGTCGAATGGACGATCGATCGATTATTTTTGTCGTACAATGATCGACCAGGGACGTTGGTTTCGCTTTTATTTTCAGCCTGCGCGTAATTATCTCCGCCTTGCGGAAAAGAATCTAAGAACGTTCACATACAGAATAATTAACGGGTCACGAACTCTCCGTTTTATCGGTTCTGTTCCATCGAAACAATTCATTGGGGAGAAAGCAATGTAAATATTAATATTGATCGTAAATGCATCGTAGCGTTTATCCGACGAAGAAAAATGGTTAAAACCTGTTTTCTCTTTCTCGATCGACTTTTCGGGGCTGCAACGTCCGAAACCGGAACACTGTTGCCCGTCGAAACAGTTGGTGTTCTTGAGAGTTTTACCGATTTGTTCCTGATCCAATAACCCGTGCGAGATCGAACCTTCATCCGACACGTTACCGTAACATCTGTACTGTTCCATTGCCTGACGTTCGAGCTCCTACGGTAAAAATGTTCCTTTATTTTCGTTAAAACTTAATCGGGAAGTCTTCTCCGTTTTACGTACGGGAGCGTTTCGTTGGACCGTGTAGTACGCCAATGGGGAACGCGATCGCGATTGTTTCCTCGCGAAACGATCGAATTTTCATTTCTTACGTTTTCTAAAAGCTCAACCGTGCATCGACGCGTGGAAATTTCGTTCGACGAACGCGACCGTGAAATATTTCGCGCGCGATGCTCTTTCTCGAAAAGTTAGCCCCGGTAAGGTCGAACGAATTATCAATCTAAACGATGTACTTGATATTTAAGCGCCAGAGACTCTTCCGATGTTCTGTACTGCTCCATCGCCTGTTGCTCCAACTCGTCGTACCTGGTATCAAATGCGTATCGGCTGGATCTAACGTTGAACTCTCTCTCGAACGTGTACATTCGTAGGATGCGCGCAGTACGTGCATCGAAACGAACTCGCCCCGTGTATTTCGTTCACTCGTACCTTTTCTCGAATACGTTCTCCAGCGTGGCTTGGTTCGCCGCGGTGTTAGCCAAAACATCCCTGTACAGCCTCTTTCTGCTCCTGGTGGCGTTCTTGTCCCTCTCGTTGCTCGATTTCACGTTCGCGGTCTGAACGGAGCTCTTGGCCTCCATTTTCGAGCGTTCCGCGTTCTTCGCGAGGTCTTTCTCCCGTTTGGAATTGGTAGTTCTTCGTTCGTTTCGTCCCTCGAACTTCCGCAGCTCGGTTGTGACCAAACTCTCGGTGGTTGACGATTCTTTCGTTTTCGTTGGCGGGCAACTTTTGTCCAGCCATTGGAGCACCTCCGATTCCGATTTCCCGCCACGATTCTTCGTCTCTAGAACGTAGCTGGACTTTTGCTGGTGGGGTTTCGATTGGCCGCGGTGCGCTTTCATGGCGTTTCTCGTCAACAGTATCAGATTCTTGAAGTCGGCGCCTTGGTTCTTCCTTTTCTGGCTCGCCTCGTGATACAATTCTATCGGGTGCTGATAAACCGGTATCGGTATCGGGCTCGTTTGCAGAAACCTCTCTTGCACCTGTAGCGCACGTTCTCGATCAATAGGTGGGCACACGATGTCCCAGAAAAGCCATACGCGGTGTGATCGTAACCGTATCGATGAAAACGAACGATTATTTAGCACCTGTAGGGGATGATGGGTGATGGTTGTCGCTCGTAACGGTTGCACCGACGTGCACATCGGCGTCGAGGAGCTGCTTGATATTTGTACCTGCGCGGGGGGTGGGATTCTTTGGTACCATTGTTGGTGGGGCCGAATAAACGTTGTCGCGTCTGTGGTCGGCAGCAAAGGTATTCCGGTGCTCTGAAACGATGCACGGTATTCTATGGTCGGCGTTAAAGGGGGAGAACATTTCTAAAAACCAACAGAAGCATTATAGTGTTCTCGCGGTGTCTTTAGAGAAACGATCCTGTATACTATTTGCTCTGTATGGAGCTCGAACCGCACCCTCAGGGATCCACGAAGCTCTCAAAGGTATTTCGGTACTCTAAAACGATGCACGCTATTCTATGATCTAATACAAGCATTATATTGCTCTCGCGGTGTCTCTAGAGAAACGATCCTGTATACTATTCGCTCTGTATAGAGCTCGAACCACACCCTCGAATAACAGAGTAAATCTTCTAAACAAATTCTGTACGTTTCTCGACGGAAAGTAACACGTTCTAGACATCGGTTCGAAAAAAGAAAGATGCAGAGAAGCGTTTCGCAACGGTCCTACCGATCGAACCATTTGCGTTAAGAAACGACCGGTCGTTTACAAGGATCCCCGCGCATATTCTGAACGGTTCGAATCGTTTGTAACACCTTCGATGGTACGATTACGTTCAAACCTGATACAAAGCAACGGTGTTCTCGTGGGTTCTGTTGTAAGGGAACAGCTCGTTCTGGTAGCTCCTTTCGTTCAACGACGGAAAATACCGCATACGATTGTTGTTCTGTTCCTTGGCGCCGCTGAACCGTGTCACCGGCACTTTCGGAAAGAATTCCGGGACTTCCGGGCTGAGAACCGGGGCCAGGTGTTTCCTCGTCGTTCCGTAGGTTTCCGTTCGCGCGGCTTGGTACTCCGTGCGCAGTATCAAAGGTCGATACTGAAACGTGTAGTAGAATTGTTGTTGACGTTCCTTCCCCTGGGAACTCGGTTCGCGCGTATTCACGACGGGCTGTTGCGGCTGATGGCACTGCGAACGCGTTCTATGTTGAGGGAACTGTTGATGGGTGGTGGCCGACTTCCATAAACTCCGTACCGCCTCGCTGGTCACGCGAACGTGCAGCTGCATCTCCATGGAATTCTCGATGGTGTAACGTCGTTGCACGTAACACGCGTCGTACTTTTGACCCGGATTCGACTCTTCGAAGACACCGTTTCCATTAACGAAAGTAAGACACGCATTTAATACAGTGTTACGACGGTAATCGACAATTGCTGAGATTACATTTCGCGTACGGTCAATGACGATCGTTAACCCCTCGATTATCGAAACAATTCTATCGTGTTCGAGAAATTTCATTCTTTTCTTCCATGATCGTTGTTCGTTTTCCATATCGCTTCGAAGTACGCGACTGTACCGTAACTCTTACCCGTGAAACGAATCTTTGAAGATTTAACCCTTTGGATTCGAGAGAGGATCCTCGATCGCCATTTAATTCACTGTACTGTTGGTTGTTCGGAAAATAATTTTCCAAAATGGAGAATATATAATGTAATGAAATGTTTGTACACTCTGAAAGAATCTTATTTCATTTTCACCGAAAAGAACGAAATCACTTTCCCAACAACCCAATATTTTCGATCCGGGAAAACTTCGTGTTAAATGTTCCGTTCCGCGTTAATTTTACGACTCAGAGAATTTTCTCGAGGCGTTGGTTTCCGGTAGCAAAGAACCCTCGAGTGCAAATGGTTAAATCTACGAAGCTCGCATCTTTGATTATTAATCGATTAATAATCGATTACAATTACATCATTCAGCGACGATCTCGCGCAACCGCGAAGCTACGGTTAAGATTCTCGAAATCGTGAAGAACTATCGTGACAAGAACGAGAGGTTAACCGATTCATCGAGCGGTATTACCGATCGGGTTCGTCTCCTTGATAAATCTCGAGTCGTTTCTGGACTCGTTCCCGATTCTCCTCTCGTTTGGACTCAACTTCCGTGTCCTGCGCGGTCTCTGGCCAGATTCCTCCCAACGCGGCTCGCAACCGCGTCCGATCTTCGAGGCGTGTTCGTGGTCCGGTACTCTTATCGTCGAGCTTGGCAAGATCAATTCCCCCGCGCGTATATTAACACCGAGCCGTCCAATAACGCGGGTACTATTCGAGCATTTAGCTAACGTTTACGCTGAGAAGCTAACAGTTCGCGATTCGATCGTGTTCCGCTTCCGGTTAACCAGGCGAAACGTTCCTCCACGTTCGGTAGCATCCACGGCTCGGTGACTTCGGTCCAGGTGAAATTCGACGACAGCGGAACGGACCTCGATTCGTCGTTCGGTTTGTAGACGCTCTCGCGTTCCTCGTTGTACTCGTAATCGCCGTATGCGGCCAAACGCGAGCCCGGGATAACGTCGCGAACGTTCCTCGCACGATAGTTACCATTTTCCTTGTATCGCGCGGTCAGCTTGCAATTCTGCCGGTGGACAAATTTCCCGTGCTTTTTCCACATATCACCACCTTTCGAGACCCGAACGTAAATCTATTCTACGTCTAATTATCGATCGACGATTGACAACAGTCTCGAGATCGGATTCTCGTTTCGACTTTCCAATTTACTAACCGAACGATCCGGTAGGGTGTATATAGGTCGATTGAGAGATTGTGTCTCGAAAAATTTCGACAAACGAAACCGTACGTGTTCTCACGCGGTGTTTTTAACGCGCGAGTTAATCCTCGAAGGTAAAAATAACCGCGGTTTCCGTTATTATTGGACGCTGGGAATTGGAGAGAATTTTTCTAGGGACTGCTTCGACGTTTTCGATAGCGGTTGATCGTCTTCGAGAATAGTGATCGAAGAGTTGGTAAGAAAAGTACGTAGATGAACGCGAAAATAAAGAACGCGGGATGGAGTATCGGTATACTGTTAATTTGGAAACCGATGTAATCGCAAGGTCGTCGAGGCTTTACCTGAACCCACAGAGATCGATTTAACTTTCGAAAAGGATCCCCCGTGTCGAAGGTCCAAGCTTTGTCGGCGATCAGACTTATGTTCTCATAGGCGCTGTTCAAGAGCTCTTCGTCGTACGACGGGAACGAAGATATCATTATCTGAACATGTTAACCGATCAGAAATGTATGTCAGTAATCGATCGAATTGTGTACGAGTTCTCTTCTTCGTTCCTAATTATCTATATGTATTGTTCTCGAAAGATTCGCGAAACGATCATTTGATTGACAGCCTGTCGCTTCGTCGAGACAAAATATGGAATCGATAGGGGAGAATCGAAACACACTCGGAGCAGAGTTCGCCTTTATGCGAATTATTCTACGAACGAAATTTGTATTTCAGACGAGTAAAAAAAACACCGAAGTTTAGAAATTGCAAATATCGTTTCGATGCGTCTTGAGTTGAAAACTCTATTCGATCGAGGTAGGGACAGTGGGGGCAATAGAAATACAAGGATTATTATTTTTTTACAAATGTCTTGTTTATTACAAATACGATCGATGATACAGTAGTACACGCATACTCGTTCACACACTTTGTACAGGTCAGGCGTACAGATATTTACAAGAGACAATTACGCAGTAATTTACAAAATTTTTTACGATCGATTGTAAACAGGTAGTCTACGATAGCACTTCGAGACATCGAAAAATCAGTCTGGTGGTTGCGCTCCGTTCGACGTTCTCGACGTTCCTCGTGAATCGGGGCACGTTCGTCGACAAATGTATCGCGATTTGGAAAGTTTCTCGATAGAAAAAAAAAAAAGAAAAAGAAAAAGAATATCACCGGACGCTACGAGAACGTCGAACGAGCGTTTTGGAGTCGTTGCGACACGACTGCCATGAGGAACGCGAAAGCGCTGGAACGATGCTTAATTTCTTCTTCGTTCGACGATCGCTGATTTATTGCGCGACTGTATCGGGATTATCTGGCACAGAGCGTTAAAGTACTTTATATACAGACGTTGGTAATTAATAATTATTTATAGTTTCCTCGCGATACAGTCGCTCAATAGATTCTCTCGTCAGCGGTGAGTTCGCGAGACGGAACTCGCGGCTGATAACGCGCGAAAGTTAAATGCGACGAGACCGGTCACCGCCTCGTTCCACGATAAATTCGTTAACATTCGATGCGTGGTGTACGTCCGTTAAGATTTATCCCTGTCGCGCGCGCGCGGGAGTCTCGGTTACGATTAGAAAAAGATCGCGGTTTATTTACAAATGCACAATCATTCCGACGCGGTGAATAAATTCGATCCACGGATCGAAGAAAACCTCCGGGATCCTCCTATTATTATGGCAAGACGGGTTAACATTCTCGGGTTCTGCACCGATCTCGATCGGTTGGACCGAAACAGGAAAACGGATTGCTTACGAGTCTAACAACGTCTATGGTTTCGCGTCACGGTCGCTGTACGGACTCGCAATATTAAAGCGCGTGTCCACCAGCGCTCGATACACGCACGGAACAATCTTCTTTTTGGTCTCGCGTTCACGCTGAACACATTTCGTACACTCGTGGTTGTTCTGGCCGCTCAAGGTCGCGCGAGAGCCCACCTCCCACTCCTTTTCATTTCGCGCGAACCGAACACAACCGACGCTCTCTACCGAACGAGGAGACGATCGGATCTCGTGTTCAACTCGAGACCTCCAGCGAACCCAACGAAGCGAGTTCTTCGTTCTGAATACATTTAGTAGACTCGTGGTTGTTCTGGCCGCTCAAGGTCGCGCGAGATGCCGCCTCCCACTATTTTTCATTTCGCGCGAACCGAACACAACCGATGCTGTCTATCTGTTTCATTTCGCGCGAACCGAACACAACCGACGTTGTCCACCGAACGAGGATACGATCGGATCTCGCGTTTGACTCGAGACCTCGAGCAAACCCAACCAAGCGAGTTCTTCGTTTCAAACACCGTTCAAACGTACTCCTCGGACGGTTTGGGTATACTAGCTGGCAGTCTAAGCGTACTCGGTACACGATTGGCACTGTCGGGTAACTCGGCGATGTCGATGAACACGCCGACGAGGCTGTCGAAGTTCAGGCCCCAGTTGAGCAGGTAGTCCCAACTGAGGGCTGTGGTGGTCGTTGAAGGTGACCCGTTGTTCGAGGGTCTGTACAGCCCGCCCATGTGCGTCGATAGATCGTCGTCGGATGCTACCAAGGTGCTCAGCGATCCGCGAAACGAGCTATCGAAGCCATCGTAGTTCACGTTGGGCGGTAGCGGTGGTTTCGTCGTCTGCGAGGACTCGTTGCTACGTTGATTCACTTCCTCGTCGTCTTGTTTCGCGAACGGATGATCGGATCGTTTGTCACCTACCAACGAGGTGTTATCGTACTCCGAGCACGTGAAGCTGTCGTTACCGCTCTCGTCGGTGGTGGACGAGTTTCTGCGCTCGAGCCTCTCGACCGGTGGCGTGTGTCTTCTGTGAAGATGAAGTGGACCGTGAGTGGGTGGTCCCCTGGCCTCGCTGGACGAGCTCACCGCGTCCAACGTCGAGACGAGACTGGACGTTCTCGGTCTGGAATTGAGTCTCTCGATCTCCTCGGCCGTGAGACCCATCGGGCCTGACGACACGTTGTTCACGGAGTTCTCGTTGTTCGATTGGGGTGCCTTACGGCTGGCCGTCGATCCGGACAGTTGACTCATGATCGGTGAATTCAAGCTCCTCTCGCTGTTCGAGTTCAAGGCGTCTTTGCCCACTCCGCCCGATGACGAGGTGGTCGCCAGTAACGCGCTTTGCAACGGTTTACCGCTGATGTCGTGCAACGTCAGTATCCTCGGTTGTTGGGCGGACAGTTCGCTGCTGGGGGACAACCTGGCCAGAGGGGTGCTTTGTAGTAATTTCTGGGTGGGTCCGGTCGGTTGGCTGACGTTCGGTGGCGGCAAGGCCCGCGGTGGAAACGGGCCCGCGTGTCTGTGCTGTTGACCGGTGTGTTTGTGATGGTTCGCGTAGTTGCTGATAGGCGGAGGCGTGGCTTTGTACTTCCGCATACCGTCGCGATAACCCTTGTAATGGTAAACGATATCGATGTCGCTCGGCGCGATGGAGCTCGCGTTCTCCAGATCGTAGTGTTCCGGCATATCGGGCTCGGGATTGTGCTCGTGAGAGTGCAACGATGTCTGAGCGGGCGGAGGTAGAGGAGGATGCTCGTCGCGTATCGGTGGGGACTTGGTCACTTCCCTTTCGATGATGTCCGGTCTCTGGGGCCGGTGTTCGGTGGTCGAGTTGATCTCTCGTTCTTTGTACTTCTTCGAGATCAATTCCGGGCCCATGTGCCCGACACCGCGCAGATCCGACGTGTCGGAGATGTAGGTGTTCTCGTGACGTGACATCAGGTTGTCGTTTCCAGCGCCGACCAACGGGTTCCCGGTCATTATAGCGTTGGTGTTCTTGTTGACCACCGATGGCGCGGACTTCTCCTTGTTCTGTCGTCTCAAACGGAAAACGATGAAACTGACCAGGATCGCGATCAACAGAATCACGAAGAACACTATAACGAGAGTGATCCCGATACTGAGAGGATCGGCGGTGGCTGCGGCGCTGATTCCGATCGGTCCCCTGCATCCGGTGTTCACCTTCCCGTGGTAGATCGCTTCCTTGAAGATCGAACCGGACCCGTTGAACGGCTGGATCTCGTTGTTGATGGTGAAGTTAGCCAAACAACCTTCGAAACTTCTGGCGCCAGCGCTGTGAGCGTAGTACAGGTCTTGGCTAACTCCACCGATCGATAGGACCGACAGATACGGGTCGAGGAAATCGTGGACACCCGCGGAGTCCAGCTCCTCGCCGGTTTGAACACCGTCGATGAACAGTCTCAGACCTCGAAAGTAGGAGTGCAGGGTCAAATTGTGCCAGTGACCGTCCGCCAGTCCTCCCTCGATGTTCGCGGACATGTTCACTGGCGATCCGAGCAGGGACGCGTAGAACAGTTGTCCGTTGCGTAGCTGGAAATCGTTCAACATTTTATATTTCCGATATTTTTTATATTTCCGATACTTTCGATACTTTCGATAGGCGAAAAAGTGCAACGCAATGCAAGCATCCGCTTTCGTTTCTTACCTCCACGGATGTGAAGTGTTTGTTGGTCGCAGCGTACACGAGAATACCGTCAGGTTTAACCGTTCTGAACATCAAGCCTATCGTCTTGAACGGAGACGAGTTAGTTATGAAGCTAGTGTCCTCGTTGACGGCTCGCGTTACACGATTCTTGTGCCAGATCGTCGAGCCCCCGTAAAGGTATTCCAGTAACTGCATTCTCCTGTGTCTCTCTGAAATCTGTACGAAAGTACGTTAAAGATCGTTCGAGCTACCGTTTGGAAACTTTCTATTTTGGAAAATAGTTCAATATTTCATTTACCTTAAATTCGACGTATCCACCCTCGCTCAAAGTGACGGGTTCGAGCGCACCTTCGCAATTGGGCGCGTTGAGTGATCCGCACTGGCAGGTCACTTGGTACCACTTGTCGTAGCACTTGGCGTTGAGCCCGCAAACCGAGACGGTGTCCTTCGCGTCCCTGAGACAAGGATTCTTGTTCGATCTGACGCACGTCGACTTGACACCGCGCAACGCCAAAGGATTGGACAGGTTCAACGCTCTTCCGTTTATGGAGACCGAGTGCACGCATCCGACGAAGTCGTCCGAGTGCACCTGTCCCGGTCTTTCGAGTACCGGGTCCGCGTTTTCGAGCCCGCCCACCAGTAGAGGATTGTTATTGAAATTTAGAGTTCTGTGAAAGAGGAATTCGTCGTCGTTCGATTATTCAAAAATTCGATACGGAGAACTCTGAAACTAGCCTCCAACGAGGAGATTTACTCTTGGGTAATCTCAATGAGTTCAATATCGGGTTGTTCGGAAAGTAATTTTCCAAAATGGAGACTATACAATTTAATAAACCGTTTATATTCTCTAAAAGAATCGTGTTTCATTTTCACCGCTTCATTTTCAAACTTGGTGGTTTGGAATACAAATTGAAATTGAAATATTACGTTTAATCACGAAGTAACTTTCCGAACAACCCAATACGATTCCCTCTCTTAACCCAGGAACATTCTCGTTGCACCCTGGTATCGAAACACGCAAAGATGAAAGATACCAACCCGGTCGGTCCTACGTCGTCCGCGTAACAAGTTCCGTCACCAGGTCTGCAATCGTCGCAAATGTCGCCGTGTTCTCTGCACATGGAGACGCTCAGAGACACCACGCGCCCGTTTCTAGTCGCGGTCACTTTTCTCCATTCCCCATCGGACACCGACTGTTCCGTTTTGATCGTGATCGAGGTGATGGCGCTCCTCGCGCCACCGTACGAGAACACGACTCTCCCGTTCACCAATTCCAGGACCACGAAGTCTGAGCGTCCTCCGGTCTGAGGGGCGTAGTTGTAGAGCAACAGGGCGTCCGGTTTCGTGGTCGCGAACACGATCGTAATGTCGTTCGTGTTCGAGTCCAAAGCAGGGAAAGCCATGTAGGAGAGTTCCTCGAAACCGAACGTGGACCGTTCGCAATGTCTACCGTAACGACCTTCCGGACAGCTGCATCTGTATCTGAACAGTAGAAGATTCCCGTTGACGACTTTGCAAGGAGACTCACTATCGATCGTTCGATCGTGGAAACTTACCCAGGTTTCTCTCCCACGCACAAACCACCGTACAGGCAAGGGTTCGGTCTGCAAGAATCCGTGACCGCCTCGCAGTGGTTCCCTCTGTAACCGGCTCGACACAAGCAGAAGAAACTGAAGCTGTCGGGACTCTTTCTGCACGAACCACCGTTTCGGCACGGATTGCTCGCACAGGCATCTCCTCGTTCCAATTCGCACAGCTTCCCCTCGCGATCGATCGGACAGGTGCATTGGAAATCGTATCCCAATCGTCGACATTGCCCTCCCTGGAAACAAATGAGATTCTAACGTACTGTAGAAGTGGAACGAGAAAGGAAACTCTCGAACGAAAATCCAAGACACGTTAGATATCGACGATTAACCCGTATCAACGCGTACTCACCAAGAGACAGGGATTCGGGGAGCAAGGATCTTGCCTCTTCTCGCATCTTTCGCCCATGAAACCGTCGCGACACTTGCACGTCATCTCGTGCATCATTCTCGGTGAGGTGAGTATCAACGCTTGGCTGTCGGTGATCCTGGCGTCGTCGTAGATGACCAATTTGTCGCTGCAAGTGCCACCGTTCTCGCAAGGTATGTGCTTGCACGGCGAGTAGCCGACGGTGATCGTTGTTCCTTCGAGGAGGGATTGAATTTTGTCACGATTGCGGTTCAGCAATTCGGTCACCTCGTACTTGGTACGGTATCCTGCCGGAGAAGGTCAACGGATGTAGAACGATACAGCTCGGAGGAACGGTTAATGTATGTACAATACGTGGAACATTAATCGAGGAAGGAGTAATTCGAGTTTTACCTTGAGGCGACTCCACTGCCAGATGAATGTTCAAATCGGACGCGTTCTCCCCAAGGCTGAAGATTTTCAGGTTGTCGCCCACGTCGATCTCTTCTTGCAAGACGTCCAACAGAGCTCGATAGTTCTGGCTCAACAGATCCTTCGCGCTCAGTTTCGAGACTTGAAGGGTCACGCTGTTCTCGATCGTGGTGTTCGTAAAGACGAGGAACTCCACGGTGACTTTCGATACAACGTTCGGGTGACGACCGTCGTTTCCGGAAACGCTCAGTGAGTAACCGACCCCTGTAACGGTATCGAGAATCTCTTTGGTACTGTGGTTACAGGACAGGGTGAAAGAGATCGCGTGTTGTCCGGAGAGGATCCGAAGCGTTTGGAACAGACGAGCGAGTAAAGAGCGAAAGAAGAGCGATTGAGATACTAGGAAATTTTCGGAGTGCATGATCGGGCGCATCGAGTGAGAGGGATTGAAAATTAGAACGAAAGGGAACAAACATGTGAGGATATAAGGTGCGAAAGAAACTACTAAATTACTTGATACACCCTTATGTTATAACCATAGCTAATTTGTTGAATAAAATTCCTACAGTACCGAAGTATAAAAGCAGGGGAAACAACGTGCAAGTACACTACTACATTACTCGATACACGTGTATCCTAGAACTGAACTTCACCCTTATATTATAACCATTGCTAAATAAAATTTCTACAGTACCAAAGTATAAAAGTATAAAAGAAACCGATTCACCGCCTACCTGGAGTGATCTTCTTCGTGTGAAGATCGCAAGCGGTGGGAATGCTAAGAATTCTTGAATTGGATCCTTGAAGTATCTTGCACGAGTAACTGCCAGTAACGTCCGGATCGTTGGGATGTACATCGGCGATCTTTCCCAATGGTATTTGCTCGTTGAACGAATGAACGATCACGTGAACCGATCTAGGAGACGATGGACTGTCGTTCTGGTCCGTGACGATCACGGTAATCGTGTGCTCGCTTCTCATTCGTGGCACACCGGAGTCTTCCACTTCGATCTACGAGAAATTACAAATTCGAACGGTAACGAGACAACGTAAACGAAATGATAGAACGAAACAAGTAAATTCGATACAGACCACGAGATCCAGTTGAGGCATAGCTTCTCTGTCCAAGCTCCTGGTGGTCTTTAGAACCCCCGTGTGCTTGTCCAAGGTAACCATGTCGCTTTGTCTACCTCCGACCAGTCTGTACGTGAACGGTGCTCCGTTCGGTGGTAAATCGGGATCGGTAGCGCTGAGAGTCATCACGATCGTCCCGGCAGGTTCGTTCTCGTTCACGTAACCGACCACTTCCGGCGGATCGAAGACCGGACCGTTGTCGTTGATGTCCAAGAGCTCGATATGAACGACCGCGGTGCCAGTTTGAGGCGGTGATCCGGTATCGATGGCCCCGATCGTCAGATCGTACACCGGGATCGTTTCGCGATCCAGTTGCTTGGCGGTCTCGATGTCACCGGTTTGGGGGTCCACTTTGAACGCTTGCCCGATGTTACCACCGATGATCGAATAAGAGAACTGGTTGTTCTGAGGTCTGATGTCCTTGTCCACCGCCCTGACGGTGAGCACTCGAGTACCGTGTGCCGCACCTTCCGAAACCGTGGCGTCGTAGCCGCTCTGTAGGAACTCTGGTGGATCGTTACCGTCTTGAATCGAGACTATCACCTGAGCTTCGTCCGTATCGTTTCCACGTATCCCTCCACCGTTCTTAGTCATCACAGTCAACACTACCCTGTTCTGCGTCTCGCGGTCCAGTCTGCGCGACACGCGTATAATTCCGGTTTCGGAGCCGATGGAGAAACCGCGATCGTTCGACGAGCCGACGAAAAGATAGTAAACGCGTCCGTCCTCTCCAGCGTCCTGATCGGTCGCCTGGACCAAACCGACGGACGTGCCCACCTCCGCGCTCTCGGACACGTCCATGTGGAACACCGGTTGAATGAACTTGGGATAGTATTCGTTCACGCCAGTGATGTGCACCTGAACGGTGGTGAAGCCAACCATTTGTGGATTGGAGTCCGGATTGGCAGCGACGATGTCCAAGGTGTACTCGTTCGCCTCTTCGTAGTCGAAACTGATCAGAGAGGTGATCTCGCCGGTGTCCTCGCGAATACGGAAGTGATCCTTCCCGGAACCACCGAGGATGTTGTACTGCACCACCGCGTACTTTGGCGAATCGATGTCCCTCGCGATCACCTGAAAGTTTGGGAACGTTTCATCGTAAACGAACGGGAACACGTTCGGAGGGAAGAGAGAGAAAATATCGAAGGAAAAAGATACACTGATATTCCGTGAAAGAAATGAACCAAGTACCTTGTACACGAAACTATCCGGTGGAGAGTTCTCCGGTAAGAAGGCTTCGTAAACGGTCTGGTTGAACGTTGGTGGATTGTCGTTGATGTCCGAGACGTTGACGGTCAATGTGGCGACAGCTTGCTTCGGCTCGAATCCCAGATCCGTGGCGGTGATGTTCAACCGATACTCCTGCACCAGATCGTAATCCAGTGGTTCGAGTATGGTCACCGCCCCGGTGATGTAGTGAACGAAGAATTCGTTTCGTTCGTTACCAGCCGATATCTTGTACCTTATCATACCGTTGGGACCGTCGTCGCCGTCTGTGGCGCTGACGGATTGAATGGTGGTGTTGACGGGCTCGTTCTCGGGTACTCGAACTTGATAACTGGCCGCGGCGAATGTAGGCGCGTGTTTGTTCTCTCCGGATATCACCAAGCTCAACGAGACCTCGTCCTTTTGCGGTGGTACGCCTTTGTCGATCGCGCGAGCCTTCAGCAAGAAGGTGGTGCCAACGGCCACGCTGGCCAGATTCTTGCGTACGTAGATCCATCCGGACGTCTCGTCTATGGAGAAGTACTCGCTACCGTTCACGTTCACCAAATGGTAGCTGATCTCGGCGTTCACGCCGAAGTCCGCGTCGTCTTTGGCCACCAGCTGTATCACGCGTTTCCCGATACCGTAATTCTCGGGCACTGGGTAGAGGTAGGATCGTTGCTCGAACTTCGGAGCGTTGTTGTTCGCGTCCACCACGCTCACGTATACCACGGTTTTCGAGGACATGGGCGGTTTACCGTTGTCGGTGGCGACCACCGTCAACGAGTACAAATTCTCGGGTGAGGACGGACGATGAGTGTGCTTGTAACGTAGAGTCTTCTTGCTGAACACGTCGCCCGTTGCCGGGTCCACGGTAAACAGATCCGAGGGTTGCAACAGGCTGTACGATATCGCCGAGTTCGGACCTTGCTTGTCGCGATCGATAGCTGTTACTTGGCCAACGTGAGCCACAGGTGGTTGCAGCTCCGGGAAGTGGAAGTGGTAAGACTCCTCGTCGAATTCCGGTGCATTGTCGTTTTGGTCTTGGATAGTTATCGTCAGTGCTGTAGCCGAACCCCAGGCACCGTCAGCTACCACCACCTGTATCGAGATCGTTCGATTTAACTATTTAACTTCCCTGTTGGGGAATGTTGAACGTAATATGGAGGAGATCGATTAACAACGACTCGAAATCGACTCCGTTTAACTTTGACTGAACCTCAACTTTGCTCAACATCAAAATCAAAATTGGAAATATCTGTTTCGCTTTCCTACCAACCTTAGGCTACCACTATTTGTATCGAGATCGATTCAACGATTTAACTTCCCTGATTGTTGGACGCAATAAGAAGGAGATCGATTAACAACGACTCGAACGAACCGTGATTGAAATGGACTCCGAAATGGAATCAAAGTCAGAATAATCTGTTTCGCTTTCGTACCAACCTTCAACAAGTACTCGTCCTGTTCCTCTCTGTCCAAGTGACCGTTCACGGTCACGTTGCCGCTCAGCGCGTCTATGGAGAATTTCATTCCAGGATTGTTGGTGAAACTGTAAGTGACGTTTGCGTTCTGACCGATGTCCGGATCCGTGCTGGTTAACCTTATGACGAATGTGCCGATCTCCGCGTTCTCCGTCACGTTCACGCTGAATAGACGCGTGAAATGCGGCGGATTGTCGTTCTTGTCCAGCACGGTGACCAGCACGGTGGCCGTGCCTGTCAAGGGTGGTTGACCTTGATCGCGAGCTTCCACGACCAACTCGTACGAAGCGATCTGAAAACGAACGTTTCGTCGTTTCATCGTTGGTCTCGTCGTTCTCGGAAACTTTGCTCGCAGATTCGAGAGTAACTCACCTCTTCGCGATCCAGTTTCGCGTTCGTGCTAATTTCACCGGTGTCGGAGTCGATGACGAAAGTCTCGGTGAAATCGTTCACCAAATAATAAGACACCTGGCCGTTCTCACCGGAATCGCGATCCTTCGCCGAGACTTTATTAACGAACAACGGTGGATACTCGTCCTCGGGTACCGAGGCGTTGTAAATCGACGCCTCCATGATCGGCGCGTTGTCGTTGGCGTCGGTGACGTTTACGAGGAGCTGAACGACGCTTCTCAGAGCCGGTGTGTCCGAATCCCGAACTTCTATCCAGGCTTCGTAGTACGGTGCGGTTTCGTAATCGAACCCGGACGCGACCAACACCTGAACCAAACGAACTGTATCTTAATCGTCGTCGAACTTCGTGAAAAAGGAGTCAACGTCGACTTGAAAGGAGCGTTTATAAATTTCGAACGCGTGTACCGAGCAGGCACGTCCACGAGTAGGGGGAAACACCTTACGCGGCTCTCGTTCTCGTTCCACGAAATCGACGATGTCGCGAATGTCCCCCGTTTCTGTCGGACATCTCGCGAGACAAAAGGCGATACGCTAACTTTCACGGGAGACGTATTAGGCGTGGATAACAGGACCGAGAGAAGGTACACTTTTAGACGAACGTGTTACACGAGTATTGCACACAATCGTACGAAAGGGACGGTGGAAATTTCCACGAATTGGACACACTTGCCCGATGAATCGCGAGACAGTGTTATTTCTCCCAAAAATTGTCCCGATTTTCGCGCCGAGAAGTACGGTCACCGAGCGAGTCGAAAATAGGAATTGCAAGTGCTGGAGAAAACTCGGAGAGTTCGAAATCGGTATCGCGAATCAACAGGCATATTTTACGGACAAGAAAGGTCCCTGGAGGACCCGGACAAACCTCTCCTGTTTGAGGATCGATCTTGAGCGCGTCCCCGACGTTACCACCGGCCATACCGTAGACGAGATTGCTCGCGGTCCCGACTTTCGGGGTGGTAGCGCTCAGTTTGGTGATCGCTCTGCCCTCGGGCACGTCCTCGGGCAACGTGAACCTTGTGTTCATGGTTGGACGAAAACTGGGGAACAGCTGCCTCTCCCACAGATGTATGACCAAGTCGGCGGTGACGGATTGGGGCCTCGCGCCGCAATCGGATGCCTGGATTTGCAACTGGTACGTGGTCTCGTCGTTGGCCAACTCCTGCGTGGCCCTTATCACGCCGCTGTTCGAATCGATCGCGAACCTCTCCGCGTCCATTCCCTGGAGACGATAGACTATCCGGGAGTTCTCGCCGTCGTCGTCGTCCACCGCTTTCGCGCCGAACACGAAATCCCCTTTAAAGGTAGTAACGGTACAGGAGTGAGCAGCGTGTTTACATTCGAGTTTCTGTGTTATTCAGCCACGTGTTACTTAACGCGTTCGATCGCGCGCGAAATTATTAGCTTTTCGATAACGCCTTAAAAGCAACCAGCCACCGAGCTCGCCCGATTCCGTCTTACCTGGTTTGGTCGCGCCCGGCATGTACGCCGTGTACCTCGGGCTGGAGAACCTGGGAGCGTTGTCGTTCACGTCCTTCACCAGGATGGTCAGATTCACGGCCGAAGCGCGTGGTTCCGTAGGACTCGAATCTTGAGCGACCAACGTCAAATGGTACACGGAGGTTTGTTCGCGATCCAGAGGCACCAGAGTGAACACCTCGCCCGTGTCGGGGTCCGCGGTGAAGCGTTCCGATTTTTCACCGAGCAAACTGTACCTGTACGGAAAGTCGTCGGTGAGAAAACAGACGCGACGAAAGTAACGCGAACGTAGCGTCTCGATCCGAGAGAACTCTCTCTCTCTCTCACCTGATCCTCGCGTTCAGACCCTCGTCTTTGTCCGTGGCGTGGGGTTTAGCGACCCACGTACCGGAAGCTGAATTCTCAGTGACCGTCGCCTTGTATTCTTGCCTCGTGAATTCCGGACTGTGATCGTTGACGTCCAGCACGACGATCCTAACGATGCCCGATCCAGTCAGCGGCGGAGAACCTGCGGAACGGGTTCGCTAATCGTAGATTGATCGTTCTATGATTACACAAACGTGCTCTGCTAATCGAAGCACCATAAACGACAAGCGAACTCGAGCGCGTAAAAGGTCGTTCCGTTTATTCGAATTCGGTACTGGAATTTGGCCAACGCTCTCGATCGAGCTTCCAAACCGATCGACGAGTGTTCTTATTTTTTTTTCTTTTCTTCTTTCTTTCGTTTCGATCAAAAAACATAACCGAGTAATCGGGGGGAGAAAGAATCGACTACTCGATGCGTTTTATACGCGGTGTCGCGTTTCTCTCGATTCGAGAGAACGAGATCGTTTCTTCTCAGTGCGATACTTCGCTCGAAGTACGGTGTACTTCTTTAAAGTCACGTGGAAGCGTCCGATGTCACGACGCGTAGATTCGCTGGTGGCGTCGCTTTGTCGAGATCCCGATCGTCTAACGTTTAAAGAAGACAAATTACGATTTCACGAAGTATCAGCCGGCCGGTACCGTCGAGTTAATTGCGCCGCCTAAAACAGGCCATTATTCTCCGGGGGGACCCGATTTCTCTGATTGCAGCAGGTACAATGTACCCGCGGTGGCGTGGCCGTGGGCCACGCGCCTCTATAAGCGTATATCGTTCAATCACGTGGACCTCTCACGGGGAGGGCACGGGCACAACAATTGCACGGCACAATGGTGTGGTCCACCATAGGCGGCGTTCCCCGGTGGGCAATCCCACAGAAATATACTTTGGCTTACACTAGCGACGTGTTCTCCTTATACGTCTGCTTAATCAACGGGGACAGGGGGCAACGACAACAACCCCCTCTTCCGCCTCCTTTCTCGCGCATCGTTTTCTTATTAGTCACCGACACGATCGCCCTCGAGGAAAAAATATTGTTCCAGCTATTATTTATTTACTACCTCCGTTCGTTTCCACGTCTCCGAAACCAGCATCGAGAACGAGTCTCTCGAAAATTCGAGTTTCGTGAATGTTTTCCTGTGTTCGATTCCCGTTCCAGGTAGGGTTGCTTTTAGCAATCGTCGATCGCGTTCGCGTAGCGATAATTCGAGCTTCGATTCCTCGTTGCGAACGTTACCCGTACGCGAACCCTTCCCGCGTTCGAGTTGCTCGACAAAAGGTTTTTTTCGGAGCCTTAGTTAGCGCCCGACGAGGGGGACACACGTTTTCGGGGTGGACACCGATGGCGTACGCGCGATAGCTGGCGCACATACGCGCGACAGCCATAACGTGTATGAATAAAATAGGAATATAATGCGCGGGCGCGAGCAGGATCTCGACAGAGAAAGAGAGAGAAAGAGATAGAGAGAGAGAGAGAAAGATACCGGGCGTTTGGCTCGAAAGAGAGAGGCTCGAAAACGTCCAAGAAGCGAAAGCTGCCGCGGAAGGGGACAGAGGGGCGGGTAGGGGTGCCGGGAGTGGAGAGAAGAGGACAAGGTGAGGGAAGAAAGCGGGGGGTGGGGAACGAAGGGAAAACCGGGGGGTGGGGTGGGGTGGGGAGAAAGAGAGTGCAGCGTCGAGGCAGAGGAAGGCATTTGAGAGCGATTATCATAATCGCGCGTCATAACTCTGCGGGCTTGTCTACCTCGGCGGGGACCGATTGGGCCATCGGGGGCCCGATGGCCCGGCCAAACGTCCGGGGGAAGGGTGGTAGCGGTGACGGTGGCGGCGCGGCGGGGGCGAGGGGCACCCTCCAAGGGGACTACTGGCTCCTCCGTCGGAGGAACGAACGATAAAAAAGATTTCGACGAGGAACTGCCCACCGCTTAAAGAATCTCATCGAACAACCCACAAATTTATATCCAATTTGTATATTACCGCTCATTACTTAAACCCATCCCATATATCGTCCGTCTATTGTTTCGTCTATTGGTAGCTAGGGTGACAGTTCGATGCACCGCGTTCCAAATTGTTGGAGCGAATGCAACAATGATCTTAAGGGTGCCAGATTGCTCCGTATCGGCGCGGAAGGGTCGTACGCCACGCGGTCAATGGTTTGGCCGTTTCCCTTTTTTGGTTTTGCTCGTCAGTCGAGTTCCAAGTCCAGAGTCGGAAAGACCACAAAACACTGTCGTCGTTCACATCAAGACATATCACTATATACGCATTTCTTCGAACTTTATATCATACATTGACTGTACTACTAGATACGCGAGATCCCTACATATTACTATAATCTGAATTTTACAACAGAAATTAACCGCGATCGACTCGTATCACCTTTTCATTTCCAAGCATTCGTTGTAGCAGAACGTCTCGGGACAGCTGTCGAAACGATTCGAGCAACGTGGTACGATGCGAGGAAACACGTCCCGCGACGAACAATGAACGGACCGCGAGCGAGCCGAATTTTCTAAAATATGAAACAGTTTCGTGAATCGATTTACGATCGCGATTTCGCGTTTAAAAGGGACCCGATGCGTCTTTTCGACACTAGAATCACTTTTTTCCACGGAGCTCCGTCCTTCGCTTTTTGTTGCTCGAAGCGCCAAACCCAACATAATTAAGTCCTTTGTCCGCGCTAATTCGCAACCAGTTTACACAGAGGCTAAGACCGGTCAGCGCGATGGCCGGAAAAATATTCTCTCCGAAGAATACTGGCTACCCTTTGAATGCCAGCCTTTGTGCAGATCGCGCCAGGTACACACCTATTTAGCCGTTCCCCTAAAGTGCGTCCTAAAGGTCCTACAGGGAATACGACTCTGCGCGCGATTCCTTTGTCCTTTATTTCTTACGAACCTACTTTTCTCCTCGTATTAAATTTCCATCGAAATGTTTGTACCCCACTTAAACCGTTCGTCGCGATTTTTAACGCTACGCCGACCAAGTGCGCATCGAGAACATTTATAACGTTCTATTCTCGTTGGTTTTCGAATCGGGAAACGGTTCGATTTCGCACCTGTAATTGCACAGGGTAATTGGGTCAGGTGACCCACTTATCTAGACGTTTTCAATCTTGGGACTCTTGATTGTTTTAGGGTCTAGGATATCGTGTAAGAGAAAAATCACCCCAAAAATTGTACGTGTTTCTTTGATTGGTATATTTCTGTAACGCGTCGAAGAACGTATAATTTGTATCGTTGCAAATAACTCACCAGTGTCCATAGCCACGAGAGTGAGGGTGTATTCCGGTACCAGTTCTCTGTCCAGGGGACGTAGCAAGAATATGTCCCCGGTGCTCGCGTTGATACGAAACAAATCGGTGTCGCCCTCCTTCAAGAAGTATCTCACTTGATCGTTGTAGGGTGGTGTATCCGCGTCGTAAGCTTTCACCTGTGAAGCAAAGTGGGACACGGTTGAAAAAATAATGGTAAGAATCTCGTGCGAATCTACTCTCTGAAATTTGTACTAATTACCTGTATCACGAATCCACCACCGGGCGGTACCATGTTCTCCATTACGTGAGCCAGGTACGGCGAGTCGAGAAAGACGGGCGCGTTGTCGTTTATATCGAGAACGGTTATGGTTACTTGGGCGGTGTCACCCCGTGGTGTTTCACCGACTTCCGACGCGCAGTCTTCCCCACGAATGGTCAAATGGTACCTGGACTTGCGTTCGAAATTCAGGTTCTTCGCTACCCTGATGACACCGCCGTCCTCGGATATAGTGAAGTCTCGGTTGTCGTCGCCCATCGCGATGCTGTATCTCACCCTCCCGTTCGCGCCCTCGTCACGGTCCATCGCCGACACCTGGAATCCAAGAATCCCGGTATTAATCGCGGTTCGTTATCCTTTGTCGTCGTCATCGTTCCACCATCGACGCGACCGGACGCGCGCTGAGTTTACACCTTCGTTAAGCAGTAAATCATTTAGCGAGCGGGAGAGTCATCGAGGCAACCAGGCGGAAGGTTAAGGTTGATTTACACCTACGGTTCAATCACGAGACGGTCACGGCCTCGTCAAACATTATTCGATGCTCTTCAAACAGACCAATTCACACCGTGCGTGCTCGCGCGCTTCGCTCACTTTCCACCTCTTTGTGGAAGCCACGAACGACGTCGAGGTCCTGCAACGTGTACGCTTTAAATTACACGTGTCATTTCACCGACGATATTTAAACTTACTCGTGTAATTTCGTGTAACGCGTGAAACATTTGGGTATCGAGCTTTCGACGAGTCCCTTTGGGTTTCCTTCCATCGATTCCATGATCATTAATATCGGCTTGCTCGGAAAGTCGTTTCGTTTCTTTTGGTGAAAACGAAACACGATCTTTTTAGTAAACATTTTACTAAATTATATATTCTCCATTTTGGAAAATAACTTTCCGAACGACTCAATATTTATTCGATCGTATATTAGTTACTATTCGAGGTGTCCAAACTGATTGAATATTTCTCAATGTGCTTTTATTTATTCGAGTATGTAACGTTGATCGATCTGGGTAATTATAACAACTCTTCGAAAACTGATAGAAAAATGAAAGAAAAAAGTAACGAAATATTCTCGAATATTCGACCAGCTCTATTCTTCACTCCGGTCGAATAATTTTAATTTAAACAAGTAGAAGTTACTACTTGCACTTAGTAACAATCAGTGCTCGACTGATGTTCAAATCTAAATAATGTTAAATTCGACCATCATGGAGTTTAATAAATGAATACAATTTACTAAATTTAGGTCAGCCGAAAATTTGAATCGACGATCGAACCGTTTCTTCGTAGATTCACCTTCGTAAATTATTTTCCGCGAAGAGTGCCTCGACAACCTCGAACGCAATATTTACAACCGTGTAACGCGCGCGATTGCTTACGAGACCGTAGGGTAGAAAAAATGTACACAAACCTGAAGTACGCTGGCGCCGATGCTCGCGTTTTCGGCGACGGTAGCCGAGTACTGTCTCGGGTCGAAAACCGGTGAATTGTCATTCTCGTCGAGGACCGTGACAGTGACGGTCGTCGAGGACGATCTCGGTGGTTCACCGCGGTCTTTCGCGGTTACCTCCAAGGTGTAGTTTGACCTTAATTCGCGATCCAACGAGCCAGATACGCGCAGCAGCCCGTCCACGGTGCCCACGGTGAAGGGAAGGGTCGTGTCCTCGAGGGAGTACTCGACGTATCCGTTTCGTCCTTCGTCCCTGTCCACCGCCTTAATGGCCATCACCACCGTGTTGCTCGGGGCGTTCTCTATTATCGAAATCTTGGTGGGCGATATGAATTCCGGCGACATGTCGTTCACGTCCAGCAACACCACGGTGACCTGTCGATATCGTTGGTGATTTCGTACGATCGGTTTAATTCGAAAAAAAAGAGAAAAACATTTACAATCTCGAAAAAGCTCTAACGTTTGTGCAATGTTCTGTCGTCGTCGAAGCGGTACACCGATACGTTTCGGTACTCTGAGGTAGGCGCGATACGAGACGCAAAGATCGACTTGGTCTATCTTTCGTGGCTCCGGTTCTCCCTTACCGGAGAGCGAAAGAAACGTATCCGGGTACTAACCTCGTTATACAGATCGATCTACTAGCTCACGGCTAAATATACCTACGTTCTTTCTATCAGATGTAACTAGGATACCCTACTCACCGAACAAAGTCTTTAAAGTTACAAACGACACGTGCGCGTAACAGTGTCACAGCCGAAAGATCAATCTACCGGTCGATTTGAATAAATTTACATTCCCTTGTTTTCCACCCGTGGACAGAGTCAACGAACCTGCACGGTGGACGCCAGTGGTCGCGCCGGCGGCAAAGGACTGTCGGTGGCGCTCAGTACCAAATTGTACAACGGTTTCTGTTCCCTGTCGAGGAGTTTCCTGGTGAAGAGGGTGCCGTTCGCCGCCACACCGAAGTCACCGCTCTCGTCACCACCGGCCACCGCGTAAATCACTCGACCGTTATCACCGGAGTCGAGGTCCTGGGCGGCCACGGTCAGGATCGGTGTACCGATCGTGGTGTTCTCGACGATATCCGCCGCGTGTGGACCAGCCTCGAAGATCGGTGCGTTGTCGTTCAGATCCACCACGTTGCAGTAGACCGTCACGGTCGAGGTAAGCGCCGGGATACCACCGTCCGTTGCTTGGACCACCAGGATGTAATGTTGCACCTGGAAACGATCGATGAACTGTTGTTCAATTTGTTTTCAATGGGAATTACGAATCGTTTGGAATCAGTTTTGCTGGATGGAAAACATCGAAACGGTTCTTACGTTATTCGACACAGCGAAAATGGTTTCTCTGTTCGTGTGTATATGAGACTTTTGCACTACGAGGAGTTGGAAAGGTGTTACTCGAATTGAGGGGAACGTGAACAGGGTCGCGAGGTCTTTGTAATTTGTTATAGTACTCGTTTGGAGTACTGCTTCTGATATTTCACCCCGACTGTATCGAACGGATCCTGTGCACGGACGATTAATCGTCCTAATGGTATCTAATTAATCGTCGGGTCGATAACACGGGCTACGTAGGGTTTCTTGGTTGAAAAAAAATAATAAGAAAACAGACGCGAAATTTGTGTCGGAAATTTGACTCGTTTCGGGGGAACAGTTCTTTCTCGGGCCGAAGTTTCAGGGAAACCCTTTTGCTCTTGTTAGAAGCTTCCGCCTGTATCGGGTTCTCGTACGAGCCGTGCCTAGCCATTTCGCACGTAGACTAATACGAGTTTCGTGGAAATAACAGTGTTGTTTCTTCGTTTTCAATGAGCTCGGATATTCCCGAAAGAACCGTGAAACGCTTCTCGAAGTTTTGCAACGATCCCGCCCTGGATCCTGAGAGATCACCGGGATGATGAGGGGTTCTACAAACTGCCCCTTTCTTTATGCAACTCCACTCCCGTTCGTGCTTTTCCTGTTGCCCCTCACCCCACGTATCTTTCATTCGGTCGAATCACGACTAGTTCGATGCCTATCGTTTGTACGTATTTTTTTCTTTTTCAAAATCGATGAATACCAAAGCAGCGAGATACGTTGTACAAGTTTTTTTTCCTTTCTTTTTCTGCGAGGAAGCGCGAGATTTTTTTAAAATTCGTCGACATCTTAATTATCGAGCGAACAGCAACGGAGGATTTAACAATTACGGGAACGCGGCTCGAATCGACCAGTCGACCCAAACCACGCGGTCGTTTTTTTTTTCGTTTTTCAAATTTATGGAAATCGAAGTAGGAAGATACGTTGTACAATTTTTTTTCGGTACCGGGCGCGATTTGTTTTTAATTTATCCGTATTTTAATTATCGAGGAATCGAAACCGAGCGTTCAACGATTACAAGGACGTGGGTTGGATAGTCGACAGTGGAAAGAGTCGGTGACGCTATCGGATAGAATGTACGCGCAGTGTACGTTGGCCCGTGGTATAAGTATGGCTTGTCTCCTAGAGCGTAGACAGTGAACTGCCATTAAAAACGTCCGTTGATCGATCTGTCGGACTGTTAGCGCTAAACCCTAAATTCTAACGTTGCCTTCTAGTCGAAAGCTAATATAATAGGTACGCTCGAGCTTGAACGTAGAGGCGTGTTCATGGTTATAATCGTTGCCTCGGGCAGCTACGGGCGTTTTACCGTACGTGGACCTATCCTCTGTCGATCAGACCACCGTACCAAAAATCCTGTCGCTCAAACTCACGACAAGGAACGTTTAATCGTTCTTACGAGAGTTCTCTCGTAATTAATTATTCGACGAAATTAATATCGGACGATAAACGTACACCGTGACGTAAAACTGTTCCCTCCCGAAGATGGATTATCGTACGCGTCGAGAACACGTACAGGTGAATCGAACGTTCGTATCGTGCGTCGATTTTTAACGAGTCTAATCGAGACACCGGAAAAATGGCGATTTACGAACAATGGTCGCGCCTCGTATCTCAAGCAGCGTGAAAGTGCAAGCTGCGATATTTAAACGGGGCGCCTGATGCGGGCTGCTCGTAAGGCACACCGACGGTGTCTTCTCACCTTCGCGTCGACTAGGCTGCTCGCAATTGCCGTAGAGACGATTTGCAAATAATGGTCGCGTCTCATAATCGACCGCCACGGTGAATTCGAACGTCAACGTGAAAGCGAGAGAGACAACCCGTGAAAGCCATAAGTCGTCGAAAAATCGCCGGGACACGCGATATACCCTTTACACTTTCTAAATACCGTTGCACGGAGCGCTCGATATCGCCACAATTGATTGTGTTAACGAACCTGCTCGTAATCGAGGCTGGCCGTGAGCGTGAACACACCGGTGCTGGGATTCAGGGAGAAAACGTCGTTCGCCCAATCGGATATCAGCGTGTAGCTCAATTGGCTGTTTGGACCGTCCGCGTCGGCGTCCGTAGCGACCACTTGACCGATTCGACTTCCTCTTGGCATGTTTTCCGGTACGTCGAACGAGTACGCGGTGCTTTGGAACGTCGGGGCGTTGTCGTTCGTGTCTGTCACCTGAAAAAACCAAACGAGTACTTTTTATCGAGATTCGAACAACCGACGCGTACTTGTGTATCCAATATGATCACCGAACCGACTATACCGTGAAACGTTAAGGTCGTAATGTATTAATATTCCGAATATGTTGAATATTCATTGCAAAGTGGGACACGGTTGAAAAAATAATGGTAAGAATCTCGTGCGAATCTACTCTGTGCAATTTTTACTAATTACCTGTATCACGAATCCACCACCGGGCGGTACCATGTTCTCCATTACGTGAGAACGATAATTATGCAATCATCGCTTTTGGAAATCGGTGCATTGCACTGTAAACGAGTACTTTTGATTGCAATTGAAACAACGGACGCCTAGTTGTGGAAATGATCACCGAACCGACTATACCGTGAAACGTTAAGGTCGTAACGTATCGATATTCCGAAAATTTGGAATATTTTGAATATTCATTGCACCTTATGCAATCATCGCTCTTGGAAATCGATGCACCGCATATGAAACTAGTCCTTTTAATTTCAATTGAAACAACGGAAGTCTAGTTGTGAAAATGATCACCGAACCGACTGTACCGCGAAACGTGAACGTCGTAACGTATCGATATTTCGAATATTTCGAATATTCATCGCACGTGATGCGATCATCGCTCTCGCGAGAATCGGTGCACCGTACGTGTCGGGTTCTCGAACGTGTGAAACGTTTCGATTCTATTTTTGTATCAACGCGATTGGAAGAGCACGAAACGGTGCTCGTTCTAGACACTCGCGGGCTTTCAAACGAATAATGACAATAATAACCATCGCGATTCCGGATCGTTTGGTTGATCTTTCTCGAGACGGTTCCCCGATGATCACGCGAGCGCCATTCTTGGCCCGATCGAGGAGGGAGGAGAAAGGTAGCGAGTCAAGATAAACAATTCGGAATCGAAGCTGACGCTTCCTGTTCCCTTTCGATCGTACTTAACGTCGTTCTTGAATAAACATATTTTTGATCGGAGCTCGGGAACGACCGTGTCCGTTTCTCCAACTACGAAGCGGACTCGTGGTTGTCGATCTCGGACAATTTTAAGTCACAGTTTATATCGATCGTACATTTATCGAGCGGAAAATATTACATTGTTCGGAAAGTCATTTGGTGTTTTTTGGTGAAAATGAAACACGATTATTTTTAAAGTGTATAAACATTTTATTAAATTATATATTCTCCATTTTGGAAAACGAAATGACTTTCCGAACGACCCAATAATAAGGTTGTAAGCATCGAATGGATCAACCTATTCGCAATTGTCGATCGGTCCAACCTAAAGGAAACGGTGTAATTTTTCTTCGAGACTCTTTTCGATGTTTCCTGTAATTTAATTCAAAAGCGCGTATAAAATATCTAAAAGGTAGTTTCTCCTTTGTTAATCAAACATGGTAGAAAGTTTCCTGGAAATTGGCGCGCGGTTCCTCGTTTAAAGACACCCCTCTTGGCGCGTTTCGTTTCGGTAAGAAGGTTATCGTTGCGCAGTAGCGTACGAGCGATCGTACCGGTGGTCGATTCGGTGTAAGTCACCGTATTCGCAAATGTGGTCGATAACGAGTGGAATATTACGCGGCCGCGACACCCAGAGGTTTCGGATCAGTATCCGTCCGTAGCATTCCACGTGTCCCGTTCGTCCGTTAAAATTCCACGATGTGGGCCCCGGTGAGTTTCGGCGTACGGTTGGATTTTTCGCGTCGATAGCCCCTGCGCGGAATCGTATCACGGGGAACTCGTTCCCGTAAGTGGCAGGCTCTCCTCTCCGTAGCGATTCTCTATCCGGGGGAGGTGCGTGCCGCGGACGTCTCTCGATCGAGGGCCGCTCGGAAGTCGCCGGTGTACGTCCGGTGAACAGGTTTCCAGCGTCGAGTGGGATCGACACGCGGTGGCGGTATAAAAGAATAAAGCGGAGGTGGGCACGGTTTGATTAAGGAGGGTTCGGAGACGTTTGCAAAAAGTGACGGTTGCCCCGAGACGCGCTGGATGACGAGGAGAGAACCGAAAGGAGAGTAGAGACCAACGATGACCAAGTAGAAGAAGAAGAAGAAGAGGAAGAAGAAGGAGAAGGAGACGGAGGAGAAGAAGGCGAAGAAAAAGGAGAAGAAGAAGAGGAGGAAGAAGTAGAAGACGACGACGACGACGACGACGATGACGACGACGACGAAGAGGAAGAAGAGAAACGGGAGGAGGGAGACGAGGCTGAGGAAGAGGTCGACGACGACAGGAGCGAGAAGGAGAACGAAAACGGAGGTAGTGGAAAGAGGAGAGTCGAGAAGGATGAAAGTTGAAGAGGAAGGGGGAGGGAGAAGAGATTCTTGACGGAGGGAGGAGGTCGGAGGAGAGAAACTCTTCTAAGGTCGACCGAGAGGAAAGAGGTGGAGGAGGAGGAGTGGGTAGGGAGGAGGGAGTATAAGGGGCCAGAAGGGGCAGATTCCGCAACTGTCGGCAGCGGGCCTCTTTCATGGAGCCCCAAAGAGCCGAGCTATGATCGGGACTGGCATTCCTTTTGCCTTTAAGAGACCCGGATAGAATAGCGGACGGCGGCCAGCGAGAACCTTAAAAGAATTCCCAGCCATTACACGTCATAAGGATAATTTTTGCGATTGTCTCCGAAGGACTCTGGCCCGGCCCGGTCGAGCCTCCGCTGGCTACCGTGGATCGCCCTCCACCTTCGTTAAACGACCGGGCCGCCCTTCTTCGACGTTTTTTATCGCCGCGCAATCGTTTCGGTCCGCCAACGTAATGAATTATAAGGCGGAACGCACAGAAACCGCGTGATTCGACGTTACTCTGCCGACGACCGCGACCATACTTTGGGAAAATTCAGTTCTCGGTTGCTACACAATCGTTGGACGAGATCGTTCCAATCCGCGAGTCAAACTCGCTCCACGTGCCATCGAACCGGAAAACCGCGTACTTCGAACGTGGAATATTTCTCTCCTTGCAATCTTGGCTGCACTTGCACTCGCGATATCGTTCTTCACTCGAATCGACGAAATTTCAAACATCGGTAAATAAACGAAAGAAATTTAGAAGATGGATTTCACTCGCGTGGTTCGTACGTATTTTCTGGAAATTTGTAGAAATAAGTATGCAAGGCTATATCGATAGCGTTCGGACAAAATATTCCTAAAGGAACGCCTTTTTTAGTATTCTAGACCAGAGGACCCCTTAATACTTTGGTTTTACATGTCAAAAAGTAGACGGCGCTGGGACGAAGTAGTCCGTGCACGCACGACACATCCGTCAAAAGTATTCAGCATCGAGAGGGTCGTGTGTTAGAGAAAAAGAATTTCTGCAACTTTTGCGTCCCTTCCTCGAGAGAGAGAGACGAGGGGGGAGGGCTGGAGATAAAGAGAAAATTGTAATCCCGTACGATTTCTAATCGCACCTCTCCCAAACATGGCAACGCGTCCTCGAAAACAACGTTGTTGCGGTGGCGTGTCTCTCCCGTGGATCGATTTATCATAATTGTTAATTGATTCGATAATAATCAATAGTGGTGGAATAACGGTACGGTGGATCGTAATGGTCGAGATAACAGTAGCATCCCGTGTAATTACAGGATAATCAGGCTTCAACGGGACTCGAAAGAACTCGGTCGATATAGAAAAATCCTCACGAACCGTTTCTACGCTATTCTTCTCGGTGAACGACAGAACTCGCAGTCGAGGATCGCGAGAGGCGTGTTTCGTAACGATCGAGTGTCGTCTTCGATGTATCTGGCGCGCGTGCTTCGTTTCGATTCGATTGGAAAAGATCGGTATCGCGCGAAAAATCGTTAATGCAACGGTAACGCAGAAATGAACCGTGGCGCGAAACTATGCCGGTTTCCTCTGCCCGAAATGGTGAAAAAGGAAAAGAAGAAAAAAGGAAAAAAATAAAGAAACGATACCTGCACGGGACTGCTCGATCGGAACCGCAATCGCCGGATAAAAAATTAGGCCGAGCGAAGAGAGCCGAAGACGCGAACGGAAAAGAAATCTACCTGGATGGTTAACGTGACGTCGGTGTGTTGCAATCCATCATCGGCTCGAACTTTCAGGACATATTTTTCTCTGGTCTCTCTGTCGAGAGCCTCGGCGAGCGTCAGTTGTCCCGTGGTCGGATGAAGCTTGAACTGGCTCTCGGTCTCGTCCTCGGTCTCCTGGTTGTCCGTGTTGCCGCCAGGACGATGATTCGGCACCAGAGTGTAAGTCAGGGTACCTATCGTGTCCGGATCGAACGCTTTCAGGACCGTGACGACGGTGTTGGGGGGCGCCTCCTCGGAAATTTTGAATTTCCAGGTGCCGGGACCCCAGGTCGGTGCCACGTCGTTCTTGTCGAGAACCGTCACGCGAACCTGCAATTAAAAGAAAAAAGAAAATGATTCGTTTTCGATTCGTAGAATCACGATCATCATCGGGGAAAAAACGATCTCCCGGAAACCGAGAAATGTAATTTTTGAACGATTTGTAATCGCGTTCGATTAATTTTAATCTGTTTGTCCCTTGTCGGTCGATCGACGAATACGAGACGATTTTTCGCTAATCGAAACCCAGAAACCGAGAAACGTAATTTTTGGAGAGACTTGTAATCGCGTTCGATTAATTTTAATCTATTTGTCCCTTCTCGACGAATGCAACGAGACGATTTTTCGCTAGTCGAAACCCAGAAACCGAGAAACGTAGTTTTTGAACGACTTGTAATCGCGTTCGATTAATTTTAATCTCTTTGTTCCTTGTCGATCGATCGACGAATACGAGACGATTTTTCTCTAGTCGAAACGGTCATCGTGTTCCGTCCCGGATTTCCTGGTACTCGACGGTTAAGGCTCGGCCAGATCTCGGCTGGGTTTTCTATTCGGAACGTCTCGTACTTTTGTGCCTCAACTACTAAAAAAACCTCCGCGTTGAATTACATTCGTCCTCGTGTAATTTAAGAATCGTTGCGCGGAACATTTCCAGTGATTTACCCTTGACACGAATTATATTAATCGATCTCCCCGACGGTTTCGCGAGGGTTCGCGGTCTTAAAATCTGCTGAACAACCCAAGTGGTGGGGGACTAATTGACACGTTTCAATCGGTGTATTTCAATCGGGAGAAGTCTCATCTCGCGCCGCGAGAGGTGCGCGTTAACGATAAATCGCAACGAGAGGGTCCGGCGTTGGTTTTGTCGGTCGCCAGGATATAATTATGCGCAATCAATATAAATCTACGGGCCGTTGTTGCGTCGAAGTCACGGTATGCATGCGAAGAATCGTGAGAAAGTTTGTTTTTCGATCCGACTTGCGCGCATGTCTCATTTCATTAAATTCTCAGTCACGTCAGCGGCCAAGGTTTATGTGACTACCAGAAGCCAGTGTATCGAAACGGTCGAGGGAACGCTGGAACTATTGAAAAACCATCGTGCCAGCGTAACATCTCGATCGTCGAACTATCGTTCGCGAATCGGAAGTCTAATACCGTTTATCGGGACGAACGTTCCCGTACGGATGCATCGTGGAAATTATTTTCTACCAGACGAGCCTCCGATGAGAATTTTCGAACAATCATCGCCAACCATCGATCTATCCCTCCCGTTGTTCGTCTCGATGAAATCTTCCATGGAAATTTCATTCGAAACGTTCCAGGTTTGAAAAGACGTGATTCTATTTCCGCGATGTTCGTTTCTCGTCGAGTGGATACGTGAAACGTGAACGCGGACGACGTCTTCGGGAACCGAATACAGAAGGGCATGTGATTTTCGTGCTTACGTAATCCCTGGTCAAACGCATCGATCTTCCTAGTAATTAGTCGGACTTGGCCCGTCATTGATAAAGTGCGTGCCATCGATTATTGGTCTCGAACCGCCTAGGCGTGCCACGGAACGTACACTCGACGATGACGAAACAATAGCCGGTCCTGTGTCTCGCGAGTGAAACGCACGATTTCTGTGTGCGTCGGTTTCCGAACGAATTTGACTTTTTAATTATTTCGCAACGCCGGGCTCGCGTAGCCGTACGCTTTAAGTACCTTGACCCCGCTCCCTCCGAGCGTGATTAATCGTACGAAAATCTATCGCGTAAAAATTATAAAAAAGAAAAAAAAACGAAGAAGATTCCACCGTGGCGATTGAAACTTTTACCAACTCCATCGACGTTTCGTTTACACGTTGGAACGCTTCCGCGGCTACTCGAAACGCTCACGATGGTTGCAACCACCGCTCGGAGGATCTCTAACCTTCCAAATTCCTGTCTCGGTACCGTGGAACGTTCAGGTGTGTCTAAGACGGTTCGTCGGTTGATCATCGAACGGGAACAGTCATCGAACCCTCGTCGTTGTCGAGTACCGTCGCGGTGTATCGACTGTGGACGTTCTCCGTCGTTCCGAGGTATTCCACGATCCTCTTTGTCGCGCGGCCGTGGACAAGGGTACGCGTCTTAGTCGCGAATTTCGCGGGAGGAATGTCCGCGGGGACGGTCGCGTCATCGTCACGATCGGGGAACAAGGAGACGGGAACGGCAACAATAAGCAGACAAATCAGTGCGGTCATATAGCTGTCTCGGATAGAATATTCCTTCTTCTTTGCTCCTCGTGGCCTGGGCCCGGGCGAGAGGAGAGAGGAGCGAGGTATATGGGCGGTAAGAAACGCCCGGAGAGCATTCGGAGTGCAAGGAAAGATGGTATCTGCGTCAGCGCGGTCGGGGATCAGCGGATCGGATCGAGTCGCTCAGCGGGGGTTTCTTTGGGTCATGCACGAAGTGAGTCCCATTCTTCTGTTTCCCCCTTCGCCCTGCTCTGCCCCACGCCCCCTCTCCCTCCATCTGTACCGTCTCGTTCTCTCCCTCTCCGGCAACAACGCGTTCTCCCTCCCTCGTTTCGTGGCAGGCTTCTTCTGTCTTTTCTCAGGCCCCAGACTCCCTCGCTCCGCGAGTCCCTACCGTCTTCCTTGTTCACCTCCGAGCCGATACCGAGGCCCCCGTACCCCCCCTCTCTCACTGCTCCCTTCGAAGCCCCCTCTCGAACGCCGCGTCCTCCCTTTTACCGAACGGGGTCCTATGGGTTCTCTATGAGGGGTCGAACCACTGACATCGCCCGATTAATAACGTATCTTCGTGGGGGCCCCCATAGACCACGAAGACGACCACGACGACGACAAAGACGACGAAGACGACGAAGACGACGACGAGCCGGTGGACCTTAAACCTACGGAATTCTGTGTAACCACCGGGGACAATAAGAATATATATCTACTAATAATTCCCCGATGCTGTCCTTTCGATCTTTTTCCGGTTTGCGTTCCCGGCTGCTCGACGAGATAGAGATATTTGGTAAATCGAGTGAACAGGAGCGACAGCGTTCGAATCACCGTTTCTCTCGGAATTTTTGCATTTTCGTAAAAAAGGTTCGATTTTTCTATTCTCGCGTAGGGGGAAATTTCAAAGTCGCAGCGGCGACTTTACGTTTCCTACGGCCGCGCCAAGTTGAAACACGCCTGTGTCCTACGAGGGCCCCGGCCACGAGACTCTCCGTCGAGTTAATAACGCTCCTCCGAATGGATTCCCATAGGGTACGGCGCAGCTAAAGGGTACGCTGTAATTCCGTCTAGCGGCTGGAGACAATAAGATATATATCTACGGTTCTTACGACTAATAGCTTTGTTTTCTCGTGCCACGACACCGTCCGTCTGCGGACTGCTCGACCGAGTCGTAGATATGTCCACGTCGGAGCGAACCTCGCCGACGAATACTCGCCGCTCATGCCCGCGGGTTCAATTGTTTTTCGATTGTTTCGAACGCGCCGTTCCCATCCAGACCGTTTCTATACCATTACACCGTTTCTTAAATATTCACCGAGGGCTTCCACCCTTTGCGTACATTCGACACCATCGTCGCGAAATTTTAACGTTTACTCTTAGCTTCTCAATTATCTTCACTGCGTCGTATCTTTCGTTAAGAGCTGCGTACGTTCAACAGTTTGCACTCGATGCTTCTTTACAACCGGAAACCGACGCCTCGAGAAAATCCTCCGAGTCGTAAAATTAATCCGGAACGGAACATTTTTACACACTTCGCATACGTAATATTTCAATTCCAATTTCAATTCCAAACCACCAAGTTTTCCCTGATCGAAAATAATAGTATACTGAATTAGACCGAGGGTCTCTTCTCGAGTCCAAAGGGTTAAAGTCGTGTAAAACAACGTAAATTATTACGAGAATCTTTTCTCCGGATTTAAAGCATATTCTACACCGTTTCGTAACGTTGCACTGAATATCGTCCCGTACAAGATGGACTCTCTTTCCGAAAACGAATATTTCAGAAGCGCGTAAATTATTACGAGAATCTTTTCTCTAGATTTAAAGCATATTCAACACCGTTTCGTAACGTTGCACCGAATATCGTCCCGTACAAGGTGGACTCCCATTCCGAAAACGAGTATCGATCTATCGCGATAAAGTTACGGTGGAATTTGGTCGTGTTTCGTTTCGTCCTCGCGGTGGTACCGTGTGTAACTCGCGAGCGATCTGCGGGTGGGTGTGTGTGCCAACGAAAAGACGCGAGATAATTGGCGGAGAACCGTTAACGAGCGTTCGCGATTCCTTAATAAAACTCATCGAATGTAATCACCGGGTTGGTGTCCTTGATCTTCGCGGTGCCCGGTTATAATATTTCACACCGCGGCCGTGGATTTTCGTCCATAATTTTCCGCGCGGCGGAATTAAACCGAGCCGGAGGAACGGCCTCGCGAACCGGGAGCGTAATAAAATACAACGATCATCGGTCGAGGAACAACGTAACGCGTATTAATGAGCATTCCTTATGCACGGACGGCTCCAGATCTCGCAGCTTCTCTTATGTAACCGTCCGCGCGACCAGTTACACCGCCGCCGCTTGTAACTACGTATCTTTATTACGAGTGATATGTTAGTTAGCATACGCGCGCGGTTTTCGCATACTGCGAGCGACCCGCGAGAGGAATGCTCTACGCGTAACCGTGCGCGTATACATATATTTATATAAGATTCAAGATATATCGAGTTACCGTACGATTAACTCGTGAGTGGTGACGTTAAATTCTACCGCGACACTCCGCTCCGTGATAAACATACTAATTTATGCCCGGCCGGTGGAACACAGTAAACACGTTAAATTAGGAAATTCAAGTAGCCCGGGCAGTGTACGTTACACGGACACGGACGAACCCGGCCGGATGATGAATATAAGTCGATCGTCCGGTTTCTAGCCGTTCGTTTTGTCCCGCCGCGATCGTTCGTCCGTATTATTTTCGCTCCGAGCGATCGCGTGGGAGTCGGCTCGAATTTTTCGTAATGAGCGAACACCTCCTGCGCCTCGTGGAATATAATGCACCCCACCGATCGAGACAATTTTAGAACCATCCGCGCGGAAATTTCGGGCCACGGTTCTTTCCCCGTGCTCGTATTAGAAATCAATGACAGAGAACATCCCCGAACTTGTTTCGATCACCGATAGAGGTATGTTCCGAACGGTAATATTAACTGGGTATTTTATTTCCGCTTCGAATTCTTTTTCTAGCCTCTAGCCTGTATTACGTTACCTCGAAAACTAGCCAAAAGTAAACCATCACCTCCGGGACGTAAAAAAAAACCGATTGCTTTGTCCATCGATTTTACTTTCACTTTGAATACTTTTTCCAAGCTCCAGCGGGAGTTTCTTTCTCTCGTTTTTACAAACTCGACGAAACGAAACTATCGCTTTACTGGACAGTGAAACAGTAGTGTTAGAGTGTTCGTCCATCGTGTGATCTTACGTGAAAATACAATGGATCGAAGTCGAGGGTTGTTCGCTCGATATCGTAAAGCCGAGCGATTCAAATCGCCAACGTCATTGTTCATTTTTACCGATCGGAGCACGTTTCCATCCGCGGACCGGAGCACGCGACTCGAATCACGCTCGACCTTACGAAACGTTCCGTTGCTCGGTAGCGGGGAAACGGTTTTCCCGGCGACCATAAGCGGCCCGTTCGCGCGCACGGAAATTGCACTCGAGAAGAGAAGAGAAGAGAGTCGGGGGCCCTCGGTCCCGCGCGTCACGTTTCCCCTCGAAAGTCTGTCGCGCAAGGGCCGATGCACCTTGCCTTGCGCATATGGGATCCTGTGACGAGGCCGAGTTTTTTCCGCCGAATCGAGGATGTAATTAAACGAAAAGGAGAGAAAAAAAATTAAAAAAAGGAAGAACCACCGGAGGAAGGCGAGGGGTAGGACCACGAGGGGGGAAATACAAAGACACGCGTGCACGTACGTACACATACATACACATACGTACACACGAGTCGCGTATCGAGCAACAGCGGGGAAGCCATCGAAGTTTCCGTTGCGGTCGCAACGTTGTCGGGACACCGCTGCAGGCTCGCTTTGTTTTTCTACCCCCGTTGTTCCTCCCCTACGGAATCTCGTAACGCGGACTTTTCGCCCGATGCTCGTGGACGCACGAGGGATATTGAATTTATACCGGGTAGACGCTGCCTCATGCGAGATGCCTACGGTCGAGAGGCCGACCGCAGCTTGCGGGTTAAGTGTCCGTTACAGGAGGAATATGTCACGGAAAATGGCCGTGATGGAATCGGTGGTTCCTTTTCTTTTTTTTTTTTTTTCTTTCGTTTCTCCTGTTTTTTTTCTCTTTTTTTTGACCCGCCACACGTTCGGCGTGCACGACAGCGAACCCGGGAAGGCTTCTCTCGATTTGAGACGTCGTTCGTGCCCGCCATGGGAATGAGAGAAACGATGACCGTTTGACCGCGACGCCCTTCGGTGGACGCACGATGGAGGAGGGTCCTCGCTCCTCGTGTGACGAAAACTGAATTTTCGATCAGCCCGCGGATAGATTCTAATTCTTTGACGGGGAGTTACCGTGCCGTCGGGAATTTCAGATTTTCGTAGCACCTTGAGAATCGAACGGACGATTCGAGCAACGAATTCGAGGTGCGAATACTCGTGCTCTTCGGTCAATGTTCGGACGTGGTTCGCGAGAAGAACTCGTGAGTCGAACGAGACAACGTGGTACTGCAACGAAAGGGTTCAAATTGTAGAAATTTATTTAATTGATGACGATGGTTGTGAAACAAGGGTGAATAAAGTTGTAGGGGATACGTGTATCGAACGATGCAGTAGCAAGAACGAAACATTAAAGAAACGCACAATTCATGACTACGCTGACTACTCTGACTATGCTGACTGACTACTCTGACTATGCTGACTATCCTGTTCTCTCTTTACGCGTCACGACACGCTTCGACGATTTTCCAAAAACGACAGCTCTTCACTGCCAATTACTGCCCTGAACGTTCTTCTTTCGCACCTCGTATCCTCACACGTTCCCTTTCATTTTCACGCATCGCCACAAAATTTACGTTACGCGAGAGCAAGGTAACCGTTAAATCGTTCGTGAACGGTCGACATCGTTGGTAACTCGCGTCAGTGAATCTCCGGCGGGTAAAGTAATCGGTATTGTTTACGAGCGTGAACGATACAAGAAATAGTTACTTGGAACGTTGCGTACGTGCGATCCCGTCGAAACGGTTGCACCTCGCGTGTAAAGAAACTCGCGTAGAGAACGAGGGAATTTCGGTCGACGGAAACGTTTTCGTCGAAGAAGGAATAGAGCGATCAATGACCTAATGACGGAACCGATCGCACGACGGAAGAAGAAACAGTAAACAAGAAGCGCCGCTCGGTATTCTTCGTTTATACGGGTGTATCGAACGCGTGCGTCCTCGCATTATCGTGATAATACGCGAGAAGTTTTTTCCCCCTCTGAGAAATGTCCGACATACACGCCAAATCCTAATTTAGCGGGGCTCTTTCTCTCTTTCGCTCTCTCTCTCACTCTCCGCTCGTGTATACGCGGCGGTATCTCGCGCTGCACGAGCGGAGAGGAACGTCGGTTATAGGCAGGGACGTTCTTTGTGCGAGATCCGTCAGGGCGTCGTGATGGATCGTCCTTTTCAAAATCCCGACTGACTCTGTATTTTTATTTCGTGTCTTCGCGGAATTCGTTAAAATTATATTACAATACCGCTCAAACGAAGAGTAATGAATGCCCGTCGCCCCGGAGCGGTAAACACGCGCGCGTCCCGCAGCGGTGGTGCCCGTGGAAACGGTCTCGCGGCAAGGGAGACAAATTTCCGTTCGTAATTCGCGGGAAGCGCGAGAGGGCCGTGAAGGGCAGCAAAGACGGAAAGAATAGAAGGAAAGTGAAAGAAGGATCATTATCGACGGTAGTGCTCCCTTCTACCGAGAGTTCTCGTTCTGCTCGAATTCGTTTCATTCAGTTCCCAAAGGATCGAGCTGCGGGCGAGAACGAACTCGCACACCGAGGTAACCGTAATCGCGAGGGACTAATGCGCGTCCTTTGGCCAAATTCAAATCGGATCGGATGGAGGAGGCGGTGGAAACGAAAAGGGGAAGGAAAGGTCGCGAGGGAGGAACAGAGGGACGAACGAGAGGGGAGACTGGAGGAGGTGGTGGACGACGACGGACGGACGGACGGAGGGAGGGCGATGAGAACGGATGGAAAAAAAGGAGGCGGCAAGGTAAGCGGTGTGACGTGCGTGGAAGTAGAATAACGAGAGAAAAAGAGATACAAGGGGAAAGGGATGACGAGGTGGGGATTGTCTGGCGAAGGAACCTCTAACAACCTATGATCACGTTATTAATTGAAAGAGGACCGCCGATGCTACCGGTTACGCCACCGACTTTACGTGCCGTCTTATGGCCATGCGGCACCGGCACGAGGCCCATTTTTTAACGGAAACATTCTCGTCGATACATAAAATCTCGGACCGGCAGCCAGCCACCGGTTGAAAAAAAAGAAAAAAAGAAAACTTCCGCTGTCCGAGATAAGCGTGACTCGATAGAGCAACGTGTTCGATTCGCGGTCGCTGAAATTAAGCCGGTGTTCCGGTTCGATGCACCGGTTCGTATTCTTACACGTTGAATTGGTTCGATGCTTTCGTTCGTATTCTTACACGTGAGTTCGCTGCTTCGTACTCGTTGAAACAACGATGTCACGCGGTGGTACTGTTGGTAGCTAGAAAGATGTCACTCGGGCAGGAATCGTGTCGCGTGACACCTTCTCTCCTCCTTACGGTAGGTACATCGAAGGTGACGATCAGTTTTCGGGCAACGTTCGAAACAAAGGATCGCGATCGTGAAACACAAGTTGGAGGTTTCGTAGACGGGGGGTCGATGTTAAAAGAACGAAACGTTCGTTATTTACGGATGCATCGAAATCGCCGATCGGGCCGCAAGGGCAGAGAAACGAACGATCGAAGGGTCGTTATCAGCGCGTCGCGAGGGCCGATCGGTCGTTCGAAACGTTGGATCCAAAAAGGAAGCTGGTCACCGACGAAAAAGTGACAGCTCGCATACCGGGCATTTTTCCGATAACTGCTACCCTTTCCCCCCCGCGGATGGAGAGGAACGTGTTCTACGCGCCTGCACGCTCATATACGCGTACGTACCTACACTCGTGACTGTCGTGCAAGAGTTGTTCGACCGCCGCGTTCTTTTTATTCTCGAACGTCGCCCCTGCACTCCCTCCCTCCCTCCCTCCCTCCCACCCGGCCGCCCTCTGGCCGTTGCGTCGGCCTCCCGCTCTCTCCTCGCGACAAGGAGCGAGAGCGTCCACGGTCCGACGGAAAGGGAGAATGATAAAGGGAAGGTGAGAGACCGTGGTGGGGGTAACGCAGAGGGAAATAAAAAGAGCCGGGCAACCCTCACCGCGGCAGAGCCCTCTCTCTTTCGTTGGCACGAAGCGCGTGTCATATCCCACGTAAGTGAAGTGCATATACCCGAGCCCACGGGAGAGACACGTACTGCCATAAGCCACGTCCCCGCGTATAATTGACGCGACTTTCTCTCGGGAAGCTCGATATCGTCGAGCCCACCCGGTCTGAAAGCGCGTGCGCGAGAGCGACCGCGAGAACGACCGCGAGACCGAACGCGCGCCAAACAGAGAGAGAGAGAGAGAGATCGAGCGAACCAACCGAACGAACGAGCTCCTCACCGATCGAACCGAGCAAGGCTGCTCGCGATTTATCGCGCCTCTTCCACGATTCCGACGATCGCGAGGAGATCGGGAAATTAAGCCGATAAAACACGAGCCGGCTGTAGCCTGCCATTCGCCCCACGGATTAAGAGGTTAAACCGCGCGCGCGCGCGCGCGCCTCGCTCGTTCGTTGGTTCGCTCGCTCGCTCAGCGACGATTAAAATAAATCGACCGACCGGAGCGGCGAATACGAGCGTGGAATTGTCGCGCGCGCGAGAGACAGAGAAAGAGAGAGGGAAGCACACAACGTGTGGAAATATCGGTCGGCGTCGATTGCGAATACGCCGGCTTGGAATTCCGTTGGAATGCTACGAACGGAGCGTCGAGATCTCGGGTCGAGTTCGAGTTTGATTTCTCGTTAGAATATTCTTCGATCCATCGGTATTTTACGTTTTCTCTCGTATTTTACGGTCGCACGATTCGGTCACGGAGTTTCGTGAAATCGTCGCCCCGGCGATGACACGAGCACGGGACGAACATTGTTGCGGGGTATACGGGTCGAAGAAACGCGAGCGTCGGGGACTCGTGCAATTATCGAGGTAACCGATCTAATAAAAACGAGTCCCATTTAACGCGGAGGGTGGGGTAGAAGATCGGTACCGGGTTACGGGGAACACGGTACCATAAGTAAGTCGAACGTGGACAGAGTCCAAGGATTCTTTTCGGGGGATTTCTTCCGTTTCTCGATCGATAGAAGGAATCATTCGACGAAATTTTACTCCATTTTGGGGAAACGTAATATCGGAGCAGGTACGAGTACCCACCGGTAATACTCGTCTTCCGTGTTCGTTGAATCGCGAGAGGTGCGATTCGCGCGTATTTTTTCAACCGAAAAGTGAAAGTGTCCTTTTCCGCTCGAACGAAAAGTTTACCAAGGTTGGTTTCGTTTCTCGTACCAATCGACAAACGCGATACATTACTTGCAAAGATGCGATGAGTCGCATCTTTCGAGGTAGTGTAATCGCTCGATTAAAAATATCCTTGCCGTGATTTCGAATCGATTCGATCGCGCTCGAACCGGTCTCGGTTTGAGAAACCCTGACGTTTATCGAAACACGTACGCAAGTTTTGTCGCGGCGCGAAATCAACGGGGGAATACGAACGCAGTGTTCGAAGCCCGATTTTTCTTTTCCTTTTTTTTTCTTTTCAATTTTTTTCTTCTCACGAGAAAAGCGTGAAACATCGAGACGCGGCGAAGGAGAGCCGGCCGCATTGTTCTCGTCGTCTAATAAGTCTCGGAGCGAGACGATCGCGACGCGGCGTGCGTTTCGCCGGCTACGCCCTTGTAATACGTACGCGGCGTACGTATTATATCGGGCGCTAGTACGTTTCTCGCATTCGGGCCCCGGGGGGCTGTGGGCCGCGCGATAATGCACGGACATGCACATTCCTCGATTTTCTGCGTCTCCAATAACGTGGGTAGCCAGGGCTTATATTTGCGACCGCGACCCGCCGGCACGTGTCCCGACCCAGCGCGAGTTTTTGCACGGTCGATGTTTCGCGCGGGCTCCTCGATACAAACCGAGCTCCCTCGGCTCGACGATTTATCGTTCGCGAGTTTTTGCAACCGTTCGCTAACTTTGTACACTATTTGGTAGCTCTGGTTATTCCACGGAGCTGATTATCTGCCGCCCGATCAAGGATACCGAGACAATTCCGATCGCTTTCGCGATTGCTCGTACGCCGGCCGCTATTACCACCACCATCGTTGGAACAGCGACGTTCGTATTTGGCAAATTGTTTCACGATTACGCTGTCCTCGAACCAGCTCCGAACCTTGCCCGGATAACTTGTCTCCGTGCTGGTTTTATCGTACGAAGAAAAATTCACCGTTCGCGATCGATCAATAACCGGAAAGTACTCGCGGTAACTTTTCTTCGATCGGATGGATTTCGAACGATTCTCGTTCTCATTGAACCGATCGTGACTCAACGTTACGTTCGCGGACCGACGACGTAATTTACAGCGGAGGAAATTGAAAGGAAACGTTCGAAACCGGAACCCCGTCCCCGTGTCGAAACACGGTGAATGAAAACTATCGCGCGGTGTAACGGTCTCGACCCATCGTTTTTACCGAAACGCGTTAAGAAATATCTATCGCTAGCACGTAGCGGCGATACCGAGGCACTCGTTACGTACCGGGCTCGTAAACTTACAACTTGCTCCAATATACGTACGTAACGTACGAGCGGAGGGCCAATAGTTCGCGTCACACCCACTCCGATATGCATATTAAGCGGCATAAATTGTCATAAAAGGTTAATTGAAATTCCGCGAAATCTGATAGATAATTCGGCGAATGATATCACGGGTAGCCGGGTTCGTTGCCGTTCCGGTTGCGCAATTCTGCACGAACAACCGACCGACCGACCGACCGCCTGCGAGCGGTCGCGTTCGCGCCGATCGAACGTACAATGATTACGGAATTTCGTTCGCTTCGTACGTGGCTATTTTTAGCAGCAGCGATCGCCTCGTAGAATAGACGCGTTTCCACGTTCTACTCCATTATTCCGCTTCTCGGCGCGTTTGACGGCTCAAGGATATTCAGTTTATCGCGATAAATCAGGTCACTTTCACGATTAGGTACTCGACGCGAGCTATCGAGGATAATGAAGCGGACGGTCAATTTTCGAATCGCGCGCCCTGGGAAGGAGCGCCGTCTCGAACCGGGTCGGGGATTATCGGCCTCTCTCGTTTCTACCTCGTGTATCGGTGTGCGTGTGCGCGCGTTCTTTTTTTTTTTCTTCTTTTTTTTCTTTTTCGACGACAAGTTACCGTCATTAGACGAGAAAATCCGCTAATTTTCTCCGGTTCGCGCGACGCCGAGTCGTTGCACAGGTGGTTTCTTTTTCCGTTTATTTTTTTTCCTATTTTTTTTTTTTTTTTTTCTTTCCCCACCTAGCCGCGCCACCGGTCCCTGTCATCGGACGTGGAAATCTGCTAATTTGGTGAAATCGCGTGGCCCACGAGTCTATCATTACGTTTCACGTTCGAGTATCGTTTCTCTCGGAGATTTCACCGATTCGGGGTAATTAGAAAAATTGCTCCGATTGCGGCAACGCGCCAATTTTGCTATCGATAGCGAAGCCGAGATCGAACGCGTTCCGTTCGCCGATCGATTAATTGAAATCGACGCAGCATCCGTCGTTAATGATAAACTACCAGACTTTCCTTTGTTTTTTTTCTTCTTTTCTTTTATTCGAACGAGAGTGTCGTTAATGATAAATTACGAGACTTTTCTCCGTTTGTTTTTTTTTTATTTTTTATTTTTTCCAATGAGAGCGAATTATTCCTCCGATCGAAGTTCATTTTCCGCGAGACGTTGAAAGGTTCACCGTCGACGAAGCGAGTCTTCCTCGAACGCGAATAAATCTTCATTGTTAAGCGGTGTTCGAGCCACGCGGCGATGCCGTGTCCAAAAGAGAAGAGGACGGGACACGCCAAGGGGACGGGAGAGTCCGTGAAGCGAAAGGAAGAACAAAGTACAAGAGCGTAAATCATCGCGCAGGAAATGTCGAAGATTCTCGAATTCGCTTTCGCGAATTCCAAAGAGGAGACTCGGCCGAGTGGTGCGCCCGGTCGGAGGCGCGGACAAGTTTCCCAGAATCGATTCGTCGGGACTATCCGAACGGAATTGATCCGATCCTAATCTTCTTCTGGTCGTAGGAGAAAAAGGGGGAGAGAGGGAACGGTTGAAATTAAGCGGAAAAAGTTATCTCTACGACTCAATTAACGAGCACGGCCGGGCGTATAAGATTTCTGCGGCACACGATGGAAAAATAAAATCAACGGTCAGTCCGTGGAAAGCTGCTCGAGCGAGTCGGGGAGTGAAAAATAGAGAGAGAGAGAAGTTCGGAGAAAGTCCCGCCGACAAAGTTGCGGAAAATGATCCGGCCCAACGTTTCGACGCGTATCTCGTCCGAGCTTGATACTCGTCGCATCGATTCGCTCGCGTTTCGTTTCGAATTCACTCCGATCTTAACCGTGGATTGGTGTATTTTTGCCGAGCTCGGTGCACGACGGAGAAAATTCTTGAAAAACGAGCCAGAGTGGTAGAAAAAGACGAGACAAAAGGGAAAAAGAGCCGACGCGGAGCCGAGGGCCACGAGACGGGAACGCCGCGGCGAGAGGGGCGAGAGGCAGACGAGCCAGAGGACAAGGATGTAAATCATAATATGTAAATCCGTGTGATTTCGTTTGACTCCGGCTGGCTCGGATGACCGGCGCTCCGAACTGATGGCCACTTGGCGAGAAACTCGAAAAGGCATTCCAAGACTCGCGCCTCGTTCCGGTTCTCTTTCTCGTCGATGGCTACCTCTCCCTTCTACGACCACGCGCCCGTACACAACCTCTCCCCCACACCCACCCCCGCCCCTTTAACAGCCTCGATTTTCTTACTCGCGCGTACCCGTCCCAGGAACCACCGTTCTTCCCGTCGCGTCGAACGCGTTCCCGCGAAACCTCGAAAAACCATTGAGAAAACCGTGAACCGCGTCGTAAATAATCTTCTTCGGGCTTCACCTCCCCCTCCTTCCCCTTTTCTACCCGTCTCTGTCCTCCATTTGTATCTCTCTCTCTCTCTCTCTCTCTCTCTCTTTCTTCTCTCTCTTGGACCGCATAACGCGCGTATCCGAAGATTTTCGTTCCGGGACCCGGATCACTGATTAGCGATTCGCGCTGATCGCCGATTACGGGTCCCGGTAATTACCGCGGACTCTTATCACGGGTAGCCAATCCAATAAGAAGGTGGCCCACTTACACAATCTATCCTCCTCCCCCCGGGGCCTACCTCCCCTCTTCCTCGATACCTGTGGCCCGTGCTTGACCCCTTATGTAATCGTCGGCCTCTTACCAACGATCCGCTTTTGTCTCGAGCCAAAGACACGGCACTTGTTGCCAAGCGAGCATCCCCGTCCATTTGTCAACCCGATGCAACGGGGTCGCGTTCTTTTACGGTTTATACATTAAGGTTGGTGCACACTCGCGAAAACGATCTACGCGCTATTATTGAAAATAATTCTTTTCTCGCCTTTCGTTATTTTTCTTTTCTTTTTTCGTTTTTTTTTCTTTCTTTCTGGCGGAACAGATATCGACGAAACGATGTTTGCGTCCACGGCGAGGGCGCGCAAGGGTTAAATTAATAATCGTTCGATGGGATATCGCCGAGTCATTTCGCTCCCGTGAACGCCGAAAATCATCGACGGACAACAGTATCATAGATGTCTTATCTCTGGGCTAGGTCTACTCCTCGTCAAGGGCGGCCAACAGGCTTCCAAGCGTTATAAATAATTTCCTGGAACCAATTACCCGAAGATAGAAGAGGGCTGCACGCGCGCTCGCTCGACGAGCCGAATAGTAAACGCGTTTCGAAGGGAAACGTTTTTGTCCGTGCACGATCGGTAAATTATTCTCCAACGGAATTAATTCGCGACTCGCGAACCGGTCGATCGAACGAACGCGTTATCGAAATCGAGCCAACGATTACGCTTCTTCGAACGTTTGCAATTCCGTCACGGCGGACGATGTTATTTAATTTACCTTGGTAATTTTCGTATCAACGGAACGATTTATCCGGTTACCGAGCGTCGAAGGTTGGGCCGCTGAAGGGCTTCGAGTACTTGTACGGACTCGTACGTGGCTCGTAGCCAACGCCTCGACCAAGGACAGCGTGGAATATGGAATTCAATTCCGTTGCGCGTAAAAAATTGTCAGAGTCGTTAAGGTTCGTTCGAATTCACCGGCCGGACCGTAGCGAAATCGAACCGTATCGATCCGTGGATCGCGAATACATTCACGCGCGACAATTTCGCAAACGCGCGTCGATTCTCCGGGAAGAAATAAATCTCAAGACGAGTTAGCTTCCGGACGCTCGGAAACTTCGATGCAATTGTCGTTGAAAAACGATAGATGGCGGTGGGTCGTTGAATTTTTCTATTTTTCCCCCGATTTCTTTCGAAATCAAACGTCGAGGATCTCTCGTCGGAGAGAGAAACGGTTCGATTCTTTCGATCGTTGAACGCGTTTTTCTCTCTCGGAAAGTGCAGCACGCCGATAAAGAAGTTACAAGAGTAGCCCGCCCCGAAAAAGGTAGAAAACGACCGGGATCTCGTTCGGTCTCGATCGAACGATTTACGAACCGATCGCGGAATAAATATCGGCCCGGCGAGCACGAAGCGGACGAAGATATCGCACGCGAAAACTAGCGTCACGTATCGAGAGGCCCGATTCGAAGAGCAACCAACGGGGCCCGAGCGCTGCGGTGCTCCCGCGTGAAACTTTTGACGCGGCGGCATCGGGAACGGGGCGCCCCCTCTCCCCATCCCTCGGCAGCAAGAAAAAAGCGATACGAGGAAAGCTCGAACGGAGTTATAATCACCGGTGGGGCCCCGCCGGTCTAAAGGCCCCTCGCGTACGAAACGCAGCGCACGAAATTCGGGCTGTCAGGTTGCAAGATGCGTAATTAAATGTTGCCGGGGCGCGGAGTGGAAATCGCGGTGGCGCGCTCGCGCGTCTCGCGCGGCTCGCGACCGTTTGGTACCGTGCCACGCACACCGGCACGCACACAGGACCGTACCGCGCACGCGCACGCGCACGCGTCTACGCATACGGTTACGCGCAGCGGGAAAAGATAAAAAGCGGGGAAGGGGACGTACGGTGTACAGTTTGCACGGACTCGCGTGTCGCTCGTAGCCAACGGCTCGCATAGTCAAAGGCAATATAAAAGCTATAGAGTGTGGAATTCAGCCTCTCTCAGCTTGAGACCCGGGGTCCGGGGCTTGACTCGCTTCTTCGAGACTCGATTCTCGAGACTCTCTCTCTTGAGAGAGAGTCTCGTTCGGGTTGATGGTGGAACGAAGCATTCTGGTTCCCGTCATGCTAGCCGTAGGCTTCGTGCGGACCCGACCGAGGAGGCTCTCCTCTCTCGTCTTCGCATGCTTGGAAGTCGGTTCACAGGCGAGCGGAGCGAACGCTCGCTCGCTCTCCCGAGCGGTGGCCTGCGCCGGGACAGGAGGGATCCTCTCCTCGGGCCCGGCTGGTTCGTTTTAAATTGATCGACGACCCACCGTCCACCCGTATCGTCAAAAATATCGAGATTTAAAGTGGACGAATAGATTACGACGGAATGTCTCGCGCACCGCGATCCTTCAAAGAATTCCAACCATTTCTTTCTTACTTCGGTCTCGGTCCTTCCTGCCTCCTCTCGCCTCCTCGTTCATCGTTCCCTTCCCTCTTCGTTGCTCGGCTCATTTTTTTCCACGCTCGTCTCTCTTCTCTTTGTCGATATCGACGACGTATCTGCCTCGTGTCCGATCGCCACGGACGCGTTTAATTCCCCCGTTGGATCTTTGTTTCTTTATTTAACACGAAGAGCGGGAGGTGAGGGCGGGGGGACAGAATTTGAGGTTTCTGTTCGTCTCGTTTTACCCGGGGCAGCTTTAAACGGAGCTGTTCGTTCGTGGAATTGATCCGGAATGCGAGAAAGTGGCGGACGTCGGGCCGAATCGAGCGTCCAGGAAATTATCGGGTCATTCCGTGAGCAATCTGTCGTTACTTTTCTTAAACTGTTTGCGATCGTGTCCGATGATCCGGAATCGCCCAAGGGGGCCCGCCGATCGCTCGCTATTTCGATTTCGAGGGCTCGTGCAATGCTTGCTCGCTCGACGAAACGACGACGATAATTCTTTGATAATTCTTACACGTTTAAACATCCTCGCACCTGTATTTACCCGACTCGGCGACAATTCGAGTTTCGGCCCGGTCGTTTCGTCGCCTCGTTCAACGTTTGTCCACCGTTGCTCGTCTCCTACGTTTCACAGTGGATTGTCCTCGTTAGTCTCGATTACAGCCTTCGACCCTTTTCGTTAGCGACAGAGTCGTACGCGTACCGGTAAATTAATCTCTCGGTTCGTAAATTCCGTACCGGACAACAAATTGATAAATACGAACCATTCGTCTTGCGTCGTGCTTATTAGTTACCCGACTATCGTATCGGTACCACAAATTATCACCGCTGGGATATTAGTGTCCCGTGAGACGTAATTTTTCTCGTACCGTTGCTCGACACGGACGTTTACTATGATTAAATTCGCGATTTATCGAAGGTGTCTATAATACGCTCGAGAACAAAACCCCTCGCGGAGCGGGAATCGAGACGCGCGCCGGTCGCCGACCGCGATTAGCTCGCGGACGCGACGGAAACAAAAGCGGTGGAAAAATGTCGCTTTTCCGTGGCGCCACTTTCTAAACCGTGCGTCGGTATCGTTGGTTTATACAGAGCGCGGATAGACCGAGGCGGGGATATTAGAAAGGACGGAATGATAATCGAAGGTCAAGTACTCGAACGCTCTCGATACCGGTCCAACGAAAGCGGGTATATCGTTTACCGTTACGCGAAACCGACCGAAAGAAAAAAGAGAGAAACGAAAAAATGAAAAAAAAAAAACGGAAAATAAAAAAAAAAAAAATAAAATACAAAACCGAAGAAGAAACGGAGAAGTAAAGGATCCCGAGCAATATCCTCCCGAACGGTGGAGAACAATCGCGATAAATTTAATTATCGGGCCTCCGGATCGGTCGAAAGTAAAAAGGTTAATATTGGCCCCGGAGGAAAGCGAAACTCATCGATGAAAACGACCGCGAATCATTTCGACACGGACGAACAAACACGAACCGTGTCGATTAATCCGTGGGATAAGGGGTGGGGTACGGAGAGAGGGAGAGAGGGAGAGAGGGAGAGAGGGAGCCGGAGGACGAGGAAGAGAGTCCACGCGAGAGAAAACAAAAAGGTGGGGCGGAGGTGGATTGTGAGAGAGGGAACGAGAGATCTCGGAGACGAGGACCGAATCGAGAGCGAATCGCGTTGTTGGCCGCGTTAATTAACTCGGGTAATCAATGGCCGCCGATAAAGGGAACGATTATTATTGACCGCGTCGCCCGGGTGAAATCCCGCGCAGAAAGGGAGAGCGTTAATCGGGACGATACAGTTTCGAGCGACGTTAATCGCCACGAACTCTTCGTCCTCGTCCTCGTCGTCCTCGTCCTCGTCGGTTCGATTCTCGATCTCGGCGTGTCCGTGCCGGTATATAAATCCCGCTCGTAATTATGTGCAAAGTAACGACTTCTAGGCGTCGTTTTAACGTCATAAAACGAACTCGTAAATATTCCACTGGAGTGTATCCGAGCCGACGCGATCGGCCGTTAAGTATACGCGGTTTCCACTATCGGCGAACGTTGGCCAACGTTGACGCGCGTTGGATGAAAAAAACGAGAGAAACCGGGAAAGAAACCAGCCCGCGAGTCCTCTTTCCCGTGAAAAAGTTCGTTAATAACGAAAAGGTATCGTCGTTCCAACTATCCCGGTGACTGTCGTAATATTTCGTTGTCTCGAGGCACGGAGCCGGGACTGACTCTCCCGAGGCACTAAACCTGCTAATCGTTGGCGTATTGCATAGAGGAGGAGGAGAAAAGGGGGTAGGCTCAAAGTCGGGGCTGTAAAAGCGATTTTTCACCGCGATAAGGATTATTGTTATTTGTACGGTACAGGGTGACCCGCTAGAAACTACCGTCGTATCTTCGCTGTTAACGATAAGACGTTTACAAGTTTGCAAGTCGCGGTGCAAGGTGTTCCTCGCGTGCATCTCTCCTCGGGAAGGAGGGCAGATGCCAGGTAGCTGGAATATAAAATTCCCTGTCTCTCGAAGGTAGAGTCGAACGTTCGCTTCTTCTTTCTTTTCTTTTCTTTTTTTTCTTTTCGATTCACAAAGTAGAAATACCCGGATCGTCTCGCGCGCAGAATCTCACCACGTTTCTCGAGCAACGAGTCTCCCTCTCGATTCGCTCGTTCGGCGGGTAACGTTGATTTTTCGATTTCTGTTATCCCTGGAGGTACCTCCAGGTATCGTCGCCGCGAGATTCGTGTTACGCGAGGTCGGTTCGTCGTCGAGAGATGTTCCGTTCAGATCCCGCGGTGCCAGAAAACGGACCCGTTCGGCTCAAGGTTTCGAAATTCTGTTGCAATACGACGCGCCACCGACGCGGGTTACGTTCGCACAGCCAGTGAACGTCTCTCTCTCTCTCTCTCTCTCTGTTTCTCTCTCGGTGACGAATAAGAAGGTAATCGGCAGTCCTCGCGGACGCGCGCGAAACACGGCTGGATGTCAAACGACGACAAGGCACGCCGCGGCGGCTCTCGATGTTCAGCTTCTCGCGGACCGTTTTCCAAGGCCTCGTCTGCCAGCACCGCGAGGTCACCTTCGTTGGCTCATGCCTCTTTCAGGTCTGAAAAGAGGTTCGCAACAATGCCAGTCCGCGCCTGCTGTATAGCCTCTTGAGCAAGAAACTCGCCGGTATCGTCGTAGCCTCTCTATCCGCGTTTCTTTCGTTCCACGTCTGCTCACCTTTTCTCTGTCTCGCTCGTCGCGTATACCGGGTGTAAAAGTGCTTTTTGCGGTACCGAGACCTGGACGTCCACCGCTTCGATCCATCTTTATTTCGTCGCGTCGAACGCGAAACAATCCTTGTTTCGCGCCCCATTAATATCGTCCCCCTTTTTTTCCCCAAGCGCGACGTTCTTCGACGAGAAACTTTTTTTTTCTCGCGACGTCTTATCACGGAGGTTGTTGGTCGCTCTCGGTCGAATTTCAACGAGACTTTTTCGAACGCGATCGTCTACGATTCAACCGGTTTGTCACTGTTCCCTTTTATTTATTTACACTTCTTTCTTTCGCGCGCCAGCTTTCTACAAGTCGAGCAGCGGTTCACCGAGAGGTGTTACCGCAAAACTTGCACTTTCTTGTTTCGTTTTCGATCATTAAGCGTACACGTGTAATTAGCGTCTGGTTTAAGTACAGTCGCGCGCGTCTGTATAGATTTTTGTCGCAACGGTCGGGTTTCGAGAAGTTACGACAAACGGGTCTCGAACCGCGACCGTTGCTCGTTACGAACGACAACCCGACGTAATATTTCTCGCCACCGTGCACCATTTTTAACAGATGGTACAGCACACCCTCGATTCTGCGACGATCCGACCCTTAACTTCCGGCTAGTTCTGGTCCGTGATTGTGGCTCGGTATTAAACGCGTAATAGCGCCGGCGCCGTTGTTACGATACGTGATAATCACATAGCGCCGAAGATCGCGGAATTTGCCCTTTCTTCCTCTCCTCGCTCGCGATTCGCTCGCCGCGTCTCGTCTCGAGAGGGCTCGTCAACAGTGCACTCGATGCCGCGACGCGTATTCTTCTTCCGTTAAAAGCGTCTCTCGAAATCCTCGGCTGCGTTCAACTTCTCCACGAATAGTATTTCCCCCCGACACGTTGTATCGTCTTTGACACTTTCCATCGTAAAGTTCCAGTATCGAAAAATTGCTTCGCGCTTTACGAAAAAATAATTCAAAGTATTTTACACCATCAACACCGAAGAACTTTTTCCCAAGCTCATTGGAACAGAAATAGAGGGTCTCGCGATCTTGTGTTTAACACTAGATGTACCAACCAGTGGAAACGACAGTTTGGAACTCCTTTTCCAATGAAATTTACTTAAAATTCCACAGAATACTTTCAAATGACGATTTTCTCTATTCTCCACGTACAATCAATTTCCCAAGTTCCTTCTTTTCCTCGATGATCGATTCTCCCGAAAGACACGCAAAGTACAAAGATACAGTGAAATCTGTCGGTAGCTCTAGTGTGAAAATCGTTAGTTAAATCGTTAGTTGAACAGTGTCCCAATTGCGGACGCGGTGCCCTTCGATACCGAGTCTCGCGTTACGCGCGCCCTTCGATGTCCGCGAGACGTTTACGATAAATCAGTTTTTTTAGTGGCGTTGAACGAGCGGCGCTCGTCGAGTGGGAAAAATAATCGGCCGTTTCGGGAAACGGAAGGGACAGGGGGGTATGGGTAGGTAGGTAGGGGGGTAGGCGGTGTATATTCGTATAAAACGAAACGGAGAAACGGTGATTTACAGTTTGAACTCCGATATAAAGTTGGTTTTACAGCCGCGATCCGCCGCGGGCCGTAAAGCCCCCGTGTCCTTAAACCGAACGCGAGGTTCAATCCTTTAGCGAGGGAACGGCCCCCTAGCTCCCGCATTCTCCGCGTGGCGCGTTAGATCGCGCGCGGTGCTCGCGGGTAGCGGCGGACGTCGTCTCCACGGGACGATCTCTTACACCTACATGGCCGACTATTACCGGAGGGCCGCGGAACAATGCTGGCCCACGGTGTTCGGGCTAAAAGCAGGAATAGTAATGAACGTGATTGCCGGTGGACGTAAGAACTCTTCGTATATAACAATTACGCGCGCGCAAGGCGGACGCGAGCTGAAAGCAAAACGAGCCTCGCCGGAAGACCAGGGTCGTCGCTCGGCCCCGTGGCCTTGGAGCCCACGGAACCGTTTCTGGCCGAGTCAAACCTTTCTCGATGTCGCGAGACCGACGAGAATTTCGCCAACGAAACAACCAACACCCTACAACTATACCAACAACCTATCGTATTCGATGTATCGACGAACGACGAAGAGAGATCGTCACCTTTGGAAATTCTTTCGAACGCAACATTTTCGCCCAGTTAGTTTCCTTTAGTTCGATTTTCGAAATTTTTAAATAGGCCCGCGTGAAATCGTTTCATCGATCGCGAGATCGCGCCCAGTTCGTTCCCGAGCGTGGAATCTCGACAATTACCCGCGCGGCTCGGTTTCGATCGTGCGTCACTTTCTCGCGCAGGAGAGAAGTCACCGGCCACGAGTCCATCCCTGTCCGTGCGCTGGCTCGACGATTAATATTCCGCTCGTTTTTCTTTCCGGGGCCAGCGTTCCGCGTGCAACTGTATCGCGAAACGTCGCTTCGAGGACGGGGACGAATCTCTTCGCGCGATCGCGTCACGGAGTAACGGGGATTCGGTTGATAAGCGTATTTCGTCGTTTCGTCGTGCTCGTTTTTACACGGTCGACGGAACGGTGAGCCCTTCGGGTTTGTTCTCGCGTGGTTCGTCCACGTGTCTCGTTTCGCGAAGCAACGTTCGAAACGGTGCCTCGTTCGTTAACGTATCCGTAGTTGTGAAACGTTCGTAGGGATTCGAACATCGCACGGAATGGAACTTTGTACGGAATTCCCGATTATTTCGAGTAAATCGTGAAATATACGCGAATCGTAACCACGTGCACGGTTTCCGGTGGAAAGACCAGGCGCCTGGGAGATACTTTGGAATCGATTCCGGTGGTATCGCGATATTTAAACGTCCACGTCAGTCACGAGGTGAAACGCGTGCATCGTTGCTCGACGCGTGGAGGAAACGCGGATCCAATTGTCGATTAATTGTTCGCGATAACTAGCGCGTTACTCGTTGAAGAAGTCGTAGGTAGCGAGCGACGTAAGAAAGAACAGGTGGAACGAACCGGGGGTCTCCTCTTGCCCCTGTGACGTCCCGCGTGCCATCGAGCGATCTACGCACAGTAGAGACGCGACATTACAGTCTCATCGTAAAACTCTATCGCTTGGTTAAATTCGGTCGTAAAGTACACCGGAGGTTTCTATTCGATGGAAGCTGTTCTCGGAATCTCTCGAGCACCTGTATCCACGAAAGAAACGGGTGCAATGTATCATTACCGAAGATATCGAAGCGTTTCCAGCGGGACGTCCCCTAGGAATTTTATTCCATCCTTAATTCCAACCTACGCGACAGCTAATATATCGTAATAACGATGTTGACGCTTTACAGGAGTTGGCTGCTTCGAAGAGGGAACCGGCCGAAATACATCGGTAAATACAGAGGAAACAAGATCCCGAGGAAACTGAAGAGAACAGCCCAGGCGCAGAGCGTGCTGATTGCGAGGGAGTTCGAGGCAGGCCCAAAGAGAGAGTGTCAGCCAGCAAAAGACGGTTAAGGGAGAAGAGAGAGAGAGAGGGAGAGAGAGAGAAAAGAAAAAAAAGAACAAGGAGAGCATAGAGAATACCCTCATTAATAAAGGCTCCATTTTGAAGGTCATCCAGCGGTAGACACAGGGCGAACTTTTGTGCAGGCATGAATTAGAGCGCCGCGAGACAAAAAGCCTCTCGGTAAATGTGCAATCGGTACAATGGCGCTGGCAAAGCATTGTGCCCGCCGAGACTTTCGAATGTAAAACGAAGAGTGCGCGCGGCAGGCACGTTGAAAAAAAGAAAGAGAAAAAAAAAGGAAAAGAAAAATCCTCGTGGTGCGTAATACTCGCAAAACGGACTAATTTCACGAGCACCGGTGGCCAGCATAAAGTGTATCGAATGACGGTCCCGCGAACCCGAATCCTTCGTTCTCTCCCCTGGGGAGGGATCACCGTGCTTCGTGCGTCGATGGACTCGGAGTCATCGAGTCGACCAGTACCGAGAAGAATAACGTAGCGACACTTGGAAGAGCGATACAGGGTCCAACTTTATTTTTCACGAAGAAGTAACGTCCACCTGTTGTTCCAACGTTACCTGTATCGAAGCAACAAAGTCCAGAATCTTCGAAACTTTCGTTAATTGAATCCCGAACTGTCCGTTCGAGCCTCGAGAATATTCTAAACTCGTTCCCTGGTATTTCTACGAGTATCGGTAACGCGACACCGCGTACAACGGTCGTTTTGATAGCGAAATAAAAATAGAAGCGCGAGATTTCTATTTCGAGGCGCTTTCGAACGTACACGAACCGGGAGAAATAGCAACGGTAGAACGGGGTGAGAAGCAGGGGGTGGGGGGTTGAACGGAGAAAAATTTACACGTGTTTACACGGTGTTTGGCGCGATCGAATAGCTACGTTTGAAAGATACAATTAAAAGAAGCGGGAGGTGGAGAAAAAAGGCGAGAGGAGTCGAGCGACCGAGTTGGGCCCCGCCCTCTCGGTCCTTTCGGACCTCGTGGACCCCGCGAGCGAGAAGCGGTCTAGTTCGACAAACGTTTTCATTCAGGGACTCGGAGCTGCCAGGGAACGATTTGTCAGCTCGCCCCATAAGTTCCTTTTCTTTTTACAAATATATACTTTTAGATTGTATATTCCTCTCGTATACACCGTGAGCTGAAATTCAGGATACAAAGGTTTCACGTTGTAGCCGTGATCCGGTGCCATTTCGTTCCAAGGAGCAATTCTCTGATCATTTCGCGCGCAATAATTATCGCATACGAGGGCAATGTTAACGCTCGATCCGGGTACTTAGAAAAATATTGAATTTATGGCTCGTCGAACGAAATCGTTCACGAGGGGTGGTATTACCGCTTCGATAACCCCGTAAATATTCACTCTGGGGTACATTCGTTCGCAGGAATATTGCATAATTCAAAGAGAACCGTACGACGCGTTATTCAGATTTTCCCGATCGTTTATATGTCTCCCCCGTGGAACGACTTCGTATGTTAATTCCAGTTCTCGGTGAAAACGGTCGTCATGGAGGGCTAGTCGCGAGCGATAGGCCGTAAACTAATCTTTACGACGCTAATGCGTCATAACACTCCTGTTTAGAAGACACGTACAGGCTAGCGGTGCAATCGAAATCTTCTCGAGGTCCAATAAATCATCGGTGGCTCGCGAAAGAATAACGTACAAGGAAGTCAGCGTCGTTTCGTTCGCGGTAACGGTCACCGATCTGTGCTTGTTCGGCATTTTTATAGCGAATCGCTTCCAAGACGCGACACCGGCAACTGGCTCGTCCAGCCTATTTCGATTCGAGATCCGAGAGTTATTTACGACGCGTCGCTCAACTTCGTAAAATTATAATCGTATCGGCTGACAACTTTCGTCTCGAGAGTCGTCTCGAACGATCGACGAGTTTTCGCGACGGTCTCGGCGTCGATGGTTTTCATCCCGAGCAACGAGGGAAGAATCGTTCGCCGCACCGTATCGAGAGTAAAACTCGCCCCAGTGAGAACGTTTCGCGAGGAGAATGCACCGTTGCACGGTGTTGCAACTTGCGCAACAACACCGAACGCAATTATATCGTATCAATCGCGCGGCACTCTAACGTTTCACTTTGTAGTCTGCCTCTGTCCAATCGGATCGATGATTATTTGCATAAAATTATTAGCTTCCGCAGCGCGAGGAATTATAGAGTGCGCCGACGCGTAGCAGGAAGCACTGAATCTGCGAGCCGATTTTCAAACGAAATATATATTACGCGCAAATAGCGGATAAACGCCGTGCACCGGGAGATACTTTAAATAAGGTACAAATTAGAATTTACTTTGAAGCGTAATCGGCGCGCACCGGTGGTATACATTACAGCCGGGAAATCGACGGGGTTTCGCATTACGATTCCAAAGTATCTCCCAGGCGCCTGGTCTTTCCACCGGGAACCGTGCGCGCGGTTACGATTCGTGTATATTTCACGATTTACTCGAAATAATCGGGAATTCCGTACAAAGTTCCATTCCGTGCGATCGTAACCGGGGAGACGACGTTGTAAATCCTCCACCGAGGAGCATTTAAAGAAACAACTCATCCGGATTAAACGCAACCGGGTAGGAGCGTTTTCTTTCGCCGAGTTTCGTACGTTCGTTGGCTGAGAACCGTGACGAAGTTCTGTTGGATGGCTGCCCGTGAAATGTCCTTTCTTTTTCCAATCGAAGCTCAAAGGCACGCAAGTCACCGGGAACTTCGCATACATTCGATCGGAATAGTTTCGTCGTGACGTTCCACGCTTTTCCCAACGATCGACAACTACCAGCCACGTGTACACACTCGGTCTACGTAAAAGGTGTACGTACGCGCTTCGTGGGCACATTTATAGCCGAACCTCTACAGCCGATCGTTGCTCCGCATTGACAAGTGGAACGGATGGTTACTTGCTAGCAGCAAGTGCTTTCCGTTCGAGAAACAGATCGTCGGTAAGTGATTCTCGATCGTACGACAGATCGAGCACCGATTGCGAGACCGTTCGTCGTCCTCTTGGAAATATTCGAGAATTTTTTACAAGGGAACCAGCGAACCCACGACGACGAAATTTTACGAGCGTGTTTGTACACTTTTCGAGCAGCTCTGTAAATTTTCCCGCCGCTCTTCGAAGCTTTCTCGCGAAAACGGGAGCGCCTTTACCCTTTATTAAGGGGTCGGTGGACGACAAATGCGAAAAATTCAACGACACCGTGTACGCGACGTCGAATAGTCATCATTGGGGTAGAAATCGATTTAATCGCGGTGAACTCGTTCGTGGAATTTTTTCCGCCCGGTTGAAACCGACTCGGCTCGGTTCGACGAGGCATCGCATCGTATCGCATCGCTCGCTTCGGCTCTACGCTCTCCGATAGCACTATTAATTAATTCAACCGGGCAATTTTTCCCTCGGCGAATTCTTCACGAGTTCGAGGGGCTCGTCGTCGCTCGGCGCGCATACACGCCGGTGCGTGCTCGCGCGATTTTTCCTTTTTACTTGTTTTTTTTTTTTTTTTTTTTTTTTCTTTTTTGTTTCTTTCTTTTTTTTCCACCGCTCGTTTTCTCCTCGCCTCGCCATCGTCGCGTACACAGACGCTGGTTCTCGCGCGCGCACGAGCGTGAGATTAAGAGAGAGAGAAGTAGAGAGAGAGAGCGAGCACGGGCACGCATTTTTGCGTACGCGAGAGCAGAGATAGCCAGGTAACAGCGTTTACGTATGCCACGCGTGAGGACGGCCTCTCTAAATCCGACGTCGTGTGCGAGCATCGAGCGTGTTCCCGCGCGGTCGCGCGGGCGCGTCGAGCGCGTGTGCGTGTAACACGTAGGCAAGAGTTCCCGCGGGGCTCAATCGTTATCGCCGGGGCCTTATCTCGTCTTAAGACTTCTTTGCAAGAGCAACGCGAGGGGGCCCTTCTGCAATTATCCCCCTGTCCTCTCTCCGCCGTGCCGTGCTCCACACTCTCGTCTCCGTTCTCTCTCTCTCTCTCTGTCTCTCACGCATCGGTGAAACGCTTTCGCGAAGCGTGTTCCCCGCGCACTCGCATTTCGAGCGGAGAATTTCATATTTCCGCGGCGGTGGCGGCGGTGGTGCGCGATACGTCGACGCCGCGAGGAAGACGTCTCGGTTGGTATTCGTCCGATTCGAGTGCAGAGACACCATCGTCGTCGTGCGTCTCCTTCTTCCGGCTCGACTCGAGGCGATTTCGCTGACCGCGGGACTTCGATACCGCCCGTCGATTCCTTCGCGAATCGCTCGAGCCTTCGTTCGATAACGTCCGTGACTTTCTTTCCACGCGAGGACCGTTCCCCGCCGAGCCACGTTCCTGGTACCTACGTTTAAAGAAACCTGCGCGCGCATTGAGAACCTCCGCCGGGTACAATGGACAAACGATCGTCTCGTACATACCGGACCGTGAATACTTCCTTTTCGAGTTACAGACTTTGAAACTCACGGATCGGGGAATACCGACGTCCGAGTAAAACCTTCCTACGGGGATACCATTTATCGGTCGAATTTAAATCGCTGGACTCGCTCGAGAATTCCAAGACGACGACCGTGGAAGATCGTGCGATTTTTCTCCTCGCGGGGAACACGCTCGTCGAAGCTTCCAGCCGGACGATTTCTGTACACCGTGTATAAAGTCGGTCCTTGAACGTGCCGCGGTTAGCGAAACTTTCAGCGACCATCGTACGACACCACCGGACCAAAGTAAAGAAAGCGGGCGGAAGATAAACGCGAGACCGTTGCCGGGGTGTCCGATCAATGACGGGCTAATTCTACTTACCCGGTAACCACGTGCCCGGCTACCTTAGAAGGAAAGGAACGCTCTCGCGCGGTATTTTAACGCGAAAGATCGTGTAAATCCCGGGTAAAGTATCCTCGTCCTTGAACGGGCAGCACGCAACGTTCATCGTCGAATGAACTATTGAATCGATACCGAAGAAGGGCCCTCGTCTCGGGTCCGAAACCTCGAAGTAAGCGAACGCGAATCGCGATCGCGTCTCGGGACCCAACCGGGGTTCGCTTCTTTCTAAATTGAGATAGTCGATTTCGCGAATCTTCGAAATTCGTAGGAACCGGTTCACCGCGCGCGTTAATAGCGCGCAGCGCGTGCATTCGGTTAAACCGTAACCGTGTTATCCGTGGATCGGAGTACCGAACCGAACAATCGCGTTGCCAACCGGTTAATCGCATACGTTCAAGGTACCCGACAGAGGCCCTGTTCAATCAAGAGCGGCTAGTTCGATTCGATATCGGGACGCAGTGACGCGCGTCAAATACCCGGCTACCCGATATCGCGGTCCCCGTTTTCGCCTCGGCGTGTTCGAGCGATCGGGATTTATCGTCATCTCGAATCCGTATTTTCGCGGCACCCCGTATGCGCAATGCACATACACGGAGGGGTGCGGCAGTACCGGCGCTGGTCGGCGGAGGGCCTGACAGTCACTCAATGAATTATTGGCCATAATAGCAGTGGCAGCGAGGCTGGGCCCTGTTCTCTCTCGCATCTCGGGCCCACGACTCGGGTTCCCGGGCCCCGTAACCCGTTGGCGGTTCTACCACGAGACGATACCCGCGTATTGTTGCTGTGCACGCTCTCAGTAGGCCACAATCCTTTGTACGTTTAACCGTGGAATTCCGCAATCAGGCCCAGAATTCCGCAGACGCGAAACGAGCCTCGATTATGCCCGGGGACCGGTCGTACGTACGCGGTCTGTTCTTCCAGGCTGTCGCTCGTCACGTCGCATCACCGCCACGCGAAATCGCGAGAAATCGCGAGAAATACGACCACACCGAACGAAAACCGTCCGTCATTGTATCGGGAATACTCGAAGCTTTCTCTCTCTCTCTCTCTCTGTTTGCGCGTACGAGGGTGGAAGAAGCAGGAATAGAATTCTCATCGTCCCCTCTACGCGCGCGGGAATTCCTCCGCGAAAGCCCACGGCTTTTTCGGTCGCTTCGATATTTCTACGTCTCGCGTTCTTCGACGCGTTATCCATCGACTACGTATCTTTTCTATCGATGTTGAGCGGTAGACACCGTTTAGTAGATCCCAAAAGTTGAGACGAAGTGTTATTCAACGTTTATTGAAAATAGATCTACGAAAGTTGGTCGTTACTTTTCGTACACTGTCCTATCTGTTGCAAACTTCCAATTAGCCTTCTAATTAGCCTTCGTAGGTATATGGTTTATCGATCGTTCTTGACCCTGAATAGTTACAAATGAACGTTAAACTTTCAGAAGGTTCGTGTAGTTTCCCTGCACTGTTCCTGTACTCTCGCGAACAATAATCTCAACTCTCGTTAGGTAGGAGTGTGCTCTACGATCGGGTAATGTATTTTCGATTTGGAATCGAAAAGGTTGAACGAAAAGAAAGCGTGTTCGTTGATAGTCGGGAAACGAGGCTCGCGCGCGACACAACCGCACGAGCAACGGGAATCGGTTTTCCGTTCGCGATCCGTCATCCGTGTATACGGGGTGACCGTTTAATCTCGCGTTCTGTACCTCGATCGCCGTTATCTTCGTTCGTTGTACGACCGGCCAGTTCCCAATCGAAGGAACCGAGCACGATAACCGTAAGAAAAAGATAAACGAAAGGAACCCAGAGAACCGAGTCACAGGCGACGTCGTTGCTATTACAGAAATTATTATTGCCATTACCCTCGCCATTATCCTCTTTCCAATAACCTGTCATTACCTTCGCATACGACGATAATTGCGCGTGTAAAATAATTACGATTACGACCGATTATTATTACCATTATTATTATTATTATTATTAATAATAATAATATTATTATTCTTATTATTATTTTATCATCACCGTTGCTCCCTCAGGTGTCTACGAAAGGGTTGGCGGAACGAGGCGCTGCGGCTGTTGCGATGGTGATGAGGATGGTGCTCGACTTGAGAGTCGGCGAAGGAGGACGAGGTGGTTCGAGAGGCGAGCAGGGGAGAGGGTAAGGGCTCGGTGGAAGCAAAGAGGAAGAGCAAGGTAGTAGGGCGTGGGGGGGAGAGAAGAGGGTAGACGAGAGAAGGGAAGGAGGTGGAGGGTACGGAGGGAGGAGGGGAAGAGTACCTACGCATTGCAGCAGACATTATGCTAATCTGCGAGCGAGGATGTATGCCCGATAAGCCGGCTGTGGCTCGGGTATATAAGTCCCCTTCTGGCAGCGGTGAAGCCCAGGGGCCCCACGCCCTCGATCTCACGTACGTGTACATTACCGGGGACCTTGTGTGAGTGCGTGCGTGCCTTACATTACGTTACCTTGCCGTTTCGTACACCGGCGTTATCTTCTTTTAACGAAAATCTGGAAGAGCATTTGGGTGTCTCTCGAGGGCTCGAAACCGCGCGGCCCTTACCCAGCCGAGAGCACTACGCGACCGATTTTTCGCGGCCGTTAGCCCTGCCGCCATCACCCACCTCCACCTCCGACCCTTTTTATTCCTCTTTTGCTCTCTCTCTCTCTCTCTTTCTCTATACATATATGTATTTTCTTTTTTCTTTCTCCTCTTTACATTTTTTCTTTTTCCCTCCCCCGTTTACCAAAGCGGCGAGAACAACCAACCACCACCACCATCACCACCACCACGACAAGAGGTACGCGCGATAGCCTTCACCGCGGTTCTACACGCGCCGCGCGATTTGTAAATAACGGGTGATTACGCACGGTGTCCCGTGGTATTTCGTTCCGTTCGAAGCAGCGTGTCTCGTTCACCAGGGGTGTCGCTTAATTTGCCAAAGATAGCTCGTTAGATATCGTTGGGAGGTCGATTCTCGTCCGGTGAAGTTACAAGCTGGCGCGCGCGCACGCTCGCCCGCTCGCTCGCTCGCTCGCTCGCGCTCCACCGGGAGAATTATACGTTCGGGAAGCCGGCGAGAGAACGATTCCACGAAACGTTTCGAGAATATTTCAATACAATGGTCCATTTACTCGAAATTAAGCCGACCGCGCGCCGCGTCTCCATGGGGTGCTTAATCCTACACCCTGTTCACCCCTTCAGCTACGTCTATTACAATATTTATATTCGTCTATCGGATGCGCGCCGGTTCTTTGTTCGTTAAACTCTCGTATCGTACTTCTCCGCGTTCGATTACCTTTCGTTACGATCGATAATTCGGCGAGCACTCGATTCGATCCCTGAGCGTTTTCGTAATAAATCGACTTTTCTCCACTTTGAGAAAAATGATTATTTTCACTGAGAATTACCCGACCGTGAATATTTGTTTTCGGTCGAAAACGAGTCTCTGAAATTACCCTGAACGCTTCAACCCCACCGTGGATAGAAAGGGGTTAAGCGCGATTGCGTTTATCGCGAATTCAGAGCGGACAGGAGAACGACAGACGCGGATCCTCGTCGTTATTGCACGCGCGTCCTGGACGTGGTATAAAGTATACAAACGTGCTTTAGATTACGTTACTCCGGCCGTTATCTGGCTTTAACGAATTTCTGGAAGAGCATTTGGGTGTCTCGGGGATTTAAAATGTTGCGGCGCCGTGTGTCAGCGGCCGATTGTGACCGTCGTTATCTTTACGCGCGGATAGGGCAAGACGTACGGATTGGTCCCGGCGAGGCATCCCCGACGACAATTGTTCGCGGCGTGTATGCGTGTACACACGACGAGTCGTCATGTTCGCCACGGGAACGTCCCGAACGACGACACGCATTCCGCGAATATTTTTCATAATTCCTGCCGCGGCGCGATGCGTTCGTAAATTCGTTGCGTTTATTATTATCATAAACGGGACAAGCCCTTTTGAACGCATCGGCGAGTCGCGGCATCCGGAACCAACGTGACCATAATTCTCGTACGCGAAAGTCGGCTACGATTCTCGAGGAAAGCGAACGAAAAATCGATAGATGGAACGACACGTTTGCGTCGAATCAGGACGATGAAACGTCACACGCGTTGAGAAAATTTCGGGCACGGGACGAAGAACAACGAGGCACTTTCGTCTCTATGGAACGAAAGGTGTAAACGTTCGAAAGATCGAAACGAAAGGTTCGTGAGCTTTATTTGTCGGTCGACCATAATTCTCGTACGCGAAAGTCGGCTACGATTCTCGAGGAAAGCGAACGAACGAAAAATCGATAAATGGAACGACGCGTTTGTATCGAATCAGGAGCGAAAAAGCGTCCTGGAAAAATTTCGGGCACAGACGAAGAACAACGAGGCACTTTCGTCTCGATGAAACGAAAGGTGTAAACGTTCGAGAGATCGGAACGAAACCGGCGAGGTTCGCGAACTTTATTTGTCAGTCGTCGAGACGGTGCTGTTCGGTTCGCGAAGCGAAACCTGTAATTGATCTGTCACGAGGGCCGCCTCGTGATCGTGCATTTGTCACCGGTAAGACGAAATTGCGAGTCTATCGGCGTTAGATTCCGCTCTCTCGGATACGTCGAAACGCGTCGCGAGACGACACGTGTCGTTTCTGTTTCTTTCTTTCTTTTCTCTCATTCTTCGTCGAACGCTTCCGATTACACTCGTAATCCACGGACGAGCATCTTGGGTGGCGATCGATAAATTTTCATAGCCTCTGCCCCGAAATCGTACCGATTGTGACGTACGGTGGCGTCTCGCCGCCGAGCGGGCTCATTTGAATACAATGCGATTCAAATATCCATCTTCGCGCGTTCTCTCGGCCGCGAAATTCCATGTCTTCTTTTCTAGGCGCGAGCCCGGCTGACGGTCGGGGACATCGATGCCTCGGAAATTTCGGACGCGACGCCGCCACGGACCAAGTCACCGCAATGGATACCGAATCGCTCCGACTTATGAGATCCTTTCGCGGTTCGGTGTCCCGTAACGCTCGTAACGCTCGTCGTCGAATAAATAACGTTCGGTGAATACCACGAGTGGCTCGAGTCAGCTGGTAATGACGTACGCTTGGATCATCGATCGAGAGACGGTTATTTTTTCCCTAGTATTTTCTTACGGTTTCTCGATGAACGTTCACGGTTGTACGGAAACTCGAGGAGGTTATTTCCTTTCGAAACTCTCGAATATTTCGTTCCCCCGTTGAATCGTTCGGAACTTTTGTACGAATATTCCAGCGGTTACCAACGTACACCGCGACTAGCGAATAATTATCCAGATAAAGATTTATTCGAAGTTATTCGAGTAATGCCCGGCTCCGATCGCGAGCCAGCGAGAGCGACAGATACAGAGAGAACGCGCGCGGAGATAGGCGCGGAGGAAAAGAGACGGGGTCGAGGGATCAGGAGAGAAAAGGGGAGGGCGTCGCGCGCGGCGTAGCGGGAGGGAGAGAGGGAGGGAGGTAGGGAGGGAGGGCGGGGGGCCCAAATAATATTTCAAAATTAATGTCATGCGGGGCCTTCCAAAGGGGTCCGGTGGGTTCCGCACCACCTTTCTGCATAAGATAAGGAGCCCGTTGGCCACCGCGCGAGAGAAAGAGCGCAGCCTTGGCCGAGGGAACGAGGCAACGTGACCACGCTGCGAGGCGCGTCGCTAAAGTGGGGATGGATATATGTCTATGGAGTGAAAGAGCCCCGAAGAAACCAGGCGGACGGGAGACGACGGACGCGCAGAAACGAGGGGAGGAAGCGCTGCGCTGCGCAGCACGGCGGAGCGGAGAGAAAGGCGGACGAGAAGAGAAAATACAAGGAGTGAGAGCAAACAGACCACCGGAGGAAACGGAGAAAGAAGCGTATCCACGAAGAAGAAGTGTGCGCGCGGGACGGAGCGGGAGGAGGGGACGCGGACCGGAGCGAAACCGGGCGGGGGAGGGGACCGACTGGGACCGGGGGGTACCCGAGGAAAAGTGTGAGGGAAGCTCGAAGGAGACGGTAAGAATGCGTGAGGAAGAATGTAAGAAGCGAGTAAGAGTGTATCGGACGACCGAGAGCGTGGAAGGGCGAGCGAGCGAGCGAACCAGCGACCGAACGAGCGAACGAGCGAACGAGCGAACGAACGAACGAACGAACGAACGAACGAAGGAGCGAGAGGGCGCGGCGTGTAAAATGAAGAAAGAGGGACCACGCGGAGACTCGCGGCGAAGGAATATGCGAGAGGAAGACCGGTGCAAGGAGATGAAAAGGACGAGCAGGAAGAGAGCGGAGCGTGTAAGATGGAGAATAACAGTGAGTAAGCGTTGTAGGAAGGAGAGAGAGGCGGAGGACAAACGCGACGAGAGTATCCTGCGTGGTAAGGTAGACTAATACCGAACGGGGCACCGTGCGAGGCGAAGAGCCGGAGGAGGACCCTGGACGTAGGGGGGTAGGGTGGGCAACGATGACGCGCCAACGGTGACTTAGGAAGAGAGGGAAAAGAGAAGAGGGCCCCAACGAGGGAGACAAACGAGACTCCTCCGAGAGTCCTCCGGAGAATCTAAACTCACGGGGTTAACGCGTCTCTTTGCCTGTCTTTCTATTTTTCTTCGCCGCTCTCCGCGCCGTTCTTCTCGTTCGTTCTCTCTGTACCCAGCGGTCCTCTGTTATTCCTTCGTTCCCCGTGGCCTTTTTGTCCAACGGCTTATACTGCTCCTTCCTTTTTGGTCCCCGTCCTTCGTCATCTTTCTCCTCGAAACATTCCTCTCCTTTCATGCTACACTCCGGGTTGTACCGTCGGGCGTTCTTCGTTTCTCACCGTCCCTCCCTACCGCCAATCCCTTTTAATTCGAACCACTCGTATCGAAGAACCACGGGGAAAAATCGTATTTCCTTGTTGCCACCCCGCAACGCTGTACTCGCGCGAACGTTTCACGGCACGTTTCGTTTCGTTCTCGAGGTACTCGCCGCCGCCGCCGCCACCGCCGCCGCTCCGTCCGTTTCGTCCCTTTCGTACTTTCTTTCCTCGTGGTCGCGGTCGGTCGCGTTCCCTTCGCGCAGGCGCCGAGGAACGAGCCGCGCGCGCGTTTCTCTCTCCTTCCCCTCGTTTCAACGCTAATTCACGATGACGTCCACGCACGCCGGACAAACCGACGCGACGGATGACTCTCGCCTCGACGACGGACGAAAGCGAACCTCCCTTATCGGGAATCGCATCTACGGAAAATCACCACGCGATTACGCGGCACAATTAGACTCGTATTAAAATCGACGCGCCGTATCGTCCGATTACATCGATTAATCGTCCGTGCCGCGGACGTCTTTCGCGAATCTTATTAAATTCGTACGTCCACGACGATCGAATCGAGCCTTCTCAAATTTAAGCTACGTTCGTCAACGACACGATGCAACGATTTCTCGAGGTACGTTCCACCTGGACGCGTCACGTCGAATTTGAATACGGAGTCGAGTATTATCGAACAACGAAAGTTTGTTTTCGAGAGTTTCGCTCGTTCGGGTCGGGACCGTTTCGGACGATTTTCGAATATACTTTAGAGGAGAACGGAGGTAGCCGAACGATTGATCAATGATTTGTAGAGTTCGAAACCGTGAGAGGGTTCCGAGGGGTGAAGAGAATCGGTGGAAGGGGGAAGGGGGTTGACAGATGGAATTGCTTGGGAGCCCGGTAGACGTGTAGAGATTCGTGTTCCTTGTTCGAGTGTTTGTCTAGGCCCTAAATAAATGTAAATCAACCGCGGCAATCTTCGAGGAGGTTCACGGCAGGCCGGAGACCGTGAGTTTCCGACGCATCCTATGCATCATTCGATTTCACGTTATTGGACGCGTGTACCACGGGCCCCGTTCGACCTTTTCCACTACCTGCTTGCTCTCCAGAGGGAGAGCCGAGATCGTGCCAAGCCTTCCCGACGAATTCATTCCAGTCATCGAATAACCTTCGATAAGAATAATACAGATGCTACGGCGATGATATTTTCCTTCCACCTTAGATGGTATGCGCGCCGTTTACACAGCGCATCCTCTCGCCCGGGAGCAAACGAAACATCGCCTAGCCTTCGTTACGGTACGCGGGCCGAGTTGTTTCCTTTTTTCTCTTTTCTTTTCTTTTTTTTTCTCCCCCACCCCTTTTCTTTTCTTTTTCACTCTTATCAACTGTCGCCCCGAGGATGAATTCGCTCGACCGTACGAGTAGCAATTGTACGGATTTAATTCCAACGAACGATCGTCTCCGACTGGAAACAATAATAACGATCGTCTTTATTACTCCGTAGTTGGCGCTCGATACGATCGTACGATTCGATAAAATACGCGCGACGTTCGAAAATAAACGATGATGGAGGATGATAAAAAGTAGCGGCCATTATTTCGACGGTTAGTTTTGCTAAAGCGCGTGTAGCGCGAATAAATACGTCGCCGATGGAAATCTTTGGAAATTTATTCCCATCGCCTAATGTATGATTTTTTTTTTCTTCTTTTTTTTTTCTCCGTAGAATTCACTCCCGACGTCGTGCCAACCGATAAGGTAACACCCTGTTGTATACGCGAAGCGCATCGCCGCGCTTACGGACGCGTTTGATTTACAGGTGAGTCCGCGCCGGGCTCGCCTAGTTTTTTTTTTGTTTTTCTTTTTTTTCTCTCTCTCTTCCCGGCATAATTACGCGCAAAAAGAGGAAGAGGAGGTTTCGCGCGGCGTCGTGCGACAGAATCGGTCAGAATCGCGCACCGGGAACAACGACTCTCGTTCGTTCGAGTCGACTTTTTCCTCTCGCGAATAATCGAAGCGAGCGGCTCGCTTCTCCCGGCCGCATCGCTCCGCTTGCTGAATGCTCGTTGTTCCTTTGTACGATTGAAAAATTCGTCCGAATAATGGCCAACTCTGTCGTGTAATATAACGTGTTTACGTTTCGCCGGCCCAATTTATGAGTCACGATGACGATCGGGAATTTCGAATCGTCTCTTAAAAGAATACGTTGTTTGCGACCAAATAAAACAACGGCCGCGAACAAAAGGTAGAAAACGAACGAACGCGCACCGAAAGAGATCGCCGGGCATTATCGAGCAAGGAGACGAGACGTAAGAAGGGGGATGGGGGGGGGGGCTCGGGGACCAGGGGTTAAAGAAAAAGAGTGTGGCGAGTAGGAACGAGTGGACAGCCGGTTAATGGACATTCAATCTCGCGATAACCGAAGGTGTTCCACGGGTTATATTTTAGCGCGAGGAATGGAAACCCGCGAATAGGAAAAAAGTATCGGGGAGCAACGGGAAGAGCGAGCAACTGGTGACCGAGTGGATCGAAAGGACCGCTGTGTAACTCGATTAGGTTCACAGGGTGTCCAGCTGGAACACGAATCGTCTCGATACGTTCGCTGTTTTAAATAATAGAAAGAACCGTTGGTTTCGCGTACGTTGCACCAGGACGAGCATCGCGACGTAAACGCGGTCGTAATTCAGCTACCGTGGTAGCGTTAACTCACCGTGGACATTTGTTTTCATCGGAAACGACGGTGTAGAGATGACGGGGCGATACAAAGATTACGATTCTAATACGTACTTTAGCGGCCGAGTGTCTCGAAAACCATTCGTTCTCGTACGGACGCGTTCGAGCGTATTTATCTTTTCCTTTCGAATATCATCGTCCCGTCGAATTCGCTCGTAAAGAATCGAACGGAAGGTTCGAGGAAAGTCGACCATTACCACCCGGTATTCGACGAACCCCCTCGACGCAACTTCTCGCAACCACGAGTTCTTCCTAGTATTCTAAGGCTATCACCGTCGATCGTTTGTTTTATGCAGAAACCAACGCCTGTCACCGGTTATTTTTCATACGGGTCCTGTTCCCAGCGAGTCCACTCCGGTACACTTACGTGTGCAGCTCTCGGTTCCGTCGAGTTTCTTCTTCGTGGGTAAAGAGCGCGCGCGGTGAGTCGGCCCGAAAACGCTCCGACTCGTATCTGACGGTCATTAGCGAGCGCGCGCTTCCGAGCCGCGAGATAAAAACCGGAGGACCAACCAAGTAGTATTTTACCGGGGACATAGTTCCCAGGAATGATCACTATGCGAAGGTCGAACGATTATGAAAAGATACAGGCTTCGGAGAATCGTTCGCCTCCCCTCGTCCTTTCGCCCTCGTTTTCCCTCCAACTACATACTCGGGGAATTTTTGTGCCCGCGCGAAAAACGATAGCCGAACAACGGCCACGAATTCCTCCTACTCGACGTCAAATCGAAACTAAAACCGACCAAGATAAGGATTAATGGTTCTGGAATCTCCCTGGACCGAACTTTGCGATTTATCCCCCCGTGCGAAGAGAGTTTCATTTTTCGCGCAGATCTTTGTTACGGAGACAGGTTCGCGGAAGAGGAAACGGAAACGGGAAGGAAACGAGAACAGTAAGGAACGATAGGGTTAGGTGGAAAGGGTGTTATCGAACACCGAGAGAACGCAAGTCGAGGCTCGTTTCGATTTCGAGGACCGTGGTAAGTTTACGAGCTGATTTTATTTTCCTCGGTGGAATCTCTCCCGTTTTGATTGCGGCTGCATTTCTCGGGGACCGCCCCGCGGGGGAACGATCCACCGGAACGTTTTGCAAACGTTTGGAATTCGATGTTAACCGATGCCGGTGAAATGTTGCCAGAAACGTTCGGCTTGTCGTTAAAAAGTACCGCGCGATAAAGAACGAAACGCTTCGGAACGGTTAAAGGCCGTGTTTCGTAACGACGAAACGGGAGTTAGGCTCGCAGCATAAAAGTGTTTACACCGCAAACATCGCGATAACTTCATTCGTCCGGTTACGCGGGGCGTTGCGTTACGTTTGTACACGTATCTGGCCGAAGTGCCACCGTTCATTAATATCTGACGAAATTTGTTGGGTTTCGAGCGGGTGCGCGCGCTCAACGAGTACGCGTACAGAGACGGAACGAGCGAGGGAGCGAGAAGGGAACGGTTAGGGAACAGCACGGTGAAACGAACCCGAAAGCGCAACAAACCCTTAATGATGTCATAATTGAATAATGCCCATAATCTTCCGCGTATCTGGCCTTTTTGCCGTTTCTTACGTTGCCCGCTGCCGATCGCTTTAATTCGAAGCAGTTACACGTGAACACGACCGGATAAAAAGGATCGCGACGACCGGCAAAAACGTCACCGATATTAACGAGTATTAATTTGTTGCCCGTGCCGGGCAAATCGATCGTTACCGCGAACCACTCTCGAGTAGAACGCACCGGTGATTTTTCTCGACGAAATTTCCCAGTGTGTCCCCGTTTTCGTGTTCGTCGAGGGAACGCGAGAGGGTCGGTGGTTGATTCGTCGAAATTGCCTCGAAACGGAGACGAACGCGTTATTCGAAGGGGAAGGATACACAAAAGCGAGATACGTCGTCGGAAAATAAATGGAACGAGTGGATAAAAGATAGTTCGTTGTGTATCGCGGATAAATTCGTAATCGGGGCGATCGAGATCGCGTAAAATCCAACGCGAACGAGGGGCGTTCGAGGGTAGCCGGAAAAACGATACGGCGAGAATGGCTGGTTCGGTTCGTAGGGCTCGTGTCAAATGTCCACGGGGACATCGGAAAAGCAGGTAGAGATTACGAGGGACACGAAGAAGGAGCCCGGTGCGGAGGCCGGTGCCCGTTGCGTTTTGAAGCCGGACGAGTGGCAGCAGAAGCGTAAGTCCTTTAAAGGATCCCCCAACGTGCGGGACAGAGAGCGGTGGCCGTAAGGGGGGAGGAGGGACGAGATCGGGAGAAGATATCCATCCCCGCGGGGCACGGGGACGGACCGATCGTCGTCCTATGGAGAAACGGTATGCGGTTCTGGAATTTCGTCCTTTTTGTGCGACCGGGGTGATTTCAATAGACGAATCTCGAGGTCGGCATTGGTCCCCGCTGCGCGTATTCTACGGTGACATTTCCAGAGGACTAACAAGAGTAATATTTCAATGGGCCCTTATGCGCGCGTTCGGGGCCACCGCGCCGACGCCGCGCCGGGAATATTATTGCATCTCGGAGCCGCGGAATCTTACGGGCGGATCTACCTAGAGAAAATATATCGACACTAAAGGCCGAGTTCGAAGTCGTATAACGTCTATATAGATAGCGAGGAAAGATAAAATCCTTTATGACCCCCACTCCTCCGTTGGAGTCCTTCTTGCTCCCTGTATCGCTCTCTCTCTCTCTCGTTCGCTCTGTCTTTTTCTTTTTCTCTTTCTCGCTCGCTCGGTCGCTCGTTTCTCTTTTCTTTTTTTCTTTTTCTTCTCTCTCTTTTTTTTTTTTTTTTAATCGATTTACGGTCCGTCCTCGGGAAACTTTAGATAGCTCTCTGTCTGTGTACGGAGCCGAGATCGATACGTCGACTTTCGTTCGAATGTGCAAGCTCATCCAGGATCGTATCTCTTGAAATATCGTTCGGCGTGGTAGGAGAGCGCGCGCGGGCGGAACGGAGCTTAAACCTCCCTCGTTAAGTAACGCTCTCGTGATTATTCCCTTTCTTTTTTTTCCCCCCTTTTTCTCTCTCTCTTTTTCTTTCTTTCTTTCTCTCTCCCGTTCGTTTCGTTCGTGTACCGGCGACCGTCCGCCTTTAAATTGTCTCGTTCCTGCTACGATTAATTTTTCTCCTTCATTTTTTCCGCTGTCCGTTTCTTTTGTTTCTTTTCACGGCCGATTCCCTTATCTCGCGATTGCTACCCCTCGGGCTTATAATTCGATCAGCGAGACCCCGAGCGAGAGACGGCAGCGTCCTTTTTTTGCGCATCGAGTTCGCTTCCTGTCGATACCGTCGAGCGTATAATATTCACGGTGGACACGGAAACACGAATTCCTTCGATAACGAGACCCGTGAAAATCTACATTCGCGAGATTCCCTATCGTTGCTTCGTTATACCGCCGATATTAACGCGCATCGGTTCGTCCTGCCCCGTTCACCACTGTACGAAATTACATTCGTAAATGAACAACAAGAACGAGACTCGTCGGTCGATTATTGTCCGAGTGGCTCGAGAAAATTGTAATCGTTCGAACAATTACGTTAAATTCTAGCGGCGTCTAGTTGCTCGACGCGGAAGAAAAAGAAAGAAGGAAAAAAAAAAGAAGAACAACAACAAGAGTCGATTAATTCGATTCGAGTAGCCGGAAAAAATTCAAGTACCCACGTGACTGGAAAAAATGTAGTACCTTGATTATTCGAGCGGCTTGATTGATCGTGTAAGCTATTGCTGGAGGAAATATTCGTGCAGTAGGCCTCGGTTCGCTATTTCCGAGTACTCGGGCGGCTCTAGTCGCCGCGAGATAGAGGCGCAGCCGTGGAAGCGGTTTTAGAGCTTTGCTGCTCCGCAATCCCTTCGCGCGCCCACAGATTCGATTTCTCCGGCCGTGTCGTTTCGTTCCGATTCTTCGCGCTGCGCCTTCTAAAGAAGACGTTGAAAAATGAACAGGATGACGATTGTGATTACGAGGGGACGAACAACGGCCAACGGAACGAGAGGGAAGATGATGATGATGATGACGAGCGAGTAGAAGATTAGCGTAGCATTAAAGGTGCCATCCCGCTTCCTTTATTTCGTGCCCCGTGAAGGATCGACCGGCCGGAATGAACGCGACGAACTTTATAAATGCGCTCTTGTAAATCATTTTCTGCATAGCATACTCGGTCTCCTCCACCCTTTTGGAAAAACGACTGAAACGCTCGCGCCCGGATCGGGTAACACGCGACGAAACAAGCCTCGCGGAAACGGTGGACGGATTTTCCTTCGACGAACCATCGAAATCGTCGACGACATTTTTAAACGTCTCGTTCCGCGAACGATTCGTCGAACACGATGGAGGCTATACGACGAACACGTTCAACGTTCGCGTGTACCGTTCCCTAACCGCAGAATGCGTCGTTCGATCGGTGGTTTTCATGTATCCGACTTTTTGCAAGACTTGAACTAGACTTTGTTGCTACGGTACCGTTGCCCCAGAACCGGAGAAAAGAACGGAAAAAAAAAAGAAACAGCGAATAACGATGATGAGCATGCCGCGTATCAACGCGCGGACCTTTCCATCTTCGGATCGGCTTTTCCATAAATTGTGAGTCGACGAGTGAAAATTCTCGGCCGACAAAGAACAAGGGAGTGTTCCGCGACGAATTATTCATTTATTGATTTTATGGGAGGACTCTTTAGTACGTACACGTGTAACGCGAAGGGGGAAGAAACGAGGTAGCGGAAAGCGTTGTACGATAGTAACAACGTAATAACGACGGTAACTTTCACCAAGACACGCCGGAGACTTCATCGGTATAATCTCGCGTGTATAGCGCGGCTTTATCTACGATAGCGAGGCGACAAGAACGAAAGGCAACGTGCTAAATGAAGAGTATATTACCGTTAATAAGCCCCCTCATTTTTTGCCACGCTTTATATCTACAATAAAAGCCAGTTCTAGCGACGTATTAAACGGTTCTTGCCGGATCGAGTGCAGTATCCCCCCTCTAACCCGATGATAAAACGGATCGTCGTTCGAAACAGAGACTTGTAAACGGGGAAATTACAAGAGATCATATCTGAATAATTAACCGGTCGGGAGGCGGAATAACGAAGCGGAATTCCAAGAATCCTGGCTACTTCCGACCGCGAGGATCCGTTCAACCCTTTGGTCGTCGCGAACGTTCACAGGGAATCGATCCGATCGGTGAACCGGAGTGCGGTGAACGCCTATGGGCGTTCTGTGAACGCGTTCGACGAATGGGACCGCGTGGTTTCCGCACGGGCCGAAGAGTGCAACGGTTGATGCGTTCGTTGCATCACCGAGCCCGGTGATGTATGGTTCTAGGCGTAGACGGTTAATAGTTTCGGGGATATTTAACACGGCCGTTTCGAGGAGCTGTATCTAACCGCGTATAAGCAACATTGGCGAGACGGGCGCGTGGCATAATTGGTATGGGCGTTTGCCTACCAAAACGTTGCTCTTTTTCTGTTCCCGGGGTTCTCGAGCCCCCTTTGGGACTTTTCCCAGCTGCATAATTTTTTGTTCCCTTCTTTCTTTTATCGTACGTATTTTACGATCCGTGAGCGCGAGGGCAGTAAATGCCAGAATTTGCTCGACTGTTTCTCAAATCTTTTCCGAATCGAGTTCTCGGCCAACTTTATCACGCGTTCGTACGTTTTTATCTCACGGTGTTGTTACCCAAGATCGCGGAATACGTGGCAAACGGTATCGGTGCGTAACCGATGATCGTTGCACGACTCGTACCTCGATCAAAATCGTCATCGTTGTCGTGTATCTAGGAGAATCACCGGTGAAATAGTGTGTCGTCGGATCGCGCGATTCCGTGGTTTCGACCCCGAGCGTACGTAGCGTTGCGCGGCCATATTTCAGAAAGGATACAGGGTGGGGGTCAGAGGGTGGGTAGGTGGGGGGCAACGATCAGGGTGCAGTTAATTGACGGTTTATCGCGGTTAAACGAGGGCTATTAATCGGACACCGACATAATTATCATCGACTATTATTAAATTCTCGCGTCCGCGTTCGCCGGAGCGGCGCGTACGGGCTTTACTCCAGATATATTTATCTAACCCGTGGAGAAAGAGAGGAAAAAAGAAATCGAGGCACGAAGGAAACATTACGCCTACATTTCGCGCGAGCTCCGGACCCACCCATTGCAGAGCGAACGTGTGGGTTCGCCGTTCCGTGGCTCGCGCGCCGCCATACATCAAGATCACGTTAAAGCCACTTTCTTAAATCAAACGCCGCGCCACTTACTTTATTTATCCGTGTTTCCACCGTTGTCTTTTTTTTCCCCCTCCCCCCGTTCACTTTCACGCGAGATTATCGTATTCGCGTTGAAATCGACTCATTTCGACGGTTGCTTTTGTTGAACGTGTTTATTGGAACGTTAGACGCCTTTCCACCGATCCCGACGACTTAATCCCCGACGACTCGATCTACCGACCGTTTCATAGATTAACGCTCGATCGAAACCGAACGCTATTGTGGCATTCCGTGCAACGCGGTTACCACCGATCGTACGCCGTACAGGGTGTTCCACTTTAACGGATCAGCGTGGGAGGATTCCTAGTCGAGTATTTAAATTTTATCTCGAGTCGCATCTATTCTCGAACTAATAGTTTCCGAGGTATTCGGTTACAGAGGTATTAGAAGATATTAATAGTAACCGGTGGGACACCCTTTGAACAGCACGGACCTACACCTATGCGGTACGTGCATTTACCTCGCGACGCGGCCCGCGACCCGTCGCGGTATGAATTTACACGTGCGTTTGAAAATTTTACCGTGCACCGGTAACTCGCTCCGGGTAGCCGGCACCGTGAAATCTCGCCGCGCGAACGCAACCGTATTTATTTATTTACTTCGATTACGCACCGAGGTGGGATCAACCCCGCGGCGACGACGGAAAACCAGATACTTTACGAGCGTTTCGCACAACGCGACCTCGCCGCGAATCGTCCACGAATCGATTTCCGATTTCGAAAGGTATTCGGATCCCCACCGGTGTAAATTCCGTTCCGTCGTGTTTTCGAGTAGGTGCACCCGTTTACCGCGAATCAACGCATCGCGGAGTGAACGCAGCTTTCGCATTCGGAGCAGCTCGAATACATTATCGACGAGTTTCAGCAACTCGGAGGAGATCGTGGGACACCGGTTGCCGTCGATCTCGCGCCCTAAGCCAATTTACCATTGTATTATTTAACATTAATTGTTCTGGTATCATTAGTCGTTCCGCAACAGACGCGCCGCGCGCGACCGTAATTATTACGGCATCGCGTTAATAACACCCGTGTTACGAATACAAGTTGCCAACGCGCGAGTTTAATGTCGGTAATTAAACGCGTTAACGTCGCGATCCTAACGAAGGAAATTGAATAATGCGCAGGCGCGGCGTCGGGAACCGATCGCGCCCGAACCCGGCGTCCCGATTCTTTTTTCCGTGAAACTCGCGGTCGGGTCGCCCATGCGCAGTGTACACACGCGCGTCGAGGGGGACGGGGTACTAACGAGATCCGTCAACGGGGTACGGATCGCGAGCGACGAAAATCCCGGAACGACAACCAACGGACGGAACGTCGAAGACGTGGGGGGATCGGGGGATCGGGGGATCGGAGGAGGGGACCAGAAGCAACGTGAACCGGCCTGTTAATTTTTCCTCGGAAACTCTCGGGGGCTGCCACGATGCAAATACAATTACGCTGCTCGAGGAATGTTCTAATTGACCACGGAGGGGGTTCGCGACGCGCGGGACGGAGTAGCCCGGAGGCGAAGGTTTAACAAAAATGCCAAGCGATCCGAGACGACATCGGTACGAATATATCCCCCTCCTTCGGCCGGCTTTCATCCCCGTGGCCCGGACAAAAAGCCGATGATACGAAGTCGATGGCCGAACGAAGAAAAAGAAGGGGGGTCGGTGGGGTGCGGTACGGCGCACAGAGACTCCTCCGGAGACGGAGACGAGCAGAGAGAGAAAGAGAGAGAGGGAGAAAGAGAGTTCGGGTCGTGACAAAAACGTCCGAACCGTGGTCGGTTCCCGAACAGAGTCACAGATCCCACAGCGAACGATAAAGGCAGGGGCCAGACGAGACGACGAAGACCGGGGAGGGAAGGAGACGGGGGACAGACGGAAGAAGAAACGAGAGATAGGAGACGAAGGAGGACCCGAAAAGGTGGTTCGCGGTAGGTAGGCAAGGAGGGAGAGAGGGCATCCAGAGAGAGAATCTTCAGAAATGAAGCAGCAGTCGCACCGGGGGTAGAGATGGACCGACTTTTACCTACGTCCCGGCTGTTTGTATGCGTTCATCCGAGATCAAGTTTTTCTCGAGCTCCGAACCTCCGGCAGCGAGCCAACGCAGCAGCGGCGGCGGCGGTGGCGGTGGCGGCGGCGGCAGCAGCAGCAGCAGCAGCAGCAGCAGCATCGGCGGCGGTGGCGGTGGCGGTGGCGGTGGCGGCGGTGGCGGCGGCGGCAGCAGCCACGACTCGAATCCAACTTGATTTCCTGGCACGCGGTTCGTCTTGTCGTTTATTCTCTCCCACTCCCGTTCCACGTGTCTCTCTCATCTGGACGGTCTCCTCTCTCGGTCTCTCCGGTCCTCGCGAGCAGCTCGCGCGAGCGCTCTTTTTCCTCGTCCCTTTCGCTTTTGCCCGATCATCCCCGGTGTATCGCGACGGACACTCGGCGTTCTGCACCGGGATCGAGCGAGGGGTGGTCGTCGATTCGAACACGTGCCCTCCCAAAACGAAAAACTCCTCTATCCCCTCTTAGAGATTATACACGGTGTTCCGGGAGGGAGCAAGGGGCGCTGGGCTCCGCCGCTAATTTTCACCGAGAAACGTCCTATCGAGAGAGGCCCGATTCTCGATGGTCCGGAGATATACCTTAATGGACGGTTCCAAGGAAAGTGGTCCTGGAACGTGACCACCTTGCTTTCCTGGACTCGCGTCGTTCGGATTTCTGCCTTCGAGATTATTCCCAACCGAATCGCGTCTATCCTATTCTTATCTTTCGCTAAGCTGCGCGGTTCTTTCTTTTTCGCCCGCGCGCGACCGTTTCGACCGCTCGTGCTTCTTCTACATTCGATACCTCGACTTCGTGGGCTCGTTGCGTTCGGTTTTTACGATCTTCGACCCCTTTAACCCCCGAAGAAGCGAATAATTTAAAAGTCCGATCGTCCACCCTTCGGAGCGCTCGTCTCCCTTTGGAGTAAAAGTCCACGACTTCCGTGGATGTCTTTGAGAAACCCAACGAGCGAATCGTGTCGAGGAAACGACGTCGAAAGAAATATCGATACGTACCGCGCTAATTACTCGATCGAGCAAACACCGAACAAAAGCAACGGAGGTGAACGTTCCCGCAAACTTCCAGCGACCTTACTCTTTCCGTAACCGCGCCGATGCATCTTCGGTGCAACTAGGATCGCACTTTCCATTTTAATCGGAACCACGTGTCAGTTATTTCTTTTCCCTTTTCCACGAGTCGGTCGTTTCTTCTGTATCGTTGCTACGTCGCTACGTTCCCGTCTCACAGATTCCTCGACGTCACCGTTCTATCGTTGACTCTAATTACCTTAAGACCATTGTTACGCAACGCGATTCCCAACCGGACGAACTATCGCGTCTACCGCGCGGTAGACGTGCAAGTAAGACGAGAAGCTTGTACAAGCAACGCGTGTCCTAACGGCGGATTAATAAATCCATTCCGACGCGTTCCGCTCGTGACAAACGAGCCGCGTGTAAATTTCACTGTTCACCGGCGTTCGTTGATTCCGCGTACGCTCTTCGCGATCATTTTTGATCCACGACCGGACAAGAAAATCCCAGGGGAGAACTTTCGGTACGGAACGTTAAATCGCTGCTATTATTTACGACGGTTGAGTTTTCGCTCTCGAACGTTCACTTTCTCGTCTCGGAAACGATCGAGCATCGAGGCGTACTCGCTCGTTCGACAAGGTGTTCCCAAATTAAACCACCGACGGTGTGTGTCCGCGATAAGAATCGAATTTTATACGGACGCTCGACTCTCGCGTAACGAAAATTCTCGGTTCGTAGGTAAAGAATGTCGGTTGCAAGGGTGAAAAAATCGTCGCCTCCTTCGACGATGTCTCTTCTCGACGAAACGAAAAAGATCGTTCGAGGAGAGGGTAAATGACAATATCGGTAAATAATTTTGGTCAAAATTCGTGTTTCTGGGCGCTCGAGAAATGGAACGTTGTTTCTATTGTATCTTGTCGCGGCTTGGTCCGCAACGAGACGACCTTGGAACGACCTGGATAAAAATTTGTTTGGTCGGAACGTTGCGGAACGAAACGGAGCATTTTCGAAGCATTTCGGAAAAATCCTCAGAAATGAGACAAAATTTCGCCGGAGTGTTGGCTATTCCCAAAATGGGGTAAGTACCGACGCGAGGGAAAAGACGTATCGTAATTTCGTACGAAGCGCGGAACGAACGATCGATTAATTATCCCTGGCTATGATTGATGAAATATGGTGAACTTACTTTGGAGGACGTTGTACTGGGCCTGGTACCACCGACACCGATGGCGTAGAGCTCCACCTCGTACCACTGGATCCCGGTTTCCCTGTCGAGCGCAGCGGCCGTCGACAGTATACCCGTCTTGGTGTCGACGTCGAACAATCTGTCGACCTGGGGACCGCCGCTACCAGCGGTCACGTTCGTCACGTAATACTCGAGATCGATGTTCGATCTACGGCTGCGCGCGGTCACTCTCAAAATGGTCGTCCCGATGGGTTCGTTCTCGTACACGCTGCCTTCGATCTGGCCACGGTGTTCCCAAATCGGTTGATCGTCGCCGTCCTCGCCGGGTACTATCAGGGTCAAATAGGTCTCCGTGGAACGTCGTTCGGCCTGTACGGCCTCGTCCGTCGCTCGTACACCGACCTGATACTTGGCGACCCGCTCGAGATTGTTCTTGAAGGATCGCGGCAGCCTCATGGTCAGGTGGCCGGTGTTGCGGTGTATTCGAAACATGTCCGAGTAGTTGACACTGGATCTGAGCAACTCGTACGTAACCAGACCGTTCGTGCTGGAGTCGAGATCCCTGGCGAGCAGCTGGCTGACCGTTATCTCCTTCTGAAACTGGTAGTTCCCTTTCAGCGGCAACACCACCGCGGACATACTGACGAAAATCGGGGCATTGTCGTTGATGTCCTCGACGATCACGATCACCAGCTTCTCGGCGGAGAGTCTCGCGGTGGGCGGTTGCGCGCTGTCCGTGGCGACCACCACCAGCTTGTAGGTGTCCACTTCCTCCCGATCGATGGGTAGCAACGTGTGTATCACACCCGTCGACGGATTTATACCGAATCTTCGTACCTGATCCTCCGGGTCCTGGCTGGCGATCGAGTACGTGACTATACCGTTCTCGTTCGAGTCGGGATCCTCCGCGGTGATGGTCACTATCGGCGTGTGAACCAGGATCCCCTCTCGGATCTGCCTGGCGATCGCTGTGTTCGGGAACACCGGTGGATTGTCGTTCGCGTCGATCACCTCGACGATCAACGTCGTCACGGAGCTCAGACGCGGATGACCGCCGTCGCTGCAGGTCACGTTCAGGGCGTACCTCTCCAGCTCCTCGTAATCCAACGGTTTCCTCAAGTACAACGTTCCCGTCAAGGGATCGATGTAAAAGGTGTCTCTCCTGTTGCCAGCGGATATGGCGAAGGCCAGCTCGCTGTTCGGTCCCAGATCGTTATCCGTGGCTTTGAACCTGAGTAGTTCCGTGTTGGTCCGCGTGGTCTCCAGCACGGCGATTCTCGATTTATTGTCCACGAACCGGGGAACGTTATCGTTCTCGTCCAGCACTTCGATGTGAACGGTGGTACTGGATGCTAGACGGGTCTCCAGGCCAGCGTCGTGAGCCACAACCGTCAGAACGTACGCGTCCGAGGTCTCGCGGTCCAGTTCCTTCGTCAGCGAGATCTGTCCCGTTGCCTCGTCGATGGCGAACCGTCCCCTTTGATTACCATCCTCAAGGGTGTAGAACACGTCACCGTTCAAACCCTCGTCGGCGTCCGTCGTGTACACCCTGAGCAATTGGGTACCGGTTGCCGCGCCTTCGTTCACCTGCACGCGATAGGGTAGCCTCTGGAACTGGGGTACGTTGTCGTTCACGTCGGTGATATAGATGACGACCTTGACCCGATCGCGGAGACGATTCGCCCCGTTGTCGGTAACGGTCGCCTCCAAGGTGACGTAGCTGCTGCCGGTGTTGGTCACCAGGAGCTCCCGATCGAACACGCGGAGCGACTTGATGAAACCGTTCCTGGGATCGACGATGAAGTCCTGTTGGCTGGCCGGCAGGGAGAACATCAGATCGGCGTTTCGACCCACGTCCCGATCGGTGGCCAACAGTTTACCCACGAACGTGTCCGGAGGCTCGTTCTCGCGTAGGTGGAAGACGAAGCTGGAATTGGTAAACTCTGGCGCGTTGTCGTTCTCGTCGATAATATGAACGACCACCGGGACTACGGAGCATCTGGAAGGGCTGCCCTGGTCGGTCGCCATCACCTCCAGCGCGTAGTAGTCTTGTTCCTCACGGTCGAGGACGTTCTTCACGTAGAGTTGACCGTCCGGGAATATACCGAACCGACCCTCGGTGTTCCCGTCGGTGACGCTGTACAGGACGCGTCCGTTGGCGCCGAGATCGGCGTCGCTGGCCGTCAACGAGAAGAATCGATCGTTTACCGGCGTCGATTCCGGCAGGGAAGTCTCGTAACTGGTCAGCTTGAACACCGGGGTGTGATCGTTGACGTCCTCGATGGTCACTCGGACCTGGTGCTGAGCGGACAACGGTTGGTTACCGGAATCGGTGGCCGTCACCTCCAAGTGCAACACCGTACCCGGTGCCGCTCTGATCGGTTTGTCCAAGTAGATGATCCCGGAGTTTTCGGCGACCCGGAACTGTCCGCCCGGATTGTGCGTCAGTGAATAAATAATCCTCGCATTGGCGCCCGCGTCCCGATCCCTGGCGCGAGCTAGACACACCTCCTGACCCACGGCCGCGTTCTCCTTTAGATACACCTCGTCCCCGATCTCGCCTTTCGGGAACCTCGGCGGGTTGTCGTTCACGTCCAGCACCGTGATGTTCACGGAGGTTTGTCCGTAAGCGAGACCGGCCCTGGCCGACAATCGAAGACTGTAGTAGGCCACCTGTTCGCGATCGAGGCATCCGGAGGTGCTGATCGTGCCCGTGTTCTCGTCTATCTTGAAGCTACCCTTCGGATCGCCGTACACCACGGCGTAGGATACCTTCGAGGCGCCGTATTGCGTCACCTGTACGGTACCGACGTTACGCCCAAAGACGCTGGGCATCGAGGTACACTCGCCCCTGTCCTCGGCCACGCGGAACTCGTAACCGTTGTAAGTGTCGAACTCGAGGGTTTCCAGATCCTCCTCCCGTATGATCTCCACGAGGGCGTTCCTGGTCGCTGTACGATCCCCGGTATCCTTCGCGGATATCTTGAGCTCGTATAGGGTCTTGTGAGCGACTCTCAGCGAGCCCTGAAGCGCGATCTCGCCGGTTCGTTCGTCGACGGCAAAAAGTCCCTCGCCACCGGATTCCAGGGTGTACCTCACCTGAGCGTTTTCTCTCGCGTCGGCGTCGATCGCCGTCACCTTTCCCACCGTGGTACCTGGCGGGGCGTCCTCCGGTATGGGCATCAAATACCTCCACGGATAGAACACCGGGGAATTATCGTTCACGTCCTCGAGGGTCAAGACTACCGTGGCGGTGGACGTTTGAGGCGGTGTACCTTGATCCTTCGCGATCACCAAGATCCTGTACTCGGCGGTGGTCTCGCGATCGAGACCGATCTTCGTGGTCAGTTGACCGGTGAGACCGTCCAGTGCGAACGTTTTCGGATAATCCCTGGATACACTGGAATGGAAACTGTAAGCCACGCTCCCGTTCGTTCCCTGATCGTTGTCCACGGCCGTTAAGGTAGCCACCAGGCTCTGAGGGGGCGTGTTCTCGGACAAGGTGACTTCGACCACGCTCTTGGAGAACCTGGGCGCCTCGTCGTTCTCGTCGAGGATCGTGACCTTGAGATGCGTGGACGCGTACTTCGGATTGGGACCGCCGTCCCTGGCGGACACGTGGAGCTCTATGCTGCCCTGCACCTCCCTGTCGAGAGTAGCCACCGTGGTGACCAGGCCGGTGTCCTGATCGATCGCGAACCAGCCTTGCTCGTTGCCCGAGTCGAAATCGTAATAAATCCTCGCGTTCAGTCCGGAATCCGCGTCCGTGGCGGAGATACTGGCGACGAAGCTCCCGGTAGGCGAGAGCTCCGAGAGCACCGCGGAGTACTCGCTCTGCTGGAAGACCGGTTCGTGGTCGTTCACATCGTTCACGTGGATCACGAAATAGGCGGTCGCGGATCGGGGCGGTGTACCTTTATCGGTGGCCACCACGGTCAGATTGTATTTCGGTATCTCTTCGCGGTCGAGTCTGCCGTTCACGCGAACGATATCGAACCTTGGCTCGTTGTCCAGCCTGAAGTGGCCCAATTCGTTCCCGGCGCGGATCTCGACGGTGGTCTCGCCGTTGAGGCCCTCGTCGGTGTCGATCACCGCGACCGCGGCCACGATCGAGTCCTTCACGGCGTTCTCGTCGACGGTCGCGTATCCCGGCGTGAACGGATAGTAGCTGAACTTTATTTCAGGATCGTGATCGTTCGCGTCCAATAGATTCACCGTTACGTAGGTTCGACCGTCCTGCCTCGGCGAACCGTGATCCCGGGCAAAGACCGTTATGACGCAGCTCTTTGGACAACCGCCACCCGGACGAGCGGCGATCGTGCAGCTCTGTTGAGGACAATCCAAGGGCTCGACGGTCGTAATCGTCCCGGTCTCCGGATCGATCGTGAACTGTCTCTCCGTGTCGGGCAGATAGTACGTGAGCTTCGAATTGTCCTCCGAATCCTTGTCGGTGGCGTGCACGGTCAACACCTTGGTACCCACCGGTGCGCTCTCGTTCAGAGCGACCACGTAATCGCTCTGTTGGAATATCGGTGGGTTATCGTTCACGTCCAACACCGTGACGTTCACCAGAAGGTATCCCAATCTCGGTGGTCGTCCCCTGTCCCTCGCGCAGACGTTCAACGAGTAGAACTCGACCTGTTCGCGGTCCAATTTACCGGTGGTTTCCAAGTGAAGGTAAGACGTTTCGCCGGTCGGGTTCCCGGTAACCTCCAAACGAAACTTTCCGTCCGTGTTCCCGTCCACTATGAAGTAGTCGTCGGCGACACCGTTCTCGGGCGTGTCTCGGTCCGTGGCCGCGTCCAGCAACAGCTTCGTGCCCACCACCGCCGATTCGGAGAAGCTGACCGCTATGCTCGACTCCGGGAACTCGGGATCGTTGTCGTTGATGTCCGACACGAGGATTCTCACCTCGATGGGATATGTCGGTTGGCTGGACAACACGACCAGGTCGAACCTGTCGCTGCTCAACGCCTCCCTGTCCAGAACCTTGGCCGTTCGGATCTTGCCGGTCTCCGGGTCCAGCACGAACTCCTGCGGCGGCTCGTTGAACCTGTAGGTGAAGCCAGGCTTCATCGGTATCAGACCGACCAGGGCACCCTTCGGCTCTCCTTCCCTGATCTCCAGCTGAACCCTCGTGTCCACCGCTCTGCTCTGCATCGCCAGGCCCATCGTGGCGCTGTCCTGCGGTAACATCGGCGACCTTCGCGGCACTAGCCGCATCACCCTTTGAGGTAGGTTGCGGGAATAGTACTCGGAGGCGTGTTCCTCGTCGCCGCTAGCCTGGCCGCCATTTTGGTCCACCGACAAGAGTCCCAGGACCAGGGCTAGGACCATCGATCTCCTTATGATCATCTCTTCTGTCCCTTCGACGGGCCCCCTTCCTTAGCCAAATTCCTCTCGACGTTCGACGACATAAAAGTAACGCGGCCCCGGTTCCCTCACTACCTCTCGTTCTTCTTCCTCATCGTCGGTGGCAATGTCATTCCTCCTCTGCGGGCGAGCGTTCACGTTACCGGTCTCACTCGGGACATGGTGCGGACACGGTCCCCGTGGATCTCTCTATCGACGGATCGACGAGTCGTGAGAACGCTCGACGGATTCCATTTTGTCCCCTTCAGTCTTCTTCGATTCGCCTGGTGTTCGCTGTCTCGACGTACGGACAGGGTTGCTCGACTCGTCGCGAGATCGGTTCCTAGGATCGCTGGAGGCGCGCGAGGTCCTCGCGGGTGGGTTTTTGTCCGTCCCCCTTTGTTTACGTTTCTCGTTTGGATCGTTCGGTCGTTTTCGACCCCCTTGCCGCGGGAAGTCAAGCGACGAAGAACGCGGAGTGTTCTTCCAGCCGACAGAGGGGGCACTGACCCGTGCGGAGCCGCGCCTCGCGAAACGCGACCGCCGCAGATGCTGCTCGACTCCTGATCCCCCGAACTTTTCCGGTGAAATCGCGGAACGCTCCGCCGATGGGATTCCGTGCGTTCTCCGAGCGTTTCCACGCACACCCCCCCTCGTGTCGCACAGCTCCTCCTACCGATTTATCCCGTGTGCGCGTCACTGGGAACGCGACGCGTTAACGCTAACGCTCCCCGCGTTCGTTGGTTCTCCACGGTCGTGCAACTCTCCTACCTCCTCGTAAACGACACTTATCGAGCGACACCGACGTTAACGCACTTCCCTCGGTTACACCCGCCGAGTCTCTCAAGAATCCGAGCTCCGTTCGGTCGTGGATCGAGAGACCGTAGCCGTTGATCTCCCCGCCCCGAATCGAGCACACCACAAACGACCACGCACGAGGAGGTGTCGCGCACAGAAAAACTCGCGTTCGACGTCGATGCTCCGTAACTCGTACGCGTTACGTCGATCGACCCGGAGCCGCTACTGTGTTCAGTCAGCCTGGGGGATACGAGACCCCGGGTTCGAACGTTACGCGGCCCGTTACGTTCGGCACGCCGGATCGGGATCCATCGAGGACGGTGATCGCGCGACGATCGTGCGAATCGCGAGTCCGTAGTTCACCACGAAGGAATCTCACTCGCGGCACGAAGGTGGTTCCTCGCGCCGTGCCCCCACGTACGGAGACGTTCCTTCCACACGGGGGTAAAAAAATAAAGAGGGGAACGCGGACGAGGAGGCAGGATAACGCGAAGACGCGAGGTAGCGCCCCGGAGAGAAAGAGACGGGTTCCACACGAACGACGAGAGAGAGAGAAAGAGGGAAAGAGAGAGAGAGAGAGAGAGTGGGAGGGAGAGAGCGCGGAGCGAAAAGAAAAAAAAAAACGAGCGAAAAGAAGGAGTTAACGTGGGCCGTGAGCGCGACGACGTAAGGCCCCGAGAAACGTACGACGAAGAATATCACCTTCCCGAGGACTGACCTGACTCGACTGAACCGAGACGGTCCCAGAACCTTGCCGCTGCCGGGAGAAGCATTCTTCAGGCTGGCCGACGCCGTCCCTCTCCGATCCATCGGGCCCGGCGTATGCTTCCGTTTCTCTCGCTCTTCCCTCATTCCTCTGTCCCCTTTCCGCCGTCTTCGGTGTCCCCCTCTCGTTGCCCCCGCTCGCGAGCCTTCCATCGATATCGCTTTTTCTCTTTCTCCGAAAAGAAACCTTCGGGTGTTTCCTCGTTCCTCGCTCGCGGTTCTCTCACGTTCCCTCCTCGTCGAACTGTCCTTCTCGCTCGCGCTCACCGCGCCACCCTTTATCGCGATATCTCTCCTCTTGTTCCGACTCGACGTGCCTTTGATCACGGCTCTCGCTCGCACCGTGCTCCCTCTCTCCTTCTACTTTTTTCTAAGTCCCCTGTCCTTTTCCGTTCTCGCGTTGCCTCTCCGTTCAGCGTGGCATTCGCGGCCTCTCCTTTTCTACGAGCTCGACGCGCTCCGTCCTGCTTCGTCTCCCCGTTCGGGGCCCCACGGCGCGTTTCGTCCTTGTTCGTTTCTCTCGTAAGTCCCTCTCTCTCTCTGTTTCTCTCTCTCTCTCGCTCTCTCCCTGGGACGCACGCGCGCGCGCGCGCGCTCCGAGCAGTCCGGTGCCGCGGCGGCTCTCCTTCTCTACCTCGGGCCACGTTGGTCCGGCCGGGCCCCGACTCCCCTCCCGTGGGTCCCACCGCCTCGCTCCCTCCCTAACCACCGTTCCCGGTCCCCTCTCCCCTCTCCGAGTCCGCGAACCCCGCGCAGCGCCTTCGTTCGCCCGTCTCCGTCCCCGCGGCCGTTATCCTCCCACCTTCGGACTCTATCCTCGCGCATCCCGGCGCGTCGTCTCGCGCTGAGATATTCTCCCTTTTGCCCTCGAGGAACGAGCAATGCGGAGGCTCAGGTATGCAAGATGGCCGCGGTCGCCGCCGCCGCCGCCGCCGCCGCCACCGCCGCCGCAGCAGCAGCGGTGGAGCGCTCTCGCGACGACGAGGACCGCTCACGGGCGTACGCGCGCGAACGAGACAGACCGTACGGGACGCGATACGGAGAAGGACGCGCGACGTGCGACGGAGACCGTGAGCGTTTAGAACGACGCGGACGAGGATGAAACTACTGAGATGAATAATGCGTGGGGGGAGGAGGGGAACTATTGGCCGCGCGGCGCGCGGACCGGGGAGGGGGCCACGGACGGTGGGGACGAGAGAGCCAGAATGACAGGGGTGTGGGGCGAAAAAGAGAGGAGCCAGAGGCGGAGGAACGAAGAGAGCTCCAGAAGACCACGATACACCGTAGATATATATCCGCGTATAGGGGCCCCCATAGCCACTTTTATAACTAATCCGTTACCACGATCGAACGCTTCGTCGAACGCTTTCCGTCGTCTCCCTTCTTCCCGTAGGTTTTTCGCTCGCGGCCTCGGCCAGCCGTGTGGTACACGCGCGACTAGATTCTCCCCGGTGTTTTCCTTTAATCTAGTTTACTGGGTACCGGCGCTGCGTGGGTACCGGCGATATATCAGATCGCGCTTGGTAAGTGCAGGGTGCTAGAAAAGTCTCTCGGCGCGGGTTAAGCTTATCTACGTACAACTCGCCGATACCTCGACCGCGACTCTTCCAGCCACGCGTTTCGTACGCGAACAATTCCTCCCGGCCCCGAAGACCGTAGAAACGCGCGAAACACCGCGAGTCCCGAGTTTCCGCGTCCGAGCACCGAGTTTCGCCGCTCGGGGACGTTTCCGTCGACGATGATCTCGCGAGGACCACCAATCGCTCCTACAACACCGACGCACAACCCAGAATCACCGATAATTGAAAACCCTGTATATAAGCCACCGTCGAATAAAGATTCGTTCATTTTGCCACCTTACTCGAGTCCGAATCACTGTTCGTCACCCGTCACGTACTCTTACCCGTAATTGCGCTAGTATATTCTCTACGGAGATATTCGGTAATTACGCTAGTAGATTCTCTACGGAGACTTTCGTTAACGGTAACTCTTTACAGAGACGTTCGTTAAGTAATAACTTTTGATGATCACATCCTATTTCTACGGAGCAAGAAATAAATCAAGACACTATCGTTTTAATATTTTCATTCGTAATCCGATACTGTCCCGTGATAATCTTGACGAGCAACGATAGAGACTCTCCGCGTTGATCTCGCGACAGTTTCGTTGTTCCTCTCCGATAAAGATAAGGACATCTTATCGAAGGCGCATCCCCATCCGGGACGATCCAAAAAATACGAGAGACGACGGTTACTTTTTTTTATAACTCCCAAACTGTCACTCACCGGGTCTTTCCAGACCCTACACACCGCGACCACGACGTACACATCGTACTCTTGCATACGACCCACTCCTTTCCTTTTCCTGTTTCGCGGAAACCAAGGTGATCGAACGACGTCGCGTTAGGTCGAGCAAGGACGCGGAGATATCTCCGCAGCTAGCCTCGAACGTTTCACGAAGTCGTTATCTAACGGGTCACGAGTCGCCAACGGAAGTGCTCCTCTACCCTCGGGATGGAACGGCGAAGAAAATTAGGTGGGTCGCTTTTACACCGGTAACCGTACACGAAAGTGAAATTTTCAGATCGTCGATAAATATCGGGACCAAGGAGATTCCACGTTTCGAGGGATCGGAGTGCCGATAAGTAATTCCACTTTGGTTTCACTGGCTCGGAGTTTTCGGTTCCACGTTTGGCTATCGCTTCGAAAACTTTTTCTTTCGCTTTTTTTACACAGAGCGTTTAGAAACGATACGCACGAACGTTCCAGCACTGTGAAACTCGTCATAGGAAACGAACAAGCCCGAGTAAACGTTCGCGAGTGAACTTCGAAGCTTGTTCAATTGTATCCCCCAGGAACAAAATATATCTTCGAATGCATCGATCCGTTGCGCGTAGCGTGCACATTATTGCACATTCGGTTCTACTTGCTTGATTTGTTGCGATCGTAAATGTCACCCGCCATTAGATGGTATCGTTAATACGGCGCATAACGAGCACGATAACAACAGATAAGTATCCTTTTAAGTGCTTGTTTGGAAGAACTTATTACGTTACGCGCAGCGCGTGTAATGGTAGAAAGATTGGCTCGCCTTTCCGTTTCTTTCGATCCGATCCGACGGATCTGTGAAATTTGTCCAATTGAAATTTCCGGTTCGAGTAGTCGGGGACCTGAATGAATTTTTGCGAGCAATTCGAGGAAATCCTACGGGAAAATTTGTCGCGCGACGTAACTCGAATCGGAGACCCGAATCAATTATCGCGTCGAAGTATTCGTAGCGACGAATTCGAGAAATTGTACGGAAAAAATTCCGCTCGCGGGCTCGCGAAGCGAAATCACCGTGTCCGTAGAATAATGTTCTTTATCGTTGACGTCGACGGTGTATACGTTCGACAGCGTCGCTTCCTGGTTGGCAAGGGTTAATTCGAAGTATTTGTCGCGAGGGAGGGTGCGGCAGGATGCGCCGCTGGTACGCGCGTGATTAATATCCGACGTTCAGCGGTACAGGAACGCGCGAGCATGTGCCATTTGTTGGTCCACGATATTAGAAAGGTTACGGATCCGAAAGACGACGGAGAGATCCTGACATTTATCCGAACGGTACGAGCCCGGAATATAATTTATATTTTACGATGTAATATTGTCGTAATGAACGGAAGAACATCGTTGCACCGACGCGTAACCGACTTCGAATACCTCGAGCCTGAGTTAATGGTAGCCGAGTGTACGAACGGGAGTACGACTGCGGAAAACAAGTAGTAATAACCGTGAAAAGTCAGCCAACGGCCTCACGCAGTAGTAGCGGTGGTGACTGTAATCTTGACGCGGTTTCGTATACGTTCGTAATTTAGTACGCGAGGGTGCCGATTCACCCTGCGAATCTTCTTCTCGGGAACGAGTACACGAGCGTGACAGAACGTAACGATCGTTTTTCCGTTACTTTTTTTTTTTTTTTGACAACGTTTACCGATTCTCGCGAACGTGGTTCAAAACGACCGCTCTTCGCTGTCAGCCTGGTACCGTCCTGTCGTCGTACGTAAAGTATCCTTTCCCAGAGTCCTGCCGAGTATAATACAATATCGTCGATACGATGAACGATAACAGTTTCGAAATAATACATCCTCCAATTCTTTCGTTAAACGACAACGCGCGTTATCGTTCGATAACCGGTCGGAGATTTTTGCACGGTACCGCGCGTTCGTCTCCTGCGAACGTTTTCGTACGTTGAAATTCGTTCTCAAAGTTCTCACGCATCGCGTTGCAACCTGTGCGATAAATCTAATAGACAATAGAATAATCGCGAGTTTACTTCGCCACCGTAACAGGTGTATAATACCGCAAGGTTCTTATCGCAATGGTATCGTAACAATTAAGTATCGTTCACGGAGCGTAGCATTACGCCAACAGGTGTTACGCTTCCCTCGTGTCCGATTCACCGAGACGCGATCGTACACGACGAATTACCCGATCGACGTAACGCGTGTCCGTAAAGCGAGCTTCATAAATCTTATCTGGCTCGGTATAGCGATTCGTCGAGCGCGTTCGAGGGAACGATTCGACCGGAAATCTGATCGTTTTCCGCGTAGGTAAGCATAACGATCGCCAACGCGGCGTTTATCCGACGCCGTATCTTTCCCGCGATAGAGCGAGAAAGTATCGTCGACGAACCTCTCTAACGACTTATTTCGCGAACCGCGCCCGTGATAAATTCGCGCCGCAATCGTTCTTCAACGCGAAACGGCCCTACGCGCCCACTTGTCTAACATTATTTCGCACTGCCGCCATATACGGGGCAACATCGGCCGCGAAACAGTAAAATTCTATCGGGTTGCAGGGCGCTACGTGGGCGTTACACGCAACAGCTTCATTGTTTCACCGAACAATAACTGTAACACGTACGGGTCTGTTTTATCTTCGGGTGTCGTGCGTACACGGAAGACGTATCGATCGCCGCCCGCTTCTGAATCGCCTTCGAAAGGAAACTACCTCATAACGTTTCGTTTACCGGCTCGTATCGCGATAAAATGTGCACGGTGATGTTTAAAATAGCTGGCCGAAACTTTCGAACCGTATTCTACCGCTATGAAAAAATAAAGAAAGATAAAGAACACTCTCCGTTCGGTTCGACGTGTACGAGTACAGGTCCTCCGCATTGCGTTGAAGAAACTGTCGCCGTTGAATCGGTTGACTGGGAAAGAAATGTTCTTTTAGCGAAGCGTGTTGACAAAATATACATTTTATTATATACACCTAGATCTGGTAAAAAAAATTACAAAACCGAGAAGATAATCATTTCCTGGGCGCTCCGTATGCATCCGGCATTCTCTCTATAGTGTATCTGTGCTGGGCGACGTACATTATGGGCACACCGGTAATTTTTCGTATCCTCCTTTTCAAGTCTTTGTCGTTCGTTGCCACGATATAACATTTGTGCTGAAATATTAATCATAATATACCTTGTATTAACTAACGTTGAATCGACTATTCGTTTTTTTAAATAATAATTATACTAACTTGGGTCACCCTATTAACGATACAGTCATCCGCGTAAGTGCCTTTGTGCAAGCAGTTCAACCTCTCGAATCTGGGATCCTTTATGATTTTTAACGCTATTTTGTATTTCTGTCCAAGTTTTTCCAATTCACCCATAACGCAATCCGTTATGTATGGTATACACTTTGCGTACAGACATTCCATCATATTTTCTATAATATCTAATTTGTTTTTGATCGAAAAGTTTATAAAATTTGTATCCACCAAGATATGGTAAGGAGGACCCAACTGGGTATTATATTGGAAGAACAATGCGGACGATTGCTGGGGTCTGTAATAATATATAGCAATATATTTTGAAATTCGCTATAAAATATCAAACGATCCACAAAGATACGTACACTTCTTTTATTTTGAGTTGAGTGGGATCTTCTTTCTTGGCTTTCTTTGGAGGTGCACGTTTTTCTAGTTTTCTGAAAACGATAAAGCAACATTTACAAGGGATTTACGGAAAGTGTATTTTTTTTTCTTTTCATAAAAATAAGGATGTTTAATAGTTTAGAAATCCTCTTACATTCTCGAGTCGCTTAAACTTATCATCTTTTTCATTTGCGCAAACTTCTGCATCACGACTCTCCGTGTCTTTTTATTTTTCCCCTGTATAACACAAATTAATAAAAAACCACTTAAGTTATTACAAGGAATTGGAGCTTTAAAAGTATAACCTGAAAGACAGCTAATACATTTTACATTTCTAAGAAACGTTATAATTTTTCATACAAGGAAGTAAAATTTAGAGTGATTTAAAAATATTTACCATTGTTGTTTAGTATACAATATCCTGTTATTTGTATAAACAAAAACGATTATTGTATAATCTGTCAACTTAATACATCGCATATCACGTGGGAAACATATTCAGTGTTGCCAATTGTTTACAGCCGTACCAACTTACAGTGTTTATAATTCGTCAAAATAAGTTATATGATCACAATCTTAAAAAACATTAACTAGTTGTTATGTATTCTTGGGAATTGTAAATAGTACTCTGCAACTTCAATTTGGGAAATGGAATTACTGCTCGTGGAATGTTGAAACACATTGCTCACTGAATGTATAGAAGTTTTCGACGAGGTTTAAAAGAACACGAGTAATTGTTTAAAACAATTCTAAAACGTTTATCGATAATTGGAATTGTAGGAATAAAATAAGCTACATTCGTATGTTTAAATATTGAAGGTCATTTCTTTGCAACGTAGACAATTTTCTTTACAAAGATCATTTTTAATACGCCATGTTTCTTATTGGTCGAACCAATAAGCCAGAGCGTCTCCTTCGTGTAAACTGCCATCTTCTTTTAATACGTCGTTGTACTTCGTGAAACATTAGTTTTTGTTTTTCATACAAACGGCTGGTCAGGTACACAAAGGAAATATATCGACGAGTAGCGATAATTAACTAATTATTGTCAATACTAGTTTGGGAGTTAACGAACGGAATTTGATCAAGTTGCGTAAAACGTTCACCATTTACGTTTACTTGTGATTGGATATTGTGTGACTTAAAGAAAATGTCAAGAAAACCGTACAAGTCCGCATGGGGCGGTCGTGGTGGAAGATTCAACAATACAGACGAGAAACATTATTTCGGTATATTATTTACTTCATCGAATTGTGCATTTATTATGACTCACATTTTCGTTAACGAGATGCGTTAACACGTTTACTATCCTCGAATGTGGATCGGGACAATTTTTATTCGGAAGTTCTTAATACATCCAAATATGCGTCACAATAGCTTTGACTAGAATATTATTACTTTCCGAATTTTACTAGCGACACCCAGCTCTACTTATGGAAATAGTGGATGTGTTAATATTATTGTATTGTTATCGTTTTTATTATTTTATCAAGTTGTATCAATAAATTATACTTTGTACTTTACAAAATTTCATATTATACACAGGTCACGATATTCGTGTACAAAGACCCAATGAAGGCTCGTTTCATGGAAGTAGGCCTAGAGTAACGTTCAAAACCCAATCAGCAGCAAGATCGGCTAAAAATATACGCAAAAACTTGGTGCTAGCATGTTTGGACGACGATGTTCAAATGGCATCAAGTTCTAATAACAATAGCGGGGACTTCATTATCAGAGGAAGAGAGTGGGGTGTTCAACGCGGAAGAGTCAGTCCTTTACCTATGAGAGCATTTAGAGGAGGAAAAATGCCTCATAGAATCAGGCAACTTCTCGCTGGAGAACCTAATTGTTATAAAATTATTGTAAGGTTACTAGAATTAGATTTTAGTGATTATCTAAGTTTGATACATATTGTAAAGGTTTTTTTTTAAATTATAGATACCATACGGACACAAATACGATAAAGATTACATATTAAATAACCTTCTTAGTTATATTGCGCCAGAAACTTTTACTCCAATAATGGTAAACATGAATAATTTTGATACTTTTTATAATTAAGAAGTTAATGTAATTTGTAACTTTGTAAAAAAATTTGTTAACAGTATAAGGTTGGTGCAAACGAAGCCAGTTTTTATGTAGACGATCAGAAAGTAGCGATCGCGCTCATTAATTGTAATTACAAGATTACAACTGTGAATGGTTTTAAACTACAAGTAAGAGTTATGCAACCAGGATTTCCACATTGTGAAATAGATAACAAATTGAAAGAAAAACTGAAACAAGCTATGGCTAAAAGATATGTGAATGAAACAAATGCATTAGATTTATCAAAATTTCATCTAGATCCAGGTCAGTGAATTTTGAAATTTAAAGTCCTACCGCTTTACTGTTTTAAATATACTAACTATATAAATGTAATTTTCCATTGCAGATCTTGTTGCTGACTATTTCTTTCCATTGTCCCGTCCTATAATGCTGAAAACAGTATTGGACATTGTAGCAGAATACATACCAAATTTGGAAGCACTAAATCTAGATGCAAATAAATTGCAAATACTCGACAAGTTAAATTGTTTGAGTAAAAAATTTTCAAAATTAAAAATACTCTACATTGGAGATAACAGAGTAACTAATGCAAAATCAAATAATTCTGTTATTTAATTCTTAGGTAATGGTGTAAATTTCAATACGTAACTTATATTTTTAGATAAAAGAAATTAACCAGTTAGACAGCTTCAAAGATCTAAAACTGGAGGAACTCAAGCTGGCGGGAAATCCCGTTTGTGCCAAGTATAAAACCCGACAAAATGACTACATTAGGTAATGTATTGTTTCAATATTATCTTTTTTCTCTTGATAGCAGAATTCTCCAGGTGGATAACTTTCCTGAAGCTGCCATTACACTGATAAAATGTTTACAGTGTTCAGATAATATGTTGAGTTTTTAAACAGAATACGAGCAGTTTAAGAGTACCTCAAATACCTCCTCGTATTTGAAATAATTTATTTTCAATTTGACATCTAGTGTACTTAAAATTTAATAGTAAAATTGATTGTTACGAAATTAAAGAATTTTCCCTGGAAGTTCTAAACGGTCTGTGTATTTTCTTTCTTGTCACATTCTTCAGTAATAAGGCAAATGTTTCTGTTATTACGATTAACTTGGAGCTTTCGGGCTTCTGGCTTTTCTTTCCCGACCATAGCGACGTGCGGAAACGATTTCCGAAACTCTTACGGCTGGTGAGTAACTATTGCGCCATCAGCAATTAATACATGATTTAATCGTACGTAACCGTTTTTCATGCTACAAAAGGATGGTATGGAACTTCCAAAACCAATCTTGTTTGACGTAGCGGACGATGGAAACAAAATGCCATCCTCTCAAAAGATGTTCGTTGCAAATGCAAAAGCGCAAGAAGTTGCAAGTCAATTTCTGCAACAATATTTCCTCATATTCGATAGTGGGAATCGCCAACGATTATTATTTGCATATGACGAACACGCATGTTTTAGCATGACTATATTTTATTCTCAAAATTCTAACAAGTAAGTTTTTATTGAAATGCTTTATTTGTGCACATTAACGTACAAGATATTTCATTACTAAATTAATCGTCATAGATTAAACGGATACCTCATGGAAAACAGAAACTTATACAGAATAAACGACACAAACAAAAGGCAAAAGCTACTGAAACAGGGACGATTACCCGTAGTTTCGTTTATTTCCGAAATACCTCAAACTTCCCACTATTTGAATACATTCACAATGGACATCAGCCTAGTAACGGTAAGATCTTATTTTCTGATTAATGACAATTTACAAACTTCGATAATTTGTCTAACTATGTTATTGTAATCCAGGAAGGAATGATGCTGATCACAGTCACGGGCTTATTCAAAGTACTCGATAAAAAAGAGCAGCCAATTCATTTCTTTAATCGAACTTTTATAATAGTCCCCGAAGGAGCTGGTTACTGTATTCGAAACGAACAATTACATATCAACAATCCGACGGAAGCGCAGCTGAAACATCTGAATAATCAGTTGGAGGCACAAATGTCGGTGCCAGCATCATCGCAAGCATCTTCAAGTAACAACGACGTGAAACCGGCGGTGCCGTCACCATTATCCGAGGTCGTGAAGCAACAAATGACTGTAATGCTTAGTCAACAAACGAATATGAATCTGGATTGGAGTCTAAAATGTTTAGAGGAAGTGCAGTGGAATTACAACAACGCGCTCGCTGCGTTCCAAGAGTTCTTCAAACGCGGACAGATACCACGGGAAGCATTTAACAAATAAGAAGTACAATGTGTCGAAGAAAGTAAGATTTACGGAAGTTTTAATTTTACCCATTATTCTTTTTTGTTGCATGCTTTACGATACACGGTGCTTCTACATCATGATCTGAATGAAAGCATAGAGAAATTGGGTGTCTTTTTAATTATGTTTTTTTTTCCTCATTAAGTAAAATTAAATCGAACCGATGTTCGTTAATTGCATCTTATATGCTTACTTTTCAAAAAAATTGTCCTGTTTTGATCACCCAAATTCTTTGTCACCAGCAATGTGTGTCTGCAACAAGCAAAAAGAAGTTTGTTGTAAATTAAAAATTAAAAAAGGAATTAAAGGTTTTCTTCCGTAAAATGATTCGTTTAATAACAAACTTCTTTTTGCATTAATTAATCGAAACAGCCAGATATTTATAAAACATTCGTATCAGAAAATCAATTTTTGCATGATGAAAGAAATAATGTAAACCTTGTCTCCGTGGTAAATTGACTATTGTCGATGAATAAGGATGTCGAACACGGAGAATTCTGATTAGCAACGAGAGTCTGTAATAGGTGTATGCGCTAAAGAAAATAGGTTTTAGTCGTGACAAAAAAGTCACAGTGTGTAAGACTTCGCGACATTCGTTGCATCAATTGCAGAAACACTGCTCTTTGTTCAGATTATGATGTGAACTCAAACGAAGTTAGAATTCAGTGATAATTTTTAAGTTTAAAAGGGTAAATGATTCTAACAAGTGTACCTTTAAATGTTCCCCAGTTATCAAATTATAAGAATCAAACATCCGAAATTTAATACTTGAGTTACAAGTAATACTTAGACCCGGTTATTGTCGAATTAATTATCACCTACACGTACATAATGATGTTTATTTTTATACCATAATTCAATCAATTTGTATACGCTATACTAACTTTCATTTTAGAACGAGTATTGAAATAGGATCCTAAAAGATTCCAATCGATAATTATCATTGAGTAATTGTTAAAAGAGTATGATTGTGTTCGCATTTGATGAATGTAACTTTCGATTGTAATATCTCTAGCAGAATAAGCATCATTATGTATTCAGTGCAAACTAGTTTACATAAAACCTCGTAAGGTTACAAGGTGATGAGAAGAATTATATGATCATAAGTAGGTCATATATTTTGTTCGAATCGTATTACGCTGGTTAATCGTAATCATTACAAATATGTATTACATAGTTTTTTCAATGTTTCAATAGGTATGTCAAATGTCTATTGTACAGTGAAATTCTTTTTTAGCAGTTTTAATCGATATTAAGATTATCCCGAAGAAAAATTACTATGAAAAAAAAATAACGAAAGAAGTCAGCCTGTCTAGAATATGTCTAATGAAATGCCCATTGAAACACTATGATGTTAGCTTTTCGCGTTAAACCAATTATCGCAAATTGTATACATGAATGTACATGATATTATCATTCATCATCGTTTACATCGTTTTGTCTAAATATGCTACATACACTTCGTAAGTCTAAAGATTGCGTGTACAACGTGTGAGCAGAAATTATTTATCGGTGTCCACGAATAATAATGCACCTCTAGCATAACGGATCGCCTCTGGCTACGCATATTCGTCCAAAAGAAAAGCCAGTTAATACTCGATCGTGCAAAGCAGTTAGTACTCTAAATAATCAGCTAATTCGTCACAGAAGTTCATTGTGGCGTGAATGCAATGAATAACGAAAGGCTGAGCAATCCCGATGAATTAATCAGGGATCCTCGTCAAACACGAATGTGCATCGGAGACAAACTACGCAAGTTTGTGATCCCTTTCCCGTCGTAGCCTGTCGCAACGCCGATTAATGCGCTACGACGAATAAGATACAGCTAACCCTACCAGACGCCAATACAAAGATAAGAATAAACTATTAGCATCGCACAGAACGAAATCTGACTTCAGCTTCGTGCAGCAGTTGCTTCCTGAATCCACGAACTAACTTGCCGCGGCGCTTATGTCAATTAGACAAAAGCAATGCCCGCGTCGCCAGTTGTCGTGTGTCTTCCATGAAGACACATTGGATAATAACGACAGACGTAACTGACCTAAAATGTGTGAGAAACGGAATTCTAGAAAGTAGAACAAAATCCACGCGATTACAATGTAATTAATGAAATGAGATTGAAATATCCAAACCGAAAGAATAGCTTATGCTCATACTTTGTACATATTTTATAGAACTCTGACGACGAAAGTATTTTTTAGCAATACTGTCGGATCTCTTTCAGAAAACGTTCGTCAAATCACATATTTTGCGTACCGTCGGTATTTTCTATTCGTCGTTCAAACGATATCGATCATGCTCATCAGGAAAAGAAACATTTTTTTACTGTGTATTTGCGGAACGATAACCATTTACGAAGCCGTTTGTTGATTTTTCGATATGATGTAAAACTATCAATCGTGAATGTTCCGTATACTCTCATTTTTGTTCAGGAAAAAAAAATAAACATACGTGGCATGTAGAGGTATGTAATGTTTAGATACATTTTTACAATTTCTGCGTCGTTTTGTCAGTTGATATGTTTGAGTCTAATAGAAACATGTAAATACACATTACGTGATTAACAAGAATAAATATTTGTATACGTAAGTTTGAGTTTTTCGTAGACAACATTGAAGAAAATGTAAATAAAAAATAGAACTTTATTAAGTACGGCGCATGTTTACAAGGCGAACGTTAAAACTATTTAACATCATTTCAACGTTTGTTTAAATTTTCTGTAGATATCATTTGTTTTTGGAATTAATTATAGCTGTCGTTCCCTTGATTTCATCCTCGGTTCCCTGCAAATAATTTGTAATCTAAGCTCGTCTTAAATAACACTAGGCACAATAAAATATTTATCTCGTTATTTGATAAATCCTCTTTACCTTTTCCTCTTAAAGAAACCCAACTGTTTGAAAAATAATATTAATAATATTTTAAACATTTTATTAACATTCACAAAATAAGAAATATTACCGTTCTTAAAATCGCAACGAATATAAACAAAAATAAAAGTCCTACTAGCACAGAGACAAGAATGATCCATAATTTTAGTCCTTCAGTTTTTGAAATATTATAAAGCATTGTTACAATTTCCATTGTAAATCTAAAATGGGCACATATCATTTAGAAAATATTTGAATGTATTCAAGTCGTGCAGCAAATATTTAAAAGAATATAAAAATTTACCGAGTCCCATTAATAGGTAATCTTATAGCAGGTTTTATTATTTCCACTGTAGCCTCGGTAGCAAATTTTAAAACAACTCCATTATTGTCTGAGATATCTTAACACATTTAAAACAAAATTGGATAAATTTTAATTACAAGTTGTAGCAGACAAAAGTGCAATGCAAGCAAATTACCTTTAAGTTTTTCAAGATTTAAAACAAGTTTGATTAACAGCTTTCCAATGTCTTGTAATGTTTGCAATGCATTTAAATCACACACAATGGTTGTACAGTTTACGTAAGAAGACGAACAATTCATGTATAAAACATCAGTTGTCAAATTCTCATTTACAGTTCGCAGAATTTCAATATTCTCCACGTCATAAAATTCGATACTCGACTCATTTGTATCCACTTCATACGTCACATGAGCTCTACTTTGTTGCAATTTACTAGACATAGAATGCATGTCAAATTGATCTAACAGTTCTCCTTCTATTTCAACTTGTCGAGTGTCTAGTAAAGCATCTTCTGAGAAGCACTCAAAACGTTCTCCCGATACGTATAGCTAAAAATATGTACTTTTCCAAATTCAAATGTTTATGAAAATAAGTTCAACGTTTCTTACCTGAGGTTTATATATATGCACTAAAGGTTCTGAATTGTTAATAATTGTTGGTATTTTAACGACAAGTTGTGCAACTTCTATAGGTGTAGCACCAAGTTTATATACTTGGTAAGTATGTTGAAAACTGATGTTTGGAACATTGTCGTTCATAGTGGACAGATAATACGTTTCTTCGTTTGCTTTACTAAAAAACAAGATATTTTAAAATATGCTTCACTACTTGATGAGGAAAGTTTGTAAAAACTACGAACCCGTTTAGAGATAATGAAACTTCGCTTATTAGATTGAGCGTCTTATTTATATTTACTGTCCCTTGATTTGTACTACGAGTTTTTATTGTTATGTTGAAATTTAATTTATGATTATGCAATGAACCATTAATTAAATGTTTCATATCTAAGTCAAGTATAATACTTTTCTGTAACAATTCATTTATTATAGTATATATCAATGAACACAGTTTCAGTAAAATACCTCTTCTCCTTTCCAAAGAGGGTTTCCTGCTTCACAGAATACCATTAGGGTTTCTTTAGACGTGTCTTCTTGACAAGAAGGTAAAATGCTACGTAATATTACCCCTTTGGGAACTGTAAATTCAAGTGTAGTAAGATATGCGGGTTCGCCATGATTCTTTAAACTGACTTCTAAGTTTATATCAGTTGAACCAATTACCCATGTGTTATTGTCTCTAAAAAAAATTGTTCTAAATCAATAAAACATGAAAGATTGTGATAGATTTTCTAATTCTTACCGTACACCATGAAATTTCGCAGTGCCTGATATATTAGAGTTGCAGACTGTATCTGTTCCACAACCAATGTTAAAGGGAAGTAAAATTTGAGCAACATCTAACTTGTTATCTCTTCTTTCCACGGGACAATATTTGCAGAAGTTACCCGATGTATTACTATGTACGAAATGATGCCTTGCAAAAATACTAATCGGCTCGATAAACTCTCGTATATTCCTCTGTAAAACACGCTAAATAGAATCAAGGTCAAATCGATGGAATAATTTATATAAAAATAAATCGTTACCGAAATATTGACTCGAGTTTGTAAACACGTAACTAAATTTAAGTTATAGGATTTCAACTCAAAGTATGTTTCCTTCGTCCGCTGGTATTGTTCGTCCACAGTGATTGTAATTCTAAATTTTGTAGCTAGAGATGAATTAAATTGCATTATATTTAAATTAAATAATATTAACTCCGCGTAAACATTTGTGTAACTTACATCGTACGCGTTCTATATTGTATCCATCGTATCTTGGACATGTCTCGATTAAAAATTGTTCGGCGTCCCTTTCCAAAACATTAGGTGCAACACGAATTACGAGTTCCGTTTTTATTACTGGTTTACTGCGAAGCACTATAGCATGTCCCGATTTGTATGCCCCTACTGGGATATCCAAATATCTAAGTACATACAAAACAACGATTGGATTACTTATATTTTAGTACTATTGTACTATCGTGTAAAATGTGAACTGCACCGACCCGTTTCCATCGATATCTACTGGCGTGGAGGTCGAAAACCCAAATCTCTCCATTTTAGACAAAGTATTAGATAGGGCTAAACTTATAGCTTCAATCCGTTCTGATACCTGTAAATTTGTCTGTTTCAGATTTGGACCGCCGTTGTATATATAAATCACTCCAGATTCTTCCCAAGGTGCTCCTACAATGATATCTGCAACGTATTTAAAAATGCGTACTCTATAAAACCTAACACACATTTGACGTTTAACAAACAATTACCATCAAATCCATCGGCATCTAGATCACCGCTAGCTAGTGCGTATCCAAAGTGTGCTCCTTCGATGGCTCCATACAAGAGTACAACAGTTCCAAATTGTCCCTTTTCAAAACCATGAAACACATTACCACTAGAAACACAATACTTTGTGTAGTTTGAAATATTTCTTACCTTTAAGGTACCGAAATATGCGTATACTTTCCCGTTATCTTGTCCCCAGTAGGGTGCTCCAATCAAAAGATCGTCTAAACCATCGTTGTTTAAATCCCCCACAGCCAAACTTGCTCCAAAGAATTCTCCTGTATCGGTACCATACAGTTTCGCAATAATCGATGGTTTTGTTCCTGGATCGATTATAGCTACCTAAGAAGACGTTTTATGTACAGAGTGCCTCACTTTAATTAAAAAATGAATTTTTATTACCTGACCCACATATTGCCAATCTGGAGCACCGCTGACATAAAGTAATTGATTTTCTTCAAAGAAACAACCAGATTCAACGCTATGACCTGAAGTACAGTATTACATATTTACAAAAAGAAAACAAATCTATTGATATAATGAACTCACCGAACTGAGACAATTCGTCGTTTAATGGTAACTCTATGGATATTCTTTTATTTTTATGTTTGATGTCCACAGTGCCATAATTCTCATGCATAGGTTTTCCTATAATACGTTTTATTTCTTTCTTTCCTTTATTTTCGTTTTCCTATATTTTATTAATAGTTACTTGTGCGATATTAAAATGCATACTTTTGTAAAATATAATTTACATACCCTTGCTGAGGCATAATGGATGGAAAAGCCATACATTGGATTGTACCAAAACTTTGATGTGAAATCTAATTAATTTAAAGAAAAAATATTATTTTCTGTATTACGGTCCATGTCAAACGGAGACTACTACTAAACAACGCTCTATTCCTTTTCTATCAAATTATAATTTTTTTTTTAGAGTACACCGCAAACTTTTATGTAAAAATTTTATAATATAAGAACAAGAATGCTATTAACACCATTAATATTACTGATTACGCAACTATGAAATGCAAGATTTTCATCTTCAATAAACAATGCATTTGAAGAAACCTTTCCACTGTAACACATTCCCTGCATGGTGTCATATTGGCTGTCTTCGGCATCATTAAGGATGCTTATAATCGTCCGCGGTGCGCACACCTAAAATTAATTAATCACGTTAATTGAAACGAACACGAGACAATGTAAAGAAAATAATTGTACTTACAGTTAATATTCCATTCGACCTATCTATGGAGACAGCACCTCCAAACCAACCATACTGCTTTTTTATAAGAACATGTATTTTGTATTGCGCTATGTAAGCCTTTTCAGTCTCGATATTCCTCGGTTTAATTTCCTCGCACGTTTTATTATATGTAATTGTACAGCGGTATACAACACCAGGTTCCATTGGGTACAGTAATTTCTGTTTGGTGAAACTGGTATAGTTGCCTCTTGGTGCTCCAACTATCAACCTTCCGCATTCGTAGTTATACAAAATTAAATATTATCTGAGAAAACAATTTTATTAAAATTATGATATATAGAAAATAACGTATGTTACCAGGATGTATTGTTGACCGACTCGTGATACAAATACACAGTGTAACCAAAGTAACTATGGTAGATGTTAAACGTATTTCTATAGGAATAAATAATTGGAAAGTCTGTATCTACATTATATCCGTATGCCATCGCAATGAACAATAAGAATATTGCTTTAGCGTCCATTCTATAAACTTTTACTGCGGTTACAAGACTCGGTACTCTTCACTGTAAAGACTTCCAATATCGCAAATTTTTATTCAACATACAGGAAGACTGATGATAAGGCAATCACCAGGAAATGTATCATCATGGCATTTGTTAATGGTGACCAACGAATAATTTATCTCATCGGACTTGTCGCATTATAAACATACAACAGATAATCAAATTGAAATTTTATTTTTCTCCTTTAATACATTCTCCTTTAATAATTCTATTTAAGAGTGTTTCGCGGATCTTCTATCGGCAATGGTGGACACTGAAATACATCAGGATTGTATTCATTTTTCATACGATGTACGACGAATGTGAAAAAAAATTAATAATTGATATAAGTACCCCTGCTTGAGCTCGCAATTTCAAAGCTTTTAGCAATTGACGAGCGAGCTTCCTCTCTCTACTCTTGTGACTAGGATGTGTCATTAAAAATGGTATTTGGTATTTACTCTGCCCTGTATCATTGCTAAATTTGTCCATGTACTTCCAAAAAACTAAAACTTCCCTTAAATCTATGCAACTCTAAAACATACACTGTAATTTCGTAATTAAAACAAACATTTTAAGGACATGTAAAAAAGGTACCTTTGCAGCTAATTGAAATCCCAGATCGTCTGCTTCAATTTCTAAGCGTCTTTTATATGGAAAGGAAAATAAAATAGTTTGAAAAAAGCCAGTTCCCAGGTCAATCAATAACGCTTTCCATTTTGCGAAGCACATCCAAATAAAAAATGTAGGTATGCTGAATATAATTTTTTTAACCATTTCGTAAGAAAATAATTCAGCCTGGAGACAAATATATAATGAATCCTTAATTCTCTTTAAGGCACTTAATCTGTAATTATAATTTCTTTGTGGGTTATAACTCACCATGTGTAGAAGCAAAACATGTGACATTTCGTGTGCTAAAATAAATGTTAATTGGTCATCATTTTTGACCATGTTGAAGATACCAGAAAAGATAAATATATTACCATCCTAAAACATTTAAAACAAGATATTATTTTTGTTAGTAACAAAATTTTAATTTAGTTATTTGAATAGTACAGTTATTTACATACTGGTAAAATCATAGCATTAGTTAGTGGCATATCGACCACATTGATAGTCCATTCTGTATTTGCAAATATTTCTTTATTAGCAACCAGCAATTTCCTTATTATCATAGATAGTTTCCAATATATAGGATCGGTTCTTGGTATCAAGTTATCTTTGTATACTAAAAATAACTATATAAATTTATAACTATATAAAAAGGTATTTAATTACATATTTATAATGTTTTATCTGTACTTTTCTAGAAATGAATCTTCCAAGTTCAGCTTGCTCTGCTTTATTAAATATTATAAAACGTCGTCGTTTTAATACTGGATCTCTTTCAAAATGTGTTAAATAGTAAATCATTAAAATTGAAGAAAATAAACCCAAAGAACCTGAAAGTATATCTGTCAAATACTATTTGCATCATTTCAATCACTAGAGGATCATAAATTGTCTACCAAGAAATATATTTCTTCTTTGCCAATACCATCTTTTATACTTATCCTGTTCTGTTAGAGCTTTTTTCATCCACCAGTGTCTTACACACCATCCAGTAAGAATCGGACCAAACTGCAAAGTCTGAACCAAGAACACTGTAATAAAAGGCGATAAATGCAATCTCGGTGTAGTATAAAAATTTGACGTTTGAAGTTTTGAACATTGCCATCTTCTCTCTGACTTTTTATGTTGAAAAGAAAATTTTTCAGGAAGGGTAACAAATGAGAAATTTTTTGAGGCACATATTAAAGTATTACTGGTTGTAAATTGAAATCGTTTGAATCGTTTCACTATCCAAACATTATACATGTTTTTATATTGGATCAGTAATTATTGTTGTTTGATATTGGGGCAAATTTAACTACTGAAATGAATGAAAATATAATTAGTCATTTTTTTTAATGTTTATCAAATAAGATTGCTTTATGTTACGACTTAGCTTGTACACAAATTACAAATGGTGTCAAGTGTTTTTCGTAACGATATTAAAACATCAGAATGCTTGTTGATATGTAACGAAAAAAATCACACTATTTACAGCAATCCATTTAATTCACTTTAAAGGGATTATGGAACTCATGCTGTCATCTAGCAAGCGAAAATGAAAATTATTTCTCTACAAACTTGGGCATCCTGCCACTGAGGACACTACACTATGAGTTGGGTAATGAATGGTTACATATCATTTTCTTTGTAAATGGATTATTAATCCAAGAATTAAATTAATATTCCTTAAGTATGAATTATTGTATTTGAACGCAATTTCAAATTTGACCTTTTGGAACATGATAATCGAAGAGATTTTCCAAATTTATTTACATTTTGAAGGCCAATTACCTGACTATTTTGCTGTAAACTATACCTTTTTGACTTTATGACAAGACTCTATGTCTTCTAACTTTCTGTTTGGGAATAGCGTTTTCTGACTTTCTTCTTTGAAAACAGCGTTTTCTACTTGCTGTTTGATTAGCTACTTGCTATTACTCTTTCGTTACAAGTTTATCTTTGAAATGAAAACAATCTAGTAACTCCATCTAGCATATTAGCCGCGCGACGACTATATAGAAGTCGTATGAAGCAGTAGGGGATGCGATTGGCATACCATATTCCCCTCAAATGGAACGAATTAATCCCTCAAATTGTATGTACACCGATCTACACTTGTGTATCTTGTGACATTGCATACGGAAAATGGAAAAGTGGATGCTTCTTATATTCTCTAAATACATTTCGAAAATTTAAACGGAATACGTAACAATATTGATAGTCTGTATTTATATGGATCACCAAAGATAAGTCACAAGGTTACAATTGATCATTAGTGTTGGATTGATCGGTACGACACAGGCCAAGAAAGAAATATAAGTTTAATAACTTTTCAATTAACCTCAAATCGGTGATCTAAGTTCATAAATGACTTTATTTCTGGTAATTTTATTATTGTTTTCGAATACCACTTTGAGAACGTTTCAATAACGTGATCAATAATAGAAAGCGGAATTATATCAAGTGCAAGAGTTGTAATTTTAAATGTTAAAAGATTTTCTAAAATTATTCAACTTTTGATACTTTCATTCTTTCATTAATCGTTTGAACAAATTGATCATCTCTTTAATACCTGGACTTTGAGTAATGACAAATGATTAAAATCGAAATTTAAACTGCAATTGGGGTCTACATAAGACGTCAATAGTAAAAATTCTTCGATTTCATTATCGCGAGAAAATTAAAAAATATAATTGAATACGAATGAAAAGGAAAGTATTCGCAACACGTGCCAATATTTTTCTAAAATCGATCGCGAGAGTGACAGGAAATACATTGATGTTCAAATCGGGAAGGTACGATCGAACATTGAATATAACAATGGTGAGGTTTCTACGAACAGTATCAATACGGTCAACACATCACAGAAGAGAGCTGGGCAAGAATAACAATTCGAAATAACGATACAGTCTTGTATAATGTGTGATAATGTCATTTGAAATTAAATAGAATATTAATTTTGTTTAAATAACTATAATTTCAATTAAGAAAACCATTTCATTATTGATTAATATCTAATAATTATAGAAATATAATAACTACAATATTTGAGACAATTTTTTTGAATACCATAAATATATATTTAGCATTTAACAAAATTGAATAATCCAGTACAGGTCAAGAAGTGTAAGTTGGTTATTCGAGAATATATAACATAATTTTATGTTAAAAAACGAAATGGCTGTAAAATGAAGTAACATGTTCTCCGAAATAATATTTCGAAAGTGTCTACGTTTGCTTTGCAGCGCAAACCATGTATATACGTTGTATATACTCGTGTATTCCTCAATACAGGGCGTTCCTGAAGGATTGGCCAAAATTTTGAACACGATTTCTACGTATCAAAATAAAAAAAAAAATTTTTTTTTCAAATTAAGATCAAAGGAAAATAAATTCAAAATATCCTCTACAAGATTAGAGGATAACATAGAGAATACACGCATAACATTTGTTATGAATTTATACATTTAACATTCTACTAGTATCGAGTAGAGACTTCTTTTTGTATTTACTAGCCAACAAATTTTCATAATTTCGGTCAATTTCAAAAAACGTTATTGCAAACAAAAATTTGAAACGTTATTTCACAACGATCTTCTAACTTTTTTCTCACACCTAACTCTTTATGTAGAAATTCACGCCCAAAGTTTTGACCGATCTTTTAGAAACATCCTGTAAAGGGGTTCGTTCATTCGGTGTGTTGATTCTCTCTCGGTTGCAGCTCGCGCGGCCAAGGATTCGTGTATTTGTGCGCGTTTTCATGCACGAGGTTTGTGCGCGTGCGTGTACACGATCCGGTAATGTGTGTGTTTTGTAGTACGTGCGCGCTGCGTGTGTGTGCGTTCATCATGAGTCAGAGCACCCATGGTCGGTCTGCGTTTCGTATTTAATTCTCTTCGTTGACGAGAGAAATGCGAGTCTAGTCCCGGGACCAAGACACCTGCACGTTCCCGGGCCGCGCTTGTCCTCAGAGGACATGCCCGTTGTGCCCGGTAAATCGCGCACCTTTCATCATTCTTCACCTCCCGCTCGGCTCTGCTCTGCTCTCGTATCCACCGTGTGCGGTGCATCCAAGTGTTTTGTGTGTGTTTTCTTCTCTTGTTTTTCTTGAAAGACACCTCCTCTATACCCCGGTTCTCTTCTCCCAGGGGACTTTCGTATCTCCTCTTTTAAACAGGTATTACCCCGCTCGCGACGACGTTTCCTCGAAGAACCATCACCTACTCGTTCCTTTTATGATCGACTAACGTACGATCGTGGTTTCCTACCTTCTCATGTATGTTATGAATTTTCATACAGCAACACGGGAAAGGATCGTCCGTGGTGGCGTTTCAAGCCCCCGAAGAGCACGTTACGAATGCTCCCCGTTGAGTTTATGCCATCGGTCTCGGTGACGATCGAACTTTCACGGGAAAGAATGGACTGTGAATTCGTCGACGATCTCGTTGATCGTACTCGCTTTTTATTTGCCGCCCTCTCTAGCGACTAAAACGAATCGAGTCAGGTACATGGAGATTTTCTTTTTCATTAAATTCTAAATAATTTTAGTATTTTGTTCGTTGAAGCATTCATTGTTTCCGAGTGATAATAAACATTTAAGGGAAATACATTATTTTAGATAACTTAAGTTTTGGAGGAAAAGGATAATAAAAGAAACATGGATCAAAACAGAAGCAGGCCAAGTAGACCCCGCCTTCGCTCACATGGCAATTCTGCCAGAGTTCTGGTATTTGATCAGGCAGAAAGTGAAGAATCTGCTTGCAGTGCCGAGGCAGATGTGCAAAAGCGTCCGATGCTGCACAAAATAGAGAGCAAAGAAGCTCCAGTTCGGCCTGGTGAATTAAACTTAGTATTGTTTTATATGGAATGCATGCTATTTTGGTGGTTTTTAATTGTTTTACGTTTTCAGTTAGTGGAGAACTGTCGAATCTAGTTCGAATGAGGAACTCTGCAATTGGGAAATCTGCACCTTCCTTGTCTGTCCATGTGGTTTGTAATATTATATGTTTGTTGTCAATATTATAATATATGTTGTACATAGGTATAATACGTATATTGTTTTTTTCATAGCGTGATTTTAACATTCCTCGGCGTGCTGCCAAAGCAGCTCATCGTAAATCTTTTATTGCAACAACATCTCCTACCTTACCAAGATGTCATTCACCACTGTCAGGTATGTAAACATTGGTGTTTTTAATTTTTTTGTTACTCCCTAACTGATTTATAAATCAAATTTTATTAGCTGTCATCATTATAAGTTCTCTTAGTAAATACATCATCCTCCAAAAGTGTCTAGTAAGAATGACTAAAATATAAATAAATAATTTTTGTTTGTGAGTGACCAAGAGTACTATGTATCTTGTAAGAGAATATTATATAAGTATTCTGGCACATTTTATTTAAGATTTAAATATACATACTTGTGTGTGCGCGCGCGCGCGCGCCCATGTGTGTATTTACACTATAGTGGAACTGTTACAGTTTGCAGTTTTATATATAATAAATTTATTTTCAAATGTGTTAGATTTAGAACATTTAAACAACTCTGCCTTGAAACAGTATTCTAGAAAAATTACGTTTTATCTACTTAGAACTGTGTTTTTTTTATATTTTTTATATCATTCAACTATTATAGAGGATTAATTTTTTTTACTGCTTGTTTCCTAATATAGCATTCGTCCCGATTGTAGGCAGTCCCCTAGAGAGTCCTAGGATGTCATCCAGTCCACATTTTGCTTTTGCTCCAATTAAAAGGTATCTACTTCGTGCCTACTTTTAGTATATTTAAATCTGTTCAGGTTGCCTATATAAGTAGGTGTCGCCGTTGCAGGCATTATATTTTTAATATATTATTAATAGTAAAGAAAAACAAAACAAGATATGCAGATGCAGAAGAGCTGTATAATTTTTACAAAAAAACGAAGAACGTGGTTGTAAGATCCTTTCTTACATTATAGCAAAGTTATCGTTTCCGTGTACTACTTTTATTAGATAAAAAAATATTATTTTATGCATTATGGGACCGACATTTAAGTGCGTGTAATATTTAAGGATCGGAGGAGGCGCCACAGGAACCGCAGATGGTAGACGATGGTCGTTTGCTAGTTTACCATCCAGTGGATATGGCACGACACCAGGCTCTAGTAATGTTTCGGTTAGTCGTTCATTAAAATATACATGTCAAACGGCATTTTCGTTGATCTACAAATCATTATATACTTAATTAGTCACAGTACTCGAGTCAAGAACGCTTGCATCAACTTCCAAATGTTCCAACCAAGGACGAATTGCGCATGCTTTCTTGCCATTTTTCTAAACCTGGCACACCGTGTTCTTCGCATCCAGGATTTCCAGGTTCTAGTATCTCCAGTATTCCGGGTAGTGTGTCTTTGAGTCTCGACGAGGAAGGTCGTAGATCACCATTACATAGACCACGTTCACGAAGTTTAAGGTAAATGCTACAGATAAGATGACATTACTGTTTCGAAGTATATCTGGAGAAAGTATAGTTTGTAAAATAGTGATCTGTTTATTCAATTGTAGTAGTCCTAGTCGGTCTCCTGTGTTGGACAGTGAAATTGTTATGATGAACACCCTTTATAAAGAACGATTTCCAAAGGTACAAATTTAAACAGTCTTTTAACACCGAAACGTTACAACGACTCCATATAATGAACAAAAAAATTTCTTCAGGCGACACAGCAGATGGAAGAACGTTTAACTAATTTCATCAATGAAAATAAGGAACTGGACGAATACGAAGTGATGGCAAACATGACGCAGGACTCTTTGCCGATTTTACGATTTGTGCATCATCAAGTAATTGAAATGGCAAGAGATTGTTTACAAAAATCTCAGGAAAAGTTAATCACAACTAGATATTTTTATGAAATGAGCGAAAATTTGGAGCATCTTTTGATGGAGGTAACTGCGAAAAATCATCTGCTAAACAGGTAAACATACATAATGATGTTAACAAAAATCGTTCGTTCGCAGACCAAAGAGAAATCACTTGAAGCAGCAACAAGATTAACAGGACTTATCAAAAAATTACTATTAGTAATATCACGTCCAGCTCGCCTATTAGAGTGCTTAGAATTTGACCCGGAAGAGTTCTATCATTTATTGGAACAAGCTGAAGGCCAAGCAAAATTTAATGCAGGAATAAAAACAGATATACCTCAGTATATTGTTAATAAGCTTTCTCTCAACAGAGATCCCATATCGGGTAAAATGTTGTTTCCTTTTCTTTCTAACTGAATTTTTTTAAACTATAAAATTTCAATGTTTTTTCACGTCTTAGAACTCCAAGAAGATTTAAATAAATTAGAGGATTCGGCTAGTTCGAGCGACAGTAACTTACAAATTACTTCGAGTCCAAATAAAGAGGAAGAAAAGTCTCAGCGCGTACCGTGCGAGAGTGATTACGAGGTACTAAAACTCATCAGCAACGGCGCATACGGTGCAGTCTTTTTGGTCAAGGAAAAAACTACAAGGCTAAGATTTGCCATGAAGAAGATAAATAAAAATAATCTAATGCTGCGCAATCAGGTGGAGCAAGTCTTTGCCGAGAGGGACATAATGAGCTTTACGGATAATCCGTTTGTAGTTTCTATGTATTGCAGTTTCGAAACGAAAGTACGTGCTCATTGCTGTCAATAACGGTAATAAAATTTAAATAAAACTTATTAAATTTTGTTATCCAATTACAGAAACACTTGTGCTTGGTGATGGAGTACGTAGAAGGGGGAGACTGTGCGAATCTTTTAAAGAATATTGGTGCACTACCGCCGGATATGGCAAGGTTTTATTTTGCAGAAACCGTTTTGGCTGTTGAATATTTGCACAGCTATGGTATCGTTCATCGAGACTTGAAGCCCGATAAGTACGTGGATCGATGGTTGATTGATTCTTCGATTTTTTTACATGTTCTTTTCTTTTCAGTTTACTGATTACTGCCCTCGGCCATATTAAACTCACAGATTTTGGTCTCAGTAAAATGGGTCTTATGTCTTGTAAGTAAAAAAAAAAAAAAAAAAAAAGGAATGAACACCGTTTAAGTTAAAGAACGATAATCATAAACAGAATCCTCATCTCTCTTAGTGGCGACGAATCTTTACGAGGGTTATATCGATAGGGATACGAGACAGTTTTCGGATAAACAGGTGTTCGGTACACCCGAATATATCGCTCCTGAAGTAATACTGCGTCAAGGGTATGGTAAACCAGTGGATTGGTGGTCTATGGGCATTATACTATACCAATTTTTGATCGGCTGTGTACCATTTTTCGGTGATACCCCAGAAGAGTTATTTGCTCATACAGTTAATGGTGAATAACATCTCATGTTTTATATAATATTAATAATAAACAGCTAAAACAATTATAAACAATTGGACGCTTCTACAGATGATATCGAATGGCCTGACGATGATGACTGGCCCGTTCAACCGGAAGCTAAAGATATTATAACGGCGTTGTTGCAACAAAGTCCTAGAGATCGATTAGGAACCGGTGGGTCGCACGAGGTCAAAGAACATCCTTATTTCTATGGAGTGAACTGGAACAGTTTGCTTAGACAAAAAGCTGAGTTCGTACCACAATTAATCAATGATGAGGATACAAGTTACTTCGACAGTGAGTCTAACGCATGAAGTTATTGTTTATCAGGTATTCGCTTCAATATCCAAATGTAACAAAAATAATATCGTTTCAGCTCGTATGGATAGGTATAATCATGACATAGGCGATGATACAGACGACACCGATGACTCTCCTTTGTTTGGATCGTTCTCCTCGTATTCTCCTCAGTCACGAAAGATTTCTCAGACCCGTCCGCCGCAGATAAATCCAGAGTCAGATTCGGACGCCTCAAAGAAATTATTATTTCGTACCGAGCTCGAGCGCACGGTCGCGCAACTGTCTCTGGGATGCGGTAACACCGTCACGCCTCCATCGAAGTTAATCGAATCGACTCCGTCGGAGAAAAATCGACCATCTTCGTCCGTTAAGAACATTTCGTGCACGGAAACTCCAAAAACGGACAAATCGAATGCGTCGTTCACGAGCCCTGCCACGGTGACAAGCGGCGAATCACAGTTAACGGTTATCAAGAATACTCAGATAGAAGGGGCATCGATCAGCTTGAGTACACCTGACTCGTCGCAAACGGAGTCCGAGGATTTCAGTCCACAGATTCAGAGAAAGAGACACGTGCATTCCCGCGACAAGCTGCCCAGGTTCAGTATATCCGTTGATGATGACCACATGTGAGTCGTTTAGACATATTCGCAAATCTTTCATCGATTTTCTATTTCAACTTTTGTTTCTTCATGCAAACGTTAGGATTGTTCTTGCGATATTAGTAACGCCACTCGTCGAATTTGATACATAGACATGGGCACGATTCGCTCACTTTTAGGACATGACTGACCAGGAGAAATAGTGATGTATTAAGAATTGAATTTAATTGTAGGTTAGACCTGGTCGCAGCAAACAGAGACACGACTGAGGAGAGCAAGCATAATTCCAGCACCGATTCCTTCGAATCGTTCACTGCAATGCCGGTGATCCTATCATCTGCGAAACAGAAGTCACGGTCTGTGATTAAGTCCGCGTCTACAAGTGGATTGTCATTGGTGATACCAGCCAGCGAGTTTTCTTGTACGCGTTGCCACAAATCACATTTATTTCTAAATCGTTAAGTTTAAACATTTAATTTTATTCGTGCACATTTGTACTTTTTAGATGACGCGTCCTTGAATACTCAGTCAATCGAATCACCCGGTGGATCGTCTACCGCTTCTTCGAGAGATACATCCCCTTGCCGTGAATTGAGTCCTCTCGTGACTAGCTTGAAACCTCCTATTATCATCCGAAGGGGACCCTGTGGATTCGGTTTCACTGTGCACACTATTAGAGTTTACTATGGAGATAGTGATTTTTATACGATGCATCATTTAGTTATGGTATGTTTGTAATACTAAATGGTAGGGGAGTTCTTCCTCCATTCTAGATCCATGTTTGCGAGAATATTCTGTGGCTCGTTTGAGTTCGGTTTTGGCGTTAGCGTATTAAACGAGTTCAAACATTAAATGCACGTATCCTAATCGAATTTGTCTGCATTCCGTAGGCCGTCGACCAGTCCAGTCCGGCGTTTGAAGCCGGCTTGAGACCAGGTGATCTCATAACACATATAAACGGCGAACCGGTACAGGGATTATACCATATACAAGTTCTTCAGTTGATGCTGAGCGGCATCGACCGTGTAACTTTACGCAGTACACCATTGGAGAACACCAGTATAAAAACGGGGGGACGGAAGAGGGATCTCGCCCAGAGCAAAATGGCGCGCAGAACGTTGCACAAGCAACGTAAACAGAAGCGCGATCATTCCGATAAGAAACGAAACACATCTCTTTTCAAGAGACTTAGTTCGAAGCGACATAGCGCGGAGATACAGCAGGTATAGAAAAAGTCTGTTCATCTTTCTTGTTTTTCTAACTCTGCTCGAGGAAATTGTCTCGCTGTGAACATACATGTCCGTAGCCAAAATGATAAATGTATACAATTGTACATTCCTTTCTTTTTTGTCTCTTACACAAAATTACGAGGCAAAATGTTAAAAAAGCACCGCGGCGACTTAACGAGCAACACACCGATTATGTTAAGCGTTACTTTTGTTCTTTATTGCAGCCATTAACTATCAGTTGTCCATTGTCAGCACCCATTCTATCCAGCGACAGCAAACCTCCACTTATGGTATGATTTTTCTGTAACGTTTCGTCGTCATCTTGCCTAATATCGTTTCAGTTTGTCATTTCTTTTAAGCAGAACTATCATTTGCTCAATACGATTACGCAGCAGCTTTTAAATGTTGCTTTCCTTTGTCTTACTAACCGCGACATTATCCAGAAATCTTACACAACACTGATCACAAGAGATTTCATGTTCCATAATGCATATCTATAGCGTAGTAGTAGACGGAAGAGAATATAATAATGTTAAGGTTTTCTGGATAATCATTGAAACGAAATATTGACTGACCTTTTCCCAGATGGCTGCAGGAATTTGTTCACCATCAATGGTGACACCTAGTCGATCCTTCCAGTCGTTTACACGTTCCCAGGAGTCGTCGCCCTATTTCGCAGCTTGCACGAAAGCGGTTTGTAGTCCATCACCGCCGACGAATCGCGTCAGTTTGGACTCTTATCACTCCACCGGCAATTCGAGCCCCTGCTCCAGTCCGAATTCGTCATCGCCGGGCTCGAACACATCTGCTGCGAACTTGACAGCTATCTCAAATCAGTCTCACTATCAAAGACCCAGCACCCTTCATGGTTTGAAGCACAAGTTGCACACAGCAGCGAAAAATATTCATTCTCCGAATCGCAGAAAATCCGTGGGACACATACCGTTGTCCCCGTTGGCTAGGACTCCGAGCCCGTCACCGCTTCCGGCTAGTCCAACCAGGAGTCCCAGTCCGTTAGCTTTTCCTACGGGACATCAGCCTGGCAGTTCCAACACCACGCAGTCCTATAGTCCAGGTGCAGTAAAGACAATTCTGTAACCATACAAATTCATATTTTTCAATATGTGGTGGCAGTCACATTTCAATTTGAAAGAGCAGCAATTCAATTGACAAAATACTAAGCTGGGACAAACAAAAAATCAGGGCTCCAATTCTAACAGTGGCATTTATTATAGCGGCAATCTGTATAAATATATTTCTAGATTCAATTACAAAAATAGTCATATTTTCTCATCGAGATACGATTGTTTACGTTGAAATGTTTACTGCACAGGTGTCTGCTTGTCAACGCCAAACAACCAAAAGAAAAGCTACGGTAGACCAAAGTCAGCAGAGCCTGGTTCTCCGCTGTTGAGAAGAGCCCTCAGTCCGGACAGGCTTCATCCACGCTCGGCGGAGAACAAGACGTCGATATCGCCATTGGTCAACACGGTGGTAAAAGTAACGCCCCGTGTGACCATAGCACAATCGTCGTCTCATTCAGAAACCTCCGAGGAGAGCGGGGACAGCTTCAAAGAGAACGATTCGAAAGGCGAGAAGAAAGCGCCGACCGAACAGAAATCCGATTATTCGAAATTGTCCCATGCGATATCTATTAATTTGGGGGCTGTGAGTATGTCGAATTCCTGTGGCGGCACACAGTTACCGAGAATAGCCGAGGAAAAGGATTCACCGACCGGTACGAAGGCCGACGATTATTCGTCTAAGGAAACTCTGCCTTTGGAGAAGAATGATAAGACTTCGTCCAATAAGTCAACAGAGTCAGATAGACCCGTCGAATATGTTAATCGTCGCAATCACGAATCGAAGACAGACCTCTATACGAGACATTCAGGAACATGTATAAATAAAGCCGAAGAGTGTGCCCGGTTCGACAACTTATTTAATATGCACGCTCGTGGCTCGCAGGCTACTACTCACAAGCAATCACAGAACAACGAGAAAAGCGCGCAAGTGTCGTCTCAGAAAGCATCGTCGCAGAGTAGCGAAAAAGGCTCGCAAGCTGTAGTCCAAAAAGCATCGGCGCAGAGTAACGAGAAAGGTTGGCCAGCTTCGGCCCAGAAAACATCGAGTATCGAAAAAGGCTCACAATCTATGACTCAAAAGTCTTTGTTCCAGAGCAGTGAAAAATCTTCGGTTCAAAAGTTTCCGTCGCAGAGCAACGAAAGAGTATTGCAAGTTGTGTCGCAAAAGTCGTCTCAAGTGAACGAGAAAAGTTCGCAAACTGCGTTGCAAAAGCAGGTCCAAGGCGGTGAGAAAGGCACCGCATCGTACAAGCCGAACGAGCAAAAGGCAGCTGGTAAATGTTCAGAGGCTAATTCAGATAGTAGAAAGATATTGAAGAAACACAAAGTCGACAGTTCCGAGGCTATAGGCAGCTCGAGCCCGTTCGAGGCTAGTGGATCGGGGAAGGATAAAAAAAACAATTAAGTTCGATCGTCGTTCTAATTTTAATTATCTCTCGAGCAAACCAAACTCGTACCAAGTCTACAGTTAACAAATTGTGTCCGCGTGTTAATCAGACTCCTCTGCCAATGACACAATACGTATTCTCTTGTTTGTTTTTTTTTTTTTTCTTTTTGTTTAAAACTTTGTCTCAATATGAATTAAATTTCCGTGAAACGTAAACAGAAAGTTCATATAATGAACACGCGCGATCTTATACTCGAACAAGAGCGGAAGAAAGATAAATCAAAAGCAAGTGTTTACAGCTTTAAAAAGGGGAAGCAGTTTGTACTCAAATCAAGCATCTATATAGGCTTCCATCGAATAACGTAATACCTTGGAGAATAATTTTCGGCTGGTGTTTCTGGATATTTACAAGGCGTATTTAAGCCATCCTGTAACTGTAATCTTTGTCATACGATTAATTGAATACAAGGAAATCAAGATGAAAGTAGAGAAACTGCGACGTACTATATTTAAACGGTTTTAAATGTGCAATTTGTTGAAATCGCTCTCCCGATTCCCCGCTGGAGTCGGGAGAGAGAGAACAAGTAATTGGAGTAATTTATATACTTCGGGCTACAGTATTTACACGATCTCATTTACGTTTACGTCTAATATTAGCACATCACTGTATGAATCAACATATAGCAGTCAGCGTATCGCGTACAGATAGTTTTCCAGTGCGTGTAACATTCAGTGAAAAGAAGGCAACACGTATCGTATATACTCGTGAACCAGGTATATAAGAGCAACCGTTTTAACAATTTCTTGATATACAGCATACTTGGAAGTGTTACTTAAATAAGATTCAAATTTCTTTTAGAGTAATAAACGAAGCAAAGGCTGGACCTGCGATTTAGTTGTTAAAGAGATCGTCTTGTTCGCGAGAGATTTACAAGGTACCTTAAAAAATAATCCATTAAGTTTGATTCGTGAAATATAATAGAGATACGTTATTGATCTTTTGAGGCTGTTAGGGTCTGTGTTCTTACGGTTAATATTGATTGAGGCTTCCGAACGAAACCCGTGTCCCTATGCAGTTTTAGAACTTCTAGTAGGTTTGACCTAATCTAGCACACCCTAGTTAAACCAGATGTATAATTCGACAAAAAGAGTGAATCCAAAATGTAAACAATATTCCCAACGAAGCTGCAATGCTATAGATTTCCCCCGCTTAGACCCGAGAGCCTCGAACAGTGTTAACTGCGATAAAGATATTATAAAAAATAAATATTAAAACCAGTCATTGCACAGAAGGTTCGAAATCGGCCTATACGCGAGTGTATACGATAAACGATTTCGTCGCAATGATTAGCGTACAAGATGCTCCCGTATGCACAATGACAATTATATATCTGTTCCTTTTTAATTGTACCACGCTGTGATTGCATTTAATCCTGACGTTACAAATTGGTGCTATACGTTTATTGCTCGATATGTCCCACGTGAGAACTGACGCTCCCAAACTCCTCGGAATATAAATCGTTACAAAGGAAAGAAAAGAAAAAAAAAAATGGCAAAACCGGAAAATATTAAAAAAGGGGGAACATAACAGCCCGAAATAAGTGGCGCGGCAAAGACGTACGAACATATCGCATTGGAAGCATCTTGAGGTTTTTCAAATCGTAAGAGTTGCGAGCGTTTCGGAGGCCCGTTGGCCTCTGAGACGTTGTGTAATCTTTTTTTTAGTATTAGGTACTTGTTAATTTATTCTGTATATATATATACACGCGATAAAAAAAAAAGAAAAAAAGAGAGAGAGAAGAAAAGAAAGAAAACAACTGTATATTAGTTAAGGGCAAAGCATGCTTTAATCGTGAAAACGGTAGGGTTCACGCGTTCTTCGCGCGAGTGCTCGCTTGCGAAGGTACAGTTTGCCATAAAGAGCAACACGATAATCTGTATGTACGTGTCTCTGCCATAGGTACGATTTTTTGTTCGCGGCGGCATGATGCTTTTTGATTTCAAGCGAATCGAGTGTAGCAATACGATAAATGTATTCGTTGCTAGAAACAGCAAAAAAAAAAAAAAAAAACAAAGTAACATCGCGGTACCGATATTGTTCGGTAAGCAAGGACGAGCATAAGTTCATAAAGTGGTTCGCGTGAGTATTCGACCGCTAACGATTAAATTCTGTAACGAACAGCGACATAGTTTAGCGAACGAAAGAAACAGGCTATGTAGGTCACTTAAGAGCAAAGAAGTAGCCGGAGGAGAGTGTAGAGAAAAAAAAGAAAAAACGAAGAATTCACTAACGTGGCACAACTGGACCTTCAAGTGACCTCTACTTTGAAAATATTTCCTCGGAACTTGAATCTGAGAATACTTGTTTAAAATCTGCCAGTATGTAACAATATTTAAATTTTTCACCGCAAGAGAATTAAGAGAAATGTTTATTGTAACCCGTTTTTGTTCGTTATAGTGTATGATTGCAAACGCTCGAATATTTGTCACGATCCGCCGTGTGTTCGCTATATGTTTTAACGTAAGAATAGACTATAACGATACTTAAGGAAACACAGGCTTTAGAGAAGTAAGGCACGGTTCGAATCCCCTTCTTCTTCTTTTTTTTTTTTTTTTTTTTTTTTATATATATATATATGTGTATACATCTCTCTTCCCTGACCCGGAGCTCGTTAAAGCGAATTTACAATTCGCATCGGGTCTGCGTGAACGTCGCGACTTCGATTCATTTCGAGCGCGGTTCGAGGAGAGCCACGCGGGAGAAATTCCGAGGCTCGTTTTGCGCGTTCAATTTTTATAACCCGTCCCGAAACGAGCCGCGTATTTTTTATCGAGGGCCACAAATCTAATCTGTAAGAAGTCTGTCGATTTAACAATTTGTGAGCAACGCCGTGAACGCTCGTTGCGCAACCAACAATCGTCGTTGTTAAGGCTTAGTCTGTGTCACGTCCCTCCCTTGTTATACGCAATACTTTTTCTCTGCTTAGCGTGAAACGTCGACGCACGATCGACGTTGACGCGTTGAACGCCAGCGTTGGGTCCTCCGCGACCCCGAGATACATTATCAGCGGAATCGAACGATAATCTATCGTTCGATTACGTCGTTACGATCGTTATCGTCCAATTGGCCGGCGCGTGCTCGTCGACACCGAGAGAAATCTACGAGAAGACGAGAAAACGAAAGGAATTTACGAATAATCGGAAATATGTAACTCGTTCAAATTTCGCGGGGCACTGAACGCGTCGACGTTCGTATTCGTCGTTCTAGTTTTTAGACCAGTAGTTGTATCGTGTTATCCGAGGATTTCGAGGCTGCTCGAAAGACGAGCTGGAAAGCGGGCGGTGAAAAACGATTTAAAATCCGACGAATTCGAGCTGTGTGAAGATAAAAAAAAAAAAGAAGAAAAGAAAACAAAAATCGAGAGTGGTACCGCTGCGAGAAATCAGCGGTGATCGAGAAACCGAGATCCGGGGGGATGATGCTGGATGTTTCTCCGGTCGTGATATTGAACCTTCTGTTTTTTTACGTAGAGAAGAGAGCATGTTGACGCACGTTGTAGCGACTAAGAAACCTATAATCGGATGAAAATCAGCCGGTCGCTCGTGACCACTGAACAGTTATCCCCGCCATACTGTTTTGGCCACTCCCCGTCGAATCTAGCGTACTTGCTGCCAACATGCTCCTCTGGTCTCAAGCGGAGAGCAAGGACGTTTGAAAGAGAATCGTATCGGTGCGTGCTTTCACAATGGTCGCGCATTAATCTATCGTAGACGTGTATACATGTACGACGACGAAAAGCCCAACGAGAAGCAGCTTAATCCTTCGGGTGACGTAGACGCTTGTACGCGTTCAGTCTATATACTGCGCGCCGAGACTACGAATCCGAGCACCGATAAGAATTAAGTTCACCTCCTTTTACGTTTTGCGACGAAACAAGATCTTTGGAAGAGAACCGGGAACATTGTACGCGAGTTTCTGCTCGCGACGAATGATCGTTGAATACAAAAGTGAATTTGAAAGTCACCCCCAAACGATCTACACGTTCGAATCACGTCGGATCGAGCGAGTACCTTTACGAGTACGTCAGTTTTTGAGCCGCCACAAAGAGAAAAGAGAAGGAGGGTGGGGAGGGGGGAGGGGGTTGAGAGAGGCATTCTTTATGTACTGTTGTACGCGTTGTGTGTGTGATATGCAATACAGACAAGAGTCGATACTTTGTTGAACATTGTTTCGTTATGTTTACGTGGGTTGTGAACCTATAGGGGGACTTCATGAATTCGTTGGTGACTTATTAACATTGAGACGCGGGCGCGTGTGTGTATTTTTCTTTTTGTTTCCTTTAAACGGACGAGGAAACGTTAAAGTTAGAAATTTTCCCTCGGCACTGAGAATCGTTCGGTTCTTCGTATCCGGTGCAACGAGTACGTGCTTCACACGTTCTTGGATCGGAGTGTAACGCCACGATTTGTATTTCGCTTGGGACTCTTTTCGTTTCGTTCATCGAAAGAAAATCGACCGACTACCAACGATAGATGCGTGGGAAGCGGCCGCTCTTTTTCCTTTTCTTTTCCTCTGCGCTTTTTTTAAGGATACCTTTGAGATGGACTTTGTTGTTCTATATTTTCTTTTTTTTTTTTGTGATAAGCGAACTGGATGCTCTCCGTGAAAATGTTTATCAGCAAACTCGACGAACATTTGATAATTATATTACACGCTCTTCACGTGAAATACAGTTTCGTTTCTTACTATCTAGTACCACTTGTCTCTTTTATTCAATTCGTCATCCTTTCGCCTTGGGGCCTATTTTATCGTGGTCGAAAGATAAGTAACGTAATCGCCGCATGAAGAGGGGGCGATCAAATTCTAAAAGTTCCCAGTGTTCGAGTAGGCGTTCGGCATATAAGAAATAGAGCTAGCCATTTATTGCCCAGAACATCGGATAGCACGATCATTTCCCTTTCAAATAAGCGAAATTTTATTAGAATTGGATGATTTTTAATAGCCATTTTACGAAACGCCTGTACATGCAGTCATTGCCTCTCCTTCGATGGTGGCGCTATCTGTGGCTACTCGGCCAAGTTTGTCGAGGATTGATTCGTACTTCTGTCTCCAAATGGCGCCGTAAGGAACATATTTGCTTTTTATCCTAAATAAACAAGTAACTTGAAACACTAAGGAAGAATCAAAAGGTGTTACCGAATCTCTACTTGTTTCATTAATAAATATTTTACTTGTAAATTACATCACAACCAATGGTCTAATTTAATTATACTTGAAACATTCTGACCCTACATTGTTGATTTACATAAACATACCCCTTACATATGTTAGTAATAAACAACTTGTATGAGTATAACATCAATTGATTCAACCTAGATTTCTAAAGTACTCGAATTAATTATTTGTTTATGTAACAAAATAATTTAAACCTGCTAGAATAGCAATAGTTTGCTCTCTAGTGACGAAAGTAGACATTATTCCACGACAAACTTGGCCGAGTAGCCACAGTTGGCGTCACATGCTTTCCATATTTTAAAACTAATTATTTGAAGAATGCATTAGGAACCGTCTCTTATTTCGAGTCTTGATTACAATTAATTTTTGTAGGGTATTTAATTACATATATTGTATAAGTAGAACCACATCGTAATATTAATGTTGTGAACATGCGTAAATCTTAATAACAATCGCGTGGATGAACAGAAATTCACTGAAACCGTTCCCTTTCGCAGATTTTGCGATATCTTGATGTTTATTTATCATAATTATCAAGAACCGTCGTAGGACCACAGATTAAACAATTATTAATAATGTCCTAGTATAAATAATAACTAAAAATATCATTTCGTTGAAATATTTTTTGTTCGCGATGGAATTTTTCATTGAGCCCCAACCAATATTGTCAAAGCTACATGTATCGATTATCGATTCACTAGTGTTTATCACGAAGATTTTTCTATCTAAAAAAGCGATTAATTGAATTTCGTCGCTTTCAAGTAAAAAATGCAACTTCTATGCGTATTGTGTAAATTATAAGCATTAAATAAATGTTAAATTAATGTACCAAACAGACAATTATTACTTTCCATGCTTTAAACTTTACGAAACACTTTTTACGTCGAATCTCGAACAAAATCAATTTATATAAGTTACTGAATCATTTGTAATGCATAAACAAGATGCACATTCTACGATTAATATTAAGAACATGCATAAATGTTAGTAACAATCTCGGAAATGAACAAACACTCACCGAAAACCGTTCGCCTTTGCAGATTTCTCAATATCTCGATGTTTATTTATCATAATTATTAACAACCATCGTAAGATCATAGTTTAAACAACTATTAACAATGTCCTAGTATAAATAATAGCTTAAAAGCCATCAATTTCTTGAAATATCCGCTTAAATCGTACAAATAAAATCGAAGTAACGAAAAGTCACCTTCTCGAGGGTATAAATAGAACCGCTGGTTACCGAAAATTTCATTCGCCCGGGAGCCTCCGCGGCGGACGGAGCTCCTCCCTTGGGGGACCTCGACCCTCAGGGCCAGGGTGGCCCGCCGCGGAGAAGGGTGGACTCGCGGCGTACTCCCGGCGGGCGGAGTTCCTCCTGTGGAGGATCCGGACCCTCCGGGCCAGGCTGGCCCGACTCGAACCCCCGGCGGGCGGAGTTCCTCCTCCGGAGGACCCGGACCCTCCGGGCCAGGGTGGCCCGAGGCGAAGAGGGGCCGTACCGCCGCTCTTTCTTTCCCCACTTTATTTCCACTTCCCCTACTCCAAGAATTTCTAACTTTGCTAAAATTTTTCAAAAAATTCTCAGAAATGACGTCATTTTCGCAAAATGCCGAAAATTCTCAGAAATGACGTCATTTCCGCGAAATTCCGATAATTCTCAGAAATGACGTCATTTCCAAGAAGTGGCACGATAGAATACCTCCTCGCACATCATGTTCTCCTGATACCAAAGTCTCGAAACTCGTTTAAAATTCGCGCCTAGAGGAAATTCTCAGAAATGACGTCATTTCCAAGAAGTGGCACGATAGGAATACCTCCTCGCACTTCATGTTCTCCTGATACCAAAGCCTCGAAAACTGTGAAAAATTCCAGTTAAAGTACAGAAATTCGTTTAAAATTCGCGCCTCGGGGAAATTCTTGGAAATGACGTAATTTCCAAGAAGTGGCACGATAGGAATACCTCCTCGCACATCATGTTCTCCTGATACCAAAGTCTCGAAACTCGTTTAAAATTCGCGCCTAGAGGAAATTCTCAGAAATGACGTCATTTCCAAGAAGTGGCACGATAGGAATACCTCCTCGCACTTCATGTTCTCCTGATACCAAAGCCTCGAAAACTGTGAAAAATTCCAGTTAAAGTACAGAAATTCGTTTAAAATTCGCGCCTCGGGGAAATTCTTGGAAATGACGTCATTTCCAAGAAGTGGCACGATAGGAATACCTCCTCGCACATCATGTTCTCCTGATACCAAAGTCCCGAAATTGGCAAAGTACAGAAATTTTCTAAAATTTTGGTACGGAATTCAGACTTTGGTATCAGGAGAACATGATATGCGAGGAGGTATTCCTATCGTGCCACTTCTTGGAAATTACGTCATTTCCAAGAATTTCCCCGAGGCGCGAATTTTAAACGAATTTCTGTACTTTAACTGGAATTTTTCACAGTTTTCGAGGCTTTGGTATCAGGAGAACATGAAGTGCGAGGAGGTATTCCTATCGTGCCACTTCTTGGAAATGACGTCATTTCTGAGAATTTCCTCTAGGCGCGAATTTTAAACGAGTTTCGAGACTTTGGTATCAGGAGAACATGATGTGCGAGGAGGTATTCTATCGTGCCACTTCTTGGAAATGACGTCATTTCTGAGAATTATCGGAATTTCGCGGAAATGACGTCATTTCTGAGAATTTTCGGCATTTTGCGAAAATGACGTCATTTCTGAGAATTTTTTGAAAAATTTTAGCAAAGTTAGAAATTCTTGGAGTAGGGGAAGTGGAAATAAAGTGGGGAAAGAAAGAGCGGCGGTACGGCCCCTCTTCGCCTCGGGCCACCCTGGCCCGGAGGGTCCGGGTCCTCCGGAGGAGGAACTCCGCCCGCCGGGGGTTCGAGTCGGGCCAGCCTGGCCCGGAGGGTCCGGATCCTCCACAGGAGGAACTCCGCCCGCCGGGAGTACGCCGCGAGTCCACCCTTCTCCGCGGCGGGCCACCCTGGCCCTGAGGGTCGAGGTCCCCCAAGGGAGGAGCTCCGTCCGCCGCGGAGGCTCCCGGGCGAATGAAATTTTCGGTAACCAGCGGTTCTATTTATACCCTCGAGAAGGTGACTTTTCGTTACTTCGATTTTATTTGTACGATTTAAGCGGATATTTCAAGAAATTGATGGCTTTTAAGCTATTATTTATACTAGGACATTGTTAATAGTTGTTTAAACTATGATCTTACGATGGTTGTTAATAATTATGATAAATAAACATCGAGATATTGAGAAATCTGCAAAGGCGAACGGTTTTCGGTGAGTGTTTGTTCATTTCCGAGATTGTTACTAACATTTATGCATGTTCTTAATATTAATCGTAGAATGTGCATCTTGTTTGTGCATTACAAATGATTCAGTAACTTATATAAATTGATTTTGTTCGAGATTCGACGTAAAAAGTGTTTCGTAAAGTTTAAAGCATGGAAAGTAATAATTGTCTGTTTGGTACATTAATTTAACATTTATTTAATGCTTATAATTTACACAATACGCATAGAAGTTGCATTTTTTACTTGAAAGCGACGAAATTCAATTAATCGCTTTTTTAGATAGAAAAATCTTCGTGATAAACACTAGTGAATCGATAATCGATACATGTAGCTTTGACAATATTGGTTGGGGCTCAATGAAAAATTCCATCGCGAACAAAAAATATTTCAACGAAATGATATTTTTAGTTATTATTTATACTAGGACATTATTAATAATTGTTTAATCTGTGGTCCTACGACGGTTCTTGATAATTATGATAAATAAACATCAAGATATCGCAAAATCTGCGAAAGGGAACGGTTTCAGTGAATTTCTGTTCATCCACGCGATTGTTATTAAGATTTACGCATGTTCACAACATTAATATTACGATGTGGTTCTACTTATACAATATATGTAATTAAATACCCTACAAAAATTAATTGTAATCAAGACTCGAAATAAGAGACGGTTCCTAATGCATTCTTCAAATAATTAGTTTTAAAATATGGAAAGCATGTGGCGCCAACTGTGGCTACTCGGCCAAGTTTGTCGTGGAATAATGTCTACTTTCGTCACTAGAGAGCAAACTATTGCTATTCTAGCAGGTTTAAATTATTTTGTTACATAAACAAATAATTAATTCGAGTACTTTAGAAATCTAGGTTGAATCAATTGATGTTATACTCATACAAGTTGTTTATTACTAACATATGTAAGGGGTATGTTTATGTAAATCAACAATGTAGGGTCAGAATGTTTCAAGTATAATTAAATTAGACCATTGGTTGTGATGTAATTTACAAGTAAAATATTTATTAATGAAACAAGTAGAGATTCGGTAACACCTTTTGATTCTTCCTTAGTGTTTCAAGTTACTTGTTTATTTAGGATAAAAAGCAAATATGTTCCTTACGGCGCCATTTGGAGACAGAAGTACGAATCAATCCTCGACAAACTTGGCCGAGTAGCCACAGATAGCACCACCATCGAAGGAGAGGCAATGACTGCATGTACAGGCGTTTCGTAAAATGGTAGACCAAAGTCTATGGTAAAACCAACGATAGAAGTAACGCAACATGTTTGGAAAATTATTTTATAATGCATACAAAGCTCTTCCGTATGTATAATGTTTCTTAAAATTAACATTATATTTACATTCCTTCGAAACAATTGGAATTGTTTGCAGATGTCTCGTGTCGTTAGGCAAAATTTCTTCGTCAATTATCGGTTCACCGGCAATACCGAATCAGTGGAGTCTTACATTCAGTAGAACAAAAATAAGATATTGTTTTCCTCGTCCTAATGAATATCGCCGTATTAAACGACACGGTTGGAATACGAGAATGGCAACACTCAGTGGTAGAAAAATCCTCATGAGAAGAATATTAAAAGGCAGATATGTACTCAGCCATTAAATACTACATATTGGTTAATTAATAAACAATTATTGCTTTTTGAAACATAAAAAGTGTGACATAATGAAAACAATGAAAATAAAAAATACTAGAGTATACTATAATCTTAATTATTTATTTTCTTTTGAACATTTGAATTTGAGTTGTTCGAAAGTCCAACTGAAAGGTGGCATTAAAGGTGCTTCGATTATTAGGTCTTCGTTCTTTTTAAAAAGGGATGGTAAACCTATCGATCTTAAATGAATATGTACAGGAATGATAGGTTGATGCACAGGCTTTAGATTCAATAAATTGAAAATTGATTGGTCCAATTTTGATGATAAGTTTACACATTCCTTAAAGGCGTCAATGAGTACATAAGTATCGCCAATTTTTTGGATCCGTGACGTGTAAATATTATCTCCTAGGATTGGAGTAAATAAGAATGTAGCTGCAAATAATCTAATTGCATGCCACTTCATAGTAGATGACTTTATTTGAATCAGGGAACATGCATTGAGCGTGGAGTTGGATATAACTTTGAATTCGACGTTCAAAATTTTCACATTTCTTCTTTTCTGATCCTTATTAGACCACGATGTAACAATAACTGGCTGAAAATGATATACAATTGGTTAGTAGTGTAAATAAAACAAATTGTTAATTTACAAAGCATCTTTTGGGTGTTTTACTGGTCTATAGACGCACACATAAGCACGGCCAAGATGAAAATATTCTAAGCACTTTCTAATTTATTTAGATAATGAATAATGTTAATCCATAAGTAACATTGTGAGTTTTAGGAAAATGCAATATTTTTCAAAATTGTAGAGAAAAATATATTAAAATTGTACACATAATTATTCATTACATACTCGATAAATATCCTATCTGTGACTGGAAAATTAATTCCAACCACACAGAGAGTGTAATGTACTACTTCAGACCCACAAAGTTAATAAAATTACCGTTTTATGGCTCCTGGTATTTGTCTGTTTTATTTCCAATGGTCTCATTGCCAAATGTTCTTTACCTTTTAATTTGTTTGGAACCCTACATGTAACTATCCAATAAGTACTTGTAAAATTGTTACCACGACGTAATGCAAGTTGTATCTTTTCTTGAACATTAGAATCCTTTGCTAATAGTGTGATGCCACTCATGTATCTAATTCCAAAATTGATTTATACCTTTAGATAAAAAATGCAAAATTAAACAACACCTATCATTCTTGACAAAATTTTACTTACTTTTCAGGTTTTTTAACTACAGTTAATTTTGAATATTTCAGTTGTTCTGCAATGTATGGCAAAGCATCTTCTAATGTATAATTTACAGAATTGCATATAGGATGATAAAAAGATGTTTCTTTGTATTTTCCTTTTTCATGGCTTATACCATATGGTTTATTCAGCACAACTAAACCATCTGCAAAATAAAGGTTAATTTAATAAAATTTATACTGTTGGAAAAATATATAAAAAATTATTTGTCACTTGCCATACGTACCTTTATTATAAATCACATTTCTTGCAAGATCTTCAGAAAATTCTGCTAATGATTTCCAAGGATGAATTTCTTTGAAAGGATGAATTCTATTTTTCAATTTTTTATCTACAGCACTTTCCGCATAATCTCTTTTAAACAATTTTGTGTTCAATGTATTTGTTGAAAGTATACATGTGCGTCTAAGTACATCAGATTTAATCGTTAAATTATTCATTTTTGCTGTAAAAACAATATAGTAATTACATGTAATAAATTGTTACCCATTATTTTCTTAAATTACAAAATCATAGAACCTAAAAATAAAACAAGACGCATAATTTACTCCTAATATTTAGATAATAAATGAATATAATTGTTAATAATCATTTCGAAATTAAAAACACTTCAAATAAGAAACTGTTTATTACGTTTTAAAACAAAGTTAATTAACCAATCAAGTAAGGGAACTTCCGTACATAACTATAATGTTTCTTAAAATTAATGAAACCACTCCTTCGTACAATAGTAATTGTTCCTGAATAATTTGTTTAACGTTCATGAAAATATTATTAAATCAGCACACACGTGCACAACGACGCGGTATTAAAGTCGTGACTTTTGTCACATGAAAATGGAACTTAAGTAATTGCTCGAATATAACTTGAATATCTCGTGATAAATTTTGAATTGAGGTTTTTCTTTTCAAAAACCACAAATGATATTCCCAGATTCTTTAAATTACTGTTTATAAACATCTTTCTATCCTTTAATTCTTTTATTTATTCTTCAAAAACTTGTAGACAACTTTATAAAATAACCAAACAGGGGGCCATATAACACTCGTTTTCACTCGATGAAAGTACTATATTGATGCTACTTTTAATGCGCATGCGCAAAAAATCCATCTACGAATACTCAGTTAGACAGCAAAATAAGTAAAAATGGCAACTACCATGGACACGGTGAGGGAAAAAGCTCTCCAAGACTATCGAAAAAAACTTCTTGAACATAAAGAAGTAGAATCACGTCTAAAAGAAAGTAAGACAAGTTTATTAATAAGTTTTTGTTCAACTCATTACACTTTTATAAGCGATTCACGATACTACTACAATCGTACACATCAAGCTATTGTACTCGACGACTGTCATAAAGATTATAAAAGGTATCACTTATCAAATTGTTATTGTATCTCTCGTGTTTTCAGTGAGAGAACACCTTAAAGATTTAACGAAGCAATATGATAAATCTGAAAATGATCTAAAGGCTTTACAAAGTGTTGGACAGGTAAAAAACATTATTTCTGCTTAATCATTCCCATATTACAACTTTCATATTAAGAATGTAAAACATTTGTATCATAGATTGTTGGAGAAGTGTTAAAACAACTTACAGAGGAAAAGTGTAAGTGTTTAATTTATAACTTTATATTTATGTGTAAGTATACTCATGTATATAATCATATGTTTACAGTTATAGTAAAAGCCACAAATGGACCACGTTATGTTGTTGGTTGTCGACGACAACTTGATAAAAATAAATTGAAATCTGCAACAAGAGTAGCGCTTGATATGACTACTCTTACTATAATGCGTTACTTACCTCGAGAGGTAAAATTCATTCTATCAATATTAACTTTGTGTTTAAATAAATCTTATATTGCTTATCAATATATTTAGGTTGATCCACTAGTATACAACATGTCACACGAAGACCCTGGTGATGTTTCATATGCTGCAATTGGTGGCTTAAGTGAACAAATACGAGAATTGAGAGAAGTTATAGAATTACCACTGTTAAATCCTGAACTATTTCAGAGAGTGGGGATAACTCCCCCAAAAGGATGTCTCTTGTATGGTCCTCCAGGAACTGGTAAAACATTATTGGCCAGAGCCGTTGCTAGCCAATTGGCTGCAAATTTCTTAAAAGTTGTATCAAGTGCTATTGTCGATAAATATATTGGTGAATCAGCACGATTGATCAGAGAGATGTTTAATTATGCACGAGATCATCAACCTTGCATTATATTCATGGATGAAATTGATGCAATTGGTATGAACATTTATAGTTTACCAAAAACGAAAATATCAGTTTTGTAATTACTTATTTGATTACAGGTGGACGTAGATTTTCGGAAGGAACGAGTGCCGATCGAGAAATTCAAAGAACTTTAATGGAACTATTGAATCAAATGGATGGTTTTGATTCTTTGGGTCAAGTTAAAATGATAATGGCTACAAATAGACCAGATACTTTAGATCCAGCTTTATTGCGACCTGGTAGATTAGACAGAAAAATTGAAATCCCATTACCTAATGAACAAGCACGTTTAGAAATTTTAAAGATTCATGCTGGTCCTATATCAAAACACGGAGAAATCGGTAAAGAATAATTTGATATCTTTCATTCATTTTTGTCATATACATAGGATACTAATAATTTTAAATTTATTTCAGATTATGAAGCGGTAGTGAAGCTTTCTGATGGATTCAATGGTGCAGATTTGAGGAATGTTTGTACCGAAGCAGGACTATTTGCAATACGATTAGAACGAGAATATGTAGTGCAAGAAGATTTTATGAAAGCAGTGAGAAAAGTCTCAGATAATAAGAAACTTGAATCGAAATTGGATTATAAACCAGTATAAAGGATATATATTGATTATGTTAAATTTATAACTCAGTTAATTCACTAACCAATGTGTGGTTCAATAAAACAAATTTACTTTATTGTAATAGTATTTGTATTTTATGATAATAACGTATGCTTCAAAGAAACAATTTCCTTAGCAATACATGGATGCTTTATAACTTTGAATGGTATGGTCAAATTTAATCTTACAGTTTGTTCAGTTACACTTGAGTTTCGTTGCACCGAATAGATTACTTAATATTAAAGATTATTCAGCAATGTTTGCAAGACGTGTCTTTTTCCTTTCTAAATACTCTTGCACATTGTCATATTTCCTTTTATACAAAATTGGAAATAAATTCTGCTTAATGGAATCGTTTCTCAATGTTTCCCAAAGATTATTTAATGGATTTAGTTTATAATTCACTGCATCATTGAGCACAAAATTATTCTGTTTAAATTCATACACTTTAAATCCTAGATCATTTAACAGCCATAAATTTTTGTTATAAAGATAGCATTCTAAAGGTTCGCTATCTGCAATTATAGATTGTACATATGTTGCTTCAAATTTTAATTTTATAGTACCATTAATAATGTAAACCAATAACAATGAGTTGTTATGAAAGCTCATTACAACTAAAGATGATACAATATCAAGTATACAGAGTCTTAAATGTTTTACAGGTAAAATTTCCACAGATTCATCCAAATGATAATCCTGAAGTTGTTCATTAAATTTTTCAATATCGCTTTTAGATATTTTGTTACAAAAGTCAACAGACAATAGTTCTTCTCCAGTTTTATAATCCCATAGAATAAAAATACCATCTCCTCCACAAGATACTAGAACAGTTTTATCATGAGGTAACTCCAAAATGTTTGTTACAAACTTTTTATGCCCTAAGCAATAAGACACAATATTATATGAATTTGGAAACATAGATACTCTAATCTTTTCATCTCTGTCTGTTGTAATAATATGTTTTTCATCTTGAGTAACCAATACATCAAGCAACATTGACAAATGTCCCAACAGTAAGATACCATAATCAGATTTATTGTTAGAAAATAGATAAGCATCTCCTGCTTTGTCGGCAACAACTATATCATTACTAGGAGTAAACCGTACTTTGCTAGCAGCTCTTGCAAGTGTCCTATTCAATAAAAGATTCTGATTCCTCCTTTCATATAGGCACAATTGCTTGCGATTTGTACAGACAAAAAAATACTTTCCATCATTTGAAAATGTTACATTCGTTATCGCATGGAATGTTTCAATATTTACATTATTGTGTGAATCAATTTTTTTCTCCGTTTGCAGATCAGGCAAACGAATTGTACTTTGTGTATTACTTTCGATATTGTATATTACGACATGCTCGTTGTTACATAGAGCGACGTCTGAATCATATATAGAGAAACTCATAATTAAAACATACACTTTGCTGAATAAAAAATGTTTATAATGTGACTGTGATTTTCTAAATAAATAATCACATGCAACTTTATATTCACGAAGAACAAAATGTTGCACACAAGTATATTATGAAGTCACAAAATCACAATAAAATAAATTCGTTTGTGAACCATACATGGTTGCTATTGATTTATAAATATAAAAGAAATTATTAATAAATTTCGCTGCGTGCTTGGAACTCCACGTGTATCAAACACGTCGCATATTAATGATACAAATGATAAAAACTATACACATATTACCAACCTTTACAAAAGCAAGTATAAAAGTTGTATAAAAAATAACTGAATGTAGTGCGGAACGTACAAACATGTATGTATAATGAACCATTAATCTTTTTTATGGTAATATCACATTGTTATTAAAACTTTGGCATAAAATAGTGTTTACGTGGTATTTAATGTCAGTATAAATTGAACTATGTAAATGTAATTCACAAATGTACAGAAGGCATAAGGCTTCCGATTGGTAAAATGCACATTACCAATGACATTCTACCAATTGGGATGTACTTTTGGGATATGCTTCACACCGTATTACATCTGTACAGTTTTGTGTCACCCAATATACTACACAACAGGAATATAAAATAGACGTGCAGGTTTGTAGACTGTTGATTTTTCACATCACACAAATCGGAGGCTTGCAAACTCTCTTATCATTTTGGAGTCACATCCAACGTTATCCATTTAGGATAGAATAAATTTCCAATGCTATAAGCGAAAAAAATTAAAATTAAATACACCGACTCTTATTTGTACCATAAACGAGATATAGATTTCATTTTATGAGATTGGTGTCACACGATCAGAAGCAAAGAATGGAAAGAGAGTTCCCTTTGTGAGAATGAATAGAAATTGTTGTCACAATATTTTCTAAGCTGGTTTAATAGAATCATAAACTATGTATAGAAATGAGTTTTATGTTTACTATTTTTACCGACATCGGCGGTTCAGTTGAATATAGTTCTCAGAATTATCGTTCATAAATAAAGAAGTCGTTTCAAGACTGCTGAAATTTTATGAGATCGGTATTTCAAATTATGTAGCATTTACTTCTGTAAGATGTAATGTATGTACTGTTACCGATAATATAGAAATAATCTCATCTGTGGTAGTTATCTTTCCACAATTAGGAAAAGTGATAGTTGTATTAAATCTATTTTAAATACTTATCACTGCTTCACTAAATATAAATTTTAAATATATATTAATTGATTTGTGCTCAAAACTATTTATATCTCCAATTTACAATCACTCGTAGAAATTAAAATGAATAACAAAATAAGGTATGTATGAAAAAGAATGTTTTTATGTTTTAATGTTTTTAACACAATTCTTTCCATTTTGATAACATGCTATTTACACTTTTAAATTTAATTAAACAGATTTAAACTTTATCATTCTACATTTGGAAGTCATACTTAAACTAAGAGCTACTGAAAATTAATCCATTCTATAAATATAATCTTAAGAAATAAAGTCAATTTGTTTAACATAATTTTATCTTATACAAAGTAAACATATTTTTGTATTATCCACATTTTTATTGTTATAAAAGTACCATCTTGAAAATAAGTATGAAATAGATAATACTTTTTATATATACAAAATTTGGAAAAGCTTCTCAGTTGAACAAATGAATAACAAAAACATTTGCAAGTAGTAAAAACGAATTCAGGCATTTACGATTTTCACGTACACTGCATACTTCACAGCTAGAGAAATCACCAGCCGAAAAGGCATTACTTTTTCGGGAACATTTATAAACAAACTCGAGATGAAACTTCACCAGTTGTTAGAAGGTCTCACTGTCCAAAATCGTCGCCGCGACGATCATGTATCAGTGGAGTGAATAAAGTGCATCTTGAAAATAATCTTGTGACTCTTTATTTTGTAACCTTACCAACGTTACAGAACTATCGTTTAGAATAGATTTCAAATTCCCATTTGTTTCTATATAGTACATACAATTGCATTGCAGCTCTTGCATCTTCTATTGAATTATGTTCCCCTGTTTGTATCTCTCTACCCAACAATTCATGTGCAAGTTTCTTTAAGCTTGGTGTATTTCCTCTGGATAATTGGCAAAAAGTTTTAAACCTAGAAGTATCTCGTAAATGTTTTCTTGGATGAAAGAGATACAATACATTAAGATCATGCATCAATGAATGACCAACCAAAATGCGCCCTTTTAAAATCTCAGCCACTTCTTTTTGAACAACTTCAAATTGTTCTCCAGACCAGAGATTATGCGGACGTATACCACTAACTTTAGTTCTATAATCTTTCACAGGTTCTCTTGGCTTGACATATTTATCATAAATGCAGAAGCCATGTCGATTCACAATGGATACTCTAGCTATCATACTTTGAGTACCATCACCTATACCTACCATTTCACAGTCCATAGCCACATGTTTTGTCAACTTTTTTTTATTTTCATCGTATATTTCTTCTGCATTATTCTGCAGTATGGAATTTGGACTTGGTATAAATGTATGTTGTTTCTTTCTTGACGTTTTGCGATGAGGGATCAACTTGTTCCTAATTTTTTCTTTACCAAAAACATCTGATTCTATCGATGTTGAATTAAAATCTATACTTTTGAAAATTTCCCAATTACGACCGGGCGCATTACGCTCCGTATGTGCAGTGACACGATGGCAATTCTTTTTACTTTTTTCATCCATGATTTGCTTTGTAGCAATTTTTTTAGAACGGCATTGTTTTTCCTTTACCTCGATTTTCCTGGCAGTTTTAAGAAAAGATTACTTGTAGGTATGATGATATACAATTTTTACCTGTCCTAACCTTTCCATTTAACACGTGTACGTATACAAACACAAATTTTTAATTTACTCGTATAATCTCTATTAAATAGTTAAATATAAATAATCTGTTTTCAAACTGGCACAAAAATATATCCAAATTAGTTACAATTATTGACAAATTTGGTTAGATAATGTGTCAACTTAAATATGGCGACACAAATTCAAAACACTGTTATACAATTCAAAAATGGACAATACCATCTTTCTTTCTTTCTCGAATACATAATCGAACAAAGAAACCATTACAAATCTATAATCAAAATTTATAACCGTAATTCCTTTCTTTGTTATTAGCAATATTATTCAGAGGTGTTAAGAATGGACAAAGATGTTTTGAGTAGAAACTAAAGTACAAAATATTTACCATGTGTAAGTTTTTTTACATTTATTGAGAAGGGTTATGTTCTTTCCAAAAAAAAGGGTATCGAAGAATTGTTAAATCGAACGACGCTTTCGTGCAGATAGGAATATTATAAGATTTCTCACCTTATAAATAATATCATAACGATAAAACCGACGATAAAAATTAAAGAAGCCACCATGCTAGAATTACCAGAAAAATGTCTAGTGTTTACATCTGCCAAGTTTGTACTGATAAATCGTTTTCCCCTTAGCTGCATAGCTCGACGGTTAACTTTTTGCGGAATATGAATAATTGTAACAAAATCGTTTGTGTGTGAATTTTCAAAAGCTAAAAGAAACATGAACGATGAGAGTAATAATACGATTAAAGATACTTTTCCAGAACCACGAAAAAAGTTTTGGTTGGTAAGTATTTATATACTATCAATAATATTTTCAACCGACTTTTAATGATATCATTATTTATCAGTATTCCTTAATTTTATGTATTAAATGTATCACAATCTTCATTTACTTTGAATATGTTAAATTAGCGCTCAAGAAAACGTCCAAAGAGTGATGCTATCAGTATTAGTTCCATGGACATATCCATTGAATCAGACTTGGGAAAAAAAAAGAAACGAAGGAGAATTACAGAAGTAGCGAACAGTATTTTCTCATCTTCTAGTATCGGTAGTAAACAAGGAAATACCCTTCATAGATCTTTTACAATTCAACCAGGTGCAACAGATGTATCATTTGTGGATAATGAATTAGACACAGGAACATTAAGAAAAAAGTATAAATTGAACATTGTTAATTATACCTTTAATGTAGGTTTAAAGTTTTTATTTTTAATTAACTTTAAATTTTTGTTTCTTAGACCCACAGAGAATATTGAAAGCACTAACAATTTTACACTTAAAAGTTGGGTACTTGATGTAGCAAATTCAAATATCAAAGACCGACCAAATTATGTCTTGAGTAGAAAAGAAGTTAAAAGGCAAGAAGCAATCTATGAACTATATTGTGGAGAGAATGTACTTATTAATGATCTATGTGTTCTCAAAGATTATTATTACGAACCATTGATACCCACTGGTATTTTTAGTTCTGACGAGTTACTTACACTTTTTAGCAGTGTAACTCATCTTATTGAAATACATAGTAAATTGAGAGATGAACTGATCGATTTAAGAGACCAATATGGATTTACAGATACAGTTGGTCCTACGATATTAAACTGGGTTAGTTACTATCACACTCTAATGATTAGAATTTAATATTTACTGATTCTACAAGCATTAATTTCACAATTCTTATAGACGCCAACGTTAACAAAACCGTACATGGAAAGGTGCAGAACACAAATATGGGCAAAACGTTTGTTAGATGAAAAAAGATTGACAAATAAACGTTTCCAATCTTTCTTGAAAAAACGCTTGGAATCTCCTCATTCGGTTGATTTGTGGACTTACATAGATGTAGCACGATCAAGAATTGTTAAATATCCATTATTGGTTAAAGAAATACTTAGGCATACTCCAACCACACATACAGATCAGATACCTTTAAAAGAAGCATATGATATGTTGTCCAAATTACTTAATAATATAGACAAATCCATGGGAGCTGCAGAATGCCAGTTAGCTCAGTCAAAAATTAATATAAAATTGGACTACGATATTACTAAGTGTATTGAAAATGCAACAGAACTGATCACCGAAGGACAGCTTAAGGATACACGAGGAATGGTAAGAGTAAATCGTAAATCGTAAATAATTTTTTCAGTTCATAAGAAATTGTAAATAAATTTATGATTGTAAATTATTTTAGAAATTTCAGTGCTTTCTCTTCAACACTGGTTTTGTCATAACTCGTAGGGCAAAATCTATGAGTAAAAAGTATAATTTGTCTTTTCCTGTTATACCCAAAGAACAAATCTGTATAAGTACAGAAGAGAAATTGATTACAACTTGTGGATTTAAAATTGGCGATTACTTTTTAATAACAGAAGATGAACATGGAAAGAGACATTGGATCGATTCACTTAACAAAGTTCGTCAATATAGAACTAATACGTTAGAAAGTGTAATTGATACTAATGAAAAAGAGAATCAACAGATTTTGATACCATCAAAAGTAAAGCAATCTACTGGATCATCTATGAATAAGATAAACGAAAATAACTTTTCTCTAACATTAAAAAGGAGCTTTTTGAGACAGAAGCGTAATAGTATGGGTTATATTTAATCTTAAAAACGTTGCACTCCATTTCATATAATTTTCTATATTCGAGTATGTACTATATTGAATTAAAAAATGTTTGCAATGTATTCATAAATTTTGGTAGCATTTTGGTAGCATTTTGATAGCATTTTGATGTAGATCTTTAAAATATTCTCAAACACTATCATGCTATACATTTTTTTAATATATTAAATTTTGATCAATGTATGTATTAATTATTAATGTGTTCTGGAGATTGCATTTTACTCCTAATACAATTGAAAAAAGTATAAGTTTCTATTAATAAATGTACTTATATATGTATTGTTTCAACACTTTGAGATAAATAACATTAATGTAAAATATATAGATTATATATAGTAAAACAGTAGTTAAGGTGTTAAGATGAAAAGAACAATATTTAGAAATTCGAATACATACTTGTTAAAGCTTTTACAAGTATGTTTAATATGAATTGTAAATTTAAAAAATCACTTCATTTGTAAGTATATCTAGCGTGTGATTGTGTAATTTCTATTTCAAATATTAGTGGTTTATATGTGTATTTTTATATTTCAAAGTGAAATTATCATTTTTAAGAATTAAAAATTTGTATTCAATTTTTATTCAACACGATTTTATTCTCAGAATTTTTGTAATAAAATAACAGTCCACTTATTTTACATTACTCTAAAATACTTATGGTTTAGCAGGTTTCATTGAGTTTCCATCCGGATAACGTTTTTTAAAAGCTTTTATGAGTTGAGGATCAATCAAATGAACACCATCTACTTGATTACCTAACGTTATCCAATTAGGTTGAACATTATGTGGTCGACCAAATAATTCAATTTTTCTTGTTCCTGGACTCATACGTTCAATAATTCCATAAATCTCGTCAGGCTTGTGACTTGTGGCACGAACTTCGGCCACGATAACGTCACTATCTAGTCCTCGATTGATTCTCGGATTTCCTTTCATACCAACCAGACAGTGTTCTTTACCATGATTTAACCAATGACCTGTTCTACCTGTTCTTATTATCCTTTGCAATTGATTGGTTTTTACCCATATGATTTCATCTACTCTCTCGTACCCCCATAACTGTAAGCATTCTCGACCAAGTTCCATTGCTCTCCCTGTTACCCATAAAAATAAAAGACCCTCATCTTGAAGCGCAGGTATGCCTAATTGTCTCATTTCATCATCCGACATGGTACCATATGGTAATTCCATGTGGATATCCCATGGAGGATCGGCCATTATAACCGCAAATTTACCCAAGACAGTCATGTCAAGATATCGTAAATCACACTGTATCCACTGTGGTGGATAAAGTGTTAATTCGCTACCCAATGATCCACCACTGGTTGGACAAGTAGTATTACTACCATTTTTACTATCTAGTGTTAAAGCTTTATTTATTGCAGTATTACTTGTATTATCCGAATCATTAGATTCCTTTGGTTGACTCGTTGGTCCATCTACTTCGTAATGAACATACCTCGAAAATTTATAAAGGATAAATAAAAGATTTTAGAAAATTCTTGTTAATTTTGCAGAGTACTTTTATAATACATACTTGCACGTGTCCATATGAAAACAAGTGTTGAGAAAACTGCAATCACCTAATGATTCGTCTGTGTGACTTTGAATGATCTTTTTGAAATGTAGTTTTTTGCACTTCTCTGCAAAACCAGGTCCACCATTTAATTTCACACAATCTACTCTTGTACCATGGGGACAAAATTCCATAACTTGAGCTCCTCCTTGCGATCGAAACCGTTCAGCCAATGACTTTTCTTTAGATGTTTGTTTAGACAACAAGTCTAAAATTTGTTCTCCAACCTTTTTATTTTCCTTCTCTCTAATTGTTGGCATCGAAATAAGGGACATTATATCCTCTGTGTTTTTCTTGTCCAATTTGAGTTGCTTTTCCGCAGGTGCATAATCATTTAATTCGGATGCTGACGTTTCTGCACTTTCCGGATTCTCCGTATCATCTGATTGAGACTGATACGACGATTGAGATTCAATTACCGATAACACTGTATATCCAAAGATACCGTTCTCCGTTACTTCTTTAATTCTGCAAAGATATTTAATCATTTCATTGCATATAAAATAAAAACATACGATAACAGGGAAACTTACTAACTTAACAATATCTTGTGCTGCAAGTTTCTCTAAAATTTTATGGATATCCGAAGAGCACACATCTGCATTCAGATTTTTACGAAGTTGATCTATTAATTCTGCAGATGTAATGGGTAAATTAGGTAACGACTCGTGTAGAATGCATAAAACATCTCTTTCATATTCACAATGATCCGATCGTTGTGTATGTCCAATTGAATCTAAGATAAATAATTGTATTACTCTTTTATAAAAGCAAGATTAAAATATGAACAATTATCTAAAAGAACAATATCAAATTTAGAAGTTTACTTACCACTAGTAAGAGGTGATTCACTCGTCAAGGTGGACAATACTGGTGTTGTAGAAGTAAGAGTAAATAATTCATGTCTCTCGCGTTTTCTTTTCTGCAATTTTTCTCGTAAGCTGTTTCTTTTTATTTTAATGGCTTGAATTTCCTCGAAAGCGTCTGACATGTCTTCTCGAACAATTTTTGAACATAAATATTACAAAATATTACAGAATGTATGAAAATACGTGCGCCCGATATCTTAATACAAAATTAGTAAACACGTAAATAAAAAAAAATAGCGTTACACTTGCCATTCAAAAAAATTAAGATTTTCTATACCTTGTAACACCGATCAAAGTAGTCTAAGCTACTTAGAAATACATACGTTTCTGTCAAAAGTGTAGCATATACAAGTCACCAACGACCCGATAATGACATACCTAACCTTATCTCATCTAACTTCAACTGAACAAATAAAAACACATGGGCAGATGTTAGTTCGGGGCGTGTAAAGTGGCTTTAGTAAGTACGTTTAAATATTGTTATTGCTATCGTTAATGAATATCCATCAATCAATCCACAATTGACAGCAAAATGTCAAACACAAAAGAATTCTTTCTTTCCGTCACGCAACGTATTTTTAGTAATTGGACCGCGTTAAGGGTAAATATATTTTATTCTTTTTTAAAGTTAACACGAAAATATATGGAATTAGTTTAACGTGCTACATATTTTATCGAATATTTTCTTATTAGATGGCAGTGGAACATGGAATGGGATCGAAGGAAAGAGCGATAGACTTCTGTCCTTACATAGCGGAGGTTATGTACATGAATGGTTCGTTATATACAATAATTTTCGCCAAGTTTCGTTTTTCGTAAGGAACTATCGAAAATATATAAAAACTTAATAAAAACCTACCGTAGGCCTATATTTGTATAATATTTGTCGGCAAAGTATGGTGAAACATTTTAACACGGTGGATTTTTATTTCCGTCTGTTTATAATTATAATTTTTTAGAGAATCTGAGCAGTGGTGAAATTGCTAACGAGTTAGAAGACTACATGGACGAGTATTTTAATACGGAGCTTCAAGACGATAGTGCCGTGCAAGTTGCGGAAGAGTTGTTAAGATTTTATCGTTATTGCATCGAAAATAATGAAAGTACAGCAGTGGCAGAAATCGAAAAATTACAACCGCTACAATCGTGGCTTACCATGGACAACCCTTCTACAAAAACCCAAAATTTCTCCATTGTCAAAGACATTAGTTCCGACGAAGAGGAACAAACATCTCATTGTACAGAGGGCATAAACGAGTGGACTGAAGTGAAATCTAGACGGAAAAGATAATCAGGACTGGACATTTAAAACAGTACTCTTTTATTTTTTTTATAAAAGAATATATAAACTACTGTTTTACAGTACGTGTGCATTGTTTTCGCGAATGCAGTTTATACACTAGAATATTGTAATCAAAATACTTATCTAAGCAGTCTTTTAGACACTGCCAAATTTCATTTGGCAGTTCTAGTTTCAGTATCTAAAAAAAAAAGAAAAATAAAGGAAATTGTTAAAATATGCAAAACAGTATAAATAAACATTGTTTGGATATTTTTTGATTCTTGTTACAAAGTATTACCTTTCTTGTTTCGAGATAAAGGAACAGTGCAGTATCCATTATGTTCTTGCGCAACATTCTCTTTTTTCTCTTTACTTACTCTCTCTTCAGGGCCTAATAAACTTAAAATTACTGGTAAGAATAACAGTCCGTGAAACAAACCAAACATTACAACGCAGGTGAATAACTGAAACGTTAAGGATTATTAAGTATCCTTGAGATTAATAGATAGTACATAGAATTTTTTCCAAGTACCTTAAAGAAAGTACTAAATATGTAAGCCTCGCTGGATCCTAGCAAAACAAACGCTAGAAAGGTGCTTATACCTCCGTTAAACACAGCTGGACCAATAATAGAAAGTGTTGCAATCGCGCGTTCTATAAAAATCGTTTGCAACGAATCACCTTGTGCTTATTTTTGCACGTTAATAGTATTATTAAATTGTATTTTTTTTACCTTTTTTATTGCCCTTAGTACGAGTGAACTCCAGTCCGACATGAGCGGCATAATCGACCGCCAGCCCCGCGCACAATAAAATCATGATGCTCGAAGACATTTCAATGGTCAAATTTAAAAAGTACATAGTACCTAATAAGTCAATGAGCGTGAAGAAGACGCAACAAAGGACCCAGAACGATGCGCGGACATTTCTAAGAAATATTATTATTACAATTCCAATAGTCACTATTTCTAGGCATAGATTTCTGATCAATTCTTCTCCGATCACCTACGTAAAAACTCGTCGTTTAAAAATGTTTAACGTACAGTTAAAGTCATTAATAGTTCTATTTTCACCTTGTTTGCCGTCCATGAAACATAGTCTGGCGAAAAAATGGCAATATAATCGTGACCCTGCGAGAAATTCATTGCTTGAACAGTATCTCTGACAGATTGCATTGCTTGTATTTGTTCCGACACTGTACTGATTAGAACGTGCTGTATTGGAATTTGCGACGTCTGAGGAGAGAAAATAAACAAAGAAGTATAGTTGGTTCGCAAAAGTCGTACAAATGTTACAGATAGTCCGCGAGTACCGTTATATTGTATTCTCCGGCTGGCAGTTTGTTGAAGTTGATATCCTTAATGTACGCCTGGCCTTCTTTCGTTAAAAGCAAATACTCCGTAAGGGTATTGTAGTATTCTTCGCTGCTTTCGATATCGCCTAGGATAAAAGAAACGCCATCGATCGGTTCTTGAACAGCTATCGATCAATGAATAGATTTAAGCTTACGTTTGTCGGTAGCGTTCAACCATTTTTCGTAGGCAATGAACCACGGCTCGAGGGTGCCGTTATTAACAAACTGATTGCTTTTCAGACCTTCTACCAATCGAAAAAGAGAATCGCGATCCTCGTAATAGTCAACGCCGGTCATATAAATCGCAGCGCGTTTCCCGTACTTCGGGAAATACTCTTCCAATTTGTTGTTGTACTGAATCGGATAGGAGTCTTGATTCAAGTAGCGGAGGGGATCGAAGTTTTGTTCCAATTGGAAGATCGCCCACGTATTGATGCACAAAAGACCACCGGTGATCGACAACACGATCGTTCTCACGGTGTTCTTGGTGACCCACGGACCGATGTAGTTCTCAAAGATGATCCGTTGAGTGTTCCTTTGGCTGCACTCGCTTGGCTTCCAGTTTAATCTGGGGCGGCAAAGGCAGCCGTCTTTCCGCGCCTCGAGTCTCATCTCGTCGTACACGAGGCAACTAACGAAGAACGTGATCTCGTATATGTACAAGAACAGGATACCCAATGTGGCGAACGCGTAGAAAGACCTGAGGCACGGCATCACTGTCGTAATACCGAAGGCAAACGCGATCACGTTTGTGAAGGAAGTTACCGTAACGGACATGCCTTGAACAGAGGAAAAGTCGAACGTTGAACGATCCGTCCAAGGACCAAAGGTATCGAAACCTCTACGATCGGTCGCTTCTCGAACTTATCCTTCGACAATTGTAATTTTATCCCATCGATTCGCGTTGCAACCCGATCGTTTCGATTTCGAGGCCTTTTAAAAGATTCCGTGACCTCGTACCCGCTTGTTGGATGGCTTTCGCGATGCGAACAGGAAGCTCCAGAGCTTGATCGGCTTCCGACAAGTTTTCCAAACTCTGCATGATCACGAACATATTATCGACTCCTATACCGAGCAATAGAAACGGAAGAATCGAATGTATCGGTCCGTAAGAGTATCCGAAGTAGTAGCAGAGCCCGTAAGAGGACAAGATCGCCTGGCCAACCACGGAGACTCCCATTACCGACAAGTAGATTCGTTGCTCCAACGCGTTACATTTACCGATCATCGCCATCACGTAAACAGCGATCAACGATATACCGCAGCACAGTACTGTCAGATTGTTGTTCAGTATCTGTTGGAGGGTGTCTAGGTAACTCCGCGAGGCGATCGCGTATATCTCCATTCCGGGTGGTAAGGTGACGTTCGAGTGGAGAACGCGATTAATGAACTCCAACTCCCACTCCTCCGAGTTTGGGTTCGATTTCTTCAACATCCAGACCAAGATGGTCGCTTTGGCGCCTCTGATCCGTCCCTGTCTGTCGTAAGAGAGACCCGAGAGCAAGGGCCCGACGTCCAGTAACGCGTTGCTGTTGATCCTGCGGACAGTGTATTCGATCGTTACCAATAGCCTTGTAGAATTGTTCAACGATTACCACCTACTTGTGCTTGAGTGCCTTGTTCACATCCGCGAACGCCTCTTTCTTCGTCAGATTGCGTACGTCTTTCGACAACACGGTTTCCCAGAGCTGTATGATCGACTGGTATATACATCCGTTCTTCAGTACCATGTTGTTCAGCTGGTCCATAGTGTCCTCGGAGACCCCGAGATCCTTCAACATATCCGCCGTCTCGTCCTGATCGAACCACGTCAAGTATCTGTAACGCACACGCATACGAACACGGATTCTTGGCTGACGATCGAGAAGAGCTCGCTCGAATACGCTACAGTGATTTTGTTTGTTTGTTTGTTTGTTTATTTTTTTTTTTTTTTACCCGGCGCACACGTCTTCCCAGGAATTGTTGTTCACCACCACGTTCTTCACCGCTTGCTCGATTTTCCTGATCTGCGACAAAAGTAGAATAACGGGGGGTTTGAAGGATCGGTTCCTAGTAGCGTGGTATTCGGCTCACAGATTCCAGTGCAAGCCAAATCTCGTGAGTCTTGAATGAATCTCGGGCTAAGGATCATGCGTTAAAGTGGAAAAGAACCTTCGTGGATACTCGTATAATTCATGATCGCCTATGTACCGAACGCAGCACCTCGGGCTCCAAAACGTTGGGGGCGGTCACTATGATACTTTCGTATCGGAAATCGTCCCGGAAATGGCTCGCCACCCATGCAGCATCGGTGCGTATCACGGAGTCGTTTGGCACGAATAGTTCGACGTCGTCGAACTCTTCCTTCCATAGAAGCATACCGGGGGCGCAGACACAGTTCAAGCAGAAGGACACCAGCAACCAAAGCCAGGGTCTTTTTCCTATACTCAGCCCGATCCTGGTGACAAACGAGTGTTTTCGGTTAGTGAGAACCGAGCGACGAATTGTACGCTTCGCGTGCGAATGTGCGATCGTGTTCCTCGAGTTCGATCGAAAAATTACATCGCGCGATATCGATAACGATATCCACGAACGTCTCGGATTGAACGAGCGCGACGGAGGAACGTTGTCGAGGAATTTTTTCGAAGCTCGACGAACGCGAAGTCGCGTCACTCGAGAAGCAGTTAGTCATCATTTCCTGTACGCTGCGCCAGGCGTTAAGAGGTCGTCTTCCTGTGCGAGCAAGAAGAGGCCCTAGCTCGTCGCGTCCCACGAAACTGCGAAACGGGCCGTACCGCTCGATCCGATCCGCACCAATCACCGTGTCGGTCAGGACGCCGTGAACCGTGACCCACAATATTCTGGAATTCGCGGCCGGTGTGCGGCGTTCCCCTCAATTTGCGGTGTTCAATTAAAAACGAAGAAATTCCGTCGGTGTAATTGGGTAATACGAAGGGCAGTGATCCCTTTCAATGGAGTAACGAGTACACGCGGAGCGGGACGAGCGTCTAAAACGGCGCTCAATTATAATTCGTGGAACGAAAGAAGTATTCTTGATTCGGTTAATTCGGAGGGCCGCGATGAGCTCATCTTAAACGGATTAAGCGACACCAAGGTTCCAGCTCCGAAACCAAACGAAGCGTAATCTCATTATCCGGATGAAGGATTCGTCGCTGTCGTTTTCGAACGTTCGATCGATCCTCGTCGGTTGAGAATCGGGGTCCACGTGGTACTCGATCGATGAACGTTGCAACGCGAGAGCAACGATCCTCGAATTCTTCGATTCATCTTGTCGTTGGACTCGTCGAAGATCTCGTTGCGCGAAAACGCGCGAGAACGGGTATCGAACACGGTTCGCGTATCGCGAGAAAGACACGGGGAACTGTCCGAGAACGAAACGTGTCCGTAGGAATTTCATCGTTCCTACCGCTCGGAACCTGCATCGTGTGTACTTGGCGCAAAATTACGGCCTCGTCATAGTTCGTACCCCGGCAATTAACGTCTCCGTATGAGATTACCATCAATGGGCGTATATTTCAATGTCAATCCGTACGACGGAACCTATTATTTAACCCAGACTCGAGGCGAGCGTTTCGAAAACCGTGATAACGTTGCCGGACGAGAGAAGACGATACTTTTTTATCCTCTCCGGGCACCGAGGACGATTCTCTCGAGGAAATCGTATTCAAGGGGAAACTTCGACGGTCACTATTCAAAAGGTAACGCGCCACGGAGCTTCGAATATCGAACAAGGTATCGAAGGAGCTTCCGGTTCTTCGAACGATTCACTCGGCAACGATCCGATCTTTCATCGAAGACGCGAGAAAAATTGTCTCGAGTTCGATCGTGTCGCGGTGTCTCGTATTCGAAAGGTTGGCGATCTTCCCGCGGGATCGAGGCGGTCCACTTACCGGTAGAATATACGATCCGAGTTGAGGTGCAGATCGAGCAACAGTTCCTTGAGCCGCTTCCACGCGGTCGCGGTGGTGGGTGCGTTTCCTCGTTGCGTCTCCATCGTCGGCGTGCGACGTTCAGGTCGTTCCGTGGTCGAATGTTCACCGAGAGCGTTGGTGAGCACACAGCCTAGCGAGGTAGCGTGCGTGTGACCAACGGTGGAAGTAATCTGCCACAATTATATAACGCTCGCTGCGGAGGTTCGGTTGCACGGCCGCGGCTGATGGCATCGGGAGGACGAGGAGGTGGACGTGGACGTGGACGTGGATCACCCCTCCTATTGTCTTCTTCCATCGGGTCACCGTTTTTCGGTGCCACGACCGGGGCTCCTTCTTGCCGCGTTGAGAACGAAACGAGACGAAGAATCGTTCTCGGGGAAGATCGAACCGCGCGGGCCGGTGGCCGCTCGGTGTATTTCCTTTTACCGGAAGACGAATCGTATCGCGGAGAATAGATCGATTCGATGATGAATTTTACCGTATTAAAAGGGAAACGAAAATAGAATCAACGAAAGCACAATCGTAATTAATAGAGTGAGAATACATTTTCCCGTTGGCAGTGTTCCGAGACAAAACAGCGAGTCAAGCTTTCTGACTGTACGTATCCGATATCGCGAACGAACGAGTTTCGTTTATACGGAACGATCAGCATAATTCTACGCGTTGTTCATGGGAGACGAACGATCAAATACACACGTGGTATCCTCGTGCGAGTCTCTTCGAACCGATGCTCCCGTTCCTTTTTTCAATTTCGTGCCAATTTCCACTCGATCTTGATCCAATCGTACGTAGAATCGATCTCATTTTTCGCGACGTCTCGCGAACTTTAGTTTTCTTTGATTCTTTCTTAAAAAATCGACACCGTCGATCTCGATTCGTCCCTCTCTTCGATTTCTCCGTAATCGGAATCTATTCCCCTTCTTTCGAATCTTTTGTTCTTTGTTCTCGCTAAATCACTCCTGGTAAGCGTTTTGAACACCTTTTCGTTCGTTGGATTTCGATCGTAGCCGCACGGAAAACGAATCGGTTGCGATATTGTTGCTACGAGCGACGCGACGCTTCGTTCGAAAGGCAGCGGAAACAAAATGTTTAAACTACCGTTCGAATCGGTTCTTTCGCGAACAGAAATCGCTCGATAACCACCGTATTGCGGTTACGTTATGCCCGATCTATGAAAGATCGGTGCCAGGACTACCTCCGCTGACCCACATATCGGATTAATTATCGCGCCTCTTCGAAAGTCGTCGAACGTTTACGATGCGAACTTTTTAAATTCGTCGCGAACGAGCGAAAAGAGAAACTTGCTCGAACGAAGAGAACACGACGAACGTAACGTTCCTACCGATCGACGGGTTCGATGGATCGAGGAAACGGATCGAAAGAAATAGGCGCGTCGTGCTCTACTCGTTAATTATCGCGTAACCAGCGTGCACGGTTGAACCTCTTCTCTTCGTTGCACCATCTTCCACGGTGCATAGTTATTCGAGTTGCTCGAGTGACTCGTTCACGGTCGAACGGTCGCGGAAAAAGTGATTCGCGAGCTCGAAATTAAAGAAGACACGGAAATCGATGGTCTTCGAAGCTTTCTCCGATTTTTCTACGAAACCAGACGTCCATCGAGATTATTCGGACACAGAATACGAATAAGCGAGAATATTTTCGAGAGCGGACCGTTCGACGAGTTTCGACGCGTTCACCTCGAAACCGTGTTTTTTCCAACTGGTTTTTTCCCGAAATGTAATGAACTTATCGACTACGAATTTTGACGCTGCGTTCTCGAATGTACCGTTCGATCGTGACCGTTGACATAAAAAATAAAAATTTCACGTAAATTTCACAGTTTAAATCAACGAAGCCACGATCGATCGATCAAAATGTTATCGAAGAGAATCAATTGCGAAATAAATTTAATCATTTTCAACCGCTCTTTGTTTGCTTTACTTCCCGATGATAAGTTGCAAAAACTACTTTACTTTCGGTTGTTCGCAGAATCGCGATAAAATCGAACAGTCCGAACGAGCAACAATATTTACGTACTTTACGTAATATTATTTTTACCAATTACATACAATATTCACGTTCTTTACGCGATATTATTTTTAATAATTACGTACAATATTCACGTACTTTACGCGATATTATTTTTAATAATTACATACAATATTTACGTAATTATCCACGATAAGGTAAGATGGAGGACTCTGCGCGGATCCCTCGCGGGACGATTCGAGGACGAGGGGTGTCGATATCGATTTCTCGAGACCGTCGAGGTACGGTTGTGATCGCAGGTAACACGGTGACGTTCGCCGTGCGATTTCGTACAGGTGTGCTCGGCGTGTAACCGGCTTCACGATCCAGAGGAAGGTAGGGAGCACTCGAAGCGAACGGCCTTTCTCATCATCCGTGGATCTTCAGTATTCCTGGTTCCAGTCGGACCGATGGACGGTCTCCGCCTGCGCGTCGTTCATTCGTATCGAGCAAATCAGTCAACCAGTGAATGTTAAACTGCGATTAAATCGCGGGAAGTTGAACGATCGTGTCGCGGCTGTGAACAGTGGTGCTCGAGCGATCCGAGCGAAGAACGAAACGACGTGAGTAAAGCCTCGGGTCCACCTTCGATATTGAATTCGTAATTCGCGGAATGCTCGAACGCGACCAAATTAATCGTAATCGACGGTGATGCTCGGAAGCGGCCTATTTCTAATCCGTGATAGCAGCAACAGCAGCAGCAGCAGCGTACAGATTCGCGCGTTTGTAGGTTGCACGGTTAGTCGTCGAACAACTGTGTTACTTTAACGAGACATCGCGTTTAAATCGATGCGGTGCGTTACACCGGGGATCTCTCGTACGTAAGAATCGACCGAGTTGCGTAGCTAACGGCAATTTTCGATTTTTCATATTCGTCCGTTAATTGCTGCAACGATCCACGATGTTCCGTAATTATCGTTCAGCGTGCACCGCGAGTTACCGCCTCTTTTCACCGTTTCGTTTCCACGAACGATCTCGGGGAGAGATCGTTTCGCGGAGGAACCGACGTGTCCCCCGTGACACTTCGAGATTCCAGATTCACGATTTACGAGTAAACGCTTCGAGGCCAGGATCGCGGTGTTTATCGAATTTCGGCCGATCGTTGAATCCATAATGAATTAACGGTTTTTAGAAAGTCCCGGGACGGCGGTTCGAGAAGCTGTTCGTGAAACTTTTACCGTGAACGGCGAAGTTTTCGTATCCGGTTCGATGGGCGTCGAGACGAGCGAGCGTATCGTTCGACACCGATAGAATAATTTCGATCGCGTTCCCTCCACCAATCGAACACCAAACGAAACGTAACTCCGATTTACGTGTCGTCGAAACGACGATCCTGTCGACAATCAAAATTTCCGTATCGTTTCGGACGAGCGAAAATGTTTCTCGGATGACCCTGAACTCTCTTCGAAGAGCATCGTGCACGTGGGTTGCATTTTAAACGTAGCCACTCTCTCCGGACGACTTTTTCCTACGTTTCCAGCGAGAACGCTTCGATACATTTCACCACGATGAATCGTCGTTTTACATTTCCTCGATTCCGAGCGCTCTTCGATCGTCAACGTCGAATCTAGACGGATCTCTCTCCTCGACCGCGTTCAAATATAATCTTCGTCCGATGTTTCCTCTCCCAGCAAAGTTCTCCGAACCGCTTTATCTCGTAAACTTCGAAATAGAACGATGCGCATGATTTATTTACCAACCTGCGACACGCATTAAAGATTCACGAACGCGCGAGACGGTTTCAAACCGGTTAGAATCTTTTTAGACGCGTTCTAAATATATTGGAGAATTTTCCTCGAGAAACGTTGGAATATTTCTCTTTGGGGCACCTCGACGATAGAATTCGTTATTCGATAGAATCGATAACGGAACGAGATCGACGATAGGGACACGATCGTTCGTACGAAAGAGTTTCGTCCACGGCGGGAAATGTAACGAATAAAAAGAGAAATTGATCGAGTGATGCAAGTCGTTACACACGCCGATAGAAAAGTGTACGTTTCGGTTTCCGGTTTCTAATTTATACAAAGCCATACGACGATTCTTCGAGACGTTTTCGAACGTTGAAGATTCCGTCGATATCTTATCAAGATATTCGAGATCGTTGTTCGACGATCGGGACTTTCGGGGGATTCGAATCTTCGCGCGTCGTTTTATAAATATTCAAGCGAGAGATTCGAAACGCCAGATACTCCGTGAGATTACAAGGATTGCATATCCGGGAAGGAACGGCTTTCCGAGAGCTCGGCGTTGCAGCAGCGAAGGGAAATTCTTCATCGAGGAACGATCGACGAAGGCGTTTCCGTGTTAGTGTAACTGCGTTCACCTTGACCGAAGAAAGTGTTACGCGGGTCTTTAACCGATGCAGCTTGATTCACGAGCGTACCAAAGCGACGACGCGTTCCCGAGCCGCTATTTATCGTCCATTGTATTCCAAGCGATACCATTGTAATCTTTTTCGCTCTTGCGGGCGATGATAAGTCCCGACGATTACTTTCGACTCGGACGATTTCTTCAAAGGAGTCGATTATCCGGTATTTTTTTTTTAGCGACAATGGAGTTCGCAACGGAGAGCACCGCGAGCGTCGAGGTTACTCACCTTCGCGCAACAATGGTCGATCGAGAATTTCCTCCCTTCTTTAACACCCCGAGTGGCAAACGAAGAGTTTCACCGCGTGGAATACAACTTCCTTGCGATCCCACCGTTTCCGTAACTGCAACGCGTTTCGTACTTTATTTTTCTTTGAGACAGACTCGTGTCTTCCTGGTAGATATATTAATTGTTGTCGGTGTTCCGTGAATATTGCTCCATATTCAGGTTCGTTTCTATCTCCCCCCTGAGAGCAACGCGATGTAAGTGGAACGGCGCGAGAAAATGCTACGAAGCGGCTCTCCTTGCTCGAGAGTCGTTCTAATTACGGAGATAAACTGAAATTTGCGATTAACGAACGCGACGTCCGCCTCGTTTCGCCGTGAAATCCTGCTCAGCTACGAAACGGAGTCGCGTAAAATCTCTCGTCGTAGTTGGACTCGTGCTCGTTATCGATCGATCGTGATACATCGCGAATGTGTTCGATAACGTGCGATACTCGTTGGTGTCACGTAGCCAACGAGTCCACGAGTGCTTCGATGTCCGTGATTACCGAATTACCATTATATTTCAGAGAAATTATGAAGGCGGCGACGATTCTCCTCGTTTTGGCGTCAGGATTGGCGGCGAACGCTCAATTGAACTTCGAGGGTAACCCGTTGACGGACAACACCGAGTACACCGCCGAGGAGTCACGATTGTCTCGGGGTACAGCTTGGCGGGAGGTAACCGCAACGAACGACGTCCCGGTACGTTCTCAAGAGCTGGAAGTTCCCTTGAACCTCGAACGTTCGAGGTTGTTCGAGGACACGTCGAACGGGTCGCGAGAATCGGTGCCGAAAAACGCATCGATCGACGATCGAGAGGAAGTAGGACGTTCGCCGATGGCGCAGAGTCTCGTAACCGTTCGATCGGAAGCATCGCCAACCGCCAGACACTTGTCCAACGGTCCCTACGTTCACGCGGACAATCCCGCGAATCCCGCGGAATTGGCGTTGAACACGTTTCTGAACTCTAGAACACCGGAGGAGTCCCGTCTCTCCCTGGACAGTTACCTACAGACCAGAGAAACCCCGCCGGGCAATCCTGTTCGCGAACAAACGACGTCGATCGTCAATCAGCAACAATTGACGCAACAGCCCGCGCCCCAATCGGTGTCGCAGATACATCAGCAATCGATTGCCCTGTCCTCACCGGTCAATCAACACCTGACCGCGCAACTCGCCCAGCAACGACAAATGCTGCAAGCCTACCCCGTTAATCACAGACACCAATTCAGCGAACAGGTGTACAACGCGCCAACGAGTAGCCAAGATTTTCGTTCGCCGGCCATGTTCAACGTCGTGGACACACACATGGGCCAGCAAACGTTCACGTCTTACGCGCAGCCTGGTATACAAAGCAGAAACGATATGTTCTATCCGGCCGGGTGGCATCATCGCGTGAGAAGAATACGGGGGAGACCTTTCCCGTACGCCCAGCCCAAGGGGGGCCCGGGATTCTACAATGGGCCTGTCCCAGGTAAGACGATCACGAAACGTTTCACCGTGGATTCGTAACGATGCGTCGTTAACGACGGAGTTACGGTAACGACGATAATTGAAAATTGCGTAATCCGTACAGGGCTGTAACGCCACTCGAATCTTGAGAGAATCTTTAGAGAATACGCGGAGAGAAAGGAAGAGAGAGAGCGATTCTCTAAACTGTACGCGACTATTGTGTTTACAGTCCCACAATTGCGGACCCACTTCGGGAAAGTGGAGAATTGTTCGAAAGGAAAGTACCACGGGGAGTTTGAGAGATGTTACCTTGGTTAAGAGGAACGTAGTTTTGTACGAGGGATGCGATGCTTCTGCCGGGTGACATCTTTCCTCGAACTGGTAGACTGTAGACAGAGCGGGGTTGTAAACACTTTAGTTAGCCTTCTTCTCGCGAACGTACACGAAACAATGTAGTTAACTGTTTCAAATCCTCGATCTATGGATACGATTGCACGCAAAGATACTTTTGATCTGAAAATATGGGGGTATACAAAATGGCTGCTGTCTTAGAACTGAACGTTCGAGATTCGTGGCCGATAAACGACGACCGACTTATCGAATTTTACGTACCCAGTTCCGTTCAAGACGAAGCCCCCGGTAGAGGTAATCTACACAAGGCCACCTGGTTTTGGTCGGGGTCCACCGGCGATCAGCAATCCTCCCGTGCCGTACGAGGACGCCAGCGCCTGGTTTCCGGAAGTGGACCATCCACCGCCGTCAAAGGACGTCTACTATTCGCAGCTGTACGCTCAGTCGTACGACCCGCACTACTACAATTACATCGCGAAAACGGGCAAGGTGAAACCACACCTGTACGGAAAGCTCGGTAAGTATCACGAGGAGGAGGGAGGGGACGGGATATGGGCGGAGCTTTACCGTGGCTTCAAGAAACACGGTCTAAAGAACATGATGACGCCGACATTCCTCCTGGGGATGACTTTGCCCGTGGTCACCCTGATGCTCACCGCGCTCGTGCAGAAGAGATCCTTCGCCAGATCGGACTCTTCCAGGGAGTTCTCGCGGGAGGAAACGATCCAAGAGTACCTGGAGCAGCTGCAAAGAGCAGTGGAGTGCTACGAGAGAAAGAGAAGGAAGAGAGAGACGAACGGGGACCAGTGCTGAAAGCACGATCGAACCTTCCCTTTCGATCGATTTGTCGTATCTTGTATCGAAACGAGTTATCGAAATTTCGCATCGAACCGAGCCATTCTTCGTTCAACGTTCTCGAACCACTCATTCCCGAGCCGTTTTCCCAGTTGGGTTGAAAACGATGGCGGAATTCGATATTAAAATCCGTGGAATTCGCGTAGACATTGATACAACTCTACCCAGATATTGTCGATACCTCAATACAATACTCGCGTGTCTTTATTTATTGTAAATAATCTTATTTAATTCGAATCCACGCGAATTGTATCGATTACGAGTTTTCATCTTGCGAGACTAGTCTCACTCGCGCAAGTGCAAGTGACTTTCGGTTTTCGTTTAACGTCGTTTAACTTTCTTACAGGTTTCACTTATGTCATTTTTCTACCGTGGTTTGTGTAATTCCGAAAAACTACTACAAATTCGAACGATCGAAAAAGCGTCGAGCAACGAATCCCTCGGTTCGATCGAGAATCTCGATGTTCAATTTATCAAATAACGGGGGAGGACTTTTCAAAGAGGGTGAGTGAAAACGTTGACGAGTCTTCGGGGAGAGTCTTGTATATACTGCGTGTAATATAATAATAATAATAATAATAATAATAATAATAATAATAATAATGTAACACTCGTAAGATCCATCGTGAAAAGAGCAGTGATTTCTCTTCTAATGCTACTCTCGTAACCGGGCGGTTTATTGCGTATAATGAACGAATCGTTCGAGTCCGCGGTAGACCACCGCGGGAGCTGTTAATGGAAGAAGGAGACAGTGAGAAACGCATTCGAGAGCGCTAACGTGAGAAGCCAACTTTCGCGGGTCAATTACCAAACGACCCTGTTCACATCCACGTGTTCGTGGGTGAACAGTTCCACGGAATGCGGGCCTAATTACCGACGATACCGATGCAACACCGACGTATTTCGACTTTCCTTTACGCAACTTTTACTTTTGTGCCCGAGCACGTACGCACAAACTGGACTCGCGGTAACGGTCCAACATCCATCAAAACGATAATCGTTCGTTTCTTTCCACCGGAATGTTGTATCCGTCCTTTCTCTATGCAAATTTGACCAGCGTTATTACCCTATAAATTTAGAGCCAGCGAGCCAACTTCCGTTCGTAGATACTATCGAACAAAGTAAACGCGAGAATGATAATCGGGGAACGTTACGACTTAATTTTATTTTCTTCTTTTCCGTTTGGGCGTTGCTTCGTTTTTTCTCAACGCGATTCTTCGCTCAAAGTAAAGTACTCGACGAAGAAGAACCGAGCTGGTAACGCGGTCCAACTTTCGTTCGAGATTTTCTTTTTCAGGATTATCGAAACCGACGATCGGTAAGTGGACAAGTGTCGAGACTCAATGTTATTTACCGTTTCTTTTTCCGTTCGTACGCGATGAGTAAAGATTCTTCATCGAGCAGCGATCTCCGACCCAGATTTCCTCTGCGTTTTGTGCATTCTGTGCGTTCGAACGAGCGCTGAATTCCAAATTAGAAACGACATCCGCGATTCGGTACACTACCAGGCGTGCATCATGACACAGAAACGGATAACCGGTTTAGGTTTGATTGATAATGCGGAACCTGTCCGGTTAGTTTCGAACAGTAAACATACCGCTCCCCTTCCGCGCGACGTGTAACGCGATTGTTGTATTTTTAGATCTTACGAAACATCCCTCTCTTCCGTCGTACGACAAAGGCGTGTTGATTTTATTTAAAAACTTTCTTTCGATCTTTCTTTCCCTCGAAGAGACAAGTTTCGTCGTGACAAACGTACAAACTACCACACTCGCGAACGTTGACTCGTGTCGCGACGATAGACGAAGAGTGTCGTTTGTTTCCTCGCTGGCAACGTTAATCGTGTTTCTCGCGTCGGTGTTTCTGTTCGTGGTTTCGATGAGTATTTTTGTCACTGCTTTGCTCCGGATATGCGAATTCTGTTCGCGCGCTGACGTAATTCGGTTACGCTATGTTGATTAGCAACGGCGGCGATAAGGTCAATTACGATAACCTGGACATTAATGAACTCGTCGTGAATCAAACGTGACGGTTCGCGCGGTACGAGAAGCTGGTGTTTCAGGCTCGTTCGAGCATCACGGTGAAGCGAAATTCATCGGGAAGGGATGTCCGTCGATACGTTGAACAACTCCTCGTTCGGGAACGTCGCTTCTTCGAATCCCCAACGGTATCGTTACACTTCGTTCGTCGAATTTCATTAACCGCGACAGAAGCCAGTGTATCCGCATTGTATCTTTTCGAGCAACGAGCGAAGACGAGTCTCTTCCGTGAATACGCAGAAACGTTAGACGCTGGTTTCTCGCCGAGAAACCGGTTCCTTGGAAACAACTTGCACTCCAGACACCGGAAGTGCGCCAGATTCCCCTTTCATCGGCGCCTGAAAAGTCAGTCAGTTTATGAAATAGTGTTCATCGATTGTCCGTCACTCTGCATCGCGTATTTCTCGTGTACGTGCACGGAGGAAACGTTTGTTCTTTTTTTTTTTTTCTCTCAAAACCACAAATATAGAAAAAATATAGATCGAATAATGCGCCCGAGATCGACGTGCTCGGTTAAATTAAAGACAACGAACTCGTCGCTCGTTGGTCCCGACTTGAAAACATAAATTTATTCCCCGTGAATAGCCGACGAACCGATTATAATTGAATTATTTAATCGAACGATTGACGGTTTAATTCGCGGGTCATGAGACCCAGACATTGTGCATACACGTTCCATCCGTAACAAGGGGCAATTATTAGTTTCAACTCAACCTCTTGCAACCGAAAGTTTAATTCAACGTCTCTTGATCCCATTTTTTTTCGTCCGAAAGGTAAACGAGAAAGTACGACGAATCGTTTAACGAATTAAACGTTATCGGTCAACGTGGTTCCGCACCATAATTGCATCGTATCGTCGCGTGTCGTTAGTTGCAATAACATCGCAGTTTTATTAACGAAAAATATATATCGTATATTTCGTTGCTTCTATTTTCTACAAATACAATTTGTTAGCGTTAGGCAAAGGGTGTCGAGAAATTAAGCAAGTTGTTCACGTTCAACTACCTTGATCTTCTCGTCATTATTCGTTGGAAGAAAAGAATACTTAAACTCTTTCGGCGCGAAGGTTTGAACTTTTGTAGCAAGCACCGTGTGCGGGAATCCGAGACTCTCGTTTGCAGAGTACATATATCCTTCGAGCACCAACGACCATGGACCAGCGCCGAAAGAGTTAACAAAGTTATCTACCCCTTTTTGATAAATTATACGAAAGGCTCTTCGCGTCGATGAGGAAATATCAAAATCAATATCAGTTCGGTATGGTCGATTGTCAAAACATTTGTAAAGAAAATGAATCGCAACTCGTGAAACGATGCTTCCACTTTTCCTTTTAAGTTCATTTCTCTCGATCTAAAAATTTATCGATCGTTGCTTGACTTCGAGAGAAACGATGCGGTAAATATTTTGTGCTCCGTTTAACTAGATTGGACAGGGCGGATCAATTTCGTACGATCAATTGGCGCAATGATTTAGACCCTTTGATATGTGCATGTTGGGCGGTGATCTTCGAAAATTCGCTTCAAAAGAATTCGTAAATAACTTTCTATCGAGTTTTCTTTTTCGATAAATTTCAAAAAAAAGAAAAAAAAGACCACAAAAGTTGAAAACGAACAACGTTTCGTCGCGGCCTATGACTTTCGTAGAAAATTCAAATTTACTCCCTAAAAGTCACAGGTGTTCTATGGATAAAACTTCTACAAAATAAGTATCTTTCGTACCTATAAGAAAGAAACAAACAAAAAATTATATATATAATACATATATATATATATATAATTCTAATTTGCTCCTTAAAAGTCACAGGTGCTCTATGGCTAAAACTCCTACAAAATAATCTTTCTTACCTATTAAAAAAAAAACCAAAAAAATAATTTTATATATATAGATATACACATTACGTATTGCTTTCAATATTGCAACACTCTATGCATATGTAATTAACTGCATATAATTGCCCTTCGCTTTCTACGGCATCGCTAGTTTCACAGAGGCGCTTTTCTTTACAATATTGTGTAAATGTCGCGACTCTGTTTCGAGAAACAATTGCTTACTAATAATATACTCGAGGCATCCACAACCCAGTTTTTACAGTCGTACAACTCTTTGACATTTTCCAGGAAAAGTTGTGTTCGTCTAGAAATTGATTTCGACGTTTCATCAGCATCGGGGCTATAATCGGCTCAATCTCAGGTATAGATGATAATTACAATCGGATCCTTAACGAAGCTGCAATGCTGACAAAACTTCGAATTACATTTTTAGGACACAGTTTATACTAGGGAATCTCGAACAATGTTAACCACAATTTTTGTATCTTTTTCTCTTAATTCGCTAAAGTTAAAACAAGTTATGGATCGGGTGGTCAGTCTTCGTCTCGGCGGAAACCTTGAAATTTTCTGTATGCCTTTCGCCGTGGCATGTCTATCGCGACGCCTAGCTGAATCGAATACAGTGTGCGTGTTCAATGTCTATTACGACCACTTTTCAAGTGTGTTATGCGAATGATTTGTATGTCGTTACTTTCACGGACGAACGCAGGCTTCTTTCTTCCTGTCTTTTGAACTCTTTTATGATTATCGATACAAAGAACAGTTGCTGCGGCTGACCCTTCGCCGACCCTTCCAAACTAATAAAATGATCATGTGATTGTTAATAACGGCGAAATTGTTCTGTAGGACTAGATAAAGTTTAATATACAACGTGGCATTCGGCAACAAATACTGAACAATAGATCTTAAATAATGCGCTAATGAAGTGCCGCGTTTATCGCTAGATAATTACAGTTTTTATCGATCGAATAACAAGAAGCACATTTCATAAAGCTCGTATCTTGTTACCTGGTCTACGAAACATGCTTGAATCAAGTTTCTATGCAGACAGAATGTTTGTGACTGTTGAGAAGAATCGGTATCTGGCATATCGCGAGTACAAATTACCGTTAAAATAATAAAATGATACATGTGTATATTATGCCTGGGTCGTTAAAATTCAATAAAATAATAAATCGGCTATAACGGAGTAAAAATCGAATTAAATATTTCCCATATATACATATATACGTACAGACAAAAATCCGTATATGTATATGTATATCTATATGTATATGTATAAGTATATATGTATAAGTATATGTATAAGTATATGTATAAGTATATGTATAAGTATATGTATACGTATATGTGTACCGAGGGCTACTTTGAATAGTCTTTTAAATACTATGATCATAACGTAAATTATAGAAACTTTAAATATACATAAAAATCTGAATACATTGAAAGACCATTTTAATCCTATCTAGTGTCTCTAGTGTACGTGATTCTTGTACTGTTTGTTATATTATTGATTCGCTCACGTCTATTTAATTGGTGCAATAATACAATAGACACACACTTCTTCGGTAAAAGGCCAGATAAGTGTCAAAAATTATTTAAAACGAAGCAAAATAAATATCGTGTCTATGCAATCTGTTACAGCCTTCTTTTCCCTATCGATCCTCCTATGTGACATTAAAACATTGCCTCCAAAAGAAGTTCGTTAGTTAATGTTTTCTAACAAATTTAGCGTAATACTTACATCAGCGAATATCTACTTTCTTATCTTTTTTTGTTTCTTAATCGATATTAGGATGTGAACACTCCAAGGCTAAAAGTACATTCTGTGTACATCAGTTCAGTCGAATTTTTCCTCCTTAAACGCGAGATTAATAGCTTTGCTGACATTTTCGACCACGAACGCAGGCTTACACAGACCATCTTCGATCGGCAAGAAGTCTCTAGAACAGTGTTCAGGGATAAATTTCGAATCTCGTTGATGGACACCAGTTTCGACTAAAATACTGATACAAGCTTTCGCACTGGGCGGTTCTACATCTCTGCCGAGTATTTTTTGTAACTTGTGAGGCTCCAATACTTCTTTTTCTGCACAGAACAGCAAATACTTATCGTACAAATTCGCACCAAAAACATCAGTGTTGATGTTGTCCCTGAAAAATATGTACAACATTTAGCATTTGTTCTACTTCTATGTATTTTGTTCTAAACTTAGTTCTATGTTATCTTTGGAATATTAATTACCCAATAGCATATATTGTATCGATATTGTGATCTATTCCAATACTCGCGGCATGCTCACGGAGCACATGATTTGCATGATAGTATGTAACTTGACTAGGTTTTCCAATTAAAGCAGAATATGTCATGTCTTTCCCTGTAATTTTTTTATACAGAGATTCTAGACACAATAAGAAAGCACCATGACCGTATCTAGGAATCGGTGCTTCTGATACCCATAATAAATCCATATTACATGCCAAGATTGGAATGTGAGGATAAGGAATATCTTCGGGCAAGTGACTTGGCATGCCATTGGTCATTAATAGATCTACTATCAATTGTAATTGTGTCTCCCAAAAAATTGGTTCGCTAAATAGCACTATACTCTCAATTTTAGGAAAATTTGGATCTAATGGTCCACATCGTGGATCTCTCTTTTCAATATTTACATAATCCAAGGATGGGAAATTTTGTACTAATTCTTGTATAGTTACAATTTTCTGGAAGCCCACATCCCGAGCAATTTCTTTGATTGGACCTTGTCCAGATATTAGCACTCGTTTGTCGTGAAATTGTTGGAACAATCTTAACGGCGAATGAGCCATCACAACCTGTGATTCTTTTACTTCAAATCCTATCCATTTAGATAAATCTGCTGCCTTCTGACTACGTAGAGCATTTCCACTATTGGTGACGAATATAGTTGGTACACGAAATTTACCATCCTTTCCTTGGAGTTGTTTAAAACCCTCTGGTACCGGTGGTAATACAGTCTTTCCACGTACTATTACACCATCAATGTCAAAGAGTAAACCAAATTTTGGCTTAGAGCTTAGATGCTGAAAATAGAGAAAATAAATGTTAATATATATCTCAAAAAATTGTTTACTTTTATTATTCTTTAAATACTTATCATATATTATGTATATATGTTAAAACTGTATTTATTAGTCTTTGGAGTTATAATACTACTTTGTATTTTTGGAGCAAGACATTGAAACGGTCTCAAAGACCTTGAAGCAGGATATAAAAATATACTTGCTATGTTGACTTGGATACTATGCAGTATATTTTTATACTGGCACTTAAAAGTAATATCGTACAAACTTTGCATCATTTGTCTTTTCCAATTTCATAATTATAATTTATAATCAATATTCGTACGATACTAACTAAAAAATTATATACAACAAAAATATTCCAAGTTTATAGAAAAAGAATAACAGTTTACACCCACTTTATCGATAATTCGTTAATAAAAAATTGATTGTCAATTCGAAATTTTACTAAATTCTTTTTCAGAGGAAATCTCTTCAATGGAAAGAGAAAAAGTTGCCAAAAATTATATTTAATAATAAAGAAGGTATTGTCTAAAAATTAACAAATAAAAACATTATTTCTTTTAATACCCATTAATTTTTCAACACCAATTTGATAAAAGTAGGTCAACTGATCTATGTCATAAACAAAAGAAGACATGCATGACGGGTCCACCTTAAAGTCCAGAAAACAAAATTGAACACAACAATGATGGCACAAAATACGACTCACCCTGACACTCGCAAACCTCGCGATGTCCGGCCTTAATAATATCTTTGCAATTGCCATTGTGATAGTAACAGACGTAAATAAGGATTCAGTAACGATATCCTAAAGCTATGTTCTACGTTCAAAGGCTACTTCTCACAGATTGATTATGCATAATGTAACGTTTTTAGGTTATAGTGACCTACAGATCACATAGTACATTTGATCGTATTTTTCCCACGTGCCGTAAGAGGACACAGTACACGGTATCACACGGTATACAATGCGACACATCGTTGTCACATGTGGTACACGTGATATCTAAATAAAATGTCTTTTGTTTAAAGTTATAGATCCCTTGATAATCAGTTTCGTAATAATAAACGAAACTTAAAGTAAATGTACAATTATCTACGTGCATATAATACGTATTTAGACGGTGTTCGATTAATTGAGCTAAAGCACAAAGTCGATTTGAATACATTTCTCAGCTACCAACTATTGGTGGAAACTTGGCAGTATTTAAAAATACTTTTCACTAGTTAGAGCCTGTCAAAAAACCCGTCTTGTTAATTATTTCGTCGATTAGAATTTCATACTATAGGATTGTTCGTCTTAAATATTGATTTTTGAAATTTATTGATCAACAATTATACACACGTTTCGTGAGAAACGTGTATATATAGAAGAGTTTATAGTTGTGTGATTAGACCTGCGATGATTAACTAGAAAATCTTCTCTAATAAAGGGTTGGACAACCTGTATATTCCGATTCCGACATGTTCCGACATGATTCCGACTGTCAGCTGTATCTCGAGATAGCTGCGATTTGCGGCTTGACTTTTCGTTGAGCATCTGTTTCTTGTCAAACAAGTTTGTTTTTTTAATTCCTGAAACCAAGATGTTCATCAAACCGTTTAAAGTTAAATCATATAATCAACTAAAGGGAACGGAAAGGTTGGTATAATTTAATTTTACGTAAAACGGCATGAAAAATATTGTTTTACACATCAGTGTCCCATAATTAACGCGGTTTTTTTCGAAACATGTTCAAGGCGCGAATAAACATCGGAGATTACTCGTGGGATGTACAAAGCGTACACGAATGTATTTTGTATTTTCATGTTGTTGTTGATTAGGAAAAAATTGTGCCAAGAAATTTTAGCAACTTATCCAACACTGACAGAAGGAGAGACACAACTGTTAATTCCCAAAAAGAAGACAGTAAGCATCATGAAGGTCATAACTTATGCTGGGCAATTGGGCAAAGTGTACTGTGTTGCCGACATACCTATGTTTTTTCAACTTGACTTTTCACACTGTACATTATTGCCAACTATATATACTTTATGGCATCATCCAAATTTATTACGAGTTTTTACAACACGTCTTCCAGTTGTTCCCAAACTGGCAAGTGGTGCAGACTTGATGTTGCCCGGAGTGGTTGTCAAAGAACCTGTTACATTGTATTCATTTGGCAAATTAGAGAAAGGTACTCCTGTTTCAGTAGATACAGCAGATAATAAGGTTTGTATACATTGTAATTACAATTTGATATAAGGAAATATAGGTGTATATAATTTCTACAAATAGGCATCTGTTGCTGTTGGTATCACTGCACGTTCTAGCGAAGATATGTACATGTCAGGGGGTCATGGGAGATGCGTAGAAATTTTACACGTAATGGGTGACATGCTTTGTCAACTAGGAAAGCCACCCCTTAGACCAAATTTAGGACCGGTAGATATCGATGGAGTTAACGATGAATTAGCAAGTGAAAATCAAATCAATGAAAACAGTGATGAGCGTCTCGCGAATGCAACAAACAATTTAGAAATTTCTTGCAATAATACGCTAGAAACTGAAATTTCTACAGAGGTAATTTACAATATAATTTGCACAAATGAATTAAAACTGTTGTTGTTGAAACATTTTTAATACTGTTCTCTTAGGAAAATGTGGAAGAAACCAGAATGGAAGAATTTGAAGAGACAGAAAATGTAATCGCCGGACAACTAGAAGCAGTTATAGATCCTGTACAAGAAATGGATAACTTACTGGAATATTGCTTTTTAAAGGCGTGCAAAAAGTCAGTGAAATCTAGCGATTTACCAATGTTGGTGTCCAATTTCTCCAAAAACCATTTATTAGTCGCATGTCCACCTGACAGAAATATAGATATAAAAAAATCTCGGTATAAAAAGCTGTCCGTATTCTTAGCGGAAATGAGAGCAAAGGGTGTTATTAGTACTTCTGTTATAAAAGGTGTTGAAAGTATATTGACAATTAAGGTAATATTTGTAGTTATTAACTAAGAGAAATGTGTTACTTTCAATATTAATATTAATAAATTCTTCGTTATAGTTCGATCACCCCCTTTTAAAGGAATTGGTCATTTTAGAGGAACCCGCACCGCCGTCAGATCCAGTTGTTTCAAACACAGCTGTCGTTTCAGAGTGTTACAGAGTGACTGCAGACGTTGTACCAGTATTATCGAAGTTTGGATACGAGTGAGTATATGATACCATGATCGGGATTTTCTGTGCATTATCTATACAACTGTTACATCATATACCATGATTGCAGAAAAGGGGACGTAATGAAAAGAGCCGAGATCAGAAAATGTTTCACCGATTACGTGAAAGCGGAGGACCTACAAAATGGAAAGTAAGTAACTCTTGATAAATTATGGTTTCACGACTAATATTTTCTGTTTGTAGGATATTAAAATTGAACCCACAACTCGCAGGTATTATGAAAACTAAAGCGGATCAGGAAACTATAACAATGGAGGACGGAATAAATAAATTTATCGGACGTATGACACACATGCACGCAGTTACGTTAGCAGGAAATACATTATTGCACACAGGCAAATTGGAACCCATCGATATGAGGGTCATTGTTCGATTCGGTGGCAAAAAGGTACAGCGATTGTTTACAAAATTTGAATGTTGATAAGTGAATGAAAAATTCGTAATTCAGATTTGAATATATTTTACGTTAAAGGTAACACTAATAAATAACTTGGATACTTTCGGTATAAACTCCAAGGAGTTCAGTAAGGAATGCCAGATTATCGGTGCAAGCGCGACAATTAGCGTGGATAGAGTTGGAAAGAAAACTCCTACTGTTATCGTTCAAGGGAATCAGATTTTATACGTGTATAAATTACTTACCGGTAAGTAATACACATACAATCTGCATCGGATAAGTATCTGTACATTTAACTCAAATGAATATTTTATTTCAGAAAAATACCAAATTAAAAAGAATTATATAAGAGGGTTAGAATTTGCTCCAAAGAAGCATGGTTCTCAGAAAAAATAAAGCGGCACACTTCGAGTGGAAATTAAAAATACATTTGAATTATGTTCAAGATCGATAATCTCCTTTTACGATTTTAATTTAGTACGGAACGAGCAATGATTAAAAGAGTTAAATTTATCACTCTAAGGAATTACAGGATCTTACGTTGCCGTATCTGCAAAAATACGAAGACATTATTACAATATCTTTTGTCCGATTAATTCATCAATTGCAAATGTAAAATACGGAATAGAAGAACGCATCGAACAATTGTACTTTAACTCGCGAATAAATGGATTCTCAACGAAACGATGATCTTTGTTCATTTCTGTCCTTCCCTTTAAAAAAGTTGCACAAGGAAGTACGAGTACGTATGAGTTATGCGCGTGCTGCTCATCGTGAAAGAATCTATAATCAAAGTTTGTTAATATAATTTATTGTATATCGAGGTTTCAACATGGAAAAGTACAAATATTGCAATATAGGGCCCGCGAGCTCTCCTCGGGTGGGAGGGAGGGAGGGAGGGAGGGAGGAGGGTACAATTTCACAGGAAGGAGAGACAACGCATGTTAAGATATCTCGAGACTTTTTGTTTTGTTCTGACAGGAATGCGCTTGCTATGTTTCGAAACCGAGGGTATGAGGTATTACAGATTTTATGCATTTCCTCTGTTCTTTTTTTTTTTGTTCTTCTTTCGTTTGCCTGACGATGGGGAAAATATCGATGGATCGACGAACGATCCGTCGAGATTTTTCTTGAGTAAAGGAAGGTTCCCTCCTCTCCACGGCCCCCGCATATATTTAATACTCGTTTTGTTCTTTTTTTTCTGCTAGCAATACGCACGGGCGCGTCACGATGCGACATGTGATACACGCGACGCGCACGTGCGTGTCGTGACAGTTATTACTCTTTTTTTTTTTTATCATCATCATTATCACCATCATCATCATCTTCATCATCATCAGCAGCTGCAGCATAATCATTATCATTATCATTATCATCATCATCATCATCATCATCATCATCATCATTTTCATCTTCACTTTCTGTTCCTTAACTAAACAGGCTGCTCCTGCAGTCGTGATCGCTCGACTTGATCCAGTCTCCGCCCGATTCGTCGACCGAAGAAACGATGCGTAGAAAAAGTATCTTAACCTTTTCAATGCTATAAGATATAAACACCACTCAAAGGGTTATGGTACTTATTTTTCCAATTCTCGAATATGTCCGATAACACTACCTTCTCATTGGCTCGACGTATCTGTGGGCGGATATGACTCAACAATCCGCAGATTGGCGACTCTGTACTTCCTCACGACGCTTCGATCGTGCAATTGACGCTCGATGTGTTCGCAAATCCACGGAATGTTTAATTACATTAATTTTTAGTATCTGCTTTCTGAAAATCGACATTTCATTTATATAATCTATCGTTTCTCGTTCGAACTATCGACGAATCGCAGCGACGAGCATTCTTCGACATACGCGTCCTCGAAAGCAACCTCGGTTTCCCTCCTGTTATACGTCACCCAACCGTCAAAATAAAGAATCGCATTATTATCGCCAATGATCGATCTCGATCGACAAGCGCGCCACGGCTGCATCGAGTGCCTTTATCTCACTCTCACCCACTCTCGCTATATTCTAAATCGTATCTTTTCTTCTTTTGGGAACATATTGTGCCTACCGTTGTTTCCTGTTCATCATCCGGTTGTAATCACGACCGTAATCATCGCCACAATCATCACCAAACATCGTCATCGTCGTTCTTCGCAATTTAATCACCGAAATTTCATTATCTTCACCTTCTCACGTCTCTTGTATCACTCATCCTCACCCTCTCGCTCCCGTTTTCTCGTTCATTCATGCTCGCTCTCTTTCGCTCCGCGTTTCTTGCTCTCGTTACGTTCATTCTATCATTCTCTCCTTCTTCCGTTTTTCGCCTTCGGAATTTTCATAGTTTTTTTTTTTCTTTTATGCAACACATAATGCGACTAGGTAGTACAGGTTAATTAATAATTAATATCGTTAGTTATACAATAATAACGTATGACTAGACAATGCAAGATAATAATTATATCGTAAATAGTAATAATCATGGATCGCAATTTATATCAACAATTGTGATGGCGTGCACGTGTTCTCGAGAATGTTGTTTTTTTTTTTAAATTATCATTATGTGTGTGCCTCTGTGTGCGTGAATGGTCTCCCCTTTTTGTGTATGTATGTTTGTACTTGTTGCGTGTGACTATGACTTGATGTCGATTAGAGTCTCTTCGTTATGTCGCACGTTGTTCAATTATTTCTTTTTTTTTTTCTTTTGTTATCTATGCGCGTACTGCGTATGTGTGTATGTGCACCTTGCGTGTGGCGCAGAAAAGTCATCGGCAAGAAGGTTCGTGTAAATCCTCGATATATCCTTGATTCGTTGCCTCAAGATCGTGAACTCGTATTTCAATTACAATCGGTTTCACGTTGAAAGATGTTGAGGTAACGATAAAGAATGCTCCGATAGAATCAACGAGAACGAACGTTTCATTGTTGTTTTATACGTGTAATTGCAACGAGAAAATTGTGTTCATATTTTCTTTCCGTTTAATTCGTTCCGTCTGACCGGTTTCTTTTTAGTTCGAATAAACCTCGAATTTGAGTTCAATAACGTACGCGTGTTGGAAATTGAAAAGGTTAAAATTTAAAAACAGATCGAAAACCATCGTTAAAGTGTTCACGAAATATCGATCTACGAAAGCACAAGAAATTTTTAAACGAAGCAACTACCATTTCACGATGACACAGATTTTTACAATACGGTGATTAATTCGATCGAAAATTCGAGGCTTTACTTGGAACTAATAAGATGAATTCTTGTACGTATGTGTGCATGCATGTATGAACGTGTACACGGACATGTGTATGTATGTGTGTGCATGTAGAGGAAGCTTCTTGCTCTGAACTACATATTAAATCGGTATCCCGATTAACCTCTTAAAAAGCACGCCCATATATGTATATATACTTGTTGTTGCACAACAATAGCCGTCGCGGTGTTACGAGTTGCTCGAAAATTTCACGTGAGAAATACATGTGTCGTAATATAATATAATGTAATACAATATAATGTAATATAATATAATATAATATAATATAATATAATATAATATAATATAATATAATATAATATAATGTAATATAATATAATAATATAATATAATGTAATTATAATGTGTATATAGATATATCTAACTTCCACATAATACTTCAATGGATCCCTATTTGTAGTTGCATAAATAATACGCGTAAGTAATTAATAATCATGCGATAAGTACACAGTAATATGGATAAATGACGATAATTAAATACAGATACACGTATATAGGTTAGATTTATCCGCGTTGCGCGCCTATACGAATGTAAATAAAACCCGTTCTCGGTCCCGGAAGGTACTCGAAGAAACTATACCCGCGAAACACTCGAGAAAGAAATATCGATATAACTCCATTCTGAGATTCTACTCTTTAAGAGGTTAAGTAATCTGCTGGCGCGACGTTTCCAACAGGTTCGATCGATCACTGGATCGATGTGTCGATAAGCGCTAGGGATCGATTTATCGATACACGGTGATACGACGTATCGATAAACGCTAGGCAACGATACATCGGTACACGATGGATCGATGGTAACAGTGATTACACGGTATCCTTCGCGGCGACGGCTCCCTGCGAAATTAGTTCGTCGTAAAATAATTTCGTCGGGGCCACACTGACAACCAGAGGTGCTCTTGCTAAAGGTCTAAGATTAGAAAAAAAAAAATTGTTTCCTTCGGCTATCATCCATTAAAGCTCGGAAAGAAATCCTTCAATTTCTATATCCATCTTCCCCTTGATCTTTGTCCTTATATTCCACGATTAAAACATCGATCAGGTGGTTACAACGAACGTTCGTTCGCTCGCGATCGCGAACGATCGACGAGAAACATTGAATCGATGTATCTCTGGCGAAAACAAGCGCACGATTTTCCGTCATCGAATTGTAACTTGGTCTGTTCAACTGAAAATCGTCCGAAATCGAGCGTTATTTTTCTCTTCTTTTTTCTCTTTTTTTCTTTCTTTTCGGTAACGAAGTTAATAGAAAGGGGAAGAAGCTCGGTTGTTCCGAATTTGTTGGTCGATACGCGAACCTTAGGCCTGTGCATGGTCGACAGTAGCGGAGCCAGTGCATGGTCAGACGCGGGCAAACCTTTCCAACGGAGAAGACTCGTTCTCCTTCAAAAAGTTTGTTCTTTCGATGGCTCCGTTCGGACCTGTCCGATCGACAGTAGTGTAGTCCGTGCACGATCAAACACGAATCAATGTACTCTTAGCAAAGAAAGTTATCCCCTTTCGAAAAGGGATTTCGCTTCTCAGACATTGGTCTACTCGTCAGGTCGACTCGAGATCATCCGATCGACATTGTGGCGCAATCCGTGCACCGTGTGACCGCGCGCAGCGTCCGATCAGCCGCGGTCCATTCTACTAGTAGCGTTCACTACGTAAAGAGTTCGTTCTCAAACATTTCGCGAACGTTCGAATCGGTTGCATTATTTTCGGATCCTCGAGTCGATTCTGGCTTTTCTTCCTCCACGATCAGTCTTGCTTTGTCTGTCCACTGTTTTCTCTCGACCCCCTCCCTCCGCTCCCACCCTAAACTTTGTCGTTTAATAATAAATAATCGCTATACTTTTTTTAATCGTACGTCCTGTTTTAATTATCTGACCTATCATCACGATTCTCGCGTTCACCGGCGGTTTGCGAAGCGTGCGAATTTCGGAATTTTCAATAGTCTCTCTCTCTGGGCGATATCATCGCTATACATATTATATATATATACGTCGTTATTATTATCACTTATGATTTGTGCAGTCCTTCGTGCGGTACGTCCGATGATACGTTATTATACACACAGAATGATCGTTCAGCGTTGAACGTCCGTAAATTCGACGGCCTTTCATGGAGTTTACTGGAAGCATCGACAACTTGGGCAAGAATTATCGAATTTAACCCTTCAACGCGGTCATCCGCTCTCACGTTCGATCGTCCCGTCCCGAACGTAATCGATAAACGATACGAGTCGACGAATCTTTCGTAGAAAAATGCAAAACCATCGTACAAGGACAATCTCGAACAGAGGTTTCTTCATTTTTCTTTTTTCCCATATTTCTCCTCCGCGAACGCGCCTAGATTCTAAGGGTAGCGCGAGAGTTAAATTTCCGTTAAATCGCGCGTCGTTCGCGTGATATTCTCGCCGAAGTGATACAAGTCCCACACGTACGCGTAATCGATCGTAGACAAACCGAAAAAAGGAAAACCGAGAATGCGTCTAAGTTTCCATCGAATTTTAACGAAAAAAGAAAAAAACAAAAAAGAAAACAACAAAAAAGAAAAAAAAAAAAAGAAAAAGAAAATCCTCCGCGTTTCCTTTGTTCCTCGCTTTCGATATTTTCTCTGGTTGTTTCCACTATATCATTTAATAACTCTTTATACTCGTCCATTCTCTTTCCTGTCTCGACGTCGATCGCACGTCTATCGCCTAGCGTAATCGTTATCCTTATAGTAGCGTATAGTTTACCATTACCGTGTGACGTTCTTACGTTTTTTTTTTATTTCTCGTTTATTTCTCACATTTAAATAGCGCCTTTATTTATCAGTTACAGTTAAATATCGCTATCAATACCGTATTAAAACCCGTCATAAAATACATTACTCTATTATAATCCGCGTTTTATTTTCTTTGCGTATTTTTTTTTTTTTTCACCCTTTTATCGCGTCTACGACGTCCAACGTCCGCGTTTCTCTAACTCCGGCCCCCTCCGACTCCCCGTCCGCTATTTAGCATTTTTCCCTTCCATTCTCGGTATCGTTCGTAACACGCTTCTATTATCAGACTTTTCTCTCGGTTCGTTACAATCAGCTTCGATGACGCAGATACGCGTTCTCGATAAAAGAAAAAAAAAAATCTCGCCACCGATGTTCGTACCTCCCCTCTCGACTCGTTATCCCGATTAATCGTCGGCTCGATTAAAAATTACGAAGAAAATCTGTTCATCCCGAACGATCCCTTTTTTGCTTGAAATCCCTTTCGCTCGTCGATCCCTTTGTTGCATCGGGGTTGAACGTCTCTCCGATCGAACGATTTCGTACGCGAGGCAATGTTCATCGATAAAGAGACAAAAACCACGGAACGTGGTCGTTTGCAAATTCGCCAAAGGGAATCTAACGATCGACGAGAAATATCGCGTTGCATCGCGTCGATCGCGATTGGTGTTCGTTTCACGCCGAGAAGTTTCCGTTTCACGTTGATCGTTTGGATTGCCTCGCGTTAACGCGATCGCGCGACCGAGTTTTCGATTCCGTGTGTCCTCGTTCGATTCAACGAGAACACCGGAAGAAAAGCGCGAGGGAACCCTCGTCGAACGCGAGGGCCGAAACTGCTTCGCGAGAACGAACGTCGCTTCGACTCGTTTCCCGATCATAGTTTCTTAACCTTCTCCATTTTCCCCTTCCGCTCGCCGGCGCTAAAACGCACCAATATTCAATTCGTTTTCATCCGAAGTTTAATTAAATAAGCAACACCGGCGACGAGTCGCCCCGTCGAGAGAAAACAACGCGCGACTGGACGCGAGAAGGCTCGTGGTTGCGATCGAGCGATCCGGGGATCGATTAGAATTCATCGAATCGATTTTTCAGCGCGAAACGAAATTCGAGTACGCCAGTTTCTCGTTTTTAAAGAGTATCAACAATTTTGATCGATCTCGCGAGTCGAAGGTGTTTGGACAATTACGGAGGATTTCGTTGAGGAAAGAAAATTTCAATTAGGAAAATTCAAGGATCGTGTCCTCGTTGGTAAACTCAAAGTTCCAACTCGGACTGTAATCGTGTGTACTCGGTCTGTGAATGATCTATGGGATAATACGAAATGGTTATCGCCGGTGGTATTTTTTCTCTCGACGAGGGACGAACGCCGGTGTCTACCAAAATTGGTTCCAATAGTTTCCGACTCGTTCATCGATCTATCAATATAATATCGCGTATCACATTCTTAATTTACATGACGAGATATCGGACCACGCTAACACGAGTCGAACGAAACGGAAGAGAAAGCACCGATCGATCGAATCGATAAGCAAAGGATACGACCCGTACCGACGAAAGAACCGAGTGTTTTCGAGTTCCCTGTTGCGGTCGATCGGAGGATCGTGGATCGATCGGATCGTCACGGTGCGCAGCTTGATTCCGCGACTACACAGACGTAAATGAATCGAGAAGGCGCGAACGGAAATGTCGATTTGCGGGTGAAAGAAGTCACGTCTTGCGTCAGATTTAAGAGCAACATATTATATTTCTTTAAGTTACAAAATCCATTTTTCGTATGCGTCCTCGTCCGTGAGACGACGATCGAGAAGACAACGGTGTGCGCGATTCGAGACACAAGATTTCTCGGGGGCAACGAATGAATCAACGTACACGTGTAATTTGCTTTGTTTTATCTCGCTCGCGTTCTCGTTCGTGTTCTTCTTCCCTTTCATCGCGCTCTTCCCTTACTTTCTTTCATTTTTTTTGTTTGTTTATTTATTTATTTATTTATTTATTTTTTTGACGTTTTCTAGGTTTCGTTTCTTTTTTTTTGTTCTCTTTTCTCCTTATTATCAGTATTATTATTTTCGTTTAATTATTGCCCTCCGTTCACTTACGTCTACGGTTGTTTCCCATTAAAGCTGTAAAACGTTTCTAAAGACAATTCGTAACAGTCGGACAGATTGTTTCGCGTGATTTTTGATCGTGATCCCTTGGAAATCAACGAGCGGTCGTCGTTTTCCTTTTTTCTGTTTCTTATTACATTTTTTTGTTTTTTTCTTTTTTTTGCGAACGGATCGTCGAAACTCGTCCTCGAATTTTTGTTCGTTTGTTCGTTCGTTTGTTTTTTTCGTTCGTTTCGTCCGTTCCGTCGAAAAAAAGGACCCGCGCGGTTTTTCGTTTTATTTATTTACTTTTTTTTTTTTTTTGTTTCCTCTCGTCTCGTTCTCCTCTCACTGTTTCCGCTCGACGGATAATATTATACGCCCCCCCCCCCCCCCGCACGCACGGAGGAATCGCTTCGGAACGACAAAAATGTATTGCACTGCGTTTCATTCTGGTTGATAATAACTTCTTTTTTTTCTTTCTTTTTTTATGAACACTTATAACACATACAACGTTATAATATCGTAATGGTAAATTCTGGTATTATAATAGTAATTACGGAATCACCGCGACAACCGCGAGCGCGGAGATCGTTTCGAGTTAGCCGATCCATTGGTGCGATCTCCGTCGCTGGTAATTGTCGATCACGCGCGGAATCGCTTCTCGAAACTCGACGCCGTTCGAAAAACTTGAAATGTTGACTTTCAAAGGAAAAACGAGAGACTCTGGAAAACGATACTCGATCGGCCAAAGATACGCGTTCAACGTTCATAAGGAGGAAACAAGAAACGACGAAAGAAAAAGAAACAACGAGCGAAACACGTTGGTTACTACTACCGCGTTCAATATCGATCGAAACTGATCGAGGTTGTTGCTCGATTCGCTTCGAATTACGTTCGATCGCAACGAAACGGCATCATGTGTCGGAAAAGTGTTCCGCGAGAGTGTTGCTTGCTCGGATAACGTTTCCCCGGCGGAAAAAAAATTCCCTTACATCTTAATACTGTCGACGAATAAACTTTCATTCGATTCTCTATAGAAATGCCCCATCCTTTCAATAGAAAAGGATAACTTTGTCTTTTGGCGATGGCTAACGGGAAGCGCGTCCCGTTCGAGATCGATAATCGGATACGCGTATATAATATAATACACGATTTATCGCGAAATTTTTTTTGTACCTCGAGGGCTTGGGCGTCGTGGAATGTGGTAAATAATCGACGATTCTCGTCTACTTGATCGGTAAAGGTTCGAAGGTGTTGGCGCGAGCCCGCTCGCGGGTATGCACCTTGGTCGCGTTCGGGAAATCGTGCAACGATCGGTACCCGCGAGCGTCTCTCCGGCACCGAAACTCTTCGACGAGATTGTAATACTTTGAACGCGTAAATGATCGCTAAGGAGAACCGAACCGTACTAAAAAGGTACAATGTACACACACATATACATATATATATATATAAACATGGAACAGAGAACGAAGAAAGTGAAACGTCTTAGTCGAAATCGTCGTAAACGAACAGCACGGAATGGTAAATCGTAGACGAGAAAAAGAAGTCTTTTATTCCGCGCGAGAGCCCTCGTACTCGGATGGAATGTATCTTCGATATTACGAGATCGTCGAGATCTAGCAAGCACCTCTCTTAAAACGTCCCCTATCCCCCCTGCCCCCCTTTTTTCTACTTCCGCTTCGCGTTAATCGTCCTAATTACGCTTTAATCGTTGTTCGGTGCGCGCTCCGCGCTTCGATCGAACACGCGCGAACGAAAGACGATACAGTCTCCTATTCGCGATCGATCGATCGTTCTCGACCCTCTGATCGTCACCGTTGCGAACTCTGAGCGCGAGACGCATCCACGGACCGAAGGAGAGATCGTTCCACGAAAAGGAGAAAGCGAGTCGTAATCGGAGTCGGACGTTTCGGTCGGTGTTCGAGATGAGTTGGTGTTCGAGATGACCTGCGATGAATCGAGATGGAGAAAAAATTCATACTCGATACCGTCCATCTCCCCTTTTGTACGCGCTGACGCGTTCCGGGATCGATCTTTCTTCTTCCGTCCACGATATCATCGCGAGCGTATACGCAACGTCGGAGTTGAATTCAGATAAATGAAAGAAAGTGTCGTACCGAAAGGCGATCGAACTTGTTCTCCTGTCGAGGAAACCGTCGTGGTATGGTCAGAGGGTCGAGAGAGTCTTGGAGAAGCACCGAGCACGATACCTCGGATTCTAGATCGTACGCGACGACGATATCTTCGCATTCGCCGTTATCTTTTTAAATAATTTATACATCGCGTTTCGGTATGAGCAATTGATTGCCGACAGTCTTTCCGTCTCTCGATCGCTTGAACTCGCTGAAAGTATCGATTGAACGAATCCCACACCCCGGCCCCGAACCCGTCCCCGTTAACGAAGCGTCACGCGGCAAAATATCAATTATTCAAACGTGTATGGATCTCACGAGACTCGACGAGCGTTTACCAAAAAAAAAAAAAAAACTCCAAATTTCCCGTAGGAGAAACAAAGAACCGACCCCCCAACACCACGTCGGACGAGGCCGCGCGGTGTCTTTGAATTTTCCTTCCGAAAGACGCGAGCCACCGACCGCAGTGTCGCTCGAAACAAAATAAATTGATCGGTCAAGGCCACCGTTTGCCGATCTCCCCTCCACCGTACGCGATTGACTCGAAGCCAAGAGGAGACGGGCCGAGAACATTCTTATCTAGATATAAATTCCGTGCAACGAACAAGAGATAAAAACGTCCTTCGATTCGTTACTCGTTCAATACCGGTTAGAATTCGGAATCGCAGAATTAAAAATGATCAATCGCGTTGTACCAGCGAGAGCCTCCCCGAATAACGAATATCGCTTCACTTTGGTCTTTTACGCGTCGTTTCTCGTACAGAATAAAATTTCGGCCCGTTTCTCTTTCGACACGGTGCGTTTCGTGTCTCCGTGAACGAATTGGCATCGGTGCAACAGCGAGTGTCGGGGAGTGGCCTTGAACAACCGATCGATTCTGGTTACGACCGAAACGGTTCTTGGAACGCTGCGGATCGTCCCGATGGGAGACGAGTGTCTTCACGGACGTTGTCGTTCGCGTCTTCGGGCAACGTTACACGATTTCATCGTACGTTACGCGGAAGAGAAATTAAACACGCGACTACGGTACGCGCCGAGTGCCCGATCCGATGGGGTCCCTTTAGCGCGAACACGAGACGAAAGAAGAACGAACCGTATCTGAAACGAAATTTCGCGCTCCGGCCCCGAGTAGGGCTCGATTCGCTTTTCCTCGAGGTGAGTCTACGAAACGAGCCGGTGGCTCGAGCGCGAAGAAAAGGAAACGGAAGAACCACGACCCTCTCGTTTCTATCGGAGAATCCTTCGAGAGAAAACATCGTGCGTCCCGACACGCTTGGACAGGGTACGAGTCCTTTTCACGGGACACGAAACTTCGACGCGCCTGTCCAGAAGAGATACCGTACGCGCGAATTCCGTTCGACGACGACGCGAGACTCCCCACAGGAATGATCATTCGGTCGACGATGGTTCCCGAGTCGAAGTATACGTATCCGTGTGTCGATTTCTAGGAGAGAAAAAAAAAAAAAAAAAAAAAAAGACAAACGCGCGACGACGAAAAGGAAACGAAACGGAAGAAGCCCCCACGAAGCACCGTGAAACTCACTCCGGTGTGTCCGGAAATTAAACGAAAATTCCCGGTACACCCGTTTATTAATATCGGCTGCTCGACCAGCCCCCCCAAAATTATTGGATCGTTTCTTTTTTTTTTATACATCCCCGCTCAGGTTCTCAGCCCCTCTTGTTTCCCTCATTTTTTCTCTTCTCGTTCCCCTTTTCCCTTCCTCGTTTTTTTTGAGTTGAATAAATTTTACATGTGCTCGTGTGTATCATCTCGATGCTTTTTTTTGTGTGTATGTGTGTGCGTGTGTGTGTATGTGCGTGGGCATGTGTGTACGTGTGTTTATTCGTGTTCCCGTGTCGCGTATACAGACATTCGCCTCTTGCTCGTTCGCTCGTTCTATTCATCTCTCGCTCTCTCACATGCATCGCGCGTACTCTCTGTCTTTCTCCCAAAAGCTCGTTCTCCTCGTTTTTTCTCTCGTTCACGCACACTTCTTCGTTTCGTTTTTTTTTTTTTTGTTCTTTTCTCCCTTGTATTCTGTATGTTTGTTTGTTTGTTGCTTTGTTTGTTTGTCTTGTATTTTTCTTTAGTATCACTCTAGAGTTATCGTAATTAAATATTTATACACCCATTGACAAACTAGCTACCACGTTTTTTTTTTTTGTCGTTTAAATACAGTTCCATAGATATCAATTAATTTAATTAATTAATAGTTATTATAATAAGTTATGATAATTAATAATTAGAATAATCAAAACATGTACAGAAGATTATAGATTATCTCTTTCTTCCCCTCTGCCCCCATCTTCCCCCTCCCGTGTTTCTCTCGTCGTCCCTCCGCCCAGCTATCGTCTCTCCTCCCCTTTCCTCTTTTCCTACGACGTTTTCCCCTCTGTATCCCCCCACGCATCTCTCCCCCTTCATTTTTTTTTTTGTAAATTTTTTTTTCGTCTTTTGTTATAGAGCAGTTATCGGTTTTGTTCATCGTTGTGTTACTCGACTCGGAGTAAAATTCTCGACTACTTTTTTAGTTATTTTCTACCCCTTTTCTCCTTTCTCTCCCTATCCCTCTCACACTCTCTCGTGTTCATTCACGCGATCAGTCTCTCTCGTTCTCTTTAGTCTTTGTTCGCTCGACAGGAATCTCTCATTTTCTCCCTTTTTCGCCCGTTAATTAGTTAGCTTAGTATATAAATACTTTTCATCTTTTTCTTAGTTAGGCCTACGGTGAGCTAGAGCTGCTTTTGTTGCCGCGACAGTGTCTCTTTCTCTCTTTCTCTCTCTCTCTCTCTCTCTCTCTCTCTCTCTCTCTCTCTCTCTCGCTCTTTCTCTCTCTTTTTCCCAGATTCATTGACTTACGGTTCCAGCTCATCGATCGGATGCGCTCGAGATCGCGTAAAAATAATTTCTCATCCTCCCTCTTCCGGACATCGTGCCTCTCCTCACCACTTGTTCTTCTCTCTTCCATTTTCGCTTCCTCGCACGCATTTATCCGTTCCCTTTCTCTCTTCGTCCTTCTCTCCGATCCCGTGACCGTCGTAGGATCGAGTACACCGCCTTTTACCATCGAAGAAACAGCTCCCCTACCCCCTAACTCGAGAAAGAAAAGACGGACAACCATTCGTCATCGAGCACTGTTCCAACGTAGAAAACAAGTCTCGCGCAGTATCGTAGACATCGTCGATCGCGATCGAATCGCGAGGAACGGAGGAGAAACCGACCGATAGGTGCCAAAGAGATCTTCGAAGGCGGTATACCGAGCGTACGCGAGAACTCGCTGCACGCTGCACGTGGACGATCGAAGCTCGCCGTGACTCGAAATACCAGCGCGCGTATCCTGCCGGAATCGACGAGAAAACACATCGTCGAGCGAACAGGAGCATTGGTTTCGAACGAAAGCGTCCTCCTCCGCGATAAACGCGCGGTATCGTCCTCTCTGACCCTCCGTCCCCCGTCCAAAGTGTCGATACCGACGAAGAGAAGTACGTTCGAAGGTACGCGAGTCGTCTCGAGCTCCGTGGAAAGCGAGAAAACCGATTCGGAGAGTCCCGAAGCCTGTTTCGTCTTTTTTTTTTTGTTCTCTCTCCTCCTCGTCCGATGATCAATCGCGCAGCTAGCAACCACCCTCGTACCGCAGCGCGTCGAATATTCGTCGCCGAGGACAAGGTCCTCTCGACCCAAGAGTTTCTCGAGTCTCGTCCTCGAGGCTCGATCGATTATTCTAATCGGGAGAGGGGTGTCACGGTTCGATCGCTGAACGCTAGTTTCTCTCTGTAAGCTCTTGCTGGTCGTCCCGAGCACCAACCGAGAAACAAATCGATGCTTCTCGGTGATCTTCGATCGTCCCTGGAAGTTTCGGGGTAATGTGGTATCGATCGTGGTACACGATCGTTCGTAGTTAATTATCATTGCCTAAAATCTCGATTCGCTCGCTCGCTTTGTTCGCTTTGTTCGCCATCTCGGATACGTTCGATAGGGTGAACGCAGCCACGGAGCGTGGTTAATATCGTTTCCAGTCGTTGTCGGTACGAAACTGCGCGCGCGGGAACGGATCACGATCGCGAGCGGAAGATTTTGACCGCTCGAGGTCACCGAACGACCGATCCCCTCCACCGGGGACGGTTCTTCTCGTTCCGGAGTACGAGAGAGAGCCACCCGACACGTTAGATCCACGCGATGCGAACGCGATTCGAACCGAGACTGTTCTCGTTCGATTTCTCGCGATCGCGAGTTCGCTTCGAGGTTCGTTGCCGCGCGCCTCGTGGCGATCATCGAAATCGAGCTTTCCCTTCGAAATTCCACGAACGCGTGCAAAGAGCCACGGTGTTTCTCGGCGAGGAAATGTTCGTTTTCCGTGCCTACGATACGCGTGTACTCATTCCGCGTGTCCTTCGTTCGATCTCCACGCGCCGGGTCCACGATTCCCGAGTATCGTCGATCGTTAACGGAGCCGGATCTCTTCGACGATCGACGACGACGGATGACAACGGTACGAAACGGTGAATCGTCGACGGCTACGTGCGAACCGGTGTCGTCTTCGAACGAACGACTATCGTCGAAACGTCTCACGGACATTGAGTCCACGGACAACGATGAGGCGACCCGGTAACGATGAATCAACGATGGCGAACGACCAACGAACGATTTGTTCGCGCGGTCCACTCGCTAACGACGAGCAACGAACAAAGGCGAACACGATGTCGTTGGACGACATCGGGGCGAGTTAACCGAATCGATGTGTCTTAAGGATAAACTGCCAACGTGGACAGAGCGATTGTGCGTTGCTTGAACTCACAGGCGACGTTATGGGTTTCTCGCGTGATCGTGCCCGGCGAAGAACCCGAACGCCCCGATCGACCGGATGCAACCTTAAAAAGTACTTTGTGCGGCCCTGTGCGACGAGGTGGCGGGTCGTTGGCCCCTTTCGAGGCCCGTTCAACGACATCGTCGCGACGATTGAGAATCTAACGGCCATTGTTTTCCGTCGCTGGATGGCCTTCCCGTCGTGTCGAGAGTAAAAGATTTTTTTGCAACCCGGTCGGGAAACGAGACTCTCGGCTGCCGACGAATCACGCAAGAAACAACGTTCCTGTCTCTCTTCGCGTTTCCCTCGATCTATCGCGACCCCGTCTCGAGTACAATGTCCCTAATGCGTACGTATGTATGTACGTACGTACGTACGTATGTATTCGTGTATGTATGCACGTTACGCGCCTGATCTCGTGTTCCCCTTATCCAGAGTCATCGACGATAAACACTCGTTTATCGTCGTCGTCATCGTAGCGATACAACTAACAACGATTAGACATAAATACAATACACATAATGTATATCTAACGTAATAGCCGTACGGTAATATAGTTCTATAGTTTAGTAGATTAGCGTGCCAGCCCTCACTCTCTCCGTTCTTCCTTTCTCTCCAGTTCACACTCTTCCGGTTCGCTCCGCGTCTCATCGGTTCCATTCGATTCGCCGCGTGAGCGAAATTTCGGCTACGGAAAGAACGGGACAGGGCGCGTGCGAGTTTCACACGGTTTCAGCCGCGTTCTCACCGCTTGAACGACACGCGCGACACGAGCACGCGTTACGACACGGTTCCACGAACCGATCGACGTCACCGACGACACGATCGCGCACGGGATTGGTTTCACGAGCTGTCGCGAAGCGTCGTCGTCGATATCCCGAGTCGTTGAATTTTTCAACGATACGGCCACCGCGAGATCCGTAAAAAAATCGGTGGACGTCGTGGATCGATATCGGTTTCAATAATTCTCCGTTCCTCGAACGATCGCGATTCGTTCGAGATTCGTTACGCGTGGGAACGTGGCCGAAGAAAGTCGCTTCTTCCCGCCAATACGTCACGCTTACTTTTGCCGCGCTGTCGCGTTGTGCGTGTCTCTTTGACTCCTTAAAGTTTCTCCTTACTGTACTGTGCGCGAAATTGAGCAGCTCCGGGGGGAGAGAGGTCGTCTCGCTTCGAAAGGAGACAAGCTCGCAACGGTGCTCGAGTTACGATATCGACGCGCGCCTCCGAGACCAACGAATCGTAAAACTGCTCACGATCGGTGCCCGTGAGAGTGTCTCTCGTTGACGAATCGCCGAGCCGTCGTTTAATTTCGTCTCCTTTCGAGATCCCCCTATTCACAGAATGATTCGTTTCCACGGTTTTTAACTACGTTCCACAAAGTTCGCGAACTTCACCGAGGGACTACGTCCACGCCCGCGCGATTGGTCCGTGATTCTCGAGTTTCTTTATCGTTTCGTTGGACGCGACACGGGGAACGTAATCGAAACGATACCCGATTTGTATATTTAAGAAACTTCGCTCGAAGTTAAGTCGACTTCTATTCTCTATGATATTCGTGGGCGACGATGGAACGTTGCGCGCGATACTTTCGGTATACGGGCATACATTTCTTTTGCAATTTTTTCCTACGAGATCGTTTACACGGATCATCGACCAAGAGAAGAGGAGAACGCGTCCTCGTGAGAAGAAGTCGAAGAGTTCGAAGAGTCGAGGTGATATCGTACCGAATACGTGTACCCCGAACGTACCGAAAGTGCTTCTCGTGTTCCATTGGTTCGCCCACGAGAAACGCGCAATCGAGAGGCCCAATAGATATAAAGAAATACACTCACCCATGCACGCATAACACACATACAGACGCGTGTTGTTATCTTACACGTTAGTCGGAGTAACGAGGAACGTTGGGAAGAAGATTTCGGGATAGACAAATGTAGATGCCCCGTGGGTGGATGGCGGCCGGATGGGTAGGGCTGGTGGCAACTGAAACAAGTAATCGAAATAAAACGAACGACGTATTCGAACCAAACACAAATCAGTTTAATCCTTAAATAAAACATAATTTCTGTTATGTTATATAATAATTAAATAAATAAATAAATAATCGGTAGTAGAGTAGTAGTAGTAGTAGTAGTAGTAGTAGTAGTAGTAGTAGTAGTAGTAGTAGTAGTAGTAGTAGTAGTAGTAGTAGTAGTAGTAGTAGTGGTAGTAGTAGTGGTAGTAGTAGTAGTAGTAAAGTAGTAGTAATGGTAGTGGTAGTGGTAGTGGTAGTGGTAGTGGTAGTGGTAGTGGTGGTGGTGGTGGTGGTAGTGGTAGTGTATTAATAGTGGTAGTGGTAGTGTTAGTAGTAATAGTAATAGCAGTGGTGACGGTGGTAGTTGAGTATGTTATATAGCGGATGGTGAGAAAGTAGCGATGTTAGATGTTAAAAGTAAAATGGTGTAAGATTTGTTCACTTTGTTGTGGTACGAAAGTAAGTAGTAATAAGGTGTTAAGGTTACACGTAGCTACTAGACGAGAGACACAAAAAATATATGCGATCATAATTAATAGCAATGATAATAATAGATAATAATAATAATAATAATAATAATGATGATAATAATAATAATAATGGCGATGACGATGGTAATAATAATAATAATAATGGCGATGACGATGGTAATAATAATAATAATAATAATAATAACCAGAATAATAAATGTAATTAATATACTGATAATAATTATGAGAAGGAGAAGATTAATCGTTTATAATAGTAATTGTAACCGCACGTGGTGTAAGAATCGCAACCCTAGCCACGGGGAGAAATTTCTTACACGCGATTCGCCCTTCGTTCTCCGGAACGAGAAACTGGAAACATCCTAGCGAATTGCGGAACGAGAACAGCTGCCGACAACCGGTAAACAACTCTAACCCCCTACCCTTTTCCCCCTCCCCCCACCCCGATAAAATGTTTTCGACGAATTCGTCTTTCCGACGTACGTTGCGTGTACTCGATGCAAACCCCCGAGATTGAGCGTCGAAGAACGAAGAGCGGATCGTTTCAGTCGTATCCTTTCTCTTTGTCGCCTCTTTGCGCCAATGCACGCGGCGACGACGCCACTGCATCGTCAGACGGTGTATAATAATTTGCACTAATCATCGAGATCCTCTTCGCCTCGGCGCGGACGCGTCGATCGCGCGACGACGCGAGTCACTCGCGACGCCGCGATCGTAACGACGACCCGTTAACCGGGGTTCAAATAAATAAAATAAAATCTTAGCGGATAGCATTTGTTGATGAGGTTCAAATTACGTTTCGTTTGGGAGGCCGGACGCAGGCCCTCCGACGCCCCTCCTACGGAGGCGGCGTTCTTTTTTTTTTCTTTTTACCCACTTTTAACCGCGAGAGGCCTGATCCTCGCTCCCGGACTAGACACAAGAAGGTACACATAAATAGGACAACATATACACGCTACGCTTTCTTCTCTCTCACGTTATACACTAAATCTAAGAGCTTAAGAAATTGTCGCTTTACTCACGATTAAGTACTTACAAATCCGCGTTCGCTCGCGTTTCGTCCCGGCAACGATCTATTTACGAAATTTCACGTAGCCGTGCTCGCTCCCTGAACGTGATCTGACGTTCGAGACGATCGAACGACACCGTGCACTAAGCGATCGATCAACCAACGACGATGAATTCACCGTATTGGCGTTCAACGCGCGGAGTGTACGTCAAGTATCCCCGTAACGCGATAATGGCGAACCGAACGCTTCCTGTTCGTTATTGCGAGCACTAAGGGTGCCGAAATTTCTTTTCCCTCGGATGGTCGCGTCGCTGGGTTCAACGCGAGCGAGCCGATTCGCTTACCTTACGCATCGTACCGCCTAAATCGCGTCTTCTTATCGATCCTGTCTGATTACCATTACTACTCTAAAAAAATCTGTCGGTATTTTCTTTGCGTTTTTTTTTTCTTTTTTTTTCTTTTTGTGGAGAGTTCTTTCTCGCGTTTAGCGGCGTACAGCGCCTCTTTGCACGTAGACTAGACACGTGTTGTTTGGGACGATCGATGGGAAATCTCGTTCGTCTCTTGATCTGTATCACATGACTGTGTGCACCGTCTCGAGCGTACACGATGGTTCCCTCTCGCGCTAGACGCGATCATCCGCGTCCGATTATTCGTATCGCAAGCGCATCTCGTTGTCGAATATCTCGTTTTGTACGTTAGACGTTTGTATTTGGTTTGGTTTTTTTTCCATTTTTTTCTTCTTATTTAAAAAAAAAAAAAAAAAAGAAAAAGAAATAAAGAAAAAGTGAGAGAGAGACAAGAGGCGAACGAACCGTTCGGTGTTCGTAAAAATCGGAGTATTTTTCCTTTTACTTTTATTTTTGTTCTCTCTCGTCGCGCGCCCGCGTCTAGAAAAATCTGGCCAACGAGGTTTCCTACGAAACGGTGCACAAGTTCGAGGGACTCCTTCCGAAGAAGCTCCGTAAACGCTCGGTAAAAATCAGACGGCGTGCTCGAGAAAGCACTTTGTACTATAGCTAAGATCCTCTATACGTAAAGGAGAGAAGAAGAAAACAAAAATAATATATAAGAAAGTGATAGTCCTGTTAATTCGCTTCGTTTACACGAACGACCGTTGGATCTCTTTGGACAGAACCGACAGAGAAGTACAAGAGCCTGACTAGCAGCAAAAAGTACAGCTTCGTGGTTTACGTTACGAACGACGTAATCCCTCGGGTCGAGTGTCTCGATGTCCTCGTTAATCGCGGTCACTCGAGATCTCTCGTATGCACGTGAGCCCCTAAAAAGTATACTCCTTAAATAGCGTACGAATAATACAGTTCGTCTTTACCCCCGATATTCGTCGACGTCTTAATTCAACTACGGATCAGAGGATTAGATTTAAGTACGTTAGCTTCACAGGCTGAACCTAATCGTTCTCTCTCTTTCGGTTTTTCTTTGGTTTCATAGTCGGTGCGCGGTGATCCCTGACCAGGTCCCGCGTTTCATCCACGATAGGAGCGACCTGGCTCCTTCACCGATCGATCGATCGATCCGTCCCGTCCTCGCTCACGGCCTGTCCATCCTTTCTCTCGTCGCGCGTCTCTCGTCTATCTTCGCTTTACTCGCTCGTCTTTCCTTCTCGCTGTTCTCCTACGAGTACTCGTTCACCTAACGTCGATTCACTGTTCTCGCGCAAGGTTTCCGTTTCCCTCTACCATCGGCCCGCGTCGATCGGTGAACGCGTCTTTGTCACGAGTCGACCGTTGTTGTTTCGTGGCGGTTCGTTGCACAACGAGGATCGTTACGAAGGAATGAAATTCGGCCGCGTGTGCCTCGATGGAACACACGCGGCACGAGTGAACCGTTTCGTGATTTTTTCTTCTCGAGAAGCGTATTCTCGTCGTCCAAATCTCGATCGAATCGTGTCCCTCGATCGACGATTGGTTCCGTTTCGTACTCGCGGCGCAACGTGGACTGTTCGTCGACGAGGGTCGAAACGAAACGACCAGCCGGATAAGTCGCGACGCGGACCTTTCTCGCGCGCGATTCGAGTCTCGCGTGTCTTCGACTAACCAGAGATCGTATCGTTTCCAGTCGCCCTCCTCTCTCTGTCCTCTCCCTCGCGATCCATACCACGTCCGCGTGTTACTTTCATCGATCCCCCGTGGAAACGTTGTCTCGTGTACCCGCGCGCGTATACATAAACGAGCGATACGTACACGCGAGGGTTCACAGGACGGTCACGCGAGCCGTGTTCGCGTTCGATGTTCGCGTCCTCGCGATTGTCGATCGAGCGACACTCTCGGCTCTCGATGGACCTTCGCGGTTTCGTTTCGACGATCGTGCGGGCCGAGGGTCCGAGCGAACGAAACCACCGACGCGATTGGAAAAGAATCGGGACCGTTCGGAGAAGAACGGAAAGAAAAAACGAGCCCCTCCCACCGGCACACTCCTCGAAGAAAGCTTTCTCGCTAGCCACACGGTACGCGAACGAGTCGGGACGATCGAAGAACCATCCCGACCCGAATCGCGACCTACCTCCGATCCTCGTTCGTTGGTCGGTCTCCTCTTCGACCACCTTCCTCTTCCTCCCTCTCGGTCATGTACACACATACACACGCACACACGCACACACGCAGCACGTATCATACTCACGCGTGCCTCTCTATCTCGCCATACACACAACACGTGTACGTGTTTTTCACCCCGAACCTCTCCCCTTCCTTCTATCTCGGCTCGGTGTCCTCCGACTCCGAAGATCGATCAGCATTCGTCGTGGTCGTTGTTGGTCGTTGTTAGTCGTCGTCACGGTCGTCGTCACGGGTCGTAGTCACGGGTCGTAGTCACGGGTCGTAGTTCGTCGTAGTCGTGTTCCTTTCTCCTCTGCCTGTTCGAAGTGCTCCTCGTTCGTGTTCCTCCTCTACCTATTGCGAAGTCTTTGCAGGCATTTCAACAGGACATCGACGTTTTTGGGGGAGGGTTTGCCATGGTCGATCTTACTGGAAGCATGCGCGGTCGCGGGCGTTACCGAGGTCGTGGCAGCGGTCGGTGGAGGTGTCGTTGCGTGGTGTTGCTCCATGTCCTACGTCGCCTTGCTCTTGTTCGTCTTGAAGCTGACCTGCAGGACCCGATTACCGAGCGTGTAACCGTTCAAGCTCTGTATGGCGACCACCGCCTCGTCGTAGTTGGTCATCGTCACGAAACCGAATCCCTTGCACTTGTTCGACTGCAGGTCGCGGATCACTTTGACCGACTGGACGGCGCCGAACGGACCGAACAACTGCCATAGGACGTTCTCCTCGGTCTCCGGGGCGAGATTGTAGACAAAGATGCACCAACCGGAACCGTTCATCGCGTTACCCGGTAGCATCGAGTTCGCTAGAAGATCGCCTGCCAGCGGGCTGTACCTGAAACAGTCGCGTCAACCGTGAAAACGTTCACCCATCGACGATCATCGCGCCTCTTCGTTGGTGGGTCGATCGCACGGCGTTTCGATCTACGGACAAACGTTGCGGATATTCGGCGCAATCAACGCTGTCGTGCACGGTTTCGTTGCCCGGTACGTCGCGGGACGAATATCTTTTCTTTCGGAGAGTTTCAGAGATACTTTCAACCCTTTCGCTTCGGCCGGTGTATATACACGACCTCGAAGGACGTATGTATACGCTCTGGAAAAGTGATAGCTGAGCTACGAAGAGCGTATATGCACGCTCTGGAAAAGCGATAGCTGAGCTACGAAGAACGTATATACACGCTCTGGAAAAGTGATAGCTGAGGTACGAACAGCGTATATATACGTTCGTACAGTATATACTTTTATTTGATACTTTACACGAGATACTCTTATTGATCGAGTATCTGGCATAAAAAATGCCTCGAACGCGCTCCGTTGGCAGCCATCACATTTCGTCACGAGCCCTCCTAAGCGAAAGGGTCAATCCGTGTCTTTGTCGTTTCGCGTACGTTACGATCGAGGTCGCGTGTACCATCGACAGTTGCGATTACCGAATTCCAAAGCGACTAGACTTGAACTCTATCGTTTAAAACGGAAGATCGATCGTTTCGTTTCAATGGCGCCGATCACAATTGGCTTGGATCACTCGGAAAGAAACTAGATCCTGGAGAACCGTTCCGTGCACCGACAGCGCTGTCCGATAGCGGTTTTTAAATCATCGATCGTAACGTGGTAGTCGTCGATGATAATTTTCCAACCGTCGAAATATTTCACCGACGACCCCATCGTTTCTCTCGTTCGATTGTTCCACGATGACGACGATTTACAACCGCGAACGAAAACTGCGACTCGAACGGGAACACCGAAATCTTGCTTTACAAGGCACATCGATATCACCGCCGTTGAAAGAACAAAGACTATGAACAAACATCGTGCAAGTGTATCGTTCGTAACAGTTTACACCTTGCCGGTGAACGATCAACGCGTACCAAAGCTAAACGAGTAAACGAATCTGAAACGGGGGAAAGTAAACTCGACGCGCGGCATCGACGATTATTCAACGCGCGTACCGTTACGATTATATTTACCGCATGTCCAACAACAATAAAAAAACAAACAAACAAAGAAACTCTACCGCCTCGTTGTGAAATAAAGTACAGAAAAGAAAAGATCGCCGGGTCGCAGGAAGTGATCGCGCAAGACCGCATGCAGAACCTACGCGGAAGCGTTGTAAATGAACAACGCGCAATGGGAGAACTCGACGGAATGTGTTCGATTAAAAAAAAAAAAAAGAAAAAAAAAAGAGATAAGTAGCGGGGTAGGGTAAAATGAAAGAGTACCGAAGGAAACGTGCAAACGTCGGCGCTCGTTAATCGGCATGCGGAAATTACGAACACTGAATACATCGAGGACGTGTGAGGTGAACGTAGTGTATATTTACAGATGTAAAAAATGTTATCTACGTACCTACTTGACGTCACAAGCCGCGTTAAAACAGGGCACATCTCAGTGAGTATTCAGTATAGTGCCGGGTAGTGACAGCAATTACGTACACATTCGTTACAAACGCTCGTTAGGAACCGCGACTTTCATACTTTTGCGCACACACGCAACCGCGGACACACACAGAACCGCGTGTATACACACGCCCCGGTCCCCGTCGGGGTGATTTTTTCCTTAACGACGCGGGACGACTCAACCCCTAACAAGCGTCACCTTGTTCACTTCCGTAAATTTCTTTTAAATTAAATTCACCTGTGCCCGTGACCGATGATTCGTCGAGGTTTCGATCCCACGAACTGCTTCTATCCGGTCAGTTCCTATCGTTAGAAAAGAAAAACCAAAGACACTTGTGATCGCGAGTTGGTCGCTAATACCGAGCTAGGGGTTCAGTTCCACGCGTTTAGAGGCTAAACTTTTCATTTAACGTTTCCCACGACCGGTAGTATCCCCGAGACTTTTACGTGTTGCGCAACACGGGAACAGATCGCGCGATTCCTCGAACGACGTGATCTCGTTTTCCTCGGTCACGAACATCGTAGACACGTTCGGTGCATCGTTCTCGGATAGAGTAATCGAGTGCGATCCTCTTTGCGGTATAACGTGCGCAAACGAAAAATAATGCTTCGGTGATGTTTACGTGAGATCGCTCTTTCGTGAGATCGTGCACCCAGCCTCGCTCTCGGCGCTAGACCAACGACGAGTGAAACCAGGTTTCGAGTTACGCGGCCAGTCTCGTTCGATTTAAATTCGACTGGCGCGAATACTCGAGTTTATCGCGTTACTTCCCTTTCGAGCAGGGTGTTTCGTTCACTTTCGACCAGAAATCGATAACGATCGTTGGTGCTCTTGCAGAGAGACGACAACGGGGGGAATGCAAGGTAACCGAGGAAGGAACGAGGGAGGAACAAGGATAAATGAATCTACGAGAAACGGGACACTTGCCCTTACACGGTCGTATTTCACTCGTCTTTCGAGTTCTGTCGTGCGAGACGATTACTTTTAAATAATAAAATCTACTTGAATAAATTATACTCGGTCGAAATTCTCTTCGCGTGGGTGCGCGTATTTAAAACATCGTTTTTTTTTTTTTACAATGTACAAGTGTAATGTACAACCTCGTTGAAAATCACGACTAATTTTCAAACGAAATATCACTTGGATAGAAATTTAATTTAGAAACACCCTGTACCCTTTTTCTACTCGTATCGTTTTTCGTTTCTCAATGTTCGTTAGAGACCGAGAGATATCGCAGGTGCACGGTCTCGATACGAACGCGACCGAAATACGCAAACAACGAAAGGAAAAATACAAGAAAATAAAAGAGAGGGAAATGAACGAAGCCTGTCGAGGAACGTTGATCCGTGTCTACTGTAACATCGAAAAGGAATCGTAGCGGGCTGCAGTTTCGCGAGGATCTCTCGATTTTTCTTTCATTCAACGACGATTGAACCATCGGTCGAAATCCGTCTGTACAGTCCGTACGCGCGTTCACATCGACCCGTTTCGTAAACGAATGCTTCCGGTTTGTGCAATCGAAGGCTTCTAATTCAGCGGATAAGAACACGAAGTTTGATCGTTAAGGAGAAATTTTCAAACGATAATGTACATTCGAAACCGAGAAACAAATCGATGCAAAGATAAAAAAAAGCTCGAACCTCCGACAGAACGTGGAGACGATTAAACTTCTGTTAAGTATTCTTTTTTCTTTTTTTTCTTTTTTTCTTTTTACAAATAGAGTGAACGATGCAAGAAAATCAATTGTGTCGATGAATCGTGAAAGATACTTTGTACACCCGAGAATCGATTTGCATTCTCGAGAAAATGCTAAAATATGCTCTGTGACATTTTGTAGATAGAAGAAGCGTTTCAAGGCTGATAATTGAAAAGACAGAAATAAATAAGTAACATGGAGGAAGAGAGACGAGAGAAAGTAGAAAAGCGTGAAACGAGAGAGAAAGTGAGAAGAGGGTATTAAAAATTTCATACAGTACGTTAATTCGCTTTAGAGACATTTTCTGCGATCCGGATAAATCGGACGAAGAATAAAAGAAAAAAAAAAAAGAAAAAAAAAAGAAAACGTAGGGGTATCTCGTGATGTGAATAATTTTAGCTCGTGGACGGAATCAGACTGCGTACTTTGCAACGATACTTTCATGCACTATGATTCGAAATGTTTTGCGTTTCTCGGCTAATCCGTATGAAATTTTCAAACGCGGAGCGCGTGGGAGGGTACAGAACGAAGCCACACAACAAGAACGGAAATCAATCCGAAACGAAAAACCGGGAGGGAACGTAGTGGTAGTAACGAAAAAAATACTGACCTCTGTAAGCCTTTGTTAATGGCAAGCATGGCCTTGCCAGTGCTAAAACAAAACACAAAAAGAACAACGTAAGAAGAAAGATACTCCGGGAACGAGCCAGAAAAGGTCGGGATAATGTGTGTCGATCGCTTCCATAATTTTTCTCACCGAACTACCATCTATGGTGCCTCTCCGTTTGCTTTTCTCGTCATTTGGAAATTAAACGTAGACGGACAGACAGACAGACAGACAGACAGAGAAGGAAAATATAGCGAGAGAAGAAGAAGAAGAAGTAGAAGAAGAAGAAGAAGAAGAAGAAGAAGAAGAGAAAAAAATTATAGAAAGTGGAGAAGAGCGAGGGGTTGAGCGTGAAAACGGGGAAACCGGGAAATGGAGCTTCAAACACTTCGAATTTCTTTCGAGGGGGGTGGGAATTGGATGGAAACGAAAGATGGGAACAGAAAAGCGCAAAATCAAACTGCGGCGTCGTCAAGTCGAGATCGTTAAGGGAAATGGAAACCAAATTACGACAGAGGTAAGCGAAAAGCCAAGCGCAATGGATTCTACAATTTTCCAGCCGATACACGATTTTCTCGGACTCGTATCCTCGAATCTTCGTGTCCTCGATCGATAATGAATTGTCTCTGGTCTTTCAATTTTTTTTTCTTTTTTTTTCTCTCTCTCTCTTTGTACGTTAAACCAATTTCTTTGTTCGTCCGTTTCGTTCGACCAATCGGACATACAGACGGACCTGAAGAAGCACACGCTCGACATTCCGGGAGGTTTCTTTTCTTTTTTTTTTCTTTTTTTTTTCTATCGCCCTCGTCTTTCGTTCAACTAGCATCTCCGAATCGTTTATTGGTCGTCGTTTGTTAAAACGAAGGAGGGCGAGAACCTTTTCCGATCGTTATCGACGTTTCTCAACTCCATTTCCATCGAATTTGTCGTCAGCCTCGCGTCCACGGTAACGTTTCAAACAGGAGAACCCATTTACCGGACATCTACGAAAGAGAACTCTTCCAACTCAGGGACTTGAAACCGAAATTATCCACGGTATCTTTAATCACCGAGATCTGCAAAAACCGATGGAACATCGTTACCGAAACAACACCACGGAAACCGAAATTAGGTAGTACCTGTATTTTTCTGGTTTCAATGTACCCGGTGTACGATTTTCTTCAATTTTATACACACCACATACATACAATATAACGTAGATGCATCGTTACTGGGTAAATGCGTTTACGAATACAGAGTAATATATATGTATATACATAATGTTCGAAAAGACCAACGACATTGGCCAGAACTCGTACAAGCTTCAGACTCGGAGCGGAACAACACACGTCGTTACCTTTTGTAAGACGAATACGGTCCACGATGCGGTATAACATTTTTACTCGTATCGATTACGTTCGATCGATTGGAAATTAGATGGAAAAAAATAGTGGATCGTAGAGAAACGAAAATGTTCCCGCAGTCAAATTATCGTTATTCGTAACAGCTGCGTATAGATTTCGATCCAAGTCCCTGTTTCCACGAAAGCGTTAGTATCTCGTCGACTTGGATGAACCACCTTACCGTGGATCGCGAGGATAAAAAACTAACAAAACTTACAGAAATAACAGAATGTTTGTGTGTGCCTTGCTCCTCCATGTTTCCAGAGTGGTCAAGGATCAGTCTTTCGCGCGACGACTCGATCAACGTGACTGTTTGCACGACCGACGACTTACAACTATATTTTCTAACTATAATTAGTATCTAATTTAGAGACCACCTTGTACCACTCGTTGTTGGTTGGGAAAAGGTGGATCCGGAGCGGCTGGGGCGGGGGTGGGTGTGGGTGGACTTCTCGAAAGGGAACGGACCGGAAAAATATCCAAGTAACGAAAGGAAAAATATATATATAAAAAAAAAATTAAGAAAACGATCGCAGGTGCTTACGATAATAAAGAAAGATCGAACGACGTTCCGTGATATCGACTCGAGCGGTCGTGTGAAAATGGAAAAAAAAAGAAAAAAAAAACGCGTGTCGGCGATTTCTGGGTACACCGAGTATACCGGATCGGATTAAACACGATACGCAACGTGTTTCGTTGTGTCGCTACTGAAATATTGATATCGAAACATCGATCGTTCGCGTTCGATTGAAAGGCTTCCGTCGAATGCTCGACCGTTGCACCTGTTTCGACTGTACCTTTTCCCGGTGCATTTTTATTCCGTGCTTTCGTGAATCGATGATCGTTTCGCGTTGCTTCCACGATTTACTTACTCTCGGAGGAGGAACAATTGAACTTTGAATTTAAAATTTTTCACAAGTAACAGCGTCGAGCGAGTCTCAACGAAATGTCTTCGTTAACCGTACGCCCTGACGACCGTTTTTTCTTTCTTTCTTATTTGTTTTCTTTCTTTCCGCGACGAGAACAAAAATCGCGTAAACTGAAGTCTCCGATATGAAGATGACGCACTTAAAAGACTGGGCGGAATGGCTTGAACGTAACGAGACATGCGCAAAGGTAAACAAACGTAATGTCAGACCGACGGTATCGAATTGATAAAAATGGAAAAAGAATATATTGAATTGTACGGTAGATGAGGTGCAGAAGGAGGAGCCTGCAGTGTACTCAGGTACTCAAACGGTGAGTGCGTTAAAAACGAGGAAAAAGATACAAACGGACGATCGATCGAGCGTTGTCTCGACGTTCGAATTCCCCGGTACAGGAGTTTCCGAAACGATCGCGTAGAATCGAACGCGTTCTCGCGGTCGAATCGGTAAACGAGTCCAAATATCGTGTGTCACGGCTCGCGATAAATAAGGTCGGACGTATCGGGATGATACACCATTTTCACCGTGTTTTCATCGATCGATCGACCGATCGCGTCTCGACAATGTGTTCAGAGTAACTACTGAACGATACGGAATAATCAATGAACCGAAAGAGAGTGACAGAGAAAGACAAAAGTAAACGTAAATAATAGGAAACGGAAAGCATGATAGAATAGAAAAATAGAGAAAAAAAGACGAGAGAGATCTTTGGGTAGAGCGAGTAGAGGCGAGTAGGTACCTGGATAGTGGCGACAGTGGAATGTACCTGAAGCGGCCGGTTGGATGGTGGATCGGGCCGCCAAATCGTCGGGTCGCCTGCGGTGTCAGATAGGCGGTCAACGGCGGTATCGCCTTGTTGTTGCTCGGATTGTTGGCAAACTTGACGGTGATCGGCTCGGTCGAGCCCTTCGGAATGGTACCGTTTAATTCTTGGATCGCCCTCTCGGCCTCGATCCGCTGGTCGAACCTTATGAAACCGACCCCCTTCGACAATCCTGTCGGAATCGGTTCAGGTTATTCGACGAGGTCCCGTTTTGTTTCGTGGTTCGATCTTCGACGTCTTGCGCGCTCGATACTGTCCGAGACTTCCGGATCGCGATCCGTGTGTATCGTTTTTTTTTTTTTTTATTTTTTTTGGAAATCCCTCGGGACGGGGTTCCCCCCGAGCGTTTCGTCCGTATCGCAGCTGGTTTCGTCAATGAGTTCATCGTGCATCTTACGATCGTTCGTACGAAACTACCGATCATTCCATCGAGTCGTTCGGAAAGTCGTTTCGTTTTCCAAAATGAATACAATTCGATAAAATGTTTGTACACTTTAAAAAAATCCTGTTTCATTTCCACCGGAAAAAAAAACGAAGCGACTTTCCGAACGATCCGATATTCAAAAAAAAAAAAAAAAACAACAAAAAATCTTCGAATCTGTACGCATCCACCTACGAAGAAACTGTACCTCCGATTTCTACGTTACACTCTCGGAGTGTAATATTCGACATCGAGCAAATAGGAAACAATCCGAACGTGTTTGTTGCGATCGTATCGTGGTTGGCTCTGTACGGAGCTAGCGGTAGTTTCTTTGAACGTCCATCTTCGAGTCAGTCCCGTCTGAGTGTATCCCAAGGGTCTGAACCTCCCGATGAAACGAGCTGACAATGCTGGCGAAACGTCGGAATCGTTTTCCAAAAAGTACACGCAGACGCACCTGAAAGCCTCGGACAGTAGAAATCGAGAGAACCCGGGCCCGTGAAAGCCTCGAGTATCTTTCCTCGACATCTTGGTTCGCAACGATCTATTCGAACGCTAACGAACCTTTCTCCGGTCGGATCGTTGAAACCGTGGTTGTACTTTCCATTCCGCGACCAACGACGAGTTTCGCGAGAGAATCACCGTCGTTGATGTGGCTTGTTTCTCTAGATCGAGTGGCTCGGTGCGCGCAGATTCGTTTCTTTACACCGACCTCGTGTTCTCGAGCGAGCGTCTTTTCGCCGTATTTACCAATCGAGCGTTTAGCCTGGCCGTGTGATAGCCAGTGTATCATTGTACCGCGGATAGCTGAACGAGTCGGTGACGCGGTAAAAAGGGAACGAAAAGAACGATACGCTATAATCGAGAGCACGGTCGCAAAATAAATCATAACGTCATAACGAACGACAAAAAGCGTAAAGAAACAAAAACGGCGCTCGGGAGGAACTTTTGGATCGTAACTGTTGTGACGTGATCGATCGCGCGAACAAAGCAGCCGATTAAAAAAGAACGAAAGAGAAACAAAAAAAAAAAAAAAAAACAGAGAGAAAAAAAATAGAAGAAAAGAAAATACAAAAACAACGAACGAAAAAAAAAAAAATAAGAGGAGAACGGAGGGTAAGACCTCGCCTTTTGTTTCTTTGTTAGCCGATCGTTTGAATCCGCGCGAAAGTAAACGTTGCTCGATAATTGTTTCTCGACGAGGTGAAAATTAATTTCGATACTTGTGGAAACTCGTCGCGAGTGCACCGCGCGCGTTTAACGGGTAACGCGAAAGGGAAACAATAATGTGCAAACGATAAAGTTCCCGTTGAAACGAAAGTACTTTAACGAAACCAAAAACGCAAGAACGGCTGCTTTTGTTTCAGCTTGAACGTAATAAGGGAAAAGAAAAAAGAGTTATATGAGTTACGTACCGGGCAAATAGTCTCCGCCGCCGGTCACAAACTGTCGTACTAAACAGAAACGGAAAAAATCATATCACGTTAAAATTCAACTGGCAGCATACACGATTCGCTCGCCCCTGATTCGTCGACGGGAGGATGCGACAAACCATATCGAAGGAGAACCGAAAGAGAACGTAACACAAAAATGGAAGAAAGTTGAATAATAAAAATTATATACAGAGACAAGAACGGACGAGGCTCTTTTCCCTCGCGCGGCATTGAATCCCGTGATTGCGATATTTGTGTCGTCGTAGGCTCAAATAAAGAGAACAACAACGTACTCGTGTGTCCCATCGAACGGATTCAACACCACCGAGGTGAAAAGAGTCGTTCGAGGTGGATTCAAAAATCAACAATGACCGTTCAACTCGTTAATTTGTCGCGTTGAACGACCCGAAAGAGGATACCGTGTTCAGAGAAAGGAAAAGAAAACTGATCGCACGAGATGAATAAGGGGCGAGCGAGTCTTTGTGTTAATTACGCTATTTCTCTCTTCATCCTTAAGTATGCAAGAATTCTCAAACATCGTGAAAACGGTAGAAAACATAACATACTCGAGGTTGAACTGAAAAACGAACGAAAATAATAATAATAAACTAAAATAGAGGCTAGAAAGTATTGGATCGAGGACCGCGCTGTGGAAAAATATAGTGATAAAGCAAACCAGCAACGAAGGGAGAAAATAAAATTGGGGATGTCCGCGGTACGGCGTGTGTTCTGTTATTTGCTTGCCAGTGTCGTAACGTGATCGAATCGAAATGCACAAGGATCCCGCGAGAGTAACGAAAGAGTTCGAAACTTAAAACACGTTGAACGAAGAATCACGTTGATCGATCCTGGCAAGAAATACAACGAACAGAGCTTGCAAATAAAAGATAAACTCGGGGGGGACGAAACGATAGAAGCTTCGAATCTAATGGATGTAAAGTAACGGTAGAGGGGTGGCTAGGCCATGAGGCTGTGCGTGAAACTGGGGATGCAAACAGAATGCACTGCTAAAAACGTAAGCCGAGAACGCAACGCAAAACAATAATGAACGAAAGCAGAACCAGAGGCTTGCGATCGTGTTCTCTCTCGAAAGACATTCCGTTTGGATAAAATAGTTCTCTCGTCGCTTCTCGCGCGCAAAACGAAACATAAGAACAACAGAGAAAGGAACAAACGTAACGGTAACCAAAGTGAAACGTAAATCAATGTAAAGGAAAAAGTCGAACGAATCGACGAACGAAAAGTTCGCAAGCAAATTTTTGCGTTCGCTGCTGGCTACAACGACTCGATTATTCTTTTTTTTTTTTTTTTTTTTCACTCACGACTCGTTCGCGAAACGAGCATGTTCGTTCTCGTTCCGATTGCAGGCGCACCGATCCACCCCACGTGAAACGACTAGAACCCCATGGCCTACTCTCTTAGTCGATCCTCGATCGGACACGCACGTTCGACGAGAGCTTCGTCGCGTTAGCTCGCAATACGTACGACGCGAGCGCGCGAATCTGGCTCGCACGGTCCCAAGCTACTTCGTTTCGGTCTTTAGTGGAGACTCGTCTACCGTAAGTTTTGCTTTATTTTTTTTCTATGTTTTTTTTTTTCGGACGCTTTCTCCCTCTCGAGTCCCCGATATATCTCGGGGGGTGGGGCCTTGCCTTACCGCATGGCTCGCAATAACACGATCCTCGTTACTGTCAAGTGACAACGTACGACAACTCACCGGTGATGTTGTCGCAAAGTATCCGCGACGTGATGATTCTGCCGTAAGGGCTGAACAGATTCTCCAAATCCGGTTGGGTCAAGTTCTTCGGTAGACCGCTGACGTAAAGGTTCGCGCCTTTGATCGCTTCGCTGCTCGGTCTCGCGTACGATACCTGAGAAAACGAAGCGTTGTTAATTTTTGAACGTTGTCGACGGGGTGTCGACACGCGTCGATAGAAATTCACGATCGTCCGTTGTCGATCAATCTCAACGATCCAAGAGACGAACGTAAACCCGTCTCGTCGAATCGCGACGAAACCGAAGCGATTAAATGGCTAAAGATATCAATGGCTGGCGTTAACGACACGCGTTGTACAAGGTAGCCGCGATAACCATCGTTTAATTCCCGTACTCGATAAAACGTCTTTGAATCGAAGCCAACCTGCTTCTATTATTGCGATACCGTCTGTAACCCGCGACACCGAGAACGTGTTCAAAGTTTCGGTAATTGTCCGTGTCTAATGGAGTGTTTCAAAGACGAATACGTGTTCGCGCGTGGACGTAACACATGGGAGAATTATAGCCGTGCTATAGCCACGGCTGTACAGTTTATAAATCCGTGAGAGCGATTCTACGGAAATCGGAACGATAAAAGAACGACGCCGATCGATGACCTTAGCTCGTCGTACGGTAGCGTTCGACCGCGGGTAAACAATGGACAAAAATCACGGGGAATGTTACCGTTGTACGGCCGTAAGTCGCGTTTCAGACGATCGAAATAAAATCTAGCCGACGAATAGAAATCGAACGTAATCTTTATAAATAGACATTCTTTTCTTTTTTCTTTTTTTTTTTTATGTATTTAACGTTTCCAGGGAGAACGAACCTTGATCGTTTTAGTTTGCAAACGTAGACCATTGAGCGTGTTTATAGCCTTTTCAGCGTCCTCTGACCGGTGATAGTTAACAAAACCGTAACCCAAACTCTGACCTGTAACAGAAGAGTAAACAAACTTCGGTGACGACGATCGCTCCAACCGGGATAGAAAAATATTCGTTCCTGTAGCCAAGAGGCTGTTTCTTATCTGTTAATTCACCTGTAAAAAGTGTCCCGCGTCGCGCGATTCGTAAACAATCGTCGCTGGTCGAATCGCACGACGAGGTCCACCGTTCCTCATCCCGGAACGTTCGTTTCGTTCGATTCTCCGGTTTCGTTTTCACGTACGCGACATCGAACGCCGTTATCGAAACCTAACCTCGTTAGAGGGTTAACCTAACCTCACTCGTTACGGTCGTCGACATATATTTTCGCGCGAACGGCAGACGCGTTTATGAGCTGTAGCGTATTTGTTTTCTCTTAAAGCAAACGTTCCCCGGAATTGTAAACAGGACAAGCGCGGTAAAAAGAGAAAAAGAAGAAGAAAAAAAAGAAGAAAAAAAAAAGAACACCGTGTCACGGTGGAAATCGAATTGAATCGGTGATTTCGAACGAGGGGCACTCGCCGGTGAATATTTAACGGGAATTTGTTCGTTGTAAATTATTTAACCGCGACAGGACCGCGTGACGGTACGGACGATGTTGGTCCGCGCGCGCGAGAAGAACCCGCGAGCGCCGCGATACGATTCGACGCGTTTCATTGAGGAGGATGCGGCTCGTGGCGATGTTTCTCGAAAACAGGAAACACTCGAGATGCAGTACGGCCCTGAGAATCGTACCGCGAGGTCGAATATAAAGCGGCGGAGCCTCAAACCAAACGACGACGCCCCCGCTACTTCGCCGCTCGAAATAGCGTCGCGACGTCCGCGTGCACGTGCTCACTCTCCACTAACCCACGGAATTCAGACGCGTGTACGCGCAGCGAAATTACGCTGGATTACGCGCCGCCGCTACTCGCTCGCTCGCTCGAATATGCAGTCACTCTACGGGGAAAAAATCCACGAAACCCAAGGTACACGCAATCGTTGCACAATCGTTCGCCGAACGACGTGGTTGAGATCTCGTCGGTCTCGTATCGATCGACAGGAACGACCGATTATTATTATTTACCCGGTTGAAAACGCGACCGATGGAATTCAACGTGTCTCGAGCGAAACGACGTCGATTGGTACCACTATCGTTCGTCGAGAAACGTGCTCGTGTTATCGATATTCCGTGTAAATACGTAATTCTCGGGAATCTCGCGTCCGATTCGATCGAAACCCGGAGAGAACGATCGCGTACACGTGAAATTGATGCAACACGTCGTCGCGCTGTAAATCGCGAGATTCGTATCGCATCGATAACACTCGACATCTGGCATCGACAGGTGTCTGTTGCCGACGACTTTCGATCGTCATCGTCCATACGACGATTTTTCCCTGAACGCATCAACGTCGCTCGCAACCGAGAGATTCCAGCCTCCCCCGAACAACGTTTCGAGATAGAACCGATACCCAACGAACACCAACGGGGGGAGACTGAACCGCTAGTCCACGGCAACGTCCACCGATCGATAAACAAACGAACGACGTTGAAATACGCAAGTTGTTCCCTTTCCGAGGGTTCGATTCGTCGTTCGTTTAAACGGGACGGTCGATCGCGAACGAAAAATACGTAATGTATCGTTGTATCGATAACGAAGAAGCCATCGAGTGACCTTTTTCGGTTTCGATTATACTCAGACCGGGCGATCCGGTACGTAACCGATTTCACGGATAAATAAATAATATCGTTCGACGTCTCGGCGATGCGTCGAGTACAAAAGGATCAGATCGTACGTAAGGTAGAAAGATTAATTAAAGTCTACCACGGAGATCTTTCTTTCGTCCGTGGATAACTCTTTCGCAATGTTCGACGCGAAAACCGGGAAAATTGTTACCGCGCAGGAAGACGACTTACCGGTGAGTTTGTCGCGGATCAGCTTGCAGCTCTCCACCTCGCCTATGCTGGAGAAGAGCGAACGGATCTCTTCCTGGGTCATGCTCTGCGGCAAGTAGTTCACGATGAGATTTGTCTTCGACTCTTCCTGGGAGGTCTGCCCGAGGGTGGAACCGCCATTTTGTTGCACAACCGTGTCCATTCCGTTCGCCATCATTGCAATCTTCTAGCGGAACGTCGTCTCTAACTACGTACGAAATCTGAAACGAGAAAGCAATATTTTTATCATCGCGCGACGATTATTCCCGTACGCGCTCTCGCTCTCGCGATTCCTCGCGACTCGTCGACGACGGTTCTTTTTTTTTCTTTTTTTTTTTTTTGGGTTCTTTTCTGTTTGTTCTCTCTCTCACGTGACCTTCGAGCGAAACCGACAACACATTATCACCGAGATCGTTCCTCGACAACGCATTCCAAGCCTCTTGATTACGCTGCGACGGATCGATCGGGCCCCCGTGATAGTCTATCGTGAAAGAAACATTCCGTGAACGTCCCGAGAAATCGGGGAACAAGCTCGACCGTTGCACGACATCCTCGTTAGATCGTACAGGAATCGGTTCACTCGGATTCGACGATCTCGAAGCTGCGATGGCGATGTTACACGTCGTTCGTGCGTTTCGGATCGAACGACGCGGTGCGAGAGGCAGCCGGCAGCTCGGCGTGAATTCGTCCGCGACGAATGCTTTCAATGAAATTCAAACGTCGCGTCGACGTCGGTTTATTGGACACGAACGGCTGTTAGCGGATTCGGGAAGAACGCGGGAAGAAACAGACGGGTATAAACACGCGCGCGCGTCGAGAGGCCGCGTGCCGACGGAATAAAGTCCGAAGGACGTAAAAACGTCTGTTAACCAAAACACTGTACACGATGCACAAGTTTCGCTCGAACACTCGGACCATCGAGTTCACAGAGACGGAATCGTTCGTATCGGTTTCGCTTGTGTACCAGCGCGTAAACCGCGCGTAGCAACAGGCGCAACGTTTTTCCTCGCGGAAACAAAATATTGTGATTGTCTCCTCGATCGAACACGCTCGAGCGGGACACTCGTTCGAATCGGAGAGGAATTTTTCGTCGACGAAGAGGACGACCTCGCTCGAGTCCAAGCCTCGCGATACTTTCCTCGCGATACTTTTCTCGCGATATTTTTCTCGCGATCGGTTCACCGTTTGAAAACGGTTCTCCTCCGCGATATCTCTTCGAGCTTTGGGGGGAAAAGTTCCCGGTGAATTCACCGATCTCGAGTACGCGTTTCGAGGCACGGTCGTCGACGCGACTCGGTGAAAATTCATGGTTCGCCGGGGCAGGATGCTGACGTAATCTGACAATGACTTTCAAAACACAGCGTGAAAAGAACAGGCGGTGGTGGCGGTTGGTAGGGCCGAGAGAGGGAAGGGTCCGATAGAAACGAGGATAATTTAAAGGGGCGACGACCCCCTGGTTCTGGTTTAAAGGGCTCGCCTCCCTTCCGTTCCCCTTCCATCCTCCTGACCGAACCACCGTGCTCGATACGCCCGAGAAATCTACAGGGTGTTCGACGTAACATCGCATCGATGCGAAATACGAGGGAATTGTTCGTATTATTTTCGTTTCTTTGCGTTCTTGAAACATCGAATGATTTCGATACGGGTAACGTAGAAAGAAAGAAAAAACGATCGATCGATCGACGGAGGGAATTGCGAGCCACTCGGGTAAAAATTACTCGACGCTTTCTAAAAGTTCTTTCTCTCTATCAGATCGGTCCAGCACCGATCAAACGACGCGACGAAGAGATCGGATACCTGTGATCGAGGTTCGATTCCAAACGGGCAGAAATTAGTATCCGTTCAGCTAATTGATAGCTGATCGTTATAAGGTGACGAATCGGCCATTCGCGCAGGCACGAAAGGGGAAAATTAATTCCACTCGAGACACCCGGTACGCAGGTCGCAGTCGAAGGGACGGAAAGCGAGCAAAATAGACGGAGACAAGGGCGGAGGGGGGAATTATAGGCGATGGCCGTGGGGTGCCGATGGTGTTCATGGTTAAGGCGAATACACACAGCTGCCACGGCGCGCACGTATTCGAGCACGGGCCACCGGTGTACATTTTAATTCTCTCTTTCCCTTCCGCCTCCAGAGCTCTGTGTATCTGTCGTTCGACGCGGCCGTATCAGCTGTCCTTAGGGCCGCCCCACGCAGGACGCAATGCTCCGTCTCGTGACTGCGGTCACCCCAATCGGACTGACCGACCTCTCTCCGAAGATAATAGATAGCTTTTATTATATGCATCGAACGCACCGAGCCCACGCCCCCCTGCCCGTCCAGAAGAAAGAAACTGGAACGAGTTACCGATCCAACCGACTGTAAACGAACGGTTCTGCTCTCTGGACGATCGGTGACCGATCTTTCGCGATTCGACCATTTCGAGACCACGCAGCCGTGAGTACGATAAGCGTGCAGAGCGTTTTCGAAGCTTCGAAACTTTCCAGAAACTTACGAAGGGTAAATTTTACTCTCGAATCGACGAGCACGCTCTTGAAACCATCGATGATTTTCCAACGTGGAATACACGATTTCTCAAGGTTACCGAACCTTGTTTTTTCAAAACACGTATCTGCGTGTTTTATGTATTGGTAAGAGTCGATCGGGCGAGATAATTTCTTCTCGTGCTCGGTGGTCGTGTTTACGTACGTCGCGAGGAAAACAACGCGTTCACCAGTCGGAGAAAATGTCGGAGTTATCGTAACCCCGTATCTTGGTCGTTATCGATCCGCGTTCTCCGTTGCTGCTCGGCATCGCGATATTTTCGGACGTCACCGTGAAAGCCCGGAGACCCATTGTCCCGGACTGGAGGACGCGTCGAAAAAACGTATCGTTCGCCCGTGACTTCGAAACGCGACTTCGGGGGCAGCATCGTTTCATACCGACGACAATGGACGTTGCGCGTGGCGTGAAACCCTCCCCGTCGACAACGATCTGAACGAAAGTCGATCGTCGAACCGACGTTTCTCATCGAAATCGTCACTTGGATTTTCTCGTTTTGAATCGTCAATGGTGGAATCGTAAATTTCTTTTTAGAATTTAATAAAAGAGAAAAGAAACGTAAAGTATGAAAGAACGTTTCGTCGAGCAAAGTCGCGAGAAAATCGATCGCGTACCATACGCCATGTTTATTATTCAAAATGTACCGAGTAGTGGATCAGCGTTGCTTAAAAAAAAAAAATCTAACCACCGAGCTCGAAACGACTTCGAACAATGCCATCCTGTCGCGATCGGAACTCGCAGACGGTATTTCGCGCAACAAACTTCCCTTTTGTTTTCACAATCGAGGGCTCGTATCGAAAAAATTTCGTTCCGTGGTATCGATTTCTTCGTTTTCGAAACCACCTCTTAGATTGTACCACGGTTTCGTTGCACCCTCTGTTATCTCGACGATTGCGAACAAGCAGGGGTTGAGTCGAGCAGTCTGCGGAAAAGAAGCGATCAGCTTTCGAACGAACATCTCTCGAAGGAGAAGTGAAAATGTCCATGGTTGGTGTAGCAGGTGGGTCGGTAGCCGGGGGTTAAAGTTCGATTTTCGCGTATGTACGCTTGCAGATACGATCTTCGGCCGGTGGCCAGGTGGCCATGGCGACGGATCGTGAAAATCGCGTGGCCGGGACCGATCAATACGAGGCGCGACTACTCCTCGGTCCCTGCCACGCTCGTTTTCCCTCTCCGTCGCGCAACCGTTCGTTCGCTCGCTCCCTCTTTCTCTCCTTTCTCTGGTGCCGCGCGCACGAGAGATCCCTCCCCTCCGCAATTCCAAGAGAAACCCCTCCCGCGCTCGCGTACGCCCCTTTCCGCGCGAGAAAGCACACACGCCGGACGGCACACGCACGTACGTACGCACGTACGCGCGAACACAGATACGCACGGACGCGCGTACACACAGAGCCGTGGCACGTACACGCGGCGACACGCGAACACGCGAGCACGCGAGCACACGAGCACGCGAGCACGCGAAAACGCAGTAGCTCGTGCCGCTATCGTAGCGGCCGCGAACGGTGGGGGTAGACCCAAGGAGGAGGCGCGGAGGAGGAGAAGAGTGCCGGCGTGGAGAAAGAACGACGACGAAAGCACGCAGAAAGCAAAGGGTGAGAACGAGAATGTGTCACGAACCTCGCACGGCACGTGCTCCGAAACCCTCCAACGAGACGGAGCGTCTGTACGGATTGTTTTGGTGATGAAAGTCGAACGCGAGCAAACAACACGAAACGACGGAAAAGACGTAAATGTCGAACGATCGCTAAACCCCGTGGCTTACCTGTTTGTTTCTTCACCTTCGTTCAGGATCCACCTTCTACCTTACGATCGATGCACGCGAAAGCACACGGGACACACACAGACACACACCGGAGACACAGAGAAACACTTTCCTTCGAGACGCGACACTCTCTGCTCTGCTCGTGCTCCTTCGACGTCGTTTACTCCCCTTTCCCCCTTTCTTTTTCCTTTTCCTTCGAATTTTTCGATCGCACGCGGTACCGAGCACCGTGCAAATACTGCCTGTGCGTCGCGCGGCTATCGCTCTCGTGCCCGTCGATGTATCGCGCCGGTCCCTGATCTTCTCTCTACTCTTTCTCTACGTGCACCTACTACTATCACGCTCTCGCACCGCCGCCCGGAACAGAAGGGGAAATCAATGAAAGAAAAGTACGACGCGAGCGCTCGTAAATCGGCATTTATGCTCGCCTCCTGTGGTCGTTGGGTCCTTCGATTTCACTGTGATCAGCAACACATACGCGCGCGTGTGTGCGCGAGTACCAGCGACGAACTATATCTTCCGAAATCGAGACCACCAACTATTCGTATTCGTCGATCGTGAAAAGAAACGGGAAGGGAGTACGCGCGTGTATGTATGTGTGTGTATATATATATATGTATGTGTTCGCGAACGTGTGTGTGTACAAAGAAGAGAATACGAGTGTCTGTGTATGCACGCAATGTGTGAACTTGTAGAGGATTACGCGAGACTAGAAATTAAAGCGTTAAACACTATACTAAGGAAACGGAAATAACGATACGACACGGGCGGAGGCTGCCTAGAGACTGGACACACCGGTCTTTCTCAAGCGGTTTGCACCGCTCGGTGAGCCCGGTCGGGAAACTTCGGCCGCGCTCGACCGCGGTCGCGCACCCTCGGCTAAGCCCGTTGCGAACCCCTCGTTGTATTACGTATCTACTCCCACCAACCCGCTGGCGCGCGTACGCTGCGAGGGGTTGCCGATCGAACTAATAAGAGACGTATGCGCGTTCTTAAATAAACTGCGACCTCCCATCGTCGATCGAACTAGCACCCCTCGCCCTTGCAAATACCCTTTTCCTCGACCCCGCTCGAATTTCAAAAATTTCCAATTCCTTCGAGCCTGCACGGCCGAAATCGCTGTCCGCGATCGTTTCCGAGTCAAACGTCTCGGTCGTTTTTTTTTTATAGCGAAACTTTATCCCTGGATAAATTTTTTCAGTTATCAATCGAGCTCGGTGTTTCTCTCGTTCGTTCCCAACGTATAGTTAAGCTCGTATCGGTGGCTCCGTTCATAATGCGTTCGCAACAAGAGCGCCAACACTCGCGAATCGCTTCGCAGACGATATTTCAGCGTCCCGGGACCTCGAGATGTTTGCAGGGGTTTGTTCGCTCGAAATGTTTGCAACATGGCTCCCCGATATTACGAGGCGGAAGGTATATCCCTCCTCCTGCCTCTCTCGGCTCGCATCACCCCCCTTGCGTCAGATCATGGCCACCCCTTCACGGTTTTTGACCCCCGCCGTCCCGGGTGCGCTATCGCGTCGATACAAGAGTCCTTTTACCCCTTACGAGGCCGCACTCGATCGGGAGTGAACTCGAAACCACGAATTACATCGTCGAGACTCGACAGTGGCCGGTTGCCAAAGACCATGACGATCGGCTCTTTCGTGGAAAACTGATAAAAAAAAAAAAGAAAAGGAAAAGAAAAAAAAAGAAAGATACCACCAGCTCCCCTCCCCGGAAGGAAAATACTTGGCGACACTTGTACGAGTTTCATTGTAAGTCAAGGAGTGAGAGGTCTTAACCCACTTAAAGGTGAAAAGTCGATGCACCTGTGTACCCTCTGATACGATTAGCTCGCTTCGATTAGTTTTCCTCGGTTCCCACTTTTCTTTCAAAATTCCGTCTCTCTCGTGATTCGTTCGGCCAGGAAATCTCCAATTGGCGAATTTTCCATCGTTTCGTTTCGTTCGAAGCGACAACGATCGCGAATTGGTTGCGTCGGGAACGAACGCGGGAAAGGATCGAAGAAGCTGCATCCCTGACCTTACCCTGGCTTTATCTGCCGAGATCGGAGAGGCCGGTCTCCGAAACGACGACGGACCAAAATTATGCGGCGCTGACGAAACAAGCCGAGCAACACTTGGCGGTCGTGCCAATAACCGCGAGCCGGTGTTTTCAGGAATTCGTTTCCGCTGTCTTGCGTCACGGAATAGAGCCACGGTTGATCGTGCGGCAGGAACTTTGCCCGCGACGCGGTGGCAGAAATCTCCACGCCGGGTTTGCGTCTCGAATTATGAATCATCGCCGAAATCACCGTGGAATTATAAATGTCGATAACGACACGCGCGTAACAAGTGGACCTCGTGTCCGATGAATTCGTAATCGTTCGTGTAAATTGCTTTCGGTAGGAGTCGAACAACGTTCGATCGATCGTACGAAAGGTGGACCCCGAACCACTCGAAGGAATCCGTGTTGCCGATGAACACGGCGAATCGCGCGAGTGATCGTTCGGCGCGTTGCTCGTCGGTGCATGCACCAACTGTCCACGAGTGAAATTATAAATACATCCGCGTATAAACACTATAAATATACACGTGGTGGTGGTATACGGAAAAGCTTGTCTCGGGCTTGTATCTATACCCTGAAAACAAGCAACGTCGTCGATCGAACAAAGCGAGAGCACTCGATACCGTCGGATACTCGGCAAAGCGGTTTCCACGATCGCTCGCGGATCGTCGATGAAACGATCGCGACGGGATCCGAAGACTACGGTGTGGACGGACACTTCCTGGTTTTTCAAATCGACGATCGACCCTTCGGGGGACTCCTCGCGTATCGCGTGCACGAACGTGGGCCCAATGTCACCGCCGCGGAAACACCGTAACGGCATTGTCTAGTCGCGCGAGAAAGAAGGGAGCGAGACCGGGACCGGGGCACCACGGGACTTGTAACAGATGCGGAACGGTATGCAGAATGAAAAAAAAAAATAGGGACACGTAGAGCGGAGACGCATATGCGAACGCGTGTGCCCATTATGCTCCGTAGCTTTAAAACCGGCCACGCGGTGCATGAACGCGCGACAGGAAGTTGTCACCGCGTTACCGTTGGAGCTGCGAAACTTTGCTCTGGCCCTCTCCGATCGCCTCGACGACGGAAGAAAGGGAAGCAATTTACGGAACGACGGGTCTCCGAGAAATTATTTCTCGCACGACGGTCCCGGAGATCCAACAAAAAAAATAATAGAATATATATCGTTCGAACGTGAAAATTATTCCAACGTTTCCTCGCGCGTATTTTCTGGGACGGAGACGAGTAGCTTCTGTCGCTAATCACCCCTTTTGGAACGCAGAGAGAGTAGACGTTTTCTACTCGTCGTCTCTCCAAGTAGCGTCACAATTGTTCCGGACGATTTTGTTGCGACAACGAACCACATTTTATTCGTATAGATTGGCGTCGAAGGTGACTCTAATTGGCCTTGGTAAACGTAGCGCGTAAACGTTCGCACGACGTGGTGATTCCGTGACGAATCGTTCGGATTATCGCACAGTTTCCACCGAATGGGATTTACCATCACGGAGGATCAAAGAGAGGAACCGTAGATCGTGAATCATCCCCTGTGTCGACGTGGTTGACAAACGCGAACCGTACCCTCTTTCGTTTAGTCATGATCCAGCTGTCGATACTACGTTTTTCGAGGTTCGGCCCCACCTCCGTCATCGATCCGCAGAACGACGTGCACGGGCATAATTCCATCGTGGCCCAGCTGCGGGAACAATAATTCCGTCCGTGAAGTTTCTCCAAAGTCAGTGAACTCCCCATCGTCGATACCTTCCGAATCTATTTCAACCTACTCCGCCCCAAACTCGACGCGAAACGGTTCTAAAAACCGTTTAAAATCCGTTAAAAGTACACGAGTTTCGAAACCGACACTCTTAACAAACTCGTCTCGATTTCGATACGACGATCGTCGATACCTTCTAAATCTATTCCAACCTACTCCACCCCAAACTGAACGCGAAACGATTCTACAATCCGTTTAAAATTCGTTTCAAAACTGACAGACCGCGCCAAACGAAGATACATCCGTAAATACAAACTGAAATGTACACGGGTTAGTCTATTTAAGGCTACGAATACCAGCCGAGTAGACGAGTCGTTTCGTTAATAGAGAATAATGGAAACGTTCAACACACTCTCCGAAGCGCCAAAAATCCGGCGACGATCCGGTCCCGCGTTTCAAAATCAACACCAACGCGTGAACGTTGAATTATGGAAGAGTAGGCGGCGATTTCGTCGCGTATTTGCGCGAAAGCGAGGAACGTGCTCGGTCTCGAGGAAACCGTAGGCCAAATGTAGCGAATCGATTAAGCGAGCACGTAATCGCTGCGCTAATTAAGGCGCGATCGATCGATTCGTTGTTCCCTGCGGTCGCGCGTCAGGTCTCGTTTGTCGTTTCGACGCTCGGTTCGCGACGAAGCGCCGATCGTTTCTCGCGAAGCAATGATCGTATCACCGAGTATCCGAGGAAACCCTACGGAGTCGCTTCGAAGTCCACGAAGAGTGATTACGTAACGTAAACAAACGCTTCCAGGGTGGAAAAACGACTGCTCACCGAACGATCGTGGAACACGGCTCGTACGTTCCGGATAGATTCGTATCATGAATTCACGTGACGTTACGAATCGTACGAAAGAGACGCGACTTCGAAATTGTCTACGTCGTTTGGTCCTCAACGTTCGAACGACCACGAAAGCTCGAAAAATTGCTCGTATCGCGGAAAGTACGTCCATCGTCGTTGTACCTTGCGAAGTTACGCGCGTTGTTTCTCGATTCGTAGCTCGCTGTGCACACGACGAGTTCGTTCGTCGAAAACGAAAGCAGCCGGCGCGTACACGCAATTAGTAACCGAGGAGGATCATTTATTCAACTCGGCCCTAGGACGAAGTTGATCGTCGAGGAGTTAGCGATTACCATCGCCCCGTGGTCTTCCCGTCGTTATCGTCGTCGATAACTCGTTAGAAGGATTACCGGGACTCGCTCTAAACTCGAACGAAGTTTCGATAAATAGGCAGCGCGTGGGTATACATCCGCGAGACGGAGAGAGAAAGAGAAACGGACACGTTAATACTGTGTCTCGAAGGGGGACGCGTGATCGTGTGCGCGCGATGCAATCATATTACGCGCGATGAACGAAGAGCGGCGAAAGGGAGGAAGATCGAGGGAAAAAGAATGACGGATGAACGGGAGGGGAGAGAGAGTGAGAGAGAGTTCGAAAGAGTGAGAAAGAGAGGAAGAGCGTAAGAGAGAGAGAAAGAGAGAGAGAAGCTCCATTGATTGGTCGGTGGCACGATGGAACGTTGCAGTTGCCCCGGGGGTATATGAACCCCGGCGGTAGCGCTATCTCGCTCTCCCTCTGTCTCTTTTTCTTCCACCCTCCTTCCCGTAGTTTACCCTCGCTACGGTTTTACCCCACGGCGAAACGCAGGCGCGTCACATGGACCCAGGAACGATCAATACAAGCTTCCCCAACTAGCTAGACCCGGTCTCTCTCCCACTCGTCGCTTTTCTATCCTCCTCTGTTCCACTCTTCGCTATCATCCTCCTACCGGGCTCGCAACCCTCGGTCAATCTTTGATATTTTCAGCGGCCAGGCCGAGAATTTTCGCAGGAAAAAGCTACCGAGAAGAAAACGCGATCTAGTAACACAAACGTGGTTTCGATTCGTTTCTCGAGCTTCTCCTCTTCCGTCCTCGTCGTGTCGCCCCACCGCCAATCGACCTTCTCGCTCGTCGAGCTACCTTCTCGTTCGAACACCAACTATTCACGACCCTTCGCCATATCCATCGGCCCGGGAACCAACCGCTTTGATGCGGTATCCATCGAATATCGTTCGAACCGATCCATCGAACGAACTTTCCACGAAACGGTTCCACGATTCACGGGAAACCGCGAAGCATACACCGCGTGGACGAAACAAATATGCTGCGGGTACTCCCTCTCCCCAATCGTGGAAGGAACGAAAAATCGTTACGGCGAAACATAGGAAAACGGAAGGAAGCGATATACTTAAAGGCGGTGGTCTCTCAAAACGTTCATCGTCATCATCATCATCATCATCATCATCATCATCACCATCATCATCATCATCATCATCATCGCACTATCTAACACCCCTTTATCCCTCTCACGCACCATTGTGATCGAGGCCATCATCGCGGACGGAAGCGTCCCTCTCGAGACTTCCTGCTTGTCCTCGACGAGGACCCGCAGTGCCAGTTGCTCCATCCTGGATCTGCTTGATCCTTCATGCACACTCTCGCCGCTTTTCGTCATATCCTGTTACCGAACTCATTTCGCACTCGATCGACCGTCCTTGAGACGGTTCTTTTTTTTTTCTTTTCTTTTCTTTTTTTTTTCTTTTTATCGATATTCCCTTCGTCTGGTCTTTCTTTCATTTTTCGAGATTTCTTATCGTTTGTTTTTGTTATTTTCTTTCAGGCTGGATTGCTCTAGAAGGAGGACGGGGACTCGAACCGAAAGAGACAAAAAGGAACGTGATAGGAGCACGATCGCGATCTCGTGGCCGCGTTGCTTTCGGCTGCCACGCCCAAACTTCTCTGGCCCCGCGATACTGCGCCGTAGAAAACGTCAGCTGCTGGCACGCTGATACGTTTCCAGCTTGTCCCGTCGATAATCCTGCGTTTCGAAACACGCTTAACATCGCGCAGACACGCTCGCGGCTCCTGTACACCACCACGCTTACCAAATTTCCCGTGGAAAGAAACGAAAACGATCCGATTGAACGACGAAACAAGACGCGAGCTTGCTCCATCGAGATACCCATTCGCGCAGCGCGATAAACGAAAAGAATTATCTCTCGTGGCGTTTTTTGGAAAAATGAAAAAATACAATTTCGAAACATTTTCGTAGCTTTTCGAATACTAAATCTTTCCAAAAGTTCCAGCGTTACACACGGAAGAAAGTATTCACGGTTTTATCTCCAGCGCGAATCGGAGAGAATTTAATGTTTTATTAGTAATTGCCAAAGATTCGCGAACATTTACGTACGGAAACGTGTGGCTGAGCAAGTCCGTTTCGGCCAGGAGAACGCGACGTGGTCAGGTTCGAGAAAGGACAATGATATCATGGCTGCCGAAAGGGATCCTTCGATTGGTCCTGTATCGAGGATGTTTTGGGGCGAGGGGGGCAAACATATATTAATGATCGGCACCTGATAGCGCGCGCTTACCAAAAACACATAGATCGATGTACACAGAGATCGATAATTAATACTTGCAATCATAACGGTAATAATAACAACAATAATATAACAAGATAAGAATAGAACGATAATAATAATTCAGAACGTCAGAAATTCACAGAAGCAACGAAAGTAAATAAAACAAATGAACATACCGGTTAACGATGAAAATCAGTGGTTGGAGGATGCCGATATCTGGGCGTAGAACGAAACGACGGTGGGTTAAGTTACTTTTCTTACTTTTTTTTTTTAATACAGATTATCTCTTTTATTTTATCTATATTAACTAGATTTCGTTTCCTGTTTGCTTTTTTTTTTTAATTTATTACTATTATTATATCGTTTCGATGCTCGTTCGTTTGTCGTTAGTATCCTTTTAAACGACGACGTGTGCGTGTACGTGTGTTCCCTTTTATTTCTCCTCTCGCGCAACGGCAACGTTTCTTTTCTTTTCTTTTCTTTTCTTTTTTTTTTTCTTTCTTTTTTACGCGACGATCTTTAAACCCGGTTCGAATTTCGCGATCACCGGGACAATCACGAGATTACCGAGTTCCTCGAACGTGTCTCTTGCGCACTATTTCCGATCGACCACGACGACAACGACGACTTAGGGTTTCCTCCAGTTTGTCCGTTTAAATTATCGAACCTGTGCGGTTCACGAGGTTTTTCCACGCAGAACACTTGATTCCGTAACGGTCCGGCTAAACGGGAGAAAAAAAGAACGACGAAATCGCGGAACACACCCTCTAGTGTCTCTCTTTCACTCCCACCGGCCGACACTAAACCTCTCTCCGCTCTCCCTCTACCTCACCCTTTCTCGTCCGTGCTTTTTCTCTCTTTTCGTTCCGCAGGGCCTCTTCTCCGATTAAAGGATCTTCCAGACGACGACGACGACGACTACGACGACGATTCCGTTGCCTTTTTTCTCTTCAGCAGATAGTCGAGGGAACCGATCGCGCACCGAAAATCCCGCTACGTCACCTCGAGCGAACCGGTCTGTCGCGCGAGACGTTTTTTCCTTTTTTTTTTCTTTTTTTTTCTTGTTTTAGCGAGCTCGAGAGGAACCGGTGCGCGCGTGCTTGTCGATCGAGATCGAACGATCCTCGACTAGTTTATCGGGGTCCAGGGAGCGAAGGGAGAAAGAAAAAGGATCGAGGAAGGGTGGTTCAGAAGCACGAACGAAATCATAAGATCCCGAACGAAGACAGCACGTGGAAGAACGTGTGAACGGTCCGATGTCGAACAGCGAAGCGTGTATCCTCCCCGATTGATCGATCGATTCTACTCGGATCGTCGTCTCGATCTCTCTTTCTCGGTCGTTTATCGCTGCTGTCGTTTTCACGGTTATCGTTCCGTTCAATTTTACGTTCGATCGATTTATTCTTATTTCGTAGTCGATGTTGTCGTTGATGTTGTTGATGTTGTTGTTGTTGTTGTTGTTGTTGTTGATGATGGTGTTAGCCCGGGTTTAGGTCGAGGTTACCGTGCTCGGCGAACACAGGCACACGGTTTTCTCGATAATCTCGTCGACACGTGGGCGGAAGAAAGCAAGAATGATCGGTATACAGATAGATCGGTGAGGACGACGACTGTATATATATATATGTATATATATATATATATATGTACCAACGATACGGAACGGTTGTTTCTTTTGTCGAATTAAAGGGTTCAAGAAATGAAGAGAGATGTACAAGCAAATAGTAAGAATGTTGCGGGTATAACGGTGTCTACAACGCAATGCCTTTATGTGGTGCGGTAACTAAACTGACGGAGCCAGCCGCCGCCGCCAATCGCTGCACCCTCTGGCCACCGCCACCGCCGCCCCCGACGGCGCTGGTTCCGTCCAGGCATCGTAGGGGTGGGAGTCGCGAGGGTGGGACGGAAGCCGAAGGAACGGACAAAGACGGAGCATGGAAACGAAAGAGACGGGAAAACGACGTTGGAATGCACGCAGGCGCTGGAAAGAGGCAACCACTGCACCCTCCACCCTCTCGAGATCCCGCGTACCGACCGGTGGGGGTAGCCCACGAAGATGACACGGTGGGGGGAGAAAAAAAACCTCCAGAAGAGGAGAGAAGACGGGAAAAGCTCCGGTCGTCGAAAGAAAAATGGAAACGGTGGTAGGGGTGGGTGGGTGCGCGCGTTGTACGCAGGCGCGGGAAATACGCGAGAACCAGAGGCAATGACTGCATCTTCCAGATGCCACCGCCATGGTTGACCGTTCGCGTCGGTGTTCGAACGGGGGCTCGTTGAACGAACGGGACGCAGAGAGGGTCGCGAATGAAGAAAAATCGCGGCTGGTCGCGGCAGTGGCGGCCGCGCAACGTCTCTGCGCACGCGTCGAAAGGCTGCGTTGAAGGCTGCGACCCCTTCGAAATCGTCGTGACGTTAACTCGTTGGGCGCGGTGGGAACGATGACGAAAATCCTGCGCGTCGAATGATCCCGAACCGCTACACCGTGAAACGTGGATTTCGCCACGCGATCGAGACTACCTGTCCTACTCGTTCGAGAGTCGTTTTCAGATTACTCGTATCGATCGAGTTTTCGTTCGTAGATTCGTTTCGAAATTTAATACTTTGATCGCTGAGGGTACAATCGAACTTGCAAAGGGCGAAACGCACAATGCACGAAAATAACGAGTATCGTTGATAGGTACCGGTCTAGTCGCAATCGAGATGAGACGCATGAGGTGAAGTTTGTCTGTTGAATGGTGAAAAAGTAATTACAGCGTTTCTCGGAATTACTGAACACCGTTAGTTATCAGCTGAAGAAAAACTGTACGTGTAAAAGTATATATGTATATGTAGAAGCAGAGAGAGAGAGAGAGAGAGAGAGAGGAGGAGGAATATGGAGTAGAGGGTGGTTGCAGATCACGCAGGCGCTAACGAAGGGTCGTAAACAATGGCTGCTCTCTACGGAGACCCTCTGGACCTTGCAGCCACCGATACTGATTGAAGGGATGCCCGCCAAGAACAGAAACGGAGACAAAAGCCGACCTGCCGTGTTGGAGAACCACGGAGGGGGGCGAGAGAGGCTTGAAAGAAGGCCAAGAAAACTGACGAATTAAGAGGGGTTGAAGGGTGTACGATGCGGTGATACGTAGTTGGCATACAGGTGGCAGAAGAACAGGGTTCGTGGCCGATTTCGGGGGAAACGAGCACGAATCGTTTCGACGATCGACGAGAAGAACCTCGATGGCGCGGTTTCACCGGAAACACGAACCGGTCCCCCGGTTTCCCGTACGTACGGGAAATCCCTTAAAAATTACTGGCAATCCCGTTCGATATAAAAAACGCAAAGCGTCGCGGACGTCGTTGAATCGGATGGATGATAAATTCAACGTGAAAATATTATTCGACCATTCCTCCGCCGGAGGTTCTTGTCTCTCGCTGTCGCGCGAGTAACGGGGGTTGGATTCGAGGGTAGGAAGAAAAAATGGCCAGACGCGGGGGAGTGAGGTCGCGCGCGCACACACGGTGCTCGAGGGTTGCCGGAGAGGGAGGAAATTCAGGATCCGCGAGGAGACGAAAGAGAGAGGCTCGACGAAAAGGGGAAATTAACGGTGGAGAGGGTTGGCGAACCGCTCGCTCGGAGCTCGAGAACGCAGGCGCCACGTTGAAAACGGAAACCTCGTCCCAGGGGTTGACCTCCCTCCTGCGGAAGAGCTTTTCGACCGTGCGAATGCGGCCAAATTTTCCCCGTGCCTTTACCACACATCGTCCACCCTCCCCGACTCTACTCCACCCCCCCCCCCCCCCGCGCGGGCGCCCCCTCTCTCTTTTAACGCGCACGGATATTCACGAAATTTTCCGGAGAGTTAAGCCCGAACCGTATTCAGAAAATCTGCTATTGTCGAGCTTCACGGGAACCGTAATCGTTTTGACTTTTTCACTTGCGTCGCCTGTATTTTCTTTGTTCCCCCCCGATCGTTTCTTCTTTTTCTTTTCTTTTTCGTTTTCTTTTTTCTTCACCGTAGGTATAAAAATATCAGAGGGTTCGCGATCAAATACGAGGGCCCTTTCAGGATGAACCCCCGGTTACCTGAAGAACACGCATTCATCGAGGAATATTGTCACGCTACCCCCGGCGGAATCTTGAGAAGACACGTGCTGCATAAATGGGTCCACGTGCCTCGGGCACCGGTTAATCGCATAATATACGAACACACCATCGGGGATTGTGAAACGAAAATCGAATGAAATATTTTCCAACGAAATTTGCGCATTGTTCGAACGAGAGCGTGCCCCTTGTTTGCGCACGATTCGGCTAACAAATTTGCACGAACAGCGCCGACCAATGTTACGAAACCGTTCGAAAGCAGCACAGAAATGGAATTGTTAAAAAATTTCAATTACGATATAAATTGGTCGATGAAATTCTCGACACCGATACTTCCAATGGAAAATTCGCGAGGCGAGCTCGATCATCGATCGTCTCGTCGAGGATCGATCCGAACGAGAAACGCACCGATCGATCTCACCGTAGCGTACGGAATACGCTCGTGGAACGAGTTAACGAACAGCCACGCAGGAGACAGCTCTCGCTAATGACTCAGCCCGGAATTACGAACGCGAATCGATCATCGTGGGAGAAATAATTGGTCCGCTCGGTGCCACCCGTTACGTTTGCATTACGAGATACAAGATACGCGAATGAAAAAGCCGCGCCGAGAAAAGAGCCGCCCAGAAGGGGGTCGAAAGAAAGTAAACCGGGGGGAGAGGGGCACAGGGGAGAGAAAGAAAAAAAAATGAGGGGATGATAATCTAATGGTAAATAGCATGCATACAAGGACAGACGGGAGCAAGGGCGTAGACAGCGAGAAGTCGACCGAGTCGTACAGACTCCGAAATAAAATACGACTTGTGGGAAATTCCTCGGAATAACCGAATAAATTTTTCACTACAATATTTACTAACCGTTCCCCGATTTCGAAACGGAATCTAAATTCAAAGACGAATGTTCGTCCCTTTCCCCATTTATCGTAGACACCGTCGATAACTCGATATCTCCCGTTTCGTGGGCGGGAATTTTCTAAAAAAAAAAAATATTTCCTCGCGTATCTCCAGCGCCGGAAATACACTTGCAACAATCGCGTTCACCCCGCGTTACGTATCTCCGTATCCAATATTCGTCGACGGGATCGTCGCGCGGTTGTTCTTTGCGGAAAAAGCGCGAAACTGCCTGCAATTAAGTAAATAAAAATGTAAATCGTCCGGTGAAATATATTCTCGGGGCTTGATCAAAGTCACGGCGATAAAAAGACAGCCAGACAGTCCCAGGAGTAGAGGGGTGGGGGATAGGGTAGAGGTAGAGGGATGCCGCGTAAATCCCGAATCCCGTCCCGGGCAATTTATAACACTCCTCCTCTTTGTCCCGAACTTCCGTTCCGTGGAGTATCCTGGGAACAGGGAGCACCTAGCCCAATTGCCCCCTCTTCCTACGCCATTGGGCGTGCGGGGTGGCGAGAGAGGAGCTCGGTGCCCAACGGCACAAGGGTTTCGAATATCGATCTCTCGCGTTCTCTCTCCCAGTCGTTCGCTCTCCCGTACGGCTCTGGCTGGCTGGCTCTCTTTCTCCTCGTTTCTCTCCCCCTACCCGTTCATCGCGTAGCGGCTCGGCTGCGAAGGGAGGGAGGACAGAGACGGGAAGGGTTCACCAGGAAGTCCCAGCCAAAGCCCAGGAGCGGAGGACATTCACCGGCAACGAGCAAACACACGCCTATCCGCGACCGAAACTTGCCCAGAGACAGCTCACTCCCTTTTTCTCTCTCTCTTTCTCTTTCTCTCTAGGGTCTTCGAATCCGAAAGTTTTTACACGCTTGGTTTTCAGCAGCTCCCGGGTGGGTCTGGTCGGAAACTCGAAACGTTTATCGAAACGAAAGCTTTCGAAAATCGAGTCGAAACCGTAGACTTTACGAGAACAGTCACCATCGACAATTTCGAGTCGATTCGATCCACCAAGGGTCCACTCCGACCGTAGTTCGAAACCGTGTAAGGATCGAACCAGCTCGTCGACACCTGTGTACGAAATTCGATTTAAATTCGAAACGCGCGAACAAAGTTTCCAGGATCGAAAACCTTCTCGAGCTCGGTTTCTAGGAATCGTGCAGATTCGTCGATCAAGCGACAGGTTCGGTTAACGCACGGTTCCGCGTTCCCCAGAATGGCCGAAACTATCCGGGAAAGTATCCTTCAGCGGCCCTGCAGAGCCCTGCAAGCAAGTTTCCATAATTCCATCCCTTCTTGCGGCCACCGCGCCATAGCTGCGCTTGCTCATCCGGGAGCGGAGCCTGGCCAAAGATAGATATGCGCGACTCAGGCTCGTTTCGCGTATTGCCTCCGTGCACGGATCGTCGCGTGGACCCGGGAACGAGGCTGCACACGTGCACCGGGCCGCACCCGTGCACCTCTGCACCCTGACAATCGACCGGTCGTTACGCGCGCAGATTACGCGGTTCCCGCTCCGCGTATTAAACGCATGCCGGCCTCGTTAGCTGTTTTCGGCCCGGCGAAATTCCGAGCTTCCCGTGTAAATCGAATTAAACGCTTCCCACACGGGGTAGCCGCACAAAATGGCCCGCCAAAAACAGGTCACCTTAACCGGAGAAACTTTTCCGGGGTTTCTCTATTATTTCTAACCCGTTTCTACGATCAATCAAACGAATTCGATCGCATTTTCGCGTTGGAGTAGCGAGTTATTTTTTAAAAGAAGTATACAAAGATTAGTCGTGTGCACGTCCCTGTGCATATTTTTACCATAGATTCTTTCACTTATGAAAAACAAGCAAGCTCGATACAGTCGGTATTTTAACCCTTTGAACTCGAGAGGAGACCCTCGGTCACCACACAATTCAGTGTACTTCTTCCAATTCGGGAAAATTTCGTTACTTGAAATTGAAATTGGAAATTAGGTATTACACTCTTTTAAGATGTAAACATATGTACGTCGAGTATCGAAACAAAAATGTTCCATTGTGTATTAATTTTTCCGATTTAAAAGATTTCATCGAGGCGTCAGTTTCAGGTAGCAAAAACGCTTCGAGTGCAAAGGGTTAAGTATTAAGAGGAAGAGCGAAGAAACGTCTAACGCCCCCCGAAAAGAAAAGACGTAGAACGCGGTGAGAAGAATTTCCGAATGGTATTTTAATTGCAACGATACGATAACCTGGTACTTTGGATTCGAAGAGTTAATTTTCGGCTCACCTAAGATCCCTAGAATATCGAACTCGTTTCCGCTACCAGCCGGACGTTACAACGGTACGATGAACCTGCACGAAGAGAGCGATACAGTTAACGTTCGAAGCACGCGAGACAGAGGAAGACGGCCTGGACGAAACAGGACGAAAAGAAGAGTCGCAGGGACACGATATCGATTCAACAAAACCAAGGAAACCGGCGCGAACCCACTGCCTAGTGTCGTCCAGTCTGCGAAGTTGGAGCCTCGCGTGGACCAGTCCGGGACAAGTTAGACCACCGCTCTCGATATGTCCGACGCTGAAGAGACTGGTACGTACATGCCCCGATCCGTCTTCGAGAGTTCGTAACAAGCTGGAAACCGAGCGTTCGTGACTGAAACGCGAGCACGTTAACACGTACCTACCCAACGATCCGCACCTACACGAACTTATCAGGCCCTGTGTTCTCCCTATATCTCGACATCGTTTCCGATGGATCTTCTGTGATCCGTCAAGTCGATCGAATACGCTCGAGGAGTCACGCGAGAATCATCGCGAACCCAATGCTTACTGCACCCTGACATTTCGCCGCTGTTCTCGGCAAGCCTGGGTCACGACACACCGCGAACGGAGAACCCGTGAGAGATATTCGACCGACGATTTTTAACGTACGAACGAGATTTTCGTGTTGTTCGTTATTGCTTTCCCTACGGTGAACCTTTTTCCAATCTTCTTCGCGTCAACTCTACCCCCGATACCGCGCTTTCAACGACAAACGGATATCGGATGTCAAGCCGGTCCGAGTGATCGCGAAACGAACCGGAAAAGGGTGTCCATCGCGACGTAGGATTTTTAGAATCCTTTGGAATCCTTTTCCTGAGAATCCTAAGAATCCTTTGGGTGGCAAAATTTTGAAAATCGAACAACACCGTTAGAACACAGTTTCGACTTTTGATTCGGCGTACAAAGTGTGTGGAAAAACCAGTCAACACTTCCGCAATCGGTCATACGCGATGAGTGCAATTCGCGCGAAGCTAGCTAGCCACCGAGATCGAGATAAGTATACGCGCGGCTGTAACGACATTTTTTGCCTACCCTTTGATAAATGAAACGGCCGATAGGAAAGATATTCGTTCCTTTCTTACTTCTAGCTCTCGTTTCTGCGACGATAATGATCGACAATGTACAGCCAGTTGGCATCGATGAGACCCGTTGATGTTTTCGCGATCGTTATTTCCTAGCCTTCGGCCGAACGAAAATAAATATATAAGTTTTCTATAAAATGTGCGGTGTGCCAGAATCGTATCGGGCGGGAAAATTGGCACGCGTCTCGATCGTTCGTCGTCGTCGTCGTCGATCCGTACGAATAAAATTGTCATTAGACGCGTCAAAGCGAAGAACGTAACGATCGAAGCTCGTTTCCGTTTTTTCCTCGGGGAGCACGTAGCCGGAATTGTTAAAGATTTAGCGCGAGGTTCAGTGGCGCGTATTATTGTGTGCTCTATCCCTTCTCGTCCCGCGGCCTCTCACTCGTTCCCTCTCCGTTCCGTCGATTGTTCGCAGCTCTTCTCTGCACGGTCTCTTTGTCCCACTTTTAATTGCTCTTCCTAACCGTCGGTTCCAGAGCGTCCTCAGACCTTTTTTTTCCCTCCAATTTTCCGAGTATTTTCCTTTTTCTCCCCTCCACGCCGCGTAATCGCGGCGAAACAACACGCCGCGGACATTTGCCCGGGCAAATTGTGAAAAGCCTCCCCTTGGGGGCTGAATGCTTGTCCCGTTGCGGACAAGGTGTTTGCCGCTGCATCGCAAACCCCCGACCGTGGACCAAAACCGATTATAATTCGACGAGGAGGAGTTTCCGGAGATACGATCGGAAACGTTACCGTTTCGTCGTTATTTAGCCCGAGTTCACCGAGTTCGACCACCTGCTTCTGCACCGCACGAAGAGCGAATTGCGCGATCGTCTCGAAATTGTAATATTTCCGATGTCGAGCGATCAACAATTTTGATAACTCCAGCACCTGAAGCTTCAACGACTTTCTCGTTACGTTTGCGGTAAGTAATCGTGAATGTACAATTCCTCGGTAAACGATGCCTTTGTTGATACTCCAAGCGTCGAAGCTCGTCGAGTTTTGATCACTTTCGACAACCTTCTATCGTTTCTTTTCAACGATCGGTTCCTACGCAAACACACCGATCAGCTGGAACACAACAACGACTATTACCGGATTATTCGATCGGAGAGCGATACGCCTGGTGTCCAATTCCCTCGCCCCCGATGATAAACTGTGACCCATCGACGAGGAAGTTGCGTCCAAATGGGCCATGGACGGGAAAGTTCGTGTACCCCCGCACCGTGAGACGAAACTCGCGAGATTTCTCATTTTCCAGCGGAGAATGATCCCGTGTTGTACACGAAACGAGTCACTGTCGGTCACTAACATTGGCTGGCTACGGAAAGTTCACGTGTGGTGTAACACGTTGCTGCTTCCAACCCCCCTCGGCCCGGTGAATCATTGATAACAGAATTGCGCAATCTTAACGCAAAAGCTATAGAGTAGAGAAGCCCACGATCGTGCCCGATTCTCGTTCCTCGGTTCGTTCGTTACTTCGTCGCCGCTGGCTATAGACGGAGAACTTTCTTTTATACGGTGCGTCATTTACGTCGACGAACAATCGCGCACGGATGGAAATAGACATCGATCGGTCTCAATTTAGATCTATTCGCGGAAGACTATGTTTCTTTCATAAAGAAGAGAAGAATAAGGAGAACGGGGGTAAGGGGTGGTAGAGTGGCGAGCAAGTACGGATTCCAGACGCGATGCGACACGACGAGCTTCGTAGGAAGACGTGACGTGTCTATTCGCGCTTGTCCAGTTCTCTAGATAAGCCACGTGGTATGTTTTCCTCGGTGTTATTTACCAGTTACGATCGCGTCTACCGTGATCTTGCTCGAATTTTTTAATTATAGTATATATATATATATATATATATATATATATATATATATATATATATATATATATATATATATATATATATATATATATATATATATATATATATATATATATATATATATATATATATATATATATAATAAATTATAATTTCTCAGCCATTTTCGTTACCTTCGAATCGAGAATTCGTAACGATAATACTAATAACGAGACATCGAATCAATTGGAAACAAAGACGAACCTCTGGAAGATCGGTTTCGCTTTTAATCTCGAGCGTTGCGCGCACATTTCGATTCTCAGACTAAGTACGCTAAACGGCGCCGTAAAGTTTGAAAGCCAGTTCGGAACCAGTTCGTTTCGCAACGTTTAATTCCGATCGTTTCGTGACCGTAGAGCAACAGCTCCGGCCCCGTTCACGTTCCCACGTGATTCGCGCGAGATTAGACGACGAGGACTCGGAAAAGTCCGACGAAACGTCGAAGAACCGTATCCCGAAAGTAAATCACCGAAATCCGCGTGGACCCTCCTCCACCGTTTTTCGTTTAGATTTCGATCGACTCGCGCTCCTCGTCGTGACCGCAAACGACTTCGAAACCCGTTTGAACGCGGCACGGGGCTGTCGACGAGCCCACGAAGATCTCTGACGCGTGGCAGCCACGCGAGTTCCCGCCAACCTGATTCCCGGACGGATTCAACCGCGCGGAATCACGAACCTCGGTGAGATTCCTCGCACGAGAACCGACACGAGAATTAACCGTAACGTGCCGATCCGACGGCACGATTTCAGCTTTATCGCGTAGGTGGGCAACACACCACCCCGCGGAACGATGTAGCTCTCGAGCGAACCAGTCAGTCTACTCTCGCGACTTCTACTCGTTGGATCACCGTGTCTTTGCTCGCCGAGAGGATGGCTCTCGGGGAGGGCCGCGATCCTTTGGAGCACACCAGCCTCTATCAGAGAGCCGGTTCGTTCGTTTCTTTTTTTTTTTCGCGGGAAAATCGTGTCCACCGCTCGTTAATCTCTCTTTCTCCAAGAGTTGTCTCGAGCAATCTTCGAAGACCGAGCGATCCTCCGATACTACTCGGCGGTCTTCTCTATTTGAACTTTCGATTTTGATTGGAAATTGTCGTTGCAGAGAGCGAAGACAGCGACACAGAGGGCGGACTGGGCAACGTGAACAAGATAATAATGCGACCGCCAGGTCACAGCGGAAAAGCGAAGAAGGGGCACATCTGTTTCGACGCTTCGTTCGAAACCGGTAACCTGGGCAGAGTGGACCTCATCTCGGAGTTCGAGTACGATCTGTTCATCCGTCCCGACACCTGCAACCCGCGTCTTCGTCTATGGTTCAACTTCACCGTGGACAATGTGAAAACGGACCAACGAGTCGTCTTCAACATCGTCAATCTCTCCAAGAGCGCCAGTCTCTTCCGGAATGGAATGACGCCGCTGGTGAAGAGCAGCAGTAAACCAAAGTGGCAAAGGATACCCAGGGATCAAGTGAGCGAACTTTGACGATTCATTGTTATTCCAGAGAAACGGGGATAAACTCGAATTTAACGTGGTCCTTTTACGCGACAATCGCCAACCCCATCTTCCCCTAGGTGTTCTACTACAAATCGGCTCAACATCAGAATCATTACGTTCTGAGCTTCGCCTTCTCCTTCGATCGCGAGGAAGACGTCTACCAGTTCGCGTTGACTTATCCGTACTCGTACAGCCGCTACCTGGCCCACCTGGACAACCTTTGCACCAGGTTGACCTGCACGAAAAGAGAGACCCTGGCCACCTCCATTCAAAAGAGAAAGATCGAGCTGGTGACCATCGCGTCGAACTTGGACGACGGTCAAGAACGTTCGAGAAGGGTGGTAGTCGTTCTCGCCAGGGTTCACCCGGGCGAATCGCCGTCTTCCTTCGTCTGTCAAGGTCTGATGGACTTTTTGGTCAGCTGTCACCCCATCGCTCAAGTCCTCAGGAATTACGTGGTCTTCAAAATAGTACCGATGCTGAACCCCGACGGGGTCTTTCTCGGTAATTACAGGTAAATAGTCGATCCAACGTTCGATACGTGACGATCGAAAGAAGTTAATCGCGATCTACCGGTTGAAGATCCACGGCGATTGGAGCGGACTTGAACCGCACGTGGAACAAAATCTCCGATTGGCTTCATCCTGCTCTGGTGGCCGTCAAACCGATGCTGAAGAGTCTGGACAAAAATTCGCGCACACCGCTCGACTGCGTTCTGGATCTACACGCGCACACGAACGCTACCGGAGTGTTCGTCTATGGGAATACGTACGACGACGTGTACAGGTAACTTCTATAGTTTCTCGTACAGGTGACACCAAATGCTCGAACTTCGAAGCATCGAGCAAGCATCTCTCGTTCCGAAAACTTTTATTTTCGTCGATCGTTGCACCCTCGCGCGATGGACGATCTTTCAACGGGGACGTAGTATCCTCGTCGAGTAGCTCGCGATCGGAAAAGTTTGAGAAACACTGAACTCTGGTACCAAAAGAGATAAGCGAGAAAAAAATATTGTTCGATCGATTCAATTTCCACGTGACACTATCTAACCAACGGCTGGCCAGCCCCTCAGGTACGAGAGGCACATCGTTCTACCGAAGTTGCTGGCGCAACACGCCGAAGACTACGAAATCGGGAACACGATGTACAATCAGGACTCGCACAAGTCCGGGACCGCGCGACGTTATCTGTGCTCCATTCTGAAAGAGCACGTCAACTGCTACAGCATCGAGGTGTCGATGCACGGATACAATAGGAAGGCAACATCTGGTATATTCCCGTACACGGAGGAAGGATGTATCCTTTGATAATTCGACTCTTTCTCAGACTCGAACGCGATCTTCGGACACGACTCGAGGGTCTCTGTGATTTTTCTGTTTCTTTTTTTTTTTCAACGGGATCTTTCGAAAATCTGTACGAGAACGGAAACCGGGTACGATCGTCCAACCATGGGTTACGATCTCGATACGTGCGAGCCTTCCGAAACGGTCGATCCAATTAATCGAAAGGACGAACCGTCCTCGAAACGCTCGGTCGATCAGAGCGGAGATTAATCGTCGATCCAACGCTTACTTTATCTCGCGCTGCATTTTTCACAGAGGATTAAGCAAATTACCGTTGAATAATTCATAACCCAATGAAATTGGAAAACAAAGTTCACTTCGTCCGCATATAAATGTCGAAAGAAGTCTTGACTATCGAATGGAATCGCAGATTACAGACTAGGGCGCAATCTGGCCCGCGTTTTTCTAGAATATTACAAGCTAATGGGTCTCATACCTGCCGGTCTTCCCGATCAACCCACCGCCAAAAAAAATCGTCAATCTCGACCAAGGCACCGTACATTCAGACAACCAAGACCGAGAACCTTCAGAACACCCGCTCCTGTACATCTCGCCAGGATTCACGAGTAATATCGAACGTTTTATTCCCCGTCTAGTTCGCAAACTCGAAAAAGAAACACACGAGTACTTAGACCCACGATCGTAACGTCCATCGGTTTTCAAAGGATTCGATCACGTCGGTACCTCGTCGACATCCATCTCTGGTTTACGATGTTCACACGATCCTTGAATTCCAGAACGTATTTTCCAGCCAATTGCTAACAATTCGTATCAATTCCATCGCGATTGTCTCCGCGAATCTTTCGTGTCGCAATGCTATGAAAACCGAGAGTAGACTCGAACGAGACGAAAGTGCAGTCATTCGCGAACACGCGCGTCCGCGTGCACCTTTGTCGCTTTCTTTGGCACCTTTCCGCTTCAAATACCTTCCCAATGTTTCGTAACCTTTTCGCACTTTACACGTATTTCGCAACACTCGAAAGCAACACGAAATTTCAATCTCGAGAACCTTTCCGCTCGCATTGTCGAAGCAACCGCGAGTCGTCATCGAACGTTTAACACCGAGCGTTTACCAGACATTTATTTTGTTACTTGATCGTCTTTGACGCACTTTGCACAACTGTTCGCGAAAATCGAACATTCGATAAATAATATTATTCCCGATAGAATCTCTCAAAATTCTCTTCGAATAGAATCGAAAGAAACTGACACGCAACAGGCAACGAAAAATACGAGACTCCATCGTTGCGGAACCAAGAGGTCGGTATAGACGATAGAGGGTCTCGCGTTTGCTCGATGATAATTCCCCTTGATATTATTATTTGAAATCGTTATCGATACACGTACCATAAGAAACACGCGACATGAGAAAACTCGAACGCGAAACCGAACTTAATAAACGACACGTGGCGATAACCGTTGACCGGCCGAGTCACGTATTAATACTCGATAACGGTCGTCGTAGCGTTAACAGTTCGTTACCACGAGCGGCAAGTATTATATTACGAGTCCGTGGGTTCGATCGGTAGGTTCTTTCAAGAGGAGGCAGAGCCGGCGACGAGCGGCGGTTACCGATCGATGAGCGGCACGCGGATGAGCCAGCTCGGGACCGGAACTGGAAGTGGAACGGGCGTCGGCGGGTGCAGGAACCGGAGCTACAGGTTCCGGAGCCCCGGGGCACCGCTCGACAGGGTACAGCCACCGTCGAGACATCCCGCCGTGCCGAGGCTCACCATTATCGATTTCAATCAGCTGACAAGGGGCGGTTTGGAGCTGGCAACCGGCAAGAACAGGGCAAAGGTCACACGTAAACGCGCCAAGTCGAATAGATAGAGTCGTCGGTGTCTCGACTCGGACGTTCTCGACCGCCATCGAGGAACGATCGACAGGTAAAAAACGTTTCGAGAGAGAGAAGCCCCGAGCCAGCTTCCTACCGCCTCAGTTCACGCGATTTCACGAGCAACCCGTTCGGTTTCAGTGATCCCGTCCTGGCTTCGTGCGTTACAACGGATAGTCCAAGTCGAACCAGAGTTGTTACACGTACTACCGATTAATCGTTACAGGGGATCGCGAAACTCTGCAGATTCGATCGGTTGCGTTTACACGCTACTTGGATAGTCGCTTCTAGATTCGTTTACGTTTCTCACTGGAACGATTCGTGATCCTGTCCGATCGAACACAAAAGAAACGAGGATTTATCGATCATTCAATGGCAAAGTAGTTACCGATCGATGACCAATGATACGTTCCGAACCGCGACACAGACCGACGACACAGATATTACGTTGCGTTCGTTCGCGTGGCACGCACAAAACTCTACGCACGAAATACTCGGCCCGACGAAGAACCGATCGATCCACTGGAAATTATTTCTACGAGCGTCTTCGCGCTTCGTCGATCGAGAACGGTTGATGCACGATGTAACGTCTAACTACGTAAACGAAATAAAGAGAGGAAAAAAAGAAAGAAAAAACACCTTAACGAGCATGCAATCGATCTTTTCTAACAAATACGACCGACAAACGTAACAACGAGGCCCTCGAACGAGAATCATCGCCCGTTTCGATCGAGACGCGCGATATCCCGCGCTTTGAATCGAACGCGATTTTTTTTCGTTTTGTCGAACGCGCGTTTTGCATCATCTCGCGTTAAAAACACGCGGACGTAAATGAAAAAAATTAATGAAGAAATAACGTTACGTTGTCCCGAGATCGAAACGATGATTGTGTACGATCGAAGGAATCGATGATCTCTCGTCCGAGGGTGTAGATTTCCTATCGTCGCCGCCAACTCCCGGGGTCGGCGGGCGTCGCGACTGGATCATCTCTTGCGCATAATACAACAAGATATATTTTCCACGTACCTGAATGCGACAATTATGTTTCCTAAAACTCAAGCAATCCGCGGGCTTGTTGCACGTGCATCGGATGGACAGAGGACGCAGGTACTACGCGGTAAACACCTGGCCAGGGTACGGGGCTACAGATACGCCGTGCGGCCGCGGGTGTGTCCGTGCATCGGAGCTAACACAACGAACAACGCAAGGAACCGATATACCCAAATATATATCGAGTGTAGCGAGCAGCGTCTTCGTCGATATTCACCAAAACGAGAACCAACGTCGGCTGAATTTATCGCGTACGTTTCTGTGTCTGTTGCGCGCGATACAAAATATCAGAAGACGTACGGCGTACGCGTTCGCGCCTCTATGCCCGTCTCCTATATATGTGTGTGCGTGTTGTATGTCGGTATCGATGTTTCGTGTGTGCGTTGCGCGTGGCTGTGTGTTCAATGTGTGTGTACGCGTGAGAGAGAGTTAACCCGATGTACAGGTTGCACGTATACGAACCGCGATGTATAATGTGTCGCGCGGCGTTCGTACGTTACGGTACATACGTAAACGTGTCAATATGTGTGTATGGATTTAGGTACGTGTACGTGTACGTGTATGTATATGTGTGACGTGGGTGTGGGTGTGTGTACAATGTGTCAATCAATCGGAACTGAAGAATGAACTAAAACGGAAAGAAATGAAACTATAGCGAAAGAAGGGAGCAGACAAGCGGCCAGTAGCTCTTCTACTCCTGGACTCGAGACGGAACTGGCCCGTGGCCCGTGGTTCGTTCCGCTCGACACCGCCTCGGTTCTCTTCCCTCTCGCCTTCCCATCGACGCCCCCGCCGTGGCCCCCACTCGCCGCCCTGCATCCACCGCTTCCTTTCATCCCCCTCGGTAACTCCCCCCACCCCGCTGGCAACGCATGGCCACCGAGCCGCCCGGTACTTCGGGGTTGGACGAGACTAGGGCGGTGGTCGTTGAACCAAGTATATAGACGAGCTGTCTGCGTCGTACTGGTTGCGCACGAACGCCTGTTCCTTTCTCTCTCCTTCTATAACACGTATCGCGACCCTTCGCGCAGTTTGCTTCACACTCTCCCTCGATTTTTCCTTCTCTCGGTGCTATTTGTCCTTCTCCCTACTATTTTTCTCTTTTGGTCTCTCTTGTTATTCCAACTCCCTATTTTCGCGTTTCTGTCTCTTTCGTTTCCATTGTTTTTGCATCTGCGATTCATTTTTCCCGTTCTCGTATCCCCTTCTCCGTCGCTCCGCTTCGCTATTCCCCTCTCGATGTCTCGTCCTCTTCTCGCTAGTCTGTCATTCTCTTACTTTCCTCTTACGCTTCTCTCATTATAACAGACCTCTTTCGAATGTTTCCGTCTCCGTTTCGTTCGCGTCATCGTTTTGTCTCGCGCTCGCTCTCTCTCTCGCTCGTTTTCTCGTCTTCTCGTAGCGCGCCTTCTATCTCGCACGCGCCCTAACGTCCCTATTCCCTTCCGTGTGTCGTGCTCCTTCACCCGCGAACGTGTCCCCAGGTAGAGCTAGCGACCTCTACAATGCCGAGTAAACACGCACGGGCTGCAACGAACCACCAACACTCGGCTCGTGCAACCAGCGACGGAGTAACCCTGGAATCGTGTGCTGGGGTCAAGACAGCCCTGTGTAAACGAACCCTGTTTCCTGATTTGGTATCGGAAGCAACGTTATCGCGTCTCCGACGAGCCGTTTACGACGACCTCCTTTTAAACGGAAACATTTCTACGATCCTTGTTTTCTCGAGCATAGATTTTCTTATGTTCTTCCTTTGCGTATTGCTTTTACAAACGTATACCTACCTCTAAGGAGAAACAATCGATTTGTCAAATTATCGAATCAGAACTCGAACTTGAATCTTTCCTTTGCTAGATCGATTAAGCTACTCGATACATTCAAAGATCTTTTCGTCGTAAATTTACTATTCGAACGTAGCTGTCATTTATACGACAAAGTCAAATAAACACAGTACTACGGTATTAATGAAATTTTAAATATTAATGGAAATACATAATTGTAAATACTCGGCTACCCAATTCAAATCAATGGCACGCTAAATGCATAGAAGTCGTACCTGCAAATCGATCAAAAATTTCTAAATAAATGCCAACAAATAATATTTACGAAATTCAAATGCTATACGTGAAGATAACTTCAATCTCGTTGCAGCCAGGGTTAAATTTATGGAATGCAGAAGGGTCGAGGTACCCTTTATTCAGCAATGATGCGCGCAACCAGACGTCCTGTGCAGTAGCAACCGACCACCGACAACCACCTAAGGGCCCGAGCGTACCCGAATTTTAACGAATTCGCGCGATCTGACTAGGTACAACGTGGGCGAAGATCGACCCTGGTTACCCGTACTGAATTCCTTTCACAAACACTTGTTATGCAACGAAAACATTGCTAAAAATTTTAGTTTATCGTACAATATTCTTATTACTAAAAATCTCGTTGCAATACTACAATCTTACAATTTTTACCAACGTTTATTCTAAATGAAAAATAATTCATTAATATAACCTATCTAGCATGTATTTCACACAATCGGCAAATTGATGTATTTGAAATTTGTTAATTTTGTAGACTGATCTATGTAGATCTCTTCGTAGTCTCACTTGCGAGTCACTTCGTGTCATGTTTTCGTGATAATCGAGAATAGAATAAATGACTGATTTAGAATTTCGATTCTGCAATCGCACATTTGCAGAATTCATTCACACATTTTCGTTCAATGTATTATCATTGTTTGATACAATGACGAATTAATGTGTGCTGATCGCGAACGAAAACAATGCATTTTTGTACTTCGATTAGTCAAGTTACGAGAAAATCAAACATACTCCACCATGCACGTGCGACATTTTATATTTATGTACTTACAGAGTGCAGTCACGTGATACATTTCCATACAAAGGAAGGTGAAGGTACTTCTAATGTAGAAGATACGTTGATGATTTTAACACTTTTTCACTATTTGTTCGATTGTTCGCAACAATAATAATTGGTATACCGTACCAATACACTAACTTTCACAGTTTTTAATGTACAGTTTGAGGTTATACAGGAAAAACCTCTTTAGATTTGTATTGCATAATAAGAATTCATTGCAACGTTTAAAATATAAATTCGACTAAGAAAAGTGTCTTGAACATTTTGCCTCGCATTACTTGACGAAAATGGACATTAATGTTTTTCAAAGTCGACTGTGTTCGTATACAATGATATATTGTTGACAATATTGTGTTCCCAGCGGTCATTCGTTGTTTTTGAAACTTTTTGATAAACGAAAACACACGTAAAACTAATTTCTTTACAGCATATAATGTTATATTACAAAGATCGACCGAAAAAATGTTGAAATTTTCAACCAAGTTAAAAGAAGGCAGTAGAACGAAAAGAGGAAATCACTCTTTTATTAAAACGTTACACATTTTTATCGACACTATATTTATCGTGACGACCAATGATAGAATTTAAAATATAAATAGAAATTTAGATTTATCAAATGACACACATCTACCACCACAATTCTTTCAATTCTAACGTCTTGAGGCGGGAGATCAACTTAGTAAAGTGCTGCCACCTTGCGTTCTTTTTCTTAAAAACTCCCCCTTTGTGAAATTTATATTCAACTGTAAACTTACTTTACAAAATAATTTTATATTTATAAATTTCAAATTTCAATATACAGACAAATTTAATAATACTGTTTATCTTTTCTCTTTATGCAAAAAGCTTCGTGTTACTTTTGGTTAGATCACGTTATTACGCAAATAGTCTCAATTTCTTGAATCAATTTGTAAGCAAAAAGAATTTATGCTTAATAAAAACAAATATGCTTATGCATATGAAAAAAAAATGTTTATAAGAAGATAAAGTTCTAACCTGATTCTTAGTGAGGCGAAAAAGTACAATCGAATCTTGAATTTTTGAATTTAGAATTAACGACAAACATGAAACACGTTGAAGCGCCATCTCGGAAACATTTCTAGACAGCATACGTTCATGGACACGTAATGGGCCCGTCCTCCACAGACGCCGCCATATTGTACGGAAGAAACGAGAGGCGTAACCACGCCATTGTGCGTATCACGCTATTTCTTATTTGATTGTACGAAGAAACAGTAAAGTAAGTGGAAATTAAGTACGCACGGATTCACCACGACACAGAGATCATTTTGTGAAAATTTGGTGTATTGTGAAGAACTCTACAGAACGTAATAACATTGGGTAATGATTATTAATCAACGCCACGATGTTTCGTTCGCTTTGCTGATCATAATTTTTTTATTCGATCCTTTTGTATTTTTTGGTTTATGCCATTCTTTTTTTTCTTAACGTTTCAATGCTATTTAACTGTTGTACGGGTTTATAATATTAATGGAACTTAAGTCTGTAATATTACGTGTATTCACTGTAAGATTACGTTTGAGAATTTTTTATGAAATCTGTCATGGTAATATAAAGTGTACTGTTTTTTTTGGTGGAAATATCCTAAAATCGTATTGTCTTTTAATAAAAATTAGGTTCCAAATGAAATGCAAATAACGAATAGTACATTAAGTAATTAATAAATTTACTGACGTTCATTGTAGATTATTGTTATTTGTTTTTCGTATTTTATGTAACTGATTCTTTGTATTAGTACATATTGTTTAGAACTATATAATACGACATGTGTTAATTAGATAAAGTGCTTTTCTCGCTGCTTTAATTGAATTTCAATTGCTTATTGGCTACCATTTGTAATTTAAGTGACTGCTCTTAACTTTTTAAATTGTGAAATAGCAAAGATTCGATTACTTTTCTTATGCTTCGTATCTTTTATTTAAAGGATCGTTATAATAAAAGTAATTAAAATAATTTCAATTATTTCAGAAATATCTTAAATGCATGGATAACATGTACAGTAACAATATTGACCCTTGGGAGCCAGGGTATGGGCCTGAAAGAAGAGGGCATAATTCTGACTATGACTATCGCAACGATTATGGAAGCAGCAGATCACCAGATTATACGGAACACCGTGACAATGATCATCGCGATAGGGACCATCGCAGTCCAGAATACAGAAACCATCGTGGTAGAGACAGAGACCGCGAAAGAGATCGTTCAAGAGACAGGAGGGATCGTAGCAGAGATGACAGAGACCGTAGCTACAGAGACAGAGAAGATCGTTATGGGAGACAAAGGGACAGAGATTCCGTAGAAAGAGACAGAGATCGCGATCGTGATCGTGATAGAGATAGAGATCGCTCTAGAAGAGACAGAGATAGGGATAGGGACAGGGATCGTAGAGGGAAACGGGAGGACAGAGATCGGGATCGTGACGATGATCATAGCAGAGAAAGTATGGACTTTGAGCACGACCATGGACGTACTTACGGTTCGTCCATGGAAGGCATCCACTACAAATCTCAATCTCCGAACAACACCATAATGATTCGTGGGCTTGCTCAGCATATAACAGAAAATGACGTAGGTTGTCAACTTAGTGGCCCAACATAATTGGCCACTTGTGAGCCAGCATTTGCACGCATGCATCTCTGTTATCATTATGATGTGTGTATCACAGGTGCGGCAAGACATCCTCAACTGTGGTCTCATGCCCAAGGACATCAGGCTGATTCGTAAAAAGGATACAGGTAACTATCCTTATTTTCATAACTTAAAACTTCCCCTCGACCTAATGTGCAAACTAGTGAACTGCTTTTCACCTCGGCAGGTTGCGTTAGATTTGTGTAGTCTAAGTTATTGATGCATTTTTTAATGATCGTTAGGAAAAAATTGTTTGAAATTCCAATAGTTTCATTAATTTTACAAGTAATTAAAAGAATTCGAACAATTTTTTATCATATTGGGTAAAAATCTCTACCTTAGTCTCATGTCGGTACCAATCATGCATACCCCAAAATTATTCAAGCAGTATAATGAATATAATGACTATCGATTGAATATAAATCATTAATTCATTTTCTACTCTTGGAGTAAGGTAAGTTCTATAACAAATGCAGGAAGAATATTTTGAGGGAAATCAGAACATCATTATTCATCTAGCAAGGGTGGAGTAAAATATTTATTAAGAACTCTATATCCTATATTTAAAATAACTAAAATGTATATCTGCCAACCAAGTCTACTCGGTTGTTGTACTGCCAAAATAACATCTCAAATCTCTGTGATATCAATTATACTTTCTTATAAGTTACACGTACACATTCTCCTTTGATAAACATCTTGGCTGTATTGTATGGATTACCAATATTTGATATCATTCGCATATATGATAAATGTGTAACATACAGAAATATTTGAAAGAGATAGTTCTCTTTATAAGATCTCTACAATTGTTTCTTGGGTCTATTTATGGTAGTAAAAGAAACAAAAAAGGTTAAGATTTTTGTAGGTCTGGCATTAAAGTAAATAAAAATTCGCGTGGGAAAAAAAAACACGATAGATATCGTCTTTCATCCGTGTAGAGTTTGTTCTGCTGAGCTTTAGGCAAATGGAAAAGAAAGCAAGCGACGAAGCGAAGAAATACTTCGTTTGAAACTCAGTCTGTCAATGGTTGGTGCTGTGATTGCCTGCCCTCTCAGAGTAGAGACATCCAGGCAAAACGTGGATTAACTTTGGATATGTGTGTATTTGCTCTGTATAGGTGCTTCGCGAGGTTTTGCATTCGTCGAGTTTAACGCGACTCAGGAGGCCGCACGGTGGATGGAGATGAAACAGGTAGAAAGAAGTTCAGTCCAGATACCCAACCGATGCGTTGTACGCGTGCCACCGACGCCCCGTGGCGGCAAGGCACGGTAACGCAGCCCCCTGGCCTTCCCCATGGCCATGGCTGTGCACCTATCAAAAGGCTACTTCAATCTACCGTACCTAATTACTTATCTAGGAGTCCCCACATACTTTGCAGACTTTTCTTAACTCGCTCGCAATTCCGTCTATTGGATTAAAGTTATTATAAAAAAAAAAAAAGGCCGCGGCGCGTGCTTTTTACCTATCCTCTATCTATCATAAAAGTTTGTGGACTAACAATGAAGATCGGAGGAGGGTCATTCCAATCGTCTTATCTTTTTGCGTACAGTGCATATTATCCGGCATGATGATTTATTTGTACAAATCACACTTTTCGCTATATTCATTCGATACGAAATGCTTATTTTTAATTACGTCATTTAAGTCTGCTTTTACCATTTAACTTTGTTCTCGATGCAATTACCAATTGACCGAGCATTTTAAATGAATGAAAATTTTGTGCACGACTTCCTTGTTCACATATAAATTTGTATGCAAGCAATCATTGTGCGTTTGCTTGTTTCCACGAATTCAATTCTTTGATCGAACCAAAAACGAAAAGAAAAAGTTGTCGCGCATGTACATAGAGTCGGTCCGCAAGCCGTGTGGAATGGCCCACATTATATAAGCCCACGACATTTTCTTTACTGTTCGTTCGAGACGGAAAGCTATGAAGTAGAAAACTATAATTTCGTCAACCAAGAAGGAAGTTTACGGGATAAACAGAGGCTTTGGGAGGATGTTGGACGGGATAACACTGAAATTCTCTGTTTCAGGGAGTACTGATGCTGCAGGACCAATATCGTGCCTTGATGCAGTACAGTATACCGAAAGATTGCCATGTAGATAAGCCACCAGCAAAGAACACTCAAGATTGGCACTGCGTTAAGGTATACCTGCTTAAAAGTATCTAATATTCGTTATTGAGTAAAACAACCATCATCAATACTGCTTTTTTCTTATTGAAGTGTGGTGCACATAATTTCAAGAGACGCGAAACATGTTTTAAATGTTCCGCCTCTCGAGCAGAAAGCGAAGAAGGTGGAGAAGGTAGTGACGAAATCAGCCCGCATCCTACAAATACCGTTCTTCTTCGAGGATTGGACGTATTAACAACTGAAGATTCAGTTTTGCAAGCAATGAAAAACCTTTCGTCAATGCCAATACGTAGTATCCGTATTGGACGCGATTCTCTTACCAATACATCGAGAGGTGTTTGTTACTTGGAAATGGGCAACGTAGTGGATGCCATGTATTTACACACGGCCCTCACCAAGCAAGGATTGGTGGTGGATGGTAGAAAAGTAGAAATCACTTATTGTAAACTCCATCAAATAAATAACACCAATACATGGAAGGCAAACGATAGCCAACCACAAAGATACACTTTAGATGATGTTGCTCAATTGGCGGAGTATAGTGCCAACTTATATGCTAAGACACCTGCACAGAAAGCTCACTATCTTCAGTATTATACGCAATATTATCAAAATCAAATAATGCAGGGATCCGCGATTACATTACCGTCTTTAAATCAAACCGATAGAGTGAACGCGGCAGCAGCCGTAGCACAATCTGCTATACAGCAACTACAAGCATCCAGAAAGTTAGGAGATGCAGATGAAATGAAGAACAGACCAATGCCTTCTGCGCCAACTAGTACCTCATTAGCGAGTGGAAGAGTGCCTGCGCATGCTAGTGATGGTAAAGTATACTGTAAGTTTATATCAACGGAACAAATTATTTTAATTTTAGTTTAAAAAGTTTTTTTTTTTTACAATGTATTAATATGTATTGTAGCTGTACCAGATGTTAGTACTTATCACTACGACGAATCGTCAGGCTACTACTACGATCCAAGTACAGGATTATATTATGATCCTAATTCGCAATATTATTATAATAGTCACACACAACAATTCCTTTATTGGGATGCTGAATCATTCTCATATCAACCAGCAAAGGTAATTAAAATTGATATATTTTGTTATTGTAATGTGATATTTCTAGAATTAATCGATATTTTAATTCCTAATATTTATGTTGTATGTGTATATAGACTGCTACAGCCGTAACGCAAGCAACAGGAACTACGAGTAGCGGGACTACAATAACTGCCACCGCTAGCAGCACTGACTCAACAAATACAATCACCAATCAAGCGACAACTTCAACAGTCACCAGTGCGACTCAAGAAGTATTAAAGGAAGACGAAAGTAAAAAGAAAGACAGCAAACAAGATAAAGTGAAAGTAGCAAAGAAAATAGCGAAAGATATGGAACGTTGGGCAAAAACATTGAATCAAAAGAAAGAAAATGCAAAGAGCAATTGGAATTCGGAATTTGCTGGTGGTGATGGCAATCAGGGAGTCGGAAGTGGAGCGGCGGATGCAGGATATGCTATATTAGAAAAGAAATCTTTAGCAACGTCTTACCATGAGGATGAAGATCAAAGCGGAAATAATGGTTTAGTCGCTGCTTATGGTGGAGGTAGTGACACAGAAGAGGAAATAGAAGATGTTCAACAAGAAGAAAGACAACATACAGATTGGACTAAATTAGCTTGCTTATTGTGTAAACGACAATTTCCAAGTAAAGAAGCGTTACTTCGTCATCAACAATTGTCCGACCTTCACAAACAGAATTTGGAAAACTGGTATCAAGTGCGTGGTCTGGATCCAAATGACCCGCAGCAAAGAAATAATAAATATCGGGATCGTGCTAAAGAGAGGAGGGCAAAGTACGGAGAACCAGAGCCACCACAGCCAAATAAACTCAAAGAAAAATACTTGAAAACTAGAGTAGAGGATATATCCGTATCTTACGAAGAACCTACGAGAGCCGGTATTGGTTCGGACAATGTTGGCAATAAATTGTTACAAAAAATGGGGTGGAGTGAAGGAATGGGACTTGGAAAATCTAACCAAGGTAGAACAAGTATCATTGAAGCGGAAAGAAGAGTTCCTACTGCCGGTTTAGGGGCAAAATCGTCGTCGTATAGTGCGTTACCGGGGGACACGTACAAAGATTGCGTAAAGAAAATGATGTACGCACGTTATCAGGAACTGTCTGACTCATAATATGTTGAGTATCATTGTACATAGATTTTATGTATACACACACAAATACTTGTACTCGATTTTTCCATAGGCGGATAGGTATGTGCGCGTATTATCCGAATAGTATGCTGGTTGTGTACTGGTAATTGAGAACGGTGATACTCCATTCTTGGGAATACATTACATTTTTTTATATATATATATATATATATATATATATATATATATATATATATATATATATATCTTTCCTATACGTTTTCATGATATTACATTACTACTCTATTCTAAGACTCTTAGGAAATAATAAATTAGTAATATTAGTTTTTGAACTCGTTGTTTTTTTTTCTCTCCATTAAGTTTTAGTACACCCTTTTACATAATAATATTTAAAAATGCTCGTATTGTTTTAAAATTTAATTCACGCGATAGCTTTCAGCTTCACGTATTGCAATAACACTTGGAACAAAATATGCTCGTTCGTTTAATAAAACCTATATTTGTTTTTTCTTTACAACTGTACAGTGCTTACCCAAGAATGTACTACGTACAAGTACCAGTAGCGAAATAGTGCAAAGAAGATTACTACATCAAGCAATTCTCATTTAACAATTTTGTGCACAACGGAGTACTTTTCGTATTTCGAGGATGAAGTATATATCGAAGCATTACGAAATATCTTAAGTGACGAAGAATTTGAAGATTCATTATCATTATACATTTCAATTTACATAGTTTCGATCAAATTTGATGACACTTATTCGAAAAGATCAACTTGCTCTACTTATGAATCCAGTGTGATTAAACTCAGCACTGGTGCATCATATATTTACTATATTGTAACAATTTACATTAAACTTCATAATTAGTTTATAATGTAATTACGTCTGATTCATGTATACACAGAGAGAGAGAGAGAGAGAGAGAGAGAGAGAGAGAGAGAGAGAGAGAGAGAGAGAGAGAGCAGCAGCAGCAACAGTGAAAGAGAGAATTATATTTATACTCATACATGTACACATCAATCTTTCTTTTTATTATAATTTGTATCGTACTTTTTGCGATCATACATTCTTCGCTATACATATACATTTTTACAGTCATTCTCACACCTTATCGTTATTTTTTTAATTACATATCTGAAACCCATGTAATAAGTAATAGGTTAAAAAATGCTAATAAAAATACACGCGGCACTATTGCCCGCAATACACTCGTGTTCGTTTTTGAGAAATCGAATCTCTTCTAGTTTTGTTTTTTAATCGAAATAAAACTAAAATATTTAACTAAAAGAATGAGTTATTTTTTTAACTTATGTATGATTAGAAATACGATATGTTTTTGTTTAAAGGTAAAATTAAAATTACGTGGATACGAAATATCTACTTACTATACACGTACACTACTTTGGTGTACATGCACAAACAAATAACAGTTACGTGGTTTCAAATTTTAAAGATTACAATTATATAGTATAGCATGATTTACAACAATCTTTTTGTGTACATTTCTCTTTCAAATGCTTAATACATACATTCTAATTTATATTGAAATAACTTATATAGTGAAATATTTTCGATGATTTAAAATTTGAACTTTGCGCTTTTTTATTTTGAAATTAGAATTTTTTCGAACGGCACGAAAGTACAACTCTAAAAACTTCATTACAGTTCATTATATTATGTTTATCATGTTAGTACTTAAAATCACTTACAACCAATAATATAAATTCGATTGTTTCGGTTACATTTGACATTTAACTTACGCAAACTTATTCTACGTCGATAATTTACCGTTGATACAATAATTAAAAACCATGAATGTAATTACAATACTCGTTTTCAGTCGATATAAATATAATACTCAAAAATATCGAGTATTAAATAACGCAATTAAGAATATATTAGGAAAAAATTGACGTGATTATATCAATACTTTGATTTTTAGGCATACAACTAGAGGAACAAACTACAATTCTTTGTATATATAAAGAAGTTTTGTACTATTAAACTTGTAATACCAACATGACTCAATATTTAATTTAAATACTTTAAACAGATTATTATGCAGTGATTAGTAAATTAACTATCAATAAAAAGTTTGTTCCTAAAACAAATCTCAATATTATGGCAAGAAACATTTATCGATATGATATTTGGCATAGTAGCATATACAGTTACTTACATTAATATTTGAACACAGCACTATTTCTGTATTTGTTACTTTGTATAAGAGAGTACGATTTATTTATCATACTGCTTATTTTAGAAAAAGATAAATCATTTATTGTAGATTGAAAATATACAAACAATTGCTTCCTAACCATTATATTTAATTATAAAATAGATTTTGAACAAAACGTTGTCACATTAATAGGGACACTTGTATACCTTTTGCGATCTAGTAATTCTTAGAAACATGCCGTGAAAACGAAAAAATACCAGTTTTGTGAACAATTACGGCAATTCGTTCGATTTCTTTAACTTTCTCCATACTTTTAAACATAGTCTCTCTCATGTGTTATCTACATACATCTAGCTACCTTTGTATTTCTTTTTATCTGTATATTAAAAGGTTTGTGTCCGTAAATAAATAAATAAATAAATAAATAAATAAATAAATAAATAAATAAATACAAAATACTTTCAAATTTTGTCAAGATAACGATCCGATGCATAAGGCTCGTGTAGTATAGAAATATTGGTTATTTAATTGCCCTAAAATTTTATACCTACCACCACAATCTCCGGGCTTAAATCCCATAGAAAATTCATAAGATAAATTAGGCCAAAGAATCAAAAAAATCCTAACATATTCAAAAACTGAGTTATAAGCAAGAAAAAAATAAAAATAAAAGAAAGAACATTTAATTATTTTGAATGTTCAAACAGTTACATGAAGATGAACTTTGTTGTTATTAACCCAAATTGTGGCAAATGTATTTAAACAACAAATTTGTTTGCAAAACAATAGAAAATAATCAGGAACAACCAAATAGACTAAACGTCTGCTAAAATCCAAGAATATAATGGCCTTAATTGATGATTTAAAACTCTATACTCTAAATTGCTAATGCCATCAGTCTCGTATCTTCTCGCACTAGTTTCTAAATTTTCAAATCTTGCACTGTTTGGAGATTCCTTTTTATGTGTTAACATATAATACTGGGCAATATCAGGTCCAAAACGGGCAACCTGAAATCCAACATAGGTTTACATGTTTTTATGTATAATACAATGTGCTTATTCATTTTAATGTAACAATGGTCAATTTACCTGAAAACCTCGGGATTGTAGACGACTATAAAAATCATCGTCTTCTCCACCCCATCCATAAAAAATATTGGAAAATCCATTAACTCTTTCAAATTGTTTGCGAGTTAATGCTATTGCACCTCCAAATAAGCCATTATAAGGTAAATTGTAACGGAATGTATTGACGCTTGAACTCATATGCCTAGGCATTTTTGTGCAAGCATAAATATTGTCAGGATTCTGAGGTATTAGATCTATATCTTGAAAGATGAAACAGTGAAAATCGTTTACTTTGGTCGCCTCTGTATATCCAACATTGAAAAGTTTGGCACGATTGAATTCGCGCATAGGACTTTGTTCTATCACAAATATTCTGTAATCCAGATTCTGAGCTTGCAAGAAAGGATGAATGTAATTCATGAAAATAGCAAGTTGAGTTTGTCTATTTCGATATGGTAAAATGATTGCTACATTAAAGAGAGGATGACAATTAAGAGGCTTCCACTGTCCTCCAGGTAGTATCCCTAAACGTCGTGCCATTGCCACTGGATCTTCTCGACTATGTTCTTCAGGATAAAGCAACTGAGATCTTCTGGAATTGATTGTAATCGTGCAAGAGTTATCTTTTGCTGGATAAGATCTTTCCATTTCATCATAGATGTCTTGTGCCTTTATAAAAGTGTAATGCGAAGCGAATCTAGCTGGGTGTAAGCAATAACTCAGAACCAAAATTGTAGTGATGATGTAAGATAATCCGCGCGCATAATCATAGAAAAACGCAACGAACATTTTCAAAATATTAACAATACTTCTCATCCTAACCTTCGTTTCGACTTTCCGTTAGCATCTCAATAAAATAAGTGAATTATATTTGGCTCGAAGAAAGACATTCATTTATCGACGATGACAGTCACTTCTATAAGTTCAAAGTATCATTTTTTTATTTAAAAGTACAAATTAACATTAAATAAATGTATTTGCACAAGACACAACTTTGAGACACCGAAATGCAGACGACAGTGTTTAACGGTGCAATTGTATAGTATAAAATCGCGCGCTTGCGCACTTGCGCGATGCTTGAATCAACTGTGAATTTGAATAATCGCAGTAGTAAGTTCGATGTATTGAGTACCAATTAAATTATCAATTACATCATAAGATGCTACTAAAAATCTCAATTCTATCATAATATAAAATTTCGATAAATTAGTGGATCCGCTAGGTAAATGAACGTCAATAAATTATTTGATAATGTTTTATTTAAAGCTCTGTATGGATCAAATTAACTTTGATTGATGTTCAATATTTCACTAGTCAAATGCTTGTTCAACAGCATAGTTATTTATATAAATACATTTAAGAATGTACATATATGATATTTTTGTGTAAGGTTTGTGTAAGATATCTTTACATTTATGTAAAATAAAAATCTTTAAATTTCCCTTCTATTAAATACATTTATCGAACCAAAACTTTACACGAAATTTCAGCCAGCTAGTTTTCGGTTTTCGGTATATTTAGGTGATCTAAGACATCCAAAATGTCTTTCACAAATTGATCCATCATCGATTTAGTATGTTTTGGAGTAGGAGCCAGCCTTAATCTTTCTTTTCCCTTTGGAACTGTTGGATAATTGATTGCTTGAACATAGTGCCCCTTCTCTTGTATCAAGGAATCAGCTAACTGACTACACAATAGTGGATCTCCTATCTGAATTATAATAAATTATTATGATTATAATAAAATATAATAACATTAAAAATGCATGGAAAGTATAATTTAAAAAAATAATTTACTTTTATAGGAATAATGTGTGATGGCGATGGTTCTACTAGAAGACCTGCAGCAATTAAAATAGACTTCATATAAGCTACATTTTTCTGATGACTAGCTCTTAACATTCTTCCTTCATCCGAGGCTAAAATTTCAACAGCAGTCAATGCACCATATAATACTGTTGGTGGTAGTGAAGTTGTAAAAATAAAGCCTGCAGCATAACTTCGGATTATATCTATTAACTTTGCAGAACCAACAATGTAGCCACCAACATTGCCAAATGCTTTGCCTAGTGTACCAGAAATAATATCCATTTTATGAAGTACCCAATCTCTCTCTCCAATACCAGCTCCTGAATATCCATATAAACCAACAGCATGAACTTCATCAACATATGTCAAAGCACCATATTTATGTGCAACATCACATAACTCTTCCAAAGGACAAACATCACCAGTCATAGAATGCACTGTTTCAAATGCTACAATTTTTGGCACACTTCTATCTACTTTCGAAAGAAGTTCTTCAAGATGTTGTACATCATTATGCCTAAAGATATGCTTTGGTACTCTACTATTTCTTATACCCTGGATCATTGATGCATGATTGCCAGCATCAGAAAAGATGTGACAATTTGGTAAAAGTTTTGCTAATGTGTATAAAGTTGAGTCATTAGCAATGAAACAAGAGGTAAACAATAAACCAGCCTCTTTTTGATGTAAATAGGCAAGTCTCCTTTCTAACATTTCATGGCCCATTGTATTACCAGATATGTTTCTTGTTCCTCCAGCTCCTGCACCAAATTTATCTAATGCCTCTCGAACAGAATTTGTTACTGCTGGGTGACGTGACATCCCTAAATAATCATTAGAACACCAAACAGTAATGGGTTTTGGTCCCCAAGAATACTCTATCGCAGTTGGAAAATTTTTAGCTAACCGATTTACTTTTTTGAAAATCCTATAAGAATGATCTTTCTTCTTTTTCATGATATGTTCATGAAAGAATTCTTCATATGCAAAACTTGATTCTTCTTTTAATTTGGGGGTTGCCACATTAGTAACATTTTCTTCAATCAGAGGACTAGCCACTTTTGCAGAATACTCTTTAGCTAGAACTTTTCTTCCTATGGCTTCATCAATCTGTGATGTCTCGGTAGAATTAGTTTGAGTACTACAGAAGTGAGACATAAATGGGCAAAATTGATAGTAATTCATTACCACAGATGCTCCATAATTGCGAATGTAATTCGCTGACAAATGTGTTAAGAATGGACAAACCATATTTTTTGAATTCTCTGAAATACACAAAATTGGAATTTATACATTGAGATTACACTTAATATGATGTTACGAAGTGTTGAAAATTAGTAAAAACAATAAAAAAAAAGAAAAGAAAGAAATTTTTGATTAACCATAGATTAAGAATTGAGGTCAACTGTATAGAAAGTGGAGCAGTAAATGAGTAAAAGAGAAAATAAACAATGTTGCATAATATGCAAAGTCTGGAAATTTCTTACCTTTTGTAACAGCTGATAAAAGATAAGTGTCGAGGTAATGGATACTCTGGCGAATGAACTGAAAAGTATAAAGTAGATACTTTTAAATATCAAGATAACGTAATACACATGTGCTTGGATGATGGCCAAATGAACTCAATTCAATTGGAAAACTTAGAGATAAAAATACACATACACTCGACCTATCGTTTTGACAGTTGAGCTACAACTGAACGTATTAGCTCTGAGAACTTCACTTATTAACGCACATGAAAAAGTGTCGATACGAGAGGTCAAACAAAGTAATCGCGTGTGACCTTATTTCTGTTCACCGCTTGCAATTCATCTCACCTTTTCTTTTTTTCTATTAAATAGTAAGAAATAGCTAAGCGCAAAAATAATGTATACTTTTTCGTACGAGGATAGATTACACCCTTGTTCTACGATTTAAGTTTCGATGACGCATGTCACAATCAATAGCAAGGTCAATCATAACTTTCACTATCCTCGTGAATGCTAAATTTTTTTTATCGAAGACATTATATAAGGATTTCTTTTTAATATTTTCAAAAAAATATATTCGAACGTACGAATGTGAACAAGACTCACTCGTGGTTTTTATGTTTGATTCGATTTCCTTACCACGAGTCTCATACGATATTATAGGTAAAGGGGTTAATATACGCAATGTTTAAATTCCTTAATAATTGATACTAAAACGACTAGATGTTCCAAATTTAAAATATCTACACTGTATTAATAATTGTCAAAAAATGTTTCGTATTTTAAGTATTTGGAAGTTGAAAGCACATATGTTTTGTTGATAAAGGAAAAACTAGCTTTACCGAACACCAGTAATCAATTTCATATCTACTACTTTTCAAATCTATTTGCATTAACTGTTGTAATAAAACAATAGAAATGATTGTAGATGAGAATTTTACAGAGTTACAGGTGTGTTACAGGAAATAGAATTTTATTTGCATAACAGGTTTGCTTAGTTTGAATTATTATAAACAAGGTCACTCGTTAACGGACTGTTATAATCATTCGTGACATTTGCACACTTTCCATGGAAACCTGTTGAACACATGTATCAAGTTGAAACTATCAACATTACGACTTATATAATGATTTTTCACAAATCCTTGAATCGAATACTTACTTCCGCGCTTCACTACTTGATAATATTCATTGATTATGTTCTTATAGAAAACACACCGATGATATGGGAATATATCCTTTTACTCATATTCCGAACGCATAGCCGACCTTAGCTACTTTGATGCCCTGTGTGAAAAATTTGCACACCCTTTCCCTAATCTCTTCTCCCACTTTTAATTTATTATACGTAGTACATTAATTGGAATAATAATTTTAAATAAACATTTTATGAATATATATATATATATATATATATATATATATATATATATATTTATTTACATGTGATACATTATAAGAAATTAATTTTTCTTGCTTTGATAAAACCAGACAAAAATTGAATTAATTTGCTAAAATCTAAATCTATAACTATCGAATTCCAATAAAATTAAGTTTTAAAATATTTTTTCATTTTTTAAATTAAAAAAAATTTCGGGCATATTTGACGCCCTACGATACATGATGCCCTAAGCAATTGCACAGATTACACACCCTTAAAACTGAGTTGCATTTACCAGTACATCTTTATATGCGTTTTATTTTACCGACAATAAAGTATATAGTAAGTAGATTTATTTACATTTGACCAATAGATAATTCTAAATTTTATGTTTCTTCTTTTTTTGGTCGTTTATTTTTACAAAATAATTTTTTCTTTTCCTTTTAATCTTTTTAATTATATATCAGTTTTTTATCTTTCAGACGACACACAAAAAGAAGTTGAAACTTTTAGAATATAAATAAATATGTTTAACCAAATGTTTGTAACATTACATTATTTGCTAATTTTAGTTTCATATTTCACAAATACTTATCATTAAATTTTCAAGTGTTATTCTGAGTTCATTTTTCTATTTTTTCCACATGCCTTTTATGCATGCACTGTAATTGGATGTATATAGAAATTGGATGTAAATTTCGAATCGTATGTATGGTTATACATATGTATCAAGTGATTCAATTTAATATAAGGTTTTTAAACGGATTAAATTTCAAATATATTCGAATTGTTCATATTATTTCGTGTTTATCATTTATATTGTAATTAATTCAAAGTTTTTAATAAAACGCTTAAGTACTTTTGTATTCAAGTCTTTCTAATTTCACCTTAAATTACACTACGATATCGTTACTTTCACTCACCATAATACTAGAGTACGTCTTTTTTCGGAAAGTTATTAAGTAGCAAAGATAACAGATGTTCCTCCAGTTATTCGTTGTCAACGAAAGCACAACGTCGTCACGACTAACCGAATCCCATTCGCTGTATGCAATATTTAATGAAGGCTTATGATCGTTACGTTATACTTTTCCTCTTTTTTTGCAAACTCATGACGACATTAGTAGCGGATCGACGACCAATCGCTGCCGTCGAAAGAATCGTCATTACAATTCACTTCACGTTTAATAACAGCCAGTACGTACAACCTACACGTACGACGGGATTTCCCGTTTCTCGTATACCAAATGTTGATTATGTCAATATTAAATGTTTTCCTTGTAAATGACTGATGTAACAAAATAAGCGGAAGAGGAAACATTGTTACCTTTACTTACAAAAAATATAATAACTAATATCAATATTTGTAATGTATAAAAAAATATTATTGATTAAAATTACATTTAAATAGCAATCATTGACTACATTTGAATAACTAGTAGTAAACCAGCCTTTGCAAGTATGTGTACATAATTGCGATGAAGGGAGACGCTACCTATTTATTTGAAAAGGACAGTTAGAAGAGGAACGAGGCACTTGAGAGGGCTCTATATTGAAAAAAACTAACCTAAGCCCATTGAACCCAGATTAATAAAATTCCAATTAAATCAGTTTTTTTGCATCTTGTATTTTTACTGTACTAAAACTGACCACGACTATTAGTAACTGCGGAATACTAGACTTGATCACTGTTTAAATTGATATAAAACGCTCTTTTTATTTCTATTAAAAATACCTCCCTCGATCAATTTCCAAGTTCTCAGACTCCCCTGATCTCGTTCTATTTACAAAGAAAATTATTAGTTAAATGGAATAAACATGTGGTGAACGGACCGAATTACTCTTAAAGCTAATTTTGCAGATCATGTAGCGCTCTCAACGGCAAAATGCTCAAGTTTATAGATAAATAGTTTCCAGTTTTACTGCAATAGATGACGCCAGGTTTTATATATTGACATTACAAACAGACGAAATATAGAAACATTCTTAGTTTTATGTTATTTAAATGTTCTAAATTCTATTTCTAAGAATAAATGAAATTTACTGTTACACTCTTTTCTGATACAGAGACGAATTTTCTAAGTTTACTACCTTTACTAATTTTGATGGTTGAGTTGAACATAGTTCCTTGAATCACCGTTCTTAAACGAAGAGGTCGCTTCAAAATCACTGATATTTTCCGAGGTCGATATTTCAGATTTGTGACACAGCTCTCGTTAGATTAAATATCTATTCTATATCTCATCTGTGACTTTGATTATTACCCAAATAATTAACTCTCGTCATGTTTAATTTTAATTAAATCTAATAGCATTGAAATTTTATTCTAGTTCGATCGATAATGTTGAAGACAACATGAAAAAGTAGGTGACTCGCACATCCCCAGCTATGTGACATATACATTCTGTTTTATCTATACATAGTTTTAGTATATTCTAAACATTATGCTTTAGATTAAGTTTATAATCTTACGCTTATAGACCAACATTAGTTCAAATATTATTTAAAAGAACACTAATATAAGTTTGTAAAGAAATAGTTTGGATTCTTTGCTGTTAGATGGCGTTACTGGACTGTGTGAAAGCACTTTACGGAAAATAAGAAAAGTCATTTTCCTCTCAATTTTAATATCATAATGCTGACAATATTAAAATATATTATTTAACGTAATAACATAAAAAATGTATCTTGCAATAATCTATTATTAATACATAAAATCATATGTACTTATACAAATTCATATTTACATTTTAAATTCTTTTGCAATTGTACCAAGATGCAGAAACAATGTTCGAGTACATGTTGATTGTTAGAGATGGCCACAAGACCGACCAGAACAGAAGATAAAGTCAAGACAGGAATTTCTTTTCAGAAATACCGTTAAAAATTCTGTTGTCGTTTCTCCCCCTAAGTTTAAACATTGGTGAAATATAACTTCTCGTTGATGATTCGTTCTTGTCCTGGAATCTTGTTTTTCATACGTGTATAGGATGTTCTTACATCTTTATTTTCAGATTTCTTCGTTTGTAAATATTAAAATTCTTATGATCACATCGTAAAGAGTTGTTGCATAATTTAGATTGTTATGAATATTCAAACGTATTTCGAGATCGAATGAATTTAATGGATAAGACGAACTAGAAACATTAATGGAACCCGACGGCAAAGTTTCACCAAATATTTTAAGAACACCCTGTATATGTAAATGGCTACAGCATACACGTAGCAGAGAAGGAACAGCCAATCAGGAGGCGACAGCACTGCGCGGGGTATCGTGTACTGCTGGCAAACTTCTTGTAAAAGCCACGTCTTAGACAGACTGTGTCTTTTGAAGAAAGAGTGTAACTCGAATTCAATTTAGCAACGTGCACCACAATCTACAATGGTGCCTAAGTATCTTAGCTTTCTTTTCCTGGTTCTCGTTACCGTTTTAGCCGAGGAGAAAGACGTGTTGGAACTCACTGACGAAACCTTCAGCCATGAATTAGAGCGACTCGAAAACACGCTTGTTATGTTTTACGCACCATGGTAAGAAGTTTTTATATTTTAATTATGGATTTCAAAATTATTGAATGTGTTCGTTTTCCTACTATCGTTTTCTTAATAGTGTAATTGTCGAAATAAGTAGAGAAAGAGATCGAGCTTCAAGTTCCGATTTTGGTGATGATAGGTACCGGCTTGTGATACGTTATCTAAAAGAGACGTGTTCTCGTTCCTTTTAGATGAAAAAATTTATACTATTAACTACTATTTTTTCATAATTTTAACAAAACAGTACAAACGTCATGTAATTCATAATTTTATGTCGCATTATTACAGGTGTGGTCATTGCAAGCGATTGAAACCAGAATATGCCAAAGCTGCAGAATTGCTGTTAGGCAATGATCCTCCGATTACTCTTGCCAAGGTAGACTGTACTGAAAGTGGAAAGAAAACTTGTAACAAATACTCTGTTAGTGGCTATCCAACATTGAAAATTTTTTCTGGAGGTGATGTTGTTAGTGATTATAATGGACCTAGAGAAGCTGCAGGTATCGCTAAACACATGAGGGTATGTGGAATTTTCATAATATCTAAATTGAATAAGTTTTGCAGATAACTATATTTTGCATACCTTAGGCACAAGTTGGTCCAGCATCTAAAAAATTGGTTGGAGAAAACTGTCTAAAATCCTTTTTGGATTCCAATGAAGTAGGTGTTGTAGGTTTCTTTGAAAACGATGAATTACCTTTGGCAACATCCTTCTATACTGTCTCTGAAAAACTTAAAGAGAAAATTAGATTTGCTCACACAACTGAAAAGGCACTTTTGGAGAAAGAAGGGCATAAGTAAATAATTTATTTCATCATAAAAGTATTTTAAAATTCAATTCAACATAAATATTATGATTATTTAATTTTAGGAATACTATTGTTCTGTACCGACCAAAAATATTACAGAACAAATTCGAACCCAACCTTGTAAAATATGAAGGTGGAAATTCTGTCAGTGAAGTACAAGAATTCATTAATAAAAATTTGTAAGTTTTAAGAAAATCATATTATAGACACTTAAACAATAAATATGTACTATAATTGAACTTTAATTTTCTAGCTTTGGCATCGCAGGTGTTCGCACACGAGAAAATTTAGGTGAATTCAAAAATCCACTAGTTGTTGCGTATTATGCCGTAGATTACGTGAAAAACCCTAAAGGCACAAATTATTGGCGCAACAGAATTATCAAAGTTGCCAAAAACTTCCCAGAATTAAATTTTGCCATTTCTTCCAAAGATGACTTCCAGCACGATTTGAACGATTTCGGAATTGATTTTGTAAAAGGCGATAAACCTGTTATTTTAGCAAAAAATGCAAATAATCAAAAATTTGTCATGAAAGACGAATTTACGATTGATGCGTTTGAAGCGTTCCTGAAGGATCTTGAAGCGGATGTTTTAGAACCATATATGAAATCTGAATCAATTCCTGAAGATAATAGCGGAAATGTTAAAGTTGCGGTAGCCCGAAACTTTGATGAAATTGTTACAAACAATGGCAAAGATACGTTGATCGAATTTTATGCTCCTTGGTGCGGTCATTGCAAAAAATTAGCACCTATCTTTGATGAATTAGGTGAAAAACTTGCTAATGAGGATATTGAAATCGTGAAGTTCGATGCCACTGTTAATGATGTTCCGGCACCTTACGAAGTTCAAGGATTTCCGACACTATTCTGGGCTCCTAAAAATTCTAAAAACAAGCCTATTAAATACGAAGGTGGCCGAGTCGTCGATGACTTTATTAAATACATTGCCAAGCACGCTACTGACGAGCTTAAAGGATTCGATCGCAAAGGCAAACCTGTAAACCTAAAAAGCGACGAGTTGTAAATTTTTTTCGTAAAAATATACGTGATATGTTTACTACATTTTGATATTTGTCTCAGCAGCAAAATGCGGAATGAAATTTTCCTTGTGGGACTTATAAGTGTGACAAGAGTGACATACAATTAAATGTAAGAGCTAATAATTTTTCTAGTTCTAGAAACAGTTTGAGTGAAAGGGAAATACTTTCGGTTTACACGTGCTGCACTTATTACAGAATATTTGAATGCGAAGAGGAATGTAATTAGTATAGGATTGTCTACATGTATTACTTAACATTATGATATCGCGTAAATCTATGCAGAACTGATTTATAATTATCATGGCAATGTTTTCCAGTTCAATGAACTACATCTAAGAATGATTCTCCATTCCATTTTTTGCATTTCACTATGCTAGGTTGAAGTTAATACATTTTTGTTTATACAAAGAATAAAATGTTTTATATGAAATTTTATGCATTGCAACTAACGACACTCCTTGTTAAAATAATTATACTCTTAAAACTTCCTAGTATACCATTTTTAGGAGACACTAACATTTTGAAACGCAGAAAATTTGTAAATCAAAATTTACAATATACTCCATATGTTTTCACATCTATGTACGAACACGAATTCCATTTAAATTTAAGGATGTTAATGGTAACATGAAAAATATAATGTTATAATGAGTAATTTAACGAGTATTGGTATCATTATGAATTTTCTGTTTATCTATCGTCTGAATTCTTATATTTGAATTTTGCGCACATTAAATTTTTCTGATAGTAGTAATTTACAAATATTGATAAGTAAGTTTTATTGTTAATTACAATTTATTATTATAGCAATCGTGGAGTAAATACCTTCTTACACATAAAAGCTAATTAATTATAGAGTAATTTGCTAGAACTCGAAAACCTCACTCGAATTCGTTTCCCTGATAATCATAAAAAATAGTTTTCACTTCGGTATCATTGAAGAAATACTAAGTTCTCACTCTCGTAAGTAACTTCTTATATTATTTAGCTGCACGACTAATTACAATGTCGTCGTAGTACTAAATAATTGTATGGGACTGCGGAGACTTAGAAGACATTTCCTTTTTTCTCTCTTGTTCGCCTGTGTATATAACAGCATGAACTTTTAACGCTCAAAATCAAAATGACATGATACGCTTACTATATGTATTGCTCACGACATTGTTGTAAGAAAATGAGAAAACTGTTCGTACTTTTCGTACTCTTTCCATAAGAGACAAATGCTAAAAAAATCATGCAAGAAATTCATCGCGGCATTACCTCATCTATTTTAAAAACGGTGAAAGTTTATATACAATCTATAATCCCATATGGACCAGCATGGGTATCCGAAATAGTAAAAACGTTTCGTATATCGCTTACCTCTTTTCTTTCGTGCATAAGAATGAATTGAACGGATACTACAATTTACACGAGTTATCGTCACTTTGATCTTCGTCATAGAAGAACTTCAAAACGTTTATTCTTATCTCAGAACTTTGTGCAATTAACAATATTTAATCTCTATTATAAAAAATGTGATTAGCTTGTTCGCTTTTTCCTGCTTTTATTAAAGCATTATATTACGGAAAACTCAGTCTCACAGACACTTTTTTGATAAGGATCAAGGCGATAGTAATTTCTAAGAAAAAAGACGGTACATTAATACCTTTTGCGATCCCACAGCATTTCCTTATAAAAATTGTAATAGAGTTACCTGTACAAATTTTTAATAATTTGTTTCGTCTCAACTTACGATCGCATTTATTGCAGCATTAGAGAAATGGTCCATAAAGGATTAACTGATACAGTCGTAATTAACAGTACATCCTTCAGAAATTATTTTAAAACAACACTTCCAAACTCTGCAACTTATGTCGAACTTAAGATGAAAGTTTTAAGTTTCAGAACTTTTCTGCTAGCCATTTGTTCATTAACCCTTTGACAATTAGTTTAAAAAATGCGAACGGTATTTTTTATTCGAAGATTATACAAAATTCTCACTGAACTTTGTGCTTCAAAGAGTTAATCAATGGCGCTCATTTTCAACACTTTTGTTAATTGTTAGCAAATAAAATTTATGGTCGCTGCAAAGTTTGACTGCAACTTTTCAGAGTTCTGGTTAAAAGCGTAATTCAACAGTAGTACTGCTAATTGTAAAAAAAAGTTTGTTGAACACAATTCCACAGTCATTCATTGAATCAATGGTTAAGACTGCATTGCAGCCTTTAATTCAATAGTTCTTGCAAAAAACAACTACCTTGTGAACCTTAAAGATTAGTTTTAATAGAAGACGCGTAAGTTCAAAAGTTTAGAATAGTATGTATACAAATGAATGAGAAAAAAATAACTGTTAAGGGAGGAAAGTACAGGATGATTCAACAGGTTCGGTAATCATTTTTACAAGGTAACTTGAAACTTGTAAATTAACCGGTGTTTTGAAAAACAAACATTACTTTCAATTAGAATAATTTTGGAAAGCATCGTGTAGGTCACAATATCACTACGAGAACTAACATGTTCTGTGAAATTTGTTCGCTCTAAATTAATAGAGTCACCCACAAACATTCCGCGATTACATTAATCATATCGGATAAATTTGAAAAATATCACGTAATAAAACGCAAATTAGGACATCGTTTGTATGCTTGATTGGGTACAAGGGATGTGTTGTCGAAATACATAAATATAATATAGCCGCTGTTATAATCCGTAATGTTAGTGTCATCGTATTACAATAATAAAAATAATTAATAATAATAATTAATAATAATTATAATAATAATACATTTAGCCTAGTTGGTATTCTTAAAGATCAAAGTGATCCGCTGGTCTACTTACGCATTTTTATAATTATAATATAATGTTTGTTACTTTTTTTTGTTTAATATCGATAATGCGATGGTTCAATAAAATAGCGACGCAACATTTGGAATTCTTAACGTTTTGCTTTAAATTCTTACATTGCTTTCTATGACTTTGCATTGCATATTATGTTTCTACTCTCCCCTTTCTCCTTTTATACTTTGTTACGAATTCCCCCAACTATGTTGTTCCTTTCTTCCACATATTTTTTTTTATTACCAAAAATAAACAGCCACTACGATTAAAAAAAAGAGATGTAGAATGCATACAATAGTAATGAAATACTAATAATAATAGTAATAATTACTACAATGATATAGATAATTATGTACCGTAAATGTAAATAGTTTGTATGACAATTGTTTAATTCTTTAAACTCGAGGCACAATTCATTACCATTAAAAAATACAATCAAGTAATCATTACAATATACATTATGGTTTCTCATATATAGCACATATACTTGTATTGAATTTAGTCAACGTTTTAAGTCTCCGGTTTCATCAACGACAGTTTTTCATATTGCGAGCGCGTTTTGTGGTTGTTTTTCTTTTTTTTTAATATATATATATATAGAGATTTGTTTTATTGTGTAAAATAAAGATAAGTTGTTATATTATGGTTTCCGCTGGGGGTCTCCGGCATAACAACTAGCGGGCTAAATAATGGAATTCATTGCAGCTAACTCCGCATTCCGTTATTTAGCCCACTATTGGGCTCACTTGGCATTTTACTTAAAGAAGCCAACATCTTCCCTTCTTCTTCTTCTTTACCTACGAATTCAGATAATTGTTAGACTAACACTTCTTTGATATTAATTTATTTGTATAAAAATCTATGACAAACAACACTTACTTGTAGTGCAGCTCGAGTGGCTGTTTCAAATACTTCCCTAATACCTTCCTTACTTTTAGCAGAACATTCAAGATAAGCAAAAGCGTTGATTTTCTCGGCCATGGTTCTACCATCTTCTGGTTTTACTGGTTCCTGTTTCATCTTGCTAAGTTCCTTGATGGTATTAGGATCATTGCGCAAGTCTTTTTTGTTTCCAACAAGGATAATGGGCACATTTGGGCAAAAGTGCTTCACCTCTGGTGTCCACTTCTCGGGAATGTTCTCCAGGGAATCGGGACTATCGATAGAGAAGCACATTAGGATTACGTCAGTATCAGGATACGACAGTGGACGCAACCTATCATAATCTTCTTGTCCAGCTGTGTCCCAAAGAGCCAGTTCCACCTGTTATATAAATTTTTTATTTTAATTTTTAATCACATTTAAAAAAAAGCAAAAGAAAGTACATGAAGTAATTGTTTGTAGGACACACCTGCTTCCCATCGACTTCAATGTCTGCGACATAGTTTTCAAATACCGTGGGTACGTATACTTCAGGAAACTGGTCTTTGCTGAAGACTATGAGTAAGCATGTTTTACCACAAGCACCATCACCCACGATAACCAATTTCTTCCTAATGGCTGCCATGAATTCTAAAACGATAATAATTACACACTCATTTACTACTACTCTGTTACAATTTTGTAGCATTAAAATATGATCTTACGCACTTAATTCTGATTTTTACAAAATATTTATTAACGCAAAAGCAAGAAATACATAAATGTTACACATTAGTAACAACTTTTTACTTAGATAACTTATAAATCTTTGGAAATTGTTATACTGATTATACAGATTACATATCAATTTTTATAATATTGTCCTAATAACTTACCTATGCACAAATAATAGTATAATTTTTTACAATATATTTATTCACAGTGTATTCCGCTTATTAAATTTTAGTAAGTACTGTATTTTTCATACTATATTTCTTGCCAGAGATGGACAGTAGGTACAGAATGTACACTTAAGTTTCATATATGTGTTAAATAGGAAAAATATGCAATTATAATTTCTTATGCTTTTATCCTATATACGCATATACATATACATATACATATACATATACATATACATATACATATACATATACATATACATATACATATACATATACATATACATATGTGTATATGTAAATAAGTTTTTAAGTTGCAAATACTAGCGAGAAAATCATATTCTATATATTAACAATTTCTAAGCTGCACTTTTATGTAGCACAGATGTAATGAGTACCTTAAAAACTATTGAAATTCTAATGATAATGAATCTGAATCAACCAAAGTAACATCATCTGGGAAACACCACCAAAAATTATTTCAACTAAGGGCATGCAGCAAGTGAGCATATAGTACACATAAGGTAATCACAACTTAATAGGAAACACAAGGAGTGCTGAAAAAATGGAATCAATGTCACCGTTAAAAGAAATTACTTCTCCTGCACCCTGATGAGGCACAAACAGGTAAAAAGCAATTTTAAATAGATAGATCTGAGAGCATAAAAAGAGATACAAAAGAAACAATGAAAAGGACTGAGAATAAGCATTCTTCAGGAGAGAGTTAGGAAGAAGTCAGGGTAATCTTTTGAAACCGTTCGTATTAGATTTGCTTTCTGACAATGCAATAAACAACGACTCGGATTCAAACCTCGTAGGGTATAAAATTTGTTCCCTAAAAGTACTGTATTCATTTATTTTTAAATAAAGTTTTATACTAAATTGGAATTAGCATTACACATGTGTATAATAGCATACACTTCCTAAAGCCCTCTGGTTTACTTAAATTTACATTACTAAAACTTGTGTCTAATTTCATTACTGCCAGCTACTAATATAGTGGGTATTGTAGGTAATATTTTCTTGTTTCTATATCTGAAGTCTACTTTAATACTATTTAGAAAGCAACCTACGAGGGCTGAAGATTTAAAGGATATTGACTGGGTCGTACCTGATCCAGGGTACCCCGTATCGTCTGGACCGAGGCATCGGCCCGCATTGCATCCCATGTTTTTAGTCTTTCTTTCAGCTTCTCTGTTTTAAGTGGACATTTTATATGTTAGAACGGATAGGAGGCTGCGAGATAATTGCATATACCACGCAGATATCATAAATGTAAATATATATGCATATGTCTTGTTTTTGTCATAGCTATGTACTTAAACATCTGTAAAAGTATTAAATACAATCTATGATGATTCAATGTATGATGCCTTTGAATTTTGATTCTTAGCTCTTTCCTTCCGATATGTGAAAATGTGAATACTACAAGGCTTTGCAAGTCTGCAGAAGACTAAATATAATGTGGATTTAATGTTGTCATAATCAACAACCTCGTGTACACATTTATATAAAAGTTGACACAATTTTTAATTGCATAAGGTAGGGCCTTTGTACAATAATACAAAAGACTATGTATCTTCATTGTCATTTAAATACCTTAACATTGAATCTTACTTTTCTAATAATTAATTAAAATTTAATTTTTCATCTTCAATTTCAAGAACAAAGATCCATGATATTTGCATATTACTACATTAATTGTTTATAGTTATATTTTAAGACACACATGTAAGACTATACCTTATGCCTTAGAACAAAATAACAATGTCTCCAAGAACATGCATGAACATATAAGATCAATATTTCCTTGTATTAAACATGCACTAGTAAAAAGTGTGTGAACCCATTAAAAATTATTTTTAGAAAGCATAAATTAAATGCGATAGGCAGTACATTCACATTGTACAGAGATAAGATGCTTCATAAAGTTTTATAATTATTGAATATTTATTAACAAACAATCACACGTATAAATAAATATGTGTATATTCACAAAAATATAAAATGTTATAATGTAAGCTGGCATTGCAACTCCTTTGACATGGAATCTTGATTTATTAATGTTTTCATTATAACACAAATATGGTTTTAAATATACTTTTGATTCTTTTAGGTATTTATTGCTCATATTTTACATAGATTATATTTGTTAATGTACAAAGAAAACAGAGTAATTACTTCTAGCTCAAAAATTTCTGATAAAATGGCACATATGTCTTGTTTCTTACAAATTACTTTGAAAGATTATTGTTCCATGTAACGGAAGTTAAAAAGCATTTAGTAACATTTCGCATGGAAGCAAGGATCTTAGCATTGAATACTGTCTAGTATGCAAAAGCAATGCAAATGAACAGAAGACTGTACGTATCAATTAAGTAAGAAGGGTTATGTATTAACGTTGTGGCAATACAACTTGTACAAATATTGGACTCCGCATAGTTGATAATTGCAAAAACTGTTTGTTGCACAGAATAATGCAGACTTTTACCTGAGTAACCCAATAAATTGAAACCCAAATAACTTTTTTCAATTTCTATCTGCCTAAACGTATAAACTATTGCAAATAGTATATCATTTATATGTCTATTCTAAATATACAAAGGTCGATCGTTCACGGAAAATCGACGCACGTTCGATTGGCATTTCTATCACAGCGGAACGGAAATTCCGATGAAATCATCCTGAAGGTGAAAAAACGAAAGCACGAGCAACAGAGAATACGCGGAATACTGGTCGGAATGGACAGAAACGCGACTCCTGCTGTGTCAAAGAACGTACCGACCTTTTGTTTATCGCAGATCCGAGACGTCGTCAACGGGGTGAAAAACGACGACGATGGCGAAGACGACAGTACAGAGGAATATCAAGACGGACCCGCAACACAGATCTTTATTTAAGTTTCCAAAGGAGAGACCCAGAGAACTTTTTGCCGAATTTTGCACAGCCGGAAGTGCATTGCTGCGTAACGGGGTAAGAGGGCAGGAAGTAAGAGGGGGAAGACGGTCCCAGAGGGGAGGATGGGGGCGCTGGGGGTGCGACAGGATAGCGACGCAGGGGTCTAGAGCCTGGGAGACGATTTACTTACTGAACTAAAACCCAGGTCGTATCGGAAGGCTCATACGAGCATTTCCAGATCAGCGATCGAATTCAGCCGCGAGGAGACAGCGCGTAGCTTCTTGTATGCTAAACTAAACAGTCGTTGTGCGAAGATGCCGTGGATTCGTAACGCATGGCACTCCCTCGGCCCTCTCTCTATCACGGGAGGAGGAGAGGTTTTTTTTCCCTCCTTGACACACACAGTGTTCCCGGTCACGGCGTTAACAAACCGATCACGCGTCACGCTTAGAACACCCGGGCACACAGCACAGCACACCCTCGCACCACTCCAACCAGTATTACTTAAGAAATAATTGCGTATTTACCTGAAATGTTAAGCGACAGAAAGTCAAGAAAATGGCTGCCCTCGATGGCCACACCTCAATCTGTTGAGTGTGCGGCAATCGAGTAGTGGGGGAACACTATACCCAGGACCGTATCAACACCTCTAAGGTCCACCTGTGATTTTACAGAACGCCCTCACGTTCTCAAGATTTCTTACGCGAATCTCACGGTCCGATGTATGTCCTATTTGTTTTACAATGTCTAGTGCGTTACGAACATAATCAAATACTTGCAATCGAAAACTTCTATAAACAAAATATGGTGAGTGAAATTGAAAATTTCAAAATATTATTATGTCTACGGTAGTATAGAATTATCAGGATTGTGATAGCAAAATTTGAAAAAAATTTGATAACGTCTATCGTAGTTGATACTCAGCATAAGCTGTACAAAGGTTACAACGAAAAATTAAAAAATATAAGTAGATAGTATAAATTAACTCACATATGCAATAAATGATCGTAAGTTTTTACACATATTGTCGAGTTTTCTTAAAATATTGCCAATATAATTTTAATGGTTATAGTTTATTGTAAGCATAACAATATTTTCAAAACTTGAATAGTAGTTATATGCTCTATTTATTTGTTTCCTGCTATAGGTATTTGAATATTCTCCCGTATATTTTATAATGTTTATCTTTTATGTAGGAAAAAATGAGACAAAGCTGAAAGCCAAGTAAATTGTATCGACAATATTATGTAAAACAATCAATTGTTATCATTTGTTCCTCTAAAAAAGGTGCGAACATAATAATTTTTCACTTATCGATATAAATACGTCTATTACAATGTGGCTTACTTTTAACAGGGAAAAAATATTTTGCGCGTGCATCGTTGAACGACACGTTCCTGGGCGGTACTCCGAAACCGGCGAATCATGCGCCACCCGCGCACGTCCCGAACCTGTGGAGGGACTTTGCGCACGCATCATGTTTCTCGGATGTATTTGTGGGTGGATGACGGAAAGGGTTGGAAAATATGTAAATAATGCTGCATCGCGGCTTCGTTGTTCAGCGCCCCTGGTACGTAACACGTGAAAATCACGATACTAATAGTGTGATCGTGAAATACATAAAAACTTTCCACGAACCATTTTTGCGAAGAAAAAAGATGGAAACTTTTTTCCCATCTATCGCATCTCCGATAATATAAATGTTATCTCTCTCGAGAAACAAACATGTCGAATCGTATATGTACTTTATGCGATAGATATAGTGTGTATTAACGAGTGTTGAGCGGTACAGTTAACCAATGTTTCAGAATATCGCCTGAACAATGCAAAAAAATTTAATTTAGCCGACACAAGGAAGAAGAAAAAAATATACCTTTCATATAACAAATTCGATGAAATTGTTTGAAATTATTGTTTTTTTATGTGTGTATATTTTATGAGTAATTCAACGGTTTCATCGAAATTCAAAAATAGGCATTTGCAATGGTATGGCAAGGAGACTTACCGGCAAAGAAAGACTAATCGACGATAATGCTCATCTGCAGAATTGAACGATGTATGGCATTTGCAGTCACCCGCAAATACGTATTCACGCACACACACTGAAAACAAATTAGAGCACGAAATATAAAAATGTTTCGTGTGTTTATACGCGGGCTTTGTACGTGCTAAATAAGAATGATGTCACTGTATGACGTACGCAAAATTGGCGTCGCATACTACTACAAGTTTAAAAGAATATGCCGTAATGAGATTCAAATTCTCAAATGTTCTTATCCCGTTTGTTTCAATAATGTAAACTTAAATATTGTTTAAAAATTCACCGAAAGAAATACAAAAAAGAATTCCAATTATAAAAACTAATAAGTGAGTAAAAATAAATAGGGAGCTGTTTACTTTGACTTTGTGTAATCAAAAGAATTCTATAAACTATTAAATATTGTTAAAGCAGAATGTGTTCATAGTTTTTATTTTTGACAATTATAACAAGAGGAACACAAATTGCAAACTTTTTAAAAATAATGATTCGATCTATTATGTGTTTGAAACATTTGTTTCCATTTATGTGCATGCATTATTAAAAATTTATTCTCATATAATATTAAGAATTATTAAGCGTGTTCTGATTTTTATATATTTTCATAACTAATTTGAAATAACAAAATATGCACATGTTATGGAAGGAACATGAGACAAAATTATTTATCCTTTACTTTCTTGATTTTCACTATGCAATGTTTTATCCATACATAGAATTACTACTAAAATAAGTAAGAATATGTATTATTACACTGCATAAATCAATAAGAATTAAAATAAATTTTAGGTCGATATGTTATACAACATAAAAAGGAATAGCAATTAACATATACTAGTTATTTATCTTGTTCATAAAATATTCACTATGTTTGGATATTTATTTAATATTTTCATACCAAACATTGCAAGCACAGGTTCAAAAAGCAAATTGTTACGTTTTATTCAATAAATAAGTTATAGGAAAGTTTCTATATTACATATGTATGAATATCAGTTTAACATCATGGTAATATAAGTTAATTTAAGTCATAATTTTGTTCTTCTTAGTATATTAAAAAATGACAGACAATGTTCTGTGACTATTCTATGTATCAATTAAATTTAGTTGTTTTCAATTTCATAGGATCTTTGTAACAATTCACGATCATAGTTCTTTTAATTCTGTTGTGGTGGTTCAGGATTGTTTGAAGATCCCGCCATATGCTGTCTTAAGAATTCGATCATTTCAGGGTTGGCATTTTGCATCTGTTGCGCTAATTGCATACCACTAAAAATGTATTAAATATAATGTACCTGCATGGATTACTGTACAGAGCATAATTTATGATGTGACCGAAAAGGGGATGATTCTTCATTTAAATATTAATTCAGAATTTCATTTCTGAAAATTCAGAATTAAATTTTTAACTTACATTTACACAATCAGTCATCCTCATTTTGGCAATACCATGAATTATGCTGCATCTTATATACAATAGTAAAATAATTTTTGTAAACAATATTTACGTATCTAGAAGTACTTCCATATGTCCCCTCTGTCCTACATTACCACTTACAAAATTGCTCATCGTATTTTGCATAACTGGATCGGAGAGCATCTGAATTGCCATATTCATGAGAGCAGGATTGCTCAAGAGTGCACTAAAATCTATGGCTGGAAATACTCCCTTATTTATAGCCATCTCTGCTGATTTTTGTATTGCTATATGCAAATTGTTTTTATAACTTTCATTATCAGGTTCGAGTTCCAAAGCTTTTTGATAGCTGTCTTTAGCTTCTTTATGCTTTCCCAAACTGGAGTATGCTAGACCTAATCGACCATATGCCTTACAATAAGTGGGATCGATAGACAATGCAGTTTGACAATCCTCAATTGCTTGTTGATGGTTGTTGATTTTACTATATGCAGCTGCACGATTGCAATAATACACTGCATTGCGGCCATCTAATTGTATTGCCCTAAACGAATAATATTCCATCACCAAAAAATTATATTCTCAAAAATATATTTATATATTCTTTATACTTAGCATAAATTATATACATTGTGTAACTGGCAATTGCTTCCTGGTATTTTGAAAGTTTCATAAGATTATTTCCTTCGTTTTTTAATGTTTCAGCTTCGGCTTTTGCATCAGGTGTAGCTTCGGGTGTATTCTCGGGTATAACTTCAGGTGGAGCTTCGGATGTAGCTTCTGGAGCTGACTGAGATTTTGTATTTTCGACAAAAGATGTATATACATCATGTAAATTAAAATTTGTTGGAGTATCAGATGCTTGTACATTATAAGCACTTTCTAAACACTGTATTGCCACTTCAAGGCTCTCTCTGGAGTCTGCTGTGATGTCATCATCCTCTAATTGTTGGGTTAAAAACTGAACAATTGCTGCTATCAGTCCCTTGACAGCCATTACTGCTTCAAAAGAACCGTTATGTCTAAAATAAAAATATTACGTCACGTACTACTTTATAATTAATATTGTATTGTAACATTAGAATAAAATATAGAACTTTTAATAATACTGTAATAGAAAATATTCTGATACGTGTCATAACCTCTAAGTAGTACCTCGATTACGAATAATATTATCGATGATAAAGTGTTTTGATTAATCTAAAGAAACAATTACTGTTTCAACGACGTCACTTATAACAACACTATCAATTTTGTTCTAATAAACGATTAAATGGTTTATTACACCGATTCGACGTGTATTAACATAACCAATAAAACATGCCGGATGAAACAAGAGTTGATTAGATTTCATTAATTGTATTTCAATAATTTCACGATAATAAAAATATTTTGTCTATCTTGATCGCGTTGAATACGTTAAATTATATTACCAATTACGAATAGCTCGTGATAATGAAATATAGAAAATAAATTGTCCAATTCGACGAAACGATGCACTGACAGTTACAACTTAAGTCATCGACTTCGCACTGTTTTTAATGCTTTTCGGGACGGAACGAAGATATTTGTGTTTGAATGTACCTTAAAACTTCACTCTAATATAACCGAACAACAACGGGTAACTTCAATGTACTTCAATGGCTTCCACTTCGTCGAAATGTGAAACCTTAATGCTTTGAGTAGTTTTGATAAAAGAATCCGTGCGATTAATATTATGTCTGCATTGAAGATCTTTGCTACTATGAGATTTAATTACTCGTATGAGTAATTAATAGGTGATTTTATGCCATTTGTTCACCTTTTAAATCTACTTGATGTAGAATGAATGAGTTAAAATCGAATCGTCCTGTCACAATCGCGCTGGCGCAATTCAACTGATACGAACCTGCTTCGAAATGGAATTATCCAAATTACTCAAATGGAACATTTTATTAACTTAATGAATGTTACAAATCTATCGAATTACAAATACATACATATGTTTTAATGCACTTTACATTATATCATATATAACGTATGTTCATATATTGATATACAAATAAATATTGTATATTAATAATGGTAGATAAATATTGAAGTTAAGACTATCGTACAAATTTTAATGAGGTCCTTGTTGCACAATTCGCAATATCGTGCTATTTGTGCTTGTACCTGTAAAAATGTAGTGATTTCCGAAATAGTAGAACGGTACCATTGCTTGTAGATCATCCATCCGATGATGGATTCGCATTTGAAATTTCTGTAAATGATCACTTCGTAAAATCAAGAATGAAATTAAATTTAATACATTTAATATTCACATGTATACTTTATTACCTGGGCAAACATGTATTCGTAGATATAAAACTTGTCGTTCTCCGTCGTGACGATAACAAAAGAATCGCTTTTACCGAACTCTGAAATATATGATAGAAATTAGTTAAAAAACAATATTATTTTATTGCAATAGTAACGCGCCATTTTTACCATCTGTGTAGAAAGATTCGATTCCATTGACTCTTGAATCGTGGAAAAGACTTTGATAGTTATAAAAGTTATCAAACACCGGATCGTAACGGTAGATATTTACTGCATTTGTATCGAAATCGTCTAACAAAACAAAATGGTCTCTTTCTTGAAACAGACTTTTCACGTTACGTGTCTTGCCTCCAAAAGTTCTCAGTATTACAAACTAAAGAGAATGTATCTATTATTGCTATTGCAGATACTTTTTGATATCTAACAATTAAATTTTCTCACCTTAAACGTAGTTACATTCAACCTATACAAAAAAGATTTTTCAGAATCTCCGAAGCAACCTACAAGTACATATGGATCGTGGTGGTCCATTTTGAAGATTTCAATATCCCAGGCACCATCAGTGGAAAGTTTCTGATACAGCGACAAAAGATTATTTTCGAAATTGATCTTATAGATTACAGAATCTGTACGATGTGACGCTTTCAATGCATCGTAGTGTATTGCCAATATCACGAAAGCAGTATCTGAAAGCATTGAAAATCGATAAATAATTATTAGTCATTTTGAAATGACTTTCTAACATTTCGTCGGTATTGTAATTAATTTTGTCAGGAATTTTGATTGCACTTTCAAACTCTGATAGACAGGAGCTTGTAACTGTTGGCTCCAGCTAGCAAATCGGAAATGAAACAGCACAAGGACTCGGAGAAATATATAATATAATTCTTTTCTTTGCTCATTTTCTGTTTTAGAAACAAATGGTTTTATTATTAAGCGAGAAAAGGTTTTATTACATACGGTTGTGTACCATGAAGACTTCCGCATCCTTTATAAATCCTCGAATCGTGGAAGACGTTTCTTTCACATTGGCCAGTACGTCTCCCGTTTCTATCGTTCTAGATTTCATCCAGGAGATCTGTGTGAATTCGTTCTCGCTTCTATTTAAGGTACACTCAGGACTACTAGAGACTGTGTTAGTTATTACATTTATGCCGAATGTACTATGCAATTCATGATAGTTCCTCACTATCGTAGAGCCGTTCGTTCTCCACACGCGACAATCGTCTTTCTCCAATTCGGCCACGTACTCCGTTGGACAGAAACAATTGCGAGGAAGTCCGCAGACAGGTCCTGGTTCTTCCCCAAACATGTTCAGCTTCGTTATTCCCTCATAATACACAACGCCTACCGTTTTGATGTTGGGTACCTGAATCTTTAATGTCTCTTCCGTTTCCAAATACGAGAAAGTGTTCTTTAGCTTTTCAGAAATCAGCGAGGACTGTGCGACACTGTCCTCCATTTTGGTTTTGTTTTGTAGGAACGTTTGAACTGTTTCGTGTGTCCGTGTTCTCGTATCATCGAGAACGGTGTGCAAATTCATTCCGTTTACCAGTTTTGAAACGAACACATTCTCCGGGACTTTGACTTGCGACTCGAAAGTCTAGAAACGTAAGAAGATCGAAATTAATCATCCTCGGTATGTTGTAAATGTGAAAATTCATGTGTATCCGAAACAATCGATCTCACCAAGTTCCCAATGATTTCCACGTTTTCGTCGTTCTGTACACCGGTCGAGTACTTCGAGGATATGTTCATCCCATTGACCAATGACGCGTAAATATTACCATTCACCACAACATCTTCTTCGAAGGTCTTTGTGCCGGATATGTATTGCATTTCTTCCATCTCGTCAAGCACCAAATCGGAAGGATTTATTCCATTGATTCGCGTCACGTTTGCGTATCCTGAAATTCGTTGATCACTTATTAGCACGCAGTTCGGTTATCGAAACCTTTGTTAAACTAGGCACGATTAGAACATTAATATCGAACCTGTTACGTCAATGATGTCGTTAAATTGCACGTCGGTAAGTATGTCGTGATCTCCATCGATAGTTACACGATTTTTTACGAATTCATTGAAGTCTACACCGTCCAAATTTTTTAAGAGCACATCTCTCACGACAAGATGTTTAAAGGACACATTACAGTGTAGCATATCGGTCGCCAGAACCAACCCCGTCAAAGGTATATCGTGAATGCTGTCATTCACTAGCAACTCGTTGATCGCAACCTCTTCGAGGAAAATTACGAGTCCGGTTATCGTTTCATTCTGATCTTTCCTGACCACGGAATTGTTGAACTCGAGGATGTCGACATTATTGATGACAGAAATCTCGATATTATTGGTCACTGACAATACGTTGATCGATAAGTTTTCCTTGAAGACCTTCGTCCCAGCTACTTCAACGACACCTTCATTATCGATCACCGCGTCTGTTACTACATCACGTATTGTATCGATATTTTTCAATTGTCCTCCCGACGCTATCGTCATCGACACATCATTTTTGAAGACCGTATCACCGTAAATAACTTGATCCGTGATCTTGTTCAACGCGTTCTCAAACATGTACTTCAATGAGCTGGAGTTCGGTGAATCGACGCTCCAAGAAATATTTCCGCTCACTTTCAATTCTTTGATTTTGGTCGCTGGTACGTCGAGCAAGTTCTCGTACAACTGAAATAAAAAATTTTACCTATCGAACGATTCGATGCTGTTATAAAGATCTACAGGGTAAGGTGATACATTGCCCGTTGCACAACACCCTGTATAATTTAGATTGAAACCGTACCTCGTTAACGTCCTGGCCATTCAATGTCTTCGTTAAAACGTTATTCGCGTACAAATCGTCGAACGTGACGTTCCCTTTGAGAAACATGGGCACATCGATCCACGTCAATTTGGAAGTATGACGATCATTGATGAAGCTACTTACAACGTTGCCGCTTGTAATTTTATAGAAAGAGAATTTCCCGGGTACAATTTGTTCCGTCGACTTCGATAGAACACCCTCGAAGAAATTGGTCATGTCACGGTCGTGTAGAAACTTCATCGTTGCGTCTTGCACGATCAGTTCATCGAACGACTTTTCGGTGTCGAACACAATGTCCATTTTAGCCATATTCTTTAGATAAATCTCGGCCGGTGCATCGTCGATCCGTTCGATTCTCAAATCACCCTCTATCGTCAGGTCGCCGTCTATCACCAGATTTTTTAAATGTGTCGTGTTACGCAGCGACGTCAGTTTCTGCATTTCAATATCATTGATCCTATCGACTAGGAGATTCTCAACGCGAAGCACTGGAATCATCGAGACATCCAATTTTTTATCTTTTCGAACGTTTGTCGGGTTTTCGAAGACGGTGGCATTATCCACGCCGTTGATGAATAGAAAATCGAACTCGTCCACGTTTACTTGTTTTGCTCGAATCGTCAAGAAATTCATATTTTTCGGAATGCTGAGTGGTTGATTTCCGTTTAGTATATCAGACACGTGGAGGCCATTAAAAACATCGACGAACAGCTTGTTTCCGCGAAGATGTTTCAAGTGCAGTCTTTCTCGAATCGTTAACGATTCATGAGCGATGTCGAAGAGACTATTGTTTCCTCCTTCCGCGAAAAACGTGTCGTCGACGTGAACATTCTCGAAATGCAGATTTCTGAAAACTTCCGGAACAACCGTCGCATCCGTGTACAAGAATTCCTCTTCGGCGAATCCGTTCAAGTATTTCGCGTGCAATTCGTCGATGATTAAATTATTCTCGAACGCGATATCGTTTTCGATCACCTGATCGCTCGATTTCGTCCAAAAATTCTCAACGAGATGACTCAGTTGCAATTCTTCATCGTTCACGAATATTTTCGAGTACTTGTCCAGATTGAGAGCTCTCACTTTCAAGTCGCCGGAAACGGTAACGTTCGGGTAAATTTGGAACCGTTTGGTTATCGGAAGTATAGAATCGGACTCTATCGTCAGCTTGTCGGTTACGTGCATGCTCGTGACTTCCACTTTTCCTGTAAAATAACGCATTCTAAAATCCACGAAAAGTAAGTCGACTCGATCGGATACCTTTGATAGTATTTTTACGGGATATTCGCGCAGCTCCTGACACGGGAATGCCATTGATCGAATCCGCGATTAAATGATCCACCTGAAGCGATTTTACGAAAAACTCGTCGAAATTCTGCTCGGTATTTGTGGTCATATAGCTTTCCGATGATACCCCGTTCAATGTTTGCACCGTGAGATTGTGGATTTTTAATGTATTAGTGTACGTAATGTTCCCTGAAAAATTGTATTTAAAATTAAATCTCGCTCATAATTTGTCCATACAAATTCAATAAACATCTACCTCTAATTTTCTGATTTTTATGGAGAATGAACAGTTCGTCGAGAAATTCAGTAATATTCACGTCGTTCAACGTTTTCACGTTCAATCTCGTTAACGAGATGTTCGAACGTAAAAGTATAGTGTCGTTCGAAAACTCGATTTTATCTGCCTCCAGGTTTATTTCCATTCTCGAAGTGTCGTTACTCGTCGCCCAATCTGAAGCATCAAGTTAAAACTCATATTAAAACCTACGTGGACTCCCCCATCGGAGGATAGCGTTGAACTCACATTTGAACGGAATCCCGCAAAGAGAATCGATTTCGAGATGGTGCACAGTAATATTTTTCCCGTGCAAAGGTGTCAAATGTTTTGTAGCTTCGATCGAATCGTCATTGTTCGCTCGAATATCAATATCGTTCAGAAAATCCACGTTCATCTTGTCAATTTTCAGTTTCTCGATGAACGCGTTGTCCTGGACGATGATATCGCCGAAAAACGAATTTACGTTACTCCGTGTTAAGAGATTCATCGACGTTATTAGAATATCGTCAACGTCGCGAAGCAGAGTATCGAAATTTTGTTCGAGCTCTCGCGGATGAACAACGTCTCCGGACACGAAGACGTCGATGTTTTCTAAGGTTCCCGATTCCAATATTAAATCTGACAAAACTAGGGATTCCGAGATGTTCAAATCTTCGTTTACCGGCAACAAAGATGACCACGAAGATTCAGCTTTCTCTATCAACGGTTTTCTTCGTTGCAATGTCTCGACAAGCTTCGATAAGTGTTTCGACAGGACGTCGGCCTTCCCGATTGATTGCTCTGGAAGTGATACAGATTCGAGAAACATACCCATTGTTGATAAAAGTGTACAATAAATGCACGGAGTTCGTGTGGAAAAGTAAACAAGGTAAATAGATCTCATTTCTAAGATTACTTCGAAACATCCTCACTTAACACGTTGATTACCTTTTGAAGCGAATATATCTATTCGCAACGAATCGATGTAACTAATAGATAGTAGGCATTCGGAAGAAAACGAAAAATCAATGTGCAACGTGTTAAGCTTAAATAACGAAGCTGGGCACTATCCTCGTTCATTCGACTCTAGTAATTCTTTAGGGAACGCTAACCGGAAGGAAATTCTTTGATCTGCAACTCCCACGATCCAATACTGTAAACATTATCCAGGCTCACGGTGACCGGCATCACGATCATCGTAGATTTGTCGATTCGGACTTGTACATCGATTACTGTTTCGTTATCCGGCAATTTCTTAGAGGTCAACAGCGTCCAATCGGATGCATTCTCAAACTTGTACAGTTGCAGAACGTTCTACGAATGCAATCGACATTTCTTACACGTCAGCTTCTCAATGGTCGTTTGCATCGCGCAATTAAAGTTTACACTTACCTGGTGGCCCACTAAGAAGAAGGTGTCATCGTTTACGTTGACAGCGTGGACCGAACTGGGCGCCTTGATTTCAAAAATCTTCTGCCAGTTTAGCAATTCTTGTCCTGGAAATAAAACAGACTTTGCAATATTCCACTAGGAACGAACAAAAAGAAACGAAATACGAGTCGAAGAAGAAAGAACGGACCGTCCCACCAAAACAAATTGCTTGGACCGTGCTCGTTCATCAAGAAAATAAAATTGTAGCCCGCGTGATTGTAATGGTGGACGGACACCGGGTTGTACGTAGACAGAAACTGTATTCTGTCCGGGCTGGTCTCCTTAAATTCGTAGACCACGGAGCCGATACCGGGAACGTTTTTGTCGTTTTGCGCGAAGATTATAATCGTCGATTGCTTGTGCTTGAACGTGGTGACTGACACGGCAGCCGTAGTCATCACTTCCGCCACTACGTCCATGTACGTACCTCTCCAATGATATATCCTAAACCAATGGAAAATGGAGTAAGATGAATATGGTTTCGATTCCGAGGAGGAAAGGAAATTGCAATTAGCGCGATGTTCCAGACTGTGATCATGTTGGATGCGAGTGAAATTTATTCAGGAACTCGTACGAACGACTCTGTTCGATCGAGTAACTTACAAAGATGGTACGGTGAATCGTCCCGAATTATCAGCTACCACGAGATAAAGTCGATTGGTGCGGGCGAAGAAGCTAGCGTCCATGGGATGTCCCCTGTGCTGAATGGTCTGCCGGTGTTTCAATTGGAAATTATCCGTTCCCGTATACAAACAGCACGAGCCGGTCTCGTAACAAACCAACAGATAAAATATGGTTTTCCAGACGATGGTCTACATATGCCAATAAGATGTCATTTGACCGGTGAATCTCACGAACGCGAAATAATAAATACGTTGATATTGTAAATATTGCTCGAGTTTCGAGTACGAGTTGTAACGAAATTATTCTCCAAAGCTTTCATCCCTCTGATGATACAAATTAGATATAAATTAGATTTAAATAGTTACATCCAATCGTGAATTCAGAATACAATTCAAAATAGTTTTCGTTTTTACAAAAATATTGATAACTTAGAAAATTAAGGTAATGCAATGTTTTAAAAAACTTCGTTGAAAAATAATTTTGATAATTAATTTCGATAATTTAGACGATAGTAGCGAAGAGTCGAAACTTTGGAAAGTAATTTCATCTCTTAAACTCGAGTTACCGATCGATGTTATTTTGCATACCCTGAGAAATTTAATGGAACCATCGCCACGGGTTAATATGACTTCCTGTAGCGAGGTCTGATTTGAAAGAGGCGTGTCGATGGAAAATGCCACGACACGATTCCCTTGGACGAAGAGTACTCTGTTAAACGCGTTTACTATGAAGGGTCGTTCCTTGTTGAGGCTCTCTTGCCACCGCTTATTCCATTGCACGTTGTAAAATTTTCTCTGAACTATAATTGCAGATTTTCAACCAAAACAACAAATTATACTTTGTCCAGAATCATACTATTAAGTACACTTTATTTACCTGGTGTTTCCTCTTGAAAGTAAAGCTTTGCTATTTCAGCTTTTGTTTGCTTCAATTTTTCGCTCAAATAATTGTTTATCGAAGCCTGTACTAAAATGTTGACACTGATGCAACCGAGCAGAAGCTGGAGTAACAAGAATTTAACGAAGATTTCAGATTTCATTTCGCGTATCGAGAAACGGATTAATATAAACATCGTGGATACCAGACTTACTAGAATCGTTAAGGATACCATGATCGGTGCTTGGATACCGGTTCATCCGTCCACGACGAAACCTACTGATCCGATTGAATCTAAACGGTGATTATAGGTCATCGATTACTTCGGTATACAAACAAATGTGTATGTATCGAACGTAAACAAGTAATGAATATTTACTAAATTCGAATTGTTCGAACTAGGAAGCAAAACAAAACAATAGTAAATGATTAATTTGTAACTATTAATATTTTAAGGAAATATTATATATGTAACTTTTATATATTCCAATTCATTTCTAGTATTATAAAATTCCTTCATAATCCCAATCTATACACGAGTGCCTACAATAAGAACAAAATACTTTATCATCAATTTTACGATACTGACGGTTCAAAGTAGATCATCGATCCAAGGATTGAAATATTGTTTATTAAATATGTACCGTTATGTTTTGAGAGTAAATTTTGGTATTTGCAATCCATATTTTGCATATTTTATTCAAATGATTAGTACTTGATAAATAATAATCGGTTCGTTGCATTGATGTGCTATTATAAAGCTTAGATAACGTCATCTAGTGTTGCAGTCGCGCGACAGCTACAAACGTTACCGTGAAAGGGAAGCGAAATTTCGTGACTTTTCCTCATTCGGCATGAATCCATGTTATCGGGTACGTGCGCTCAATTCTTGCGTGCGCGCGCATTTTGTCACTTAAGATTTAAATAGGATGGCCCGGAAATCGGACCCCTATATACAAACCAAGTAACCTCATGAGGCCCACTGGCCCAATATGATGCGAACTACGGTCATCGATCGAAACAAATTACAAGAGACGAATCTTCCCATTTTCGAGCCGATCTTCGATCGCACGTCACGCGCATCAGATGGCGCGAGGAGGCTAGATCGAGTCCGGTCGCATTAGTGTTTCCATTGGCCGAAAATGACTGACGATCACTGCACGGATTGGCCCGTGGATCGCGATCGAGAGATTTCCGCGAATCCTGACCAGGTCCTGCGCACCTAGGAGCGGCGCACAGGGGCTGGCACGTAAAGCAATCGGTGCCGGTACGTCGAGGCTCGTGCGGTGCACAGCAGTTTCGGGCCATTGTCATCGTCTTTGACGGGAAAGCGGGGAACGTTCTCTCGCGAAACAGATCGCGCGTATGCACGTATCGCACGATAATACGTGCACCCGACAGGAGAATTGCGTGCCAGTGTGCGCGGGTGCGTGTTCGATCGGTGCGTGTATGCGAGGGCAACCGCGTGCGGGCGGTTCCCACACGTCCGTGCAACAAGTGTCACTACACGGGAGCGCGGTCGAACAAAACCGTCTGTTTCAAGGAAAAATAATAGAGACGCCGTGCATGGTGCTCTGTTCTTTCCCCAGCGGACAGAGAGAGGACCACCGGCGAGGATGGGCTGCGCGGTGAGCACCACCGGCGAGAAAGAAGCTGCGGAAAGGTCGAAGAAGATCGACAAGGATCTCAGAGCCGATGGCGAGCGGGCAGCCAGCGAGGTCAAGCTCCTCCTGCTCGGTAATTTCTTCTCGTCTTGTTTCTCCTTCAATACGATTTCTCTCTGGAAAAATCGTTGTTCCATTGTCATTCCTTTGCCACTTTCCTCACGATGTTGAATGTTAAATGTCCTCTTCCTTGATGTTGCGGTTTTCATCGTACGAGTGGATCGTATCGTACTGGGCGGCTTCGGCTGCTAAGGGAAACGTATTTTTTTCCGTTTGTTTTCGCGCGTTTGATATTCTCACGGAACATTTTGGACGAATTTTATTTTAAATGCTGTTCCTCTTGCCTCGCATCAATCGTCGTGATTTAATCAATTATTGGTTTTGCGCAATCGCGGAAGTAGAGCGCGGGTGATTTTCCGAAAACTTGAATCATCGTTTTCACGTGATTCATTTAGATAATGCGTTGGATTTCTTCATTCGATCACACCTGTGTGCGCGCTTTTCTATGATTTTAATTTGTATATGTTGCCGCTCGTAGATAGAAAAAACGGTACGCTATGCTAATATAAGAATATATTTACGTTTTATTACAAGATTTAGACGAAGTTTTTTTTTATTTCAAGGAGCGGGAGAATCTGGGAAATCTACAATAGTGAAACAAATGAAAATTATACACGAAACTGGCTATAGCACAGAAGAATGTGAACAATATAAACCTGTGGTATATAGTAACATGATTCAAAGTCTAATGACAATAATTAGAGCTATGGGACAACTTAGAATTGATTTTGCAGACCCCAATAAAGCGGTATACATATATTATTGTTGAAATAAAATGTTCTGTGTTTTATTAGCTTTTATTATATTCTATAAGTTATATTACATTTCATTGGTGTTAGCAAGATCTAATTGTTTTGTAGGACATAGCACGCCAATTCTTTACCCTAGCTTCTGCAGCAGAGGAGGGTGAGCTAACTGGGGAACTGGTGCTATTAATGAAACGATTATGGCAGGATGCAGGAGTACAGCTCTGTTTCACCCGTAGTAGGGAATACCAGCTCAATGACTCGGCTGCGTACTACCTCAATGCTTTAGACCGCATAGCACAACTTAATTATATTCCTACGCAACAGGATGTTCTCAGAACACGTGTAAAAACGACAGGAATAGTAGAAACACACTTTTCTTTTAAAGGTTTACATTTCAAGTAAGTTACTGTTAAAATATGTCTGCAAATTTTTTATCATACACAATTGCTAAGATTTATTTTTCTCTTTTATTAGAATGTTTGATGTTGGAGGTCAACGATCTGAGAGAAAAAAGTGGATACACTGCTTCGAAGGTGTTACTGCTATTATCTTTTGTGTCGCACTAAGTGGCTATGACTTGGTTCTGGCAGAAGACGAAGAAATGAACAGAATGATAGAATCAATGAAATTATTTGATTCTATCTGCAATAGTAAATGGTTTGTCGAAACATCAATCATTTTATTCTTAAACAAAAAAGATCTTTTTGAAGAGAAGATCACAAGGAGTCCATTGACTATTTGTTTCCCAGAATATAAAGGTGCGAATACATACGAAGAATGTGCTTCTTATATTCAAATGAAATTCGAAAATTTAAATAAAAGGAAAGATCAGAAACAAATTTACACACATTTCACGTGCGCCACTGACACGTCTAACATACAATTTGTGTTCGATGCGGTAACCGATGTCATTATCAAAAATAACTTGAGCAATTGCGGCTTATTAAGTTAAATATTTCAATGAATTCGCTACTGAATGTAAAAGAATAGATTGATATCTAAGGTTTATGACCTATGTGAAAGCATAAAAGATACACGTGAGACTGAACAATAATTGTTAGAAGCAGAAATGTTCTGTGTCTACTAACATGTATGCCAATCGCGCAATGTTTTCACTTTGGCATCCTATTGATGTTTACAATATTTTCGTTTAGTATTACATAATGATTTACTAGATCCTATACTTCTCAATTAAATATTTTGTTCTATGTAAAACTTCATGACATTTTATTGCAATAGGCTAGTTCTTAACTTATTGGTCTGTTTTAAACAGTAATTGATATCAAACTGAAATGATAAAACATTCAAGAATTGCAAAATTTATATTTAGCATTTTTAAAAATGAAAGCAGATACTATTTGCAAATGAAAAGATACTTGGTTTCTGCTAATTGTATTTAGTATATTAATCAGAAACTAGTTAGCTATTAATTTAGTAATATCTTTTTGTATATAATTTATTTGCTAAAAGGACTATGTCTTTGTTAAGTGGAAATATATTTCCATGGTCGTACTCGAAGCCATTCATTTCTCTCGCAAATGTTCATATTTTGATGACAGACACGGTTCTCTGTGTTTGCAGTATACATACAGACAAATTAAATTTCATAAAAATTTTTATAAAACCTTTTTATACGTATTATTAGATAATGTTTAAAGGGCTGTCATTATTGCTCTACCTGCCAAACGAATGACAATGCTAGAATTAGTTACAGATTTAAAGATCAGTCTCATTATACTATTGAGATAAATAAACAAACATTTTTATAAGAGTTAATATTTTTTTACATTCCTATGCTTCGTGTTATTGTGAAATGTATGTAAAACTCTTTCATTAATTGGTTGTAAAGTTCGGAATTTAGATAAATTTTGGAAAAGAGCAATAAGATGACTATTATACGTATCTGATGTATTTACAAGACATTTTTTTACTAAAGCCATTTCTATTTACATTCTTCTTCAAATTGAATACATAATTCAATTACAAACATTTTCAAAATCATGTATTTTCAGTGTTCTCTTAAAATTGAATATTTTGCGTGCCTTGTAACATAATCTCTTTGCAAAATTGTATGTTTCCTTTTAAAAAAGGAACGTTTCATCAAAAATAACGCGCGTATCACGTACTTATGTCAAATCTTGCAAAGTAATTAAGAATGCTTTCTTCGTTGTGTAAACATAGAATCTCATTTTACTTCTATCTTGTATCGATTTTTATATGTATATGTACAATAATACAATACATGAAGCTACAAAATAAATATAGTAATGCTTTTGTTCTTTCTAACAGCGTTTTGAATTGGAAGTTTATTGATTAATGTCTTTATGCTACCATAACAATCTCTTATATTTGCTATTACTCATTGTATTACTATTAACTTAAAAGAACATTGATTGGTCAACGATTGTATATATTTTATACATACAATACATATATGAAAATTATTAGATCGTCCCATGAGTTCATGCTACGGATGTCTTCATATTCTTCGCGTCGTATTTTGTAAACATGAAGCGATAAGCAGCCAGAGTAACTAAGTTTAGTCTAGAAAAGGCATTCATTTTTGTCGTCATATATTGTACAAGTCCTGAAAAACAAATAGTCGTTGCAAATAATATTTTTACCGTTTACGAAAAACGTGTTCTATCAACTCGTACATGCAGAAAGTGGTTTGATCGATTTCAAGAAGGAAATTTTAATCTAAAAGATCAGGTACGCTCCGGACATCCACTCGAGGTAGACAAGGATAGAATTGGTAATATGATAAATGAGACAAGGAGGGAATGGTGTTAAAGCTAGAAGTGTGACTGTTGCACCAGCTCACAAAACGAAATCACCTTGATATGCGGCAATGTGTATATCGTTGCTTGCATGCAATGAAAAAGAGTACTTTTTGAAACGTATAGTAACTGAGGATGAAAAATTGATTTTGTATAATAATCACCAAAGAAAATGAAATTGAATCAGAAGGGAAGATCCATCAATGAGTTGCAAAAACAGGTTTACAGCCTCACAAAGTTCTCCTCTCTGGGATTGTACAGGGAAAAATCAAAGAATTTTGTTCTTGAAGTTGCTTCCGAGCAATTAATGCCGGCGTGTATTGCGTTTAACTTAACAAATTAAAAGAAAAAATAACAGAAAAACATCCAAGACTTTCAAATCGGAACGATGTGATTTTTCACTGTGTCAACCCAAGATCTCTTGTGGCACAAAATGAACAAAGAAAATCACATGAATTCGGTTGAGTAATTTCACTACATTTATCACATTCTTCGGACATTGTATTATCGGATTACCACTTGTTTTGTTCAGTACAATATTTTTTAGCAACAAAAAATTCAATAATATAAACTTCGGAAAAAAACAGTCTTAAACAATACTTCAATGAAAAACAGTTGAAATTTTATGACTATAAAATTAGTTTACTAGTGTGATGTCTGCCGAAAAAGTTAGTAGCTCGTGGAACGAGGATGATTACATTTCTTCATAATATTTAAAGGTATATTTAAAATATTATTCTAAATAGTAGGGCAATAAGCGGCACGAATGTATGGGACGACCTAATATTTTATAAGAATACTGTTATTTGAGTATTATTTTTCCTTATTATTATAACCAGTAGTAAACTAAGTAATAAACTTAACCATCGATTTTGTCTTCTGTATTTTTTTTTTTTTTAGAAAAATTTAATAAGACGCAACAAGAAACAGACGTAGTCAGTAAACAGTGTTAACGTCAATCGTAAATAAATTAACCTATCATGGAAATATAACTGTTTTGTGGCTCATTTGTTCAGAATGTAGGATACAACAATAATAGTCACTTTCTAATATTTCACCACTATAAATTTTTCAGAACGGTATATTCATATGATATTTTTAACAGCATAGAATTCGTTAACATAATTATTATTTCATTACTTATAACGATTATTAAGAAGCCTTCAAACTACATGCACTTCTAAATTGTATATTTACTATGATATTTGATAATCAAATCTTTGAGGTATTTGACAAACTCAATTATATGTAGTGTATTAATATAGGAAAGTGCATGACAGGAAGCATAAATTTTCAGAATGCACGGAAACAGAATCTGACTAATCACAGAATAGACTTGAGGTTTATGGTAAGCTACATAGCTGTACAACATTACTTGGAAGCGATCTATTTCACTTATAATTTCTATCAACATTCATAAATAATTAGCTACACAATGACGCCTAATGATTCGACTCATATCGGAATGATTTATATCGTTATTTAATGCGGATTTCTAGCTGGAATAGGTGGTCCGCCTGATGTTCTTGCCGGTATTGGTGGTGGAACGTTCGACGCAGGTAAACTAGGTGGAGGATGTTGAGGTGGAGGCGGAGCTTGTCTTTGCGGCAAAGGAGGCGGTTTAGAGTTAGGTGGTCTACTAGATGACTCTTGCGAAGTATCTATACGAGGTAATGGCGGTGGTGGACGGTTTGGTATGGGATAATTAGGAGATCCATCCATTATCTCCTCATAAATTGCAGATTCTGGAGACAGCCTTTCACTTTGTTCGGACTCTACCCTTTCTCTAGGTAACGACATCGGAAATTGATTCGGCAATACGCTGAATACACCAGCTCGTGGTCCTTGTTTTCGATCTTGTAGAGGGCTTTTAGGTGGCTGAGATGGCCGACCTGGTGGAGCTGGTCTAGGTGGTGGAACTACTCCGTTTGGACTCCCTCTGCTAGGTGAAGATCGTTCCGTTATCTCTAATTGCTCTAATCTCTGCATAGGACTCCTCATTGGAGAGTTTGCAGTAAATTGCGCAACAGTAGTGTTGCTACAAAGTTCTATTTCTTTTTCAATAAGTTGTACCCAGTTGGGAGACTTCAAAGATAACTTCAAGGTTTGACCACAGACTTGGGTCATGCCTTTTCTTGCTGCTGACAAAGCACACTGTCCATCTCTGAATGTCACCCAAATTGTTTCACCGACAAATCTGACAAGAATCACCTCGCCGATATGAGACAAATCTTGTAATAGAGCAATCATGAAATTTTCGTCAAACACACTATCCATGTCGTCAGATTCTTCCACTGCCTTTACTACTATAGTACCATCCGGTGGTCCTAAATCTTGAATGACTTCTCTAAATACATGCTCCCGTTTTTCGGGTTCAACACAATGAATGTCTATATCAATGATCGCAATGACTGGTCGATGATCGCTTTGCTTTAATTCTACTCTACCGTAATGAATTAATTTTCCTGGATTCCAGTCTGTCGGCGAATCTAAAACGATGATACGTAGATACATTCAGTGCATTCGAAGATTAAAAAGAAAATAAGATTATTTATAGTTGACTAACCGATATCAGGTACTTGTTTTCTACGTTTCCATAAAACTCTATCTGTCCATGCAGGCTGACGACATTTTTCACTGGTGTCATAATCATCGGAAAAAAGGTCATACTTGTATGTTGGCGCGAATGTAATAGGACCTTCTAAGAAATTTTTGAAAACATTTCCCTGATCTTGTTGGACCTAAATATAAAATATATAGAGACAATTTTCTAACATATACATTGTAATTTATACGAAGTATTCATTTTATATATATAATACTTACCCTTAATTGATCATGTTGCAATATCTGATCAAATTCATTCCTTTTGATCATTTCTTTCATTTCATCTTTATCCATATCAACTCTATAATTAAAATCTCCACACCAAAATACATAATCATGAGTGTTCAATGTTCTTCCCATAGGAAAGGTAATTTTCCGTGTAATTTCCGCGTAATCTGCATTACGCTCGTTAACTTGAGACTGTCCAGCAGCAAAATGCGCGCAAACGAAACAGAAAGATGTAGAATATAATACACATCTAATAGCTGCAGCCCCTTTGTTACCTGTTGCACCTCCTAATCCAGTTTTTACACAATCTACAGCTACATCCCTTAAGTAAGGTGCATGCATAGGTCGTATGAATAAATAAAGACAAACACCGACTAATTGTTGGTATGTGACCAGAACGTATTCAGTGTCTCGGGAAAGTACTTTTTGCAGTTCTTCCGCCCAAGCTTTTGCATTATCAGTACTAGCAGCCATTATATTACTAGCATTTAAATCAACAATTTCTTCAAATCCTATCGCAAATATATCTACAGGAACATTGTCATATTCAACTGATATTAGAGCTATAATGAAAAATATGATGTTGTATAAAATTCACTTAAATAGTACTGAAAATATAAACGTTTATATTATACTTACATGGTGCTTTACGTGGAGCATCAAGTAACCAGTCAGAAAGGCCGACATCTTTGTATACTACATTTCGGAAATGTTTTCCTCCATTAACATTGTAAGTACCAACGCTTACTCTAAGATTCATTGGAGTTACATACTCGTTATATCTTTTGCACATTTCTCTCAGAACACTTGGTGGAGCATGTAGCATATTAGAAGGCAAAAGTAATCGAGCTCTGTCTGCTAGTTCTGTGTTTAAAGTTGATCCCAATAACAAGATATCAATAGCTTCTTGCTTACTGGAGTCCAATAAATTATTTTGTATTGTTCTAGCTGCAGATCTCGCGCCATCCATTAATTTCGAACTTCCTTGAATCGCTCCAGTACCAGCATATATTTTACTTACTTCATTACCATTGTTGATCCACATTTGTCTAAACACTTCCTCAAACCTTGAGACCATCTGCTGCTTCTCAAGTAGCTTTAACAATCCAAGTTGTTTACCAAGTATTTCCAATGCAAAGAATGTTTGTACGCAATTTGTTCTATCTAAGCAATCAAGGCAATTTGTTCTAATAGTTCCCGTTTGTTCCAAAATAACGGTATTATTAGCAGCGTAAAATAATGAAAAGGAATCTAAATATTTTTCTACTTTTGCTTTTAATTTTGAAAGATTCTTCATATTTCCACCCCTACATTCTTGATGGTAGTCAAACAGAATGTGAGGCACATCTGTATGTTTTGACATACTATGATGAGTTTGAAATAACTGACTCAGCATTGCTTCACCTTCTTTACTACCAATAACACTAGAGCCAAGGAGATTGACAATTACTTGCTGTCCATATCTTTGTTTGATCATGTTTAAATGTCTATCAAAAGCTGGCCCAGAAGCCTCAAAACCGCGAGATATTTTGACTTTGTGAGAGCCGACTTGAATGCCAGGTTGTTCCCAGAATAAAGAAACTGAACCTCTAGTTTGAACATAGGAAGTAACTTCATTATCTAAATATATCACTTGTTCTGTTTCTACAAAATTTGCTACATGGCCATCATCGTTGGTTCCTCTGACATTGAATCTAGAAAAAGAACAGAAGCAGAATATTGTATAGTATAATAGTGTAATAAAATCTTCTATTTTTTAATCCAATCCAATTTTTATATCAAATTCAGTTCTGTTTTTTGAATGACTCATGAGAATTTATCATATGAAATTACATTACTCCCACAAAGTGGACTGATAATAAATATACAATAAACATAACATGATTATTTAGAACCATTAAATAGGTATAATTAGACAAAATTAAATTTATAATTAAGACAAAAGTTAAAACAAAGTTATAATTAAGATAAAAAATAAATTATGTATTTTGAAATGAGTTAAAAGTACCTGGTGCCTGCACGTTCGCAACTTAATCTGGATATAAGGAGAGCACGAGCTTGTCTGTGACCAACATATACAGTTCGAATTTCTACACTACCACACATAGCTTTAAGTAACCAGTAACTTGTATCCACACCATACCTTAATAAATGGATGTGTAACATTCGATTCCTATATGTTTGATAAAAAATGTTACAATATCTGGTTTTATTTCACTTCAAGTGTTATTGCATAATAATACAAACCAGAAAAATCTGTTGTCGGTTGTTGTGGATTTATATCGTCTCTGTGCACTGAGAGTGATATCAAGACGTTCTTGATGCCCAGCAGACCAAGAAAAATAGAATGTACCCGAGTTAAGAACCTTTCTAACTTCAGATACCCGATCTTCATTGCCTTGTGTGTAATGGAGGGGTACAAAATGTGTCTGTGTAATTCTGAATACTTCTGATTCTCCTATCTTGCCAACAGAAAAACATCCAGTAACAACAACAAGGTACAATAATGTATTCTCTCCAGCATTTAATTGTAAAACACCTAAGCATCCATGTGCATCTAATAATTTTGTGTATTTTCCCTTTAATGTTTCAGTTTCTTCAGCAGCTGCAAAGTAACATTTAGAGTATATAGCCAATAGTAAGAAACAAATTTTTACAATTATACGAAACAATTTCCAATAAATGATTGACGGTAACATTTGACAGATACCGGTTCGTGTATTTTAAAGGAAAAATCGAAGATTCAAGTATATTTAAAAAAAAAATTGTTATTAACAATCGTGAAACACTTACAGAGTACAGCGACGGCTTGTGACTCGAAGAGGACAGTTTCCTTTCGATTTCGTTGTTCTAGTATGAGAGAATGAGGACTAGGTGGCTTTAACTTTTCGTAGACGCGAAACCCTTTGCCCATCGCCATTGTTGCGCTAATGTCTTCGAAGGTTTCGGGGATAAAGGTACACTCTGACGGGATATGACAGCCTGTCTGTCATACGGAGCAGCGTGATCACCCTATTTGTACAGTGTTTCCTCTCTGTTAATAGAACACTTCGTCGAATACTGACAGTAATACACTTTTGTCTAGCAGCTTGCAGAGGGGAGCAGCGCTCTTCTCGCTGATCCGTCGACACTTCGATATTTTCGCGATATATGCATCGCGATTCCACGGAGTCTACCCAAAGGTCTGCTTGCTAACCGTAACAATCAATCGAACGCGCCATTTTGAAATTTTAAAAAGTCGAACGTACAACGATCTCGCGCCACAAATCTTCACGAGATCTTAACAAAAAACGGACATTTAAAACCAAAATTGTCACGATATGGATAATTTTGTCGGTTAAGCCGTGCTAAAACCTTTCATTATATTGATATCTTTGAAACTGAGAGATGATAGAAATTACGATGGTATTATAATTATCATTTGTATCGTTAGTACCTTTTTTATTGTTTTTATTTGATAAATATGCTCAACATTACTATAATCAAACAAACTTTTGTTTTTAGATACTTTCCTGCAAAAGTAATTTAAAATTGAGTGAAATTATACAAGGAATAGAAAATTTGATGCACGCGGTGAAAGTGCATACAACTTTGCTGAACATGAAATCATAACGTGAGTGATAAATATATCTATTCAAAAATAGCGTTATGAATCGTATACATTTCATATTTCTTAAATAATTACTCAAAGCATTTTGTATATTTCGTATGTCGTACAAATGATCGAACTGATAAATCGATATTCGCCATATTTAAATTGTAACTCGCATCAGTTGAACATTCCACACCGCGAAGTATACCGACCTGTTCGTCAAGGTTTATTTTATTTTAAATATCATATCGCATTATTATCTATTTGTTAAATGTTTAGTAAAAAAAATAGTATAGTGTTGTATTAATGTCGATATTCACTAAAAGGAACAATTCATAATTAATATTCTAAAATGTAATTTTATCATATTACATTATTGTACATATTAGTATACAAATCATTCCAAGATAAAAAATTATATGCAATAATAGTATATTAATGTACATAAAACATTTTTTCGTGACTAACAAACAAAAGTATACAGAACAGATATTTAATGAACACCAAACGATTTTTAACGATTAAGAGATTAAATAATGAAAAACACTTTTGATTGAGATATTTTAAAAAATTGTATGGTTCTTTTTTCTCTAAAATTTGTAGTTGCGTCACAATGACATTATTTCTAAAAAAATGCGATTTTTGTGATAAAGTTTATTTTTTTAGCGACACAATAGTTGTTACATTCATTTTCGCACAATGGCCAGTACTCGTAACAGAATTCTTCGAAAAATGGTCATCATTTCCTTGCAGAATATCATCTCTATCCTAGCATTTCATGTTTAAATAGTTTACAATGAATTTATGTTCGATTATGGCTATGTTCGTCGCGGATGTCTTTGATCGTTGCATACATCTTACATTCTAATTATAAACAACGTCACATCCTTTTATATTACCACAGTATTTACACGGCGAGAGGTACCATTCATTGGCACCTAATTATTCGTTAGGCTAACTGCTTTCTTTTTCTTTTCCTTCTAAGTCGGTCATTGGTAGTAAAACGTATCTTAAATAGTAGCAATACTTGACAGAAAAAATGTTGGAGAGTCCATCAAACAATTATATTCATATTCAAATTCGTTTGACAATACGCCTTACTAACGTATTTATGTGATTCACATTGTTAATGCATCTTCTGGCAGACTACAAGATAAGCATCGATAAAAATAGTCCCTAAATAGTCAATTTCGAAGAAAGCGCTGCAACGTATGATATCTCTGGAAATACTCTTAGACTAGGAAATTAATATACACTCTATAGAAAATGTTAACAATCAGTCGATACAATTAATACTTTCCTACAATTCCTCTCTTTCCAGTGCTCACTTCTCTTCATACACCTATGGAATTCTTCATTATGTACGATTACATAACTCAGCATACTGAATCTTATTTTAGAACATTGGAATTTCCGTTCTTCTCTCTGCAAATATCACTTATAACAGAAATAGAAAAATTCTTATTAAATACTATAATGTAAAGAAAAAGAATTTAATAAGGGGAGAATATTATTTTTTCAGCTAAAGTTATTCATGCCTCTAAGAGATTTTTGTTTCCAATAGTCGCTCGTTGAACCTCTTCGGGTTTCCTTTTTTATCCTCTTATACTTTGTTAACCGAAACGATTCCGAACTTTTCTTAATGGCGAATAACCAACTAACACGTACTATATAGAAAATATTACTTCTTAGAATATATGGGTAGTCGTTTCAAAAACTAAACTATAGTTGTTCTATAAGTTTGGCCCGACTGTAAGAGAGATTGTAGTGATTGTAGAACACAATTCATGTTCTGTTAGTGCTTACACCTCGAGGAAGTCCTTTAGTAAAGTAACGCGACGCTTCTCGGCAATGTCCATTTGATTTTCTAAATCTCCGCGATCCGTCGTTTCCGCTCGTTCTATTTTCCAAGAGAGATTTTCTATTTCCGCTTCCAACTGGGCTTGTTGATATTCAAACTTAAAAATAAATGTGATTCGTTATTTCTAATTGACGAGAGTTCTTTGTTACTTAAATAAAATTTTACCAATTCTTTGCGCGGTCCGGGTTCCATATAATAAGCGTATGGATAAGTGTACTCTAAAGTATAACGACATCGTGCCAAAAGTGACGCAGCCTCATATAAATGCTGCCAGTCAATCCATGTTCCGCTGGCGTTCATCACTTTCTTATTTATTCGCATTTTTATACCTTCCAGAGTTTGTTCTTCCAATTTTAACGATTTACTATGATTCTCCCACTGAAAAAAAGTTTCAATGAATTTGAGTACAACATATATTCATACCTTATAATGAAATGAATTTCAAATTAAACAAATTACCCTCTCATAATAATGTAGATATTTCTTAAGAGCTTCTCGAGCTTGGGCATGAACACTCTCATGAGCAATGTTGGGATTTTCCTTGTAACGTGAACACTCATAATATTCAATTCCATGCGTTTTCCAATCTCCAAGGCACATCCAACAAAAATCATGCTTACAATTGTAACATTGCATGTGATTGCAGCCACCATTTTTTTCTATGCAAATGTGACATTTTGGACACTGTGAAAATACAAATTCATTTGTTACTAAATCCTAGTAGATATATTACAAATGTATGGATTTGAAGTACTAACGTCTTTGGTGTGGGCACTAATATAATTAGCTGTCTCTGAATCATCCATACATTTTGTCAGCCACTTCTTAATTGTATTGCAGTCAGTGGGTGCGTGGTAATCCATACCACATCGGAAGCTACAGTTGTATAATTTTTAGTTAAGATATGATAAAATTCTATGTGCGGATAAATTTTGAATGCATACCAGAATACAGTTTTACAGGTTGTACATATAACTCTTTTTGCCAGTTGTTCCTTCGAACGTACAACTATTTGGCAGTTGGGGCCCGGACAGAATCTTAGTTGTGGATGAGATTTCACATAATCACAGAAAGCAAATTGTTGATACTTTTCCCTCATATTAGGCTTAGTGAGTAGGGATAAAACAAAGTCTTCTGGAAGTAATACATCGCATTTCTGTGCCATGCAGCTTATTCCTAATAGATGTTAAAACAATTCTTATAAGTTTAATTTAAAATATTTAGTTACTTCTGTAATACATTAGGTTTTTTCTTTTATAAAATGTTCAACAATTCTTCATTTAATAAAACACAATTTCAAACATTAGCTGGAAAGTTATTAGGTATTGTGTGTATGTGTAAATTATCTTACCTGTAGAAATACCTTGAGTTATTTGTATTTCAAAATGCATGCACCAACAGTCTTTACAAAAAGAATGTCCACACGTTAATGTAGAAAACTTATCAGCTGGATAAATTGTAACGCAAACTGAACACACTCCACCCCTTTGACCTTTTAATCCTGGCACTGAATCCAATAGATGCATTGGTTTTATTTTTGAGTTAATTAGTAAACTGGAAGCATTGGTACGGTACTTTGTGATGATATCTTGTAATGCCCAATTATGTGCGTGTAATAAAACTTTGGCTAACGATGGTGTTATGCGAAGACTATTACTTAATACTTCTACGTTTTCATTCAAAAGTCTTTCCACTTCTTCAACTCGTAAACAATCGTATACAGCATATTCTGGATCTCTTCTGTTTTGATCAGGATCTATGTCATTATCAACTTCACCGCCCCATGGCTGAACATTATAATAGTCTTCGTAGCCTGGATCTGCACAGTCTGAATCGGAGAAATCCATTTCACTGTCATACTCTTTGCCCGACATCTGTGGTACAAAAATTCTGGTTTCATCAAATGAAAATATTTCTAACTAAACGTTTTACAAAGGTTCATTCAACATATGAAATATATATATACACACGATGTGTTAATTTTTCATAACCTCATAATCTCCACTATTTATTCAGTTGTAATAAAATACAAATATACTAGAAACAAGTAACAATGGTGGAAAAATGAAAAAATGAATTTTTATTTCACGGACAGATGCACTAGAAGATAGAAACAGAAATCTCGGTAACTGTACAAAAACGATAAATCTTTAAGATCTTTTCAGTTGATACAGTTTGTATAATTGTTTTATTAACAGTTTATACAGAAAAAAACGATGCGCTATTTGGAAATATGCGAAGAATAACGGTGCATCCACCGTGTCAAAATATTTTGCACCAAAAACGTAAACGTAGGGTCTTGATGTGATGTTTCGTAAACAATTTCATGGAATTTTTCAGAGCTGCACCGTGTTCGAAGTGTTTGTTTATTTTAATCCATCGCGTAATAATGACGACCCACCTTCAAATTCTTATTTATCAAGAAAAATGCATTGATATTTCTGTTTCGTGGGTTAGACAGAAAAATTATTAAAGGACCGTATCTCAGGCGTCTATACAGTAACCACTCCAATGCATGAATTCTATGTACAAATTCTCGTGTCAGGGGTATGATGTGAACGATGTTGTAACAGATGATTTCATTTAATCTGAAAGTAGATAAGAATGTCAAAATCACCTGATAGAAAACAGCTGAGGTCCGCAAAAGTGAATATTATTATATATAATATTAATTGTTTGAAATTCGATTTTGAATAGGATAAAGATATAGTTCAAAATTTCTTTTATATTTGTCAATCAGTTTCTAATTTATTTTCATAAGAACTTGGAACTTATTTATTAATTTTTTCCTTTCGTTATAAATTGCATTTTATCGAAACTCAAATTATCCTTGGTGTATATTATTGACAAAAAAATGATGGAATAGAACAAAAGTATGAAATCAGTATAGCAAAATGTAATTAGAATTTTTAAAAACTATAATTTTAGTTGCATACTTTCATTTGGTAAAAGACACACTTATGCAACTATAATCGAAGAATGGTTAATTTTTCATTTGCATGGAAGAATTTGTAGATAACTATCTGAATGCAACGTGAAAAAATAATTTTATAATTTTTCGACATTTCATAAATCAATATAGATATATTTCTCAGTTCAATTCGCAATAGAATTGTACTTTTACTTACTTAGTTAGATTTTTATGTTTTCCTTGAATTTTTAAAGATTGTGTAGCTAATTTATTTCATAATGTTTGCCATCTACATATATTCGACGCATTGGTGCATACTGCGTCGTGTAATTTCCCTCTCCACTGTACACTATGTAAAAGCTCGTGTTCGTGAGTTCGACTCTTGGCAGCGTGTCCAGAGTGACAGAATGTGAAGGCGTTCTCTGTCGTTCTTGAAAAATTTGAAGTCCGATTTATAGTTAGACGATTTGACAAGTTAATTGTTGTTTACTTTTAGAGGACAGAATATTGCCCACGATTCATATAACGTAGGAAAGTATTGTAATGAAGTAATGACATGTTTTGAGACGACCTTTTTTATTCGAACGTTCTTAATATGATTGCATTCAAACAGTTGAATGGATTTCAACGAAACTTTATATTTGAGTTTTACATTCTTATTTCAAGATCTGATTAAATTTTGGGCACAATCAGTTTATCAGTGCACATTGTAGTTATCAATTCTGTTACAATGCTACGAGGGTAGTCGCAGAAGTACCCGACTGGCGTATAGATGGCAGTAGTTATTTGAAAAGAATGATTAAGGGAGAAAGTACCGACTTATAAAGCTCTTAGTGAATTTGTAAACATGGAAATAATTGGTTATCGTTATTTGATACAAAACTTTCATTTGAAAGGCCTCACTCCAACCAATATCAAAGCGGAATTGATTCTACTCTAGAGAAATTTGAGAAAATTTAAAAATTTGAAAATTTAAATATTTGAAAATTTAAATATTTGAAAATTTAAATATTTGAAAATTTAAATATTTGAAAATTTAAATATTTGAAAATTTAAATATTTGAAAATTTAAATATTTGAAAATTTAAATATTTGAAAATTTAAATATTTGAAAATTTAAAAATTTGAAAATTTAAATATCGACCTCATCACGATCTGAAATACCGACCTCATAAAGTAACAGTGATCTTCGTTTGAGAAAGATAATTGTAGGTACTACATTCAACTGAACCACCGAAGTTGGTAAAGAAGAAAGTGTTACACTTCTTATTCAATTAAATTTATTATTTTTAATTTATTACTTTTCTAGGTAGAAAAGTTATTGTTTACGTTTTTCTAATCTAACAAGTAGAACGAGAAAGTAAAAATATTAAGGAATTAAGGAAAGTATATTATTATAAATCCTCTTTGTTGAATATATTACTTAGCTAAGGAAGCAGAAAATTCAGAAGATAATGAGAAAGTAACACCAATACACAAGTGTTCTTGGCGATGATTTTTTTTATCTAGAAAAATGATTAATTAAATTTCTGCTCTTTTAGAACGTCTATAATGTAGTAATACGCGGTCACGTGGCGACGATGTTTTCCTAACCTCTTCTTAATTTAAGAAGGCAAAAGTTGAATATTTACAAACGTTTAAAATTATGTCAGTGTATCACGATGAAGTAGAAATTGAAGACTTTGAGTACGACGAAGACGAAGAGATATATTACTATCCATGTCCTTGCGGTGATCAGTTTCAAATATCTAAAGCAGAATTAGTTGCTGGGGAAGAGGAAGCCACATGTCCTTCCTGCTCCTTGGTAATTAAAGTAATTTACGACAAGGAAGCGTTTGCAGCTAAACAGGAAGAGCTGATTAAAGGTGAAGAGAGAGAACTTATAGTGCAGAAGGTTTGAAACAACTTAATTTGCCTTTTGAAATAATGATACTCCACGATTGTTGCATTCACCGTTGAGATTTTTGGAATCTAATAACAAATTTAAGCAAAAGATTTTTCACGTAACACAGAAGCTTCGTCAACAGTTAAGTACATATATTAAAAGTGGATTACTAAATTTGTAACAAATACTTATTGCACCTGTCTCTATTGTAGGAAGACAAAATACGCATTTATCATGGCAGGACGTGGTAGAGGACGAGGTAAACCTACTATGTCGATCAGTACGGAACAATTAGGATTTTCAAAGGGAGAAGCCTTGCCACCACCTGTTTTACAACCTCCGCCAAAATATCCGACCTTAGAGTACAAACCGTTACCTCTAACTATTACAAATGAAATGAGTTACTTGTTGGAACTAAAAAGAGAATTCGCAGAATACATGCGGGAGTCTCCCAACAATGTTTTGCCATATGTAATTAAAAAAGATATCGAACGATATTCAGATCGTTATCAAGACTTAATAACCGACAAGAGTAGTTATGAAACTAGATACGACTGGAGTAGAATGCCAGCAGAATTGAAACCTCTGCCACGAAAACGTAAAGGGCAGACAATGAAAAAGCCTGAAAAGAAACAAAAAAATGTTGACGTTGAATCTAAACTACAAGAATTAGAGAAGAAGGAAAGTACTCAACAAAGTGATGCAGAGGAGGAAGGTAAAGAGGAAGAAGAGACGGAAGAAAAAGAAGACGAACAGATCGAAGACGAGGAGGAGGAATTGGACGAGGAAATGGACGAAGGAACAGATTATGTGAACAATTACTTCGATAATGGAGAAGGTTATGACGATGAAGACGACAACTTGGACGACGGACCTATTTATTAATGTATAATCTCGTATAAGAAGTGGAAATTCCTCTTGGTACCGGATTATCGAACTAGGATACTTACAAACTGCTAGTTGTGCACTGTATGGCAATGTATATATTTTCTCCGTTTCCTTTTTACCGAATTCTCAATCGTGTATACAGATAATAAATTATTATAGTGCTTAAACAACGACGAGATCTTACGCGCTTACGCATGGTAGTATCCACTTCCTTGATCATCCTGTGAAGAAACTTGCTATGGATTCGTAACGTGCAATCGAAGAAGGAAAAATTCATATTGGAAGAAATTAAAACAGTCCAGGGTCACAGGAAGCGTCGGCGTGTTCTTTATTACGAGTATTTCAATTTCTAATATATAATATATATATTTATATATATAATATATATATATAATAGCCATAATAATCTGCAATTATTGTAATAAATGATCTCCTCCTCTACGATGCAATCGGAGAGTAAAAACGCAACTTTTTTTGGACGAGAAGGGGATGCGCAAAAGTACCGTAGTGTCACGTAATGCTTACGTTTACGCGCGCCGGTGGTGGTTTCGAATATTATGCCATTAGTTTTCTTGTTTGCTCGTTTTGTATAATTCATAGTGTAACATCATCGTCATTGTATAGCTCCCGAAGTGTGCGCAACGAGCGCGGGTAGGGGGGCGTAAAAGAAAAAGTTACATAGTCTCGCGAAAGAAGAAGTCGGTTTCCTGAAATTTCCAGCCGCTTGCCGTATGCTTGTCTTTTTTTTTATAATTCGAGTTTGAATCGAAACAGGTGTCCGTTGTACATTCATCGTTTCCAAAACCGATCGAATAGTTTACGTTAATGTGACGGAAACGAGGTTCGTGCGCGTACACGCACGCGTTAGGTTTTCGACGCGATCTTGTTTAAACCGTGTCACGATTTGGCAGTAAATCGAGCAAGCGATCGATCTCGTGTACGGGTTGAATCGTTTTTTCGGTTTTTCGAATTTTCGGCGCGGTCCAATGCGTTCTCGTGGACGAATCACGAACCTGTGTACGTTGTGGCAAACGCATCGAGTCTGATATTTCCCGGATACCGACTTATAATATATGTACGAAAATGCGGAAATACGCGACAGAGTTTTTACACGAAATTAACACATATGTACGATCGTCGCTCCTATAGATCTCGGCCATTTTCGATCACGACCGTTTCTCCATTTTTGCGCTACTTGCTCGATTTTCGCAACTGTCGATTCGTTTTGCAGAATACGAGGAAGCTGATCCCTGACGAAATAAATCGATTAATCTTTGACATCTCGTATGAAAAATCGTGTATATCTGATTCGAGATTTTCACTGTTCAAAAGAACCGAATCTGCTCCAATCGGGTAATAGAAAACCTACGAGACGATCGTTTTGCTGCCATTCGTTGTATCAAAACGTCTCGCCGTCCCTGCGTTATCATCCAGTTTCGCTCACGAATCACCTTTATTCCGACAAAACAGCTCCTCCTCCCTTCGATCTACCCTTCCCCATCTTTCTTCGTTTATAATACCATCGTTGTTCGAACGTCAGTTCCTTTCCGCCCGCATCATTTTTTAATAATATATTATGTATAATGTATATAGATATATTTATATATATATATATATACTTTGTATATAATCGTCGTATTTTAATATAGTACGACCTATCTATGTATAAGTAGGCATAAAGACTGAGGTGAGAATACAGGCGAAACTCCGAACAATATAGTCCCTTGTATTTTTTTTTATTTATTTCTTTTTTCTCTCGCGAAAGAAAACGATATTCCGTCGATTGTCTTTCGGTTCTAAAGCGTGAAATTAAAAAGCAGTTTTAGTTTCATAGTTTTTTTCCATTTTCATCGCGTGCGCGTTTTGTTTGGATCCAAAGTTCTGTCGCAACTTTTTTTTTTATCGTGCGTAATTTTACTCCGAAGTTTCGTTTTCATTTATACGATAGAAAGAAACAATACACATGAATCGAGGAAGATTGAATTTCGAGCCTTTCGCGTACCGGGAAATCATCGATCGAAATGATTTGTTCCACGCGACCGTAATCGTCGGATGATATTTCCTGAATCATAGAAAAGGTTCCCCAAGTATTATCCGGATGTTTCCTCGTGCTTCGCAATTCCTCTGTATCTCGGATCGTCGTCGAATAGAAAACGCACGCTTCGGAACGTGGCCAGCACGTTCTCGGATCTGTCGTTTCTTAAGGCCCGTTGATCGATGGTCTTACAACTTGTCCTCGACAGAATCATAATCCAATGTGTGAGTCTACGTGAACGAGAGAAAAAAAGGCTTGGAACACGAGAAAAATGAGACAGCGGTTGAGAAAAGAAAGGAACGCTGGAAATGCATATTCCGTGCAAATTGTAAGCTAGCACCGAGGCAGAGGAAATAACAGTGTCGTGGTCTTGCCCGTAAACGATGGTTGTTCGTTCGATCGATCTTTTCCAAGCCTTTCTTCCTTATATTCCTACATCTTACGCGCGTAATTACAAAAACGTGTTTGAGCTTCGCCTAGCGATAGGTTGCTCTAGTCTCGCAAGTGACACGAACGAAATACGGAATCATAAATGGAAACTCGACGCGAGAAAGTTAAACAAAGGACGAACTCGGTTGATTTCGCTTCGGTTACTTTCCGTCTTTTTTTCTTTTTTTTCTTTGTGAAAACAGGAACAGTCTTTGAATCCGCGACGTCAAGCGATACATTTTAATAATTGTCGAAAATTCGTCGACGATTTATACGCGATTGCTTGCTCCGAGACGAAATTTATCGTAGCTCTAACCGTGGTATAACGTTCTGGAAATCACAGGAGAAAACAGCTTCTAAATTCGGATCGGGCAGTGTAAGCTTCTGCGAGGTGCTTCTCCGACGCGGAAAGCGTTTTCCGCTTCTAATTTGTTGCTTACACCAAGCTGTTCTCGAGTTTTCCCTCGTCGCATATGCTCCTCTCTCTCTCTCTCTCTCTCTCTTTCTCTCTCTCTTTCTCTCTCCCTTTCACTCACTCACTCTCTCTCCCTCTTTGTCGTTCGTTCAACAAGAGACAAAAGAAGGATAATCGTTCGAACGATGAAATTCGTCGAATCGGTGGCGCGCATGGTTTCCATAACCGTGTGGCAACAATCAAATATACATCGTATTATAATTATCACAACGACGCAATTATAATAATCATCGTAGTAACAGCGCGACGGTAATAGTTCGTGCGTCAGACGTCTACTCGTGGGAATAATCAAATGAGCGATCGTTGAACGATCAAACATGCCACGCCACTGTTCCGAGTGAATCGCTCGAAATAATCTATGAAACTTTCGCAACAATGTTTTCTTCGTTGCTTTTCAATGCTTCGATCAACTCGTACCTCGAGTTGCACGGGTCACTACATGGAATGCAATAATTCAACACTTATCACAATAAACCGCGTTTACCATGCGGCGGTGGTAAGCGCATTAAAAACAGCCTACGATATCCGATACGTTTTCGGTAAACTAAAAACCACTCTATACTCGGGGTGGGAAATATCGGCTGTTCGAGGTCACTGGCCCCCTCCACTGCCAAGTGTAGCGTCTGCCAGTAGGCGGAGCGAGCTGCGAATAGGGCGTGGCCGGTCGGTATGGTGGGGATGACCGCTCGATCCCCTCGAACGGCCTATGTTTTCTGTCCCCGAGCACAGTTCGATCGTCTTCCAGGCAAGAACCGCGAAATTGAACATCGAAGCAACGGCGGATCTTAATTTTCTAACGTACTCGTAAACGATGCAAGTATCCCGGAACAAAGATAGAACAAGTTCAATCAATACCGTTGAAACGTTTGCTCAGGCATCGGGTGGTAACGTTCGATGCTTTCGAGAAATGATCACCAATTGCCTGTTCGGTGATCCGCCACCGCGTCGAAGAATCTAACGATATAAAATATAACACCGAATTGAAACTATAGATCCCTCGAATCGATTTACACCTTCCTTACCAGTAACATGCTTCCGACGCAACCACGCGAATCAAACAGATCGGTGTAAGCAGAGATCTATCGTCGCGTTTCTAAACGCAATCGAGGGCCGGGGAAGGGAGACTCGAGGAAAGGAGTAGGAAGAGAGTTAAAAAATTAAGAAAGCTCGGGATGCAGCCGGTCCTCTCTGATCGTAAGAATCAACCTCGAACTCTCTGTAACGGTAGTGCGATCGATGTCGATGACGAACTTTAGTCCCTCTCTCTTTCTTTCTTGCCCTCCGTGTCGTCGAGATTCGTCGCGATCGTCTCTTGTACCGTGTAAAACGAGAGGATAGGCCGCACGATTAAAAATTTCGAGCACAACGACGGAACAAGGGTTACAGCCGATTATAGAAATACAGTGAACTCCCAAGTCGAATAAGATAAAAATCTGTGAAAACAGGAACGTAGTCTTAGGCGAAGGCGTTGGTTCTTGTGTGTCTCCCTGTATTCACAAAAATTAAACGAATCTCTACGTTACAAATATTTCAGTTCTCGATTTTATTATTCTGCACACATTTTTCACCGCGTGGGAAAAACGAGAGAGACAAAACAGGACGATTCGATAGTTCCCGGAATGGGTCGGTCGATTGGACAGAAACAAAATTTGATGTAATTTTTCCTCGTCGCGATCGATGTAAAAGATACATCTTTCCATATTTCTTTCCGTTCGCGCACTTGAACGAAGGAGTTCGCTATATTTCGTTCGTTGGCTAGGCACGTGTAAACGTATGATATAACGAGTAAAGAATCTTCGAGGAGCTCGCGCCGGGCCTTGAGGAATTTTAACACAGTTTCGATTCTCGTGGCTCGCGCAATCCGTGAGCTCTGTTCTTTCGTTCGGAGGAACGGCGTCATCGTCACCGATCGACTATCCCACGGACAAGCTGAAAAAGAAAACGGAAATTAGCCAGAATCTTTCGCGTCGACATCCTGAATTCTCTCTACAGTTTTAGTTTTTCATGGAGTCCCTTGTCAGTCGTTCGCTTCTGTATTTCGTATTTTTGCTTTTTTTGTCGTTTTTTTTTTCTTCATTTTTATCCCCTTAGCGGTTTGTTCTTTATCATTAGAGTTATCGTTATCATTAATCATTATCGTTATACTGCTTCACTACGGTTGGTTGACTCTTGGACGTGGATCTGGATGGAGTGTGGTGTACCGGTGTGTACCAAAATGCGCGTGAAAGAGAGAAAAGCTCCGTCGGTCGATTTTGTCTGTTCTCTACTTTCCCTTCCTCCTCTTCCATCGTCCTCGAATCGAGAACAATGGGCCCCCCGTGTCCAAAGTCTTTCACCTCTGTCTTGTCGATAAAGGAAAAAGATGCGTCTTTGCGTTCGTCGTTCTCTCCTCTCGCTACTTTCTTGCGTTCAATCGTTTCCGTCTCGTTCTCGTTTAGTCGTTCCGCGCCCGTGTATCGTGCGCGTGCGCGGTAGATCGGCGCAGTCCGTGCGGTGGACGTTTAAACGCGACCGCGGGATTTCCGCACACGGCGCGTGCCACGCATACCAACCTTCGACCCCACGAGTGGGTCGAAGAAGGGAAAATGCGTTACCACCCATGCTCCCTTTCCATCGACGTCCGATTTTAATACGTAACGGGTCCAACGACGACAGGACGATCCTTTCTTACTTTTCCTTCTCGTATCTTTCTCGCACGAATGAGGTTCTCGCATAAGAAATCAGAGACGGAATGTAGCGTGCAACGGGAAGGTAGGCGTCCACCCTTCCTTCTTTTCTCGGTCCCCGTAACGATTCCCCCCCCCCCCCCCCCCCCCCGTAAGCTTCGTCTCTTCGATGTCGTCATCGACTAGCACCAGTTCCCGTCGTTGGTCTCGACGCGCGAAACGCGCGGGATATTTGAATCCCGCTGGTCTCGCACGGGGTTCGATCGAGCCGAGGTGAGAAATCGTCCCGAGAAGTTGCGTCGCGCGCGAAAAACAAACACTACGCCTCGCTACAGTGAATCGTTCCGCTTGCTGGTGAGTTTTGTTGGTTACCGGGGAGTTTCTCGCTAGACGACCGTGTTCGAGAGACGCCGGAGAGGATGATCGGACGATGATCGAAAGAATACGAACTGAAAGAGTCCGGTCGTGTGTACCGTGTGAACGAGAAGCGATCGTTTCCTCGGAAATTAATAGGAACTGGAGGAGTGAGAATTGCCGAATCTTCCGAATCTCTTTTCTTTTGCGATTGTGCAAGAATAATTGTTCGCGACGATTCCTCTGGAGTTTCTCTCGCAACGGTCGACGATTCTCATCGAAAATGGAATGGATTATCGATTATCCGTACCGGCAAACGCGGACAGAGAGAGGATACGCTCTGTGTTCGAAAGTAACTAATTCCTTCTCGCGGTATCCTCGACAATTCAACAGACCCGCTCTCGTTACCCTATTCGTCCACGTTACCCCGCGACGCGTTTGTCGTCCTCGGTGTTCCAACTCGTAACGATCGAGATCGACGCCGGAGATCTGCGAAACCGTCTCGATACCGCGATCACGTGATCCGCGATTGTGATACCCATTGTGTATACGTACATACGGTGTACACGTGTATAATTGTTTTCCGTAATATAGACGTTATATAAAACGCACGAAGCGGCTGAAGGCTACTTTTAATCCTTCCCCCTTTATTTATAGCGACAAAGCCGTACCTTGTTTCCTCGCGATTCGATTCGTTCACGGTATCTCATCTTTTTATCAATGGAAAAAGAATTTCGGGCTTAACTACGGCGGATCCCTCGAGATCACTTGAATATCCTAGAAACATTACTGACTCGCGTACGTTCGTCTAGGTGCGTGTCTTTCTATCGTAGGTATCGCGTGGCGTCTGTGTCCGTCGGTTTGTGGTCGGTGTACGTGTGTTTCTCCGTGTCCGTTCGGTGGCCGTCCGTGTGTACGTGTCCGATTTCGTTTATATCCTTCTAACGTCTCTTCGTCCCGACCGAAGATCTCTGGTCGGTCGAACGAGTTCGGCTCTACGATGTTCGAGAACCTCGCGTGCACGCGTGTCCTGTGTCCGTTGGATCGCATCCTCCGAACCGTTCCTCGAGTTTCAACGAGACCGACGCGTTGCCTGCACGCACCGTCTTCGTCGTCCTCGGTCGTCTTACTGATCAAGTGTTCTCCCGGTTCTTCGTCCCGACGACGTCTACGCGCTTCGTACACGGTGCTCGAGTATCCGTTGATCCTGGACACGTCGAATATATGCCAACAAGTTCCTCCGATCGCTATTGAACGCAACGTATCCGGATCGTACGATCTCCCATGAAATCTTTCGCGCGACAACATCTCTCGCGGTGATCCTTCGTCTCGTTGTTATACATGGACAGATGTCGAACTGTGACGAAAAACGCTCGACACGTGACGGGTAAGACGAAACAGGGACCAGCGAGATCTCGCTCCCGAAGAAACAACGTTATTAGGGACGAGCGGACGAACCGCGAAAGGAGCAATTTTCGTTCGTTCCGCGGGGAACCCTGGTCAGATCGTACGTCCTCTAGTTCTCGGTGCTCCTTTATCATCGATTCCCCGTCATTGTTCCGCTTGCTCCTCCGGTATCGAGGACGTCGCTGTTTGTTTCTCCGCGCGAACGCTCTAATTCTCCGAGCCGCTACCTTTTCCCCAGAACTTGTCGAACCGATTCCGCGCTTTCTCCAACACTTCGCTCGCCGCTGAACGCTGCGCCGAGCCTGGAACAACCGTCGGTGCCTCGAGCACGTGATAACTACCCCCGCTGCTACCTACTACGCCCCCCACGCCACCACCACCACCGCCGGCACCGGTACCCCCTTGAGGCGACTCGGCTTCTAGGATACGATAACCCTGTTGAGGAGTCACCGACGACGACGGTGTCGTCATTGTCGCCGTCGTTGTAGGCTGACCCGTTTCCTTTCTCTCGTACTCGAAACCTGGGTCCTCCAGACATCTCAGATTCGTACCCGCCACTGGCTTTATCGATGGTTCCGATTTCGGTTGGTCTTTGGACTCCTCCTCCGCTCCCCCCGATTCCTGGAAATTCGTTTCTTTTCTCTGTACACGTAAACAATCGTCGCTGCGCGAACGGTTCATTTTCAAACGAAAATTCGCAAACTATCAATTCTTACGATCGAATTCTTCGAGTCGAATCTTACCTTCTCAACCTGCGTAGGAGTGCTGATACCCTGAGCACGGGTCGGCAACGGGCTGTCTCTTTCCCAGTCCATGTCCTTGTGCCCGTTCAAGCCGCTGAAGCTACCGATGGAAATGCTTTCGCTCTCAGGCGATTTATAACCGGAATGCTGGGAATGTTGCGACTTGTGCTGCGCCGCGAGCTCAGGTGGTGCCGATTGAGGTGCCGACGGCAGAGAAGAGGGTGCCCATGTCTTTGCCTCGCTATGCGGACGCGTCAGGGGTTCTTGAAAGCATACGAGAGGACAGAGAAACGTGAATCACGGCTCGTCTCCTAGTTATCCTTTCTCTATCGATCGTTTCGCTAAGATTGGTCGTTGTTCGTTCTACGATTCGAGATACGTGCACGTTAGTTACCTTCTCTGACGTTTTGCGTGACAGTGAACGTTTTCCCGGTGTCCAGGGGCACGGTCCAATTCACCGGTTCCGGGGACCGCATGATCATCTGCTCCGGGGACTTTACCCTGGTAGGTTCCGGTGGACTTTTCACCACCGGTTCGTCGTCGATCCACGGGCTTGCGGCAGTTGCAGACACCGGTGGTTGCGTCTGCGAGGGTGGGGTCGAGGCGACGCTCGAATCCCCGCCGGTTGCGTCCCCGTTTATTTGCGGTTCCGCTGTCACTGGAACGTTTTAGCGAGACTTTAACGGCGTGGTATACGTTGCTCTACTTGGTCACCCACCCCCGGGGAAGCTTGCACTCGATGCATCGAGTCTTTGCGTATCACAAGTTCGTCTCGAAACTTCGACCGGGGAACCGCGCGAACCGTTACGCAACGTTACGATGAAACTTCGCGGACAGCGGAGAAATGGAAAGTATTTAGATACGAAAAGACAAGAGTCGAAGGACCTGCTTTAACGACAGAGTTTGCACATCGCGCGCGAGATCGTACTCGAGTCCGGTACTTTGGACTTTGGAAACTTTTCGAAGCGAGAGAACCCCGTGGTTCCATTGTAGAGGGTTTCCACGGTTCTATGTACGCTATAAAATATTTATTTTTGAACAAATGGCGCGCAACGTTTCGTTACTTTGGACTTTGGAAACTTTTCGAAGCGAGAGGACCCCGTGGTTTCATTGTAGAGGGTTTTCACGGTTCTATGTACGCTATAAAATATTTATTTTTGAACAAATGGCGCGTAACGTTTCGCGTGGCCCCCCTCGGTAAGTTCAGATCCACGCGACTGTAGCGGAGTCGACGATGAACAGACTTGGTAAGTATCCTGTCGGTTTCTCGTCGAGGATCTCTCCCGTTATCTCGATCGATTGCCTCGTTGCTTGAAACGCGATGAAAGTAGCGATAAATTTTTCTCCTCGCGAGTACCTATATTCGTTGAAACGCAATTTAAATTCCTCGATACGCGTCGACAACGAACGAAACCACCACCGAACGAAAGAGATATTGATTTTACAACGCTGGCCGCCAAGTCGATCCTTTCGTCGACTCTGCCACAGGCAGTCCCTTCTATTATGAAAACAGCTAGGCGCACTTCGTAACGAAATACTAGTTTTGTTCCATCCCAGCCGAAGAGTTCGGTATTGAAAACTGTTTCGTCTAAACGTGACTTGATCGAGTCATCGAGCGCAGACACCGTAAACCCGTCGAGCCGCGGTTACCAGGAGAGTCTACACAGTGGACACAGAGAGCATTTCCCAGAGAAAAGTACACTAGCGTACTCAGAATGCAGGAAACACGCGTACAGATATACACGCACACGCACACACACAGAGAGACACAAGTGAAGGCAGAGACAGTACTAGATCTTGTGTGACGGTGGTTGTGTGTAGATGTGAGCCGTGGTTGTGTTGCGAGCACGCAACAGGTTGACAAAGGGCTCTAACGTTTACTGGCTATTGTTCTCTCTCTACCGCAGAAAGACGTTTACTCGATCGCGCCTCGGACGAAATATCGCGGACGATGGATCGTCGTTCGCGTTCGGAGCGATCCAACGATGCGCGTTTTACGTACGTGGGATCGTTCGGTGCTCGTACACGTATCCGTGGTAAGCACACTTACTTTACGTTCACTGGTCTTCGATTGGTCGATCCGTGGCGCTCGATCCCTTCGCGGTTTGATCGTTGCTCGCTCACGAATTGCGCGTATTGCGACGCGAGTGTGTTCGTAAGTAGTGTGGTCGAGGAATAACGCGCGACAGTGTGACCTCGGGCGGAAAGCTGATCTAACGCAGTCGCCAGCCCCGGTGCGCGAATAGGCAAATAGGCGAGGTGTTCTCGATCCACGAGGTGGGTCGCGAACAGGCGATGCTTCCTCGAGGCTCGTGTCCTCGAGCGTGATTCACGGAAACGTCGTGGGTGAAACTAACAGAGAGACCGTGCTCCGCTCGCGGACGTCCACCGAGCACACACGAGACCGTTTTCTACACGCTCCGCGATGAAAGCGCAACGAAACCGGGACCACGTAGAACTCCGCGCTTTGTTTTACGAAAGCGAGTAAAGATGTACGTAAAAGAAAAAAAAGAAAGAAGGTATGTACGGATTCTGTCGCGGTTCGTCTTGCCAGAGGGCATCCTCGACGTTGCTCTAAAAGGCACGGAGAAACATAGACAGAAAGGCGGAAAGTGAGATACAGAGTAGAGAGCAAGGGTTTTATAAAACGAGACAGAACGATACAGAAAGAACCAATGCAGAGAGGGTGTAGAGAGATATTAGGTCATCCCATAAATAATGCGGCTTTTCCCGAGGAATGTGCGATTAACTGATCAAATTGGACGCGACGTGAGTACACCATGCCCACGTATTCGCTGGTACGAGTACCAGCGTGATCGGAGTCCGTCCTTGGTGCACCATGGTCAGAGTTCGACCAGTACGGATCGAACGTTCTGCTTATTTGCGAAATTCGGAGTAAACGTTACGCTGTTCGAGTTCCACGATGAAAGTACTCCACCGGTGTGTCGGAGATGGTGTAAAAGTGTTGACCAAAGAGTAAGAGCCTCGTAGCTGAGCTTTACGTGTCGGGTAGATACATGGACGAAGACGTTTCACGAACTACTCTACGGCAAAATGCAATCGCAACCGTATCGAAGAACAGGCTTGGAAAGTGTGCTCGACTCGTTCATCGATCCACTATTGGAGAGACATGCAAATAGCATAGGAGGAGCGAACGTTCTTCCTTCGAGGCTAAAAATAATAGGTTTCCGATGCGGACTGCTACCGAGGATGCACGACAGGCGATACAGAGAGAATCTTTCGAGACGAAATCGAAAGAATCTTGTAATAGGAGAAACGTGTCGATCGATGGAAATTGTATAGTCGGTTCGACGATCTTGGCGATATTGTCGTTTACTTACACCGATGAACACGTAACGATGAAAGACCGCGGTACTTATGGGACGACCTATGTAGAAAGATACACAACAACGAACACGAAAAGCGTTAGATATGTTCGAGCGAAACAAATTAGCAACAGGCCGAACGGCAGAGAGCATGCTACTTACTAGGTTGGACGGCGGTAGCGGCTTGGTTTGACGCGTATCGACTATCGGAGGATGATTTGGATGGATCGGCGGCGGCGGCTGCGGCCGCAGCCGCAGCTGGATCGTCGCGGGCCGTTTTTGGCTGAGCTTCGTTCGGACCTTGGCACCGGCTTATATCTTTAACACGGTCCGGCCTGGCCGCAGCGGCAGCGCTCGACGTAGGTGGGTGATGGACACTCGTATGAACTGAATGCTTTACCGGGGGTTTTACAGTGGTAGTTGTGGTGGTGGTGGTTGTATTGGTGGTTGAGGGTTTGGCGTGATGAAGAGGGCGATGGGGAGGAGCGGTGGTTGCGAGGAAGGCTAGAACATACCGTACACAAAGTACAATGATGAATAAAGGCCACCGTCCTTCGGGATCTTACGCGCGAGACGCTGTCATTGCCGGACCTCCCTGCTTAAAATGTCATACGATTTAGGACTCTTTCGGACGAGACACTTGGATGCCGCGATACCGTGTGCCGAGCGAATTCAATTGGCCGCTCAAGGCCATCAGCGACTTGGCCCTCCTCGCCACGCCGCGCTGTCCAACGAAGGGTTTCGAGTCGAAGATTCGAACCTCGCTACGAGCAAGTGAAACCCTCCGAGGCTCTTTGGCGCGTGCTCTTCGTGTAAAAAAAAAAAATAAACAACTGGAACGAAACGCAATTTCTTTGCGTTTCCGGTAGAGGGCAGATGCTGACAGCGGTCGTATCGACGCAATAAAACGAACTCGTAGAACAATTTTCGGACCAACGGAAGTACGGTAACATCGGCGAGCTGAGAGAAAGAAAGTCGCGCGAGGTGGACGGCATTGGCACGATGCACGGTGGGGGAAGCGACCTTGTGCGGCCAATCGAGTTCGATCCAACTTTAACCGCAAGGTATTTAAAGTGTGCGAGTCGATTCCGAGCGAGAGTAACCGTGTCCGGGACACCAGTCGCCAGCCACCGAGAATCTCGTCTCAAGGAGCCCTTGGTCTCTGACGAATACTTGTAACGCATCCTCTTTTGATCTCTCGGACGCGTTAGGAATTATTTTCATTGCAAAAGTGCCCCGTTAGAGTCGGTACACCGGTACTCGTTTGTCCTTTTTGGAGATTAAAGGCGTTCGAATGCGCCACTTCAACCTTTGAGTTCGATCTCATTTTCGGCACAATGGACTGTTCGGGGAGGGGACGAGGGGGCGATTATCAAACATTTTAAGCAAGGCTGCGTCGCTTCATCGAGGTTCATTCTTATTGGAGAGGTTATTGAGGGCTGAAGGGTCTCGCGGAGTTATCGAACCCGCGCAGAATTGCGTCCACACTCGAATATCGAGGTTCTTCCCTTGCAATCGCGTTTTCAGTTGTTGCGGTTACGTGGGTATATCGCGGCCACGATCGACGAGAGCCGACCGCGGAATTTCATTGCGGTATTCTCCGCCCCAACATCGATCCTTCGAAAACAATTCCAAACATCGCGATACTAATCACCCGCATACATCGCGTCGTTACGAAATTATTCCTTTGTAAACGATCCCGCGTCAATTTTCTATCCCCGTGGTCGTGTTCCCGCTAGAGACGAATCTTTACCATTACCACGCCAACCGCGAGTCACGATCGAGGGTTTCGATCTATCCGTATAGACGATCCCGATCGCCGAGAATAATCGTAAGAAAACGTACGGGATCCCAGACTCGTTGAAACCCGAGATTCAACGTCGATCCATGTACCAGACACTCCGGTTTAATCTCGTCGAGTACGACACGAAGGGAACACCGTTTCCCCTGCACGTTACGTTTCGTCGATCGAGTTCCGTTTATCGTCGGGACCGAGAATTCGGCACGCGACACGTTTAACCCTTGAACAATTTAACGAGACAACAAAGGAGTCAGTTTTTAAGCGAGACACAAACGGAGAGGAGAAGAGAACCAGGCAGAGATAAATGAAAATCGTCGTCGAGACATCGATCGGTGGTTACTAGTGCCCGACGTTTAAATTGTTAAAGGGTCGAAGGCTATGGGGGACGGTTGGAGAAGAATAGGTGACGGTAGTATCGGGTGGAGGACGAAAGGGTTAGAGAACCGAGATACGTGAAAGTTTTGGGCTAGCGGGCAGCAGGTACGTGGTACAGAGAACGTACATTTCCGATGAACCTGTGGGGGCCTCCTGTGGAACGGAGTAGGCCCTGGGCCGGAGGGTGGTGGCGGTAATGGCGGCACGCTGGTCGACGGACCCGTTGAGGAAATCGTCGAGGGTTCCCGTATGCTCCAACGCACGCGACCAGGGCCCGTGACTGAAACACCCGCTGCCACTCCTGATCAATCTGATCGCACGGTGCTCGACGATCGTCGCGATTCGGTCTCGCGCGGGCAACTAAGCCTGATTTAATAAGTGAGAGAAAACATGGGCTGCACGGGGCGGTGCTGCGAGGACAGTCTAAACACGATGCGTCCAGCCACTGATCCGACCGATTTGATATTACGAGCATCGTATCCGATGAGAATGAGATGAAACTTAGAGCGGTGGAGAACCGCGATCGTGAAACGCGATTACGGATCGGCGGCTCTTGGTGGAATCGATCGACTCGAAATGACGATGAGGACCGTTACCCACGATTATGATGAAGACAAGGATGAAGATAAGTGCACGTCGGAGATGCGTGGCTGGCGATGGTCACGAATCGAGTGAACGAGGCTCGTTTAACGGGCACGACTTATGCGGGATGGAGGATGGAAGAAAGAAATCATAGTGCTGAGTGCTGATGTATCGGTATAGATATTACTTAACGTGACAAGATTATCGTCGATGAATGAGAGAGAATCGTCGATGACACTGTCGAAGATGACGGGTCATTCGTTTTGGTATGGTTGGCGATCGTAAAGACATCTGGTCAGGGGTTCGTATACAACGCACGACGATATTTTTCGCTACAAATATATATATACACGTACACGTGTGTGCGTGTATATATATATGTATATGTATCTATGTCACGCAATCGAGGTCTAGTCTCGTCGCTAGCGAACGTTATACACCGGGGATGTACAAGACGCGTCGTTATGGCTACTCGCGATAATACGGAGGCCGTTCAGGATAGGGGTAACAACATGTCGCAAAACTTTCTGTACGGACAATCAAATAAGAGCTACTGGTTACTAGATTGGCAGAAACAGAGAGATAGAAACGATTAAAACACGAGTGTCATGCATCTGCCTAAAAAAAAAAAAGGAAAAAAAAACATTAACGTTGACTTTGCAATTAATACGTCCGGACACACACCGCTCAAAGAATCGATCCGATGGGCCGGTATCGCAAGGATCGGGCTTTTACTACCGTAGACGAGAGACACGACGAATGGTGAGACGCGTTAACGTTAACTCTTTAAAAGCGGTGAATGTCTCTTGCAACACGTTTCGAACATGGTAATAATAATAACGGTTAGGTAATATAACGAACGTTCGGCTTTCGAGGCCCACAAGAGCAAACAGCAATCCAAAATATATGTACGAGACTTCTATCCAAATTCCATTTTATGCACGTAAATGCAAACGGAACTCGTGACAGACAACGAGCGCCAATCGATTTGGGGGTACGGTCTCATGGATACTAAAATCGATCGACTGGTATCGATACAAGAACGGGATGTCGTGGATGCTCGTTCGTTACTACTTACTCGGTCGTGGATGCCTTTCAGGCTCACCGCTCTTCTCCCTCTGCTCTTTCTCCTTATCCTTCGGCTCCTTCTCTTTCTCCTAGACAAAAAGAACCGGGTCAACGAGTCGGCTGGAAACATTGTCTAGTTTGTAAGCGCAAAAATAAAAGAGGAAAGGTTCGAATTGGTGCCACCAATCTGACTCAAATTTTACACGTACCCTTCTCTGCAAATCTTTTACCGACCGAGTCTAGGTCATCCGCGACACACGTAACAACGTTTCGATTTTACCGTAGAATTTGTGCCAAACGGGTAACCCAAAAATACCCTCGCGAGTCATCGAACGTTTGATGATTTATTGTTAAAAAATACCCTGGCGTCTTTGGTGACGGATGGTGCGCGCGGTGGTTGGCGTTTCGGTGATCGACGCTCGGTGACGCATGGTCCAAGACTCTGAGAACGGCCTGTTCTCGGGCTGTTCTTCGGGCTGGATTTCGTCTTGGGCTGAACTTCCTCCCGGTGTTCCTTCGTGTCCTCTCGACGTCGCGGTATCACGGGCTCCAGCTTCTCTCTCGTCGGAGAGGGAAGCAGTGCTCCGTCGCCTGACGCAAAGAATTCGTCATCATCTAGGAGGACTTCAAAAATGGATCAGAAAAATAGCGGTCAGTAAGCTCGTACAGCTCGTCTCGTTAAAGCCAGATATCGCTATGGAACCGACAGTGGCTCGAAAACGTAACGAATTCGGATACAAGCTCGTTCGACCTTGTCTCGTAATCCATCTTTGAGGTTACCTTTGCTACGAAACACCTTGTATCCGTATCTACTCGTTAGATTCGGTATTTGAGAAATATTTGTAGACTTACCGACACCGGTGGTGCGATCCAGATGATGGCGGATCAAGAAATCCTTTCTTGCGCGAGCGATGGCTCTTTCGGTATCCTGCGAAACAACGTACGATCACGATAGAAAATTTCTTTCATTCTTTTTTCTTTTCTTGTTCTTTTAATCGTTCGTTTGGAAAGGACGTACCGCTTTGGCATCGTCCTGCAACAATCCGTGCATAGGTCTAGCTTGCACCGAAGATGGTCGACCCGCGGGTGGCATGGTCATCGTCATGGTAATCGGTGCGACTTTCCTCGTGTTCTCTTTCTCTTTCTCTTCCTTCGTCACTGACCTAAACACGCAATCGTTCGTCACTGGGTTTCTCGAACTGGCCATTCGTTTCGAGACACGACCACGTGGAAGAAATAAAACGCAGCTACGACAGAACCCGTGCGAAGGTTCGGAATCGTTCCTGCAGTCGATACTGTTCGAGGCTTCCGGGTATCGACCGTGTCCCTTTGGTAAAATGGTATACGACACCGAGTGCTGGAACGTCTCTTTAAAAAGTCACGACAGCCTCGAGCAGTATCAGCCGTAAGAACCTCGGGCCGTGGATGTCTCAAGTATCCGATTCAATCCTGTACAACTACGGTTGACTCTTTTAGTTCGCTCTTATCTCTCGAGGAGATCGCGTAACACTCGACCATGTGTATACCGTGAATGTCTGCGGCGATAATTTTGGTAAGAATTTTTATTCGATCGTTCGTTCGTCTCCTCTCCGGCACAAGTAGAATGTAACCGTGGCCGATCGGACACCGATAACCTCGAGCGAACCTGTACTCGTGTCGTTCGCTTCGTAACACGTTGCTAGTCCACGAGTCGCAAACGTTTAGCTTTGCAACCAAGCGGACACTAACAGCGTTTAGCTACTAAAAGGTTCGAGAGATATTTTGGCAAGATTGGTCAACTACGGAGATGAAGCCTCGAGTAGTTACGGACGAAAATCGTCGGTCTGTGCCGGACCTCGTACGGGCGCAACTACTGTACTTTTAAAAAGGTCATCGATACGAGCCGTCTCGACGGGACGTTTCGAGTCCCGTCGATCAAAGTGATTTTTCGGAAAAAAAATGTTACCAATGAAATTCGGTCGGCCGCGAGGTCGTGGTATTGAGATTTTACATAGAGTGGTAATAAGACGTCGCGAAAGGAACACCGCTTACGTTCGGTTACGGTCGTCGTAGTGACACGAGCGAAAATTCACCGATTTTGAGTGGAGTATAGTGTACTGGCCTGGCAAGGGACAGCGCGTTGAGAGCATGGTTACTGGAGACTCGTTTCCACAGCGAAGCTTCGTCCTCGGCTGCCAGACCGCAACCCCAGTCGCGATGCTAATGTACAAATCAGAACGAATGATTCTGTTGCTTTAACACGCAAGTTTCTAAGCTACCGCGCTCATGGCGACACTAACGCACACACTAGAACACAGAGAGCATGCTTTGGATGACACAGATCACACCGGCCGTGGTTTCACTCGGAGATTCGCGTGTTCCATCGTTTAGCGGAGTTGCATGCACACGTAACGACGAATTCTGGTCTCGAATCGTGGAGATCCGTACTGTACGGTTCGTGACCGTTGAATCGACGAATAAACATTATTAACGACCGGTTGTACCGATCGTGAGACGCGTAAACAGTTCCACGATCTGTGCGCACCTGGGAAGTCGATGTATTAAAAAAAATTTGACAAAACGGGAACGAACGCATGCAAACATCGAACGAATTCGTAAACCGGGAAACTTTGTTGCTGCCGGTGTGGCAATCGGTCCTGGATACGCTCGTGTATTCGTAACGTCTAGAGTATTTACAAAACGAATATATACAGTGTACGCTAAAAGAACTACGCTCGAGCGACGGAATTCTGGAGAAAGACGCTCGCGAACGAAACGTAACGAGAATGGGGCGAGGGATCATTACTGTTTCCAGCAAGTAAGAAGAACCGATACACGAGAAACAAAGGGCACAGTCACAGTCCACGTCTTCGTTCTCGATAGTCGAATTACCTTGTACTCGTCAGCGAGTCGCCTAAGCTCGATCACCTCTGCGGTAGGAAATGGTTTCTCCTGTTGTTTGCTCGGCCCTTTATCATCCATTATCCTTACGGTTCTACCTGATTTTTTACCCCTGAAAAGAATCAATCGTAGTTGTAGGACGCTGACTCGTGATCGAGGGTACACGCGGCTTCGCAGCGATTAGGATCGTCGTAGATGCTTTCGTTCTTCCCTTGAAACGTCGCGATTTCGCGATACTATTTACGAACGATACTCCGATTGTACATGGTGTCTCATTTATCGCGAACCCATCGAATAATTTCGTTGCTCTTGGCGAGACGAGAAAGTTCGAGGAACGAGCTAGACAATTTCCCACGAACGAGAACACATCTCGGTGGGAATCGTTTCTTTTCTTTTATCGCATTCGCTCGCTCGAATCGTGCCAAATTTTCCACCCTCGAACGTTCTCTCCCGTCCTTTAAGAACAAGGATGATATTCAAGGTGTTCATGGGTAAATGGGCCACTCTGTATATGTCGTCTTGAATCTCTGACCTGAAAGCTATTTTCAAATCCGACATGTCCTCCTCGCGCTCATCGCCCTCGGGCACCACTCCGTCGATGGTGTCCGTTCCAGTTCCTCCGACCAGGGGCTCCAGTTCCGATGCCTGTACTCCTGTGGATGATTTAAAAAAAAAAAAGAAAAATATCTCTTAGCTCGCACGAAAAAATTCCAACGATCGAAAGCTACCGGTAATTGGCAATCTCTATTTTCTAAAACAGTTCAAGGCTTCCAACGAGAAATTGAGCGAAGCGTAGACTCGGTGTCCGTTTAATTGCGATCGCAAAAGACCGAAATCGGGGGCAGGATCGACTCGAACCCAGTTTCGAGATAACTTCGGACTCTCTACGAGTATTGGCCAAAAAAAACAAACGCCGTGCTCGATCATCGAGTATCGAAAATCGCGGTCGTGGATCGAATCGTATCCCATTCCAAATTGAAATGGTCGCGTTTAGCTCTGCCGATCGTATCGTAGAAGGCAGTGATTTTCGAACACGGAGTTGGAGTGTAGGGCTCGGTCGGTGGGTCGGTTAGCTCAACTAGCATTGTACGTCGTGTTCCGTGCACAGCGCTGATGGATCTAGAAGCTTTCGCTCGTCATCGCATCGATCCGTAGATCGCGAACAGGCTCGTCTAACCCCTATCAGCCATCCTCTGCAAGGGGATCGGAGAACGGAGTACGGAGGATCCTTAAACTAGTCTCCAGCAGTTGCAAGGAAGGTTTTACTCTTGGATAATATTTAGCTGCTGGAGTTTAACACGATTCCACCAGGGTCGAGACTCTGGAGGTCAACTAGCGGAACGATTTCTGGGAAACGAAACATCCAGATTTTATCGGGACATAATCCAAGAAGCATTTACCATCGCGTTTATGATCGACATCGCCGGGTCGTTTCTTGTGAACCGGGGCAGGTCCTGTAGGCGCGATACCCTGCTTAAGAGCTCCCATGCTGAGAGACTTTCTAGGTGGTCCTGTCGTACCTGCAGGCGCTCCCGCGGCCGTGACTCCCGGTGGCACTGTCTCGCCATTTGTCAGTTGAGGTCGTCTAGGCCAGGCGAACTGCAGCCGATACTCGGTGCTGATACGGGATATCGCTTTGCTTAGCTGACTCGGCGGCAAACCCGACTGCGCTGTAACTTCCTGCAATTGGATTATTTATTATTTCGCGAACAAATCTTCTTAATAGATTCGAACTGCTTTAGAGAATTGCGGCGAAGTCTTTGAAGTAGGCCGAGAGTGTTTCGAAATCATTTTTAGGGGAATCTGTTTAACCGTTCCGGTGCTCACGTACGCTTATAAGCGTTCGGTCGATCGGTGTACCACGGTGCGTTGAACCGTGTGGACGGTTCAACGGGTACGCTCAACGTGTCGAAATAATTCGGGAAGGGTCGAACAGAAATTTCCGAACTTTGTGGCTCGATACGCGATCAAAGATCCCGACCCACGTCGGGAACTACCACGTGCAAACGACGCGAGGAACGTCCTCGAACGTTCTCACGTTTCCCCACGTACCCGAACTTTGTCAGCTACAACGTTCGACTCGACGGCATCTATGCCACCTCCGTCGGCCGCCGTTATAAATTCGTGCGTCTTGTACGCGAGCTCCGGGCATTTCTTTCGTCTCGGCAACGGTGGTTCCAAGGTGGGTCCTGAAACGAACATCGTTCCCCGTTGAAAGCTCCCGTAACACGGCCCCGACTCGTACTACTCGTCACGATCTCGACCGCTCTGCTCTACGGATCGATTTTCCCGCGATCGGGATCGATACGATCGTTTTCACGTTTCGAGGCACGAAACCTCCCGTGAAACCCCCGAAATCCAACGATATCGCGCGCCTCGACGAAGTTTCGAGCGAGCCAAGACCCTCGAGGCTTCGTTCGACGGCGAAAATCGATTTCTGTTAATGGAACTAATTAACACAGCGGTCGAGATAGTGCGCGTGCACATGTACACGTGTGTCTAGGTGTAAATATATATATATATATATGCGTGTTTCTCTCTGTGTGTATGTGTGTGTGTGTGCGCACGTTCACCAAAAAAACGAACTCACAAATGAGCGAACTTCACGAGGCGAAAGCATGTAGAACAAGCGGAAGCTGCTACAAATCGTTCGCACAAATAACAAAGCATTCTCTCTAGAAGGAGAAGAAGAAGCAAAACAAAGAATTTAGCAATGTCCACGTGGTGCGAGGCGTCCACTCGCTTTTTACAAACCGTACTTAGCTCTTTATTTCTCTCTCTCACTCTCACTCTCACTCTCACACTCACTCTCACTCTCTCTCTCTCTCTTTCGTTATTCTCGCCGTACACCTGGTACCTGCAACCGGAAGTGGTCTCTTTTTCGCTCGAACGCAAGATCTCTGAAAGACGATTAAAACGACAAAGCGAAAAGCGTCTCGAGAGGGTCGTGGTTTCGCGGGAAACGTTCGCTTTGTAACGAGGGAAATAATGGGGCTAGTGCCGCGAAAGGTCCTTCTAACGACGAACTCGCAGACGTTTCCCGCGACAATTTCGTCGCCACGTTTATGTTGCCGCGATGATGTTAAATCGAGCCGACGTTCTACGCCATCCACTCGATAATCGTTCTCGACGCTCGAGGCTGTTACAGACGAGCTACTCGATGGCTGCCAAGCCACGTCGTTTACCTTCCTTTGTTTTTACCTTATCGTTTCGCCTAACGCACGATATTCCCTTCCGAACGAAGATGCAAAGGCACCTGTTCGCGTTTCCATTCGCGAAAGACCGAAACAGGTATAAAGAAAGGTTCGACTAACGTTGCCTGGTATCGTTAACCCCTTAAATCTACCAGCGGGGTACCTTGTCCAACTTTCGCTCGAAAGAAGAAAAGTTTTCAAAAATTCGAACGGAAACTGGTTTATTTTTCTTCCGTTCGGGAGAACCCTCTCAAAGTACAACTACTCGTTTTTGTATCGACGAGACAGAGAGTGTTTGTTGACAGAGACGGGCGAAATTTGATTCGAAACGGGACGCTACGAATAAAAGTCGTCGTATAGCGACGTGTACGCTCGTTCGATCGCGCGACTGAATTCTTATTCGTTTCTTGCGTAATATTTCGTCCCACGCAACGTGGACAGGCTACGTGTATATTTAAAACGCTCGTAAAACTATATCTCGTGACATTTCTTTCTACCTACGGGCGACACTCTACGATTAACGAGTAACGGACGAAAAGTGGTTCGTCTTTTATTCGTCGCGTCTCTGACAGTAAGTCCAAAGGACAGGGTAACTTTAAACGGTACACAGTTGCATTGGGTTGCTTGGAAAGTCGTTTCGTTTTCCAAAATGGACAATATACAATTTAATACAACGTTTGTACGCTGTAAAAAAATCGTGCTTCATTTTCACCAAAAAAACAGACGACTTTTCGAAGAACCCAATAGTTAGCTTTCGGTGGACACGCGTAGCCGAAAGATTTGTCGCTCAGGGAAAGCTACCTACGAGATACGGTGACCGATCGGCCATTGTTCCCGATTTCGAAGGTTCCCTTGGCTCGACGATGTATCGACTGTGGCAGCCGGTAGCGAGTGTCTGGTCTGTGAGAGCCCTTACCACTTTGCACGGTGAATTAAGGTCAACGGAAATCGGATTCGAACGGTATATCATTGAGCGGGGTGAAGTTGAACAACGATGAGGTCAAGTTGTCTGAAATGAAAAGCTCACGGGTGTCGTCCGATCCGCTCGTTCTCGAAGCTTCCTGTCACCTTTCGCGAGGACTTCCGCGCGAAACGGCTTCGATCCGTCCCGCTCGTGCATCCCGTTATTTCCGGTTTGGCCGTGCGTCCGATTCGTACGCGACAGCTCTACTTTTAGAACGCGGCTATTCTTGCTGGACGACGCCAGAGGCGACAATGCGCATACGAGAAAGATCGATGCGACGCCCGCGTGTCTATAGACGCGTGTCCGTGCGTGTGCGCGCGAGAGCAATGTGTGTGTGTGTGTGTGTGTGTGTACGTACGTACGTGTATACGTACGTGTTTACGTGTGTACGTGTGTGACGGTGCGTGGAATATTGACTCGGTTACGTAACCGTCTTTGCAATTTTAACGCAACGGCTCCACCGGTCGCTTGTTCGCGATTCTCGAAGAAACGAACCTTGCCCCCCTTTCGATCCCAACCGGCCGGATAATCGTAAGTAAAACGTGTAAAGTTAATCCGTGTAAAAGGTTAATTACGTTTATGGATCGGATGCTATTGGAATTTTCATCCCGGAACTTGGTCCCTTCGTCGGAGGGAGGGAGGATACTCTCGTCCTTCGAACCCTCGATACGTTCGCACGAACGTCTTTCGAACGATAAGGGGATCGCATGCCCTATCGCGTAGATTTAAAGGATTAGCTTGCGAAATTTCTCGAGTGGTGCTTCGTTAATCGTCTAAAAATAAGCAACAGATATAGTCAAATTTCAAGAGCCAAGTTCGTTCTTGTTTTAGCCGCTCCATTCCGATCGTGTTCGCCCGGTTCCCGATAAAATCGGGACCGCGACAATCACGTCCCGTCTTTACGAGTCTCTCGGTCCCTTTCCATCGCCGGGGTAACGCAAAACGATCGCACCGTCACGGTTTTATCGCGTTTCGTGGCTCGAGTATCGCGTTCCACCGTGCCCTTGCGATTTTAAACGTCTACCGCGTGTATCTCTCTCTCTCTCTCGAGTACCGAGTCAATTTCTTCCGGGTGGAACGAATCCATTTTTCGAGGCGCGCGTTCGCTGCTTAACGATCGCGTTTCGTACAACGCGAACGCGTTTTCTTCTCCGGAAAGAGAGAAATCGATCCGTCCCCTTTAAGAAATCACGGACGAGTAAGGTAAGAGAGTAAAAAAAAAAAAGCACCGAGATAACGACGACTCTCGCGGCGTATCTCGCTCAAAGGTAATCGCATCGGATGGCTCCCGGGTTTTGTGCTCCAGTTGCGTAGCTGAATGGAAATCGAGCCTCTCTGTTCAACCGTCCGTAAGGGAATGCTTCGTTTTACGGGCCTGAATTATTAGATCGTGCATGAAGAGACGTGTATCGCTCGACGGTTCTACCGTTTTCGTTCGACCGAAACGGCGGACAACTAATAACGGAAAACGGCCGTGCATGCGGACGGATACATTTGTGTAGACATTCCTCGTGGACGCATGCGATTCCTTCGGTTTTTCCACGTTCCCTAATTTCAAGCCACGTTCGCCCAGTTGCGGGTCCAGTACGCAGACGATGGTGGGGAAATATTCGTGCAACGTGCATGTCGCTACACACTTTTGCGACGGACGAACGAAGGTGCATGGAAGATCGATGCAATCTGAAAAGAAACACGCTCTTGGGCCGCGATCGATCGCGCACCAAGGCGAGAACCAATGGCAGAAATGAACCGCCATAGAGGCAGAGGATAAAAAAGCAATAGCGGCGCCGGCTCGTTTCACCGCTCTTTCGGTTTATCGAAGCGAAACCAAGTGCGGCTCGCTGCTCGCAACCCAACCCGCTAAAACTTCTCTGTCGTTTTCTTTTAATTGGAATTCCATTCGAGATCAACGAGATCGTGCGTTACAGGGTGACGCGATCGAAATTGAGCAACTTGTCTTCCTCTGTTTCAAACAACGCGAAGGAACGTTCAATTTTCATTTTCGAACTGTATCGTTCTACCGAATTCGTGGATAATTGACGTTCCGTGATAAGCAAGAAACTTTTCCATGTTTTTTTTACGCTGGAATCGTATCGTTTGAAACAGCAAAGACACTGAGACGGTTTCCTCTTCGTTGAAACACCCTGTACAACGAACGATCGGCTTTTCTCGGTCATCCGCGTCGCAAATTCTAGTTTAGCCCAGAAAACTGTGAGAAGGATTTCCGTGCGTATCAATAGCCCGGCGTGAATGAAACTGATAAGCCTGGTACCACCTCCCCTCTCTCTCTCTTTCTCTTTCTCTCCTTTCTCGATTTCCAAGCGTCACTCGACTCGTTGGCTATGAATCAATTATCTCCGCGGCCGACGTTTTCATTTCTGCCAATGGAATAACTCGCGTACCCGCTGAATGCGGATACCCCGAGATCGTCGCGACGAAAGTAAAAGTTTCACGATGCTGGGGGGTAGGGGGTGGGGGAAAGGTGAAACAAAAACGGGGAAAGGAGAACGACGGTGGTAAAAAGCGGGACTTTTTTCTCCATGTCACGTCTCGGTGATTCGCGAGTCCCGGGTAAATTGGTTACATCGAAACCACTGTTTACGCGCATGGAAAAGCGCTTTCGGTCCGAGACACTCGAGTCGAGTTTCCTTGATGATTGTGGATTAACGTAACCATGGTTTCCTTAGCGGTAACGAGACGCACAATTATAGGGAAAGTTTCGCTCGACGGTTTCAATCTTGATCGTATTTCGAGCAAATTGTTTCTTCTTTTCCACGTGACCAACGAGAGGCTGGAAAAAAATAAACTCGCTACGACGTGGACGCTCGTACAGTTTCTTCCACGTGCTTGGATCTTTCTCGTTATCGTTAACCGAGACGAACGATATCTTCCTCGGATCATTTTCAAACTTCCATTCGATCCCGACTCTTCGTTCGAGATTCGTCGTTTGAAATCGGCTCAAGTTTCGGTACCGAGCCCCGGTCGTGTAATTGAAACGTAAACGATCGAAAGTATTGCTCGAAGTTAACGAACGACGGCGTTAATCGTTTCCGTGATTTAACGTAGCAACGGGTCGCGTTCGTCGAACAACAATTTGGATCGCGTGTCCACGCCGATTGGACCAAACACGGTGGAACGAGAACAAATACGGTGAATCGTATGATTACGCGCGGCCTGTTATGTTCAAACAGTAATAACGAATCGCCGTAGCGATTCATCAGCTTGATCGAATCGAGTCAATAGTAATTGAGGACACACCGCTGCGAAAGCGACGCGAGGTTATCGCTGATAGCTGCGAAACCTAGAGAGAACGCTAGAAAAAAGGCTCGTAATGTTAAAAAAATATTTAATGGACGACCTGGACTTACACTCCATAGGTCACCGGACATTCGATAAATGTAGGATAAGAATGCGACGCTATGAAATGATGTAAATTATGAAACGAAAATACCTCGTGAAGATTAATGCTGACCGTACTGGCCGGGATCAATTTTACGAAAATGTTCGAGAACGATGTTTAAATGTTCGTTGACGTCTATCTCGTTCTACATTTTCTCGATTAACTTCATCGATACTACCTACCTAATTTTGTTCCGATCTTCCCGCTCGACGTACTCCGCGAATTCTACTTTATCTTTGGACACGTTCATCTCGGGAATTATTTACCCGGACAATTTCACTCGTATTGAAATCCCTTCGGAAAATTGCATTCGTAGCTTAAGCCTGCATTTTCCAATCCAGACGTGCAAGCACCCGGTGATTTACGCACGTTAGTGAATCTTTTCTTCGCGTACTTGAAAATTTGGAAGTTCACCGGTCTGGTTTCCAAAGGTCCACGCGGATCGATCCCGGTTTTAAAATAGCTGGTAACTTCGCGTTCGTCGAAGAACGATCGTGGAGATTCTTCTCCATGTGGAGCACGCACGTCGGGAAACATTGTTTAGTCATCTGGCCAGTGGAAAACAGGTCAGACGGGGGAATGATTTTCAGACCGAACAAAGTGTGATCGTTACCGAAAAAGTGGGTCGCTCCGCGAGTCTTCCGAAACACTCGGTTTCTTGCACGGCGAAATTACGGTATATCCGGGCGATAAAAATTTTACGTCGTCCGTGAGAGCAATCGATGCGACGACAGGTTCGTCCTCGCGGAGCGAAATAAAAAAGGGGATGTTTTAAACACTTCCGCGGAGTGAATGTCGTTGGATGTATCGCGTATAAGAGCGCAGCGAATGACAAACGAGAAAATGACAAGAAAAAGAAAAAAAAAAAAAAAGAAAAAGAAACGAAGGAAATGATCTCTGATCGATTTGTCGGTTAGCGTTCACCTTTCGCGGCCAATTTCCTAGCAAATACGTCTAACGTGGTTCTCCGTACCCGTGTATCCCGCGACGTTAATTAAATTCGTCGCTCATTATCCGAGGACGCGATTACTGCTACACCAGGCCTCCCGTGTGCAACACCAGATTAATTGTCTCGGGTGATTGTCTCGCTCGATCGCAGGGACGATTAATCGTCGCAATTTGATGATCGAAAGTTTTCGTAACGTACGCGTCGCGGGCGTTTCGTGGCCTCGATCGTTGGGATCGCGGGACGATATTAATCGCTGCGGTCTAATTGCAACGATTAATCGCTACAATCGGCCTGAAGTCCAAGGGGAGGTGCGCCTTTAACGCTCCCCCGTACGAAACACTCGCAACGTCCCCCGGGTGTAACGTTGATTATTTAATGACATTTTGCGCAACGACAAAGCTCGATGTACAGCAGCTAATTACGCAGAGAGAAAAAAGAGGCGCCTGACATGCTCGCTTTGAACAGTTCGTAAATGATGCGCGTCGCATGAAATATGCCGATGTACGAAAGTTGCGCGGCTTCGAAGGCAAACGTTGCACGGTGTGTACACTTCCGTTTCGTTTTCTTTTTTTTTCTTTTTTTTTTTTGTAAGCGAAAACGTTTCGAACCGGTCGGTTTTCTTTCGTCGAATAGAAACGGTGTCTTTCCCGAAACTGGATAACTCTCGTACGGTACCCTAACCGATAGTTTTCGAGTTACTCGAGGACGTTAGGTACCGTTTCGTGTATAAGAATAGTACTCGGTTTACGAGACATCGAATATCGATACGATCGAAATGAACGGTCGCAAGAACGATCGTTAGGCATTTGACTACGAAAGGCAACGTCTTCGATCTAGGTTTAATTGTTCCCGTCGCCCTTCGAATCCTCGTACCGCGGAACATTTGGAAACTTTTTCAAGCCGCGAGACTCGAACGGCCGTCGTTAATCGCCAGCCACCGAGTGTCTCGTCTAAAAGAGCCCTTGCACAGAGAGACACAGCCAAGCATCGTGAAAAACATTTTTTCGTGCAGGCGGCGGGATGCGGTTGCTGGAGAGTCTAGGTCGCATCTTCGAACGATGAGAAAGGCTTTCAACACGGATGCGCAACTGAAATGCGATTCTACTTGCTCTATCGACGGGAATGCGCGCCGACGATGCACGATCAACGTTAAAACCCACGGGAGAGAAGCTGCCTCGCCTCGCCTCGCCTCGCGAAAGGAGAAAGTAATTACGTAACCGGCGAGAGACTTTTTTTTCTTTTTTTACACGCGGCCCGGATAATTGCTTCGTTGGAAACTTTTTCACGACCGCGATACTCTTTGTGATCGTTCGGGGTTAAAAGAGAGAACAACGAAATACTTGGCCGAGAGTTAAGAATCGCTCGATCGTTTAACACCGAGCCACGGCGAGGAACGAAATTATTCCACGGGAACCGTGTCGTTGGTTTTTCGATCGGGGAATTTCGAAGCTGTCGATCGGGAAATTTCGAAGCTGTTGATCGGGGAAATTTCGAAGTTGTCTATTGGGAAATTTCGAAGCTGTCGATCAGGGAAATTTCGAAGTTGTCGATCGGGGAAATTTTCTAAGATGTCGATCGAGAAATTTCGAAACTGTCGATCGGGGAAATTTTGAAGTTGTCGATCGGGAAATTTCGAAGCTGTCGATCGGGGAAATTTCGAAGCTGTCGATCGGGGAAATTTCGAAGCTGTCGATCGGGGAAGTTTCGAAGTTGTCGATCAGGAAATTTCGAAGTTGTCTATTGGGAAATTTCGAAGCTGTCAATCGGGGAAATTTTCTAAGCTGTCAATCGGGGAAATTTTCTAAGCTGTCGATCGGGGAAGTTTCGAAGTTGTAGATCGGGGAAATTTCTAAGCTGTCGATCGGGGAAATTTCGAAGCTGTCGATCTAAGAGTTCCCCGGAAAATCATTCGTGGCGATTCGCGGAGCTCAATGTTGCGTAGCGTGTTCGCGGAGGCGCGAGCGATGTGCAAACTTTTCGTGCGAGTAAATGCGGAAGCGCATCGTGCTCTATCTAGGCTGTATCTACTCGAACGAAAGATAAGGGCTGTCGGGTGTAAATTTTCAAGCGGACTGCGATAGGCTCGCCCGAGAGCTCGATAAAACGTTCGAAATAAAAATGGAGACGTCCTTCGAGCGATCCGTTCGATGCCGCGGGGATAGTTTCCTCGTAAAAATGCACCTTCGATCGCCGCGACTCTGTCTCGACGAGATACGCTTCTCGGTGGAACGCGGTTCTTCTTTTTTTTTTCTTTCTCTTTCACGATCGTTAATCAGCGTCAGGTACCTTTGCGTGTCTCCTCGAAAAATGTCCCGAACTTCTTTTAATCGTCGCCAAGCGACAAACGTAAATTTCCTATTTACAGAACGTTCAAGGACAGTCGATGCAACCTAAACACAGCCTGCATAATGGGTTGCATTCACACACCGACGCTCGGATGAACATTCGCGTGAGATTCGTCGCAGAACTCAGGGGCAAACACGACAGGATGATTGGGTCGGGATAGATTGAAACATTCGGACCTGGTTCGCGCCGTTGTTCCCATCACGGTGTCTCTTGCGTTTCGTTTCACGAGCAACGAGTGTTTACCCCGATAGGAAGTTTCGACGTTGAGAACCGCTTCGCCCCGAGCGAACACCGACAATCCACCGTCATTTCGTTCTTCCATCTCTAGGAGCGAAACGACACGTAAACTGTCTCTAAACACGTAAGACGGTGGGCAATCTTTCATCGTTACATAGTTCTCTACTTCCACACGACACGCCGGTAACACCGGTACTCAAAGCCTGAAAGAGTGGCTTTCAGTTCGGCGCGAGGGTACACCGGATAAATTCGTAAGTTTGTGTGTTCTGAATTTCGAGGGGCAACTGGAAACGCACACTTACTACGAAAAGCAAAACGTTTCCGTCTTTATTCGAGAGACTTAATCCGTGTCGTCCCAGTCCACCGAGTTTGAACAAAATGATCCCGGCCGCCCAACGTCACCGACGAGAGACTCTATATACCTCACCGCCGTTACAAGGCCGGAAAAAGTCTTACCTATTGTTGGATTTATCCCCGAGACTTATCTAGCCAAGACATCGCGTTTCTTTCAAAGACGGAAGCGCTCCTTTCCCCGGAGTGAGTACGCTTTCTTTGCGGACGATATCGTCGGGTACAATTACGTGGCACGGTTCCGTGAGCACGGTTAACGCGTACGAAATAAAAAAAAAAAAGTCCTAGCCGACGATACGCGAATTACACCCGTGACTGGGAAGCTCCAGCGCGAACCAAGTCCAACACGCGTGATCGATGCACCGCAAGCAAGCATGCTTTGTTAACCCTTCGAGCACGCGAGATTCGCGCGTCAACGCATCCACGGAATCGCACGAGTCGCTTGCAGAGTCATCGCGAGGAAGGTGAAGCATCCAGCGATCTCTGAAAGCGAAAGTTAACCGGGAAGGGTTAATTGGTTCGGAGGGTTACTCGCACGCGCGCCAAACGGAAAGAAAGGGCGAGCAGGGAGAACAAAAATGGAGCAAGGCCAGGCGGAATTTCCCCAAGGGGCGTGAATAAGGGGCTAAAAACGAGCGAAATAAACCGTAATAATCTAGAGATGTTTGCGTAGCTCCGATCGTTCGTCTTACCTTCGTTGTTCTCATCCTCGGTCGACTTGGCCGATTGTAGCTTCGCGCTCGCTTGCGTCGCTGCAATCAAAATTCGCAGCTGGCACCGGTGTTCTTTTTTTCTTTCGCTTCTTTTACCGGACTCTCTCTCTCTCTCTCTCTCTCTTTTTTTTTTCTCTCTCTCCCTTTCTCTCCACTCGCACTATATCTAGTCGTCTTTTTGCCGTCTAGTCCGGTGACCCGTTTCGATTTCCGATGCTGCTTCCAAACTGGCCCGAACGCGGGCCAGATCCACGTTCGTCGTTCGGGGCGAACTCGTTGCCAAATCGAACGTGAATTGTTTTGCAAATGCTTTGCCCCCGGTAGGTATCGATACCCGATAAATTCGACTCGACTCGACTCGACTCGACTTTACGAAGCTAATTATTTTCACGGTACCGCGAGAATACTTTTGGTTTTCGAGTCGTGGCGCACGGAGCGAGTCGAGTAACAAAATAAGGTGAACGTTCGGGGCCCGCCGTGCCGGCGAATCTAGGCGAGAGATCTACTCGTTTGGTTGAGCGTCGAACGTTCGCACAGACATCGGTAGTCAGAGGGGGAAAAGAAAAGAAAAGAAAAAAAAATAGAAAAAAGTAAGAAAAGGTGAAATTTCACAACATCGAGACGATTGAACGAGTGTATACGCAGGGTGGGCGCGAGAAATTGTTACCGAACTTTGGCGATTCGATCGAAGCCGACGAAACGATATTTAATAAACATGAATTCGTGGGTGATTCGTTTACAAATTATAAGACGATCTTATCTATTCGCTGGTGAACCGTGTACGCAAACGTTTCACCGAGAATGACGCACGTGAGAAAAAATAAGGAAAAGATATATGAACAGTGATAAACGAACGATTAGGCGGCCGTGGCTTTCCACGTGATAATTTTATCGCGTTGCAAGCCGTGGTTGTTGAATTTCTCGCAAGCAGTTTTCAAGTTGTAACTACGTAGGGATATTCGTTGACGGCGTTACAGTCTTATAACTTCTAAACGGATGTTTCTCGAACCCATGTTTGTCAAGTATTTTTCGTTTCTTTCAACGAAGACAAAGTACCTCCAAAGTGTGGCAACATCTTTTGCACACCCTTCGTATAGATACGTGTATACTTGAAACATAATATAGACGTAGTGAGACAAAATATTATACATACTTATGACACGTATACGAGTCACGAGGGTGAGACATGGCGTGGTGTGAACCCGGGGGGTGAAACGTGACGACAGAGCATGTGCGATATATCGAGACGATATATATATTATATATATATATATATGTATATATATATACGAGTGGCAGCACGATCAAAGAAAACTCACTAAACACCTTTACAGATACTAAGAAGGGAGAAAAATATGAAAAAAAAAAAAAACAAAAAAAAAAACAAATATACAACAAAAGAATAAAATCGATAAATATGAATCATCCGGGCGAGACGAGCGTGAATTTGTTTCCACGTTGCATGGCAAAACGTGGCACGAATTAAAAATAATTCGAAAGCTTCGCTTGAACCCGGTACGTCGATGATCCGTGGTTTTTAATTTACAGCCGCACGTTTCGCCACGCAAATTTTTGTTTAAATAACGTACGCGTCGATTTTCTTAATTACGCGACGCGTTGTCTCTCCGCGCGAGAGATTTCGAACGTGAAAACGGAAACACCGAATCCGGGCTGGATTTCCGCGAGTGCGAGCCTCGCGAATCGTGTCGTTCGTCGCGAGACGAGCGCGATTATTCCGCTCGGCGACAGTGAATTTGCAAGAAATTTGCAATTTTAACCGCCGAGCGGCACACGGCACTATTTTTTCACGCTCGCGGCTTGGTAATATGATTCTAACGAATTTATGGAGACAATTAACTTTTAACCAGCATGGTACGAATACCTGAGCAAATTTATCTCTCCACTCGCTAGAAACTCGCGTTACTTCTCGTTTCGAAATATCCGATTCGCTTCGTGTAATTAATCGCGGCTTGTTGGCTTTTGTGTTTGCTCAGACATCGTACCGAGCCAACTATGCGACGATATAGCTAATGAGACTATCGTACTGATCAAGAGACTGATTTCGCTAGACCATGAGAAGAAGAAATTATACGAAGCGTTCCATACAGAATTGGGTCGAACTGGATCGTCGAAACGGTTTTAAACGGACAAAGAATACCGCCGAGAAACTATGTTAAATCTCTTCAAACGCTGCAATGCGTGTTACTATTATGCATTTATGTGGTACACTTAACCTCAGGTTCCTTTTTTTAGTACACGATTCTTTATTACTCGCGAGATAAGCGCACGCGTCGAAAGACCGGAGTATAATTTTGTACACGCGATGCCATACACAACAGCGTTAGCCCGTAAGAGATACCGAAGCTATTTCATTTTATCTAATGGCACTGTTTTCGCTCTCCTGAACCGTCGGAACGATGCAATCCGAGTCAGTCGCATGGAACAACCTGTATACAATTTATGATGGAACGTTAACAACGAATAGGGGTTAACTTACTCGACGTCGGCGGTGGTTGCGGCGCTCGACGGACGACCGTATGCTCTTGGTGCGGCCCAGTGTACTCGTGCCATGTGTACGTGCTCCTATACTCTGAATGGAGCTGCTGCAAATACACAATTAACGCGATGGGTCAGTAAAGAACGGATGGTGATCGTTTCTCGTTATTAAGATTCTAAACGCGTCCGAGAAAACATATTCCGAACGTTTTTTGGGCTAGCCGTGAGTAGTTTCAATTTCGACGGGACGTGGACGTCCGAGAACTTTTCCATCGATCATTTTCGCAAGAAAGGGTTCACCATCGTGGACATTCCGTGTGTTTTTTTTTCGAAAATGCTTTCTCTCGATCTTCTCGAATAGAAACGTAGCGATGTTTCAATTCGACCCATGGACCGCTCTCGTGACAAATTTCCAGATTCGTATCGAGGCCGGTAATCGAGCGCTGAGAGTGGTTTGATTCAACGTTAATTTCCATTCACGGCTCGTTCGCAACAATATCGAAAGAATCGTAGGGTCGCGGGGAACAATGAACGCTCCCCGTGCCAGATTCACAATAAAATCTAAATACGTCCGCCGTCTGAAACGTCATGCGCACAGTATCAACGGATAGAAAAAGTCGTTTCTGCGGGTGACAAGAACGTTTCGTTCGAACGCATCGCATAAAACACGGACCTCGCCGGCATTGTCAGCCAGTCCCACGTACAATCGAGTACAATGACGATGCACATCGGTCACAGAACGACCAGAGACGATATTCTTTTTGTTTCTCCCTTTTTCTTTCTCTACCCTTCTTTTTTTCTCTCTATTTCGAAAACTATTTCAACGAACGACGATCGATCCGTACAACGAGCGCACGTCGTTGTTGCAAAAGAGAAATAACGCGTCGATAAATAGGAACTAAACGGAGCGTCTTACCAACGCGAATTTCCTATTAGGGAAGGTAAGAAGTAAAAAAAAGAAGAACGTTGTCCAGGGCAAAGAGCAAGCCTCGCGGCTTTATAGCGTTAAACGACCGATCGAAGAGTCGATGCGCTTCTTTTCAACGTTGGATTTTTATAAACCCGAGAGATTCGCGCAACGCCGCTAATTGCGTTGTCCTGTTTCCTCAGAGTTGATTGATTTAGTTACTTAACCCAGATACAGCCGGACTCACGGCAGAAACGCAGACGGGACAACGCGATTCCGCCCCGGGGTGAAACAATCTCGACGCGTATGTACTCTTTCGGAGTGTTTTCATTTCTTTTCGTACGCGAGAGAGCGAGCAAGAGAAAGAGAAAGAGAAAGAGAAAGAGAAAGAGAGAGAGAGAAACAAAGAAATACGACGACAATGGTTGTTCGTTGTTCTTTCCACCAGGTATACGCGAACGGCCGTTCATTTGATACTCGACAAGTGTAATTACACTGCTCGAAATAATTGGAGGAGCGTGTTTCTGGCCAGCTTAGCAGAATCAACCGAATATCAAGAACAAAAGAAATAAATGTGTACGTAATGCAGGAATGTTTTTACCGAATATCAAATTTATACGGCCCGCGGAGCTCGCAAAGTAGTATATTATCGAACGATAAAGTCGTTTGAACGAGAGCCCCTCTAATTGGTTCGAACGGTATATTCAACGATACGTTTGTATTAGGAAAATGTAACGAGAATAAATAAATTCTCGAGATCTACTCAAGGCCGTTGTTTTCCGAACTTTTGCATTTATTGGTATTTTTTTTTTCCTTTTTCCTCTCTTCGAAGTGGAATCTACGTCACTTCCTAATACTCGAATTAAAGAGCAGCTAAATTGTTAAACAATAAACGGTACACGGTAGCTATTCTGTCTTTAAACAGAAGGCGACCGGCATCGTGAAACATTTTCAACGTTGTATCCGGCGTTCATTGTACCAATTAAAACATGCTGCAAGGTTTCGATAGATAGACAGACAGGTCGATGCTTGGGGCTTCTCCATAATCCATTTGCAAAAGCTTTAGGCTCATATGTCTTTCGCGCTACGAATAATTATTGTAATTTGGGCCGCGATACTGCAGACGTTGCGGCTATATATATATATATATTTTAACCTTATTAAAAAAAAAAAAAATAAGAAAAGTCCCCAATTTTATAATATCCGGATACAATATTCGGTACGTCGAGTGTTCGCGAGTGCGATTCGTACAGCTGGACTGACCATAAATTGTCGTTGTCAGGACGTGGGAGTTAATTGACCATAGAATTCGTTATTGAATTGTACAACGGTCAACGATACAACCGTTGCAAAGAAACGATACTCGATGAACATGGATTTCCCCGTGTTGTGAACAACGAACGCTTAAAATTCCGCTATTCTCGTATCGCGAGGATGAGATATTTATCGCGGCGAGGTGTTTCCTTGTATTTCGATGGAAAATTCATTTTCGATCGGGCTGGAACCCTTGACTCGTCGAAACTTTAACCTAGGAAGACGGCGATCGAAAATGGCCAGGCGCGTTTAAAAATACAACGAATCGACGTAGAACGAGAAACCAACGGCCACAACTTGCACCGTGAACTCCCGTATCTACGGCAGCCGGTCTATCGATTTTCATACGTTCATTTATTAATGGCGATGTGGGGCACCGTTAACCTTTTCATGTGTCGCCGCGCCCACAACGCCACGAACACTTCGATATTTTCGTCAGAACGATACGCGGTTGATAATGCCAATTCAATTATCGTTTGGTAAACTTTTCCCTCGATTCTAGCTACCGTGGTCGTCGTTCACCTATATCGGTTGGAGAACAATCGTGCGAAGAAAACGGAGAGGGAACGGTAATCGGAACGATTTTCTTCCTTGCAATGTTTAAAAAAAATGAAGAAATTCCTCGTTGTCCCTGGTGGTACTCGAGAAACTAACGCTACGGTCCACCCCGTAGAGCGTAAGCGTACTCGGTGGAAGGATTATAGCGAAGTACTCGAGGCCCACTCGAGTGATATACAAAGCGATACCCTCGAGGGTACAAACCGACGAATGTGTTTTTCCCACGGGCAAAAAATCCCTGCTGCGCAGATTGTGTACAGACCCTTAAGCCCTTTCGTTGCTAAGATTCGAGGACTCGGCGCGCGGTGTTCGGTCGAACGTTTAAAAGCGTCCCGGAGCATCGTAAGAGCGTGTGTTCCACGGTGCGAGAAACTATGCTAGAGATTCGTCCCGGAGCCCTCGACGTTTCAAGCGTCCCCGTTTTCACGACCTCGGTCTGTGTTCCTTCCATCGAGCGGACACTCGAAACTATCGCGATACGGGAAACTCCAAGGAAACGAATCGCGCGAATAAATGCCAATGCGATTGCATCGATTCACCGAGTGATGGTACCGAGTGTTCGCGAAAGTTTCGTACATCTGCTTCGAGTATCGACCAAGAACCGTGGCCCTTCGTCCAATACGAGTGGGATCTCTGGTGGTACACTGCCCGTGGGAACGCACAGTTTCCTCAAAAGCATCGATACACCGTCGTGGAAAGCAACGGCCGAAGACTAACAAGCCCGGGGAACTCGTTCGAAACGTGGCTCGTTAATGGCCGGCCGAATCGTGCTCGTGCAAAAGGAGAAGAGAGAAAAAAGTAACGCGCCGACGATGATGGCGGTGGTGGTGAAGAGAAATCAAAGATCAAAATCGTTCTCTCTCTTTATCATTTACTCTTTCTTTCTTCCTTTCGTTTCCCTCTTTCTCCCTCGTTCGCAATTATTTCGATGAAACTAGATAACGGGTGGACGAACGCCGCGCACGCGAAGGTCCACGGAATAATGTCGTTAAAGGTTCCACTTAACGAGGCGGCGAGTTAATTGATAATTACGCGGCAGCCCGGAGAAAACTGCATCGAGGGATATCGCGTGCGCAATTAATCGAGAGAACGGTGCACAACCGCGGCGTGTAATTGAACACGATGCCGAGACGAACGACGACGCTGAAACTCGTGTTCCTCGGTTCGGTCTACGATCGCGGTGAACGAGGACCGACGATGGCCCGCCTTTGTCACGGATAATTTCAATAATTTGCCGGGAAACTCGGACGAAAAGTCCGTCGTTTGCACGCTCGACGTCGCGAAAATTCGACGGGGGAACTCGACGATTACCGGTTCCCGTCCCTCCTCGGTGGATTGTTCAACAACGGGCCGACCGATACGAGAATCGATTTTGTCGGGACGAGTATAGACCCGTGGAAACATTCCACGACGATGGAATACACGACTCGACTCGACTCGACTCGACGCGGCGTTCCGTACTCATTAACGAAACCGACGTGAATGAAACTTCGTTTAAATTGAACGAGCATTCTGAAGTGTGTACCAGACGAGGTCCGGACTCGTTCAACCCCTCGGTTGCTTCAAATCGGTGCGGTTTATTTCTGGTAAAAAAATTTAGAAGACACCAGCAGGTTGTATTTCTTGCAGCTACACGAACCAACGAAACGACACTCGCGAGGGGAGATATTCGTTGGTGGAACATCCGGGGAGAGCGTTTCATATTTTTATTCGTACAGTGAGGATTGCATTTTTGCACAGCCGGTGAGCAAATTCGATAGACGATTATTCGAAACCGCGTGCGTTAAAAGTGTCGCGTTTGGTAAAAGTACACCAAGAATCGTAAGAACCGCAAGAATGTACGGTGGTAATATCGATGTAATAAATCGCGCAGTGGCCGCTCGCGAAGCCGACTACTCGATGAATGTTTTCTACCAAAGCGAAGTAACAAATCAAAACTCGGCGAAGGCGCATAGAATCGAGAATTACTTGGATAAAATATAGAAAAGTTTCGAGAATGGCCGGTATGTTCAAAGTTCGACAAAGAAAGGGAACTTAACCCCGAACCGATGTAACGGACGCGAAACGTAGATCCGAAGTAAATTCTTTCATTCTTTCCTGGAGTTTTTTTTTCTTATATTTTTTTTTTTTCTTCTTCTTCCATTATTTTCTCCGCGCGTGGTAAACCTCCGCATTCGGACGAAACAAGTTTCGAGCCGCTGGCAATTTAAACTTTTAATTACTTGTCCGTTCTAAATATTAAACCGGCGTCGTATCGCGGCGGGGGTGGTAGCCACGAGGCGAAGCGAAAATTCGCTCGAACGATGCGGAGCGAATCGAAAAAATTCGACTTTCGATATAACGTTTCGATTGGTCGGTAGGTTGATGGTTCTTCTTCCGTCTCTTCGTTTCTCCGCGGGGTGGGTAATTTTCGAGCGATCCGTTTTTCCAGGCGGCTGCGTGCCGATGAGACGTCGAGATGAGATCTCAGAGGGTGATCCTATCTCCTACTCTGACGTATCTCGTCTTCCTTCACCCCGCTGATTATAGTTCGAGGACAATTACCGTCGGCGATGGATAAGCCTCGGTTGATCTTGCATCGTTGACGACACGGCCGGGGGACGTCCACCTAGATGCAATTCTGATTTTTCATCGCGCGCGTATTTCGCGGGACTTGCAAACGAGCCCGCGAAACGTCGCGGTTTGAAATCTGGTGTCGGACATTCGCACGCGAGAAACACATTTGAACTCGAGTAGTCGGCTCTCTGAAGAGACCGCGGCGCGACACGAGGGAAATATGACCGCGCAGCCCCCGCGCGCGACCCGAATAGCTCTCGTTGAATTATCGTTTTCGTTATTATCGTTATTAACAGCGTAGGTCGTCATCGTTGTCGCTGAAGTGAACTCGAGGATTTACGAGTAACACTCGAGCGCGGTATCTGACTGCTCCGAGCGTCACGCACGGTACAACAGGGCCGCGAAGTGGTTCAACGTGAAACCAACAAATGTCTCTCCCTTTTTGTTCCGCGCATTTCTTCACTTTTCTCTCGTTCGAGTATCGAGGCTTTTATCCAACGTCCTATCTATCCTTAAAGTGTGTTCACCTTGCGTCGTGAAACACGACCGATGGTATTTAACGGAACACGAGGAGCGAGAGGAAGATACGAGACGCAATTGCGTTTCGGAATCCAGATCGACCGAGATCGGTGCTGGTCGCCAATCTAGCGCGACCTCATTTTTCCGAGATTTCGACATCGTGGAAACGGGCGAGAAATAAGTGGCCGGAAACGTGGGAAATCGGCGTGAAAAACGACGCGATTTCCAATTGAAGTAAATCCGTCGAGAGCGGTGCATACGTGTAAAAAAGTGTAAATATCGCGGACGATAAACGGAACGTCGAGGAAGCGGAGATAACCGCTGCGAAACCGTGTCGAAAGGGACAATTAAAACCGCGACCACGACCCCGATCGCGAATGGAAATACAAGAGGAGAACGCGCGGAATGTGCGCGAGTACGTCTGAATTGTGAGAATGCAACATCGAATGTGCCAACGTGATTGTAAAATTCCATCCATTTCGACGGAAATGCAAAAAAAAAATGGATACACAGGCCCGCACGCGCGCACGCGCGCGTGAGCGTGCACGTGTGTACGTGCAGGCGCAGGTTTTGATTAAAGAGATTCTCGAAAGCCGAGAGAACGAACCGCGGAAGTTGTAAATCACGGTGAAGGCCCGCGTTTCAACGTGACTAAAAAAATCTTCCACTGCTTTACGAATGAAAGGACGAGGTGTGCCGCCAAGTGGAACTCCTCGTTGAAAGGCGGAAACTTAAAGGACGATCGGTCCTTTCGCGGTGAAAAACTTTACGGATGTAGGGGAAGGTCCCCCGGTATCGATCGAAACTAATTCACACCTCTACCGATCGAAGACAAATCGAAAAAAGAACCACGCATCGTTAACCTCTCGTTACCGAAAAATCTACCGACCGAAACACCTGTAATTACAAGTGGGACAATTTGTCGTCCGTTGGGGAATTCCCGAATTGGTAGAGTTAAATTTTGAAAAATAAATTTTCCTTCTTGAGAAAGATATTCACCGCGATAGTTTCTCACCAGGCGATAAGCAGAAAGAGAGGAGATGTCCTGCTAGGCAGAACGATCGTTCCGCGCCGCTTGCCAAGGGGAAGGAGAGAAAAACGAAGGAGAGGCGAAATTGCAGCGCAGATAGTGACGTAACCGGGCATGGCCCGTTGACTTCGGCGCTCTGGACGGTCTGACTGCGCCTCTACATGCGGGTTATCAACACGATTGCGCGTTGTAAACGACGCTCAGGGGCATATGGCCGAGTAGTAGGAGTCAACGTACCGCACTCCAACACGGGGTGTACCGGGCGAATATCGACGGAGCCGGCACGGTGGCGCAGTGCCGATTCTCCTACTACCTTCGTCTTCGTGCCAGCCGCATGCAGACGTCGGAAATACTGCGTGTCAAAGTCGAATCACTGGGACAGCTAGCGTTCTTCCGTACCGTGTGTCGAGCGTTTCCCCATGGGCGTGAGAGACGCGAGCGGCCACCTTTGCCACTCGAGCGGAGAATTTCAATCCTACCGAACCGTACCAACAGAAAAATTCCTCAACCGTACATTTTCGGGGTTAAACAACGAGGCTCCCTCCGCTCCGCGAGACACCGAATCAACGTTGGATCCTCGTCCAGTAGCGTTCAACGTGCTCAACGAAGGACACGAACCGTCCGTCTCGGGTTGCTTGAACCTTTTTGGTTCAACGAACCTGCTCTAACCGCGACCAACGCCATCTTTCGTAACCGAAGCTGGCCACGGTAGTCCCTCTGTCGTGAAATTGAAATTTCGCTCGACGAATCGAACGAGCGATATTCGTTTTACACCACGCGAACGATTCCCCGAATTCGATCGGCACCGGATGTTAATCATTGAACCGTTACCCCTCGTAAAAGGGCAGGTAATAATTCTCGATTAAAAGGGGGTAGGGGGTGAACAAACGTCCGTTGCACGGGGGCGTTGATATACACCGGGCACGGTTTCCCGTGATTACGTTTATCTACCAAAATAATAAATCGTGCCCGCGCGAGACCTAGTTCTGCGGTCACATGCGATTTTTGATGCACAGGTTGCACGCCCGCAGCTAGGTAACCCGATTTGCGTCACCCGGTGCATATTGAAATATTTCCTCCTTCGCCCGAGAGTATTGTAATTCGCGAGAGACGCAGATTTACCGTTGCATTCGAAAAATAACTCTGCCGGTGGTTACCGGTTGGCATAGACCCTTTCTTCTTTCCTTTTTTTATTCCGAAAGTTCTCTTCGACGCAATCAATTTGCCCTAGTTCGAAAAACACGATTCGGTTCGGTGCGCAGAAATTTCGTCGAAACGAAACGTACGGGAAGAGTTACGACGATGGTCGGCGTAACAGACACGACCGATGTTTATTATAAATAATGTAAGAATTGTTCTCGACCGGCCACGTCCAACGAGTTGGCCGGGGGTTGCGCATTGCAGCGAGCAAGTAGTAAAAGTCAACGTACGTTCCGCGAAGAGAATGGCGATGCACGTGATAGTGCATATCGACGAACGTAGAGTGGCGCAGTGCCGGTTTCTCCTACCGCTTTTCGTGACGTGTCTGGGCACCCGCGAATTGTGTTAGGCGATTGTACGAAGGTGACGCGGCGAAATACAACGAGTCGATACCGGCCGGCCGAAAACTCCCCTTATCGTCGAATCGACCTTAAAACGTCCGGTAGCGGTGGCGATCAGGCTCGATACGATTCGACAAATCGACGATAAATCACGCCCGAGTGCGACCGGCAATGTGAAAATACACGGCTGCACTTCCGGCAGCGGTACGAGGCAATACCGAAACACCGGGACTGAAAGAATTTTTTTCGGGGCGTATCGCGCTCGTAAAAATAGTTATTGCTTCCCGATGGTATCGTACAGGTCTTGGTTTTTCTTTTTCCGATCCAACACGAATCGACGTTTACAATCGAGCAACTTTTCCTTCGAACGTTGCTCTTCGACTCGACGAATTGTTTGAAATTTCATCGGGGAACTGTTACGAACTTTCGACGAGAACGGGCTTTAAAAAATTGTCGAATCCGTAACGAGAAACACACGTGCCCGACACTTGTCGCAAATTTACGCCGAATTTTGACCAAATATAATTTCTTCCTCCCGGTACACGTTTCCTCATTGGATACACCCGCGAGCGAGCTAACGAGGGGAATCGATTTTCCGCAATTGCATACCTGCATTCGCAACGTTGCCCTCCACGAAGAAAAAGATTATATCGCACGCAAGAAGGTAGTTCTCGTTAAGCCAATCAACTTTGCCCTCGTAGCAATTTTTCTAACCGTTCCGGGGAAAGGGCCATAACACGTCCTAGTTTCTGGAATCGTGCTGCGTTTCGTCGAAAGGATGTAACTTTTTACGGACAGGGGGACCTCGGAAAATCAATGGCCGGAGCGTCTTTTTGTCGTAAACATCGAGAGACGGGTTCGCGGAGAATTAATAGAATTTCTTGCCCGTGGGAGAAACGGAAAACCGAGGACTTTGTCCCTGTAATCAACCACGTGAACGTTGTCCGTGCTACGTCACCGCAGATCGTGTCATGGCGACCGGATTCGCTATAGACCGGGAGGTCAACGAACGTGGGGCATTTTGGAAACCTGTCTACAGGGTCGGCCCGAAGTTCCATCGCGAAATCAATATCGAGAACGGTTCTAACGATCGTTCCACGATCGGTATCTGAAAATACAGGAATTTTAAGAGCACGTTTACAGGAGAAGAAACACGAGTATCCTTATACCGTTTTCTGGACGAACGAGTTTAGAAATCGCAACGAAATCGACGAGAAAGCGTTCCAGCGGCAGTGTTCTTCGCGTCGCGATTCGTCATTGAACTAATTCGCCGTGTAATCGGCCAACGTAGCACAGAATCGCAGCTGACGCTCCACTTTTGAGGAAAGCGCGATCGTCGTCGCGATAAGAGGCAGTCTTTCCGCTTGGAGAGATTCGACGCGGGGAACAACCGGAAAAGAAGAATCGGAAAACGTCTCTATACGCCTACCGATCGACTTCCGGACAAAGACGGACCGCAGGGAACATTTAGCCCGTTCACGTATTCACGCGAACGATTATTATCTAATGAGACGAGTAATTACCGAATATGCCGCGCAACTGCCACCCATTAATCACACCATTGTTCTTGCCTTAAGATGGGCCCGCGAGGGAACTGACAACCGACTCGGCTTATTAAAAAAAAAAAAGAAACCACCGCAAGGAAAATTAGCGTCCTATTTGCAAGGATGCGATCTACGATTACCGCTAAATAGAGCTAATCGCGTCTTTACGGTTTCGACGGCGCTCGCTTTTGTACGAGATTCGCGCGGTATTCGCGAAACGAATACTCCGAGACCATGAGAAACGTGCAAACATTTCACGGCATTGTACCGAGACTCGAACGCGTCTCGGTAATTTGGTCTCCCTGGATGTGTTCCGCTATAAATATCCAGATAGTTTTTTTTTTTACTTCCGCCGGACTACAATTTATGAACCACGTGTGTCGATCTTTAAGGTCAAGCCTTTGGAGATCAATCTTTCGAAGTGTGGTTGGATAATCGACTCCACGTCTCATTTTTTTTATAGTTTCTATAAAAGGACACTTTCGTGAAACATTTTTTACACACGTGAGTATCGTTCTCGTACCTGTCCGTTGAAAAATCGCTCGAAGATCGTATTATTCGACACGATCGAGTTTTCCATTCGAACGATATTCGTACTCGATCAACGAATCGTGCTCTGTATCGTGCAATAGCCACGGAAGCGGCGATTGTCCAAAAATTATTCACAGACACTAGGTATCCGTTTACGTTATACATATACGTATCACCGTGCGACAAAACGGTCCCAGCACCCTACGTAATAATAATAATAAACGAATTCTGCTCGCCATTCCAGCGACCAGCACCGTGGAGCGACACGCATTCCCGACACCTACGGCGCGCGTTGTTCGAGCAGGGTTTGTCGCGCGAAAATGCGAGGGACGAGTCGAATGTGGCACGAGCCCGTCGACGAGAACACGCCAATTCTCCAGCTCGGAGATTTATGAGCCGTGGCTTAAGGTAAACCGCAACGCGAACAACCGATCCCCTCGCAACCCTCTCTCGCGAATTAATCCACGGGACCGTGAAGGTCGAGCATCGCGTTCCACGAGTGTCACTTTTATTCCCTCGGGAAACGATAAGAGAAACTGACGAAAAACGGGGGAAAAAGAGAGAGAGAAAAAAAGGGGAACACATCTAAAGAATCACGGGAATTCAACGAGCCGTGCGATCGCGAGTGTGCGCCGGTTCGCGTGCATAATTTTTTGGAACACGAACGCCAGCCGATTAGGTCGCTGGAATTATTCCCCGAACAAACGAATCGGCGTGTTCCGTACCGGGCCATTATTATTAATATTCCCCAGACGGGGGACGGAGGGGTTGAACGGCTGCCGTGAATTGCTCGAATCGTATCCGTTCGAGCGGAGCGAAAAATAAATTCGCGCAATAATTTTCCAAGCTGACGTGTCCGTGTCGATCAATGTCCGAGTTTCGCATTGTTCGGCGCGAACAATGTGCACGCGGATGATTGGTTCCTTCATCTCGAGAGAGTAACCGATAATCCGTAATACGGAATTACTTATCGAACGTCCGTTCGATTTGCAAGCGGAATCGAGGGCCGGCGAGGAAGAAAACAGCCTCGAGGGACGACGACGACGACGACGACGACGAGGAGGAGGTCGATATTGGCTCCGCGCGTTGCAAAAATTCCGCCGTGTTCGCCGGATGGTCCCGCGAAAGAAACCATCGTCCCCGAGCCACCGGCGGGCAAGAAACTTCTTCCTAGCTCGAGTGAGCGAACCGTCTCTCCGGCTGGAAAATCGAACCAGCCACCGGCTGCACACCGAATTCCCAGGTATTCGCGTACGTGTACCCGCGAGCGTCTACTTCCTAACTCACACGCCAAGGAATCGTTCCGAGAGTCGCAAAGTTCACCCTGTACGAACGACGTACGAGGTGAGACGCGAAGGAACGATTCGACTTCGTCGAGGTGGTTCGAGACACTGGAAAAAGTTACGCGATGGTACCACATTGGCCGAGCACTCGATCTTTCGAACGATTACGTATTACGAGAACGATCGCGAGAGAAATTTTGGTCGAAAGCGCGCGAATTGAGATTCGAATCATCGGAACACCCGGTAGCTCTCTTAGGAGAGCAGCCAATAACGCTGTGAACCATCGACGACGATAACGGTGCCGCGTTGCGGAAACACGTGTCGTCTCGAGCGTAGGCGAATAAAAGGTGTTCGGCTTTGGAGGAAACGATCGATGAAGCTACGAAATCGCGTCGAACAAAAGTAACGCCGTGAAAAGCCCGAGCGAAGTCTGGCTCGACGAGACCGAGGGCAATTTCGTTTCCGAGATTTCGCCGGTTCGAACGGCTCGTGTCGATACAACGCGATACGAGTCAACGATCGAAAAGCACTACCGGCTCGATTGAAATTCCGGTTCCCGTTCGGTACACGAGTGGTCTTTGAATCGCGTTATTTTGAGGTTTTTAACGTTGAAAGCTCGCTCGGTTATAGGAAGGTAAACCATCGAGCTCCGGGCCAGCCTCGATTAGGAAGACAATGGATTGTCAAGCTCGAGTGCTAGCCAAACTTTTCCCCCTCATCCAATAAAGCCACAAATCCCCCTCGGCTAAATCTCTGTCGTACACAGGGACTCCAATACACAGATAATATCAGTACCGAGATATAAAGTGTATATAACCAGCCCTGGCGAGAATTTGAATAGCAAACTCGTGAAATCGACGAGGAAAGCGCTCAGGAAGCGCTTACTTTCCGGCGATCCCGGCAACGCCACCGGGTATTTCGACTCTCGACCGTGCACCTCTATGCACGAGAGTCTCGTCGAACGAGAATCGTAGAATCGAAAAGAAAAGAAAAAAAAAAACAAACAAACAAATCGTACGAACGATCGAACCCTTCTTTTGTATGCACCATCGAGAAGTTGGTCGCTCTGCGACGACCATAGCTCACTCTACGAGCTTCTCTCGAGAGTGGCGTAAAAAATTCTTCCACCAGATTGGAAACCTAATCTCCTCGCCAGGCCATTGACCGATCGAGACCACCGAGAGTACGCGAATCCTATTACCGATATTGTCCACGGTATCGTCGGGAATGTTCCCCAGGGATTTCCGAGAAACAGCCAAATCTTGTAAGTATCCCCTCCTCGGAGTCACCATCGCGAATAGATCGTTCCTTAAGCAATGTTTCTTATCTCGGACTCTTGAAAATTCCCTGGACGCTTCGTCTAGATTCGAGGCTTTCCTCGACGTGGAAACAAGCTTAACGGTATAAGAGAACGCGGAAGGCTCAGGATACGTCCCATCGGTACGCTTTTCTCGTTGCTCGCAAGAAATTGGGAAACCGTCCAAATTTAGCAAATGGATTCCGCCAGCGAATCGCCAACGACGAACCGTGCTCAACGAGCGAATGCTTGCACCGCCGCTAAGGAAAGGACAAACTAATCTACCATTTCTGAACCTCATTGTCACTGAAGATGAAAAGTGTGGAGGGTACCACGAGGAAGAAAACAATGGAGAGACGCCGGTAGCGTGTTCAAGGACCGAACTTTAGCGGAAAGAGTTTTATTGTGCGTCTGGTCTGACGCAAGAGGAGCAATCTACTTCGAACTCCTAAGAATTCCTAGAAGTTAAACGAATCGGTGTGACGAACGACTTGAGAGAAGTAATCGCTCGATATCCGGGATTGAAACGATTCTTCGGGGATCGGAGATCGAGCAAATATATGATATACGATTATGGAAAGTAACGTTCGATACATTATCGATTAACGAACAGGATTCGTTCGGTTGTTTTAACCCTTCGGTGGCGTCCTCCGTAAGTTGTATGGAGTACTACCGATATACCCCTCTCCTCCCACGAACAGTTATATAAGAATGAATAACTGTTTTGGACCGCTCCGCGTTAAGCTCGCTTGTTAACCTTTTAACAGGAGAAGACGAGGTAACTCGTCGTTTGCGCTCGTCCGTATCTTACGAGATGTTTTCGTTGCTTCTTTATTCGTTTATCAACGGATCCCTAACATTAACGGTATCATAATATTTGTATTAGCGTAATCGTCCTCGATAATTATACGAGCGTTTACGATCGAGAAATTACCCATTCCCTGGCTTGGGTACACATTGTTTACAGTCAGTCGCACGAGTCTACGTATACCCACCTAATGCAGTACGTAAAGCCAAAGTACGGACGCGAGCTGTTGCAAGGCTGTTTATGCTTACAACGTACATTCTTGTGCATTCAAATATACATACCTCTGACGTTTTACGTACATTTTTCAAATTACCGTATTCGGTGCTCTAAGCCTGTTCGATTAATATTTCTACGAGATATCGCTCGCTTCGATCGAACGGTTCGATACCTGGTGAATTATCGAACTCTCCGCGGTATACGCGTCGTGTACACAGACTCTTGCGATCGACTGTACCTTCGTACTTTGGTCGTTTACCGACGCGAAACATTTTCGGACTCGCGAATATTCCGGTCGCGTCCTCTGCAGTTCCAAGGAGATCATCGAGTAGCAAGGAAAAAATCCTCCTACCGGGTGTCCTCTCTGAAATATCTACCGGAACGTCCCGCGAGCGCAACGATCTTCCGGGCGATTTTCTCTCTCTCACCTTGTCAATCGGCATTGAAGGGCACGCACGACAGAGGTTCCAGAATGAACCAATCATGAGGCCGCGGTGTGTGGGGCAGTGGAACAGTAGTGACACACAGCCGCTGCAGTAGCGACGGGGCCGTTCAGACGACGGGCACGGTCGTCAGGCCAGGTTGATCTCCTCCCGAGGACGTGGCTCCTCGGCGTCGTAGACGCGGCTACACTTGCTTCACTTCCTCTCCTTCTTCTCCGCTACCTCCACTACTAACCACCTCGAAACTCCTCCTCCTCCTCCTCCTCCTCCTCCCCTTCCTTCTCCTCCTGCTCCTTCTTCTCCCTTCAAGGCAGTATTCGCGAGCGGCGTTCGGGCGTCCGGCTTGCTCTCCCTCTGCGTGTACGATGTGTGTGTATGCGCGCGTACCAGCGAGGGTGTACGAGTGTGGCCGAGCGTGGGCGGGTGTGAGCGAGTTAGCGAGGGTGTGCGTCGGTGTGTATGCGTGTACATTCGTGTGCACGAGGACGGGGCACGCGCGCGCCCGATACGCAGCGCCGGGTACGCGTCACGAGCGTGGTGGTGTCGTAACAAGAGAATGGGAAAAGAGAGAGAAATAACGCGAGTGCCGGATCGGGATAGAGGTACACCTATCCTCGGAGGGTGCAGCCTTAGCGGGACTTTAACCCTTTGCTGCACTCGTGGTGCGTCTACTCGCCGTTGGAACGCGACCGTGTTTCGATTCGACAATTATACGAAAAAATAACCGGCGTCTCGGCTCGAGACGATTCGGTAGAGATCGGTTCGCGAATTGCCGAGATTTTCAACCGCGCACAATCGACGCACCTAGGATTCGTGACTCGATTTTCACCTAGGATTTTTACGCGAGTTTTCACACGATCGAAGAACCGAGCACCGTGAAAAGAACTTTGCCCACGAATGTCCAACGGTGAACGCGTCGCGAGCTATGGAAGCGCAAAGGGTTAAGTTCCCAGGTTACGGATGAGCTCGAGGTGGAACGGAACGATGATACTTCGAAACGACCGAAGCGCGCTCGATGTCGAAAATCGGAGGATACGCGGAGGGTGATTCACGGGGATCTCTTGGTTAATCGAGAACGTAAAACGACACGTCCCGGTGGAGCGCCGTTATAAAACCGGTCGCGAACGTATTCATCGGAATCGAGGGGGAAACGTGTAGTTCGAACGGAGGTCGAGTCGCGAAACGAAATCAAGGACGATACGGCGAACGGAGAAAGGGGGACCGTGTACGCGATACCTTCGTCGAGGGGTTACGTCAGAGTTCGCCGCGGAGATAAGCGATGCGAAAGAAACACAAACGGGAGTACGGATGATCGAGCTGGTCACGGGACACAAAAGAAGTAGAAGAAGAAGAAGAAGAAGAAGAAGAAGAAGAAGAAGAAGAAGAAGAAGAAGAAGAAGAAGAAGAAGAAGAAGAAGAAGAAGAAGAAGAAGGAGGAGAAGAAGAAGAAGACGAGACACCGGGGAAAGCAAGGAAGGGGCGGGCCGTCTTCGAAGGCCTACCACTTCATCCTCTCCGTCGTTGGGGATTTTTCGCTTCCTTCCTGGCCGGACACGAGCCTTCCTCTTCCTCGTAGAACCGGCAAACTTTCACTCTCTTTCTCTCGGTCGGCGTCGATCTTCGATGTCGAACGTATCGTCGGTCGCGATCGTACGTGGATCGGTGCGGGCTAACGGTGTGTGGCCCGGCGGCGCGTTCACCGGCTAAAATTCACCGCATCCGGAGAGGCGATCTCTCGCGTGCGTGCGTTGCGTGCGTGCGTACGTACGTAGGTACGTGCGTGTGCGTGTACGCGACGTGTGCCCACCGTAGGCAGAGAACGGAGAGAGTTACCTTCTTCGACGCACGCGACGACACGGAAAAAGTTCGGGGATCGCGTACCCGGCGTTTTAGACCCTGTGCACACAGACACACACACGCACACACTCTCTCTCTATCTTTCTCTCTCTCTCACTCTCTCTCACTCTTTCTCTCTCTTTCTCTCTCTCTCTCACACTCTCTCTCTTTTTCTCTTTCTCTCCGTGTACGCGTCTCTCTCGTGAACGTGCAACGACTCGTGTACGAAAGAGAGATGTATATATCGACGGCGACGATAGGAAGGTAACACTCGGACGCGTTTACGAACGGAATGACGAGAACGGAGGGCAGAGCGAGAACGGAATCGTGAGAGGCACTGGTCCCACCGTCGCACCGATCCCACCGACGACGTTGCGTAGAGCGCCGCGTCGCCGGCAAGACGCCTCGTCGGTAGAAGGGGTTGCCAGAGCGCAGGCGCCCGACCGGATCGGGTCGATAGTCCGCAACGTTACTCCCTGTTCTCCTCTCTCTCGCTCCTGTACGCGCGAGCTTCCCTCGCGCCTCTCCTTGTCCGTTTTGCACCGTCTTTCCCGCTGAATTCCCTCTTTCCTTCTGTCTCCTTCCCTCTTCGTATCGAACTTCGACACTCCGCCTCTTTTTCACGATCCTCGCGATACTCTTCTCCGTTGTGTCTATCCACTGTTCGTCTCCGGCGTCCGTGTCCACCGTACACTCTGTCGAGAATTTATCGAGAAAGGTACACCCTTCTGGGCCACCATCACCACCCCCCTCTCCCTCCCCCGGTCCATCTTTTACCCTACGCCGGTCTCCCTTTTCCGAGTTTTCTTTCCTTTGCGCGATCGAGTCTTCCCCCTCTCGCGTTCCCTTCGATTCCCACCCCCTTCGTCTCGTTCTCTGTCTTCTTTGTAGTCGCTCGTGTACTACAGCCAGTTGTCTCGCTCTCTGTCCGCCTTCTCCCGTCTCTCTCTTGATGTACTTAGGGGTTTCTCTGTCTCCCTTCTTGTTTCCGTTCCCCTTTGGGTAAACCCCCTGGTTCCTCCATCTCTCCCTCTCCGGCGCGTTCCGTCTCTCTCTCTCTCTCTCGTCTCCACGGACTGCTGTTCGTTTTCTGTAACGTTCCCCACAGGTACGTACATTTTCGAATTGCCTTTTCAACCGCGACTTTTCAGTCTCCTCGGTCTCTTCGCGCGCCTTCGAGTATCTCACTCCGTCGAGATACTTTCGACGGTTGTTTCTTATCGTTCGACCCCCGTCTATTCCTCGTCCCCTCGTCCCCTCTCCCCGAACCATTCTCGTATTCTTTCCGAACACTCCTCGGCCCGCGATGCAGATAGTTTTCTCAGACCTTTCGTCCTTTGTCGCGTGCGCAACCTTTCAGAACCTCCTTCGGCCCCACCTCTGTGCACGCGCGGCTCCCAAGTCCTTTCGTTTCGTTTCGTTGGAAAATTTCCTCGCTGCGACAATTCGTCACGTTTTCCAGCGCGATTTCATTTCCGAGGTTCCCTGCGTCTCGCTAGACCTCTGCCTCCTGTTTCATGTTTGCCGATACATTTTCTCGTCCGAAGACGAGACACGATTTCCACCGTGGAAATTTCCTCGTCGGCGATTTTCCCGTTTCTCCGCGGGCGCTTCGTTCCCTTTTTCCTTCTCTCTCGCCCCCTGCCTCCTCCTCCTCCTCCTCCTCCACCTCCTCCACCTCGTCCACCTCCACCCGCCCCCACGTCGCCCCTTTTCCGCGGCACTCGATCGTGCATCTTTCTCTGTCGTTCGGTCGTTAGTCGTCCCGTTCCCGTGGCAGGCGCCACGATGTCGAGCCAGCGTCGCGACGCTGGTAACCTTCCTGCGGCGATCGCGGCTGCGGCCGCGCTATAGGCGCGTTTTGCGGCGTTTCGAAACCCTGGACGAAAGTTGGGAAATTTTCCACAAAACCGAGCCGCGGTGAGCTCGTAGAGCCAACGACGTACGTTCCATTATAAATAACGTGTTCGGTTTTCGACGTGCAATGGCCAATGTATAACCGTTAAAGTTAACCGCGGCGTGGATCGTTTTAAAGAAGACGGATCTTATCTTGTAACGCGTCTCGTCGCACGGTATATCGATATTGAAACGAGCTAGCAAAGTTTGCACGCAACCACGGATCCTGGTCCGGTGTTCGAAGGGGATTGCAAGATCTTGTGCACCGAAGCAGATTCCCGTGGAGTTTCACGAGCTGAACGGAAACCTTGAACCTACTTTTTCGATTTGTCGGAAGAAAATGTCCCGGTGGAATGGAAGCATTTTGCGGAAACGCTTCCGCCACTGGTACGTCGACTATCCCGTGTCTCGTTACCGAGCGAGAACAATGAAAAACGAAACGAATCGCGAGTCAGACGGGCGCTCGAAATTGGTGGAGCAAGTTTCGAAAACGCAGCCACCGATATGGGTCGCGGGACGTTGTCTTCTTTTTTTTTTTTTTGCTTTTTTTTTTGTTTTTCGACAGACGGAATTTTCGGCCGATGCGCAAATAGAAAAGAAGTGAAACACGCTCGGGGGATTCGCCGCGGATCGTTTCGATATTACTCGAACAGTGAGATGCGTACACGTTTCCGATCGAAATCGAATAATATCGCGCGTTATCTATGGCCAGCAGGGCCGAGACTTCGAATACGCCCGAGTGTCTAAAAATCCGTTGCTTCTAGGATTGAATTCGAAACGAAACATTTTCGTCCAGGACTCGACGCGATAATCGATTGCAGAATCAAGGTCCTGAACGAATCAATTACTCGCAACGCCCAGCTGTCGATAGTAATCCTGATCCACGAGCCTTGTCCGCGATAACTGCTAAAACTAACGCACGACACGAGCCATTAATGATACTCGAAACTTTAATGTCCGTCTCTTTGGAATTACTCGGTTACCAAGGGTAACTGGTCGGAGGCAGACTAGGGAGTGTTGAAATATTCGAGCAACCGCTCATAAAAGTCACAGCCTTCGGCTACTGACCGTGGTTCGGGTCCTCTCGCTTATAGCTTCATCTGTCCCGTAAAATCACCAAAGAAGGGGAACAATGTTCCCTTCTACGGTCGACTCGAAAGGGGAGTCGGTATCGCTCGGGTGCTCAGTGACAAAACGACCTAACCGAACAAACATTGTTCGACAATTTGTAAAGTTAGAAATGCCCATCGACTGCCCGTTGCGCGTTAAATTTCAAATGCAACGAGTCGACCGGCATACCGGCACCAACGGTCGCGACCTTCGCGAGTTTTCGGAGGAATTAAAAACGCGGTATTCGCGTCGAAGCTTCGGAATGTACGCAATGTACGATTCGAGTTATTTTTAGGGGGTGATCGCCGAGCGTTACGTAACGCCGCGTAATATATCCTACTTATCCCTGGAACACTTATTTTTGTTGGCGCGAGGGACACGCCTGCCAACCATATATTCGACCAGCACGCTTCCATCGACCCGAAGTCCGCTTTTCCAGCGATGTTCGCCGTAGGCACGTAGATGTTCCACGGCGTGCGTTAAATAACATAACCGTGACCCAAATAATCTTGAATTCTCCGTCTTCTGTGTTCACCGCAACCAGGCTCTCGCGCGATATCTTGTCGCATCCTCGGAGAGAACGAGAGCGCAATAAATCTGCGAGTGCCGGCCCGAGTGAACCGAAAAACCGACGCTTCTCTTAGGTATTCGGGTATTTGTACGAGGTACTCTTAACGGAGAAACTTCTCTACCGTGCCCGGACAGTGTTATCGTCTTCTTCGGAGGAAATCCTGATTGATCGATCGATCGATCCATCTTGTGGAAACGAGTGATACAATATCGTCGAATTAATGGTCTATGAATCGTCTACGAAGGAAACGCTGTTGTGTATAGTCCGTTTCTTTGTTCGCGATACTTTCCTCTACGTTTGAGTAAGTGGCAACGATACTTTTTATGAAAAGAAAAAAAAGAAACATGGAGAATCGTGTATTCGAAACGAAATTTAGTATCCGCCGCCAATGATACCCGATCTCCCGAAGTAGCCGCGGTAAGTGTGTTCAAATTAAATCGTATATCGCCGTTAATTTCCGCCAACGATTTCATAAGAAATACTAATTGATTTCACTTAGGTAATTGTAACACGTGTGCCGTAATTTTCCAAAAAGACGTATACTGGAATCTCATTTGCGCGAACAATGGAAGCGTCTGATTCGTATTCCGATCGGCCGCTCTATGAATCCGAATCCGCGAGCGTACGTGCGGGAATACAGCGTTAATAAGCAATTATCGCGGAATTCCGGCGAACGTCATCGCGTGGCGAATTCACGGGAAAGAAATACACACGTGTGGCCGACATGCGAAATTAATACTTACCTTACTGGTATAAATATTCATGACTCCACGTGGACGTGGCGTGCAAGCTAAAGGATAAAGCGTTGAATTTTATATACCGTCCGACGAACTATTTACGGCTAGGATAGGAGATGTTCTATCGTGTATGCAGGCACGAATTTCTGGGATCTCGACATGCTTCTAACAAGACTGTGCGGAGTAGCAGCTTCGCCATTGAAACGAGGATGCGAAAGTCACCGTGGCAAATTCGTACGCAAGATGCATTTGAACGTGGCTTCTGTTCCACGGACGAAGAGGAGATCGTCTTTTTCTCGTACGATGGACGAAAACCGCGCGTAACGTCGACGATTACAAAATCGCGGGATAAATACACTGCTCAACATAATTAGAGGATCACCTACATAGTAAGGTATCTAATACTAGTCTACTAACTGCTTAGTAAGGTATCTAATATAACTGTACTAGATCCTGAACCGATGTTCGCTCCGTTCCTCGAAATTATTCCGAGATCGTGATCCGATGATTATTTCGAACAGTATATTTACACTTGAAGTTGTTGCTGAAAATAATCCGGTGCAACAAATCGTAAAGATGCGTAGCGCGCGAGTACACAGCGGTGCTATCATTTCCAGTGTGTAATTTTCTTCCTTAAAGGTGGATGAAAATAATTCTAATGATTGTATCGGTTCGATCTTCACGCGAAGAGTCGACTGATTACGGCCGGTAATTTCTGGATCGTTGAAGACCGGTTGCACGAGAAACAGCGCTATCGTTCCCGCCGCGAAGGAAGTACGAGATATTTTACGAGTTCTTCGTGAAAAAATAAAAAAGAAGAAAAAGAAAACTAAATCGCAATTATAGAATAAAGTATTTCCACGTGAGGCTTTGTTCTCGGGTGAACCTATTTCGGTTAAACGCCCAGGGCCCGACGATTCGTTCGTTACACCCCGAAGAGTCTTTCGCGGTATATTCGAACTCGATTGTCTCGAAAATTGAAGCGACGTACGACCAAATTTTATTCGACGTTCTCGATTTATTTTTACAAGAACAATCGTCCGCTGTGCCGCGTATCCTGATAAGCACCTTAACGTTTCAACGACGAAAAAGGAAGAAAATCACCCGTTGGAAAAGAATTGCGCGCCGTTGCATACTCGCATTGTTGTTTACATGGTACGCAGCGAGTAACTGTCCTAATTTTCGTGGTTAATTGAAGGAGCATTCGCGCTGCAGGAAACCGCGTTTTTCCTCGCGTCGATGCAACGGTAGAGAATTTCAGCGGCAACCGGGTAGTGAACGGCGGCGAGAGAAAATAATGAAATTATAGGACATTATGATATCTAACAAAGAGCAGAGACGTCGGCGGCTCGATTTAATTCCCTTTCCGCGGGAATCCCACCCACGCCTCGTTAAAAACGAACCAAGCCCAGAGGCGACGTCTATGCAAGCGCAAGTGGGTTAATTAAAATCTTTAGTCGAGCGTCTCGCCGTTTACGCCTATTTTTTTCCCCCTCAGATTTATCGTTGATCGTCAGAAATTACTATAATCGGACGGAACAATAGCTGTTTCCGAAGTTTCCCGGAAACTTATCTTCGCGCGACGACCGAGCAACGGTATTTCGGAAAGAACAATAGGAACAGCGAAACAGAGCGAAATACTTTCCTTTGTGACCGATGTTTAACCGGATTCCAGCGTTCGCGAAAATTTTTCAAGTGTACGTCATTTGAAAATTATCTTTCTCACTTTTCGTTTTTCACGTAGCGCGCAACGTTCGGTGTATCGTTCGTACCGTACGGTTAATGAACGTCCACGGCGTTTGTATTAAAGTTACGATTTCGAACAATTTTCACCGAGAATCGCGCGTCCAAGTTTAACGAGTTGAGAACGAGTTTAATATCGTCGCTGAATAGATTGGTCAATTCGAGAATGGAAGAAACGATACGTCGTCACGCAAAGTTCGATAAAGTGTAGCGTTAAACGCGTCTGCACGCACGTACGTACCCTGCACACACACCGTTGATAAGTTACGCTCGACTTCCGCTTCCGTTTGCTACAGCCGCCGCATTCGCTCGTGCGAACGGCACCTGCCCGAATTGCATGAATTACGTTGCCATCCAGTACACGTTGGTGTCGATCTTAAAAAAAATTCACCGTATTCCACGAATTTATTTCAGACGTTTTAACAATTATTCGTTCTTCTTCTTTCCTTCTTTTCTTTTCTTTTCCTTTCAACTTTTATCTCCTTTTACTTTTAATCGTTGATCACAATCCGAACGTTGAACACTCGAAGGGTACAATTTTTCGTTGAACGATTTCTTTTCTTTCCCAATCGTTGTCGTTATTGTTAATGCTTTTCGTTCAAAGCCGCCGCGATGACGGTTTACACGGTGCAGTGGAATTATAAAAATAAGGGAAGGTGTCCCCGGATTCTTCCACGATAGGTAAGCCAATACCGGCTTTGCCAACTTCTGCGCCTACAAGACATAATAGCAAGTGGTTCAAGTGGACTGCAGAAGTGGAATTGGTGTCGTCTTTTGTTCTAGCCGAATCAGCACCAACCTCTTTTTCTTGGCGTTCTTAGAAATCAATACGTGCTTCCTAAGTTGCTAATACACGGCTAGGCCTGTCTATCGCGTGTTCCGCACAGTTCATGGAAACGTGCGACTTTAATGTAAACGCGATTAAACGCGTCGATTCTTCTCGATTCGACGACGCGTCTGTTGCCCGTAGCTGCGACACGAAATGCGTGTGCGCTTCTCCCTCTACGTGGGTACGTGTACGCGTACCCGTGTCACTAGAGTAGTTAGCAATGAAGGCACGCAACATCGAACGTGCTTGATCGAGTAACGTGTTGAGGAACGATTCGTATAGGTGCTAGAGGTACATACTCTAAAGTGTTGCAAGGAATGGGGTATTTAAATGCAGGGCCCGTCAAAAAATAAAACATTCAAATTATGTGTTTAAGAAACGTTGTTTATATATTGTCACATTATACAGTAGGACTTTGAAGGTTCAGAGTCGTTGGTGTGCACGCGAAATATATACATCGCACGAAGTCCCTTGTGATCGATCATCAGAGAGAAACACGAATAATTTCCGATTCGAAGAATTTTATCTCGCATCGATTTGTACGTTACGAACGTTAATCGAACATTTTAACCGCGGTGCTCCGTGTCCTTCCAGGACGAAACAAAATACGAAGAATGAAAAATCGATAAGAATGTTCGAAAGAATGCATCGCCGAGACGCATTCCGAAAGTATCGGAAATACGAACGGAGGAGAATGCGATCCTCCGAACGAATTACACGTGTAACGTGCCAATAAAAGACCAGTTACGGAAGAACGGTGAGAAACGATCGGTATCGAAACAAATCGGTACGAGATAAGAAGTTTGCCAAATGTTATCGCCGAATGAATAATTTATTACCACGAAAGGGAAAAAATCGGAACATCGTACGAAAGCTCGAAAGAACGCCAGAGAAATATGGAAATTACTCGGTCGTTTCGACGTGGCGCGTTAAATCACAGGAGGAACTTCAAATGAAAATTGCATCGTGACCGGCACCGAAGCATGCTTGCACCGGATCGATCGTTGCAACCCGTAACACTTCGACCATGCATCGGTAAAGGTGAACAAACCCTACCGTGTTTCGACTCGAGACGTCTGCGCCACATAACCTGCTAGCTACCGCTTTATGACACGACACGACTCTAAATAATTCACGCGCGATCGTAATTTGGATCGTAAAAACAATTGAACGGAAAAAGGAAACGGGAGAACTACGATCGATTATCCTAGAGAAATATTGTTTCACCGATGATCTATTCGCGGTTCGTTTACGGTTAGGCACAAAATACTTCGTACAGAGACGCTCGCATCGCACTCGACTCGATCGCAACATGGCCGTTCGCTTGCAAGGAATTAACGTTTCGTTTCGGCTCACTCACCAGATATTGCTTGCAATGTTTTTTATGCTTAACGGTGCAGCGTTTCTTCTTCTTGGCGGCGGCGTTGGTTAAACCGTTTCCGGGTTTTTCTTTGTAAGGCGTCGACAGGTTCCCCTTGTTCGCGGGCATCGCCGTAATCCTCGATCCACGGAAACTGGGTCGTTCTACCTGTCGACAGCCGTCGAGACGAATGCACCTTTCGGTCCAGCGACGAGAGTGATTGATAACGCTCGAAACTTCTCTCTTCCCCGTATATACGATACACACGTGAGCTACAGTACATGTGTAACGTATAGCGTATAGCCACTGGATATGCGCAAGGACACTGGACTACCCTGAGCTGATTATTCGAGGCCACGCCTCCCGTCTTCCGACCTTCTCTACGTACTGCCACCCCATTCGAATTTTCGAAGCTCCACACAGACCTGTTATTTTTACTTTTTCTTCTTCTTAATGTTCTCGATTGATTATCTTTCGTGCACTTTCTCGAAACAAAAAATAACGTAAGTGCATTTCGAACGTAAAATATATCCGTCGAGTACAACGACGTTTTACCCGATACGATGTTTTGGACGAAGTTATTTCATATTTTCATACCTTCGATGCACTTTCTCCGGTGATCACGAGCCTCGATTTTAACGCGTTATAGGGGAAAACAAAATTCGAGAAAAAAATGGGGGATGTTTTTCGAATACCAAAAAAAAATGCGCGGCCCTGGGTGTCTAGTAGCGCCACTGTCCACACGTGGTAAATCGTTTAACTATCGCGTACATTGCACGCTGCGAGCGTGCTTTGAGCGGAAGTGAAAGGGTTATCTGCTTGGCGATGAAAACGTAGATTAATTCCAGTCGCGTTACCGGAAGTAAACGATTGGTTCTTAACGTGTGGGAGGATTGCTCAAAAAATTCGTATTATTTACGTTTACGGCTTTGTAAAGAAATTAGCTCAACGTGTCTCTAAACAATCATCGTTCGGATTGCAATGCACAGGTCAACACTGTTTGTACATATCGCATATTTGACATGTTACATAATTTTAGAACATCCTCGCAATTATAGTACAAAGTTACTGCTATACGAAACCACCCCTCTCAAAATGAACACAGAATATACAAAACTTTGATCGCAATTCGATCGTTATGTAACTATCAGGGTCTGTATCCTACAAATTATCTGTCACGAACGTATCCTATCACGAACTGGCGGGAAGGGGGGTGGGGACAGTTTGGCCATATAGTTCAAATTTCAGATTTACGCAAAAAAAATTTCTCTTAAATATTGGAGACCTTGAAGAAGTAAATCGCTTCAACCTCTTTTGATATCCGAAAAATTCTAATTTTGTAGATTCGATACAAAGTTGCAACGCAAATTGTAATGGAGAAGTTGTGTGACTAGATTTCCAAGACATCAATGCGAAACACCGCGAAGTGAAACGTACGCATTCAAGAAAATAGTAAAAAACGATAAAAGATGAAATTCCCGCATAATCTGGATCGTCCGGTCACGTTGTGGAAAAGAGCATTTTTTACCGACCACCGTGGCTCTTCGTACCTTCGACTGTGACTGGTAAGATGGCGACAGACGGCATTTACAAGAAAGAGAGAGAGTGGCTAACGACGAAGATAGGCGAAATAAGTTGACCCGTGTCTCCGCGGTCGAGCGCGCTCGTTCTGCTCGAAACGTCCGAGCACGAAAACGTTACGTTGGTGGTTTGTTTTAAATTGAGTTACGACTCGTCGTACGGCTCAAACGGTTACGTCGTGTATGGTACCGTGTGTGTTTGTATATGTGTGTGTCAATGGTTCGTTATTAACGGTGCAGTGTGGCCTGATACATCACAAGATAAATTATGATGGTCTGATCGCAGTTCCAACATGACTGTGGATTTCGCCGAATACTTTTGGGTGAGTGTCTTCCAGCTTTTATCCAAGAATGTCATCCTCGTTGAATTTAGGTTATGTATGGGGAGAAACCCCCCTATGTCCTTTCCTTTTCGTTCGTCCTCGAGCGTACAAACTCTCGACGAACTTCTCGTAACCGTCCCTGCACGTCGCACCGCGGTAACACTCTTTCTCGTGTAAATCGACGCATTCCCCTCAATGAAAGCCTTTTTCCTCTCTCTTTCTTGCGCTTTATCATGGTCGTCTTCGTTTGTCTCTTTTTCTCCGCGTTACACGGCACGCTCATCTTCTTCACTCTTCTCGCGAATACAAGGTTACGCGTTCACCTTTCCCTGTCATCTCCTCTCCGTGTCGTTTCTGCGATCCACCGTAGAGAAGCACCAAAGAACGCGTACTTTATTGCACGTTGACATGTACGCGTTCAAACCTCAAGTGTAGACGGGATTGGAACTGTTAGCTTTAACGGAGAAGCATAAGAACATTTTTTAAAAACTTGCACCATTAACTTTAATGAAATTCGTTTAACGACCGAATTGTCTGTTATTTCACTTTAGTACATAATTCTATTAGTCATTACCCATTGTCATAAAGTAGTTCCATGTAAACATTTTATTAAATATATTTTTTTGTATAAAGAATTGAAGCTTTTTGTGATTGTCGATTTAAACAATTTGGTATTATACAAATTTAAATGTTTACCGTTAGGCAATTATAATGAATTTAGTTTCATACATTTTTTGGAAGACGTGATATTGTTCTCCCTGATGAATGCACGGTACAGATAAGATACTACTTTCTTTCATTTCCCTCAAAATTCTATCTACGAAAGATTAGTACATACAGGATATAATGCTGATATTTTAAATAATAGATAATTAATTTTACATAAAATAAATGTTTGTTGTAACATTTAAAGGTATAACAAAAAAACATTGCTATAATTATAATATTTTTTATTATAAAAATACTTATTGTTTCTTGTCAGTAAAGTCTATAGTAAAAACTAAACAGTGAGTTGTATGTAGCAAGTAATACGTACAATAGAATGACAAGAGTAATAATATGTAATGACAGCTTATTGTGCCGATGTCATTCAAGAGTCCTACACCAAGTGAGTTTATAGCATGATCAGGGTTCAAGTGTTAAGTGGCTAAGTGGTCTTAACTACAGTTTTAGTATATCTTTTTCTGTCGTGATATTCTAATTGCAAATGGAATTTCTTTTTTCTAGGCATAAAAATCCCTGCCCCGATAATTATCATAAATATTTGTCAATAATTTGTTAGTATTCGACGTATATTAAAAATGAAAAAGAAACTTTGTTTTTAAAAGTTTGAAAAGTTATTTCATTATGTTGAAAATATATTTCTTATGATTTAAGGGCGAAAAGAATAATGGATTTGACGTGTTATATCATAACATGAAGCATGGTGTAGTCGCGAGTAAGGAGTTGGCTGAATTTTTGAAAGAACGATCAGCCATAGAAGAAAACAATTACAAACTTCTTAGCAAAGTAGCTAAGCAAGTGGGCAATAGCAGTAGTACACAGGGAACATTCGCACCTGTTTGGGCTGCTCTAAGAGGCGCAGCAGAAAAACTAGCAAGTTTACACTTGCAGATGGCCCAAAGGGTCACTGAACTAATCAAAGATGTATCAAAATATGCAGATGAACTGCACAAGAAACATAAGGCTGTATGTAATGCTTTTTTTTGTAATCCCTATACTTAGAAATAAGCCAAATTTCCTTAATAAAATTATGTAGATTACATAATTTTTTTAATAACATGTTAAACTTATATTAATTGCCTCCAAGTTAATTAGAATTTTTTTTAGTCTTTTAATTATTTTGAAAAGCATAGATATTTTTCCTTTTGCTACAATCGCTACAACTATTTATCGTGTTGCATTATGAATCACTTTATATATTTCAAACCTTATCAGTATCCGCCCACAGTCAGGTCACTAGGTTCTCTCAGACAGTAGTGTCTGTAAAGATATAAAGATAACACTTATCAAATCAGTATAACAACTAATTATTTAGAATATCTAATTAATTAATGTTATTTTATTACTGACTATAATTTTCAATTACATTTATATTACAAAAAAGAATAATCATTAATAAAAAATATAAAATGAACGATATCCAGGTAAAAGAGGAAGAATCATCCACCTTGGAAGTTGTACAAAGTATACAAAGCATTACTGTGACTTTGCACAAAGCAAAAGACATGCGTATGCAAAAGGGTCTTGAATTGGAAAAATTGAAAAAAGACAATGCTAGTCAGAAAGAATTAGAAAAAGCAGAAATAAAATTTAAAAAGGCACAAGATGATTATAAAACTTTGGTAGACAAATACATGGTCATAAGAAATGATTTTCAAACCAAAATGACTCAAGCATGCAGGGTATTTGTTCTGATTATCTGTTTTACAACAAAGTTTCTCAAGAAGTAAACATAATACTAATGTATCTATTCTTTCATTGCTAAGCGATTCCAAGATGTAGAGGAAACTCATTTGAAACATATGAAGGAGTTTTTAAATATCTATGCAGATGTCTTGCAAACAAATCACGAACAAGTTGGCCAGGTTCATATTGATTTTAAACGTCAGTGTCTGGACATGACAGTGGACAAGTTATTAGAACAATTTGTTCAAAGCAAGTATACAGGTTTCGAGAAGCCAGGTAAACAGTCTTGTAACACATGGTTTGGAATCTTTCACTTTTTGTATAATTTCTCTGTGAATTAGGTATGATCGAATACGAAGAAGTAATGACAAGTTTAGCAGATATGACCAGTCATTCTCAATCGGATAGCAATGTCGAGGCACCCAAGGAACCGTCAAAAGGAGCTAATGGAGAAACAGGAGTTGTTGGTAACACTCACAGTTCAAAAAAAGATCAGGGATTAAAGGGGGAGGGTAATCAGGTGGATGAGGAAAAGGGAAGGGTACAAGAAAAAGAAAACGAAAGACTGAATGAAAGGGATAGAGAACTGTCACATGCACAAGCCACCAAGGCTTCCCGCCGTACTACCTCGCTACTCAACCTGTTCATGTCCAACTCCCAGGGTAGGTTTTGTTTTTAAAATTGAACAGAATTTACAAGACTTTATTCTCTTTTAATTGCAATAGTTTCTATCTACCTTAACATAATGCAAAGGTTACTACTTCTTCATTTATATACAATTATACAACGAAATTGATTAAAAAAAATTATTCAAATATTACAAATTGTAAAATTTCTAATGTAATGTTACTCAATAACAGTTATTCGATAATAACAAATTTTAGAATTAATTTTAATTTTAAGATTGGACTGATTATGTCTTGGTAGATATATTTTGCAATTTTTATTTATCACAGCAGTATCATTTTACTATTCACATATATACAGTCATTTAATTTATTTTTAGCACTCGATCACAGATTTATTAATATATTAATCTAGGCACATGCAAAACAATTTTATTGACTTCATGCTTATGTGGTTGTGTTACAATGCTTACGCGTTACAATCTAACAATAGGTGGAGGATGACATTATAAATTATTATGTATTCCAGGGGGTTTTCACACATACATTCTTTTTATGTTAGTATAAACAATGAGTATTGAAACTAGAACAATTTCCATAGTAAAGGAAGAAATGTAGAAGACTATATAATAAGAAAATAGTTGTAATTTACACTTCCTATTTTACATATATATTAGCATTCGAAAGAAGTAAACACCCCTCTGGAGTGCTATTTACGCCACTGAAAGTGCAAACTGTAATAAAATTGCGATAGATATAAGTAATGTGTAAACAGCAAGATGAAGAAAAAAGGGCCATTCGAAGGCACAGATTATTCAAAGATATGAGCAGTGAGTGTTGTTTCAGACAAACAGAAGCAAGCAGGGTCTGGTTCGGCACCTGCAACTCCTCAGGGGAACAACCTGCCTCCTGCTGTTCCACCTCCCAGCATCTCCAGGAACCCTCTCAGAAGATCTAAATGTAACTGCTTACATTGTGATTACCTGTACCCTTACCATATCCAATACACGCATTTTGGATTAACTATTTAGATTATCGGTTATATGGTATTATTATAGACACGTATAAAAAATTCTTTAAAGACTTTGCTTTTCTCTGTCATTAGTTAAAAGTGATCAAGGTGAGGGTATGACATTAGTAAATTGCTACAGCTTTCTGTAACCTTTTTTCAAATCTTTATACAAACTATTACAAAAAATAATTTTCATGTCTGTTGAAATTAACAGATCTTTAAGTTTCAGTTTATTTCAAACAGTGTCTAATTGGTGGTCTTTCTTTGTATGTATATTTTGAACATTTAAGCTCAAGCGTTATTGCACAATTTATTCTTTTACACTGAGTTGCAACAGAGGTATTAAATATTTTCATATGTATGTATAGTTTTAAAAAAATTTAATTCAATAAGAGAAGTATTTTGAAAGCGATAGATAGAAATCTGATTTAATCGAGTATCTTTGATGCAGAAAATATTTTTATACACTTTTAAGTGACCACCTTTCATTCAACACTCCCTCTATGCACCTTTATCTTTGTCTTGCTCTATTGATTGTTCTCTGTCTGCGGTATTTGGTGACAATTATATTACCATACCTTTTTTGTTACAATATCTTTTACGGCCATGCAGGACATGCGGTTAAATGAAATATCTGGTGACTTACAGTGGTAACGCGTATTGTGGTTCCTCCACTCTGCACTCTTTTAGATCAGCAGTGTACGTATACTAACATTGTTTAAGCACATTAAATTAATGTTACATGCATAGAATCATATTGTAAAGTGGTTAATGACTTGATGCTAATTCGTACTCAGTTAGATAGACACAATGTTTATGTAACATTGATTTATCCTTAGATTTTGAAGCACATTTAAAATATTTCTTCGTTTTAAAGTACATTAACTTGCATTAACACATTGCCCGTCGTGTGTATTCAATTGGATACGCGCTTACGTGACTCCAGGGCTCGGAAAAATCCATGTGACTGTCAACGTGTTAAAACATTTAACAGAGAACGTCAGCTGTTAGTTTAAAGCAGACCTATCGTCATAGTAGCATTCTTCATTAGAAGGAAGAAATATTTTTCGTTCGCGTTTGACTAACACTGGAACAGGCTTGCTTAGATAATAGGCTGTAGCTTTAGGTTTACATGATAATCTAACAGGTGATTTAACACTTCTCATAAATTGTTACTTATAAATTGTTTTTCTAACAATCTTTTGTGTAAACATAGACCAAGGGGTTCTTCTATCAACACGACTCATTGTAAAAATTTTATATGTATATTTGTTTATACTATGCTCGCTCAATGGAAAATATATCATCGATTCAATTCAATGTTAGACTTAAGAAAACTATTCTTTTGGAAAGTTTCTGAAATTCAAGTTATTAATACTGCCAGTATTTTATTATGCACATCTATTCATAGATTAATCACTTCTTTTTTTTGTAAGAACGCTCGCAAGATTCAAAGTTTAATTTACAAACATGCCTATCTTGATATGTCAGTCGTGAAATAATTTTTGAAACTTTCTACCGCTCTTCTAAAATAAACACGTGTTCACATAGAATTAATCGAATAAAGGGAGTTGGACTTGAATAACGTTGAGATACAAATGTGGGGTTTGCTACTGACGGGGCCGAAGGTGAGCCATTTTTAAGTGTCTGTTACTGCATGGCTCACTTGTACTTGTATTTATTTTCCAAGTGCAGATATTTTTCGTGATAGCGTAATGTGATTCTGCAAGCAACCCTTTTCATTTATTAGTCGAAGGTAGTTAACAGTAAACACGTTCCCATTATATCGCGACTCGTTTCTTCGTTATTTTATTTCTTTTCCCCGTTTTTTTTTTTTTAAATAATTTGTATGTTTTAAATGTCACATTTGAGATAATCCGATTATCCTAAAGTTCAAAGATTGTGGAATTATCATAATACTTTTTGTACTTCGTCTGATACTTCAATTTGTTCATATACTGTTATTTGCATGTCGATAGTAGTACTTGCTTGCAGAACATGTGGTATCGTACGCTCCACGATTTAATAGAGGTATACGTGGAGATTGCGCAACCTCATTTTGTTCTGTTGTCTTGAGAAACGTATCCGACGTTAATCGTAGAACGTGTAATTGTTAGAAAAACAATTTAAGACGAGACTGAACCTTTGCAGATCTCTATAGAATTTTTAAATGGTGATGGTGTATATGGGTTTTCCTATACCTCTGCTAATGTAACGTGCTACCTACGCTACTCTTTGTATTCCTTATCTATCGTTATTGTCTGATTTAATGCAGGCGTAATAACGTCATTTCCAAATGCTGATACGAGTTTCAGATCGGAAGAAAAATATTGACTAGCTGCGCTCGTGTTTGCTTTGCCCGCTTAGAATTACAGTAGAGTATCCGTAATTACGAATAACTCAACAGCAAATGCTTCTATTAAAATATTAACCGTAAACATACAAAGATTCAAAAGTTCGTATTAGTGAAGACAAAGTAAGTAAAGTTTCGAAAGATATCGAAGAGAACAATAGACTTGATCGCCGCCGAAATTCATATCAGCATAATTAGAGAATGTCATAATTAGAAAGCTCATAGAGAATGCATCTGCTAACTGTTGATCCGGTGACGATTGATTTACCCTTATTGTAGACGTTATTTGATCACGTTGCGCTACGCCTCAAACACTTGGAAAGTAAATTGATTTCCACTTACCATTAGATTACAAGTTTCTATTAATTTCTAATATAAGATTTTATTTACATTAACTTTCAGTACGAATATGTTGACACCGCAAACGTAGTTTTTTCGCTTATTAGTTTTAGTTCATAGTTGTTTTATTTACATTCATATTTTAACAGTCGATTACTTCAACCAATATATTTGTCGAAATAGACATCTTTGATTCAAATGAGAATTTTTATCAGAATTGTTTGTCTCCTATATGAATGTAGTCGAATTAAGCTTGTGTAGGTATAGTTCTAATTTAACGAATTATTAATTTTTTTAGTGTTCAAACAAGTATATGTACGTTAATTGATTTTTTTTCTATTATTATGTGTCGTGTATAAAAGAAAGTTAATTTTTGCCAAGTTTTAATTGGAGATTAATTAGGAATTACTGTTGTATTTTATTGTACGTTATTTAAAGAGCCTTTTAAATCGACTGTTCGGATTAACTATAAAAATTAAGACCCGCTTTGTTTTCTATATATCGTGCGTCCACGATCAACAGGGTTTCTTCGCAGCAGGAGAGAAAAGCGCAAGGAAAAGAAGGCGAAAAAGAAGAAGGATGTCGTGGAAACGAGCAGCAACAAAGAAGAAAAGTCTGACCTGTCAGTATACGCACATTCAGCAGATCTAGTGCACTCGAGATCAATTCCGCAGATCAAGATCACGAAATCACGATTAAACGGTTCTCCCGCGTAAAAATTTGTTAATGTGAAAACACTTGCTCTTCGAGTAAGATCAACGAAGAATTCTTCAGGCAGAGACTTGGTTGCGGAACTGATGCTCCACATTTTCCAACTATTATCTCTTGCTTTCGTCGGCATTACAGCATTACAGCACCTTAGTAACTAAAGCACAACAATACCGCAATATTAAAGACAAAGTATTTTCTTAGAAACTCACTATCTGTAACAAAAATAAAGTAGCATAGAACGTATTGTATGTACGTTACAATGCACTGGGCCTGCTGGAGCATATACAAGTGCACCCGACTAATCTTTACCAATTCTATGATAGGGAGGACAAGGAGGATAGCAGAAAGTCTGAAACACCGACACCAGAAGTAGACGAGGATGGATTTTGTATCCGACCGAAATCAGATCCGTGGGAAAATGAGAAGGGATTTTATTCCAGCTCGGATACCGATTCTGAGGATGAAAGGGAGAGAAAGATCAAGGTGGAAATAAAGCCTCTCAGCAATGGCGGAGCACCGATGAGCGCCAGCGTGGACGAGCTGAGGGCAACGGTGGAGAATTTATCGTTATCGCCTGCACCAACGGTATGTTTCATTGTTTCCATTTTTTTGAAGATACATCAATGGTGGAAATGAGTAATATCGTTTCATTTATATCAGGGACGCAGAGGATCTAACACCGACTCTGATCACCACATGAAAAGGTCTCAGTCAGTGTCACAGCAATTAGGAGGTAAGCCAAGCTCAGATTTACTTGGCCTAAACTTGTTCAATCCCAGCAGTACACCATCGAGCGCCTCGACGCCGACTGGTAGTCATCCGTACGCGCCATTGCAAAGTCCTCCGCCACTGTCTTCGTCACCGACGCCTCAACCACAGCCGCCACAATCTGCACCACCTACACACCCTCACTCACGGTTCCCTGGTGAGTTTAAAGAGGCGCTTCTTATTGTACTTTCAGCTCATCGGAACACTTTTTGCATTTTGTCGGAAGTTATGCGTAAGATTTGAGCATTAAGTTTTAGGACTGTGTAGCAACCGCATTTAGAAACGATCACGTTTCCGTATTGTTTAAAGTAATTTCTTTATCAGATTTCTCTTAATGACTTTTGAACGAAACAGAATACTTCTGATTCGTGGCACGACACGTGCTTCTAAATAGTTTTATAGTAGCCTCGATCTTGGGATTCAATGGTCAAATCGTGTATCATCGCGTTGAAAAGTAAACAAAATCTAACTATCGTTGTTCCTCGCAGATGGAGACTTATTCTCGGAAGTGGGAGATATCACTCCGGCCTTACCTCCCAAACAATCAGCATCTTCCACTCCGACAGGATCTATTATCATTCCTAGACCGCCGTCCCGACGAGGTGAAGGTCCTTCTCCAAGAGGTAGGAATTCACCAGCAACGATATCAAGAGCAGACAGCGTGGCAAGCTTGGAGTTTCGTACAGCTGGCGTGGGAGTTGGCTCATCCAGAGGTCCTTCTCCGTTGACAATCGGGCTCGCGGATACGATTCCTCTGGCGGTTGCCTTTCACGAAATAGTACACTCTTACTTCAGAGGTACCGACGAGACGCGATGTCAGGTGAAGCTCAGCGGCGATATGATGTTATCGTTTCCTGCCGGTATCGTCGCTGTGCTGGCAAATAATCCGAGTCCCGCAAAGCTAATGTTTCGTGTGAGAAACAGTAACAGATTGGAAAAATTGTTTCCTAATAATCAGCTCGTCAGCATGTAAGTTGCGCATGTGTGTTAGGTTGTCCTGTAAGTAACACGGCATTTCCGAAGAGTAGTACGATAAAGGAATAAGAGTGGACGCGCTATATCAAACGCGTGAAGCTTCGATTAAAAAATAGGACTTGATTTATAAATTTTCGATACTCGCGTATCAAGTGACAGTTATCTGCATTTAGAATGTATAAAGAAGCTGTAATGCTTATGGGATAATCTAATAATAACGGTATTGAAGTAGCTTGCGCGTGCGAGTTTGTAAATAAGTTTTCATCATTTACAGGGATGCCACGCAGACAACCGTCGACAGTACAATTTTCGAATTCAACATGAGTGCCTTAACTACATTGTTACGCAAACAGGCTGAACAAAATCCCACGGCTTCCTATTTTAACGTCGACATACTCAAGTATCAAATCAAATGCAAGGAGGGCGCGGGTTCTTGTCCTTTTCAGTTGGTGGCGTATTGGAAGTGCGAATCTACACACACTGACCTTAAGGTGTTTATTTCAAAAGCATATAAATATTTACGCACATCCGGTGGAGACGCTGACGCTTCGTACTACTATTAAGTAAGTCATTTATGCGTTTTACAGATTGATTATAAATACAACAGTCGCGCTATGGCTTCTCCAAGTCCACTGCTAAACCTCCATGTAGCAGCACCGATTGACGGAGGTTTCAAATCTCTGAACAGTAAACCACAAGCTCAGTGGTTGCCGGACACGAATCGTGTATTGTGGAAGTTCACGGAATTGTCTCAGCACAGTGAGGGTAATGGTGTAGGCTCTTTGAAAGCGCGAGTTGAACTCGCACATGGGCCAGGAAATCAAGGAACGATATTTACTCAATTCAATTGCGAAGGGACCACATTATCCGGAGTTGAATTCGAACTTCTGGGCCCCGGCTATAGATTAAGTTTAGTAAAGCGCAGATTCGTATCTGGTAAGTGACATTAATTTTCACAATATGAATTTTTTGTGACCGGCACAAGATTGTATTTTTAAAGTAAACTACAGTATAAATTTTTCGAATGTTGGATGCGATTGACAACTGTCTGGAGTAGGGTGGGAAAGTCCGAGTGATTGTTTGACTTAAGAGTGCAGTGTGTTTGAAGTGTGAGTTTAGAGTGAGATTCAGAAGTTGGATGAGTAAAGTGTAAACTCAAAAGTAAGAGAATTAGGAAGAGTGAAAGTAAGTCTAAAGTGTATACTATTAATTCTAAAATTATTTCTTCTATTGGAAAGGATCCCTTGTACTTAACCTTGCAGATTTTCTATTTCTGTACGAAATATTTGTTTGTTATTTTCAGGAAAGTACATATGCGATGGAGATTCCGACTCAAGAAGCAGATACGCCGCACCGCCATCCAATGTGGATTGACAACTTCCAGAATGGGCGCCTCAGTGGGAGAGCTTGCCCATTTAATATTGGTACTTGCTTATTCATTCACTGCCCATACCTCGACTAATGTCCGTTCAAACACGAAATCGGCGTGGGGAAGCCTGTTGGATACCAAAGAACGCGTGCGATACGATGAAGTTGTCTGAGAGACAAATAATTTGTACAAAAGAGCGATCGCAATGTGAGCAGGATGCTATACGTTAATTCGTTTCAACGAGTCAGAACGATCTCGCGTACCGAACAATAGACGGACGAAGGATCGAGGAGGATCGCACCTTCGCTCGTCAACGACGATACAAACGATGTACCGTATGATCTAAGCGAAGAGAACTCGAAACGGAAGTATCGAAAAAAGAAACATAGTTGGACTTCGCAAGTCACTCGCTACCTGATGAACGGCGTTCTAATGTGTTTTATAACTTGTATATTTTTCAATTTTCTATAATATGCCCTCGATTAGATTGTACTATTTTTAGTAATGTTTGTACGACGCGTAACGAGGCAAAACGACGAGGATGACGACGGTTGAATATACTTTTGAAACGTCAACAAGCAAATACGGTGGTTGTTCGCATAAAGCCTTTGGTGTCCAGCATATTTTTCGCCACGACATTCTCGCCATATTATTGTGTCTATATAATCAAAATACGTTACGAATTTTTTTACGTAAACAAAAAAAGTTGAAGGAACTCTCTAAAAAACCATCAAACAGTACAACGTCTTAATCTATTGTTATATCTTGCGTTATTTTAATATAGTTATTATATTAGTACTATATTGTTAAGAGATTTTGTGAAGAAAAAATGTAAAGGATCTGTAAACGTCAATCTCGATTACTTCTGTACATTTAGCATTTATATTTTGTACGGACGGGGCTTAATATCGCTTGCTGTAAACCTGTCACGAAGTCCTACTGTGTACTCCGATCTGTTTGTATAGTTGTACTCGTGCGTAAAAGCAAAAGACGTGCAAAATTAATGATAATTAATTCATAAACAAAAAGAAAGAAAAGAAATGCCGCAGAGTTGTATTGTTTTGTGATAATTTGTTGAATTCTCTATGCAGCGATTTCTACGTACACTCTATAAAATAAATCCGAACGTGTAAAATTTTACTTTGTTTCGAATCGAGAGGATAGCTCGAGAGGAGAGCACAAGAACGAACGTTCTTCCGTGCTTGCTCTTTCTGAAATTTGGCGACTGCAAAATTATTCTTCATTAAGGAAAAAAAAAATATAAAAAAATATTTGACGAGATGAGATTTTAGCGTTTGTAACGATCGAAGCGTTTGCGCGATCTGTAGTTTCGCAAGTCTCTCGCAAAATCTTTTAAAGATTGCGAATCATCGATGATCTTAGGATGACGATTGTTTCGTCGTTTTCATGATCGTAAATTAATCCAGTATTTCTTGCTACATTTAACTTAGAGTAACTCGATCCGGTGGCGTTCACTCGGTCCACCGATTCGTTTTTAAGAAGCATACTAACTTCGAGGACGTTAACTCAGTCTTCTCAACCCTTCTCAACGGGAATCGAATATTCTATCTATTAATGTTTTTCCACATTTTTTTTTTCTCTAAGTGTTCTCTTTACTACCAACGTTTACGAATCGAACTTTAGAGGCAGGCCATTTCGTTCAACTGCATGTGCATACATACAACTTGTGTGTATATGTATATGTGTATATACGACGAAGTAATGACTCTATAAGAATAAGTCTGAAATGAAACTCGATTATTATTATTATTACTATGATAGTCCAGCACACATGATGCTTCCCCCTATGCAGATTTAAATATCTGCAACAAGTTGACGAATACACCGTACATATTCGTGCATAGTTCGATTTCTGATTATCTTTTATTTTTTAGCGATGATCAATTGTAATTCGTAAAAGTCAAAGTTTGGGATTTCCTTCGAATCCAGATTATTTGCTACTATTTTAATATAATCGTTTGACAAATTTTTTATTACATTTTACGAAGGATTTATTATATTTTTTGTTTTACAATATTTCAGTAGATATTAAATTATAATAATTTAGAGAATTTCATACATTTCGATCTCGATCTGTACACGAATACTCACGGTACTTGTTGCAAGGTATTCGTTATCTGGCTCTAAACATGCATTATGCTTATTAATTATAACGAATAGTTCGTAGAGGCGCGAACTGCTAACGATTTGGTTACCGGACGACGAGGAACATTTCTACAACAAATGACGTTCGTCAAATGTACCATAATGATTTTACATTTTAAGAAACTGTTGTCATTCAGCGCGTTCCTGCAATGCTCTGCGTCTATATTTTACGGATTTTACATTTCCCTTTTTATTACTATAGTTCTCGTAAAAAGAAAGAAACGAAGGTCTACGAAGAGCAATATAAATGAAATCATCCAAACGATACGATGATGAAATTTGACGACCACTCCATTCGATGTTGCTAATTGACTAATGACAAAAGAAAACAAAATGCGGAGTACGTTTCTTTGGATCTCTTCAAACGTCGATTATACGGTTCGATCGAATTTATATTGCAGTATAGTTTGCCGATCTAAAAAGCGAAGGTATGATCTCTGTCTTTAGTAAACGTACTCGTGGATAACGGTTCACAAAAATGAAAAAAAATATTAATACGACTATTATGGAGTGGTTCCTGGAAGAAGAAAAAATCGACTGAGCTCTCCTGTGATACGCAGATGTCACTATAATTTCGTAATAAATGTTTGTAACGAAACATAATAATGTTAATGATCGCGTTCACTTTCTTCCCGACTGATCCCGCAATGATCACGGCACGAAAAGTGGCACAACCACCGTGGTTTTTATTAACGATAACCCGTTAATTCATCGAGCGTGCGTTTTCGATTCCTATGCGTACAATGCGCCCAACAGAGAATATAGAGTAATTTATGCGATTCGCTTTTTACATGTACAATTGCAAAGTACGACGGAAATTCTACACTCAACAGAAACGTCACTTATGCATACACACCAGGGCTATTGATTCATACCAGGTACCCGAGATACCTTCTAATTGAGAAAGAAAGACGAAAATTACACAGATACGCTTAATTCTGTGTCGATTACACTATCCGAAATACACGGGTGAATTCGAGAAGCCTCGATCAGTATTTAGACGATCCGTTTAGAGTTGGCTACAGTCGAATATGGATATTATCCGAGATACATTGTATAATTATGAGATTTATCATTTTTATAATGCTTAATAATTAAAAATAATTAGTTAGAAATAAATCATCATCAATCTCATACTTGATTAGTAAACGTATTCGACTTTGCCCGATACTATTTGGATTATATCGGACGCCACGTACGGTGACATCAAATAATTGTCATTTTTTTTGGGTAAGTTTCAGGCACCCAGGTATTTTGGGTATCAATAGCGCTAGTTTACACAATTTGAGAACACGTCCATCGACGCGATTATGCATAAAGGTAGTCTTGTGTACAAGGCTTAAAATCATACAAGAGACGCATCGAAGAGCGGAGATCGCGATGCAACTGCATATATACATATGACTCTTATACATAGTATAAATACGACGAGGAGAGTAAATAAATTACAATATACATATTACACGATACATAGGATGGTTATGTAAGCCTGTTGACATATAATGTCTATGTTCTAATAAAGATTAGGATATTTTATATAAACAAAGCTGTTCGATGGCCGCGACTATTCATACTACCCCGCATACATCTAAAATTTCTATTTGTATCATAGAAAGTATAAGTTTCAAGGAAACGAAATATATATGCGAAAAAATTGAATGCATATAACACAAGCTATACAAAAATAAAAAATAAAAAAGTTGTACTAAGTAGAGGAATCTTGAATGTACTTGATAGGATAGGTTTTCTCGTTTCTGTGAATTGTCTTCTCAGATCCCTGGTTTGTTGTAGACCAGTCACATTGACCGAAAAAATATATTACTCTTTAAATTACTATTTGCCTAAAAAGTTCTGGAACTTGTAACAAAATACTATGAATTTTCTACAACAATCCTCCCAGTTCATGAAGCGTTTCCTAAAAAGTGCCTCAGCCATTCGTCGTTATTGACATACTGGACAAGTACATCCTCGTATCTAGACATTCGAAACATTTATTTATAAATTCACACAATAACGTTTTCAATTAAATACCATTAGGCATGAAAAATTCAATGGTTTACCTCAGAGGCACTTTGACATCTTCAACCTCGAGAGGACCAACTGAACGGACTCGTTCCAAGATCGCCCGAGCCAAGATCCCCTCGTATTCCGTGTACTCTTCATCCTGCGTAAACCATAAAGCCAAGGCACACCTCGTACCTCGAAGAACACTGCGTACACCGTGAAGATTCTCTTTGCCAGCTGAGAAGGCCACCATACGACCACAACGCGGAAAGACTAAGCTGTCCGATTCTCGGATCGTCTGATCCTTCGTGAAGAAAAACTCACCGCCCTGGAAGTCATCGTTCAGGTAGAGGATCGCCGAATAATCTCTCCAAATGTAGGCTGGACTTTCGCGAATACAAGTCTCTTTGTCTTTCAATATACAATTGTCCGCGTGAACCAGATGACTTAAGTCGTCTCGATCCATTGGCGAATCTAGAAATTGGAACAGAATGGTCGTTCTATGTTGGAACATGTTCATTCATTTGTTGTGCTTTTAGGTTGAAGAAGAAGAAATAAGTTGAAGACTCGTCAAGAAGACAATTTTACTGTCTAAATGAAGGTGTTACTATCAAGTCAGCCCATAAGTAATGCAAACTACCTATCACACTTTTACAAGATAAAATGCAATAATTATGTTCTACACATTTTGTCAGTTATCTGCTAATTTCTCCTCCTTTTAAAAGAATTCCTTTCTTGTAATTGAATCAAATGGATGTTTTGTTCGCTTAAATAATGTTACAGACTTCTAAAAAGGTGATATTCTATACAATATCCAAGGAGCTTAGGCGAATTGTTCCTTCCCAGTCCAATTCTTCTATATAACTTAAGGTATATAACTCCTCACATATACTGTCAAACATTAGGTTGAATCTACTTTAATTGCAAATTTGTTTTTGTCTGTGTTGTAGATGACCCTCCTGAAGACTTTTTCAATGGCAGTAAACGATGGAACGATTCAAATTGAATTTATAATACAGTTCTTCAAATACAACAGTTGGATTTTATTCCCCTGTAATTCCTATATGTCTTCATCGAATTCGTATTACTTATGAAATGAATCGATAGCTTTCTTTCGACTGGTCACTGGATGTTACCCACGTGCCGTACCAAGTGAATCGGTGCGACGCGATTGCAGCTGCGAAAGGAACCAGAAGCACGTTGATGCATCAGGTGAAAATTACCAGGTAGAGCTGTACGGCAGACCAAATGGGTGTAGGTGATATACAGTGGTCGATCTAGCCCGAAATACCTTTCCACGTGGCTGCGTGCATCCTCAGTTTTCTCCAGAAGCTGTTGTAGTCGTTCTTCTTCTATTTGGCCCATGTATACCATCTGTGATTATTATTACCGTTATTATTAATGAAATTTGGACAGCAATGCGGCCTAAATAGTCTTAAGAACTTCCTACCAATGCGATTCTTCCTACTGTGATTCCTTCGAATCGCTCGTACTTCGAGTGCGGACTTTTGTATTCGTTGTATCCATCTCCTTCCACAGCAGTCATCTGTACATTCATAGATATAAAAATAATTCTGCGTACACTCGTCTAATAAGTATAGCATGTACGTAGGTCTTTGTATTTGGCTAAAAACTAGGGTAGTACAGTAGAACCTTGATACTTGCACTTAAAACCCATCGTTGCAGGGATGATTATTTAGCAATAAGTGTCTTGACTTTCGTTTGATATTGAAGTAGATCCATCAAGTATTGTCAGGCTCATTTTCCTGCAACTGTCGAGGTTCTACTATAAACAATTTGATAATGCCAACGCACAGAGGCTAACTGCATCAAGAGATCACACTCTGTAGAGTTCAAAAATCCATCAGCCACGTAGCGATTCTTCCCGCCAAGTTCTTTCTCTTCCGCCACTAAATAGACGTCACTGACTCTATTTTGCGATGTACCGTGTATCTCGTGTCCTCCATTCCGTATCATAGACAAATTTTTGAACTGTTGCGTGTGAAAAAGTGTCGAATGGCCAGGTGGTGTATACAAATCCGTTTGAGAGATTAATTTCTGCAAAGAACCGAGGCACTTAAATACTTTTATCACGCTAAAACTAAATTTAAAATATTTTAAAGCAATTTAAGACAATCTAGAATAATATAGGAAAACTGAGAAACGCTAAGAATTTCAAATGTAATAGACGTTGTGCTCGTTGCGCCTACATTATTGCGTCAGAAGTACAGTAGACGAGTCTCTGTTGCATTCTACAGGCGTTTCAACGAGAAATTTAGTAGCAGGACGTTTAAGAGAGACATAGAATTCCGGTAAAAGAATAGAAATATAGGATGATGGAGTAGTGTCGTATATGAATATTTTATTTGTCATATAAAAATGGTACAGAGAAACGAAAAAGAAACTTTTCCTAAATTACGAGCCTGGTCGCCTTAAACTTTGTATCTGATCGATAGATTAATACGCGCATCGTCCTTTAAACAAACATTAAATGGAATAAGGGAGCAGAACATCGGCTCGATGAATTTACAAATTTCAATATAGTTGTTTGAGCTTTATAGTTCAGTCTTTACCTTTCCTAGTTCCTTCGGTTTGCTTTCATCGGTCTTTGATTTCGCTCGGGAGTCCTTTTTTTTCTTCTTCGTCGTCTTGAGCTCAGCGTCGATCACTGAGAACTCCTTGAAAATGTAGCGCAAAATACTGAACTCGTATTCTTGTCTTTTCACGTATTTCAGAACTTCCTGGAAGAGAGTAGCGTTTCGAAATACAATATTGTGAATTTAATCATACGAGTAGCTGGTTTTTGAATTTTATTTTCACGAGAGCAACTATTTTTCTAATAGATCAGGATTTTATCTTGATTTCTTCTGACTTAAATTTATATGATTTTATAGAAAAAAAAAAATTCGATCAATCACCTGTCTGGGCTTGCAATGTTCCTCGTTTATTTTTGGCTGAGCACTGTAGTATTTCCTATTTTCGAGCATCGACTCGTCGGACGGATCGAACAACAAATAACTTTCCATGGCGGCGCAGGCTGCCTTCAAATTGCCCACTGTGTACAAAAAGATTCTGTGACGTTATCCACCGTTTCGTTAGCGAGATAATTCGAGTGTCTTTATTTCAACATCGCGCTAATCCGAAACAATATTTTTCAGGTCTATGACGCGTGGTAGACCGGCACTCGAAGCGATTAGGTCACCAGCGAAAACATTATCGGACGAGCCGTGCTGACGACGAAGAGCGTGGAACAATTTCACGGATAACGACTTTGCTGTTCATCCAACGGGACGAGACTACTTAAGCAAGATTAATTGGATTAAAATCTTCTTCGAGGTACGAATAAGAACTTCCTGAACAGTATCGGTTCATTGGAGGCACGAGAATTAATTTACCGTGGTAACGACAAGGTCGTATAATTTTTACGTTGACCATCGGGTAGTTTGAAGTCTCGTTATCATTCGATTCGAGATGTAGCGAGCTTATCAACGCAAACTGTTTCTATATCTCTCTCTCGCTGTGTCTTCCTCACTGGATGGACCAAAGTCGATAAGAATTTTTCAAAAATAAATGAATTACGTTCATTTGATAGAATACGTGGACCGTATAATGATCGACCAAGCTCGTTTCAACTACTCTTTCGTTCGAATGTGTGCACTTACGTTTGTAATAGGAGAATTGCAAATAATTGTAGTGGCTCCACAGAATGTCCTTCTGGTCATTACCGTTTATGTTGTTTAAATGCATGGAACACGATCGCTTACATTTCAAACAGTACGTGAAATGGTCTGGAAAATTGAGCATCTTTGTAATTATTGCTGTTCATAGTCCATTCCGTATTATTGTTAACGATTGGTCTGTTCAAACAGCCTTTACGAGCATTTAAATAATTAAACAACGATAGAGTCTACCTTGTATTATTCACTAGAAATTGTAATTTGAATTCAAATTTTCGTTCGAACAGCGCGATCATTGACAATTGTACAATATTTACAAGGGAAATTCATTGTCGGCAGGCTCTGTAATATGCTTTTATGTTCGATAAAATGGAAAATTATTTTTCGTTCGCGTTCCACTCACTGGCGATGGACGACGTGAACTCAGGGTGCCAGCCTTGGTCGAATGGACCCTCGCAGAAAAATCTGCATTCTTCCTCGGACTCCAAGTAGGATCTCAGCGACGTCTCGAAGTGATCCACTGCGTTAGCGTAGTTTTCGTTTTCATAAGCCGCTACTGCTTTCAGGTATATGTTTACGTAGGGCGCTGCTTCTAAGTTTACAACCTTCTCAGCTATTACGCCGGGCAGCGTCAAATAATGTTGCAAAGTTTCTAAACTTGCCTTATGATCCGGATGTTTGAGTAGGAACGTGTACATCGCGTTGGCCGCGTCTCGGTAACGGTTTTTCTGTAAAAGTATGCGGATCGGAAGAAATGAAAAGGACAATAATTTGTTGTCACGATAGTTCCTGCCCAGTAATTAACTGCTCTATATATTTAACAATGTATCATTATGGATACGCGGTTAAGGGTTATTTCTTTCCCTCAAGGGGACAAAGAGTGGAGACAATCATTCGATGACCTTGAGCGGCTAAACTTATAGGTGAGACTATAAGAGTATGGACATCTCTAGTTAGAAGACTGTACGCTAAAGTTTCTCTTTAAATTACATAGAAAACTTTTCGACAAATTATTACCAAGCATCGATTCTGAAACTGATTATATGAACCTTTTTTAGGAGACCTCTACGGACCAATGGCACTGCAACTGGGATATTTTTCCAACGAGAAATCAAGATCAAATTGAATAATGGTACCAACGGAAAGCTGTGACCGGTTACATCGAAAGATAAGAACCCATTGACATATTTCACACTATTCCAAGACCCCCATTGTTTCAGGGGAGACCCTATGGAGAGATTATGACGCGTATAACACAATTCCAGCATCGATTCATTTGCGCACCAATGATGTAGGCCAAGTGTTACTACCGAGCCGCTCGTTCAGAACGTTAAACTCATTATTTACTAAAAAAATTGCGGACGTGGGATTAGCAAAGTTGTGATTGCGTAAGCTACCCTATTAGAATTCCAAAACTCGATGCGAAATTAACGAAGAAAATTTTTCGAATGCGATACTATACGATCGATGACAAAAGTTTATATACAGTAATAAACTCAAACTCGTAAATATTTTAAATACAAAATTAACAATATTCGTGAAACTTAGCGTACAATATCACAAAAGAGTCTTGTCTTACAACTATATGGGTCATATTTTATCGAAGTTTTATGACTCGATGCAAAAATTTAATCTATTACCTGATAGTAGCAGATGTGCAAGTATTCGTAAGCTTGAAGATCGATCAATTTAAATTCGAATTCACGCGGTAACATTCTCAAAGCCTTGTAGCCAGCAATTTCACGATACTCTTGATTGCACATCATAAGACACAATGTTTCTTTCACCTTCTTTTCATAAAAGTAAAGATCTTCGATATTTTCGGGAAAAATCGGAGCCGCGCCGTTGACCTTTATTCTGCACCTTTGTCGACAATTTACTAACATGCGCTTGTAAATCTTATACCTGAAAGAAACCGCTTATGCACTCCACGATGAATCAATCCTAACAGCGTAAAAGAATAAGAAAGCACACAATGTACAAAAGTTGAAATTACATTTTAATGAACAACACAAATCTGTGTTACATCATGCACATTAGCGAAAAATATTGTTTCAAGGATACGCGATATCAAACATGAAAATTGCCGGAGCCCGCGAGCATCTCAAAAATTAATTATCTCGTAAACACTGGACTTTCGAAGAAACATTTTTTATATTTTTCCACCGAGCTGCGTATTTTGTCTTACATACAAAATTCAAGGATTCTATTATTTTTATTTCTCTCGAAAATTACAACTTTTGAAAAAATATAGCTTTTATTCTTTGAAACTTTCGTACTCGACAGTACTCCATTTCTAATTTTAATTTCGGTTACAGACGTACCCGTGTAAAAGTTCGTCGAAGTCCTCGATGCAGCGATGCCAATCCTCCTCGAGATAAGCCTCAACAGCATCATTGAAGATTTGGTGCAACGTCCTGTTGGTCCTGCTCTCATCCTCTGTTTGTTCTTGTAAATCCAGCGACTCTACAATCGGGATCTCGTTGTAAAGAGTGTCGTTGTTACCGGCAATCGCGCCGCATAGAAACAATAGCACGACAATTCTCATCGTAGTGTACGCTTCGCCGTCCCGATTCATACTGAGATCTCACAAGGAAAACTGAAATTCTCTGCGTGAGATGTTGATACGTGTACAAGTCCCACGTGATCGGCTCTCCCCACTACGGTGCTCGTGCGCTCGTACTCTCCAAATGCGGCTTCACTATAATGTACGGTTAACGATGGGTTTCAGTTTTTCCAGCATCGTTAAAATATCTACCATTTGTTAACCTTCGAGGATGAAACACATTTATCATGATATTTAATTTTTTAATATCTCGAAAACTATTTGGTTCGGAGTAGATTTACCATAATATTTTTATTTTCAAAATTCATTGTCGAGTTCAGTGTCCTGTTTCTCTGAACAATCTGTAGATTTGAATTTGAAACCTACATATTGAGCCGAACTTGGCGATGACGGATGTTCGAACTTTATTTGTACACATTTTATTTGTACGCATTTCAGAATCTTATCCATTTGTTTCATTAAAAAATTCAGATGAAATTTACAAACATGATTATGGTATAATGTTGGAATTTAACTGGATTTTTAATGTTGCCCTCCCCCTACTCTCCAACGTTGCAAGTTCGACGACCTCTCGTCGTGTTTTTGATTCGTATTTTTCGTCCTGTTTGTTCGGTGAACTGGTTTTGATCGAACCGGCTGTGTGTCACACTATGCAAATTAAGATTTTCGCGGTCTCGTTGCCAAAATCGCACCTGCATACAATGAGGGAATAACAAATTGAATAAAAGAGACAAGTGGTACTATATAATAGTAAGAATCGAAACTGTACATCATGTGAAGAGCGTATAATATAATTATCAAATGTTCGTCGAGCTTGTTGATAATCAAAGTCCCTTCGATCTCCGTGTTTAGTTCTGCAACGCAATTATATTTTCGAATAAAATGAGGCAAAATTCTGAAAAATGCGACAGAAAACCGAGGAGTTGGTCCTACCTGGTCGGTGCCGTTTCTTCTTAGTGGGCGGCTTGAAGAGGGTCGGCCAAATTCTAAAAATTACCAGTGTTCGAGATGGCGTTTGGCATATAAAAAATAGAGCTAGTCATTTATTGCTCAGAGCATCGAATAGCATGATCATTTCTCTTTCGAATAAGCGAAACCGTATTAAAATGGGATGTTTTTAAACGAAATTATAGCCAACCAACGTGATCCCATACATTTTTTGTTCTCGCCAATCTTTTCATGGTGGTGCTATCTGTGGCTATAGGGCCAAGTTTGTCGAGGTATGATTCCTGTTTGCCGCGCCAGATGGCGAGACAAGAATTATATTCGGTTTTTAGAAGATTTAATTACTTTTTAACATAAAAAAACAAGTAATTGGAGTACATAAAACATTGAAGAAGAATCAACTTATGCTATAGGATGTTTTAGGAAAACATATTTAATTAAAAAAAAATACATTTAACGGACCAATAACACAGATTATACAAGTGTTCGAGGATTTCCAACAAATGCTTGTAAAATTGTTTAATAAAATAATTTTACTGCACATATACTACACGTGGCGCCATCTATGGCTATAGGGCCAAGTTTGTCGAAGTATGATTCTTGTTTGCCGCGGCAGATGGCGACACAAGAATTATATAAGGTTTTTATAAGATTTAATCACTTTTTACCATAAAAAAACAAGTAATTAGAGTACATAAAACATTGAAGAAGAATCAACTTATGCTATAGGATGTTTTAGGAAAACATATTTAATTAAAAAAAAATACATTTAACGGACCAATAACACAGATTATACAAGTGAACGAGGATTTCCGACAACTGCTTGCAAAATTGTTTAATAAAAGAATTTTATTGCACATATACTCCAAGTGACGCTATTTGTGGTTACAAGGCCAAGTTTGTCGAGGAATGATTCCTATTAACGTAAACAGATGGCGGAACAAGGACTATATTCGCATTTTATCAGTTTTAAACACTTTTTAACATAATTAAACAAGTAATTGAAATACTTGAAACGTTAAGAATGAATCAATTCGAGTTATCGAATCACTGTCTGCTTTATGAACACTTTACTTGTAAATTACGTCACAAATAATGCTCTATTTTAAACACACTTCAAAAACTCTGACTGTATATTGTTGAATTACATAAATACACCCTTTACACATGATAATAACAAAAAACTTGTATAAATACATCAATTGATTCAACCTAGGTTCCTAAAGAACTGGGACTAGTTGTTTACGATACGAAACGATTTAAACCGGCTAGAATATGCATCGCTCTGCCATCTAGTGTCATAAACAGACACTATTCTTCAACAAACTTGGCCCCATAGCCACAGATGGCGCCACCACCGAAAAAAATGCAACCACTAAAAATGCAAGGACTTTGTAAAATGGCAATAATTTCGTTAAAAATCGCCTCATTTTAATGCCGTTGCGATTATTTGAAGGCCAAATGATTACTCTATCTGCCAATCTGGCCAATAATTTCCCAACTCTATTTTTAATAAGCAAAACACCACCTCGAAAACTTGCAACTTTTAGAATCTGAAAACACCCGCTTCCAGTGTCTATTTCCTTACTCCTCCGTAAACCACAATAAAATAGGCCATAGGGCAAACGAAGCGGAAGGTTTAAGCTCTAATTTCATCACTGTGGCAATAGTCTGCGTTTAGTATTAACAAAGTTGTAGCTGTCTGTATTCCACAACTACAATGCCCGTGTAATGAACGAAACGTAAGGATTGAAAAAGCAAGGGATTCGCAAACTGGCTATAACTTCGTTGAAAATTACATCATTTTATTGTTTCTGCGCTTATTCGAAGTGCAAATGATTACTCCATCCGCAAATCAGGCCAATAATTTACTAACTCTTTCTTTATGTCTAATAGTCTGACCATACACACGCATGTCTGCTTGTCTGACCATAGACTCACATTTTCCACATGTTTGACCATAGACGAGGGGTAATACTACTTGTCCGTCCATAGACCGGCGTTATGCTACTAGTCTAACCACGGATGGGGATTATACTACTTGCCCGACCACGGGTGGGACCATTATTACTTGTCTGACCACGAATGGGAGTTATACTACTTGTCTCAACCTGGTGGGTATATTCGATGTCTGACCATAAACGGGGGTAATGTTACTTTTCTGCCCATGAACGGAACAATACTATTTATCTGAACATGCAAACACAAATCCGCTTGTTCGAATTCTACGTTGCAACAGTACTCGAGTAACGAAGGAAAGTTAAGGACTGTAAATGCAAGTGATACGTCGAATGACTATAACATTGTGAAAAATCATGCGAGTTCAACGCTGTTGCGCTTATTTGAAAGGAAAATGAACAGGCTGAATGGAACATTGTCTAGCTTGGATACACTGATGTACACTAAAATCAAACTAGGTTTACGGTAAAATCTACAAGAAAGACCGCAGCTATTCGCTCATATTATTTGTATGTACTTAATAATTGCATTATGCTACTATAATGCAATTAGTAATTACATACAAAATAATATAGATTGCCCAGGTCTCACCACGTGGAGGTTGCTGCGTGTAGAGACCTACCCTAACCCTACCCAACCACCCTCCATTTTCAGAATTTTGATTTACAACTTTCCTAACATACGACTCAATAAAGCAACGATCGTGGTTAGATCGTTGCTCGAAGAACCAACAACCGTTAAAGTTTTCAGAAGAATCTGCCTTGAAAAGGCTAACTATGACACAAGTCGAAGCAAAATGGAGTACAAGTCGAAGCAAAATGGAGTACAAGTCGATGCAAAATGGAGTACAAGACGATGCAAAATGGAGTACAAGTCGAAGCAAAATGGAGTACAAGTCAATGCAAAATGGAGCATACACCTACCTAATTAAATTGCACTTAATAGTAATATCCTCCCTATATAAAAGCTAATGTTAAATTACGAGTAAAGCCTACCTAACTAAACATCTAATTTCATTCATATCCTACCTAATATAAATATCTAGAAAAGAACAAGGAAACCTTATATGTTTCCTTCTTCTTTCGATGATCGGTACCACGGAGATTGTCCTGAAATATAAACTGTGGGTATTAAATACAATGTCGTACCTAAGAGCCTACCTAACTAAATATCTAATTTCATTTTCATCCTACCTAATAGGAATATCTAGAAATATACGAGGAAACATTATATGTTTCCTTTTTGTTTTGGTGATCGGTGACACGATGATTGTCCTGAAACATAAATTGAAAGATATTAGACATAGTGTCATAAGTTTTACCATTTTTTCCTCTGCAGTTCCATTCTGAGCTTCTCACACTCCATTTCCGTTTCCTTTACATTTGTCATTCTTCTTTGCGCTTATCTATAGTCCCAATTCAAAATATGCACAGACACATACCCTAAAACAGAACTTATTTTATCGATTAGTAGACATAGAAATAACAGAAAGAAAATAGCTGAAAATAAAATTTGTTATTAGACAGAAAAAAGAATTATACACCGTCAAAGTTGGTATTTTATGTCAATCACAATAACACTGACACCGGAAAACTAAAATTTTAATTGTTTCTTTGTTATATAAAAACTGAATTTCAATTTTATTTCATATATTATTTAACGAGAACCCACAAATTTAAAAATATTTTTAACGTCATTGATATTGGAATAATCATATTTTACTGGATTTAATCTAAATTAATTTTGCATCCAGAAGTAAACGATAACGACGCGATAATATAGACTCTACTTGAAAATTTATTATCAATACAAACTATCGAATTGCAGTTTGCGTACTTTTTCGGTACGAGTATTTTAATTTTTCATTAAATTACGCAACGGTCGCGAGTCGACTTTGATCGATGCAAAGAACTTCGAATATTTATAAAATAAATACGCTACTTCGTTACACTAATTTTTGTGTAAATCAACTACGCTTGTAAAAATAATATATCCCGTAGCAAACCTAACAACGAATACCCTCTATTGTAGATGCTACAATAATTCGTTAAATTTATAATCGTCATCGTTTTACTGGCACCGTACCAGAATTATTATACAAATACACCAAATGTGTAATAAATATGTATGATTCGTAAAAATTACATTTCAGATACGATTCTACGTTTGAGCAGTATTTTCAGTTACAAACGCTCGACTTTCGCGACAATTGCAATTTATTTGCAATATGGTCCACTTCTCAAATATGCAAACAAACCCGTGAGTGGACCGTGCTTTTTTCGCAACACTACTTTATTAAATATATAGTAATGAGAAAAAAGAAAGATACTCCCGAGAGCAACCAAATCGGTTGCTTTCATATTCGTGAAGTTAACTGATCGAAATATAAAAAAAATTCGCAATCAAAATCGCGCGAGGTGCTTCGTTATTCGCAACACTAATATATATAGTAAAATGCAAAATGAAAAGACTCCCGAAAGCAACCACGTTAGGGCGCTTTATAGTTCGCAACGCTAATTGAATACCGTGCACCAATGTTTGTTAAATAATACGCAACGCTAACATTAATAGTTATTTTGTGCAGTCAATTCAGACTGCGGGTGAATCACGTCTTGAACAGCCGATTCAGCTGTTTCGTGATTCCAACAGGGATTCCAGTGGCAATTTTTGGGCGTTTAGGGAGTCGCAACGCTAATTGAAAAAATACGCGATCAATCGATATCGCAACACTAATTGAAAAAAGACGCGATCGATCGATATCGCAACGCTAATTGAAAATACAAATACAAACCGCGATCAATGTTCGACGTTCGCAACGCTAAAAGTAATCGCGATCGGTCAGTACTCATCGAACGCAACGCTATTTTAGAAATAAATGAAATCTGCATTCAGATCTCGCAAAATGAAAAGCAAGCGCGCTCGATATTCGTTCGCAACGCTAATTCGAACTATAATTACTATTTGTATAGCTAATTCCAATCGCGATTGGTATTTGTTCGCAACACTAATTCAAATCGTGACGATTTATCGTCCGTACAGCTACTTGCAATCGCGATTGGTATTTGTTCGCAACTCTAATTCAAACGCGATCCTTTCTCATTCGCAAAGCTAACTCAAATCGCGATCATGGCTTGTTCGCAACTCTAATTCAAATAGTGACGATTTCTCGTCCATATATCTAATCGCAATCGCGATTCCTTCTGATTCGCAACGCTAATTCAAACCGTGATGGTTTCTTGTTCGCAACGCTAATTAAACTACGAATTGCCCGATATAATTGGGGGATCAGGTGCCACGGCACGTGTGGTACACGCAAGTGTACACGTGCCAAACAAACTAACTACTACAGAATTACGTGCGAGTACAGTGACAAAATAGTAATAGTAATGACTTTCCATCCTCGGATAGATACATCCGAAGATGGAGAGCCATTCGTTGCAGCCCACTCTTGAGACGATTTGTCTAGGGCCTCTTCGGCTTCCAGCCTGTTCTCTCTTCGGGCGGCATTGCCCGATCTGAAACCCTACGGTTTCGCGAAATCCGCGTACAAAACGCGTGCGACCGTGCAAACGATTCAGAAATCGTTGGTCGTGCAATGCACGCGTGAACAAATGGAATGTCGAGCGTTCGTTCGTTTCGAGGCCCTAATTCGACGCGACCGCGTCCGCGAACAATTAAAGCAGAGAAACCCGAAGAATAGAAATCTACGCTAGATGCAAACGATATTATTCGTTTGCACCAGCTTCGCTATCCATTCTTCGAATTGTCCTACAGGTGCAGGTACGTCACGCGAAAACGCGCCTACCCGAATTGAGAATGTGACGACCTGACCTGGCCCTACCTACCCGTTCATAGCACACATACGAGAAGGTAAGTTACCTGACCTCCCTAGACCTATATTTAAAAAATGGCAAAACGCATTCTCTCAAACACAAGCACTCCACGGTTCTCATTCGTAACGCCCGGGTGCAATAAGCCTAACCTAGGGAGGCGTCCCGGGACGCCTCCGACACCCGAGCTTATCACAACATACACACTCTAAGGGTACATACCAAGTTCCTGAAATTGTCTGACAATGGCTGGCGATCATTGCGTATATCTACTCGTAACGAGCGTAAGAATTTATCGCGTGGCTCTTTAAAGAGAGCAATCGTCGCGTGAATAATTGTCGCGTGAATAATTGTCGCGTGAATAATTGTCGCGTGAACAATGGTCGCGTGAATGTAATAGCAAAAGTTAAGTCAATATAGATAGTTACCGTCATTGATAATACGACGTAGTCATATTACAAGAATACAGAGTATTCTTCGATTCGTAGTCTCTATGATATAATTTCGCGAAACGACGCAATTCCACAGCCTAACCACACATACATATGTGGTAATTACGTCGTGCACGATACGCCAGCGCATTGTCAGACACTCATATATATTATTATTATTAATCTTACGGACTAAGAAGTCATCGTGCCCGTTGCCCTCGCTCGAGCAAGTAGCACCTGGGCACTTGAACGAGTTCAGGCAACGAACACGGAAAATTATGCTGAAAATCCTCAACTAGAAACGCGTGGTTAGCTTAACTAGTATCTAACGAGATTCTTTTATTCTTTCGTTCCGATAAAATGACTCGACTTCTTATTTGTGAAAAATCAAGAGAAAATTGAAAAATACTACTATGCAAAGAAGTTACTTGTAAGTGAATTATTCGTAAGAAAAAATTGAATAAGTAGAATTGAATAATAGAAAATGTAATATAGAATATTTAATTATTGAAAAATTTGAATAACCCTTGGTCGATTTCGTCGTCAAAGTAAATTATTTCAAAGTTGGACAATTGTGTACAAATCTGTTACTTTGACTCGGAAATCTAACCATCGCGAAATGCCTTCTTGTATATAAAATGTAGCATAAAAGCTACGAATAAACGGTAATACTCGAATAATATTCTAACGCGAGACTCGAACAATATATAAAATAATCAAATATTCGACAATATCGTTTTCGCGTAATACTAATCGATAGAATTGCGAAGTCGGAGGGTATCCGACTTCTTCGCTAAATAATTATATCGCGGTACAAAGAACGCGGTATACAAGAAGGCCCTACAACCTCAACTAAGAAATACGTACAAGTAAAACCAGAAATATCATTGCTCGCGAGTATATGGTTAATATACTCGCGGTCACTGTACTCGCAAAAATCAAGAAATATAAATACAACCGGTCACCCGTGCCGATTCGGACCTTTCGTCCTACGACATGATCGGGGACCGGAGGAATACAAAATTGCATGCGACTCACCGATCGTAGAACACGAACTGGTGAATATCTCGGCAACGTGACATCGTAGTAGACCCAAGGTGGAGGATCTGTAACAAAAAGAAATCAAAAAACGTGACGATCTGATTCTAAAGTTTCAAAATGGTTTCAATTTTAGTCCTGATAAATAGGTACTTACGTTGTTCGCTGGTGGACCCCCGCCCGATGTCCCAGCCAGATGTCATCGTGGAAGTCTTCGGACCCTGGAACTAAAAAAATCAGAAAACACATATAGTAAACTGCAAGGGCTGATACGCATGCATTTAAGAACAGTGGCGATAGATACTTACGTTGGTCGCTGGTGGAGGACTGCCCGAGACCCTTCCTGAGTCAATGATGCACGGACTCTAATACCGGTGACGATTTATTTTAGATATTAGAAAAAGAAAAAAAAAAGAAAAAAAATAAACTAAATTAACAACGCGACCGAGTATCAAAGCCGGCGAACAAAAGCGAACAATGAGCAAAGAGAGCCACGATGCTCCGGAAAGAATTTACGATACGCGAGAAATACTGAATCTATATCGCGTGGGCCTAAACTCTGAACGAGACTCTACTCGGAGCCACTTTGCTCCGAAATACATTACAAATTTACGCAACAAACACTGATTCTACTGGCCGCATTGCGCGCGGCCGTCAAAATTGCTGAAAGAAAAGATGGGAGGAAGGAAGGAGGTGTTTATCGGGCGTTTGTAAAGAAAATACTGCTCGTAATTAATGGTTCGCACTTTGTCGTGCCAAGCAATAAATTGGTTTAATTTGCAATTATTCAATAGAGGGTTTTCGTTATTAAATTTGCGAACGTGTTCATTCTCGTCGAGAAATACATATCGCGATTTTCATAGATATTGGAAAACTCGTTGCAAAGATCAAAGTCGATCGGTCCTTACTCGTGTTCCAAACACACGTAAATTCGCGGCTACGCGTAGAAAAACTCGCATCCGAAACGCGTACGCAAACGCAATTGCGATGAGTTCGTAGAGATAATTTTATGGTACATCGATTATATTATGTGCAAAGGAAAAATATAAAACCACGACCGAAATCCAGTAATATACGAGTTATTCCAATTATCAAATTGGTACTCGCATCGAAATCGAAATTAGATTCGAGTTAATCTATTTTTATTTGATTTGTGCACCGATCGAATACGAAAACACATATGCTCGCGATAAATGACACTTAAGTGACAAACGATTGAAATAAAATACACATATACGTGTTACAAATATGCAATGAATAAAGAGAAATATAATTTGTAATTCTTACTACTTGGAAGATTTTACCAATGATCCTTAAGTGTAACAGCGTCCGTCAGTAGTACGACACCATCGCTACCATTGGTGATCTGCAACAAAAGAAACTATAAATGTAAAACACATTCATCGAAGTAAATATTGTCTTTATAATTAAGTGATAAGTGAAGTCGAAATATTTTACCGAAAAGTACAATTTAATTCGTAGATACGATTTGATTTATATAGATCCGCACTTTGTAATGAATAGAAAAAGCACAAAAACGATTTGTTTCACTTGCGTTGGTTAAATTCACAATTAGAAGTGTAGTAATATTATACGAAACACCGATAGAAGTAACGAGAGTATTAGGAACGATTGGACACTATTAAATATTAGAAAACTAATGCTCACTTACTTCCATGCTCTCGACACGTCTTGGCCTGTCAACTGTTACGAACCGAAAGCGTGAACTACTACTAAAAGTCACTGAATTCCGTTTCAACTTCGAACGAGAGTAAAAGCACAAAAACAATTCAATTATTTCACTCGCTTTGGTTAAATTTACAATTAAAAGTCTTTAATAGTATACGAAACACCGATAGGAAGTAACGAGAGTATTAGGAACGATTAGACACTATTAAATATTAGAAAACTAATGCTCACTTACTTCCATACTCTCGACACGTCTTAGCCTGTCAACTAATACGAACCGAAAGCGTGAACTATTACTAAAAGTCACTGAATTCCGTTTCAACTTCGAACGAGGGAAAAAGCACGAAAACAATTCAATTATTTCACTCGCTTTGGTTAAATTTACAATTAAAAGTGTATTAATAGTATACGAAACACCGATAGGAAGTAACGAGAGTATTAGGAACAATTAGACACTATTAAATATTAGAAAACCAATGCCCACTTACTTCTATGCTCTCGACACGTCTTAGCTTGTCAACTAATACGAACTGAAAGCGTGAACTAGTACTAAAAGTCACTGAATTCTGTTTCAACTCCGAACGAGGGAAAAAGCACGAAAACAATTCAATTATTTCACTCGCTTTGGTTAAATTTACAATTAAAAGTGTATTAATATTATTCGAAACATCAATAGGTGGTAACAAGAGTGTTAGGAACGATTAGACACGATTAAATCGTAGAAAACTAATGCTAACTTACTTTCATGCTCACGCATCTCTCGACACGTTTTAGCCTGTCAACTGTTACGAACTGAATGCGCGACTTACTACTGTAAGTCACTGAATTCCGTTTCAACTTCGAAGAAGGGAAAAAGAACGAAAACGATTCAATTGTTCCACTCGCGTTAATAAATTAATAACTAAAAGTGTATCAATATTACACACATCACCAATAGGAAGCAGCAGAAGTATTAGGAATGATTAGACACCATTAGTTATTAGAAAACTAATGCTGACGTACCTCTACACTCGCACGTCTCTCGACACGTCTTATCCTGTCAACTGTTACGAACTGAATGCGCGACCTACTACTGTAAGTCACTGAATTCCGTTTCAACTTCGAACAAGGGAGAGAGAACGAAAACGATTCAATTGTTCCACTCGTGTTAATAAATTAATAACTAAAAGTGTATCAATATTACACAGATCACCAATAGGAAGCAGCAGAAGTATTAGGAATGATTAGACACCATTAATTATTAGAAAACTAATGCTGACGTACCTCTACGCTCGCACGTCTCTCGACACGTCTTATCCTGTCAACTGTTACGAACTGAATGCGCGATCTACTACTGTAAGTCACTGAATTCCGTTTCAACTTCGAACAAGGGAAAGAGAACGAAAACGATTCAATTGTTCCACTCGTGTTAATAAATTAATAACTAAAAGTGTATCAATATTACACAGATCACCAATAGGAAGCAGCAGAAGTATTAGGAATGATTAGACACTATTAAATATTACAAAACTAAAGCTCGCGTACCTGTACACTCGCACGTCTCTCGACACGTCTTATCCTGTCGGCTGTAGCGTAAACAATGACGACCTACTGTAAGTCGCTAAATTGCGTTTCAACTTCGAACAAGGGAAAATCACGAAAACCATTTTATTGTTCCACTCGTGTTAATAAATTTGTAATTAAATGTGTATTAACATTCAACGAAACACCAATAGGAAGCATCATAGGTATTAGGATTGATTAGACACCATTAAATATTAGAAAACTAATGCTCACGTACCTCTAAAACATTTTAATTGTTCCACTCGTGTTAATAAATTTATAACTAAATGTGTATTTATGTTACACGGAACACCAGTAGGAAGTATCGAAAGCATTAGGATTGATTAGACACTATTAAATATTAGAAAACCAATGCTCACGTACCTGTACACTCGCAGCTCTCTCGACACGTCTTATCCTGTCGGCTGTAGCGTATACAATGACGACCTTCTACTGTAAGTCGCTGAATGCCGTTTCAACTTCGAACAAGGGAAAATCACGAAAAGCATTTAATTGTTCCAGTTGGGTTAATAAATTTATAACTTAAAGTGTATTTATGTTACACGGAACACCAGAAGGAAGTACCTAAAGTATTAGGATTGATTTGACACTATTAAATATTAGATAACTTATGCTCACGTACCTCTAAAACTATTTAATTCATCCACTCGCGTTAATAAATTTATAATTAAATGTGTATTAACATTAAACGAAACACCAATAAGATGTAACGAGAGCATTAGGAATGACTAGAAACGAATAAGTGGTAGAAAAATAATGCTAACTTACTTTCATACTCGTACATTTCTTGATGCGTATTATCCTGTCCTCTGCCGCGAACGGAATGTTTACCCCTTCTATTGTTAGTTACTGATTTCCCTTTGAACATGAAGCGAGGGAAGGAGCAACAAAAAAATTTAATTGTTTCACTCGCGTTGTTTACATTTACAATTGAAGGTGTATTAATATTAAACGAGACAAAGATAGACAGTTGGCGTCTTATCCCACCAACTTTGTTTCTGTGTGTTTGTGTCTCGTGTAATATCAATACATGGTGTTTTTACACTTGCTAGAAGTTCAAGCGAAATTCGGTGACTAACAATAGCGGAGGTAAACATTCCGTTCGCGGCAGAGGACAGGATAATACGCATCAAGAAATGTACGAGTATGAAAGTAAGTTAGCATTATTTTTCTACCACTTATTCGTTTCTAGTCATTCCTAATGCTCTCGTTACATCTTATTGGTGTTTCGTTTAATGTTAATACACATTTAATTATAAATTTATTAACGCGAGTGGATGAATTAAATAGTTTTAGAGGTACGTGAGCATAAGTTATCTAATATTTAATAGTGTCAAATCAATCCTAATACTTTAGGTACTTCCTTCTGGTGTTCCGTGTAACATAAATACACTTTAAGTTATAAATTTATTAACCCAACTGGAACAATTAAATGCTTTTCGTGATTTTCCCTTGTTCGAAGTTGAAACGGCATTCAGCGACTTACAGTAGAAGGTCGTCATTGTATACGCTACAGCCGACAGGATAAGACGTGTCGAGAGAGCTGCGAGTGTACAGGTACGTGAGCATTGGTTTTCTAATATTTAATAGTGTCTAATCAATCCTAATGCTTTCGATACTTCCTACTGGTGTTCCGTGTAACATAAATACACATTTAGTTATAAATTTATTAACACGAGTGGAACAATTAAAATGTTTTAGAGGTACGTGAGCATTAGTTTTCTAATATTTAATGGTGTCTAATCAATCCTAATACCTATGATGCTTCCTATTGGTGTTTCGTTGAATGTTAATACACATTTAATTACAAATTTATTAACACGAGTGGAACAATAAAATGGTTTTCGTGATTTTCCCTTGTTCGAAGTTGAAACGCAATTTAGCGACTTACAGTAGGTCGTCATTGTTTACGCTACAGCCGACAGGATAAGACGTGTCGAGAGACGTGCGAGTGTACAGGTACGCGAGCTTTAGTTTTGTAATATTTAATAGTGTCTAATCATTCCTAATACTTCTGCTGCTTCCTATTGGTGATCTGTGTAATATTGATACACTTTTAGTTATTAATTTATTAACACGAGTGGAACAATTGAATCGTTTTCGTTCTCTTTCCCTTGTTCGAAGTTGAAACGGAATTCAGTGACTTACAGTAGTAGATCGCGCATTCAGTTCGTAACAGTTGACAGGATAAGACGTGTCGAGAGACGTGCGAGCGTAGAGGTACGTCAGCATTAGTTTTCTAATAATTAATGGTGTCTAATCATTCCTAATACTTCTGCTGCTTCCTATTGGTGATCTGTGTAATATTGATACACTTTTAGTTATTAATTTATTAACACGAGTGGAACAATTGAATCGTTTTCGTTCTCTCTCCCTTGTTCGAAGTTGAAACGGAATTCAGTGACTTACAGTAGTAGGTCGCGCATTCAGTTCGTAACAGTTGACAGGATAAGACGTGTCGAGAGACGTGCGAGTGTAGAGGTACGTCAGCATTAGTTTTCTAATAACTAATGGTGTCTAATCATTCCTAATACTTCTGCTGCTTCCTATTGGTGATGTGTGTAATATTGATACACTTTTAGTTATTAATTTATTAACGCGAGTGGAACAATTGAATCGTTTTCGTTCTTTTTCCCTTCTTCGAAGTTGAAACGGAATTCAGTGACTTACAGTAGTAAGTCGCGCATTCAGTTCGTAACAGTTGACAGGCTAAAACGTGTCGAGAGATGCGTGAGCATGAAAGTAAGTTAGCATTAGTTTTCTACGATTTAATCGTGTCTAATCGTTCCTAACACTCTTGTTACCACCTATTGATGTTTCGAATAATATTAATACACTTTTAATTGTAAATTTAACCAAAGCGAGTGAAATAATTGAATTGTTTTCGTGCTTTTTCCCTCGTTCGGAGTTGAAACAGAATTCAGTGACTTTTAGTACTAGTTCACGCTTTCAGTTCGTATTAGTTGACAAGCTAAGACGTGTCGAGAGCATAGAAGTAAGTGGGCATTGGTTTTCTAATATTTAATAGTGTCTAATCGTTCCTAATACTCTCGTTACTTCCTATCGGTGTTTCGTATACTATTAATACACTTTTAATTGTAAATTTAACCAAAGCGAGTGAAATAATTGAATTGTTTTCGTGCTTTTTCCCTCGTTCGAAGTTGAAACGGAATTCAGTGACTTTTAGTAATAGTTCACGCTTTCGGTTCGTATTAGTTGACAGGCTAAGACGTGTCGAGAGTATGGAAGTAAGTGAGCATTAGTTTTCTAATATTTAATAGTGTCTAATCGTTCCTAATACTCTCGTTACTTCCTATCGGTGTTTCGTATACTATTAAAGACTTTTAATTGTAAATTTAACCAAAGCGAGTGAAATAATTGAATTGTTTTTGTGCTTTTACTCTCGTTCGAAGTTGAAACGGAATTCAGTGACTTTTAGTAGTAGTTCACGCTTTCGGTTCGTAACAGTTGACAGGCCAAGACGTGTCGAGAGCATGGAAGTAAGTGAGCATTAGTTTTCTAATATTTAATAGTGTCCAATCGTTCCTAATACTCTCGTTACTTCTATCGGTGTTTCGTATAATATTACTACACTTCTAATTGTGAATTTAACCAACGCAAGTGAAACAAATCGTTTTTGTGCTTTTTCTATTCATTACAAAGTGCGGATCTATATAAATCAAATCGTATCTACGAATTAAATTGTACTTTTCGGTAAAATATTTCGACTTCACTTATCACTTAATTATAAAGACAATATTTACTTCGATGAATGTGTTTTACATTTATAGTTTCTTTTGTTGCAGATCACCAATGGTAGCGATGGTGTCGTACTACTGACGGACGCTGTTACACTTAAGGATCATTGGTAAAATCTTCCAAGTAGTAAGAATTACAAATTATATTTCTCTTTATTCATTGCATATTTGTAACACGTATATGTGTATTTTATTTCAATCGTTTGTCACTTAAGTGTCATTTATCGCGAGCATATGTGTTTTCGTATTCGATCGGTGCACAAATCAAATAAAAATAGATTAACTCGAATCTAATTTCGATTTCGATGCGAGTACCAATTTGATAATTGGAATAACTCGTATATTACTGGATTTCGGTCGTGGTTTTATATTTTTCCTTTGCACATAATATAATCGATGTACCATAAAATTATCTCTACGAACTCATCGCAATTGCGTTTGCGTACGCGTTTCGGATGCGAGTTTTTCTACGCGTAGCCGCGAATTTACGTGTGTTTGGAACACGAGTAAGGACCGATCGACTTTGATCTTTGCAACGAGTTTTCCAATATCTATGAAAATCGCGATATGTATTTCTCGACGAGAATGAACACGTTCGCAAATTTAATAACGAAAACCCTCTATTGAATAATTGCAAATTAAACCAATTTATTGCTTGGCACGACAAAGTGCGAACCATTAATTACGAGCAGTATTTTCTTTACAAACGCCCGATAAACACCTCCTTCCTTCCTCCCATCTTTTCTTTCAGCAATTTTGACGGCCGCGCGCAATGCGGCCAGTAGAATCAGTGTTTGTTGCGTAAATTTGTAATGTATTTCGGAGCAAAGTGGCTCCGAGTAGAGTCTCGTTCAGAGTTTAGGCCCACGCGATATAGATTCAGTATTTCTCGCGTATCGTAAATTCTTTCCGGAGCATCGTGGCTCTCTTTGCTCATTGTTCGCTTTTGTTCGCCGGCTTTGATACTCGGTCGCGTTGTTAATTTAGTTTATTTTTTTTCTTTTTTTTTTCTTTTTCTAATATCTAAAATAAATCGTCACCGGTATTAGAGTCCGTGCATCATTGACTCAGGAAGGGTCTCGGGCAGTCCTCCACCAGCGACCAACGTAAGTATCTATCGCCACTGTTCTTAAATGCATGCGTATCAGCCCTTGCAGTTTACTATATGTGTTTTCTGATTTTTTTAGTTCCAGGGTCCGAAGACTTCCACGATGACATCTGGCTGGGACATCGGGCGGGGGTCCACCAGCGAACAACGTAAGTACCTATTTATCAGGACTAAAATTGAAACCATTTTGAAACTTTAGAATCAGATCGTCACGTTTTTTGATTTCTTTTTGTTACAGATCCTCCACCTTGGGTCTACTACGATGTCACGTTGCCGAGATATTCACCAGTTCGTGTTCTACGATCGGTGAGTCGCATGCAATTTTGTATTCCTCCGGTCCCCGATCATGTCGTAGGACGAAAGGTCCGAATCGGCACGGGTGACCGGTTGTATTTATATTTCTTGATTTTTGCGAGTACAGTGACCGCGAGTATATTAACCATATACTCGCGAGCAATGATATTTCTGGTTTTACTTGTACGTATTTCTTAGTTGAGGTTGTAGGGCCTTCTTGTATACCGCGTTCTTTGTACCGCGATATAATTATTTAGCGAAGAAGTCGGATACCCTCCGACTTCGCAATTCTATCGATTAGTATTACGCGAAAACGATATTGTCGAATATTTGATTATTTTATATATTGTTCGAGTCTCGCGTTAGAATATTATTCGAGTATTACCGTTTATTCGTAGCTTTTATGCTACATTTTATATACAAGAAGGCATTTCGCGATGGTTAGATTTCCGAGTCAAAGTAACAGATTTGTACACAATTGTCCAACTTTGAAATAATTTACTTTGACGACGAAATCGACCAAGGGTTATTCAAATTTTTCAATAATTAAATATTCTATATTACATTTTCTATTATTCAATTCTACTTATTCAATTTTTTCTTACGAATAATTCACTTACAAGTAACTTCTTTGCATAGTAGTATTTTTCAATTTTCTCTTGATTTTTCACAAATAAGAAGTCGAGTCATTTTATCGGAACGAAAGAATAAAAGAATCTCGTTAGATACTAGTTAAGCTAACCACGCGTTTCTAGTTGAGGATTTTCAGCATAATTTTCCGTGTTCGTTGCCTGAACTCGTTCAAGTGCCCAGGTGCTACTTGCTCGAGCGAGGGCAACGGGCACGATGACTTCTTAGTCCGTAAGATTAATAATAATAATATATATGAGTGTCTGACAATGCGCTGGCGTATCGTGCACGACGTAATTACCACATATGTATGTGTGGTTAGGCTGTGGAATTGCGTCGTTTCGCGAAATTATATCATAGAGACTACGAATCGAAGAATACTCTGTATTCTTGTAATATGACTACGTCGTATTATCAATGACGGTAACTATCTATATTGACTTAACTTTTGCTATTACATTCACGCGACCATTGTTCACGCGACAATTATTCACGCGACAATTATTCACGCGACAATTATTCACGCGACGATTGCTCTCTTTAAAGAGCCACGCGATAAATTCTTACGCTCGTTACGAGTAGATATACGCAATGATCGCCAGCCATTGTCAGACAATTTCAGGAACTTGGTATGTACCCTTAGAGTGTGTATGTTGTGATAAGCTCGGGTGTCGGAGGCGTCCCGGGACGCCTCCCTAGGTTAGGCTTATTGCACCCGGGCGTTACGAATGAGAACCGTGGAGTGCTTGTGTTTGAGAGAATGCGTTTTGCCATTTTTTAAATATAGGTCTAGGGAGGTCAGGTAACTTACCTTCTCGTATGTGTGCTATGAACGGGTAGGTAGGGCCAGGTCAGGTCGTCACATTCTCAATTCGGGTAGGCGCGTTTTCGCGTGACGTACCTGCACCTGTAGGACAATTCGAAGAATGGATAGCGAAGCTGGTGCAAACGAATAATATCGTTTGCATCTAGCGTAGATTTCTATTCTTCGGGTTTCTCTGCTTTAATTGTTCGCGGACGCGGTCGCGTCGAATTAGGGCCTCGAAACGAACGAACGCTCGACATTCCATTTGTTCACGCGTGCATTGCACGACCAACGATTTCTGAATCGTTTGCACGGTCGCACGCGTTTTGTACGCGGATTTCGCGAAACCGTAGGGTTTCAGATCGGGCAATGCCGCCCGAAGAGAGAACAGGCTGGAAGCCGAAGAGGCCCTAGACAAATCGTCTCAAGAGTGGGCTGCAACGAATGGCTCTCCATCTTCGGATGTATCTATCCGAGGATGGAAAGTCATTACTATTACTATTTTGTCACTGTACTCGCACGTAATTCTGTAGTAGTTAGTTTGTTTGGCACGTGTACACTTGCGTGTACCACACGTGCCGTGGCACCTGATCCCCCAATTATATCGGGCAATTCGTAGTTTAATTAGCGTTGCGAACAAGAAACCATCACGGTTTGAATTAGCGTTGCGAATCAGAAGGAATCGCGATTGCGATTAGATATATGGACGAGAAATCGTCACTATTTGAATTAGAGTTGCGAACAAGCCATGATCGCGATTTGAGTTAGCTTTGCGAATGAGAAAGGATCGCGTTTGAATTAGAGTTGCGAACAAATACCAATCGCGATTGCAAGTAGCTGTACGGACGATAAATCGTCACGATTTGAATTAGTGTTGCGAACAAATACCAATCGCGATTGGAATTAGCTATACAAATAGTAATTATAGTTCGAATTAGCGTTGCGAACGAATATCGAGCGCGCTTGCTTTTCATTTTGCGAGATCTGAATGCAGATTTCATTTATTTCTAAAATAGCGTTGCGTTCGATGAGTACTGACCGATCGCGATTACTTTTAGCGTTGCGAACGTCGAACATTGATCGCGGTTTGTATTTGTATTTTCAATTAGCGTTGCGATATCGATCGATCGCGTCTTTTTTCAATTAGTGTTGCGATATCGATTGATCGCGTATTTTTTCAATTAGCGTTGCGACTCCCTAAACGCCCAAAAATTGCCACTGGAATCCCTGTTGGAATCACGAAACAGCTGAATCGGCTGTTCAAGACGTGATTCACCCGCAGTCTGAATTGACTGCACAAAATAACTATTAATGTTAGCGTTGCGTATTATTTAACAAACATTGGTGCACGGTATTCAATTAGCGTTGCGAACTATAAAGCGCCCTAACGTGGTTGCTTTCGGGAGTCTTTTCATTTTGCATTTTACTATATATATTAGTGTTGCGAATAACGAAGCACCTCGCGCGATTTTGATTGCGAATTTTTTTTATATTTCGATCAGTTAACTTCACGAATATGAAAGCAACCGATTTGGTTGCTCTCGGGAGTATCTTTCTTTTTTCTCATTACTATATATTTAATAAAGTAGTGTTGCGAAAAAAGCACGGTCCACTCACGGGTTTGTTTGCATATTTGAGAAGTGGACCATATTGCAAATAAATTGCAATTGTCGCGAAAGTCGAGCGTTTGTAACTGAAAATACTGCTCAAACGTAGAATCGTATCTGAAATGTAATTTTTACGAATCATACATATTTATTACACATTTGGTGTATTTGTATAATAATTCTGGTACGGTGCCAGTAAAACGATGACGATTATAAATTTAACGAATTATTGTAGCATCTACAATAGAGGGTATTCGTTGTTAGGTTTGCTACGGGATATATTATTTTTACAAGCGTAGTTGATTTACACAAAAATTAGTGTAACGAAGTAGCGTATTTATTTTATAAATATTCGAAGTTCTTTGCATCGATCAAAGTCGACTCGCGACCGTTGCGTAATTTAATGAAAAATTAAAATACTCGTACCGAAAAAGTACGCAAACTGCAATTCGATAGTTTGTATTGATAATAAATTTTCAAGTAGAGTCTATATTATCGCGTCGTTATCGTTTACTTCTGGATGCAAAATTAATTTAGATTAAATCCAGTAAAATATGATTATTCCAATATCAATGACGTTAAAAATATTTTTAAATTTGTGGGTTCTCGTTAAATAATATATGAAATAAAATTGAAATTCAGTTTTTATATAACAAAGAAACAATTAAAATTTTAGTTTTCCGGTGTCAGTGTTATTGTGATTGACATAAAATACCAACTTTGACGGTGTATAATTCTTTTTTCTGTCTGATAACAAATTTTATTTTCAGCTATTTTCTTTCTGTTATTTCTATGTCTACTAATCGATAAAATAAGTTCTGTTTTAGGGTATGTGTCTGTGCATATTTTGAATTGGGACTATAGATAAGCGCAAAGAAGAATGACAAATGTAAAGGAAACGGAAATGGAGTGTGAGAAGCTCAGAATGGAACTGCAGAGGAAAAAATGGTAAAACTTATGACACTATGTCTAATATCTTTCAATTTATGTTTCAGGACAATCATCGTGTCACCGATCACCAAAACAAAAAGGAAACATATAATGTTTCCTCGTATATTTCTAGATATTCCTATTAGGTAGGATGAAAATGAAATTAGATATTTAGTTAGGTAGGCTCTTAGGTACGACATTGTATTTAATACCCACAGTTTATATTTCAGGACAATCTCCGTGGTACCGATCATCGAAAGAAGAAGGAAACATATAAGGTTTCCTTGTTCTTTTCTAGATATTTATATTAGGTAGGATATGAATGAAATTAGATGTTTAGTTAGGTAGGCTTTACTCGTAATTTAACATTAGCTTTTATATAGGGAGGATATTACTATTAAGTGCAATTTAATTAGGTAGGTGTATGCTCCATTTTGCATTGACTTGTACTCCATTTTGCATCGACTTGTACTCCATTTTGCATCGACTTGTACTCCATTTTGCTTCGACTTGTACTCCATTTTGCATCGACTTGTACTCCATTTTGCTTCGACTTGTACTCCATTTTGCTTCGACTTGTACTCCATTTTGCTTCGACTTGTACTCCATTTTGCTTCGACTTGTGTCATAGTTAGCCTTTTCAAGGCAGATTCTTCTGAAAACTTTAACGGTTGTTGGTTCTTCGAGCAACGATCTAATCACGATCGTTGCTTTGTTGCGTCGTATGTTAGGAAAGTTGTAAATCAAAATTCTGTAAATGGAGGGTGGTTGGGTAGGGTTAGGGTAGGTCTCTACACGCAGCAACCTCCACGTGGTGAGACCTGGGCAATCTATATTATTTAGTATGTAATTACTAATTGCATTATTGTAGCATAATGCAATTATTAACTACATACAAATAATATGAGCGAATAGCTGCGGTCTTTCTTGTACACTTTACTGTAAACCTAGTTTGATTCTAATGTACATCAGTGTATCTAAGCTAGACAATGTTTCATTCAGCCATTCGAAGTATCATTTGCATTTTCAGTCCTTGACTTTCCTTCGTTACTCAATCGCTGGAGCAATGTAGATTTCGGACAGTGGAAACGCGAGTATATGGTCAGACAAGTGGATTTGCGAGTAAATGTTCAGGCACGTAGTATTATTCCGTACATGGTCAGACAACTAGCATATCGTCTATGACCAGGCAAGTAGTATCTCCCGTCCTTGTCAGATAAATGATATAATCCCGTTCACGATTAGACAAGTGGTATGTCCCAGTCTGTTGTCAGACAAATAGTATAGTCCCGTCCATGGTCAGGCAATTTGATATATCCTGTCCATGGTCAGCCAAGTATAATATTATGGCTCCGTCTATTATCAGACAAGTGGTATGCCCCCGCCCCGTTTCGTGGTCATATACGTAGTATGGCCCCGTTCATAGTCAGACAATTGACATAATCCGGTCTGTAGTCAGACAAGTAGTATTACATCTCATTTATGGTTTGCACGTACAAAATGTGAGTGTATGGTTAGACATGCAGACATGCGTGTGTATGATCAGACAAGTTAAAATACGGTTGTATGAACAGACTATTAGACATAAAGAGAGAGTTAGTAAATTATTGGCCAGATTTGCGGATGGAGTAATCATTTGCACTTCGAATAAGCGCAGAAACATTAAAATGATGTAATTTTCAACGAAGTTATAGCCACTTTGCGAATCCCTTGCTTTTTCAGTACTTGCGTTTCGTTCGTTACTCGGGCACCGTAGCAACGTAAAATTCGAACAGCCACAACTTTGTTAATACTGAACACAGGTTATTGCTACGATGATCAAATTAAAGCTTAAACCTTCCGCTTCGTTTGCCCTATGGCCAGTTTTATTGTGGTTTACGGAGGAGTAAGGAAATAGCCACTGGAAGCGGTTGTTGTCAAATTCTAAAAGTTGCAAGTTTTCGAGGTGGCGTTTTACTTATTAAAAATTGAGTTGGTAAATTATTGGCCAGATTGGCAGATAGAGTAATCATTTGTCCTTCAAATAATCGCAACGGCTTTAAAATGAGGCCATTTTTAATGAAATTATTGCCATTTTACAAAGTCCTTGCATTTTTAGTGGTTGCATTTTTTTCGGGGGTGGCGCCATCTGTGGCTAATGGGCCAAGTTTATTGAAGAATAGTGTCTACTTATGACACTAGATGGCAGAGCTATGCATATTCTAGCTGGTTTAAATCATTTTGTTACGTAAACAACTAGTCCCAGTTCTTTAGAAACCTAGGTTGAATCAATTGATGTATTTATACAAGTTTTTTGTTATTAACATGTGTAAAGGGTGTATTTATGTAATTCAATAATATACAGTCAGAGTTTTTGAAGTGTGTTTAAAATAGAGCATTATTTGTGACGTAATTTACAAGTAAAGTGTTCATAAAGCAGACAGTGATTCGATAACTCGAATTGATTCATTCTTAACGTTTCAAGTATTTCAATTACTTGTTTAATTATGTTAAAAAGTGTTTAAAACTGAAAAAATGCGAATATAGTCCTTGTTCCGCCATCTGTTTACGCTAATAGGAATCATTCCTCGACAAACTTGCTTTGTAACCACAAATAGCGTCACATGGAGTATATGTGCAATAAAATTATTTTATTAAATAATTTTGCAAGCAGTTGTTGGAAATCCTCGTTCACTTGTATAATTTGTGTTATTGGCCCGTTAAATGTATTTTTTTTTAATTAAATATGTTTTCGAAAAACAATTTTGTAACATTGTGTACAGTGTAATAATAATCTGTGCAAACTGTCACAGATTGTTGCCGATCATCCTATAGCATGAGTTTATTCTTCTCCAGTGTTTTGTGTACTATAATTACTTGTTTTTTTATGTTCAAAAGTGATTAAATCTTCTAAAAACCGTATATAATTCTTGTGTCACTATCTGCCGCGGCAAACAGGAATCATACTTCGACAAACTTGTCCCTATAGCCATAGATGGCGCCACGTGTAGTATATGTGCAATAAAATTACTTTATTAAATAATAATAATACTGAACGTAGACTATTGCTACAGTGATGAAATGAGAGCTTAAACCTTCCGTTTCGTTTGCCCTATGGCCTGTTTTATTGTGGCATACGGGGGAGTAAGGAAATAGCCACTGGAAGCGGGTGTTGTCAAATTTTAAAAGTTGAAAGTTTTCGAGGTGGCGTTTTGCTCATTAAAAATTGAGTTGGTAAATTATTGGCCAGATTGGCAGATAGAGTAATCATTTACGCTTCCAATAATCGCAAGGGCATTAAAATGAGGCCATTTTTAACGAAATTATAGCCATTTTACAAAGTCCTTGCATTTTTAGTGGTTGCATTTTTTTCGGTGCTGGCGCCATCTGTGGCTATTGGGCCAAGTTTGTTGAAGAATAGTGTCTATTTATGACAGTAGATGGCAGGGCTATGCATATTTTAACCGGTTTGAATCGTTTTGTATCGTAAACTAGTCCCAGTTCTTTAGAAACCTAGGTTGAATCAATTGATGTATTTATACAAGTTTTTTGTTATTAACATGTGTAAAGGGTGTATTTATGTAATTCAACAATGTACAGTCAGAGTTTTTGAAGTGTGTTTAAAATAGAGCATTATTTGTGATGTAATTTACAAGTAAAGTGTTCATAAAGCCGACAGTGATTCGATAACTCGAATTGATTCATTCTTAACGTTTCAAGTATTTCAATTACTTGTTTAATTATGTTAAAAAGTGTTTAAAACTGATAAAATGCGAATATAGTCCTTGTTCCGCCATCTGTTTACGTTAATAGGAATCATTCCTCGACAAACTTGGCCTTGTAACCACAAATAGCGTCACTTAGATTATATGTGCAATAAAATTCTTTTATTAAACAATTTTGCAAGCAGTTGTTGGAAATCCTCGTTCACTTGTATAATCTGTGTTATTGGTCCGTGAAATGTATTTTTTTTTAGTTAAATATATTATCGTAAAACAATTTTGCAACATTGTGAACAGTGTAATAATAATCTGTGCAAATTGTCACAGATTGTTGCCGATCATCCTATAGCATGAGTTTGTTCTTTTTCAGTGTTTTGTGTACTCTAATTACTTGTTTTTTTATGCTAAAAAGTGATTAAATCTTCAAAAAACCGTATATAATTTTTGTGTCGCCATCTGCCGCGGCAAAGAGGAATCATACTTCGACAAACTTGGCCCTATAGCCATAGATGGCGCCACGTGTAGTATATGTGCAGTAAAATTATTTTATTAAACAATTTTGCAAGCAGTTGTTGGAAATTCTTGTTCACTTGTATAATCTGTGTTATTGGTCCGTTAAATGTATTTTTTTTTAGTTAAATATATTATCGTAAAACAATTTTGTAACATTGTGAACAGTGTAATAATAATCTGTGCAAATTGTCACAGATTGTTGCCGATCATCCTATAGCATGAGTTTATTCTTCTTCAGTGTTTTATCTACTCTAATTAATAGTTTTTTTATGTTAAAAAGTGATTAAATCTTCAAAAAACCGTATATAATTCTTGTTTCGCCATCTGTCGCGGCAAACAGGAATCATACTTCGACAAACTTGGCCCTATAGCCATAGATGGCGCCACTTGGAGTATTTGTGCATTAAAATTATTTTATTAAATAATTTTGTAAACAGTTGTTGGAAATCCTCGTTCACTTGTATAATCTGTGTTATTGATCCGTTTAATGTATTTTTTTTTAGTTAAATATATTATCGTAAAACAATTTTGTAACATAATAAACTGTGTAATGATAATCTGTGGAAATCGCCAGTCAGTGATGATCCTATAGCATGAATTGTTTCGTCTTGAGCATTTTAAGTACTCTAATTACTTGTTTTTTTATGCTAAAAAATGATTAAATCTTCAAAAAATCGTATATAATTTTTGTGTCGCCATCTGCCGCGGCAAACAGGAATCATACTTCGACAAACTTGGCCCTATAGCCATAGATGGCGCCACGTGTAGTATATGTGCAGTGAAATTATTTTATTAAACAATTTTGCAAACAGTTGTTGGAAATCCTCGTTTACTTGTATAATCTGTGTTATTGGTCCGTTAAATGTATTTTTTTTTTAATTAAACATGTTTTCGTAAAACAATTTTGTAACATTGTGTACAGTGTAATAATAATCTGTGCAAATTGTCACAGATTGTTGCCGATCATCCTATAGCATGGGTTTATTCTTCTTCAGTGTTTTGTGTACTCTAATTACTTGTTTTTTTATGTTAAAAAGTGATTAAATTGTCTAGAATTCGAATATAATTCTTGTCTCGCCATCTGCCGCGGCAAACAGGAATCATACCTCGACAAACTTGGCCCTATAGCCACAGAAGGCGCCACGTGGAGTATATGTGCAACAAAATTATTTTATTAATTGTTTTTGCAAGCAGTTGTTGGATATCCTTTGTATATTTATAAAAATTTATATAATCTTCTACAAACGTGTAAAAATTTTATTTTAGTATACATTACATACATGTATATATATATATAAGTTTGAATAAAAATTCTTCGTATTAGATTATGTATAATATTGTACAATAATATTGTGAGATTATGAATAATAATAGTGTAAAATTGTTAACATGGAATTACTGAATCGGTCAAAATAAGTTGGATTTACAGTTATGGTTGAAATCTGGAGATAATTTTTTATTAACTGATTTGAATATAGTTAGATTTGATAGAGTTAATAACAAAGAAGGCAGTAACGTTATTTTTCTTGAAAAGTACAATATCTTTAATAAAATTGATCTACATTTAAATTTGAATAATCTACAATTTTGCTTTATTGTAAATTCTTTTGAGCATACTGCATAGCTAAGAATCATATCATTAACCATACTTTACTTCAATTCCCGATCAAAATTAATTTCTCTAGACCAATTATTAATGTACACAGTGTTCCAATGAATTTTAATTTCAAAGCATGATCGTTATTAACGTTTCTCTGTTATTGCATTATCAGGAGAATGAAATTTTACTCCTCCAAAAAGTGACTCACAGTAACTTCAAAGAATATTTCAACGAAACAACATCGATAACGATATTTTTGGCCATTGTTTATACTAAGATGATGTTAATAATTATTGAAATAATGATCTTGTATCGATTATTATTAAACGTGATAAATAAACATCAAGATATTGCGAAATCTCTTGTTCGAGGAGAAGTTTTTCGATTCAAAATTCAATTGTCACGATCGATATCGAATAGGAGATATTATCGCTTGCGTTCTTCAAGTCGGAGACATAATACGACACTTGTTGGGCGGAATGACCGTTAAAACGGATCGTGTCTCGGTTACTGGTATCGTTTATTAACATTAACGCCGATATTGCGACCGTTCGTGGATCGAGCGCGAACAAAATGTTTCTAATAACCCCGTGCGTATCGACGCACACCGCGCCGTGGCTATCGAGAAGCGATTCATCTTAATCGTGTCACGGGCAACGTGCCTGATTTGCCACGAAACCGTTTCTTTCGTTTTTTTTCGTATCATCCTCGTTTTCTTATTTCTCTTTCTCCGAACCCTGTTCCACCCTTCGAAAGCACCTCGTGTAGCCGACCTAGCCCGTATCCGGATCGATACTTAACACTTCGTGCTACTCGTAAGGTGCACGACTAGGTTTTTCCAATATCCCAAAATTTCTTTGCAATTCGTCCGATGAACCGCGTAAAATACGACGCGTTTCGCGTAGCTGGTTTCTCTGTAATTAGCAACCTCGTGGTAGATCGTATGCAATGTTTCATTTACAATCCGCGCGGTGTGCAAGGATAACGAAACGCTCTCGGAATTAGCGACTAGTCGAGATTCGCGAAGAAAGACACCGTACTCGTGGCCGAGCGACGATACTCGCGTTCGATGGAACCGAACGAACAATTTGCAAACGCGACTAATACGCTCGTAACGGGGCATAGGTGGAAGACACTCGAGACGGAACGAGGCCTACCCCGTAGCTGGATCGTACCGTACTCGGTGTTGCTTCTAATTGAAGCGATGCGACCCCGTTCGCACGTCATGTGGAACGCGTGTACACACGCCGGACGAAACAGTCGTCTCGAGATGTTTCCGATGCGCGGGTTTCGTCGTGGTTAATCCGATTCCGCGTTTCGCGAGACGAGTAGTCTGCTTCGACGTATCCTGGCTAACCAGAATACCCATCGTAGCGGGATTCTCCAAGAATTTCGCGACATCGATCCCTCCGTCACGAGATTTTTCTCATGGACGAGATATTCCCCGTATCTCGTATCGGACGACATTTTTTCACCGATGAAATTTTCTCGTTCGTTCACCAGACATTCCGCAGGGAAATTTTATTTCAATTTTTTACAAAACGCTAGAGACCACGGCGCCACGTACAACGCAACGTTACGATTTTTCCAGAAATAGTAGCCCACCGGCGCGAGGGTTGATCGTACAATGGTATTCTTTCCGCGAGGGAACTTTTCCTCGATAAAATCGAAGGAATTATAATCGCGCGCTTCGTCATCCACTCGGAAACTTTCCCGTCGATTTTCGCGCAATCTTTTCTCGTCCTTGCACAATCGTCTGTCGTTATTTCTTCTTAGATTCGACGAACTTACCAGAGGATTAATCGAGACGATAAAAATCCTTTCGTTTCTTGTTCAAGCTGTTCGAATACGTTGCTCGAAACGTTTGAGTTATCGAACGCGTTCCCTTCTTGCAATTGGCAAGTAATTTGACAATCTATTGGGTTATTCGGAAAGTGATTTCGTTTTTTTGGTAGAAATGAAACGATTTTTTTAGAGCGTACAAACATTTTATCCAATTATACATTCTCCATTTCGGAAGTAATTTGACAATCTATTGGGTTGTTCGGAAAGTGGTTTCATTCTTTTGGTAAAAATGTAATGATTTTTTTAGAGCGTACAAACATTTTATTCAATTATACATTCTCCATTTCGGAAGTAATTTGACAATCTATTGGGTTGTTCGGAAAGTGGTTTCATTCCTTTGGTGAAAATGTAACGATTTTTTTAGAGCGTACAAACATTTTATTCAATTATACATTCTCCATTTCGGAAGTAATTTGACAATCTATTGCGTTGTTCGGAAAGTGATTTCGTTTTTTTGGTAAAAATGAAACGATTTTTTTAGAGCGTACAAACATTTTATTCAATTATACATTCTTCATTTCGGAAGTAATTTGACAATCTATTGGGTTGTTCGGAAAGTGGTTTCATTCTTTTGGTAAAAATGAAACGATTTATTTAGAGCATACAAACATTTTATTCAATTATACATTCTCCATTTTGGAAGTAATTTGACAATCTATTGGGTTGTTCGGAAAGTGGTTTCATTCTTTTGGTAAAAATGTAATGATTTTTTTAGAGCGTACAAACATTTTATTCAATTATACATTCTCCATTTCGGAAATAATTTGACAATCTATTGGGTTATTCGGAAAGTGATTTCGTTTTTTTGGTGAAAATGAAACACGATTTTTTTAGAACGTACAAACATTACATTAAATCATACATTCTCCATTTTGGAGAACGAAACGACTTTCCAAACAACCCGATATATCGTGTACGAAAAATTTGTTAAAAAGGGTAACAATCCTGCGACTTTTGTGGTGTGCTGCACACATCGATCGAGAAGAACGTTTCGATCTCGGTAGTTGGAATCGTTCTCGTTGGGAAGATCCGTGCGATCGGGCTCGTGATCGCCGAAAAATGCATGGGTGCGGGTGAGCGTCCTCGGAGCTGATCGTGGACTCGGTACATTGTCAACTGTCAGTTGACAGGGCGCACAGGATGCGCCTTTTCCGTTCGGAAAGAGCCTGGCTGGGCCACTCCCATCCCATAGAATTGCGTTCAATCGTCCATCGATCGAATGCGAGCGTCCGTGTGGTCGTTACGCTCGTCGCTGTACGCGCATACTTTTGCCGATCGCACGAAACCGATCTTTCCACCGCGCGGACCTTCACGGACGAAAAACGATAAAAAGACCAGGCGTGTGCCTCCTCTCGTCGATTCGCGCGTCGAATGATTCTCCCTGGGCCTCGCGGGACAGGGGCCCTGCTCGCGATCGGTGCAACGTTCTCGAAAACCCCCGCGATTTATACGATGTGCCGAAAATCCGCTCGGTGACTCTCGATCGGTGAACGAGAACGAATACGAAACGACTCCGCGAGTCGTTGTCGCGTATTTTTAATCGAACAGGTTGAAACGTGGGACTCGATCGTAACGAGCCGTGCCCGAGTTAACTCGGACGACGTAATTGTCGACCGATCGAGCGAAACTTAGCGCGCGATTAAAAACGAGAAACGATCGAACGAAACCGGTGAAAATCGTCGCTATCGAATGAAACTCGGCCGAGATAGGAAACGGATCGATGGATCCGCGATGGTGTACAGTTGCGTGGAAATCGAGCGCGACGCGTTGTCACTATCGCGTTATTATTCGTATCAGGAGCCCGAAGGCCTTTTCGGACGAGGCAGAGAAGCGGGGAACGAAGACGAGTTATTCTTTTAACGAGTTCTACGGCCAGTCGAACGAAGCGTGCGACCGATTCGAGAGACAGACAGGTTCGTGCGTACGTTTACGAGTCGTATTGGCTTTTGAGTAAAATTTCGCGCGCTGGCTGAACACCGATCGGAGCGATCGCGATTATCTCGCAACGTACGTACATCCGCGCGTCGTTCTCCAGCGAGTAAATCTTTCATCTCGCGGTACGGCTTTTGCGTCGAGAGAGAGAGAGAAAAAAAAAGGAAAGAAAAGAAAAATGTTACGACACCGTGAACGGATCGAAGGTACGACCGGTCGAAGAGAAGATACACGATCCATTGTACCGAGGCGACGCAACGCGCCACTGTACCCGATGCGATTCATCTTCCTTCTGTCTCCGTTCGGACGCGTCTGGGTAACTACTTAATCGTCGTAATTATTTACGAGGTCCGATTCTTCGTTCTTTCCGCGTCGATGGACGACTCGTTCGGTCGGTTCTTTCGCGGCGTCGTGGATAGCGACGCGGTTACGTGGGTCCATTCAACGACGAACCTTCGATTTCACCCGGGGAACGGTGACGCGCCCATGTCTTAGAAAAAGAGATTCTAACGCCTCGTCCGTCCTCTCCCAGGTTCACGTGACGCAACATCCGGCCCGTTCGTGTTTCAGGCACACCGCGCGACGTGTAGCGTCTTTATTGCGACGCGTCCGTGTGTTCTATATACGCTCGGGAAAATCCGCCCTTTGTCAGACGCGTGTATCGGTTTTTTCTTCTACTTATATTTTTTTCTCACCCCACGACGAGATCGAGACGAACGAGAAAAATACAAACGTTCGGTCCGCGAACGCGCGCGACCGTACAGAAATATTTCCGTGGATTCTTCGTTCTCCACCGGCCGGTTTGTCTCCAGTTTCGACGTAGCAGCTTTTCAATAGGGGTATTCTTGGACCACGAGGATATATTTGTAGCAAACATCCAGTCCCCGAAAGCTTTTTAATACACGGTCCTTTCCAGACGCGATGCGGAGCGTCCGCTCGCGTTCGTTCATTGTGCCGGTCGACGCGGAGTCGCATTGTCGATGGAAACCCGGTCCTTTGTGCCCTTACACGCGCATTGGCTCGCGACTCCCTTCTTCTGGAAAAGTCCGTCGGTTACCTGGCCACGGTGAAAGGTTCCAGGAACGCTTCCGCGAGTTTATCCGACGGTGGCCAGGACCGAAGGTGTACCGTGCGCGCCTCCCGTCCCGAAATCGTCCTTTGTCGACGCGAAGGATTTGTCGCCGCGGTTTAAAGCCTAAGGACCTCGGTGTGGAGCCTCGTAGGGGGAGGAGGAGTCCAGGCGGCGAGAAATCTGAGCCCGTCCGGTAAAATCACGTTACAGAAAAATTGCCTCGACGATCGGACCGCGTTCCTACGCCCGGCGTCGCTTCGTCGCTTCAAGATTCCTCCGTTGTTGGCGATTTTCGTTGGTCGAACTCCTGTTGGTTTCTTTCGATCCTCGAGATCGATCCTAGAGACTCACGACGGTGAACTTCCCCGTGATTTCCGCTCGGTGGTTCGTACCGTTCGAACGGATCCGGATTCAATTATTTCGCAACGATCGTCGAGCGTTTAACTCGAGAATGGAATTCGCGGGAGCTCGAGACGCGACGAGAAAAGGACCGTGATACGTCTCGGTTGAAATTATTCCACGGAGGGTGGGCGGAATACGGAATACGGTCTCGTAAAACCGAGACCGTTCGAGAAACGATAGCGAGGAGGAACGCGGACCGAGCCGTATCCTCGATGTTCGCGAGGGATCTTAGCTCGCGTTCGGAACGCTGGAAAATCTCCCGAGCGGGAGCAACGTTGAGCAACGCGAGACACGCGCGCTCGTTTCTACAGTTATGCGTCTCGTCCGTGTCGAGGAGAGACGGTCCGAGCAGGGGAATCTCGAACCGAGTGCAACCGCTCGTTGCAATTGACGCGAGTAATTACGAAACCCTCGAAAAGCGCACCCGACGAGGTATCCACTCGGCGCGTCTAATTATGTAAATCGCGATCGAGTCGTAAATTAATTAGCCCCGCCGACTAATTGAAGGCACCCGGACTGCTTGATCGATCGACCAGCGTCGACGAGCCCGCGGAGAATTGCCAGCGTTACAAATCGATCCGCCGACTTTTCGCTTCCGAACCACGCGGAATTTACTCGAAAAATCCCGACTAAAAAGCGATCCTACGTTTTCCCTCGCGATTCTTTCGCGAATCGCGCGTACCGTATCGACGACGCGATCGAGATGAATAAATATCCGACGAGCGTGGAACGTTTCACGGAGTTCGTTTCGCGTTGCGGGAGTTTCCAATGGACCTTGGCGGGTATACGTGAACGATGTCTCGTTCGATTCTCCCTCCTCTTGGCGATAACCCCGCCCGGTTCGTTAAGTACTGTGACGTAAATGAAATTTTGTCCGTACACGTAGCCCGGCGTACTTCCGTTCGGGTCGAAACGAGTTCGTAACCCGGACACCTGAAAACCGCTGCCAACCTCGACGCTCGAACGGTTACGCGATACATCGATCGATTAAACGTGACTTTTGCGCGAACGAATATTCGAGCTCGATGCGCAACGCCCACCGCTCGGGAGTTCTCGTCGAGAAACGTTCATCGAAGAAAGAGGCGAAGAAACGCTCGTCTCTTTCGAATACGTGGAACCACGCGGAACGTTTTTCGTACAATTTCCAACAACGAGGCGTTCCGTTGCGCTACGATCACGGGGGACGTCGCGTGGAAACAAAGAACGTTGCAAAGAAGGAAGACGCGAGGGTAAAGGTTCGCGGGCAGTCGGCGAGGAAGAGGAGGCTATCCTCGCCTTGTGTCTTTTCTCGCTATTGGATCGTGATAGGCGTCGCGAGTATATACCGCGGGCAACGTAATCACTGTTATTTCATCGTGAACGGTAATGCTCCGGCTTAAAGCCGCCCTACTTATACGCATTACCCGGGCAAAAGGCAAACGCGGCCCGCGTCCCCGGGGCAATAATCGTTTCTCGGGCGTCATTACGAAATTGCTTCGGCAAATGAAATGCACGGTTATGCCGTGCGTATAAACGGTCTCCTTAAATTGAGATTTATTGGAAAATGAAGAGAGCACGCTTTCCGGTCTGCGTCCGTAAACACGAGTGACGCCGGGAGAGCGTTGCGCCCGGTGCATCCACGCGGCCCGAACCCCCCTACCCTACCCTCCCCTACCCTCTTCACCCTTTTTGCATCGGGTTACACGCACGCCGCGAACCGAGCGCCACGATGCGAATGACGCGTACAGGGGAGAGAACCTTCGTCTTCGTCGTCCTCGTTGCTCGATATTCTCCCTATTTCGCCTATTGTAACTTTCCTACAATGCATCTGCCCCCTCGTGTCGACAAGAACGTTCATCGGATCGATCCAAACAGGAAGAAAGTGAGAAAGAGAGAAATTTACACGGTAATTTCGTTTTCGTTTGACTCTCGAGTAGAGTACCACTACACGATCCTGGTTAGGTTTACGCGATCATTTCGTTTTCGTTCAACTCTCTTCGGTACGAGTACCATTGCACGATGTACTTCTGTGCTTTTTGTGGATAGCCAAGGTCGAGTCGCGACCTGTTAAAAACGCTTGGAGAACTCCGACTGTGAAAGCAAATTTTTATTCACTCGTTTCAGCTGGACCTAACCGCCCTTCGATGGTAGTTTTCGAAAACGATCGCAGGGAAACGGTTCGAGAGTTTCGAAAGCTCGAGGTACCTCGAGAATCGAGACTCGATACTGAGACGAAAGATTCGAGGATTCTGGGTTTCGAAGGTAGCTTCTCTTTCCCGAGCAACGACGAACCGTGGAAGAAACGTTAAGCCGAACGGTGTTTCGCTCGGCCGAGGACGTTTTAGTTTCGCGCCTACGTAAGCCTCGCGGGTAATTCGTACCGCTTTCTTGAATAAGTGTCCGTTTCGAGAGGCTCGTATCGACGCTAGCGTACTATTGCGGTCTTCGATATCTGGTTACATAGCGGAATCTTGGTCGCGTTCGCAGTGGATGCCGCGGTAGCCGGCCGAGCAGGGAATATTGATTCGCTTCGGTCGTCGGGTCCCGCGGAACGTTCGACAACTCGTAGGTACATGCGTACAGGCGCGTCGAGAGGATAATGGCTAGGGCTATTTGTCGAAGCGAGCTTTTCCCTAAGAGGGCCTCTAATGTAAGTCGCGTTGATAAACACCGGACCGTCTGTCGCGGTTCTTTTTTTTTTCTTTTTTTTTCTTTTTAAAGCGCGCAAGCTCGCGTCGATGGAAAATCGTAATCGTGGACGGGGAGTCGTTGCCCGCGACGACGACACGGTGCGCGCGCTAATTAATATTAACGCCCAAGCGGCGTAGAATCGGAGCGCGTGGCTGGAATTTCCATCGTCGCGGAATAATACTTCGAAGCTCTCCGATCGTTGCGTCGATCGAACGAACGAACGAACGAACGAACGAACGAACGAACGGTCGTGTATTATCGGCTACTTTAACGCGTCGAGTACTCGGACGGCTCCCTACTTAATACGCGTATCGCGCGCCGCGTGCTATAATAGCGTACACAGCGATCCCGGAAGATGTTTCGATGTTCCAGTGTATTTGGGGGAAGCGACGAAAAGCATATCGGTCACGGCTTTCAGAGACAGAAGAAGCACAGATAAGGTGGTTGTAACAGCGTCGTACTATCTAAATAGCGTGTCGTGCTAATTCGTTAATGGGACATCCTGGCTGGCACGCATTTTAATCAGTTTTCAGCACGCCGATAACGGGCTATTATTACATGGCCTTCGGGAGAACGGCCACCGTGTGGTTCGTCGCACGAGTTTATCGGGCCAGCTCGAAGGATCGGTGCGTAGAACGTGACGAAAAAATTCGCTTCTCGGTTCTGCGGCCACGTTTCGGCCGATCACCTACAACGACGAAACAAAACAAACGCGAAACATGGTTAAAGTCGCGGAGACGAAGAAAATCTGCACGGTAATTAACCGTAGTTTTTTTTTCAGGGCAACGTAACGATAATAATAATCGTAACGGAATTCATCTTGCCTCGGAATCGAAGTTATTCGACGAGAGAAGCGACGAAGCGCGAATATTGTCGAATCTCGATAGGAGGAAGGTTCCCGACTCTCCCGGAGACCTTCGATTTCAATTTCTCGACTATTGCATCGCATGCAACGTCACCGTTAAATACTTTGTAAGTAATGGTGGACGAATAATAACGACGTCGAAACTGACGTTATAAACTGTTCGAACCGAGTCACGAAAGGCGTTTGCAGGCGAACCGAGTCGGCTTTCCGAAGCCGCGGAGGATTAAGGCATAACGCGGCGAAGGGGAGGCGCTCGGTGGGCTCGCGGTGTTCGTTCAACTTGATCTCAAAATGAATTTACGAGGCCATAATCGCCAATTGAGATGAGTACTTGTTGCGTGCAATCGGCCCGGCTGAGACCTTGTGGCGAAGCGTTGCACTCTCCTCTCGTCAGGAGCTGCGATACCACGCTACACGTCGGTGTGTACCGGTCGCTGCAAAATTACGCGAAAATTAACCGTGCCACGATCGATTCCAGCCCGATGTCGGAGAGCTTGCGCGATAAGGAGCCGATCGATCGAGGTTCAACGCGTACTCGCGAATATCGATCGATTCGCTACCCGATGTTCGTCCCGGTTCGAATCGAGCACCGTTGCTCGTAAAAATGCATTCGAGAGCGAACAGTCGTTTCGAATCGTTATCGGGAACAATTCCCAACGACACGGCTGGTCACGGCCAAACGACTACGGTACGCTCGTACTCTCGATAAAATTTAATATTCAAAGTGTACGAGCACTTGGTAAATAAGGAACGAGAACCGAGAACCAACCGACATTGCGAAACGAGACTAACGACGATCAATTTTTTACGTTACAGTGAAAGTGTAAATAGATGCTCTGTGCCGGAGATTTTACCACGATGTGTTTAACGCGTTCTTGAATTTTCTTTTTATCGGTATATCCAACTCGTTTAGAAACGATCGAGCTCCAAGTGATCGTAACGTACCGCTCGTTAATTCCTTTGGTATTTTCAAACTAGTTTCGTTCCAGCTTTCCAGATATTCTCCGCGAGTCTTTCATCGGCTCGAGGCGCGTCTAGCTTGGAAATTGAAATATCTCGAAAATTAAACACGCGTATAACGCGTTAAATTGCCGAGTTATCGACCGGGAGTAAATACGATAAAATAATACGATCGTTTCGGAAATTGCGCAAGCATATTTCCGTTTACGAATACAAATTCGACCGTTGCGTAGGATTTTACGCGTATCGGGAAGTATCGATTTATCGGAACGCGAGAACCTTTTTCGAGATAGTTCACCGTGATTCGAACACGGTCCCGAACCGTTGGAGTCTCTCGGAATTTATCTCGTATTTTTCGGTCCAAACGCGAGTTTCTCCGTGCGATCGTACGGAAACTGTTTACCCCAAAATACGTAATAATGGATGTTTGTAAATTTGCAGCATCCTGTACCCGAGCGAATTCAGCGGCGATGACGCAGAGACGATTATGCCGGGCGCATTGGCTGCGTCAAGATTAGCGGCGAGTCTTAGTTCGGGCCTTAAATGAGAAAGTTTTCGAGCGCGTCTGCTTCGTGTAAACTCACCGGGGTTGTATACGCGTCTGTGGATTATCAATTCGTGCATTTTCGTTCGTCCGACTCGATTCCTCGGTTCGACTGGTCCCCATACGCGAACCTTTGCTCCTTGACGAGTATCGATTGGAAAATGCGTCGAACGCAGTCCGTATCGAGGATACGGTAACAAGGTGAGATCTCGATGGTCTCTCGAAAGAAATAAATGATCGATGATTTTTGTTTCGTGCAACGTATCGGTGTAGAGGACCGCCTCGAAACGGTTCCCTTTCCAGACCCACGATCATTCACGGTGATATCGCGCGTAGGACGCAATTAGCCTTTAGGTTTCCAAATAGGAGCAACGCCGTTCTTTGTATCGTTCCATTGACGTCCACGAGAATAGATCGTTGGAACGAAAAAACACGAGGTTGGAGAGGGGTTTAAATTCGACGGAAAATGTCTTGGCACGATATTTGAATAACAAAGTGTTTGCGCGTCGACGTTACGTGAAATCATGGAAACTTGACGGCAGGGAGAGGTCAACGGAGGGAAAGAAAATAAAAGTGACGGGGCCAAGGAGGTGGAAGGATGCACGATAGAGAGAGAGAGGAAGCACGAGTTGCTTCGGTGCATTATGACGCCCCGTAAGATCGTCGACTGCGCGCAGATCCGATCGGATCGTATATGTACCGTGTATTATAATCTCGAGGAAGAGCTGTTAGCCGATAAATTCTTCATCTAGGTGGAACCACTTACAAAAGGGAACACCTTTTCGTGATTGCATGCTTACCCCGCGTGAAATAGTGTCCAAATTATAGGCCACGACGGCGGTATAATTCGACGAACCGCGTTGGGCAGGGTCGTGCTCCGCCAAAAAAGAGAACGAACCAGAAAAGAACAAGCGAGAAACGGAGGACCCATTTGTTCTGCGTAGATACGAGGAGACGCCATCGTCCTCCTCTCCCCCCTGTCCCCTGTCGGAGGATCGACTTCCTCGAGCAGCTCGATGATAACGATAACGGTGTAATTCACCAGCGCGAGCAAAGTCGAGAAGCTCGATTCGAACGACGAAAATTCCCCGCGCCACGATCGATTGGACTAATAGCATCGGTCTGCTCGAGCGAGTATCGATGTTGGGTACGGTCGAAGTCGATCGAGCTACTCGGTGGTAACGTGGCCGATCGTTTTCAACGATAATAATCGCGCTGGTGGACCGTCGGCACGAGCACGCTCGACGATCATAGGTTTCTCTCAACGAGGTTAATGAGAGTCGCAACCAGTCAGTTTTTCTTCGAGTTTCACTGCTACCGCACAGAACGCGATAGCGACACACGCAACGGACGCTTCCACGTGCGAAAAAAAACAACGAAAAGTTTCATCGAGGAGAAACTCCGCCGAGCTTCTTCCTCGGATTTGAGATATTTTTTCGTTTAACGGACGATCGTCGTGACCGTGATCGTAATTTTAGCGAGCGTCTACCATCGCGTTCCTCGAGAAAAAAAAATGAAAAAAAAAATGGCAGTAAATCGCGTTGCTCGTTCCCCGTTCGGTGACTTCCTTCTCTTTCGTCAAATTATCTCGCTCGGTACCCGTGACTTATCGTTCGAATACCGGACCGGGAAGAGAAACGGCCCGAAAGACTATGATATAACCAGTTAAGGGGCCATTGGGCCAACATTCAGGCTACAATGCCCGCTCCGCGAAGCAATAACTGCTCGTTGTACGCGCGTCTTGCATCCACTTTATCGCTGCGTTCACCCTCGACTAACTTTACCCTTTTTATTTTACGTTCGTTCGAATCGCCGCCTCGCTCGCCCGACAACACGCTTCGGTAGCTTCCTCGCGAAACGTAGATAATCGTATAATTATTATTAATTATCCTCGACAATCCGTATTATTTATGAGACCCGCGGGACACAGTGCCCGGGGCACCGTCGAACGGAGACGGAAAGAAATTTTATCCGATTGAAAACGACCAACGTGAGCACGTTCATTGGATCGAGCAGTGAAATTTTTATTCGTTTATTGCGAAATATTTCATTTCGCGATTCAAAATTCTAATTTCTATTCGACAACTATACGATCAACGATTGTTCATCTTTTGCGCGGATAAAATTTTACCCGTTAAGTATCTATTTTGTACGTATTTCGTAAAAAACGGAGTTTACGATATACGCGCGCGTATACCGGTGCAAAAAATATGCCGTGTAGAAAACCGTGACTTCTTTTTCTTCCCCCCCCCCCCCCCCCGCTACATCCTTGGAACCTTCTATTTGCCCGTATTAGGAAAATGTAGCAACGCTGTGGAAGACAATGCGAACCGATTGCGTACACAGTTGTTTAAACACCGTCGGGCGACTTTCCGACTTATCGAGGGGAACACCATCTTTCGGGCCGAAAAGAAGCGACGTTCGGGAATTTTTTCCAACGATACCCACGTACATTAAAAGTACGTACTTTGAACAATATTTCTGTGAATTTTCATTGAAAAATGTTAACGTGCGTAGAAAATACGTGTCCACGGATCGTATACGCTGCTCGCTAATTTCTTAGTCGCACGGTGGTCTGGATTTTTCCGCTTCTAATGGGAACTAGATTGCCACCTTCGTTAATTTCGATCCCGTTGGAACGAGAAACGGTCCAGATCTTGTGTCTAAAACGCGGACAGACAGCGAGATCGGACAATTTGCGCGGCGCGAGTCACTGACATCGGCGATCTTTGGCGCTTAGCTTCGCTACGTGTGTTATTGCTCGCGACAGCGAATGAATCTCGGCGAATAATAGAACGACTTAACAACGATCGAGCAGTCGCGTTGAGTACCTAAACGCGAGTCTTCGTTCCCGTTGATACGCGGTTGATCGTACGCCGAAACGCGGAGAAAAAAAAAAGGAATTAAAGCGGTTCAAAATGTCCCCATTAGTCGCGAAGTGGTCGTCGATCGCGATTCGAGGGTCCGAACACTCGAATGGTGGCTGCTCTTGGAGAATATTACGATTCGAATGCAGCGTGACTGCTCGTTTAATAGAATTCCGCAAAATCGGTGAAATCCTCGGTAGAATTCCATTGTTCCGGATAAATGGAGTTCTATCCGGTAATTACGTTACTACTTTAATTCTACTCGAAACGCTCGACAACCTTCGGAATCGATTCGTCTCGGCACCGAATTTAATTTCATTCGGGGACGTTGATTCTATAAATTGTCCGATCGTTCGCGTCCAAGTTCTCGAGAACGTTTGGAAAATCGCGCATTTACGATCGCGAACGTGCAAATCGCGCAATCGAACGGGGTTGGTCTTTGCTCGTTCGATGGCGCGTTAATAATTTCGCGATAACTCGATGTATTCTCGGGGAGTAGAAAAAGAAAAAAAATAAAACAAAAAGAGGCGGGCAGTCGTTGACGGGTCAGGATTACGACGCGACGTACGCATAAATTGATTAATCCGATTTTATTACGGTCACGGGGTGACTACGATCGTAAAGTTTGACGCGCGTTATAGCGAGCGAATTCGTGCTCGACTATTGAACAGCGGGAACGAGGCACGAGGAAGAAAGGGACGGAGAAAGGGAGGTAGGGAGATGGACGCGAGGATTTTCGTTTCGTAATTCGTTTGGTTCGTTTTCGACGAGTCGCGGTGGTACACGCGTCTCTCGCGGGACGCGACCAACGACGTACTGTTATACACCGAGCCGGTTGAAAAGTGCAATTTTATCGGTATTTCGAGTGTACGTGCACGACACGACGAACGGGCCACCGATGGAAGAATAAATAAGCGTTCCGTGCCTTCCTTGAATCGCCATTGGACGCGTATTTACTTTGCAACGTCGACTTTGCCGGTCGAACGGACGCGGTGGACGAACGCGCGACTCGAACCGAGCGGAAATTATTTAAAGCCGCGTGTACGTCCGGCGTTGTAAACGCGCGTCGAGATTAATCGCTTTACGCGCGTCGGTGAGCGTCGAACGCGAAATAATTCGCCGACGAACCGCCCGAAAAGGACGATACGTCGAGCTTCGGAAGCCGATCGATCGAACGATCCGAACAGCGCCAATTGGAATCGTATATAGACGCGATACAATCGAGGGAAATATGCGTAGATACTTGTATGTTTTTCCGCGAGCCGCGGCGTAACGAGGCCTCGCGCGAACGATCTCGCTGGCGCCAGTTTAATGTCTCGCCCACCGCGGAAGCGAACGCTCCTTCGTAGCAGCGGATGCGTCGGGAGAGACTGACCGTTCACGCATACCTCAACGCGACGATTTCTTCGCCAGTGGCCATTAAAACACAGAGAACGAGTATTCGTGCTTTCGTTCATCGATACGCGCATCGATCTCCATCGACTCCGTTTCGTTGCATCGAACCTTGAACGCGATTATTAATTTCGGAAAATTTTCTAGGGCGTATCGTCGAGGAAGGAAGTTTCGTAGATGCAAAATTTGTAAAATATATTCCACCGAAAGTCGATGAGAGACAGAGTGGATATTTTTACGGAATGTACGAGCAACGATTGGAAATTGTTTCGGCGAACGGAGATCGCTCGACGGGACGGCGCGCGTTCCCGAATGCGTTTATTTTTCCGTGCCCCGACGCTATTATCGAACGTCAGCTCGATTCGTCGCGGCATTTAGCCGCGATCCGCTTCGCTGGTGAAATGTCGCGGTTGATTCGCGACGCGCGAGTCACGTGAGCGTGGTGTAAAAATGAAAAGCGGAAACGGGCGAAGTCGAATCGTGCGGCCGCGCGGAGTCACGGTGCAATATCCGTTGCAGCACGCCCGCTGCACCGTTGCACCTACCGATAACGGAAGAAAACCCGCTAATACAATCTTGCGCTTAGTATTTTACGAACGCACCACGAGCCCGGTTCGTTGAACCAGGCTACGGGATAGAGAACTCCGGAAACGAACGATCGTGGGCTCACGGTGCTCCGAAAAGAAGGTTCGTTGTCGAGAAGGCTCTCGAAAAGAACGGGACCGCGTAATATCGATTCAGGAACCTCCAATACGACGAACAAAATATCAACCCCGATAAGAGTCTCGATGCGACTCGAGTATCGGAAAAAACCACGACGAACTTGCCACGATCTCCGTCGAGTTCCGCAAGAGGTGGTTCATCGATGCGCGAAGCACGGGAATTTTTTTCGAACGAGCCACCCAAAGGGGACAACGGAGTTGGAACGATTCGAGTCGAGGAAATACGGGAGACGAAGTAAAAAGGTAGTTCGGTCTCGCGAAAAAACCGAGAACGAGAGAACGTCGTAGATACTGGGCGTGCATCGCTCGATGGCAGACGGGAGGGCAAAGGGGCAGGATGAGTTTCTCGTTGGTTTTCTCGATCGTAGAATTCGCTATCGATCGACGGTTCGAAAAATTGTCCATCGAGGAACGAGGAGTATCTCGAAGGTTGCGCAAGAATCGAGGGTGTCGTAAACCGAAAAGAAGAAGGCAAAAATCGAGGGTGCGAGATGTCCCGAGAAAGGAGGCCACGAGCGACCTCGGGGGTGGGGGGAACTCTTTTCTTTTCCTCGCCGGTTGGTCGGCCGATCCTCGGGGATGCGTTTCACCGTGCACCGGCTGGTGCATGTGCATATCGTGACGGTCCGTGCGTGGATCGTGCGTAAACACGTGCGTCCCGAGATTGTGTGCGCGCACACGGTCGTACACCGAGGGATGCATCGTCCGTCGGGCCTCCGCCCCCTTCCTCCTCGTATCCACCACCACCCTGCGGACCTATATATTTCCCGGAGGGTCTCCCACTTTCGCCACTATCATTCCTGTCGCGGCTGCGCCAGCCTGTGAGCGCGCAAACGTGAGTCCGCTCTCGGCTTTCCTCTCCGAGCTTCCTCGCCGGCAGATTACGCGCGGACACCTGTCCACGGTCCCGCGCCTTCCTGCAACATTTTCCCGCGAATTTCTCCAAACGGATTCGCGCCGCCGGGATCGTGTAAATACTTACGGGCGACGTCGAATCTCGCCAGTGTTCGCGTCTCGTTACTCGAGTCGTGTTCGAGCGTCGGGAGCGTGCACGCGCGATCCGTTTCGCGTGTTCTCTTTGCCGCGCGAAACAAGGAGCACCAACGGCTCGAGTTTGATCGAGTTTTCCTCTCCGCGGTCGGCTCGTGTTTCTCGGGAAATGTGTACCACGTGCGGTGAGCCCGCGAGTCCACCAGCTGCTCCTACTGAATGGGATTAGATGAGGCACGACGGTACGTCAAAGTGTTTACAAATAGTAATAATAAAAGAGACCGTGACTCGACGCGATCATCGATCGCGTTCGTGTTCGAGATTCACGTCGAGGAGTTCGTTACGAAAACGAGGAACGTTTCCAGTCCAATTTCGCGCCAGTTGTCTCGCGCGTCGTGACGTCTTCTCGATCGCGATCTCGAGAATCGGCTCGATCGAATTCTCGAGAAGAGCAAATTCGTACGGAGAACACGAACGGGCCGACGACCAATTTACAAGCCGATTTTCCAGCGATTCATCGCTGGCCCGCGCGTTTGTGTGCCGCGAGCCGTGCCGCATTCTTCACAGCTGTTCATACAACGATACGCGCGCGCCGCCGCTGACAAGAACCCGTGAATACAGACGCCTCTTTATACGGACGTTCGCCAAGTAGCGACTCAATATATATCGCGTCGTAAATTGCTTCTTTACGACTTTTATCCCCCTCTACTCGTGGCTCGAAATTTTCTCGCCGTTCTCGGAACGCGGCCAACGTACGGCACGGAACCGTGTTCTCGAAACTTTTGAGTAAATATTCGTTTTCCGTTCGGTCGACGTTTCCGAAAGAGTCCGCGGGCATATATTTTCGTTCGCTCGGATTCGTGTTTCTTTGTTCGCGAGGAGGGAACGCCAACATCCGAGCCGAACGAGTCGGGGAGTAGAATTATCGAACACCTTCTTTCGCGGTGGGCAGATCACACGGCGAGGGTTTATTACACAATGAGAGAAGATAAAACTTGGAAGCCGGGACTTAAGGCGATCAACCTTAACCGGTCTAAAGGCTGTCCCGCGTGCGAGTTTCCGTGCACGGAACACCGTGATTTGTTGCGCGGCGTCCCTCTTCTAGCGCTCTATATCATTCAGCCTTGGTAACGATCTTCCTCGCCTTTAACGCATCGCGACGTTTTCTCATGCGCAGGATGGCCTGAGCCTCGGAGCAAATCTTCATGGATCGTTCACGAAAATCGAAGAATGCCCGGTGGTCGTCCTGGAGTCCCGCGGAATTCCCGCGACGCCGACGATGCGCGCCGCGACGCGGCAACATCACCGTCAAGAATTTTGGGTGAGTGCGGTTATTCATGGTTGTCTCGTTGAAAGGTTCGCGCGTCGACGCGGTCCCGTCGACGCTGCTCCGTACGAAATGGTACACGCGTCGTGCGAGCCTAAACACGTGTCGCGAACGTCGGACCGGGATCGAGGGGCCGCCAAATCTTTCCGACCAGTTCTTTCGCGAAAATTAATCCGAACGCGCGACGAAAGAAGGACGTTCGATAGCGATGGATATATTTCTAAACCTAAAACATCGATACGCAAATTTCCAATCGACGACTTTACATCGTACAATTCCTCGAAATCCGCGAAACGACGCGTTTTTCAACATCTTTTTTTTTCGCGTAAAAAATTCGGTCGAATGTCGGTAGAACGCAGCCCTCTTCGAAGTGCATTCGACGCTGTTTCGATTCGCTCGACGCGAGTCCGTTGCAGTTCGGCTCGCGTTGCAGCGATAAAAATTTTTTGGCCTCGATATCGCCTCGGGTATCGAACACGGAAACGTCATCGCGCGGGCGTGCGCGAGACGATGAGAACGATCGTCGAGATGTTCGATCGCGATGATTAGAAGTCGATTACGAGACGCGACGAGTCGATCGTCGACTTTCTCCGTCGTTTGTACAATTACGCTTTCCCTCTGTCGCGTCGGGCGTACGATACTCCTTTCCGAAATTCTTGCCCGCGATAAAATCGTACCCGTTCGACGAAGCCTCGTTACCGAACCCGTGGAAAAAAAGGAAAAAGATCCTCGAACGTTGTTATCGAACGGAGAAATAAAACGCGGTCGCATTGACGCAAGCGAGATCGGTTAAAGCGTTTAGTCCCGGAACACGATACTTAAAGGCGCGCGCAAACGCAACGGGATGGAGCGCGATGTGAAATTTGTACACGATTTGTATCGGTTCTCGTGTAACCGCGAGCGTGTGGTTTGTTCGAAAATAAAATTGAAAAAAAAGAAAAGAATAATAATAATAATAATAATAATAATAAAAAAGAAGAGAGAGCGAGAGCACGCGCGAAAGAGAGAGGTAGAGAGAGAAAGGAGGAGCGAGGGGAAAAAAAAAGAAGAAAATTCGAGTCGAGAACGGCCGAAACACGATATCCCACTCGATAACTCGTCATTTTAACGAGGATATCTCTCTTTCTCTCGTGCCGTACCGTGGATACACACCGGCGCAGTTTATTTTAATACGGACACCTCGTAATAATTCTCGATGTACATCGTACCGAATGAACGGACATCAATCCTTGCCCTCGTTACTTTCGATGCTCCGGGCAGAGAGTCCCTTGTTATCTGTGCAGTCTCCTTTGTACGGCGTGCATGCCAATGTCCGCGCATAATTACCGGTTTCGATTACGGATTGGTCGACAAGTGCGCCGGATTTTCCGCCACGTACTGGGAAACGTTTACACACCGTAACGTCCCCCGGTGCACCACCCGTTCCTTTATTTCTTTTATCGTCGATCGTTTTCTCCTCTCTCGTTCCTTTCGTCGTCCATCGACCCCTCCCTTTTCGTCGAGTACGAGTTTGCCCGGGGTCGCTTTTGTTCTGGAAACGGAGCAAAACTCGCAATCGCGCGTAACGAGGAAGCGGTTCGGCTACTTTGCAGCCAAATCGTCGGACAAAGTTGCTCCACTTTGAGCCGCGTACTCCGGATCGTCTTGAAATTGAAACAACTCCGTCGAAAAAAGAAGTTTATCCGGGAAGTTGCCCGTACTTTGTATTCGTCCGAGTGCTCCGCTTCCCGGATACATCTTTGGAGTTTCTCGAGTGGTCGCAAAAAGCGATCGATCGTTCGGTTTCATCGAAGGTACGTACTCTACGATCGATCGCCGAGTGGCTGGACGATTTCTACTTTCCGGGTTATCCTCGCTCGCTCGCGATCCGAACATTAACGCGCATTAAATAACGCGATTTCGCGGCGGCGGCGTCTTTTTCACGGAGCGGAGAATCGGATTCGCGGTTATCCGTGAGGATTCAAGGCCCCGAGGCGAGGCGTACGGGTGCAACGCGGGGCCTTCGCTGATAACCGTGAAAGTAACTCGTGCATCACTCCCTGTGACATTAATCCGCGATGGAGGGGTTCGGAATCGGCTCGAGGAAAAACGAGGAGGAGGAGGAAAAAATAAATGGCCTCGAAGGAGACGCGAAGAAGCCGCGCGAACAATAAGCAATCTGTAGCGGGCATGTAAAGTAATTATGTCGAGTCTAGACGCACGCGTACGATTATATGTATATCCCTACCGCGGATCACATGCGGTATACATTACGTACGGTATGTGGTCGAGTTCGACGCGGCTCGCGTGTGTATACGCCCGCTCGTGTTCGCGATAATACGGGGTGACGGAAAAATACGGGAGAGTCGGACGAGAAAGTTCTAGCGCGAGAACTTTTCGTCTCGTCGGGGACCTTCGTCGATAATTATCGCCCGTTTCTCTCGCGAACCGTGCAACTTCTCGAGGTTCGCTTCTTCGGATACTGGCAAATTTCTCGAAGAGGAGGAGCGGTCCACGGAGCGACGAAACGCTTTGTACGCTCTACGCTGTGTCGCTTCACTCGTATACAGCAAGCACCGAGCAAACGTATTCGGACGGATGCTTCGCCATGTTTCGAATCGTTCTTTGGCTGGCGACGAATCTATAAAATTGCGCACAGACTAAGTAACGACGAATAAATAAATAATCCTCGTAGATTTTTCGCGTATCCATTCGGAGCCAGGAAGAACCTTACTCTCTTTCCGCAAATCTTGGGAATTGACGAGGGAAGTTCAAACTTTCACGGAAACATCACCGGTGATTTCTCGATCCTAATCCTCGATAGGTAGACTCTATTTTCTAACCTTCTTTCGATCTCGAGTCCAATTCGGTCGCGAACTCGAGGACCACCCTCTAGATTCCACGCAGCGTCGCGTAATATTCGCGTGTGCCCGCGGAACGCGTACACGCCATTGTACGTACGTACGCGCTCGCGTAAAAGTCACACCGACCGGCGCAACGCGCTTTGTGTGGCGCGCGAGTACTCGCGCGTGTGTTTGTGTATCAAGCGCGGAACGGGAGTACGAGCGAGTCGGGGGGAGAGCGATAACCTGAAACGAGCCGGAAAGACTATCTACGAGTCTCGGATCTCCGAGGTGCGAACCGCGAACCGACTCGAATATCGATCATTCACGAGTCGCGTGTGGGGCGCGGGAGACTGGAAAAACACGGTTCGCGAATAGGGCGCAGTCGACGGGGGACGGTGGAAGGGCAAACAAATAAAGATGCATTAGCCTCCGCGGCACCGAGTCGAACGTGTCGGAAATACGAAGAGCGGTCGACGCGGGCTCCAAACTTTCATCTTCGCCGATCTAAACGCGCGCAACGTCTGCGCGGACCGCCGTGAAAACTGCGTTTCTCCGCGAGACGCGCCTTCTCTCCTCTCCTCTCCTCTCCTCTTCACTTCTCTTCTCTTCTCTTCTCTTCTCTTCTCTTCTCTTCTCTTCTCTTCTCTTCTCTCGGGCCTTTTATATGTCGATCGACGTCGCGATCCACCGACCGGTCGTCCTCGATGACACGAGTCGATCGATCATGCGCCGGCCAATAATCCGTTTCCGTTCGAAATTCGTGGCGACGATAAGCGCGCGGCAACGGCACCGACGGCGCGTCCGAACTGAATTCGAAAGTCCGTTATCGGGAGCCACCGACCGATCGAAAGCTCTTTTATCGCGTCCGGTAATAAATGGCACTGACCGTTCCCGTCGATCGCGCGCGGTCATCTTCGCGTTAATTAACGTCGGCTTCGCCTTGGAATTCCGGCGGCTCGAAAACACGGGAAAACAGCGGGAGCTCGAACCGTAAAGGGAAATCGAAGACGTTCTTTCGTTCGACGCTCGAAATCTTACGGCGGAAGACGTGCCCCGAGAGCACCGGAACTCTCGTGTTCTCGACCCTGGTGAGTCTCTCGGGACGAACGGTCCGAGGTTAACTTTGCGACGCAACGAAGAAATGCACCAGCATCCGATGGTATCTACCGATCGTAACTTTAATCGTAAAAACGAAGGGACGAAGGAATACGTATCTCGTTCGGTCTTGTACGTAGGGGAATGAAACGCACCTTCGATACGGGGAGAGGAGCGCCGGGTAGCCGAGGGGACGGTCTACGCGTTTAATTACGGATCAGCTGTTTCGAGTCGAGCGTGACGAGGGCTCGCGCGCGCGTGCACGTGTGTCCCGATCGATTCGTTTCGAAGGATGTATCGAGAGGCTCCGCGTAGTAGCAGATCCCATCTCGGGACCGAAGATAGAATTGCCGTGAATGCCAGCAATAAACCGCGGCGCTCGACTCACGTATACGTACAACGAATACTATTCATAAGTCGTGGCGGGGCGGGACGCGCGGAGAAGAGGGCCGCGTGTGTCCGCTTCGAGCGTGTGGCGCCTCGACCACCTCGTAATTCTCGTTCGAAGAGTTTTCTTTTTCACAGGGAGGGACGGAGGGGAGATGCTCACAATTAGACCCATTATGTGCGCACATGTTCCCCGTGTTTCCGCCGATTCGCGGGCGTCACGCGACCTTCCGAACACAGGGACGTCGGGGACGCGCGTCTCCTTTCACGATCGGTTTCGTATCGACGAATTATTCCACTCACGGGCCCCACCGACGCGAAACCGACGAACTTAGTCGACATTACGAACGAAATGTGTCGCACTTTGTCAACGACTCGAACCGAGGGACGAATACGACTTCACGACGCGATAAGACCGAGACGACGAACAACGAAGACTAATTGTCGGGACGATGCCTCTCACGAATTAGTTATCACCGAGTTTCCGTAAGTCGATTCCCATGTCGTTATCGGAACCTATTAAGTGGATCCTGGACCGCTATCGACGACGGTCTCGGCGTCGATCGACCCTCGAAAAAGATTCCGATTCTTTAACCGTGAAGCGTTAGTCCCGACGGTCCTCTTCGACTTGGAATAGTTATCCAAAGACGATTTAAATTTTGTGCGCGATTTTCGAAGGAGTAGGGGTCAATCCGGGGAATTTGCAACGCTCCCGAATCGATCGCAGAGCGAACCGATGGGAGACACGTGTGTGACCGTAACAGTAGCGCGCACGCTGCTCCCGGAAGCGATAACAATAATGATAGCTCCGGCGGAGCGGCGCGAACAATTTGCGCTGCGACCGACGAAGCTCGTAAAAGGGTACGAGCCGACATCGGTCGTTTTGTCGCGCGGCACGCATCCCTCGTACAGGTTGTTGTCCTCCGCGGTTGATCAAATTCTTCAACGCGAGAGACCACACAACGTTGAAAACTCGGCCGGGCTTTAATTTCGTCGCACGGTCTTCGTGCTCGCGACATCGTCACGCTGCACGCGCGTAATTTATACGCGTCTAGGCCGGGCAAAGGTGGCGACGCGAACCACGAGCGAGATCGAACGACCGCGAAGCCGACGACTCGAAAAATCCTCGTACAATGGATTACTCGGTTCTTGAGGCGCCTCGTAAACCAGTTTCAATTTCATCGATATTAAAACGGTGCTTTGAGAATACGCGCGGAAACGGTTTTTCGATCGGTATCGTTCCGAGACGATTCTCTCGTTTCGTAAATTCGAACGTGCCCGCGCGTTAACTGTCCCACGGGGGAATGGTTCACCGTGTTTCTCTTGTTTGCGTTTTCGATTCTGTTCCGTGAGACGAGAAACTATAGATTAACTGGAAATTAACGTTCGAGCGGCGACCTCGTTGCTTGGAAACGGTCCCAGGCGTCCCAGCTGACACACGCGATCTTCGTTTCCAGTCATCGGCAACCGCATTATGCTCGACCGCGATAGTGGCGAATACGAGTCATTGACTCTCGTTTATATCGATTCCCTCCGACGATACTTGTGACGGTTCACGTGCGCAACGATCGGGAAGACGCGACATCGATTCTCCAAGCACTTTTCCCTTAATTTCCCAACAGCGAGAGAAGGTTCCATTCCGGGATACCAGCGCGCGGATCGCTGGCGCCGAATAAACGGTAACAGCGTCGGGAGTCGAGCGCGTGGCAATTAAGCGGGAATTACTCGAAAGAACGTCGCTCTCGAGGAAAAGTCGCGTACGAGAGATCGTTGGCTCCGTCGTCGGGACGAATCTATCGCGTTCGATTTATTTCGATGTCGGTTCGGTACGGATCGGAACGATTATTTGTTCCAAACGACGAAACTCGTTGGTCGTTGAACGACACGCGAGAAGATCCATCTACTTCCATCGTCGACTCGCTCCAGTTAGTACGCGCAACTTGTTGGACAAACGGTACGCCAGTTACCACGAATAGCTAGAAACGGTGAGCCAATCCAATCTAGCATCGGAGATTCCTTCCGCGTGCCATCGTGCGATGCGCGTTCGCGTTGTAAACCCCGTGGTTTCTGATTCTCGATTCGCGGCGGATTCGAGACGCCTCGGAATCGTTCGATCGGGAGCTTCCGGTGCGGGAGATCGAAACTCGACGAAGAGAGAGACAGAGAGATAGGTAGGAACCGTTTCCGTCGGCGATCGGTACCGGTCGCGACGAGGTGGCTCGGTGTCTCGGTGTCTCGGTGTCTCGGTGTCTCGCGTTCGGCCGGGTCGCAGAAGCGAGGAGGCTGCGAGTCTAGCGGGTACATCGATACGGTGAGACAAGAAGGGTGGGCATAAAGCGCGGGCGGACGGGTCCGGTGACGTTGATTCGCATCGAGTCCCGCTGCGAGGACCTTGACAGTTTCGAGACGCGCTGACAGCCACGGACGCCCTGGCACCGCTTCGCAACCCCGCGACGATGCGTATTCTATCAACGTCCGTGGAGCGCGATAACCTCGGCAACTGCATGCTGAATGAGTCGTACGAGAAACGCCGGTTCGTTGCGTCCCGTCTCTGCCCGTCCCGTGCCTCCCTCTCGTCCCGGGCACGTCTCGCAACAGCCGCGTGTCGTCGTCCCTTTTCTGCAACAATGGCCTTTATGCGCGGGACGCTGTATCCCAAGCGGCACGAAACGAGAAAGGGGGAGAGGACGGCTCTGATCCACGTCGGCGAACGGACAAAGCCTGTCTTCGCCATATAGGAACCGAGCGAACGGCCAAGATTTAAATTGATTTCGAGATAAGTGCGTGGAATTAAAGATGCATTCGGACGATCATCCGCGCGGCGAAAGCATCGCGTATCCGTCGCATTCCTCGCTCGCGTATATCGCCGCTCGTGTTCCGCCTCTCTTTCTCCCTCGTCGATGCAACGACGTGCGCGGCTCGTAGCAATTGGATCGTCTCGCTTCGGTTACGCCATCTGTCGCGAACCACGAATTCGAGGAATAGATTCGAGGGGGCTTCCTGGTTTCGACGAAAACGGGGGGACGAGCGAGCGAGCGAGCGAGCGAGCGAGAGAGTGGTTGCCGCGAACGGGTTACAAATCGAATATAAATAACGAAAACGGGGGGGAGGATCGTTCCCCGTCGACGTCCGTTCCTCGACGCCTGTCGTCGCGCGTAACCATTCCGAATCCGGGGGGAGCCGAGCGTACGCGCGCGTTTCAACCAGCTCGAAAGTGAAACGAAGCGGTTTCCCGGCTGTTGGTGATTCCACGCGTAAGTAAAGCCGTTAACGCCTACTTCCGATCGCCGACCGAGCCGATGGATCGATCCTCTTGTCCCGTCTCGAGGTGCCTCGTGCTGCCTAAGCTCGTTTTCGTTCGCAGGGAAAACGGAAACCTTCCAAGAATAATTCGAGATACGTACACAACCCCCTCCTCGTAACACGGTACTCCGAAAACACGATTTCGACGCGTCGCGTTATCGGAGAGCCGGAAACGAGAAGAGAATGCGCGTTCGATGGTCTCGCGATGTTCGCGTAACAGGTCCCTTTCTGTTCTCTGTGAGAACAAGCGTGTTAGATCGAGCGTCAACGGCGACCGCGTTAATGAATGAAACGGTGCGATAACGTCGTGTCGTCGCGGTGCTCGCAGCGCGTGCTCCGACCACGAACCGTGTAACTCTCGCCTCAACGTTTGTAAACTATCGTCGGCTCGAACAACGTTCTCTATTGTCTTGTATCTTGGCCCGGCGAAGCGAGATAATCCTAGAAAAAATAGGTTATACGATCTTTTATCAGACTCCGGTCCGTGACGCCGCCACAAATTCTCTGGACGGTGAAGCCAACGATAACGCGTTGCTCCGCGAGCGTATACAAACGAGAACGTTCGCGAGACGTTCGTTGTTCCGATCGATTATTTACGATACACGTGTTCACGGGAGATGGGTTTTCCTCGAGTCGAACGAAGATTCGATTTATTCGTTCCACGATGCAAATAGTTGCGCTCGGAGTTATCCTCGATGGGATTGCGTTGACCTTCGTCGAAAGTCAAACTTCCTGGTGGTGGATACCAAGGGGGTTGGATACCGTTGTGGCTCCTGATCTTCGATCGACGAGATTACGGTAGAAAAGCTCGATATCCGTGGGCGTCGCAGGCGGAATTTATATCGCTCGACCTTGCTCCCAGCTATCGCAAATAATCGACACCTCCTGGCGCGTTCATCTATTTTTCCAACTCTCGCTCTTTCGCGCGAAATCCGTGTGGATGGTCCTATTAACCGTCCGCGGTGATAAACGGACGCGTAGACGACGGATCGCCATCGTGTTAACGCGCAGACGGTTAAACAGTCGCTCAACTCGGGCGCATAAATCCGTCACGCGCGACAATCAGCGGTGTTCCACATTACCGCGAAGAACTGTTGTAAACACGGCCGGCAGCCATCAGCCCTGCTAGGTATTGTATACCGTGCAAGCCCGGGACGCATACCGGATGCATCAGATAAGAGTGCTCATGAGGTCTCGTAACTCCTTGGCCGGGGAGGCGGGTGTACGGCTCGAAAGCGGCATTAAACGGTGCCTCCTCGTTTATTTTTCAGTGAGCGCGAGATAGCGTGGCCTGACGTGAACCACCGCTACCGCCAGCGGTGCCATCTCATATCCTTGCCCCACCGTGTACGCGAAACCTATAATTATTCTTTCGAACGAGATCGTGGGCGAGCCGAGCGGATCTGCCGCGTGCACGCTCGCAGATGCAATTTCGATTCCGCGTTTTCGACGTTTCCTTTCCTTTCGTTTTGCGTGACCGAGTCTCTCGCGGCGCCGATTCCTACCGCGGTCGTAGCCACGGTGAAATCGGTTAACGTCCGAGTCGATTTTAAGAAAAGAAAAGAACAAAATATATATCAAGAAAAACCAGAGTTTCGTCCAAGTTTCGCGATCGACGACACGGTCGGGAATTTCCCCGTGAACCGTGGTTTCCGGCAAAATGTTGAATCCGGGCGTCTATTTCGAGAGCCTCGCAATAACAATCCATCGACGAGACTCTAACGATGCGTTTCTATTGTGAGTTACGTTTATGGGGGATCTTGGTCGTGAAATCGTAGGGACGTCGCGGGGATTTCGCAAAATCGCCAGGGTCCACGGTTGTCCGTTAACGCGGACCTGTGACGCATCAAACGCTATTAAGAACTGGAAAGCTGTTAGCGGCCATATGCCGTTCCAAGTTGACCGATGCGGTAATAAATCAGTCTCCCTTGGTGCCTTATCTCTTCGACTAATTACAGAAACACACTTCCTGTCAACTGGTCGGATTTCGTAGTCTTATTCCGATTCTTTTAACGCTCAACGTTCCTGGCGGCGCGAGCTCGAACCGTTTCCAATTAATCGGTCGATACACAGCTCGCTGGAACGTGACAGCCGAGCGTACAGTGCCTAATTAGCGGTTCTGTTGCCGCGTTCTGTATAATAACAACGCTACACGGGACGTGGAACGTAGCTCGATAATCCGCGGAGCTCGAAGCGACCAACGTCGCTCGTGGGAAAACGGCTTTTGATATCTTGTCGATACCACGTGTCGCTAGGCCACGCGTTCGTCGAACGGACGAAATCGTGCGCCAAAATGTTTCCCTCGTTCGTAAAACCGACAGGCACGATTCGATGCACGGGAACGATCGATTAAGGAACACGCTTCGCACCGCTTAAGGGGGTATTCCCGTTCGGAGCTGTCGTTTTTGGAGCGATCTTTGGTGTAAAGTATTTTTTCCAATCGCGGATCGACGTTCGTGAAACTGTGCACGCGCGTTTCGTCGCGTTTCACGTCGCATTCGCTCGAAACGAAACATTCCAAGTTCCTTCGAACCGGTACCTATTCGCCGTGACTTCGAACGTCGTTCTCCCGACTTTGAGTATCAAATTTTGGGAACGGACCACCGAGACAGGAGCCATTTTAAGGAGAATCCAGGAAAAAAGTGGATTTTTCGAGCTCTCGGAACAAAAGTTGCCCCGTTGAGCTCGCCGCTAACTTTGCTAATCGACTCGGAGTAAACTCGAAATAGGAACGAGCGGAAGCCGATTGCGGACGGGCAAGTTTTCGCGCTTCGAGGATTAACGAACGCGCGACTGTTAACGCGACTCTCGGACGGTCTGTTTACACGTTCCCCCATTTTCTGTCTCCCTCTCCAACGACATAGTTTTAACGCGATTACATCGCGCGCCCGCAGGCTCGCTGACGATCACACGCACGCGTGTACACACCCTGTGCACATATTTGCGCGCGGATTCGCGTGCAAATACACGCGCTAGCTCGCTAGCTCGCTCGTTCGCTCGCTCGCTCGCGCGCGCGCAAATCGACGCGTTTCCGCGTACTGGGACGCGCGCGGGACGATCTTAGCCGCGCAGGGTAAACGTTTACGCTCGCGGCGGTACGCGGGAAACGTCTACGCGGGTTATTGGGCCCGAGGAAATCGTCGAGCCACGTTCTTGCGCGTACAACGGCGCTACGAGCGCTCGAAAGCCGTTTTCAACCTACCTGAGCGTGTACTTCGTTTCGTTCGAGGTAAAACTATACGTGAGATCTCGATGCGATTGAAAATACGACGAAACCATACCGCCAAACGACGAACGAATCGATTCGTAGTAAGAAAGGACACGCTTTTATTCAAATCCGAATCAACTCGACTTGATCGCGTTCGCGATAAGACGACAAAGTACCTGGGAGAAAGGGTAGCGAGAAGAGTTATGGGAAACGATATTACTATTACAAGTTTCACTGTGCGGGCTACATTGCGTTTACGGCGCACGTACCGCCGTGAAACCGTATAATATGTATACAAGGTGGTACTTGTACGTTCACACTCGGCGGTTTACCCGCGTTACAGGACTCTCGCGGCACGTATCGACGAACTCGTACGTGTGTATTCGTCGCGGTTGTTCATCCGCGTTACGTTTATCGACATGTAATACATTGGGAAGCGGTGTACGGTTCGAGCTACCTAGAACGGTGGTTCACCCGCAGCCTCGAAAGACGTTACGCCGATGTTCTCCTCGCGAGAGAAACGCGCCATCTTTTCACCATTTTCGCCTGGTTTTTTTCGTACCACGGTAGAAACGCAATTCCTCCTTTATCGCTGGCGAACGTCGCGAATCCAAACGCTTTCGCTTATCGCTGCAATCGTAAAGGTTTCCTCGCGTGTCATTTTCCTCGCCAGAGTACAAGACAATTCCATGGGAGATAAGAGACCCCCGGTGTCGCGAGAAAGACAGTCCATCGAACGTACCGTAAACCTCGCGCGTGTATGGGCTGTTTAGGTGGGCGCAATCAAACGAGCCGCCAACTTAACGCCTCGGCGAGAGAATTTAAAACGTCTCTGCGTCTGTTTCTCGTTGAATCGTTGCCGAGCGTAGACGAGTCCTTGGTCGAAACTTTCAATTGCACCGATATGTGCTCCGATCAAGGTAGCGAGGTTTGCACAGCCGGCGTACTATTATTAGTCGAGGTATCTGGATGCAAACAGCGTCCGTGGAGTCATTGTTCCCGTGTTTCGCTATCATTGCTAAACTTCTACACCTGCCGAACCCCGTAATACGTCCGATTAATCCGTACGATTCCCATGGGAAGGCACGAGTATACATTAAACGATATTTCCGTCAATTTTCGTAAAAATACGTTAACCCGAATTTCGCAGCGACGAGGAGGATTTTTACGGTCTCGAGGTCGACATCGAAGGAGAATCGAAACGATTAGGAACTAGATTTTACTAAATTATGCCCAAACTGTTCAAAAGACGGTACAACGAACTTCGTAAGGTGATGTTGTCAACTGGAAACGTTACGGGACGTCGAGATTCGCGGTTAGAATCTCCTTGGCAAGGACAAGGGTGATCGTGCAGACGTATTTACAAAGGACGTTGTTTCGCGCGGATCGAGGACGTAAAAGTCCACGGGACCGATCGAGACCGTTCTGTTTTTTTCGCATCGAGCTTACGGCCGATCGGTGACCATGCGCGCCGTTAAGCTATCTATTTTACGAGACTCTCGAACGATATGATAAATAACGGGGCCACGGTCCGTGTCGTAAAGCCCGCGGCCAACGGGTCTCGTCAACAATATTCGTTGACAAACGCGTTCCCGACTAATTACGCCGTTGGGACGACTCTCGAGGATCGGAATTCTAGAACTCCTGTTAGCATTCGTTGCTTCTCGGTTGAAATTTACGACGGTCACGGTCCGCGCGGTAGTTTAATAAAGACGTGGACACGGATGGAATGCGCGGCACGCGCAGAAAGAATCGACCAGGCTCCTCCGCGAAATGTTCAACGATGAATTCGTATTAATTTCAAAAGTCCGCTGCCTCGTTCGAACGACCGACGTAGTTTGTTTCGCGTTGCCTGTTGCGCGAACGCTGCGATTTCGATTATTTCGCGTTGACCGGGAACGACCAGAGACGATTTCGAGTCGTTTCGTTTCTGGCATCTCGGCGAAACGTTGTCCGAGCTACCAATTCTGTAACCAAAACGAAACGACTTCGAAGACTGATCTCGCGAAGATCCGAGAGGTCTTATTAAGATAGCAACCGAGCGCGTACTATCGTAGATTCGCGATGCGTATTTCTCTTTGTCTTCCCCCGTACATCAACCATCCCCTTTAGCCTCTCCCTTTGGCATCAAGATGTACGCGCGGTCAGCTTCCGCTGTTCCATCGATACCATTATGCATCGACTATTTACGTACCCTGCGCTACCGGATATTTGATTCTGAGAAATAACGGGCCGAAATTGGACGAGCGTTCTGTTTGTTTCATCGGGGATACGCGAACGGGCGATGGTATCGGGGAATCGATAGGTCGAACACACCGCGCGAGTATCGATGGAAGAATCATCGGGTCGTTTCTTTCCCGTTTTCCCGTGAATTTTTCGACCAGGAATGCACGCTCCATCGAACGGACGTCACACGCTTCGTACCGAAATAGATACCGCGTATCTATGAAAAATTCATCGACGCGACAGTATTTGCAAGAGCTGTCTCGTAAGTCTCGGAAGACGGTGGTAGCATGGGGCACCGTTTCGACGATTAGCTTCTTCAAAGCGTACGCGTCGCGGACGTATCAATTCCCATGGAAATCGTTAAAAACTTCGCTGTTCAATATTCGGTGTAACGAAAAGTAATCGATTTCGAAGTCTACGCGCGTTTCGAGCGCCGCTGGCTGGGCACGGATCCGCGCTGCCTCGCACCGAGTCTCGTTTTATTTCAAAGCTGCGCGAACAAAGGCCGGTATGGGAACGATCGATATACGATAAAGCTTTGAGCAACCGTAATCGCGTCTGTAATTCTATATCGCTCGTACGCGGAGTGTCTCGTAATAAATGGGGAATATTTCAGGGATTCAGCCTCGAAAAACGTTGAAAAAAAAAAAAACGTTCCCATCGACGCGCGTTCCATTCGACTCGGGTATACGAGATACGGTGAGTTTTACGTTCTAATCGTTTTTCCAACGGATCAAAATCTCCGATCCATTGTAAGCTCGGACGAGGATTTGGATAAAATTCGAAAAAGCGTCGCGACGATATCGAAAGGATCGCGTTCGCGAGTCGTCTTTTGTTTCCACCGTGTATTTTCCCTCGTCGAATCTTGCGCAGGTTGGACGTTACCGAAAGAACGACGGGGGGTATGGCGACTGAAAAAGCAAAACGGTGGACAGAGAGAGATCAAAATCGACGAGAAACCGAGATAACGTCGCTTCCGCCGTTCCCGAGCGAGAAACAAACGGTATACGTGAGCTTTCCGACATACGTGCTCGCCGTTCGTTAAACGAGCCAAGCGCGCTTGTTCAACCAAAACAATGCCTTGTACGCTGGCTACGTGTATTGTGTTCGAGCGAATCGAAGGGCCACGCCAGGCATAGCAAAAGGTACGAACGCCGCGGTAAAAGTCGATTGGGAGTCATGCCGGAGTGTCCTCCATCGACGCCACCGCCTACCACGACCGATATCCGGTCGCGGCTAATTATTTCCTGCTGCGGAAAGAATCGAGCCGCCCACTCGTTTTCCGTCTTATCGTTGCACTTTTGCGATCGTTGCGAATCGGAACGTTTTCCAAACGCTCTCGTTTTCGCGCGAGCAAAAGCGGCTCGAGAGATCTTTCCTGTTGAAACGAATGCAACAACGATCTTAAGGGTGCCAGATGTCGATGTCAGTTTTAAGAACTGTCTCCGTATCAACGCGGAAGGGTCGTCCGGTTTGGCCGTTTTCCTTTTGGTTTTTCTTTTTAGTCGAGTTCCAAGTCCAGAGTCAGAAAGACCACACGACACTGTCGTCGTTCACATCAAGACGTATCACTGTATACGAATTTGTTCCAACTTTATATTCTTATATATACAATAACTATACTACTAGATACGCGAGATCCCTGCGTATTGTAATAAACTAGATATTATAATCTGAACTTGACAACACTTCCCTCCGGGAAGATTCGGTCGTTCGAGTTGCACGGTGCTCCCCATTGGCCGAAAGTGGTTCGTCCTGCGAGTGGCAACGGGTCACGCCGCCGGTTTACACCGCGAGAAGGAAAGGTTCGCGGTTTCGCGGCGGTCTCTCAGCGACGCGACGATGCATCCTGCGTGGCTGCCCTTTCCGGCACATTATCTCGGATCGGCGCTTTTGAACGTGACATTCACGACGCGCGTATCGCCGAGAAAGAGAGGGATCTCTGTCCGCGTGGACGAAAGGTGGAAATTCACGGCCATTAAACGCGCGGTTCGAGGCTCGGCTACCCGCTCGCGGTCCGCCTGTGTCCGTCTTCCACGGATCAAATGTACGCGTAATTGCTGTTAAAGCGTTCATTCGCATTACGGCTTCCATCCACCGCATCTCGAGGTGCGATTATCGTGGATTTCGAGGTCAAGACTCGAGATTCCTCTATTCCAGCGCTCTACGTGGGAATTCAATCTCGTCGGTGCTCCCCCGACGTTCTCGCAAACGTACTCGAGTATGCACATCGTGATCAAATTCGAAGCCAGTACCCCCGAAGGAAGTTGCTCGGTAAATAAACGTTCGCGTTCGTACGGAGATCCGCTCCGAAAATTCGCATATTCTCGACGTTCGAACAATGCTCGGCCTAGCCGCCGGGCTCGGTGGCGATAAATCGCTTCGAGACCGGACTTGGATGCGGCCGTGTCCGCGCGAATCCGCTTCGGCAAGAAAATTACGAACAGATCCATCTCGCGGTGTCCGATTCGCGGCAAATTTATGCTCGGTGATCTCTGCCTCTACGCGTTCGTCTCCTCGAACACCGGATAACGGACCATCGCGGCGGACGACTTCCTTATCGTATTATTTACGAGGCTCGTAGCGCGGATACGAAGAAAAAAAACATCGATGCACGGTGCGTCCGATGCCAACCGAAACCATTGGTCCGGGTGGCGCCCGGCGGAGCTTTTTGCTTCGATTCGATCGATTTAACGACCGGCGACAGGGCATCCGCGGTCAGACGCTGACCCAACGACCGCTTTAATTAGTTTAGCGGTTCGATAACGTTGGGAATCGTGTTCCCTCGGAGCGGATCGAATTAGAGCTTGCGCGATCGACGGAAAATTCGATACATCGAGAAAGTCTCGATCCGATGACCTCGAATCGATCGATCGCGATCGTTTCGACGTTCCGTTCCTCTCGTTATTTTCCACGATGATTATTTCTTCGCGCTCCGTCTCGGCAAGACGAAAAACAGGTCAGCCTGTGTTCCGACGATAAGTTTGTTCGCTTTGTTCCCTCGGTTCTCTTTGGTTTCCGCTCTTATTCCGTGTGCTCGGCTCGCGACCCTTGTTTACTCCGCGCCAACGAAACCACGACGTTGAAACTCGCGCGGCTTTTCAGTTATCGCCGGTGAAAATTTCGGCTCGCGTTTCCGCTCGAGATCTCGAGCTCCGAACGAGAGTTTCGGGGACGCTTCAAGGGTCGTTTCGTTTTTCCTCCGCGCGTTCTCGTAACGCGGCCACTCGCGAAAATACGGCCCCGGGTACCGTTTGTGGACATATCGCGGAACAACGGCGCTACGAAGATTTTACGGAAGCTTTGCGCGCGCTGGAAATTAGGCGCGACTCGTGCTTCCAGAAATAACGTCGCACGGTCGTTGTATTGTTACTTTCTTAAACAAAACTATCTCCACCGGTGCGGCAAACAAACCAAGGAACGCGCGAGTTCCCGAAAATAGGGAAAGCGGAACGTAGTTAAATTTGCACAGTGGCAATAACCGCGACCGTAATACTGGTCGCGGAGTCGAATACTCGAAACGCGTTTTTCTCGAAATTTCTTCACAACTGTGCCGCAGTATCTCAAGAACGGTTTTTCAATTTCTATTCGCCACCGAAACCTCGAGAACGAGGTTACGTCCAACTTTTATCCTTCGATAGTTTCGTTCGCCCTTATACTTTCGACGGAAGGTTACAAAATTGTACACGAAAGAAATAAATATCCCTTTGGAATGGTTCTCGAGGACTCGCAACCTCGAGACGCGATACAACGCTCGAGAGGGTGCGAATACGATCCCGTTGGGGTGCTCGCTAGGAACCACGATCGAGTTCGCGATCTCTTAGGCTCGTTTCTCTCGTCGAGTCGAAATACTCTTGGCCTTGTCCGGCGGTGGAAACGCGTAGCGGAAAATCGGTTTCGTTTTGCGAGGCGGTCGCGGCGCGTTTAACCGGCGCGGCGTTCGCTCGGCTGGAAAAGGCGGTAATCGTTCCGAGCGAGTCGAAACGCGGAACATCGTAGGAGCATTTACGCGTCGGTTACTTTCGCGCGGACGCAGCTCGAATCGGAGAACGCGGCGTACGAACAGAGAATGCGCGTTACAACGTCCGAGCGAATGGTACTTTTGAAGGGTCGACGGAAATAGACCACCGAGGAAAGTGGTATTCGATGTTCGATAGTCGTTAGAGCGAACGCACCGAGAGGAGGCTAGACGCGATGGAATTCGGGTTTATCGGTAGTCGAAGTCTACCGGCTAGTTAACGCCCCTTCGGACCGCGGCCGTGCGCCACCAACGGAAATTAATTAATTTAAGTGGCCGTTTGCCCGTACTCCGGAACATTCGGATCCCTCGGAGCGATATTCGTTCCGTGCTCCGTCAACTTTGACGGTGCAGCCTCGCGAACGAGAAGGTAACTTTGTCGTTCGAACTCGCGACCGAGCTTCCTCGAAACGGGCTTCCAAAGGCCAGGCTCCTCCCTCTTCTTCCGACGGTTTCGTAAACTCTCGTCGAATAACCGACACCCTCTGCCCTTAAGTCGACCAAAGATAACGCGTTCCGTCTTCGAAGTGAACTTTCCCCTCGACATTTCGTCCATCGAGCGTAACATTACATCGCGAACGAACCGGTGTGGCGGGCACGAAGCTGCGACTAATGCACGAGGCGTTTCATAGGTCAGTGAAATGTCGCGGGCCGAGCCACGACCCAAAAACCGATCGCTAAATGGTCCCCGGCCGATCAAAGGTGGGACCGAAGAAATAAGAGAGACGCGACCTTAACGGCAATCCCGAAGGTGGCCTTAAAGGCAAACGCGTTTCAGAGTTAGCCTGGCTCGTAACTCGTACGATCGTGTGTATATATATATTTTATATATATATCTAGACGCGTATACGCGTACATACGTACGTACACACGTGCTGGAACCGAGAATCTCCAAGACGGCCGCGAGCCACGGACCGGTTCTTAATAATTAACATATGCAACGTTAATTTTACGGAATTATAATTTCACGTCACTCGGTGGCGGCGGCGGCGGCGGCGGCGGCGGCTGCAGAGCCGACGGGCGAAACGTGTACCGTATAGGACGACAAGGACGGAGAAGAAGGACGAGAACGAGCGAGAAACGAGGACGGAGGAAGGTTAGGATGCGTGCACGCCTGTCTTTCAGCTACCGGCTTCTTCTCGGTCAGCGGGAACGAGGAGGGGTCTTTTTGCCGTTTCGGAGTAGTACGGTGAATCGAACGGAGCCGGTGGGATAGGCTCGTTAGAATTTTTTCTAGCCGAGGTAACCCGGCGCCGGTGACTTTGTCGATACGTCGATCCCTCGATAAACGTCGCGGAGATGTGGCGCGAATACCCTCGATTCGATCGGGGTAACGCTGTCCTTTGACCGAGAGGACGAGTTCGCGTCCCTTCGAGTCTATTCTTCGCGATGTTTCCGGTGGTGGAAAAAAGAAACGAAGCGAGTTCCAAGCGGAGGAGGTTCAGTCATCGAGGCGATAATCGCGTAGATGTCGGTTAGAAGTATCGCTCGGAGAGACGAGGATGGATCGATGGCTCGAAAATGTGTCACGCGACGAAAGAACCCTGTTTCCTACTAGGCGCTTCCTTCCCCGAATTCTAGCTCCTCCGTTCGTCGCGGTATTAAAAATCGATGGGAAAGGAGCTGTCGTCGACACACGGTGATATTAATTTTCGTTTCGGATACCGTGGACGCACGCTTCTCGGTAAATCGTGAAAACGGTGGTCCCTTCGCGTGCGGCGTAGAAATCCCGTGGAAAAACCGTCGGCTCTACGGCGAAGAGGGACGAGAGGGTGGGGAAAGTATAGAGTTAGTACGGATCGACCGCGGGCGGTATACCTACACGAAGATGGCTCATCCGCGGTCAACGTGTCTTGTTAACTGCACGCACGACTGGGCATACGTGGCTCTCTCGCGTCCACGTGAAACCTAATACACCGAAAACGAGTCGAACGGATGGAGAGTGAAACGCGAACACCGTTGGACCGGGGCCGGAACCGAGAGGGAGGAAACACACGAAAACGGAGAAAGGGACGCGTTCGAAAGCTCGGTGGCTGCGGTAGATGGCCGTTCACGCGCGACCACACGCGCTTTGGGTTAGGTCTGGGTCTGGAAGCTCTCTCCTTGCCGATTTCTCGACCCTCCGTGTACCTCGCGGAAATCGTTCGCGTCCGAGGGAACGCTCGTCTCGTTTTTTCTCTACGCGATCGAAAATTACTCGTAGCTCCGAGGAGCGTTCTCTTGGCCCGTGTCTCGCGCCTCGATGCAACCCGGAGCTTAATTAACGTCGCGGCTAGGTTTATTTCCGACGATGCACCGAATCCTACCGAATTCGAGGGGATGATTAAAACGAACGCGCAATTATTCCGAGGCCCCTCGGGATCGCGGTCTCTGTCGTTAACGAATCGAAGCGCGGCTTTCAATGTTCAATTCGGCCGAGTTCGATAACGACGCGGTCGCGGGGAACCGTGGCGGTGAATCTGGGTTAACGAAGCGGAGGAACGCATTTAAGATGCTGGATCCCGGAGCTCGGAGCCCGGAGCTCGGCGTCGAGCGACACCTGGTCCATTCGCGCGGCTCCACGGGTGAGAAAGTCGGTGCCGCGAGGGTTCGTTATTCGTCGCACGTAGCACTCTCGCATCCTCCCACGCTTCTATTAATAACACCTCAGAGACGCGTGTATTTATAGGCATGTCACATTACTATGCTCGGGCTGAAAAAGGCACAGTATGTAAAGGAGTTCCTTCTTGCCATTGGGCAATTAAAATTTCGTCAATGTACGGTTGTCGCTTAAGATTCCCTATGCTCGGCGACGAGCGCTCGCGCGTCGCCGCTGACACGTACAATAGTTGCAAACTATATTTCGAACCGTGTCGAAATCCCGTAGAAATTTCTGACCTCGAGATTCGAGGACCCGGACGTTTCTCCTCCCGAACGAAGACGAGTTCGCTTTCCGAAAAGCGATCGATTCCGACGAGCATCGAGCGGATATTGTCCCTCCGGCGGTCCACGTCCAAGGAACGACTCCCGTTAACGATTTATTAATATCGAGAGTCATCGAATTAAGATTCCGCCACGACGGGCGCAGTCATGCATAGATCGTCCGATTAGACTCGACAACGAGACGAGCGTTACAAAGGGCCGAACGGGGGAGCTCTTATATTTCGTTCCCTCTCGACATCCAGCTCGTGGCTGATTAGCACGCTAAAAAGCCCGGATGAATCGATAACGATCGACGGAACGCGAAAGTTCACGACTCGCGATCCACCGCATCCTGTTACGTTTGTTAGTCGCGATCGAGCGGTGCACCACCGGGGGGTCCGCTCGAACCATTTGTTCGCAAATTCTACCGAGATCGTTCCTTTCTCGTTCTTACGAGAATCGTGACTCCGTTGGAAAATTTCCAGCTTGGAAGAGATCGGCGGAAAATTGAAAACGATCGAACCAAAGTATCGGACGAAGACGTCGGAACCGCGCGATTTGTGCCTTCCATTCGGTGTAATTAAGTTCAACGATACAAGAAACGTGACACGAATCCTTCGTATCGCATCTTCTCGCGGTTGGTGCTCGGGCTTGACCGGTGTCGTAAAAAGGAAACGGCATAAATCGATAAGGGTCGACCGTAGCCCGAGTTCCGCGTTGTTCTTCTTTCGGTTAATTAAGCGCCGAGTATAGAAGCGAAAAATATTGCCCGCGATTCAACGACGAACCGCCCGTAACGCTCTACGACGACGAAACCTCGAATCGACGCACTCGATTCGATACTCGTTCCCGGTCTCCATTCGTTACCATTCGAATTTCATTATTTTCGTCGGCGGAGAACACGCGCATATCTTCGAAATTAAAAAGAACATTTTTCCCGAGCGAATTCCATGCGTTCTTTCCATCCTCGTCGCTCGAACCGCGCGTTTCGTCGTACGGCGAACGTGCTCGATAATTTCGACGAAACGGTTGCCAATCTCGAGCGAAACGATATCGTTCGATTCGTTTTTAAACGTTACCTTTCCGTCGGAGCAACGCGGACCGTCGGTCCTTGAAAGGAGAACGCCCCAGCTTCCACGGTACGCGTTCATTGTGATTTCCATCGGTTTAAATTCGCTCCGATACGCTCCGGTCGACGTATCGCGTCGGCGTAACCGCTCGTAAAACTCGAACCGAGGGAACGAGAGGCGGTCTCTCCCCTCGCGGCGCGTAGTCAAGGTGAGAGAACCGAAACGAGTTCCGCGGCTCCGTTCCGTGACGTCTGTCAAAGATGTTTCGTGACCCGATTTCGCGGCTATCGACGCCGTTCACGGAAGGTGGTGGTCGTCTTCGAAACGAGAATATTTTAAAACACCGACTTTACGGCTCCGTAATACGTTGGTTCGAGCGCCACTCGGAAACCATCTATCGCTCTTCGATCGCGACGACCGACCACGATTGCTTCGATTTCGGTCTCGCGAAACGCGTAAACCGAAACAACCAACGAGAACGATCGAAGAAGGTGATCGCCGATTCCCACGATCCTTCGCGAAACAAGTATCCTCTCTTCCACCGATCGCGGACTTTGCGAGAGGATCGATTCCGTGACGGTGTCGCGAATTCCGCTCGCTCCGTTCAGTCGTTATTCATCGTCGACGCGATCCGGTCCCGTTTCTCGCTCGCGTCGGTCCCTTCCTCGGTAATTTTCTTCGAAGCGTCGTGGCTTCGAGGATTTCCCAGGCAGCCGCCCGCGCGCGTATCGGCACGCGGAAGGCGCCTGTTACGCTGTTCCCGAGCGTGTAACGAGGCGAGAGGAAGACGAACGACTAGCGCCGGGAAGAACGGAACGGATCGGAGGAAAGACGGAGGCGAAATCGAGGGAACGAGAGGTAAAGGTACGCGTCGATGGAAGGGATCCCGAGGAGAGAGAAACGAGTAAAGAGAAGGTCTCGGAGAGCCGGGGAGTAGAGTTTATGGCGACAACAACGGCAACCACGGTGAGACGGCAGCTCGGTTATCGGAACTCGACGGTGACGGCCTTCTGGTGCAACCCGTAACAGCGAGGAACCCGTCGACGCTGTCGACTCGTTGCCTTGTACCCGGCTTGTTCCACGCGTAACTTGTTTCCCCGACTTTCAACGGGTTCCGAAACTTGCCACGCTTCGCGACAACACGCTTGTTCCCGCCACGAGCGAGCGCTGTACGCTCCGGGGAAGTTGCCTTCGCGAAGCCTCCTTCCAATCAAACGGACATCAACCTACCCGATTCTTTAAGCGATCGTTACCTCGATCTACCCGAATTTGGACACGACGCACATAAAAGGCGTTCGAAAGAAAAAATCACCACTATCCCGATATTCTCTCAAAATGGTAATTTCTCTTTCCGCTCGCGTCATTCTGGAACATTCTTCCAGTGTCTGTCCAACGTTGTAGTTAAAGACTTCTACTTTGCGTAGAAGCTTTCCAAAAGAAGAGACCTCAACGCGCAACACCGAGTAATTACTGTCCCAAGGTACTCGCAAAATGGTAATTTCTCTTTCACTCGCATCGAGAGGAGGGACTCCGAGGCGCTAACGCGCGTCTACACGGAACGATCTTGGTAGCTCTGACGTTGGCTTCGTCGTTATCCGGGGATACTCGGAGCCCTCGAGAAACGAAGGAAAATGCGAGTAAAAGAAAGGAGAGCGCGTGCGGTAATGCACGCATAAACAGGAACGTTCGCAGCTTCTCGCGGACATGCTCGCATTTATATGCCCCGGATCGAGGTGCTCCGGTATCATTAGAGGAGCCATTCGAGACTCACGCCCCCATTGTCCGAGGGCGACTTTCTTCTTGCTCTCCCTCGGTTAACGGCGAGGATCCTCGCAGCCTACCGAGACAATGCCGTGCGCGTATCGTGCATCATATTTCACGGTCGTTCCTTTTTGCGTCCGGCGCGTACGTATCGGTATCGGTCCCCGGTCCCCGGTCCCCCTGCCGGCGACGAAAATCCCCTTACCGGACCACCGTGCCACGAATCATTTCGCCGGCCCTCCCGCGACGCGACGCCCGGCCAAATTATTCTTATCCGTTTTTTCGGCCGCAGTAAACGCCGCCGCACGAGGTGCAACCGACGAATCACGCGGAGGATTGGAAAGTAACTCGCTCCGAACCGACGAAATTTAATCGCGCATCCTCGACCCTCTTCACCGCCAACGCCGCGATTCAATCCGCGCTTTTCGGAGTTATTTTTTTATACCTTACCGGAATCGAGATCTACCGCGGACACGCACAATGGGAAGATTTTTTCGAAAATTCACCGACCGTCCCGCGGAGCATTGGAAAGTAACTCGCTTCGAACCAACGAAATTTAATCACGCATCCTCGACCCTCTTCACCGCCAACGCCGCGATTCAATCCGCGCTTTTCGGAGTTATTTTTTTCTACCTTACCGAAATCGAGATCTACCGCAGACACGCACAATGGGATTTTTCGAAAATTCACCGACAATCGCGTTCTACGGCTATCCCTGCGATTACGATCCACGTTTGGGAAACATCCCGCCGAATACCGCAATGGAGAACGCTTTAGAAAATTCCAACGCCACCGGTTTGTATCGCGCGAGATACTCCACGATTGGAAAATTCGTATCGGAAGGAAAATTGGGGAATCGCGGTGCTCGACGTGGTGTCGGGAAATTGGAAATTCGTGATCGTCGATAACGTTCGTGCCGCGTCGATTAACCGCTCGTTGCTGGATTTACGCGTACCCGTCCCCCGATGAATCTGGTATTCGTATCCCTCCTTCCGGTCGTGTTCGGTGACCCTAATTCGTCGCGATGAAATATCCGCCGAGGGAGCGAGCGCTAATCGCGCGCCATCGCTGTCTCGCGGGGATCATTATCGGATCGTTGCACCGGCTCGAATCGATATTGTTCGACGAGCGTCGCGGTTAAGCGAAATCCCGTGAAATATTCCACGCATCCGAGTAAACGATCCCCGTTCCCGCGAGAACACGACGCGTAGCGTCGCGTCGCGTCGCCTCGCGTCGCCCCGCGTACTCGGAACGGTCCGTTTCGCACGCCGCACGGCTCGATAGAGACGAGGAGACTTTTTGCGAGAGATGTTCTCGTAGCGAGGGTCGTATCTTCGACCCGTTACGACTTTGCTATCGCGGCGGTCGGTGCGTCACACGCCGATAAACAACGTCGGTCTTGTATTCAATGGCGTAGGAATGCTAAAAACCGAATCGTCGAGAAACACTCGCGCTAGTTATCGGCTAGAAACGAGCGGAGCGGACGACACTCGTGGCGACCCGTAGTCTCGCCGATTTCCCTGAATGAGACCAGATACGGCCGTGGTCTTTGTCGCTCGGGAGAATGGACATTGTCCTCGCTATTTGTTTCGAGTAATTGCGAGACGACGTCGGTTCCGGTCACGGCGCGCCTCTTTCAAACGCGATTCACCAATTTCAACGACGAATTCTTCTTCGTCTCCTCGAATTATTTCCAGGACACGAGAGCCGGGTTTTCAATGGACGACCCGTTGCGTATATATCTATTCACCTCCAAAAAAAAAAAACAGCCTCTAAAATACCGTGGGAGGTAAGAGCGCGTGGGTCGAGGAGGTGAATCGTTGCGCGAGTCCGAACACTGGAAGCGAAGAGACCAAGACTGAAATCGGTCTCGACGTCTTTACGGGTATCTCTCGCGGTCTTCCTATCGCCGCAAAGAATGGACCGAGGAACACGTGTTTGCCGTTGCGGCTGGACACGATCGCACTCGACCGACTGGTCGGCGCAGTTGCAGCAAGTGCGATGCTCGGTCGCGCCGCTCGCGTGCACCGAGACCTTCCTTTCTTAGCCGCTGTGCATACATACCGAGCCGCGCGGTTTACTGCCCCCGTTAAACGATCGAGTACTCGCTAAGATCGACGATAATCGATTCTCGGAGCGGGCGGTCCACGGAGAACGTTGATCGCGCGAGGAAACTTCTCTCCGTGCGCCCTTCCAGTGGAAACTTTCAACGAATCCGTCCGAAATCGCGCCGAAGGGCAAACTATCGTTGTTCGAATCAACGACGGAAAAGAACGCCGTAGTTTGTCCCGCTCGTGACGCTGTGCGCGCAGCCTTAGCCCTTTCGCCGGCGCATCGCGTGGAAAGCCGAGACGCTCGGCTTTTTCTGATTTTGTCCGAACGCGCGTTTACACGTGTTACGTGTATGGGTGTTCACGCACGGCGAGTAAGTACCCGAGTACTCGGACGGTCAGCGGGCGGTCCGGTTCCCCCTCTTTCCTCCGTCCCTCTCTTTTCCGCTCTTTCTCCCGTTTTTCGTTCTCCGTCGCTCAGGGGCGTAATGATTAATTAAGCTTTCCGAGAAAACGCAACAAGTGAAACGTTATTAGCGCTTAGTGGCACAGTTTACTCGGACCAACGTCACAACCCCTCCCCACGGCTCCCTCCTGTGTTCCCTCCTCTCCCTTATCCGGTTCCCCCTCCGCGTGCGGAGAGACGCATCCACGGTGCAGTTTTAATAATTGCCGTGGCGAAACAGTCTGGCGCCTGGCGTTGGACGCCGCTACGACCTACAGATGCACGCACGCGATTCGCGCGCCGTGAAAATCGAGAACTTCTGAAATCTATGGCCGCGATTATCCGATGCGGGGAGTGGACGATCGAGAACACGTGCCCGGCCATCCGTTTCGCGTAAATTCGTTCTAAAAAGCCGGCGCCCCGCGCGCTGCGAATCGCCACGGAGATTCGACGCCACCGGGAAATTCCTGCCGGCTCGTAGATCCTCGATCGCGCAATTAGCGCGTACGAGCCGGCGATTCTCCATTTCTTCGAGGGAGATCGACTTCTCGGCATCGCCAGGAATTCGTTCGTTCGCGCCCGTTACGGGCCCCGCGATTCGAATTAACGCGTCGATCGTTCGTCGTAACGATACTCGGACGATAGTTTTCGCACCGGGTACGGTAATCTCGCGCGAGAGGAATTATCCAGGCATCGGGGCACGCGAATATTCGACGTCGTCACGGTGACCGGCGTTGGTCATCCGTGGAAGATCATCGCATTCTCGAAACGTCTAACTCGACGAGTTAAACCCGACCGAACGATAGATATTTCGCGCGATAACGTGGTAATTGGCTCGGTCGCGAACGGTCGCCGAACGATCGCGAAAAACTGCTCCCAGATCGACAACGACGATAACAAATTGCATTCCATCGCGTCCGATTAATTAAGGCATCTCCGTAATCTCTGTTTCAGATCGATTCTAGCTTTGACAATGATCACCGCGGCCAGCGTCTCTTGTACCCACGTGCCCGACAAGTACCCCATCGAGGTAAGTTCTCCGTAACGAGGGACATACCCGTTCGATTTACAGTCTCGCCGGTCAATTCGGAACGATACGGCTTTCGATCTTTCTTTGTGGTTTTTTTTCTCAAAGAATCGTCTCGTCCGTGGACTTCCTACACCGGATCGATACTCTCTTCCACTCGGCGCTCGGTTAATTCGCTCGTGTGCTTCTCCCGCCTCCTCGACCTCTATTACCCATTATTTCTCGAATTCTTTTCAATCTACCGCCTCCCTCCACGCTCGTAGATATCACCGCGTCGCGTGCCCTCCCGCGAGCCTCGACTCCTTCGTCGAAATATTTCTGCCCATTTTCGACATTTCCACCATCTCGCGTTCCGATCTAAATATAGATCTCTTGATCGTCCCGCTTCGCTCGTTCCCTCATCCTCGAATGTCCCGGTAACCGATAAAAATGTTCTCCCGAGCGCGTTCGAAGACGCGGGCGTAGACCCGCTTCGGCTCGAGCTCGGTCATCGATACGCGAAAAGTATCGGCTTTCCGGCGTAAATATGTTCATTAAGCGCGGTGGCAGCGTCGGATTTTCAATGTAACTTGACACGCGACTTTTTACCGGTTAACTTACGACCGTAATAACGATATCGCGACGATCCGGTCCATTAAGGTATCTCATCCTCGACGCGGGGCCCCCGCTCGGTGCATATTAATTTAATCCACTTACAGGAATTAATAAGCAATTACGTAGACGTTATTCTTGGGTGGCACGAGGAGGACAATTAATCGACACTGGAGGAGCTTCCTAAATTGCAGCCGAGCGGGCCGCGCGATCTCAAGGCCGGAGAACGCGAAACGCAAACACTCCGCTCCGAGTTCCTCCGGAGCGCGTTTCTATTACGCTTAAATGGACCGTTTACTTTGCAAAATATTGCGGTATCGTGGTCGACCTCGCGCGATCGTTTCGCCTCGAGGAAACGCTGGATTCCTCGTTTACGCGCTTCTTTACGCAAACGCGACCGTCTTAACGAACCACGCGCGCATAATTGTCAACGAAGGATCTCTCAATCCTCGAAACATCGCGTCGAGAATTTATTTCAACGTACTCGCGATATTATCCTCGCGAACCGGTTTCGTCGAGGAATATCGACAATTTCGCGGAGAACACGTCGAACCTGCAACCGAGATAATTGTTCGTCGATCGTCGATCACGCTCGCACGGTTCAAACGCGACGATCGCTCGAACGATGGTCTTCCGCTCTCGCGGTCTTGAATCCCTCGTGGATTTTTCTCGCTTCGTGAAATAAATCCGGGAATCACCGGGCCGAGTAATCCGTTCCGAACGGTTCTCGTAAATTCGAGAAACTCTGAGAAATCAGCGCGATCCGCGATTCTCCTTACCACCGGTCCTCCGAACCGTTACAAAGACGTTCCGTTGAGTCGTCGGGAATCCCATCGGGATGCTTTTCGAGCGACGAGATTAACCCCAGGCTTCGTAGCGTACCGTCGCCGATTCGCGATTCTCTTGTCGCGATAATAACCGCCTCGCCGAAACGATCGTCTTGCTCTGGTATCGCGTACTCGAAAATTGGTAGACGAATAGAATTCCGTTTGAAAATCTCGCGTCTCCGATTTCTTTCTCTCGATCTCGGAAGGTGGTTTCCCATTTTTTTCGGCGAAAGGTACACGCGGTGGGGGATCGAGATCGTTGGTCGTTCCGTTTATCCGGGCACGGACCTCTGACTCCTTGGTAAAATTTATTTTCGCGTCCCGTTCGGTGTAGGTACACGCGGTAAGCTGGTGCGCGGCGGCGATTAACGTGCCGGAGTTAATGCCGGGCATTAAGGAAGTATTACGCTGTTTCTGCGAGTTAACGACTCTCCGAAAGGCCGCTCGAGTTTCGAATTCAGCGGTACTCGCGTAACCGATCGCGCACGCCGCGTTATTAAGAGGCGCGAGCGCGCCTTTAACCCGTGCGTATTTTTCCATCGTGGCGCGCTGTCCGGTTCGGGGTATTAATCTCGCATTTTTAACGCGTACTCGCGGGGATACCCCTCCGGGTCTACGTCGAGAACGATCCAACGGAACGATCGTCTCTCGATCGATCGTTGGAATTATTTACGCGTGGATCCCGACGAAGCGTCGCCGCGACGAGAGGGGATCCGCCTTTGCGATTAATTACCGCGACGATCGACGCGATCGGCAATATCCGCGTCGCGAGTGGTCCAATTAGAGCCTCGATCGCGGAAGTGTTGGATATTAATTATCGGACAAACAGTTCGTATCGGAGGATATTCAACCGATAGTGTACCTCGCTGGTAATTAACGCGGCTGGATCACAATGCGAGGAGACCGGCCCGCTCGATTATCGTCGGACAAGGGAAATTTCGTTCGCCGCTCTTTGATCGATCGATCCGAACGGCCGAAGGAGAACCGATGAAATTAATTAACGGGCTCGCGCGATCGTGATTGCGCAACGTCTCGAATTCTCTACGCGCGACGATGACTAATGACTTCCCCGTGCGCGTAACCGAGCCGCTCGAAAAGCTTCTCGACGCGCAATTCGAATTCGCGAGCGACGCGACGCGACGCGACGCGACGCGAGCCGAGTTCCGAACCTCGAACGAGATACACGCGCTCGAACGTTTTCCAGGTCTATCACATGCTACGGGAGAAGACTCAATTCGATCTCGGCCGAGACAATCGCATCAGGGGTACCTGGGGCCAGTGGAGTTCATGGAGCGAGTGCTCGAGGACCTGCGGCACGGGGATCCAGTCGCAGTCTCGCGAGTGCGTGCCCTATCAGTAAGTACATCGTTCTATTCGTGTTTAGAACGCGCTCTGGTACAGAGAACGCGCAAGTTCGCAGGGTCGATCGGGCATCGTAGCGCCATCTTTTTTCGATACTCTGAATTCCCGAAAGGCGATTCGCGACGATCGTCTCGTTGCGCCAACAACGAGAGGTACTTCGGCTCGCGTTCCATTGAAAAAATGGCACGAGAAAGGGAGACACGATTCCCCGATCGCGAAACGGAAAAACGCGGGGAACGATCGTCCGACTCGCGGCTCGATCGGTAAAACGCGCAAACCCGGCGTAATTTACCACCGATTCCGACAATAATCGCACGTTCCCCGGTACCGTTAACGTTTCGCGCGATCAAAGGCCGCGCGAGCAACCGTTCCACGGTTTCGTCGAACGGTTCGAGGAACACCTACACCGTCAGAATTTCGTCGAGAAAAATCCAGCAACGGTTGCCGATCGTTTCCTTCCGCGATCGATCGGTCGATCGATCGGAGGCGCGCGTGCGCGCCTGGGAACGGGTACAAGTATCGAGGAAATTGGCGGATCGGTAGCGGAGAAAGATTACACGCTGCCGCGTGGACGCGAGTAGACCTCCCCGACCCCGAAACGTGTTATCGTCGCTTACATTTACACCTTGGTAACGCTAGCCGTGCGATTACGCGGCTCCTCGGAGGGATCTAGCGGCGAACGAGCGCGCGAGAAAATGGATCGGGAATCGTGTACCGTTAACGATTCTTTTCCTTCGGGGAGAATCATCAACCGGTGTATTTACGCTTCTCGTTTCACGGTTTAACGGCCTTGGATATCGCGCGCTCTTCGACGACCTTTCTAGGTCCTTCCGAGTACGTGCGATCGAAATCGGCGATCCTCGTTGTTCGAACGTCGTTAACGATCGTAATCGATGTCTCCTCCGCTCTATGCCTCGTTTCCCGGGAATATCCTCGACACGGCCGATCGAAATCCAACGATTCGTTCCAGGAGAATCTTAAGGAAGAGGAGCATCATCATCCTGGGGAACAACACGAGCAACTCGCGGCCCATTTGCATCGGCACGTACAAGAGATACCACACGTGCAACACGCAGGTAAATCGACGCCTCGCGAGGCGCCGGAGAACCGCCTTTTTACCCCTTTGCGTTGCAACGGTGTATTTTTCAACGTACGCGAATTCGATCCTTCCGTCGTGTTAGTCTTCGTCTCCTTACCGTCCGAATGTCGAACGAAAGCGAGAGAAACGTTTGTAACGATCGAAGCGAAGAAAGAGGAGAACGGACTCGCGCCCCGGACGCGGGAGACGCGTATCGTGGATCGCTCGAGGGTTTCTTTTCGACGGTACGTCACGAGTCGCGAACAAATGATCGCAGTGGCCAATTAAGGATGCGCACGACGGCAATTTATACGGCTGGTTCGCGAGCACGCGGTATTGCTTAAAATTCATAAGAATAATCACCACCCGCCGAGAAGCCGAAGCCTCGCTCGTAATGGACGAGGTTTGCCCTCTGTCCGGGTACCGGCCGAGAATAATTGGACCTCGATGGAAGCAAAGACACCGTGATCGCTCCTCGTTTCGTTCTTCTCGGCGGAAGCGATTTCCTCGGTTCGGTTTCAAAGCGTTTTCGAGGGGACGGATCGAACGGAATTCCTTTAACGCCACCCACCCTCGAACCGTGCCCTCTCGAACGGAACCGAATCGAACCCCGAAACCTTTCTCGAGCGAGCGAACCGTCACTCGGTTAATCGGTCAACGGATACGCGAAAACGCAACGTTGATTATCGATTTTCTTACGCCGATTCGAATAATCCCTTCCGCGAGAACGATCAAACGCGTCTCGATTTTTCGAATAGAATATTTTCGAATCGCGGTTACTCTCGACCCGTTGTTCGCGTTTTTCCCTCGGCGCGTATCCATTCGGCGGAGATTTTACTGGGAAACGGTGGTCTACGAACGCGCGAAACTATTCATCGGTTTCATCGGTCGGTAATTAATTTTCCAGCCGGAAATAACCGGGCTAACGATTCTCCCACCGCGTTGCGGCGTGTTTGCTCGAGTCGGTTCTCGATATCGCCGAAATTCGTTGCAAAGAGCACGGGTCTCGGATCGGGAACAATTTCAAGGGAATTTAATATTCCGAGAGACGCGAAAAGTCTCGAAGACCGCGAGCTCGGAGCTGGAAAAACCCGGCTCGGAAAGAAACGCGGCGTAATCGACTCGCGCGTTTTCGCAAACGGCGGCTACTTTACCGAATAATGGTTTTCCCTGGCGATCTGTCCTCAATTACCTCGAGTTTAATTAAGCCGTTACTCGCGACAGAAATGTCCAAACTTCCCGGAGGATTTGCGGACCGAACAATGCGCCAAGTACAACGGAAGAAACTACAAGGGCGAGAGCTACGATTGGGTTCCGTTCCTGGACGGTAAGTTGAAGCCACTCGAGGAACTCGAGTCTCGCAATCTCGTCGACGACCCGACGTTAAAGCGCGACTTTATAATTACCTCGGCACGCTTGGAAAACGTTCGCTCGAAATTTCGCGCGATTATCGCGCAGTGTAGCGAGTTTTACCTTCTCGTAAAAACGACCGAGACGATCGAGCGAAACGTTCGACCAAGTTTCGTTCGTTCGTTTGTTCGTTCGTTGGCACGCGAGAAGAGAACGAGCCGTTAGCTGGTCATAAGCTGGCTATACAATGACATTCTTTTCGCGAGGAAGGCGTGTCTTTTCAATCGTTACTTTCCTTCGATAAACTCGAAGGAATTACAATCGCGTCGACACCCGCTAACGGGAAACTTTCCCGTTGATTTTCGCGTCATTTTTTCCAATCGTTCCCGTCGACGACCAGTCGTACACTTGTACCGCGTTTACGCGGGAAAAGCGCGACGACTTTCTTGTCGTTACTTTCCTTCGATAAACTCGACGAAATTACAATCGCGTCAGCTCGTTTCCCGTTAATTCTCGCGTTATCTTTTCTCGCGGTCGTATCCTCTTAATAGACGGTGCGCGTTTCACCACGGATTCGACGAACGAAATTACCGCAGAAATAACCGCGATAAAAATCCTTTCGTACCCGTACCGACCAACGTTCTTTCCACAGGGAATCCATTTTCCTCGGAGAAAGAACGTCACTGTACGGTTAGCTAACGTACGAGAGGAACGTAATCCCTTCTTTGTTAACGGAGAACTCGCTGGTGAAACGCAAAACGATGAAAATCCTTTGGAAGTTCGCTAACTAGCGTTTCTCGCGCAAAGAATGCCAAATGTACGGTCACGGCCGATGTAGGAAAGGAACCTCGTCTCCGCGTTTTCATACGGAATCCGTTTCCTGGCTAATGGCTAGCCATTGTTTGGCTACGGTATTCTACGCGGCGCACGGTGAAACAGTTTTCTTTCCTCGTTCTCGATCGGACGTTTCACGGTTGCGCCCCGGCGAAGGCTTCCGTGGGTTCTTAACCGCAATTATCGTTGTCCAGCTCCAAACTCTTGCGCGCTCAATTGCCGTGCCGTCGGCGAGCGTTTTTACGCAACGCTTGAACCGGCAATAATGGACGGCACACCCTGCGACGCTCCGAATCTTCGTGGACATACCACGGGAATTTCTACGGAACGTACAGACCGGTGGCTCTGTGTCGCTGGACAATGCAAGGTACCATCAACGATTCCTCCTCCGATCCGTTAAAAATTCATCGACGTAACTGCGTCTTCTCCGTAGATTTTCTAATTTTTCTCTCTTTTACTTTTTTCCTTGTTTCTTTTTTTTAATTACACTTTGCTGCGAACGCGTCGGCCGACCGTGTCCCCTTTGTCGGACCGAATTGGTAATTTTTCTCGGGCATTTGTCTCGTCGCGTTCCGTCCCTTTGTTTCGTCGGTCGTTCGACGCTGTATCGTCGTACCTTTTTCGCGACCATTCCGATCGAAGGGATCTCTTTACCGCGAAACGTTGGACGAGCAACGGTGGTTTGCGCGTAGCGATTTCGATACGGTTCTTTCCAGCCGGTAGGTTGCGACGGTGTGGTAGGTTCGGGCGTGACGACGGACGCTTGTGGTGTCTGCGGTGGTCAGGGTAAAGGTTGTCGACTGTACGAGGGTATTTTTATGGAACCAATCCTGCCGAGGGGTCATCAACCCGTGACCACTGTACCGAAGGGAGCCGTGTCGCTCAACATCTCCGAACTTCGCTTCAGTAGCAACTTCTTAGGTCAGTTGCAACGCACCGAGAACCAAAGGACGTTTCTTCTAACCGAACGAACCGATCTGTTTAGCGCTCAGAGACAGCAACGGTAGTTACATCCTGAACGGACCGTTGGCATACAGTCCGAGCGGCACTTATAAAGCGGCTGGCACGACATTAACATACCAGAGGGGTGACAGAAGCCGCGTAGAGTGCATCTTGGCAACCGGGCCACTGAACGATTCTTTGCATTTAGAGGTACGCCCATAAAGACGCCTCTGATATCTGACCCCTTTGAAAATTTATTGGACCGACGTTTCTTTCTTCCTTTCCTTTCTTCCTTTCTTCTTTATTTATTTCTTTTTTTTTTCTTCTTTTTTTTTTCGCGCCATCCGAGAGACGCTCCTCTCTCGACTCCGGTCCCCATTGTGTTTTACGCGGAGCGCGTCGTACATCGTCGAACGGTATTGTATTTTTAAATTGTTCCTTCAGATCCTGGCGCAGGAAATGAATCCCGGAGTGCTTTACAAGTACATGCTGCCGTTAAAGGGACCGAGCAACGGAAGGGCGATGATAGCCCCGCCACTTTTCGCGACAGGTAACCGTTTTTTAGTCTCGGGCCGCTTAATCGAGTGCATTTTTCAAGGTATCGAGGCGAGCCGGGGCGAGGGGACGGGGCCGATCGTCTTCGATCGTCCGTTGCGCCCGTCGTTATGCAACGCGCTTTACGGCCGGCTCATGACTCACGTACAAATGGGGAACGCGCGAAGAGCAGAGCGATTTGTTACCGTCTTCTCCCTCTTTGTTGCAGGATCCGTGGATCGTGGCAACGAAATTCCCGATTCGGATGCTCGCGTCGCTCTGACCGTCCCCGCGACCAAAATGTAAATATACACGAGCCGATATCGGCCTCTCGCTTCCTCCTAGCGCGATCGCATCTATCCGCTCGAATTCCAAACTCTCGTGAAACAACGACGAGATCGTTTCTCGACACAGGAGATTCCCGTTTTCGTACAATTTCCTCGCTCTTTCAGATCCGAAGCAAAACCGGACCCGTCGCCGACCAATCAGGAACGGAATCAGCCGCGAACGCGCGTCAAAGGATCGAAGGAAGACACGAGGCATCCACCGACCACCGTGATGGCCGGTGATCAACCAAAGTCGAAAGTGAAGAAGAAAAAACGGTTGAAATTCGCGTGGAAGGTCGGATTGACTCGTTGCTCCAAGGATTGCGGAGGAGGTGATCTTTCTTTTCAATAGGAACTCTATCGGGCACGCGAGTGGCGATTTTTCGAACAATCGTAGGAAAAGAGGAGCTCGTCCTAGAGAAGAAACGGACATCCCCGGTGATGATCGAGTCGCGCGTGGGAAGTCGGTCGAGACGCGTTCGTTTCGGTATTATCGCCGCGGTTCGGAGGTCCGTGAGATTACGAGACTCGATTCGCTTGTCGCCATCGCGGAAGTTCCCTGGCAATTCACGAAATTTATTAGCAGGAAGCCCCACATCCGTGATCGTCCCACGTTATTATTTTCCACCCGGCGTTACCCGTCCCCCGTCGACGCGCCACGAACCGAGTTGCACGCGATCACCGCTCGACGCGCCGCTCTGCGCCGCTCAGCACCGCTCAGCGCCGCTCCGCGCGCGAGGACCGCTGTGATTCTTTTCATTTAGACCGACAGCTCCATACGGGTGGGCAGAGATAACGTCGTTCCGGCTGTCAGTGTCTCCTTCTTAATTTCCTTCACCGACAACGACGAAGCTCGACCACGAATACGCGTAACTCACCGAGACTCTTTTCGACGCGGCTTCGTTCCCTGCGGCCCGATTCGCGAGATTTTCGCCAAGGAGAAACGATTAAGAACGAATCGTTCGAACAACCGAAGCAATCGTTTCTCGCCGTACGCGGTCTTGCACTATTTTACGGGGAAGCTGTTCGAAAAAATAGGATATCGTTCGAAAGAACATCTCGAGTCACCCCGTGTGCATCGGTTCTGCCGAAAAATGACATTGAAAATTCCGTTGCTCGCGCGCTGCTTTCAGGCGTGCAAACGGTGATCTTCAAGTGCGTTCGCGAGTACAATCAGATGATCGTGAACGAGAAGCGTTGCCGCAACGTGGTGAAACCGCTCCACCCGTCGTTGTTACGTTGCAACGATCATCCCTGCCTGGCCAGGTAAAACGATCCCATCGGTGTCGATCGCCGCAGCGTTCTACGGCGATATCGACCGGTTACGAATTTAACGATCGTCGCGACCGCGCCGATTTTCAGATGGAGGCCGGAACCGTGGAGCGTGTGCTCGGTCAGCTGCGGCGTCGGCACGAGAACACGAAAATTGGAGTGCGTACAGGAATTGAACGCGAACCTAACGATGCGAGTGGCCGACGGTGCGTGCCTCCAACCACCGGACCTGAGAACCGTGGTAACCTGCACGAAACCGGCTTGCACGAGCGCTCCGGAATTAAGGCACATGCACTCGCAACACGACACACCCAGATGGGACGTCGGTGCTTGGGGCCCGGTAAGTGGAGCTTTCTTTTTTCTCTCTTTTCCCTTTTTATCGATACAAATAGTCGTAGAGTGCCTTTAACGCTTCCCTTTGCTCGCGCCAACGATTTCAAGCGTTTCCACTCGACCGGAGATACGCGCGTTTCTTCGTTAAACCGGATATACGCTTCTTTCTTCTTTCTTCTTTTCTATTTTTTTTTTTTTTTTTGCACGGAATCAACCCTTCGAATTGTTTTATTTTTGTGCGATTTCAGTGCTCGGTAACGTGTGGAAAAGGAGTCCGGAATCGAACGGTCACGTGCATCACGCCTGGGAAATCTTGTCCCATGTTGGAGAAACCCGAGTCCCAGAAGGTTTGCGAGTTGGAGAGCTGCGCGAGCGACAACACGGAACAACGGTCCCCCTGGTTGTACTCGGATTGGTCGTCCAAGGTAAAGTCGGTTATCGTCGAAGAGAAAAGGTGTACGATGGCTTCCAAGTGAAATCGGAGTAGCACGATGGTAACCGAACGGTGTAGGAACGAGAATTTGGAAATCGCTCGCAAAGGGAACGTTCGATTCGTTGCTCGATAATAAAGAGAATTAACCAACGTTCGTAACGAGGTTCTTTTCGGAGATACGTTACGAGCGTTCGCTGGCTTCGTCGAAGGTCGAGCGACGCTCCGCGAGTGGGTTGTAGGTCGATACCATCGACTCTTGACGAAGCTAGTCGGAATGCTAACAAAAAGTCTCATATCCCGCGTCTTTTATTATTTCTCTCTCAGTGCTCGGCCGAGTGCGGCAACGGAGTCGAAACGAGACAAGTAGCCTGCGCCGATGGCAGCGAACTGTTTTGCAATCCCAAAGAGAGACCGGAAACAGAGAGACAGTGCTTCGGTAGAGGAACGAGATGCGACAGCCCCAAGTGGTTCGTCGGCCCATGGACATTCGTTAGTAACAAATTGCCATTGGTATCTTGCTACGATCGACCGAGTATTCCGATGTAGAATGGTCCTTTTTCCTACTAGTTTGCCATCGTTTACGGAAGAAGAGAAACAAGGTGGAAAGTTTGTAGTTACCGGACTGTAGAATGATAATGGGTTTTTTATCGTAGAAAAAATTGTGCACGTTAAAAAGGAAAAGGTAACGATGGTACGGTATCGAGGGAATTGAACGAACGAAAAGAAAACGAGAGTAACGAGTGCGACCAACGAAGAAAGAACGAAGAAAAGGTGCCCCCCTCCCCGATACTTTGGGGATACATCGTCGAGAGCTTGTCTTTGATAGGAAAATACATTTGTTGGGCCCTCTAGACCGGAATACTCCGGTCGACGTTTGTACCGTTGGAACGAGCGCGTCGGAACGAATATGGTTTCAGTGTTCGGTGTTGTGCGGAGTCGGTGTCCAGTCTCGAGAAGTCCTGTGCGTCGCAAGGACGAACGAGAAATTCGCGGTGTTACCGACGCGCGACTGTAACGACTCGAGGCCGGCGACCGAGCAACCGTGCAGAGCGTCGGCGTGTACATCGGAATGGTTCACCTCGGGCTGGTCGAAGGTAAGAGTCGCGACGTACAAATTTACGATCGCGCGAGGGACCGTGACTTTCAGCTCTTACCGTATAAATACCAACGCCGGTTTCAGTGTTCGACGACGTGCGGCACCGGCGTACAGACCAGACTGGTTCGGTGCATCCTCGAAGGTGTCGGCGACTCGAATTGCACAGAAGCTACGAAACCGATCGAGCGCCAGACCTGTAACCTGGAATCATGCGAGAGTGGGGGTACTCCGCCGCCGAGTAAACCGCCGAAAAGTGAGGGAAACCGTTGTTCGATCAGTCGTCGATTCGCGTCGAATCGCAACGTTCTAACCCCGACGATCTGCCTTTCACGATTTCAGAAGCCTACCAAACGTCCAAGTGCATCGACAAACATCCAAACTGCGCCTTGATCGTGAAGACCGGGCTGTGCCGGATCAAGTACTACAAGTACTCGTGCTGTCGGTGTCGCGAGTAATTCGGCGGACACCGAATTCCAACGTTTCAGGCAGGTCTCGACTCACCACGGTCGCAGCGCCGTCTCTTTGTGTTCGATCGAAACTCGTAGCTCTCCCTCCTAGTTAATGTAACGCGATCGTCGTAATGGAACCGGAAGAATCGTCTCCAGTATCCCTCTCAAGACTGTTACAAAAAGACGATTCGTACACTATGTAGAATTTTATTTAACGCAACGACCTATCCGATATCCCGCGTAGCTTTATTTCGTTCGATTAAGACCTGCCGGCTGTCGTCGAGCGGCCCAAGGGAGAACGATTATTTAATTCTCTTCGAACGTTAAAGCGGAGAAACGGAATGTTAAACGAAAGGCGCACACTAGTCGTTCGAAGTGGACGAAATGTCTCTGTTCGGTATAATCGAAGGCGGTGAAAAGGGAACGCGTTGTCGTTTACACGAGAGAGCATCTACCCGCGCGTTTACACGACCGACGATTTCCATTGTACGTCGTGTATGCACGTGTGTCGATTCTGTGTGCCATGCGGCAACTGCAGGGGCGTAATTTTGCAACTGACTCGCGCGAAAGAGAAGAATAAGAATTGTTTTCGAAGACTCGAAGAAACTAGCGATTATCATTGTTACGCCCCTGGTTAAGTTGCGATCATTTGCATACACGTACGCGGAAACCTGTACCGCTGTCTACCTACATAAGCAAACCTCTGCGAGAACTTGACCAGCGATGGGACTGATCTAATACTTGGAATATTCGAGCAATTCGCTGATCGAATATACTGTACTTACTTGTTCGTTGTACTGGAATTTCGATGATTGCGGGAAAATAAGATCGAAAACACCTGCCAATGTCGAGGTGACCAATCTCGATAAGATGTCTCGCTTACAGGTTCCCTGTACACGATTTGCCGCCATAATCCCACTTACCGGTTCCCAGTGCACGATTTTTCGTGCGATCGATTGTCTCGAACTCGAACAAACTCGAAGACTTGTGGCCAAGTGATCACTGTTTCTATTGGACGGTGTTTCCATGTGATTATCGAAATTCTACTGGACGGTGTTTCTATGCGATTATCGAAATTCTACTGGACGGTGTCTCTATGCGATTATCGAAATTCTATTGGACGGTGTTTCCATGCGATTATCGAAATCCTCTTGGCCCGTTGAACTCTTCGATTACGCAAACGTCAGTGCGGTACGAATTCTATAACTCAAATTCTAATCTCGACTAATGTTTAGTTTCGCGCGGTAATAGACGAATTAACGTAAAAACATCTTTGTAACGTATTACGCTGTAAAAATTGTTCCCATATTGAACGAAGGGACGCATCGGTGCCGCGTAGATTTACGACGAGCGGCCTTGAGCGAGTCGGTTGATTTTCTCCCGACTATAGTTGAGAGTTATTGGTTCCATCGCTAGCGTGGACACGCGAAACGAAACGGGCTCGAGCTGAGCGAACGAACATGCTGTCTGGGGAGTCGTCGCGAAAAGAAGGAACAAAACGCGTCGGTCGATACGGCTGTATGTGCTCTCGGTGTATTTCGATAGGTAGACTGTATTAGTTGCAGATCGTTATTTATCGTTCGTGTGCCCGTATCGGCGGCCCGGACGATGGATGCGAACTGCGGGCAATTTCCGTTATCGAGCATTTAATTAACATATCGAGCCGAGCAGATCCGGCGATTTTGATTTACGAGCCCGACTTATTAACGAATCCATCCGCGACGCGGATAGTACGATAACCTTGAACCGGAAATACCAGGTTTAACACTCTCTCGTTTTCTTTCTTTTTTCTAGAAACTTGAGCACGTTGGAAAGTATACCTCGTGGTAATTCGTTCGACTGTTCGATCTGTACAAAATTTTGAATGGCCCTTAGAAGAAAAAGAAGCGTTCAAAAATTCGTGAGTTCGTCGTTCCTACGTGTCGATGTCAACCAATCGGATTGTCCTCGATCCGCGAAAGTAGCGAGTAGCGACAACTACAGTGACGATGTCGAATCAAAATATACACTTGTCCGTGTAGATAGTATAATAGCAATCCGTAAGTTGTAACAGGTATGCTTACATAGAATCGAATTTCCGTACGACGTCCAGCTGAAATCGCAACGGGCTCTTCGACGTTTATTAATTAGCGAAGTCGATCGTCCGTACGGACCTTTGTAAGGTATATGGATGTCGATTAAGTTTAAACAGATAACGTCCTAACGGTTAATGGTAACCTCGTCAAAATTGCGCGGGCAATCAATCCTCAGTGTCAATTAAATCGCATTCCGGTTTGCCTTCTCGATCTCCAAGGAAGCCTGCGAATACCGTGCCGTATTCCGATCCGCTTCGTATCCCTCGAGAAGCTGTTTCGATTTCTGTTTACAATTACACATTCGTTTCAATAAAATTTCCGTTCTCCTTCTATCGTTTTTTTTCTTTTTTTAACTTTACACGAACGTATTTTTCATCAGGTAAGTGTCGACTGCTGAATTATTTTAGTAGATGCAAATCTTTATTTACTATAGCGGTTGCGTTTTTCCGATACGTTACGATCGTTTCGATCGACCTTGATTCTTCTTTTTTTTTTTTTCCGTTATATTTATTAGACTTCGTCCGTCGCGTATGCGATGTAGTTATCGATCTCGAACGTGTAGCGCGTCCTGTATCGATCTACGATCTCGAATACATCTCGAGGAGTACACCGAATCGAAGACATTGCATCCGCAGATTTTTCCTCGGTTTATTTCAACGAAATCTCTTTTAATCTCTTGTTCAATTTCTTCGACTCGACGTGCCATAGTGACGTATCTATTTATAGATTAAAATGGGACACCCTGTATATGCTGCATGCGTGTAAAAGGAATTTCTTCGTCCTAAAGAAAGCATCTAATTCGGAAGGTTAGACGTTGGCGATCGTTTTCCTATCGATTCGAAAAAAGTTGCTCAACGGAACGTTCTCGATCACGGTGAACGCATGTACGTACTTACCTACGATTCCATTATGTACCGGCAATTATTCGCGTATTAATATTTACGGCTGTGACGTACACCATGAATCGTAAATGGATTTATGTGTCTCGGCGAAGGGCATCTCCTTACGATGTGTTATTCAAATGTCCAGCGAGCGCCAGGCTGCATTGCAAGGATAAGGAAGAAGCAGTCAGACGACATTGAAAAAACCTTTTTCGCGATCATGTCTTTCGAAGAGATACAAGCAGTATTTTCACGGTGTACGTATTCGCTCGAGCATTGTATTTAATCGATACAAACGAAATTTAACGACTTATATTTTATAAACGATTTTTATCGTTGTAAAACGAAACGTAACGTTTCGAGGATTCGTCATTTTTTCGAAACGAATTCAATTTCAGCATCGAACACGATAGACAAACGGTGATTTTTCGGTCTTTTTTTAATCCTTTTCTCAAACGTGTACATAGACTTTGTTTGCGCGATTTCTCTATCCGTAAGCACACTTCGATCTGTGAAAGTAAATGTAGCAATTTTTAACGCAAATCTTCTCCGACACTGCAGCATCTCGTGTTTAGCTTCTCGTCTCTTTATGTGAATAAAAGTCTGTCTATCGTATTATCACATGCGCTCGAGACATATTATCGTGCTCGCCAGCGTATGTGACCTCGTCAAAGACTGTGATACAATCGTAGTCTCTTGCAGGAATAAGTACAACGAAGAATAATTAACGATAAACGTAACGATGTAAGAGCTGCCGCGTGTTTGTGCGCAGTTTTCGTACGTGAATATGTACTTTAGGGTATTTAAAATCGAACATTGTTTAGAAAGAAATTTTCGTAAAACCCTTTTCTTCGTACTGTTACTCTTAAAGGGGAAATGAAAGTGTGGATTTTCGATCTGTTTTCCAAATTCTTGCCAATACGATAAGAATGAAAATTTTCTTCGGTGAAGTTATTAATTGTTACAGAGTTGCTTTAAACGGGACAGTTGTTTGAAAACTTAATGATTTTAAACATTGTCGGTGTATCTTTGTTGTAGGAATGTGTAAAAGAAAAGTAGAGAGTACAGACTGACCAAAAAGACTCAATGTTGTATACCATAATTCGATGTTACGTGTTTAAGGGGTATGTAACCTAAAATATTACTCGAAATAGTCAAGCAGATATATTAAACACCTGACTTGCTCAAAAAGTATCGAAAATCCGAATTGAAAGAATACTGTCGAGCTTATACTTCGCTGGGAAATTAAATGAATCTGTCGCGTCGAATTTTTAGCGTATAAGGTGCAATATTACTCGGTGTGTTGGCAGGTAAGATTCCTTGTATTTGCTCAATGTGAAAATACGAATCCGAAAGTCTGATTTTCTCTAACGAACAAGCTGTCGAAATATTAGTTAAATAAATGGATGTTCTATGTGACTCTGGGTAACCAATGGCATTCTTTATCGTATTAAAGATAAAAGTTTATTATAAATCTATATTAATATACAATATATAAATATATGGCAGTGTGTAAAAAAAACGATATATATATATAGATGTATATATAATATATTAATTAGTATAAATTATACCACAAGAAACTACTAATGCTGATTATTATTTTCTGACATTTATTTGTCACTTGTACGCAAAGTACATAAAAATATCTGGTACATTGCAAAACAAACGTTGCGACAATTAATTGGTGTTGTTCATGGATGTACCCTTACCAGTCCATCTCTCTTTCAACTCTACTTTCAATCCTAGATCCCTCAAGGCTGCCTTCGCATCGCTTTCGATCTTAGTGCCGTGTAGTTGAAGCGCGTTCGTCAAGACATCCTCTACACCATACGCAATAAATTCTTGACACTCTACTTTATTTCTTACAGACATATTTCTGATGGCCCAAGCAGCTTGTTTCAAGACATTCAAACTCTTAGAATAAGCTTTCATCGCGTCAATGATTACAAGCGGTGCTCCACAATCGTAAAACACACCAGCGTTTGAGGGACACCTCAATGTTAATGCAGAAATGCATGCAAGTCCAGCTGTTACTACACACTCTGAGTCCTATGACGTAATCAATGTTTGTACACCAAAATTCTCTTTCTGTGTATAATAGTTTAAACACTGATCAACCTGGCTTAGAAAAAGCAGTTTCATAGCGATACAAACTTACTTTGAGTCTACTAACGGCAGAAACGATTAGAGGGCTGCAGCCAGAAGTTACGATGTGCGATTTGACACTGTCGTTTCCAGCGAGAGCTTTCAGTAATTTCAAAGCTTGCCAGTTCAATTTTTCCGAATCTGGATAGTCGATCATAACGTCTATGACAAATTTGAGTCCACCTGCATCCTCTACCTCCTGACAGAATTCATTTCTTACGATTAGGGCAGCTAAAGTTATCATTAAATCTCCGACAACCCCTTTATCTTTTTTGTATTCTATATTTGAGAAATATATTTATTAGAATTTTCTTTCTCATAATTATCTCGTTTGTATAATATAAAAAGGTGTGTACTTGGCATCAAACTGGTCAAAACATTAAGAGCCCCTTTTGCAATAACACTTGCATGCTCGTGAGCTTTTCCATATTCGTGCCTTATATCATCGTCTAATACCAGAGCTCTAATTACAGCACAAGCATCTCTTAATTCAGACCCAGTCGCACTGTCTTGAATCAATATTTTCTTAAGTTTACTGAAAATATCTGCATTAAAAATTCCTTGTCTATTATGCTCGTGTTTTATACAACATTCTCTTATCCAGCGCAAAAGATATTGTAAGGTTGATACGTCGGTATATCTATCTAGAATGCTAATAAACGAGGTAATGTATAAAAGGAATAAATAATATCTGTTACATTTAACGATAATTATTAATAACTTCTTACTGTATTTGCAATGCTATTCCTTCGTCGTTTAAAAGATCTGGATTACCATTCATCAATGAGGTAATAGTTTTCAATGCTGACCTTATTACCGAGCTATTATTACGGCAAGATTTCATTAACGTTATTAATGTATTATATCCCCCCTTTTTACCTGCATAGACTCTACGAGCAATATCTTTGTCTAATTCGTTTCTTAATTTGTCTAATGTACGATTTACATTGTCATAATTTTTATTCTCTATGGCTATATCGAGTTGGCTCAAATAAGTTGCTATTAAATCATTGTCGTCGCTGAGAATTAAATCTTTAATGATGTTGCTCAAGTCTACATCCTATAAATATACAGCTGATAAAAACAACCATGGCACAGTGGGAACTTATATAATGTGTTCTAGATTAAAGAATTCCAATATTCTTTCGTACTGTAAATTGAAATCTATATCTAACCGAATATTGTTTCAGGCTTATGGTGAATTAGTATTTTGATAAGATTGATAACTTTTATATATAGAAGTACAGAAATAAGATATAAAAATATGAATAATTTTTGTACTTGAAAAGTACAACTCGCTAATAAGAAGTAGAATTAATTTTTTGTATAACAAAAATATGTCTAATGTAAAATAGTTGAACCCTAACATGAGAAATTTAAAACGAATGACATAAAAATGAACAAAAAATATTTCAAATTAATAAGCTGTGTCGAGATGACAACGGTATCGAACTAAACATCATTTTTCAATCGTTTTTAAGTCACAAAAACAGAGGTAAACAAATTGAGAGTACCTGGGCTTTGAATTGTTTTATAGCGTCTTCTATAGCTTCTTCGGGAGTCATCGAAAATTGTTCAATATTTTCGTTAACAACTTCATCGTAGGTTTCCTGACTAATTATGCGAACCATGATAACACTGTTTCTTTGTTCACTGTGTCCTAGATCTCTATATTAGGAAATGAATGCTGTCTTACGAGAACACGGTATGCCTCATCCACGTGAAAACAAAAAGACAAATGTCAATCTGATCGCGTTCTGCAATGCACCTGTCGAGAACGAATCGTAAAAGGGTGGGGATGGATCTAGAAGTGATCTCCAACGCATCGCTTTTATTTTCTTGCTATATTTATTTAAACACTTTTGTCTCCTTCGTTACAATACATTATGCTTTTATTTTAGCAAAATAAATGTAAAGGCGAATTATGAATTTATTCAAAAATTTGCATCAAATTTACATTGAATTATTTTCTACAGTTACGTTATCTTTCATTGTTCAACTTGTTAATAGCAGAAATTCATTTACGGACATTGAATATTTTGAAAGAGGGTGATATTCGAACCAAGTAAACAGAACAAAGGGGACTGAAAATAAATTTGAAAGATTAAGTTTCTCATCCTGACAAAACGTAAGCAATGACCACCGCAGCGCCCTCAGCTGCTTAGCCTGGCCTAACCGTGTTCGTTCGTGTTGCGACTGAGGGAAACAATTCTTTGTCACTTACCTTTTGGTCTTTCAAAGATTTCTTGTCCATTTATTGGCGCCCGAAGCTTGAAAGCTCGAGGATCCGATGTGCCGAAACGCAAAGGTAGTGTTTTCCATGATCGTTTGGTTTCACGAAACGCGTTTTGTCAATTCTCGATCTTCGTATCCCCTCCAATATCGGTCCTCGACGTTGAGTTTCTTTCCCCGAGGAGCCTAATCTTCTCTGGAACTCTTTTGGGCGTTGTGTTTCCCAACGTGCGGAAGATACGGCTGCATACGATTGAAAAGTGAACACTTGTGAGAATACAAGCTATGTGAATTTTCTATTCTTCATCGAAACTGTAAACATAGTGTAAACTTTGCTTCGCATTTGTCATCGAAGGCGTGCGTTGTACAATTTTGCGCGTGTATGGAGTCGCCATGTGATCAACACGACCGTTGCAATACTCGTAAATCTATTTTACGATGAAACAGAGTAAAAAGTTTCGTGCAATTACAATATTACAGGAAACGGAACTTATCGACGGTTTCGAGCGACGCGTGAGCCGTTCGCGTCACTCGTTTGGATACGCGTACGATGCTCCTTTATTATTCTTTTTGTCTTTTACCGAGAGTAGCGTAAAACGCTATAAATAGCGTATTATGAACTACTTGCGCCTTTAACAGTTTATCGGAATATATTTTAGACAGAATACACCCTACGGTGTATCGTTCGATATGTTTTCAGTGCTTTTTAACGTAAATTTCGACCCAAGAGAATGAAAGAATTGACGTAGCATAGTTGACAAGAAATTATTAGACGGATTAACGGCAAATGAATTATAATAGATTTATCGTTTACGTGTTATAGGAATTGCAATAGGCTCTCGAAGGGGAGAGTGGATATGAAACGACATGAAATAAATTTTCAAACAAAGGAAGAGGTACATTCGAGCAGTGGATCTTCAAGAAAGAAATCCAAAGAGGAACGTTAAACTCACGACGAGTCGCATCTCTAAGCATTGCTAATTATCACTGTGTTCATATCAAGTTACTTCGAATGATTTTATGTGTTCAGAGAAACTGACGGTCGAAAGATCATCGTAGCTTATCGTTGCGTACATCGCTTTACACACATATATAAATATATATATATATATATATATATATATATACACACACCCATATATATATATATATATATATATATTTTAGTAGCCTCAAACAGGGGTTACTACAAGTTTTTGGTAATCGCGGTGCCGATCTATATAATCAACAAGAAAAATGAAATTAGTTTCGAGAAAGAAAACAGTAACTATATAGTATTTCTCTATTTTTGGTAAAAATCAGCTTTTTGAACGATGCTCAAACAGTTACAAATACTCTTAAATAGTGTACATAGAGCATTGAATAAGAATCTGTTCTGACACACACGGTGGCACTACTAAAGCGGCGTAAAAATGTTTTAAGTCCACAAAGAGGATGCACAATGGTCGGAAGAGATTATGTTCTGTGATTATAGTGTTACGCGAAATTACTCATGTTTACATACCATGTACGACTGACAAATGAGTTAACTCTAATATATTTTTCCACAAAGAAAGTAATATGTTAATGTGATTGTTTCTTAACGAACTTTGGACAACGCTCCATTTCGGAGTAAAGCGAAACGGTGCTTGTGCTTGTGCGAGTATCAGGAGAACTAAAAAAACAACTTTGTACCGGTAAGGAATTTTGCGCGCATCTAAATACCGTAACTTTTAATTTCGACGAAATCTATTTCCTGAAAGACTGCTTTCTTTCCAGACGTTAAAGGTACACACGAGGAAGTCCTAATGCTGAAAGGAAATTTATCACCGTACTTGGACACTCATAACGAAGAAGAGTCGTCTTACGTAACTCTCAGCAATGGGCCATACGGTATTCTATACAATATTATTGGTAATTCGGTAACGCGTAGAAAACGTTGGTTGATTCGTTGTCTTTCTCGTTTCAGTGTATGTAGCCGATTCAGTTAACACTGAACCCAAGAATAATCATGTTCTCGTAGATGTATATTTTGTAACCCCTATTCTTTGCAAACATTGTAAGTATCTTGTTAGACCGTCGATTGGTATCTTTTCGCATCGTCCGATCAAGTTTCTTTCGATCGCACATAACATCTGTCTACGTATTTTACGTTACAGGTGAAGATTATGTTTGGGGCACTGGAAAAGTGGGGGTCACATGCAAAGGTGAGTTTCTTTCGAATATTTACAAATAAATTAGATACTTTAAGGAGATTGACTCGATCGTCGTTCGTATCTCATGTAGATCCATAGTGTTTTGTCATAAAAAAGTAAACGAAATGCGTTCGAATGAAAAACGTGAAAAGTAACAAAAGTAATTCGAATCGAACACGAATGTCGTGTTTCTTTTTTTTTTTTTTTTGCTAAAGATGCGAAAGATTTAAATTTTGTCGAAACCAACCGAGTTATAGAACGGTGATTTCTTTTTTTTTTTTTTTTGAAGCTCCCGCGTCGAAAAACGATACCGATCGTGTAAGAAATTCTTCGCGATGGAACCGCCCTCGAACAGACAAACAGCGTACTCGAATATCACGGTTCATCGTCGTTTTCTCGATCACCATCGAGGGCGACACCGTAGCATAGTAACACATGTAGTCGCGGTGATTTCAAATGGCGTGCTATCGTGTCCCCCTTCACCGTACCTCCTGTTCGTTTCCAGCTCGGCCGGCAGTTTCTTTTCTGAAACTCCACAACCCTCTCCTGTCCCTCTTGCTCCCCACCACCGAGGCTTACATCGTACGAGCCAGGGACGTCTCAACGCTCCGCGAACCTTTGCTCCTATATCGTTTAAATTCGCGATGCTTTCCGAGCGTTCGTTCAACCTCGACCATCCGTTTCTACATATTCGAACGATACTCTTCGACGTCTTCAACGATTCGTCGGTTACGCGCCATTTTTTCCCCTTTCGCTGAAATTTTTGAAGCGTCCGACTTGGAAAAAATTTCGCTCGAAATAGTTTTCACGATGATTTTCCACGATTTTCTCAACGGTTCTTCGAACCTTTGGTAGAAAAACGATGTTAATAAAATTTGGGAAAGGAAGGTAATGGTGTTTTCCCACGACCGTAAAATAGAGAGTAAAGTTCGTTTCTCGTTCCACGTACGAGGATCATTGTCTCGTAACTTTATTCCGCATGGTACGTTTCCTCGGTAAAGTTTTACGGTTCCCGGTCCGTTATTCGATATCGGTGTTAACTCTTTCGTTCGTTTCGTTTTAAATGTAAATACGGCTCGGAGCGAACGACACCGGACAAATTTCGTGGCATTTTCTCGCGATGAGTCCAGTCCCATGATAATTCGCGGATCTTCGGCGAGCGTGTATGCCGGATATAGACACGGCAAGTCTAAATACGTGGAAGATACAGAATTAGCGAGCAGAGAGGTAAGAACCGTTCGTCGGATCGTTCCCAGCGTATATATCCGCGTGTAAGCCAGATATCGTACACCCGGCAACTGTGCAAACGAAATTACTTACGTTTCATTGGATTTCACGCTCGGGGAAAAGGAAACTACCGGCGGCCGTGCGGCCGTGCGGCGGTCACGTAGCCCCGGCGCGAGCGAACGGTTTTTCAGCTTCTGCGGAGCGTTTGTTCCCCACGAAATCGTACATAAGGGAGAAATCTGCGATACGATTGATGTAACCTCCCGTTTACGTGGAATAATGGCCGCTTTACACGCTCCTCGGCGAGCCGAGGCTCTTTAAACACACCGCGTGATCGCGCGAACCGAGAAAACGGGGCTCCCCCGCTGGGTAATCCTTGAGAATCGGTGCATTCGATTACGCAGAACGCCTAACGACACCGCCAAGCTGCACGCCTACGTGACCGAGCTCGCATCGCGTCGGAATCGATGATTCTGTCGTCGTGACGGAGGATAGAAGAAAAATGGAGAGAAAAAAAAAAGAAAAAAAAAGAAAAGAAACAGAGAGAAGCGGATAGAACAAAAAACGACCGCCTCGCGGCACGATATGAAACGGGTTCTCTTTGTCCCTAAGACACGCTTTTCGACGCGCACCCTTCCATGACCTACGTTCGACTCGATTCGTCCTTTCCATTCCGATTACGATTTCGCGAGCTCGACGATCGGCTTTCGACCTTATTTCCCCATCTCCCTCTCCCTCGCTCGCTCGAATTTTTCAACGATTCGAATAGGAAATTCGGAGTGGAAGTCCGTGGATGCTAAGCGTACCGAGAAGAGAAGAAAAAAAGGAAAACGTGGAACGATTGAAAGTATCCCGTACGGTCGCGAAACGAGGAACCGTGGCTGCGAACAGTGTCGGTTTCTTTTCGTTTCAACGCAACCGGCAATTTTTTTTCGTTTTTTTTTTTTTTTTTTTTTTTTTTTTTTTTTTTTTTGGAGTAACTGGGACAAAGAGTCTCGAGTAAGTGTAAAAATTCGCCGGGTTTTCTTACCCGCTATCTCGAAACGGAATTTCGATTCGGCTGCCGGGGCGATTTATGCGGAAACAGCTGATCGCAATTTGGCAGAGACTATGTTGCGCGAGTGTAATCGCACGTTCAGCGAGGAGTTGCACGGAGAACGCTCGGTAGCTTCTCCTCGGGGAAATAGCTCGCGATCGAGCTAAAATAATCTCCGGTGGGAAAATTGAAAATCCTTCGCGCGTCGAACGTTTAAACGCGTTGTCCGAGGAAACGATCGCGACGCACCACGGTCCTCGTTCCCTGTAACGTTGTTCGTGGAACGTTCCGGTGATCGTTCGGAATTCAGGGGCACACCGGATGGTGTTAAAATTATTTTCATCCGCGTCGACCGCGTTTCGGGTATCGCGAGCTTTCTTTGCTCATCGATCCGCTCGTAAAATTAAACTCGTGCGTCATACGTAATCGTCGCTTTTGAAATTCATCGACGTTAGGGTTATCTCCCTTCTTTCCCCTGGTAGGAGGGGACGCGCGGTTAGGAATCGACGCGTCGAAAAACTCATCTCGAACGCGCGTCGAATAATCCCCGTTGCCTGTCGTTACCCACCACGTTGCACCGCGGCCACCCTTCGAGCGGAGAAACGAAAAAAGAAAGAAAAAAAAAAAAAGAAAAACAATCCGTACGATTACGCGCGGCGAAGAAAATCCTCCGAACGGAGACACGAGACCCCGAGTCGTTCTCGTCGCTCGGAGAGTTTCATCGAAGACGGCATAAGCGATAAGCTTGCGGGAGAGTGACGCCTAAGTGCGGTTCAACGATGCGTTTCACCTCTCTCGGTCGACAGAATGGGAGAAAACGATGAGGCACCGAGCTGTTTCGAAGGACAATCGAACGGGGTCAAAAGTCCTCCTGTTGCTACGTGAAACGAACGAAGCCATGGAAACGAGCTCGTCGCGCAAGCGCTGCGCCCTTTTTTCCTCGATTTCCGGCTTTCTCTCTCTCTCTCTCTCTCTCTCTCTCTCTCTCTCTGTTTCTCTCCCTCTCCCTCTCTCCCTCTCTCCTCGTCTCCTCCCGCTCTCGTCGCCGAGACAGATGCACGAGTTTTTCCACTTTTTAGCCTCGCGAAACGATGAGTCGCCGAGACGCATCGAAGCCTTCCAGAACGAAGGAAAGAACGGTTCGGTCGCGCGAGGATGCCTCGATCTCGCGGATTTTAGGCTCGAACCCTCCTCGAGCGACAACGACATTTTACGGTTGGTTATTCGCGAGGTACTTCGACCTTCTCGCCGCGTAGTCGTCCGATTTGTATTCGATTCGTCTCCGTAGAACGCCCTGCACATTCTTATCGCCGAGGGAGCATTAACTTCCGTATTTTCTCGCCGGTGTACAACCTCGGTGCATCGTTTCGCTATGCACCAAAGGTACGATGCACTTTTGATAGCGTCACGACGCCTAGAACGACGACGGTCTTAATCGACCGAGCGAACAACGGAACGTCCTCGAGCAGCATCTCCCCCCTTCTCTCTCTCTTTCTCTCTCTCTCTTTCTTTCGATCGATCGATAGAGTCGTTCAACGAACGAGAGCGCGTTGTTTCTCGAGATCGAGGAATCGGGTACGATCGATGGCTCGTCGGTGACGGCGGATGATAGAGGGAATCGAACGGATCCAAGGGAAAGTTTTTTCCGCGTTCGTTGCTCGATGTAGGGTCCGATAGCGCTGCGTTCCATAGCCTGTGACCTTAATTGAATGATTTCGATCCGAACGACCTCGACACCACCCCCTCGCTCGTCCCGTTTACACGATCCATTCGTATGCACTTTGACCGTCGAACGGAAGCCTCTCGGAGTCGCTGGAGCTACGGTACGGTGCATCATCCGGTTAAACTTACGGAGAGAATTTCAGGGTGTCTCGGCGTAGGGGGGAACGCCGCACCGGGGACTCGCGGAATCGAAACGGTTCGTTTCCGTACGAGTCGAATTCTCCTCGAGCTTCGGGTGCTTCCTTCGCGAGGCTCGCGTTGTTTCTCGATCGTTCTCGGTGTTCCATCGCGTTCGTTATTTTTAGCTCGACTTCCTTTTCGCGGTTTACCGGCCGCGAACGGGAAACTTTGGAGGTTCGAGCTCGAACGTTTCACGGCCGGCCATTAGCCGGTTGCGTTTCGGGTGTACGGAATTCGAGCCGTTCTCCCCCGACCACCGACGAATTCTCTTTTCCCCCTGAATCGTGTAACGGTCGCCCGCGTACGATTTTCCTTGTACTCACCGAGTTCTGCGGTCTTAACGCGTCGACGAGCGTGTATTTAAACCCCTGGTGTACTTACACGCGTCACCGTCTATTTAAAAGGATTTCGGTATTTCGACGTACGGTTCGCGCGTATTCTTCGTAGCGATCTCGTGCTCGTGCTCGTGGTCGTCGTCGTCTGGATATTTAATTCGGAGCATGGCGATTCCTCGGTTCTCGTTAGATTCGTTAAATAGCCGTGTTCACGGTGCGGCCGGCCGAGAGCGTTGTCCAAGGGTCGGGAAACTCGGAAGCGAGTTTCCCGGTGGGGAGAAAACGAACGTCGTCGAAGTTCCACGTAACCCCTGCGACGCATAACAAGTCCTTCCGTGTCTATAGCGTGTTCCGTGGTTCGGCTCGTTCTCTCAAGCGCGCCTACGTATGACTACTTACGTACGTGCATCGACTCCTCGTACGCGAGCTCTTCGTATCGGGTCGGTCGATTAAACTAAAATTAACTCGTCCACCTCGAGCGAGCGAGTTCCCTCTTTCGGAGTGGCTTCGTACGCGTGTACGCTCCTCGTGCACGCTCGTTCCGAGGTTTTAGTCCGTGTCCTTACGCTCTTTTTCCGCCCCCTTTCCGCCGCCGAGTTTCCGTCCCGCACTCGACACTTTTCCCCTCCTACCGGTTCCTTTCAACCTACCGAGATTTCCTCTTCGCGGAGGAGGAGAACCTCCCAGCCTGAATAATTACGCGTCTCTCGACCGGCCAACGTTTTCTCTCTCTCCTCGCGCGGTCGAAACTTTACGCGCGAGAATCGTCGAGCGTTCGTCCTCCCTTACGATCGGTACGCCAGTTGAAATCGACGGATGCGAGGAACGCGTCGCCCGCTCGTTCTTTTAATAAACCTTGGACGCGGTTTGCACATAAGTTTCGATTAAGGCGCTCGAATATATGCACGCCTACTTCTCTCGGTTCTCTCTCTCTCTCTCGACGACTCGCTCGCGCGCCTCTTGTCCACGCCGGACGCACAATGAACTTCATTCATCATCCTTTTATTCCGATTTTTGATACACACTTCCAACGATCTTGGCGCATAACCGATTTACGATACACACATATTTACGAGCGGAATATTTGTACGACCGGGAAACCGGCGAAAGTTATTCAGGCGCTGCTCCAGTGGCTCGCGGAAGCCAAGCGGATAAAACTAGAATCCCCTATCTCGCGTCTTTTTGCACCGGACCCGGTACATTCCTCTCGCCACGGATGCGTTTCCTCCCTCGACCTTCTTCCCGGCTCGAAAATTGATCTATTTCGATCGATCGCGAGAAACGAGTGCCGCGCAGCCGATTTCTCCGTAGAACTCGATCGAACCCGGTGGCTCGTTGCTCGCGTAAACTCGAAGACGCGGACTTTGTTAATAATTCGTGCTAATGAAACGGCGGGCCGTTCTTGTTCCGTTGAAGTGTAAATTCTTTCGTGCGCGGTAAATACGCGAAAGAAGAGAGAGAGAGAGAGAAAAGAGAAATCGACGACGACCACCTCGCGGTTCTTTTTCTCGGTAGCCGCGAATCGCGTGTCGTCGCGAATGCATTCCCGGTCCGATTAGGCTCGCGGCTACGTTTCAGGGAATGTTACACACAGCCGGGATGCACGCAATAGAGCTGCATTGATTCGCAGATATAGAGAGCCCCCCCAGGCTCAGGGCGGAGGTCATGGGTAATGGAGTGCACCGTCACGTTGCTATGGGAAATTCGGGATTCCCGGGATAAAGGATGGAGCCGACGCGAGGAGAATACGATGCGTACGACGCAGTCGATCGAGGGTTGCGGTGACGTAGGTCGGTGATCGTTCTCATTGAATTAAAAGGACCGCGCCATTGCGCGGAAACGGTTCGCGCGTGGTACCCGTTACGATTTTCATTCACTTGGAGCACGATTCGAGATGCTTTTCGGCGGCGATGGTGGTGGTGGTTCGGTCGTCGCGCGTGCCGCTCTTTCCTTTTTTTCTTTTCTCTCTCTTTCGTGGAAAAAGTATAAAATTATCTTCCGCGACCTCGCACCCTCTCTTTCCCCCCCTCTCTCGTCCCACTCCTCGCGTACATCGAAAATACGAAATGCTTCGTGACTCGGCAGATAACGCGTTAATATATACGGTGTATGGCAATTGACGATCAAATATCGGCCTCGGTTATCTTATCGCGCCGCGAAATTTTCGAGCTCGAGAAAAACCACGTTTCGAGTGCATCGGACTCGATTATTCGTAAGCCACGAGCAAGGGGACTCGCATCGAGATCGCTTCGATTCCGCGAGAGGAGCTACCACCTCCCACCTGCCGCGAAAAGATATCAACGTACGCGTACCGTGCGCGTACCTTCTCGACCGGTGTATTTTCCGTTCGACGATTACGTCGGCAGCTAATTATTACACTCGAGACACCCGCAATTTCGTCGATTACGTAACGTTGCACCGTAACTCGTCTCATTACCGCGAGTATCTACCGCCCACGTTTCCATATGTTCCTCCTGTACGCTGGTCGTTTGGCGGTTCTCTCCGATTCGGATCGAACAACCGAGAGGAGAGGAGAGGAGAGAAGAGAGGGAGCTCGAAATTCTCCATCGTTCCCTCGGATCGAATCGCGTTCGAAGGTGTCCCCGACGGGTATCGAGAGCCGACATTTGCTTTCCCGATGTCTCGCGCGGCGCGCGAAAAGAAAAACGAAACGAAAGAAAAGGAAAAAAGAAAAAAGAAAGAAAAAGAAAAAGGAAACCGATAACCCGACGCCTGCATGAATCTTTACGGATTCATTTGCATCGTTGCGTAATCTCCCGCATCGATGGATTCGACGCGTCGATCGTGTTGCCTCTCCGAGCGTGTACGAGCCGAGCGTCCGCGTGCGGACTCGGCGTTGGAATTAATTTGCACATCGGTTCTTTTTAAACGTGCACGCTCGCGAGCCGCACGAAAGTATCGCCCGGCAAAAGAGCGGAATAAAAACGAGCCGGCTCGTATTATACGGGCGCGGCCGAGCGTGTCTTCGTCGCGTTGTCGTATTTAAACATTGACGGAAGCGAACCGGGGGAACGTTGCATTGTACGGTTTTATAACCGCGCGAACGCCACCTTTTTTTTTTCTTTTTTTTTCTTTTTCCCCTCTCCTCTCCTTTCCCCGTTCCGGGGCGTTAAACCACTTGGTCTATCGGCGCGTTACGCCCGCGGGAAAAAGTCACGTACTTGTCGCAACGAGTAGCGGACACCGACGGTACTCTTACCTATTATTTACCTTCGATAAAAAATCCTCTCCAGCGCTCCGTAATCGTTCCTCGAGCGGTTTCCGTATAGTCGATATCATCGTCGAGAGTCTGCCGGCCGAGTACAACGCTGCGTATTGTTATCGCGATGCCCGTTTCGGTGCTCGAACCGATCGAGTCGGTTCGAATCGCGGAACGAGAAAAGAAAAGGAGAAATTCTTTCGTTCGATCGATCCGCTCCCGCGGAAAACGAAAAACGAAGGGTCGTCGGGTCGCGGGTTTTCGCGAGGGATTCGAGTGCGATATAAATTCGGGAAGGAAGCGTCGCTCGAGGGGAGGTGTCGTTCGCAACCGGCATCGAGAGAACGATCGAACCGACCGCAGGACCCAATGTTCGAGCAGCCGCGACTCGCGCGGCGCGTAGTTGAAAGTTATCAAGCAAGGTTCGCGCAATACAGATATTTAATAATCGCGCCGCGCCTCTTTCGACCTGATTCGAAACATACCTTCGTGCGCGCCAAAAAGAAACGCGTTTCTCAACGACGGCGTTATCGTAGCCTCGAATATCTCGGAACGCGGCGTTGTTCGATCCACGTCGCGACCTGCGCCTCCTCGGGATCGTCGGGATCGTCGGGATCGAGCGATGCGTCCCTTTCTTCTTTCTCTTTTTCTCCCGTTTCGGAAGGTTTCCGCAATAAAGCCTTCACGAAGGCTCGAGGTGCGCGACTACCTATTCGGACGTCCATCGACGTCCTTATTCCGTTTCGAGCCGCTTCGCTCCGTCCACGATTCGATGGACCTTGACGGGAAGGAAGAAACGTTTCGATCGGGGGGGATTCCGCGAAACGGGGGAACCGTTACGAACAACTAACCGGGCATTGTGAAAATAACCGTCGGCTACGATTCAATCCGGACACCTCGAAAGCCCCGACAGGGTTCTACCAATTGCCTTTTCAGCGAGAAATCGATCGGTCCTTCCGTGCTTACGCAGGACGAAAGGCTAGCCCGGTGGTTGGCGATACTGTGACCTTGAACAGGACACTCGACGTTGGAGCGCCTGCGCGGGCCGGATTCGATCATCCTACGTCCAGAGAGATCCTTGTATCGCGTCCCTTCTCCTTCCGCGGAACCCCCTTCGCCCCTCACCTCTCGCCCCTCGCCCGTGCCTCCTCCCTGCCCCCTTTTACCTTGGAAAGTCGCTTTTCACTTTCACGTCCCTTTCTTCCCTTTCAAGTACACGCGCGCGGCCCTTTCATGTGACTCGAGTACCGGAGGCCCTTGATGCGCGCTGGAGCACGTGCGTACGCACTTGAACGTATCGCGCGCAGGGCTTTCGCTCTCGCGATACGGGCGAGAGAACGAAGGCCGATCGTAAAGAATGAAATCTGATTCCGGCCCCGTCAGCATTGACATTTACGACACAGAGAAGGAAACGGGGGGGAGCTCGAGGGGGCTAGGGATTTCGATTCTCTCTTTTTCCGTTTTATCGAGCAAGGAGGAGACCTTTCCGGTTCTCTCGGCGAATTTCGCCCGTCGCGTTCCCAGTGTTCGGAGCGGTTCGCTCGAACCGCGATACTCGCTTTATTACCGGTTTATTTCGACGCGTTCGAGCCCGATGGAATTTTTATCTATTCCGGATCTTTGAATCGTCGTAACGGATCTACATTTGACACGAACGAACATCGGTGAGGGGAACCTTTTGTTAACCTAGACACGTGTCTCTCGATCGAGGTGTCTTTTTTACTCGAGCGTGCGACATTTACGTATCGTTCGATCGCGATCTTTTCGCGCCATCGTCGCACCTACGGAGATCCGCGGATGCGACTGTTCGGTAGACTTTATCGCGGCTGGTCCTTGATAAGAGTAAGCCCGAGTCCAAGACAGACCGATTCGCGATTCAATGGTAATTTTTAATTAATCGCACGGATATGCTTGGAAAAAGCATCGACGACGGAGAGCAGCCCGGGTTCGAAGTATACGTTCGAGCACAGCCGCGATCGACGATCGCCTCCCGCGAGAACAAGCCAGATATCGTCGTCGCGATGCTCGCGCGCAAATTTTCGACCGTTTCGCGTTCGGTCGATCGGAGCCGTCCGCAAACGTCTGCCCGTCGATCGTACGAAAATATCGTTTCGTTGGTCGCGAACCGGCTCTCCCTTGCCTAAAAAGCGTCTCGGTTCGAAAACCTATTTCCTTCGGCGAGGAAATCGTACGAGATTGTTTCGCGCGAGAAGCGGCGCGGCTCGAGTACGGAACGGACGAGATATTTCCACGAAGCCGCTTCGATCGGCCGGTAGAAGCCCGGGGGTCCGGCGGACGCTAGGTACGGAGGTGGCTCGCGTAAAGGCCACGGAAACAGCCGAAACAAGGCGGAAGGGGCCGAAGCGTAACGCCGACGGTCGGGCACGAGCAACCCTCGGCAGGCTGCGACTGCTATGGCTATTGACCGAACTTGGCGGACCGGCCGGTCAGCTGTGCGCCGAGCCGCCGGAGAAGATATTCTCTCTGCCAGGAAATCGTCCGCGTAGACACTGTGAACGATCGCGGCCGGTGGTAACGGCGTGGAAATACAGTGAAGAAAACGAGCGAGTGTTCGTTCGAGAATCGTGCGCTTTGACAACGATCGGGCCAACAGCGAGAAGAAGGCAGGAAGAACGAACGAACGAACGAACGGACGGACGGACGGTCGGTCGGTCGGTCGGTTGGTTGGTCGGTCGGTCGGTCGGTCGGAAAGAAAGAGAGAGTATACGCGTCGAGTATCGTACGCGATCGCTCCCGATACACGGTAAATTCGCGGCGCTCCTCGACGAGCGAAATCGTATACTTGTACGGGGGAATCGAAGATACCGTCCCGCTTCGACGAGTGGAAGCCGAAAACTTAGGACCGCTCTTCGATACGTACCGTGACAAAGATAAAACTCGGTCGAAGGAGTAGGAGAGAACGGCACGCGAAAGACAGATGGGACGAGAGTGCGCGTGAGAAGGAAACGAACAGTGCCGAGGGAAGAAAAGAGAGAGACGATGCGTGTACGAGAGGAGTGAAGGTACGACAGCGGCAGAGGCAGAGGCAGAGGCAGCGGCAGAGGCAGAGGCAGAGGCAAAGGCAGAGGCAAAGGCAGAGGCAGAGGCAGAGAAAGAGAGAGACGGAAGGAGAGAGAGCGAGAGGGTTATAACGGGGGAAAGGAGACGGACGGATAGTCGGTGTGCGTGCACGTACGTGCACAAAGTGACGTACGTGCAGGTGTGCGCGTGGTGCAGGCCGCCGGTGCAAAAAGTGCAGTGCCCAGTGGACTTTTCCATCCGGTGGCCAGGAGGTGCGTGCGCTGCTTCGGCGAATAGGCACGTATACACCGGTGTTCCGGTGCGAACCGATCGGAGAACGAACAGGAAGGACGGGAGCTCGGTACTCAGTCTTCCCGTGTCCCGTGAACGCTTTAGCGACGAGAAAAAAGTGTCGTACAGCAGGTACCGAGTATCGAGTGTACAGCGGGTCGTTTTGGCGCGGTGTCAAAATTGAGAAACGTCGATCGGAGTCGATCGAAAGACGTAAAACGACGGACGCGTATCGGGTCGAGAAACGCTAGAGAGAACCTTTCTCTCGGCAGGACGTACAGGGGTTACCAGGGAGAAAAAGAGAAGGTTATGTGCGTGGCGAGAGAAGCAACGAGATAGTAGTCGTCGGGTACGGATCTGCTTTACCGACGGATCGTCGTTGACTCGCTGCTGGTAAAGTGTCTCCACCAAGTGATCCATCGAGGAAGGAGAAACGCGAACTAAACCGAGGAGACGCACCAGTCGCGGACTTCTAGTGGTCGTGATAAGGGTGAGTGCGGATGTGCTCCGTTTCGTAATCGATAATCTGTGCGCGGATCGTTCGAACCGACATCGAAAGTGCGGTACGTGCAATTACGAAGGATACGCGAAAACGTTTCCGATCGGTTTTATCGGGCGTTCGACGATCGTCTGTGAGAATTTTGTTCGTCGAACGACATCGGCTGCGATTTCGCGACTACCGCGAGAGAGATCGGACGGACACGTTTTTACCGCGAACCGTGGCAACGACGAGGAAATCGCGTCTCCCTGGATCGTCGCGATTACGTACGAATCGACTCGTCTCGAATCAACGAGCCGTCGATAGACACAGCCGGTGGACGAGACACGGTCGTCCGGTCGCGATTCAACGACCACGGTAAAGGTTAGGAAGACCCGGAGCACCGAACGAACGTCTTTCGCGCGTTTCACGCGTAATCGAAGCCAGGTTTCGTCGGAACTGTTTCCACGAGTATCAACCGGCGGGACGCACGCATCGGAGGAGAGGAACGCGTCGTTAACGAACGAACACGTTTGCCACGGTTCGCCGAGCGATCGGGGAGAATCGAATCGAGGAGAGCGCGCGCGCGCGCGCGCACGTCGCCCGATCCGAAGAGACTACCGATCGTCCAATCTCGAACGCGTGCACGACCAGAAAACCTCGTTCGAGCGCAACGGTGAACCGATTCGATCCGATCGACGAAGGGAACCGCTTTGAGGCCACCTGGAATCGCTCCGTCGACGGGCCACGAGGATCTCGCTCAGGGTCTATACGGCTACACGCGGGACTACGTTGAAAATCGTTCGGTGTCGTTGCTTGACGAAACCGGTTTCGTTCGGCTCGGCGAATCTCGGCGTTTATACAAAGGTCGTGTATGCCCGCGCTAGAGAGAGAAAGAGAGAGAGGGGGAGGGAGAGTGTGCGGTAGGAGCGAGATTTATGGAAAACGAATTTACACGAGGTCACACCCACGGGAGCGACTCTATCTCCGTCTCTCTCCCTCTTTTTCCACTTCTTTATCTCTATCTGTGCGTGTCCGTGCTATCCGTCTGTTTCCACTTCGATCGACTTAACGCGCAACGGAATCGGTGGATCGCCTCGACGAAGAGGTTAACGTTAAAATTCGACCGGCTCCTCTCGCTCTTCCTCGCCTCTCCCCCCTCTCTCGCTCTATTTCTCTCTCTTTTCTCTCTCTCTCTGTGTCTCTCTGTCTTTCTTTCTCTCTCTCTCTCTCCCAACGCTAACGTCGGACGGAGTCTTTTCTTCTGCGAAGATATCGACGATAAATTAGTCGATCGTCGAATCCGAATCGAAACGTTTCTGTTCGGTTGATAGGGCGGAGGACGTTGCGGCGATTGTTCGGGTCCGATTTTCGATAACTAAGAGAACGCGCAAGATTTGGAATTCCTGGCGCGAGAGGTCGGAGAAGGGATCAACGAACCAGCTTCTGGACGAAATTTCCAAGAGCCGCCCGCCGGAAAGAAAGTTGTCCGCGGTTAGGTGGCGTACGGGGAGGCTCGTGTTGGCGTTCGACGACATGCGAGCGACCTTGCAACGCGACTCGACGACCGAACGACGGTTGAGGTTTTTAGCGCACGAGTGTCTCGCCGCGCACGAAATCGCACCGTAACCGAGACAATCGTCCCGAGGCGACGCGATCCCGGAAAAGAGGTACGGGGAGAGGACGATGACGGGCGATTCGCGCGGCCCGAGGGAGGCTCAGGACTCGCCGGAAAAAGGAAACACCGCGACCTCGGTGGAAGCCGACTCGAATAAAACCTAGTCGTCGCTGGAAGAGCATTGATGACCGTGAGCACTGGCCCGAGCGATGAAGCGGGCGACGAGCGCATCCGCCGCAGCTGCGACCGCTGCCTCGCAGGTGCAGCAGCCTGCGGTCAGCTTACACGGCAGGATACACGATCTCTTTAGCCCGATAACGGCGGTGGGTGGCTGCCTGGACAGGGAGGAACACGAGAAGCTCGCCGGACAGACGAAATCCAGGACAGATACGACGAAAGTATCCTCGGCCAAGGGGAGTTCGAGCGATGACACTAAGGCCAAGTCCACGGCCATGTCGCGGCTGTTAGCGGTCGACGCGGACAATTACATGCTTCGTAAAGGCGCCGGGACGGCGAACGCGAACGCGACCGCCACCGCCTCCGTCTCCGCCTCCGCCTCCGCATTCGCCTCCGCCTCCGCCACCGCCTCCGCCTCAGCCACAGCCTCAGCCACTGCCTCCGGCTCCGCCTCCGCCTCCGCCTCCGCCTCCGCCTCCGCAACTGCCTCAGTCTCCGTATCCGTATCCGTTTCCGCCAACGGTGCAAACCTCCCCTCGACGACGTCCTCTTCGTCCGCGATCACCACCGCGGCCGCCGCTACCCTTATCGCGAGCAATCTTCAGCTGCATCGCGATCCCAGGCAACCACCGCCGTCGATGCGCGCCTTCCTGACCAACGTCGTCGCCAGCAATGCTGCCTACAACGATTTTCAAATTACCCCTACGACGAGCCTCGCCGGCTCACCGATGATCGGATACCCGAACGAGAATCAGTCAAGGGGAAGTTTCGCCCTATCCTCGTCCAAACGTTACCCCGTTAACGGTACATCCGCCACCGCCACCACCAACACCACCACTTCCTTGTCCGCGTCGATTTCCACCGGTTTGATGAACGGTAACGCGATCGCCAGGCATCACGCGATTGGCACCAAGCCACCGTTGAACCTAACATCGACCGGGCCCAACAACCCCGCGACATCCTCCAACGAGGATTCTTCCCAGATCGCGAAAAAGAGCGCCGAAGAGGCGGCTCGGGAATACGAGGATCTTTGGAGAGGGTTCGTGTCGTGCGCGAGACCGGTCTCCTACCACCGTTACATGTGTTGGTGCGAGGATGGCGGGCAACACCAATCCAACACCGTAGACGCGTCGTCGGCGTCGAGTTTCGCGGTCTCCGCGACGTCCACGTCCTCCTCCTCGTCCTCGACGTCGTCCTCAACGTCGTCGTCGTCGTCGTCGTCGTCGTCGTCGTCGTCGTCGTCGTCGTCGTCCTTGTCGCGGTGCGGTGGTCGCGGCAGAGTGCCGGAAGGCGGGGTCGATTCGAAATCAATCGGTCACGAGGACTCGGGTGGCAGTAACGGACAGCGCGCCCTTCTCAAGGGCAAAGAAGGCGGCACCGAGCCACCCGCTAAGCTCGACAAAACACACGCTAAGCTCGGCCGTAATCCGTGCTGCTGTTGCATGTGCGGTTCTCTATGTCCCGCAGAGTGCCATGCGTGCTTCCACGTGGTCTGCTCGGAGTACAGCGGGCAGCACCTCTGCCAATGGAGTAGCAAGGGTCACGCGCTACCGGGCCAGCTTCTCGACAAGGACAAGGTCAGTACGATCGCTCGTTTACCATACTTTCCCGTTCTTTTCGAATCGCGAACGGAGAACGACCCTGTCGAACCACCGGCCAATTCAACGCGAGACTACCCTACGAATCGGGGAATCGGTAACCATATGGCGCGGTGATAACGATCCTCGACCCACGGGGTTCACACGAACGCTTCCTTCCGTTACCGAACCGAGTCGTTTGGAAATTTTTCACCGAGACGCGTCAAGGCTCGTTTCGAGGTTCGTGACGTCAACGGTGTGCCTGTTCCCGACACGGGCAAGGTTACCTCCTCGATGACTTAATCGTTTTGTACGCCTCCTCGAGCGGTATCGAAACATCGTAAATCAATCGCGATCGAGGCGAGGAGAGGTCTCCCTTTCTTTTTTTCTTTTTTCTTTCTCTTCTGTTTCCCGTTTCGGTTCACCTTCCGCGATCTTGGGAACGTTCTCGTTAAAACGAAGAAGAAAGTTCCCCAAGTTCGCGGCGTTTGCCCGACCAACGAGTAACTGTTTACACGGAAAATTGTTTACCGTGTTCTTGTTAGTCGGCCGTGGAGGTGAACAGACTGGTTCGACGACTGAATTTATCACCGTCTTTGCCGATTTACATAAATAGCGGACATATACTCCCTTGCGGTTCCAACCGACGGAGATCCGAACGCGTTCTCCGTCGCCCTTTACTCGCCCGTCTATTCCGAGCATGACTTTGTACACAAACACTAGCCGGGTTTCGTTATCAGAGCGAAACCTGCTCGAGATCCGATAGCGTAGCGACCCAAATCGTAACGCCTTCTGCATAAAATTTTCCGAAAAAAATGTATCGCCAGACCGGATAATCTCTCTCTCTCTCTCTCTTTTTTTCTCAAGGGGGGAATCTACTCGCCGTAACCGCGCGTGCGCGTGCGCGTTCGCCTTCGCCTTCGCGCCTCGTCGGTGTCCGTATCTCCCACCGGAAAATTCAACGACGAGCACTTATCAACGACTTTTCGCGCGAACTCTTCGAACGTCTGGAACGATTACGCTTCTAATCTTTCACCAATTTTTGGAGCGAGAAATCCGTTCCGGTGTTCCCCGTTCGATACGAGCTCGTACCGTCGCGACGACCACGCGCGACCGTTTACTTCATTTCTTTTCTTCTTTTTTTCGTCTTTCTTTCGTCTTTCTTTCGTACTTGGACGCACAAAGAAAATACAACGAACGCCGCGTGCGCGCGCGCGCGCGAAGAAACGCTCAAAGTCGTGGGCGCGTTACGAGACGCGACAAGCTGTGCTAACGATAACAAATGTACAATAATAATAGTAATAGCGTCTTCGATGCGCACGCGTATGAAAACGTACAATTGAAACGACGATATCTGTAATCGCGCGAGAGGTAAGGGGTGGCCAAAGAGCGATTCCGAAGCTCGGTCGCGGTGACGGAGAAAGGAAGAAGAAAAATTTTGGAAATTTTCACGACCGCTCCCGCCACCGTTTCTTCGTCCGCGATGAACGTTTCTCGCGAAAGATCCTGCGAGATCCTCGGGCCCTAATTCGATTCCGGTTCCGTTTCGCGGTACCGCGATCGAAAGATAATTTCTCGTTGGAGCGTCTCGTTCGCGGCTCGGAACGATCCGCGTGAATATTCGCGGGAGAAGACGCGACTCGAGTTCTCGAGGCTCGAGTAGACGATAGGCGGGCGCCGTTATCTCGGTCTGGTGTTGTCACGATCGTAGGCTTAAGGTTACGAGAGAAGGTTACGTTTTCTTTCCCCCCTTGGTTTTTACGCTTTCGCTTTATCGAGCGATATACCGCTCGATTATTACTCGCACATGTACGCGCGTCGGTGCGTCTCGTCCTCTTTCCACGGAGTCCGGCGCTATCTAATCGGTGTTTCTGGTCGCGTGGTGGTCAACGTCGAGCAACGCGCTTCTTCGACGCCAGCATCCACCGAATCGTCCAACAGGTTCGGACATCGATGGATCGCGATGCTTCGGGAATTACCTCGTCGAATTTCCATCTCTCGCGGATCCGCTTCAACCGCGACGAACATCCCCGATCGTCGAATCCAATCGTCGACCAGCTACCGAACGCGAAACGAGATACCGTTTTTACGCAGCTCGAGAATTGTTTCGAGCCGAGACGTTTTTGCGATTCTTCTCGATTCACCGGAACGCTCTATTTTCCGCGTTCGACGATCGTTGAGCAATTCCGTTCACGAATCGCGAGTCGCAGCTCCGTCTGAATTGGTGACGTTTGTTCCGACAGTCCGTGAGCGAGTGGACGTCCCTAAACGTCGTCGAATGGATGGCTGCCCTGAACCTGTACCGGTATGTGGACGTCTTCAAATCGAAGGACATCAAGGGCAGCGATCTACCCCACCTGGATCGGGACAAGCTGATGGTAAGTTGGTTTCTCGGGACGTTGTTTCGCGCGCGTTTCGGCGCTCGAAATTCCGTCCTCGATCGAGAACAAGATCGTAAACGCGTTACGGGCTATCGGGGAGAGAGTCGAGGAAGAGGAAGACGAAGGCGAAAAAAAAAAAAGAAAAGAAAAGAGCGCGGGACTCGCGGGGCAACGAAAGCGCGTTTCGTTGTTCTCGGTTCGCGCGCATCGAGAGTGGAATCGGCCGGCGCCCACGGTGGCAGATCGAAAATTCTTTGGCTAGTACTCAAAGGCGACGACCTCGACCGAAGAGTATCTGGACGAAGTTTTCCTTGGCCCGTTGACCCTGTAATTGCCCCGTAGCGTTCGCCGTAGCACCGCGCTCGCTCGCCTCTTTATCTTCCTCTCTTCCCCTACGGTCGTCTCCTCCGTCTACGCGCGTATTGCTTTTTTTCTTCCTAACGAACGTTTTCGTCGGTTATCGCGATACTTTCGTCCTTCGCGGCGAGGGTCCTTCCGTTATCCTGGACTCGGGGGAACCGTGCGTCCTCGTCGTCGGCCAGAGTTTGCGAACGTTAAATATTTTCTCGCCGAGAGAAAGATAGATATCCGCGAACCGGTGGCGTCGTCTCTCCTCCCGAAAGGGTCGAAACCCAGAGAATCGCGAGGCGTCACCGAGCACCGTGCACCAACGAGAAGAACAAAAATATCCGTCCGGCCCGCCAAGGCTTCTTCGGGCGTAAATCGCGTATTACCGTGCTAATCGACTCGTAAATCGTTCCGAAGCGTCCTTTCGACGCGCGAAATCGTCCGATTCTCGCTCGCCTCGTCCTTCGCGCGGATTCTCGGCCGAGGCTCGATCGCACGGCCCCCGATCCGTCCGCGTTCCTACACGGGCGAACTCGGGCCAATTTAAAATCGATTCGCTCGCTCGCTCGCTCGCTCGCGTTCGTTCACGGCTTTCTTTTCGTCGGTCCGGCTGCTATTTCCGTAATCGATAATTCCTAATTACCGGGAGATCGTCGTCGAAGACGTTTCGTACGGGTCGCGTAGCCGCGAGACACGCCTCGAGGTTATTGAAAATAAATTAAGGGCGTGTACTATCTTTGTCGCGTGGACGACGCGACGACGCGACGACGCGGCGACGCGACGACGCGAGGCGTCTTCCTTTCCGGACGACGGAGCGTAACAATTTAACGATCGGCCCGCGGGCGTCGTGCCGGCGTATCTCTCCCCCGGGGCACCCGAAAAAAGCTTCGGGACTCGCGCGTAATTAACGCTTAACGCGCGCGGGGTGTCAGCTTGATGGATCGCGCGTACCAGTCGTTATCTCGGTCGCTGATTCCGGCAAAAATTCCACCGCGGACGATCGGCCGTCTCCTCTCGCTCGTCCTCGGAAATTGCATTCCGTTTCGCTTTCGACGACACTCTTTTTTAAACGAAACGACGACGATACCACTCCGTACCTCGTTCGATTTTACGCGCGTCGAAACGACGGACCTAGGATGAGCTTTCCCGCGTAAATCCTCCGAGCGGTTCCACGCGATTCCACTTTGGATATAGTTTCCACCGAGGACCATTTCCGCAAAGTATCGCGAGGCGTTTCCGTCGCGCGTTTTTCGCATCGTTTCGTTCCGAGGAGGTCTTGTTCCGCGCACCCTGTGCAACACGCGGCGCGTGTTACACCGATGCTTTGCTTTTGCCGCGCGTAACTCTAATAATAGCGTTTGCCCCAGTGCGCGGTGTAGCGCCGTAGCGTCGTAGCGTCGTAGCGCCGGGGAAACAACACGTTACTCGGTGGATTTTAAAATAGCGCCGGCGACGAATACCGTAATTCGGAAAAAATGCGCGCGCCAGCGAAGACGCGCCGTACCGGAAACGGACCACGGGGGCCGCCGTGGATTCTTCCCGGTTTCGCGTATTCCTCGCGTTTCTTTCGATTCTCGAATTCGTCCGCGTTCCCGGTAGGATTACTCTCTACGAGCCAGCCGGCTCTCTCGAAGCGGCCGGAGAGTCCCATTTGGTCGACTTTTGCTCCCGCGGTTCATTGTTTGCCGGGCTATGTACACAGGTGTTTACCCGACACGAGTCACATGTACCTGCCACCTGTTGACTCGAGAATCAACTGCGCCGGGAAAACGAGATGTCAGTCGCGGGAGACGCAACGTCGCGTATAAATTACGATCTCCGGCTTCGTCGTTCACCGTTTTACGAGCTCGCTGCGCCGCGTCTTCGCCGCCGCCGCCCGCCCGCCCGCCCGCGCGCGTTGCGTCACAGTGACGTTGCGCTCCCCTGAAACGAATTTTACGCGCGTAAATATAATTTCGAGGGGAGGTCCGCGAAACGCGACCGCGACCACGATCTCTTCGTCGAGAGACACGTTGAATGGTACCGAGGGCGGTGGTGGAAACGAAGCGGTCCCTCGTCGCGACTTTTACGCGACGACTACGTTTCGCGCCTTACGAGTGCACGTGTTCTTCTTTTTTTTTTCCCCCTCGCCCCGTTCACCGTTAATTTTCGAGCAAACATCGAGGAACGCGAGAGCGTTGTCCGCCTCGCGCGCTACCATGTCTCGTCTACCCTGTTCGCAGAACATGGGTATCAAGGATGAGTTCCATCAGAGAAACATTCTGGCCTGCATCGAGGAGCTCTGTCAGCCTTCGACGACGCTCGCGTTGCCGGAGACGAAAACCGGCGCGGTCGCGGCCGCGGCCGCGGCCACCGACTGCTCCTCCTCCTCTTCTTCCTCCTCTTCCTCCGTATCCTCTTCCTCCTCCTCCTCCACGACCGGCGTCGTCGGCGTCGCGACCACCGGCAACTCGCACACCCTTATGCCGCAGAGCTTCAGCGTGCTGGAGAAGTGCGACAAGTGCCATAAATATCTCAGAGGTCTGCTGCATCAAGGCTTTCTTTGCATAGGTACGTATGCAACGCGGGGGTGGCCGGTTTCGCGATTTCTTTTCGAGCCTCGGGACCTTTACGCGATACGAACGCGGGACGCGTCGGTTGCGCGATACGCTCGAGGAACGAGCGTCTCGGACGCGTTCCCCGATGGGACTCGCGCGAACACGGACGTCCCGTCGCGGTGGATTTTCGCGTATTTCGCGCGCAGTTGTCCGTTTCCGCTATCGAGGATCGTCTCTCTCCGTCGCGGACAAAGGTGGCAAGATTTCAATTCCCGTTGGCCACGAGTCGAGCGTCTATTGCGTCGCAGCTCGCGCACGTGGAAACGCGGCTAGAAGCTAGAAAAACTGGCGGTCGCGTTCGAGACCGCCGGGGGCTCTCGTCGAGTCCACCCGCGTTATTTATAATCGCGTTTGCGCGCTCGCGTACGCTAAGCGGCGAAGTAATCGTTTCGGTCGGTTATCGGAATCGATTCCGCGAGGATCTCGAGTCGAAGAACCGCTCGAGGCTCGCCGCGCGTCGTTACCGCGTTTCGAACGCTCGAGGAAACCTGCGCGGCTTTAAAATTTTATCGAAATGGGCGGGAACGTTTCCGCGAGCGTCGAACCGTACTCGTTGCGCGCACTTTATCGTCCACTAATTTTCCATTCCTTTGCGTTAGATTGCGGTCTGGTGGCGCACAGAACGTGTTTAGCGACGGGTTTACCCTCGAACTGCCTGCCAGTCGACTCGGAAAATCGTGTCCATAGATTTACTCCAGGTAAGTCGCGCGCTCGCGCCGCCGGCACCTCGACGCTCTCGCCTCGCTCGGCGTGTCTACGGTTTCGTAATGCGTGACATTGATACGGTCGTCGTCGTACACACCCATTTACTTCTTCGTTACGTTAATGGACGGAACACGGAAACAATTTAAAAATTCAGACGTCTTTTAGTCGACTGTCCCGGATTGCATCAGAAACGTGTTCCCTCCGACGCTCGGAGAACCGCTTCGCGATCGCGGTCGGTTACCAAGTTTCCAGCAAGGACACCTTCGTATACGTACGCGTGGCGCGTTACTTGTCGCTCCGATCTATCCGAATAACCGGCCGTTCGCGCGTGTATTTCGATCGTTCCCCGCGCGAGAGAAGAAAAAGAAACGGTATCGGTCGCGTTCGATTCGCGTTCGAGCACGCGGTGCTCTTTCTCGTCGTCGACGCGAACGCGAACTCGACTAGACGATTTTCCGAGAAATGAAACGAGCGGGACGACGACCAATGGTCGATAAAAGCTCGACTTAGCGCGTCCCGGCGCTCGGTGGCATCGCTCGGTCACCGACGAGTTTCGTTGACTCGACGCTCGTCGCGGATCGCGTAGACGGCGCCAATGGTCAGGGACGTCGGCGTCCCGCCGCGTTCGTCGTTTGCGAAAACTTTCGGCCCGCGTACGAGACAGAGTGACAGAGAGAGAGAGAGAGAGAGAGAGAGAGAGAGAGGGAGGATCGAATCGGTCGGATCGCCCGCGTTTTACGGTGCGTCGCGAATCGCGGGCTCTCGTCACCCTCCCCTCCCGGTTCTCCGTGTCGACGATATAAAAACATTTCCATGCGCTCCGCTCGTAAAATTGGAACGTCCTCGTTTCGAATTCTACGGCGTGTCGGCTCCTCCGAGCGGCTCGGCGATGTCGCCGATTCGTCGGGAGACACCTCGCTCGGGTCCGCCGGCCGGTCGACCGGCCCAACCAACGAACCAACGAACATCCGTGACGAATATCGAGTTTCCGTGGTGACCTCCATCGAACGACGCCGCTGCTGTTCAATTCATGCGTATAATACGGTATTGCCGGGTCCCGCGCGTTTTAATTCGGACTTTTTGTGCCGTCCCTCTCGCCTCGAGCCAACAGAAGATACGGTGTCACGAAGAAACAAGACGTCGCTGTCGCGGCCGTAAAAATAAATTTCTTTCTCCTTCCCCCGGCCGTGCCACGGTCTCTCTTCTCCTCCTCCTCCTCCTCCTCCTCCTCCTCCTCCTCCTCCTCCTCGTGCTCGGTCGTCTCCGCCTCCGCCCGCTTCGGCTTCTTTCTCGCCTCCTCCTACACCCGGCCCGTTCTCGCGATCTCCTTCTGGCCCTGTATCTCCGTTCCTCGGTCTCCTTCTTACAATGCACGCGTACGCGCCTTTGATTGTACAAGTGGCGTATACGCGGTATTCGCGACAAGTCGGTTCCGAGTCGCGCGCCGCGGCACGCTCGAAAATACGATCGCGAGAACGAGTCTCTCGCTAGGGTTTCGCTCATCGAGGAGACCGGACCGAACCGAACGAAACTTTCGGGGGGCCTCTTCCCTCGAAGCACTCCCCCCGCGCGTCTCACCACCTAGCGCAGGGCCCCGCGTTGCGTAATCGCGGGGGAACCGTTGTGCCCTTCGCTCCGAGGATTATTTTCGTCCGAACCGCGCCGAGAACCGAGAGAAGGGCAATCCTCGCGTTTCCTCGTCGTTTTACGATCGCTCTCCCTCTCTCTCTCTCTCTCTCTCTCTCTCTCTCTCTCTCTCTCTCTCTCTCTCTTTCTCTCCGTATTTTTTTCCCGTTCGTAAAAACCGACGAATCTCCCGTCGATGCCGCGCGCGTCTCCGCCCCCGATTCGTCGGTCCACTCCATCGACGAAACGTTGATTTACGCAGCCAATTAATTTCGTCTCGCGATTATTTCTCCCGTCGTGCGGGTCAATGGACACGCACCGACGACGTCGACGTCGACGTCGACGAGGACAACGCGCATCCGTTGCGTTTCACGTGCACCTGTTTTTGCTTCGTCGACATTGTCGGCCCCGCGACGCCTCCTCGTATTCGCAGCTGTTCGGCCGTGGCGACCGTTCGCTCGCTAGCTCGCTCGCTCGCTCGGATTCTTCCTCGACGCGGCGCGCACGAACAAATGAAAGTTTTATCAACGAGCGCCCGTTGAAAAATTCTCACGCGCGTGCCATGGTTACCGGAGAAGAAGCGACGGATACTTCGGCCATTGGAGGTCGCGGCGATAAATAGAACGGTGAAAGGTAGAGCTCGCTATGGCTGCTTTTTTCCCATTTTTCCATCGAACTCTCGTCGGGAAACGATCTCGACGGAATGGAAAACTATGGTCGGTAAAATTTTTTCAACGCCCCCCGGTTGCCGTGCACGAACGCTCGGCAGAGGACGGCCCCGGATCGCTGAAAAGTAACCTCCTTTGTTCGCTCGTTACTCCGTAAGCGGCTTCGTTCCCCTCGAATCTCATTCGTTCGTCCTTTGCAGTATTCGGTCTCGGGCTGTGCTCGCAATTCGACGCTACGACGCGCGCCGCCCCGATTTTGGTGGAACGGTGCACCCGCGCCCTGGAGGAGAAGGCGTTCGCCGACAGCACCCTGGATCTGTACAAAGTCTACCACAGTAGCCCTCCGAACGAGCAAACCCTGGAATTGCGACAAAAGTTGAACGAAGGTAAACCAACCTCCATCCGTCTCTACGTCGTTTTTTTTTTTTCTTTTATTTCTCGATCGAATTCTCCTTTGTTCACCTTCGTTTTTTTTTCTCTCTTTGGATTTCAGACGTGTGCCAGGCCGATTTAAGTTTGTACACTCCCCAGTGCATCGCGAGCGTCCTGAAGAAGTTTCTACGGGAATTGCCCGACCCCGTGATTCCTGTACAGTTCTACGATAGGTTCATAGAAGCTTCGAGTAAGTGCGACGAGCATCGAACGAGCAAATAGACGCGACACCACCGGTATTATCGATCTCGAATCGCTCCGTGTTGGAACAAAATGGAGAAGCCTGTTCGTCTCGCTTCGTCGCAATTGTGCAACGTCCGTTCGGATGTACGTTGAATTTTCATGACCGATCGCCACTTATTTATTCCTTCTCGATTCGGTGGTAACATTCGTACATCGGGTTTCGCGCGACGAGCACGCGTTCTCCATTCGTAAAGAGTCGCATCGCGGAACGAGACGCACGAAGATCGTAAAAATTCTCGAGTTGGAGGTGAACCGATCTCGTTCTTTCCGCAGACGTTAGGAACGACGAGCAGTGCGCGGCACGCTTGGTACAGCTGGTCGCCGAACTTCCGGACCATCATCGTCGCACCTTGTTCCACTTGATGGCCCATTTCTGTCGGATCTGTCAATTACAGCATGGAAGGGGTTACACGGAACCTCCCACCATCCTCACACAAGTCTTGTGTCATATATTTCTCAGACCACCTTGGGAACGAATTCTGTAAGCGCGGACGGGCAAACGATCCTCGTACGTCCTACCGAGCGAACGTTGTATCCATTTCGTTCGTTTCCAGGCAAATCGTTCACAACATCGAGGCGCACATACGGATCATGGAGATGCTCTTGCTGCACGGCGATTGGAAAGAGAGACTGCCGCAATTCGCGAGTCCACCGCAGCTACCGCCGCGAAAGGTCTCGAGGCCGCAATTTCCAGTTTTGGATCCGTTCTCCGTTCTGGAGGAAGAGAATTCCATGGACCGATCGACACCGAGCACGGACAACAAGGACCAACAGCAACCGCACAGGTAATCGACCATTAGATTTCGCGGGAACCGAGCCTAGTTTCGATCATTGCACGCCCTTCTTTTCGACAGGCCGCGCACTCTACAGGAGGCCGAATGGTATTGGGGAGACATCACCAGGGACGAGGTGAACGAAAGGATGATCGATTCCCCGGACGGCACTTTCTTGGTTCGCGACGCGTCCTCCAAGGGTGGCGAGTACACGCTTACGTTGCGCAAAGGCGGGACCAACAAGCTTATCAAGATTTGTCAACGAAACGGCAAATACGGCTTCTCGGAGCCGTACATTTTTCATTCGGTGATCGAGTTGGTGGATCATTATAGGAATTGTTCACTGTCGCAGTACAATTCGACGTTGGATATCAAACTGTTGTACCCCGTGTCCCGGTTTCAGCAGGTAATTGTTCCGATCGTAACGGTAACTCGATCGCGAAACACTTTCGTTGGATTCGTTCTCTAACCGATTCTCTCTTCGCCGCCAGGACGATGAAATCGCGAGTACGACCGACATGACGAACGTCGCCCAAAAATACGTCGAGCTCGACAAAGAGATCAATCACGCGTTAACCGAGTACAAAAATTTTTCGGAACTGTACAACAGGACGGCCTTCGAGGTGCAACTGAAACGGCAGGCGTTGGAAGCTTTTTCGGAAGCCATCAAAATGTTCGACGAGCAAATGAAGTTGCAAGAAAAGTTCCAAAAGGAAGCTCAACCGCACGAAATCTCCACGTGAGTGTCCTCCCATACTTTCTTTTCACTCGAATCATTTTTAACGGATGTGTTTCGAACGATACGTGCAATTATCGCGATTATCGCGTTCGCAGTTTAACCGATAACGCCGACTTGTTGAAACAAAGACTGCAGTCTTTGGAAGATAGCAGAGATCAATTGTATCGTAGCTTGAAGGAACAGATTGCGTACAACCGAACGCTCGAGAGAGAAATGCACAAGTTGAAACCGAATTTGCTCCAGCTCGTGCATCAAAGGGACAAGCATTTGATGTATGTTTATCGAAAATTTCGTTTCTTATTCGAGATACTTGTACCTCGTACCGCGGTTTCGAGCGTCCCGTTGTTATCGTTGTTGTTGTTGTCTCCGCAGATGGTTGAAGAAGAACGGGATGAAACAGTGCACGATAAACCAGCTGATATCGAGCCATTCGCTCTCGAATCTCGTATTGGGCGATTTGGTTTACGTGGATCTTCAAGACGTCGACCTTGAAATCCATTTCGACGAGAAGACGTGGCTGTCCCTCGATTATTCTCGTTCGGATGCCGACCGTCTGCTCACCGATAGGCCGGACGGTACCTTTCTCGTTAGGACATCGAGGACCGGACAGTACGCGCTGTCGATCATGTACGCGATACACCCTATGGTCTTTCTTTTCTACGGTTTACCTTTCGTCGCCGTTGGCACGCGCTTTGAAACGATTTATTTTTATCGCAGGTGCAACGGTACGGTGAATCATTGCATAATATACGGTACCGAGCGCGGTTTCGGATTCGCCGAACCGTTCAACATTCACAAGAGTCTGAAACACTTGGTGCTACATTACGCTCAGAATTCCCTCGAAGAACACAACGAGAGCCTGAACACGACTCTGGCTTACCCGGTTTTCGCTTCACCCGCAGCGTTGGCACAGTTACAGGCTCGTCAGATACAATTGCAGATGCGGATACGCAGGCAAAATCAACCGCAGTTGGCGCATCCGGTTGAGAACCAGCACTTTAAGCCGCACACGTAATGTTCGCGCGTCGGTCGACGAATCTGGTCAAGCTGTTACACGCGTGCGTACGCGCACGCGCGCAAAAGTCTTCTTGGTCGACGCCAAGCGTTCGATTTACATCGAAAAACTATACGACGACGATGACGAGGACTACGACAACGACGACGACGACGACGACGACGACGACGACGACGACGACGACGACGACGACAACGACAACGACCACGACTACGACCACGACGACCACCACCACCACCACCACCATCACCACCAGCACCACCATCGCCACCACCACGACGAATGTTTTCCAGAAAACTCGTAACGCTACTCTCGGCATCGATCGCCGCGACAATGATATTTTCACGGAAGAAAGCAACGCGCGACGATCGATCGTTCCGCTTTTACAAGAGAGAGAGAAACGACGCTTCCTTTAACCGAGTACACTGGTATCGATAAAAGGAGACATTGGTAGCGGTAGCGGTAGCGGTAGCAATTCTCGGATTCTATAGTAATAGGATAATTCTGTGCGCACGTTAACGCGGCGCGGTGACAATTTGCTTCGATCGACAGGACCAACTACACGCATCGCGTAGGTTTACCAATTAGTCTCTCAGGGTCTGCAGGCCTTTTGACGGGTCTTGTCGACGATCGAACGCGAAACGACTTCTACGCGTACGCGATCGTGAGGCAAGAGCAAACGGAGGAGACGGTTTCTTTTTTTCATTTCTTCCTTTTTTCTTTCTTTTTATAATTTTTTAATTTTTTAGCGAGGTGCTGTCACTTTATTCTCCAGGGGAGAATCGTTCGGACGTCGGACAATATTCCGGTAGATTTCCGAGTTGCACTTTTAACATTCGATCGAATACGTCAGAATAACGGGCAGGCGGTCCGGTTTCACGGGCAATCATCGGGCGGAAGAAAAAGACGAGCGGAACAAAACGTAAATTTGATTTCGCGCAAACTACTCGCAACTTCCATTGGTAATCAGGGTAGGGTTGTGTTTCGACGAAAAAATTTAGCACAGACGGTAACGGTCGAGACGCGTCGGTCCGACATTTCCGTTCCTTCGTGGATCGAAAGAAAAGACAAAGATGGGGAACTAGAAGGAACCCATTTCGTAACGGATCGCCGTACTTCTGACTTGTTCGACGTGTTTTTCGCGAATATTTCCCAGACCTCCGTCTTGTGTACGCGCGGGCACCGTTTACGTCGCGAACGCGATCGACGGAGTCTTCGAACAGTGATATTAGAATATAATTAGATACGTTGCAAGTCGAGCCTCTCGGTTACGCACGGCAGGTTTTTCTAGCGATTTACAATGGTTCTCCGCGTTATAACGTCTTACACCGACGAGAAACACACGAGGGATGAAAGGGGAGGCTCGACGTTGATTTTTCAACCCTGGCTACGTTCGATCGCACGACCTGAACGCGCCCCGCGTGTTTCGAGGTTCGCCACAACGAAATTACACCACGGAGGTGCGCGGTGGAGCTTTTTTATACGTTAGATTTCAAAGTACTGTGCCAGAGGTGTGCGCGCAGTTGGGCTGCGCGCAAGCGCGCAAGCGCGCGCTCGGGGATCGTGTCTCGAGAAGCGAACGTATTTGTCTGTGATTTCGAATTGCCGACGCTGGAGATACATCGTGTTTATTGTTTTCCAATCGTTTTTATACGATGTTCGCGTTACTCTTAACTACTATTTTTTTTTTTTTTTTTTTTTTTCTTTTTTTCATTAGCGTTTGCAAACCCGTACGGTGACCGGGGACAACGTCGCAGACCTCGCGACACCGTGCGCGTAAACGCCGTTCGTGATTTTATTATTCGTACGTTCTCACGTTCAAATCGATCGCAGTACTTTCTTTTTTTTTTTTTAATACGCCGCGTCAGAATCTTAACGCGCGCGTCCCGCTCTTCCGTTCTTCGAATCGTGTTTTTCGACTCGGATTTCGGCGGGCGACACTGTGACACGCGCGCGCGTCATTTTATCGATTTCGTATGTACAGGGTGTCCAAAAATACGTGGCATCCGTGGACGGACGCATCGAACCGTTCGAGGTACGCTTCGGTGAGCCGTACTCGCGGAAAAAAAAAATCAATCGACCGTTCAAAGACGCTCGTTTGTCGCTTCTGCGCGCAAACTCGCGCTAAATGTACGTTCTCTGCGAACGAAACGAGAACGAGCAAACACGACGAATCGTTCCCAGCACGGAAAAAACCCGAGCGATCTTCGACGATCGGTTGATTTTCATCCGACCACGGTCTCGAGAACGTTCTCGCAAAATTCTCACAATTTTTTATCCGGGGATCGAAAACGTGGAACAGAAGTACAAGATTTTCCTACGAGACTTTCTAAAATTTGCAAACGAAATTTCCACGTTTCCGATCGCGTTCGTTTCGACGTGGACCCGCCACGTACTTTCGGAACGCTCCGTGTACTCTCTGCTCGCAGCGCGCGTTTCGTTCGATAACGTGTTTCGTATACAGTTGTCTGCTCTCGTCGACCTCGGAGAAGATCGATCTTTCGCGTCTCGTGGATCGAAGCTCACGCTTGTACTCGAATGATCTCAAAGGTGTGCCCGGTGGATCGTTGTTCGGCGCACGCAACGAAAAGAATTTCCCGGAGAACGGTGCTCGAATAGTTCGATTTGTTCGAAGCCGCGATTTGGAGGGGCAGGTGGGTGATCGGTGCTCGAGAAATTTTACGTATTACATTGCGGTCCGTAATCGTAAAAGTGTATCGAGGCCGATCCGCCGCGCGAACGAAATTCACGAGAAGATTGTTGTTCGACGATCGAAGACGGAAAACGATGGAGATTCTTTTGGTTGCCGACGTTGTTCGCGGTTCACGCTACCACCGTAGTCAGAAAAACGAACCCCAGTCGATTGAATGGTCGCGCGTGAGACGAGATCTCGGGCTCGAAAGGATCTGTAACCGCGAGAGAGAGTCAGAGAGAGAAAGAGAGAGAGAGATAGCGAGTTCTCTTTATTATTATTATTATTATTATTACTACTTTATCATTATTATATCATCATTTTTTTTTTGGTGGAACGAAGAAGAAAAGTAGACGCGTATGCGGGAGGAGAAAGAAAATGATATTCGATGTACGGAGAGAAAGGCTCGTTGCTCATCCTAAAGGCTTCGAATTACGTAGATTTTAGGTAGCGTAGGTTTTTTTATACAAAAGAAATGTTAAGTGCCCTGGCGCCGATTGGCTTCTATATATTTCGCGATCGTTCGATCGCGGACCGGTGAAGTATTCAATCGTTTATCCGTGGTCGCGCGACTGGCTCGTTTCCTCGAAGATTCTCGTTTCGTTTCGAGAGTTCGCGATTCCAGCGTCGCATCGTCGCATTCCAGCGATGCACGAGGATCGAGGAAACGAGCACCGTTCGGATCGTTCATCGAGAGCGTATCGTATTTTCGGATTCAACGCTGGAACGATCTCGAGTTTCGACGCGAACGTTCGCGAGACGAGCGATTCGACGACGAGTCGCGACAGACCGCGGCGACGACGACGACGACGTCGAGTTCGAGCGGAAAACTCGCTGGTAAATCGGACCTTCGCGAACGTACGAACCGAGACGATCCTCGACGAGAACGAAAGACTTTTTTTCCGATAAACATCGGGTCCAGTCGACGAACCCCGTTTCGTTCGACGAGAACGTCCGTGGTTGCCTTTGAACGTTGCACGGTGCGATTCGATTTCGACGACCTCGTCGTCCTCGTCGTCGTCGTCCTCGTCGCAAGTAACACAATACACACGTTCACACGCACACACACGTATACACATATACGGGCAATATACAATTAAAATACGACACAACGCGTTAGTAACGAAATAATACATTCAGTGGTGAGAAATATATGACGAGATGGGAGCGAAGGAAATGAGAAAAGAAAGGAAAACGAAAAAAATATATATATCTATATATTTTTACTTACTTTGAAAGCAAACCTTTAATTGATTATTTATAATATATACGTGCGTATGTTGTATACATATATATTATATATATATATATATCCGAAGATCGTGATATGTACGGTTCGGAGACGCGAATATCGCCGATCGCGTTCCCCGTGACGATGAATTTAAAATCCCGTGAGACACGGGATCGGCGAGATTGGCGCGCTCGCTCGTCAACGAAATTTTTGGGAGATTGCATTCGCTTATAGATCGACCGTAGATCTTTCGTAACGAGCCTACGTCGCGATCGTGCACGCCGGCTCGTTCGATAATAAGCGCGGCCGAACGCGGAGGACGCTTCTATTTTTGAATCCGAACGAAATTCGGTTTTGGCATCGTTCGGTCGGAACGTGATCGCGCGCGAGGCCTGCGCGACATCCACGACGAAACCAGAAACGCGTTTTAAATTTAACGCGACCGTTCGAGTTTCGACGCTGATTTCTTTCGTCGTGTGCGAGCGCGCTCACGTCGCTCGTACAACGACCAACAATAGCAGGTGGTTTTTAGTCGTAAGTGTCCGTCTCGCCGTCGAGAAGACGCGCGGGCCGGTCGTGGAGCAACGCGAGATGCTCCGGTGGCGGAGAGCGCGAGCAAACCGATCTTTGGGGTAAACCATGTCCAACGAACACAATTGTGTGTCGTTCAACAGAGTTGAGTTATCGAACAGAATGGAAACTGAAATCATTTCTACCGCGGTGTGGTAGAAACAGTCTCGAAGCCGATGTTTGCGTCAGGAGACGATACACTCCAGATTTGAACAGTTCATTTTCAATCTCCAAACTCCTCTTTCGTTCTCGAGAGTTACGAAGCACCGTTTCGATCGACATTCGTATCAACAACCTTCCGCTTCGATTATCAATCGTTGAGAACGTCTCGTTTTAACCGTCTAGAATTCTAAAGTCTAAATCGGTCGAACGAAACGAACGAAAGAAAATCTCGAGTCGAAGAGGAAAGAAGACGGGGGATTGCGCATCGACTTGTTAGCAAAATTTGGGGAGCCTCGTCTCCGAACGCGATCGTTCGAAAAATCGTTGGAACGACGTTGGATTTGATTCACTTCGATCGCGAGGAAATTCGATCGTGACGATCGTGTCACGATCCGCGTCGATTTTACACGCTGTTTCGACGACGATCGACCACGCTTCGCGAGAACTCTCGCGGGAGTAATTTTTTTCTTGCGTTTTCGAAGCAAGGCGGGCTCGCGGATAATCCGCGGGCGAGATTTTTATGGCATAATGAAAGAATCGTGCAACGTTCTTGCTCGATGCAAAACGCGTCGCATCGCGATGTATATATATCCTCGAGCTGGTGTAAAGCTCTTTTGTACAAAAGACGGGAGCGCGAATGAGATTTGGGAATTAAACGTGAAAACTTCTTCTCGGCAGGACCGGTCCAACGGAAGGTATCTTCTTTCGCAAGATGAAATTTAACGAACGGATCTTCGCAAACGCTCCGTTCGCGTCGACGATCGTCGCCGCGTCCGATTATTTTTCTCTAGTTCGCGTAACCGTGCCGGGGACCGAGTCGTCGAGTCGACGAACGGAGTTTTCCTCCTCTCGAGGTAGGGAAAACCGATGGAAAAGAGTCAGAGGTCGAGCGATTCGACGACATTCGGATTTTTCGAACGATTCGATACGGGTGCTCGGCGAACGTTGGCGAGAACGACGAGAATCGATCGACGAACGGTACTTTTCGTATCGTTAGATTTTCAATCCTAGATTCGACGAACGTGAACAATTCTCAGAGGGTGAATGAGAGGGAGAGAGAGGGACGCGCTACGAGAGAAGATGACGTGTAAAAGTTGCCTTAGCTTTTGTACGAGTTGAAGAGAAATTACACGAGGAGAAAAAGGGGAAAGTGAGAGAAAGAAAGAGAGAGAGAGAGAGAGAGAGAGAGAGGAGAGAGCTTTTGTGTGCTTGTGTGCGTGTAAGGGAGAGCCAGAGAGATGAAAAAGGGAACGAGATTTCTACGGTGCGAGACGTCGATCCGTCGAAGCTGATTTTTTGCAACGACGACGAAAGTGATAAGAGGGGATCGATCTAGCGCACTCGTTGTACGCTCGTCGCGAATCGGGAGGAGTTTTGCGGTGAAAAATTTTTGCACGAGACCTTGATAATCAAATTGTATCGGTAACACTCGGACGTAACTATCGTCACAATTGCGTAATAATAGTAATACATACATAGCGATTCGTATATTCTACGCGCGCGTCGATTCGTCGATGGATTATTCCGTTCGATGCGCACCTATCGTTCCATCGACGAAAATATTCTCGATCTCGATCGGATCGAAACTTTCCGAACGAATCGGACGAACTACGCGATCAGTAGCCGAATATTAACCACTTTTTCTAATATTGGCAGCAATATCTTGGCAATTTTATTAGCTAGGGGGCAAAACTCAGGTTCCAGTTACTATGAAAATATTTATCTAACGCTGTTGTAACAGAGAAGCGAGTAATTTAAGCGTTACGATACATACGTCCTTATTCCGAAACCGATGAAACATGGATTCGATTCCTTTTTTTCGTCAATGGGTAACGATTTTTAAGTAGACGCCAATAAGAAATAGAAATTAGAGGGAGGAGCGGTGGCGCCGTAGACCAATACGCCGTATACATATACCTACGTACAAACGTACCACCTGCAAACCGTACACGTACACACATACACGTACACAGAACACACGCAGTCACTCTAGGCATAACGATCTATTCGTAAAGGAATTTCTCTCGACACCTCTATGTGAGAATGTGGCCGGAACGAGTGTGTTTGTTCGCAAGTACGTTCACTTGGGAGAGAATGGGAGAGCGAGCGAGAAACGGTGCAACAGACACAGAGAAAGAGTTATACACGATATTACGTAATAAGGAAGTCGCGTAACAATACTCTTTGCAATTTACCCCATGTCCGCGTCCAGATCTCTTCGGGTAAGGACGATTCGACGAGTCGCGGAAATGGGCATTATTTCGCGACGAATTCGCAAATTTTATCTCGCGACGTGAAACGAACGCGACGATCTTCTCCCGATTGAAAATCCGGACGGGTCGCTCTCGAAACGAAATCGATCGGACGTCCAAGATCGGTTCGATCTCATCGAATCGTGCGAGATGCGGAGAGAAACTGCCTCGAGTCGCTCGATCGATTTCGTTTTCGCGCGTTCGATTACGAATAATTACCCGACGCTCGGCGATACGAGACTTTTTTGGGGTTCGCGTCGCTCCCAGCCGAAGCCATCGGCTCGAAAGGCTTCTCGAAACGGAATTCGCCGAAGGAAATATTGCTCAGCCACGATTCCGAGTCATCGAAGCGAGAACAGATCGCAGGGGACACCCTTGCCGCCTGGGGGTTATTTCGAGCGTCTATCGTCGAGGTCGCGAGTACGCGAGACGATCTCGTCCTCGATCGATCGATCGATCGGGACGCAAGCGTCTCAAAAATCGTGTTCGACGACCGAGAGATTCGCGTACGTCCATTTGGATCCTTGCCAGCCTTTGCTTTTTCTATCCGGATAGTGTGCAATTGATCGCGAGTGGACATCGGGACGAGGCGGGCCGTGTGCGAGCGATAAGCATGCGCGTGTGCGGTTTGCTGCGAGCCGATACGATCGTAGATCGTTGATCAACCGTTCAGTGGATGGATCTTGGGGGAGGGGGAAACGGAAGAAGAGATCGAGAAAATCTCGACGACGTTGCGGGAACGGGGGACACGAGGTACGGGGGTTGGGGGGTGTTTACGAAATGCCGGAAGTAATCGATACACAATTTTACGTTATTGAACGAATGTATGCTGTCCCACTGTGATAAAACTTTTCTTTTTGCATGTAAAATATACTATTATTGTCATAAGTACGAAACAAAGAGGAAGAGGAAGAAGAAGGGGAAGAAGAAGAAGATGAAGACGAAGACGAAGAGAGAAAAAAGAAATCGTATATATATATATATATATGGTGCATATATACAGATGTATGCCCCAACGGCATGCGCTATCTTAGCACGATTTGTGTATGTACCACTCTATATATCTATATATGTGCAGGTAAAAATCGCACACACACGCGAGCACGTACACGAGCATACCGTACACCGCGATCAGGAGAATACAAATTTTTTAATCATCATCGGTCCCGTTCGTCTTAACGCGCTCGCGAAATTTGTCCCCCCACCCCCCGTCCGAAGAAACGGCGTTTCTTTTTTCTTTTTTTTTTTTCCGAAACTCGCGAAACTTTTTAATCGCGGTGCAACACTCGACGCTTCTGCGTTCGATGCCCGACAAAGAGTTACTTTTAGTGGTGCGCGTTGCGAAGCGCGAACTCTGACTCGCGCCGCTAGACTTTTTACAAAGGAGACTACTCTTCTCGTCGTTTGGAACGACTCGGAATCTCTTGGTTCTCGAGGTCGTGTTATTAAATTTAGTATTCGCGAACCGCGAGTTCTCGCGCCGCTGTCCAAAAATCCTGATCGGAGAGCTCAACGAGCGTGCATCCGGGAACGAAGAAGCGAGATTTCGGAGACATTTTTAGAATCGGGCTCGACGCTTCGCAACGCGACGCGCGAAAACCGATCAAGAGCGTAGCGTTTAAGATACGCAACTCGTTCGAGCGTTTTCCTCAACGAACGACGATCATCGCGTTTTCAAAGTGCGTATGTAGGTATGTATGTATGTATGCAGCGTGCATGTGTGTGTATGTGTGTGGTATGTGCGCGGGTGTGCGATTTCGACAGCGCGAGAGTAATCGAGGGAGCGAACATTTGATATTCGAAGAAATTTTACACGCGCGTAGATTTACTTTACATTAGAGTGCGAAAACTTGTGTTTTTTTTTTATATATATATTTTTTTTTTTTTTTTTTTTTATTTCTTTTTTAAATCGGGACACGTGGAATTTCGATGAATTTTTGGGCGTCTCTCAGGTGCATGAAAATCGGCGGTGACAATGAATGTTTACTCGCTTTTTCGCGCAACGGTCATCCTCATATTGTACCGTTTATTTGGTAGTTCTACCATGTAAAACCATTTATATTTGCATATGATTAATATGTTTTACTTATAACACTTTAGCGTTCGACGTTATTTCGCATCTTGGTCCGTCCATTCCATCCTTCCCGAAAAAGTCACACGGAACAGCCGAGGAGCTGGACTCGGTACGATAAGACGAGGTACTCGCTGAAGTGTAATCGAATTCAAACGATGAAATAAATTTATATATTTTTTCATTCGCGCGTAATTCGGTACACAGTCGTACAGATTTTCGCACGAGGCGGGCACCGTCACTGCGTTCGATCCGTGAGCGGGAAATGGAAAAAATTAGTTGCTCCGGACAGCTATCTTTTTCGTCGGTGCGGGTCACGAAGGACTCCGTTACCGATCGCGAGTCACCGCGCTCCGATGGTCGATAGTCGCGGTGGCGTATTTGCGTCAGCATCGAGGTGAGTACGAGCGGGAATATAGTCGAGAGTATCGGTGTCGGTCGAATTTCGGTCTCACGGTGCATACACGGTCGTTACCTACACTGTTCCAGATAACAGGATCGCAGCGGAGTGGAATTAACGCTCGATGTTGGAAACGGTAGCGGGGTTGCGAGGAGCTCGAAATCGCCGGGAGCTGGATAGTCGTTGTCAGCCGCGAAATTACGGATCGGAAAGAAAACCGTGAGAATCGCTTGTTTCCGATTGGTCGGTAACATTGTTGCGATACTGGAGAATCGGTGGCGCGTGCATCGCCGCGCGCGACCAAGCAACCTTTCCAATTGGCATCGCGCATCGGGTAGCGAGCTCGCGCGCCGCATTGCACGGCTGCAGTCGAGTCATTATGCAGGTACTGCCTGTCACTTCTACTCGCCGTAACCGCAGACCGACGTTGACTATCGTCGAGTTACCCGCTCGTTCGGTTCTCGACGGTTTCGTCCTCCGACACGGCGGTCAACCACCGAATACGTTCCGTCTCGTTCGAACCCGATTTCTAACGCGCTTCGAGATACGCTCGTTGCCCGTAACCGATTTCACGAGTTTTCATTTTTCCCCGTAAGAGACTTCCGGTCCGATGGATCTTCGACCGTGCAAACGCTTCGAATCTCGCGCTCGACGATCGCGTCCAATTCCTAGAAACGTGCGGACTTCCTTACGGTGGACACGGATGGACATCTTTACGGTTTGCGTTTTCGGTGGTAGAAACGATCAGGAATAGTTTCACGAACGAATTTACACGGAGAATCGAATTCGTTTCGGGTTGCATCGAAAGATAGAACGGTCCCGATCGCGACGAAGAAACTCGATCGAATTTGCAATAATTTTCCGCGTCGAACGTTCACCGATTCTTTCGACGAATTGGCGTCGATCTAGGTGATTGCCGAGAATCCGGACTACCGAGAGAAACGTACGTTTTCGCGTCTCGTTATCCTCGTCCGCGACTAGGCGGTAATTAACGTCGGAATACGAGCTTTCGTTTATATTCTCGAGGATTTCTTCGACGATCCAGTATTCGCGAACAACCTCGTCCGATTACTCGCGTAACTGCTGACTCGAGTTCTCCGGCAACCGACGTAGCCCGTTCGACCGTCCACCGGAACTTCCACCACCACCGGATATACTCCGGTCCGACCGAGCTCGGGTTCGTTCCATCAAGTCTCACCGTTTCTGGCCGACCAGCAATTTTCTTTCTCCGACTCGTTAGCGTCGCCGTAATGCGCCGCGTAACTTTGACTTTGTTCGTTTCCCGCGTTTTTCTTTTTCTTTTCTTCTTTTTTTTTGCTTTCCTTTCGTTTTCCTTTTCGTTCGTTTCGACATCTCGGGTAGCGATCCCGCGTACTCCGTTCCGAAAGGAATCGTCGGTGGTTGGGCAGCGTCCAATCGTCGTTGGCTCCGACGCGAACAATTACGATCCGCGCGGCTATAAACACCCGTTTAATATCGCGCGTCAATATTAGGCAGTCGCTATTTAACGCGGCCAATCGAATCGCGATTACGCGCCGGCGGACGCGTTTTTCGCCGACGGCGGAATATCGGATTTTCGAAACGTCGCGATGGGAATTAATAATACCGTTTGCCGCGGCATTATGCGACGCATTACGATCGTTCGTCGCCCCGTGAATTTCCCCGGGTCGCGCTTCCTAATTGATAACGTTCGATCCGTGGACGACGATAACGGGCGTGACGCTCCGTCGAGCGGAACGTCCGCGCCGCGCGGAAACTTTTCCGTTTCGTCTGTTCGGCGATCGGCTACTTGCTCGATTCGTCGCTCGCTCGAGTACGGAGGATCTCGTAACGCGTCGCGGTTGTCGAAACCACCTCGTCGAGAAGCAGCGGCGATAGACCGACGAATAATTGACGACGGACTCGAGCCAGGGGCGGTCGCGAAACGATGAAAATTTCACGGTCCTCCGTCGATCGATCGCGGTCCTCCGTCGAGTTCGAGTTTCGACCGGAGGGACCTCGCTCGTTTCGAGACCGCCGCGCGTCTTTCTCGCCCCGAGATACGGAAAAACGCGAGATCGGTCGCATCGGGTAGATGGCGTTCGAGCGAGCGAACGAACATCGAGACGCTCGATAAAGACGATTCTCTTACGTGAAGCGACGTTTCTCAGCGGCCGAACGAAACACCGACGACCGAAGGTAAACGGAGAGATCTTGGCTCGTCGTCGGAGTTAGCGGACGACGGTAAGCCACGATTGCAGCAGGAATTGGAAAGAACGTTCCTTCGATTCGTTGGTTCGTCGACGACCGTTAGAACGACGGTCGTGGTTCTCGATTCGCTAGGAGTTACCCTCCGACACCCTCCGAGCGATCAATTCGTTTCCGATCGGTTCGCGGATTCGCGCGATCGCGACCCGCGCCGACGAAGCTTCGCGGGTATCGGTGCGACGAACCCTCGGGAAAGGGTCGAGGGTCGTGGCGGGTGTTTCCGCGTAACCGACCTCGACGAACCGAGCGAAAGGAGGCCAGGAACGACGCGCGCGACGAACGAGGGTCGGCCAGGAGGGTGTTCGACCGCTCGGGTTCTCTCGGATCCGTTCGAGCGTCGCCGGGGTTTCGCGAACCGCCGTGGCGGGTCGACTGCGTGCTCGACCGAGAGACAGAGCCAGGCAACGGAACCACGAACACCGACACCGACACCGGGCCGGGGTCGAGCTCGCGGATCCCACGGAACACGTGGTAGCAAGGTGCAACGACCCGGCCCTCCGCCGCGAGTACGCGCGCGGAACGCCGCTACGCTCGTCGAGGGTCGATTCGTGTGTAAAACGAAATCGGAAAGAAGTCCCGCGCTGGCGAGGACTCCCGTAGGGTAAAAATTCGGTCGCGATCTCGCGAGCTCACGGGTGCGCTCTCGTCGAGGTATCGCGTTAACGCGCACGCAAGCTCGCGCAGAAGGTGTCGCGCGCGAGGTTCCACGGGATCGAGGGTAGGGGCTGGAGCAGCGAGCGGGTCGGCGAGTGGTGGGGGTGGTCGAGTCGGTGAGCTAGGAGAAGGACGGAGGGGGGTAGCGCGCGCGGCCGTAGCTCGTACGCGATGCGGTGTCGTCGTCATTGGGCGTCGCGACACCGTGGCGACGCGGTCTCGGCTCGGCTCGGTAGTAGACTCGGTAGGCGAGCACGCGCGCGCCAAGTGAGCGTCTCGGGGACGCTACACGAGGAGACCAGCACCGAGTGCCCGCGACCGTTATTCGCCGACTCGATCCCACGCGTGGATCGCTACGGGTTCGCGATACCGTCCTCCCTCTCCGCCGAACCCGAAACCGAACCCGAACCCGAACCCGAACCCGAATCACCAACCGGTCACCCTTCGCGCGAGTGAGATCCCTCGGGGATTCGTTCCCGAGCGGAGAGGAATACGAGTTGGCCCGCGGAGAGGATGCTCGGCGGCTCGGGATTCGGTTGAGATCGGCCCTCGATCTCCTCGTTCGCGATGTTCGCGATCGCGATCGCGGGAGAAGCGTGAACGGACGCGGAGTTTCGGGTAGTGCGCGCGCGCTCCTCGACGACGAGGACGACTACGGCAACGATCACGGCGGCGGCTGCGACGACGACGACGACGACGACGACGACGACGACGACGACGACGACGACGACGACGACGACGACGACGACGACGGTGGACTCTCGCGCGAAAGGTACGACGGAGGAGGACCGTATCGTCGGCGGTGGACGTCGAGCTCTATCACGACGAGCGAAGGTGGAGAAAGTGGCGACGGCGACGGCGACGGCGGCGGTGGCGGTGGCGCGCGATGAGACGGACGAGGAGAGGATGTCGCGCGGACGCCACGGATTTGGTCGTCGTGGTCGTCGTCCGGGTGTCGGCCGATCGGCCCTCCGAGAGCCCCGGGATCCTAGCAGGCTGAACAGGATCGGACTCATGGTGCGCGATGATCCGATGGAACGAGTGATGCCACGTGTACTCGGTAGGCTGCTAGCGCGCTCGACGCTGCTGACGAGCGTCGCCGCGGCGCTCGTGGTGCTCTCGTGCTGCTCAAGGTGCGCTCGCGCCAGCGAATTTCCCGAGAGGGAGTGCTGCGACCTGATATTCCCGATTCCAGAGCCGACCGGCAAATTTACATCCGCGCCGACGCCTACAGGCAGAAGCGGTGAGTTCGATTCACCGATATTTATCCACGGACGATCTTACGCCACTCGCGAGCTGGCTCACCGATTACGGTGTCCGTCGCCCCTCGAGGAGCTTCGAAATTTCCGCGAAGATCGCGATCGACGCTCGTTCGTAACTTTTCGAGCGGGCGCGAGACCGACGTAAACAATTGCGACGGTGGAATTACGATGCATCTGTAAACTTTCGAAGACGCTCGTTTCGACGGACATCGATGATTGGACGGAGAGCGATAATCGTGCGTAGCTAGATACGCGGAGCGGCGAGCGCGTTTCGCCAGCCACTGGCCGGCCACCCGTTACAATTTCCACGGAGGGACGGGCGGATTATTAATTCAATTAGGATCGGTTATTAATTCAACAAGGACGGTTTATCGGCGCTGGTTAATTCGGGCGGGTAAACGAGTTTTCCCGGTGTCCAGGGCGCGAGTCGCCCTCGAATCTTCTTCCGCGTTTCGATCTCTCTCCCGATCGAGGCTCGTTCGGGCCTCGAAAGGTTCGGACGGTGTCGTTTCTGGCGAATGTTATCGGGAACGATGCTCGAGCTAGGCAAAGGGAGGGTGGACGTCGTCGACCGCGGTCGTTTCGACTTTGAGCGGAATCGAGTTCGATCGAGGTCGGCCGCGATCGAAGGTTATCCACCGCGTCTATAGCTCGGGAGTAAGTTTCAGGGGTGGAAGTCGTTTATACCTCGACGGAATTCCTCGGTGGCGAAATATCGGCTACGTGTTCGCGGAGCGTTAATAACGAAAGACGATCGGCCTCGTCGACGTTTTATATCCCTCCGGCCTCTCCTTCGCGCGCCCCGTCCCGCGCGAAGGTCGAGGGCGGACCGACCGACCGACTCGGTTACTTTCTTTCGTACCTGGTCTCGTTCTCTCGGCGAAATTCGGTAAACGGAATTAACCTTCGAACGCGGCCACGGTCTCGAAACCGCGACGCGTTTACTCTTCGATCCGTGAACGCGGGGAGGTCTCGGCGAGGGTAAAACGGTAAAGAGCGCCCGTGGAAAACGGCGAACCGTGAAAAGCCGAGGCACGAAGCCGTGGCGAAACGGAAGGCGACAGCGCGTCGCCCAAGGAATCCTTCTTCGGAAAAAGACGCGGGTGCGGGCGCGGCGCGGGTACGGATGCGGGCTCGCGGCCTCTCCGAAAGCGGAGAAAGATTTTCCAAGAGCTCGCGCTCCCTTCGAGCCGCGCAGGCCGTCCTTCTTCTCCGCGGTGGCCGGCTTAAATGTCGCGAGTCGGACGAAAAAGAGAGAAGGGAAAAACGGTGGAAAAATGCGGAAAAGACACGCGGAAGGGAGAACCCGGAGGACGGCTCGGAGAAAAAGGAGGCGCGCACGCCGCGGAGAAAAAGAAAAGAGGGGAGACCGAGAGAAGTGGCCCATTGACGTTAAATCGCACGGTGGAGGCGCTTTTAAACGTCCTCGGTGTTTTCGCGCGACCTACTTTTTGCCAGCCGCACCGTAACGAGCTTGCTTTCGAATAAATTCGAAGTATCTTCGAGCCGACGCGACCCGCTACGTTTACCCCTTTCGCGGGAACTGCCATGTTTTTTGGCATACGCGCCCGACGTTCCAACCCTCGCCTCGCCCCGCCCCGCCCCGCCCGTTCCATCGCGGAACGATCGACCGTGAACGCGGCCCGATTCGTTCGCGGACGATTTTTCTTCGACCCTGTTCGCCTCCCCTCGATCCGGAAGTGGTCGTTCCCTCGCGAGGCGCGTACGCACGGTTTCCTCGCCGTGGGCGTTGCGCCTCTCGAGACGAGGAGTCCGGTGACTCCGGCACGGTACACGGAGGGTCAACGAGGCGCGCTCGCCTTCTTTTCAACGCGAGGGATTCAAATCTCGCGGAGGTTCTCGCGAACGGGGTCTCGCGTCCTCAGAAATTACGAGACGGGTAAGAAACCAACGAGTCGAACGATACCCGCGTCTCGAAGCATCGCGTTCCTTTATCGTTCGATTCTCCTCGGAAATGATCCAACCAGCTTCGATTCGAGGTATTCCATTTCCGAGCGACCGCGCTCGTATCCCGGGATCTTGGCTCGCCGATCGAAGAGACGCCCGCGCGAGTTTCGTGCCGGTTGAACCGTTGTCCGTCGAATCGCTCGAATCCGAGCTCGATGGATATTTACGGTGCACCGTGATCGATCGATCCGCGCCCGGAAGATCGAACGCATCGGAGAACGCTATTTACGTTCTCGCGAGCCGTATCGGTCCTGCCGTTGCCGTTTATAACGCCGATTCCGGTAAGGATTTAGTTCCGGGCAGCGTAGTTCGCGGGAGCATCGAGGCGGTAAATTTCACGAACCGTTCGATTTGCGGGAGAGTCCATGAATCCGTAAAACGGACGTACACGGTTTTTGCGCCGCGCGGTAAAGATTCTCGGCGATCTCGCGTCTCGGAAGGGAGCTATTCTTTCGAAACTGCGACCTTGCGAATCCTCCGAATCGTCCTCGACGATTAGACGCCAAGATCGCGGCCGTTAAAATGGAAAAACAAAGAATACGGTATCGAGCGACGGAAAGTAAAATTAAGCGCACGGTACGGTTACGCGGCGTTATTAACCTAGCCTTGAAAACGATATAATAAGAGCGCGATAAAGGAGCAAAGAACGAGAGAAAGAGAACAGCGGAGAACGAGAGTAAACGCGTACGGTTTTGTTCTCGGCCGGTGGGACGCAACCGTGTCGGCGAACCAACCGGAAAGGGACGTATCGAGAATCGTACGTGGATCTCGTTCGTTCCTTTCCATCGATCGAGACGACGAGATTTCAAAGAGGATTCCGGTAACGCGGTATTCGATCGAGTTACGGTTCGATTTACCCGGCCGTGGTTTTTCGTAATTAATTATCGAAGGAAATTTCGTTATCGAAAATAAATTCCAGGCTCGGGTTCGTTTTTACGGCACCGGCGAGCGCGCTCGTTCCGCTTTAAAGGTCCCGCGTTCGTCGAGGTTCGAACCTCGGGAAAGAGGCAACCGAGCGCGTTCTCTCCGTCGAGTCGAGCTCGGCGATTCTTTGAGTTTTTCGAGCGTTCCCTTTTGCCACGAGCGACGTACAAACGTTCGTTAAATAATCGCTCGGACGGTTCGCGTATCGCTCGTCGCGTCGATCGCGATCGTCCAAGGTTTATCGTCTCCTCTGACCCACAGGTCGATTCGTCGTCGTCGTCGTTCTCGTTCCCGTTCCCGGCTTTCTTATTTCGTTTCACTCGACCTGGTTTCTCTCCCGCCCACCGATTCGCCCGTCTTGGCTGCGCCAACCTTTCGAAGGACTCGTTATTACTACTTGTATCGCGGCAAAGGGAACACCTCGAATTACGCGGATCCTCGTCAAAGAAATGACTAATTAATTGGTCGGCAACCTCGGGCCTCCTTGACCCGATACGCGGTTCCCTTTGAACTCGACCTACCGACGCGACCTCGATCGTCGAAACGGTTCGCGGCTGCTCGATCTCGACGACGTTTTCTCTCCGTAAGTACAACGACCACGATCACAACGAGGACGAGGACGCTATAGTATTCGTCCCGTACCGAAAATACGCTTCGCACCGTTTCTCGCGGTAATCCGTGTCCATTTGTCGGTTCCGGTCCCGGACGGTCGCATCGAAGATCGATGGCACCGAGCGTGGAAATTTCGCGGAACGTTGCTGGGGTTCCTTCGACCGAGCGAGAGAAATCGGGACGGTCCAATTATCCTCGGTACGATTCGATTAAACGACCGTGGGATCTTGAGAGACCACGGGACTGGTTTCGAGGCGGCGCTTTGTACGTACTGTACGTCCTACGTACGGTTCTCGAGCGAAAAACGGAGACGGACGCGCTTAATCCTCCAAAGTATTTCCCGTCGGGGCACGAAATTAATTCCGCGATCGTTAATCACGCGAGGACGACGTTTCGCGCGCACCGAGGAATCGACTTTCAACCGGCGCCGACGTTACTCGCGTGAACCAGCGACGAACGGCGCATTCCACGCGAGCAGTTTCTTCGACGTCACGCGCGAATACACGCGCCCACTTTTTCGCACCTCGAGCGTTCGCGCGAGCTTCCGTCGCGTTGGACGAAGAGCACCAAAGGTTCTGGGTTTTTTTATGTACTCGAGTAGACGCGACGAACGTTCGAGAGTGTCGGTTTTTGTTAACGACGCGTACGGTTAAAGAGAACGAGCGCGTACGGTGTCCTCGGACGCGTATCGGAGCGCTACGGTGAAACTTGGGCGCAATTGGCGAGATTTTTCCTTTGGCCGTGCACGGGTCGGCGGTAATTTTTTAACGAAATTCGCGTCACCGGCGCGCGTGATCAGCGGGAATGGAAATTAACCGAATCGCGTCCGAGGCTCGTCGGTCGCGTTCGAAAAACCGCGGCCACGGTCGGCCACTCCGCGCGACGCTCTCGTTTCCGCGCGCATAAATTTTCCCGCTAGGTACGGAGCGGAGGATCGTTCGTATTTCGAAACTCTCGCACGGTCCGCGCGTTATTCTCGTTCCCGCGTAAATCGATTCGTTTCAGGGACGAAGCGACGGAGTCGTCGGACGCGAGAGCGCCGGAGAAAAGGGTAAATAACGTTCCGAGGAAACCAATATCGAGAGACGGAAGTTTCCCGCTCGCGCGACAGTTCTACGACGGAACCGCGGTAGATACAAAGGACGGTCCAACGGTTCCGTAACTCCCATCGATCATCCGGGGAATATTACGTTCGAAAAATTTCATCCGGCTCCAAGAACAATATTATTTATCCCCGTGTATCCGAGGACGCGTTGCGTCCGTTCCGGATACGAATATTCGTGCCTCGATATCGATTCCCCGCGTTCTCTCCGCGACCCGGGTGTTTCTTTTTTCCCCGTCGATCGAGAGGACAGCTGGATCCTCCCGAAACGTTTCCTCCTGGACGGTTTTCGAGTCGTTTGTGCGTCTTCGATCGCGAGGGTGTTCCTCGATTAGCGAAAGTCGGGATCGAGTTCGAAACGAGATCGATGCGTCCGCTTTAAAAGGCTCGCGCGTTACCCCGAATTCGATACGCGTTCCGGCTCGAACGAGCGCAAAATTGAAATGGTCGTTTCCGTTGCGCTCTCCCGTTTGTTCGTCGCTAAAAAAAAATCGACCGGGCTCCCCTGTTCGGCGCGGAAGCGGTAACAGGTTCGTCCGCGTTTCCGTCGCGTCGATAATTGTTCGCCAGAGTATATTTTCGTTCGAGCCGGGACTGCTTCGACCCGGGAACGATATCGAAACGTCGGGATCGCGAAGCGCAGAAGCGAGTTCGACGAGCACGGTGCGCGGACCACCGATCGGACGCGGTAAAATTAGTTTCGAAAGGAAACCGGATCGGTGTTGCACGGTCTTCGGAACCGTCGTTTCCCGAGAGGCCCTCGAAATTCGAGGATCGCTCGTTCGGTGTTTCGCTGGCCGTAAACCGGCCGGAAATAACGGAGCGGAGCGGAGCGGCCGGTCTCGCGTTAAGGGATAAGAAATACGAGGGTGGCGGCGACGATGTTACCTGGAAGTCGACTTTCCCCGGTACCACCGCGCAAACGAGAGACCCGGACCGAGTTTTTTTTTTTTACGGGCACGACGCTCGTGAAACACGCACCGTGAAACGTCGCGTAACGCCGCGTCAACGAGCGATCGTTCGCGAGGCTGACTCGCTGGCACCCTTCTCGTCGAGGACCGAAACGATCGTAGCTCCTACGGCTGGACGATTTTCGCGCCGAATCGCGATAAAACGACTCCTCGCGAACTCGTTTCTCGACCCTACGCGCGGACCGTCCGACGGAGGAAATTTTCTCGACCGGTTCTCTCGTTTATCGAGGGGTCCTCCTCGTGGTTCGTTCGCGACGAAGAAACGAGGGTTCGGTACGGCGCGGTCGTTCCAGGAGTTTCGATCGAAACGGAGAGGAGAAATTAGCGGCGGGCGTTCCGCTGCTTTGTTTTCGGTAGCGGGGCCGGAAGGGAATCTTTCCGGCACATCGGGGCGAAGTAATCTACCGCCGTGGACGGTAATCCTTTGATCGGCGAACGGATATATAGGTTATCGGGTTTCTGGGTTAGCAGAGATTAATAGCGGAGAAATAATACGAAACAGCGTACCGCTAAAAGGGAGCAATTATCGCGTTCGCGGCCCGCTCGGTTTCGATTCCGTCGGCTTTAAGCGCGCGGGTGGGCGCGGGTTACCGACGATTTTTAAATAAATTCACGGCAAACAGGGCACGCGTATCCCTCGGCCTTTGACGCGATTTATCGAGCGTGGTCGTTCGTTCGCTCGCTCCGGGGTCTCTGGCTCGCCGGCCGTACGCCCGCCTTCTGTGAAATGCAATCAGCATCGCAATTATCGACACCGGTACGCCGGCTCGACACACGCCCGCGTATATTTAATTAACCGATCGTCGGTCTCGGCTGTCGTCGAAATACTACCAGCGAAACGATCCGCGCCGAACGAGCTCCACACTTTTCCCGATTCCTCGTGACGAAATCGAGATCGTCTCGGCTTTGCGTTCCTTGGAACGCCATCGTGTTCCAGGAAAATTTGCGAACGGTACGTCCGGAACGAACGCCACCCTCGGCCTTGGCGGTCTTCGACGCGAACGAGCGCGTTCGCAGGCCTTATCGCGGCAAGGGCCGACCACCCGCCGAACCCTTCGGCTCGACTCGCTCGAAAGATCTAATCGCGCGAGGTTGGCCGGCTGCTCGTTCTCGTGCCGTTCGCTCCTATATTCCTGCAACCCGAAACCGCACCCCCGATCCCCGTTCCCGTGTACCCTCGATGCTACCCCGTCACCGATTCCGACGAGATCGAGTTCGATCTTGGACGAGACGGTCCACGAATCGAGGAAACACCGACTTATTGTTAGTGAACTCTTCTCCGGCTCGTTCGAGCACGTTTGTACCATTTCGCGTTGCTCGTTCCTCGACGAACGTTTCCAACGTTTCTCGAGATCCGCACGTTGGATTTTTCCACGCGGTTCCGAGTAGAATCGTCGAAGGCCCCTTTCCTCGAGGTTTCGTCTCGCGCGGGATCGCGTGCAACTCGCAAAGGGACGCCTAATCGGCGGGTCGTTTCGCGATCGACCGACTCGCGACGTCGCGGGGAACGACCACCGAGGACCCAGAGTTTACGCGCGGTTTTTCGCGTTTCACCAAGGGCGCGCGATCGAGGCGCGAGGGCTCGTAGGGAGCCGTTTCTCGATCGATTTTTACGACGGTAGACCGACCGTGGAGAATCGCGAACGCATGGTCGTCCAGCGAATCGAAAATCGGGGAAACGACCGGTACTCTCTTTTCCGTGGAGGGTGCACACCGTCGTATCGGTTTTCTCGACGAAGAATCGCTTTTTCAGCGTCGACCGGCCGTTTTCGATTCGTACCCTTTTCCGTCCAACCGAATATTTTTCCGCGTTCGCTCGAAATTTACAACGGCCGGTTATTAATATTTCCAGCCAGCCCCTCGGCCCGGGGTGGCCACTGGTTCGTGATTTTTTTTTTTTTTTCGCCCAGCGGAGAAAATTCCGCGCGAATTTACGCATTTATTTTATATCTCTTTTTCGGTATTTTTGTTACACGCGCCACGGAACCGGTCGGGTATTTCCCGTTAACCGTAAAACGCTGTAAAAAAAAAGAAGAAAAAAAAACGGTCGAAGCGGACCGCAATTATTCGGCGGTTCCTGGTTTTTAGTTATTCCGTTTTAATTAATTCTTGTTAGCGCGGCGGTGACGGCGATGGCGACAACGACGACGACGACGACGTCGACGACGACGGGGGCATTGTCTCGACGATCGTTGGACGCAAAAACGGAGAGGCGCGGTACGGGCGATAATTGTTTCGTCGCGCGTTACCGCGCACCGACATTTTTTTTTCCTTCCTCGATTTCCCGAGTTTGCGTTTTCGATCGCGCGCACCGACCGGACCGGACCGGATCGATTTCAATCGACGGCACCGATTATCGACCGATCGGTCGAATCTTTGCCCCGCTCGTAAATTCGCCGATTCCGAGCGTACGTCTCAGGTGCGCCGCGAAACAGCGAATAATCGCCGATAGGATTACCGTATTCCCAAAATGCTCGCGGCGCTCGGGACCGCGTTCAGTTTCCTCCGATCGTGGCGCAGCGTCGAGCTTTCGAACGAAAATTTACGGCCCTCTCGTTTTCCGCGAATTTGCGGGAAAAGTGGAATCTCGAAACGGTCGTTCTCTCGGTCGGGAAATTTTCCTACGACGATTTCGCTCGGAGAATCGAGCTTCCGACGGTCAACCGAATCGTTCTCTGCGCGCGTTGAAGTTCCCGGCGTAGCTAAAAGGAAACGGAGAAACCGCGGCGAGTATTTTCGGGCGGGAATACGCGACGGACGTTGAGGCGGATTACGCGAAGCGCGGGGAATCCGCTCGCGTTCGATCGGCCGAGCAACGAGAGTAACAACGTCTTAGCGTCGTTCTCGGGTCAATTCGGCGGCCTTACGGCCTTGGTTGCACCGACCGACTCGTAAATAGCGGCTCGTCGACGGATTACCGGCACGAAACGGACAGAATGGGAATAAAATTAAGCTCTCCGGGCACCGTGTCCCCGTTTCCCCGTTTCCCCGTTTCCCCGTTTCCTCGTTTCCCCGTACCTCGCGACGGGGCAAAAGCCACCCTCCGAATTAGTCCTTCGAGTTTGTTTCGACGAATCCGTGGTATCGCGGGCATGGCGCGTCGCCAGACATTCCCGCACCGACGCAATTAGCCGAAGCTTCGTTTTGACGAGATTACGGGTATACACCGACCGGAGTTAATTTCGCGCTCAACGGCGATACGCTCGACGCCTTCCTCGTTCGCGGTTCGCGGAAGGAGGCCACGTTTTTTTTACCGATCTCGAGGAATTCTCGAAAGACCAAACGGACGAAGAGGAAGCGAGCGGGGAAAATGTGGCAGTTCTTGGACGAATGATACGTCAACGTCGATGGCTCCGCGGAATCGGAGGGAATATTCGCAAACGTCGTTAGAGGCCGCGATCGGTGTTCGGAGATCAAAGAGTGTCGGTACACGGAAGATGCTCATCCGTCAACGCCGGCCGCGGAGCGAAAACCGCCTCCACGGTTATCGATTTTCATCGAGTCGCTCGTTTTCCTTTCCCTCTAACGCCCCGTCCCCGGTGTTTCGCGCGATTCGTTTCCCCGGGCGCGGGCGGCGCGGCGAAATTATAAACGAAACGACGGAATCTCGTGACCTCGGGTTCGCGCGGGGCATCGATCGAGCCGACCCCTTCGACGGCCTGCCTCTGCCTCTCTCTCTCTCTCTCTCTCTCTCTCTCTCTCTCTCTCTCTCTCTCTCTCTCTCTCTCCTCTCTCTCTCTCTCCCTCCGCCTCTGCCATTCCCGCTTTCGGTGAATTTCTATTTACCCAGGCATTCCGTGAGCGTCGCCGCTTCGGGAAAATCGAGAGCCTCCCGGAACATCCGGATATTATCGGCTTCCTTGGCGATCCAGGATCGAGCGGGCATCGACCGGTCGATCGACCCCCGGATCGAGCCGAGGGACGGACAACGCGAACCACCGCCACGCGTACCGTTAACGGATCGTTTTCTTTCGCAGCGAGCAACGACTCGCGACGCTACCACCGGCGGGTGTACCGGATAAATGGGTTCGTTCGACCAGTGAACGCAAAGCGATTAGGAATCGTTTCGAAAATTCCTCTTCGGTGTCCGCGTTTACGTTCGAGCGACGAACGGACGAAAACCCGCTCCTCCTCGAAGCGTTCGAGAACGACGGAGAAAGGTCCGGGCGGAGGTTTCGCGGTCCGTTACGTTCAGGGACGATTTCGCGGGTTCGCGTGTCCCGGGGAGTAACGCGGCGGTTCTGGAAATCGGGGTAAACCTCGGGGCTCGCGAGACCACGAATTTGCTCACCTTTGCTCGAGAAAACGTCGAGGCGCGAAGGACGTAGGAAAGGTCGAGCGGCATCGCCTCGCGCCGTTGCTCGTTGGCTCCCTTTGAACTTTCCACGGGCGAAAACTTCTCTCGGAAGATTCTCTCGGGCTCCGTTGAATTTTGCACCGCGACGAGTCACCGGGACTCGCGTTAAATAAGCATACGCGCTCGCTCGCTGCCCCGTTTCCTCCCGCGAGCAACTCTCCCGCCGAGAACGGCTGCTCTTTCGAACGCTCGTCCCCGAATTTTTCGCACGGCTCTTCTCGACGAAGGATGCACCTCGAGTTTCGTCGAGAGTTTCCACGGTGTTTTCCGAATCGAGCTTCTCTCGGGAGAACGATCTGCCAAAGTTCCGCTCGGTGGTGGAATCGAGGCTCGTGACTCGAGCCGGAAGTCGGTGTTCGGGGGCGCGCGAGACTGTTTTCTTTGGCAGGAGCGGAGAGGTTCCGGGTCGCGGTGGGTCGCGGCACGACTCGCGTCGAGGTTGCGTCCTAACCCGCTAATCCGACTGTTGTTCCTGGGACTTTGGAGAGGAGAAGAGAGGAGAGAAGCTTCGACCCAACCCCGAACGAACGATTCCGAGCTAGCCCGGCTCGGCTCGGCTCGACTCGCTCGCCTTTCTCTCTTCCTCTCGAGAGCGCTCGGGTTTCCTCTTCGAGGCTCGATTTAACCAGTCGCCGCCGAACCGATGAAATATGCATCGCGGTTCCGAAGCGTCCGCTTCCGAGCCGCTAATTAGCGGGAAAACCCCCGACAGAGAAGTCCGTTTATCCGAGCCGTTTGCTCCTTTTTCCACCGGCCACCCTTTGACTCTTTCTTCCCTTTAACGGGTTTACCTTTGCTCCCCCGGTTTTCTCTTCGGAGGGGGGGGCTCGAGAGTCGGTGGACCGACGATTTTCGAGCGGCTCGATACTTTTTCGAACTTTTCCCTCGGCTTTTCGGAGTTGGCTCGCGGACCGGGATCTTTGCGCCCCGAACCGTTCGACGGAACGACCGCGCACCGAATTACGCATCGGTCGCGCGGCAACAACTTCCGGCTGCTAATTAGCAGCCAAGACAATGCCGGAAGAACCGACCGTGTCCCCCTTTGTTTCCATTGTCCCTCCCGCGTATTATTCGACCGTCGTAATTGTAGCCGCGATTGCGATCGAAGGGCGCGCAGACGCTGGAGAAAACTTGGAGTCTGTACTTAACGAAACTCCCGCGTACCGAGACAACGCGTCGTTTCGCCGCGAATTTAGACTCGAAGCCGCGCCGAACCGAGCCGAGATCCTCGAGTTAATTAATTTTGCCAACGATTTTCACGACGAGAGGAACGATTCCCGACGGAGCGTTACGCGAACGGGTTACGCGCCGGAATAATATTGTTTTTGCGATCGGTCGAGCACGGAACGCGGTACGCTTCGAGAGCGAGCTCTCACGGACCGAGAGACGTCTCCGGCGATTTTAACGCGCAAACCTCCGAACCGCGAGCGATCTTGGAAAAAAATTACGAATCGCCCGAGAGGCTTCCCCACGAAACGGCCGACTTCCGACGCAAACTTTCCGCGAATAAATTAAAAACTCGCGGCTCCCCAACGGACCGGGGAGGACCGCGCGTATACTAATTTCCGAGCGACCTCGCCGCCTTTGAAATACGTGCGCGGCCTTCCGATCGGGACGATTCCACCCCGAACCTACAGTAATTTGTACAGTAATTCGACCGGGTCGTAATACGCTCGATCGTTTCGGAAGATTATACGAAGGAGCGTCGATACGCGAACGTCGACGAAGCTGGAAACAACGAGCGATCGCTTTGTCTCGGAAGAAACTTCGCGACCGTTCGAAGAGATCCCGTCGTAAAAACGAGAGAACGAAACGAAAGAGAAATTTTTACCTCGTCGATCGCCCGAACAACGTCGCGAACGATAACGCTGTAACGGCGTCGTACCGAGAACAAACGCAACGACGATAACCGCATCGTCTCCGTAACGTACGACACGAACCGATGAAACCAAGTACGACGTACGCGCCGAGCCAAAGCTACGTTTTATTATCGATTACGAAGCTGACTCGGTACGCGACGCGACAAAGGGCCACGAGCTACCTCCTCGAAAGCGATAAGGCCAACGGAGAAATTCGACGAACCGTCGAGAGAAGAACGGAATCCGTGCTACGGAAACGGAAAGGAAATTTCGACGATAGACGCGACCCTGGTGGAAAAACGCGAGGTAAAAGTTCGCAGCGTCGTCGTGCACGAAACGGACGCGTTCGCGACGTAACGCTTTCCCGAGAAAAATGAAACGCCATTGTTATCAAACGTGGTTTCGCGAATTAAGCGGAGGAGAACAAGGTCCCAAAGCAGCCGGTTGTCGCAGTGCCGTGGCGCAAGCCGAGTCGCGCTATGCGGCATAATAATTATCGTCCTTCGTTCGTGGCTAACTTTACGGAGTGGAAGTTCGCGCGGGTAACCCAATTGCGAGAAAGCGACGAAGGAGAGGTAAAAAAAGGAACGAAAAAAGGGGGAGAAAAAAAAATGGAAGTTAATGGCTCGCCCCACGAGGCCCGCCGCCCCTGCAACAATTTCCTGATTTCCTGCCGCGGAACTACGGTGAAACATTTCTCCGCGTTTCTCGCAAATCTCGTTCCTCGAAGATCGTCGCGCGATTACGCGGAAGACGTTTCTTCCGTTTGGTCGCGAAGCGGAAGCTCCTCTCGAGAACGGATACCGGAAGGTGGTTCTCGGACGTTGGACGATATCCATGAACGATTTCCTCGCCGAGAGGAGTATCGAGAACTCGCTGATCGACTCGAATTCCAAGCTCGCGCGCGGATAAAGGGCCGGATTAATAAAAACGGACACAAACGGGCGAAACTTTTTCCCTTGTTCGAGCTTCGTCTCGAAATCCTTTATCGCGGCCCGACCGGACCGGACCGGACCGGACCGCACCGGACCGGAGGAAATCCATTTGAGCGTTCGTTCGGTGCGCGGATATATTTAATTATCTCGGCGATGGCGGGACAGAGGATGGCGAAGATAATTCCGGCGAGGGGCAGGGGCCGCGGGGGCCGCGGGGGCTTCGAGTTCCCCGAAACTTTTGCACTCGAACTGCGTTACGACGCCCGGCGGAAAGTATAACTCTCCTGTCTTATTAAATATAGATCTGGCTGGCAATTGGAAGTTAGTTGGTCGTTCCTCTTCCGGGTAGCCGCGCTCGAGCGAGTCGATATTACGCGTTCTTTCCTTCACCGTGGAAACGGATCGTTCGCGATCGAAAACGGGGATCCAAGATCGCCTCCGGTGATCCGGTTCGTCTTCGAGGATCTATTTACCGGCCCGTAACGACGCGACAAAACTGGTAGACGTAATTCGATACGCCGTAATCGTTAATAATTTACGATCCACAAATTGCTAATTATTATTCCAGCCCATCCGGGGACGCAACAATGCGGGCTAGGAGGGCGGGCGAGAGGGTGCGCGGGCTCGTTAGCCGCCGCGAACAAATTCGAGGAAAAAGGAATTTTATATTAATCAACGGCGGACCATATTCAATACGTATCGCGAGTGGTCCGCTCGAATAAATACCTGAAATACCGGTGGTAATTAAAACGGCATCCGGTGGGAGAGCCGGAAAACCACCTCACAGTTCGATTAATATTCCCAGAATCAAATTACAGGGTCAATTTGCGCTTCGAAACCGAACGGTTTTTTTCTTTCGATCGCGTCCGTCCCTTTGCACGCGCCGCGACCGACCCCTCCACGAACAAACATTACCGGTACCGCCAACGGTACTCCCGGATAGCCTCGTCGATGTTTCTTCCGCTTCTTTCGATCGTCGAGACGACCGAAAGGATTTACCTCGAATTTGCGCGCACGAGCCGGAGACGCGCGTCCAAGTCGATCAGCCTCGCGACCCGAAAACCCGCGGGCAGCTCGACCGAGCCTCGTGCCCGCCTCGAGCGACCAGCGATGAGCGCGTACCCAAATTAATTTACGGGCCAGATGCGCGCAAGGTGCCCCGACTTTTCGAGGGACAAGGACGATAACGTAGCGGCGATTTCCTTCTGGAAACGAAGACGTCTCGAGGAGCTTTTATTGATTTACGAACGGGAGGATCTCGTCTCTTCGAAAAGAATTACTCTCGAGGAACGATCGTTCTCGGTACGTTGGAACGATTAACGCGATCGTGGGTCAGGGGTCTCTCCACCCAAGGAGTTTACAACCCCGGATAGGAGCGGTTCGCGATTAAAGCTGCCCGTCGAGTATCACCGGGATAGAAGAAACGAGGGGAACGCGGTTCTGCGAGTAAGTAGAACGTGGACAGCCCGACCGTAAAACGATGGGACCGACCGGCGTCCCGTCGATGCGCATCGATCCCGTCGAATTCGATATCGGTTCGACTCGTCGGAAATAAAAAAGAAAAAAAAGAAAAAGGGGGACGGTAACTCGGATCGAAGGTAATTGGTACGTCGCGGGAAAGTTATCGGTTCGAACGAGCTCGATTTCGAGTAAATTCGGTCTCGAGGAAGACGCGCGTCGTCTTGGCTCGGAAAATCCGAGCGGCGGCATCGGCGGTGAAAGCGGTATCCGGTGTCGTCTCGCTTTCGAGTTCGACGGGACCGCTTTCGAGTCCCGAGGCGTTCGTAATCGGTGGTTGCCGCGCGCTCTTTCATTATGCGGCGTTCTTTTTCGGTCCGCTTTATCTCACGGCCAGAAACTCGCAATTTTCCACCCTCGTTATCGCGCGTGGACGCGCGGCTCGCGTAATTCCTCGAGTGTCTCTTTCGCGGCTCGCGTCACCGCTCGCCTCCCCGAGATTTTCAAAATCCTCTTAACGTCGCGCGCGTTCGACCGCCCCGACGAAAGACGTCGGGACACCGTTTTCGCGGAGTCTTCCGCACCGTGCGCGGAACGAACCGTTTTCCAACGAGACTCGCGTCGATCGCCGCAACCAAACCAACAAACACCTATTTCCTTTCCTACTTCGAACCCCGAGACCTTTGACGCGAACACGAGCAACCTATTTAATTCCACCTGGCCCGGGTATCGCAGAGTTGGCCAAGAAGTCGACGTATCGATTCCGAGGAACGCCGAGTCGATCCGCGGTGGCTTCGATTGCCCTTGGTTGCCCCTGTCCGGAACAACTTTCGAAGAAGCAGCGTAATTGCGAACGCAAATCGTTGCGGTTCGTCGTAGCCCGTACGTCGATTCTTCCTCTGTTCCATCTCCGCGAGAACCACCGCTTTTCGAGTTTTAAAGAGTCGACGATACGGAGCGTCGTAAAATTACGCGCTTCGAACGATACTTTTGCCAATTTTCGCAAAAGAACGTCGAATCGAACGAGTTTCGAATTCTTCGGATAAAGCTTTCGTTCTTTCGTTGGACGCGCTCGGTGTCCTCGGGTCGATATCCTCCCGAACGTATTTAACCTTACGAAACGAAACGGGTCTGTATCGCGGAGAGGATTATCTCGCGCTAGCTTCGACGATGGAAAAACAACGCGCAACGAGGACGCGACGGATCGAAGGACGCAAAAAAAAAAACCCGAAAAACGCATCGAGGTTAAATCGGATCCGTGTCGCGTATCGGAACGAGTCGGATCGGAGAACCCGGCTCGAGCGTAAAAATAGCGGGGCGCGTTCCCCGAGGAACTCGTCGGGAAAAAGAGGGAAGAAAAAGCTCGTTCGAAATATGGAATCGTCGTGGAAGAGTCTTGTACCCTCGTTAGCGCGGCCGATCGAAAGTTTCGGGGTTGTTCGTTGGCCCGTCGAGCGAGTAAGGAAAAATTCCCCATCGAATCCGTAACGGTTCGGGGCGGTGCGCGCCGCCCGGGGCGGACGGCGGGGGCCAGCAAGGACCCGATGTACAATGGACAATCCAGCGAATCGATATATGGGACAGTGATTTTCAATTATCGGCTCGGCAGGAAACCGTTGCGCCGGTGCTGTTCATCCGTAGCTGACCAGCAGATCATGAGATGTTATCGTTTTCGGCGCGTGCTAGCCCGCGGACGATGGCTCGGTCCTCGTCAGGAATCGGCGCGCGTCAGGATTTACCCGGGGATTTCCCCTCGCACTCGCTACCACCGATCGATCGACGACGCATCGACCCGAATCGACGCTTTGCGCGACTTTTCGCGTACGCTCTCTGTTTTTTCTTTTTTTTTCTTTTCTTTTTTTCGTTTTCTCGCTCGCCCGATATTTCTTTCGACTTTGTACCGCGTAACCCGGTATTTCCGATCGATCGCGCTTTCGCGGACCAATGAACGATCGATGTATTTCGATAATGCATTTCTATAAACTCATCGAGTAAAATACGAGTAGTACTTCCGATCCTCCGATGCAATACCGAACAAAGTGTCTTTGGAACAGATATGGAACTTAGAACTGGTGGAATTTTTGGAAAAAAACGTCATTTCCAACGCTCCGTGAAAAATGAATACCTCCTCGGCGGTCGTGTTCTCCCGATACCAAAGTCTGAACATTGGAAACAAATTTGAGAAAATTTTCGATTTTTGGACCGTTGGTATCGGGAGAACACGACACGCGAGGAGGAAACAGTTCGCCTTTGCAGATTTCGTCATATCTTGATGTTTATTTATCATAATTATTAACAACTATCGTAGGACCATAGTTTAAACAATTATTAACAATGTCCTAGTATAAATAATAGCTTTAAAGTCATCAATTTCTTGAAATATTCTTTGTTCGCGAAGAAATTATTCGTTGAGGTCCAACCGACATTGTCAAGGCTACAAATATCGATTATCGATTCGCAGGTGATCATCACGATGATTTTTCTATGTAGAAAAGCAATTAATTAAATTTCAGCGCTTTTAAGTAAAGAATACAACTTCTGGGCGTATTGTGTAAATTATAAGAATCGAATAAATGTTAAATTAATGTACCAAATAGGCAATTATTACTTTCCATGCTTTAGAACTTTACGGAACACGTTTTTACTTCGAATCTTAAACAAATTCAATTTCTATAAGTTACTTAATCATTTGTAGTGCATAAATAAGATGCACATTGTTCGATCAATATTGAGAACATGCGTAAATGATAGTAACAATCGCGGAAATGAACAAACATTCACCGAAATCGGTCGCCTTTGCAGATTTCTCAATATCTGGATGTTTATTTATCATATTTATTAACAATCATCGTAGGCCCATAGTTTAAACAATTATTAACAATGTCCTCGTATAAATAATAGCTTAAAAGCCATCAATTTCTTGAAATATCCGCTTAAATCGTACAAATAAAATCGAAGTAACGGTAAGTCACCTTCTCGAGGGTATAAATAGAACCGCTGGCTACCGAAAATTTCATTCGCCCGGGAGCCTCCGCGGCGGACGGAGCTCCTCCCCTGGGGGGACCTCGACCCTCAGGGCCAGGGTGGCCCGCCGCGTAGAAGGGTGGACCCGCGGCGTACTCCCGGGGGGCGGAGCTCCTCCTCTGGGGGACGCGGACCCTCCGGCCAGGGTGGCCCGACGCGAAGAGGGGCCGTACCGCCCCTCTTTCTTTTCCCACTTTATTTACACTTCCTCTACTCCAAAAATTTTTAACTTTGCTAAAATTTTTCAAAAAATTCTCAGAAATGACGTCATTTTCGCAAAATTCCGAAAATTCTCAGAAATGACGTCATTTCCGCGAAATTCCGATAATTCTCAGAAATGACGTCATTTCCAAGAAGTGGCACGATAGAATACCTCCTCGCACATCATGTTCTCCTGATACCAAAGTCTCGAAACTCGTTTAAAATTCGCGCCTAGAGGAAATTCTCAGAAATGACGTCATTTCCAAGAAGTGGCACGATAGGAATACCTCCTCGCACTTCATGTTCTCCTGATACCAAAGTCTCGAAATTCGTTCAAAATTCGCGCCTCGGGGAAATTCTTAGAAATGACGTCATTTCCAAGAAGTGGCACGATTGGAATACCTCCTCGCACTTCATGTTCTCCTGATACCAAAGTCTCGAAAACCGTGAAAAATTCTAGTTAAAGTACAGAAATTCGTTCAAAATTCGCGCCTCGGGGAAATTCTCAGAAATGACGTCATTTCCAAGAAGTGGCACGATTGGAATACCTCCTCGCACATCATGTTCTCCTGATACCAAAGTCTGAATTTGGGCAAAAATTGTAGACAATTTCTGAATTTGACTAAAATTTTTCACGATTTTGGAGACTTGTATCAGGAGAACATGATGTGCGAGGAGGTATTCCAATCGTGCCACTTCTTGGAAATGACGTCATTTCTGAGAATTTCCCCGAGGCGCGAATTTTAAACGAGTTTCGAGACTTTGGTATCAGGAGAACATGAAGTGCGAGGAGGTATTCCAATCGTGCCACTTCTTGGAAATGACGTCATTTCTGAGAATTTCCTCTAGGCGCGAATTTTAAACGAGTTTCGAGACTTTGGTATCAGGAGAACATGATGTGCGAGGAGGTATTCTATCGTGCCACTTCTTGGAAATGACGTCATTTCTGAGAATTATCGGAATTTCGCGGAAATGACGTCATTTCTGAGAATTTTCGGAATTTTGCGAAAATGACGTCATTTCTGAGAATTTTTTGAAAAATTTTAACAAAGTTAGAAATTCTTGGAGTAGGGGAAGTGGAGTAGCGGCGGTACGGCTCCCCTTCGCGTCGGGCCACCCTTGCCGGAGGGTCCGGGTCCCCCAGAGGCGGAGCTCCGTCCGCCGCGGGTACGACTCGGGCTACCCTGGTCCGGAGGGTCCGGGTCCTCCAGAGGAGGAGCTCCATCCGCCGGGAGTACGCCGCGGGTCCACCCTTCTCCGCGGCGGGCCACCCTGGCCCTGAGGGTCGAGGTCCCCCCAGGGGAGGAGCTCCGTCCGCCGCGGAGGCTCCCGGGCGAATGAAATTTTCGGTAGCCAGCGGTTCTATTTATACCCTCGAGAAGGTGACTTACCGTTACTGCGATTTTATTTGTACGATTTAAGCGAATATTTCAAGAAATTGATGGCTTTTAAGCTATTATTTATACGAGGACATTGTTAATAATTGTTTAATCTATGGTCCTACGATGATTGTTAATAATTATGATAAATAAACATCCAGATATTGAGAAATCTGCAAAGGCGACCGATTTCTCTGAATGTTTGTTCATTTCCGCGATTGTTACTAACATTCACGCATATTCTCAATATTCATCGAACAATGTGCATCTTATTTATGCACTACAAATGATTAAATAACTTATAGAAATTCAGTTTGTTTAAGATTGGAAGTAAAAACGTGTTTCGTAAAGTTCTAAAGCATGGAAAGTAATAATTGCCTATTTGGTACATTAATTTAACATTTATTCAATTCTTATAATTTACACAATACGCATAGAAGTTGTATTCTTTACTTAAAAGCGCTGAAATTTAATTAATTGCTTTTCTACATAGAAAAATCATCGTGACGATCACCTGCGAATCGATAATCGAAACCGTTCGCCTTTGCAGATTTCTCAATATCTCGATGTTTGTTTATCATAACTATCAACAACGATCGTAGGACCACAGTTTGAACAATTATTATCAATGTCCTGGTATAAATAATAGCTCAACAGCTATCACATTTGGGAGTCACCGGGCGGATCGTTAAAAATTGGCGAACTCGCGATCGGTAATTTTCGAAAAGTGCGTCGCGAATTTTCCGATCGACGCTTCGACGTGCGCGACGCGTCGAACAACGGGGCGGTATTCGAAGAAACGGCGTGGCGATGGAAAAACGTCCGACTTGGAGCATCGGGGATTATCGTCCGCTCGCGGAAAGAGGAGTCCCCGGGGGATTTGCAAGGGGATTTCCCGTGGAATTGGTTGGTTCGCGATTAAAATGTTGGACGGTTCGCGTCGCGATACACGGTAACGCGTGCACGCACGCACGCGGCGGAAAGGGGGTCAACGGGAAAACGCGGGAAATCCCCGTATAATTTCGACGGAAGGTCGTGTAAGCCCCGCTGTCTCGCCGGAATAAATCCAGATCCCGTTCCGAAGTATGATCGCCCCGCGCCGATGATGTTATCGCGCCCGGCTAATCATCCGGTATAATCGCATTTCACGAAAACGGGGGAATTTCTCCGGCCGGAAAAAATCGAAAAATCGCTCGTTCGATTACCCGGCCCGTCGTCCCGGCGGAAACGACCGATGTATTTCCAAAACGACGAAGAAAGAACGTCGCAAACGTTTCTCGTCGACGTTTCGAAGTTGGTCGTCGATCGATCGACGTTTGGAATTTTTACGGTTGCGTTTACTCGGTGTACAGGGTGTCCCGTATCTTCGAATGGATGGACGAAAACGCCGCGCGAAGGAACTCTACGGTATCGAACGACCTGGAAATAATTGAACACTCGGAGGTATTTGCGTGCTTCTCTCGAATAGAACCGGTCGAAAATTCTACGTCGAAACGACGGTTTAAATTTACCGCGCGGTATTTTGATCCGTCTCGAACGGTTCCGAGGATCGTCGATCGTTCGCGAATTCGAAACGGAAAGTTTGTTCTTTCGCGGAAGAGAATCGGATCTTGCCTCGAACTCGTTGCCGCGAGCTACGGCCGATCGATGGAAAAACGCGTCGGTTTATCGCGGTGTCGGTTCGTCGGTTTACAAATTAGCGACGATACCCGAATCGCGATTATTTCCTCGTTCGTGCTTTTATCGCCGCTGCCGTTATTTACCGATACTCGCGGGTCCCCATTGTTTCCGTAGATTTCACGAACGAACGAACGAACGCGTTGCAACGTAGACCGGGATTCGTTCGGACGAGCACCGCTCGAATCGTTTACGCGCCACGCGATCGTAAAAATACGTTTTTTCCTTTCGCGAACGGTCCAGGCGATACGCGAGATTCGATCGATTACGACGAAAGAGGAGGCGTGGAAAACTCGAGTCCGCGAGCTCGCGACGAGCCGAAATGCGAACGTTTTCGGTAACGGTTCGCAAAATTACGATCGATGCGGTACGTTTCGGGCGTTTCGTGGCGTTCCTCGTCGCGCGGGAAAAAGCCTCGACGATCGGTGAATTGTTTCGTAAAATCGAGGCCCCCCGTCCCGACTTTATCGAGGCTCGACGACGCGAGGCGAAAGAGCCACCTTTTCGGGATAACGAAGGCACGCGCGACCGGTGTATCGCGACTCGGCTCGTTCCGACGATACAATCGTTCGAAACTCCGCGCGGAGCTATTCCTCGATAACGAGAAGCGTCGCGCGCTCGATTCTCCGTACCCCGTCGATTTTCTCGAGCGTTCTCGCAAGAGAAACGTTCCCCGACGACGCTCGGTGCGTCTCTTTTTCAAACCGAGGCTCGACGAATTCCGACGAGATCCGTAACGCTCGACGAACATCGACCCGTTCGCGTCGAACCGAAAATTGCGAAATTACCAACGGCTTCCCGGTTTGTATCTCGTCGGAGCGACACTCGATGCGCGAAAACGAAATCCAAGCGTCGAATTCGAACAAACGGATTTACGGTGCATTCCTCGCGCGAACTGTGTGCGTGTTTTTCTATTTTATTTTATTTTTTTTTCTTTCGCTGCGGGTTCGACGAATCGACGAGCGGAGCGACGCGAGGTTCGTAATCGTAATTCGAGACGTTTGGATTTATCGCGAGCGATCGAGGAACCGCGATATCCGCGTGATCGAGCACGGGAGAACCTTGGTCGTTGGAGCCGGTGCGCGTAGTACCACCGACGACGTTACGATTATCGATTACGTTGGAGAAACGACGCGCAAACGAGCGACGAGGATCGACGCTTGGAAATTCGGTCGTTCTTGCGTACGAGAAACGAACGTTGCTCGTACGCGCGTCGTCGGAGCTACGATTGATACTTTCGTCGAAGCGGACGATTCTTCGGCGCGGACACCGACGGTACTCGTCTTTGAGAAATATTCGCGCGTTCTCGTGCGCGTTCTCGTGGCCCGAAAACCGACGACGAGAAAAGGCACAGAGGGTAAAAATAGGGTGGAAAGCTGTTCGTGCGCGCGATAGGTTCCCCCGTGGCACGGCGGTGACAAATCGATTCGTGGCTGGCAATTAAAGTCTTCCACGTTGGCGTGTGCCTCGATGCGATCGTTATCCGCGTCGTGATTGGCCTCGCTGCCGGCAAAGAACCCCGAGCGCGATGACTTTTAGTCGCGCGTTTCGCGAACGTCTGCCCGAACCGCTAACGAAACCCCCGGTTCACCATCGGGAGCCCTCGAACCCCGAAAAACGCGCGAAACGATCCTCGAGAAAGGCACGGTGGATAACGCGTCCGGCGTGCAAACTTTCCGTATCGATATCGTCGCGATGCGAGCGAGGGCGGTTTCGAAAGTCGGTTTCGGTCCACGGGTAGCTTTCGAAAAGTCGGAGAAGTTCGGGGAACTCGGCCGAGAAGACGGTATCCCTCTCCCGTTCTCCTCTATTTTTCTCAAGGCGCAGTTTGTCTCCTTAACGGCTGTTATCTCGCGACGATTCGCGCGCACGAGCGTGTCCCCCGTTATCGATTTCGTTTGGTTCGACGGCCGGTGTTTCCGCGGCGCGAGAACCGGCTCGCAGGAACGCGGGGCCATTCCGTGGAAAGAATCGGTCGAACGACGAACGGTTATTCGAAGCTCCGCGCGGCTCGAGGCAATCTCCGAAGCCAACGACCAGGAGAACCGATCGCGCTCGCAAATTGCGCGCGATAACGGAACGTCCGCGCCCGTTGCGCCTTCTCCTTAATTTCCACACACCCCGGCCACCCCGTCCAGCCCCGTTCCCGCGTTTCCGCTCTATTAATCGATTCGACGTCGCGGCTCGTTAAAAAGTCTCGCCGGCGACGTAACTTTTGCTTCGGGCTCGTTTCCGGTTCGTCGGGGCGGAAGTGGAAAACGGAAGAAACGTTTCACGGGCGCGCGGCTCGACGATGGACGATTATTCGAATCTCTCGGCCGGAGTACCGATCCTTCCGGAATCGACGACCAAGAAATCCAATCGCGCGAAATCGAGCCCTTTCTTCCCCCGTTTTCTCTTCGTCTCGAAACGCTCCGGTTTCCGCGCGCCTTCCGGTGCTTCGCCCGCGCGCCGATCGAACGTTTCGTTCCTTCTTCGGTCGAGGTTTCCTTCGAACCGGACCGTCCTTGGGCTCCTTTCCTCGATCGAGAGAAACGGAGAGATCTTTTTAAACGTACGCGCCCCCGTTCGGGGACAGGACCCCCGAGAAGTTTGCTCTCGGCGCGCTCCGTTCCCCGGAAGGTATTTGTCGACGCTTCGGGAAATCGACCGTCTCCCCGACCCACGCCGAAAGAACGTTTTCAAAAATGTACGCGACGACCTCGACCGACCTCGGTCCTCCTTTCACGGATATTTTTCGACCACCGTGCGATTCTTTCTCGATTTCGGCTACACCGAGCGATCCTAATTACCCTCGTTCGCGTACGCGTACGACGCAAATTTAATATCCGCGAAACCGAGGAACGAACTCTTCCTTTCTCGAGCGTTCCGTCCCTTCCGGGGGAGGGTTAAAATCCAACACTCCCGTAGAAATTCTCGCGACGAAAGGGAACGGATCGCGAGAAGCGAAGCGAAACGAACCCGGGGTCGATGAGAGCAATTTAATTATAGAACGACGAAAGCCAAGCGCGCGCTCGCGTTCCGATGTGTGTTTGCGGAGCTCGCGAGATTTAATATCGCGCGATGGATCGGTGTCTCACCGCGTTTGTTTCAATCGGGGCGAATACACCGCGGCGACCAACGGAATTTAGAACTCGAAGGAGTCGGAGCTCTCGCGGAAGGACTCGCGAGACCCGTCCGCGAATCGAAACGAATTTCCTCCACCGCGAGGAGGAAGAAATCGGTGATCGCGTCGGGAATAGGAGAATAGGAGAATAGGAGAATAGGAGAGGAGGAGAAGAGGAGAAGGAGAGAGGACCGCTTAAATTCGTAGCCGAGCTTCGAGGAACGAAAACACCGGGTAATTTTGCGGAAACGAGGGCGATCGTTCACGGGACGAGTCTCCTCGGAAAGAACAATTTGCGCTTCTTGTCGTTTAAACGGCTCTCTTAACCGTTCGAAAGCATTCGTTCCCGAGCGTGGGAAGAGAGATCGATCTATCTCTCGGAGCTTTCGCCCGGGGCAAGATAAGGCCTCGCCGGAGAGCTTTCGAGCTTCACGAGAAACCCGGAGCGCGCGAGGGAGCTTAAACGAATTCGAACGACGACCGGGACAATTCGATCCTCGCGGATAATGCGCGTTCCCTTCGCTCGGTTCCCTTCGACTCCTAAGGACGAGTTTCGGGCGACCCTCTCGCGATCTCTGCTCCCTCGAATCGACGTCTCGGACCCTCGGCGGGGCAAAGCCTTTCGGAATCGGTCCGCTCCGCTCCGCTCGGTGTAACGCGATCCCTCTCGAAAGGCTCGAGGAAAAACGAAACGCGGAAAAGATTCGCCGGTTCGAAAGGACGCGTCTTCTCGTCGCTCTTCCGGAAAGCCGAGCCGTCCTCGGGTGGGTTAGTTTTTTATCGCTCGGCTGGCTCGTGGACAACGACCGCGAACGCGTCGCTCTTCTCGTCGACGGAGGATTTACGCGTCGACCGGGGAGACCCGGAACGAGAAGGAAAACGAACGAGCGAACGTCGAGGGACGCCGATCTTCCGGGAGATTCGAGACGGGGAGACGGGAGCCCGATACGCCGTAAGATCGATCGGACGCGGGTTACTTTCGCACTTGTCTTCCTCTCGTCGATCGACGTTTCGCTTAGGCGTCTATCGCCCCGCGGAAACGTCGGGGAGATTTTCCCCAAATTACGAGCGGACGCTCCTCGATTCTCCAAACTTTCCTCCTTCTCGGGGAGAGATCGCTCCCGTAACGGACGTCGAGGAAATTGGCCGAAAACGCGAGCGCGCCGTCTCTCGGATAACTCGAATAACCCGGTACGCGCAAAAGATCGCGAACCCGCCTCGTCGCTCGCTCGAGATCGAACCTCCGACTTACTCTCGAACGAGCGTATCTCTTCGAGATCGCGGCAACGTTCGAGAGGACGAACGGAACGCGTTGCGGTCGAGTTCCCGACGAAGGGAAGCGAAGAAAATTCGAGAAACGCGACGTAGGTCTCCTCGATCTCGAGACCGGCGAGACTTGGACGCGGTTCTCGGTAAATTCGAGTTACTTCGGGAACGTCTTCGACGCCCCGAAAACTCGGCCACACGGCCGTTCGTTGTTAATTCCCCGTCTCGAAACTTATCGCTCGCTCTCCACTGTTTTATCGTCGTCGCCGCGTTCCCGGGCCCGAGGTTCTCGCGTACCTTTCCCGTGACCATTCCCGTAATTACTTTTCGACGCTGCACCGTCCCCGGCTCGGGTTCAAAGAAATTAAAGTAGGAGAATCGATCGTCCGGAGCGGGCGCCGGTTTATCGCGACTCGTCGGCCCGCGTTCCTTCGAGATCGAAATTGGAACGATCGAGTCCTCGAACATCGTAAATTTCATCCCGCAGCCTTCTCCTCGGCCCGTTCGAACCCGTTTCGGCTCGACGTAAAATCTCAACGAGGCCGCGTCGTCGAAAAGCGATCGCTTCGCTCGACGATTTCCGATCGGTGTTCGCGGCTTTTTTTCTCGCGATTTGCGTCGTCGAGATTAACTTTCCGTTCCGTTCGTCGAAACCGGTGCGATGTAAAATCGATGCCACGGAGACGATTTCGTAGGTGGCCGACGTCTCCGTCTACGCGGGATCGTTTGTATCCGCGTCGGAGAAACGTTTCACGATCGGTCGGTACGGCGGTGAGCGAGTGAGCGCGATCGCGAGGCAGTCGAGCCACCTTAATTAATTTCGTTTCCGGAACACTTTGACGCGCAAGGAAATTACGCGACAATGCGCGCCGCTCGAAGTCGCGGATATTTTTCAACGGAAGCGGCGCGGCGCGGCGCGGTATGGCGTGGCGTGGCGTGGCGTGGCGTGGCGTGGCGCGGCGCGACGCGGAACGGCGGTCCTTTCATTAAAGCGCTGGCTTTCAGGAAGGTCTCGCGACGCGAGGTTCGTTTTAATTACGCGCAAAAATTGCGCGCAACCGGACTCGTCGTCATGGTCGATTTCGCGTGCCAACCGTGAAAACGGATAATTGCGAGTACAGGCCGGGTTATCGGGTAGGCGTGCACCGTTTCGCGACGCGGGAGGGCCACGGGAACAAAGAACGTGGCTCGAAACGCGATTGTTCCACGGGTCTCGCGATCCCGTTTACCGAATACCGAGCCGTCTTTGCAACCCGAGAGACGTAAAACGCGACCCGTTAATATTCGCGCCTCGTACCTTCGAAGATCCGGTTCCGGTTCGTCGCGGCGATCCGATAGCGTTTCGCGCGATCGTCTCCTCTGTTCTCGAAACGGGGAGTTCCGGTTTTTCCGCTCGACGAGCTCGAAGAAATTCCAAACGCGCGAAAACTCCACCGAGTTTCCCCGGAGTTCGATCCGTTGCGCGCCGCGGGAAGTCCCCGCGTTTCAACGGTTTCGCGGCTCGGTGGGCACGGATTTTCGGCCGAACCGGAGCTTTTTCTCCTTTCGAGGGAAAAACCGAGCCGTGGCCTCCTCTTCGATCCGTGAAAAGGCCGGGGGAATCTTCGTCCCGAACCTCGAAAGGAAAGGTTCGTCGACGATTCGGAGATGGATCGTTTCGCGCGGTGCGCAACCTCCCGTTCCATCCTCGCGATACAAAGCGGACACGAGTGCGTCGGTTCGCTCGAAAATATCTCCGAGACACCGCGAGGAGAGAGAGCCCCGCGACCGGGAGGAGTTTCGGACGAACCGAAATCTAGGGGAAAATTTGATCGTGTATTCGAGACGTGTCTCGACTGGAGAATGCACGATGCACCGGCTAAGGACGCGGTCGCGAAACGCTCGAAGCTAAGGACGCGGAAGAAAGCTGGGGGCGGAGGAAGAAAAGCAGCGGCTGGGAAAAAGGATGGCTCCGCGGTGGTCGCGCAGGATGGAAACGGTTGGATTTTATTGCCGGCTTAAAGAGTTCGCGGTCGAACGCACAACGCGGCCGGATATTACGCAGCTCGCGTGCCCCGTTGGATTTTCGCCGTTTAGGGATTTTCCGGGCCCGCTGCCCGTAGACGTCGCCGATTCGAGGAGCCACGCTCCACGGAGTTCGTTCACCCCCGGAGAACTCGGTCCGCGAAATCCGAAATTCGAAACAACTCCCGGTTCGGGGACGAGGAGGAAGAAGCGATCGCGAGGATCGGGTTCGCGCGAGCGAAAAGTCGAGCGCACCGAACGCAACGAGTCGAATAAATTGGCGGAGCCGTGGGAAACTTACGAAGCTCCTCGACCTTCTCTTCCTTTACGAGGCCATTCCGAGCGGCTCTTTACGAGCTTGCACGGACAATCGCGTCGTACGTTCGCACGTCCCCGCAATAATTTTTTCGTTCGTTGTAACCGGCGCCGCTCCGTTTTAAATCGCGGTCGGATCTTTTATCGAAACGAGGTCGAACCTCGGCCACCGAAATTGGACGGTAAATATTCGACGCGAGGAGGAACGAAGGAAACGCGTAAATTCGAAACGAATCGATCCTCGAGACCGCTTCCGTGAATCGTCCCGGATTCTCGTGTCTCGGCGTCGCGTCGCGCCGAGCCGAGACGAGACGCGCGCACCATCGTGCCAAGGCAAACACCGGGAACCGTTACTGATACGGGGCATTCTGCATATGGGAGCAACTGCTGACTTTACGGTCGGACCTGGACCCCGTTTAAACGATCCGCGAGCCCCGCAGATGTTACACCGAGACCTCCTCCGCATCGAAATTCCTCTCGAGCTCCGAAAACCGCGTCCGAGGTGTCCCGTCGAGGGCCAACGGAGATTCGCCGAGGTAATCTCGAAACACGAAGGAAATCGTCGGTGAAGTTCGCGTCGCCTTTGTCGCGAGGAAATCTTTTACTCGCGCCATCGGGGTCGGGATAATTCGCCGCGTTCGAGCCACGCTCGGTTAAACCTCGGAATAGCCGGGCGGTGTTCTCCACGCGAGAATTTCTTCGGTGAATTTCTCTCGCGCCGACAATTTGCCGGAAACGGTGCCGCGCATAACCGTACACAAGCCGAGGAGTACCAACGCCATGGCGGGTAACGCGCGACGGACACCGTTTTTTACCGGTCCTCGACGAGACCCACGAGGAAACGCGAAGACGCCCCGACGGTTTCGTAAATACCTAGAAACCGCCGCGGTTGTTTCCCTCTCGGTCGACGGATCCGCACGGACGCCGGCCCAACGACCGGAGAGGCGTCCGAAACTGCGAGACGGGACTGCTCCCGCGAGACCACGAATTAGGGGAAAGAACTCGCGAGCGGAATTACGCGATTACCGAGACACTCGATCGGTGGGAATCGAGCACGGAAAACTCGCCGCGCCGGTTACCAACGATACAACCTCGGTGAAAAATCCCGTCGAGGGAAACCAATTACGCGCGATCTTTTCGATACTTTATCGCGCGCCCCGAACGTTTAATATCCTTCCGCTATCGCGAAATCTGCTCACGAAGGATACGGCGGATTACGTCACCGGTCCCCGGATCGGTTAGGGGCGAGACGGTAGACGGGAGACGGGGGTAGCAATTTCCCGCACGACGTGTGCCATTCGAGGAAAACAACGTTCGAGAACGGGAGAGATCTCGACGAGAGGCCGGAAAACCAACCCCCTCGAACTTCCCTTCTTGGTTCGCGGCACGAGCACGCTGCACCCTCGTTCCACGAATCGGAACGCCGCGCGTCTACCGGCAAAATCGAAATATCGACGGACGAGACGGGTTCCAAGTACCGGAAATCTTTCCCGAAAACGCAAACGAAGACGAAAGGTGTCCCGGAAAGCTACGCGGATCGAAATCCTCGATCTCGATCGTCGCCGTAGGGAGCGTCGATTTTCGAAACGCGAACGAAATCGCGGAACGCCTGCCGCTCGCGGGATTAATGGCCGAATAACGGGCAGCTACGTATCGAAATTTCGCCCGATCGAAAGTCTACGTGCACGCGGCCTCGGACGGATATTGCGAAAGAACGGTCGCAATATCGGGGTTCGATCGTTCCTTCGTCGATATTACACGCGGAACGTGCGCGGCGTGACGCGAGGATCGCGCGTATGCAAATTATCGTGTACCGCTATTAGATTAATTAAACACAATTAGTGTCGCGCGGCGAGCGTGCACGATATTCTAATTGCTCCGGCCGTTAAAGCGTTTCGCGACGCGCCGATTCGAGCGGTTCGCGGAGAGGGCGAGCCAGCCTCCGCAAAATCGCGGTCGTTCGACGATCGTTTTTCCCTACGTGCGAGAAGAAAAGGAAAAAAAAGAGAGAGAGAAAAATAAAAAAAGAACGGGTCTCGATATTAAAGTAGAGGTCGGCTTTAGCGGGAAACTTTACGGGCCGAGACCGCGTCGTTGGCCCTAGCTCGTAAATTTGCATAAGTGGCGTAACGGTTCGCCCGATTCGTCCGTCGGCCGGTGTTTATTTTCGTCGGAGGTCCCCATCTAACTTTCCTAATTTCCAAAACGTCCGCGTCGAGCCAGAGGGAGATTTTCCTCGTTTTCCGGACGTCGCGTCGTCGCCGCCTTCCTCTTCGAGCACGTATCGAGGAGCGTCCTCGAGGGCCCTCGGCTGGCTAACGAAGCGAATTATTGGCACGGTCTCGCCGATCGAACCGATTCGAATTTTCTGGCTGGCCGATCCGACCCTCGGAATACACGGACGGGTATAATCGGCCCGTCACCGACGCAACGTCCTCCTCCGCGCGATAATCGTTGCTGGCTCGCCGGATAACTCCCCGTGGCCAAAGACGAGGAAACAAGTTCGCATCCGCGGCGCGTATTTACCGTATCGCTCCTCGTTTCCAAGTTGCGGCCAATTGTGTTGCGGGAAATTCGATGTAGCGCGCCGTGCCGGTAGTTAGTTCCGCCTAACTGTTCGCAAACAGCGTTTGATCCCGCCGACTGCTCCGTAAGCACGAGCTCCGAGCGCAGCTTCGGTTACCGGTGGCTCGGTATCCTTCCAATTTCCTCGTACTTTGCGCGCGATGTTGCATCGACGACCGGTTGCGAAAATCGTCCTCCTTGGTACCGAGTCGTTCGCCGATTTATCCTCGAGGCGAGATAGGTCCTCGGTAGGTCCGCGCGTTACGGACCACCCGACACGTGCGGGAATATTCCACCGAGAGGAGACGTCCGTGGAGGAGGATCCGTGCCGAATCCCGCGGACTCCTCGGTAATTTTTCACGCCAGCGAAACGCCGGCGTCGATTTTTCAGCCGACCGTAAAACTGAAATTTCTCAGAGCGTCGTTGTTCGATCCCGGCCGGATAGCGTCGTTCCTTCTCGCGTCAACCCTTCCGGCCGTTCCAGCCGGGATCGGTCTCCTTAAACTTCTCGACATATTTCCGGGAGTTTTCTCTCCCTCCTCTCTTATCCATCGACACGATCGCGATCGTGATTTATTTCTCGAACGACCGGGGGGATTCTCGGTCGCAAAGTTCCGCGAGTTGATCCTCCCTCCCTACTCGGTCTCGGTCTCGGTCTCGGTCTCGGTGGCAAGGGGCGGTGACGTCGCGAGGACCGAACGAATTCCGGAATATCGTCCTTTCCGGCGTGAACGGGCGACGCGGTCCGTCGACTCCTCAAGGGCGTTCTCGATCGTAAAAGGTTATCGAGCCGTTCGAACCTCTCGAAATTATCGTCCCGTTCGTCCGACGACTCGTCCGCGTTCCTCGACGACGATTCGCGTCGACTGGTTCCGAAGCCGCGAAACTTTCCGCATAAAATTATCGACGACTCGAGCGTCACCTGCCTCGACCACTCGCGACCGCGAGTAGAACACGGTGCTACGAGAATCGAATTCCCTCCAAGAGGTGTATCCTTCCGAGAGGAGGATTTCGTTTTCACCGTAGCTCGTTCGTTTTCGTTTCTTCTCGCGGGAAACGTCGACGTTCCCTGACCCGCGAGAAGAAACGCGGCGAACAGCGCGGAATAACGCGGCTCGGTTGAAAACCGAGCGGTAAAGGAAAGAAAGAAACGTCCGCGGAACCTCGTTACGGATAAGTAGTTCCAATAACGGGCTCGTTAATCAAGCTCGTTACTTTCCACCGAACGAACCAACGAACGGACGGATGGACGGACGGACGGACGCGCGACTTCCGTTTCGTCCTTTTTCGAGCTTTTCGTTCCCTTTCGGCTCGGAAAAATAAACGGAGATCGCGAACAGAGATCGACGTTTCCTCTATTTTTTTCCGAGTCGCGTGCTCCGACGCGTAAATTTCGCCCGGCCGTAACCCCCGTTCGCGCCTCTCGGCCGCGAGTGATCCGATAACGCGATAAAATTCTCTCGTCGCGAGAAATTGCATCGACGATATCGTCGGGAAGCTTTCGTTCGAATCGGCGAGAGACCGGCGTCGCGAAAATACGCGAAAATACGCGGAAATACGCGGAAACGCGTTTCCTTTGGCAAGGTACGGGAACATTGTGCGATCCGATCGTGTTCGCGGTCCCTCGAACGATTCTCGCAACGTCCTCCAGTTCGCGGCGAGTCGGTGAACAAGGAAGGTTCATCGGAAGCTCGATTTCGACGCGGTGATTACGGAGAAGGCGTCGTCCAATCGGTCGAGCGGGCGTCTCTCTCGCGATTCGCAAAGAAATCGGTGAGCGCGGCCCCGCGAACTCGACGACCCCGTTCCGTTTCTTCGATCGTCCCGTAGTTTCCGCCGGCGAGCGCTCGTTGTCGATAAAAATTTATTCGTTCGTCGTGTTCGCCGCTCGTTCCTCCTTCTATTTATCGAACGTTATTTATCTCGATCCGAGCGGAGATACCGAAAGAAAACTACGTAAGCCCGCGTAATAAAAATTCAATCGTAATTTATCGTTCTACCTCGAAAGTCGTCCGACCGAATATTTTATCTCCGACTTATTCGGCCGCGCGTACGTATATCTCCCGGCAGGCTCGGGAGATCCGTCTCTTTCCCGGAGCGGCTCGTCCCTTTCGCGAACCTCCGCTTTCTCGGCTTTCGCGTAAATTTCCCTCGCCCGCCTCGGTGCTTCGTCGCGAGGGATTAAGCGCGACGCGAGGGAAAACTTTCGAAATTTCGATCGGTGCGATCCTCGAAGCCAAATTCGAGACGAGGTGTCGGGGAGCAGTCGCGAAACCGTAGGCGACGAACGGTCCGACCCCGATGGCCGATCGGACGTTAACGACCGGCCGAGGGGACACCGGGGCTTAACGGGATATTGGTCGACGAATCGGTAGGCGAGAGCTGGAAATTGGAAAATTAGCCCGGCGCAGTTGGACTCCTCCTCGTTGGAGCTTTCGTCGGTGCTCCGACGATCGTCTCGCCGATAATTGGCAGGTTCCGCTCGCAGGGCACTCGCGCTCTTCTTCGTCGTCCGATGGACAACGGGTCGGTTCCGTTGCGGGACGATCGATGGAGAGAACCGCACCCGCGGACGCGTCTTCGGAGAACGGAGAACGGATCCCGGTGGCGAATTTTAATTAAAAAACCGGTCGCGGTGTTTGTCGTTTAAACTGTGCCCGGTCGTCGTTCATCTTCCCCGTTGATACGCGAAATTAATGCGGGACGGAATGGCATCGGGCTTGAAAATATTTTCCACCGAGCACGCCTTAAATTGTTATCTACGATCGATTGTCCATAATGGCGATATTATCCACGGAAGGGGACACGCCACGAGGTCGTGAGTCAAGTGCATAATGTGGCCGCGTTGATAAACGACTCCCCCCGTAATGGTCTCTTCCCCGTCTCCCGGCCCGCTCTCGTTAAGATTCGAAATTTGTATAATCGAACGGCGTGTTTGCTCGGGGGGGAAAAAAAAAAAGTTTCCGCTCCCCCGGCGGCGATCGTCGTTTCCTCGTCGAGCGACGCAATTCCAACGACGTCGAACGTCCCGGGTGCCCTTCGGGGAGGAACGATTACCGGAACACGGCCCCGAAATTCCTTTTTCCCGAGTGTTCGCGACGGATATGAAAAATACTACCGAGAGAGAGGGTCCCCGATCGAACGGTACGCGTCTCGCGGGAGCTCGCGGCTCCGCTCCCGGTAACGAGCTCCGCCGCGGTCTTTCGACCGCAACGAGCGCACACGGCCGATCGTTTCGCACCCGGAATCTTGCTATCCTCTCGATATCCTCCCTAGGGATTTCCCGGTGCAACGAAACGGCCACCGAACTCGACGAGTCCCTGCATCGCGCGGGAAACGAGTTTCCCCGAATTCGAAGCGAAACAATACTGCCAAGGTCTCCTCGTTTCTACGAGCAATTCCGTTTAAGAGCGAGCTCCGTCTTCCGACTTCCTCTCCGAAGAAACTTTAAGGTCGTTTCGATTCGATTCCCGTGCCGCGTGTTTCGACGTGGATTCGAGTTTCCTCCGCGGACGGATATCGCTGTTTAGAATCCTCGTCGCAGTGAGATCGAAAGAAAAAACCGAGGGCTGGGTTAGGTCTGGAAACCATCCGTCGTAACGGCGACCCGAGAAATTTCACCCGTCACGGGGTGAACTTTATTAACGTCGCTTGTACTCCGAAACCGTCCCGACGTCTACGCATCCGAAGGGTTGGAAAGATGTCTCTCGCGTCGAAAGCCTCTATTTTTTCCAACGATCGAGGCTGGAGACGAACTCGTTCCGCGAGTCCGAGAATCGTCCCCAGCGAGACCGCGAACGCTCGAACCGGGAATTCGTCGCAGGCGGAAGCACTCGGCTCGGCCACGACGTCGGCAAATATTAGATCGCGGACTCGGGGCCTGTGGACGAAGTAGCCGCATTGTTTACGTTGGATGTTCCGCCGGAGGTTTTCCCGGTCGGTCGATCCCTCCGATTTCGCTCGATCGCGATTCGATCGAGAGGAAGGAAGGAAGGAAGGAAGGAGCTCTCGGGAGATCCGTCTTCGCCGCGTTTCCTCCGTCCAGGAGGCCCTCGGTTCGAGCCAATTTATCGGATCGGAACCTCGATTAAACTCCGAAGGGTGGCTCGGGATCTTTTCGGCGATGCTCGATTTTCCGAGAGCAACGGATCGAACATCCGAGTTTCTTTTCCGTCCTCGGCGACGCTATCCAATTTCGAGCCAACGAGCGGCAAAGTTCACTTGGAAATCCGCGGTACGCGACATTGCACTCCGGTTCGCGCGTCATTTGCCGCGACTGCTTTTAACGTTGCGCCTTCGAGTAAGTAAATAAGTGGGTAAACCGCGCGGCTGTCGCGAGAGCTCGCGCTCCGAGCGTGGAGGTTAACGAGGTTCGGTTTGCTTCCGGTTACGCCGCTAATGCGGTGGTCCGACCTAAGAGTTCGTAACTGCGTTTATCGGCGCGTTGACGGCTCGAAACCGTGTTGTTCGCGGTAGATACGATCGACCCTGGCAAAACGTCGCGTCCGCCTTCGAAGTGAACACCGAGCTCGCTCTCTACCCTCGAGAACGATACCGAGCGAACGGTTCGGGAGTTTCTTCAACCGGGACCGAGTCGGTGGTCGCCGACTCCGAGTCAACGCTCTCGGAGACGACGTTTCCGCGAACCGGGTTCCCCTTTACGGGATCGAGGACCGAATTCGATCCGTTGGAGGCTCGCGGATCCCGAATTCTCCGTCGCTCGCGCGTTTAACAATCGCGTTCAACCGTTATCGTCAGCCGCTATTAACCGTAGTGATACGATTCGTTCCACGAACGGACTGTCTTCGTCGCGAGTCTAATTAAGGCCGTCGGTTGCCGTGCGCGACAATCCGAATGATTTACAGCCAGACCGGATAAGATGCCAACCTCGATAAGCATTCTCGTGCCAAAAGCGACTCGTATTTTATTCGCGTCGAGTACGACCGTCTCGACGTCCACGGTTCGGGGGATGATTCTTTACGGCTTGTAAAACCTCGCCTCGACGTCCATGAAATTACGATTTCTACGGTGGTGCGCGACACTGGACGCGGAGCTTCGATCGTTTCGGAGAAGCGAGAAATTAAAGCGCCCTTTGCGCGTGCCGTGCTCGCGACCGTGTACAAAGTTCCTCGTTAAAGTCGCCGGTGTACGTACTCGAGATCGAGGTACTCTTTTTCGCGTGCTCGTTTTAATCGGATTTCGTGTAGAGGTCTCGCGAAACGATATCGACGCGTGGGACGTTTTCGTTAGCTCGTAAGTTGGTAAATTCCGCGTCGAACGCGGTCGCGGTCCGGACGATCGAGCTTCTGAAACGTAATCGAAAAACGGACGGGGAATTACACGGAATCGAGACGTTTCGATTTCTCCGCGGTCCGACGTAACCGGTGCGCGTCCCGTCGCGTTCCTCTCTTTCAGAAATAACAATACAGGCCCCATCCCCTCGGCGAGCGTTCCCGGCCTCGTTTCCTCCGGATCCGAACAGGGATTAAACGCGCGCGAGCGGCCGAGAGACTCGGAGGTTTCCGTTGGAAAACTTTCCGGAAAAGGGGATAAAGAGTATAAAGGAGTATAAGATGTATTTCCGAGGGGGCGGGCAAAGTTTATCCACACAGACTTGGTCGGGGGTGGCACGCTCGATCGGACGGAGCATCTCGGGGCTCTTTTGTTCGGGACGTTGAATCCGTTTACGGTGATTTAATTGAGTCCGGCTAATCGGCCGTTCGAAAAGAAGGGTCTGGATCGGGAGCAGGGACCGGAGGACGAGGTATTCCTCCAGCGTTGTTGAAAAATTCCGACTTTTCCTAGGACTCGACGTACAAATACTTTTCGCTCGTACGAGAATTGGCGCCGCGACGCGGTTTCGAGATACCTCGTCGTACGAAAATCGAATTTCGACGATCCGCGCGTTAACGAGCGGTCGCGAGAACCCGCGACGCGGAGATTGCGGCGAATCCCCCCGTTCCGTGTTTACGCGCGACGATTAGGCAGCGGCTTCCTCTAATTAAAATCGCAGCGGGAAAGTTCGTTCGTTTTTTTTTCCCCGTTTGACCGTTCAGCGACCGAACGGTTACTCGACGAGAACTTGACGCGAATCGTGCTCCGCTGTCAAAGGGATCCGGCTGCTCTTCGACGATTTTCGAAAACGCGGCGAATAGAGTTTGGAAAAGAATTTTGGACGTTGATTGCCAACCGTTCGATCGGGAACCGTTAACGACTCCGACGTTCGAGATATTTTCGATAAATCGATTCCGTCCGGTCGACGAATCGGTGAAATATCCGGATACAAGTGGAAATTATACTGGTATCTCTTGGTCCGCGGGATGCTCGATTTTTTACGCGCCTAATGGAAATTTGATACGGGAGCGCGTTTGTCGCGAAACGCGAGCCAGGTCTTCCGTAAAACTGTCCTCGAAAATAACGATCGGGCGACTTTTCCATTTTTCCATCCGGTCCCCGCAATTAAACGCAGATTTCCACGGGTTTCGGTAGCCTCGTCCACTTTCTCGGCAAGTTTTTCGCTCGGTTCTCCGGTTTCCTTCGACTCCGTGTACAATAATCGATCTCCGTCGAAATTCCACGAACGGGGCGTTAAATCTCGGTAATCGACGAGCGCAATTAGCGCGTCTCGTTTATCTCGAGCCGCGACGAAATCACCGTCGAAATAATTAAAATTTCGCTCGGTACGTGCGCGCTCGCCGTCGAAAATAAATCGCCCCGGCGAGGACGGCTGTTGCGTCGCGACGCTTCCGCGCTCGTCGTCGCGAATCGCGCGAACGGATCTCGCCGGCGGCGTTTCGAACGTCTCCCGAAAGGTGGAAAGAATTTTTGCAATCTCGGTCGTTTCTCTTTCACTCGTTTGCGTCCACGGAAACGGTTTCCGCGTTCTTTCGCGCAGTTGGCGAACAACGCGACAGCTCGTTTCCGTGGGAGCAAGATCCAGTGGTCTTACTTCGTTGTGTACCGGCCGTTATTTTACAGCGGGTCACTCGGTCCTTTAACGACTTTCGCGAACTTTCCTCCAAGTACGGCCAACGCGAATACCGCGACGATATCTCGCGGGCCAAAGCTGGACGTCCTTTCTCGAGGAGCGTTTCGCGAGTCGGTTCGAACGATGGGACCGTGGAGTCGTTTCAGACACCGGGATCGTTTCGCGCGTCGTTCGAACGTTCGACTAATTGGAAAAGTTGCCGCGATCGGAATATTTTCGATTGGTGATTCGCGAGGCGGCGCGCGCGATTTCCTTTGAAAGGTATTCGATCGGTCGTCGGACGCGAAATAATTCGGCAACAACCATCGCTAGGTCGATTCGAATTTCCTCCAAGTGCCATCGAGCCTCGAGTCCGACGTCGTCGAAACGTTCGACTCCCGAGTTGTCGTCGCGAACGAATTTCGATTTCGACGAAACTCTCGACTCGGTCGCCCGTTTAACCCGCTGCCCGCGTAAAAACGGGACAGTTTGTTCCGAGCTCTTAACGAACCCCGAGTTCTCGTATTCGAGAGACGTCCCGTTCTCTCCGAGTTGGTTCAATTACGCGAATCGGAACGCGGATTCGTTGCTCGGCGCGATGTCGCCCGTTTCCGACTTTGAGCAACTTTGTCCATCAACGAAATTGAATCCGCGAGATTCTTCCCCGACGTCAAAATTGCACGGGCGTCGCGCGGTCATCCGATTCGTCGGGGAGACGGGGAGAGCCTCGATCGAATTAAAATTCGTCGCGAGGTCGCTCGATCTAATCGCCGGTGTCGCGAGAACACCGCGAGCTCGACGCGGTAACTTTTACCGTGAACGCGAGTACGCGCGCGTACTTCCTAATGCGTTCGTCCAAACTCGGAGCCGTTGTTTCGCTAATTGTTCCGAGGAACAACGCCGAGTAAACACGAATCGGCGAACGTTTCCCTTCCGAGTCGGAGGCTTTCGGATTTACGCGCCGAGTCGTCGACGTCGCGCGTACCTTGCACCGGATGAACCGATCCGAAGACCAATCGAGCCCTTCTCGATACCAAATCGAGCTCTGGTCTTTCGAAATTCGGAAAACTGAAACGCTCTTCGACGGTGCAAAGTCGAGCGCAGCTCGGGTGAAAAAAAGGGTCGAAAAATCGGTCCCTCCGTCGTCCAATTAGACGCGGCGCACCGAGCGGAGAAACGCTTTCGCTGCTCGATGCGACGCATCGATTACACGGTGCGCCATTTCGGAGGCAACAACTCCGCCGCACCGGCGTGTAATTTAAGCTCGCGGCTTTTATTTCGATTTTCCTGCGGCTGTCCCTCCCCCGTCGTTTCCATCGTGCTCGCGGTCGAAAAAAATCCCCGACTCGGCGACGATTTCTTTCCCGCGTCCGCGAGACTACGGACGAATTAGAGGGGACCGATCCGAAAAGTTCGAATTCACCGACGATCCCGATCGATCGAACGAAATTCGAGCGTCCGGCTCGAGCCGTCCAAGAGCGATATCGTTCGTACTTTGGGTTTTTCGAGCCACGTTTACCCACGAAATTCTTTTTACGGTAAAATCGTCGGACACCTCGTATAATGCGATAAATCCTCCACCCGGCTATTATTCCACGTACGCGCCACGAGCGCCGGGGAAATATTATAATATTTTACAGAGCTGCCGCAATATTCCGCGTGCTAAATTCGATTCGCGGCCGCGAACCGACCGTCGTCTTCCTGCGATCCCGTTCCTTTTCGATTTCGAGGATCGATCGAGTCGCGAAAACGTCGAGAAGGCGGATCGAGTATCTCGCGCGCGAGCCAACCGATAAGCGACGATTTTTTCCCCACCGTGTACGTATTTGTCTCTCGTAGCTCGACCGGGTGCTCTTTTTTTATTTTATTTTACAGGGAAGCTGGATTATCCGGGATGACGCGGAATTGAAAAAAAAAAAAAAACGCCCAGCGAGGTAGAGATTTCAGCGTGCTTCGCGAACGATCGTTACGCTCTTCGAGCCGAACGACAGTGACGGATCGTCCGTGGCGGCGACAACGAAACAAAAACGAACGACAAAAATCGAAACCTCGCGGCGATCCGACGCGTTCGAGCGTCTTTCGAGCCGTGGCTCGTCGAACCTTTGCGAAATCGTATCGTATCGTTTCCCCCGCGAACGGAACGCTCGAATCCCCGTAAACGTATTATCGAGTCGCGAACCATTTCGTGGAAAATTTTTCCCGGCGAGTAAACGTCTAGCGTTCGGATTTCCGGCCGGAGAGAGGAGGATCGAAACGCCGGTGCAACGGAGATCGCGCGGAGGATCGAGCGATAAATATCGAAATCGAGGGTAAAGGAAAGTCCGATGTCGGAGCGTAGTCGAACGCGTGGGAAATACGCTCGGTTCGGCGCGGTAGGTGTCGGGCTTGGGTATTAAATCGGAGCCGAGCGCGTTACGCGCGAATTTTTCGTCTCGACGGTGGACAAAATTTATCGGCCGGTAAATTTTCCACGGTGGTGGCGCCGCCGTGCGCGGAATTAATTTCGCGGGAGCATTATATTTTTACACCGTCGCTACTTATCGCCCGGGCTCGCCTCGCTGTACTCGCGACGCGAATAATAAAACCCGTCCTCGTGATGTCCGATCGTCGCGTCAATGTTTGATGTTTCCATTTACTTGAAAACGATACGGTCGAACGTGTCGCGTGGCTCGCGACCCGTACCGGGAATGAAAAAATCATGCGACCCGCTCTCGAAATTCGCGGCTCGGGAAAATCGGGCGAAAAATCCGTTTCCTCTTTCGAGTTTCACCGATCGGCTTAAATTATTACGTTCGCTCGCGATTATCGACGAGGCTCGACCCCGATATCGCACCGTGTTCGAACTTGTCCGCTCTTTCGGAGCGAACGCGGCAGCCCGTGTTCGCCCCGGAGTATAAATACGTATTTCGCGGACGAACGGACGCCGCGCGGCGTCGCTCGCTCGCTCGCTCGCTCGCTCGTTCGTTCGTTCGTCTCTCGAAGCACCGAAGGAGATCGAAGCTCGCCGGGAGGGCACAGGATCAGGGTGACGCAACATCCTGCAGCCAGAGAAGCACGAATTAATTCATAATGCCGGGTGCAATTAAGGTTGCTCGCGAATTCAGCAGTGTTGTTACGGCCCGAATTCACCGGCAAGCTTTCGGCGGAGAGTGCTCGCCTGGAACTTCTTGACACAACAGAAACTTTAAAGTCAGCTTAGCGCTTAAGTCCGAAGAAAACTCCCGCTCCGTCTCGACCTCTATCGCCCTTTATCCGTCCCCCGGCCGCCCTCCACGGTGTCTCTCTTTCCTCTTCCGTTCTCCGCTCGCTCGAACCTCTTCGCTCTCGGAACTCGAGCGGAACAGCTGGAGAGAAAGAGGGGAACAAGGGAGGAGGAAAAATTCCCGAGGAGCTTTACGGCCGACGCGAGGACGGAACTTTGCGCCGAGAGCCACCGTGAAAAACCGGAATCGTTCGCGCGACTCCCTTCGCCCTTGAAAATCGCGGCTTCTTCCGTCGGGAAAGTTCGCCGAAAACAGCGACGAGTTCGCGACGAGTGTCGTTTCATCGTTCCTCGTCCCTCCGATCGAAATCTTCTCGATTTCGTCTTCGAATCGTTCGGAATTGTTCGAGACCCGGACGCGATACCGGTGGATGGGACGAAGACGATCGAGACGCGCGGAGGAAGCTGCCGCGGAGTCGACGCGATCGTGAAACGAGAAAGCGGGTCAGTCGGGTGTTTCGAGCCGACAGCTACAGAAATAATTATCGCTAATGGAACGTCGTTTCTAAACTGTGATCAACATTAGTCGGCCGGTCCAACGATCGCACGGCCGATACGTTCGAATTGGAGCACTCCGGTAAATGCCGGTGGGATCGATGAAACTCTCCCGGGTCTGTCTTGTAACCACGCGTTTCGACTGTCAGGTTACGAGCCATTCAATCGCGGCGGTGTTTCGCTCGGTCGAAATCGACGGGCCACGGGTTCGACCCGAAGAAGGTTCGCGACGTCGACGAAAAATAAGAAGGAAGAGGGAGAAATGGAAACGAACGCGAGACATTGTTCGATCTCGATCGGCGGGGGACCGTGGCGAATTTGTACTCTTGGCGGTTGTTCGCTTCGCGAGGCAAAGTTACGGTGTTTACGGTTTCGACGGGCATCGTGGCCGCGAAGACGTATCGCTCGGAGCGACGGAGGCGGCGGAGACACCGTCGAGGATTCGTTTCTCGGTTCGTTTGGCAGGGAAAGGAAGCTCGCGATCGCGGAATCCGTGTTCGCGGCATCGCAGGCAGGAGCTCGAACGGAAACGGTCTAAATCGCTCGCACGAGTAATCGTAATCGTCGCGTTCTTCCCGGTCGGCGCGAGTCCCTCGGTTAGGAGGGTCCTCGAGCGACGGGGCAAGGCCTCCGCTCATAGAAAACCGCTCGACGTCGCGTCGAACAATGCGCGAGCCTCCGGTGTTCGTTCCGTCGGCACGATGTACGACACTCCGGTCGATTCTTCCAGGAGTTGTTCCTCGGTGGGTTCGCCTCGACTTTCCACGAGCCCTCGAACCCTTTCCTCCCGCCGTCGCCGTCTGGCCCTCTCCTGGCGCTCCTCTATTGTCTGCCGCGCTGCTTTGATTCATCGTCATCGAGAGGGTTGTTCCGCGCCTCTCTCGAGCCTCGGCCAAGTGATTTTCAACCCCGTCGCGCGACCCTTTCCAGGCTCTTTTCTCGTTTCTGTATACACCCGGACACGCCCTCCGCCCTACGCCCTCCGTCGACTTTACAAACTCGCCGAGGATTCCCCGCGTCGCGCCTGCGACCGAGTCTCGGCTTTTGCTTCGTGCGAACGACCGAGCTGTCCGCGAACGAGCAGCGGACCAAAGCCAGCTTTCCTCCCCGTATAGGGGAAACACGGAGGTAGACCGGGACGGATCTCTCGGGACACGAGCGGGACGAGACCGAGAAGAAGACGGCCGGCCGCGAGCGAGCGGAGAAACGCGCCGAAGGGTGGCCTAGTTGATACGCGAACGGGTACCTCCGCTCCGAGCTCGCGTATCCGTCACGGATGTTCGATGCGACTCGTGCCTCCTCGACGAACCACGACGCGAGACGACGCGACGTCCCTCGACGAAACGAACCTCCTCGCCTCGATGTCCATATCGCGACGGTCGTTCCCTCGCGGTGAAAGACCGACCGGTTTACCGTGCGAGGGAGCCAACCGTCGCGCGGAATTTTCTCAACGAAAGGACCGCTCCCACGGGAGGAGTTTTAATAAATCCGGGGAGAAGAATCGTAATCCGGCCCGAACCCGAGCGTTTTATCGCTCGAGGTGAATTCTCCTCGGCGGTCGATGGATCTCCGAACGAGACCGTGGAACGGCTCTCCGAATGGAAATCCGACCGTCTGCGCAAACAAATCCCTGAAATCGTTCGCTCGCTTGTTTCGGCGAACGAAATCTCGAGGGGAGCGGATCGACCGACGGACGTTAAACGGATTCTCGAACCTCGACGCGGCTCGAGGAGACGCGGCTCGCGAATTCGCGTACCTCGGACCCGGCCTCGTTCGATCCAGCGGAAACTTTCACGGGGACTTTCATCGATATTTACGAATTCGATCGGCACGGCGAATTCGAGCCAACACCGACGGGGGTGGGAATATTCGCGCGTCTTACTTTCATCGAAATTCATAATTCAGGGCCGCGAACCGGCTCGGTCGCGCGACCCGATCCGCCGTTTTCTCGACGCTTATCCAAAATTCATGGATACCGTCGGTTACCGCCGCGGAATACGCGGAAACTGCCGTTCGACCGCGGTGTACCGTAATTTTTCAGCCCCGGCCCGCGAACCGAACGTTCTTCTTCCACCGGCGAGAAAAAATTCACCGCGAAGCGAGCGGGATCTCGATCGAGGATCTCGCGGAACGTGGGAGAATTCGGTAACGCGTGCTCGCCGACGGGTAATTTCCATTGGCGAGAGAATCGTTCGGAACGAGGCGGACGATACGTAACATCGACCGAGCGGAGAGAACGCACGGGAATTCTCGAGGATATCGAAAAACTCGTAGGCGAGGTTCCGTCGTCTTCGAAGACCGCGAGTTGGCACATCGAATTTCGTTTCCTCCCCCTCCGGGAGCTTTTTCTTATTAATTAATTTCCCGCGAACGGCGCAACGCGGGCACCGCGTTAATTACGCGGCCCGACGTCGCGGTAACTAATTAAACGGGCGTTCTTGTTTACGGCCGCGCGCGGAACCTCGAAATCGATCCGCGCGCGTACACGCACCGGTAACGCGTATCGTTCGATCGATGATCGACGTTTCGGTTTCATCCTGGTAAACCCTGGCTTCGTTTCGAGCGTTGCGGGTTCGTCCCGGTCTACTCCGCGAGAGGTAACGTATCCCGATCGGTCTCGGTTTCGCGGAATCGTCGTCGTCGAAGGAACGACGCGCGAAGGGAGAATCGGTCGGTGCACGATGCGCGGCACTCCGAGGCGCGAGCTTTCGGCCCTGTCGGCTAATTTTCCAGTCAGTGCCCCGATTACGTTAACCCGCAGCGACGTTACGCGCAAACCCGGATTTACGTGCGCGGACCCGGGATCCCGGAATCGAATTCGAATCACCGTTCCGTTCGAAAAGGAAGATCGTAACGCTCCGGATCGGGCTCTCGTCCCGTCGAGTTAAATCATTCCGGAACGGCACGGTTTCTCGGCACTAATTCCGTGCCAGAGACGGAGAACGCATCGCCAAAGTATCCGAGAACGAATACACGGAGCGGAGCGGAAACCGAGCTCGCCTCGCGATCTCGGCGACGTTCGATCGCGTTTACCTCGATCGTTCCTCCCCGTCCTCGAAAATCGCGACGCGGCGGTTCCCTCGCACGGAAGCACGGAAAATTAATTACCGTATTAATTAACGCTCCGCGCCGTTACAAAGTTGCCGGCCGATTTTGCGCGCGCGCGAGATCGCGCGAGCTTATCCGACTCGTCGAGAACAAAGGAAACTTTTGCTCGTTTCTTTCGATACGCGACCGCGGGCCCGTTTGTCCGCGCGATGTCGCAAAGCGTGCAGGTGCGCGCGCGTTCGAAAACTCGACGTAAAATTCCTCGATCGAGAGAACTTTGTCCTTCCCGTGATTTTTTTACGGAGCGTCGGTCGAGCAACGCCGGATCGAGAAAACGAAAGCACGGATTTCGGTACGCAAAGCGAAATCGGTCGAGGGGGTTACGGGGGACGGTAACGGCGATCCTTTTCGTCGTTTTGTCGTCACCGCAAGGAGCTTAACCCCGCGGGATTAAGGGATAAAGGGCCGGGCGCGAGGCGAGGATCAAACGTTTTCGCGGATAAGCCGGAGTCGACCTCGCGGTCGAAAGTTTCCGTCGAGGAATATAAGATCTTGGGACCGAGTGTACGCGGTACGAGCTCGTTGCTCCTCGTTCCGCCCCGCGACGCCAAGTCGAGCGAATTATCTTTGAGTAATTTTACGAATTTCCACCGGTAGAACGCGTTCCGTTGCTCCGATCGCGAACCGACTCCACCAGACAGAGAGAGAGATAGAGAGAAATCGTATCGGTCGAGAGGGATACGAGGGGCAATTCGGTGTCTAGAATCCGGAAGAACGATCGGGGCTACGGTTCCCTTCTCGTTCCGCGTTCGAATTACTCCCCGTGTATCGTACAATGGCGAGGAATTCGTTTTCCACGGTTCTCCGCAGCGTATACTCGCCACAATAGGGAACAATGGCAAAGGGTTGTCGGGCCGGGGAGATGGATACGAAGCTATAGGAGGAAAAAGGGAGCGGAAGAATCGCGGGAAGACGCAATAACTGGTAAATCTCGGCGAGCAGCGCGGGCAAATCGAATAGAATTGCGGGGAACGGAACTCGCTCGAAGATCGGAACCGCCTTCGTTAGAGCTCGTTGCTGTCTTCGAAACGGTTCGAGCGTTCCGACGTTATTGTCGTGCGCCGCGGCGTCTTCGAGCTCGTTCTCCCGTCGAACGTTTTTCCCCTCTTTTCCTCGGAAACGTCCGACGCCCGGTGTCCTCCTCTACGATCCGTCGACGAGCTCGAACGGAGCTTCGAAACTCGGAACGCGAGCGCGTTCTTCCAGCGAACGCCGACGGGTTTCTTGCCTCGTAGACGTCGAGACGCGACCGGCTCGAGATCTCGAAAACTTCGTTCTCCTTTTATCGCGAATTCCGATCCCGAAGTTTTCACCGCGAGCGGAACTTGGGTTCTCCGCTGCTCGGACATCGCTTATCGCGTCCGATCCGCGAGATATATTTTCTCCTCGTCCACCGGGCTACGAGTTCCCTCGAACCTAATTTCCTCGCGGAGGAATATTTTCCGCGAGCGCTTAATTACTCGCGCGAACCTTAACCTCCGATAAACTGCGCGAAAGTGGAAAAAGTTTTCTGTTTCTTAATTAGGCGAGTGGAACGAGTTCCGCGACACCGAAGCTCCGAGGGTTTCTCGGTGTTGGAAATTATTTTTACGAGGCGGCGATTGATATCGAAACGGTTCCGTTTTCGTCGCTCCCCGGCGCCACCTTCCCCGAACCTCGAGAGGGAAACTCGCCCGGCCGTCTTTCCGTCTGCTCGAGAACGCTCCGATAACTGCGATAACGAGATGGAAATACGTAGAAGGAAAGTTTTCAACGGACAGAAAACCAAGACGGAAACGGAGCATCGAAAGAGGGTGCGGTTCCGCGTTCCCCGTCGTCGATGCTCCTCGATGTTCGCTCGGTCGTTCGAGTTCGAGGATCGATCGGTCGCGAACGCGCGCCCGTTTCGCGTACCGGAGTTTTCCGCGTTCCGTTCGAGCGGGATCGTTGGAGGTTACGTATCGGACGTATCAACGGTTCGCTCGATCGGATGCAACGGGGGAAAAACGAGGTAGGGAAACGGTTCGGGTCGTCGTAAGGTTCGCGTCGCGGTCCCGGCGATGACCTTTCGATAAGCCGCAACGACGGAACAAAGACGCGGCGCGAGCCTGGCCGAGGCGAGAGAGGAAAAAGCGTCGAGCTCGTACGGAGTTTGGCAGATCGCCCGCCGCCGATAAAATAATCGCTTAGCGAGCCGAGCCGCGACACGGACGACCGAGTCTGCGAATCTCGGGGACGCTGCGGGCAGATCGTCCAGGATACGCGGTGCACCTTCTTCTCGAGATTAGGCCGCGACCCCGAGCATCGTTTTTCGAGCGCTTCCTCCGCGTCCTACGACGGGGCTCGTGAGAAACGACTCTCGAGAACGCGAATCTTTTTCCCCTCGCGAGTCGCGACGAGGAAGGACCGCGTACCTCGAAACAGCTCGGCGAGTATCGCTCCGCAAACGAGCGCCGACGAAAAACGAGAGTCTACCCTTTGATCGACTTTTTGCGATCCAATCTCCCGGCAAAGAGCCGTTCGATGTAAGCCGATGAAACGGCTCGGATGTGTCTCCCACTTTTCCCGCCGCGGATCTATAAAACAGTCCTCGGAATATCAACCGTCGTCCGATAATAATTCCCTTTGATAACGGGGCCCCTGTCACCGGCTAAAGGGAAAGATCGTTATTCCCAAGGGTAACCGAGCCACGGTACAGCGGTTCGGGCATAAAGTAAGTTTCGTTTTATCGGGGACACGGCCGTAGTACCCCTCGCGCCACACCGCGCCACGCCGCGCCAACTGCTTCGGATACCTCGTTTCCTTATTATTTATCTCGCCTTTATTCCGTTTGTCGCTGCGTCTGTTTGCGGAGGGTAAAGTATCGTACGGAGCTACGCTCGTAACCGAGCGGAGAAACCGAGCTCGAGGAACTCGATTAATAATCGCGCGACAATCGCGACCGAACCGACACCGCCGGAGACCCCTCGAACAACTTTGCCAACTTCGCGGAACGAAAGAAACGACCGTTTCGCGAAAGAAGATCAAAGTGTCCGAGTTGAACGCTTCGGGGCTACAAATTGGCGAAACCTTGACAAACATCCGTGATTCCCGGTGGAGGAACGCGACACGTTTCTTTGCTCGAGCGAGCTTCGAAAAGCGTTCGGTTCCTAAATTCAATTCGGCGGTCGTATTCAACGTTTCCGACGCGATCCAGGATTCTCCTCTCTGAGTCGATCGAGAGCGCGCGAACGACTCGATCGTCGACGCGGCCCGTTTTGTCCGCTCGAACTTAGAGAACGTTCCGATTGGCGGTACGCGTCTCGAAACACGCAACGCGGCGAGTTCGAAGACCGAGCCGTAACTTTTGAATCGGGAACGCCGCGGTCCGACGCGACTGCGTACGAGTAGTCGAAGCGCGAGTAAATGGATAGTCGGTGTCGGAGCGGCGCGGAACGAGAGTCGGAGAATCGTTGCACCGTCGAGTGGAACGCGCGCGAGACGCGGTACGGGTTGCGTCTTTTCATTTCTACCGTTTCCTTGGCAACGTAATCGTAGAACGCGATTGAAAAGGGCAAAGAGGGTGAGTTAAGAGCGAATGAATGCGCGAAACGTATACAAAGCGAGTCGGACGGAAGAAGAAAATGAAACTGGAAGAGCCAAAGACGGTCGAAACGGTCGTTCGGCGAGCGAGACGAGGGCGAGACGAGACCGAGACGAGAAGAAAGAAGAAGAGGAGGATAGACCGGCCGATTTCACCGTGCATGCACGATGCAACCCGGCGAGCCAATTAACGCGAAAAACGGTTTAAATCCGGCGGCCCCGGTCCACGGGAAATGCTTATTAGCGGGTAGTTGACATTATCGTGGCGTCCGTGCGAGCTTCCCTTCGAGAGCTTTGAAAACGTCGAGACGCTTTGATACACCGATTCGACTAAACGAAAAGGAAACGCGGACAAACGATACGCCGCGACCGTTGATTTCGAGGACGTCGTTCTTCGGGACGACGCGATGCCACGCGACGAAATTGTTCGGTCAAAATCCGAGCACGGGAACACGGAGAGCTCGCGACCCGACCCGACACGACACGACACGACACGACCCGACCCAACCCGTCCCGAACCGCTCTCGGAAACGTCGAGGAACATCGACGAACGATGTTATTTTTTCCTCGCGGAAAATGTTTCTCGGCCGACCACGTTCGGGTCGAGGCCGAGTTTTTCGAGAGGCCTCGGTTCTCAGACGCGAAAATCGGGCCGCGCGTGATTTTCCTTGCCGAAATTCCTCGACTTTCGACCCATCGTTACCGGAAACATTCGCGCGTAATTTCTTCGCCCGGTCGATTCGATCGGTCCTCGTTCTCGGTTCCCGGCGACGAATAATCGACGAACAATCGCGGCCGGTCGGCCGATCGATAACGATGTAGCTGCGCGGCGCGTAACGGCCCCCATTAATCGGGCTGCGTATCCAAGAGCCGGACCAATTTACATTGTTCCTAACCGATAATCTCGCAGGATCGAGGATCGTAATCTGGAGAGACGGTCGCGTCGATCAGCTCGAGGGGACGCGTATCGATTAAGGGACGTTTCAATGGCTACGACGAGCATCGATGATAGACGTCGCTCGCAGGATCGGTCTTCCTTTCTCTCCTTCGAGCCGTCGCTTTCCGGCTTCTGGCTACGCGATTATATATCGATTCTCGACCCATTGTCGACTAAACGGAACGCGTTACTTTTGTAAGATGGACGGTCCATCCGTGCCCGCGATCCTCCCTCCTTCTTCTTCTCCTTTCTCTGCTATCCCGGACGAACGAACGCTCCCTCGAGAGATCAACGCTGCAACGGACGAATTAAAAGAAATCGAAAACTCCGAAAGAAGTAACGGAAACCGAGCAACGATCGAAACGCGCGTCCGTACGACGTTGTTCGATGTTTCGAGGCACGGAGCGCGCGTATGAAATATTCCGGTGGTTCGTGCGTTGTTTTTTCGAGGTGGTTGCGGAACGAGACCCGAAATCGGACCGCGAAAGTTGGCGCGGGGTCCTCGAGGGACCTCGACGGAGAAGTTTCGGGAATTTGGAAACGAACGAGCGAAAACCGGACGCATCGGTTCCCGGAGAGTTTGATTTTCGTTCGGCGCTCGTTTCGGCCTTCCGGCTACGTATTTACGTTTCCATGGAGGTTTCCGGCCGGTCCGCGGAAAGGAAAATACGTAACCCCGGACAAGAGAAGCATCGAGTATATCCATGACCCGGTTACCCAGTTATTTTGTTCCTTTTCTATCGGTCCCCGATGCGGGTCGATGCGACCGGGCGGAGCGGGACTGCCTTTTGGCCATTCGACGGTCACCCCGAAATCGAATTTCCATCGGGACGGTAATCACCGGACTTCGATTCGGATTCGTCGTTCTCCCGAACGATTTGTTCGTTCACGGCCACCTGTTGCACCCACCGCCGCGCCACGAAGAAAGCCCCGCGATAATTATTATAGCGAATTCGCGCACCACCCTCGGCTCCTCTCGCGGCGTTCCTTTTTTCGTCCGCCTCTCCTTCCTCCCTGTCGCGTTTACCCGTCCGTTTCCACCGGTTGTTGTTTCCCTCGTCGAGTTCCGTCACCCGCGAGATATCGTTCGCTCTTCGAACGACCGAACGGAACCGAAACGAGGGTACAGGGATCGACGGTCCATCGTTCTCGCGTTTATTGCACTCGGAGTACGCGAATTGCCCTCGAAAGGGATTCGTCGCCTTTGAAATCTCGAAAGACAATTACCCAGAGAAGCGTTTGGATGTTCGTGGCTCTTCGTTCCGTTGAAAGTAACGAGGGTATCGCGGGTGGTCGAGGGAAACGAAAGGTCTCGTAGACACCGGGAACGCAAGCTCCGCCGTTTACGAGTTTCCGATGAATTTCTTTGGCGTCGGTCTCGCTCGATCGACGGGAGACCGTAAATCGGCGAGGTTACAATTTAACGGAATCTCGCGAGGGAAAGCGATAGAACGGGGGCGCGAATGTAAATCCAGGAAACGGAGAAGGTGCCGCGGCGAGATGTCGCGCTTCCTGAAATTGCCGGCAGGTCGGATCGATTCCCTCGCAGCTGGCAGCTTCGACATCGGGCCAAGTTATCCGTCTCGTGCATCTCGCCAATGTGTCGGTGCGCGCGCGCTATGAATATTGCATTCCGATATGTCGGCCGCGCGCCGATTGTCCACGCGAATGCCTCGAAGCGGCGTTAATTAGCAGCCTGCTGGAATGCGGAATACGCAACGCGCCTCCGACTCGACCTTCCGCGCGATACCCGCGAGTTCCTTGCGAGTACGACCACCTCCCGAGTTTCACCGTCTCGGGAACGGGGTCGCGGATCGGGTCTACGAATAAATATTCTCCGAGAAAAGAAGAGACCGGAATATCACGGACGATAGCTCGGCCGTCGCTTGGCAACAAGTTGCGCGTTTTTCGAGCCGAAAGCGGATCGTTGGCAAGAGGCCGACGACACCCCGAGATATCCACGAACGGGATTCCTCGTTCCTCCTCGACCGTCGAGATTCTTTTCCATCGGTCGGTGTCGATTTTGCAAAATTACCAACCGTTTCGAGAGAACGAAACGCGGAACGACCGAGCGAATCGAGTCTCTCCGCCGGCTCGGTCCTCCTGTTTCTTTCCCTCTATTTCGGAGAAAAGAAATCCGTCGGTCGGAGAGTCGCGATGAAGTTATTCCGGTAGACTGGCACGGAAAATCACGAGCGACTTCGGCATTCGGGCCACGTAGGGCCAACCACTCGCTGGCAAGGTTCTCGTTAAACTCGTCGAATTTCTGTCGGTCGCGAGAAACGATTTTCGACCTTACGATGCAACGCGCGCGCCTATCCTACACACCCGAAACATCTTTCCAACGATCCTCCTTCCGACCGTTTTTATCGTCGCGCGTGAAATCGGTATATTCGGAAAGATACGCGTCGCGGGTCAATCGTTGTTTCTTTCGCTGGATCCGAAACGAACAATCCGACTCGAGGAAATCTCGGAGCGGCACGGCCGAGAAACACGGCAACGACACCGCTCAACGGTGACCGAAACTCGTTACAGGAAATACCACCGGAACACGATACACGTTACACCTGTAATTCTCGTTCTACGAACATGAAATATTCCCAGCAACCTGACCGCTCCCAATTACGCCCACGACAAGACCGGCAATTCTACCGTCCCGGTAATTTCTGAATAACGCGCGCGCCTCCCCGCCCGGCCGCCCGCTCGCGTATACATTATACCTAATCGATCGGAAGCATCGGATCGAGGATTCGATCGGCAATCGGTGACTCTTGACAAGGTGATTTAATTATACGCGTACGCGTAATTATGCGATGGAACGGCAACGCGTTCGACGCGTTACAAACACGCCGTAATTAAAGCGCCAAGTTATCGGGACATATTTCTGGGCTGCGTCGAACGAAACGGTTACTATGATTAATACGATTAACGCGCGTCGCGTTCCACCGGCGCGATTTCGGCCGTGCCCGCGAAATCTACGACCGCGATAACGGTCTCGAGCGATAAAATTTCGACGATTCGTAATTTCCCCGTCCGAGTGTCTCGTTTCGCGAAATAGGCTACTCCATCGGCGATAAGGGCGCACGCGCGCACCGAAAACTGTGTCACGGACGCGCGAAATGTTCGCCGATGCGAGTGCTTTTCGATCGTCTCCGCGGCCGACATCGGCTTTCGCCGCATCCAGCGGAACACGCCCCGTATCGTCCGAGAAACTAAACGACCGATTCGATTCGATTCGATTCGATTCGATTCGATTCGATTCGAGCCGACGCGACGCGACGAGGCGTCGAACAACGAGAACGTCCCCGTAGACGGAAAGAGAACGCGTTTGGCCGATACCTCGCCGATTTTCGGAACGAGGAGAACCTTCGCGAGCAACCGAGCCACTCCGACTTTTCTTTGGCCGAAAAATAAACCGAAGAACCGAGAGCCACCGGAACGGGAACTCGGCAAATGGAGGGAAACCATCGAGCTTTTAGACGGGAAACCCGAAAAACGTATCCGATTTCGGCTGGACGTGCAACCCGTTGTCGTTTTTACGTCCAGTTTACTCTCGCAGCGAGTAAACATCCGGCAAACACCGAGTAAGTTTCCCGTCGTGTCAGCCCGACAGGAAGCGTTACGGTTCGCCACTGGCCGTATCCTCCTTTCCACGGGAACGTAAGAACCCCGCGAGAAAAGGCATCTGTCCGATGTCCACCGAAATTATCTCGTCGGAAGCGTCCCTTTGTTCCCGCTGCGCGGCCCGTTATTTCGAGAAGAGGACACGGCCGAGATTCGACCCAATTCCCCGAGTTATTTATTCGCGAGCGCTCGGATATTTTCGTTTCCGGTATTCTTGGTCATCCGTCGATGTTCGAGACATCGCCAGACGGCGAGATCGAGAGCCTCGGATCGACGAGAGAGGGAAAAAAATTGAAAATGGAAAGCGAGAAACGGGAAAAGCGAAGCTTCGAGAGGCAACCGGGGGTGGCGAGGTTCGAAATTTTCGAAAGTTCGTTCGAAAAAGTTGGAAACCGAGTTACAACGTTTCCCGAAAAAGAGACGAGAGGACGCGTAACCGAGTATCGATCCCCCGTCGAAACTCCCCGTAAAAATCGTTACGGGAGCTCGTCCCCTCGCCGCAAATGAGAAAATAATCTCGTTCGGAGCTTCCACAGAGTTATCCGAGTTGCGGTCGAACTTGGTGGATCTTTCAGCGATATCGGTCCGTCCGCGAAACACGCGCGAAACGAGCGCCCTTTTATCCGTTCCTCGTTCGCTCCGGTATTGCCAAAATCGTTGGAAATTTCCGATTCTTCTCGTACGTTCTCGCGGCGGACTGCGCCCAAGGTGTAGAGAAAAAAGGAAACGGCAAGGGACTAGTCGAGGACGAGTTCGATCGCGAGGTCGGGTAAAAGAAAGCGCGACCGAACGCCGGATCGCGGCGGGGGGAGGAACGAAAGGAGCCGTGCCGGAACCAGGGAACGGGAAGAAAATTGCGTTTCCCGAGTATCGGATTATCAGAAAACGCTTTCAGTTGGAAGACGAGAAAAGTTTCGCCGGGAGCAACAAATGCGCACCCGCGGAAAGGAATCCGACCGCAAACGACACTCACGAGCGGAACCATAAAAGGATCGCGCGACGCGGATGCCGCTAGCTAGCGATCGACGAACGTGTCCCGAGCGTACTCGAGACATCGCGCCTACGTATGTTTCAAGGAAACTCGAGCTAGGCGTTAACAACGAAATCCTCCGTTTGGAAATTGCTCGAGAATCGATCCCCTCCGAAAAGCAGGTGACTCGTTGTTCTCGAGTGCGAGCCACGTTCGAAAATTGGCACTCGGCGAGCGTCGGCGAGCGTCGACGAACGACACCGTACAGCTGCGGATTAGCCGCTCGAATGCTCCGAGATACGCGCGTATCTCTACGGGGATAAGTGTACAACCGGTGCACCGGGGACCCACCGGGGACCCATCGGGTATCGTTGCGTGTCTTAGGTTGTCGCGTATTTAAAGGGATTCGTGTTCGTGTCAGGGATCACTGTCCCTCGGTATCGCCGCGTTTTCAAATCCCCGACGAAGCTGCCCGGGAGCGTTACAGCGGGCCGATATTCTCTTCCCAGAGGACGCAGCTCGCAACGGAGAACAACGAACGGTATCGATTCCAAGTGGCCGAGCCGCGACGTCTAAACAATTTTATCGCGGACCCGCCGCGTTTGCTCCGACCGGGAATTAATTCGAGGTTATCGCGACGCGAGCCCAGAAGGGGAACCTCGTTCGATCGGTCGGCCGCGCGACCGACCGTAAATCGACCAAAGCGCCGAATTAATTTCAATCGCGGAGCCGATTTTTACGCGGGGTGGTAAATTTCATTGTTTCGGCTTATGCAAACCCGGCCGTCGAAATATTATTTTATTCGCCTCCGGGAAATAAAAGCGTATCGCCGACACGGTACCGCGATTCTCCCTCCCGCGGATTAATTATCCGCGTTTTAAGCTCGTTTACGGTACGCGTACGCGATCGACACCGTCCATCGAAACGCGCCCATCGATTTCGATCGTTCCTTTCCAGCGGCGACCGTTTACCCCGATCTCTGCTTCGAGTAGCGCCGATCCCCGTCATTTTTCGCTTTTTCGACCCGCCCGCGCGACTCGACGCGGCATTTCGAAACGAAATTATGCTCGGAAATAATTCGCGGCAAATGAACCGATCCGAGGCTCCTCGCTCGACGTTACAGTTCGAACGCGATATCGAACGCTGGCTGGACGAACCGGGTCATTTAGCCTATTGTAATACGTTCGACTTTGTTAGCGACGGCGACGATGACGAATAACGAGCGTATATCAATGTAATTCCAGGGAATAATAGCAGCATCGCGAACTCGGAATCCTTGCATGTTGATTCGAGGTCCGCGCGGAACACGGAAAACCATAATCCTTCTCTGTTTCCTGGGACAGCGCGCCCTCGAAATGCGTTTCTCCGGGATTCGAGACGCTATTCGTATTCTTTTAGAGGCGACACGTCTAGGGGGAATTAACCCGGTACCGAGGAGGAAACCGTTTCGATAGGAACGTTTCGCGTAAAATCGGTGGCCGGGCGAAACGTTGTCCGACGGAGAATTCGCCGATCGACGTTTTCAATTTTCGAGTAGGAGGAGGCGCGCGTGCCGCGATCGAGAGGATCGTATTTATTCTCGCGCGCTCGCGACTCGCACGAAAGTGCTCTCGGGACCCGGAGATCTCCTCGTCCCGTCGAGGATGGAAAAAAACTCGAGGCGATCGTGTCCTTCCGTACGGAGAATGCAAAGCGTCCCGGTCGATGACCGAAATCTCCTTTCTTCGCGCGTACCTTTCTCCGTCGGTTCTCTTTCTTCGTTCGCGGAAAGCGCGCTGCAAAGCAACGTACGGGAAATCCAATAGCTCGAGGCCGTGCGAAAACGGAGGAGAATTTTCAAACTGGCTCACGGCTTTGCGAACCGGCTCGGATTCGCGCCGATACCGTATTCTTCCGAGCAAACTGCGCATCTTCTCGAGGAAACCGTACAACGAGCGGCCATTGTGCACCATTCGCGAACCCGGGAACGCTCGATCGCCGATAAACCGTAAAAAATCGCAGGGAAAAGGGAAACGACGCCGAACCTCTTCGAGGGGATGCTGGACGCGGGGAAGAACCTTGTAAAATATTAGGCGCGAGCGCGCGGGCGAGAGCGTCGTCGCGATAATTGCATAGTTTATGGATCCCATTTAGAAACGATGGTCGCATCCGGTGATTTTGGTCTCCCTCGAGGGCGCGGGATACGTCCTCGCGTCCGATTGTTCCCTCAATTATGAAAATTGAAATTTCCCGAGCTTCGAGGACAACGAAGCGAGCCGGAGCGTCGCGTCGCGTCTGTTCGGCAGTTACAACGGGGCGTCGAAGCGACGGAGGCGGTGGTGGTGGCGGTGGCGGCGGAGGCGGAGCCGAAGGAGCGATAAAAAGTCGCGCACTTTACACTTGGCTGGGGAACGTTACACGTTTCGCGCAATAACCGGGAACTGCGCGCCGTGTCTGTATTATGCACTCGGCCGGTGACATATGTACAGCATAAACCGTGATGCACCGTTGGATGTGCGGGGAGGAAGCGCGATAAAAGTCTCGAGGCGCAAAATGTCCGCGGTTTCTGGACGGGAACGCGCGCCTCCTCGCCACCTAATTGTGCTCGCGCGGTGACGAGAATTTTCGAAATCTCTTTGGCGCGGAGCTTGCTTTCACCGTCGTAAAAAGTTTATCTACCTTTTAAACGCGTTACCCCGCGGCGACGTTCCCCAAGATAAAGAGTTATTCTCGACCACCGGATCAAAGGAGAGACGCTCGCCAAAAACTCGAATCTCTTTGTCGAATTTAACGATCCGCGGTGAACGGGGGGCGGGCGAGGAGAGACGCGAGTCGAGTTTACGTCTTCGAGAAACGAGTGTTTCTCGCGGGAGCGAGATTTCTCGATGGACGTTACGAGGTAATCCATCCTCGCGTAATTTAGCTTCTTATCGCGGTCGGTCGCGCGACGATGTAAAGTAAAACTGGGTGGTCGCTCGAGTGATTCGAGCGGCGTTAAACCGGCCGAATTCCCCGACGTCGAAGCGAGCCGGTGCCGGAACTCGAGGTCCTCGCGATAAAAGTCGACTACCGGGGGTAAACGCGATTCTCGCGATTCCCCGGTCCCCCCGTGTCCCGGCGCTCCGGGCATTCGACGAGCGAGCCCGCCTCGCTGGTCCCGGGGATGAAATTTTAAACTACGATGTTCGGGAACTTTGTGGATCGAATCGAATTTTCAGCCTCTTTGTTCCGGCGCCGCGGGCAGGGGCGACAATCGACGCGCAAAGATTCCCAAAGAGCGGGCGAACGTTTGAGCGCGAACCGACGTTCCCGCGTTTAAACTCGTTGAAACAGCCCGCGGCCGGGTCGCGAACGATCGACCGCGCGGTCCAACATTTTTCCACGACGATTCGACATCGCCTACGCTCGAAGACGGCTCGTTCCGTTCCATTCGTGGCCAGTGAAACGTATCGAAATTGATCGGACCCGAGACCGCTACCGAGGAAACGATAGATGGCGCGGTAGGCTCCGTCTGGACGTCCGATCTCGAAATTGCTGGACGCAGGGAACCCCGAGAGTAACCGGCCTCGTCTACCCGACGGTACTCGTTTCGAAGCACGTTTCGGCAATACCCGGCCAAAGGACCGGCAACGAACAACCACCCGGTGGAAAGAAGACGGCAGTGACCGAAAAGGGGGTCGCTAGGAACCGAGAGATATCCTTTATCCGGTCCCGAGTTACGACCGGTTGTTTGGCAGAGGCCATTCTACCGTTTCTACGGTCAAAACACGTAAAGGTCCTCGCGGTGGAAGCAGACTTCCTCCGTCCAGCCTGCTGCCGACTCGTGATCTCTTCCGGAGAGACGAACGACCCTGGCGTCCAAGTAAATAAGATTTCGGCTCGTTTCTTTTTCCTTTCCTTCGGCGAGGAAAGGAACTCGATCGTTTCTCGGACCATCGGCGAAGGAGACTCCCCGGGCATCGAGGCCGAGGGAAAGTTCGGGTTCGCCACGCGGATAGTTCGGTCCGCGATAATCGTTCGACGACGGGGATCGATTCCCTTGCCTTCGATGGACGTTGATCGTCCCTCGATACGCGGTGCATCCATCCACTTGCCCTATTCTCTCCGCAAACCCCTCGAGAGTAACGATAACGGCCTATCGGTGAATCAATTCGATGTCAGACGCGAAAAATCTCCGGTGAAAATCGAGCCGGTGTCGGTGCCGCGTACCTGAACTTTGCCGCGCTCGCGTGCGATCGTGAATCATAATGCGTCGCGCGATTACACATTACGCGGCGAGCTATCTGGCATTGCCACACTCGTAACGCATTACCGTCCGAGTGTGTCCGTCAATACGCCGGCGAACTGGATTACGGCTGTATCCGTGGCGATGGTTTATCGCTTTCCAGGAGGTTCGCGTGTCGCTCGCGTGTCGCTCGCTCGGCTCGTTCTCCCTGCTCGCGGAAATAAAACGCTCGACCCGGCCCGTGGGACGCTTTTACGACGAATACTCGCTCCGGTTTCGTATCGATTCCAACGTGTTCCCGTTCGGTATCGCCTCGCTCGACTTATTTCTCGCCGCTCTGTTTCCCGTTCTCGCGTCCTTTCACGGGAGATTCTCGTGTCGCCGTCGTTCTTTCTTTCCCTCTCTCTCTCTCTCTCTCTTTCTCCTCGATTTAGAATGCTTAGAATTCCATCGATTCCCCGTTCGCGAGAACACCGCGAGCGAGCGACCGCCTTTGGAAACGTTCGAGGAATCGATCGGTACGCGGGTGTTCGCGAATCGGTACGAGAACTCTATCCGCGCACGCATCGTCGATGATGACGCGCTTCGACGACGACCTAGCCGTTCGAACCGGAAGCAACGCCTCTCCCCGGTTCTTTAAAGATTTTTTCGTCGAGGGCTCGCGCTCGATCCGCTCCGTATCCGCGTCCGGCGGTTCGACGCGAGTAAATCACGATTAATCGCAATTTCGTGGACGGCTGCGTAAGTCGCGATATTAACGTAACGCGGTGTAACTCGCGGTTACGTATTACGGACGCGGGGCCGTGTATCTTCCCTGGTTACCGCTGCCGGACCGGTTCGATACGCGACGCGGCTATAACCTCTCCTCTCGCGCTTTATCGCGCGACTATAAACCGGCGACACCTTGGCGAATAAGGAACTCTGCTTCCGATACAAATACGCTCGTCGCGAGAACGGTTCGCGGACGATATCGTCTCAACGCCGATCATTCTCGCGATCCTCCTTCGGAACCAGACGCGGGTAACACATTGGATAGGGAGTATCGCGGATCGATCGAGTTACTCGATCGATCGACGATCGAACGAGCGAACCTACTCGGAGAGAGTCGCGCGACTACGCTCCGTTTCGGATCTTTCCCCTTGAAAGCTCCGGTAGCGGTATATTTTCCTTTTGTCTTCGTTAGGCGCGAATCTGTCCGGAAACGCGAAACGGGAGCTTTGCCCCGTCCGCGTGAAATAACGGCCGATTATAAAACCCCCGGAAACGCGAAAAACGTCCAAGGAAAAAGGTCGTCCCGCAACGAAGAATAATTACTTCGGCGAAGGAAGCGAGACGAGCGAACGTGCAGCCTGAAAAATATCGTTGCGCGATCCCGATCGGACTACCGATGTTTTTCTTGCCGAGTTCGATGCGTTTTCCCTAATCGCGATCTTCGATCGATAGAAACCGATCGATAGAAATCGCACAGAAACTACGACCTTGACGAGGAAGAACGAACAACGATCGGAATCGAAGCTGAAAATGTTTTCGTTCCCGCTATCAGATTTTACGTGAAAAAAAAAAAGGTAACGAGAGTTTATCGCGTTCCCTCGTATCTCCGATCGTTTAGCGACTGTTCCGTGCTGCACTTATCCAGAGATACGCTTTACATTCTGATAAATAATTCGCGTGTTTGTTCGTATCCGAGGTTGCGAACGAAGACGTACCCTGTACGAGTACTTTCGCTTTGGCAGTGATTTTCCAAAAACTGGACTCGTTTCGTCGATGCGGTATTTAAATTTCCTTCCTTTCGCGGGCAAATAGCAAAGAAGGCTACTGTTTTTATTCTCGCGAGGCTGTAAAAAAAATTGATGAAAAAATGTATCGAGCGTGATCTCGTCGGAAACTGAACTGGCGGTAGGTAGCAAAATATTCTAGTAGTTTTTCATCGTCGCGGAAATGTGTGTTTCGCGTAACGTAATTGCGCGTTAAAGTCGCGAGTCGAGTCGAGCAGTGAGGGTAGCTGCGACGCCGGCGCCACCTGCGGTGCTCGTTTAAGCGTCTTAAAGCAACGTTCCTTTTCGTCGTGGCGCCCGAGGATCGCGGTCTGGCGTTGTTCCACTTCGTCGTAAGTAACGCGAAATAAATTTACATTTGCGTGGAAAGAAACGCGCGGTTCCATCGCGGAACGTTGGGAACTTCCACGACGCACTCGTACGCGCTGTTAAACATTCATGTTTTCTCGCACGCGTGAAATATTCCGTGTTGGAAAGTTTCCTTTGGCGTCCCATGGCCCGCGTTACTCTTCGTTTCGCGACCTTAAACAATAGAAAGAACAACATTGTCCCGTTCGTTTGCGTTGCTCGCGACGTTTCTCGGAATATTCTTCGAGGTTTGCGTTCGCGGTAACGGAATTCGATTGCCGTGCCTCCTTTCCAAGTAATCGCCGTTTTTTTTTATAACGTTCACCTCGAACGTACGCGTACGCGTGCACGTAAGTACCTACGCGTCTAACTCGTAGACGAATCGGGACGAAGAAGGGTACAATGGGACCGCGACGAGGTGTCGAGGTTTGAAAAACTGTAACGAGATAAAGGCTTTGGCAGCGAGTTCGAACGAGACACGATATATATTTGTAAGCAATAGACGGCTCGGGATTGACGGGCAACGTTGAACTGGAAGGCGAGAGGGGACGATACGAAATGTTTTCGTTGGCGAAGGGCGCAAGGTCGAAGCGAGACGCAGTATCGATGCTTCGTCCGTCTCGTACGACGCTTCGTTCGCTGTTTGTTCGTGACTCGCCTCGTAGACCGAACTCGGATCGCGATAAAGAAATTCTGTACGAGTTAGGGAATTTGGAAAACGCCGAAGAGCTGCGAGCGCGTTTGCGAACACCTTGGAACCGACAAAACCGAGGCAATACGTGGAAAAGAACGAGTCTCTCCTATTCGAAGATACGTTTCGTGGTAAATACGTTAAATTTAACGCTACGTACGGCGAACCGACGGGAGAATTGGCCCGGTTCCCGAAACCACATTTTTCATACTTTCGCGTCACGCTCCTCGTATCGTCGAGAAACGATTAATCGCGGAATATCTCGAGCAAAGTATCGGGACGAGATCGACCGATGAGAAATACGGGCGCCGAGTCGTAAAAACGAGGTCGGAAGTGGCTGTCCTTGCGCGACTAACTCGAAAGGGCGGCGCCCTGTTAAAGGGCTCGAATTCGATTTACGATTCGAAGGATCCGTCTATCTTCGGAGCGGTTCTCGCGCCGTACGACGGACGACCGCCACTAGAGGCGTCCGTGTATCCGTATCTATACGTATATACGTCATAGACGAGACGGTTAATTTTTTTACGTCCGTTCCCAATGGTAGCGAACGTTTCGTAATTAATTACGGCAGACTCGCTGTTCCTTTATCGAGTTTCGTTTCGCGAGTGGCTCGTAAAAATCCGCGATAGTTCGCGCAGAGTTTCCGTCTCTTTCCCGCTTGGTACTTTGAATTTCGCTGCGGAGTTTTCGCCGTCTCGTCGCGAGGTAGCTGACCGCGACGCGAACTTCTTTTTTCTTTTCGTATTTTATTCACCGTCGCGGCAGAGAGGAATTTAAATAAATCGAAGCACCGAGCTTCGACGACGACGAGTCATAGTTTACATACGTATACGCGGATACTCGAAACGCGTTCGCGTCGTCCGTTGTTCTAATTTCTCCGGCTCTGTCCCTCCCTCCGTCTTGTTCTTTTCTCTCTCTCTCACTTTCTCTCTTCGACTGCCTGCTACTGCGGTATTCCCTTTCGGTCGTCGCGAACTCGGTTCCAATCCGAAGCAACTCGAGACTGTGGTTACACTGCGAGCGATTTGCGAACGATACGGAATAGAAAACATTGCGCAACGTTCCGTTCGCGATCGTGCCGACGTCGTATCAGTTTCTCGTTGGCACGGGAAACGAAACGCGATTTTTCGCGACCGAGTGACCCGGGAGCGTTATTGCCGTTTATAAATAAGAGGGAACGCTCCGTCGAGAGGATATTAAATCGTGGATGTTTCTGTCTTCTTCCCGCGTTCGATTCTCACCCTCCGTTTCTACGTTTCAGCGAACACGTTTCGTCGATACGTTCGATTTTTCATAATCGGAATTCGTTCGAACGAATTTCTCATTTAGCTCGCGCTCGCTACGAAATATCTCCCAGAGAGAGCCGGGTACTCGCGTTCGCTTTGTATCTAACGTTTGCTCCGATGTTTCTGTTTTCAGGATCCGACATCAAAGTGCCAGTCGCCATACTGAACTGTCTGTACGCGCGTCAATTGTGCTTCGAGGATCCGTCCTGCAACGCGATCCTAGAAATTATACCGAGGGTCTGCGGCCCGGAATTGGGTGAGTATTCTCCGTTCTAACCGTCGACGCTCGGATCTACTTCGTTTCGTGCAATTAACGCGAGAACCGGGAAGACGCAAACATCGAAACCGGATGTTTCGTTTTCGCGCTCGCGTCCGGCTTAAAAATTCATCCCCGATTCCCTGCCAGTGTTTCCCTCGTTTCGAATAATTGTCGCCGAGGGAGCGATCGGTCCAGGTTACGGGTTCGCGGAGTCGAAGGGCGTCGAGCAGAAGCTGCTTTTCCTTTCCCGACGTAACGGGAAGCGGAAAAACGAGGCCGATCAGGGACACGGTCGACGACCTCGTTTTTTTCGCACTTATTCTTCGCCTCCTCTTCGCCTCCTCTTCGGCTCCTCTTTGCCTCCCTCTCGCCCGGTCGCGTTTTTCGCTCTGTGGATTTTTTGTCCCTCTCCCCGTTGCATCCGCGTAGCGATGGAAATCGCGTTATGCGCCGCCTCGGACTGCCGTGACGTAAATTGTGAACTATTCCGAGACTCGGTCCCGATAAACCGAGCTCTCCCTTATACCCTCCTCCTCCTTCTTCTCCTTCACCGATGACCACGTTGCACGGACTCGAGAGCATTTTGTTCTTTCGCAAGACGCTCGATCGTTCTACCGGTGTTTCGGGATCTCGGAAAAGTTCGAACCCGATCGCGAGCCGTCGAGATCGTTCGGTGTACGATACGTGGCCGTGTCGCGAGCATCTTCCCTCGTTACCGCGACGGACGCGGACGAGGAACGATCGTCCCGAGAATGGTAAGTTTCGATTCGATTAATTCCCGCAGGCCGGCGAGGTCGTCTCGTTACGAGCCAAAGGCCGGTGGGCATTCCACGGAATGTTTGCCGACATCGCGTATCGAGAACCGATAACGGTATCGGGAATCGATGCAATATGGAGGAAATCTCGGTCGAGTCTTAAGTAATCCGATACTAATATTCGGAGTAGCTCTCGAGCCCTGTTTTATATCCGCGATGCTCCGACTTCGTCGAGCAATTGCGCGATTCTCGAACGAACCGCCCGCGCGTATCCTCGAGCGAGTAATTAGATCTGTCCGCGAGCGGATTTAATTCCAAACTTTTCGAATTTTATATCCGCGGCCAATCAAGTGCTCCCCTTTACGAGACTCTTTTTACAAGCTCGAGGTTTCGCGCCGCGCCACGCCGCGCCACGCCGGTCACAAGTTAAATAACCGCGTTAGCGGTGTTCGCGCGCGACAGGGAATTAAGTTTCAATTTAACGGATTAAAATCATAGCGCGAACGCGCGACGGTGGTCGCGGCGGTGTTCGTGGACGCGAGGCTGCACCGGCATCGAAGCGACCGGAAATGGACGATCTCCGATACAATTGGTCGTCTTTGGCCCGGCGAAAGTAAAAGTACGAAAGGAAAAGGAGCGAACGACGCGCGGGGAAATTGGATCGATTCGCGTTTCGTTTAACGAGCGAACAAACTTCCCGGCTCGACATCCTCGTATACGGAGCGAAGGGAACGCTCGTCGAAACGACCGAAATCGTCGTGGGAAACTCTCCTCGTCGATAACGCGTAATTAAAAAATACTGCAGGTTTTTCGACGCTTTTCCCGTGTCCGCGATTTTCGGTATATTATCCGGCGGGACGTTTGGTAGCGAAATAGCCATATTTTTGGAAAAATTGATGTACAGCTCGGAGGAAAAATTGAGCGATTCCTGGTGCCCGAGCGGCCGGTATTGCAGCGAGATTTACAATCCGTGTTTGCGATACGGTGTTCGAAATTGTGACTCGCGCCACGCTCGGAAAATCCACTTCGTTAGGAAAGAGGTCGTTATTGTAAATACAACAGTGGAAACGCTAAGCGGAACGCGCCGGAAGGAATCGGGCGTACGATCGCGAAGCACCGCTTTTCGCGAGAAACGGTTTATTTTCCGGGTGGCTACTTCGGCGTATTAATTAGTGCGTTTTCGCGTGGTTCGCGGCAGACGGGGGAAAAAGTCCAATTGGACGGAAAGGTTACGAGCCAGAAATTAACAATTCCCGACTCAGCTGGCGCACCGACCTCGAAAAAATCACGCAAACTCCCCTCGAGCGTCCCTTTCCGTCCTCGTGGAAGCTTTCAATTAGGAGGTGCTATTTTTTTCCCGAAAATTCGTCACTTTGTCTCGCGGGATACGGTATCCGGGCGCAAAATAACCCCGTAACGTTTTCAAAGCGTCGCGAGATTTCCCGAGTACGGTCGGACGTTCGATATTTCCGCGAAAAATATCGGTGAAAGCTTTTTCGGGCTTAGAACGGTCGTTGCGTCGCGCGTCAAAGGAACAGTCGTCGCCGAGTTTTAATTTAACCCCCGCGCGGAGCGTATCAATCGGCGGTTAGCTATTCAATAAACCGCAACCACTACGGACACAGTCCATGGCGGAGTACACGGTTTGTACTACCGGAACAGTGGTAGAGGTAAACGACCCGAAGGCGCGGTGAGGTCACCAAGTCCGTTTCGTTCACGGCCGAGAGCCGATGCGCGTTCGATTTTATTTCCTTCGGAAAAACGATAACGTCGCGCGCCCTCGGGAAAAATCGAGATCGATTCTCCCGTGAAATCCGAGTCGAGTACGTTACTTTTTCAAAATCGAAGCGTTATCCCTGCGATCCACGGCTCGTTAGCGAAATTACGATAATCTCGGACGCGTCGCGTCGCGTCGCGTCGTCTCGCGTCGCGTCGCCTCGTTAAGAAACACTGCGCGATAAAACGAGTTCCTATTAAGCGGTCAGGGTCGGTGATTCGATCGCGCGGTCAGGATTGTTGGCCGATTATAAATTTAGCGTTGACCGGTGCCGGTAATAGGTCTCCCTTTGCTATCGGATTATCGCGTTACAGGGCGCGATAGCAACCGTTGCGGAGAAAGCGGTTCGTAATAACAGGGTTACCGGAGAAATTTCTGCTCCGTTGGTTTTGTCGGCGTCGAGAGAGAGGGTGGGAGTCCGCGCTAGGTTTTCGTGCGGGCGTAATTTCGAGATTCAAAGACGGAGAGATTTCGCGGATAAGAAAGAAGGAAACGTATCGAGTGCCGAGACTGTATCGGAGCGCCCGGATCGCGTAAATTCTTCGAGCTAAGAATTCCGGGGCTCTGATCATTTTCCGAACGTCCCTTGGGAAATTCCAGCGAAAGGGAATCGGCGGCAGCTTCCTACTTCGGTCCCCGCCGATCCTTTCGATAAATTTGCGTCCGATCGCAATTACAACGCCCCCGTTGATACGCGCGAAACCGATCCGCACGGAGATACGGAGGCATTCGGTAAGTTTTTTCTACACGCGCCGGCAAATCCCGAGCAATTATTGTAAATTACGGTAAAATTACGATTTCCAGGGGCAACGTTCGAGCGTTTGTAGCGCTCGCGGGCGTTCGTTCGTCGGATTCCCTGCCGAACGTTCAACGAGCTCATAATCATCCGTCCATAAACAGTGCGGCCGCTGGAACGTGAATCGAGATATCGATCTGCGAGGCTTCGCAGTTCCGCGCGAGCCGAAATTTCGCCCGTGGAACGATGGAACGCACCGTGGCGTCGTTCGGCCAGGTCAACCGGAAGTTGTCGATACACTCGACGCATTTCCGAGCCCGTCCGTCCCTGTCCCTCGAAACCGGGAAACTTTCCTTCGAGAACGGGAACGTTGAAAACCGCGGCCGCGGAATCGATCGAATCGATCGAATCGATCGAATCGACGATTAGTCGGTCGGGTATCGGTCGAACGACCGGGATAAGGAACCGCGATAGAAAATCCTCCGATACGAGCCGGATTTCGAGACCGTTAACATACCCCTGAACAAGTACGGTAGCTCGCGTAATCTTATCCGCCATCCTTATTTCGCGCGGCAGTAACCCATAGGATGAATATCGTCGACCGCAACGGAGCTCCGTTTCGTCCGAGCCCGAGGAAAATCTCTCGAGGTACCGCGCTGTTATTTCGTACACCGTTCCGGCTGGCGTTTATCCAGCACTTAAGGTTAATCCGAGCTCGTCGATCGAATATTTACGGCATCGCGCGCGTAATTGTCGCGAAACGATCCTCGAATCGCGCACGGATCGTTGTTTATCCATTTACGCGTTGGCTCGCTTTGTTCCCTTTGTACACGGTTCGCGCTCGCGTTTCGCGTTATTTTAATTCGCGCGATCCGTTCCACCGTTACGTCCGGGACTGATTATTAAACGCTTTTATTTTACCCGAAAATAATAACGATTCGTTACCGAGCGATACGGCGGCTCGCCCCGCCCCGCCTCCCTTCGCCTCCCTTCGACTCCCTTCGCCTCGTCTCGTCTCGCCTCGCGCGAGAATAATAATTCCGGATTCAACGAAACGCTTAAATTCAATATTTCCTCGCCCGTGTCGCGTACCGGGAAATCACCCTCTCGTCGATGGAGCGCCGCCTACGTTTCTCGCTCTCCGATTCGTCTTTTCGTTTCGCGATACACGACTCGAACCTCGTTCCAATTTCCAAAACGGATAAACGGTTCGAGAAAAGAAAGAAACGACAACGAGTCGCGAAATTCTACTCGGACCGAGTAGTTGTCCGTAAGAGAATCGTTCGAGGGAGAAGAACGAAGGGTGAATTTAGGATTTCGCGCTATCCGCCCGTTTCGTTCGTACGACTCTTTTCGAAAGGTCCGTTGGCGAGGCTGGGTCGCGCGTATCCCGCGATCTCGGTGGAAAGAGCCGCTTTCGAGTCTCGGAGAGGAAGCCAGACAGAGGCGCTCCAAGTATGCAGGTATCCAAAGTAATAACGTGTCGGCCGGAGGATATGGAACGGGAAGACTCCCTTATTAAAAGGCTTTGGTGGCACTTTGGGGTCGGTACTACTTACGCCCATAAATAACCCCCCTCTAGGAGGCAGTGACTCGCGGAATACTTTGGTCGGAACGCCCAGCACGGTCGTCTAGACCTCGTGGCTTCTCTCGGTTTTTACCCTCTCCGAAAACAGCGGGACCGCCGAACGTTAACGATCGCCGGTAAACGGAGTCGTTTCCAGTACCGATCGGCTCGAAAACGAAAGAAGGGAAGACCCTTCGCGTCACGGTGGGTCTTGCCCGAGTATTCGAGTTTACGAGAGACCGGCGACCGAGTCGGCCACGATAATGCGACGTAATTATGGCGGATCGTTCGCGCACTTGTCGGCCGCATGAATTATTCATCGATTGTCTGGAATCGAACGGAATATGCGATCGAACGAAGCGAATTAGCGGGACTCGTTCGGAATAATTGGTAAACCGATTGTGCAAAAGCACGGTGTATCGTCAGACGCGATTTTTGTCGCGGGCATCGATCCAACTCGCTCCGTTCGAACGAGCCAGTGTTTCGATACGGCTGGGTTTATCGTCCGCTCGATCGAGAATCGAAATACGCGACGTATCGGGATCTTTCTTATTCCGGAGTTCTTCCGGCGTTTCGACGATCCGAAAGTGGAACGAAATTTGTTTCGTCGTTCGCCGGTGCATCGGAGGAGCTCTTATTTCCGCTCGTGAGGCGCGTTCGTTCTTGACCGAGCGAATCGCGAAAATTGCCCGTTGACCGCGCGATAATAGAAGGGAAGATTCGATTTACTTTAAAATTCAAATGTCGAGTCGACGTTAAAGGACCCTGGTCCTCGGCGTCGTCGCTGAATCATACGTCGGAACAATGAATAACGCTGGAAGGGAATATTAACCGAGGAGAAGGGGGATACTCGAATTCGCTTCTAGAATCGCGATCGTTTGAAATCTGCAAGGCAGAAGAGGCTCCAAACGTTTATTTGGATTTACGAATCTCCCTGGTCGCCTTTTCTCTCGCTCGCTCGCTCGCTCGGCGCGGCGCGGTGCGGAGCGGTGCGGAGCGGTGCGGTGGGACGCGTTCCGGGTCGACCCGCCCTTGTCGTTCTGGTCGGCCCCGTCGCCCTCCTCTTCGGCTTTCGTTCTCTTTTCGATTCTACGCCTCGTCGGCCAAGCAAAACTCACCGTTAAAAGGGATAGCGTCGACGTTGAAATTAATTCTGATTTATCGCTGTATACTAATCCCGATGCTTTCGGGGCTTATCCGTAGCGGCGCGCAAGGTACACACGCCGGCCATTACGATCGATTCCGGGGGATTTACTAGCTGCAACTTACCCCTGGTCGATGCGCGAGTGATTTCTTTCGGGTGTATCGTCCAACGTTTTCGATCCCCGCCCCGAGTCGGCTCGAGTCGCTCCGCGATGCCCGGTAATTGCCGATCGTCGAATTTTACAAAGAGAGTCGATACCACTCGCGTTGCAATTATTCCCCGCGTTTGTTGTTGTTCCCCGCCCGACGCGACGTATGCAGTTGCGCAAAATTGTTTCGTACACGTTACGTCGCCGCGTCGCGTCGCGTCGCGCCGCACCGGCGGAGGTCTGATTACTCGGGCAATCGGCAAGTCCAAATGATTGTCATAATTAACGGAACGCCAAATCGTCGGGTTATTTATGCCCCCGGTAAATACCGCGTACAAATCGCGGCACGCGCGACTGCACAAGCCGAGGTTTATGTTTCCTGTCCCATATTCGACAGTCTGGTTAAAGGTTAACCCGAGCCCGCACCGGGACTCCGCGTGTCGTTTGAAATAACGCTTTCGTTCGGTCAACAGTTGGCCGAGCGAACGATCGATCGTTCCGACTCGAGCCGAATTATCGATTACGCCGGAAGGTATAAACGAATTTATTCGTTGTAACTCCGAGCCAAATTAATCCGTCGGAAGCAAAATATAATCCTCGCGATCCTTTGAACGCTCGTCCGCAACGGTTCGACTCTCTTTCTCTCTCTCGTTCTCTTCGTTTTCGATTTTCAATTTCGATCGATACGAATACGATACCCCGCGACCGCGAGACGCCCGTTACCAAGAAAATAAAAGGAGGAAAACGCGCCGAGAACGCTCGATCGAAACGAAACGAAGCAATACGCTCGATGGGGCGATACCGGCTTCTTTTTCGTGGAATTTCTTTGATCAACAACCGGACTCCGTTACCCGCGTAGCGGTGCGCCTCGTTAACTTTGGCTTCGTGTTCCTCAACGGGATCTTGGGGTGTAATTTTCTCGAGGGCGAGAGAACGGTATCGACGTGGAAAGAATGCCGCTTGAATTTTCAATTTAGAAACGCTCGCGCCCTTTTTTACAGGAATTCCGTTCGCGCTTTCACCCGGACGGAACGACAAAGGAAACGCGATTGTACGATTTCGGCGTCTCGGATTCCTACCGGGGAAATACGTAACGCGTGTCTCGAGCGTTTAACTCGCGTTGCCGCGAGGCTTCCGGATGCATCGTTGATTCGCAAAGAAGCGAGCCGCGTGCTCGTTGCGCCGCGTTTACACGCTCGAAGGGAACGGACCGTAAACACGGAACGTTTCAATCCGATTTTACCGTCGATATCGTCGAGCAGAGGTAAAAGACCCGAGCGAGAGACACCGGGTAACGTCCGAGTACAACCTCGACCCTAACGATCCGTGTACGACCGCGCGACCGATTCGAAATGCTTCTCGTTTTATCGAAATCGTTCAAAGTTTCGGACACGTTGCACGCGCGTTGTTCAAAACGCGGACAGAGAATTTTCCAGCAGCCGCGAGTTCGCGAGACGCGATTCCGCTTCCTTTTACGGAGCTGCGCAGAGACTCGCGAAGAAACTCGATCAACCGGCCGCGGAGCTTCGATTCTCGTAGAAAATTCAAGGATAAAGACCGATGCACGGTATACCGTGTGTCGTTGGCCGATGGTTTAACGCGAAACGCTTCCGCGAACGTAACGCGTCCTTTAACCGGCGGATAATCTCGGTTGACCGTGCATCGACGGGGAAATCGTTTTTCGAAGCCGAGAGTTTCCGACGGGACCGTAAAGGACGACGCTCGAAACGATCAGCGGTCCGCCGTAGTTTCGGAGTTTGCGGAGTTTTCGATCTTCGAGTAGGCGTTCGTTGTTCGATCGCGTACGGCGTCGCGTAGAAATTTACGCGGTTGATTACGCGGACGATCGCACACGATTTCGCTACGATATAATCGGTGAGCACGATTACATTTATTGGGTTTAGCGCGAGCCGTAGGGGCAATCAATTTGCTGCTTAAACGTTTATACGGTAAAATGATCCGGAATATACGAGCGCGCGGCCCTCCGTCCCTTGTTATGGCAACCGGCAGACAAACCACCCTTCCGTTAAACCCTCGATCGTCGGCTCTACCCCGTTCGTTCGTAGGGGAAATTCTGCCCCGTCGTTGGTTATTATGCGCACGAACGAAAATCACTTTGCGAACGAATGCGGCGATATCGTTGCGCACGATCCGATCCGATCCGATCCGCTCCGCTCCGCTCCTCTCCGCGCGGAGAAGACAGGTTTCGTCGTCGGGTACGCGCGCGAGAGAGAGAAATCAGGGGCCGCCACCGTCACCGCGTATGCAAATTAAACGCGCGCGGTGGCCGCGAACCCTCTCGATCGGCCCGTACGTACCGACGACGAAACGTTGCAAAGGCAAACTTCCGAATTGGTTCGTCGAAAGAGCAAAGAATAGCGGTTCGTTTTATTCCACGAATCGATTCGCTCGCCCGAGCCGAGAGCTTCTTTCGTATCCCCCGGCAAGTTTCTTCGAAATGAAACGGTTAATTATTTTCCCGGCCGAACTCGACGGGGAACGAGAGGCATTACTTTTAAGCGCCGGATTCGCGATACCCGATCCAGATGAAATCCGAAGAAAGAAGAAACTTTGAAAGTTTCATCGCCGTGAAACATCGCGGACATTTCTCTTCGGTCGCTTTTAGATTTTCACGCTCCGTAACTTTTTAATCGTAACCCCGGCGAAGAGCACGGATTCGATTCGATCTACGCGCGATCGCGATTCGAGAATAAACGTTCGCTGGTCTCGAAGAAGCGAACAACGAGAGGAACGGTACCGGTACCGCGAACAAAGGGGAACTGGAATACGTTCGGTCGTTCGGGCATCGGGGAATTTCAGTGAAACGTAATTGGAGGAGAAAAACAGAGTCGATCGCCATTGATCCGCGGATAATGAACATCTCGGGAACGTACCGGTGGGAAACGGGGTAATAACTCGGAAAGAGGGGAACGCGTCGCGAGCATAACGCGATCGCGAATCGAACCTCGCCGGCTGCTCGTTGCCATTAATAAGCGCGAAAAGTGTGGTCTTGCCGCGGAAAAAAGGACCGATAAGGTGGCAAAGAGGATGAAAAGGGTGACGGGGGCGGCAGAAGGATCCCATTGTTCGAAAATACAATGTACGTTGTTACGGGAAAGCGCCGCGCACAGTTCTCGAGTACAATGGCCTCGGAGGGAGGAAGACGGACGCCGTGCAAGAGAAAATTCTACGGTTGTGTGCAGCACCCTGCGAACGTGTGTCGGAGAGGAGCAGATAGAAAAAAGAGGAACGAACGAGAGAGAGAAAGAGCGAACGAGCGTGTGTGTGTGTGTGTGTGTGTGTGTGTGTGTGTGTGCACGCGCGCCGAGCGTCCCTTCAGATTCGTCCGAGACCCGAGAACCGCGAGCTATCCGCCGTTACGGTATACGGTAGTACACATTTTTCCGCTTTCCGTTTTTCGAATCGCTTCTTTTGTTCGCCGTCGATGAATTATAACTCGCGGTTGTACCGCGGTCCTGGCCACGATCGGTTGTGCTTTTTATCAGCGCGGCAGCTGTTCATCGCCGCTAGATATTCCCGGTAGGTATTCTGATAATTAAAGCGCGATGTACAACGGAACGGAGCGGGAAGGGGTAACGGCGAGTCGTCGACCACCCAGGGGACAAAGGACGGACGACGGATAAACGGGCCGGTAGAAATTAAAATTCGAGGATTCGTATTCGTAATTTAATGTTCCGCGGCGCTCCCCCGTGCGCACCGTTTTTTCCACGGACCGAAACATTTCCCAGCTAACGATACGCGACCGTTTTGCGATAATTATGCGAAAAAAGAACAGAAATTCCAACGATCGGAGGGCAAACCCGTCGAGGGGTTCGTCGCGGAGTCGAATCGGGATCGAAATCCGCGCCGCGACAACAATGCCGGGAGGGTGTCCTCTTTCCGTCCCTTCGAATCGGTTTCCACCATTTTTTTCGAGGCCGTTCGATTCGCGGTCGCATCGATGCAATAGGATCCGATAGGATTCCGCGTTTCCACGTTCGCGTGCTCGAAACGTTGATTTCGATTTCACCGGGAGAACGAGAGACAAACGGGGTATATCGACGAGTCGTAACAGCCGGACGAAAATAGCAACGAAGCGTTTCGATTCGTCGTCTTACGGGTAGCGTTCGTTCGCGTAATTTATGTTCCGAATCGACGCGTATCGTTATTCGCCTCGATTGGATTTCAATGGTCCATTTCGCGTCACCTTTCGAACGAAATTGGACAAGGCTCGAGCGACAAAACGTCGCGATCGATTTAAAAACGAGGGCAACGACGAACACCGAGCGTTCCGTTCGTCTTGAAACGTAACGCGTACCCTCTAATTTTCGGATAAAAATATGCGCAACGAACGCGGAGCTCACGGATCGAATCGCAGCTCCGACTCGCGGAGAATGTTTCGCGATGCGGAAGCAAGCCTTACCAAAAAGTTGCTTACCGTGATCTCGATATAATTGGGTCGTTATCCGTTGCAAAAATAGGAGAGCATTTCCACGCGAATTGGGGTTGTTACTCGCGAAATAATGCGGCCGTTCTAACGAAACCCCTTGCAAAAATTCTTTCCCCGGACGATGATTCCCTTCGCTGTTATAAAAATTGTAAAAACTCGGAGAGGTTTTGCAACACCGTCGTTCTCCCAGAGGCGAAAGAACATTCATTTAGCGAGACTAACGACCCAACGTTAGTCGGCAGAGAAAACGTTCGATCGAAAGTCGTGACCGAAGAAACGTTGCAGCAATTTTTGTCGGTCGAACGGAGGGGGTAAACAACGCGTCGGTATCTTAAAGTTCGCGATGCGCAAAGGCGCGGCCAAGGCGTACGGTTTGGAGAAGGGACAGAGGACGAGTGGACGAGCAGTTGGGATCGAGTTCTAAGGGAAAAAAAGGCGGGAATATGCGGCGGTCCGGGTGAGAAGTTTTCTCGGTCCGTTCGGTGAAAGAAGAGAAACATCGGGGCGGGTCGGAGCGTCGGCTGCGCGATCCGTGTAAATACGTGGCAACGCGCGCGTGTTTCGGAGAGCGGTCGGTGGTCCGGCTCGCAGAATGCAGATGGTCACCGCACGATTGTAGCAACGTATGTACGTACCGATCTCCCGAATCGCGTTCTCTCTCCCGCTTTCTCCAGGATTCTCCGTCGTGCTCCAAAGTCGCTATCTAGCAGCGGCCATGCGAGCTCGCGCGGAGCACGGCGCATAGGCGCGGCACCGAACCATTAAGCGGGAGAGACTGCCCGGTATCAGCGGTGCTGCAGCTGCAACTGCAACTGCGGCCGTTAGATCCTGGGTTTTGCGCAACACCGTGTATCGTAACGGTCCGTCGAGCGATGGACCTCCTACCTTCGTATCGATTCGGCCCTGCGAAATAACGCGTCGCGAGTTTTACGGTTCGCTTTTCTCCGACGAGATAACCGGTCGATCTTTTAATTACCTTGTTTTTACGAATTCGTCCGGCGCTTCGAGTAGCTTTATTTCGGCACGGTCGATTCGCTTCGCGTTTCATCGACGTCGCCTCCGTATCGGTTTCGTATCCGAGCCTCGAGTTCGATTTTCCTTTTATCGGAGCAGCATTCTTTGCCGGGATCGTATTATCCTCGGCGAAACTACCCCCGAGGTGACCTTTTTGCTCCTTTTCGCCGATGTTCGTCTCTCCGAGAATTACGGGGCGAAAAGACGCTCGGTACGATTACACCAAGTGGTACCGAATTGTCGGATTTAAATATCAAAGCTCGTCGAAGAAAACGTCGACTCGACCGGAGATTCTTCAACGGGAACAACAACCCGGCGAAGTATCTTTCCACGCGTGTTCGCCGGTTCGAAATTTCGAAGGTACGTCCCCGGTCTTCCGCGCGTGAAATTTATTCCTTTCGATTTAAGGCTCCGAGATACGATTTTTGCGCGAGAACCGGGAGAACGAGGATCGTCCGGGGGCAGCCGTGGAAATTACTCGCGCGACGATTTTAGGAGTTAAAATATTTCCTCGTTGAAGCAATTTCAACTCTCCCCTTCTTTCTTTCTCTTTCCCTCTGTCCCTCTCTTTTTTCGAGATTCCCCTGTACGTAGATTAATTAGTACAACGTCGTTCGAGGAAAGAATGGGAACGAGAGGGCGCCTTAATTACTATTCCAAGACACCGTAAGTTTCGTAATAACCGAGAGCAGCAGCGCCAGCGGTATAAGTAATGAATCCAGATGTCGTCGTCGCCGTCGAACGTCGGATCGAAAAATGACGATCGAAGTTTTCCAGCGCTAGCTCCGAGCGAGTAACGCCGACTTAGCGCGACTCTGTCCTCCGATAAAATCGATTCGCGATCGCGACGAATCGCGCCCGTTACGCAAACTGAAAAGAAATTCGTCCTCGTGGAAAGGTCCGGAAGCGACCTACGTATTTCTTCCTCGCGGGGAAGCCCGTTAAACGTTGATTTCGAACACGGCAACGATATTGCCTCTCGTTCCGTTTGCGCGAAATTTTTGCGAACGCCCGACGCCGCCGTCGACGACGACGTCGACGTCGACGAGGACGGTCGAAACTCTCGCGTAGCTTTCTCGCGAACCAATGGAAACGACGTTAACCACCGTTGGCGCGGCGCGGCGTGGCGTCGGCGTCGGCTTCGTCGCGACCTAATTTCGACGAGGTTCCGTCGACGAGGAAATAAAGAGTGCTGGCTGCTACGGGAGAGAAACACCGGGGGAACGACGGTCGAAGGAAGAAAGAGAAAAGATCGTACGAACGAGTTCAGGCTACAAAGCGAAAAGTAAAACACTCTGGCAGGCAGAAGTTAATGTTTAATTTAAGATAGAGCACTGACTCTTCGTTTGCCGTCTTTTCACCGGCTCCCGGGAAAAGTTGTAACCCGGTGTTCCGGGAGGCAGGCCATCCGGATCGATCGGGTTCTGGACCGACTAACGGTCCATCGTGAGTCACGATCGAACGAGTTTCGGATTAAGAGGGTTCCAAGTTCTTCGGGAGCAAAGAGGGCAAAGGATGGTCTCGAGAAGGTGTAAAAATTTCGACCACCTCCCTCTCGATCGATAAATGCAGCGGGTTTGTTCCTCCAACGACCGATACCTCTGTAACTTTGCGAATCCCGATGCAGGACCAGTTCGAGCGCAACGTTGTCTTTTTTTTTCAACGCGGGGGAAAAAGACACCCCCGACCCGTTAAGCTTCCGGTGGCGACGAGACACTCCTCTCCCATTTTCCGTCGAGTGTTAGTCCTGGCGGCGGGGCGGGTCGGGGGGCGGGGCAGGCCCGCGTTGCGGGATGTTTTTCCCTGCTCGTTTGCGTAAAGTTTTTCCGTGTGGGTATCGCGTTCGCGTGAACGGTCGGTCGGCGAGGAAGGTTCGGTCGTTGCTGCCGAAACGATCGGAGCACCTCGAGTGTTATCGTCGGTTTCCCAACTATAGGACTTCCCATTGCTCCCTGCGGTGTAACGCGAGCATTCCATTCTTGCGCGATAATCTCACTGTCGAGCCTTCCGGCTCCCGTTACACCGAATTTCTCGATGGGATTTTGCGGTCTTCGCAGGTAGGCATTACCGACGTTCGCCGACGCGCCTTCCAGCAATTATCGCGCATGAAATGTAATCCCCTCGGAAACATGGCAGGGAAACAGCTTAACAGGGAATATCTCTCTCGCGATACACGTGTCCCGCGCCCCGTACCAAACGAGCGATCGATTCCCCGGTTTTATTTCCAAGATTCCCTCGTTCTCGTTTCTTCGACGAACGACCCGCTCCGTTGCGACGCGTCGCGGCCCTCGCCCGCTTAACCCGCGAGCCTCGCGAAATTTATTCCACCGAGAGCGCAGCGCGTTCCTCGTCGGAAACGGGCAGAGCCCCGCTTAATAATAATTTAACCGTTCCAGTGGCTTGTTCGACGGTGACAGTGACAAAGTGTCAAGCGGCTCTGCACACTCTGAAAGCTTTCTCCTTCTTTCGGCCCACGTGTCTATGCAGAGAGCCCCACGTAGACCCGGATTGCAACAGCTTCCAGAACTTCCTCTTCGACCATCCGTGCAACAACGTCTTAAAGGAGGGTAAGTTTCCGAGGGCGAAAATTTCATCGTCTTTCGTAAAATTGGAAATTCGTGGTTTCACGTATCCGTGAAAAAGGCTCCCGGACGAACCACCGAGCACGCGTTGATCGTTCGAGGAGCGTTTAATCGGGAGTCGCGATTGTAACGAGGGATTTCGTTCGGGTGTCGGGGAAACTTTCCTCGACGCTCTCGATCTCGGTCAGCAACGATCCTCGGGAACTTTTAACGAGCCGCGAGCACGCGTCTCGCTCGAAACGTTTCCAATAATTTCGCTCGCGCGACTCGAGGCGAGGCGTTCGCCTTCTTGTTTAAGGTTAACTTCCGGCGGGCGTTGGGCGCGCTCGAGGCCAGCCGCGATCGGAAAGAACGCGAGAGCCACTCGCTCGAGCACCCTCCAACGGAATCCGTTCGTCTTTGCGTCCTGAATCGTCGACGATATTTGCTCTTCGCATTGCTCGCGATTATTCGAACGCTTCTCCCGCTCGGAAGCGTGTTTTTCGTCGAATCGAGAGCGGTCTCTTCGCAACCGGAGGTATTTCGTACAACGTTTCGAGTTTGAAAAAAAAAAAAAAAGTTGTAAATTGCGTTATTCTTATTTTTCGGGGAGCGCGCGGGCGCGCGTTCCGCGCGGCTCGCAATTGGGTCGCGTAAGCTCGTTTCGCAATCCGTGTTTTTCGACAAATTGTCGTCCCTCTGTTTCTAATTCGGCGATTCGCGGTTGGTTTTGGGACCGGTTGCGGAAAGTTTACGAGATTTTTCGATTTCTCCGTTTTCGCGTGGCGGCGGTGTTTCTCCGGGAAAGGAGCCGTCTTTTCCCGAAATTCATCGCGAGCTCCCTCGAGGGAAAAAGCCGAGGCGCGAGAGCGAAGCTCCGGAACGATCGTAACGCGCGCAACGCGTTACACCGAACGCATCGGCGCGAGGAGCCGTAGAACCGATTTCCCGGTTCTCTTTGCGACCGCGAAGCTTCAAAGTCGTCTCGCGTAAGCTGCAACGGGTTGCTTTCCGCGTAGCAAAGAGCGGCCGACGTTGACTCGGCGAGGATCTTTACCGGGCAAAGGCAAGCGCGCGGCTTTGCCAAGGCCTTCGCTCTCCTCCTCTTCCCGGAGTTTTCCCTTTCCTTCGATTTCTTCTTTTTCCAACGACGAGAACGAGTTTAATCTTATCAAGTGCCGAAGCTTACCGATTTTCGAACCGAGCCGAGCTCCGAGCTTTCGTTATTGGCGTTGCTCTAACGTACGGCCGACTCTCGGTCGCCCGTGTGGCTCGCGCAACCGGGATAAACGTAATTGAGCTTCCGCTCGAACTGTTCGAATTCTAGCACCGGTTCTCGGCTCGAGAACACCGAAGAAAATCTCAGCTCCCGAATCCTCTCGGGGTCGGTGGTAACTTTCGCTTTTCGTCCGCGGTCTCTGTTCGTGACGCAACAGACTGCGTTAATCGGTGGAAAATTATCAAAGACCCCGTGGAAGAAGCGGGCGTCGTTGGCAGGAACGCAACGCGCGAAAATTTGATCGAGGTGGCACTCGAGCGGGCATTTCCTTTCGATGAAAAGAAGCTGGAACGAAACAAAGGAATCGCGATATCTTTGACCGCGGCCCCTTATATAACCTCCGTAGCACTGCGGCTTCTCTTACGATTTCCATTGTTCATTTTCCCGAGGGCTCGCTCGCTCGTTCGGGCCGTCGAGTCTTTTGAGCATTTTCGAACGATTCACGGATAATTCCCAATGCGCTTCTTTTCACCCACGTCCGGTGTTCCAGCCGTGATCCTACTCCTCTCCCTCAGTCCGCTTCGCGAATTCTCTCCGCCCTAGCGGGTTCTCTCCCGTTCCGTCTCCGCTTCTACCGATGCTAAAAGAATGGCTTTCCTCTTGCCTGTCGATTCCGCGAGGGAAACTCCTCTTTTTATCTTACTCTCTCACCCTCTCGGGCTCTCCGTTCTTTCTCTCCGGGCTCACCGGGCCGCGCCATTATCCTTACTTCGTCGATCCTTTTGTTTGTACATTTCTCGCTCGCGCGCGTGCCGTTTCCCGTCGACGTTTTTTTCTCGCTCAATTTTTGAAATAAAGTACAGCCGGGTGCCGCTCGATTCCCTTTTCTCCGCTCCGGTCCCGAGCTCCGGGCGGTGCTCCCATCGTCGAACGAAATACTCTACCGCGTTTTAATTGCGATCGTTTTGTATCATCGGGGAACTCGCGGAGGTCCTTTGAAATTATTTACGGGAAATTTCTCTAACCTCTTCCAGCTTTATCCGCAAAAACCTCCTCGCCTCTTAACACACCGCCCTCCCGGCTCGGCTTTCTTCCTTTGATAAGAGAATGCCTTTATTATTTTCTAGTTTTTCCGTTTGCTTCGAGCCGACGCCGGTGTCGACGTCGGCGCCGGCGTCGGCGTCGGCCCGGCCATCTCCTCATTGTTTTTGTTTCATTGGCTCCTTGCAGACGCGTCTTTTCATTATTTTTACGCGCGCGAGCTTCGCTCCGACGGACGAGTAATTATTTTTCCGCATTTCCCGGGCTGCAGGCGGCGAAACGATGAATTTTATTCGTTAATAACGAGCGCATTTTTCATTTAAGCATTTCTTCTTTACGGAAAATCTTTCATCCGTCGGGGCTCGTCCCTCTTTGTTTCACGGCTCATTCGAAGCGCCCATTGTTCGAACGCGAAGATCCGTCGCGATTTCGCGAACAAAACCGAGCGTCGTTTCCGATTTCTTCGCCGCGGAGAAACTCCATCGAGTCGATTCCTCCCGATCCTTCGATAAGACGTTCCGAGCGATCGATAGAGCGCCCGTTCTTTTTTTTTTTACATCGAGAAAAGAAAACGGACGATGGACCAACGAGTGATACTTTACGCGGAGAGCTGGAAAAATAATCACGACCCAATAATTGGGTCCGCCGAGTTTCGAATTCGTTCTCCGTACGTTGAAATAATTTCGCGATTGAATCCAGCTCGCCGTATCGAGAGAGGGATCGTGTCGATTCGAACGACGTTTACTTTTTTCGAAACGCTCGGGAACTTTCGGCGGAACAATCGTCTCTGGGAACATTGGGGATCGAACCCGTCCTCGATGCGTTCGGTGTTGAAACGGCTTCGTTTCGAATTTGCCTCGAAGAGTCGAATTAATCGTCGGCGTCGTTTTTCCAGACAAGAATCCAGACCCCATCGACGCGCTGCCTTCCTGCAATCATGCGATGAGCGTCTGTTTACGCGGCAAACCGTGCAGCCAGATATTCGAGGACTTCAAAAGCAACTGCAAAGCGCGGGAGGGCAAGTGCAGGATGGAGAGCCGGTGAGTGAAAACGTCGCATCATTACCATAGTTTATTCTACTTTTGGCAGATCGCGAGAGAGCGGCGAACGGTCGCGGTAGGCGAACGGCTCGAACGAACCGTCGGTTCACGGTTCGCGTCTCGAGACGACCGTAAGCCCGGAAGTCAATATTTACGTCCGCCTCTTCTCGCGCAAAAATGTTTCCCTCGGCCTGGAAATTTCGCCGTGGCGCGGTACGGTACCGTACCCGCTCCCCTCCCTTCTATTCATAATTCGAGTTAAAGGAAGCGCGGAGTGCCCCTTTTGAATGTCAATCAAAGAAATAAATTTCTTTGCAGCGCGTTGAATTTCGTTCTTACGCTTCTGTGCGCCGCGGCAGCGTTCCGCGCTATTCACCGTTCAACTTAAAAGAGACGGGTAACGTTCTTTTTATTCAATGTCAGTCGGCTACGCGAGCTCTTTCGCCTTGTTGCCGGCCGGTTTTGTCCGAAATTCGAACCGGAAAAGGGGCCACCGATGCTTTTGCGCGAGCGTTAATCGGTTCCGCGCTGCCCAGCGGCGCTCCACCGCTCGCCTATACTTTTTACAAATTCGACCACGGGATCGAAACGGACGCGACTTTCCAGTTTGGGAAATCACGCGGTCGTGACTCGGTTCGTTTCGTCGAGGACGGACGAACGCGTCGAAATCGTAAACTCGAAAGTCCCGAGATCGTACACACACGGAAACGACCTCGTCGCGTTATTCTAGGCAGTTGTTTACGAACCGTGGCCGAGTCGAGACCTATCCTCCCAGTTTGTTCCCTTGCGAAGTGTACAACCGGAAAACGAAGCGTTACTCTTTCGTGGATATTCCATACTCGAGTCCTCAACGGAACAAACGAACGGACGAACGGACGGACGGTCGGAGTGGGTCCCGTGGAAAGTTGGCGGTGAGTTGGATGGGAAATGATCGGACGTAGTTTTAAAGTTCGACGACCGACGCGACCTTTCCAAATAATATCGCGCGTCCGCGAGTTAACGAGAGGAGCTGTCGACGGACCTCGTCGAGCGAATTTTCCAAATACCTTTCGTTCGATTCGTTCGCGACCGATCGAGAATAATTTTCGAGAGGACGGCGAACGATAAAAATAATTACGCGCGAGGTATCTGCGCCGTTAACAGAAACGACGTCGTTTTCTTTATTTTTTCCCTCCCCCTGGTCTTGGTACGCGCGTTTCACGGTATCCTTGTTAAGTTTCTCGAGATAAAAGGAAATCTTTCCGCGAACAAAGCTCCGGGAGCTTTCCGCTCCCGGTTATCTTTTCCCGCGCGTTTCCTCGAGATTCAGAAGACGCGAGGTTAAGGCCGTTTTTCCCGTTTCTTTTTCATCGGGCACCGCTCCACGGTCTTTCGTCTCGTCCGGTGGCGTCCCTCGTAAACCCATTAACGACCGCGCATACGCGTCCACGCACTTTTAATTACAGACGCTCCTCGCGCGTCGAAACTTTACGAGCGGCCATCCGCGATCTTTCCTCCCGAGTAATTGCCTCGTATTTTTCTTGTCATTTTCATCCCTTAACGCGGTACCGTCGCGCGATACGATTATTGTCATTACGGACTTCCCCGGCCAGCGAAAAAACGACCGAGCGCGGCGTTATACACCGCGCGAGTACATAAAAGAGGAGGTAGCACTTTCCCGTTGAAACGACTCGGAACGATTTCCAAGCACGGTGCGTCATTGTCCTGGATCGTTGCTCGACGAAAAAAAAAGAAAAAAGAAAAAAGAAAAAAGAAAAAAGAAAAAAGAAAAAAGAAAAAAGAAAAAGAAAAAAAGAAGGGGGGACGGGACGCGTTCCGCGTTGGAAAAACTCGGAACGATTTTTAAGCGAAGCGACGCATCGTCGTCGGTTCGTTAGCCCACTCTGTTTTCTTTCTTTTCCCTTCGTTTTTTTCGCAAAGCGATCGGTCGAGGTAATAACCGGTCGGGTAAATGGCTCGGGAACTGGGTGGATTGTTACGCGAGGAGGACAGGGAGGCGAAATCGCGTACAACGGGCGCGAGAACGTGCCGGTTTCCGTCGAGTCTCGATCCGCGCGTACGATGATTGCCGCGAGCGACGCCTAAGTAATTTCTTCCTGGAAATGTTGTACCCTCCGTCGTTTGTAAGCCACGCGCGTTTCCTAGCACCCTCGAACCACGCTGAAACCCGTACCGCGCGGGACCATTTCCTGCGCGAAAGGGATAACGGTGAAACCGTAAAAAGAACATTACGACGCAATTCGCGGTGCATTCGAGCCGAACAAGCGGGAAATGTACCGGCAAACTTTCGCCCGCGATTAATTGGACGTTTACACGATTCGTTGGCCCGTGACGACGCGTTAAAACCGATTATCGCTTCGGTCTTTCGATTACTCGCGTCGCCTCTTGCGATCGAGGGCTCGAGGCCCGCTCCGTTTCAAGGAAAAGGGTCCGAGCTGGGACGGAGAACCGGTCGCGAATTGATCGGAGGTTTCGGTCGAAGCGACGAGCGAGATGTTTTTGCGACAAGTCCCCGGGGGGTTTTCGGTAAATAACGTTTCATCGAAATAGAATTAAATTAGAGCGCGACGAGGAGAGGGAGAGGAGGTATCGCGCGATTGGATTTTACTCGGATCGAATTGGATAACACGGGATACACGTGGAACTGTAAAGGGTAGGGTTACCGACCCGGCCACCGATGACCGAAAAGTAAACCGCGCGGAAACGCCCGCGCGAGTTTCCACGGCGGGCGCGTTACGCGCTTTCCACCGTCGAACGAACGGCTTCGGGATTCCTGATACGTATCGCGACGATCGCGAAAGACTCGGAATCGAATCCACCGTGTTATCCGTTCCGGTGTAGCCGGTTTGCTCGGATCTTCGATCACGGATTAAGAGAAAATTGGAACAAGGCCGAGGGACGATGATCGGGATACGTCCCTGCTAGGTTTACTTTTATCGAGCGGAATGGCAGATTGAATTCCAATGTTATTACGAACCGGAACGGAGAAAAGCTCGATACCAACGGGGGGAATATTCCGGAACTTTACGGATTTCTTCCGAATTTAAAAACACGCGCGTGACGCGACTCGTGAAATCCGGCTGTTATTTCACGGTGTTGCTGGCCAAGGAAGATAGAATAGAATAATACGCGGTGCAGGACCTTCCACGGACAGTGGAACGCAGCTGCGCCGATGAATCCGCTAAACGAGGACCAGCGAGTAACGTATCTCTCGTTTCTTCGTTTTCTTTTTTCCTTTTTCCAGATCGTTCCGCGCGAGATTAATTTTCGAGTCGGTTACCAAGTTGCCCGGGCTGTTCGTCGAACGTTAACGAGTCACCGAGGTCCCGTGTACACTCGCGCGTCGTTGAATTTCGTTTCCATCGATCCGCGACGACCCGTTTCTCCGCGAGCGTGTCCATCGTTCTCTCTCTCTCTCTCTCTCTCTCTCCCTCTCGAATGAAATTCCAAAAAGTTCGAAACGTTCGCGCCGTTTTATTTCGCGCGTCGCGAATAAACCGTCGAGCGTGTCCCGCGCTACACGAGCGGGGACAATGCGCGGTCTTTCCAGAGGGTTTCTTTCTTAGCCGCTCGTAAAGATACAGAGTCTCCTCGGCCCGATTCTCCGCTCTTGCGGAGATACGGCTCGCGAAAGCCCGAAGAAGCGCGTCGGGCCACAATTAACGATCCCGTTAATTTAATTAATGCGTGCCGTAAAGGACGCGGCTCGTTATGCCCGGTAGAAGTAGACTTTCAGCGTTCCGCGAGAAAAGGGGAGAAAAATACTCGTCGGAGTCGAGTACGTTGGTCCGCGTTGCGCACCAGCCGGGATTACCGAACCTTTTTTCCTACCGAAGATGTCTCCTTGAACGTGTTTCCTTGAACGAGGAAGAAACGCGACCGAGAAAGAGGAATCGTTCGATCTCGGCCCGCGAACTCTTTCTTCCTTCTCCCGCAGCCGGAATAACGCGATAGGCGGACGATCGTTCGCTTCGGGAAAGTTTGGCGAAGGTTGTTCGTCTTCGTTGGAGAAATCGCGAAATTGCTCGGCATTGAATTACCAACGGGCTCGAGGACGATGCTACTTACGAGGCACGAGAAACTCCGAACTCGAATACTCGGAACTTATTTTCCATAATCGACGAGCTCGCCGATTACCGAAATTGATATTAATTAGCGCGATGAGTCGCGTCGAGGTTTCCAGCCGGGGCGATCCACTAGCTAGCCGTTTTCGTGCCGGCCGAAACTTTCGATCCCGCGGGCGCAGACAGCGGCTGCTTTTAACCCTTCGTCCGTCCACGCCCCACACGCCTCCCGCAACTTTACCCCAAGTATCGTTAAATGATACAAGCAGCGAGGGTAAACGCGAGAAAAAGTAACCATCGAGGAGAAAACGAACGAACCACCCTTCCGGTTTGCGTTATCCGCTTCGAAACGGTCCGAGTTTCCGAACGTTTTCTCCTCCGCGTAACGCGGCGATGCTTCGTAAGAAACCGTTCCTCGGTTCTTTGTCCAGGACGACCCCGTTCGGGGAACATCGAACAAAAACGAGCAACGAGCGAGAACCGTCCGCGATCGAAAATTCCAGATTCGAAAGGAAGCGTCTCGCGAAGCAGCGAGTCCGAAACGCGACGAAACATCCGGTTCGCATCCGTTCGCGTCCAATTTCTCGACTCGAGGCGGCCGAGTTCGAAACGAAAACGGCGATACGGTACTCGGAAACGAACCCGCCGAGTGCGAAGCTCCTAGGACACGGGGTAAATAAATTCTCGTACGACGTTTTATTAGAAAAGGGGCGAACGAAAGCAGTCGGCGGGTACGAGCCGGTTTCTTTTCTCCTGTTTTTTTTTTTCCCTTCCCTCGGTCGGCCGAAGATATTCATTTTTCACGCGGCGTTGCACCATCTTTTCTCGCCGCGAAGTGGATCGTTTCCACGAGAGGACGGACGGGAGAATGCGCTTTCTAAAAAGCTACCACTTTCCGCTCCTTTCGTCCGCCCTGACGAAGACAAACCTGCTTCCATGCAGCCGCGATCCGGCCACGAGACTCGGAGCCGGGGCTATTCCGAGGAGGAATAGCCCCGGAACTCGTGCCAGAGAAAGAGAGGACGAAAGATAACCACTTATCTTCGGTGCGCCCGAGGCGATACCGAGCGAACGGTACGCGCTAATGAAAACGCGGTTCTCGCGCTCCCGAGTTACCGCGCGCGTACCGACCCGGAATTCCGAAAGTTCGCGACTCGTTTACGCAACGCGTCTCTCGACTTTCGCTCGAACCTTTTTTTTCTTTCTTTCTTTTTTCTTTTTCTTTCTTTCGCGACGCTGGAACCGAACGAGCGGAGAAAACGAGCCTTTTCGCCTCAAAGCGACGAGTCCATCGTCTCCTCCTCGAGAGCGCGAAAAGAGTCGAGGAGAGTCCCTCGGCTCGCCGCGACTCGCGGTTCGCGCGCGCGACGTTAGAAAATTCTTTTTTTTTTCTTCTTTTTTTACCTCGCTCGAGATTAATACGGCTCCGCGACGAAGAACAATCGCAAAGTCTGGGTCGGGTGTCTCGTCGTCTAGGATTCGCTCGAACACCTCTTGCGAAACAAGAGCGGCCTGCAAAGAACTTCTTCGCAGCGGTCCATTGTTCGCGCGACGCGGTTTCGGACCTCGCGGTGTTCCGCGGTCCTGGAAGAGCCCGTTCGACGAAACACCGGGCAACTTCCTTGGACGATGTTTAAACGGCGATGGGAGTCGTTGGGGAAATTTTCTCGGGACGATCTCTGGTTAATTGGCCGAGTCGGCCCGGTGGGAAGCCCTCGCTCGCGTCGGGGCGCGTTTCCCGCGCCTCGCGTCCGCGAAATAAACGCGCGGAAAGTTGGAACTCGGCTTGTTGACATTTAATCCGAATCGAGCCGGAAGAGCAAACTTTCGCGCTATCGATCCCGCGGCGTTCCAGGCTGGACGAGGAAGCTTCGAATCGCGACGGGCCGAGGGAGAAAAAAGCGACCGAAGAGAACGGTACTGAAATACTCTTCGGACGGCGGGACGCGTCGCATCGAAAATATTCTCGCACCGCGAAATGGCCGAGCTGTGCAGGACGTTAATTAGCAGTGGCAGCGAGTTCCCAAGGGACAGGAAAGCGAAGATAATTACGGACGTGTCGACGACACCGTCGCTCCCCGACGAAGGAGTTGACGTTCGAAAACGAATGGATCGCGTCGGGCGAGCCCGCCGCGCTCCGATATCGAGTTATCCTCGAACGCTCGAAACGATCGCCCCGTGACAAATGTCGCCGGCTCTTTCGACGCTTCGTTCCGACGGCCAGAGTGGAAAGTAAATAGAGCCCGTTCGAACGAGTTCGATAAACCGCGCGGTAATAAAAAATCCGCGTTATATTTTTCCGCCGGGTTTCCGCGATACCAGAACCGAACGTTTTTACAATTGCCATTACCGTGTCGCTATTTCTAAATCGAATCGATAAATTTTCAATAACGCCCGGCTGGAGCGGAACGAGGAGCGGAACGAGGAGCGGAACGAGGAGGCTCGAGCCGTAAAATCCCGTATCGAGGTTACAACGTCGCGCGATGCCCCGGGAAATTATACTCGAGCGTAACGAGGGACGAATTCCGACCGTTTCCGTATCTCCGTAACCTCCTCGTCGCGCTATCGCGTTCCCTCTATTGTCTCTCCACTTGTCTTCTCGACGGTCCTTTATCGACCACGCGACCCGCGAACATCGACGTGTCCCCGCTCGCGAGACGATACGATACGATACGATACGATACGATACGATACGATAGGTCGACGATATAGAAATCGAAGCCAACACCGTCTCTCGGTCCTTTAATCTCCTCCTCGAGGAGAAGCGGATAAAGGTTATCGGGGCTCTCGAGGAGAGGAAAGCGAAAAGGGAAGAAGGTAGGATAAAGAAGGGTGCTCGGGGCCAACGGTAGAGATCGAAGCGGTCGATCGAACGGTTAACGAGGTCCGACTCGGCCGGAAATGACGATGCACCCACCGTCCCCTCTCGGAGCCACCGTGACGCTGGCTTCGCCACCGAACCGCCTCTCTTTCGTTCCGGCCCTCGAACCGGTGCGAAATTCACGATGAATTTCCACCGACCGAGACCTACCTACGGACGAAAGAAAGCCTCGATCCGGATCAAAGTAATTTCTACGAGAGGGGAAAAACGGGATCTTCGGTTTCGGCGTTCCCCGGGGTGCGAGTACCCTTTGACGGCCCCCGATCGTAAATATGTATCGGTGTCGCGGAACAGGCAGGAACGTTCCGAGCCTGGGATAAAAGGCTCTCGCGGAAGGTAAATCGAATTCTTGGAACTCGCGCGGGCAACTCGAAGAACGCGTCGATACGGATCGGGCCGTAGGAATTGCATATCCCTTGTACTTTTCAAAAGCCGTTTGTTTCTTTTCGCCCGCGAACGCGTAAGATGTTTCCGCGGGGACGTATTCGCTCGACGCGGATCGAGCAATTCGTATCGCGCGAACACCACCGAGACCCTCGTCCGTGTACGAATTCGCCGGCGACGAACAAACGGGGTAAAAAAAAGTTTCGACCCGTTGTTCGCTGAATAAAAATTACGGGCCGAATTGCGCGATCAAATTGCATCTCTCCCCGAACGAATAAAAGCTTATCGGAATAAACGTCGATCGAATAAACGTTTCCAACGAAATAAATAAAATTTCGCCCGTGTCCGATACCGAACCGTGGACGCGACCCGTTTCGAAAAAATCTCGATCGGTCTCGCCGATATTCGACGAAAACGGACGCTCGCTCGCTCGCGTCGTTCCTATGGATTTTCAACGACGCGGCGCGATATTTAAGACGGAGAGAACACTGCTCACCGAGGAGAGGCTGACTCGGAATGCGAATAATTAGCTGGAAAAGTCGCTCGGAGGGTCGCTCGGAGGGTCGCTGGTCGATCGATATCTCGGTATCGGTGTTCTCTCGGAGGAGACAGATTTCGAGGAATACTCGGGACACCGAGCTACTTGGGAAAAGTCGGCTCGACGCGTACGGGCTCTTCTCGCGAGTTCACCGGTCCTTCGAGGGCCTTCGTATCTTTGTCGAGCAGAAGTCGAGCCGAGTCGAATCCTATCGAGTATCGAGCCAACGGATAAGAAGGGGGAAACGCCGGTGGCTAAAGCCGATCGAAACAATCGGCGATCAGTGTTCGGTGATCCCACTTGGAAACGGCGAAATCGTCTCGACGTCGAACCTCGCCTCCTCTCGTCTCCTCTCGTCTCGAACGATCACCGCCGGAAGCTCCGACAGACCAACGTTTCTCCCAACCGTTGACTAGGGTGTACGCGAAACCTTCGCCGACCAACGGAAACTAATTTCGAGCGCAGTTGTTCCGCGTTGCGTCGCGTTTCTTCTTTTCCGATTCGAGCGTCTCGACGAGACGGATGGACGAAGCGTTTATCGTTCGAACGATGGATATTTATCGCTCAAAGATTCCGTAAGATAGGATAAGGAAGTAAATGTCGTCGACGCGTCGTCGAGTAGACGTTCCTCGAGAAAGAAACGGGACGGTTGATCGAGTTTGCGGAGATGAAAATCGCTGTAACGAAAAGCGACGATTTCCGATGGTTGCTCGTTCGGGAATAATTCCGCGCCACGCCGAGTGGGGGAAAAAAATTGAAAGGAATTTCGCGAACGGGACGAATTCGTCCAAGGAGGACGATTCGCGAGGAACGATCCGTTCACCGGTCGACGAATAATTTAGATCGCGGGAAGAAAGTGGATTTCCGGTGAATAATACGCGATCGGTGAAACGTTTCGCTGCGTGCGCGGCGTGCACTTGAAAACTGATACGTTCGATAACCCACAGAGGGTGCATCCGAGCGAATAAATGCGTTATTGGAAACCAATCGGGGGGATAACGTAATTGCCGAAGTGTGTGCGCGCGCTACAGAGAGTTGTCATAACGGCTGGCCCATTAACGTGCTCTAGGAACGGCAGGGAAAATTTATAACGAATCGAACGTGGAAGCCGGTTTATATACTTCCCCGGATAATTTAAACCGTTCTCGGTGACCGGTCGATCGATCGCGATTCCCCGCGAATCGAGTTTCGTTCGAACCGTGCGGAACTCTCGAAACGAATAATCCGTCCTTTGATATCTGAGAATTTACCGTCGGTATCGGAGCAGCGATTACGAGCAGGCTTTAACGAAATTGGAAGAATCTGTACGTGATATCGATAGGTCGGAACGAACGGAAAGGGTACACCGAAACGCAATATTTACAAGGGACGGGGAATCGAGACGCGAGACGCGAGACGTCGCGCGGCGGCGGTGGCGACGACTCCTCGGTACGCGAAACAGAAATCGAGAAACTCGGCCGTTCCCGCTCGCCGGAAATGGAAACAGAAACGAAAAGTGGTCGGCTAAAAAGCCATCCAACCGGAGCTCGGATAAATATTAACTCTTTTATAAATATGAAACGCTGTCGGCACTTGCTCTTGTCGCGTCAACGCGAAAACCGAGGTTGCCTCGCGATACGAGGCCGGAGAGAAAGAACGCGACCAACGGACGAGCTGGCTACCTACCTACCTACCTACCTACCTACCGAACGGCGAGAGAAACGGTTCACCGGAGATGGACGCCGAGGGAGGGCGAGGCGAACGGCCGGAAAACGGGAAGAAAATCCTATACGTCCTGCGTGCGGGAAAAACACGAGACTCGAAGAGGGAGCGAGACCGAGCGATGGCGTGCGAGAGAAATATAGAGGGTGTACGGGTACGGGGAAGGAACGAGATAAATTTCCGCGGATTGCGCGGAATCGGCGAAGCAGAGTTTATTTTACGGCTCGAGAGAATATTCCTGTCCCGATGTAATTGTAACGATGATTTATCGCGACGCGAGAATCGATCTTCTTAGGGGATTTGGACTTCTCGCCGTTGGAAGCGAAAACACCGGGCCGACGCGACCGATCCGCGTATCGATGGTGCTCGGATTTGCATTTAAACGCGACGAAGACTTACGCGTCGCGATCCAAACGGTTTATCGCCATTTTTTCCTCGACCTATCGCCCTCGAAGGAGAGCGAGCGAAGCAAAGATTCGCGCGCGGAAACATCGAAACGTTGGAGCTCCTCGAACAGCGCGCTCGTCGCGGATCTCGAAATTGGCGCCGTTTCGGTAATCGTCGCCGTATCGTAACCGAAAAGTCGAGAAGGAGACGAGAACGCTCGAAGAGACCCTCGGAAAACGATTAGCGGGAATTTCGCGTCCGTTCGATTTGTTTCGGCGGCGTTGAATTTTCCGGACACGGGCGTACGAGACCGGTCCTCGACCAGTCGAGTCGAATTCGCGGCAGAAATTACCACCCGCCTCGAAACTCCAACCGTCGCCGACCTCGATTGTTTCTGGCGCGCGACAACGGGAATAATACGCCCTGGCGATCCATTTCCGCTATTTTCCTCTTATTCTCCCTCTCTCTCTCTACTCGGATCTCCGTACGCGAACGTGTCCGTAGTTTTTTATCTTCCTGTACGCGCGGAGCTCGAGCGAACGGCAAAAGTTCATTTATCGACGAAACAACGTCCATCCGACCGAGATACCGTCGATCTCGAATCGAACGCAAACCGAGAAGCAACGACGCGATACCGTTGGTATCCGACTCTCACCGATTTGGATCTCTCTCGCTTTCTCCCTGTTCGCGTTACCTCGTTTCGTCTTCGGGAACTCGGCGAAACTCGGGCAAACGCACCCGTGCGACCGTTTACGCGCAAACTCTTCGCTCGTCGATTCCCTCTCGGAAATATTGCTCCCGCAATCGCGGACCGAATTACTCCTTCGGGCGATCGCCGAAAATTTATCCACCCGTTCGATTCTTCGGGATGCGCGAGGATGTCGAGACTCGAAGGAAAACGGAAAGGAGTTTCCCCAGCCTGTTCGATGTCTCCGGCCGGATTGAAATCCGCCTCTTCGATCGTTCCCATTTGTTTCCCTTTGCGTCCGCGATGTCGAACGAACGCGGCACTGCGGCTGCACGGACACTCGTGATCCCCGTGATCCCCGTGATCCCCCCAACCCCTGCAACCCCTGTAACCCCTGCAAGCCCCGCAACTCCCGCGTGGCGCGCGAGAACCCTTCCCACCCCGTTTTCTCAACTTCGTTAGCTCGGCTAAACATTAATGACCCGCGAGGCCGCGCCAACCCTGCAGTCGAGTTCTCTTCCTCGGCCTCTGTCTCTCCTTTTTTTCCTCTTTTCCCTCTTTTCCCTCTTTTCCCTCTTTTCCCCGGCGCGGTCTCTCGAAGCATCGTGACCCTCTACCGCGACCGACTTGGTCAACGACCTTTAAAAATATCAAGATCCCCGCTCACGGACCCCGTCGCTCGCTTTAACCGAACGTCTTTTAATAATAACGGATGGAATATCGTTTTCGCGTCTACGGTCTCGAAAAATGTCCCGTTCCTTTCATCCGGTTCAATTAACGGCTTCCCGGCGATTAAAATTATAGATATCCCCGGATAGATTGCAATTTCGGAGAGAAGATTCAACGCGACGGGGACCGCTCGCGAGCGACGCGCTTCTTTCGAACGGAGTTCCTTTTTTCGGGCCGCGGTAAATTTAGAGCGAATTCGAACGAATAAAGTGCCGCACGACCGAACGATATTCCACGGAGAAGAAGAAAGAAGAAGCTCGATTTCGGGCAATTAATTTCCTCGGTGACAATGTCGGGTGCGCGGATACGGAGTCACGGACACGTAGCGAACCGACGGTGGAGTCGGTGCAACTGTATTCGTTCATTAAGATTACGATCGCGACGGGTTGAACGTCCGACCTGGTTCCTTCGGTATTCGTCAATTTTGTACGAACTTGGCGACACGGTGAATACGAACAATCGTCCGGAATAATAACGGTTGTTTCGCGCCCGGAGTACTTTTATGCTCGGTTCTCTTTATTTCGGTGTCTTCGCGCCAAAGGATCTTCCTTCGAGATATTCGTCTCGGGGTGTATTCGCGGACGGTAACGCGAGCCGCGTCTTCGTACCCAGAACGGTACGAATTATCTCCGTTCGAGTTGGCGTTTTTTTCCAAGCCGATGGGGTCATTGAAATCTCTGCAGAGTTTATTCCGAAGCGAACGGCGGACGTCTCCGCGCGCGAAACGCGAATTCGAGATGGTTGCTCGCGTACGCGCAACGTTTACGCGAGGAAAAAAATGTGGGGAACAATCGGAACGGATTAAAAGGATCGATCAGTCGTTGTATTAAGCGGGAATGAATTAAAAGTCGAGCGTGTAACGGGATAGGGGCGAAGTACGCCTTCTCTTTGACTCTTTCGAAACGAACGGGCAGAAACAATCGAGGCTTCTGTCCTTTGTGTTTCGCTCGTTCCGGCGCGATTCGAGGGCAATCGAATTTTCGAAATCGCGCTGCAACGTGCCGCCGTGCTTGTCGTGCAACGTCGACCAGCTCGAGCGGTGCTCTGTTGCATTGTTCCGAAAGACATCGAACGAACGGTGCAACAGAATCGCGCTCGATCCACGGGAAACTCTTGGAACGTTGTAAAACCCGTTATTACCCGGTTTAAAGCCCGACGCGACCCTGGACGGATTGCCCCGGATTATAAGTTGGACGTAACGCGATTCGATTTGTAAGCGTTCCGGTTCCGTGAGCGCGCATACGAACAGGGAAAACGTCGATGGAAACGTTTGATTTATTTTCGGCGATTTGCTCCCGCTCGACGTACGTGGCCGAAACTTTGGTCCGCGAACGGTCGCGCGATCCCCGTACGCGTTCGTTTTCGGTATCGTCGTCCGACCAGCGATCGCCCACCACCGACACCGAGTTTCGCGATGCCCAATATTTCGAATCTACGTCGCTTCGCGTTTCATTTCCGGACGAGAGTTATCGCACCGGTCTCTCCCCGTAACGCTTGTTACTCGTTGTTGACTCGCGCGCGTTCTCGCTTACTCTTCGATCGAACGCTCGTATTTCGGACCGTCTCGACGAAAGACGCGAAAAGGAGCGAAGCGTCGTGCGTTCGTAGGTTTGCACGAGGACGCAACATCGGTCAAAGTCCCCGTTTGAAGATTCGCCGACCGAATGCATTGTCGGCGATGTCGGCTGCGCGGATCCAAACGATGTTCGTCGATATTAGTCGGTCCGCAGAGCGAGGGTGGTTCGTCGAGGAGAAGACGACGGTACGTATCCGTGACTCGGTGACCCGATAAACACGTGGATGCGAGGCGGACCAGGACCGGAAGTAATTTTCCCGCTACTATCGGTGGAAAACGCGTTGACCTTTCCGGCTTGTTGCTCGGTCGCAATATCGATATTAAAAGTTCAAGAGGAAGATAAACGAAGCGAAAGCTTCGACGGACGGCCGATAATTAAATTTATATTCCCCGTATAATGAGAAATCGCGAAAGGATAGGGGAGAAGGGCAACCGGTCGGGAAGAAAGTTTCCCGGTGGCTTATCTCGAAGCGGATTGTTAACGTCCGAGGCAGACGCGCCGCGAGGAGGAAATAAATCGACGCGAGATTTGCGGTGCGAGCCGGCGTACTCGCAACCGTACTCGCAACCGTACTCGCGCCCGTATCAACGTAATCTCTTTGGAACAATTATCAATTTTCTCTCCTCCCGAAACCATTCCCGACACGATGGATCGTTTAAACGTAACGAGAGTAATAAGACGCGCGGTGCGCCGCGTCGATGCTTCACCGACCGTGTAATTTTCTTGCAAACTCGTCAACATTTACGAGCCACTCGACGTCGTTTCGTCCTTTCCGCGCACTTTCGTCTCTCTTTCCGTTCCGGTGGACCTATTAAACTTAATATATTCCCGTATCCTCGCGAAACGTTCGCGAACGCGTACGTTAACCGAATCTCGCGTCGCGACCTCACACCCCGATTTCAACTTTTCCACCGTGAATCGTAAAATCAACGGGTTTAATTTCGCCGCTTTTTCTCGCGCGCACGCGAACGCGGACGCTCGGTTTCCCCGGGAACGTGTCCCTTTTTCCGGAAAGAGTGGCTCGGAGAATTCGACGGAATCTTCTCGAGATCGGGGTGAATTTGGACCGTGGCCGCGCAACCGGTGCATACGCTGCTCTTCGGCGAGTCTTCGAAACGTTAATTGAGCGGACCGAGGCAACGCGTATCGGACGCGGGCGTCTCTTGGACCTTTCGCAAAGTTGGAACGCGTTCGTGGAATTTCAACGAGACCCGATTCGCTGTACAGCCGTTTTCTCGTCTTGTTTCACGTGCCTCGGTAAAAGCCCTTCCATCCCCGCGATGCCCGTCGCGACTAATTAGTCGATCGGCGTATCGATTCTTCGAACGTGTCCGGACTGTTTACTCGTTTTTTCGCGCCACCAGCGTCGGAAGCAGCGCGTTCCTTTCTTCGAAACGTTCGAGAGACGTCTTCTCCCCGAGACGGTTGAAAAAATGAAACTAGAACGAGCAACGAATCAGCGGCGACGTAACGCGTAGTAAATAACGGTGGACGCCGTTTGCGTATCTTCGCGACGGTTCAGGATGCAATCGGCTCGCGTTCGGACCGAGCCAATTACGCGCGTAATCGAAACGCGGGATCGGGGTGAAATTTAATCACCCGGTAATAAGCCAAACGTCACGAGCGGCTATCTCGCGCACCGGTGGAACGTATCGTCTCGATGCTCGATAAATATCTTCCGCGAGCGGCTCGGAGCGGACCGAAAATTGTCGCGAACGAAGACGCACTCGGTGCTCCGTTTGTTCGAGGGTCGGTTCGTTCGAAAATTAATCGAGAGCAGCTCGCGGAGAATATTGCGTCCGTCGCGCGGGCGATTTGCATCCGAATAGCAACGGAAACCGTCCTTTCGGTGTATCGTTGATTTTTCAATTTGCGAGCCTCTTACCGGGGAAACGCGTGTCAGTGGGAAATTTCAGCGAAACGAGGTTCGCTTAAAATAACACTCGTGTGAGAAGCACGCGAGCGTGCCGGCGTATATAAATGAGGAAGAAGGGTAGCCGAGACCGTCGTAGCGTCACCTTATTAAAATCAGGAGAAAACCAATATCGGGGCCACCGGATGATCGAGTATCGATTCTCGATTACGCCTTAATGACGACGCCCGGGAACCGTATCGGTCGGTTGTATCGGATCCCCGAGTTTAGGGGTAGATCGTCTATCCGCCAGCGACTAAATAGAATGGCATCGACGAGGGAAAGTTCGCAACGGAACGGGGGCGAAAAATGTCCGTTTCTTTTTCGCGAGAGCGTTCGTCCGTTCGTGAGAATACTCGTGATCGATCCGCGAACGACCGAGCGAATCGTCCTTGCCGTCGAAACGCACCCTCGTCCCCGAAAGAAGGAACCGGCGAGTCCCCGGGGAGAGGTAACGAGGGACACCGAAAGAGATTCGTACCGTTTCTCCGTTAGTCGGTCTTATCTCCCTTAACGAACCTGCCCGGAGTTGGTTCGCGATCCTAATGCGGGGAACTCGTCGATGCTGTATACACTGGCTCGACGGAGAACAGACGTGTTCGCAACTTTGCTCGCGTTGCTCGCGTTGCTCGAGTTGCCCGCCTGCAAACGTCCTCTCTCCCTCTCTCTCTCTGTAGCCCCGCGTCTCGCGTCGTTTCCCTCCGCAATGTTCTTGACGTCTCCCGAAACTGTGCTCTCGGTGTACGTCGAGAGTCGATTCTCTTAGGCCCAGTTTGCGACGGACGTCCGTTCGGGAACACGACGCTCTCGTCGAACGGATTTATGTTGATACGCGCGTAACTACGAGTGGACCGACTTTGCGCGTTCGCCTAGCCGGTTACCGGCGCTGAAATCCTTCGTCGGGGATAAGACCCGAAGGATTCAAGCGCGAGGGAAAACAAGGAGAAGGTACCTCGGCTGGAAGGCGAGCATCGAGTCGTCCGGTACGAGAGCAACTTTCGGGGCGGTTTCGCCCCGCTCGGTTTTACGGATCCGCGAGAGAAGCGCTATGAATTTCGAGGAATTAAAATTTCCGTGGCTCTCGGTGGAAAAGTTCGGGCGTAAAACTCCCCGCTCGAAACGATCGCAGTTTCGAATTACGTCGAGCCATTTAAAATCGAAGGAACAAGGATAGGACCGTCTCCCGGTTCTCGACGACGTTTAAGCTGCACTTGCCGGGAATTCGTTTATTTTCTTCGCAAACGCAATTACGGCGGATTCCGATCCCGACGAGTGTCGTCTTTTCGGAAAGAGAACGGGGAACTTCGTTTCTTACGGACTCGCGCGTTTTAATGGACGAGACTCCGCGCCCGGAAATACCGCTCGCTCCGGGATAATAACGCGCGACGAGGCTGCGAGACGCTCGAGACAAAGAGCCCTCCGAGCGTTAGGATCTTACCGAGGATTTCGGTGGGAAAGAAAACGGAGGAGGAAAATTCAGTTTCGCGGTACGTGGACGCGGAAAACTGCTAATATCCGGAATCCTCGAGACCGAAGATCCAGGAATACCGCGATCCCTCGGACGAAGAAAGGGACTCGAGAACACGATACGGAATCGCGAAATTCGTCGAATCGGGGGGATGCTTCTCGCTCGCGAGATTTCGAGAAAAGGAAAACGACCGAGACGATTGTTCCGTGTATCCTCGAAAGCCGATGGGATCGACTCGGGAAGAGTCTTCTTTCGATCACTCCCCCTCTTTCGGCCGGCGTCCCCTTATCGAAAGGGAGAGGAGAACAACGCTCGGAAACGATCGATATTCGTCGTGTTTTCGTTACGCGGACCGGCCGAACCACCACCGAAGGTACCACCGAAGATACCACCGAGAAGCCATCGGAATCGGCGCGTTGGATCGCGGTTGGCTCGAATTCGCGATACAAAGTGTCGCGGATCGCGTCGCGTCGCGTCGCGTCGCGTCGCGTCGCGTTCCCGAGCACTTAAAAGTTGGAGCACTCCAACAGGACTGAATCTTTAACGCTTCGGGACGCTTAACCACTCCTGATATTTACCGTTCCATTAACAAGGACGGTCCTACTCTACGTACCGCGCCAGTTCCGAAGCAATTAAATCGCTCTTCCGTCGTTTCTCTCGGGCCGGGCTTCGAACACGCGCGCGGTTCCTCGTTACTTCCGACGTTTCTCCGTCCTAATGAAAAAAATTTTCCAACGAGAACACTGGAAAGGAAAAGTTGCACCGATTCTTTTTTACTTTTATCGACGAGGCGCACGGTCCTCGCGGGCCATCGGTCGAGTTTGTTATTTTAATAAACGAAACGAAAGCTTCCCGAAGGAGCCCTACGAAGGGCGCAGGACTTCTCGTTAATTCTTGCGAAAGACCGGTCGCTAATAGCGGAAAAACGCACGGAACTGTCGGCGACGCGAACTATCGAAAGAAAAGAAAAAAAAGAAAAAGAAAAAGAAAAAGAAGAGGACGGGAAAGCGCTCCCGAGTTCCGTAATTAATTATATTTCCAGCTGCTCGTAGAAGCCGACCGTCCTCTTTCCGAGGAGTTCCGTTGATCCCGAGTCGCGATACATCCGCCTCCGGTCTCGCGGCGAATCAACAGGACGCGAAACCGTTTCCGTTGGACGAAAACGTGCCTTCTCTCGCGTTAACGAGCGGAAAAGAATCGAATCGCGAACGATCGGGGAGCGCCGCAAATAGGAAAGGAGAAGCCAGCTTTGCGCCTTCCGCGGTTTTATCCCGCGTACAAATTCCCGCATTGTTGCTTTTATTCAAAAGTTCCGGCGACGAGACAAGAACGGATTGTCACCTGCCGGCGCGAGCTTCCATCGCGGTTTCTTTTCAACCGCGATTCTTTTTATTTGTTCCCGGTGTGTGCGGTCGCACGTACGCGGAACGCGACGTTAGGGGGTTGCCGAGGCGGTCGAGGCGGCCGCGGCGGGCCGCGGCGGGCCGAGGGGAACGGATGAAAAAATAAAGCGGGTCGGGGCCGCTTTCATGCGGTCCCCCATTCACCGTAAAATTAGGGCAAGCGCTTTAAAGTTCATTGAAAAACTTGCACAGCGGATCCGGGTTGAAAAGAAAAAGTTCTTGCGCGAGCGAATTTCGAGAGTTCCTTATTTCGTCCCTGAAAGAGCGCGAAAGTAGCTGCTTCGCGTCCCATCCGGTATTTGTTATCGCCCTTTTATCTCAATTATCCTGGCTCGAAAGTGTTTCGTGTCGTCGGACGGAACGGCCTCTTCTCCACCGAATGTTCATTCTCCCGTTACTTGTTACTCGAGTCGTCGCATTGTCGTCCGGAGGACCGAGGTCTCTTTCAACGGGTGGCCTCGCGGTATCGTTGCCTCCCTCGTGGAAACGACCTTCTTCCGTTCGAGCCGCCTCTCGCTTTTTCCAGCAACGTTTAGAACGTTCCCGCGTTTCCGATCTGTCCGGAACAGAGCCGGCTCACCGACCGCGCGAGAGTCCCCCGAAACTCGAGCTCGACGGATTTCGTTCGGGTGTTGCGCAAACTACCAACGGAAAACAAATTTCGACTCTTAGTTCGGGGGATGCGTTTAAATTCACCGACCACCGTGGCTAACGAAGCGAGGGGCGGGCTCGGATTCGTCGACGGTGGCTGCACCTCGCTCTTTCCGCGTTTACGTGCATCGTCGTATCTCTCTGGCGCAATAAAAACATCGTTATTGCGATATCGCGAAGTCGTCGGTAATGGAAAAATATAGTCGGCGCCAGAGGGTTCGTAACCGTTCAAAATGGCGGACGTCCGACGTCTATCGCGGACACGAGCGCAGGGCGTAGCAAAGGGGGAGGACAAAATTTACCACCTGCAGCTGGACAAGCGGACACGTAATTAAGCCGAGCAGATAAACACGCAATTACCTCGGCGACGACGAGAACGAGGACTCGCCGCCCGCGCACGCGGCCGCACGCCCGTCCCCTCGAACTTGCCGAGAATTTCACCGCGGAAAGAAAAACAGATCGTTTCCGGCCCGGCTCGATCGATTCGCGAATTCGAACGCGTTCGGTTCCTTCGATGAAACTTTTCTTTTCGATTCCTCGCTCGAATCGCGCCCTCTCGTTTCGAAAAGTACCCCTCTTGATTCTCTCGGGAAAAAAATACCGTTATTTCGGCGAGTTATCTTTCGTTGCATCGAGTAGGAAAAATAAACGTTCGGACGGGAACGGGAAACGATCTTCGGAAGCGGTCGAGAGTCACCCGCGAGCGCAGATAGGGGACGCGGATTCACGGTGCGCATTTTTTTCGCGCAGCTCCGCGGTTTTTTGTCAGCTCCGCGCTTTAAAGAGCAACGGAACCTCCGTGTCGCTCCGCTAACGACCGACCGTAATTTTTTTTACCGGTGAAATAGACATCTCGATAGGAGCGAACCTTTCGCGGCTCGAGTACGCGCCGAGATACATCGCGCGTCGCACCAAATTTTTTAAAACGATCGTAAAATTTGAACGGTAAACGACCAATCGAACCCCGCAACGGCGACGCGTCGCGTTGCGAGTTTCTCGACGTTATTTCCTCGTAAATTGGCAAACGAAGCCGCTTCGACGATCTCGCGACAGACGTCGCGAACGACTACGACGGAACGCGACCCGACGTATCCCTGTTTCGATGAGGTTCGACCTACGCGCGCTTAATATTCCTCGAAGGGAATTTGTGCATTCGTTCGTCGAGCAAGGCGGATCGCGAACAAAATTTTTCGATTCGAATCATTGCTCGTTCGCAACGTCCGATACGATTCCCGTTCCGTCGCGGTGACAGCGACGTCCGAAAGCGTCCTGGCGGATCGCCGCGAGTGTTCGAGGAACGTCGGAATAATTTGGAAAGGCGCGCGCGATTCGTTGGTCGATTCGATCGTTGGTTCGAATTGGAGGAATGGTCGGGACCGGTCGGTGCGAAAGGTTTCTCGTTCCTCGCGTGTTCCGCGAAGGAAAATTCAACGCCGACGAGCCGCGACGAGAACCGTAAATTTACGCGCTCTATTTTTAATACCCTCCGCCGCGTATTCTTGGCTTTATCGCCCCGAAGGTAAAGAGGATACGTCGGCGAAAGGAGCTGCCGAAAGCGGCGGATTCAGCAGGAAAGAACATTCGCCGGAGGAATTTTCGCGCGGCATCGCGCGGATGCCGAAAAGGCCAGACAGTTATCGGATGATAACTTTCTGCAGCATCGTCGACGTTAAAGCGGGGACGATAATAACCGTAGGAGGCAGGAGACGTCGTTAAACGGTGGCGCGGGCGAACATAAATCTTGGGAAAAACACGCGTGGCAAAATTGCCACGGGCCCGACGTTGCTCTCGGAAAATACGTATCACCTACGTCCTTTCGCCTCTTACCGAACCAGACCTCCACCTCCGCCCCCTCCCTGCGCCCCTCTCGCGACCGTTTCCTTTTCCTCTTTTTGCGATACGTTCGCGAATTTTTCGCCACCGTTGGGAATCCTCTCGCGTTATCCCGACGATCCGTGCGAGTTTCGCGCCATCGAATTCCCGAAGCAGCGCACGGAATCGGACGATTCCTTTTCAAATTGCCTACTCGAGCCACCGTTATTCCCGTTATTTGTCCGCCCCTACGCCGCCGAGTCGATTCTCTCGGCTTTCGGGTAGACATCGCCGCGAGGAAATTGCCGAGGAAACTACGAGCGGACCGCCCTTCGGCTAACGGAAATTCGACGCGATCGCGGCAACTCGAAACACGCGGTGCACCGGAACGGTCTCTCGGCGGTTACCCGTACAATTCTTCGCTCGATATTTTCACACGCGCGCCGATCCTTTCTACGCCCGATCTTCCCTCCCGTTGTTTACGAGGGAGTCTCCTCTTTGGCTTCTCCGGTGCGTTTCGCCCGTGTCCGGTAACGTTTCGGAGCGAACCGCGAACAACGCGTTCGTGGTCCCTCCGTGACGCAACACTGGCCGTTATCGACGGATTAATTGTCAATTAGTCGTGCAACGGGCGCGAGGAGAAAATCGCGAGCAGTCGATCTACCGCTCGAAATTCGAGAGCTCGATAAATCACGGGCACTTGGCTGGTCGCGTCGCGTCGCGTCGAGTCGCGTCGCGTCGCTTTCGTCCGATGCAGGCTCCTTCTCCGAGCGCACGCTGCCTGGCATATGGAGGAGGTACTGCAATGCAGTTGCCCGCCGCTGAGCCTGCCGGGTATTCAGGTATAGCCAGGCACGAGAGTCAGCCACGAGTCAGCCGCGCAGGGAACGAGCCACGGTATATATAAGGCGGCCAGGCAGAACAGGAAACCCGCTCGCTCAATAGCGTAGACATCCGTCGAATTTCGATTCTTCTTCCCGCGATTTTTCGCGTTCACGGCGGCCACATCAACCGCGAGGAAAAAAGAAACATCGGACGAAGGGCTCTTTTCGCCGGGGGAACGCGTATCTCCGCGCGTTGCTCGACTCGGCTCGGCTCGGCTCGGTTCGATTCGATTCGTTCGAATCGAGAACCGAGCGCCGGTTACAGACTAGTCGAGAAACGAGCCGGGAAAACCAACTCCCCCGGAGGCTACGCCGCTGAGTTTGACCTGGCGTGTCGTAACGTCGGTTGTTTTTAAAGTGGCCACTTCGCAACATCGCGAGCACTTACGTCGTACTAATACCGATACTTTCAACCTTCGAGTTCCTTTTAATTACGGAATCGGAGCGGCGATAATTATGGAACAGTCGATACGGCGAACACGGGTCCTCTTCCGATGCGCACGCCGGGTCGCGCCGCACCGCGCCGCACCGCACCGCACCGCACCGCACCGCACCGCACCGCACCGCACCGCACCGCATCGCATCGGTTCGGTTACTTTTCGACCGACCGTTCGATGGCAATCACGGTCGCGCGAGTTTCGCGATATTCGTTTCGGTATTCCCGGCCGGTATCGCTCCACCGGCGAGTACTCGTATCCGTGTAAGTTGCGCCGGGTTTTCGCGTTACCGAATAACCGGCTATTTTAAAGTTAGGATACCCTGGCCTTCGTCGAACACGATCGAGTCCCGATAATCGGGTCTAAGCGAAACGAAATCGAATTATCGGGAACGAGAATTAACCGGATCCTTTGGCCGGAGTTTTCGTCGTTTCAACGCGACCTTGGATCGAACGCGGCCCACCTTTGCCCTCGAATCGAGGGAATTTCGGTGCAACGCGGATTACCGAGGCGCTCGCCCGTAATCCCGTTAATTACCGTTCGGATCGTTCGAGAGGGGTATTCCGAGACGTCGAAAGAGACGTCGAAAGAGACGTCGAAAGAGCCGCGTTCTACGCCAGTGTTTACGGTAACGGGCAGTCACGGCGTGGTGCGTCGGCCGTTTTTAAGGCGGCCGTTAATATTGCACACGCGGCAGAACGCTCGAAACGAAGCCCTGGCTTCGAAGCGGGCCGTGACGAGGTTCAACGGCGAGCCGCGGGCTACGACTCCCTTGCGATAAGACACGACTTAAATCTACAATTCTTCGAGCCACCCTCCTTACGAGCCTCTGGCGACACACACGGCCACGTGTACCCGCTCGAGCTTACGTGCGAGTCCAACCCCGACCACCGTTCACGGGACTCCGTGTACGTGTACGCGCGCCTGTGTCCGTGTATTCGACCATTGGCGTATAATTCGCCGCGTGGAGGAATTTTCTTTGAAAAACTCGGCCGTTGGACGATGTCGCCGCGCAAAATTAACGCGGATTAGATCCAAACACCTCCGACTCGGGATTCTCCGAGAGAATTTTCTTTTTTCTTTCTTTTTTTCAATGCGGGGAAAATCTTCGAAAGACTCCCCGAACCCTTGGGAAGGGACCGGGGGGAGTGTGGGTTTCTCCTCACCCGGAAACTTCCACTTCCGCAACGCCGTTACTTTCGAAAAACGATTCGAGTCTCGAGAACTTTTTTTTTTCTCGCCGTTGTATCGTTCGATAGGTATTTTCCGGCAGAGTCGACGACGTCGGAAGGGCAACGCGATCCGGATTCCCGAATCCCGTGGAAAACTCAAAGCGTGCCGAATCGACGATTTCGTCGATGGCCAAGAATCACCCTCGTTTCCTCGAGAGTCGTTTCGGGGGTATAGCGTCGCGACGAGAGAACGCCCCGAATCCCTTGGAAATCTTACGGCCGCGTCTCCTTACGCGAGATCGCCGAGACAAAGATCGTTCTCTTTTAATGCCCGGACCGTTCGTCCGAAGCGGCGCGTTTCCGTTCTCCTCGAAAGAGGGGTATCGCGGCTCCGATCGGCTTCGTTCCCGGGCAAACTGAAATTTTATCGCCTCGTCGCGTTCAATTTTCGGGGATACGAGCCCTCCTCGAGCAGAAATTTTCCATTCGAGGAACGACAAACGGGAACTTTGGAGTTGACGGCGATCGTCGCGCGGACCGAGGCCGCGAGTTCGGTGTTTTTACGTCGGCGGGTATCCCTTACAATTGTTCGGTAAAACATCGTGAACGCGCCGTGCAAGAATAGGTAAATTATTCCGCGGACAACCGCGTTCGGAACTCCGCGTTTCGTTTCGTCTCGGTTTCGGTTTTGCCTCGCTAAATATAGATTAACGAGAACGCGTCGGAAACAATAGAACGGTAGATACCGTGGGAACAATAACGCGGTAACGATGAAACATCGTCCTTCTTTCTGGCCCGATCGAACGATACGCGCGTTGCTGGAAAAAGAGGGCAGGCCGGTTAAAGAATAACCCCGCGAAACGAATCGGACCGGTTCGGTAAGGGAAGCCAGACCTTGTCGTCGTTTCGAAAGGTCGCGTGTTATCGAACTCGAACTCGGAGGAAAAGGAACCGGTGGTTCGCGCGCAGTCGTTTCGCGACGCGGAGAGAAGCGGTTCCGTAGCTACGGAACGCGTTACAACGAAAAAGGGAAAAAGAACAACAGTGTGAACGCAAAGAAACGAAACAACGGTGAACGCACCAGCGTCGACGATCCCCTCGTCCGTCCCCGGTCTCGTCGACGTATCGGAGCGTTCTTTATTAAAAATATTGTTCAGCGAATCGCGTTACACTCCTCTTGGATGGCTGGCGCATCGTAAACATTGTGGCCGGTGCAAACAGGTGGCCCAATATCGGGCGTGTTTGCAGCCGGATTAGCGATTCCGTTGGATACTTTATTCCCGGACAGCTATTCCCGCGCGATTCACGGGGAAAATTCAAAATGGAACGTCACCGCGCGATTCGTTTCTCCGCGAAGAGATACGTGCGCGTCGACGTTGAAAAATACTCGGAGGAAAACGATCGACGACGACACCCTCGGAAAGCCGGCTCGATTTTTTCCATTCGAACGATCCCGTGCGATGGTACTCGCGAGGTATTCGAGGGCGTTCTTGCCTCGATCGTGGGGAACGGAGCAACGACGAAACCAACGACGATCAATGGGATAAAAAAAAAGTCCGACGGAGAGAACGGTCGTTTCTTCGGCTCGAGTACGATATCGCCCTATTAGAGATAACGGGGGCTGGATCGGTCCGATATTTTTCATCTCGGCGTTCGAGTAAATTCAAAGTGGCTCCGTTGGCGTCGACTCGGAACGATTTTCGATATCGACGCGAAACGTGAAACTATCGCGAGCCGGTCGAAGGTCGTCGAACATCGGTAACGAGCATCGCTTCGAGAGAGAGACGGAGACGCGTATTTTCGGCGTATCGCGGTGTAACGCGCGCAATAGTCCGCAAACTCGCTCAAACGGATCCATCGAACTCGTCGACATCGCGATAGGGAACCCTGCTGCGTGCCAGTGACGCGAAACTCGCCTCGAACGAAGCCACACGCACGGGCTACACGCGTGCTTAGCTCGATTCTCGTCGGGCGACCGATCGCCGGGAACCGAAGGGAAGCGGAGGGAAGCGAGATCGGGGTTTCACTCGGGTGGATTTCGACAAAGCGTCGGTGCGTTCGACGTTCGATCTTTTGATCGATCTTCCGTGGAACGTGCGCGCTTAATTCGCCATCGCTCGGTTCCCGCTCGGCGAGCTCGAACCGCGTCGACCGAAACCGTAACGAGTCCCTGTCCGAGCGAAACGACGTTCAACGGGAACCGGATAAAAAATTATGCGCGTCGATAATTCCTCGAGCGTTTCCGCGTTCGCGGGAACACCGGATCCATCGAACGCGAGAACAAATCGAGTACGATATCGGAGGGTATTCGTCGACCCGGTCGCCTCGAGACAATTCGTAAAATACAGCGACACGATCGATGGGGAACGAGCAACGCGTCCCGCGCACAGATCGGCTCCGATCGGTCCTTTGTCAATGGACGGGCCGCGATATCGGTCGAAACCACAACGTCCGTTCATCGGTTACGATTCGTCGCGATAACGCAAAGTCTCGTTGGGAATCGATCCCGCGGATGTCCAAGGGCGATCGCTGTTTACGGGAAATCGGGAACGAACGAAGGTACTGCCGAACAACGGCACGCGAACGAAACTAAAAAATCAATCGAAACGCCTCGCCTCTCGAACACCGCTGCGGAAAATAAACAACCGAGGGATATACGGTTTAGCGCGGAACCGATTTAATTCGATTTGCAATTCATCGGGAATCGACGAAGAGGCTTTCGCGAATTATCGCGACAAAGTGCGGCAACGATCGCGCGGAACCGTCGCGTCGCGTCTCGTCCGCGGTGAAAGTCCACGGGAAACGTATCGACGTTCCGCGAATCAACGGCCATCTTTTTAATTGCTATCTCGCGGCGCGTCGATTAAAATGCAACGATTACGGATTCGTTGTTACCGGAAAACGGAGGCGCCACTTGTTCCGGTAACTAGGAAAACACCGATTCGGCGCGGTGACGACCAAGAGAGCGAAAGAAAGGGGAAAAGGACGAATCGTTTTTCGTCGAACGAACACCGAGGGTAAATAATCGTCGAGCGTCCTCGACGATGCAAACGCTTTCTTATTATTCCCGCTCCGAGATTCACGGTAACGACAGTTTTTACCGAACGAAGGATACGGGAAGCTTTTCGTTAAAAGTTTTCCATTTGCATTCAAGAGCGGGTAACCGAGGACCGGTGAACTCTACCCGGAAGAAACTCGCGACCGCGAAATACGTACGAATTTGTACCGGGCAAAGGATCAAAGGATTCTTCGGTTCGCGTTTCGACGTTCCCCGGCGATACGATTGGCAATCTTCGACGGAGAAAAACAACGATTCGGAAATTTCAGCACGGACCTCCGCGCGGTCGATGCGCCGCCGTGCCGTCGCGCGGAAACTGGGTCGAAACGGCGCGTTCCCTTCCAACGGTGATTCCACAACGGAAACGCGAACTCTTCGAAAGAAACGACCCTCGCTTTCGACTTTGCTTCCGAATTTTTCCCGAAAGAAAAAAATAAGGAACGGCTCTCGGTCCTCGGAGTCTCGTCGACGATCGACTCGTACGAAACTACTCGCACCGAGCGAACAAATTTAAGCGGCGAGAGTCGATCTTTCCCGCGACGTATCCGCGCGTTCGGAGAGGTACGCGGTATCATCGGGAAGCTATCGTCTCGGAGCGGTGGAAAAAGAAAATTCATCGTGCTCTCCCCACGGAAATCGAAGTGGATCACCGCGGAAAGCTGCGAGCCTTAACCCGATTTGCGGACGGAGGCTCCGTCCGGAACGAGAAGAGAGATCCCCTTTCTTCCTCGCTGTACGGCTATATATTACCCCGCTAACCGAGCCGGAAAACCCTCGAAATAACTCGGAGAATCGTGAGAGGGCTCGCTCGGTGGATCGAACTGGAAAAAAAGAGCCGATATCTCGATTAAACGATCGCGCTCCGTCGTTTGGTCGTCTGGTCCTCGTCGTCGTCCTCGTCGTCGACGACGACAACGGCAACGAGATCTTCCGTGCCAGCGAGTAGTTGCGAGATCGTTTTCTTCGCGAGGCCGGGGCCATCTTTTCCCACGGGTTTACGCGTTTCGAGGGGATTCCGGGCATCTTCGGAGCTAAAATAATCTTATCGCGACCGATCGATTTCATCGGGCAATTCCGCGGCGCGTCCGTCTTCCTCGATCTCGACCGGAAACGACGAGTCGCTCTTTCGAGCAACTTCCGCGCAAGCCCTCCCAACAACCGGACAAAGAATCGACGACGGGGAGAAGGTTTACCCTCGCGAATTCAGCACCGCCGATTCTCTTCTCGCACGGTTTACGCTTTTACGCGAAAACGATTGTCTCCGGTGTTGCTTGGCGTGTTTGCGCGTCGCGTGTTTGCGCAAGTGTATGCGCGTGCACGCTCCGTGCAAAGTAAACATAACCGTTGGTGCGAAGCAGACGGAACGGATGCTCGTGTAAATGTAAAATGGCCAACTTTTCGCGAATTCGTGTTTCGTTTTCCGCTTTCTCTGTCTCTCTCTCTCTCCTTTCCGTCTTTCGAGTCGACGCGAGACCGTCCCGGTCTCTCGGCCGTGTTTCTCTTATTTTTCCGGTTCCCTCTTCGACTAGTTCCGTGCAACGTTTGCTGGCCCGCGACAAGATTTACCGGTCTCTTTCGGGGAACTCGAACGAAAATAAAACCGAACGGCCTCGGCCGGATTCCAGAACGGAAAATCAAACAACCCCGATGAGAGGTTACGAGCGAACGAATTTCCGTTGCTCTTCGCTTCAAAGCGGGGCGACGAAAAATCTTGGAATATTCGTCGTTTCCCTCGGAACGTTTAATCGAAATGGTTCCGTGTTCGATCGTTTCCTCCCGAGCGTTTACAAAGTATCGAGCTTCGATCGCAGATCGAGACCTGGAATTCGCGTACGCGCGACGAGGCGAACGGTTGCCGAATAATCGCGAGACGGAGCGTCTTCGCGATTCTCTCGAGCGTAACGCGACCAGATTTCCTCCCGAAGATCTTAAATTCGAGATGCGTCGACGGGGAATCGGACGGAAGTTAAATCCTCGGTGGCTCCCGCGGGAATTTCGACCGCGAGCACATGCGCGCCGATCTTCTTTCCATCGTTGGCGTTCGTCTTTCGTCGTCCCGGAACGAGGCGAGATCGACTGCGCGAACTGAAAAGAATTTAACGACTTTGTGACCGTGCCGATGCGATACGCGGTGCTCTGCATCGGTCGTCTTCGTTTCGAGACGCGAGCGTCGTTGGTAAGGTTCGATATCGGTGGCCTCGAGCGATCGATCGATCTCGTTCCGATCTCCTCGTTTTCGAGTCGCGCGCGCGTATTCTTTCGGACTTGGAACTCGCGTACGGGTTCCCCGATTTACGGATACGGTGGTGTAGCGTAGAATACGAAGGTGGAAACGATTTGCCCGTGGCCTTGAACGATCGATCGATTTCGCGTCGCCTTGCTCTCGAGACGCGCGCGTATTCTTTAGACCATCGACGGTTATAGTCGGGACAAAATTATCCGACGACGAGGAGGTCGTCGAATCGAGGGAGTCGCGGGAAACGCGCACGTAAGAACGTTTTCGCGGCGGCCTCGAGCGATCGATCGATCTCTCGTCGAGGGGCACCGTTCCCGAATCTATCGGAATATTTTCGAAAATTCGTCCCGGTCCCTGCGCGCGTTCCACCGCGACTCGTGTTTCGTTCTCCGTCGATTCGAACCGTAACTCGGAAGCGTGTTCGCAACTGCGCGTCGCGAAACAGCTTGTATTTACGAGTAATCTCGCTTCGATAACCAGCTACGGTGCGCGACGGTGACTGCATACGGATGTTTCTTTTCGTTCTCGGGCGTTCTCTCGGCAGTGGCCACGCCTTCCCCGGAATTCACTTTGCTCGTTGTTCGAGGGAGGAAATCAAAGGGAACGCGCGGTGTACTCGGAATCGTGTTTGTTTGCCGGTGATTGGCGCAAAGCTTCCCCTTGGAAAGGAGAAACAGGTTACTCGGTTTACGGAAAATATTATCAATTGCCCTCGAAGGATGTTTCGCGCGCGAACGCGTTGTTCACCGTGTTTGTTCTCTTTCGGTGGCACGTTCAAGGTCGTCGACGTTATTCTCGCGCTTGTGTCCGAACGCGCTCGTAAGTTGCGTCGCGACGATCGAATCGAACGACCGCGTTCGTTCGTCTCGTCCTTCGAAACGATACGCAACCGCGGCTCGAAGGGGATCGGGACACGGAACGAAGATCGGCAACGGTTTTCAAATATTCAGCAGGAGTCGGCCGACCGTTCATCGATCGAGTCGAGTCGCCGCCGGTCCGTGTTATCGGGGACGAGGTTGCGCGGGAAATCGATGTCTCATTGCCAGTTTTTCGCGGATCTTCCACGGCCGATTCGTACGGACGTCTCTCGGAGGAAGCTCGATTCGCGATCGCCGAGGGAAGCAGCTGCCCTCCGAGATACAAAATTTCCGCGGCGTTTAATTCGTCGGGACGACGAAACGCTTTCAACGTCGCTCGAGCAAAATTCCTTGAATAAACCAGGGGAAAAGGGGGAATACAAAATAGAGTTTTAAGCCAAGAAAGCGGATAGAATTTAAATCGCTCGAACAAAGGTGTCGAGGACGGAAACGCAATATGTAGGAAGTTACGATTCGAAAGTTAAAGGAATAAATTCGACGCCCGGCGACGGGAATTTTTCGAATCAAACTTCACGGCACTTCCGCCTCTTCGCGGCCGCCACCGCCGTCGCCGCTTTACGGCTTGCCCGCTTTACCGCTTATTTAAGGGAGAATTATCCGAGAGCGAATTCCGAAACGGACTTGAAAAATCCTCGCGCCTAACGACGTAAATTTCGCCCGGTGAACTTCCAAGAAACGAAATTTCCCTCGAAGATTGTGTTTCACCGAGCAACGTTCGAGGTTACTCTTTCCGTTCGCGGAGAAGAAGATTTTTCGCGCGAGAGGAAACGCGGCGGATAACGAAATATCTCGAAATTATGGCTCGCTCTGTTCCGTCGGATCGAAGGTCGAGGAGAAGTTTGGCATCGTGTTCGAGAATCGACGGGGCGCGAGTCGTGGCAGATTCAGCGGGCTCGGCGTGGTCGACCTTAACGCGCGAAACGCGGTAAAAAGTTAACGCTGGACGGTGGCAGGGCGAAATAAAGAATCGCCGTCGAAGTTACCGCGGTCCCGAGTTTTTGGATGGAAAACTGCGGTCCCGGGGGTGAACCGCTATAAAGTATAACTGTTTAAAGTAGACGGGACAAGCGACCGCGTTGCAGCCAGAAATAGCTGCGGCTTCTATTCTCAATATTGCGCAATGCAATTTCCATCGTGTACACGCGACCCTGCAGCTATGCAATCGCAGCGGAAGTAGCGCGCGCGGGTTCCACTTCTCTCCTTCTCTCGCCGCGGGAACCTATTCCTTCTGCCGTTTCGCGTACGAAAGAAAATATCGCGTCCGCCTGGTTCTTCGCTTCCTCCCGTTGGACCAGATTTTACATTTGTATTTCGCGGGACTGAATTATTTCTCGCCGCCCGCGCCGAGTTTAATAGTTTCGCCGGTGCGGTGCATCGTCGTTCCCTGCACGAGAGCACCGGGAGCATCGGGAGCATCGGGAGCATCGGGAGCATCGAGACGTCAGCGGGAAATTTTCTCCTCGCGAGCGAAACAACCAACCAGCCCGGATGTTTGCGCGCTCTTCCCGGGACGCGTACGCCGCGCATCGCGTAGATACGAGTTGGTCGATTCTCTCGGCCTTCCGATTAACGCGATCGGCCCGGTAACCGGAAAACGGGTCGCGAGTCTATCGAGGAATCGGATCGGGAGTAAAATCGAAACGTCCAGAAGAGCGTCCCGAAATCTCGTTTCCGTGTTCGCGGTGGTTCGTGCTCGCCTCGTTTCTCCCTCGAAGAAAGAAGGAGAGTCGAGGCAAGACCATTGCGAGGAAACTCAATTTGTCGAGATGGGGAGCTCTTTCTTGGACCTTTTTCATTCCTCTCGATCCCCCGTCCGTTCCCGTCTCCGCTCGCTCCTGGCCCTCTATTTCCGTTGCGATTACGGGGCACGAGTCTATCGCGATGCATAATGCGCACCGCGGAGGTACTCGGGACGAGTGCATCCCCACCGGCCCACCGGCCCACCGGCCCACCGGCCCACCGTCCCTCCTGCGGTGTCCTTTGTCATCGTAAACCGACGCACGGCTCGAAATCGTTCGTTTATACCGAACTCGCCGGGAGTACCCGACGATTCCCCGAACAACCGATCGCCGGCCACCGGATTTCTTCTCCGGCAGGAAAAACACCGGGAAACTCGTGAAACGAAATTTCGTCGAACGTTGTTATCTTCCGAGCGACGCGATAAATATTTCAACGGATTAAATATTTATCAACGAACGATGGAAACTTTCTCGCTGTGTGTTTTGCCGCGGAGATACTCGCAATTTGCCACCGTGGCGACGGCGGTACCGGTGGCGTCTCGACGCAGCGGGGAAACCGCCGCCGAGACGAGCTGTGCGCTTAATTATTTAAAACCGGGCCCTTATCGGGCCGCATCAACGGATCGCGAATGCTATAAACTTGCGAAACATCGCGCGGTATGAATTCAACGGCTAAAATAGAAAGTAAATACCGCTCGGGTAGCGGGTTTTTCCTCTCTCTCTCTCGGTTTCTCTCGGTCTCGGAAACTTATCGTCGCAGATACGCCGAGTTACCAAAGGTAACCAGCCCGCGAACTCACCGCGGTGTTAATTACGCCCGGAACTGGCCGGAGGCTGTGTCGCTCGTTTTACGCGCGATATCGTCCTGTCGCGAGCTCGCGAAAGGGACCGGGTGCGGGCGATCTCTCGTTTAATTCGTACGGCCGGTGGAGAGCGGCCCGGGCTCGTTTCCCGATTCGAGGATCGAGTCTCCGCTTTCGGATACTTTCGACGATATTTTACCTCGAGCGAAACGCGGAAAGTTATTTCCGAAAGGAATTTAACGAGAGTCGCTGGGAACCGTTGGTACGATCGGGAGGCGAGAAAAGTACCGGTCTTGGGCCCGTTGGTTCCTCGCTAGGAATCGTCTCGACGCGTTGCATAAATTTTTCTCGTCTCGAGGGCCGACTTTCTCTCCGGAGCGCGTCCCCTGCCAGCCGGAATTTTTCTCTCCCCGATTCGGGATAGGAAAGATCGAGCTCGGAGGTGGCTACGATATCCCCGGATTCGGGTTACCGCGGCGAAAACCGTTTCCCCGAAATTCCTCGCCGAGTTATCGTTGCGGTTTCTCCGCCGAGTATTAATTTATATCCCCGGAACGGGGACCGGAGCCACTTACCGATTCCAGAATCGCGCGACGAAGCTCGCGAGAATGGTGAAAAATGGCGACGCCGCGTTCCCGCGAAACGAGTGGCCCCGGCAATTTAGTTTGCATTATGGCGAGCATCGATCGTGGCCCGCCTTCGCGAGAGACGAATGCTCGCCGCAGCGCGGGCCACTCTCCTCTTCGGAGTTAACCTCGAGCGGACGACGACGACAACGTCGACAACGACGAAGACGACGACGACGACAACGACGAGAGTCAACCGGGTTACGATCCTCGAAAAAATTTCACGGCACTCTCTCTCGTCGACTTCCCTTCTCGAATCCACCGGATCGGCTCCTGGAAAATTTCCACCGGGAGTAAAGTACGGAAGAATTTTACGATTTCGCTTTTCGAACGAGTCTCGATTCGATTTCGAGTCGAATCGAAAGAATGTTCGGTAAGTTTCGTTTTCGCGTGGTCGAACCGAAGGGTTGCGGCTCGACGCGTAGACGCGGACTCCTCGAAGAAGGTCGGTCTCTTGGACGAGATCGTCCGCGCTCGTTACGTAACCAAGGCCGGCGCTACGCAGCACCAGGGCCACTTCGCGTTTAGATTCCACGAGAAAGCGTGCCAAAAATTTCCATTCCTTTCATCGTGTTCAGGTGCCGGGAACGCTCGGTGCCGTACCGCGTCGCGGCGCGGCGAGGCGCGCCCCTCCCTCTTCTCAGGAGCAATTACGTAACGCGTCACGGTTGCTTCTCGTCACGGTCAGTCGGACCGTGTAATTATCGACGGTTCGACCTTGACATTCGACCGTGGTTCGCCCCTCGGGTCGCCACCTAGGGCAAAGGTCGAAAATAGAAAAGCGGGCGCAGGATGCACGCGACTACTCGCGACATAAATAGACGGCCAAGGAAGCTCGCGCGCGTAGGTGTGGGTGCAAGTACGCGTCCCCTTATCGATTCCTTGGTCGGGAACGCGCGTGTAACGGGCACACGGTTCGTCGGGCTCGTCTTCCTCGAAGGGTCCTCGCGCAACCGGCGTTCTCTCCCACTTTTCGGCCCGGAGAGTTTGCTTTTAATTATACCGGTAAGCCCGATAAAATTAGGCACGATGGTTCCTCGCTGGCCGAGAACTCGGTGTAAATACCGTTAGACGCGCGGTTTACGAGCGAGATCGGTGCCTCGTCTTACCCGGAGTAGACGAACGCTTCCTCGCGCTGCCCTTCTCGATCGACCGCGCGCGATCGGAACGGAGCCGAGCGATAATGGAAATTATCGGATCGTCTTTCGCGCTCGTGCGGAACTGCGAGCCCGAGGGCGAGGGTGGTTCCCGGATGGACGGGTTTCTAAATTTCTAAGTAGCTCGCGGAAGCAATTTCATTTTTATTCCCCGCCTCCCCTATCTCTCTCTCTCTTTCTCTCTCTCTCTCTCTCTCTCTTTCTCGTACGTCGCGTCTAAGTTTTAATTTCCTGTCAGCAGAAAAGAATGGGGGGTCGAAGTTCGCGAGAGCGCCGGAAGGCAGAGGGAAGTTTCGATGTGGGAAAGTTTCGGATTCTCGACGTCGATGATTTCGCGACGCAACTATCGGCGCCGCGGTATCGTTTAATCGTTCGACGATCGTCCCTCGCAAAGTCGCGACCACCGAGTCCGTAACCGTGGACGAGATTTTTCGAGCTCGTTGCCTCTCGACCCATCCTCGCCATCGTAGTCGAGCGAGCTTGAAATATTCGCGTCGACTTTCGCGTCTCGCGAGTTGCCTCGGTCGGGGGTGGTTTCTTTCGCCCTCGCCGAGAACGGCGATGGAACGGAACCGTTCGCTCAAAGGGTTCACTTACATTTTTGTTTTTAATTAAATTTTCAGCCGTTCCGTCGAGGGTAGACTGCGAGGCGAAAGCCTTCTTCAGCGGGGACGCGGCAAACGGAATAGTTTCCCTCGGCGAGCGTCGTCCGGCTCCGGTACGGCCGCGCGTTGTCTTTCGAGTCTCCGAACGCTTCGCGGAAATCCTTTTTGCCTCGCGTTACGGCCGGGTATCGATCCCGCGGTACCTCGAAACGTCGATCGAGCGTTTCCGGGAAACGAACGACGGGGTTGCTCGAAGAACGCGCGCGTCTCCGAATTTCACCGGTTTCTCGTAGGCTTTGTTCGTCGATTTTGCGAGGAGACGCGAACGCGAACGCGGACTCGTTCCTCCTTTGACGTTCGCCGATCTCGCTCGAACGCGTAATCCGTTTCCGTCTCGCTCGCGCGAAACGTTGCCTCGACTCACCGACGATCTTCTCGGAAATCGGCGCGCGATTCCTCGAATACGCAATCGAGCTCGGTGTAGCGGGAGAGTCCTGGCGATTGGTGAAAATTCTTTCGTGGTTTTTTACCGCCTCGTCGATCGTTCGGTCCGTTAAGAAGAGTACGTCGCGCGAAATATCGGGGAGCGTGTAAACCGCGCATTGTCGTCGGGCCGGGAACGGGAGTCGGGCGGTCCGAGCCGATGCCGCTAATCGAACGATCGATTAATCGATCGATCAATCACCTCCGACAATTTCGGGCCGACGTAATATCGGTTCGTTGTTTTTAAATTCGGAACTTCTGTACAACGCGGGTGGCGCGTTGCGAGAAACTTTCCGCGGACACGGACAAAAACGAAGGGCACAACGGCGAATCGACGCGGTATAAATCATCCCCTCGGGCGGTGACGGGCATCGCGGAATATCGCGGAATATCGCGGGATATCGCACGGGACACCGAAATTACGCTCGCTAACCGTTGGAAGCTTTCGAGGCTCGGATCTCTCTCTCTTTCTCTCTCTCTTGAGAGAGAGAGAAGCGAACGGAACGGTATCTTCGATGTTGGAGGAAAGTTGCAAAGTCGGACCGAGAACGCTTTATCGGCGATATTCCAAGTAGAGGGGGTTCGAGGCGCGCGAAATAGACGCACGGTCGCTCGTAAAAGAGAACACTGTCGCGGGAAACGGATAAATCGAGCCCAGAGGTTGCCACTTTATCGGGGGAAACGTCGCGCGAACGGTTCTCTAAATTTTCCTCGAATCCTCGTGGAAGTCGCGAATCGAGACGAATCGCGTATCGCGTATCGCGGGGTAATAACGAACGAGCGACGGTGAGCGACGGTGAGGGACGCTGAGCGACGCCCGAGCCTCGGAGTTTACATTTCCATCGCGACGTTCCGTGGTAACGCGAGCTGCCGCAAACTCGCTCCACCGAAGACCCGCCAGTCGAAAGTACGCGTCTCGGAATCTCCGGATCGACGATGGAGCCAACCTTCCGGCCAATTTCACCCGAGAACTTTGCAATCTGGCCTCGCGTCGGATGCATTTGCAATTTGATTTATTCTTCGTCCGTCGATACGATTGGCTGGCCGGGAAGAGCGAAAAGAATTTCCTCACGGTTCGAGGTCGTTCGTATGCGCGCCCGCTGCCTCGAGACAACGACGTCGTAACGATAAATTACGGAAATCCGGCGCGCGTCTTACTCTAACGATCCTGTCCGCGCGACGATAATTTCATCCGGAAGGTTTCGCGCGGCGCGCCTTCCAAATACCAAAGACAACGAACGAACGATCGACGAGTACTCGGAGGTTCGCGTATTCGTTCGAATCGAATCGCGATCGAGATAGAAGCCCGGGGGGATCGGACGAGTTTCCGAATTCGGTCGCGGTGGAAAGTGATTTTTCGGCCGACGAAGGTCAGGCGGAGATCGGCGAGGATCGCGTCGATCGATCGGTGGCTCGTTCGCTCGCCCGAACGGAAACAAAGACGCGGAAAGTCCTCGGTGTTCCTTCGCGTTCTTTCTTCCGTCGGCGTAATTGACAGCCACGATTCGTCTTTTCGTTGCCGTTGCCGTTGACACGGGGACACGCGGACACGCGGACACGCGGACACGCGGACACGCGCACGAACATGACGAATGAACTCCGCCACCCTTGCGACGGATGAAGATTAATGTTCCAACGGGGTGGGTTCCCCGTTCGTCCGATTACGAGACGGTTGCTCCGTTCCCCGATAACTGTCCACTCGAACGACTCGAACGACTCGAGATCGTCGACCGTTCCGATAAAATAACGCAAACGGTTCGAGCGGAAACGTACCCTCGACGACCGAGAGTAAAACCGCTTCGATGTTAATTTCGCGCGTAATCTTCGCTCGCCTCGAATCGAAGGGGAGATCGTTGGACGGTATCCGGAATTTTACGCGGCGCCGGGCCACGATTCGCGTCGCGGTTAAGCAGCTCGGGGAACCTCGAAATTTATTATTTCTCCGCGTCGAGGCTTTCGCAGCCGACGGGTAACGAGGGTGTTAACCTTTTCCAGTATGCACGAGCGTCGAATGGGAAACGACGTGGAAACGATTTTCGATTCCAGACCCGTAGCGACGATAAGAGATTAGAATAAGGAACGAACGCGATTCCGATGCAGTCGACATCCCCGCAATTTTTTACGAGCGAAAGCGCGCGTGCACGAACGCCCCGCGAAAGAGACGATAGGAGCTCGCTATCGAGCGGATCTCGAGTCGGACCGAGACCCGGGAGAGACCGACTCGCGTTTTGAAAACTGATCGTCCGCCGAATTAACGGGTTTTTCGGGGCCACGGTAATTTACACCGGCGAACGATGCCACTCACGTACGAACCCGACGAAACGAGCCGCGGCGATGAAACTTTCCTAACGAATGACGCGGGTTTTTGCACCGACTCGGCTCGTTTATCCCGTTTCTCGTTCGGGTCGCGGTCGGCCCGTTGTCGCTAATTTTTTCGAAAACCGGGCCGAAACCGAGGGCCTCGCGTCCTCTCGTTCGCCTCTTCGAAAAAGATCCACGCGAACCGATAGAGCCGCGAACGCGGGCTTTCGCGTGTCGAGCGCAACGTTCGTCGACTCCCGAAGGAAATTGCGAAAAGTGGAACGAGGGGCAGTCGCCGTTCGCCGTTCGCCGTTCGCCGTTCGCCGTTCGCCGTTCGTCGTTCGTCGTTCACCGTTCGCGATGTCGCTCCGGTTCGCGTATAATAACTCCAGCGTGCGCTCGAATTCAGCTGGCCGGCCGCCATGTGCACACGGCAGAAACGCGTAATCGCGAATTTCGGGCAACACGCGTGCACCGGTCCGCCCGCTCGCGTATCGCCGCGTTCTAATTTACCCGTGCTGCAGCTGGCCCCCGGCCGCGTAATCGCGTATGAACGCGAGCATCCTCTTTCGCCGTGCAACCGTTGGTCGCGCGTTGCGTTGCGTTGCGTTGCGTTGCGTTGCGTTGCGTTGCGTTGCGTTGCGTTGCGTTGCGTTGCGTTGCACCGACCGTGCGTCCGTCCACGAAAATCCACGAGGAAAATTCGGACGGATGCTAATCGGTCCGCTCGCGTTCGTCGACGATTTCAACGGTCGGTTTTACGACGCAATGGACGACCGGGGAGATTCGATCGGCCGTACGGATTCGATCGCGGGAAAAATATAAGGTTGCGTCGAGTCGAAAGAGAGAAAAACGCATCGGGGTCGATGCACCGGTTCGAGTGGATTTAGCCGTACGGGGTCAGACGCAACGATTCGGAAGCGGCGAGGAGGTTCCGCGCGCAGTCTTACGCGCGGCACGAAGTAGTAGATTGCTCCCGATAGATCCCCCCACCGTACGGGGTCAGACGCACCGATTCGGAAGTAGTAACGTCCGCGCAGTCTTACGCGCGCCACGCAGCGGCACAGCCCTCCCAATGGATTCGCCCCGTACCGGGTCAGACGCACCGATTCGAAAGTAGTAACCACGACCGCGCAGTCTTACGCGGGCCACCAAGTGGTATGGCTCGGTGGCGATCGGACGGTCGTCCGAGGTACGTTCACGCGTGGGCCTGTAACTCGACGCGTTCCGAGTTCAGCGTCCGACGCGACAAGTGTACCTAGCTCTCGGAGGAGAGGTCGAGAAGCGGAAAGAATTAAGGTTTCGCGGTCGGACGATAGCGTTCGTTATCGTTCGATCTAAACAATCGCGGGTAACGCCTCGTTCCGTTCGCGTTCGATCGACCGGGTAAACATTTATTCTCCGTACGGCGGTAATTCGGTCGACACAGGCTCGGAGCCAAGTGCTCTCCGGGCTCTATCTCCCTCGCGATTCTTTTTTTCCGCCGTTCGATTCGAAGGCGGCGCGAGGATTTTCTCGGTTTTCGCGGGAGATCGGAACGATTCGCGGATAGGAGGATCGACGGGTGGAGAGTCCGCGAGAGTCCAGGCTCGCGTACGACGCGGTCGATCGATAGAGGGAATTAAAAATTGAGTCGATAAAACGCGAGGCGAGCGGGCGATTCCGCGACGTGGACGTAAACTAAAGCCTCCGGAAGCGGCGGTAGTTATCGCTCACGGGGACGCTTGTCGCGACGCAAGAGTCGCGTGACTCGATTCGAGAAACGACATTGCTCCGCTATTGCGGGACCGGGTACACGGTTATTCCGTAGTCGGGCGCGTGCATTCGCCGCGGCCCGTGCTTCCACGGTGTAAAGACGGAGTTTGCGAGCGACCAACCACGGATGTAATTTTCTCGCGGAATCGAGGTCCGTTGATTCGACGGGGTTCGAACGACGAGAGGGAAAGCTGCCCGGCGATCCATCGAATTACGCTCGTTGCGCGTTTTATCGAGCGTCGATGGATATCGCGGACGGCACGGGTCGAGATTTCGAGGACGACCGAAGCGAGCGTTCTCTCGTCGATCGGTATCGAGACGGAGGATCGCGGCTGCGCGTACTCGATCGAACGCAAGGACGGGTTAAACGCGGTCGCGAATCGTTTCTTCGCGGTAGGAGCGGGCGAGAGTCACCGGCGAGCCATCGATCGGGAAACAACGGAAGCTACGGGACGCGGATAATTTTCGGTGTCGAGGTTACGCTCGAAGGCGGAATCAGGGGAAGAATCGATGGAACGAAATTGGTTCGCGACGTACGAGGAAGGCGGTACGCGCGTCCCCGAGCCTCGACGCGGCAAGGACCCGATGAAACATCCGAGCGTAAAAACAACCCCGCGGACCGGAGATCGCCACGGGCGATTCTTCCGATCGACCGGCTCCTCCTCGATCCGGTCTCGGCTCGGTTTCCCTTCTCCCGTTTTTCGAAGCGTCGAGCGTACTTCGATTTCGATCGAAACCTCGCGATAACGAGCATAAATTTCACCGACGCGGGCCGAGTTTGTTCCGTTTGGCACGGGAACCCGCTCGAGACCGTGCCAAAATTCGCGGAAAATTTACACCAGACTTTTTTCCCTCCCTCTCTCCTTCCATCGTCGCGATCCGGCTGATTTATTTCTCAGGTGGACCGCTTCGAACGCGCGCGATCGTTCGATTCGCCTTAGCTTCGATTCGAAGTCGCGGTCCACGTACGAACGTGCGCTTTCGACACTGCAGGCTGAACGAATTATCGTTAATTTTGGAAACAACGGAAGGTAGGAAGGAAGGAGACGAGCGAACCGTCGAAGCGCGTCGCTCGGAAGTTCCCCACGGAAGCTGTTCGTCTCTCGGCTCGCTCTCGACGAAGAGATCGTTGTGCGATTTTTTGGCAAGCTCGAGGACGAAAGGGTCGAAGGAACCGCGGGTTCGGTCTCGGTTGTCCGTTGTCTTAATTGCTCGGCGACTCGGGCTGCAACGTTGCGCGATAATTACTCGGTAAACACTGATTACGCCGTGCCGCACCGCGGCCGATTATACTCGGGAATCCGGTATCCGTTCTAACGGCCGCAACTCTCGGATTTTACGCCGCGCCCCTCTTCCCCGTGGAAATCCCGGCGAGTAGGCGAGTCGGTGAGTCGGCGAGCCGGAAGTGACGAGAGCGAATGGCCCTCCGAGTACGGAGTATCCTCGCAGGATTCCAGTTACCCGTCCGTCCGTCCGTCCGTCCGTCCGACCGATAATTACGCGCTGGTAGCCAGCGAGCTGGTCCCGACGGCATACCTCTCGAGCCGATCTTCGCGGACGAGACGATTCTCGAACCTCGGCACGGTGCGAAGAACCCGTTATCGTTGAACGATCGGCCGGGTCGCGGCCGATTTCTCGAGTTTTACGAAAACGTAGCGATTCGACTCGTTACTGGGTCGAGAGACGCGGCTCGTATCGCGATGCAGCGGCCCTCGAACATCGCGATTTCGCCTCGACGAGAGAACGCGGAGAGGAGAGGACAAAAGCGGGGCGAGGCGAGCGAGTTGGTGGATGGGTGGTCGGGGAGCGATTCGATCTCCGAAAGATAGGCAACGTCGTCGAAAGGCTGTTCCTTTCCGATTCCGCGGGCGTAACGGTATTACTCGCACCGAGCGGTATCTGTCCACGAGGTAGGGTCGGAAAGGGCGATTCCCATTCCCCGTAAAGGGCATCGGTCGCTATTGGGCCACCTTTGGCCTTAACCGTACAGGCACGAGCCTCGCATTACCAGTCGCTTCGAGTTATCTGCGCTTCCCACGTTAGCCCGGCCGCGCAACGTCGTACGCCGTGTCCCACATTTCCCAGCACCTGCACTGCAGAATCCCGATAGTGCACGTATATGCACGTCGAACCGCCGCTTATGCGCTTTCTCGTGCGCCGCATTTCGACCCTCTCCCTCTCTCTCTCTCTCCGTCCGTCTATCTGTCCGCTTCTATCTCCGTCTCTGTCCCTCTCGAGGATTCCCGTTCTCGTATTATCGATCTAACGTCGAGACTAATTGAACGACGAGTCGACGGTAACGTTCGTCGAAGCGGGATGTCCGGGACCTTGACATTTCTTGGGCGTCGCGCGCCAGGTACCGGGACGACGACCACCGACCGATTTTCGACCGCGGACCGTCTCGCGCGGAAACGCGCCAACTTTCCGAGCTTTCGAACTCCGCGGAACGTGGCCGGGATCCTCGCGACCCGTAACCGGTAACCTCGCTCGAACGGAAATTACCGGCGCTCTCGATCGTTGGCGCGCGTAAATTCGGACGACGACGCGTTATCGAATTATCGTTATTACGCGAGAACGCGACAAACCGGAAGAGCCCCGAGTGGCTCTAAGCTCTCGTCCGATTCGATCAACGTCGTCGATGTCCGAAACAAACTTGCTCGAAACGCGTTCGAACGTTCGCCGCGCTTGCGCCGTACCGGCACCCGTTTCGGAACGCCTCTAACCCGCTGCTAACTACTTGACATCGATCGACCTTAATTAAAGTCGGCACATTCGCAAAGTTTTACCCCGTACGTGCCCGCCCCGAGGACGCGAGTCCGTGTTTACGAGTTTCCCTTCTTGCGATTCCCCGAATCGGACTTTATCCTCGGCGACGCCCGATATCGAAAATACGATACCGATCGGCATAACGTAACGCCGCGGGATTCTCTCCACGACTTTCGCGCGAACGAGAGACACGCCCGGTAACCCGCGCGCCGTTTCGAGCGGAACGAGCGTCGTCGGTCTCGACGTCGCGCGAAAACGAGCCGAGTCGAACTCGGCCTCTCGACGCGCCTCGGAGACAACGCTCGAGGAACCTTTTCCCCGTTGGAGAGGTTTCTCGGAAACGCGAACGACTCGAACGACTCGAACGACTCGAAGGTGCGCGGTATTTCTTGGAATCGAACGCGTCGGTTAGGTCGCGAGCACGATGGATCGATTCGTCGACGAGCACGGGCTTCCGTTTCGATGCAGCCGGGGCTCCTTCTACCCGGGACGCGAGTCCAAGACCGAAACGAGGGACGAACTTTGCCCTCGGAAACAGTTGTTTCGCTATCGATTCGATCCATCGCCCTTCCACCGGTTCCTAGTTCCCAAACACGAAAATAGATATCCACGGCGGAATCTCTCCGCGGCTCCTCTCGCACGGTCGCGTCTCCGTGTTAGCCAGGGGCCGGGAATTGTCCCCGGAGCGAACTTTGGTCTTTAACGACCGACCGGTTACGCGATCCGCTTCTGGCTTCGATGGCCCGCCACGAGCATCCCGCGCCCGAGCAACTTTCGCGGCGAACGATCCTCCGGCTCCGACTCGCGCGAGCATCCGCGAACCTCTCGATCCTTTATTCGGTACGGGTATTTCGCGAGCAACCGGCGATACTTTCTCGCTTTATCGGATACCGCGCTCGAGGTTCTCCAGCCTCTCCGTTGCCACCGAGAACAACAATCCCCGACTTTGCGAATTCTTCGCGGTGGAATTTCCCCCAAGTCCGCTTCGATCGTTCTCTCCGCGATTCAACGGAGATGCGGGAAACTTTTCGGACAAGCTTGACCTTCGAAATTCGAAACTCCTGCGCGGAGATGAACTTTTTCGCGCGGCGTTCGCAACGATGAATTCGAAGAAAGGAGAAAAGTTGGGGGAAACGGAACCGGTGCCTCGCTGGAAACGGTGTCGCGGTGTCGCGGTGTCGCGGTGTCGCGGTGTCGCGGTGTCGCGGTGGGTGGACGCGTGCCCGACGAAATTACCGCGATGCGAATAATCCGGGGTTACAGCCGCGGCAGCGAACTTGTAAACGCAGTAATTAATATACGTAATCGTACGGCCGTGGCACCGTGAAATTCCGCTAAATTGTACGGTAACCGTGGCAACGGTACCCTAATTTTCGAGATTTTCCGAACGGAAGGACCGTCCGTTGCGTTGTCCCGCGGTATCGTCGTCCCCGTTCGGTAGGCAACGTTTCTTTGGTATTTTCGCGATTCTCAACGTCGACGGAAAGTTGCGAACTGTTCGGTGTCGAGGAATCGATCGGAACGCGGTTCGCGATCGAGGCGCGAAACTCGCGCAAACTCGCGAACGGAAACGATCGGTCGGCGCGCGGTTCGGTAAACAGTTGGCAGGATTTTTCCACGGAATCGTTGGTCTCGGATCTTCGATCTGCGTTTCGGCGGCGGAACTTGCAGCGCGTTTCTATTTCGGCGTATAAGCGCGTCATAAATTTGCCCTCGGCCAGCAGCCGGCGTCGGTTGTTTTATGCTCTCTGGCCAGGAACCTGGCCGGGTAATTCTGCAATGCGGTTGAAGGCACCTATATCCTCCTCCCAACTTTCTCTCTTTTCACCGTTTTCGAGCCTGTCCCTCTTTCCTTCTCGTTACCATTCCCGCGCCACCGCCTCCGCGTTCGCGTCCGCCTCCGCCTCCGCCTCCGCCTCCACCGCTGCCTCTGCCTCTGCCTCTGCCTCTGCCTCTGCCTCCGCCTCCTCCTCTGGCTTCTCGCGCCCCTTTCCCCCGTTCCCCGGTTTCTCGATTCCATCCCCTTTCTCTTCCGCATCGCCATCGCCGCGTTTCCCGCGCTTCTCTCTCGCGCTCTCGCGCTCTCGTCCCTCGTGGCAACTATCTTCCAGCGATCGTCCGTGGAATTGCAAACTAGCTATCGGAACCGCGAGAAGTTTCGCGAGAAAAATTTACGAGCCGCGTTAAGAGACGTTGAACAACCGGTCGCTGTTCCAACGACGATTCGAGAGTTTGTCCGCGATCCGTCGCGGACATCCTCCGCGTTTCAAAGTACCCGCCAAATCCTCTCTTCGTCGCGATCTCTCTCCTTTTCCCGCGCTCCCGGTTTTGGAAAATATTTCGTCCAGGGTAAAGGAGGAGGTCGCGCACCGATCCTGGAAAACAACGCGCACCGAGCCACGAACCGTATCGCGAACCCAAGTTCGGGGGGTCTTAACGGTAACAAAGTGTGTACACGGTCGACAACAACCGAGGACAGAACGGTGGGCCGTATATTTGCGCGGCGTGTTTGCTCGGTTGCGTCGAAGTCGTGCTTGTTCTTTTGCCGAGCGTCTGTTTGCGTCGCAAACTGCGTCTCCCGGTAACGGTCGGCTTTTCTCGTCGATCGATGCACCGTCGCAGGAGCGCACTTGCCCGATCGATGCTTCGTTGCCCCGAATCCGACGATTTTCGACCGACTCGACTGTCTTCCTCCGACCGGTAGGTGTCTCGACATTTTTCAAAATCGTTTTCCAAGACCCCTGGACGAATCCAGGCCCGAGAGACGTCCGTTCGAAACGAACGCGTGGACCTCCGGAAAGTATTTCGAAACGTCGTTTTTTACGAATCTTCGAACCTCGAGCGCCGGTTCCCCGGAAGAAGATTTCGAGGGAAACGTTCTCTCGATGCTCGTTCGAGAAGCGGATTCGACGGAGAACCGGAGCGGCGTCCCGATCGACGATTCCTCGAAGCCGGCGCGAAAATCTCCGAGCCGAAGAGTTTGGTAAACGCCGGGAAGGGGGGAGGGTAACCGTCGGAAAAGTGGCGGGATCGGAGAAACGGATGCTTCGACGGGGAAACTTTTCCCTGAAAATGTTCGGAGATACTCTCACCGGAGGCCGAGGAACGAGGATTTCGTAGAAACTCGTCCGTACTCTTTGCTCCTGTTGGCCCTATTATTTAGAGTTTTGTTCGTCGATATCGAAGCTCCGGTTTCCCGTTTATCGGTCGAGGATGCGCTTACCCGTAACATCGACCTCGGTCCCGAACCGAAAGATCATTCGCGAGACAAGGTTGCACGCCGCTAACAACGATCGGCCGACTCGCACTCGAACGAGCTGCAACGAGACCGACGCTCGTCTCCAATTAACGACGCAACGGGCGTACCATCGAAATCGCCGCGATCGAACGCATCCCTTATGGCGAAACGTAATTAAGGACGCGGGTGGGAACTCGCTCGATACTCGACTCCGCGACGATCGATATTTAATCAACGTTTCGTTGCTCGGAACGAGCGTTCCGTTCCGTTCGGTTACCGGTCGCGATATCCGTTACGTTCTCGACCTTGTTAGACACCTGTCCCGGCGAAAGAATCTACGCGCGCCGGAAACGAGAAAACGGGAAAACGGGAAACTCGCGTCGTCCTCCGTTTTCGAGGCGCGGTTTCGCCGGCGAAATCCGCGCGAAATTATTCAACGATCGTGCTCGGAACGATATTAGAGCCGTAACGAAGCTCCGGCCTCGTAAAGGTAGCCGCGATAAAAGGAACGGAGGGAAACTGCCGGAAAAAGAGGGGGCAGGAGGGTCTCGCGCTCGCGTCGTCGCGGAATAAATTACGTTGAACGCGCGCGTGCACGCGCCTGCACGCGCCTGCACGCGCCTCCACCGGCCGACACTTGAACGGTTCGCGATGCGATGCGATGCGATGCGATGCGACGCGACGAGCGCAAAGGCACGTACGCGACCCTACCACCGTAATTGCGAACCGACCCTGTAATACAATTTTCGGTTTTGCCGCGACAAATTCCACCGCGAAGGAGAACGAGCGTTATCGACGCGACTAGAGCACCGCTGTGTTCGTCGATCGCGACGACCGCTACTCGACCGGTCGTTCCTCGAGCAGAACTGTCGAGTGGATCCTCGAATATACGCACCTTTCGAACTCAGTAGCTCGCTCGGTTGCTCGACCATCGAAGCAGGACTCGTCGCCGACGGGTAATCGACAACAGCGTTGCGCAATCCGTTGGATTTTCATCGGAAAAGCGCTTTTCGAAATTAACGTTCGCCGTTCGTCCTTATTCGATATTCCACGAATCCTGGATTCGCAGTCGATGCACGTGCGAACGCGACGACTACGTGATCGCATTACTCCCCCCGGAAAAAAATATGTGGGAAAATTTCGGCCGTCGGCGCGCGGCAACGAATGTTTGCTAAATTATTGAAATTTGTTTTGAATTCGAGCACGGCCGGTTTGTATTCATCGGGTTCGTTTCGGGTGGAATTTTATCTTCCCTTGATCGGTCCGGCGATGCACGCGTTCCCAACGTTCTGCGATCAAATTCGTAACTCCCGTTGCAAAAACGATGGACCTCCCTCGCTTCGGGGGGAACGCGGATTGCAACGCGAACCGTAAAGGGAAAGAAAGTCGTGCAGCTTTTCGTCGAGTCGCTATACTAGTCGGAATCGACATCGTCGCGATTCGCGAATCTCTGCGCGCGTATCCTCTCGCGACCGGAACGAACGATTCCGCGTTCGCGATCTCGACTTGGACGTCGAAACTTGGCTCGGCCGGTTTCCATTGGTCGGCCGCGAGTTCTGTAATCCGGGGAAAAGAGGAGCGACGCCCGAGAGAAGAAAACGGTGGAAGCGGAACGGTATCGTCCGGCCGTGACGAGGAAACCTCGAGGATAACGCTCTCGACCGGGCTGGATAGAGATAAATAGATTTTTCCTCGTTGCGATCCTTGGAAATAACTCGGCATCGCGAGCGAATCCTATCCGGAGGAACCTCTTCTGGCTTTTTCGAGAGTTCTTCTTCTTCTTCTTCTTCTTCTTCTTCTTCTTCTTCTTCTTCTTCTTGTTCGAGACGGAAGGAAAGTTGGCTGGAATCTTTCTCGGGCGAATTTCTCGGCGGTGCCGAGTTCCGTCGGCGGGAATTTTCGGCAGCCGGGTCTATTTCGCGTCGATAGAAATTGCGCGTTAAATACCGCGTGACATTGCATTTCGTCGACCGCGGTATCGTTCCAAACGGAAATCTAATTTCGCGTAATCGTCGGCGTCGGTAATCGCCGGAATACGATTATAATTCGCGAAGAAATTAAATCTCTGTGGCGTGCGCTCGCACTCGCGCTCGCGCGCGTCCGCGTACCCGTCGTTGTTAGCAGTCGTCCCGGATTCACCGGGAAATCCTGGTTAATTCGCGTATCAACGACATCGAATCTCCGTTACGCGGCCGCCGTATTTCGCAACGAGTTCGCGGGAACGTTAAATTTTCAAACGATCCGCGTCGTTAAAATCCAATTAACCCGCCCGCGAAAAATTGAACGCTCGCGACGCGAACCGGCCCGCGAATTTCGATAATTCGCCAACGAGATCGGATAGTTCGGACGATGTTCGCACGAATTTCTCTCTCTCTCTCTCCTGCCGTGGAAAATTTCCCATCGTCCGCGCTTTCGTTTCGCAAAAACGAAATTCGCGTTGTAATCGCGAATTACGTTCCCGCGTTGCGCGAAACGTCGAGTCCCGGCTTCGTTCCCATTAATTATTTCGCGAATAATTGGACGATTACCGCGCAGGGTGATTCGAGAGACGCGTTCGCGTTTTCCTTGCCATTACTCTTCCGTTGTTAACGCGAGTATCGTCGCGAACGCGCGTAAAAGCGCGTAATCCCCCGTGCTCGGCGGAACCGGGCGTAATTCCGCGCGATCCTTGTTGCGTTCGAACGCTTCTCGGGAGAGCGTGTCTCGCGACGATTCCACACGGACGGGTACTCGGGTACTCGGGTACTCGGGTACTCGGGTACTCGGGTACTCGGGTACTCGCGTTCGAGCTCGGTGGTGATCGAACGGACAACGAGATCCCGAGACGAACGTCGCCGAGCCCGAAACGATCCGCGGGAAAAGTTCCCGCGAGGCTGGCGAGGCACGAAGCGGCCCTTCTACCTATCGCGCGACGATACGCGACATTAAAATTCATAAGGCGACTCGGGTGTTCCCCGCTTTGGCACCCCGCGACCCGAACGAGCCGCGCATCGTATATTTATGGAACTCCTTCGGATGCATCGCACACGCATCTCGCGCAGCTCGCGCAGCTCGCGCGACTCGCTCGATCTCGGTGCGCTCCGTTTCGACCGTATTCTCGCGTCGAAGGTCCGAGCGGACGCGAGGGAATCGAGTTTCGCCGCGCAGAGCCCGGAATATTTAAAAACGCGCGAGTCCGGGACCGGATTCCGTTTCGCGGTACTCCGGTAACCCGGGGATCGTATCGGAAATATCTCGATCGGCGAAACGAGCGCGCTCGACGCGGTTCGACGATTGGTTCCCGCTCGTAGAAGGTGCGAGGAAAAGTGGATCAACGAGCCGCGGAAATATTTACCTCCGGCTCGCGCAGACGGGATAATCCGCGTTCCGGCGCGGTCCGGCGTAACCAAGTTTCGCTATCGATAACGCGACGCCCGCGAGATATTAAAGTTTGCGTTGATAAATCCTCCGAGATTGCCGGACACGTTCACCGGAAAAATATATGTAGCCGGGCGCGCGCGCGTTGTTCGAAGAATCGCCGAAGAAATCCTCGAGGAATAGACTCGCGCGAGGGAGAAACGGAACGAGGATCGCGACCGAGAGTTTCCACTCGCGGACCGTAATTTATAATGGGTTCGCCGTTGGGCGAATAAAACGGCCCGGCGGTGCGAAGAGGTTCTTTCGAATTCGGGGAACGAGAGGTACGAGGTGTCCGTCGAAGAAGCCCCGAAAAACCGATGGAAACTTTTCGGAAGTTACAAGAGGGTCAGCGTCGTTAATCATTCCTCGGCCGTTCTATGGACGCATACATTATTCAAGACCGTCCCGACGCCGACTATGCATAACTTTTGTCGATGTTCGCGCGCCGGTTTCCTCGAAAAAGCGCGGAAGACGCGGACCGTCGCGATCGTAAGAAACATTTGGCAATTTTTTCGAGAGTTACGGCCTCCGTATCCTCCCCGGTGATTAATATGTAGATTTCGCGAACGCGCAATGGGAGTCGTTCCGAGCCCGAGACCCCTCTCTCGCGAAGAAAAATCTAAATACGGAGCGGGAGAGGCGCGAACGTTCGCAAGCTATTTGGTCGGTCTCGAGGACCGGGGAAAAAAACGGATCGTTTCTCCGTTTGCCGCGAGACACGATAGAGAAAACGAACGAACGAACGGACGAGCGAGTTGCTCGATCGCGATTCGAAGAGGCGATCTCGAATCGCGATCGAATCCCGAACGGGCGGGGCAGGATCCTCGATGTTCGATCGATCGGGTAAAAAGTCGATGCGGTCGATGGTCGGGGTTGTTCGGCGCGTGCACGGAATGCAGGGGCGCGAGGGTGCGTCACCGCGCACGTAGGCGCGTACTTAGCACCCCCGACTGTGCAAGACCACTCGACCGGCACGTACCGGATCCTTCAGACGTACCTACACGCCGGTAAATTATCGCCCGAGCGTACGTACAGGGAAGTGCACCGCTCTCGTTGTTTTACACTCTCTCTTTCCGACTACTTTCTTCGTCGCTCTCCGAGCCAACCCTCTCCACGGTTCGTCCAACTCCGCGCTCCGAGCACCGTCCTCGCTTTTCTCTTTGTTCTTTCGCGTTTTGCCCACCGCGCGTCTCGCACCTCGGCTTCCCGAGCCGCGCGATAAAAATGAGATTTACGGATTATTCCGTGCCGCACCGTTGTCGACGGGATGAATTCTGTATTACACCGACTCTCTTTTTCCACGCGTCCGCCCCGACATTCGAACTTTCGTTTTCGCGGGAAAAGGAAAGTACCTCCGCTCCGCGATACGCGTGTCCGGACGTCTTCGGAAACGGTCGCGCTACAACCAGCCACGACGGATCTCTCGGATGTTCCCTCTCGTTCTCGTTCTCGTTCTCGTTCTCGTTCTCGCGGTGTCGCTTCTCCCCCCTGCGGTAAGGAGGAAGACGTACAAAACGGAGAGATATTCCGAAGAATCCGTAGGAAAATGTACGACGAAACGACTCGGGTTTTATTTCCGGACGGATGTTCCCTTTGTGTCGCGCGTACGTTTTCTCGAGACGACGCGCGACGAGGTATCGAATCGAGGGACGAAACTCGACGCGACGATAACGAAACTTCGGATCCTTCCGATCTCGCGAAGCTCGTGGATCGTGCCCTCGCGCTTTCCCCACCTATCTCGAACAGGGGATCTCGGGAACTACGATCGAAAGTTTCTCTTTTCGCCATTAACGGCGACCATCGACTCGAAAAACAGCCAATCGCGAGATTATCCACCGCCGCGGGTCCGACGCGAAAACCCTGCGATTCCAATGCCCCGTTAATTATTTCCGTTATTTTTCAAACGCCCCGAGTTCGCGAACAAACTCGTAAACGGCCGCGAGCGGAACCACCGGGTGCTCGAACGTCCGAGTCTCCCGGATGTCGGAGATTTTCGGCCTCGTGGAGAAATTGCGCGCGCAAAGTCGGCGAGAAAAAGGAGGAAGAGAGGGGCACTCGGTCGTAAACCGTGCTTCTCTCGCGACGCGCTACGGATTATACTAGCAAATTGCCAAACGGATACGACGTTCCGAAACTTTGTTTCCTTCCGAAGAGAAACCGACTCTCTCGCGCCAATGCAATTTGGACGTTCGCGAGACTTTCCGAGTACGTCTTCGCTCCGAGTCGGCGAGATTAAATTCCGCGCACGCATTAGGAATAAGTTTCCCTAACATCGATTAGCATACGCGAGAAGCAGCGACGTCTCTCGTCCGCTCCCGCGACGACCGAGTCAGTCCCTTCCGATTCGAATTGTATCAACGGTAACATCGATTACGGGATATTATCGCGAGCGAAGGTATTTTCGAATCGCGTTTAAAACCGGAACGGATCGCGTCGCGCCGACGGGCTGAAAATCTTACCGAGTCCTTTGCGCGTTCGAGAGGAGCTCGAACGATCCACCCGCGACGTTTATTACCGCGCGAGAACGCGCGCTACGAGACAGCCGTACGTCCGTTCGGTCACGCCCGAGGATGTTTAATTAACTCCGACTTACTTTCCAGCGAGCCGCCTCTGACTTTTCAGCGATTCGACGCAGGAATTTGACCGACATTTATTTTTGGCGCGAGCTTTACTCTCGAACGTAGTTACAGCCTCTTTCTCCATCTACATAATTGCTATAAATATTCATCCCGCGGGAACATTTTCATAAATAAATTATAACCCGTAGAGGCCACCGGGGCTTTCGATCCCCCCGATCGAAAGACGGGGAACGCGTAGACGGAGTTTCGGGGCCGGTTCGCGTCTGTCCCCCCGCGTTTCCTTCGGCTCGGTAGCTCGCGGAAAATTGAAAGGGACCCTGTGAATTTCCCCGAGAATCGCCGAGGAAAATCCAGCCAACGACCGACCACCGTCGCTCCGCGCGATAAATTCACCGAGCCGGCGGCTTAAAGCTGCCGTGCCGAAACTCGCGGGAGACGCCGCGTCGGGCCGCGTCGGGCCGCGCGCCTCTGCGTCCGATGTGCGGCCAGACCGCACGACGCTTGTTTCCTCGAACAGACTGCATTACGGGATACCTGTCACCGACACGCCGCCGGCGAAAATCGCCCTCGCCGCTCGACGAAACCATAATTTCATTGGACGTCGACTGGAAAGGCGCTCGGCTTAGTTTTCGCCCGACCACCGGTGCCGAGCGTCGCGCGCCGACGCGATACGTCGATCGCCGTCGAGGACGGTAAACGGTAATGCGCGACGACGACGGTCCAATTACCTGCGATCTTAATTTCTCGCTCGCTCGATCGATCCACCGAGGCGTGAAAATTTCCTCCCGAGATTCCGGAGACGATACATCACGGTGCGTGGAACAATTTCTTTGAAGGTCGTCGAAACGACGTCGGGCCAAACCACGCGCTTTTAGCGTCGAGATCGATACGAATACAACGCGCTTTGACATTAACGCGACCTTTGCGAAAAATTCGTAGATATTTCTCTCGACAATGTTCATCGATGCGTCTCCGTAGACTCTGGAAAGTCTCGAGAAGGACCAGCGACGATCGACCTCGATGAAAACGTATTCGCGGTTCCGTTCGAGGAAAACTCTCACGACCTTGGAGTCTCGAAAAGGATAACCTTGAGCGATTCGTTTTTTTTTACTTTGGTCAAAGTCCGAGAGCAGAACCACAGAGGGCGAGCAAAGTATCGCGAAGCTTCGATCCCGTTTGCTCGAGTTCTCCCGGTCGCTGTTAGGATTCTCGGTGCCGTTTTCGTTTCACCTTTGGTTTCGCGTTTCCTTTTTTGGAGCGTTTCTGGCCCTCTAATTCGTCGAGAGCGAGAGCCACGACGGAACTGTGTGTGCCATTAACCCAAATAATTCCGAGGCAGGGTCTCGCCTTCCTCGAATCTCTACCCTTCTTCGGTTTCCTTTCACCCTTTTCTCTCTCTCTCTCCCTCTCTCTGACGTTTCTTGCCCCACAGTTGGATCCCGATTCTCTTTGAAATACAAGGTGGACCGAGAATCCGGAGTCGCAACGATTCTTTCGTAAAGAGGGAAATCGGAAGCTCGCGTTCGAGAAAACAGCTTCGAAATTCCGTCCGGGACGTAGTCGGCCGCTTAATCAAGATTAGGTTTAATAAAAGGTCGTGGATCGACGCGAGTATTTCGAGGGAACGCGATGTAATCCTCGATGTATCCTTGTCGTCGCGCGGAAAACCGAGCTTCGTTTTCTTTTCTTTTTTCTTTCTCGACTTTTACGACATCGAATCGACTTTCGGAAAATTCTCCAGTCCTCGTAGAACCGCTTTTCGAACGAACCACTTCCGAGCGAACGTTCCAGGGATCCCTCCGGTTGGATATTTATAATCTTCGCGGAAAACCGCCGATCTTATTGCTCGTGCTATCGGTTATTCGAGACCGATTACGAGCTTCGTTACGCGGTAGACGTTTAACGTTGGCTTCGTTCGCGAAGAGGCAACGTTGAATGGTCAACGCCGCGAAGATAATTTTCCAGCGGATTATTCCATTAACCTCGCGGTAATTAGTTCCCGACGAGATCCGCGAGCGAACTCTCGTCCGTTTTTTTTTCCTCTCCTCTCCGTCGTCGAACGATTTTTCGTAAACCGAGAAAGTTCGATCCCGAAGAGAAATAATAGGCGCGACTCCAAGTTCGCGGTTTTTCGCGCGTACCGCGTAGATAATTTTTCGACGATCCGCGACGTTCGATCCAGACCCGTCCTTCTCTTCGATCCCGTTGAAAAATCTCCGCAAAGTTTCGATCGATTCGTTTACCGTTCGGGAGCGACGCCGGCGAATTATCGAATCGAATATATTAGCCGGTCGAACGGTCGCGTTAAAGTGGTAAACGATCGCGATGTTTTAATTAAATTCGTACCTCGCCCGAAAGATTTTCCATCGATTGGAACGGCGGCGGTGGTTTTCGGTGTGTTTCATAGGCGACGTTAATGATATTTCCACTTGAATTTCATCCGTAAACCGAAGGGAAATTATCCTCCGATTAAACGGAGCTGGAGCAGCCTCGGTTCGAACGGTATCGCGTTCGAGGTTGAAATTTTCCGCAATTTTCTCTGAAAATTATCGAGCGTTTCGATAATCGCGAAACCGGATCGCTCGCCGTTAATTTCCGATCGACTTTCAAAGCGAAGCGGTGAAAGATCGCGCACGAACGAATAACGATCCGATTTCTTTCCGCGTTTCAGGATCGCCTGCCACGATTCCTGGACCCAGCTGCGACAGTCGCCGTTGTTCGGTTGCATATGTCCGAACATGCACATGAAGAGGCGTTGCGACAGGATCTTCTCGATGGTGAATCACAATCCCTGCGTTGGTGAGTATAGAATCGGGCCCGTTCGATCGCAACGTTTATCTTTTCTCTTTATCTATGTATACGTATATACACATGTGGTACATACAGGCATCATCCGTATCATCAGTGCGTACACACGAGACTTTCTCGCTTTGGATTTTTTTGTTTCGTTGTGAATTGCCCTCGAGCCAGACACTTTGCGATCTTGAATGAACGAGTACATATACATATATTCGTAACCGTTGATTAATCGTATTTACTAGCGCACCTTGTGGAAGACGACTTATTGGTGTTGTGAAGTAACGTGTGTATTTTTTGGATATGACGAATACCGATTTACTTTTACACGTTCCACCCGTCTCGTTGCGAGAGGTTTCGTTCGATTGCCCGGCCCTTGTGTATCCGTTCGTCCGTACCTCTTTGCGAAGTAACCGTTCTCTTTTTTCGTCAGTTTTCCCCCGATCGAGGCGCGTGCCCCGCGGAAGAAATCGCGCCGATCTTGGCGATATTTCGGATCCTATCGAACGAAGGAGAAGGAACGGTTTCGGTCGCGAGGTGCGTTCAATTATTTCACGGACTCGAGGAACGTCCGATACCTCGCATCCGAGAAGTTCGGGCCTCGATCGTTCCATCGAAAATTCATCGAACTCGGTCGGAGCTCGCCCGGTTCGTCGACGGATCGAAATCGATCGTCGAAACGCCGTCGGAACTCGGACGATCGAAGAAACGTTAAGGTTTCGATTAACTCGGAATCCGAGTTAATATTTGAGGGAAGGAATCGACGGAGTAAACGAAGGAAAAAGGCGCTCGGAGAAAAATTCGCTAAACTCGGGAAGAGGTTCCATCGATCGCGGAGACGTTTCCGCTTATCGTTTTCGGTCTCGATACTTTTTTCGCTCGTCGAAGTTGAACGCGAGGAAAGGGACGAAGCAATTACTTTCAGCGATACCGCGATGTTTAAGACTCGTGGGACGCGACGTTATAGCCTCCTTCGGATAAGCTCCTTTCTCCTTAATTAACCAAAGGCTACCGGTATCGAGATGTAGATAAGGATTTCATCGCGTGGCAGGCTCGACCTTAATTTCACTGAAATCCCGTTCCCTTCGAGCAACATCTTCCGTACCTTGGCTCCCTTCGAGCCTAACGACACCCTCGACCGACTATTTTTAGAGCCTCCTTTCGTCGGGCCGCCCGTGAAAACGATATCCATCCCTCCTTATCTCCGATCGCGATCGAACGTTACGAGATCAAAGATCCTTGCCGCGATAGAATGCGTCGCGTCGGTTCTATTCGTCGAACCGAGTCGGCCGCTTCGCGAGTAATTCGTTATCGGCGTTTTATCGTTGTCATCGCGATGCATATTTTCCAAAGCGAAGAAACTCGGGTTTTCGCGAGGTCCGAGAGGGTCCTTTCTCTCTTCCTCCTTCGATCTCGGATGGCGATCTGGCAAGGATCGTCGCGTCGAATACCTTCTTAGGGTATATCGCGGCGCTGCGTAAGTACGTCCGCTTCGTTTCGAGCGGACGAGCAACCACGAGCGGCGTGCACTCAACTTTGTACGTTTCAGCACCGAGGAGTCGAATCGTCGCTTTGCAAATCGATCTCGTCCGCAAAGATAGACCGGGCACGCGAGCACGAGATACCGAATATACGAGTAGAAACGAGGACGAACGGAGGCTCGAGTTCGTTAAAACGCGGCGATTGCGACGAGAAATCGAACAACGCGCGAAAGAGATCCTCGCGAGACGCAACGAGCGCGTAGACGAGACTCGTCGATACCTCGTCGAACGAAAAGAATCGCGGAAGCAGCAAGAGGAATTTGGAAACGACGATCCTGGATGCGTTGTCCCGTCGCGGTCTCGAAAAATTCACTCCAGCCGGAGATCCACCAGGCAACGATGGGAGCCCACGGAGGCCTGGATCCGACCTCGAAAATCCTCGAACCTCGAGGAACGTCTGCACGAGAGCACCAGCACCCCCTAAGTATGCATTCTGCCCGAAGGATTTGCATTTCGAGATCAATCCGCACCGTTCGCTCGACAATCTCCCTTATTTTCATCCTCGGTCGCTCGATCGAACCGGCTCGACGCGAACGATTCTCTCGCCTCGCGGCGAGAGAAACACGGGACCCCGAACCGATTACGAGATATCAGCATGGTCTTTGTTACGGCTCGTTGTTAGTTTTCTCACCGTCGGTCCCTTTTTTCGCGAGAGGTACCGCGTCGATTCGATTCGATTCGACTCGAATTCGACTCGAATTCGGTTCGATCGAGGCTAACGCCGGCGAGTCGACGAACCGCCCGAAACGAGGATCCAGGATCGACGGAAATCGTTCCTTTGGAGATGGAAAACGGTGTTGCTCGTTGGAGGCGGATAAGAGTTCGAAAGCCTTCGGGCGAGAATGCAAGGAGATTGTGCACCGCATGTCCGTACTTTTGCACGAGAGATTCTCTTTTTTTTCTTTTTTTGTGGTCAAATCGACCGTGCACGTTCTCAGCCTGCACGCCTGTATTTTTCTATTTCTTTCCGACAATGCGCATGCTCGTCGATTAATCGCCCACTACGACCGTCTTGCTCTCTGTTACTCGCTCGACTCGCTACACACTCTTCTCCTTCCCGTTCCGCGCGTTCCCTCCTCCCGTCACGATTCGGGTCGCGTTTCGGAAATTAACGCTAAGAAACGAAAGGTTTGCGAGTCCCTCGGCCGATCGTACCGGAAGCTTCGTTTTTCCTTCTTCGTTTCTTTTTCTTTTTTCTTTTTTCTTTTTTCTTTCGTCGGAGATTCGAAGGTATCGGCGCGATACCGTCTCGCGGGCGACGAGGTTATTTTCTTTTTCGTTGGAGGAAGATTCGTCGTAAAAGGATCGCGAGGAAGCCGATACCGGGTGTTAAACGAACCAAGTCGTAATCGAAATTGACGTTCGACCTCGGTTGCGCGGCTCGGGACTCCCTTTGGCGTTCCAAGTTCCTTCGAAACTCCGAGCAAGCGCCAAACGCCTAAGCAAACGCTTTGCTCGCGAGCAGCATTGGCTTTGAAGCCGCGTTCGGGAAACGATCCTCGAGAGAACGGCTGGATCTTCGAGCCCCGCTCGTCTTTTTGTCGACCGTGAGTTTGATTGACTCCTCCGGGGACGTTAATGGGCCACGATAGACCTTATCTCCGGAGTTATTTGCGGAATGCCGTAGTTGGAGCGGTTGTTTCGTAACGAGCGGTCGCGTATCTCTCGACGGACATCAATTATGGAAGCAAAGTCACCGAAAACCGTGTACTTTGTCTCGGATAGCGCGGCGCTCGAGCTCGTCGCCGACGCGGGACGGCTCGAAAACGAGATACGCGTGCACGGGATGCGAAAATTGCTTCCTCGAAGATCTTTCGCTCGCGAAACGTTCGTTAGATATCGATAACGGGGCTTTGTCGCGTCTCGCGCGACCAGCCAATTTCAACTTTCAAAATACGCCCGTAACTTTATCGAGCTCCTCCCGGAAACACACCCGCGCGCCGATTGATTTTCTTCGATACTCGCCGCCGAAATTCCCAACCGTCTCTTTCGAACGCGATTTTCGTGCTCCGAAAACCGTTTCACCCGCCACCACCACCGTCACCACTACTACCACCACCACTACTATCGCCACCACCACCACCACCACCACCACCACCACCACCACCACCACCACTGCCGTCACAAGCGTAGTACATACCGCGCGAACCTGTCCGTGCACGTGTACCAATGCGATCACGCACCCCACTCACCCCGTTCTCGTCCGCGTCTCTGCTTCTGTGTTACAGAGTTCCTGCCCTCCTCCACCTCCGTAGACCTGTCGGGCACGGACTCGGCCCTGTATCCGTTCGACCCGCAGCAGGAGAGCTACCAGGAGATCTGGTTACCGCCGACCAGTATGTACCCCTATTTTCTGTTCCCCGGGACCGCGCGCACCTCGTACTACGACCACGAGAGCACGTACGACGTCCAGGAGCCCGGACAGAGGCGTCAGCACGGCCACCGTCATCAACACGGCCGTCATCAGGAAGCACCGGAATTACCCGGCGGGCCCGGTGTCCTCGTGGTCGAGGCGTACGATCCTCGTGCCGATCACGAGAACCGGCAGGGGGCTCGTGCTGGCGCCGACGACGAGCATCGGCCTACTTACAGGGAGAAAGATCGGTCGATGGAAGGACCTGGAAGCTTCTATGATCGCGGCTCTTCTTCTTCGTCTTCCTCCTCTTACTCTTCTTCTCCCTCTTCTTCTTCTTCTTCTTCTTCTTCTTCTTCTTCTTCTTCTTCATCTTCTTCTTCTTCTTCTTCTTCTTCTTCTTCTTCATCTTCTTCTTCTTCTTCTTCTTCTTCTTCTTCCACGTTGTCCAAGCATGATCGTGCCTCCAGCACAGTGCACCTGCAGCCAAGGCACTCCCAAAGCGAGCATGACGCGCACCTGCACCATCATCACCACCACCAGCACCACCAGCACCACCCTGCACCACCCGCACCACCGTCCGCCGCGACGTCGTCTTCGTCGTCGTCGTCGTCGTCGTCGTCGGGTTATCCGCCGCCTCGTCCAACGCCTACCGTGGACGAGACGAAACGTATCGAGAGGCCCGACCTGGTGCAGCCGAAGAAATTCGCGCCCAGGCCCACCTACGAGCACCAGGCGATCTTCGATCGCGCCGACGACGACCTCGATGACCACGAATTCAGGATCGACGCGCTGCCAGTCGACCGGCTCTTCGATCTCCGCGAGGCCTTCGAAGGGTTCGTCGACCAAGGTTCGTACACCGGTGTCGGGGTACCGTGGCCCGCGGACAACCACCGACCGACCCCGTACGGTTATTTGCGAAACACCGTGCGAAAACCGGGCTCGCGAACACGTCGCTCCTGCGTTCCGAACCCCGCCCTTTTTCCGCGGCTAACTATCGCCAATTTAACGAACTGGACGCTACCCGTGCGACGCGACGCCGCGCCGAACAAGAGGGGTTGGGAGCGCGGTTGGCCCTTGCGTCCTCTCGAAAGGAGACGATACTCGATCGTCTCGATCGAACGGAGAATCGAGAACCGTGATTTCCCCACGGAGAGGGGGAGAGGCGCGAAACCAGTTACGTCGACTCGAGAAATTAAACGGAACGATTAACCGCGCGGCCGTGGACGTCGATCCTCGTCTTACCGCTGAAAAATTTCACTCGGAGCGCGCGAGTTCCCGTCGAGCGTGGAGAGAAAGAACGTGAGACGGACAGAGAGCGAGAGAGAAAGAGAGACAGAGCGAGAGAACCGTGGAAATCGAACGCAGCGGGCTACATTCGAATTTCAGCCGATCTTCCGTTTACTCGATCTCCTCGAGCGACTTTCGCCCTACGCCGGGAAACAACGATCCGTGTCCGCTGGAAACTCGCCTCGCGAGTTAAAATTCGCTCGAGGAACCCCCGAGATCTCTCGACGCGCTTTCGTCCTCGATCCCCGCTCGCCTCGGCGCGTTCTTCCCGAGCGGGAAGAGGAATCGCGCGGCGAGGACGAGCAGAGTCGAGGATCGAACGCGCGCGTACTCTTTCCACCGTGCTCCGTTACGGTTGTTCGTTTACAGTGAAGGTCATCGCGCATCCGGACAACTCGACCAGCTTCGAGGTGATCGAGTCGCAACTCGAGAACCCGTTGATCAACGCGGACCACCAGGACCTGCTCGCCATGCAGCAGATTCCAGTGCCCGGGAGCCATCATCACAAGCCGCATCACAAGAAGAACCAGACGGACGATCGCAATCGTGAGTATTCGATTGCCACCGAATCCATCCGGCTCGGTAGCGGGATGTTCGTTCGGGAGGCGGAAAATTTCGCGAGAGCAAAGAGGGGTGGAACCTTGCCCGTCCAAGGATGCACGGTGCAAACTCGCGAAAGGCCCTTAGGAAAAAGCGCGTCGAGGCGTTCGCGCTGGAAAGGCTTACGCTCGAAGCGGTGTGTTTCGGTCGCGGCGTCGCGGTTCCGGCGCTGGCGCGTTATCGACGATTTATTCGTAATCCTTCGCCAATTGGACCGAAACGAGCGGGGATATCGAAATCCGGACGAAAACTTTGAACGGGGCGGAGGGGAGTGGGCTTGCCGCGCGACGCCGGATTAAAGTTCGAAATCCGGCGGCTCGAGAAATAATACTCGGAGATACGGACGGGACAGGAAATGAGAGGACTTCGGAGTAAAATTAAATTAAAGTTTCGCCGCGATAAAGTCCGGGCCCCGGCTCGAGCGACGTTCCGCGATGTTGCGCGTCCGATCGATTTCGCGGGAAACTTTCACGCCGGAACGAGAAAAATTTACGAGACACCCCGTGGCACCGTTCTCGCGAAGAACTCGCCCGCTTGTAATTTAAACGGGCTCGGAACGAATTTCCCGGATAATTTCGCCCGCGAAGAGGAAGAAGACGCTCGCGGGAAACGAATACATATTTTTCCAGGAAACGACTCGACCGCGAAACCGTGGTCAGCGTAATTCCAACCGGTGCGGTAAACGCGCCGGTGTAAAGTCGAGCGAGCTACTCGCGGAGAGGCGCGCGCGCCAAAACGATCGATAAATTAGCGGGATTCGCGAGCCCACTTATCGCGCGACCCGCTAAAGACGACAAAGCGGTCCGTTATTCGTCGACGGTACGACAAAAGGAAGAGATATTCCCGTTAATTAAAATACAACGGAGCTCGAACGATTCGAGTCGGCTCGGCTCGGCTCGGCTCGGCTCGGCTCGGCTCGGGTCAAGGCACAACCGCTTCGAAACGAGGGCGACCGCGCGGACCGAAAGACGAGAGAAAAAACGAATCGGGAGGAAGACGGATGTTGGATTCGAGGAGCGGGAACGCGTAGACCCGGTGCGCCAGTGCGAACTATAACGCATCGAGAATTGATTGCATCCGGATCGAGCGGCGAGTAATTATCCTCGGTTATCCTTTAATCCAGCGATTACCCGCGTATCGATGTTCCGTCCGGTGATTGATTCGAGCGAAACGGATTCCTACGGTTCGCCGAGCAGCGCGAAGCCTTCGCGCTCCGTTATCCGTCGAACCGTTCGGAAGAAAGGCGGATGACCGATTTTTCCGATCGAGAACGTCACGGGTGGACGTCCGTCGGAACGACACCGAAAAGAACCTTCGATTCGGACCCGCCGCGAAATAATTTTCGATCGTCCCCTTCTCGTTCCGTTCGCCTGGTGGCGCGCGGGCGCGTACGTCCCGTTTCAACGAGCAAACTGGAATGCGAAGATCCGTTCGACGCAAACGGATTCGTCTTCGCTCGCCTCGACCACCGTGGAAATTCCGCGCGGGAACGTAATCAGTACCGCCTTTCAGCCCCGGGACGAACAAGGGCGCATTTCCCGCGACTCGTCGCGCGTCCTAATTAAAATTCGTTCGACCGCTTATTTATCCGTTTCTCCGTGGACCGACGTCGACCTAACGAGTCGCTATTTTCTCCGGTTCGAAAGTCGAACTCTCGACGGGCTCGGACGCGGTGAAATTTCGCGTTCGTGTATTCAATTTCGATGGGGCGGTCTGCCGGGACCGGAAGCTCGTTTCGTCGAGCGACGAGTCCGACGGATGGATCTTGGCCGCGCGAATGCTATTCGAAAAATCGACTCGATATTTTTCGTCTCTGTCGTCCGTTCGGTCTCTTTCGTTCGATCTCTCGAATGGAAAGTCGCGCGATCGAGAGACGGTGGGTGGTCGTTCGAACGTGTCGGCGCGTAGCGTTAATTACCGGGTCGAGGACGGGCGTGTTTTGAAATTTGTCGCACGATAAATCAACAGGGTAAAACCGTTTCGTATATTTTTTTCGCGGTTTATTCCCTCGACGGGGAGCACGCCGGATGGGGTGAGGGAGAGGGGTGAGGGGGAGAGATACGCGAGGTAAGCGCAAAATCGCTGCTCGTTATCGGCGAAGTTAAACAAACGGGTCACCGTAATTATAACTCACACCGGTACGCGCATCTAGGTCCGGGCATGCGCCCGCCTCCGTGCACCTGCGAGCACGTTCGAGTGTGCTCGTCAAAAGTGCGCCCCTATCGATTTCGGATATATACGTATATAAAGTAAAATCCGACCGCGAACGCGCCGTCTGCCCTACATTTTTCGCTTTCCCGCGAAACCGCGACCGACCGCGCGTGCGTTCGACCTTCGAGTCGAATTTTCCGTCGCGAGAAACGAATCTTCGACGCCGTTCTCGAAACACTTTCGGCGCAGTTTAGCCCGCTCCTGTTCGCGTTACGAGGGAAAGATCCAAGAAATCGATCGAACGCGTTCCGAAATTCGCTTTTTCCGATTCGTCGAATCGCGTCGATTCGAATAATTCACCGGTACGTCTCGGCGAGGAATTATTCGCGACGCTCGGTCTTTCGAGTTTCGTCGGAAGAGGAGCGCGCGGACGAGAACACGCGCGAAGAATATACGATCCTCGAGGATTACCAAAGGGCGGTTCGCTACCGCCCGGAGGGTTTATCGGGTAACCGTGACCTATCGGAGGGACGAACTTTCCGCGGAAAGACGCGAAGAAGCGTGGAACGTGTCGGCGCATAAAGGTTCGCCGCCGCGCGAAAGAACGATCCATCGACTCGCGATTAAACTCGGCTTCGTTCACCAGGAAACGATTTAAAGACGAACGAACGCGCGACGCGCCCCTTTCGACTTTCTCTCGCGCAATTTCGTTATTTTCCAACGCGTTTCGATAGCTCGCGCGTCTGCGAACACGCCCGAGAGAGACTGCGGGGGAAACCCGTCGAATAATTTTTTTTCCAACGGAGAAAGAGCTTGTTTTCCGTTCGCGAGGCTGGGTCGCGCGTTTACCCTGTCCCTGTCGGTATCGCTCGATCGATTTTCGTCCGATCGATCGGAAATTTACAAAAACCGTCGGCCGTCGTAAATTCCGCTCGACGCTCGAACTCTTCTTTTTTTGAAAAAACCGCTCCAAATCTCACGACCGCCCGCAGCCTCCAACGGACGCGTTTACTTACCTGGAACACTTTTCTCGAACGCCTCCTCTCGTCCGTTTTTCCACGGTCGTTCTGCATTCGAGAGGGCCGATTGCCTCGATCGTTCGATCGACTCCAATTTACTCGAAACGCGGGAAACGCGAGCGCGAACTTTCCTCGCCGTTTCCCCGTTCGTTCGAGGGCGCGCGACGATCGATCGAACGTCGCGAAATATCCGGCAGGATATCGCGAACGCGAACACCGGTTCGCGAGATACGGCATCGCCGATCGAAAGGGTCGATAATTCGCTGGTACGGAACATTTGGGAATCGAGGAGGAAAGATTCCCGTTCGGACGCGGTCGTTTTTCCGCTCGATGGGGAACGATTTTCCTCGCTCGCGAGTCTAACGAGCTCCGTCGAGTTTCCAGGTTCGTGCACCTGCGTCACCGGAAAGGTTCGGAGGCTGCCACGAGGGCAGATATATCTCAACGGGGGGGCACGGCATCGATCTCGAGGAGCCAGACGGACACCGGTTCCAATTACCGCCGCTTCGAATTGGCCGTGTTTCTCCGACCGACTCGAGAAAGCTGTCCGCGATCGAGTCGAGCCACTCCGCCCAGCCCGCGTACCTACCACTTCTACGATTGATATTCCCGCGCGAGACCAATCGTCCCGTTCTCGACCTCGGGACGTTTTCGCGCGAGATCGTCTTTCGCGACCGCGACGAGTGTTCTTATCGAGAACGACAACACCGATTTTAAGCCGAACCGAGCAGAGTTCGAGAGTTACGGGTGAAATTATACGGGGCGATCGGTCATCGATCGCGTTCCCCTTCGAAAACGTCGATCCTCCTTTCGAATCGTCCGCGGGAAAGAGTGCCGCGTGCCGCGTGCCGCGTGCCGCGTGCCGCGTGCCGCGTTACGCGACCTCCTCCTAATGGCTCCCGAGGCCGGAGCTACGCGAGAACAACCGCCCAAGAAAAGGAATAAAAAAGTTTCGCCCCATCGAGGGACCTTCCGTGCCGCGGCAATCGAAAGCATCCCCGTTTTTCCATGGACCGGCGTCGGATAAACCCTCGAAAGTGCCGTAACTTCGGACGACCTACGAGAGACGACTTTATTTAAGGTGAACGATCGGCGTCATCGATTCAAGGCCACCGGTTTTACGCGACTCCCTCGTAACGCGAGCCATCCCTACCGAAACTGCGGGAATATCAATAGGGCGAATTCGTCTCTCGAGAGAGGGACTCTCGAATGAATTTATACGCGATCTTACCTCGAGAGGAATTTTCGACGCTTCGCGTAACCGTTCTTATTGCTGCGGTTTCGTTCCGAGGTAACGCGATCGTAAATTAACGCGACGTCGTTTTTAGATTTTTACGACGAACGTCGAGACGAACGCGCTTCGCGAATTTTTATTCGAACCGCCCTCGGAGATTTCGCGGTTACCGAATCGAGTCTACGATCGGAGCAACTTCGCCCCGCGAACCGTTTTCCAACTTCCCAAAGCGATTTATTCGAACGCTCGAAGCCGCTCGTCGAAACGACTCGTCTCGAAACAAAACTCGACGACTTCGCGACGTTTGCATATTTAACGCGACGATACGATTCTATTCCCATTGTATCCCGTCGCTCGATGCCTGTGTCTCTTCCGGTACGGTATCGAGACATCGATCGCGAAAACGAAGGGAAATTTCGCGGCACGATAATTCCCTAGCTCGCTCGTTTCGATCTTTGCGCTTTCGTTCGACGCGAACCGACGGTTTTCTGGATTTCGATTCTTTCGAAAGATCCGCAAATTCGATCGCTCTTTCTCGATCTCCGAAACAGTTTCCACGAGGGTGGAAAGTATTTCTCCGTCGCCTGGAACGCGAGTCGTCGGGTAAGAGACGCCCCAAGGTCGAAGACGAATCACCCCCCGTAACGAAGATTTCGAGAGCGGCAATTAAGGCGGTCGAGGGGGGATACGGGGGGGTAGAAAGGACGTTGGGCCCTCGTTCGTCTTAATAGAGTGCGTCGAAGGCGCGTTCTTCGCGACGGCTGACTTATGGCTAATCATCCGAGCAGGCTGCGCCCCTCTTACGGTCCGTTTCCAGCGGTTTTTCTATTCCTTGCGACGGGGAAGGCGGTTCCAGCGATCTTCGGAAGGGTTCTCCAGCCTCGAGGGCGTTAACCCCGGTCACCGAGTCCATCGATCGAACGAGGGTGGCTGGTTAACGATGCCGAACGTTCGTCATCGGTTGGAATCTCCTCGTCTCGTCTCGTTTTCGAGATTTTCCTCCAGCTCGTAACGTGCGAACGTTTAACGCGAATCGAATTTTCGAATATTTGGCGCCCGTGGTTTCTTCGTTGCGCGTTTCCTCCGATCCCTCGATGGGAAAATTGATCGAAGGTTGTCGCAAAGTCGCAAACGCCACCCCGTCGCGCAATTTCGAGTTATCGCGGACGTTGGAACGAACTCGTTGTTTGCGCGCGTAAAAGGAATTTTCAATTTCCACGCGGATTTTTCATTCTCTTTGCCGTACCCTCGACGTTTCCGTAGTTTTATTCCTTCGGCGGTTGCCACTCGAGCCCCTTAAACCTCGACTTCTCTCCGCGAAACCAGAGCCCCGGCGATTTGCATAAATAAACAATTATTCTCGGCGATTGTTTTTAAGTGGCGAACAGGCTGGGAATAAATATCGGTCGATAAATATTCAAGATCCGCCGTTAAGGGTCGTTCTTCTTTTTCCCCGGTTCGCCCAGTCGGGCCAGTCGGTCACCGAATGATAAATCATTTGTTTCTCCTCGCTGGCTGGAAAACTAGGTTCTCCTCGACCGTGCAAACACCAGCCTCGAGCACGACCGTGTTTGACTTCGCCGATAGCGATCTTCCTCGCGGGGATGCAAAAATGCGGTAACGCGTGCACGTTTCGAAGCAGAAACAAGAATTACGCGCCTCGATGGATATCCGCTCGATCCCTCGCTCGCGTTCTCGGCCTCGGTGGGAAATTTCCGATTGGCCACGAGCGCGATTTCCGTGCTTCTCCAACGAAAGTTGCTCGCTCGTATCGCGCGCGCGAACGACGTATTTACCTACGATTTCCAGCGCGCGAAGCGGATGGAAAGCTCTTCGCGTTAACCGGGTACGCGCGGCCGCCTATTCGTCCAGCTTCGTGGCGCGATCGCGAGGGGAACGCTCGAATCGAATCGTTCGAAGTATATTGTATTTCTCGAGGAACTCGCCGAGTCGAGAGTTTGCGTCTTTCGCGAGTACTCGTCACCGAGGACGACCGACGAATATTTTATAAAACGCTTCCGTTGCATTTTTGCGCAGAATCGTCGGCGGTATTGCCATCTGCCTCGTCGGACCTGGAGAAAATCCAGCAGCCGGTGAAAGTCGTCCTCTCCAGTACGTGTCATCACGCCTACACCGCCTGCAAGTGAGCAACAATTTTCGCTTTCTCGCTCTTGTATCGGCGTTTTGGGCTCGATCGGGGAGGTTCGCCGGTACGTTTGTTCTCGTTTCAGAAACGATCCCGAGTGCAAGGTCCTTCTGGAGCCCGTTCTGAATCACTGCGATTCGATGAGCTGCGCGAGGAACGACTGCATGGAGGCGTTGCAGAATTTCTACAAGTCCGCGAACCACAAACACTCGGTGGAAATTGCATTTTGCCTGTGCAGGTGAGTGGTCGATAACGACGAAGAACCGATCGAGGTTCGTTCGCCCGCGATGCCGAAAATTCCAGCGAACGCGACCGAGTGACCTTTGCGTTTCGAGTAGGCGAACGTGTCCTCTCGTAACGGTGACAGTTCTCGGCAGGGAACGGTGTCGGACCGATCGTTGCTAAGTTCCTGTTCTCGTTTCGTAAATCGCGAGGTCGTAAAAACGCAACGCCGCGATTACGGACGAAGCACGAACGTCGACGACGACCGTGCTCGGCCGATTGTTTAAACGCTCTCGGCGCGCGGTATCGAACGACTAAATTAAAGCCACTTCGTCTTTGTACGTTCGCGTAATTCTGAGTAAACTCGCGGCAAAGGTGAGAGAGACGGACAAAGAGGGGTCGTAGAAAATCTCGCGCACAAAGGACCGTCTCCCGCGGAAATACCTCGAGTTCTGCATCCCTAATCCTTTCGCGCCAACGAGGCCGAGCGGCAGGCTTCTTTTTCAAGGAAGCTCCTTTAACTTTTAAGTGGCTTTTGCCCGCGAAACAATGCGGAAACTTTCTATCCGGCTTCCCCATTTTTTTTCTCACTCCGGTGCCCTCGGTTCGTTGTCCCGGCGGTCGCGTTCCTTTGTCTCGATGCTCAGGACGAGATCGGTATCCCCTTCTGAATTTATTAATATCGGAGAAGGTCAACTTCCGCACGGTACCGAGACCCGACGTTGAATCACGGACGAATCGACTTTACATCGCCGAAGCTAACGCTTTGTATTCGAGTCTCTCTTCTCGAGGTGGAGCGCGCCTCCGGTGGAACGTTCCTTTTCTCGCGGAGCAAACTTCTTCCGTTACGATCGAAGTTAATTTCGCGATAACGCATCGTATTACGACCGAGGAACGCGACGACGGTCTCGTCGAAGAGACGCGCTGTCGCTTCGAGGAAAACGGGCGCGGATAATTTACCCGGTATCTCCTCGTTGATTCGAACGTGCCACCCGGAAGGAGCTTCCCGGCCGCTCACGGACTTACCGTCGGATTTGTCCGCAACGATCGAAGTATCCCGCAACCGGTCCGAGAGAACGACGTCGAGCGGTTATTCGAAGGGCCGATGCGAAAATCTCGCGGGAGAAAAAAAGAAAAAAAACGCGGCAGGCTCGTTTAACGCTCGTCGAGCAACATCGGGCGTCTCGCGCTACCCGGGGATTCCTCCCCAGAACCGAGCGGACGAAAGTTGACTTTAGGACGGTGCGCTCTCGCGCGGTAAATCCGTTCCCTTTTCTCCTCGAGTTTCGAACGACGAGTCGAGTTCTCTTTCCGAATCGAAAAGTTCTCCCATTAGCCAGCCACGGTAACTTAAGAATCGATCCGCGAGACCGAGTCGACTCGCGACCGGCCACCGATCCATTTTTTCGGCCGTGCGGATCGATTCGAGCTCCAGAAGGGATCCGGATCGGCCTCTGCGTTGCCCGGGACCAATTACAACGCGAAACAAGTCGGAAATAACGTACACGACCTCGTTTCGCAGGAAGACGGATGGCAAGAAAGACGAATGCATAGTGGCGCAAGAGAAAATGCATCCCGCGTGTGCGCAGCGAAACGTGGGCTCGGAGACGCCTACCTGTCACAGCTTGGCCAAGGCGTGCAAACATAATCCGGCTTGCAGGTACGTCGAGAGAGTCGAAACGTTCTTAAATATTGCATCTCGTCTAGGAAATAGCGGTAAATCCACCTCTCCGAATCGCGCTCGAAGGTGCGTCAACCTCGCCCAACGTCCCGCGTTTTCATCCTTTTACGAGCTTTCGCTTTTTTCCCCGGTCGCTGTGTTCGCGCGACCGAGTTCCCCGCGTTTCCGGTTCATTTTTTCATCTTTCTCCGCGGCGGTGATAGTTTTCGAACGTCGGGCGTTTCCCGGCATATCCCCGTATTCCAGCGAATTCGATACCGAAGGTTGCAGCTCGAAACGCGTTTTTCGATAAGTTCCCGTTCGTCGACACCGTCCCGGATCGGGAGGTTGTATCGCGAGCCGGACGAACCGAACCCTTGATTAAACGCCGCGACTTTTCTTTCGTCTCTTCTTTCGACGGGCTCGGGGGTACGCTTTCAATTTGAAAGTTAAATTGCGAGTCAACGAGACGTGGCTCGATCCAGTCTCGCCGCGTAACGAAACGCTTTATTACCGAGAAAAAGACGTTCAATTCCGAGCCCGCGTAAAATTACGCGAAACGGCTCGATCCGCTTTAACGAGCAAAGACCGCCACCGCGAGGGAGGGGTCGAGAAACCGAAATCTATTTACCGCCGGTCGACGAACGCGTCCGGTGATTCGATTGAAATCGGGGGTCGATCGATTCGATTCGAGGATCGAAAAGAAACGGCGCGTCGCCCGACTGGAAACGGCGGGCGAGCGAGCTTATTAAAAGGAGAATCTCCTTCGGTATCGATTCGACGATACAAATCCGGGTAACGTGGACCGACGCCGATCGAATTACGATACGCGTACGCGGGCGAGCGCGTCGCGACGTCGTTTCGATCGATTTATCATCGGGCCGCGAAACCGTGTGGTTTTTCTTCCCTCGAGTTTGGAAGTTTTTGCCGAGCGGAACGTCGTCGGTCGATATCCGTGACCTCGAGAGCCCTGACAACGATCGACGAACGGTATTCTTCCCTCGTCCGTGCGTCGAGGGACGCCTCGGGTAAAAATTTCCCTCCAGACCCGAAAAGCCCGAAGAGCCCGAAGAGCCCGAAGCCCGATCGTTTCCGGACCCTTGCGAACATCGCTCGAATTAGTTCGACTTCGAGACGGTGGGTGGTTTGGGCGTACTTTGGTAACACTTTGCCCACGTTCGCCGGTGTTTGTCCGTGTTTGTCGGTGTTCCCGACAGCGAGCCGATTCTCGTGATTGCCGCGTACTCCGCAGAATGAAGCTGGAGTACTACGAGCAGAGTTGCGCGGTGGACAGCGTGACGAAGAAATGCGCGGGCCCACCGGCCGATTGCAGGAAAGCGATGCTGGGAATCCTCGGCACCGAGCTGCGTTCAAATTGCGCCTGCAAAGGCACGGAACTCGCGCAACTCTACGATTGCCTCGGCTGGCAGAGACTTCTCTGGGTGAATCCTTGCGTAGGTGAGTGAAAACCGCGTTCGTTCGCGCGATTCGACGCAGCTGCGGTTTTCGTTTCGAGTACGACCCGTTCGCGCACGATTTCCCTTTTTCCTCGAAACTTTCCCGCTCTCTTGCGAACGGTACCGCGTTCGGTTTTCTTTTGCCACCTTTGCGCGAAGCTCGCCTACGAAATACATTTTATCGCCAACTCGAGGAACACGTGTCGCGTCTTTCGAGTTTCGAAAATCGTAACCGAGCACCGCGGTCGTCGGTGAAATACGGGCTTTTTCGAATAACGCGTAATCGTTCGAATATTCGGGAACGGCGGTGTTCGACGGGCGAAAGTTAAACGTAGCGACGAACGCGAATATTAACGCGGCCCGGCTCGTAACAAAGGTCCGCTTCCATATTTACGGAACGAAAAATCACGGGAAACGAAACGGATGAGATGCGTCCGAATGTAATCGGTTTTTGATCGCGAAAAATTTCGAGATAAATCGCGGTCGAGCGCCTGTGATCGCGGCCGAGGCCGGCGCCGCGCGGAGCGGCGCGACGAATTTTTCTCGCAAATACGAATTCGCGGTCGAGCAGGTTCCGCGTGTCGTTTTAATCAGAGATCGGCCGACCGTTCCCCGGGAAACTCTTCTCGGTTGTTTTCCTCGTTGATACAGAATCATCCGACGGGACGTAACGTTTGTCCAAAGGACGACCAAATATTTGAAACGGTACCCTCTGCCGCGTTCGCGATGATATCGATATCGCCGTAGATGGACATTTCCGCGAAGACGAACCGTCCTACTCGTCGTTTTGCGGCCGAACCGCGTTTACGATTCGGGGAGAGAACCCAGCGGGAACGAACGCGAACCGAGGCTTTATCCGGCGGAGCCCGCTCGCTCGCTCGCTCGGAAACGTAAAAGTGTTCATCCGCGGCAATCGTCGGACGATCTCTCCGCACTTCGTTACGACCGCGGCCCCGATGCAGCCGCGCGGAATTGCAATTACATCGGTCGAAAGAACGAACCAACCAACGAACCAACCGACGAACCAACCAACGACACGACACAGGGCTTTTATCGATCTTACATCTGTTCCCCGAGTCGAGTTGCGAAAGCTCGACCGTACCCGGCATTCAGCCGACAGATAAGTCATTTAGATACGAAGAAATTGCACTTGCCGCTCGCTCGAGAAGTGCATCGCACTGTGCGCTAACTGCATCGAACGGCTCGATCGCCTTTCGTCGATTCCCGATAGGAATGTAGGTCGAACGGCAAGGTTTGATGTCCTCCGTTCGCTACCCCCGATAAACGCGGTCGATGCAAATTAACGGGAACCGGGGGTCCTCGGTTCGAATTTATTTACCGACGCGTTTCGTGGAACGTCCGAGTGTTTACGGTTCGATCGCGATACGGGCGATTCCGATGCTTTCGGGACCCGCGAAGATCGAGAAGGGAAACACTGCGGGGAACGACGCGTAAACGTATCGATGAACCTCGAACGAGACCTCGACGCGATTTACCGGCCGTGGTACGGTATCCAACGTATTCTCAACGACGACGAACGTCCAAGAGAAACGACCCGAGACCGAGACGTCGATTGTTTCAGTCGAGTCCCAGAAGGACTATCACGCGCGCAGGAAACACCATCATTATCCCAGGACTACGACGACCACCGTCTCCTCGACGACCAAGTCACCGGTTAGCACGACCACGATCACGGTGATCGAACAAGTAGAAGATAATCAAATACCGGAAGTGACGAGGTGGTCGACAACCGAACCCACGGAAACTTGGGAAATCACCGCGACGACGACGACTACGACCACGACCACCACCGTCACCACCACCACCGCCAGCACCACCACCGTGAGCACAACACCGAGCACCACCACGACTACCACCACACCGCCTCGTGAGTACACCGTTTCCGTTTCCGTTTCCGTTTCCGTTTCCGTTTCCTTTTCTTCGAGTTATTCGTCACGATCGAACCAGCGAAAACCATCGATAATCGAAATTTCGTTACGATCGGTTAATCGGCGCGAGGCTTCGAGATAATTCGTTGTACGGTTCGAACGAGTGGCCGATGGTAGCGAGAAGCCTCGCGCTGATTTACCAAAATGGAACACCCGGTCTAGGAATCGGTCGGTTCGTGCCAAGTATTTCCAAGGGGATCGTGGAATCGATAACGAGCACCGAATGGTTACGACCGCGAAAGGGTCTCGGGGGCCTCGGGTACTCGTTCGGCGTTGAAAGAAAAACAGGGGGTGCGTGTACGGTGACACGCTATTTCTCGAATGGAAAATGCAGCTCCTTTGATCGTTCAAACCGGACGAGAAATTCTGTCCGAAACACAAGGAATTTTTGTTTCACCGCCGCGAGAAACCCGTGTGTCGAACGTTACAAAGCAAAGTGGGTGGAAGGAGCGGGCTGAAAGAAAGATTCAAAACGAGGAAGGGTTCGTAAAGGGAGGAGGGTGGAAGGGAGGGAGAAAAAGACGGGAAAGCAGTTCGCCGGGGAAACGCGCAGCACGCGTCTCAACGTTCGTCTCTTTATAGGCTTCTGCGTGGTTCAAAGGCCGAGGCAAAGTCACCAATACATAAGGGAGGGCAAAGGCAAGAGGGTGAGTTCGACAATCTGCAAAGTATTTTCGCGATCGGCCCGACCGAAAAGCGTTTTCGACCGATCGAAACGACCAAGGAATGCGAGAAAGGATCGAGAAACGTTCGCGAAACGAGATTAGAATTTTCGCAACGCGGTTCGCGAACAGACGGTTACCATCGATCGGTCCTTTTACATCGAAGCCAAGAGTCTCGCCGCGTTAATTATTTTAACATCGTTTCGAAAATTAAACTCGCGATATCCAATTTAGTTTATTTCCATCCGCGGCACCGTGCGAAACTTGCCAACAACGAATCGCTCGGTCGTTGTTTTCCGAAAAAATTGTGTTTTAAACGTTAAGAGCTTTCGAGAATATTAAAAACGATACGTTCGTATACTTTTCGCGTCGGGAACGGATCGACGCCGCTCGGTTGTACCAATTTCTACGTGAAAATCCATTGAAACCGTTTTCGTTCGCTATTTAATATCGCTCATTTGTAATACACCGGCGATATTCGTACATTTACGAAGAATAAACATATTTTCGGATAACGGTTCGCATCGTTGCGCCTCGACCGTTGAACGTGCGATACGACGTAAACATCGACGCGGAACGAATTCCGGATTTAAATCGAGCGAAACGAATTTAGCAAACGTACCAAGACTTTTAATTAGCGGGAAAATAGAGAAACGCCGACGAAAAAAATATTCAACGTTCCTTCGAGCGCGTAGAAAAACGACGTGGATAAATATTACGTATCGGCCGGTTGTAAAAGTATGCGAACCGTTAAAACGACAGACGAGATGGCACTTTTCCGTTGTTTGCGAACCGTCGATGATTTCGAGTTGAATTTTTACGGTCGAGAGCCAGCGATTCGATTTACCTTTTGCTCTCGCGTGTTAAAATATCGACGTCGAGGCCGCTGATAATCGATATTCGCCGTACGGCGTTAACGAGCGCTGTCGTTCGTCTTTAATACCGGTCGAGCGTATCTTCGAGCGTGTTTTTCGAACGAGCGACGTTTCGCGAAGAAAGAAAGAAAGATCGGTCCCGTGCTGAAAAGAACGCGGCACCATCGGTAACCAGAACGTGGACAGCCTCGAGTAATTTTTGCACGGTCACGGGCCTTGGGAAGATCGATCGCAGCGTCCGAGCGGACGCGACTCGCGATTCTTTCCAAAACCGATCTCTTTTTCTCCCGACGGTAGGCTCGACGTCTCGTCGGTGGTTCTTCATGGACGTTGAACGATACGCGTGCGTCACGATTCGGCGAGCGAGAAAATTGGAAAACGCGTTCAACGAACCGTAAACGGTCGCATCGAGGAAAATCGCGGAACGTTTCGAAACTTAGCCTCGGTGCAGGCGAATACGCGGGCGCTTTAACGAGCCTTATTCGAAACACGAATTAACGGCGTGCGCTTGATCCCAACAGCTCTATCGCGAGGACGAGCCGGAATGCTCGGAGCTCTGCCAATGCGGCGAGGGCGAAGTTTTGATCTGCAACACGATCTGCGTGGATTCGTCGCCCTGCAAGACGGACTTTGCCTTCTACAATCACGAGGCACCGGCGTATCAGGCGCATCGCGGACCCTGCCTTTGCTATAGCGGTCGTTTCATATGCATGCGGCCTTCGCCCGGTGAATATACACCCCTTCTCGATGCGTTAGATTTCGCGCGGAAAAGTTCCCACAGCTCGCGGTCAGTCGCTCGAAAGATACGAGTTTCCTTCCCTCGAACAATGGAAATCGGATAGAAAGATCCCTTTTCGATTCGCGCGTTATAAGTTTACGCATCGTCCTCGCGCGATGAAAGTTCAGGGATAATCGTTCTCGTCGACTGGTTCCCGCAGATGCTTACTCTATACCGCACGGGGTTTTCATGTTCCTGGGATACAGCGAAAAGGACGAGAGCTTATTACGACAGCACAACAATCTCACGGTCCTGGACGCGGTGTCGTCCCTCGATAGCTTCATGAGAGAAGAAGTTAACAATCAGGTAAGACGCGTCGGCGTTGCACGGTCGATACCATCGACGTTTACAGGGGGTAGGGTAAGTCGGGTTCTTCGTAGCCGAACTCCGTCGCAAGGAGTTTGCCAAAGTCGCGAACGATATTGGCTCTGGAACAGCGGACCGTGAAAGTCTCGAGAACGCATCGGTCGATCCGTGGATCGTTAACTTTTAAACGCCGAGTAAAATCTTCGTTCATCGAAAATGGAGCCCCGGTTAACGAAACTTTGTCGCTCGTTCTTGGTAAGATAATTTACGTCGCGTCGAGGACGGTTAACTCGATCGGTCGCGTAACATCGACGTTCGAGTCGTCGGGCGGTCTCTCCGATCGAGGAGCGGGTTCGTTCGCGCGAGGAGAGAAAAATCTCGAGAGACGACACAAATCGGGATATAAAACGTACAAGACGGGCGAAACTTAATAACGCGAGATAGCGTAGGATGACGTCGAGACATGTACACCGTTCTTGTTCCTTCGTTCGCAGACAGTGTGCACGCTCTTCTTGTACAACGCGACCCGAGAAAACGTGATTGCAGCGGCGCGTCTCGGGACTGACAATCCACCTCTAAATAGCAGCCAGGCTCAGAGTCTACAGCACCTTCTGCGCGTCAAGGTGAGTAAATTGCAAATAGCAACGACTTTCCTCCCTAAATACGCATCAATTCTGATCTTATTTTCCCGGCAACCGGTCCGCCCGTACCGCTCCGTAACTTCATCGACGCGGCGACGACGGGATCCTTTCAGTCCTCCGACCTCTATTTAGACACTCGTCGCCCACCGATACATAACGCGTTATTAAATTACTCGTCCGCGCGTACACGTCGCTCGCAAAACTTTATCCCCGAGTCCAGAACTCGAAACGGAAATTGCTCCGAGCGTCTCCGATTTTCTCAGCGATCGATCATCGAAATCGACGAACGGCTCGAACGCACGGCTGTTCCATCGGCGAACACCGAACGCGCCCGAGACGCTTTTCGTTTCGAACTTCTTCCCTTTACCCTCCCTTTTTACGAGCGCGAGGTTTCAAACCGGGCACGATTTACGCCGTAATTTACCCTCGGAAGGTAGAGCCCGGGATATCAAGGTCCTCGAGATTTGCCGCGAAAAAAGAGACAGAAAGAAAACGAAGAAAAAAAGGAAAAAAGGGAAAAAAGGGAAAAAAGGAAAGGAGATCGCGTGCGCGGCGTCGATTTTATTCGCGTTAAAGTGCGTGCCACGCGCAGGAAGTGCGTGCGTGCAGCATATCCGCGGGGGCGATATCAACTTCGTACAACTTTTCATTTCTCTCTCCCTGCCTCGATTTTTCGAGGGGAAACGAACCAGACGCTGGCTAGTACCCGCCCGTCCCTCCCCGCCCCTTTCCGCTGCGATTATCGCGATTAATTAACCGGTACGGCATCCTTAATTTCCCCGAAATTAATCCAGTCGAACTTTCGTATCGCGTTTCGCGACTCGCTGATTTCCGACGGTGCAAAAAAATCCTGATACACACAGGGAGCGCGGAAAATTTTTCGCCCTTTGATGTCGCACAATTTCACGCGCCCTCGGTGCCCTTGCGAAATTTTGTTATCCGCTTTGGAACGCCGAGAAAATTCCCGTCCGCGGGACGATTCGCTCGCGCGATACTTTTTCGCTCCATCGTTCGTACGTGCCCGCGTTCATATTCGAACCGACAATGTTTTTTCGATTCTCCGTTTCGAAAGAAAAAAAAACATTAAACGCGAATGAAACGCGGTTTATGTTCGTTCGACCGGATGTTTTCGTTGAATTTCCACGGAACGTCGAGTACTTACGAAATTGACCGCCAGTGCCGCATTTTGATCGACAAATTGTTTAGCAAATAAAATCGTCGGATCGAATAACGCGTATATCTCGCAGATAGCGTTGCGAGCGTTAACAAATATTTGCGTACAGGGCGTCGCGCTAGGAACGGACGCTTTGATCGAGCTCGTCGTACAACGGGAAGAAAGGTTCGTCGGATTCGTCGGACGTAAGTTGCACGGTGTCGATAGTTTCTTCGCGATTCGAAACACGGGAGCCCCGGAACGTCGAACATTCGAGACAAGAGTATCGAGAGACGAACAAAGAAGGGGGCCACCGAATCTTCTCCAGCGGAAAGTAACCGTCGCGACTCGTTGTCGTCGATGAAATCGAAGCGATACGCGCGGAGCACCCGGTACGAACGCGAGAAACATTGCTAAAGGGCGGGATAGATTTTCGGTGGAAAAAATTCCACGCGAACGTTAAACGATCGCGGGATCGCTGAATTTCCACCATCGAAAATCCGTCTAATTCGTCCTTCCGCTTCCGTGGAACGGAAAGGATAGTGTTCTTCGAATTCCGAACAAAAATCGATCGACCGGGGAAAATAACGCGGAAAATTACTCGCAACCGAAATTTGCGAGGAACTCGTACACATTTGGTTTTACGAGGGAACGAGTTACGGGGAACCGACCCCGACGGCCCAATCGTAGCGCGCGGTACCGTAATCTTTCGAGGTGCATTTGGTACCCCGCCGTGCGAGAGTCTCGTTTATTATACACGCGCGAACCGTTTCTACGCGCAAAAGTGACGACACTGCGCGTTCAAGAGGAAACTGTCGTATCGTCCAGCGTGTTCTAGGATCTAGTCGCAAGGTTCGGGAACTCGAAGTCTAGCCGTATCGATTTCGATGTTTTCTTCGGGCCCCCTTCTATATTTCCAAACGCGCGTTCGCGCTCGCGTCCGCGCTCGCGTCCGCGCTCGCGTTGCCGCGGGCAGGGAGCGACGAACATTTTGCGTCGGTCATAGCATAATCGAGCTCCCGCGGCGATTTCCAATTTACGATTAAGCGCCGGCCGATTTGCAATTTGATGGAGGGATCGCGCGGGTTCGAATTGGCGCGCTCTGCCCCGTCTCGTCGGGCAATCTACGTCTCCTCTCCCCTCGGCCCTCGTTCCTTTTTACCCCCTGTCGTCCGTTGCTACCCCCGTCGACGATTTGCGACGCGACGCGGCGTCGAAAACAAAATTCCGACGCGCGATCGCCGGCGAAGATACCCCGGTGAAAAAAATTCCAGGTCCGAGCGAGATTCCTCGGGAGCGGCGCCGCGCGGAAACGTAATTTACATCTCGCGGTTTAACGCTCGTTTCCACCGAACGATCTCGCATCGGTGATATTGCGGGACGAGTCAAAAACGACTCGATATATCAAACTCGCGCGATCATTCCGCAACGCGTCGAGGCGATACGGTTCTGGAACGCGCTCGAGCGTTATGGAACTCGAAATTCTCGTTTCGAGCTATCGAGCGCGGTGGCCGCGCACCGATGGGCAATTTCCACGCTACAAGAACGCATTATTATCGTCGTCGTAACAGCTCGTTCGAACTCGACTCCTTTCGCGCGGTAGGCGCGCGGTATCACCGAGTTCGTTCGCGGGGAACGCAAATAAGACGAATTACGGTAACGATCGGGTAACGAGGAACCGCTCGCGAGAATCGAGCCCGAAGCAAAGTCGAACGGGCACGCGTAATTGTTAATCGCGTTGATTAGCGCCGGTCGCGTTACAAATAGGAGCGGGAGCGCCGAGAGCTCGATGCGCCGCAAAAGTCTTCTCAATTTCCGCGGTATAACCAGCGGCCGGGTGTTCGCTTTCTGGTTGCGCGCGAGCCGGATATTGGAGGAGGAATTTTTAGCCAGGGCCGAGGAGACTCGATTCCCGCGTACCAAGAACTTGGACGATTTCTTTCTGCCTCGTAATTGGACGACCGATCGCCCGATAAATCGCAAAGGGACCGAAACGAGTTCCGATCGAATTCGCGATGTAGCGGCTACGTTGATCCGTTTTAATCAAACAGCTACATCGGGTATCGCGTTATCGTTCGGTCGGGCTACGCGCGGGTGTACGCGCGCACAATTTTTTCTCGTTTTGCTTTGTTTCCTCGTACACGGGTCAGCGTAGCGGTCAGAAACGCAGGTCGCGACGGAGACTCGGATACGCGAAACGGAGCGCGAGAGTCCGCGCACGTTGTCGCCGGGAAAAATAGTCGAGCCGATCGACTACCGTCGCTACGGAACGACCGGCACGCTCGATCGTTTGGCGAACGAGCGAGCGGAAACCTCGAGGAAACGTCGTTGGGCGGCAATAATTGCTCGCAGTCAAGGAGCGAGGAAGGAGGCGTCCGCAATCGCGCGTAGCATCGCGAGGATCGAGGATGCTCGCGACTTCGGGACGCTTTGACTGCGAACAGAGTGGCTTTTATTCGAGATCTTAATTAAGGAGAGTCGGGGCTGGCACCGCGCCAAGTACCAGCGATTAAAAAAGAAACCGGGCGCAACGGATATCGCTGCAGGCGATTTTTAATGTTTTTCCTAAGCGACTCGGTCTACGTGCCGCGAATTTTCTTGGTCCGATTCGGACCGAACGAAATTGTTCGGGGGGCGTAAAAACTGGCAGACGCACCAATCGCGAGACGGCCCCGAACAGTCCGACCGAAACTTTTTACCGTGTCTCTGATGGCCGGTTTCCAAGTTTTTACACGAGTATGGACCGACTCCCCCGATGAGATTTTCTCCGAGGAAAATTTCCCGCGATTCTCGGCGAACCGTCCCCCCATCCCCCCCTCTCTCTCTCTCTCTCTCTCGACCTCGATGGGATCTCCTACCGCGATCGACGACGCGGAATCGTCGGTAACCGGCGTAATCGCGCGTACGCGAAACGATAATATACGACACGGTCTTCGTAATCCCTTCGTCGCTCCGGCGGCTCTCGGATTACCGGAGTTTCCCCGTACTTCCTAAATAAATATTGCTGTAAAACGCGGAATAGCGATCGTGCGCTATGATTTACTTCCGATCTCGATAACGCTCGCACGCGAGATCGAAACCTCCGTTGGTCCCTAATTATGCGTCGCGATGCTCGCGGTCTTTCCGTTTCGAGGAACCGCGAGCAAACTCCGGTGGAACGTGCTCGTGCTGGACCGGGTTCGATTCGACGCGTCGCGGCCATTTTCAGGGCCCTGCGAACCAGTTCCGGATAAAGCAATTACGCGACGAAGGAAAGTTACGGGGCGCGTGAACCGCGATCGGTTCTCGGCCCGTCGCGAAGCACGCGATCCACTCGCGAATCGATCTTCGGGCTTCCAGGGAGTTCGATCGCCTCGACGTCTCTCCCTTTGGTCTCGTTTCGAGGCACGACGATGCCGAAAAATTGCTCGACGCCGTCCGCGTTTCCCTCGAACCAGGAGGAAACGTCGTTTTCGCGCGCCCCGCGCGTGCCGCGTTTCTTTTATCCCTCGCAACCGGTTCGATAGCGGGTGCACCGAGATAATATTGGGTAGCGAGCAAACGAGGTTTCCCGTACCGAGATTGGAATATTCGTCGTATCGCGATGCATTACGGCCTGTCGCGTGCCCAGCGAGTATCGAGTTTCCAGAAATTCGAACGACACCGAGAAAACACGGGGACCGCCGGCGTCTTTCCTACGAAAGACACTTTTCCGGTATCGATTCCACCGAGGGGATCGCGTTTCGAACGGGCACGGTAATTTCAACGAACGTCAATTTTTGGTTCAGTAAAGTTGCCACCACGTAACTTGCGATCATTTCTAACGATGTTACAGCCGTGGTAGTAGCGCAGACTACTCGCCTGACCATAGACGGGGTAATGCTACTTGTCTGATCATAGACGAGGGTCATACTGCTCGCCCGATCATAGACGGGGTAATACTACTTGTCTGATCGTAGGCGAGGGTCATGCTACTCGTCTGATCATAGACGGAGTAATACTACTTGTCTGTCGTTGGACAGGGGGTCGGTACTACTTGTCCGGCAATGGACAGGGGGTCGTATTACTTGTCTGATCACGGACGGGGGTTATGCGACTTGACCACCTTATATTGGTCGGACGAGTAGCAGAACCCGCGTATACGGACCGACAATTGGTATTACATCCGTCTATGGTCGGACAAGTGGAAATGCATGTGTATAGTCGGACAATGGTGGATGCATGGTCGGACAAGTAGGCATGCGTGTGTACGGTCAGAAATTTGACCTTAATGTCGCGTTTGTTCGCCCGATTCCCGAGCCTCGAGGGACAGCGGAGGAAAGCCCTCGCGAGCGAGTCGGCGAGAAAAATATACTTTTAAGCGAGACGGGTTTTAAAAGCCCCTTTCACGGCGTTGCTCGAGTTCTTAACACCGATTAAAAGTTCGAGTCGAGCGTCATCGAGTTAAACGCGTCCGCGACGAGTTTCGCTCGGAGAGGTAATAAAATATGGAAAACGGGGCGAGTATTGTTTTCGTCGTCGCGATTCGCTCGATCGGTTTTCGGATCCAGCTCGCCTCGCGAAACGAAGACGACGATACTTTGCCCGAAAGCTTCGAAGGTGGAAGGTGTCTCTCCTCGAATTTAGGGGAGCCAAATTGGCTCGATCGCTCGAAACGAATCGTTCGAGCCCCTTGAAAACCCTTACGACTCGGAAACGAATGTCCCGCGATTCGGTTCACCGTTCGAACAACGGCTCGATGGACGGTACTTGAACGCGATTAGGGGCCTCGTTTCTCGCCAATGGCGACTCGAAACGACGAGTTTCGATCTTCCGCGAAGTCGAACGGGCAAACGGCACGACCGAAATATAGATATATAGATGAATGGAGTCGGGAAGAAACGGGGCGGAGAAAAGGGCGAGTTTTGGGAATTGAACGAACTTGCCGGCCTCCGGATGACCGTTATCGTCGATGGAAGGCTACTCGATCGAGGCACTACCCTCGAGAGTCATCCCCCGTTCGATCGTCGAAAAGAAAAAGGAAATAATTTAATCGCTTTAAAGTCGGATCGGTGGCTCGACGGTAAGCGGTCCCCGTTATTGGAAACGATAGCCGTCGAAGAGATGGAACCGTCGCGAAACCGATTCGCGAAGAGACGAAGAAATTTGTCGTCGGGATTACGCGCGGGCTCAGTTTTCCGCTCTCGCGGGTTACGCGATCGTAACGTCTCCGAGAACCGGGTAAATTATCGGATTATCCGAGAGCTTCGATCAGGGCTGAGAGTTTCGATCTCCTCGAAATTCGAGTTCCAGACGTCGCGGATTCTTCGCCTCCGAGAGCTTCGGATCTCTTCGGAGACCATCCAGTTTACGTTCTCGAAGCTTCCTCCTCGCGAGGAAAGTTTCGATTTTCGGCGTTGTTCGAGTTACTCGCGCGGTTTAGTCGGCGAGGTCAACCTCGCGAAGCTTTTTATTTCAATTTCGGCAGCCGTCCCGCGGTTCCTCGAGTTCCAGCCACGGTGCACTCTCCGGTGTGTCGTGCAACCGCGAAGAAACTTGCATTTTTCCACGGATACCGCGTCGCGGCTACATACGTCGTAAAACTTTCCTAATATAGGAGAGAAGCGCGCGGTGCCATCTTTATGCCGGCAACTACTCGGAATCGCCCTCTTCCTCCGACTCGGCTCGCCTCGCCTCGTATTTCACTTTCTCCGAAAGTCGTTTTCCGGTTCTCTTCGCGGAAAATTTCCCGGTGCAATTTCGCGGTGAATCTCCGAGCTTCGATTTCGAACGTTTTTCCGGAAGCTTCCCTCGCGAACGAAACTCGGTCGCGGGGCTCGAATTACGGGGGATACGAGGGAAACGTTGGTTTCGGTTTCTCGGGGTTGAAAAAACCCGCGATACGAGCCGATCGTTTGCGGCACGAGGAAACACGGGGACGCCTCCTCGCCGAGGAGATCCGCGATCCAAGGTCTGTCGCGCGTTATCCGTATCCGGATCGCCGTCGACGCGATCATCGAGTTCATTTGCGAAATTACTTCTATCCGCGCTTTTTGTCGGTCGTTCGAAATATCGGAGTAACGTCGAGCAAGCACAGGTGTTCCACATAGATAGGCAAGCATTGGCACATGGCCAATGGAGGCACCTATGCCTCCTCGACCCTCCGGTTACCCCTTTGGTTCGCCACCACCACCATCACCGCCGCCGCCGCCGCCGCCGCCGCCGCCGCCGCCGCCACCGCCACCACCGCCTCCACCGTCTCCTCTTCCTCCTACTTCTGCTCCTACTCCTACTCCTACTCCTACTCCTGCTCCTACTCCCCTTCCCCGCGCCCAAGTATCGATCTCGGCCCTCTCGTGACTTTTCATTGAATTTCCATGCGCCACTTAAGAGGCTGCTTCGTTCTTCCTCCGCTGCCCTTTCCTCTCGTGTTCTTCCGCTTCCTTTCAACCGGACCGGACAAAGAGGACGCGGAACACAAGAGGTGGATTTCGCTCGGACGAGCGGTACGCGTTTCCGAGATTCGGTGGAATTCCTCGAACGCGGCTCGAGATGGTGACTTTGTCCCATTCGGGTGGAAGTTTGCCCATTTTTTCCTTCTCCGCGATAGGTATCGAATTCGATTCGGATGGACGGTCCGCGATATACCCCGCTCGTTTCGACGCGACGACTTCTCGCGTTCGAGTCGAAAACGAACCCTCCCCGAGCGGGACGGAAACAAAGGGTGAACGGCGAAACTATTGTAACTAAGATCGAAGTCCTCTCGGTAATACAGAGAACGGGATCGTAGGTGGGCCGATTAGTTTCCTCCTGTTACATCGGCGAAACTGTAGGAATTTATAGGTATAGGTTGTTCCACGAGCTGAATTTCCAGTTGCTCGCTTCTGTCCCGCGTCTCGTCGGCTTAGAGATAATCGCGACGACGTCGACGTCGAGCGGCGAAGTCACCGCTGGAAAGTTAATTAAGCACGTTCCAATAAACTTTGCCCGACGAACGACGAACGACGAACGACGAACGACGAACGACGAACCACGACGCCGAGAACGCGGATTCGTCCGATCGGATCGATTCCACCGATTAGATCGATCGAGGGGAGGACGAAGCCGCGAGGCTTCATCGACGCGCGATAAGAACGATCGGGCGCGCGTTTCTCGAAACTTTTTCGAATCGAGGACCGCGTTCGCTCGGAGAGTTCGGCTCGGCTCGAATCGTCCTCGTTCTCGACGAAGATCGCGCCGAGATCGCGAGTCGAGGACTCTCTCTCTTTTTTCGTAAATTCGTAGCCGCGATATCGAGGATCCAACGATCCGTAGTTTCCCCCGCGCAATAATTCATCGCGGGAAGTTCGGGGAACCGAAAAGCGGTATCGGTGCCGTTTAATTCCGAGCGAGGTTCGATTCGAAGATCGGAATAGAAAATTCATAGCCCTCCTTACACGGCGTCGAGTAAAATTGACCGAAAGCCGCCGTTCGCTCCGGCATCGGTTCAAATTTTTAATTCAAGCCCGAATGAAAATTTCATGGCGCGATCGAAGGAATCTCTTCCCGCTCGGACGGGGAGGAGAGTCGGAAGCTCGCGCTCTCGTTCCGGCGCGATTCTCGCATCGACGAGTCGCGTCTCGTTCCATTTAACATTTAGAAAGGAAGGAGGGATCGACGAATCGAACGGGAGCCGATTCGCATTGTAGAACGGCCCGTCGAATTATGGACAAGTACCTCGTGCAAGTTCCTCGTATCCACGACCCTGAATTATCGTCGGGGATGGGCCCGATGTCGCGAGCGCTACGTCTCTCCGGCCTTTTCCACTTTTCTCTTTTCTCTTTTCTCTTTTCTCCTCGTTTCTTTTCTTTTCCCTTCTCTTCGCAACCTCCTCGTTCGACCGCCTCGACTCGTTCCTCTCTTAAACTTCGAGATAAAGCGTTCTGCCGCTCCATTAAGCCATCGCTCGTTGAAAAAAAAAAGAAGAAAAAAGAAAAACGGAACTGCCTAGCGTTACGTTCCCCCTTTCTCTCCCTTCGGTAGACGCGACTTCTCGCAAGATCGAGTTCCGTGGGAATTTTCGACGAGCGGAGACTCTCTCCCGAGAAGATTCGCAATTTGCGAAGAATCCTTTCCGCGAGAAGAATGGGATTTTTTTAACCGGTGAAGCCTACGCGTGGAAAAAAAAACGAGAGGAGGAGATGGTTTTTGCGAGGAATTGAAAGCTTCGCGGACGACTTAAATTCGTCCGAGGTCGTTCGCGTAACCGAGTTCTGGTACTTGGTCGCGGAGGATATCGTTTCCCCGTAATACCGTTTCGTCGAAACTCGGTCCCTTCGCTTCTGGGCGCCGCGAGAGGAGAAGCCGTAAATCCTTGGCGAGAAGCGCAATTAGCTTTACTCTCGCGCGAAATTATTTTTCTCGTTCGGGGAAGCTTTCGAATCGAACGTCGAAACGAAACGGGCGTCGAGTCGGTGTCTCGAGAAGAGAGCATCCCGCGATCCTCGATCGCGCACGGTTCGCGGGACGTCGATTCTTGGAGGAAAATCCCCGGCCGAGAAGGGGTCGCGTCCTCGGAACGGATATCGGGATCGTCTATCGGGACGATCGATTCTCTCGTGCTCGTCGACGAGCAACGGCAGCCAGACAATACCGTAGGACGACGTCGGGTGGCTGGGTCCGATAGGTCGAGCCATTAAGGTATCGAGACCTTATCCGAACGAAGACAGCGATATCGCGCGAACGTCTGCCGTGCCGTTTCGAGTTCGATCGACTATCGCGAACGACGAACGTCGTCGCCGCCGCCCCGACAAAGCCGCGATTCTCCTCGAGTCCTCCTGTTCGCCAATTCCCCCAGATATCTACGTCACCGCATCGCGCGACTTCCGACGACGAACTACCGCGCGAAAACGCCCAGGAACGCGTCCGTTCTCTGGCTTCGAAGACCCAGAGAGAAAACTTTCCGCCCGAAGAAATTTAACGTAAATTCGAGCTCGGAACTCCATCGCTCGGTGAACCTTTCGTTCCCCGAGACGCGAGAAGATTCTCCTCGAAACCCGAGCGGTTCGATAACGCCGATAACTCGGCCAGCTCCTTTCTCCGTTGGATTCCACCGAGCGGAATTCCAGGTCTCTCGCGGCCGGAACGATTTATTCCATCTAGATCGGTGTCAAAGGCCGAGTTAATTTCTCCTCGAAGCGACCGCGACGGACTTTGTGGCCGCGGCAGAGGAAAGATTTTCAACGGACGACCACAGAGGGACGTTGCTGCGTCGCGACGCGCCACACCGCGCCACACCGCGCCGCGCCGCGCCGCGAGCGTACCACCCTCGCGGGAAATGATTCGCCGCGCCGACAGACGGATCGAGCCGGCACCGATTAATTTCGCCCGAGGGCTCCGAGCCGTGATTTTTCGAAAGGAAACCGCGAGAACAAACGAGCTCCGCGTTCCCGCGTTTTCGAACCTTCGATCGAACCCTCTCGTCTTTCACCGTACCTTCGCCGTTGGTGTATCGGCTCGCGAAAGTTTCGTACGACCCCGCGAAGTCGTCGCGACGGACCTTGGGATTCCTTCGGAAAACCTCGCGACGATGGCGAGTAAGTTTAACGGACGAGCGTTTCGCGTTTCGCGTTTCGCGTTTCGCGGTTTACGAGCGCGAGCCACACCCCGACGATTGTTCGCGGCTAGAGGCGGCGCGTTCGAAGTCGCGCCGCGACGACGAAATTGCGGGGTGGAAATTTACGAGGGCGTCTCGCGACGTTTGTCAATTTCACGGAGAAGGGAACGCTCCTGGGCCGGAGAGACGCGGCTGGCCTACCGTGGATCGTTTCGACACTCGTCGCACGTCCCGGGACGATCGTTTTCGACGATCCACCGCGACGAGACGCGACGATCCACCGCGACGACAGCCGGACGAGAGGATGTGCTCTACATTTTTAACGACGCGTCGCGAGGATTCCTCGGACCGAAGGGTTCCTCCTCGTCGGCTCTTCCGACGGGGCGGGCTCGAAAGTTCGAAATTGATCGGTCGAAGGGTTCCCGAGACGGTCGATCGTTCGGATTTGTTTACACCGAAAGTTCGTAATCGCGGGACCGGGAAACTCGGAGAGATCTCGGGATCCTCGACCACGATCACCGGACTCCACCGTCGAGGTATACCGAGCTCGTTCGATTCCGCGTTTCCTCGATTTCGATTCTCGATCGCGATCGGAAGCGTGGTCGTAGTCGTGGTCGTGGTCGTTGGCGCGAGCAACGGTCACCGAGGAGTTTAAGAACCGTATCTCGACACAGTTTCGCGGCGCAACGCGAAGCTGCGAGGCTACGAGCGATTCTTGAAAGAAGCGGACTCGAGAGAAAGACCTCTTTCATTTTTTAAAACGGTCCAAAGGCGCGCTTGCGCGCACACACGGTATCTTTAGGCTCCGAGAACGAGGGACTCGAGTGCGCGAAACGAGACGTTTTCCTCGAACGTTTCCTCGGCACCGAGGTCGTTTCGCGAAAACCGAGCCGGAGCGGGCTCGCGAGGACGAGGTCGCTCGAAAGTGCGTTCGTCCGAGATCTCGAACGAGGATTCTTCGCATCGTTGGAGAACGAACGAGCCGAAACTCGCGAAGCGATCGAGATAGCCCTTTAACGCGCGACTCGGTTTAAAGGGAAACGAGCAAGCTCGCGATCGGACGGTTCGAGCGAACGGGGGTACGAAAAATATCGCGAGAGGGTTGCGTCGCGCCGCACGACTCGAAGGCTCGTTTGCATCGCGTGACGGGGCTGTTTTCCACCACGGCGACCCTTTACGTGTTATAAAGTCGGCATGCGTTGCATGTCGTTATTCCTCGCCTACTCTCCTCTCCCCCGGGCCCGGGTTGATTTTTATTTCTCCGCGCACGCGGCCCCCGGTCCCCCGGTCTCCCGGTCCCCCGTTTATCCGGAGGCCCTCTTTTTCTCTTCGGGGATCCAGCGTAGTTTCTTCTCGCTCGCCGCGTTTGTTTCCTCCTTCCTTTTTCCCTCCGTTTTAACGACTAACGTCGAGCAGACTCGACGTCGTTATTGATTAAGCGGGCACGCGAAGGCGCACCGACGTCTCGCATGCCGGAATTTCTTTTTTTTTTTTTTTCTTTTTCACTTTATCCGCGGAACTTTATCGAGCCACGCGACGCGGTCGGGCGAGTTCCTCGGGACCGGGGATCGTTCTCGAACGCGGTCCTTCTCGCTTCCGAGACGGCCGGGAACGATCTCCGTCTGTCGCGAAGCGCGTAGGACACGCGGGACAATTAGCGTCGTCGCGCGTTGATCCCGGCTCCGAGAACGCGCGCTCGGTCCCATTGTATCGCGGTTATAAATCGTCGGGAACGCGTAGTTGGTCGTGGATCGCGTTGAGCGAAGCGTACGATCGTTCTCGATATCGAGTGCATTCGAGGCGACGACAGGGCCGCGGCCGGTGGGAATCGCCCCGGCGAGATGGATCCTCCGTCTTCTCCCCTCGTCCCTCCGTTCCGAATCTCTCTCGGTTCGGTTGCTCGGCCAACTCGGCCCCGCGTCCTCCGTTTTCCGCGTTCCCATTTTTTTCGTCCGGCTCGTTCTCGCCTCCGTCCCGGTTGCCCCCGGCCCTCGAAAACTCCTCCCGCGACGACGTAACCGTTATCTCGCCCCACCGCCGAGAAATCCAATTAGCCGACCATTAATAAGGGATTCGCTCCGCGGAGGGATAACGGCAGTTGCCCGTCGACCCGAACTCCGCTCCGGATGCACCTGCACGGTCTTCCGAGCGTTCTCGTTCGCGCAGCGACGCGAACGAATCGGCGAGAGGTCGCGAACGCCGCTCCGTTGTTTCGCGACGTTTCGAGCACCGATTCTCCACCGGCCCGCAACTCCCCGTTCGTTCAACGACCCCTCCTCTCGAAGTTTACACCGAACTTTTCCCAAAGAGGGCACCGGAATCCGAGGGACGAGGTTCGTCTCTCGATTCGCGAAATCGTGGCCGAAACACGTTCCCTCTCCGTAAACTTCGGCGCTCGGTTGTTCCCTCGTGGTGCATCGACCGTGAAAGATGCGCTCGCGACGAAAGGTACGTTTCTCTTTTCTCTCGTTCGAGATCGCGCGATCGTTCGTTCACGAGACCCGATTCGAGCGATTCGATGGTTATCGCGAGCAACGTGCCGGAAGCGCGGAAGGTATTCCTCGAAACAGCGACCAGGGAGAGCGCGACGAAATTCGCGGTCGGTCCGGATATTCGATAATTAAGCCGCAACGCGCGAGAAACTCGGCGCTACAATTAGCACCGGCCGATACGTAAAACGAATTATCGTCCTGGGCTTTGACCCGGGTCCTGCACGGATCGTTATTACTCCGTGGGTTCCATTCGATTATGCCGGGAAACCGTGCACGTAGCCGCAACGTTTTCTTCCACGGTTTCCCGTATACGGCGAGAACGCGAACGCGAGTGTACGCACAGGTTTTCCGGAAACCGTTTCTTCGCGGCGAAAGATCGATTCGACTCGTTTCGTCGTCTCGAGAAACGAATTCCCGGTGCATCGTTGATTCGAAGAACCGACGCGTCCTCCGGCCGCGAAAAGTCGTTGGAAAGTGTGCGCGCGTACCGGTGTCGGATCTCTCCTTCCGTGTGGAATTTAATTTCATCGAAAAGCCAACGTCGATGCTTCGGATTCGAAACGAACGAACGAACGAACGAACAAACGAACGAACGAACTTCGAGAAGGACGAGGACGGTAACGCGGTCGGCGTCGGGACGCGCCGTTGGAGCCACGTGGCGCGCACCCCCGCGAACAGTCGGCTCGGCCCTCGGAAAATATCGCCAAAAATCGCTCCGACCTCGCTCTTGCCCCGCCTCGTCTCTCTCTCTCGCCTCGCCGCGCCGCGCCGCGCCTCGCCTCACCTCGCATCGCCTCACCTCGCCTCGCCTCGCCTCGCCTCGCCTCGCCTGGGTTCCTCCTCCGTCCGGAAATTAAAGATTCAACGAGCCGAGGGTAATTTCGAGGACGAGGAACAAGACGAAGGTAGGACGCGGGGAACCGGAGGGACGACGCGAGGAAAAACGACCGAGGGAGGGAGCCTAGGAGATCGCAGGGGCGGAGGGAATCGAGGAAGAACGATACGCGAGAGGGACGAAAATGGAAATCGATGCGGGGGCCGGGAACGCGCGCGAGGACGAGTTACGATTCGGCGTCGTCGAGTCGAAATCGAGGGAACCGGGAGTCCCGGACTCCCTCTTCCTCTTCCCTCTTCCTCCCTCGGGAGAGGGAAAAAACTTTTCGACGCCCTCCTCTCGAGCCGACGCGTTCGCGACCTTGAGTGGTTATTCGATCGCTCGTCGGTGTTCTTCGAGAGGAGTACCGAATTAAAATCGTATCAAGGGGGGCCCCTTCCGCGAAAGACCGTTTATTTTAATTTCGTTCGCCGAGGATAGTTACCTCCCGGAGCGGAATGTAAATCGCGGAGAGGGTGGGGACGGATCGTCGATCGCTTGGTGGTGGTTCCCTGGTCGGCGATTCCAGTTTCTCCACGTGGTACGTGGTGCACTAACGAACTCGGGCGTTTCGGGTTTCAGGAGGAGTGCGCCTCGATGCTGCAGGATCTCAGCGACAAGATCAATAACAAGCACCACGAGGTCCACACGCATCCTCTGCTCTCGATCTTCAAGATGGCCGAGGTCGAGGTCAAGTTACCGTACAGCAACGAGGTCGGTGGTCTCTCGAGGTCCGCGAGCTTCCTTCTGGTCGCGATCCTCCTGCTCCTGAACCTGGTTCGATCGAGGTCGACGTGCCTGGTAGCCTCGTGACACGGACCTCTCGCCACCGTCTACTCCTACTGAAGAGCGAGGATTCTCGACGCCGTGGGAACGCACGGCCGCAGGGAACGCGAGAAGAGAGAAGAAGCCAAACGGGAGGAAGAACGCGCCGGGGAAGGGAGGAGGCGATCGACCAACGAAAGTCGAAACAGAGTCGCGGTCGATCTTCGTGCCTCGTGGATCGATCGCGCGGAGCATTCTTCGTGTTCTGTGTCGCGATCGAGGATCGAATTTCCAACGCCTCGCGTCGCTTTCGTCGGTTTCGTCCGTTTGGTCCGTTTCGCTTATCGCGGGCCTCGATTTTCCTCGACGTTCGCGGTTTTCCCCGTTCTGGTCGCGTCGAAACGCTCGCCGAACGACCCGGTGCGATCGTCCGTTATTCGAGACGAAACGTCGAACTCGATCTCGAAACAGGGCCGAGAGATTTCCGTCGCGCGACGCCAACGAAACGGCCGATAACGCGGGGATCCCACGTGCGGAATACGACCGCGGCGTTACCGCGGTCGAATCGAAACCGCACCCGGATCGTTTTCGGCTTCGGTGACCGCGCGAACGAGTTCCCTCGATGCATCCCCTGGCCTTGTTTCGCCGAGGAGAACGATCTCGCGGCTCTCGAGGTTCCGAGATAAAAGAAACACCCTCGCCGTAACGAAGGATCCTCGATCGCGCGGAACGACGGCGCGCGTAAAGAAACGAAAGAGCGGACGATCGGTACCGTTACCGTAGAATCGAGGAACCGAACGCTCCTCCCGTATCGGAGGTATCGAAGAGGGAGCTCGAGCTCGCGGACGAACGCGGATCGTTGACAGCGTTCCGACGAACGACGAGCAAAGAAAGAAACGATCGCGCGGACGAAACGAACCGAGACGGAACCGAACGCGCTCGCGGGTGTCTCTCGCGCGGTCTCCTCGATCGATGGAAACCTCGTACCGGGTGTCGCGAACCTACGGGACGACCGACGCCCCGTTATTTTTTTTTTTCGGGAACTCGTCGCTCGAAACGAGAGCGATCGAGCGATTGCCGGTCGGGGCAGATCCGAGCGGTACAATCGCGTTTCGCTCGGCGCGAAGCGATAAAGCGCGTCGGAAGTCCAAAAATTTCGCGGGGGTTTCGCGGATGGCACGCGCCTCCGGGGTACGAGACACCCGGTTTAAAACGGTCGATTTGTCAACGAGGAACGGGAAAGAAGCGGAAAACCGAGGAAACTTCTAAACAGCTCCCCCGGCGCGCGACGTTTACAAACGAGCTCGAATTATTCAACGGTAACACCTCGTTCCGCGTCGGCTCGATTATAATCTCGACGGTGGCGGTCGGTGGTCCGCGAACGCGGACCGAATAGTAATTTTCCAAATTCCGTGTCCTACGAGTCCCTCTTTTACGGAGTACTCTTTTACGGGCTCGCGCGCGAAACACTTCGACCGCGAGGATCGTTTCGAGTGCTCGAAATTCCGTTCGGAGCGGACGCGGAACGAGGAGATACGATCGCGAGGGATCGCTCGACTCGGGAGAATCGATTTCCGCGCGAAGAAACGGACGAGAGAGCAGAGTCGCGAGACGATACCGGCTCGCGTTCGGTTCGAGGCGATTTTCGACGATCGAGGGGAAAATTAAGGACGAAACGATAACGCGCGTCCCGCAATTAGTCGCGTTTCGACGGAAGCGGGGCGAACGCGAGTCGGATCGAACGTACGTGACGTGGCTATCGGCAAAGCAATAATGTATAAAGTTTACGATCCACGGGCACGTCGCTCAAAAGGGGGACGGGGGTGGCGCAGACCCGGCAAATGTATAAATGTCACGTTATACATAACACGCACCTAGAACAGTCGTATACACACATATATCTATATATATACATACATATATAAATATAAACGCGTGCGCATATATGTATATATACATATATATGTTAATTCGCGTCGAAAATCTCGGCCCCGCCGAGGAACAAAGGTTTTATCGCGGGAGAACGAAAGAACGATCCCCTGCGAGAGCGAGGGACTCGATCGATTCGACGTTCGAGGCTCGAAAAAGTTCGAAGCGGGTATATTTTTTTTCTTTTTTTTTCTTTCGCGAAGCACGGCACAAGGTACCGATCGTAAGTTTTTTTTTTTTCCTACGAAGGAATCGAAGGTGAAGGGAATTCCCGATGCACAAATTTTCGTACGTTTCGTCGATTCTCCGTGGCGCGAAAATCTCGGCGAAACGCGCACACGCGTGAAGAAATCTCGGCGGAAGTCTCGAACTTTGTATTCGCGAGGAATCGGCGCAGCGGCAACGTACGTCGCGCGACCAACGAAAATTGCGAGGGCGAGCGAAAGAATCGGGGAATACGTTCTTTCTTCCAATGAGTTGCGGACGCGGTTATTTTTTCAAACGTCGAATAGATTTCGAGAGCTTCGCGGCGAAGAGTAGGCTGGCGATAATTTACCGACGCGACGCGAAGCGGCGTCGTAAGCGTATACGCGTCGCCCCTCGACGGAGGGGGACCAAACGGAACGAGAGAAAAACGAGAGAAAAACGAGAGAAACGAAACCAATTCGCGGCTAAAGGGCGACGAAATAAACACACACACGGTGGTTCCAATCGAACATATCAAGGCCTCCTTAAAAGTGGTCAGCCAACGAGCGATTTTACTCTGGTTTCACGTAGATTCAGTTTTTTCGACGCTTTTTTCGAACGCGGGAGCACAGAAAACGCGCAGAGTGGCCCGTTCGCGGTCCGTTGCCACCGTCTCGGGGAACGTTCCGCGCCAGAGGCAACGAATACAACGCTCGCGAGAGAACTTCTCCGAATCTACCTAGGGACAAAATGCAACGAGGAAATACCTGGACGCGGCAACGGTATCCAATGTGGGGAACACGTTGGAAATCCGATCGCGAACGAATCACCGCGAGGCGGAAACGCCGCCGGAGTGGCGGGGGTCAGAAATCAATTTTCCGCGCGGCGTTCGCGCGGCCCTCTCGTATTCGATTCCCTAGTTAGTAAGTAAGCTCGCTGAAAGCGTTCCTCTCTTACCGACAACGAGAAACGTACCGTCGCTCAATACGCCACCCTGCTTCGGTGACTAGTTTCGCGAAGAACTACCTCATTCCTGGTGCCGTGTCGCAGTTCTGGCTACCGACAAGACTATACATCGATCGTTGGGAACGTTTTCCACCGACCATCGGTCTTTGTTACGGGCCGATGGTACCGCCCCGTGAATCTTTCGAACGTTCGTTTTCCACGGGGGTACGCGAACATTGCTTTCGCTCCCTGGGAGTATCGGTCTCTAATTCGCGGGGTGAGTGATTTTACTTTATCCCGGTTTTCTTTTCTTTCTTTCTTTCTTTACCTCTCTCTATCTTTCTCTCTCCCTTTCTGTCTTTCTTTCTTTCGTTTTTCTAGCGGGGATCCTAAATCGGGTGGTTTCCTTTCGAATTGTTCGCTCATCGACGTAAAATAGTCGGCGTGTCGGTGCGCGGCAAGCCTCTCCTAGTAAACGGTAATTCCCCGGGTTTCTCCGTCGGTAAATCGGAACGATGGCTCAACCTCTCCGACTAACACACTACACACTTACCGAGACGCGTGCAATTATACATATATACTGGCGCGTGTGTATACATATACATATACATATATATTTTATTACTTGAAACGCACTCTGACCCCGGCCACGCGTGTAATATAAAGCTGTAAGACTACGTAAAATGTAAACTTAAGTAGCGCACTATTCGAGATGCTTGATCCTTCCTAAACGACTCACGCACATCCGCGAACGACCACCATTGTTCGAGAAGGGCCTCCTCGCGTCTCGTGAGCGGTCGAAACCGAATCGAAAATACGAACAGATCCTATCTGCCCTGTTGCACTTGACCGAAACCGGTAACCGTGTTCGCGTGACGTTCGACGCGTAATTGAACTACTCGAACTCGCTGGGGTCGCGAGAGCAGTCCTCGCTCGACGGGACGTAACGACGTCGTTTCTTTCCGCGTTTAATATTTCACGAACGAGATACGCTTACGAGACCGACTTTAGGAGGTCACTTCGGAGGATGCAAAAGTGGGACGTCGCTTTCGGTAGATATCTCTCTCGGTTCGCACGCGGAACGTAAAACAGAGGGGGAGAAGAAACCCAGCTGGAGAGCGTACGAGCGCCCGGAAACCCTGCGTATCGCCACTTTTCGCTTCGATCCGACGAGGTGCCGAGAGCAAATTAACAGTCCTACCACCGACTCCAACGCGATTGATATTCCGAGCTCGCGACGTCGTTTATTTTGGACGAACGAACGAACGAACGAACGAACGAACGAACGAACGAACGAACGAACGAACGAACGAACGAACGAACGAACGAACGAACGAACGAACGAACGAACGAACGAACGAATGAACGAACGAACGAACCAACGAACCAACGAACCAACCAACGGGGAAAATATCACCCAGGACGAATATCGAAGAGCGTGGAAAAGAGTCCAGGGAAGAATATCGATCGTTCTCCGTTCCCAAGGGGGTTGGGCGCGAGAGGGTGTCCTCGAAAGGAGGAGACGTCTCGTTGTAAATACCGCGGTAACGAGAATCGAACGCGAGGTTATCTCCGGGCGGTAATATCCGTGACAAAGAACGAGGGCGCGCAACACGAGAGCAGAGTCCATTCGCGACGGTTACGAGCAAGTTCCTTCCCTCCGAATCCGTCGCAATTTTCCGTCAAGGAGAGAAGAGAAAGAACACCCTCTCCGTTTCACCCTCCATGCGCGGTACCGACGAGACGTTGACTGTATATACCTATACATACGTATACATATATAAATATAAATATAAATATAAATATAAATATAAATATAAATATAAATATAAATATAAATATAAATATAAATATAAATATACATAATATACATATGCATATACACGAGAGGAGGGTACGCGTACCTAAATCGCCTAGTCGATCGAGAGTTTCGCGATCGAGGTTCCGGGGGAAGCTCTCGGACGACGAGAGCTAGTCGGATAGCTGACCGGTTCGCTCGTCCGGTACGGGAGAAGGGAAATCCTCCCGTTTAGCGAAAAGAAATACGTCGAGCGAACGGTCGGGAGGCGAGACGATTACGAGGAACGTTAACGAATAATAACGACCACGCGCCCGTTCGGGTGGCGAGACACGGTGTACGGATATAGAAAATGTTCGACCGAGGGTGCGCGAGCCGCGCGACCGAACGATGCGAACAAGAGCGGAGAGTACTTGTTATAAACTTATATTATACGTGCGGCTGACGAATTGCCGAGGTGTTGGTAAATAAATACGAACAGGTCCTCTAAGGGCCCTGAAATTATAAAAAAAAAAAAACAAACTGCTGTCTTTTCTCGACGACCACCCAATGCGCGACATTTTACAAACGTTCGCTCCTCCGAGCCCTTCCCGTCTTTCCTTCTTGCGTCTGTAGCGTTTCAACATTTCTATCGGTTTTCTCAGTTCGAGCCAAAGCTAGAAATACAACCGTCCTGGACGATTCGTCGCACCACTGGGTACGGAGAGCTCGCGAGAATTTTTTACAAGCGCGAGATCGCATCTCTCGGGCCCCGAGAGGACAAGGACTCTGGAACGGCGAACCCTGACGCGTCGGAATACGACCCATCGCCGATTCTAAGGTGCCAACGATGTCTCTTCGTCTTCGACTTGTCCCTACGTCTGGGACCCAACCGGAACGAGATACCGCGCAGAACGCTTACGATAATCGTACGATGAAACGCGGAAGAAGGAGCTCCGACGAGACGAACAAATCGACTAGAGACATTTCCCGAAGACCAACGAAAGATACTACGTTCCAACGGAGAGTCCAGTGTCCGTGAGATCGTAAAATCCGCATCCAAGAGGAAAAGGAATTCAAACAACGGAATCTACGCGCGATCTTTGAACCAAGCGCTGCAGAAAAACCAGTCGTCGATTTCCAAAACCTTTTACCTTCGAACCCACTTTCATCGGTCTCTCCTCTTATTCTCCTCGACTCTCGGTTCCACGTTTACTAATGAGTACACGTATATTCGTAAAGGCATTTCTTCACAACGCAAGCAGAATCTATATTTATATTAAAACGACAAACGACACTAATTCGGAGTATTTTCAGTGAATTTTTAATCAGAACCGTATTCTCCTTTTCTACTCCCAGTCCATCTCACAAATTTTAATTCGCGGAATTTCTAGGAATTTGACGTCATTCCCAAGAATCCGCGAAATAAGAATACCTACACGCGTATCGTGTGATCCTGATACCAAAGTTGGAAAATACACGAAGAGTTTTAGCAAAAGTTTAAAAATTCGTTCGAAAATCTCGCAAAATCTCAATTCGCCTTCGCAGATTTCGCAATATCTTGACGTTTATTTATCGTAATTATTAACAACCGAAGTAGGACCGTAGTTTAAATAATTGTTAACGATGTCCTAGTATAAATAATGGCATAAAATATCATTTCGTTAAAATATTCTTTGTTCGCAATGGAATTGTTGTCATTGAGGTCCAACCGACATTGTCAAGGCTACGTGTATCGATTATCGATCCACAAGTGTTTATCACGATGATTTTTCTATCTAGAAAAGCGATTGATTGAATTTTGACGCTTTTAAATAAAAAATACAACTTCTACGCGTATTGTGTAAATTATAAAATTTAAACAAATGTTAAATTAATGTACCAAATAGACAATTATTACTCTCCATGGTTTAAAACTTTACGAAACAGGTTTTTACATCAAATCTCGATCAAAATCAATTTCTATAAGTTATTTAATCATTTGTAATGAATAAATAAGAAGCACATTGTTCGATTAATATTGAGAACATGCGTAAATGTTAGTAACAATCGCGGAAATGAACAAACATTCACGGAAACTGTTCGCCTTCGCAGATTTCGCAATATCTTGACGTTTATTTGTCACATTTATTAACAACCGTCGTAGGACCGTAGATTGTACAATTATTAATAATGTTCTAGTATGAATAATAGCTTAAAAGCCATCAATTTGTTGAAATATTCGATTAAATCGAACAAAGGCAATCGAAGTAACGGTAAGTGACTAAGTGACCTTGTGGAGAGTATATAAGGAGCCCCCAGGTAGTTTAAAATTTCATTGTTCCTGGAGCCGCCGAGGTGGACGGACGTCTTCGTTTTAGGTTCATGGAAGGGGAACCCCCCACCTTGGTAACCGGTACTGACTACTGATAGGCGGTGGTCAGTACTGGCGACCACTCTTTTAATGCTTTCCTTTTTTTTTTTTTTTTGTACTTTGTTCTCTGATTCTGATTTCTACTTGTATCGTCATGTTTATTTTTTTGTCACTTTATTTAACCATTAACCAAATTCCTTTCAATTTTCTACCACTCCTTGACTTTAGGTTTCTCTTAGGTAGAAGAGGACTCCCTCGTCGCAACCGCCGAGGGATTCTTAGCTTACAATTAGTTAGACTAAGTTAGTTTTAAGGCCATCGTGTACGAACATCTGTTATCTGCCGAGCAATTAACCAATCTTTAGCTTACTTTGCTCGCATCCTCGTTCCTCGGTCCGGTCACCACTGCTTCTTGTGCAAGCAAGTGACCGGCCGTGTAGGTGGTCCGAACGATCTATCGCCGTCTCTCCCGGGGCGTCCGCTTAGAGAGAGAACATGCTGCGAACACAGGGGCAGGTATTTTTGCCGGTCCCTGCGGAAGCCCTTGATCCATCATAAGACCCTCTCTTCGTCATCCTCCGTGAGTCAGGTCCACGCTCTGCGTGGCTCCTGACTGCGGAGTTGGGAGAAACGGGGCACTCCTCTAGAGGAGTGGACGGCGTCGCGCAGTTCCTCGACAATCTGGCTCACCGTGGGGAAACGGGATAGATCTAGTAGGACCAACTACACGGTTCGCGTCGCGTCTTTCCCAATTTTGCCTCACTTTTCCATAATGTAATTGCTCGGCAGAACTAAACCAGGAGATCGAAGGAACATTGATTCCTTCCATCTATGCGGTTTAGTAACTTCGTTTGTATCGCGCGGTGAGGGAGATCGATGGAACTTTGATTCCATCTATCTCTCTCCGGGTCTCCGCTCGCAGCAACCTCCACGTGGTGAGACCTGGTAATCGGTATTACTAGCGACGAACGATAACTCTTCGTCGCGGGTAGTACCGAGCTAATTGGCTGCGAATTTAGAATAGTTAGTTAATATATTAGAAACAATTAAATATTTTAATACAACACTTTTTTGCAAAGCAAATCAAAGACTGAATACTTTTGTCAAATGTAAGAATATGAATGTAACTCCCATGCATTTCAATAAATTTATTAAGTATAGCACGAGTAGCTTTTTCTCGTCTCCTACTTTGCTCCAATTCCCTCTACTTGATCTTGAATACTAAGTCAAAAGAGGTGATTTACAACTTGCGGAATTTTTAGAGAATCACGTCAATTCGATGAATGCGCAAAAAATGAATACCTCCAAAGCGACAATGTTCTCCTGATACCATAGACTGAAAATCGGGCAAAAATTTTATAAAATGTTCGATTTAGAGATACTTGGTACCAGGAGAACATGATATGCGAGGAGGTATTTTTATTCCGCGCATTCCTGAAAATGACGTCAAATTCCAAGAATTTTCGCGAATTAAAATTTTGCAAGATTTTCGAATTAAATTCTGAACTTTTGCCAAACTTTTCGTCAATTTCGAGACTCTGGTATCAGGAGAACACAATATGCGAGGACGAAACCGTTCGCCATTGCAGATTTCGCAATATCTTGATATTTATTTATTATAATTGTTAAAAACCGTCTTTGGACACTAGTTTAAACAATTGTTAACAATGTCCTGGTATAAATAATGGCTTAAAAGCCAACAATTTCTTGAAATATTTTTTGTTCGCGAAGAAATTTTACGTTGAGGTCCAACCGACATTGTCAAGGCGACAAATATCGATTATCGATTCGCAGGTGATTATCACAATGATTTTTCTATGTAGAAAAGCAATTAATTAAATTTCAGCGCTTTTAAGTAACGAATACAACTTCTGGACGAATTGTGTAAATTATAAGAATCGAATAAATGTTAAATTAATGTACCAAATAGACAATTATTACTTTCCATGCTTTAGAACTTTACGAAACACGTTTTTACTTCGAATTTTAATCAAACTCAATTTCTATAAGTTATTTAATCATTTGTAGTGCATAAATAAGATGCACATTGTTCGATGAATATTGAGAACATGCGTGAATGTTAGTAACAATCGCGGAAAAGAACAAACATTCACCGAAATCGGTCGCCTTTGCAAATTTCGTCATATCTTGATGTTTATTTATCATAATTATTAACAATCATCGTAGGACCATAGTTTAAACAATTATTAACAATGTCCTAGTATAAATAATAGCTTAAAAGCCATCAATTTCTTGAAATATCCGCTTAAATCGTACAAATCAAATCGAAGTAACGGTAAGTCACCTTCTCGAGGGTATAAATAGAACCGCTGGCTGCCGAAAACTTCATTCGCCCGGGAGCCTCCGCGGCGGACGGATCTCCTCCTCTGGGGGACCTCGACCCTCAGGGCCAGGGTGGCCCGCCGCGGAGAAGGGTGGACCCGCGGCGTACTCCCGGCGGGCGGAGCTCCTCCTCTGGAGGACCCGGACCAGGGTGGCGCGAGCCGTACTCGCGGCGGACGGAGCTCCTCCTCTGGGGACCCGGACCCTCCGGCCAGGGTGGCCCGGCGCGAAGAGGGGCCGTACCGCCGCTCTTTCTTTTCCCACTTTATTTACACTTCCCCTACTCCAAGAATTTTGAACTTTGCTAAAATTTTTCAAAAAATTTCCAGAAATGACGTCATTTTCGCAAAATTCCGAAAATTCTCAGAAATGACGTCATTTCCGCGAAATTCCGTAAATTCTCAGAAATGACGTCATTTCCAAGAAGTGGCACGATAGGAATATCTCCTCGCACTTCATGTTCTCCTGATACCAAAGTCTCGAAACTCGTTTAAAATTCGCGCCTCGGGGAAATTCTTGGAAATGACGTCATTTCCAAGAAGTGGCACGATTGGAATACCTCCTCGCACATCATGTTCTCCTGATACCAAAGTCCCGAAATCGGCGATAATTTTTGCCAAAGTTCAGTAATCTTTAAAAATTTTTGACCGAAATTCAGACTTTGGTATCAGGAGAACATGATGTGCGAGGAGGTATTCCAATCGTGCCACTTCTGGGAAATGACGTCATTTCTGAGAATTTCCCCGAGGCGCGAATTTTGAACGAATTTCTGTACTCTAACGAGAATTTTTCACCGTTTTCGAGACTTTGGTATCAGGAGAACATGATGTGCGAGGAGGTATTCCTATCGTGCCACTTCTTGGAAATGACGTCATTTCCAAGAATTTCCCCGAGGCGCGAATTTTAAACGAATTTCTGTACTTTAACGAGAATTTTTCACGGTTTTCGAGACTTTGGTATCAGGAGAACATGAAGTGCGAGGAGGTATTCCTATCGTGCCACTTCTTGGAAATGACGTCATTTCCAAGAATTTCCCCGAGGCGCGAATTTTAAACGAATTTCTGTACTTTAACGAGAATTTTTCACGGTTTTCGAGACTTTGGTATCAGGAGAACATGAAGTGCGAGGAGGTATTCCTATCGTGCCACTTCTTGGAAATGACGTCATTTCCAAGAATTTCCCCGAGGCGCGAATTTTAAACGAATTTCTGTACTTTAACGAGAATTTTTCACGGTTTTCGAGACTTTGGTATCAGGAGAACATGAAGTGCGAGGAGGTATTCCTATCGTGCCACTTCTTGGAAATGACGTCATTTCTGAGAATTTCCTCTAGGCGCGAATTTTAAACGAGTTTCGAGACTTTGGTATCAGGAGAACATGAAGTGCAAGGAGGTATTCCTATCGTGCCACTTCTTGGAAATGACGTCATTTCTGAGAATTATCGGAATTTCGCGGAAATGACGTCATTTCTGAGAATTTTCGGAATTTTGCGAAAATGACGTCATTTCTGGGAATTTTTTGAAAAATTTTAGCAAAGTTAAAAATTCTTGGAGTAGGGGAAGTGTTAATAAAGTGGGAAACGAAAGAGCGGCGGTACGGCCCCTCTTCGCGCCGGGCCACCCTGGCCGGAGGGTCCGGGTCCCCCAGAGGAGGAGCTCCGTCCGCCGCGAGTACGGCTCGCGCCACCCTGGTCCGGGTCCTCCAGAGGAGGAGCTCCGCCCGCCGGGAGTACGCCGCGGGTCCAACCTTCTCCGCGGCGGGCCACCCTGGCCCTGAGGGTCGAGGTCCCCCAGAGGAGGAGATCCGTCCGCCGCGGAGGCTCCCGGGCGAATGAAATTTTCGGCAGCCAGCGGTTCTATTTATACCCTCGAGAAGGTGACTTACCGTTACTTCGATTTCATTTGTACGATTTAAGCGGATATTTCAAGAAATTGATGGCTTTTAAGCTATTATTTATACTAGGACATTGTTAATAATTGTTTAAACTATGGTCCTACGATGATTGTTAATAATTATGATAAATAAACATCAAGATATGACGAAATTTGCAAAGGCGACCGATTTCGGTGAATGTTTGTTCTTTTCCGCGATTGTTACTAACATTCACGCATGTTCTCAATATTCATCGAACAATGTGCATCATATTTGTTGGAAAGTTCAGATTATAATAAGTAGTTTATTATGATATGCAGGGATCTCGCGTATCTAGTAGTATAGTTCCCGTACACACAAGAATACAATGTAGGAACTCGAGGAGTACAATGTGATATGTCTTCGTGACTCTGGACTTGCAACTCGACTGGTAGGAAAAACAAAAACGTAAACGGCCAAACCGTTGACCGCGTGGCGGACGACCCTCACGCGCCAATACGGAGACAGTCCCAAAAATCGACATCTGGCATCCTTAAGATCGTTGTTGCATTCATTCCAACAATATTTATGCACTACAAATGATTAAATAACTTATAGAAATTGAGTTTGATTAAGATTCGAAGTAAAAACGTGTTTCGCTAAGTTCTAAAGCATGAAAAGTAATAATTGTCTACTTGGTACATTAATTTAACATTTATTCGATTCTTATAATTTACACAATTCGCTCAGAAGTTGTATTCTTTACTTAAAAGCGCTAAAATTTAATTAATTGCTTTTCTACATAGAAAAATCATCGTGATAATCACCTGCGAATCGATAATCGATATTTGTCGCCTCGACAGTATCGGTTCCACTTCAATGACAACAATTCCATCGCAAATGAAGAATACTTCAACGATATGGTATGTTAAGCCATTATTACATCAACGATACATTAACTTTCCATTTGCTTAGCTCTTATAATGTAGACGATAAAAGCTATTCTTAATTTGCAGCCAATTAGGTCGGTACAGCTCGGAAATCTCCGAAGACGTACGGTTTCGGTGAATGATTTTCCCTTTCCGCGATTGTTATTAATATTTACACACGTTCCCACTATTAACATTACAGTGTGCACCTTGCTCGTGCATTATAAATCATTAATTACTTTACAACTGTTAATTTTGATCGAAAGTCGAGAAACATATGAAATCCACGTTTTATTTTAATTTTCGATCAAATTTAATTTCTATAGGCAAATCAATGATTTACAAGGCACAAATAAGATTCATTCTGCAACGCAAATGTTCGCAAAATGCGTAAATGTTAATAACGATCGCGTGGATGTATAAAAATTCACTGAAAATATTCCCCTTTGCAGATTTCGCAATATCCTAATGTTTATTTCGCAATAACGATCGAATTACCGCCGTGGTGATGCAACCGGCGCAACCGCTCAGTCGGCGATGTAACCATTCTCGCGGGGACCGCATCTGCGCCCTTGCGATGCAACCGGTGCAGCCGCGCCGTTGGAGATCTCATCATTCTCGCGGGGTTCGCATCTGCGCCTTCGCGATGCAACCGGTGCAACAGCGCCGTCGGCGATCTAACCATGCTCGCGGGGTTCGCATCTGCGCCTTTGCGATGCAACCGGTGCAGCACCGGCGTCGTTCCGGTAGGCCACTGCTACGGGGCCTGTGGCCGCGCCTGTGACATGCAACCGGCGCAACCGCGCAGTCGGCGATCTAACCATTCTCGCGGGGTTCGCATCTGCGCCTTCGCGATGCAACCGGTGCAACAGCTGCGTCGTTCCGGTAGGCCACTGCTACGGGGCCCGTGGCCGCGCCTGTGAGCTGCAACCGGCGCGCAGCTGAGCAAAGGTGTTCGTCGGTCCCACGGGGCTTCGCGCGCGCCCCGTTAAGACGCAACCGTCGTTACAGAGCTGTTCTCGATTTGGCCGTCTCGACGGATCACGGTTCGGTCGAAAACGACGCACCATCGATATCGAATCTCGCGCCGCGTCTATATCGATATCGCGCGGCGGTCGGCCGCCGATCGATCGTTCAATTTGGACGCGCGTCCACGAGTACGCGGCCGCGGACCGCAAGCGCGTATCGGGTCGACGCGGGACGGGGAACCGCGCATCTGGAATATTCCTCGAGGAAAAAGACGAGGTTCGCGACGAGCTTCTTCCGGGAGAAGCTCCCGGTCTCGGAATCATCCGCGGTCCGAGATCGTCGACAATCGAAGAGTTCGGAGATCTCTCGTAGAGAGGATCGTTCTTCCTCGTTCGGAGAAATCTTTGGGCGCGTTCGAGGATTTTTTCGTGGAAAGATCGATCGCTCTGTCGCTGGTTGAAAAGAGAACGCGGCGTAACCGTCTTATTTCGTTCTAAACGGTTGCTCGCGGAATTGCTGAAAAACCCTGTCCGTGTAACATTCTTCTTACGATCGTGTTTGACGCGACCTCTCGACTAGGCCAGCTTAACCCCACTTACCCCTCGACTGCTCGCCGAGACGGAGAGGATTTAAAAGTATATTTCAGGCTGCGAACGTCGCCCGACGTCCGCCGGTGTTTTAAACGTCCGAACTGTCAAAACACCGCTCGTTCGATAATTGGATCTCGAGGGGTTAAACGATCGCGTTCGTTGGCGATTTTCTTTCTCCGATTCGGACGAAGAATCGTCGTCGCTCTCTTTTCATCGGTCCGGTCCGCGGGTAAGGACGAAGCGGGTGAAGGGGGGTCGAAACGGTTCGCTCGCGGAACGTATCGGTCTCGATGTCCTCGGGGGCAACGGATAATTCGACGCGAAGGATTTCCCTCTCTCGCGAGATTATCCGTCGATCGAACGATTCTCGCGTTTCTCGTCTAGAAAGCGTGGCGCGTTATTTTTCATGGCGGCGAGCGGCACATGGATACCATCGCGCTCGTAATCGATTTCGAAGAACCGCGGAAGTTTCCAGGTTGGTTCCAGGCGTAGGTTCCGCGGCGGGTCGCGGGACGAACGGAAGCTAAACAGAGTTGGCCGCGTCGAGTAGGCGGCGCGACGACGAGTCAAAAATAAATGTTCGATTCATCGTCTCGAATGCCCGATTCGCGTTCGAGAACGGTCTATTTTCGGGGATCGTGCGCGTCGATCGAAAGTTCGGATCCGGCTTGGAAAACGTTCTCGGTTCGCGCCCGTCGCTCCGGCGAATCTCATTAGACCGGAGCCAGGAGGGTATCGATAATCGCATGTACGCTCCTCGCTATAGTAGCGTGTGCGGCATAACCGAGCGTGCACGGATACGTATATCCAATAACGCGTACGCACACTGGCGTACTCGTTGCGCGAGCGACCGCGACCGCTACCGTTACCGCGACGACTCGTTTCTCGTTGCGAGGAGAAAGAGCCGAGGCGAATATCGTCTCGAGGAGATCCTCGCTCCGCGAACGCGGACACTCCGAGGAGCCTCGAATCGCGATCTCTTCCCCTCGAGCGGGCAGCTGGGAAAACGAAATCCCGTTGTATCGCATTAATATTCGTAATCTCGAGAAATAAATTCCGAGTATCGTATCGATCGACCGACTAATCTTTTTAATTGTCCTCTACCGGTGCTTCGCGCGTCGACGATTCCCGAAGCCGGGGGCGAGAGCGCGCGAGAGCGCGGGATCGAACGAGGCGGTCGGTGCTCGTTTCCTCGGGAGAAGATTTCGCGCGGATCTCGGTCCCGAGAAGCGGAGAGGACCGCGTCCCCGGCGAGTCGAGTTTTCCCCGTAAGCGTAACCGGCGTCGCGGGGCGAGGGTACGCGTCGTCGCGCGCACGGTGCGTCGACCGATGGCCGGCCGGTCCCGTTCGCGCAGCGATGGGACCGACTCGACGAACGAGCCTCCGCGATCGAGGAAAGTCGAGAGGGCGTTCGATCGTTGGAGGTACGGTTCCGGTCTCGATCGTAGGGTCGCGACTCGGTCGCGATCGGTCCGCGCGGCGTCCGGTTCCGCTCGGAATCCACGGGCCGATCGACCGCGTTGATGACTTTCCGAATCGTTCCCATCGCTACGGCCACGTCCACCGCGATGAAAGAGAGTAGGGCTTAATCAGTTAGTCGATAGGCAAATTGGCTTAGAGGCAGCGACCGACAGGGTGGTTTACAGAACCAGCAAGCCCTGCCAGTGACCAGTGGCCGAGCGGCGAATCGACCCTTCGCCGATAAGAGCCGCGTCGCGTCGCGTCGCGTCGCGTCCCCGATCCTTCCTGGGGTTTCCTACTCGAATCGCGAATCGCGGGACCTGGAGTAGCTCCTGTGCGCGCGCCGGAACCGACCCGGTCTCGAGGACTCTCCACCGGTGAGAAACCGATGATCGAACGTGGATCGAGGCGCCTCGAACGATCGAGCCAGTTTCATGGATATTCGGGGGACCTCCCGGTGGACGCGGTCCGTGGGTTGACTGTGAGCCGGCTGTGATCGGAGAACGCGCAGCGGTACGCGGAGTGCGCCAGTTGCTCGGAGAGAGAGGATCGGCACGGTAGAATGCGCAGCTGATCGGTGAGTCGAGCCGCGGTGGGAGAGGCGCGGAGCGGCGAGAGTTCGCGCGGGATCCGTTTACCCTCGGTCGCTGACGGGGCTCCTTCGAACCTCTGTTTCAGGTATGACGAGACGCTCTCTGGTGATCCTATGCTGCTACCTGTACACGCTCTTTGACATGGCGGCCCCGCACTTTCCGTGAGTAGGCGAGCTCGTTCGGCGAACCGCGAGGACCGCGACCACCGCGACGACCGCGACCACCGCGACCACCGCGACCACGGAACAGAACGCCCGAGATCGCCCGAGATCGCCCGCGATACTCTCGCGCCTTCTGCCCCGTTCTTCTCCTCTCGCGGGACCCGGACCACCTATCCTCGAGACCGTTTCGAAACCGCGCGCGCGCGCGCGCGATCGCCGGAAGTGAGGGGCCCCCTTGAACCCGAATTTCAAACGCGATCGTTGATCCGAGCGAGAGGAGAACCGAGGAACTCGCGGTGAACTCGTACTCGTTGCGACTACGGCCTAGGTGTGCAACTTGCCCCAGCATCACCCGCTACTCTGTCGAGTTTCAGCGAGGAAATATGCGAACCGGTACTTTCCACGGAGGTCGAAGGCTGGCACATTAAGGTCGATAGCCTATCGTCCAGTACGTTTCGACTTTCGGCGAGAAAACGCGGGTACCGGTTCTTTCCGAAGATCGAAAGGTAACGCACCAAGATGAATCGACGTCGTCGACCGTTCCACGATCCCCCTCGTCTCCCCCCCACCCCCCACCGGTCGAGGAGCCCCCACGCGCGTTAACTCTCCCTCTCCTCGACCGTTTACGTAACCGACCGACTCGCTTCGCGCGCGCGAACCGACCTCTGGAAACCTTCGAGATCTCGAACCGCGAACACCGACCTCGCGATCCTTCCGACTCTTTCACCGACCCTCCCCTCTTCGAAAACGAACGGTCGTCAGCCTCCTCAGGGATTATCGGCTCGGGAGGTCTTCGCGGCGCTTCGAGGCGCCGGGTGTCCCGTTCCCGGTCCGTTCGAGTCCGGCCCGATTCCTCGATCGAGCCGGGAACGGTGTAACCGGTCGCGTCGACCGTATCCGGAGGTCGCGACTCGGCTCATCGAAAGGTCCGCGTGCAAGGAACGCGGCTATCTCGGCCGTACTTAAAGGTGTGCCGAGCACGAAGACCTATTATGGCTTCCGCGATATTGCTGTTTCATCGGAATCGCGGCAATATTTTCGAGTCGCTGTCACCGTTCCTGGACTTCCTCCCCGCGTTCCGAGACGCGCGAACCGTACGATCCCCGCGACCGATTCGCCGAGAGGAACGCGAGAGGAACCAATGGGGGGAGACGAAGCGAGCGAGATCCCTGGCCGAGCGCGTTTCTCGAATCGGAGCGTTCCAACGCCGCGCGAGAAGGTATCGGCTCGCGATTCGCTTCTCCTCGCTTCTGCTTGCTTTCAGGGAGTCGGACCTCGAGGAGTACAGCAGGAAGGAGGTCTCTCTCTCGCTGAAAGACATCCTCCCCTTGAACCCGAAGCAATACGACAAGCACAGAGCGCCAAAGTACTTGGGCCAGCCCACCGTCGTCTACTTCCACGTCACGGTCCTCAGTCTCGACTCCATTAACGAAGAATCGATGGTAATTCACCCTCTCGCCGAACCGCCGCGGATCCTCTCGGCCGTTGAACGGTGATCACCACGATATTCTGCGTTTTCAGACGTACGTCGCGGACATATTTCTCGCGCAGAGCTGGCGGGACTCTAGGCTCCGACTTCCGGAGAACATGTCCGAAGAGTACAGAATATTGGACGTGGACTGGCTGCACAATATCTGGAGGCCCGACTGCTTCTTCAAGAACGCGAAGAAGGTCACCTTTCACGAGATGTCGATACCCAATCATTACCTATGGCTCTACCACGACAAGACTCTGCTCTACATGTCGAAGTAAGCTCGAACGATCGACGAAAGACGCGTTTGCGATAACGATCGATCGGCGTTTACTCTCTTTCAGATTGACTCTCGTCCTCTCCTGCGCGATGAAGTTCGAGTCCTACCCCCACGACACTCAAATCTGTTCGATGATGATCGAAAGCCGTACGTATCGCTCTTCGCCCACCGCGTCCACCTCGAAATACGGCTCGCGGAAACGGACGGAAGTCGTATCGAAATTGGCGCGAAAACTCCGAGCGGAACGAAGGAGCAAAGATCTCTCCCAGCGATCCTTTCCCGCGAAGAGTCCGCTCGATCGATTTTTCCTCGGCAAGTTCTGGCTCCTCGCCGGCTTTCGTCCGATCCGTCGACGAAACTTCGGAGCGAACTATCCCTTTGCTCTCGAGTACCCTGACCGTTGAAAAAGAAAAAAAAAGAAAGAACGTTTCGAAGGGTGAACGCGGGTCGCGCGAAATCGTTTGGTTTTCAGTGTCGCACACGACCCAGGATCTGGTGTTCATCTGGAACACGACGGACCCGCTGGTGGTGAACCCGGAGATCGAGCTGCCGCAGCTCGACATCTCGAACAATTACACGACCGACTGCACGATCGAGTACTCGACGGGGAACTTTACGTGCATACAGATCGTGTTCAATCTGCGCCGGCGGCTCGGCTATCACCTCTTCCACACGTACATACCATCCGCGCTGATCGTGGTCATGTCCTGGATCGCGTTCTGGATCAAACCCGAGGCGATCCCGGCTCGGGTCACCCTGGGAGTGACGTCGCTGCTGACCCTCGGTAAGGTGTTTGCGCTCCGCAAAGGTTTATTCGTCACGACCGGGGCTGGGAGGGTGAGACCACGAGTTTCGAAACGCGGCGTCGCGAGGGAGAGATCGTCGATTCTTCGGGCGGTAACGAGGCGTCGGAGATTCGACGAGAAAGTTTCGCTAAGCGTTCGAATCGGAAGGGGAGACGTTTTAGCTCGGCGGAATCTCGGAGAATCGTAACGGAACGCGCGACGAGTAATTCGGCTCGACGACGATGCGACGCAAAGCGGAGCGGAGGTCCGGTGAACCTTGCGACGACGATTCGACCGCGAAACTTTGCGTCGAACCTCTGACCGGGAAACATTTTCCGTTTGCTCGCAGCGACACAGAACACGCAGTCCCAGCAATCCCTGCCGCCGGTCTCCTACGTGAAGGCCATCGACGTGTGGATGTCCTCCTGCAGCGTGTTCGTCTTCCTCTCGCTGATGGAGTTCGCGGTGGTGAACAACTACATGGGACCCGTGGCCACCAAGGCCATGAAGGGCTACTCGGACGAGGATCTCCGGGAGGCCATCGACGAGTTCAAAGTAGGAATCGCGGAGGACTCGAAAACAGGGAAAATTCAAAGTTTCTTCTCTCCTTGCGGACGGAAATGACGGAGAACGGAGCTTTTCCTCGTTCTCTGGTCGATCGGGAAAGTATCGCGCGGAAATTCGACGATAGTTGCGCGAGCGAACGAGTACGCGGTGAAAAATCCAGCGACACCCGGTACGCGCGAAACTACGACGACACCTGACACACTTGCCACTCGCCGACTTTACCACCTCGAGAGCGCGAGAACCGCAATTAACCGCGCGAAACGGACTCTCGCGATTTCGTCAGCCGCGAAGACTTCGAGCGTCGAGCGCCGAACGACTCTCGCGATGCTCGAGAACGCGCGATACCGAGGAGGTCGTCGAGCGCGGAGATTTAGACGATCGTTCGGTATTTAAAAATAACGGACGAGTGTTTAGTCTCGGATGGAACGAACGAAAGACGAACGATCGCGGGAGAACCGTTCGACCGTTCGACCGGGCGAGCTCGAGGAAACTCGATTTTCGCTTATCGTTTCCCCGGTGTTCTCCGAACTTTGCACCGATCGCGTACTATTATTATCGCGGGAGGACCTTAGACGCGAAATCGTCGGGACTTTGAACCGCGTCTAGCGGAGAACCGTGATTCTCGTTGCCGCGCCGTGGCGAATAATTTCCCAAAGGTGGTACGCGAGACGCGTCGGGGCCTAATTAACGAACTCGAAACGCCGCGCGTTCGCCTTTGAATTCCTCGCGTTCTCGCGTACGCGGCGCTGGGAGAAACGGGGACGACGACGCGCGCAAACCCTCATCGCCGTATCGCACCTTTTCCCCTTTCGGAGGGAACATCGATCGTTCGAAGATTGCGCAAAGACGCTCGAGGAACCGGTCGGTGATATCGACTTCGCGCGTTTCGATCGCGGGCCCGGATATCGATTCGAGTTCGAGGCGCGCTCGAGGTGTTTCTACGCGGGCTGGACGGTAATCTTTGGTTTATTTGTTCGCTAAAGGCTCCCTGCGTCGTTCGGTTCTCTTTCGTCGAGAGGAGAAACACCCGTCCCTTTCGCGCGCAATAGGGCGACCAACGTTGCGCGAACGGAGCTCTCTCCCGTACACGAGTTCTCCAAAAATTTCCTCGTTCCCTTCGACGAGAGAACGAAACCGCGCCCTTCCGTTTCCGAGAAGTCTTCTTTCTTCCGTCGAACGATCCGAAGGAAAAAAGAAAGCGGACGAACGTTGACTCGCGCGTAAAATCGCCCTCGTAATCGATCGATCGATTGAATCGCAATTTGTTCGACAGACGCCGATGAGGAACGATTCCGGGAGGAGCAGAAGTCCCGTCAGGCCCCTGACCGTGCAATACGACACCTGCTGTCAGGGCCGGGCGACCGCGATCTACATCGACAAGCTCTCGAGATTCTTCTTTCCGTTCTCCTTTCTCATCCTGAACGTCGTCTACTGGAGCACCTTTCTGTAGCCGGGCAGCTCCCCGAGGAGGAGACGATCGACGGGCTAACCAAGAACCGCGAAACCGTCGACGGCTTTCGAGCGAAGGCGTTCCGTTTCGTCGATCGGCGATCTCCCGAGAATCGAGGATCGGTTGCCCACCGAGAACCACCGAGGGAAGATCCCACCGATCCGATCCGATCCGATTCTCGAAGCCGAGAGAACGAGAGAACGAGAGAACGAGAAACGAGACGGTCGACGAACGAACGAACCGACCGGACGATGATTCTTCCGCTCGAGAGAAAGTCCGCTGAGAGAATTTTCCGTGCCTTTTACGGAGAGACTGTACGCGCGTACGCATACACACAGACACACACGTGTACACACGGACACGCGCAATCCCGTCGGGGACGATCGATTTACGATTAAGCGCTCTAGCAATTAAGTCGCGTAAAGTGTTCCTCGAAAATGCGTAAACCGATCGATCGATCGATCGAACGTACTCACCCGTTCGCTCGATCCAGGTGCGATCCAGGGAACCTAGATCGATCCGAGACTCGTCTCGAGGTAAGAAAACAAAGGAAACAAGAAATCCTCGTCCGACCCGTTTTACTTTAGGCGTACTCCTTCCGGTTACTCGCTGCAATCTCCTCCAGTTTTGCTACGATAGATAAACTCGATATTTTTAACGAGACGTCGACGCGTTCGGCCCCGCTCCGCTTCGAGAACGAACCCTCTCTCGTCGGCGTGGTCGACGTCGTCGTCCTCGAGAGGACGGTGATCCGCGTCCGTCCGAGACTCTCGAAAACGAATCTCGAAGACGCGCGCGATCCGCTCGACCATCGAACCGTAATCCCGTCGATCGACGCGGACCGTGTCGGTTCTTGCGAGGATCGCGAGCGAAGAGCAACGGGGCTGAGCGCGCGAACGTCGGTCGCAGTTGATTCGTTGTGCGAGATCGCAGACTTTAGGGTGAAATAAACAGAACGTTAACACTTTCATGCGTCCTCGAACGTCGACATTTTTCCCTCCGTTCTACGAGAGAACTGTACGGAGAGTGGAGTTGCTTGGACGGAAGATGGCGGGGACGGTGAAAAAAATACGACAGGCTTTGCGAAGGTAGTCCGTTTATTCGTCGAAACTTGGAAAGGCGCGATCGTTCGAGTTCCCAAACTCCTCCACGGATCCTTCTTCTCGTCCTCCGCTCCTCTCCGTGGCTGGATCGACCAGGGTCGCGGAGATCTCCCAGTGTCGACGAGCTCCGTACTCTTGGACGAACCTTTACTTACCGTTTTTTGAACGACGCGACGACTCGAGCGCGAATTTGGAATCGCGTGGGCCTCGAAGGTTCCCACCGAGGCTCGATTTACCGAGCGGAAGGCGCCCAGAGTTCACGAAATCGAGAAACCGACTGGACGAAGATCATCGATCAACGAGTTCGATCGAACGAAGAAATTTCAAGTACGCGCGTCCCACGATTCAAGACCAAAGAATTCTCGTTCCCTTTGAATCGTAATTGAATCGACGCCCGAGGCGACGTAATTGCGACGCGGCCGAATAGGTGTCTCTGTTTCTGCTTTCGCGGTTCCCGACGCCATTGGCTTTTCGACGATCCCGCGAAACGGTCCTGATAGCTTCGTAACGTGCTATTTTCGCGGTACGTTTGCCAGATCCACGATTCGGGACATGTTTTACCGGTCGAGGGCCAAAGCGGGGAGCAAACGAGAGGAAGCGACACCGCGAAACAAACGTTCCCTTCTTGTTTTACCTCTCGGGCAATTTCTATCGCGAATCTCCGATAATCGTTCCGTATCGAGTCTCTCTCCCCCGTGATCGTTTGAATCGTCCTCGGGCGGCAGGCGCGTTTCTCTCCTCGGGCGATTCGGAGCCGGAGCTTTCGAGAACCGATCTTGCCAGCGTCGGTCTCCGTTTCCCTGGTTCGCGGTGTCTCTGCTAACCCGTTCGAGCGACCGAGCTCTCGTTCGTAGGGAGAAGAGAAAGAGAAACGGAGGGGAGGGGTAGGAGCGACGGGACGCTGAAACAGCGACACAATACCGGGGGAGAGAGAGAGAACTCGCGAGCACGCGCGTACGTGTGTACAAACACGCTTGTCCAAGTGGGTGGCGAGAGTTTTTAATCATGGCATTTTATCCCGAGAGAGTCTTTGTGCCCGCGATGAAGATACTTTCGTCCGTTTCACCCGCCGAAACTCCCCCTCTCGGAGCTATTTCTTTTTTTTTTTTCTCTCTCTGTTTACGCGAGCGGGGCTTTCAGCCGCCCCTTTGTGCGCTCCGACGCGTTTCGACGATTTAACCCTCCGTCCCGGCTTCACCCCTTAATCCCTTTTCCGGTGGTACGTCTCCGACGGCGCGCTGGAAATTACGTCTCTTTGTCGATTCGCGCGCGATGTTTGTTTCCGTTTTGTTCGCGGCGTTCGCGCGACCTCCCCTCCGAGGACGTCGCCCGAGAGGTCCGTCGTTCTCGTTCGTTCCGGTTTCCACCGGCCGGGGAAAACGCGGATGGCGGATGGAAAATCGCCAACGCGATCGATCGCGGTTCGGGCCGGATCGAGGCGAGTCGCGGCGACCCTCGAACGAGATCCCTTCATTTGCGTAATTAACTATCGACTTTCCGTCGGCAATCTTGTTAACGAGAAGCCCGTCGTTACGTTAATGGATTCCGGCGAGTCGAAGCGGACACACTGCCAGAGACAGCGAAATAATTATTCCGTTTCCGGTTCGCCGGTGGTTCGGTGCTCGCTGCCGAAAACCAACCCCGACGGAAATCGACCAAAGTCGCGTCGAACTCGATCGCGTCGAGCTCGATCCACGTTCGTCCGCGAAGCGGTTTCGGCAACCGCGAATAGACCGTTCTTGGTTAACGAAAATCGTACGTCGGGCGAGAACCGACTAACCCAGTTCGACGCGGTAACCCAGTTTCGGGGTTCGCGACGCGATCGCGAGCCGGGGACGGTCGGACGAAATTGGCACGGGGTGGCGTCTTCCTCGCGAACCACCATCGCGGAACGTTCGATCCAGCTCCCTCCGGTCGAAGAGCATCGGGACGAGCGTCTTTCCATCGGTGTCCTCGACCGCCGCTTCCGAAAATAAAACGACCTCCGTCGCGGTGACGATCGACCGGTGACCACCGTCCGTAAATTCCATCGGGGAACGACGTTCGCGCCCCCGAGGAGGGCGCAAACACCATGGCGTTTCGTTTAAGCCTTCGCGACCCCTCACGGGTCCGCGTTCTCTTTTCGCGCGAAGAATTCGTCGAGCGTTTCCTCGGCGAAGTGATCGTCGGAGGGTGAAACGTCCAATGATCCACGGTCTCGGAAAACTCGATGGTCGAAGCGGGATTTCGAACGCAATCGCGACGCGGGCGTTCCTTCGATCGTAAATGAGCGACAATACGGGAGCTTCTTAAATACGAATTATAATTTATTTTTCACTGTTGAGTAAGGCGTGGAAGCTACCGAAGACGGACAACACCTTTTTTTTTTTTTCTTTTTTTTGGCTAAAACGTCTTCACCCCGTTCCTAGTTACATCTATCGGGTGTACTCGTTACAACGTGCCGGCGCTTGACCGCTGTCGGTGTCGATAAACCATCTTTCCATCTACCTTTCTCCATCGTCCGAATCGTAATCGTTTCGTTTCTATTCCATTTCTTTTTTTTTTCTTTTCTTTCGTAGTTGGACTAAAAATATCGTTATTGCCAAATGGTCGATACACAACGCGTACCACCGAGCCTCTGACCGGAGAGACAATTGTCGTCGACGTCCGCTTACAGATCTAGAGACGTTTGCGCGTCGGAAACTAGACTAGAAGTTGGCGCGGTGGGGACGACGGAGAACTCGTCCCGTCTTCTTTCGAGCGTTGTTCGACTGTTGCACGGGACCGTGGAACGAACCGCACCCTCGCACCCCGTTCGAACGCCCCGATCGTTCCTTTCCCTCGCGAGGAGGAGGGAAACCTTCCTCTCTTTTAGCAGTGGTTCGAAACGGAGCGGACGGTGTCTCCTGTCGCGGATCGAATTAAGAAAATATACGAACAACGAGGGAGGAATTCTCGAAGGGCTCGAGCTCCTTGTCTCGCCGGACGTTTCGCTCCGATCGACGGATCCCGGCACTCGCCGATCGCTTCTTCGTTCGACGACACGTGCTACGAGCGTACGTTACCGTGCGTTGCGTACATAATTCTCTAATTACGAGCGGAAAGAGGGGGAGTCCCAAAACTCGCCTCGAGAAACCCGTACCGCGTTCCGCTCGGTGGAAGAAAATTCATTTCGAATCCAAAAGTCTCGTCGAGCGGAGCGACCGACGTTTTGGGACTCCCGCGCGTCTCTCTCTTCCGGCTACAAAACCGTGAATCGCAATTACGACCGAGCGCGACAAGAACGTTCGACGATCCTGCTGCGCTCGCGGGTCCTGTGGACGGTGTCCTGGTTACAAAAGGATCGCTTTCCTTTCGCGGATGGAAGAACGACCGGCGAAGGAAGGGAATTTCGGACGTAAGGACGTAGGGACGTAGGGAGATGGGAAGGGAGTCGGAGGTGGACGACGAGGCTGACACGCTTTTGATCGGCGAAGCAGAGCGGAGACGAAGGACTCGAATCGAACGGGCGAATGCGGCCTTTTCCGGTTCGACGAGTTCGTTCTTCTTCTTTTCGCGAAACTATCGGCTAAACGGTGGGACCGCTCTCGCGATAATGCAATTTTACGAACGAATACGGTTTCCTCGTCGCGCCTCGATTCCGATTCGTTTCTTCGAACTCGCGGTGTTCTTTCAAGCCGACGTATCCGGAACGACGAAACGAACAACCCTCGTAGCCGCTCGTCTACTTTTACGCGCTGGCGCGGATATCGAGGAGATCGAACTTACGACTCGAAGCCGATAATTACCGATACCCGTTGGAGGGACGCGCGCGCACCGATTTTTAACGAAACTCCGTTTCGATCGAGTTGCGATAACGTTGCGCCGATCGAAAGCGTACCTCGACGAGGGGAAGGATCGCGGGAGAGTCCTTCCTGCGTCGTGACTCGAAAGCGACGAAAGAAAACGAACAAACGTCGCCCCTGCTCGCGTTTCGCCTTAACCCGTTGCTAAAGTTATTACGCCTCGCTTCGGAAAAATTGGCAGTACGGTAGTGAATTGAAAGACTCGTTATCGTGTTCTTTGCTTTCCTCGGTCGCGCGATCTCGATCGTCCCCGCGATCCGGTCCCGTCTCGCTCGCGACCTTTTCCGCACCGAGAAAACACTTGGGCGCCTTTTCGTATCTTTTTTTTCTCTTCTCTTTTTTTCTCTTTTTTTCTTCTTCTTCTTCCCCCCTCTCTAGCACCGGAGAGGCTTCGTCGTTTCTTTTTTCCACTCGAAAACGGGCGAAGGGTGTCAAGCAGTTTTTCTCTCGGTGCATCTATTCTGCACACGTGCGGGCTCCATCGCGAGACTCGTTTCGCCCCGTTCCCTGTTCACCGTCCCTTGAAAATTGCTTGCTTAGCAGTCGCTCGAGACCGATCGACCGGATTTCCGGCATCGGGCGGAGGTAGCCGAGAAATCGAGATCGCGCGAACGAACGAAACTCGATTCGGGCTCGAACATCGAACACGCTCGCGTGAACGTCGCGAAAAGTTGGAGGCTGAAAAACCGGAAATGGTTCGCGTACGTCCTCCCGGTGAATCCGCGCGACGTCGCGTCGCATACCGGAAGCAAAGGTGTGCGACTACTCGCCAAGAACCAGAGACTAATTTAGCGTCGGTGACTAGACCTCGAAGTTACTCGCGCGCGCTGCTCGCGCATTTCCTATCGCGTTTATTCACTTGGCTCGCGACTCTCGGTAATTTACGCGTACGGCGACTACACGATGGCGTCCAAGCTTAACCCGACGGTCGATCGTCCTTTTGTCTCGATCGACGATACGCGAACGCAACTTCCGGGTTAAACTCGAACGATCGTTCGATTTTCTCGGCTGGCCGTTTGCGCGACTACATCTGGTCGCTTCTTATCCGTTCTTAACGCGCGATCTCGCGATACAACTGCAGCTCCTTGGACGACAAAGGACCCGACGCATTCTTCTCGATTATCTCTACGATCGTATAATATAATAATCTGTTTTTTTTTTTTTTCTTTATTCACTTATATTCGAATTTACGTCTTTTTTCTCTCGCCGCGGAGACACCGAGCCGCGTCTCCGAACGAACGACTTTCGTCTTTCGATTCTCGGCGCAGCGATCTTCCGGCGATGAGAACTTTTTTTTTTTCTCCGCAGCATCGATCCCTCGACGTCTTCCGCTTCCCGAGACTCCCGAAAGTGAGAGAGAGAGAGAGAGAGAGTGAGAGAGAGATAGATAGAGAGAGAGAAAGAGAGAACGCGCGGCTCGGTGGCTCCGAGACATCGGTCTCCCACGCACTCAGGCACGCATTCTAGTTTGAAAGTTGATTTAGAATTTATTTTATTGCGCGACGCGAGGGTGCTGCAAGTGTGTATGCGTGTGTTTCGTGACGCGTACGTGTGTCCCTCTCCCGTGTCTCTTCCTGTACTTACTCACGTTCTCGAGTGTTTGTCTGCGTTCGTGTGCGTGTACGTGTACGTTTACCTGTATAATATATCTGTATCTTTATGTATAATATATTTCATTTTTCTTTTATTTGCAATTATAATATAATATATCCTCTCTCTGTTTTATTCTTTTTTTCATTTTTCTTTTGTTCGTCTTCGCTCGTTCGGATCGATTACAATTAATTACAAAGTTAATTACAGACAACACGAGGCTCCCCGATACCGGCTTCACGATTATTTACAGCGGGTGAACCGAAACACCGATTCTTCGTAGCTTCCCGTCGCTCGAGACGGACTTCGTTCGAAATTTGAAAACCGTTTCACACCTCGAGGCGAGCGCGGGTCGATTGTGGATCCATCGATCCTCCCCCGAAAGTTTCGCGTTGTTCCGGTATTTTGCGTCTTTCGATCGAGCGATCGAAGTATTCTCGCAACGGAAAAACTGACGCGAAAAACGACGACGAGCAACGATCGACGAAAATAAAAAATACCAAGCGCGAACGAAGAATCGAAGAATCGAACGAACGAAGGGTCGCGAATTGAACGATTCCTGGTTGCTACGCGTATCGCGTATCGCGTATCGCGTATCGCGTATCTGTAAAATTAAAAAAAGGTGTGTCGACGAAAAGTCGGAACCCTGCTAGTTGAAAAGATGGGCAAACTCGGTCGATAAAGGTGCTCCGTACGCGCATCCATCGTCTCGTCCCGAGTATGTACATTGTACTCGTTCGGACGTCCCCGAACGCGGATCGGCAACGGGTTCTCGCTCGATCGTGGTTTTCCCTTTCCCCGGATCCCTCGCGATACGCGTTCGATGTATCCTCGTCCGCGACGAACGAATGAAAACTGAACAAGGACGAAGAGCAACGATCAACGATCGACCCGCCGATTCCAATCGGCGCGCGAAGGTGGGATCGATAAGTTTACCACCTGGATGAACAAAAATGAAAGAAAACAGGACGCTCCTGACGGAGCTCTGAAAGAACGAGGGCATCATCTTAGTTTATTTTTGAGTACCGAGGTACCTGGGTCCCTACCCGACGCTTCGTCGACGCGCGGAACGTCGTATCGATCTCTCGCGAGCGCTTACGCCTCGAACGATCGATTCCGCGTGGATAGAAGTTTGCGTTTCGTCGCTACTCCCCTTTCGGTCTCGCGCTCGTGAAACGCCTGCGACTTCCTTCCCTCTTTGTACAGTTCCCTCTCGTCGAACCTTGCCACCATCTTCTCCTCCCCTGTGCTTAAAATTATCGTTGGCGCTCGATCGAGAGATCTTCTCGCAGAGTCCATGCGCCGCGAACGCTCGTCGAGGATCGATTCTCTTACAGTTACCGGGGACGATCGCTCGTCCAAAGGATCGATAGGACCGTAGCCGCGAGACGTCTCGTTCTCGTCGTTTCCTCGCGACCGAGGTGATCCTGGTTGCGCATCGAGTCTCGCCGATCGAGGAGGTAAAGGCATCGATCGGGAACAAGGAAAAAGAATAAAGATGATCGATCGAGGGTTCCTCGCGACTACGGTCGCTGTCTCGCGCGAACGAACGCCGCGATTTACGGGCATCCGGTGCAGCCGTCCCGCGACGATCGATTCTCGTTCGTCGCGTCCTCCTCGTGCGGGAAGAAAGAAGGGACTGCCGCGGCTCGAGGCGGTAGCGAAATTCGTCGATCCTCGTTTTCGCGAGAGTAACGCGCGAGGTGCGCGACGCAGCGATCCGGAGTCTCCTCTGGCCTCTTCTCCTGGCCGTGTTCCGTTCACGGTGCGGCTTCCGTCCTCCTCGAGGACGCGGTGGATCCTCGATTCTCGAACCGTTCCCCGAGTTGGTGAATGGCTACTCGGCGACTCCGGCGGCTCCGGCGGTATCCTCTCGCGGTCGTCACCGTCGACGCGCGTTCGTCGCTTCCCCTTTTCTTCGCTGAAATTAAAAGCGGCCTGGTGTACTGGCTTTGCCCGCGCGAATCGCATTCGAAAATCACCCTCTGCCCGCTCGACGGTCGAGATCCCCGAGCAGATCGCCGATTTCCCGATCGCGCGCTCCAGCTTCGAAGTTTCGAACCTCTCGTCGACGTTTCGCGGGTTCCGGATCCGTTCGCTCGTTCATCCTCGTAACGAGAAACAACCACGAGGATAAAATAGGGAACAGCTCGGGGCTCGCGTAGAATCGAATCCTTGGAGGGAAAAATTCCTCGCCGCGGAGCGCGTCGAGTTTAAATCGCGTCGAGATTGCCTTTAAAGGTCGTGGCGCGTGAAATCGCGTTTTCGAAACGCGTCAAAGCGCGAAATCGACCGACTGCTTTAGAGAGACCCGTTTCTTAGGAAAGTTTCCATTTCTTCGAAATTGAAACGCGATCGCGATGTCTACGTTGGTCGCGTTGTTCGAGCATCCGTACAACTGCACGACTTACTCGCGGCTGAAAATACCTCGCAAATTCGCAACGTTCCCTTTCGACGTTTACCTAGACGGATGCGGTCCGCGAGGCTGCTTCCGCCGAGAGGAGATCGACGAGCCGCGCAATAATCGCGAGAGGATCGAGGCGCTCCGAAGGGAGGGAATTTTCGGTAGCTGGTTCGATCCGGAGCTCGTTGCTCGCCACGTTTCGGGAAACCGGACAAGTTACCACCTTCTCCTTCGGAAGTCGGTCACGGACTGGAAGAAAGAGCCGATCGTTGGCCGAAGAGCTGCCCCGACGAAACCGAGCGCCACGACGCGGCTCGGAGAGCTCGAAAAGAGCCTTTCGGGAAAGAAAAGACGGCCATCGAAATAACACACTCGACCGGCAGCCAGTGCCTCTCGCGTCGCGATTATCGGCGATCTCGGCCACTCCGGCCGAGCCGACTTTGGTAGCTGTCGGGTCTCGCGAAACCCAACCGAAAGAAAAACTTTTATTGCCGAAGAAATTCGAGCGGGACGAAAAATCGCGAAACGACCGGGAAAAAAAAAAGCAGGAACGTATTCGCGGAGGAGAGCAAACGCGTTGAGAAATCTTCCGGTCGGGGCAGAGTCAACGTTCGGCTAGCTGTTTCGATCCCCGGATAAACGTGGTCAGGGTTTCGTCGAGGAAACGGTCTAGCCGCTTCGAAAGCAGCTTTGCGGCGTTTCTCGAGCACCGGTTCGCCCGACAAGCCTGCGTCGATGTCGACCGAGTACTGGTCCGGCGCGTACCTGTGCTCGATCGAGCAGCCTTTCGTCCTCGATTCGAACGACGATCGACTTCCGTTTCCCCGAAGATACGCCCTGGTGTTTTACCGACAGGTTCGGCGATCGCTCGTTCGGAGTCTCGAGTATCGTGTTTCCTGTTTCGTGGGCCCCGAGGGTTCGCGAGGAACGCAAGAGCGGAACGATCGCTCGTCGTCGCGATAAAAACAAACCCCGATGATACGTCTCGGTGGAGGAACGGTAAGCTCTCTCGGCCGAGGCGGAACGGTAGCTCTTCGGCGAGAACGATAAAGCTTGATCAACGTCAACGACGGAGGACTTTGGCGTGGATTTAAGAGGGCAACGCCTCGCTAAATCGTGACTGCGGACGCGGAACTAAGCCCGACAGCGTACGGCCGGATCTCGCGCGGCGCCGGCTCGAACGCGAAATCGATTTCGAAGACCGAGCGTGCTCGGATCTTGCCCGAGTCAGTCATCGATCCTCGCCGTACCCGTCTTAACGGAGAGGGGAATGGAGCGTTCGCGTCTAAGTATAGACGACCAAAGAAATATAGCGAGGTACTCGAGGCGCTAACCGAACCGCAGCACGGACCGCTCCGAGAGAACAATTTCTAAACGTTTGTCGCGGACCTTTCGAAAATACGTCCACCGGTGGTATTTCCTTCTTCGAAATTAGTTGCTTTCGATCGATCGCGATCCGCGGATAACCGTGGCTCTGAACGATGGGAATGGCGGGCGACGCGAACCGACGGAAGCAGCCTTGCTCCGGGATTTCGTTCTTCTCGCTTTTACCGAGCGAAACGAGGAAATTACAATGCCCGAATTCGCGCGAGTTCTAAGCAGGAAGACGTAAAGAGAGGCTCGGGGTAAAGCGGTCGGAAGATATCCGGGAACCATTGGACCGCTTCCGGCTCGGCCAGGAGAACCGTTTACATCGGGGCGATAAAAGATCGTGAATGCAGGCTCACCGTTCTTCCGGCCGGGCGGCCATTGTTCTTTCGTCTTTCATCGAGTAGAAGAGGAGGACGGTGGTCGGTTTGTCGGAGGTGATTTTTTTGTTCGTGATAGCGGATACGGTGATCGCGATCGGTCTCGGTGATCGACTCAAGCGGTCTCCGATACCGGTAGCGGTGGCTGTCCACCGGAAGTAGTCATTGCAGCCGCGGTGTTGGCGGTGGTGGTGGTGGTTGGGACCGGAAGTGGCTGTAGGGCCTGCATATCACAGGTGTGGGAACCGCGCTTCTTTAGGTCCTGGAACAATTCGCATTTCGGAAATGTTTCAATTTAGACTCTCGGTTCATCGTTTCGTTTCGTTGCTCTCTCTCTCTCTCTTTCTCTCTCTCTCTCTCTCTCTCTCTCTTGCTCCGGAGTCTCTCTCTCTCGTTCGCTCGCTCTCGTGTACGTTCACTCGGTCTCTACTCGGCTCTCATTCTCTCCCCGACTTTCATCCGTTCGCTTTCATCCACTCGCTCCTTCTCTCCGTTTCTACGTCTCTAGAACGACTATCGAAACTAAATCGCAAGTCGCGTTACGCTACGCTCCGCGCCACCTCACTCCCCCCCGTCTCCTCGTTTCGCTCTCCCTCTCGTGTATCTCTCTCTTTCCCTCGTTTCTTATCATTCGTTGTTGGCTCCCTCTTTCCGGTTGTGTCGCGTTCGCGCGTTTCCCTCGAGCTCCTCGAGCGCGCGAATTCGAAAGATCCCTTCTCCGTTTCCCGCAACGAGAATGAAAAATCGCGACGATTCCGGAGCCACGTTCGCCGCTCGTCGGATGAAATGAAATGAAATGCCGCGCGGAGTCGATCCCGTGGCGCGTTCCGCGACCGGCTCGTCGATCTCGGCGGTTTCCGCTCGCGCGGAAACGAACCGAGATCGCCGGGCGGCCCTCGTACCACAGGATACCTCCGGAGCGAGTTTCGAGCTAGTATCGCGAAGAGAGACGTCGAGAGGAAAGGGGGAGAATGAAAGAGGCGCGCGAGTCACGTGCAGACGATACAAAGAAAACGGAAAGTCATGCGAAGAACAGCGAGAGAAACGAGAAACAACGACGAGAAGTAGTTTTAAAGCGGACAACGGTGCTACCGATGGAGATAATCGAACGGAGCAACAGTGACGATAATAAAAATAGGTGAAAGAAAACGTGACAACGAATACGCAACAGCAAGAACAATGTTGTACAGGCGAGGAACGCAAAGAACATCTACGAGAGAAACAGTGGCGACGAAAGGTGGATCGATCGATCGATCGATCGAGCAAAAGCATGCCAGGTGCAGTACGAACGATCGTTTCGACGAGCCACTAATTGCAAGACGAGTGCCTTCGATTCGTTATCGACGTCGTGTTCGCGTTCGTGTGGTACCGGTGGGTTTCCCGCGTCGTCCGTCCCGAGTTATTTCCCATATCTACTCACGTGCATGTGTCTTTCGATTCGTTTACGCATCTTTCTCGCGTTCGGTCCTCCCTCTGACGCGTTATCGTCGCGTTGAACGGCGAAACGGCGGTCCGGCTCGGTACCGTCGCTGGGTCGAGCCGATTTCGAAGGGTAAAACGCGATCCAGGGACGCGGTGCGTTGCATTAGGTGCGTTCCAAGTTGCTCCGAGGATACGATACGCGCGTCGAAGCTTCGGCAGCGGTCGGTAGTCGGCGCAACATCGTACGCGATAAAACAAGAACGATCCGTCGCTGCGAGGGAAGCGGTTCCCTTACCGATCGAAGCGAAACCTTCTCGGCGAGCCTCGCCGAGCCTCGCCGGGCCTCGCGGATCTATGGTAAAGCGGGCTCCAAGGTGTTACGGTGCGCGCGTCGACCGTAACCGTTGCGATCGATCACGAATTCGTCCACGGTCTCCTCGCGATCCTAGCACCCGTTACGATAACCGTAGCCGTGAACCGAGAGAGGACCGCGACGAGAGAGGAATCGACAACGAACGAACGAACGAACGAACGAACGAACGATCGAAGGAAAGCCCGCTCGATCGCAAACGGTACCGGTTCTCTCGCAGCTGATCGTAAACGAAACGAAAAACGAGCAACGGGAAACGGTGACCGTCGACGGCCGCATGCAGAAACCGTTGGACGTCCCGGTAAATCCGCCAACTGCATCCGTGCACCGCAATGCAGTTCTCCCTCTCTGTCTCTCTTTTTCGTGGGAGCGCAACTCGGCGCGATCGTCGCCGTCTCCTCGACGTCGTTAATCCTTTTCGGCCGGTGTGACATCCGTCCGGTCGGTCGACTCCTCCTGTCGCAGCGACGCTGCACCGTCCGCGATGCAGCGACGAGCGTGCGTGCACCGCTCGGGGCTCGTTCGCGCGAAAATCTGTGTCGCGAGCTTCCTTCCAAACCAGTCGAGCGAATCGATTTACCGTTAATACCAATTTCACCGCCCGAACTCCGTGTACACGCTCCGACCTCGTTTCGTCGCTTCCCTCGACGATACGCTTCCCATCGGTCTCGGCGTCGACCCTCGATCGCTCGACAAAAGTTGCGCGTAGCTGCCAGAGGAACACGATCGGCCCAAACTGCGCCCGTACTTGGGACGATCGACGATCGGGACGACGCGCGATAAATCACGCTCGCGGCTGGGAAACGGCCAGCTTGTTTTTCTTTTTTTTTTTTTTCCCCTCGGTAAGAGTTACGACCGCGAGACGGTATTCACGCGCGAACGAGGTTTCCGTGGTTCGTCTCGATGGTTCCCTACGCTCGCGAGGCGCGTTCGTTTCTTTCGGTCGAGGCGAAACGCGGCCGATTTTCGCGATTGATCCCGCGCGTCGGCCGTGATCGGTCTTCGCGACGGAAATTCATCCGGGACAAAGGGATTCACCGGTGCTTTGTTCGACGCCGATGCCAGACGGGACGGTAACCGCGCTTCTATCGGCGTTCCCGCGACGTTTACGCTTTTTGTCGAAGAATCGATAACGGGCGCTGAACGTAACGCGGAAACGAAATATATACGCGACGAGGAAGAGGAAGCCCGACGTCGCCCGCGTCCGACGTAATTAACGAACGCGTCCTTCGCTTCGAACGCGACGCTCTTCAAAGTTCGCTCGTAAAATGTCCGCGAAACGATCGGAGACGAATCGCGGTAAAATAAAAATCGTTGCGCGTCTTCTCGCGCTCGGTACCGGAAACGATCCTCCCGTAGGAGGGGCGAGAAATTTTTTCTCGCGCGTCACCGACGAGAGGCGGCCCGAATCGCGCGAATCTCGTACGCGGCGCACGTTCGCCTCGTATTAACGCGATACAAGGAAAACGCATTAGAAGGGAGTACGGATACGGGAGGATCGGCGAGAGGGAGAATCGGTGGTGACGTTCGAATCTCGCTCGACGTCTTTCACGGGTGTGCACGTTAATCACCGAGCGAGAGCGAGGGCGAAAGCGAGGACGAGGACGAGGAGGAGGACGAGGACGAGGACGAGGACGGGACGGTCGGCTTATCAAAGGCGCGGGTCGATTAGGCGCAACGCGCGTCGCGGCAACTTTAAAGGAGGCAAGATAACTCGAGTTCGATCGCGAGATAGGTTCGCGGCGCAAAGTTGAACGCGTTTCGAGCCACGGCGATACGGTGCCGGGGAAACCCTCGACCGGGATCCGCGAGACAAAAGTAGAAAAGGAGGATTAAAAGATACGGTACACCGACGCTCGGAAGTATTTGCCGAACCGCGGAACGAATGTGCTTCGTTAAAAGTTTGAAAGCGTATCCGGCGCGGAATCACCGGCAAACGGTCGTATCTCGCGCTCGTCTTTCAACGCGAGGAAAAGAGAACGAAATGGAGAAACCGCGCGACAGCTGGTTAAGGGCACCTTTATCCCCGCTTGTTTTTTTCATTCCTCCGAGCGAAGCTTGCAAACTCGCGAGCGAACGAAAAAAAGAGACCGCCCGCTGGAACGAGCCTGGAGAAGCGTCGAGGCGGTATAAAAAGCGCGTAAACCTGATTCGCCGGCACCGTGAACTTACGGGAGAGTTTCCCGAGATTCGTTGACTTTCCCTTCCGCTGCTGAACGCTTCCTACTTCGATCGCCCTTCCGCAAAGGGAACGCCTGATCCCCTCTCGCTCTCTCTCCGTTGAGTTTCGATTCAACGGGAGTCGATTCGTCGGCGTTTTAGGTGCAACGTCGCTCGATGGAAAGCTCGTTTAAAGTAAAAGAAACCGGAACTAGTGTAGCGGGGCGCAAAGCTGAAAATTCAAAGGGATCGGATCGAGGTACGAGGAGATGACCGCGTCCCGTTAACGGGACGAGAGGGGAACGGACGATACCAACGTGGGAAGCGAAAATGCATAAATCAGAAGCCAGATCAAGAATCAGCCGCAACGCGTAGGGTTCGGGGCTAGGCACCATGCCAGGAGGATTTCCGTCTTCTTCTTCCGGGGATCGGCGACCGCGAGAGAAAGGAAAAGTAATCGGGGCGGGGAGGAGGGTCGAAAGTTTGACCGAAAACGCGACGTCCGAAGAAAGTAAAAGGAGGATTCGTCGAACGTAACCGAGGAACGAAGAGTTGCCAGAAAGTAACGAAAGACGGGACCGAGGACCGAGCCCGGGGAGAACGCGAGCGCGCGAAATGGAAAGCGTTTTGCGACGTAAAAGAAGCAAGGAGGGAAAGTGTTTTCTCGGGGTAAGCAGACACCCAGAAGCCAATCCAGGGATCAGCCACGCGACACGATATATTCGCGACCACCAAGGGGATGCATGGGGAGGCCCCCGTGTGTCCTTCGTCCTGATCCTTCCGTCGAAGGACAAGAAAAGGTGCCTCGTATTCTTCCAATGGTCACACAAGTATCTTATACACATCTTATAAACAGCGTGGAAGGCTGTACGCGCGTGCGATGATACGCGCTACCTTGGCGTGTAACGCGCGTGCGTTCGTGTACGTGTATCGTTTCTCGTGGGATCCAAGCAACGTGTGCGCTCTTGTCTCTCGGATTCGAATCCAGGTTCCGTTCGGTTCAGGAACGAGGACCAACGTGTCGCCGAGATACGCGACAAACGCCTCCTAGCGATCCAACTTTGGCGAAAAAGTATGCAGCGGAAAATACGATGCCGTTTAACGAAACTCGTCCGTGGAACGACGTCGAACAAATACCAAATACAATGTCGCGAATAAAAAATGTTATCGGTTCACCGTTGTAAACGTAAACGGTGGTAAAGTAGTCCGTAACGGAGCAGTTTCCGCGCGAGCGTATCTGATCGGACGTTACGGTCGGTCTTTGCAACACGAAACGACTCGACTGGACTCGACTCGACTCGACTCGACTCGATACTGTCCACGTTCCACTTGCCCGTTCTTTCACCCTTGCTTGAGGTCGAAAACAACCGACGCTGCATACCGTGCCAAGGAAAATTTGCCAACTTTCTTTTCGACACTTTTGGTTTTCTCGATCCCACGTCCCGCGTATACGAACGAACGCATTGCACGCGAGAAACGCGTCGATCATGGCGCGCGTGCACAAGAGACAATGAAACGGTACAACATAGTATATATAATGTACAATAATAATTATCATCGTATCCAAAATGGTTTCCAGGTAACACGGTTTTCTTTACCTTTGTCCGCACTTGTATACGGTCTCCGTAAACGAGCACCACTCTATCCTTGCTGTCGTTCGAGGTGAGCTGATAAGACAAGCTCTACAAAGTGGACGATATCGTGTATTCGATGGCCAAGTTGATAACGCCGCGTGTCATTGTTATTTTCGTAAAGTTTCACGCGATGCGTGTCCGTCGTTCACGATACATTTCAATTTGCGTGTACACGTAGGTTTCGATTCGTGCCATCATCAGAGTCGTCGGCATATTCTCGTTATCGTGTTATGTATATATATATATATATAAATATATATATACGTATATATTGTTTTTTTTTTTGTTCGTTTTTCGATTCAAACGTCGTCCACGAAATTCCAACGTGAAAGAGAGGAAGAGAAGAGAGAGGGCGCGTGAGAGAGATCCATCGGGTTCATTATGAATTCCGCACGGTTTCACGTGGACGAATTGTTTATTCGATGTTCGTTCGTTTTATTTGTTTTTTTAATTTTTTTTTTTTTTGTTTTTTCGTATTCCCATGTTCGTTAAAAATTAGTTTGTCCATCGTGATGAATGAACGGGCGAACAGAGAGGATGCGACGAGAAAGGGATGCCGATTCGCAGCGGGGAGGATGCAACACGGACGTGTTTATTTTCGTGCGTTGGCCGGCGAACGATGACGATGGCCACGATGACGATGACGGGTGAACGATGCGACGTCATCGCGGGTCCAGTTTCCACGGTGGATGACGATGGTCGGTCGGTCGTCGATGAACAGGTGGCACGGAAATGAGGAAATAGAAGAATTTGATTGGATTTACATTGTGGAAATTTCGCACTGTATGTGTCTTGTGTCATTTTTTTTTTTTTTTTTTTTTTTTGTTTTTTTATACAGTTTTGTCGTTTGTTCTCACCACTCTCGCGTGAACGGTTTTATCGTGACAATTATTATTACGATTATTACGTGTCGTTTAAGTTATCCTGGCGTTCCTTCCTTGTTCTTCTCTACTCTCTGAGCGTTCCTTATATTTACACATACGTCTCTATATACGTTCCGTTCGATCTACTCGAAATCTGTCTCTAAAGCGTATCTCGAGTTTACCTTTCCTTCTCTAACGCTCTCGACTCGTCTCGAACGAAATTCGTCTCGAACCAGATTCGAACCGTACACGGTTTTACTCGTCGTGGGTCGCTCGTCCGTGATTATACATATAAGTCTATTATTTTTTGCTTTTTGTCCGTCTTTTACTCTGCTCTATCTCGGTTATTCGATTTCTGTGTCGATTTATTGGGATCTGTTTTAGCGTGCTTTACACTAAATCGCCTAAGAAACTTAGGCCGCTCAGAACGAGGCCTCGACGAGGTAAGTCCCGTCCATCGCAGCCCCAGTCTGCCCCCCTTGGGTGCCCGATACTTGGGCCCTTGTCGCTGGGATGTACTGACTGTACGCCTGCTGAAATCCACACCATAAGCACACACTACATTGTTGCACGCTAGGCTCACCTACCCTAAGTCTGTTCTACGTGGGCCTATATATCGGTTAAATCTCGCGCGATTCTCGCAGAGAGTCGTCGTCACGGACGAGTTCTTTCTCGAGACCGCTTCCGTCGACCACTCGTTCTACTCGTTTCTCGATGGATCGATCGTTCCTACGTGGATCGACGAGGCTACAAGTTCGGGGTCGCGAGAATATTCGAAGGGTTGCAATCAAAAACTTGAACCCTTTCCGATCGAAAGTCGCGCGAAAGACGATCGAGATTCAGCCGGGCTGTCCTCGCTTTTTTCTACGCTGTACTCTCGCGAACGCATACCGGCACGACGAGCGCGCGGCAGGTCGTTGGTCCTGAACGCAACGGACAAATGGACAAGACGGATAGATGAAATCGAAGATCGCGACCGCGATGAGAACCAATTACGAAATTAATTCGAGACAGAGGGAATCGGTCCGTCGAGGTCCGTTCAGCTTCGACGAAGAGAGAAACGAGGTGCTCGTCGCGTATCCGATTCTTCGCGGTGGATGGAGCGACCTCGACGGGCCAATTTTTCGCGCGCGAACAATTTCGAGTAACCCGAATAAATTCCGCGAACGGTCGAGTCTTATTCCAGCCGTAACAAGAATTCGTCCACTTCGGTGTACGCATCTTGTTCGTTACAGCGTTTGACTGCAACAATTCGAATACAAGAACCGTAATTGTACGAGGGGTGGGACACGCTACTGCGAAGGGCGTTCGAGAGGGACGAGTTTTCCGGTGATTTTCCGGAAAGAGATCGACAACTAGTTTACGGGAATAGTTTTTATCGAGCCGAACAGTTTGTCGTGTTTCCTGTTGTCGGCGTACGGCGTCTAGACGGACTGGTAATCTACGGACGGCTAACTCTCTGTGCAGGGTCGTACCTCGGTCGTCAATTTTACCACGAAGCATCTATGCACGTTCTCGGGCGTTCCAACGATTTCGCGCGTTGACCGACCTGCGAGCGGAATCGGCGAGCCGGACTCGATCGTCGCGTTCGATCGAGTTCGATCGATTCTCGTGCGTCGCGTCGTCTTCGAATCGCTCCGACGGGAAAAGCGAGCGAGAATTTCGTACCGCGACGATGATCGTTTAAAGTCGCGGGAACCCGTCGAGTGTTCGAAACGGTAAGTTCGGCGTCCGTCACGGAAGAAGTTACGTTTCACGTTCTCCGAGGAGAAGCAACGAGAAGGCGATTCGATCTCTTCTCGATCGTGATCGACGATACTCGATCGATACGAGTCAGCCAGCCAGCCAGCGACAATTTCTGTGAACGCGCGACACGCTCGAGCGTCTGGTACACGTTTCTTTTTAGATTTCCGTAGAGACGGAGCGTCCGATCGTCTACGGTCTGCGGATCCAACGGAAATCGAATTCTTCCACGGTATACAAGGTCCACGAGTGGCTTAACGTTCGTACAATGGTCGGCGATAAAAATTTCACTGGAAAAAAGTAGATTGATTAAAAGTCGGTGATCGATGATCGTTCGTACCGATCGAACGACGAGACTCGCGGGGAGACGGAAGAAACAGCGTTGCGGCTCGTTACCCAGCAATTTCTACGTGTCTTCGATCGTTCGTTAATTAATCCCCGCGATTTCAGCGGCACTTGTATCGCGAGGGCCACTGAAAGCAAGTGTTATCGAGAAACAGGGATCGAAGGGAAGGGGAGCGAGTAGATTTGCGACGAGGAGCAATTAAAAACGGTTCGCTCCCCGTCCCTCCGCGGACAAGTTTTTTTAACGTTGCAACGTTCGCTGAAAGGGAAAAGTAATTGGAATATCGAACAATCCGTCGAGCGCGAGTCGTGACTGAAAATCGTGAAGAGGTTCGCATTCAAACAGTCCAGAAAACAGAGGTACGTATGTACATATATATATATATATATATATATATATATATATATATATATATATATATATATATATATATATATATATATATCGTATGTATGCGTAGTAGCACAGGAGTGTAGAGGAGGAACAGTGCCAAGAATGAGAAACAGAGAATCGATATACAACATTTCCCAAACAAGAAAATCTAATCCGAGCTAGCAGGCTTTCGGGGGAAACGATATAAAAAGAGACAGACAAGTAACAGTTGAGAGTTTTGGGTCTTACCTTAAACGGACGAGAACTGTTTCTACGGGACGAACCACACACAACAGGTGCCGACAGTGTTTATGTTACAAAATGTACAGACATATTTACATGTACGCACGACATTTGCAAGATTTGAGGGATGAATTTGATACAGAGTCGCCGATGAAGTCCTCGTCGAATGATGTAGTATTAGCATCCTGCGCCTAGTTCCGTAACGGGTAAAACTCCGTTCCGTTTGAACCGTTTAACGCGCGCGATATTAATATTTCGGTTACTCGAAGGTTGAACCGGGCCTTTGGGCGCGAAACGAGCGCCGTAGAAGCCGTATCGGCGAGTCGCGATACTCCGGAGAAAGACGTAAAACGGTGCGCGTAGGTATCGTGGATGCTAATATTAGATCGTTTCACCGGCAACGACCGATTAACAGCGCGATATACCGGTCGTAAAAATTGACAAACGACAGCCTGTCCCGCCGCGACGTTTACAGCCGACGTTCATTGGCAACTTACCTGTTGAACGGTAATTAATTTTCGGGCGGAGAGGCAGGTCGTGCGATAATTACGGCCTACCGGCCGCGAGCAGTCGGCGAAAACAATTACGAAAGGTGGAGCTTCCGGAATGTGTACTCGGTGTATCACCGGATCGATTAATCATTCCACTGACCGTAATCGACGCGGACCGACAGGCTGTACCGACTAATTTGCGATTAATCTTCTTCGTCGAGCAGGCCCGAGTTCGGCCGAAACAACGGATGATTAATGTAAGAGGAACCGGGCACGAGGAGCTCTCGAATTTCAACGCGACGCGCGTCTCTTTCGATAAACGAAGGATGCGGTTGGAAATCACGCTCGACGCCGGTGACCTCGATCGTCGGGACGATCGACGATCGTACGCGAAGTTAACCCTTTCGGTACAGACGTCGTCCCTGCTCAACGAGATTTACCGTAGACATCGACCGTAAAACTTCACGGCGGATCGATGCTTTTCGCGCTCGAACGCAACGCGAAATTGTTCACCTTTCCGGTCCGAGAATTACCGCGTCGGAACCGAGACTTGCGTCGCGAAGCCACGTGTTCACGCCAGTTCCCGAGATTCGATCGCTGAAACGCGACCCCAGAGTTTCCTCACCCTCCTAAGAGGACACCGTTCCGAAAGGGTTGTAAAACGATTTTACTTCCGATCGCGTCGAAAAGCTTCGAACCGAACGGGTCGCGAGTTAATTTCCAAACGGATTGGTTGAATTCGATCGCCCCTCCTCCGCAACGAACAACTCAACGAGGTGATCCTTCGTAACCTTGAACGACGTAATAAAATATACACAGGTGACACGATCCACGCGCATTATATACACAATATATTTAATCGAACCGACTATTTATATGGCGTTATATGCATACATATAACGTACCGATCAGTTTCCAATAGCGATTAAATGGAGCAAAACGTGGGGAGAATAACCAACATCGATGCCCGAAATAGAAGTCGAGGGACTCGAGCACCGAGAAGACGCGAGCGACACTTTTCGGGGAACGGAACAATATTGAATCCAGCGACCAAAGGTACCGTTACGGTTCGAACCTCCAAAGAATACCGAGTGCAACCAATCGAGGCTCGTTCGGTTCCAGCTCGAGTTCGTCCGCGTATCTCGTCGCTCGGCGTCGTCCGATGTTCGGGCTCCTCGACTTCCACGGAGCAACGCGAATCGAACTTTCGGATCGGGAGCACGATTTTCGGTAAAAAGGGCCGAGCCTTCGAAGGGGGACAGGGATGCGAGGGTGTCGGGTGACGAAAAATATGGTGCTCGTTACTGGACCGACGGCAAGTGAACTGACGGAGCTTTTCAGACGGACACTTAAGATTCAATTTTCTTGCCTGGCTGATCTGAAGTGGATGCTCCACTACAGGCTCCCGGTGTTCCTTCGGCTATGCATCATTCATGAAAGCAACTCGTGTTATATTATAATGCGCATTATAGGGACAATTAATTCGACGCGACGTCGTCGCGCCCGCGCTCGGTGACATTTATTTTCCTACGTTATAGCGTTTCTTTACGGTTTTACTCGGGCGAGCTACGCGCGAAAACGAAACCTGCGACGAGCCATCGGGGAGGATCGAGTTCGGAACTCGATTCGCGAGACCCGAGGGTCGCTTTCGAACTTTTCGTCGAATTTTCGATCGACGAATGCTGCGTCGATGGATTCGCGTTCGTCGGCTTTCGATCGTTAATGTCCGAAACGCGCGCGTACCATTTCGATGTCTTGTACCAACGAATAAATTCATCGAACCTGACGCCCGTTTAAATACCTCCGCGGTCGTTTTTTTTCGGAAGAGTCAGCGAGCAATCTTTAAACGAAGATTCTACCGCGAAGAGAAGACGCGAGCAATGTTTGGTAATTTGTTACGTCGATTAACCGAACGACAGACAGAACGAGCAGAGACGTTACGGTCGTCGATCTCTTGGAATATTTCAATTAGCTCCGCGTCGAAACGGTTTGAAAACTGAGACAGTTGACGCGCGGCATCGTTCTCCGTGTGTCCAACTCCGACAATAAGAATAGACGGAAGAAAGAGATACGCGAGGAAACGAGCGAACGCGGAAACGTACGCGATAAAATAATACCGCGGAAATTCGCTCGCGCAGCTCGTAAAATTCCGGACGAACGTCGGTTGCCGTGTTCGTCGTCGAAATTTCGAAACGGGCGGCCGTAAACCGAGTTCCGCGTCGCCGGTGTGACTTTTACGCGGAGAGGAAAGTTTCGCGACGTCGCGACGGGAACTACGACAGAGAGACGTTTACGCGACTTTAAACGCCTTCGAATGGTTCGCATCGGCGATTTAACGTCCGGTCGGCCCGCACGATTTATCGAGGTCTCGCGTCGCGGATCTTCGTGCACGCGGAAACGCGCGACAACTTCCGATAATTTAATTTGCTTCTTCGAGAGACGCCCTCTTTTCGCGGCTGCTTCGTCGACGACGGACCTGAAACGCTATCGATTCGCCGCGAAGTCCTCGAAAATGTCTTCTCCTCGTAACCGCGCGTGAGTCGTGCGATTTTTTCTATTTTTCTTTTTTTTTTTTCCGCGGACGCCACTCGTCGTTCGTTGTACGCCAACGCGTAGCAGCGACATCGAGTAGGCGACGACGCGTGCCATAGGTGCGAAGCCACGGTGCGCCGAACGAAAAACCTCGGGAAAGATTCGCGATTAAGTCGGAATAAAAATTCGCGGGTCTCGGGGTTCTCTCGAGCAAGCCTTTTCAAGATTTCCACGGGAAGTCGTTACGCCGGGAACGCTCGAGCTTTCAGAGTTCTTCGCTCGACGAAAATTTGCCAACGGGGCTCCACTGCCACCTCGAGCGGACTCGAAACAGCGAGGAAAAAAGGTGGTAAACGTTCCAGAGCGTTCCGTTCGCGTGCCGAGGTATTGAGAAGTTTCCCTCGACTTCCGAAACGTTTGACCGTTTTTTCTTTTTTCTCTTTTTTTTTTTCATTTTTTTCTTTCGTTTTGCAGAAACGCTCGCTCGGATCGGAGAAATTTTCCAACTCTCGTGGAAGCTTCTCCCGATCCGTGAACAGTGTGCTCGAACGATCGATGTTTTCCTAATCTCGTACGGTCGCGAACTCCGAACGTTTCCCGATCGGCGGACAAAGCGCGCGTTCGGACCACGAGAGAATCGACGTCGCCGGATAAAGGGCCTCGGTCTCGTAAATATCTACGAAACGTCGCGAAACTCGATCGAAAGCGTGGAAAATTCGATGGCCGGGACATCGAGCGGCGACGATGTCGATACTTTCGGTTGCCTCGAAATCGTCCGGTAATGCGAAACAACCCGTTCGTTTCGAGCCATCGGTGCGCCTCTCGAGAAAAAATGTTACAAATTACGGGAAGACGGATCTCGTTGAGCCGTGGACCGTTTCCCTGGAGGATCGCGTCGCTCGGAAAAGAGTTGTACGGCCCGGTTCAATATCTGTAATCGGTTGCGAGAGTTTACGACGGTTTCGGTCCTATCCGGGCGAGGCGAAACGGTTGTCGGTCGGTTACGGGCAAACGAACGAAAGCTCGAAAGCTCGAAAGAGACCTCGAACCCCTCTCGCGCGAGCACCTTGACGCCAACGAGCGGGCGACACGTCTATGCGCGGAACTGCCACGGGACACACACACCCACGTCCGCGAACACGCGTCTATGTACCTGCTGGATGTCCCTAAGGTCAAGGAGACACGTTGCCGTACAATTTTCTAGTCGATAACCGTGCAACGATGACTGTACCACCCGTATGAATATCCAACGGACTGCGGTCTACCTTCGCCAACTCGTTTCCGCGCGATCTATCCAACGGGAGGAAATCGCGATGTCTTCTCGAGATCCACGGGATCTCGAAGAGTCACCTGCGCGGAGAGTAATCGCGAGAAACCAGGAGACTTTTCTCTCTTCGAGGCTCGATCGTCCGGCGATCGCTCCCGCCGAGCGCAGTTTTCGTTTTGCATTCACGATTTCGAGGCGAGGCGCGTTTCGAGAGAACGAGAACGCGCGAAACCGAGAACGAGAATGTTCGCGTTACGGTCCGTCGTCCGTGCAGCGAAGCTCGAAAAGACGCGATCGGTCGAAAGATCTTGCGCTCTTCGTTTCCTCGAAGAGCTTTGATAATTTCTCTTGCCACGGCGACGGGCGCGCTCCGACGAAAGAGGAAAGCGTCGCAGGATCCGGAACGCTGTTTGATCGCTGGAATGCGCGAGAAACGCGCATCTTCCACGCTCGAAACGCTGTCCCTGGCGCGATTAAGGATTCGCCGAGATCGAGCAGCGAACGCGTTCCGAGCCGGCTTGCGTCAACGGCCGAGTAAACTTCATCGAAGGGAACGTATAGACGAGCCCGAGCGTAAATTGCGATTAAAATGGAAAATCGGGATATTTTGAGGAACGGGCTCGTGAAATTTCAATCTCTGGGGCCTGGGAAATTCATTGGCTCCGAGCCGTTAACCCTCTCCATCCGGTCTACCGATCGATGGACGCGTTTCGACGAAATTTGAAGGCAGGCGGATCGTCGAAGATTCGTCGATAGAGTCGCGGTCAAACGCGTCCTCTCGCGGTACGCTCCTAAAGGGATCGGCGAAGAGTAACTCGCAACGATGTTGGAATCGTTGACGATCGAGATCGAGGACTCTTCCCTCGTCGAACAAAAACGACGTTTCGATCGTTTTCAACGGTTTATTCGCTCGATGAGCTATTCCTTCGGTCGCGGGTATTGCAACCGATCCTCCCGCTTTCGATCGCGCGTCAACGTGGAAAACACCCTCGGTGATCGTTCGTAGCCCGAACGAGTCTCGAGCGACGAGATAAAACGAGCTACAACGGCTGCGCGATCGATCGATGCAAGCCGGCCGGAATTCGAAGCAAAGGATCGCGATCGTTCCGAACCGACGACAAAAGCGAAAGTCGAGCGAATAAATCGACTCGGCTCTTGCGTACAATTCGTTTCGCAAGCCGCCGGTACACGCGTATCCCTAAACAATTCCAAGATTCTTGTCTCGTTGAGCCTATCTACGAAGTGTGGGGTGTTTCCTTTTTTTTTCGTTTTTTGTTTTTCTTTTTCCTTAAAGCTACTCTTAGGGCCGCGCGAACGCGAAATCCCGCGCGAATCGAGGACCACGAGCACAGGGAACGGAATCGTCGCGAGCGATCGATTTCCTCGACCATCGAGCAAAGTCGCGACTTCGAGCGTGATGGCTTCGCCGTGTCTCGCGACGCTCGACGGAACTCGTCGGACGCAAGATCGAGGAAACGAAAGCCACGGGGGAACGAGGTTCGAGTGCCGAGCACCTCCCGCGTGGCACTCGACGAAACTCGAGACCGGGGAACGAACCTCCTGCGATCGGAGAAACCGATCGTAAACGGTACGATCGATCTTTCCCGTGTTTCGCCATGTTTTTTCCACGCACCGCGGGATTTCTCTTCTTTCCGCTTCCGTCGGTTCGCCGCGAGAGCATCGCAGCGTCTCGCGGAACTCGATCGATCGTGGCGTTGGTTTAAGTTTTGCGATCGGACGAGAGGAAGGCGGACACGAGCTCGGGCCAGAGGATCGGATGCGCGGATTTCGAAGAGGAGCATCGATCCGAAAATGGAAGACGCGGGGTAACGGCTCGAACTAGACGGAAACGATCGATTCGAATCGACTCGCGAAATTCGTTACCATCGACGAAACGAACCCGCGACTCGAGATCGCCTCGAAAACGCGACAAACGTCTTTCGTCGGGACTTTGCGATCCAAGACGTCACCGATTCCACCTCTGCGGAGAGAAATTCGAGGCCAACGAAGCGAGCCAACGTTCGATTCGATTCCAGATTCGATCGATGATCGATCGAGCCGTCCGGCCGCGAAAAATCAGCTCGCGAAATCCTCGACCGGGACACGCGAACGGTTTCCAGGAAGATATATCGGCTCGTGTCCCGTGCATTTCGGCAATTTCGAACGGAGAACCGAGAACCGAGAACCGAGAACCGAGAACCGAGCGGCGAGCGAGAAAGAGTCCGCGTATCGTACAGCGAGCAGGAACGCATTTGTCGTGTCGGTGACGGGGCACGTCGAGCCAGGCTCGTGTTCCATTCGGTGGGCGTACGAATCTTATCATTGATTTAAAGCTGGCAACAAACACGTTTGCCCGCGTGACGTCGCGTCACGAACGGCTTACGGTTACGCGGCTCGTTCGCGCGACCTTAACGTCTCAAAGATCCTTGTAAACGCCGGGCAACGCGACGCGTCCCGGACGCCCCGATTACCTTCATTTATCATCCGCCATTGCGTCAATTAAAGTCAGTCACTCGGGAATAAACTCGCGTTTCCGAGACGCGTCGACGAGCCGCTCTGATTCCAAATAGAAGATAAAAATGGCTCGCGGTCGGTAGGTAACGCGAATCCACCGTAGATCTCGTAGACGCGTTTTTCGAATTTGCACGATTATTTAACGAAGAACGACTCGCTCGGTACAGCGACGAAATCTGGAAGACGAACGGCGCGATGCAACGAAGAAAAATACGCGGAAGAGAGAGACGGGGACTCGAGCGAGTTTCGACGAGGTCCCCTTAAAATCACCGCGTAGAGCGGGAACGCGAACTAATTAACGTCGGAACGAACTTTGCCCGAGAGTTTCAATTTCGACGCAGCTAATCTAGGAGAATAATCGAGGCGAGTTTCCTCGTCGAGGAAGGACGGGAAACTGCGAACGAGGGTCAGCGACGAATTTTCCGAGTTAATCGACGATTAACGCGTCGCGCGACAAACGAGAACGGGGGGAAGCGAAAAACCGAGAACGGTGGACCACTGAAAAATGGCGGTCGCAGAAACGAGGGGAGATCCCGACCGGGAGTGGGACGACACTCGATGGGGTTTCGATGGGGTCTCGTCCTCGATCTGTCAGCCAACCGGACCATTTATCACTTCTCATTTTCCCTCGTTAACGTCGCCCTCGGCTACGTGGAAGCTGATTTACGAGTCGATATACGCCGCTCGGTGGAACGCTGCAGTCGATACGCGCTCGAGTTCTCGATACTGGAAACCCTCGGCCCCCTTTCTCCGACGATCTCGAGCGAATTTTTCACAGGGACCGTTTCCAACTTGGATCGTCCGCGTGTTCGAGCACGATCGCGAGCCGCTCGGAGCCATCGCTCGAGGGAACTCGCTGCCTCCTACTTACAGGACGGAGCCGACGAAGATCCTACTCGCGCACTTGGAGAGGGACCGACTCGAACAGCTCGAAGAAAAAGCCGCTCGAACGAAAGAGCTAATCTAAGAACGATCTACGAGTTCTCCAAGAGACCGAGGGCGATTTCGATCCGAGACGCAGACACACTGGACTTCCCGAGCCCCCATAGAATTCACTTCGGAATTATGTTCGCGCGCCGCGTCCTTCGATTATCTCTCCGATAAACGTCTTCGTGTGCCTCCGTCTCGGATAAGAGTCTCCGAGGACGGTAAATCCAGTGGTTCTTCCCTCGTGCTACCAGAATCGCTACGACATTGATTCGGAACTCGCTAAAAACTCGACGGATCGAGGACTGGTTTAATTTCAATCGGAACCGGTCCTTCGATTCAACGCGGCCCAAAGGAGGAGGAGAACGACGGCCTAGAGCCGATCTACGGTAAAATTCTACTTCGTTCGCGTAATTTCCTTTTCGGTATACGTGTCGGCGAATTTTTGAAATCGAAACGAGGGGAAATCGTTTCTCGAAAACGGAAGCGTATCGCGTAAATTCTTCGCGAAGGAAATCCTCGAGATTCCATAGGTCCGTTCGGATCCTGGCCCGAAATTCTGAAGAAAGTAAAATACGGCGGAGGCAAAGTGGCAGCGTCGGTCCAAGGAATTCGCGAAAGATCCGCGAGGAACGTTGATTAAGCGCGGATCACTCGGAGCAATCTCTTCGCCGCGACGCGAGGCGACGCGAGGCGGAGCGTTCTCCGTTCCTTCGTGCGGATTTTGGAGGAATTCCAATGGGACGAATTCCTCTGTACGTGCGTCGGTGAAACGGCGCGCGCGGTACGTCGATCCTTTCTTCGTCGATCCTGCGACGATTCTACGATTCTCGCGCCGATTTCAACGAATACTTGGCAAGTGGACGGTCGAAGGACTCGAGAAACGTTTCCAACGATACGCGCGGTCGTTCTCTCGCGATTATTTTCTCCGCGCGAACGTTCGAATATTTTTCGGTACACCGCGCCACTTGCGAGATTTCGTTGAAATCGACGAGCACGAAACCACGAGCGGTCTTCCTCCGAGATGCGATCACGCTTTGTGTACAGTATTTTAGCAAGTTCCGCTCGACCGAGATCGAATAACCTCGTTTTTATTTCCTCTCGGAGGAAAGGCGGCAGAAATTTTCCCACATTCCGTTCCGACCGCTAGCCTGCCTTATTTAGCTCTTATCGAGCGCACCGAACGATCCGCGCGTACGAGAGAGATAAAATAACGAGAATATCACCGGGTTCGAAACTCGAACCCTCGACGATGCTCGAGAAGAAAGAGAGGGAGAGATAGTCGACCCCGATGGGACCGCGTCCCGGGCTCGTGTTCGACAACCGAGATTCGACATCGCGAACAATCGCGATGTTTCCTCGTTGGAGCGTTCCCGGTCGTTACTCGTACGCGGTGATGTCGTAATCGAGGAATCGTCGGTTCGCGCGATGGACGAAAGAAAATTAATCACCAAGCGCCTCCTTGCCCAATCTGTACCGTGATCGCACCGAAAACCGTCGAAAGTTTCGGTCTCTTCGGAACGTCCCTGGATCGGAAACGCAGACCTTTCGATTCGAACACCGGAACGAGAATCGTGGCGATCGACGAGAACCGATAAACCGTAGGATCTTTCTTATCGAGGAAGCATCGAAGCCAAAAGAGCAACAAAGAGGGGAACAGTCGTCGGAAATTGTAACAATTGGTCGACTGCTCCTCGATCGGAACCAAGATCGAAACTGGCTCGTCGTTGTAAACGGATCGAGGCGATCGATGGGTCGGAGATCGATCTCCGTGCTCTCTCGAGCGTTGAAAAGAGTGGCGCGCACCTCGGCTCGACTGGAACGGAACTCGTAACCCGAATCGTTTCGTTCGCTTCGAAGGAACGCCTATCCTCCTCTCGAGAGGTAACCGCTACCTGGACTCCTTTGCCACGGAATCTAATATCCATGCGCGCGGTTACGTTTCCAAATAGCGCAGTGCTGTCAATAGCCCTGTTGCGCGCAGCAACAAGTCCTAGCTCCGAGGTTGTCCGGTCGCGAAAAGACCAGGACCGTGAATGGCAATTCCGATCGTGGGCCGAGCAAACCGTTTCCCCCGTTCGAACGAAATCAACGGTCCTCTGTTAAATCCTTGGCCCGAGCCCGGCTCACACCCTTGTCTCGTTGTAGGGGCTGGAGGAGCCGGTGCCCTGGCGACGCAGTCGATCATTGTCACCGGGCACGTTAAACGCGACATTCGGCACCGTGGTTGGGTCAACCGGCTGATAATCGGAATGCGCCGGTTGCCCGGCTGGCTGCGATTGGTGAGAGTGGGAGGAAGACGAGGGTGGACCCTCGCTTATAGAGGTCGTCGAGGCGAGAATACGGCGACCGCGTACCTGGTAACGTTGGGGGTAGCAGCGGCCGCAGCAGGCGTGCAGCAGGCCGCCCCTCGAGGCAGTGCTGTGCGCGGGGGAGGTTAGGGGCGAAGGTGAGCCTGGCCTCTTCGGGGCACCGTTGTACGGCACCTCCATCTCCACGAACTCGCGATCCTGAAACAAACAATTTACACCGTTAATATCGTTAACCGTGTTCGCGAAACTACGGCTCGCTTTCAACCGGCCGAGTAATTTCCCGTTTCCGCGACAATTTCGCCTCCCGGTCGAACAAACGGTCTAATTCCCGCAACCTTGTCCATTTTTTAACGCCGCTGGACCCACCGAAGCGCGCGACTGCACAATTGCGGGCAATGCTGCGCCAACTTAACCTGCGTACAGTTGTGTACCCAACACCGACGAGAACTCGCCAATGTACCTCGTCCAAAATGCGCTTTATCGACGCTCGCTCGCTCGCTCGCTCGCTCGCTCGTTTCGCACCGATCGTTGCTCTTCGAAGAATTCGACATTATTCCGGGAGAAACGAACGGAAAACCGCGGAGGGACCGTTCCTGGCGAGTCCATTGTCGTCGTGCAAACTTTGGTCCATCGAGTATTGCCCGGACGGTGTTCCAAGTTGTTTCTCCGCTGGAATTACACAACCAGAGGGACAGGACGCGTTTGCTCGACAACCAGTTGTACGTCAGGATTCGCAATCCTATCGGAAACGGCCAACTTTTCTCTTACGAAGCTTCGAATATTTAACCATCCGCGCTCTTCCGTAAATTACCGGCAACTTTCCGGATCCCGTTATCCCCACGGCGGTCAAGATTAACTAGAAATATTCCCACGCGTCCCGGAGACCGAACTCGGCGAAAAATTTATCTCGCGAGCGTCGAAAGAGATCGAAAGAGGCTTCCGGAGATTCTCCCTCGACTCTTTCCGAGGGAGCTTCGAGCAGATATTGCGCGGTTGTTCCGTTCTACGGTATCGAATCTTCCTCTCCCCGGGTAGATGGAAAGAGCTCGCTCGGAGATCGCTCGATAGCCTCGCGTTCGTACAATTTCCATAGCCGGATTCGTTCTATCGTTTGCTCGAATCGTCGGTAACCCGACTTTCCAACCAACGGAGAAAGGACGATGGAAATACGTAACGTCCGAGGAATCTCTCTTGGATGGGAACGGTAACGCGATCGTTGTTCGCCGCGAAAGCCAGGGTTGCACCGCGAATCGAAACACGGAAGGTATACGTACCTACGTAAGTCGAAGTAGGCCAACTCTCGAGCACGTACATTCGAAACGCAACCGTATCGAGGAAATTCGGATCGAGCATTTCGGACAGAAGCGGATCGCGGAGCAAGAAATCGCCGTTTCCTTCCTCTTCCAGGCTGCACCGAGAACGTTCGAGCGTAATTACGAAACTCGAGCGAATCCAGAGATATCGAAAAGCTCGATTCGATTGTTCGTCGAAAGATCGCGGTGCCTCTCCGCTCGGAAGAAACGGAGATCCGCTGACCCGTACGAATATTTAAATTCCACGAATCCGAAAAATTTGAATCGTTTCGCGCGGACGGATCGCGACGAATATCGTTCGTCGAGTGGCCGCGAAGAATGAGAAAAAAGTCGGACGAATGGTTCGCGAACGAGCTCCGGCGAATCCCGAACAATCGGCTAGGTTTCCTCGGAGCTTGTATTTTTCGGGTCGGAGTGGCTCCGTTTTTCTCCGTCGTTCTCGAATTAAGTTCGTCCCGATCGCTTCTGCCTCCTTGCGAGGCGTAGCCGAGCGTGAAAATAAAACGAGCTCGTCGAAGGGTGGTCGAGATAGATATCCGGCCGACAAAGGACAACCTTCGCCCGCTCTGTCGATTATTTTCACTCTTGCGGGAATCTCGTCGATACGTTCTCGGGAATCCGTAAGAAAACGTAATTGTAAAAATGGTCTGGCTCGAATCGATGAACGGGAGAAAGTCGAGGACCGACGGGACGAAAATTCTTCGGAGGAATGGCTCGATTCCGGTACCGGTGATACGCGAGCCGGTGCTCGAGCGAGCGGAGAACTTGGCCGTCTATCGATCGAGACTCGCAGGCACTGTGTCTCGACGATAATGTTGACGATAGACGGTTCGAGGAACACGTTCGCGTGTCCCTCGAACTTTGTTTCGAAGCGGGAACTTGGGCGGTTCTTTGTCGCATACTGGAGCAAGGATACGCGTTCCACTTTGATCAATGGACAAAGGACAGTCTCTGGTTCGGCGATGGAGCGCCACGTCCGATCGATCTCTCTCTCTCTCTCTCTCTCTCTCTCTCGCTCTCTCTCTCTACCTTTCGCCGTGGCTCGATTTCAACGAGACGTTAAGAATACACGGATACGGGCTTCGCGAGTCTGTAAAAGTAAACTCGTTAAAAGAAGCGAGCGTTTCGAAATTGTTCGAAGGACGGTCTGCTCGAACTTTGCGCGGAGGGAAGAAACTTTACGGTTCGACGAAAACTTCGACGCGAAAACTTAATTAATACGCGACCGGTACTCGAGCGAAGAAATATTTAGAAGCTTTCTCCGCCGAACTAATAACGGACTCGTTTTACTCTTCCGGGCAACTTGATCGAATACGAGTTTCGGTTGTTCGAAATTTCGACGCGACAAATATTTCAACGTTTCGAACACGATCGCGCGAACGTAAGATTTCCGCGAGATAAATCGATGTCGCGGTTGTCGCCGTTAACGAGTAAAGACGGCTAGACGTTACGGTAAGCGCAAAAAGAAATCCGAGAGAACCGCTCTATAAACAGACCGACGCTCGGCTATTTTCGTACGTTGGATTGTAAAGGTGGTTATAAACGCACTGACCTCTCCAAGATAGTGACGCGTGACGTGACACCGTTTTGGAGGGCCACCAATTGCGCTTCCTATTCAGCGCAGCCATTGATCCAACCTCGCGAAATCCAACCGCGCGCGTTTAAATATAAATTAAACAAATTCCCGCGCGATTCGCCTCGTTTCATTCGGCGCACGATCGAGCTAAACGACTTGGAAAGCACCGAATACTATTTCCCGCCCCGATCGAATCGTTCTCGAACAACTACCGAAACAAACTGCACGCGCGAAACTACCTCGCCGTTCCGCGTTATTTCGGTGAATAGCACGCGCCCGATGGTTTCGAATTTTCCGAGAAAAATGCAACCAGAAAGTGTCAACGATTCGAGTACGTCGAAAGAGAGTAGCGGTGGCGGGGGAGGACGGTAACGAGGTTGACAAAGAACGAGATAAAAAATTCTGGAAAGCTAAACTTTCACCTCCGAGGATCTCGAAACGATCGGTTTCGGTTTTTCCATCCGCGTCGCAATCCCGCGAAATAGGGTAAAACGTTCGAATAGGTAGGGACGTCCATAAAATCGCGACAAGTGTCCGGGGTCAGATCGGATGGCGTAGCGAGTTATTTATGGGGTACGAGGATGGCCCAGCTGGATTTACGAACGCTGATCGCTGCCTCTATTAAGCGGGGAATGCATATCCATCATGGCCGCGTCTCGCGGTCGCTGCATTTCTAAAATGGTGTCGTCGCGGCGCGCGTCCATTTTTGGCGGTTCTTGTCGTTTATAACCGTCATCGCGACCTGCCGAACGGGATCCAAATAAAAGCTAGACTCGTAGCCTCGCCGTTGATCGTTCGAAAATAACCCGAAAAGAAATAACTCGGATCGATGAAAGCGTTGGAAGGTTTTACTTTCTCGTATTTTTTTTTTTTTGTTTTTTTCCTTTTTTTTTTCACGCGAAGAGTTCGTCCGCGCCGAAACGGACGTATCGGTTCCATCCCTGGGGTCTACTTGGACGGAAAAAGCGCGCTTCGAATACGCAACACGAATATACGAAATATCGAAAGGTTCGAAATTCCCCTCTGATCGCGATCCCTTCGTTCCTGGAAAAGTTTCCGGGAAAAATCGCTCGAGAATTTCGTTCCCCGATAATTCGTTGCTCGATTTTTCCGGGACAAACGTGGAAACCTTTTTAACCGATCCGAAATCGAAAGTTGGAGATTCGAGGAAAGTAGGTTGCGCGAAACGTGGCTACCTGGCGCGAGAATTAAAAGCACCGTTCACCGTGTGCAAATTCACGCCCAGTGAAAAGCACGAAAACGGCAAGGAAATGCGAGCGGTGGAATATCCGGCGTTGCGTATGCATTGCTCGGCGGCCGCGCCGAAAAACGGTGACACGGCTGGCCTCTCGTGAATTTAATATCGTCCAGCTGGAAATAAACGTGCCGGAAAGGACCGAGTAGCGAGGAAAAAGGCAAACGAAGGGCGAGGAGACCCGGCCAGGAGAAAAAGGGAAATACGGGCGAACGGTCGAACGGAGACCGTGACCCGTGAACTCGACGAAATTTTTCTCTCGATCGATCCACGATACGCGGGGACGCGTTCCCGTATTCGAGACCGTGTTCCAAGATCCGATCCCGGAAACAAGACTTTTGAACTCCGCGAGCCGAGCCAAACTTTCCGTCTCAATGTTCCTCCTCGCGAGTCGCGCGCTCGGCAAACCGAGGCAAATACGGAATTTGCGTCCACCCTTTTTAACGAAACTTTACGCGCGTTCGAAAAATGCACGCTCGACGAGACGCTTCGAATTTCTTGGCGATTTTACGTAAGAACCGCCACATCGTTGCGTAACGAGCATTTTCTCCGGGTTTTTCTTCCCTCTTATTTTTCTTTTTCTACGTTTCGAACACAATCTCGCAGTATTCGTTTCCGCGACGGATTCGAGAATACGCATCGCGCGCGATGCCCGACGGTCCGAGAACTCCAGTTTGAGAGGCGATACTTTGCGGGCGATAAATTTAGCTCGGAGCGCGTTGGTGCCCTTTGGGCGTACTTGTGCAAAACGTGGAACGAATCGCGTCCGACGACGGAAGGTGTTTCCGAGCGGTCCAAGGGTGGCGCAGAAACACTTTCTTCCGCGACGTTTGCATCCAGTGTGCCACGCGAATCGGAAAATCCGATGGGGCTGCGGTACTATTCTCGGGTCTCTTTAACGCCGTTTCCCACCTATAATTAGCCCCCGGTATGACGTCTCGCCCCGACGACTCCGATTCCGATGAGATTCGATCGAGGCCGACCACGACCCGGAAGAAATCAATACGCCGACACGAAGACACCGATTGGCCGCGTCTGATACTCGCGAGCTGCGCAACAAACGCTAACGTTTCGCCTCGAGAGCGATCTCTCTCTCGCGACGCGATCGTTTCCGCCTCGCTGGAAATTATCCGTGCCCGTTCCACAAACTGGCCGAAATCTCGCAACGAGGGAATATTTTCGACGGTCCGGACGTTTCACCGCCTCCTCGATATCATCTTGTATTTAAATAGAGCAGACCGCTCGTACCCGAACCCTCGAAAACAACCGAAAACAGGCAAGAGCCAACACTCGACTCTGAACGCATTCAAGACATCCACTCGAGTCGAGCTTCTATTCGGGGTTCGGGCCGTATTCGACCGAATCCGCATTCATCGCTGGCACAATACGCCGTGCGGTAATTGTACGGGACGCAAGTTTGCGCAAATAAAGCCTAGCTACGCGAAATTATTGTTCGACGCGAGTCGAGGTTCTCGCGCAGCGTTCGCCGACCGCGGGATATTTCGCACCGCGAGAGAACCACCGTGCCCTAAGATATCGCGCAAAATGCGACCCTGTTCTATTTCAATCGGAGCTTCGTCGCGACGTATCGAGATCAAGAAAACGAATCGGCCGAATCGTTGCTGCGTCCTTTTCGCTAATTGGACACTGGCCGACGAGACTCTGCCCGATCGATTCTACCTCGATTCTTTCTCGATCGCTCCACCGGGTTGGAAATTTTTCCAGCTACGCGACAAAAGTCTAACACCGGACGAAATTACCCGACCCTTCGGAGAATCTTTCTCGCGCGAACGCGTCGAGGAACAACTTTCCAACCGACGACACCGTCTACGGCGAGAACACCGACGAAAGAAAAAGATTCGAAAGAAAAATGGTAACGGAGAATCGTAATAGATCTCCGAAAGGAAAACAATGTTCTGGACCGTGTCCAAACATCTATTCCCCGCCGCTATCGAATCCCGAGTGAATTTCTTTCGTCGAGCCCTCGTTGCCGCGAAACAGGGACAGGAAAACAATTTCTTCGGTCGAGAACGTCCGAAAATCGGCTACGCGTCAGAGGACACTGACACTGTTACGGAGGTGGTCGATCGATCGAACTCGACCCCCCTGTTCCAGGGTCGTTACCTCGTCGCGTTACCGTCCCGGAACCCACCTTTCCACGATTCCGTGGAAAATAGAAGCGCCCCGGTTCCCAATTACCGGAGAGAATAACACGTGGACGAATGTCGGAGCGAGAGTGGAGCGAGAACTTTCCGAAAACGAAAAGAAACGGTGAATATCTCCGGTCGTGGCCGATTCCTCGGTAACGTTCGAGCGAACCGTCGGCCGGTTCGTAGCTTCGAAATTGGGAAAGTTCGCGTGGTCGTCGCGAAACGCGAAGCTGTCTCCGATGAGTAGGAGAACGAGCGGAGCTCGCGGTGAAGAAACGATCGCGAGGAGAAAAGAAAAGAAAGTTCGCGGGACACTGACTAAACGGCGAGCCGGTGGTAGATACGCGTGCTCAAAAAGCATCCGGTAAACGGTAGGAAGTGGAACGACACGACCCCGGGCGGTGGGCGCGATTTTCTTCGCGACCCGACTAAACCTGCCGGAATCGCGTTGCTTTCTGGGTTAAGTACACCTACCGGGGAGAAGGCTGCGAACAGAGGAGCGAGACTGTCATCGAACGAGGCTACCTACGAACGAAATGAACGCGATCGACGCCCGACGAGGGAAAGACGAACGCGTGCCGAACCGTTTCGAGTCACGATCATCGGCGAACCAGCGTGATTCTTTTCTCGAAAACGCGATCGAAGCGTCCAAGAGCCCTGGAGTTCGATCGCCGAAAAACGACCAACTCCCGGAACAGACCGACCGGAATCCCACTCGAACTTACGTTCGTAAAATGCGCGGTGCCTACTCTCGATAACCCTTCGCGTTTAATCGATGAATCCTTCCCGGGAACTTGCAATTAACACAATTTCCGTGGAAATTCCGGCTCGAGTGGCCCACCGAAGCGCAGCTACAATTCGCGAAACGCGGACTGACCTATTTACCGTGCTTTCGACAATCGGTATCGCGTCGAGTCGTATTCGTCGTTGGGGAGGAACTCGACGGGTCGGAGGAGATATTTATCGAGAGGAAAAGTTCTCTTTCGTCGGGAGCAACGAAACTGCGAGCGTCTTCGAACCTTCCCGATACCGTTGCTCGAACCTTTGCGAATAAAATTAGAATTCACGATGTTATTTATCGGTGGTGTTCGAACCAAGTTGGCCAACTCGGCACGAGATTCGGGACGCGACGCCGATCGTGGTCCGATGTACCGTGCCACCTGCGCCACGCGCTGATAAATGGTGGACACGTAGCGGTTGAAGGCGCAGGAATCTCTGCGCGTCCCCAGGACACTCCGTTTTCGTTCGGTTCTCGAGGTTCCGCCCAAAAGCGAAAACATTTTCACGGCATCGAACGCGTTAACGAGACCCCGTGTACGTCACGGTCGCGCGTGTGTCGCAATTTCACCGACGCGCGGCCCGCTCCGTGTACTCGTCACAGCGACGCGCAAGGGTTATTCTCCGTGTGTGCACGGACCGTGTGGCGCTCGGTGGGTGGCACACGGCATCCCCTGCACAAGCGGCGAGCTAAAATTAGACGCGAACAGAAGGGGTTTATTCAAATTACTCCGCAGCGCGCGCGAAGCGGACTCCTGGATTTTAAGCGACGACGTTACTTCTCGCCCGAGAACGAACCAGCTCAGATAACACGACGTTTCCCAGAGTGACGCCGCGAAATTAAACGAGGCCCGCGCCCAGCTTAATGAAGCGTACGCTTCTCCGCTTCTCCGCTTCTCCGCTTCTCCTCTTCTCCTCTTCTCCGCTTCTTCGTACCGACGACTTTCCTCCTCGAAACGGGAACATTCGTCCGGCCGTTCCTTCCGATTGTTATTATTATCGTTATTATCGTTGTCATTGTTTCGTTGGAAATCGACGCCGACCGGATTATCGGCGAAGCGTGCGCGATAATTGAAAACGGACAAAGAGCGGAGAAAAAACGCGTTTGCGCGAGCTACTTCGTATCAATATCCCCGAGGAAATATCCACGCTTCGTCGACCGCGCGGAGCGGACAGAGGAGAGCCGTTCGCGAATTTAATCGCGAGAAACGCACAAAGCGTCGACGAAACTCGTGGAAAAATCCTTGGACGGATCGCGACACAATTTTACCGAAGAAAATCGATCGGAGCGAATCTCTCGCCCCGATCGCGAGACACGATACGTACTTTACATAGAGAATTTCGTACGCAATGGTACACGTTGCACGAAGACTTACCGTGGTCTTCTCCAAACAACGAAGCAGATGGTGATGCTGCAATTCGAAAATATCTTCCTCCTTGTAGCTGTCGTCCAGCTGAAGACCGCTCTCCTGCGCGGCCAATCGTGCCTCGGCCGCTTTCTTTTTGCTCACGAAGGCCGCTCCGCTCGACGCTTTCGCGATCCTGATGCGCGCTAATCTGGCTTTCTGCAACAAAGACGTACAAACACGATTATTAGCGTCGATGATCGCGACCAACGCTATCCTCGGCCGTGGTTCTCGCGATCGATCGCATCATTGATCCGTTCGATCCGAAAGTGATCCGGACTAGCGCATTGTATTCCCGTATCGACGATGCAATCGAGATCTCTGTTAGTTTCTCCGGGATTGGAACCGACTTTTGCGAACGAGACGAGCGCGAGAAAAAAAAAAAAGAAAAGAAAAGGTACGGGATTCGAATGGAGAAGAGAATGGCGGTAAATCGCGCAACCGACACCGGAAAACGCATCGACTTCCTGGCACGGAAGAAGTCGTTAGGACTAACAATTCCGCATTGTCTCCGGGTTTTTTTTTCTTTTCTTCCAACCCGTCCTCGGGGTGTCTCGCGTTTCGCGCCCGGCCAATTACGCTTTCAACGCCTACTTTCCGCGCGAACTTCCGACGCTTTCGTGGAGTTCCATCGACGAACCGAGCAAACGTCGATGCGAGGTTGGCTGGTTACCAGCGGTGTTCTTTCGGCGAGAGAACCGCCTGGTCTTTGTCTCGGTCAAGTCCAAAGGAGTCACGATTCCTTCCTCGCGGAAAGAACGTTCGATGTACGCTGGTCGCGAAAACGAGGAAGAGTACCCTCGTCGAAGTTTCGTTCGCGCGGAACTTTCGAGACGATTCGAGACGATCTTTTATCTCTCCGCGAGGGAGATCGAAGACGGCGGGCGCGGAGCCTCGGGGATAAATTCTAGGGCCGAGCGGAAGTCTCGGCGGTGTTCCTCGGGAATCGACCGAGAGCCGTAATTCCCGAGGATACCGCGAACGTTTCCCGTTCCCGGTAATAAAATGCGATGATAATTCACAGCGGTGGAGCCAAGCCGGTGCTCCGTCGCGTGAGCACAAAGGAAACTTTTCTCGCGCATCTGCATCGAGGAGCAGCGACAGAAGGTTCCTTCCGTCTCGCGGGAAACGGCGAGGACACCGCGACGTCGAGTAATTGCGAAATAACGGGAGATAAAGCCGTTCGTTGAGATAATTTCACCTCGTGGAACGCGACGGGGTTCCCGTAACAATTTTCCGCCGCCGCGAACTTTCTCGCGCGAATATTTCATCGCGTTAACGTCGCCCTTTGTCGTTTGCCGATCCAACGACACCGTCGCGCCTCGAATCGATGGAACACGGCCAATGTCCGCTCGACCGTCTACGAAATATACGCGAGAAACGATGCCTCGATTCGAAACCGCTCGAGGATGCTCGACGGTGTACTCGTCGTTGCGATAATGTCCTTGACACGATATCATCCGACGCTCTTCGAGAAGTTAAAGCCTCGAGGCGATTGGATGGCGGCCGGTGACGAGACGACTACAGGTAACCGGCACGGACCGCGTACGAACGAGGTCCGAGTGTCTCGAAGAGGAGAGGAGTATTCGACGGGCTCGCGGGTGCTCGCCGAAATACGAGAAATCTCGAGCGAGCGGGATTTTCGATCGAGCGGCTTCGAACGTCGATCACCGGTGAGCTTCAAAGGACGAAGAGAGCGAACCTTGGAGGAGCTTTCGTTCCGAAACGTGGTCGAATGGAAACGAGACTCGAGCAAAGTGGCGGAGAATAGAAACGAAAGACCGGGAGAAGGGCTCCGGGTGGCACGGTGCTGAATTACGACCAGGGAACTAGTCGTAAGCGGAGGGTCGATTTCGATTAAATAATTCGCCCATGGCCGCTATCTCGTTACTTTTGCAACTACTTCCAGCCCTACGAGGTAAAGTTTCACCGCGAAGGAAGTTTCGAGCGTAGCGTTCGCCGCTCGTTCGATCCATCCCCGAGTCCTTTTCAGCCCGTGCCGCTCGTAATTTCCCGTCCCGCGAAAATTTTTCAACCGAGCCAGCGAGTTTTTCGCGCAACGGGCTGGCCTTATTTTGCATCGACGTAATTTACGGGCCCGACGTTGCAACGTTTATCTCGGGCGAGCAGTCGCGCCTACGGGACCGCACCGCGCCGGTATTAGACTCCTCGCGCGAAAGACATAAAGTACGCGAGTTAAATGACCACCGTTCCGGCACGCTGCGCGACCTAGCTACAACGAATCCATCATTAACGCGTTATTTCTCTTTAACGAGCCTTTTACTACGTCCGCGAAGCTCGTAAAACCGGCAGCCCCGGGATCTGCGCGTCGAGAACCGGCTACCGGGATTCGTCGAGGTTCGCCGAGATTCGCGTCCGAGCGAAATTTATCGACGCGGTGGAAATTCGAAATAGGAACGGTAGTAACAACGCTTTCGTCCCCCGTCCGCTCGGAGATTCCCCGATTTTTCCATCGCGTTCGGCGACGACCTTTCCGCTAAATTTCATCGCCGTAATTGTCACCGGTGGCACGTAGGCTCGAGCCGAACCGACGATTAACTCCTGCTTTTTCCGCTCGCGATAAACATCGGTAATAACGGTTTATCGGTGGAATCTGGTCGGTAATTTGCATCTCGGTCGATCGAAGTCGGAATCGTCCCGCGGGCAACCACGAAACTGTACCGGCGCTCCGTTCGCCGGTTATCGGAATTCGTGGATCTCGCTCGAAATTTTTCCACGAAACGAATCCCTTAAACGGCGCGATAACCTACGATTCCGGGATCAAGGGAGCCGCTCGACGATAAGGAACGGACGGAGCGACGACGAGGGCCGAAATCGCGATCGTTCGAACGCATCGGGCGCGTCCGAGACGCAACTAGGCGTTTCTTCGAGGTTTTCGAGGATCGATCCGATCCGGTAATCTAGATTCGCGTCGGGCCGCGACGATGTTGCGGAACCCGAGAAGCTACGACGGTTAGCGTGGCAGGGGACGGTTAAAAGCCACCGAAAGTGCACGCGGTCGCGGCCACGTCCGTCGAAACTGCATTCGAGGACAACTTCCTGACATTTCGCAGCTGCGGTCGACCGTGTAAACATTCGCGGACATAAGCCGCCACGCGTGACACCGTGCAGACGCGGATTCGCCGCGTCGAGCTCGCGAAAATATACCGTTTGCCGGATATAAATATGGTAAACACCTCGGTGTGTTTCCACGAGCCCGCGAGCGGAACCCGATCGTTCTATAATTAACGCCACGAGTCGATGCGCGAATCGTTTCGCGGGCCCGATCGCGCGATTTACGCGTCGACGCTCCGAGCGTTTGGCTAGCCGCTCGACTTGCGGAACGGGGGAACGAATCGACCGAACGCGAACCAGTTCGAGATCGAGCATCGAAAGTATCGTTGGCAACGTACGTATCCTTTGCGAAAACAAAGAGGAAACGTAGAGAAAAAACCCCCCCGGACAAAGGTTTCGTTTCACCCGCTTAGCCGTAACTGGAAGAATCCTATTGTCGATAGCGAACGAATTAGAAAAAACAAGCAGCCTCGGGTATAAAAGATGTATACGAAAAATGAGGACATTGAGTGAACGTTAAAACTGGGTTACCGGATGAATGAAAAACATTTTACATTGTGGACCGTACCCGAAGGAAAACATCGACAGATTCCGTTGGCGGAGTTACAAATTCCATCAATGGAACTCGACGAATGGAACTCCAAGACAGAAGGGCCAACTTTGAAAAAAACTGCCGCGGAAACGGGTACCGTGAAAACAGACCGACTCCGTACGTCCTCTCGAGTCGGTGTCGCGACCACGAAATACCACGACGAAGTAAATAATCGACGAGATCTTGCGACGGTTTCCGAGTTACTTCCATCGGCGTTACCGAGCTTGTTCTTTGCGAAATTCCGCGACTCCGTTTCGATCGAGGTAAAATGGAGGAAGAACGGGAAGGGGACGACACTCCGAGGATCGGTCATCCGGCGAGAGAAGGGAACCGGAAGGGCGCAACGACGCGAAAGTTCCCGTGTCGTCGAGCACGGGACGATCGATCGCCTAGGAAACGGGAAACTGAAATTTCCTCTGCCAGTGTCTCGCGCGGAGCCGCCGAAAAACGAACAACTCGCGCGAGATTACGCGCGCAAGTTTCGCGACCCGGGGAAACGCCGAAACGTTCCGAGCGCGCGAGTAGAGTAAACTGAATTTCGACGAAGATAAATTGCCTCGGGAGTGTCCGTGTACGACGACGCTCGTACGGAAAAAGATTGGAAACGCGTCAACGGTTTCGCGAACCCCGTAACGACTCGAGGGACGACTATTCGAACGCTCGGGAATCACCGAGGACGAAATCGGACGAGTAAGTATCGCGTTGCAATAGCAACGCCGATAGAGACGGGTCAGGCGTTAATTGATACGGTTGCGAATAGCAGTTTTTAACGGGCTTACCCCCGATAGATGGTCTAAGGGGTGTCAGGACCGTCCTTGGTCCTGTAACGCTAATTACCCTAACGGAGAGAACCCCTGTCTCGGAAATACAGGAAATAAAGTGGAAGAGATTCGAGGTTGCCAAAAGAATCTATACCGAGGGCGATAAAGTAAGAAAGTCGGGCGAAATGATAATACTTTCGTAGGTTTTCCTAACGCGGCCGAGCTACGCTTCTGTTCGATTCAACATCCCCGAATCCCGATCGCGAGCGGTTCGCGGAGAAACGAGATCCACTCCGACGTAGGTACGGTTTATCGATTCGGTGTTGGCAGGGAGTACTCGGTCGGTGATTCGGTATCATCGCAGACCCGGTGAGAAGGTAGCTTCGTTCCTTGTCGCCGTAAAGTCCGCGTTTCGGTGTTCGAACGGACGAGGCGTATAATTTCCCGGGCGTGATCCAGAGCCACGGTTAGCTCGCGGTGAAAATGGAGAAAGGCCATCGGTGCAGGGACACGAACGCGGTCGGAAGTATCGCGTGGCTCTCGACGATTAATCCAAGGAAGATGAGGGAACGCGGATGCCGCGAGACCGATAAGAGAACAGAAGTCACGATTTCAACGATCGAGGGCCACCGCGGTGTGTTTTCGGCTCGGGGCGAGTCTCGCACCCTCGGCCACCGTTGCCCCGGTCGCGGTAAGTTAATTAAGCGAACGTCGACAAATAACGCGCGGGTCACGGACGGCTGAAAGGGGCGCGGCCTTTCGCGTTTCAAGAAAGGGCCGCCGGAATGGAGTACGCAAGACCTACTTTCCGTGAGCATTGAAAATTAAAATAGTAAAAGTACCGCACTGAAAATATTCGCCGCTTCACCGAGAACCCCGAGCGACGTAAAGCGTGTTTCATCGTGCGCTTCACTGAAACGTTAATAGCCCCGTCCCGTTTCTCGCGGTTCGACGAAGAAAAAAAAAAAGTTTCGCCACCGAGAATGGGGGCCGAATGGAAAGAGGGTGCGAGCGAAATCTCTAAATAATTTTTCCGAGCAACGACGAGTCCCGACGTTTAATAACTCGGCGATCCGTTATCCCGAGGGCTACGGTATTCGTCGCCGCGCGTCCCGCCCTAAGATCGCGCGGCTGCCCACCCGAAACGATCCTCCTCTTCACCGCCCGGTCTTCTTTCTCCTCTCGGTCGTCCGCTTGCTCGAAAAATTATCATTTAATCGCGCGCAAACGCCCGCCGGACGGACGATCGACCGGCGGCCGCTACCTTTCGAAGAAATACCTACAAGATTTTTAACCACGCGCCGCTCAAAAGGAATATTTAACCACCGAGATCAAGAATTCCACGGACGAGTTTTCGGCAACGCGACGACCGGGTCGAGATTTATCCTTTCGTTACGAGGGCGTTTGCTCGCGACGTCGCGTCGCCTCGAAACGATTCCTTCTCGCGGTTCTTCTTTCGCGAGAAGAACGATCCAATTGGCAACCGGCTCGATCTCTACGAGCGTTCCTTTTACGAATTTTACCTCCGCCGGTTGCACGATGCCAACTTTTCAACTGTTTTCGATCGCCTGGTACGCGCGCGAGTTCTCCTTTGGATGGTTCGCGTTGTACGCGCGCAACGGGATCGTTCCGGTGGTGAAAATCGTTATCTCGGTAGTAAACGCGCGTGCACGCGAACGCCGTTCGAATTGTTCGATTCGGCGTTGCTCGGGAGAGGAGTCGACCGGTGTGCGCCGCAGATACGCTTCACGAGAGCAACTTCTCTCGTTCCCCCGGCGTCTACGCGCGATATTGTGCCAGCCATGAATGCGTTTTCGAATCTATGTAACTTCCGGTCGTTCGCGCGCGACGCTGCCGGACGCTGATAAATTCCTCGTCCTTTTTCCTCGCGGAGGAGGGGTGGATCTCCGCGCCGAGGGAACAGGCCGCGCGATGGATAATTTATCGTCGCGCGATACCGCGGCTCGCAACGTTACCGTAAATAAACGAAATCGAAAATAAACTGTTCGACGACTTTATTTTCGTTCGAGAACCGTCGCTCACCCCCGACGACCGTAAAGAGCTCCGATTAATGATCCCTTTGGCGAGTTCGCGCCGAGTTGATCCCCTCCAAGGAAACTCCACCGTGGACCCATTGTTCCTGGATCGTTTATCGCGATCGCGCAATATCCCGAACATCGACTCGAGATCGGTGCTTCCTCCCCGAAAGAAGAGGAACGATGCTCCCCTGTCGCGAACGATCCGAGAGATCCGTGGAAACTCGAAATTTATTATCGATTCCGTTGACGCGGCGAGAGAGTCGGGCGATCGAAGCGTTTAAAATGAAAAATTGATCGCGCAAACGGGCGCATTCGAGGCCGCGTTCGCCAGACTGCACGGCAGCAATTTACGGCCAGACGAAGGGCGGAAGTTTCGGAACATCTGTTCGAAATTACGGCGGGCGCACCTGAAATCGACTTACGTCGCAATACGCGGCCAGGGTCGTTTGAATATTCGATCGGCGGTACGTGGCCCCCGTTCCAGCCAATCCGATTCCGCGCATACTAATTAGTCCCCGATTAATTAACGTTGATTCCGTCGCAGCTACGTAATAGTTGGCGTTACAACGCGCCGGCAGGGAACTCGAGACTGCGCAATCGCGTTCGTCGAACGGATCGAGAAAAAGAGAGAAGAACGCGAACGCAACTGAACGAATCAATTTCGCGCGTCGAATTACGCGTACGCTCCGAAACAACGGTTGCGAAATTCGGGCAATTTCCAGGAATCGAATTTTGCGTAAACCTCGGTCGACGAAATCGGCCAAGTCGACGATCTCCCGCTCGGAGATTCCAGATTTACGAACCGGCTCCAAAAATTCCCGGTGAAACTGCGGAGCGCGCGATCGCTCGCATTTTTCCCGCTGTAAACACGCCGCGTCGGCTTTAATCGTTAAGCCGGCCGTAATACCGCTCATAACACGGCCGACGATCCGAAAACGGCCTCCTAATAGCGCCCGCTAATTTACCACTCGTTAATTAACGTTACAGCCCCTACGGACCGCGCGCGTCCTCTCGTCGATTCGTAAATTTCGTCCGATCCGGCGATTACGATTTTTCGCCAAATCGCGGAAAGAGAAACGGTCGACCTTCTTTTCCTCCCGCGCGGTTCGCTCGAATCGACGCATCGAAAATTGCCCTACTTTTTTCCTCTCTTTCTCTTTTATTTTTTTTCTACAAATCTTCCGATCAATCCTCGATCCGATCGAGGCACGCGGTCGCGTAAATCGACGTTTTATCGGTGCAATAACGGAACGACAGCGTGTCGGCAGTAATTTAAGCCGGAGTATCTGGCCCGATTTGATTTATCGGACGTACGTGGCCGGTAAAACGCACGCCGACGTGTTTTACGAGGTGAAAACCCGTTGACAGGCTTCGGCGAACCCTGACGCTAGGATTTCCCACTTCTTTTTATTCGGCCGGCTTCTCGCTCGCGTTGCCTTTATACGGAAGTTATTTTTAAAAGTCGAAGCCTTTTGCTTTTTGTTCCTTTTCCCGCTGGGATTCGAACGCTGTCTGGGTCTCTCGCGGCGCGTCGTGCTCGTTAAAATCGATTATCGGGAAAACCGAGCGGCGAACGAACTCGTATAATCGAACACGCTTTCGCTCGCTCCTCTTCCGTCCCCAGTTTTTTCTTATCCGACCGTCGGCTTCCATCTTTATCGACGGACCTTCCACTTTTTTCCGTCCGACCGTGAAACGCATCGCCGATACCGACTTGTTTAGAAATGTCCGCGATGTTTCGACACCGAAGAAATTCTCTCCGCTCGGTGAATTTCGATGAAAGAATAATTGAACGCCGCGAGTTTCGTCGATAACCGTTGAAAGTTCGGTTCGTAAAATGGAAAGCTGAGACGCGATCGGCCTGTTACCGAGTAGTTCAGCGCCCCGCGAGAATTCGTTTCGCTGGACTCGGGATAAGTTTCTACGAACGCGAATTCTCGGCTCGGAGAAGGCATCGGGGATAAACGAGGCGAATACTCGTCTATGGGTTCCCGGCAACGTACGATTCGACCGGAGCAATCTTTATTAACGTAGCCGGCGCGTAAACTGTTTGAAAGTGCGGCCGTGTTTAGCGCGTTCAAGAATAGCGTGACGCCGCTGACGCGGTCGTTCCGGCGGTGCACTGGCCCTGTTCAACGCCGCGATTAAACCTGGACCACCGGGAGCCGATGACGTCAGAGGTACGCGCCGCCTCCGCCACCTCCGCCACCTCCGCCACCTCCGCCGCCACCGCCGACGTCGCCCTGTTTACGACCGCGGCACGATCGAGAGAGATCCACCCGGAAGATCTCTTTTTCCATCACGGAATCTCGGGAGAGTACACTCAGCGCGTTTAACGAGCTCGTTCCACTCGCAGACGCTTCGATTATTTTTTCTTCCCGCGTCGAGCGGCAAAAAAGTTTTCGACGGCTCTCTTTATCGGGCGCCGCGTCGATCGTTCCCTCGCGATGATTCTCCTCGGTCGTAGTTTATCTTCCCCGCTTCGCGTTAAAAGACGCCATCGTTAGCTTCGATGTAAAGCACGTTGCGCGATCGAACCGACTTTCGACCTACCGTTAACCTACTCGTGCGAGAACGCTTCGAAACTTGAGCGAATCACTCTCGCGAGACGATACGCAAACACGTCACAACGATTACGATTTTGCGACAATTAACGAAACACGAACGATCGAACGCTCGATCCGGCCGAACGATCGAGTAGCCTCTCGCTCGGGGAGATTCGTGTTCGCGACATCCTTTTCCGAGCACCTGTAACCGTGTATCGTCTTCGACGTTGCAAAACGGCCGAAAGGTTCCGCCGAGTCTAACCGTTAAATAGGTTAATCACTGGTTACGCGAAGTAAATCTTCGTCGGTCGTGGTTCGTCGTAAATATTCGCAACCGTGTGTTCCCGTGACTCGGATGTCAAAGCGTCCGCCAATAATTATTCGGTCGGCGCAAAGGGAGACCGCTCAATGAGCGGCCGGACTATGCCAAATGGGACGAATCGCGACCGCGACGACAACGACAACGATGGAACAATGTTTTTCGATGCTTGGATCGGTCTCGAACTTCGTCGATCGCGATTTTTCAAACTAGCGAACGCAGCCGCGCGCTATCCGACATCGAATCATTTTTCTTATCGCCTATCGAGATCGCTGTCGTTGTTCCTCGAAGAAAAGAAACGAATCTCAAGGAACGACGAGGGACACTCGCCGCGAATATTCATCGGGGAGAAACTTCCGTCCCCTGATCTCTCGATTTCCACTCAACTTGGCCCGGCGAGGGCGTAAAACCGGGGAATCTCTCCACCGGAAGCCAATCGCGCGTATTTTCTTATCGCGAACGGGCATTGCGCGTTCCGCCGCGAACGATTTCCACGGATCTCGAGAAAACAAACGAAACGTCTCGTTATTTTTTTTCTTCGACTCCCGGTGACTATCGCCCTTCGTCGAGCAGAAGGGTGGAAGAAGAGAGAGGGGGCGAGCGTGCCGAGGAGTTTGCGCTAAGAATAGAGATACGCGGTGAAGAGGGAAGAAGAAGCCTCTTTCGTTGGGAAAAATCCGAAATGCGTGAATGACGACGCGGAGGTCGCAATGAGAAATAATCCAGGAGGTTCTCTAATCAAGTTCCAGGAGCGTGTCGTGCGTTTCGCTTATTGGCTCGTTCGACGCGAAGAAAACTCTCTCCAGCGATCGTTGAAGAGCAAAACCGCCAATGTAGCGAAATCCTCCATAAATTTCCCAGCGAGGAGCGAGGTGTCCGGAGAGCCTTTCGTTTTCCCCATTTTTCTCGTCCACGGAAGTGGATCTTCCTTCCTCGGAAGGAAAGTTCTCGGAAAGTAACTCCGTGCTCGCGAAATCGTCGAGCCACGCTGCTGCCAAAGAACGAAATAACTCGTCCGTCCGGCCGAAGGCGGATCGGAACGTCCTGTCCGGTAGGAGCCACGGTTTCTCGAATGGGTAAAGTTTCGTTCGAACGGAAGAGGAGCGAGCGGTAGCCAGCACCGTTGGCGTCCTTGGCGCGGATCTGCGCGGACCGTTTGCGTCACGGCAGGGTGTTTCGAGGAGACTTAACGGCCGTTCGAAACGCGAACGAGCCGATAATCGTAAAACGCTTAATCGTCGAAACATATTTCGCGGGCGTCGAATCTAAAAGTTTCATCGGGGACCGAAAAGCCACCGGCTCGCGTACCGGGAAAAAGTTCTCGACGGTTCGTCCGGCGAGAAGCCACTCGTGGAAATAACATCCCGGGAAAGTTAACGCGATCTCGTTCGTTCGTGCGTTAAATTACTTTTGCGCGCGGGGCCCTCTTCGCGCGTCGTTTGTTCGCGAGCGCCGACGAGAAAACGCGTTCGCGGCACAACAATGCCATTCGTGGAATTTCGGCTACCACTTTTTCATCGCGTTTAACTTTTCTCTCTTTCGTTCGCCGTTATATCGGTTCCCGATTATTGCGCTCGTTTCTCGAGCTCGTCGGGCCCGAAAGTTTGAGAAAGTCTCGGCTAATTTGCGCGAAACAATGGATCGCGTACACGGTTCCGCGAAGAACAAGAGCGAACGCAGGAAGACGGTGCAACGTCTCCCAGCGCGGGTCGTTCGATCGAGCGAGTAACAAAGAACCGGAAGCGATCGGTTTCGTACGGCCGAGAAGCGTAAAACGCAGCGACGCGTTCGAACGAACACTGTTCCGACGGAAGTCGGAGTTTGTTTCGCGAGTAGAAATTCGCGAGGAGAACCGTTTACTTATGGAAGCTCCTGTCAAATATTTGTTTACCCTTAGCCGGGTGAACTTGCCCGGTGCGCGTAAAGTCGATCTCGAAGGAGGGATCGAGAGCGAAAAGCGGCCGGCAAGCCGAACCGCCGGAGACTGCGTAGCAAACTTCGATGTTTCACTTTGAATCTATTTATTTTCGTAGCACGAAGCGTCCGTCGGCCGCGTTTGCATTTCCTCCCGTTCCGTCGACGTTGACGATAAGCAAATGCAACGACGCTGCCCCGGTATCGGGCACCGCTGCACCGCTTTTACCTAATTATCTTCAATTTCTTTCGAGCGGATTCCTCGCGAGCGTTCGCGACTGCCGCGATACCCTATCGCGTAACCCCGCCGCGGAGATATCGAATAAAGGAATACCTATTCAAAGTTCGTACCGAGCTCGTTATTTCGAGTATCCGCGGTGCTCCCTATTGGCACGGGTTTCCGAACCCATCGCGCGTTAGGGGTTAAGATCGCGAATTACTTTATTACCTCCAGCGAGCGTTAGTCCGAAACCGTGGACCGTGACGGTCGATACGATTGCCGCGAATATTCCGAACCAGACAACACGGACGCTTTTGTCCTTATCGGAAGTACGCGCGACGGGGAGCCGAGTCCTCGCGCCCCAATAAACAGATTTCGTTCGAACAAGCGGTTCCCCGAAACCCTTTGAAAAAAAATATTACGACTCTTTGGGAATCGACGACAAAGAGCAGAACGATGCGGAACGAAAGACACGCCCGTGTCCGAAACCGCGAATCGGGACGAGCATGGCTATGCATATGCAGATGCGATGCATCTGCATTGCAGATTCGACCGAGCCGGGAAAGAAAGCTCCGATCTCGGGGCTGAAAATCGTCGAGAAGCCGGCCGGGTCTTCGACTAATTTGCAAAAAGTTTCCCGTCGATCTTCCACGAGCTCCGCGATCGTCGTCGGTTCTTTCAAACGTCTACTCGTCGTCGAACGAACCAAACCGCGAGAGATACGCGAATATATTAACGCGGACACCGACGGAGAACAATTTCACCGGTAAACGATCGCACGACCGTCTCGAACAACGCCGAACGATTTGCAACCTAGAGTCGGGAACGACAACGGCCGTCAGCGTACGAGCGTCCCTCGATTTGCGAAAGAGCGCAAGAGTGTCGTCCGCGGACTGGAGTCGAAGAAAGCAACAATCGCTATGAATCAGATTCGCGAGGCGGCCGGAAGATTCCCGACCGCGATCGTACTCCTCGCCACTTTATTCGGCCAGCTGCCTCTGTCTCTCCGTACACGGGATAGTGGTAATGAACCGAGGGCAGCCGCTGGCTCCCGGCCAACGAAAACTCCTCCTAGAGGCTCGAACTCGCCTCCGACACCGTGAGATCCCCGATGCTGTTCGCCGGCAGAAGAAATTACGAAACGACTTTTGCGCAACCGGCCACTTCTGGCGCTGAACTCTGCCAGAGAAGTTTCAAATTCTCTGTCGCCTGTCGGCCCGTCCTGCTCACGGCGTCCCGGGGCGTTCCGCATTTTCCCTCGCGAACAAAGGGACAACAAAGGGTCTCGTCGACTACGAGACGTTCGCGAGACCCAGAGAATCCGTGGACCCGGTACGTCGCGGCAGACACGCGAATTTCAAACGGACTCGATGGAAATGCTGCGAGACAACGAGCGAATAAGAGGAAATCGGAGGGGAAATTGTCGAAATATTCGCGAAACTTTCCATCGAATCGCGTGAAAGTAACGAGACGCGCGCGCGAGTTCTAGAAGATCTCCCCGTGTCGAGAAACGAGAATAATTGTAAATCCTCGCGGTGAACGGGTGGATCGATGGGTAAATTGGAAGGAGATAGAAAGCGCGTTCAGAAACAGAGGAAGGAGAAATGTATTCGCGACTTAATGGGGTGCTCGATGAAATTGATCGGTTTGCCGGATCGCAAACGGGGATAATCGCCCGACTGCTGTTCGACGATTAAAGGCCCCGGCTCGGAAAGTAACAACGATCGTTGGTCGTCGTTAGAGTTCCAAGACAGCGAAACGCTCTCGGGATGCGTCTTTGATCTCGGCTAATAAAATGCCGGCAGCCGATTAAAAATAACTCCGCGGCTCGCGGAGAATAATTTCGATACCGGAGACGCTTCGCTTTTTTTAGATCAAAGCGAGAGAAGAGAGTCCGTACCTCGCGGATTTCGCGACCGTTTCGGGTAAATGGAAGAGGCTGGATGGAACGCTCTTCGAAACCACCGACCGATCTCCGAACGGGTCCTCCGTTTTACGAGCGATGGAAGCTGGACGCGAGCTATCCGATTCCGCGTCCTTCCTCTCTCGCGCGCGAACTGTCTACGTGAACCACGAAGAAGCATCCGTTTTGAAATAGTTTCGATCGATCGGACGTGTTTTCAATCGCACTTTGGAGAGACGCGGCTACGAACGACGACTCTGGCTCGATTCGTGATCGCGCAATAGCGAAAATTGCGCAATCGGCGGGACGCGTAAAATTCGCGCGACAACCGGCACGTTAAATTGGAAAATTTTGATACACGACGGGCTAAGAGTTCCACGTAAGTGTGCCACGGGGACACCGTGTATTGCCGGCGCGTCGCGTGGGTGAGAATAAATCGCCCGAGTTTCGGAGACACCGCTTCGCTCCGCGGCGCGGCGCGGCGCGACGCGGCGCGTTGCGCCACGGCCAACTAACTTTTCATCGATTCGGTTGACGAAGGAAACCGTCACTTCCCGTTCCCGATGGAATATACATCATCGGGAGTCGCGAACCTCCGATCCATCCTAGAAACCATTTCCACGAGAAGGAAATTCGAACGCGAAGAAAACGTCCGCGATCGATTCGACCCGAAAACTTCCGCGACGATGAAAACACGATCCGATCCACGGTAAGAGAAACGAGCCAACTCTTTTATCCTCGCTCCGACGGAAGGGTAAACGAAACGAGACGTATATCTCGGTTATTAATAGAATAAAATTGGTATCGAGCTATCGAGCAAAAATAATACGAAAGAGTCGTCGCGGGAGACGCGAGTCGATGCGCGTATTATCGTTCGATTTCTGAGAGGAATCTTCCGGAAATGTAAATAAAAGGTGGAAGAGAACTCTTCGTTCGCGACCATTCGCGCGATTCACCGGGGAGAATCCCAAAGTTCTTACACCATCGGCGTTCACCATCGTTTGAAAAATTCGTTCGTCGTTCGACTCGGACGCGTCATCGTTGTCCAGCCGTATCTCGAACGCGCAAGATTCTTCGAGCACGCGTACTCGGAGAGTATTTTTTTTCTCCGCGCGATATTTTCTTCGTTGTTTCTCGTTGCGTCAAAGTATACCGTGTTATCATCGTTATTGCAAATAACGTACGGTCGACCGATGGAAGAAGAACACGTGGGTAAACGAATCGCGTTCCTCGAACTCTCTAGGGGCGAATCATTGCAAATCGGCCGGACGATCGAGCCGGTAGATTTCCCAGATACCTGTAGTATATTCAGGAACAGTGTATTTATTTCATCGTTCTCGGTCTTAACGCAAAACGCGCGCATAAAAATCCCGCCGGCAGTTCCGCACGAAACGTAAAATTTAGTGGGACGAATTTACGATATGCATATATCAGAAGGCTAAGTCGAGGAAGAAGAGCGAGCACCGCGTCTTTTTTAAATCGGTATCGAAAACGTTGGGTAGCGAGGCCCGTGCCGCGCCGTCTCGTTGAAAAGGCTTCGATTCTCGGGATTTCCGTGAGAAAAGTAAACTTCGATTTAACTTCCCAGCTTGTTCGTCGGGAACGCGAAAAGAGGAAAGTTTATCGCGCCACGGCCTTGGGGACCGAGCAACCGGGTCCAAAGACAACATCCAACAATATCGATATCCACTCTACCAGAATAAAGCGAACAGCCGTGACGCGAATAGTGACACGGCTATTTGTGGATGCGCGAGGCGCGTGTGTACGCGAGGAAACCAGCGAAAGCGTTTCGCGAGACACGAGACACGCGCGCGCGAACGAAACTTAACCGAGAAATCGACGCCCAACCGCGATACTTTTCCAACGAGGTGAGTTTCCCGATCGGAAATCTCGCAAAATTTCCCTCGATTTCTCGGCTCTCGTTCCGAGTTGCTGGCTCGCCGTACGAATAAACGATAGAGAGCCGGATTTCGATGGAAGACGAATAGCCGTACCGTGAAACGTAAAGTAATATTAATCGAATCCGCTCTTAAATCACGCCTCTCGTCGACGATTCGTTGAATTATGGCTGCCTCGCGCCGGAATTAAGGTCGAATTAACGTTCGACCGGACTTGGTCGTTCGCGATAACACGCGTTCCCGATAACGGATCAATAACGCGAAGATAGATAGTCCGGCAGCTCGAGTGACGGACCACTGCGATTCGAACGTCGCCGATTCCGTACACGTGTTTCCTCGTGATAAGAGGACCGAAAGTGAAATACGAATCTCGCTCACCCTCTGAGCCTTTCGCTTGTCGGCCCGCTGATTCTGGTGATATATTCGGCTGAAATTACTGACGATAACAGGCACCGGTAAAGCGATCACAAGGACACCGCTAAGGGAACATACGCCCCCCACGATTTTTCCCGCGATCGTTTTCGGAACCATGTCACCGTATCTGAAACAGAAAGAAACGGCAAACGGTTAGCGCTCGGTGAAACATCGACCGAATTAACGGTCGATTGGTAATTGTCGGGAAATTAGCGGGCACGTTTAAGGTTTCGATCGATCGGTGCGAGCACACACGCGGAACGAGTTTTCGTACAATACGCGCCTCGAAAGTTACACGAGGAGAAACGTTTCCGTTTCGTTGTTGGCTCGCAAAGCGCGGTCCGACTACGAACGATCTGCATCCCCTCGGGACTTTTCCTCGTCCGTGGTACCTTGCTCGCTTTGCGACACCGTCTCGACTCGACGTCCATACGTCCCCGCGATCCACCGGACGTTTATTATTTGCAACGATCTTTCGCACGAGCGTTGTTCGACTCGTTCGAAAAGGTTTCTTCCTGCGAGCCGGATGACCAAACGAATTCGCGAATTCGAGTCAAAATCGAATAAAATTTGTCTCGATGTCTCTCCTGTCCTTCCTATCGTCCCGATCGTTCTCCTGGAATCGTTTAATCGAGAAACCCTGTACAATCTTTGGCACAACTTTCGCATAATTTCATGGTTGTTTCACAGCCGCGATTTATGCGACAATTTGCATCGTAAATTCTCGCGCCAGCGAGAAGAAGAAAAAACGAACGGAGAAGGAACGAAATTTAACGAGTACGAGTAAAGAAAACGTTGGTGCGTTCGCGCGAGGGAGCACAAGCAACGGCTTCGTTCGAACGAAACACTTTCAATTTCTTCCGCGGATCTCGCCGAGCGCGTAAAGAAAAAAGAGAACGAGGCGAACGACAAGGGAAATCCACGACATCCCGCGAAAATTACGAGCGTCTCTTCTTCTCGTCGAGCGATAAAACTTTGCACGGCTCTACGCGTCGCGAAACCTGGTCGCGCGTATTCGACGATGTTTTTCGCGAGTTTATAGATACCGTGGATTCAGCTTGGCGAGCTTCGCGGTCTCTTCGGTGAGAACGTTCGCGCGATCTGCCGCGCGAAATCGACGCGAGCCCTCGATATCAGAAAATACTAAAAATAGTGGTAAATCGCGGTCGAGATCCACTTTCGTGTATTTTAAAATTCCAGGTTGAGAGCATTGCGTCGATGTGCACCTTCGTTGTGTGGAAATCAGCTATTACACCCGATACAAGGTTTCCGTGAACGCGAGTACTTACACCGCAAACGTCACGACCACTTGATGCGGGTTGGAACGCGATGTCTGACCGTGACGCCTTATTCCACTGAAAGTGAAAACCAGGCTCGTTCGGGCAGTCGAAACCTACCGCGCAGGTGAATCGCGATTATATCGAAAGTAGCGATCGTTGCGTAAACGGTGAAACGAAAAAATGATCGAGTTTCGGAACCGAACGTCGAACGAAACGTTCGCGCGTGTAATATTCGCGCGCAGATGCGGGAGAAAAGAAAAACTGGCACACGATGCTATTTTCATACGACGACGCGTGTGAAAGAAAGACGAAAACATGCAACGGGGAAGATGGAGACACGCGTCAACTCCCGGTGACGATATCGAATTATTTAGGATGCAAACCGGTCGAGATTTACTCGCGACCGTTGAAACTGGGACGAAACGCAATTCGGATGCGCCGCGTAGATGAAAATTAATTCGGCGCGTTCCCGATAGAATCGAAACGAATTAAAAGCTAACCGTGATAAAACGGCGATAAAGCCGAAAAATTATTGCCGCCGTTTCGACGCTATTGGACGAAATTAGCTCCGCGAGAAGCAGAAACTTTGTCAGAAATATACGCCGCTTCGATGAAACTCTAACGATAAAAATTAACACCGTCCACGGTCCTAAATCGAATTTATTTCCATTCGACGGAACCGTTACGCGCGCATCGTGGAAAACAATTTTCCTCGATTCGTGGCTACACGGACGCGTCGAGTATTTCCCGAAGCGAGTATAAAAATGGTAAAAATACTACGTTGTTTGTTACATCGAGAGCAACCTCCGCGAACGGTCGGAAAACCAAAAAGCTATCGTCCGAGGAATACGGTCAATGTCATCGACGCGGCTGGAACGAACAATCGGAGAACGTACGTTTCCCGGTCGGAAATAACGAGAAACGGGTATGCTTTCTCAATGTGTTGGTTCAAATGGTTCGCAAAATTACACGGGCCATTTTCCAACGGAAGATACAATCGAGCGTATCGCTCGCCGTCAGGTGTTCGCGTTCCCAGAGAACAACGCTGCTCATTCATATTTCCGAAACAGAGACGGCTGGCAAAACGCGGGATAACGCGGCCGTTATATTCGACCAGAGAATCCTTTATTCGAGTTAACCGTTCTAATCGTTCCGCTCGTTTCTAGTTCGCGCGACGTTTCTCATCGACACCGGCGTCCCGTGCTAACGAGATTCGCGTTATCGGAGCAATGTTTCATCGATACGTCGGCCAAGATTTTTCGAAGAACGTCGCGTCCGCTTTACTCGTAGGGAACAATCGCGCGAGCAACCTTTCAAACAACGGAGTGGCTTTCGACTAAATAAAACCGCGGGGGAAAATTTCCACTGTCAAAGTTCGCAAATTTATTGGCGTTCGGCGAACGGCACGCCGTGACAGATGCAATCGACAGTTGCGGAGCGCGGCTCGTTCGAGCGAGAGATCAAAAGAAACGTTCCATGGTGGCTGGAAAGAAAGAAAAATAAACCGATCGGCGAATAGAACGAGCGTAATGGGATCGCGGTCCACGAGCGTGGCTCGAGTTTCTCCGGTTGTACGCGTAATTTTATGGTGGACGTGCCAGCGGTGGTCGAAATAGAAACATATCGCAGGGAAAAGCGAAAATTCCCACTGGACTTTCCCCTTTTTACCGGACGAACAAAACACGTGTAAATACCGGAACCCTGGGGAGTATGGATTTTTTACGATACACCGAATGTCCTGTCGGCGAAAATTCTCCGATTTTTTTTTTGTTGAGAAGAAACGACCGCAAATTGTAAAAGAACATCGTCGTTAAAAGTGAAAATAACTCGGTTGCTTTCGATCGGTAGGAAATTTTCAAGTTCGAGTTTTTGAAAGTTCGGTCTGTTTTTCGAAAACAGCGTTGGCTTATTTTTAAACCCTAAGTTTTATTCGCGCACTGTTCGGACGCTTCGAGGGAAGCTGCGGAAAGGAGTTCCTCGTATTCGACGATTGCAGCATCGGTATGCAGGGTGTTCCGTAAAATTGTTCAACGGTCGTTTCGAGGGAGGTTTGTAACGTTTCCCCGGACCCGCGAAGAAAGAAACAACGGCTGTCGAGTTCTCCCCTAATTTGTACGTTTGACGGTTCGGTACTCTGGTGTTTCCCCGACCGGTCAGCCCACCGACTCCTTCGTTCGCTCGCAAAGTGTTGGTAACGAGCCGCTGCGGCGGTGGCGGCGGCGGCGGCGGCGGCGGCGGTAGCGGCGACGGTACCGGTGGCTGCCAATTAGCGCACACGTTTCTCTTTTTAATAATGCAGCGGCCTACATATGCGGCCTGCACGTTGCCCCGGCTCTAATTACGTGGAAACCGCCGGCCACTAATGCGTGCCGGTGCAAACACGTTACGACCACGGGAATCCGCGCTTACCACCCCCGTCGCGAGCTCAGTTTCAATGATTCCTCGCCCCTTGCCCGTTTCACCTTTCCTACCGCCCCCGTCTCGATGAATAGCAGCTCCGGGACTCGACCGCGTCGATAAAGCTCTAACACCCTTTGTGACTTTCTTCCTCTTTTTCCCGCCGTTGAGGACGGTGACGCTTACGAAGCGAATTCGAAGCGATATCGCGATATTTACCGCGAGACCGTTCCGCCTCCAAAAAAGAAGAAACGCGTATCGAGAACCCACTTCGGTCTCGAGTACCGGTCGATCGATATTGCCAAAATTTCACGGTTTACTTTACGCACGCGGTCGTTAACGCGTCGACCTACGCAGACCCGGAACACCGCGCGTATTTATTCGCGTATCCTGTTTCCTGGCGTGTTTCTACGATCGGTCGCGAACCACGGAGATCTCTCAACGTAACCGAGGCCTGTCGCATTTTCAATAAAAAGAAAAACATATTTTACCGACTGGAAGTGTATTTACAATGGGAAAGATTCAGCGGAGATTGCGTTGTAAACACATTCGACGATAACGATGCGAAGACGATTCGATATTGCGCGTCGCCGCGTGTAAATAATAACAAATGTCTGCTCGAGAAACGAAGATTGTGTTCCGCAGTGGGTAATCGATATTCCGAGAGTTTCGAACGATAATACGAACGCCACCGATCGTGTTCAATGTCGAAAAGGACAGGCGACGATATATACCCGCGCGCGAGTCTTTGCATCGACACGCGCCGCGCAGGAATGCTATTTGTTCTGCCCACGCCGCGAGGATCTTTTACGCGCGCGGTCCGTAGCCCGCAAATATTTCGAAAAGAAGATTTCGTTCGAGCTGGTGCTCCCGACCAGACAGCGTGGAAAAATCCGTACGGCGACGAACGCGTTAAACGCCGCGAATCTTTCGACAGAAATATGGGTTAATTGGAGATCGCGAGAGCGTAGGATCGCCGAGCGGGGAAATGTTCGGCGCGGCTAGGAAAATCCAGATCCGGGTCGACGTGTTCCAACGATGTATTCCGAATTAGTTGACGGCACGCCGGCATCCGGATCCCGCGGGACGGAACGAAACGACGACGCGCACGTCCCGGAAGGACCCACCAAACTGCGACATAATTCGATAAAGCGGGCAGGGGGCTCGTGAGCGACCACCATCGAGGATTGGCCCTCTGGCGATGTTCCATATTACGCTCGCGACGAACCTTCCCTTTCGAACGACTACTTGGGAAATAACGATCGTTCCAGCGCGCAAAAACAAACGGACTCGAGTTATGCCTCCTACACCGACGTCTGTCCAAAATTATGATTCTTTTCTTTTCGATTTTTTCGCGATCGAAGAAAGGAGAATCGAGGATTCGTTCGGGCAGCGATTCGAATCGTTTTTCCCGCCGGTGCGGAATCCGAGCGGATCTCCCGCGTCTCGTCGATTTCGAACCCTTGCCGCGGATCCACGAAAATTGAAACGCGCGAGATCCCCTCGTTTTACGCAATCCCGCGTTCAAGTCGATACCAAGTTTCTTCGGAAGCTTCTTGGACACTTTTTAATAGGTTCAAAGCCGCGTGAAAGACCACGGGAACCAGAAACTACTTCGATCGTTAAAAAAAACTTCAATTACTCGGAGGAAGTACTCGGCGAGAACGATGAATTTTTTATAACGTCATTTTCTTCTTTTCGTGGATCAGGGGGAAGCTCGAGAACCGTGTAAAAACTGTATCTAAGAAAACCGTTGACGACGAAAGCGTATAGTCGACGACGGTCGCGAAAAATATATCGTCCAACGCCATCTGCTTTCGCGCGATCGCGTAAAAAAGAAAGAATGGCACGTGTTTATGGAAATAAGCATTCGACGATCGCGAAAATAATTGCTCCGCGTTATCCTCGTGGTTTTTATCGACGGACAAAAATAGAGGATCGTTGGTGTTCGACGAAGCCGCTCGTAGCAGGAACAAAAAGCGTCGAAAGTTCTCTCCGAGCGAATCGTATCGAACGTTGGTTAAACTCGTTCGGTCCTCGATCGTCGATCTTTGTCCCGTTGCACGCTTGTCCATTTCCGAAGCGACGAAAATTTCGAAAGCTCGGAAATAATTAGTTAGTAAACCGTGTCGCGTTCGTTCCCGCGACTAACGGAATAAGAAAAAGTTGGACGGGGTGGGTTAGGTCTGGGACCCCGAGCCGATTTCTTCGCGGTGGAAACGAACGAGAGGAGAAAACTACTTTTCCACGCCGACGAATCCGATCGTTCCATTTTCCAGCAGGCAACTACTCCCCACCGGAACTTCGACCCCACGGAAAAGTCTTGGTACCTTCTTTGCTTCGCGTTTCCCTGAGAACCGCAAAGTTCCGGGCCCGGGGAATCCCGGAACCTCGAGTAACTCGATGAATATCGGAAAAACGAAAACGCCTCTCGATAAAAGAAGCCCCGACGTTCGACCGTCGGTTCAAATTTTCATTCGCCTACCCGGTGGTCGAGGCCGGCTCCGTTTCTTGCCTATCCTCTTTCGAGAGGATCTCGAGCTGTCTCTCGTCGCGAACAGGAGGGAAATAAAAATTCCTCGCGTTCGAGAGAAAACTTTAGGACCTCGAGCGTCGAGCGTCGAACGTCGAACGATTATGAGGAAAAAATTTCCGAGAGATCGCTCCGATGAAAATTGAACCGATCCGGCACCTTGCGAAGAACGCCCGTTTCTATTATTGAAAACCGATCGGAACGTTTTCAAATCCGATTAGTTTCAACGAAGACAATGTTCCCAAGGGATTATTCCCGACACGAGTACATCGTACGTTGGTGTAGTTTCACCGGGGTGCATTAAAATCCATCGTGAAAACGACTCGACGAACTTTGGAAAGACGATCGCGTCGAGTAATTCGCTTAAAACGAGCTCGAGTGGCGCGACTCGGTGAAGTTTCGGAACGTTCGCACGAAATACCGCGGGTGACACATTTTCCTTCAATTTCTGTCGATACGAATCTCCTCGAAGAATACGCGTCGCTAGCTATTTCGAGACTCGAACCGAAACGAACGAGAGGGTTCGCGAGATCCACGCGAGATCCACGCGAGATCCACGCGAGATCCAAACGGAGAAGAAATTGCTTCGGACGAGTAGCGCGTAGTTGAAAGGGGGCCGCGTATGGAGCATTACTCGGATCATTTTTATCGTTGGTAGCTTTAGCGACTACGTTAACCGGTTAAGTGGACTTTACCAGACCCTATCCACCAATTTATCTCGGTACTTTCTCGACTTAATCCGTACCGATCGTTCCTCCCACCTCCGCCGACGCCCCGTCTCGCCGTAATAAAGACGCGATTATTATTAGTTTCGACGCGGCCTCGGATTACCACCGTTTCTCCGTGCATAAATAAAGTTTCGTTGTTATCGAGGAATGTCCGGAAGCGGACGTTAAAATACGCGTTGCTTGCATATCGCAGCGAGAGCGGCGTCGGTAGCCCGAGGGGAGAAAAGACAATTTTTCCTCCGGAACGGAGGGAGGAGCATCGAAAGCTAAGTAACGGGCTCACCGTCGCTGGATAGCGGCCATTGTGACCAATTCCAGGGACACGGGGCCGAAAACAGGAATCGTCCAAGTGACCATGAGACCCTTTTTACGACTGTTCTTTACGCGACACTAAAAGCGCTTCAAACTTTTTACGATTCGACTACTCCGATTCCGAGCGTGTGTTTGCACCCAACCATTCGTCCAGGAAGCGACGCAGACTGCGTCCCACGATTGGCCGTTTCGTTAACTTTAACGCGGTATACCTTGCTGCAGTAATAATAGAAACACGGCTGGCAATGTACGTCGCTGTATCTCAATGTGTTGCACCGCGGTACCGTGTAGCTCGATATTTTACGAGTCGAGTAAATTATCACCGTTAATTGGGTCGCGTCCTTCCTTGAAAAACAAGTTACGGCCCGATTCGCGAACGTCCTACCGAGTGATTCATTCCGCCGCAAAGGATACCCACGAGTTTCCTTTCCCCTTGGTAGACTCGTCGTTCGTTAAACGATCGTCACCGACGACAGCCTCGAGTAAACAACACCGAAGGACCGTTCTCTCGATTTCAGACTTTACGGACATCTCGTACAGTTATTTCGTCCAAATTGCCGAACAATAGATATTATTCTTGGGAAGAAGGCTCGTCGAGGCTGCTCGATCGGAGCGGAACGATTGATCGCTCTTTTTATCTTCTGGTCTCGTTACCTTCTAACCGAACGTTCATTGATCCCCGATAATCTGTTTAGTTCCGCCCTACTTTGTTTCGCTCGTTCTCGTTAATGAGAGTACATCGAAGGAGAACGCTGTGAAAACTCTTTTGATCCAAACTCTCGCGCCGACCGGAATCTTCCGATAACGATACGATGAACTTGGTCCTCGAACAAAGAAACCTCTCGACGAGACTAAATATTGAAAATTCCGGACTCGTGTTCCGGAACACGAATCGCAGAGAACACCGAACAAACGTGAAACGCGTCGCGCGTTCTGGTGTGTGCTTTCGTCGCATCTCGATCGTACTTGGTGTAAACTCGATAGGCTCGGCGCGAACGTAATCGTTGCAAAGACGGTCGAATTGAACGCTTTCTATTTTCGTCGGTGTATCAAAAATTAGTGCAGGGTGTAAAGCGAGTCCCCGAGTTCAAGGAGAACGTTCCGTCCGTGGGATGGAGACGCGTTTCACGTTCGAAAGTGGTAGCCGGGACACGCGACCGCTGCGAGTTTAGAATCTAGCGAGAACGGTACGGATTAGAGGATCTATCTTTAGAGAAGCACGCCTTGACGGTCGCCGCGAATACTTGCCGCTTAAACGCGCGTTAAGCTTGCCTAAAAGCCGATCCCGTCGATGAAACGCCAATCGTAAATAATCCGCTCCGGCCGACTAATCGAACCGCTGCTCGATAATTACCGAGCCGCACGGAAATAAAAACCGTGTAAAAATAGACGCTTTCGTAGAGAAATGATTACGCTCGAGGTATTCGATTCGACTTTTTGCATCGTTCCGCTGCGACGCTTCTCGAGTTCTTCTGCAACGGTTTCTTACAATGGCTAAATTCGTCAAACGATTTTCAACCTGTTTGGCGTCGTTCGAAGCGACAAATTTTCCCAAAGAAAGTCCCTCGGCGATCGCGGAACACTTCTAATTAAGTTCCTTTATTACGGGCAACAGCGACGAAACGATGGAAAAAATCGACAACGATTTTTCCACTATCTGGTCTTCCATTCGTTTTTCTTTTTTTTCTTCTTATTAGACTCGAATGCGGCCGTGGTAACGAGGATCGAATCTAATGGATTCGAATTTTGTTCCAATGGGCGAGAGGAAAAGAGCATCCGTGCGGGGAAGGAGGGGGTTAGGGGTTAGGGGTAGAGGGGAAGGGGCTGGTAAAAATCGATCGTAAACCAAGTGTTTGCTCCTCGTTGTCGTCCACCGGGCGCGTTTGATAATGCAACGCTCGATAAAAATGGAGTCTGGATTGCTCTCCTCGAGCTTTGTTTGCGGACAATGTTCATCGTGGAAGCCCGACGAGCGCGTCGCCGGCCCCTTTCATCGGCCGCAAATGGAACAGTCGGTACGTCGACGTAATGAAAGTGTCATAAAATTAAAAGAGCCTCCAATGGAAAACATTTCCTGCGGACATTGTTACGGTGGCGCGTAAATGCAACGTCCAACGGTCTCGATACGGCTACGAAAACGCCTTCGTCGAGCAACCGGGAAATTTCAGACCCGATCGAACGGAAATGTCCTCCTCCTCCTTCTCCTCCTCCGAGAACGACCGAACGAAATAATAATTGTCCTGTTATCGTTCGAGGGTACGGAAGCGTCGTCGCGTGGACATCGAGTTCCGATGGGCAAAATCGAGAGCAGCGACGGAAAAGGTTGACCATCGAGGAGGCGAAGGTTGCGTCGCGCCAACGACGACGACGATGTTAACGACCGCGAGCGGAGAAAACGCACTAAAGATAACGGAAAGTACAAGTTCGTTGGATGAAAAACGAACGACAAGCTTCAAGAACGCGTCGTATCCAGAGTTACGCACGGGACGGATTTAAATACGGAACAGCGCGGCTCGAGTTTCCTTTTTCGATCGCGCGAGTTAGACCGCGCAAGGATACTCCCCGCGACGCTTTCCCACTTATTTTAGCAATCGTGACGTTACGTTAGTCGCGCTAACACCGCGGCTCTTATTTTTCGAGCTCCCGGTAGGCGTCGAAGCCGGTCTGCCACCGGGATGCAACGTGCTATTAAAAGACAGGAACACTCGGTTTCCAGATTCGCCGCGGACAGTTAGCGCGCGTTCGTCTGAAAATAAAACGCATTCGAGAGCTTCTCACCCTGAGCGGTGAGAACGCGTGTCGGGCTGGTAATCGCCGTGACAAAGACGAAGCCACGAACGGACACGGCGAAATCGATCAGGAAGACAACCAAGAGGAGGAAATCGGTGACAAAAACGAACGACGTGCCGGGACGGGGGAGGGCCCGTTGGAAGACAAACAAGAGACGACCGAAATAGAGACTCGGTCTCGTTTCGCTGTAAAATATCGCTCAAACCGCATATCCAATTTGTAGCCGACAAATTTCGGTGAAGGGTAAAATGAAACACGCTCCGAAGAAGCGCGAACCGCGAATAATCCGATAATCCTCGGCAATACGTGTAACGAATCCGGTGCGATGGTAACTTTATCGAAGCGTTCGGTTTTTTAACGAGTCGCGTTTCGCGACGATGAAAAATACTCGTTGGCTTGAACGCGCGGGGAACAAACGAAGCAACCGCGAGGAGATACACGATACGCGTGGGGTGTGCGCCCTGTTTCACCGGATCTGGAGAGATTTCTCGCGCGAGTGAAAAGAATCGGCGGGAACTGATCGAAACGATGAACTCCCTCGCGATTAAAAACCGAGAGGGCCGAAGAGCTGAAAGCAATTCAGAGGAACGGATGCGAATAGAAGCGGAGAAACTGTTTGACGAGGTCACGAGGCATTCGACGCGAGAGAAAAGTTGATTCTGGGTGACATCTTTAACGAGGCGCACGCGTACTGTGCGCGTACAAGCCAGCCAACCGCGCACGAGTTTTCTCGGTTCTGTCGTTTCGTCCGTTTGCTCGGCTACGACCTTACGAATCGAGTCTCGACGATCAACGATTCTTCCACCGGCGTGTCGACGCGAAACGGACCTTCGTTAACGTACCCCTCGCACGAGTTCGACGAACCGAGTGAAATCCACATCGAGCGAATCGTTCGATACCTTGAAAGGGTATAATCGTAATATCGTTTGGAACGGGTCTCCAATTTTTCGTGGAAGAAATTTCACGCGGTGAACAGAATTCGACGAAAAATACAGCGAGCCCGACGATCGATTAATTTTCCGTCGATTCGACGCGGTGAAATTCCGAATATAATTGCGGAGCCGAGGAACTAGAAGGCGAGACCTAATCAGCCGCGCTTCACTCGGCACAATGAGTGAAAATCGTGGGAAGCGCGCGGCTAGATAATTTCACGAATAGATTAGGAATAATTGGGGGCTGCGCGTGGTGATCATCCGACGGACCAGGGTTTCGTGCGATTCGCCGCGAGCGCAGCTTCGTCCCATTATAACCGGCATCGTACGAACTTCGCGATTAATCGGATAATACTCCCGACTAACCCGGGAGAGGCGACTTCCTTGCCGACGAGGACGACCCGCCTACCACGGACAATGTTTCCCTCCTCGCGGACACCGCTCGATTCTTATCCCTCGATGGATATCCGATCGAGGAAAGGAGAAATACGCGCGCAACACCCGTTAGGAACGCTACCTTTCCAAAGAGAATTCTACCAACGATTCGAGCAATTACAGGATCGATCACCCTCCCGACTAAATTTCAAAAGCACCGATATTCTCGTACCCTCGAGTTTCCTCTCCGAGTCATTTCCAGATTCGAGTTTGCGATCCGAGATGGCCACGTTCGTCCGACGGATCGGGACAAACTTGTCTTTGGCCGGGTTTCTGGGAAAAGAAACAAGACCGTGATCGATATAAACGGACTCGCGAGAAACTCGGCGTAACCCTTCGACGAGGTGACCGATAAATAACGAACGAAGACTACGATCGTCGTTGAAACTTACCTATTTGGGTCACTCGTGACGAAGTGGTCGCAAAGTTAGCCAAAGGGCACGGTAAACAGATCCAACCCGCGACAAAAGGGTTTGAGCGAAAGAATGTTTACACCGCGGCATGCACGATCGATCAGGGAGACGCGGCGATCCATGCAACAGCGATTTCCTCGCGGATAAAGAAAATACGCGCCGATCGGCCGCGATCGCAATGGCTTTATCTCGCCCCTGGCCTGGACTTCTGCAATAAAGGAGGAGGGTTGGACGAAGGGAGCGCTTGCAAGGAGCAGCTGAACCCGTGCTCGCATCTCGTCTTTCTTGCTCGCAGTGGCGCAGCCTTCGTTATTTTTGCCTCCAGTGCAAACCCTATTTATAAGTATCGAGTATTTGTAACTGGATTCCGATGCTCGCAACGATCCCATTAGTGTACACGGACGTAATCCAGCGAGAAGTACAAACACGCCGCGAATGGATCGTACGATTAATTTTGGTAAGAAATATTCCGTCGGAACGGAATAAAATTACAAACACGAACGGAGACGAGAAGTTGATCTCGAACGTTGCCTTTTATCTTTCGTGACAATCGATTCTTATTTTGAGATAAGATCGGTGGACGAATGTTAATAAAGCTACGAAGACGGTGATAAACGAAACGTCTCGCGATATCGTTAACAATTCGTGAGAGAGAAACGAAAAAGGTTTATACGAGCCGGTGAAATAAAGTCAGGGATCGCGTTAACTTTTTTCCGCGAAATTCCCTCCCGTTTAATTTCCCTTTGTCGGCGGGCCGGGATCTTTGCGGTGCTACGCCTTTGTACGGTTAGCAGCCGCTTTAACGACGGTGTAATAACCACGTTCGACGAGCCAGAATGATCACTAAAGGGCGGGAGCTGGTTGGAAAGTTGACGGGGGTTGGGTTTACGTGGTTGAGAATTCAAATGGAATCGTGAAGTCTGGTTCCGTTCTAGCATCGATTAACCCTATTCTCCATACATCTCGCACTCTCTCTCTCTCTCTCTCTCTCTCTGCTTATCTCGCTTCTCTCACCGATTTGCGCGTATCTCTGAATTTCGACGTAACTCCCAGACCTAACCCCTGTCGCATAACTCGTACTCGTATAGATGGGTACACGATGCGTAGTCGCAACAACAGTGACGCAAACTTTTTCGTTGGAAGCTAAACGATACGAAAATCGTAAATGTCGGTCTCGAGGTTATTTCTCGCGCGCGAAGAGGTCTCTTCTACTCCCGGACGAGAAAGTACTTTCTACCGATTACTTTGTACAGGCTACGAGCAAACAGAAATCCTTCCAACGGTGGATTCACCTTCGTCCAAATTGTAACGCAATAAACATCGCTCGTAAGAAGAAACAACGAGGCTATTAAACCATTGCTCGATCGGAGAATTTAATTAACACGATGACTCAGCGAACTTCCGTTCCGCTGGCATATTTAATTAATTACCGTCGAAACTGACGCTCCAGATTTACAGGGCCACTTCTCGGCCCTTCGAAATTGGCCGCTTCTAATTATTGCTCGGCAAGATTGATCGCCGACCGTCCCGTAGCACCGTTTTCGCGCAAAAATACGAAATTTCATCTCCGAACGTTCGAGAGAAAATTACCTGCAGCTTGCGTCACAGGACAGGATTCGTCCAACTACGAAACCCGACTGCGCGTTCGAACTCGTTAGAACTTTGAGAGAACTCGAAGCTGCTGCTAAGGTCACGGGTACTGGGAAGCTTCGATGCTCGTGGGGACTTTTAAACTTGAGAAAATGTTCATTCGCCGTGAACCCGTCGAACTTGCGGATTCCGTCGAATCGATCAAATTGCTCTCCTTTCTTTTCGTACGACTCGCAACGATCGCCTCTGGTTTTCAAAACTCGATTCGTAAGACTCGGATTCTCGTTTCAAAGTCGATAACACCGGCTCGATTAACGCGCTGTCCCTCGAACAGTTTCACGATTCATACGAGATTCTCAACGTACTCTCCGCGGAGTACTTACGAGTAACTGGAAAAAGACGTTAAAAAGTCTCGCGAAAATCTGGAGCGTTAGCGGTGGACACGAAATCCTCGCGAGATCGCCGCGACAGCTCGTTCGGAGCGGTGCAACTGCAATCTTGCGAACGCGTTGGCGAATTCACCGACGATGTTCGAGCTCGGTGGCCCTTGAGGAAATTTATCGTCGCGACGTCCTGCAGACGAAACGGTGGCCCGGCGCCGTTACGTGGCGCGATAAAAAATTGAAAAGAGCTACGCGCCAGACGCGCATAAATTATCGAAGACACGAATCGCGGAGGGATCCCTGTCCAGATACCCGGAGCTTCGAAAATCCTCTTCCTTCGCGAGTCTCGAAACGATCGAACGGATGGATTCACGCGCGTCTCGGTATCGACCGGAAACCTACGTCGAGCGATCAATCACGCGATCGGGAAAACGAAAGTACAATTTCACGCGATCGTTGAACGTTATCTGGAATCACTGTCACGACATCTCGTTAAGTTGTTAAGCGAGAGCACGCAATGCGATTAACTCGCGCGGTTAACCTGGCCGCGATAATTGGTTAAGTTTCGAGTAATTAAGAAGTTCCGCGGAACTGAAATCTCCCGAGCGCCCACCGATTATGCTAACGAATCACTTAAACGCGTCGATCGCTGATTCTCGTTACAACTTCGTCGAAATTTACCAACGAAGGAAAAAAAAAAGAAACGTTCTCTCGATTTCTTCGACGAGTTCCAGGTAAGTTAAAATCGAGATGAAATTACGAAACCGTTGTATCGGAACACCGGGCGCGTTTTCGTAACGAGCCGTTGATCGGAAACCAACAAATTCGCATTGCGGCTGTTAATTTAGCTGCAAGTCGTTTCACGGAGTAACCGATACAACGCCAAATCGCGCAACGAAAACAGAATTAAGCGGGGATTTACGAGGCGTTAAAAGAGATCGCGCGTAATCGGCTATCGTATGACGGGAAATTAAAGCGATACCGGTGTACCGAAATTAAAGCAGCCACGGACTATGAATTTATAACGCGAGGTGGGTATAAATGCCGCGAAAAGTACGCGCGTTTAATTAAATGTAACTTCTGCCGATTCTATGGAGAGGAAAAATCCTGAATTCGTTGCACCTCTTCTTGGCCGGGCGCGGCGAGGCGCTACGCGGCGCGGTCGTGGAAATTAATTAAACGTTTATTGCGCGGATTACGTTTCGCGAGCGCGCGATGCATTCATCGTTCAAGAATCGTAATGAAATTTTAACGGCTAAAAATCAAGATCGTTCGAAGCGACTGGACCGATAAATAAAGTACGTCCCGCGTATGCGACGATTATTTCGCAACGGGATCGTTTACACTCGGAAACGCGGTACTGCCGCGGGTTTTCGATGTTCTCGAGCAAACGTTCTGTAGAGAAATATCGTGAACTTTGAAAACATCTTGTTCCCTTTTCGCGCGACTCCTGCGAAGAATATAGAACGCGTTCGGGCTCCGACGAAGAACGAAGAACGAAGCAACGTTTCCTCTCGTAATTTTAAATGCTTTCCCAGTGATTCGAAAACGTTTTTCTCCGTTCTGAGATTCCCCGATACCGTTTTCGCGGTAACGCGCCAAAAGCATCGGGGTCTCGATTCGAGAATCCCTCCGAATTTCGCGAGATTTCGACTTATAGGCAGAAGCATTGATTCGCATTATAGCTCGGCGTTACGCCGTGGAACTTTCTCCTTTTCTCCTTTACGAGGTCTCTTTGTTCGTGTTCCTTCGGCGTAAAGAGTGGCTGGCACGAGTCCAAGGGTGCGGAAAGGGACTCGAAGAAGAAGAAGAAGAATTCGAAATCGATGGCTGTGTTCCCCGGTCGTGGATAGAAGAACACGCGGCTCTCGCGTTCCACTTTCCATCGTTTCGGTTCTTTGAGACGCGACGCGACGCGACGCGACGCGACGCGACGCGACGCGACGCCCCTGGGACTGTCTTCCACGGTAAAGGATCACGACTCGCAACCTCGTCCGATCGCGAGGCGATCACTCGCGTGTCTCGCTTCGCTTGTTTCCCTCCTTCGTTGGTAAAACGTCTCTGGATTCTTTTCGCTCCGCTCCTCTTCCCAATGACGAAGATGCGATATTTGCGCGGAACGTCGCGAAAACGGATAAAATCTTTGGCTAATTCGAAACGGGGCACCCAACTTGTTGCCAGCGTGAACGAAGCCGGTATTCGAGTATCGGTCGCGCTTGAATTTTCAGTCGGGTATCCAACCGATTCGTATTCCTCCGAAACGCCTATATTAGCTCGAGCTATTTTTGAAACCGCTTCGAATTACTAAACACAGCGCGCCTTGACCGTGTTGCCCGAAAACCTTCAAAAAGTTGACGACCCTCCGGCAACGGCCAGACGTTTTTAAACCGGAGAATTAAATCCATCGTTCGAACCACTTTCCCCGCGACGGGTCTTGAAAGCTTCCATTAAAATATTGTAACGGGCCAAAAATATTAATTACCTCGACGAAAATAAATACCCTTCGAAAGTGGTTCGCTCCAGAAACCGCAAGGTTCGGGGCTCGATATTATAATTTATTCCGATCTTCTTTTGCACCGATTACCCGCGACGAGAAGAAACTGATTGAACCGTAAACCGGTAAAAGAGGCTAACGAGAAAGGGCAATTACGTTCGAGCAAAGCCGGATCGATTCGTGATCGAGTAACCGTTAAATGTCACGTCCAACCGGGGGAAGCATTATTTTTAGCGGATCATCGCTGGCTACGAAAAACCGCGGAATAACAAAAATTAAGGACCGATCGTTTTTCCTTTACTTTTTCATTCCCGGGTCGATCGAACCTCGATTGTTCCCGCGCCGATAAAGCGTACGTACTTGTCGAGCGATCAAGGACCGAATTTAGCGTTTTTCGCGCGGCACGCTTTTACCGGGGATACTACCGACGACCTAGATAACGATACTAGCGCGCTACTAGACGATGAATAAAATTACGGGAGACCTAGCCCGCGAACGAAGCTTGGATCCAACCGTGTCAAAGTTACGGAACACGAGGAAAGACCGTGCATAAAACGAAGGCTGAAATCGAGCCGCGACGAAGCTTTTGGAAAACGACAACGTGCCGTAAATTCGACTCCGTGGACGACACGAACGAGGCATCGAATTCGTTCGCGCGATTCCAACTTTTCGGGTCGGGCTACTCTTCGATCCAAGTTCCCGAGCATCGCGGAGCAACTTCTGCTCGAGGAACGGTAGAATCGGGAGAACGACACGTTGGTATCCCGAAACTGGCTCGAAAGTTCCGAGATTGAGCGTCGACGCGACGTCGAAGAAGCAGAGGAAAACGACGAGGGAAACGAGCGAGTCTTGCGCACTTTCGCCGACTGCGCTGGACGTCCGCTTCCGATTTCCGAGCAGACGCGTTCCACGAGCTGGATCCTGGCCAAGAAGCTTCCGCGTGTCGAAACCGCGGCAAACGGGCGCAGAACGGTGGGGTTAAATCGTCGTCAAAAAAATTAGACTTATTCTCCGCCACTCGCACCAAGATTTACGACCACCGACGACGACACCGCCGGTGCCTGAACATTTTCCCGCCTTTCTACGATCGCTTCTCGATCGCCGAGACGAACCGAATCTCCTCGATGTCGACCGCCCCGAACGACAATTGCATCGGGGAAAAATGTACTCTCTTGGCTCGCGTAAATTTACACGTCGAGCGATACGACAAATACGAGTACGGTTCGTTGAAACGACGGGCCCAATTTTCTGTAAATAATTCGACTGTCGACGTCACGAGGGGAAAGGAAGAGAGCACGGTATCGAGAGCAAGGCGTGGCAATTCCGTAATCGCCGCGAAACGATCGAATTTCTCGAGTTCGTGCACGCTCCGAGAAAAGAAAAATCCTTGGTTAACGATGCAGAACCGATTGTTTAATAGACGAGAAGATCCGAGAATCCGTCCGAGCAAATTGAGCAGACAATTTTCACGATAGGTGAGGAGAGAGGAGTAACAGGGTCGAGAGGGAACGGGAATTTCTGTCAGAAGCAAGCCAGGCCTTTGCACGAAGTTACCGCCATAATCGAGAAAGCCGTGTTGCTAGCGAGCAACTGGGTCATTCCTAACAAAGTGAAGTCGACTTCGAGTCGGGCCGAAAACTTTTCGCCGGTCACCTCTCGGGTACAGACGCTGGAACGCTAGCGCGTATTCCGGACCGGTAATCGTTGAAATAAATATGCTCGATTTCAACCGCGATGTTATCGAATCGTCGAGCGACGCTTCGAGCTCCACGATTGTTCTCCTCTCTGCTCCTTCAACTCGCGAAAGAAACCTCGAGATCCCCGACATCGCGGAAACGATCGTATTTCGCGTCGGTTCGTAAAGATCTCGGTCCGTTCGAACGATCGCTCTCGACGAATAACAACGATCGGTACGAGTATCCTTCCAATTGGTTTCCTGGCCAGCTAAGATCGCGCGAAAAGCCGAAATTCGATACGAGCGACGAACGAAATTGAGAGCGGAGCTTCGTACCTTGTGCCACCGAACGAATCTCTTTCAAGGTCGATACGGATCTATCACTACTGCCCTTTCCGCGATCGGATCGAACGATCGGTTGTTATTTATGTTTCTTTTCCGCGGGATCTGGCCCCGCCCAAACCGGGCTTGTACACAGCCCTGGCCGACCAGATCGATAGAGACATAGATGCCGGAAGGCCATGGAAGATCCTATGGGGGAGAGGACGGCTAGAGCGGAAAAGAGAGGACCACGAGCAATGGAGAAAGCGGAGGATCGTCCCGCAGGGAACTCGAAAGCTGCTGGTTCGTTCTCGATTTAGCCAACGAACCAACAGACGGACGTACGGACGTACGGACGTATGGACGATGCGCGGAGGAGAATCTCTCGTTTTCTTGCGCGTACCCCTCTGCGCAACGACTTACCGCGAAAAATAAAAATAGAAGGAAACGCGTCTCGTGCCCGGAGATCGATCTCTTTTTTTTTTCAACCCCGATACCGGATATCGGGAATTTCCACGCGAGTTATAGCGCGACCGCAAAAGTTTCCTCGTTCGTTGAAACAAACGAGAACGTACCGCGCCGGAAGGCTCTGTCCCTCGTTTGAACTTGAGCCATAAAATCCCGAGATAAAAAGTAATCTAAGCTGTTTTTCGGTGCCATTGGCCACCGTAGCGACTCGACGATGTAGTTACTTTCGAAATCCTGTTGGAAAAATTTCATTTCACTCGGCAAGGAGGATTTCCCGCACGAGAGAGACAGAGAGAGAGAGAGAGAGAGAGACGGAGAGATCGTATTTTAAAGGGGACTCGGATTCTACGATCGAACGGGGGTTACCATCGAAAGTAAATATCGCGGAGAGGAAGAGTCGATGAATCGTTCCGTTCGCTTCAATCGTGCTTCTCCGAGATCTAAATAACCGAGAAATAAATCTTTCGCGGTTAATAAATTTCCTGAATCTCTAACGTTGGACCCGCGAGCAGCCCGGTTCCGACTCCTTTCTCGCTCGAACGCCCTATTTTTTGCCGGTCGCCTCATGAATTACAAATCGTATCTTGTTAACGCCGCTGTCCGACAGAAACGAACGACCTTGTATAGCTGCGAACGGGCACAGTTAACCGAATCATTTTTCGACAAATTACCCCGCTTTTTCACGCGTGAAAAAACAACCACCGCTCGAACTGCCTTCGCGCTCCAATTTCGCTTTAAACAACGAACGAAACCGATCGCTGTCGCGTCGAAGAGCCGTATCGACGACACGATCGGAAAGAACTCTATCGGACTTTGTTTCGTACGCTCGCGCTTTCGCGGTTTCGTTATCCGCTCAGGGGCGATACTCTCGGTTCGCGATTAATACGTCGATTGGTTCCTTAAACGAGGCAATTTTGGTATTTCCTTTCCGGTCAGTTACGACCATACTTAACGTCGGAAACGGAGGTCTTCGTCACGTGAGGAAAGTTTCCTTCGAGAAGTCGAGCAATCCTTGCGTGACTCTAACGGGTTAAGTAAGTAAGCCGAAGGGCGTGGCGTGTCCTGTCGTTCGTGGGGTCGGAAAGGCATAAATCACGCGTTTTCCCTTCGAGACACGGTCCACCCTTCCCGGACGGAGAAATACGATAGACGTTTTACAGAAGGTATTTCGATGAGTGGCAAAAGGAAACCCGAGGGGACGAAAAGGAACCGAACGAGTACACGTAAACGGAAGGAGCGAGATTGGATACCAAGACCTAGGGTAAGCGAGACCAGCCGCCCGCGGTCCTTGGATTCACAGAAATTCGTCACAGAATCTATACGTCCCTCCGGCGTGAACGTCGAAGGAAGAACGAAAATGGAAAACCTACGCCGAGAGAACCAATGGGAGCACGGAACGAGGCTCGATCGTTCTCTCTCTCTCTCTCTGTTTCGAGTATTCGTCTGGTATTAACCTCCCGGGTTTACGTTTTACATGCCGCGAAATTTTCATCCTCGTAAAAACCTATGGTAAGCATTGCTGCGCGAGGAGTCGTGTTCGTAAACGTTGAACGCGTTACGAGCGAACACGCATCGTCGACGAATCAACGAAATCGTGGCGGCGTCGAGACTACGCGATCGAAGCAGCGAGCTCGTTCCAATTCGATGAATCCGTAATTTTATTTCGTAAAATGGAAAGACGGTACGGAAAAGATTTGAAAACTTATCGTTAACCGATTAAACGTACGTTCCGCGGGGAAGAACGCACGATGCGCGGGCAACCCGATCGTCGCGCAGAAAGGAAAAGTAAATCGTCGTTTTCGTTCACGGACGATACCGTCTCGATTAACGATCGATTTTGCAATTAATCGCGCGCGTCTTCCGTCGTTCCGACCCGATTATTCGACGATTCGATAACCGATCGAAACGGTGAACAACCTGTACACGCTTCCGCGGGAATCCAGCGAACGCGCTCAAAGTGGGCGCGGATCTAACCCGAAACGGGGCCGAAACGCTCACGGCAGCCGCTCACCGCGGAGAAAACTCAAACGAAACGAGATCCATCCTTTGAGGAGCCTTTAATTAAGGATCAAACGTAGCCACGAATTAAGTCCGAGGACGCGAGCGATTCGCGTCGAAACGGACGAGATCCGCTCGGTTGGTTCTCATCGACCCGATTCCCGGAATATTTCCCTCGTCAATTTTTCTCGGCGAGCGCAAGAGACGAAGAAAGACAGAGCTTTCGCGCGGAAAGCAATAGCTGGAAAACACACCGTGCCGGTAAACACGGGCACAGCTTCGAGCTTTTATCCTGCAGTCCGCCATCGTCGCCCAGTGTCGTAACGAATCGCTCGCTAAAACGCGGAGATTGGAGCGAGTTGCCTTTCTCATGGGTGTATTATTTCATTAATTTATTTAGCAACGGCTTCGCGCCATTTCTAACATAAATGTATAGTATTACAACACGGGTACGATGCAAACGCTGCGTGCCGCGTAACCTTTGCAACGTTTAATATCGCACACCTAGCATCTTTTTTCCTTCCCTTCGAGATACAATTTTTTAACGAGTCACGAGGAAAGCTTGGAAATCAAACGAACGGGAACGAAATTCCAAAACGATTGATAAATTGATGCGTATTGTTAAATCTGGAATGAAAATAAAAGTAAATTAATTCTGCGTAACTCTCTTGGTTCGAACGAACGATATATTCTACGTGCCCCGTTAATATCGATCACCCGCGAGAATGGCGGGGCGATCGGCCAGTCGGCAGCGATTGCGAACCAAAATTTACATGATTCGAAGCGCTGATGGATTCGTAGCGATTGACTTCCCGCGCACGGCGTTGTAATACATCGATGACAGGGACTCCATTAGCATTTTATTGTAAACTATAGCTGCCTGTTGCATTGATTAGTCACCGGACGTATTTACTCGGGTCGAAGCGCGGGCTGATCGAGCTTCGAGGAATCCGAACATCGTTCTTTGATCTCTCGACGGATATACGATATATGTACATATATTTACGAAAACGCAGCTATAGATGCGGGTTTCGGAGCCCGTGATTGCGAGAACTTTTGCGAAAACGTTGCGACAACCGATCACGTATACCGGCAACGCGATATCGATCAACGAACGCGATCAACTGGCTCCGTTAAATTCCATCGACTTCTAATCCCTTCGATTTATCGATAAGGACGAGTGGCGTAGATTTCGCGTTAACGAAACGTAAGGAAAAATGAAGAAATAATGGCCGCGATTCTCCAGTTTGTTATCCGACGATCCTCTGCGGTGTGGATGTGTGTCGTAATCGGGAACGTAGTGGAGAACGATGGTCGAGCGTCCCCAGGGGTGGCAGTATATTTTTATCATTTTCCAGAAAGGAGCCTGGCCACGAAGCCCCGCCGCGCGGAACGACAGGAAATCGATGGCCAATGAAAGTTCCATTATAAACTCGCACCACCGTCGTCCTACGGCGGAATAATTATAATGAAACATTATTACACGCTCTAAACCGTAAAATAATTGCACCAATACAGAAGAGTTATCGACAACCGTTCTGACGCGTTCGAACTCTTCTTCGAGGAAGTTGCACGCGCCCTGTAAAAATATGAACAACAGAGGAACACAAGTGGGTACGCGATGTTTCCGAATCGTTACGTTAAACTTTATCGTCTCGTGTTCCGATACTCGCCAAGTTTCGAAAGCGTCTTCGAAATTGGGTTCTTTTTTCTTTTTTCGAGCGTAGCTCGAAAAAATTATTCGCCCCACGAGGACGCTGCACACGGTACACGATCCGAACCGACGTTAAAACACTCGAAAACGCCAACCGCGAACGACGAGAAAAGCATTTTTAATTATTTTAATTCCAGTCGCAATAATCGCGATAATGGGTACACATCGTAATCTACCCTTTCTATCCGAGTAATTTTTCTACCCCGTACCTCGTCGCGGCAGTCGGTCGGAGTTCACCGAGGTGCAACATCGAACTACTTTTTTTTAATATTTCCAGAACCAATCCGTGTTTGACGTTCTACCTGTTTCAAGCCTATTACCCAGATTAATGCAACGTCGCTTAGATCCTTGACCGCGGCGAGGCTCGAGCGTTATCAAACGCGCTCTCTCTTTTGTCTTCTCGAAATATTCGGTGTTCGTGGCAACCGTAGTCGAGTCTCGTCAATTATTCTAATTAAAACAGACGCAACAGCGCCACGGTATTATTCGGTTCTTTATTCGTACGAACCACCCTCGAGGGCATCTCTCGTCGCGGAAGCCCATTAAAGTTCGCCAAGTTGCGATGTTCCGCGTGGAATTGGTGAAAACCGGAAAGAGGTGTCTCACTGCACGCTCGTCACCCGCGAAGGAGCTTCTTTCTCGCGAATAACATAAATAGAACCGCGACACAATGGTTGACATTCAGGAACGAATGAACGAACGAACGAACGAACAAACGAAAAACTGTCTCGCGAGAAAGAAAATTTTTAAACTCGACGAGGGAAAAGGGGTGTCGTCGGCTACTCGCCGCGCTTTCGTCGAAAACTCGTTGCGCGTGTGCCTACCGCGACCGATTCCTCGTAATTCGGGTTTATAATGGAAACCTCGTCGCGAAGATCGAAAGAAATTTTATCGACACGGGGGGTAAACGATGGTCGATGAATTTACGTCGCGTTTCGAGATACCGAAAATTACCTTCGCGATGAAAAAATATCGGGCATCCGGACTTTGTTCGGAGAGAAGAGTAGCCTGGCTCTCGAAGAAAAGAGTCACGGCCAGAGAGGTTAACGAAGCAGTTGCTCGAATTACCCTCCGTCGATCGTTATCTCTGGCAGTGTTTCGTCCTCGTTGGATCGTTTGTTACGCGACTTCGTATCCTCGACGAGGCTACAGCCATCGATGTGCACGCACCTATGCCTTCGGTGCGTTTTCATTTCCCCGAACGCGCACGTGATAGTGTTCTCGGTTCGTGCTCGTCGATACGACCGGATCGAAAATGCGAAATTCGTTCGGTTAATCGCGATCTCTGATACGGGGTTCCCCGGCGTTAGTTGCGTAATCTGATCTAAACAGAGGAGAGGGGAGATTACAAATTATTAGCTCGCCGAGCGGGAAATTCCGTTCTCCTCGATGAAACTTTAAAGGCGCGCAACATTTTGGAAAGTTTGCGCGCTCGATTGAAATCCGGCCGATCGCAAGTCTGTATAAATCCTACGAATTGTAATACCGCGAGAGTTTCGATGATCCTGCGGTCGTTCAATTATTCGTCGATCTTCAAAACGGAGCGTATTTTTGAAAAAGAATAATTCGAACGTAATAAAACGTTCCAACGTCCAAAAACTTTTCAACCCCTGAATTTTACAGATTTCTCGTTCCGTGATTCGCAAAAACGATACGATTACCATCCACAAAAAACAAACCCACGATCGAGTCTCGTACTCTACAACGAATTGTCCACTGTTTGCGATCGTTTTTATCCAATCTCGAACCATTAGACCAGTTTAACAACGTCGTCGGCCGTTATTTTCATAAAGCGTCTGAAAATCTCGGTCATCACCGTGGTTCGGGTGAAACTAATCACGAAAACACCTCACGTTGGAGCTGAACAAACCTAATTACCCACCCCCGTGGGAAACGGGCGTCATAACGGCCAGTAAAGAAGGCCAGTACGTGGCTCGATATCGTCTCTGTCTCTCGTTCGTCGGAAAGGATCGTTCGAAATTCCTGTCCGGTGACCACGGATCCACGGAACCGCGCGCAATATCGTCTCGTGTTCTAGCCGCAATCTCCTACTATCACGGTGCAAAGACGAGCATCTTCGTAGACCATGCGACGAACCGAAAACAAGCTCCGATCGGCCGACACACCTGCAGCCTACACGCGGACAAAACTAGAAAATAACTCGGTAATTTCCACCTTAACCATCGCGCACGCGTGTAACCTGCTACTTTAACGATCAAAAGACGAACAGAGATTTAGCTGTGTCCAACGAAGAGAAACCAACGACAACAGACGTTGGCGACATGCGCGTAGGACCGTTCTACGGAACAGCGAAGACAAGCTCGCATTAACGAATACACAAATTCTAGATGGTCTATTTCAAATTCCCAAATTGCCTCGACCGAGTGAATAGAACTTCCTTTTCGGGACGAACGAGGCGAAGCCGGTGACGACGATTTCGAGGTCCTTTTTTTGTTCGGAAATAATAGCTGCCCGTTAGAAATAGCAATATGTACGGTACTCTGGATAGATGGAGTGTTCCTACCGACGATACTTGTCCGCGATGGATCGGTAATATCGCGGGTGGCAGTGGAATAAGTTTAAAACTCGCTCCGGTAACTATGGTTGGGGCTGAATTAATTGGTCTCTCAAAGCTACTTCCCCTGCAGTACCACTAGGCTACCGCGACCACTCAGTCCCTCGTCTCTTCTATAGAGAAACTTTTGTGTGAACTAAAATCTGAATTTTCTATCCTAACAATGCTATTCTCGTAAGTGTAGTTTACAATATCCAGGCTCGAAGAGAGACGAGAGAAAGATAAGGGTGGTTCTTCGATACCGAGTACGAAATATTCCGCTAAATATCTATTGAAAAAAATCTCGTTGAACGTAAATACGAAGCTAATTTTTCGCAGCTTTAGGAAACATTTTCGTCCAATAGCTGGGAAGAAAATAACGTAACGTGTACGTTTCAAGATCCACTTTCTCGCTCGAGAATATAGCGGAAAGAAGAACCTTCAACCACCCGACAGTAAAGGCATCCTCAACTACCCGTCTGTGCGTATCCTACGATGTCGCGAATAAATGAAACTTTACGTTCGACCATTCACAGCCACGTCGTGCTTAAAAAGTCATAAACTAGAAGACACGGGCAATTCATGCGCCACTTAAAGTATCAGGTAAAAAGCATCCGATAAATATTCGTCGATGGTCGAACGACTAAAAACTTTTAGCATTGAACGAGAGCTTCGAAGGCAAGATACTTAACGTTTAGGGGAAAGTGTACTCCGTATCCTTAATTTCGCGGCGACGTTCACGAGTTCTTTCTCTCTGGGCCATCTACGGAGAACGTACTATACACGCGACGTTTTTGTCTCGTTCGCTTTCACGATTTTCCAGCCGAAGCAAGTCGGGTAGATTGATTCGGAATTTACGCTACGTGGCACGTAGAAACTGTACACGAGAGAGACGCTTCTCCCTGCAGGCAAACCTCGCTCGAAGTATCATTAAGGTTGCCCACTTTGGCTCGTCGTGATTAATCGAACGCTGCTCGGCCACCTTTTTCCTCCCCTGCTTAATCTAAACTCTCCATAGAATTTGCCCGAGTCGTTTTAAAGGAAATTACATTTTCTTTCTGAACCCGAAAGCGAATAAAGTCGATGGAAAATAACGGTCCAGGAACGACGATAGTTTTTCGAACACTTGCGCGCGACAACGATATCGGTATATCCTTAGATTTTCTTCTTTGGAAATTTTTACTTTTCCGTTCGTTTATTTCGTTCGAAGAGCGGTAATTTGCCAAAAAAAGAAAACAACGGCAGACGTATCGCGCTTCGTTTTGTTATCCCGCAAATCTTGGTATCCGAGGCATCTCCTATAAAGCAATTCAACGGAACTACGCGCGAAACTTTCAATATCCCGGGGCTGATTTCATTTCGCCTTTTATATTTATCTATCGCCACCCATCCAGCCAATCTCCTACCACGATCGAACGACTTCTATATTACCCGTGATCGAAATATCAATTTTTATCGAGGCTCTTCGATTCATTATCGCGAGAACGATTTTGCGGTTATACCTTCCCCCGAAGGTAGCAACCGTCGACGATTTTCAATGTCGATTTATCGTCGACGGTTCTCCTTTCGGAACGTGTTCGACTCGTGAAAATCCTTGGCGAATAGAGCCAACGAACACAGGCTACGATTCCCACCGGTTCCACGCTCGTATTAATTTGATTTTTGACGTCGAGACACGTGCGTTTCACGAGCACCGCGACGCGTGGCCAAAGTTTGAGAAAGGCACGAGTTTGGTTTTACAGGGACGCATCCTAGCGAGATGTATTCCGTGTCTGCGTGGTTATTTTGGCAACGCGCCAATCGAACTCGAGAACCGAGGAGTGTTTGCCGAGCGTTTATCCGCTTTCGTCGTTGGTACCCTCTTTTGCCTATCCTTCCCCTTATCTGCTCGTTTTCGTCACCTTCGCGTCGTCCCTTTCGACGAGCTCGATCGTCCTTCGTTCGATCAACGACACGCGTTTCGAACGATCGACTTCGAAACCGGAGACATCGATCGTCCAGCTGCCTCGTCGGACGAGTTACCGTATCAACGAGAAACAATCGCGGAGAGAGTTTCCCGTACTCTCCAAAGTATCGTTTACGAATTGGTTATTGAAATTAATCGCACCGTTAACCGGCTAGAATTTCTCTCCGCCGAGATGGAAAATTGTTTTACCGTTCTATTCTAATCGAGGGGAGAGTATATTCGACTATATTCGGTAACCCGATTTCAGGAGCGGAGCATGTTGACGAGTCTGGAACTTTTTCTAATTCTGAAGCACCCTACGCCTGTGATCTCCTGCCGAGCGAGAACGTGGAGATGAATATTCGATTCGCAGTTGGAAATCCACTGTGAAAATCCGTTCCACGTACCACCGACTCGTCTGTTAGACCTTCGGGATTTTCCAGCTGGAACGACTTCTCCGTGTCTCGGTCTCGGCCTTCTATCGTTCCATCATCCCTACCCTTGCCGCTTCGATCGGCTCCCCGAGCTCTTAAATAAGGGGGTTAACTTACTCGCGACAACAAATAAAGGATGAAACTCGAGAAACCAACTTCCCAACCAGCGAACAAAGTATACGTTTGCTCTTGGTGAAAAAGTTCGTCATCGAACCGTTCTACGACGACGAGTCAAACATCGAACCGAATTTTAATATCGTTTTCGCACGACGCGATGAAAAACACCTCGATGATGGATTTAATAACGGTGTGTTTAGCTATTACGACCGGAGCTGTAAGTATCTCCTATCGAATGTACACTAATCTGTCGTATAAACAAAAGCAACGATAGTCTCGAACGATCGGTTAATTTTGTACCGATTACACGCTCGGAAATGTTAACACGAACCGGAACAGACAGCTAAACAAGAGTTACAGAGACGAGCACCTTGTAAACGAGGCAACGGAGACGAAACAAAATGTTAATTATCCACGAGAAACCAGACCGCGTTATCGTTAATTAAAACCGTTAATATGCTGTCGATACTCCTTCTTTTTCGTTTATATTTTCCCTCGTTATTCGATTTATTCCCGGTGACTCGGTTCGTTCAACCGTTTATCACAAATTTAACGAGGAATCAGGTATGTTTTATTGCACGTATTTCTGACATTTGCATACCTCGTACCACCGGGAATTACCACTCTAAAATGTAGTTGTTCGCGTCCCTTTCTCTCCCTCTGTCGTATTCACCCTACCCTCCCTTCGATCTCTGTTCCTTCGACCTGCTAATGCCTGGCTGTCTCTTCGCTGCTGCGGTGGGGACGCGATAAATCCTCAGAGGCAGGTTATCGAGGGGAAATAACGGGAAAAATTTCACACGCGTGCAATTTTAGAATGGCGACCGCGATGTGCAACGATATTCATCCCCCTCTGTCCCCGTAGCTTGCATAATATTATTTAAAAAAAATAATTCTCGCGAGAAGGAATACTTCTCCCAGGCATTCATCGTCATCGTCGCCGATTCGATTCGTCCCTCGGGAACAACGATAAACTACGAAATACTACGTTCGATGTTTTTTCGTTCGTGATCGTGAAAATTGGCGTTTCTGTTCCTCAACGCTGAAATTGGTTTCATATAGAAAAGTCCCCGGTCCATAATTGCTCGATATATTGTTGCAGAGAGAGGGCAGACTTTCCTCGGCAAATATTTACCGCGGTGGACGTTGAAACTCGCCTCGTTCGTTTAAAAAATGTTTCAGATTTTCCGGGGCGGAGAACACGAGCACCGTTTTCCAAACTATGCGAATGCGACGCTGTTTCATGGGATAGTGCGTAACAAGAGGAAACGATTTAAAGAGTCTTCGTCGAGAACACGAACTCCGTTACCGAACGGAAGATCCCGTGATCGAACCCGGTCACGAGGATCCATAGTCATCGAGAAATTCGAGCGCGAGTAAATACATCCGCGAACGAAACTGTTCGAAATTCATACCTCGTAATTCTATTTTTCTCTATCTCTGCGCGTACAACCCGGAACCGACTGTCCCGCAAATCTTTTAATCCCGCCACGGGGCGCAAACTTTTTCGAAACAACGTCCCTTATCTTCTTCGCGAACGATAAAAATGCAAAATGCTGCTCCTGTTCGCGCACTGGAGCAAACACGATCTCCCGAGGGAGAAACCAAAAGTATTATCGATGTTTCGTTCGGACGTCCGTTTTTTCGAATACGAGGAACACGAAAAATAAAGGAAATTGTGAAATTCCTAGCACATTCGACAATTTTTCGAAACGGTATCAAGTAGTTTCGAACAAATCGAGCTCGCGTCGACGCGATGCACGCGCGATAATGCACCACCACTGCGACCTACAGTTACACGCGTAATCGCGCGTCCACTTTGTTGCATAGTTTCCATTTGCGTTCGCGCTTTTTCGCACTGTGTGCCCACCGCTGCGGAAAAATATCGGACGAAGAGTAAAGCTCCGAAAGGATAGGGGATCCTGTCGATTCGAAGCGAGAAACGAGGTAAGGCGAGAGAAAAATTGACGAGTCGAAACGAAGAAGGAACACGGGGAAAACTAGGGTTTCCACGGCTCGTTTCTTTTTATTTTCTTCGAGAAACGACCAACTCCCTGTTGTCGACTTCATCGATAAGAACAGTGAAAAACGGAAACTAGAACGCGAGTTTCACGAAATTACCGCGAGGAGGACACAGAAAAAATGTGATTCGTTGATTAACTTTGATTTATTTCGCGAAAATCCTTTACGTTGAAACTTGCAAACTCAAGGACAGCGAATAGTCGGTCCGTTTTAAAAGTAATCGAACAAGCGCCGCCGAGAAAGGATAGGGGATCCCGTATCCTTTGTAAGTACATATTCTTCGTATTCTTCGAAGAAAGGAAAACGCTTAATATCGTTCTTAAAAATCGAACGTGCCGCAAACTGATAGCGTCCAGCCATTTTTGGTCGGTTAAAATTTAATTAGCTTATATTGAAATCTCTTTCGTTCGAATGGAATAAAATTTGCCAAAAGTGAACAAAACTGCTGGCTCGATCCTACAGAAATATGCATTTGAATGAACGTAAATGAAAAAAGATGACTATCCGGGAGCGACAGTACAAATAACAATAACATACGGACGTACTAAAATTCAAACATTGAATTTCATTCGGACCCAGCTGCCTCTCGATGCGCTACGTCCGGTCGGCGTAGCTAGTACTACATTCCACGAGGAGCATAAATTAATATCTCGAATGAAAATTTATAGGAAGCACGGACCAACGTATTTTTTCATCCGCGGTCTGCGATCCTTTTTCGTTAAAATTTTGGACACGAGACGGAGCGTTTCGGAGCGATGGCAGCTTTTCCAACTATCCAAAATAGGTTTGAAAAGTATCGTGTTAGAACGCTGCTAGAGAAATCCTCGAAGCACCTGTTGATCCTTCTCGTTAAAGTTTGAAGGAACCGACCTGGACTAGCCTGGACACGCGAACTGAAACGGCCAGGTGGTGCTGATATAGGAAAAAAACTGGCAACATTATTACCCTACGAACAACCACGGCTTCTACCGTCTGTCACGATGGACGCGGATCGCGATCGTTCGAAAGGATGTTTCCAAAATGATCGAACGTTCACGATCTCGCGATGCAACATTTTTTGTGCAAATTAAAATTCACCCGAACAACGGAACCCGTTGTATTTTTTCTAGCCCTGCGATACCCTTGTATTTTTGTCGGGCATGCGTATGCTCGAGTTTCTCCCGTTTTATCGAAAAATACGACGAAAGAATAAACGGAGTGTGACAAACGACGATGCAACCTTCCGAGAGCGGACTTTTTTTCCGAGCGTTTCAACGATGAACGCACAGCGTATACGTATTATATTTTTGAAAAACAAAATTCTCGATAATCAACTCGTATTCGAGTACAGTCTGCATCCTCGTGTCCTGTATTCGTTCAATATTAATCCAAGTAATATGACACGGTGTCTCGATGCATCGTATCGTCGAAACCATCTTGCGGAAGATCGTACGCGAAATTAATTACGAGACGAAAAATCGTAGAAACGATCGGAGAAGAAGAAACAACGATCGAGCGTGATTGTCCAAAATATAGTATACTCCAGCAAACATCGAGAACCGCATAACAATCCAGCAACTGGTTCGCACCTGAGTTCTGATTCGCTCGCGTCGGCAGAGGCGTTATATTTGGACGGGTGAAACAATTTAACGAGGCGCGATTAAAATTATCAAAGGCAGCTCACCAAAACGGACGTGAAAATCCGAATGCGAGCGAGTGAAACGGATAAAAAGAGAGAAAGGGAGAGAGAACGCCCGCGCGGAACCCAAATCGTAATAATTAACGACGAAAACGTGGTGGAAACGTCGCCTATTATAATCCTATCGACGAAACGCATTTGTCTGGACTCTCGCGTCACGAACCGCATAATAATGGACCGTCATTACCCTTTAATGAACCTTATACATTCCCCCGATCTGTGCTCAACGAAGTCGTCGTAAGAGTCGGTTAATCAACGAAATATTGTCGTCTCTGTGCTAATTAAATTTAGCCGCGGTATTTTCGAATATTTTCGAAACTTTGCCACGATATTTGAGCGAATGAAAAAAGTAACGAGAAGATTCCGTAACGTCGCTTTTGCGAACCGACGTAAGTCCAAAAATAGAGAGGAAAAACGATTCGTCTTACTTTATCCGGAACCGTGACTCGGTTTACACCGTGCTCATTTTTTATACAAGGACTAAGGGTTCGCAGCGAGCGTATCGAGTTAATAAAAGGTAAAAGTAAGAGACAAATAAAGTATACGAGTGAGCAACGTGTTACCGTATGCTCGTCATAATCTTTCCCAATTTTACCTCTTTTCCCGGGGTACGACTCCACGATTTACATTTTACTCGATTTGGTAAACCGTGTAGATATCCACGACCGTTACGAGACACGAGCAAACAAACCTAACCTCGATTCGACTGTTTTTAAAGTACACGAAGCGTTTCCAGCGCTGCAAAGGCATTTAATACGCGTACTATTTTGGTTCTAACTTGATACGCCATCATTTACACCGAGCGTTTGATACGAATCAAGTACTCGGTACTATGGAGAGTATTAAACGCTCGGTGTAAACTAGGTCCGTATCGCTTTACTTTACCGCGAGCGGCTAAACGAGAAAAGCATCCCGACACTCGTGGCTCTGTCGTTTTACTCCAACGCGAGCGTATAAACGAAACAAATACCGTGAATCGCGAAACTGTTCAAAGGTGAAATTCGCGCGCGTCTTTCTTCGTATTCGTTACTATTATCGTAACCCATCGAGGTGTACACGCCCAGGTGTCCAATCACCGTGAACCAATCAATGACTGGCCCGGAAACCGGCGTGACGGAGGCTGGCGATGGTTACGTAAGAGCGTTCCAATTCATCGGGCCCCTTTCCGTACCGTCCTAAATTTCGGATCCGATCACGGACGATCAAAACGGTGACGCGCAAAATCCACGAAGAGGACACGACCACCGGCCGCGCGACTAAGATCACGCTGATTGTCAGCTGTCCACGCGAAAACGAAACGAAAATACCATTGACATAGATTTCACCGGGCAGAAATAGAGGGGCGACGCGCGCGAGTCTCTTCCGGGACCGGAAGCGAAACGGGTGAATTTTTCGACGTTATCTCCTCGAGATGGTAGCTCGAGGGTCGAGCGAGGGACGGATGGATCGCGAAATTCGCAGACGCTCCGTAGCTGAATTCGTATCGAGTCAGCTCCCGCGGGAACATTAATATTTCCGGCCAGCTTTATAGATCCGTTCTACCCGGGTGGAAACTTTCGGACGGATCGTTCCGTAATTTTTTCATCGCCCTCGCTGAAAGACCGTTCGACCAACGTGCAAGATTAAAAAGAACGGAGGAGTTTTCAACGGCAGGATGCAGAATTTTACAGTCGGAGATAAGGAGAGCTGAATCTTTCAAGGGCTTTGTGCCGTTCCTCTTTCGACGCCAAGTATGTACTAAAGTCGGAACTAAATGATCTCGGAATGGGTATCGCCATCGAGTGGAAAAAGATATCGCGATTGCATAGCGTCCCGCTGAAGAAATAGAACGGTGGAGTTAACTTTACTTTGTTCGAATAAACGAAAACGCTAATCAACGGGGGAGGACCTTGTTAGCGGTATCTTCCCCCTCGAAGCCGTCAAGATACAATAGACTCCTGCAAAATCTGCACCGCTCTCGTTGAACCAAATCGTAATTAACCCCGACAGAACCAAGCGAAACGAAAGAAACGAGTGCTTTGCAAGTGATATATACTTGGCTCATTGTTCTCCGGTAAAAAAAAGATGGGGAGGAACGACGGGGGGATGGGGAGGGGGAGGTGGGGGGTTCGAGTTTCTTCTCGAAAAACTTGAAAGATGACGGAAGAATTTAATCCGCGGCGAAGTAGCCGGGCGTTTTCGAGGAATGAAAGGTAAACGCAAACGTTCTCGTCGGTCGAGTTGGGAAGTTGCGTTGTTCGGGCGCAGGATCGGCTGCTTTAATCCACAAGGACGGAGAAAAAGACCGGGTTCGCGATAATACGGCAAGAGGGAGGAGGCAAATGCAAGAAATTGTCGACGAGCTTTCGGAGTCGGCGCTTCTGCCGCGGATATTTAGAGAAAACGGCAAGGCCCTTCGAGGTAAGTAAAAAGGTCGTCAACGACCTCCGTTAAAAATATCATCGGAGACCGAGCTCGTTCCAGCTTCGGGCGGTGTGCACGGAGCCAATTATTAGGTTGCTACGAGAGTTTCGTTCGTCGGTATCTTCTTACGCGCAAAGTAACGTATATCGGATAGGAAATCTTATCGTTTCCGAGGAGACATCGAAGAGTCTCGTATTCGGAAAACGAATCGTACGTCGAGAATGACAAAGATACCGGCTAGATGTTAAAGTATCGAGTACTTTGTCGCGCATCGCTCGCTCCGCGAGTACCTTTTTGATGATGAACTCGAAAAGTTTGCGCAACCAAGACCTTGCAAAGAGAGGGTTACTCGTCGTACGACGACGAGTATAAACGACGCGTTCTTTTCGAACGAATCGAATTCAACGCGGCATCTCGCGTACATTCGATGGCTCTTACGATCCGATCGATCGAATCGTTTCTTTCGGCGAGCTTTCGCGACAATGTTCTCGACTTCCTTTTCGACTCGTTCGAGTTATCGCGACCCCCGCGTAATAGGTATCAGAAAACGTACAAAAGAGAGAGAGAGATAAAACTCACCCCAATGTGGTCATAGTAACGATGGTGTACCAGAATGCAGCAGGAATCGAGGTGAAGTTCGTTCCATCGACGTTCTTCTCCGCGTAGAACATCACGGTGGCGAATATGATGATGGCCATGGCCAGGGAGAATACGAGGAAACCGAGCTCCGAGGCGCACGACTTCAACGTGTAACCGAGGATCCGTAGACCCTGGGAGTGCCTGGAGAACTTGAAGATCCGGAAGACACGGAAGACGCGCAACGTAACGAAAGCACCGGATACGTCGTCGTTGTCGGTGATACCGAGGCCGATGTAGTACGGTAGAATGGCAACCACGTCGATGATGGACATGACGGATCGCGCGAACTTGCACCGGCTCGGGGCCGCGAACAGCCTCAATAGATATTCCGCGGTGAATATCATTACGCACGCGGTGTCCAGGCAGAAGAAGACGATCTTGTAACGTTCGCCGCATGAAAGCGTACCGGCGCGTCCCGGACGATTACCGCACGGCACGGTCTCGACCACGTTCGCCAGCACGCTAACGGCTATGAAGAAACCGGTCACATAGTAGAACACCAGGGCAGCCGTCGATATGTGAGGATTCTGGAACGCCCGCCACATCTTCTGCCTGATGTCCAACAGCTGCTGTAGATTCTGATCCCCGTTCTCGCTCAGCTTATCGTCCATCAGCCTCTCCGCGTTCTCGCGTTTGCGGTCGCGGTAATCCTCGTAGCAGCAGTCACCGATCACGTCCGGCAGTATGCCGAAGAACGCCAGCTCTTCGTCGTAGCTCGTCAGACATTCGTGCTTCGGATAATGAAGCTTCCCGGTTCTGTAATAGTTCAATATGTGACGAAAAATGTCTGGATCACGGTCGAAGAAGTACTCCTTGCACTCCTCGTCGTAAAAGAACTCGCGCTCGTTCGAGCCGAGAAGAGTGTCCGGATACTTCTCGAGGGTGTTCCGCCATGTCTCGAACCGACGGCCGCTCACGTTTATCAGGAGCTTCTCGTCATCGGCCTTGCGACGATCCTTTGGTATCGGCGGGGGCGGCAGTGGATGCGTGGCGATCGGCACCCAACCGATCGCTGCCGCGCGAGCGAACGGTAACCATGCTGCCACGGAGGCCATTATAGAAACTGGTAGAGCTTTTTCTCCACTCACCCGATATTCGCCCCTCGGTCTCTCGTTCGCTCTTCTCCGTCGATAATCTCCTTCGGGAGTCCGGATACCGAAAGCTGCTTCGATTCACGAAATTTCGGTAACCCGTTTATTATACCTTTCCGCGTTCGCGTGTCCTCGTTCGTCCGTCTCTTCTTTCGTTCATTACCTTCGGATTCTTCTTCTCCTCGTCCTCGATACGACTCAGCCTCGAACCCCGGAATCCCTCGAAAGGAGGAGACCCGCTGCGACACGCCTCGAAGCCTCGGTAAGGACCGATCGCGAAATTCGAACAAAGTCCTCGAGAATCTCTTTAGCGAAGCAACTCGCGCTCGAGGGCTGTCGCCATTCGAGCGATCCGCATTAGCTGATCGTGCACCGGCGGCGTTCCCACCAGCGACGCGTCGACGACGACGACCACGACGTCGACAACGATACCGCGATCCTAAGATCGAGCACGACTACCAAGTCCGTCATCGTACCTCACCATTCCTTCGCCGTTGTCGCCCGGTTCACGCCACTCGACTCGCGATATATTACGACGAACAGCGACTCGAACCACCGAAGGAACGCGAGCACCGCGGTAGCCAATCACCTCCTGGCAACGTGCCTTCCACCATCATCGATACGGTTCTCCGTGCTTGTTCGTCCGTTTCCCTTTCTCTCGCTCCGGATCCTCGGTATCTAGCCCCAAGATCTAACTTCCACCTGTTCTTCCTCGTCCGTCTTCCAGTGCCGCCCGATTAAGAACCGCGACACGGCCCTCTTTCCTAAGTGTCCTCGAGAATCATCGAGACGATCCTGCTACATCCTCGAATACCACCTGTAAAAAGGAGTTTCCCTTTCGGTTCGTGCTAGAAACGGACGGATCTCGACGACACGCCCCGAAACATTTTCCTTTCTTCTCGCGTTCACCGACGAATCCCCGTTACGTTTTAATTGATCCGAAGAGGCTTTCTCCGAGCCGAGAGTCCGTGAGTGACCGGACACGCGCGCGCTCTCTCTCCTTTCTCTCTCTCTCTCTCTCTCTCAATCTCTCTTAATCTCTCTCTCAATCTCTCTCTCAATCTCAAACACTATCGCTATCTATTTCTCTCTCTCTCTCTCTCTCTCTCTCTTTCTCTCTCTCTTTTCTCTCTCGCTCTCAATCTCAAACACTATCACTATCTATTTCTCTTTCTCCCTCTCTGTCAATAAACTTTCGTCGTCGTTGTTTGTCATTCCCGAAAGAGAACCAAAGGCCGCACAACGAGAATGCTTCTTTCGGCGCAAAGTCACGACTCTCCGATCACCGATCTTGGATGAAAACAGCTCGTACACGAGTAGTCCCGTATCCGTTACCCGGACCGTACCGGAATCTCGAGATCGCGATACGAAAATGGAGAACCGATCGACGTTCCGACGACGTATTCCGCGTAACCTCCTCTCGAACGGTCTTCGAGCATCGTCGACGAAACGCTCGACTCGCGCACGGCGGCAAACCCTTTTATCGTTCTCGGCACGCGCGAGCTTTTCCTTCGAGCGATCCAGCCTCGGTCGCGGTACACTAGCACGCAACGACCACGCTGACTCGGTCCGTAATACGCGTCAGCACGACGAAGCACGCGAGTCGAAATCTTCGAGGATCGCGCGGTTGTCTCGCGACAGACGGCACGTCGCGTCGCGGTGGTTTCTTCCTTCCTTCCTCCCTTCCTTCCTGCCTTCCTTCCTTCCTTCCTTCCTTCCTTCCTTCCTTTCGACACTGCGGAGAATCCGAACACAAGCCTCCCGGTCCGTGGAGAGTCCGTTATTCCGCCACTCTGGTCGACGAGAACGATCTCCGTCGTTGCTTCGACGAGTCGATGAGTCCGCCTCCTCCCTTTCGTAGCTCGATCATCTCTTGAGACCGGGAGAGAGCACTCTCTTCGTAGGTAAAGACCAGAAGAGCTAGTTTTACTCGAAATCTTGCTGCGCCGTTGTACCACCGTGCAGAGTTCCGAGGCGACTGTTATCGGTTGAAACCGGGAAACAACCTACCTACCCTCTCTCTGTTTACAACGCTCGCACAAGTCGCTTCGGTCGCTGCAGGAATCTTCCGAGAAATGCCTGTTTTGATCACGCTGTCCCGTCGTCCTTGTGGTAAACGTCGAACAGGCCGGACGCCTTCAAGACCTCGAGCATGTCTCTCCGGAAACGTAATCCGCGCGCGCGGTACTCGAGCAGCACAGTGTCTCGGTGGTTGTCAGCGTCGCAAGGCGATCCCCTCGCGGATCATCGTCCGCGTGAACGCGGAAACGGTGAGCGTCACGACAAGAGGGAGAGAGTTGCGGAGGAGGCGGCGACGGCGGTGACGGTGGTAGCGGCGGCGGCGGCGGCGGCGGCGGCGGCGGCAGCGGCGGCAGCGGCGGCGGCGGCGGCGGCAGCAGCGGCGGCGGCGGCGGCGGCAGCAGCAGCGGAGGCAGCAGCGGTGGTGGTGGCGGCGACGGCGGCGGCGGTGGCGGCGGTGGCGGCAGAGGCAGAGGCGGCGGTGGAGGCGGAGGCGCGCGAGCGAGCGCGCGCGCGCGCGCGTGCGTGCGTCCGTGGGTCCGTGGCTGTGTCTGTGTGTAGATAGATGCGTGCGTGCGTGCTTGCGTGCGTGCGTGATTGCTTGCGTGCGTGATTGCTTGCGTGCGTGCTTGCGTGCAGGCGTGCTTGCGTGCGTGCGTGGGTGCGTGGATGCGTGCTTGAATGCGTGCGTGCGTGCGTGCGTGCGTGCGTGCGTGTGTATGCGCGTCGGGCACGCTCGCAAGCAGGGCGGCCAGACACGTTCGAGCTGGTTCTGGTACCCGCTCGGTGGGCGACTCGCGACTGAGCTCCTCGCGGTGCGGTATCTGTCGCTAGCTCGCTCGCGCGGTGGCGAGGTGGCTGGCACCTCCTCCGGAAGGCAAGCGTGCTGCTCTCGAGCCTCGAGCCTCGAGCCTCGAACCGCCGGAGCAGCCGCGACGCAGCGCCGAGCGAACGGTCACCTAGCCAAGGTCCAAATTGATTTTTACGTCGCGGCGTCGGTGGCGACGCGCGACGGCGTCCCGACGCGGCGGCAAACCGCTTCCACGTTGCCCGGGCAACCCTTAACTATGACGTCACAACCACCCTCTGCCTCCCGTCCTGCTCCTCTCTCTCTGGTTACCAGCTATCCGCTCGGTTCTCCTTTCGCCCGACTCTCGCGCGTCTCTTTATTTATTTGTTCGGGACGCCGAAGCTCCGCATCGCGAGCAACCACCTTCTCCCTTGGTTGCGTGTTCGCGCATAGCCAGGATGCGCCTACCCGCGTCGCTTCTCTTCACGACTGTGAATCAAAATCTAGGTTCGCGAGATTGTGCACGCTGGCTGGGGTCTCGCGCGTACGAGAGCATCCAATTATTCCGCGATTTTACTTCCCAACGGCAGAATTTCCAGCTTGCCGGTGGTGGTTCGTCGAATACTGCGGCTCCTACACGCGGACGGAATCAAATTAGGGTATCGACGGGATCGATGCGTGCCGTTTCTCGAACCTTTCGATTCCGCCATCAATTTCGGTGTTATCGAATAAACTAACTATCGGGACACCGCGTGCCCAACGATCGTTGTTTCTCCAGTTGATCGTGTTACACCTACGTATCTGTGCGTTCTCCGTTTAAAAGGTAGCTTTTTCTCTACCGCGTTTCGTATCATCGAGCTCCGACCAATTACGAGCGTATAGACTCGTTACTCCTTATCTTCCGTTCCGTTCCGTTCCGTACATCGCGCGTCCCCGTCCGTTTCGTTTTTCTCGGAGAAGAAATTCACCGGTTCTTCGAATTTCCTTGCTCGATCGAATTTTTCCCTCGTCCGTATCTTCTTTTTATCTTGCACTTTTCTTCTTATTTTGTCCCGTGCTTGTTATTGCCGCTCTCAGCCCCGAGTCCTCCTCTGTCCACCTTTTCTCCGGCAAAATGCTCGAGAGAAGAGTCATTGTTTTCCGCTGCTCTTCACCTCCCGCCGTACCGTGCCGTGTCGTGTCGTGTCGTACCGTACCGTTTCGATTTCCATTACCTCCCAAATTCGTAATGCCCGTCTCGAGACGAATCGTTACGATTTTAAGTTCTCCTCTATCCTTTCTTTGCGCAATACACTCGATCGTGCGAAATGAAAAATTACGTTACGAATCTGGATGTCCTTAAGTTCACCGCGAGAAGATCTACACTGCGCGAGAACCACGTCGTCCGCTCGCTCGCCACTTACAACGCGAAAGAAGCGAAGCTCGCTAAATCCGAAGCGTAGGAAGGGTAAGCGTAGAGCTTTGGTGTACGCGAATCTCCCGGACCACTTTGTACGGTTCAAGACAACGAGTGGACTGGTCTGTGCCTCGCCGACAGGTAAATTTGTGCCGCTAATGAACGTACGAAAGAGTGCAACCTCAAAATGCAAGTGTACACCCTCTAGCGCGAGGTGTAACGTCCGCGTGAGTGCGGCCAAGTTCGCGCTTTCTTTGCTTCTCCGGCGTCGCGAACCCTTTAAGCTTCGTTTAATTCTTCTACCCTCGTATCGGTTCAATAGTCTCGAAAAATACTCGGGGTTGCTTTTCGTTCCCTTTGGAACTTTGCGCGCCCCTTTGAAACTTTCTCTGTTCGTTCGCGATGTCGAACCAATTCCGATCTTCCGAACCGATTTCTCGTATACGTTTGAAAATCTTTCATACGAGCGAAAACGTTTGCGTAAAATCGCTATTCGAATCGAAATCGCGAACACCCGGACAATTCGTAAAGAGTCGAAAGATATATTTTTACGATAAATCGAGAACGATGCGAGACGATGTTTGCGTCGTCGATTCGATCCATTCGTTGTCTCCGCTTCCGTGCAACGACGAGGGAAAAGCAAAGAAAGAAAGAACGGATATCGAACGATTTCTGGTTCGGCGATCTCTCGACCGGGATAATTCCACCTACTTAATTTCTGTTGATCTTCCAGGATCGAAGAACAAAGTAACTCGGCCGATGAAACAAGCATATTCCATCGGAAAGTTTACCATTGTGCCACTCCTACTGCGAAGCTTTTAACCAGATTTCAACTACGCAAACATAGAAAATCGGAAGTGTCAAAATTTCGAAATGCAAAAATTTGTATTACTTTTGAAATGTATCTAAGAGATCGAAATAAACTTGGAAAGCCTACCTTCGAACGATACTGCTCGCTGTTGTACGAGTTGTTTATCCAGATAATCGTCAACGACTTTCCAATTCTTTCAATTTATCTATTTACCCTTTTACCGAAACTCTTCGGATCGTTGAGTATTTAACACGTGTCGATACTTCCTAAACTTTGCAAAATTTTCAAAACTTTTCATCGAAAAGAATGTGACGCGTTTCGAGAATTAGTATAATAAACGTACCACTACGCTAACTTACGTTAAACGGTTCTTCTACCTATCTATTCACCTGCATTCCTACAACTATAAACGTCGTATATAATACGAGGAGAATAAACGTTGCAACTGGAAAAATGAGAAGGATATTTTATCAGGAATGAAATAAGTACGGTGTCGACTTACCGTGAAAGATTAGGATCGTTTGGGAACATGGAGGAGCAGAGGATCAGCTTATTGCGACGATTATTCTTCGCGAGAGACATGCGATTGCGTTCGTTCCAGGGTCGATGCAGTTATCTAAGCGAAAATGAAAACAAAAAGATATGAAAAGGTTAGCAAATACCGAAATATCTGACTTGAAGTACTTTGAAAACAAGATCGATAATTATCCCAACATTCGAGCAGTCAAAAATGTTCAAACTTTGTCAACCGTTTCGAAAACTTCTGGCTCGAATAAAATAATATTCAAAAGGTAACCGATTCGTTCGTATTCTCGACTGCTGCAAACATTTTTAAACCAAAAATTCGAATGCTCGTCGGTAGTCACAACCCAATAGACGATTCCGGATAAATAAGCACGCTCGACGCACGGAAAGACAGAAAGCTGTGTCGTTCAAATTGTACAGAAAGACGGTCTTTATTTTTAAATACTTCTTGGACATCGATACTTTTTGTTGCGTTTTTACAACCCTCGCGGTTTGCGAATCGCCGATTGTTCGTCGTTCGACCTCTGTCGAGGTTCGTGATAGATTCTCGAAGGTCCTCCATCCGACACTCTCCACTCGATCAGACTCGTACGCCATTGTTACACGAATAAATATATATATATATATATATATATTCGCGATTCATGCTACCCGAATCTTTTATTCGATTCATCATAATTCTCGGCAATCAGTGACTTCCCTTCAACGTTTCTCCTTTACTCGTAGAGGTAAAGAAATTCACGGTGTGGAGCCCGTTGTTAAAATTGTACGAGAAATCGAAGAGTATCGTTGGAACGACCGAGCCTGCGAATGCAAAGCAAGAATCGTGACAAACGTAACTTATTACACAGTAGATCGTTTTCGTTCCTTCGTATATATGTATAAAAAAAACTGTCCGCTCTACAAAGCCATTACCGACGAATTTTCGTCCGATTTTCGTGCTGCACTTATACGCTTCGAAATCACGACCCGAGATACAGAAATATTCATAACGATTCCTATCACTTTCCGTACTGACCGAAAAGTGGTGAAGGACAAAACGGTGCAAGTTGTAATTTTACGATATTCGTCTCAACGATACGGTAAACCGTCCGTTCGAAATACAGACGACACGTTTCTCCCTTCGTAAAACTCTTCTCAAGTTTACGTTACGTTACATCCGTTTAATCGACCAATGACGTTTAGCATAAAATAATAATTCATACGGAATTTAGTTTCTTTGACAATCCTTTCCGTTTCAGCTTGCACCGTGTGTGCTTGGTTCACATGATTATTACGCACGCATGCACGTTTCATTCGACGCCTGGTAAAATTATTCGAGATCGTAATCGTACAGTGTTTGTTCTCATGTTGCATTCGCATCGATGGAAACTCGTCTACTAGTACGCCCCTCGTTAAATATCGTTATTTAAAAAATGTTGGAGTTCGCCGCAAAATTTGCGAAATATCGAACTTCGGTACAAAATTCGTTAACGTCGCGTTAGAAATCCTATATCTAGGTCTCCGGTAGTAACTTTCTACTGCGCTAATGTTAAGCCACGTCCTCGCGTGTGCAACGAGTCACGTTGAACACACTTGAGACACTAAAGAGATGTCCAATCGAAGACTAACTCTAGAAAACTTTTAATATAATAGCGAATAGTCCCGTTCGGTCATGTACAATCTCCGATATCACTCATCAACACAACGAAGACAGACTGCACCATTTACAGATTTTCTTCCTCTTATTCGTGTGTGTATATAATTATATATGTATTTATATTCATATTCATATTTATATATGTATACCGACTATTTACAAAAACCGTTACATGTATAAATGACGACATTTAGAAACGCATTTTCGATATGAATCGGAGCACGATAGCGAAGAGTGGTTTCGCGAAACTGAAAATTGGTCACCGATCGCTGCGACTTCGTGACACGATACAACACAGATGTATGAATTATATTCTCGAAACGCTTCTCAAATCGAATCTAATCAAACTAATATCGAAGAGAATATTGCACGCGGAGAAAAAGAGAAATGCGATGAATTCTTTGTGCCAGTCATCGTTCGCACATTTTTTGAACGATCACGAGCCTATAAATTTCCAACGTAAATATAACGAAAATTGATAAGGCCTCTGACCGAGTGGACCAAAAATTAAAACCCAATTGGAGAGAAATTAAACTTTTCTATTCTATCTTTAAAAAAGAAGATAAACGTATCGGAAAAACTGGTTTCAACGGATGAAAAATTTATAAATTACGTCACGTTTGAATCGCGAGAACGTAATAGGTACACAATATCATCGTATATAAGAACAGAATCGAGAACCATTGGGACGACATTTTATGGTAATTTCAGCTTCTCCATTATACGTGCAAAGTGATCCCTACCGATAAAGAAACGGTACAACCAGGTTAGTGGCGAACGCATAGTAGAAAAGGTACTCTTTTAGGCCACGTAAGAGAATCCTATCGATGAATATACATCGAAGAATAACCCACGGAACAGAAATCTCCCGTAAACTTGGTTCATTAACATTCTATGTCGTTAAGGAATTTTGTTCCGTTTACAATACAAAATGTCTCGAGATAAACGAGATCGTTACGAGGCCTCGTTCGATCAATTATTTTAATCGACGTACAACGCAAAAAATACCGAAACGGAAAACACGATCCAGGAACGGCAACGCGAAAAGGAGAGATGTGAATCAAGAGTCAAGGTGTGTTCTCAGAAAACTATGCAACTTCAATTCAGCGACAATGACAGAAATCATGTCATTATTATTCAGACAGCATTTTCGATCCGTATCCCAGATCTCACACGTAACATCAACGTCTCTGTGTTTCTATTTAATAACATTATACAATTATGTACGTACGAATGTATAAAATTCTGTTTTTGTTTTTTCATTCTTTTCTTTACGACTAATATGGGAATGTACGATCCGTTGTTCGCTGAAAGTGTCTCCGCGACACTCTCTTCGATTTTTTTTTTTCTTTTTTTTCTTTTTTTTTCTTTTTTTATTCCTTGTTAGATCGAAATATCGTTACAACGATCTTATTTATATAAGTACGACAGTGCAAAATTCATCAAGGACGAATTCATCGACGTCGAGCGAATACATTGAGAAAAACGAACAGTCTCCTTTTTTTTTTCCTTTCTTTTCAACGCCGAAATGGCGTCTGCACCGACTATGCCAACCTCGTCGAATTCGTCTTCGAAAAATTGTGAGCAACATCGACGTCACTCGCGGGAATGTTTCTCGTTACATTTCGCATTAACGAACAAAAAACGAACGAACGAACGAACGAACGAACGAACGAACGAACGAACGAACGAACGAACGAACGAACGAACGAACGAACGAACGAACGAACGAACGAACGAACGAACGAACGAACTTGCTCAGAGTAGCTTCACCATTCATCGAATATTGGTTATCCTCATCGTTTCTAGTTTTCTTTCCCGACAATCCTTGGTTTTAATTGGTTACGTTGCGATCGTGACATATCTCCATGTATGACACACCAACGCCACTGTCGCCGTCGAACAGATTTCAAATTGGATCATGTGACCAGATTTTACGATTCGATACACCTACCCCCGTATCAATAATTAGAGCAGTCGAAATTCTTGAAACGATAAAATAATAGCTCGAAGTACATGAAAATAGAAATTTCACAGAATACCGATAATTGTTTTCATTTGTAGTACCTTTTAAAGCGGACGGGGAAGACAATGCATTCCAGTTTGTAGAATTTCGTATATCTGGTCACATTAGAATCGAACTACATTCCAAATTAATAGACGAAGAGGTCTTACATCGATACTTTTGTGATCATTAATCGTTGCTAACGATACGCTATGATTGAGAAATAATGGCCTCTTTCGATGAAGATCACTTCTGTCGCGTTAAGCGTTACGGATAAAATCTCTTGATGCCTTCCAAATGTTACTATTTTACATACTTATTAAAATAAGTAACTACATTACAGTTCTGATAGCTCGGTCGTTCGACTTATCGATACGTAGCATCAGACTAGAGCGCTTTCGAAATAACGTTATTTAAAATATCATGACGTTCTTGAAATAGAAATACGTTACTCTGTTACAAACAAAATATTTCAAAAATAATAACTGTGTTCAAGATAATGGATAATTAATCGATAATTATCCAAAAATATTTCGATTGTAAACTATCGTCTCCAATTTGAAGTGAAATTTGCCCAGCTGTGCGTCGCGTTATTCAATTCAACAATAGGACACCAACGACGACCGTCATCAGAACCATTATCCTTGAGAACGCATAAAAAATACATTGTTAAAATTTACAATTTTAAATTACAGTTCATATCGAATACATTGGAAATAAGGATAACGCAGCAGGTACTTCTGCAGCTACGCAGCAGAAACGGTGGAAATGTTCTACGATCAGTCGATAAATAAAATGAAACATTCATAAATACCTTTCATATAAATACAGACGAAGCACAGTAAAAAAAATCTTCGTCTATTAGTCGCCTCTCTCTTTAAGTAACATGCGTCCGTGTGAAAAAGAATAGAAATTGAAGCAGTTACTTGAAAAATCACGACTATTGAATAATCTTGAAAGTATCGATATTCGATACTTGTTATAAATTTCTCGTAGCTTACAATCTTATAATCTTATGTACACATTTGCTTTACGAAATCTGAAAAAATGTCTAAGTACTGTTCTTGGCGTTTAGCGATTCTAATAATTCATTCGTAAAACCAGAAATCTTCATGGTTTATCTTATGAATTAGATCCATATCGATATTCTTACAATCCCCTCGACGATAAACGTCCTAACTTCGCTGCACGTCTTTTGAAAAAATCACGATTACATGTAACTTTTCGTTTACTTCTTATTTCTTCGTTTTTGTTTTCATTCAGACGGAATGGATATATATTATGGATTGTGTATCACCAATGAGCTTGAACAGCCCTATTAAGTCAATTGAGTATTTTCGAATACTGATTCAAGACAAAAATTCACATCGTCGAGATGCAAATTAATAAATACTTTCAAAACTAAGAAACGATCATCGATTGATGTGACAAGTCTAGTTACTCGTAGAAACACTTCGAACATTTTTTTTTTTTCTTTTTGATATTGTTGCTATATAAAATGCGCATGAATCGGAGAAACTTTGTATGTGGAGTATTTCATACTTTTTTTGAGATAGTATACTCGGTGAAGAAAGATCTACCCGCACGATCGCAGCTAGTACGGAAAGGGTTTTTTCCTAAGCGTACGCGATGCGCAAGGTGCGCATAATGTATGGCGACCATGCATTTGTAGTAGTGCGACCAGGTTTTTATTCACCGTGTGCACTTTTAACGCGTTTTAGAATACGAATATTCTATTACAAGAGTGCGCTATTTCTCTTTCACTCTCCTTTCCTTTCTCGCGCATTTACACGCACACACACGTCGCATACGGCAAACAGTTTCTACTCTATAGAAAACGTAAGAACAGAAAAATAACAACAGAAAATGAGAAAAAAGCAACATCGAGCTTACTACGGATTATTCGCTATTATCAAATACCGAGTTTTACGTCTAAATACATGTTAATAAATACATCGCTCTGAATACATCCAACATGATACATGCATACTGTTATGACACATGGATTGACTTCTTATTACTCGCGTTATTATCGGGCCTGCAAACAGCCAAGATTAGGACCATCAATCTATCACTCCGTCAGTCATACTTCGCGATGGAACGAGTACGTGAACTTAAATTAATTTGTTCGACTGTTTTTTCGTCATAAGAAAATTATCCTAGTATTGTTTAAAACCCGCTACGGTAAAATCAAAGTATAAACTATAGCAAAATCAATTGTTAATTCGCGATCATAAGGAGTGAACGTTAATCCGATTACAGAAGCAGCACACATTCCATCGGATCGCGTAACACGTAATTGCTTCCCGTTCCTCGTACGAAGTTCTAACTGTATGATTAAACATTATGTAGTCTTTCACTATACCATTACGATAGCTTCTTCACCACAAAACAGGAAAGGAAATTGATCGATCATCGTTTGAACAACGTCTTCCAAGTACGGCCTCATTGCTTCAAATCTGCCAAGATCGTTAAATTCTATACGTAATATTGTAGGCCACCAGCAAATTGCTAAATTTTTACTGTCCATACTGTTTAATTTGCAGTTCTCAGCCACTCTGAAAGAACATAAAAACTTCAATTTTTCTCCAATTCTAGAAAAGGTTAAAACGCTGATTTTAATTAATTAAAAACAAGACAACTTACTTTACAAAATGTTGAAAGATGAATTTGAGTACGTCAAAGTTTACTGGATTCAGCTTGTTGAGCATTAAGCGTAAAGCCAATAATCTACAGCTTCGATCTGAAATGAATCCTCAAAAATTTGTCTTCAGCTTTAACTGATAACTTTTTTCCATTAAATTCAAAAAATATTTACCTTCCACATTAATACACGTAGCGGACATTGGTTTGTTAATACCACGAGCGCCTAACTCCAACAATAAGATTAATAAACCATTCTTTTAACAAAGAAATGACATAAAAATTGTACATCTTACCCGATATGTCCTCGAGTTCGCTCATACGTTCTTCGTCGATTAACGGTGGCAGCCTCTTTAAAAAATCTTTTAAAGCTGTTGCAACAGCATTCACAGCTATGTCCAATGAATGTATATCTACGTTCCCGTCTATGGTAATTAAATATAAGGATATAATGAATCAATTACATGGGTAGATTACTGCATAAATGTAACTATATAAGTAATTCACCTTCTTCAAACTTTTGAAATAAAAGTTCAACATGGGCTCGATTTCCAGGAACCCTGTATATCCCTTCCGAATCTAGTCCTTTATCCTCGATGTATTGCACACATTTTTCGAGAAACAAAGGTATACGATTTGTTTCACTCTGGGCAAAGTCCTCAATTAGTGGTTGTTGCTGTCCTTGATTTAATGCTCCGCCGGCTCCTTTAGTCTGCTTTATTTTTTCTTGTTTCTTTTTCTCTCGTTCTTTTTCCTTCTCCGCGTGTTTCTTAAGCTTTTCTTCTTTCTGTCGACGTTTCTCCAACTTTTCATCTTCTTTTGCCTTTTGTTTGTCCTTCTTCCTATTTAACTTGTCACAGTCTTTACCCTTATTCAAGATACCAAACTAAGAAAAAAATGTCTTTAAAATAATTTATACCTAGATTTATCTTCATTCCTTCAGATATACATTTTACTTACACTTGGAGAATTAATTTCTCGTGGCGATGATACGTCTAAGCTGGATTCATCATCTGGAATATTTCCAAAGGTATTGTCACTCCTTTGCTTCGCTAGAATAACAATGATTCCATGCAATAAGAAATACAAGATAAGAAGTAATTCTATGTAAACCTCCTGTCGTATCCTGTCCATACAGACTTAAAGATTTAACATTTAAATTTATGCAGTTTTCATATAACCGTCAAACTAGGAGTATATACGTGCTATTAAAAATTTTAAAAAAGTTAAAGCATTTTTGTTTTTAAAGCTCGATCACGAAAAATGTTGAACGTGCACCATAAATGCGCTACAAAATACAATTAGTTTCTTTTTTCATATTTGCATATTAGTCGCATGCAAAATCTCTAATAAAACCATTTGATTTCAAGTAACTTTATAATATGGTTTCAAATTCTTTTTACTATCACTTACAAGAAGCACTGTACGTATCTTGAACCATATGCTTCACATTAAATGAATGTTGCAATGTTGCGGGTAGATGTTGCTGCGGTAAAGAATTCCCAAATCTTTTTCGTAAGCTAGCAGCAGGGTATTTATACAATTTTGTTCTCGATCTTGAAGTGTGATCCGGATCACTAGACTCCGAACTATCTTGTGTTTCGCTAGAGCCTGTAAGATAAAATGACACAGAAACATTACAGTATACCTTTGCAATTAAATAGATCAAAAATCGAATACTTCTTCGTGTAAGGCTAGATTTGGCCCACACACAGATATCTAAGCAGTATCCTCACAATTCCAGATTCACCCTGCCCTGCAACGGCGAAAGCGAGATGGAATATAAGCGAGTCAAAGAGATTAAAAACAAATGAGAAACATTATTCGTTGCGTCTTCCGGACATCTGATACTCCACCTACATGTACAACAATGCTTTGTCTGTCTTGTAAGAAAGAAGCGGGAAACGATCACTCAAAAATCATGTCTCGTTGATCCTGAACCACCTACTCTTAACGAAAAAATACGGTATTGTTACAAATATGTACCTCTTTCTACGGGATCTCCTCGCCAATTTTTATCTTCCTTAACATTGTAATTGAGGCCGACAATACCATCTCCGCTTCCCATACTAGCCAAAGTTGGAACTTTAGGTGCAGCGACAGGTATAGCGGTGCGTTTTTTACGTATTCTTTTATGTGTTGCTGGTTTCTTAGTCACTTTACATAGAACATCAGCTACTCCCCTTTGTCTCTCTAAAGAACTCCACTCTGAATCAGAATCGCTGTATGCTGTAAAACAAGGAACATTATTAGTATACGTATATGAATAGACAAATTTCGTTGAGTTCCTTTTTCTTTTTTTTTTTTTTCTTTTTAATTAAATCCTTACAGGGTTGTCCTTTATCACGTCTATAGCGCAATTTAGGTTTATTATTTCCAATAGAATCTTGCACTAAAGCATACATGTAATCGCCATCGTAACCAGGATAAAGGCTCGGCACGACATCCTTAACTTGGGCGTATTCGGAGCTTAGATTTACTAATTCAGGCGTAGCAAGAGGAGCATGATCCATTGTCATTTTAGGGCCGTGCTCATCTTTCTCACCTATTGTCATTCTAGCTATGACGTCTGTTACATTTGAAAAATCTTTCAAATTAATTTTTCCAGGTTGTTTCAACGTTTGACTATTTCCTTTCGGTCGCGGTTTCGCTTGGGAAATGTGTCGTCTACCAGTAGTGAATGCTCTGTGCGAGTAACTATTAGTTACTCCATCCTGATGCATAAACGTCTCCTTCACCCAACCTGTCGCAATAAAAAAACAAAAAAAGATCAAATCATAGCAAGCGCATAGAATGCCAATTTTGCAACTTTGTCACCACAAAACTAACCGGATAGTTTGTTCGTGATATCCCCCGATTTTAATAAGTCTCTTTCTCGTTCTTCTCTGTAAAAATCTACTTGACTATAAATGTCACTGTCGTCGCTAGGTGTGGCTCTATTATCCGCAAATTGTTCGTTCAAACCTGTATCTCCGAGATCACCATCAGGAGTTAACTGCTCATACGACTCAGAGCCGCTTCTAAAAGTTACAGACATACTACTTCACGTTAGACTTTTGCACCACAAATAAATTTAAGCGTTACTCAACATGAAGTACATAATATTCTAAAGATTGTTTACAGATTACTTACCCGTCATCTGGCGTTTGAAGATGGTAACTTTCGTGTCGCGGCGGTGGCATAGGATGCAATGCAGAATATTCTAAAGTTCCTTCACCGCTATCATTCAAATTACCCGGTTCTTCCATATTAAATGCTTGTTCAATTTCAGGTTTTTTCTCCCAAACTTCTTTGAAAAACGGAGTGTAAAATGCCGCTGTGATAATACAAAAAAAAATGAAAATGTTGGCTATAACAAGAAACTGGTATTTATATTAGGAACTTCAAACTGAAATTATTTCGGTATAATATCAGTATTTTTGTTTCGGTATAAATCCCTAGTTTAAATAAAATTTTTTAAACTTGTGCCATACTTTTTTGTTGACAACTTGATGCTAATGTCATAAAATGTGCTTGTAATCTATCTGCGGTTGCGTTTCCTTCCGTGATAAGTAAATGACTCAAATCATTACTGAAAAAAGCGTTAGCTCCTCCAGTGTCAGTCACTGCCATTATTTGTATCGGTAGGTTTGGTATATTCATGGAGAATGCACTAAGAAAAAAAGTTGTGAAAAAAAGAGTTTTCTCAGAACATGTAAGTAAATATTATTAGTATTATACATACTTAAGAGTAGCGAGTGATGCTTTCCTCTTCGTCGAGTAAACTAATATAAAACCGTGTACCAATTCGTCTCTGAATGCATTTGCACCGTGGAAACTTGAAATTATAACTTCGACCCTTCGCTTCGATTCTCCTAAAAATGTTTCCAAAACAATAGATCGATCGCCGCTAAGAAAACAACACTGATGATTTAATAAGGGACCAAGTACGTTTTCCACGGAATAAAGATCTCCACAAAACATACACATTATTATTCTGGAAAATAAAAAAGATGCTATTAAGGTTTCTTTCTTTCATTTGATACATATGATGTTTTTTGTTGATATTTCACCTAATATCAGGTTCTAAACATTCAATGACACTTTGATAAATATTCAGAAAACCAGCTCTGTGATTTATAGATTGTATAAGTTGTTGCAATGCATCTTTCACAAGCAGAGTAGGAAACCTTTTATCTTGCTCTAAATCTTCTATGCAAACATCGATAAATGGGCATTGTAAGCTGTTGTAAAAGGAATTAATTATTAATTAAATATTTGCTTTAATGTCTAAAGAAAATTAAGAACTATAAATAGTACCTGTCTGCAAGATTTTGTCCCTCTTCCCGAAGTCTTATCGTTTCCATTTCATCTATACTGGATTCTGGCATAAACATAATAACAATAGGTAATCCTTGAAATGGTAACCTATCCTCTTGTTCCAGATTAGACAGCAATGTTTTTTCCAAAGAGGAACGGATATATTCGAACGAATCCTCGTTTGAATAAATGCAAAATGATCCTGTAAATTCAAACAATTGTTTCGAAATTATCAGTTCATAAAACTAGCTCTATAGTAATTATCACATACCATGGGGCATAAAGTCAGAAGTAGTGAATGAATTGTGCGGTAGCCCAACATCACCGTCAATAATTCGGTATCCAAGCGTATACAACTGACAATCAATTTCCACTTCATCGTCCTCTGTTTGGGCTCTTATTTCACGAGCAAATTCCTCGCCGAGTCCATTACTTCCAAGTATAACTAAATTTAGTTGATTATTATCAGATGTTAACTGCCACTGACTACTGTGATTCCATGAGGGAGGCCTGCAAGATCATAAATTTAGTAATGGTAAACAAATGTTTCTTTTAGTTTTTTTTTATAAATCTACCTATGGGCTTTTGTTCCAAGTATTCGTTCTATAAGTGCATCCATACAATTTGGATAAGCTGGACAATGCTCCCTTATAGGACAATGTACAAAACCCAGATGTTGAAAAAGCATTAATTTTCTATCTTGATCCAACCTATCTAAAGCTTTATACCTGCACATCACAACCAACAATTAAATATCTTTTAAAACAAAACAAAAAGAAACATTTTCAGTTACATACCTAAAATCATCCACTAATGCATCTGTTATCTCTTTAATGTCGTCTTGTGTTATAGTTCCAGATGGAGCTATACTTTTGAAATGATAAAATAAATCAGCATGTTCTAGTAGTAGTTCCTGAAGTACAAAACAGAATTAATAGTAATAGAACAAAAAATATTAAATACTTCTATTGTTACATCTTATAGGAATATATTTTCTTACTTGGAAATTATGTTTTGCTTTCTCAATAATTTCTTTCTGATGTTGATCATATATTTCTTGACAATCGTGATGGGAAAGAGCTTCAAAGCATTCCCTACCCATGAAAAGCACTCTGACCTCAGACAAGTGCTTTCCTGGTGTAACATATCCAGTTTCTTCTAACAGTTGTTTAAACTGTTTTTTCCATCTAATGAACAATGTATGTGAATTATGCATAAATATTTACGCACAAATATTGCTGAATATATTAAACATAAATTTTTATGTTTTTTTCAATGTTTGTAAAATATTTATCTATAATACCATAATATATGCGTTTGTCTTCCAATGACATAAGAAGAAACATAAATAAATGAATATGCCAAAAATACAGAGTACTGCGCAAAAGTTAGTAAAGCTATTAATGTATTATTCTAAATAAAAAGAAAATATTTTTTAAGATAAATTATGAAGCAGTAAAAAGCACAATTTACCTTTTGGGAAGTCTGCAGAAAGAAACGCCACCCAGAATAAAGCAAAGCATTAATGTATTGCGTACAGATATTACTTGCTAGAATTTTGAGGAGTATGTAATTTAAATGATTACATTGAAATATATGCGGAATAATCTATTTGCTATCCATAAGTAGCAAAAATTTAGCACATCTCAGTTATAATAACGAATAATCAAGAAATATTTGCCTATTTACGTAATAATTATCTTTGACGAATACGTTATAGTACTTACTCTAATCGCCGTTGTTCTTGTTGTAACACATTTATATGATTCTTAAAGACAGTTTCAGCTTCTGGTGTTTCTAAAACATCATAAGGAATCTTTGCTTCATCATTTTCACCAAAATCACAATCAATCCATGGAATATCCTCAGGGCATTCATAGAAATATTGATGAAAATCAGGATGTTTCTTTATATATTGTTGAATTGCAGACCATTCTCTAGAAAAATTAAACATATAGATTAGTTAAAATTATATTTATTAATTTCAATCAAGTAATTATTCTGGAAACGCACTCATTAATTAAGTTTGTTACATCAGGGCATATTTCATGAAGAATATCAGGCAACATATCCAAATATCCCTGTATTTTCTTTTCTACTTGTTCCTCTTTCAATTTTTTAGTATGTCTTCTGAACAATCTTTGGGTTGCATCAATACCAAAAAGTTCCACAAACGTCGTAAATTCTTTATGTTGTGACAACTTTTTTGATGCTTGAGACCACAGTGCACGATAATCGGTAACATGTATTCGAATCAATCTTTGCAAAGATTCTGTTGACGTGTCAAGAAGTTCTTTTCTGGCTCTTGCTGCTTCCGCAAATGGTGTTACTTTACTACGGGTTTTAGTTTTATCAATTAATTGAGCCACAATTATAAATGCCAAATCGATATTAATATTTTCATGAGCAGAAGTTTCAACTATTAGAATAGAACTTTTATATTCTTTACGCATTACTAATTTTTCAGCTTCTTTTACATATTGTTCATTTGCATCATCATTCTTTGTAGTTACTAGAACTATAGGCTTTTTAGTTTTCATTAGATTGTTCAGTATATTTGCTACTATTTCAACCTGCTTCTCTACAGCTCTATTCGGCACAACGCTTACATCAAATACACACAGAAAACCATCAATATTTAATTTACCATCTGGTAGAACTTTTTGTTCGTATTCTTTCTCTATACCTAATTGATTTTTGCAAATATACATAAGCTTCTCTGCACTGGTAATTTTAGTGGCTGCACATCTTTTTGCATAAGGTTCCATTTTACCGCCTTTAAAGGGCTGAAACGATGCATCATCTATAAATTCAGTATGTTCTATTACTTGAAATTGATATTCAGTTCCATCTTCTGCTGTTTTTGTAACTTCACCCCAATATAGGAAATGATCATTATTTACCACTCGACCACTAAAATCCGACTGCAACATAATAATTGCCATTAATAACAGTAATTATTAAAAGTATATCAATATTATTGGCAATTACCTGTGATAACACTGATATATGGTCCACATTATAATCATCGTTCAATGAACGCATGAAGCGATTACATAAACATGATTTTCCAACACCGACTTGCCCTTTGTCTTTCTCAGTACCAGAAAGGCCGACAACGGCAACATTGATAGCTTTCATATTATCACTTTTTCTTGCCATTTTTAAAGCTTAACTTGATTAAATCACTTATACGATTAATATGTGCGAAAATAAAAATCTTTTTCCTTCCAAATTTTATTCAGGACATTTTTAAATATCGCTATTAATAGTTTCTTGTGTTCCTTTGTCTTTGCAACCATTAAAAATTTGTCTTTATTCCTTTGGTCATTATGCTGAATCTAAAAATTTGTATGAAAACCAATATTATCTCCCTTCGATAACATCTTTTACAATGTGCTCTTTTATTTTATCTTTTCCTTTTCTTCACACCATTTTAATATGATGATTCGAAATGGCATACAGTGTACAAATTCACAGATAAATATTTATAGACAAATGACATTTACCCAAAATTTCATTTAAACTTTATTAATCTAGAATTATTATTGTGACATTGCAAACAACTAATATCACTAGACATTAATAACACAGATTGCTGAGAATCTTTAATTTTCGTATTTTTCATTAAGCGTAACACGTATAATTTAGCACAGCTATGAGCAATGGTTCTATGGAATAGCACTAAGTATCTATAAAGAAAATATTTACAACTGAATAAAGAACAAAGCAAAACAATATTTATGAAAGTCAAATTGAAATCTCTATTAAACCTTGGTTACAGTATTCATTGCGTATAGCTCATGTCAATAACACGTTTAAGACCATGTTGAAATATTATTTATTTCTGCAAACGCCATGATCATACAAATCATACATTGCATTAAATATTCAACACATACATATCTCACGCAAAAATAATTTTTGCATCGACTAAATTTATTCAAACATGTAAATGTCTCGTAACGTATTACAGGTTATGGATTCATCGTAATAAAACACAAAAAAAATGTCTTTAAAGCAAATTTTATATAAACCTCCATGTAAATAACGCGTATTTTGTGTTTTACAGCCATCAAAGGATTGACATGAAAAATAACTTTAGAAACTGTTACAATGACATTCCTCTCCTAGACAAAAAAAAAAAATATGTATGTATGTACATATTTTCTAGAACGACTGAGCATTTCTATCGCGACGTAGATAAATCGCCCTATTGAATTCTTACACGGTTTTATTCGTTACTGAAATAATCGACTAAATGTCAGCGATAAAATTGATGTGAAATTTACGAGACACGAATTCATACGACAGAAACACAAATTATTCGATATACAAATGACAGCTACGAGTAGATCAATATGCATTGTACACACAACCGCGGTCAATTTTGACACCGACGATAGTGTCCCGGGGCTTGAAAGGAATTTTCAATAAGGTACGCGACTGGGAGAACGAACATAACGAACACATACAATTTAATCGAACAGAATCACGAAACTGATCACAGAATGTCCTGCCGACGGCATCGAAAGACTATGCTACCTGTACAGATTTTTGTTCGACGAGCCAACTAGTACACCAACCGGCCGTTCTGTGCAATTTTTTCCTTCGAAAACTCGATCGACCCTTCGTCGCTGCACAGCCACGCGTTCTTTCTCAATCTTTTTTCACGTACGCGATACACCGAAAAAATGTCCAAAACTCGCCCCAATGAACGTTTAATTCCAGATGTGTGTAAATAACTTCACGTCAAACATCGAGTATTGCCCCATAAAGGAGCCATCTTGGTGGGTGGGCACAAGGCGATTAATGTTTTCAGGGTAGATAGTATGCGTCGAACAAGAACAAGGCCGTATCAAGCGTGCTCCTACGATTCATTCATACAGGGTATTCTTAAAGTATTTGACTAAATTTTACCGGCGTATTCTAGCGATTATATTTACAAATAAATGTATTAATTATAAATCTTTGGATGTATTTTTTTCAAGCTATAGATATATAAAGTCTGTTTACCAATATTGTATTGAAAGATTGTTAATATTCGAATAATCTGTCAGATGAGTCAACACAATTTAACATTACTCGGATACGATACGATAACAAAATATATTACAATTGTAACAAATTAAGTACTTGATAATAATAATAAAAAGAAGCTTGTTCTTTTGCTCAAGTAGTCGCTTTTAAATGCACAACTTTAATGAATTGTAATTCGAAAAGAAAGCATTTACGGACCTACATATGTTTATGTCTAATGTTTATACGATATTTCTTTGTTAGTTGACACGACCAGTCGAATATACCGGGAAAAAAAACTAAGTACTTCTGAAACACCCTGTATTTTAAAAATATTGTTATTTTTTTGCGATTAAGTGATCAAATTCAGAATTTTTTTCATTTCTAATTAGTGGAACGTTGAAATTATTATCGAAAAGTGTTTCTACAGATCCATTTGTCAAGATTAATAATGATAAATGTATTGCATGTCGTTTGGTGTAAATAGCGTTATACCTTTAATAAATAAAAATATTGTCGTTTTATAAGTTTCAGGTGTTGTAAAAGCCGAATACAAATAAAGAAAAACTATTACACTTTTTAAATTATAACAACGACAATATGTCAATACCGTCATTATTTATTAAACCTAATTAATTATTTATGAACAGTATCGACGAAAAAGCGGCTGACTCTAAGTGCCCACCGGAATTACGCTCCTGTGAACGCATAAAAACACCACCTGTGCCAAAGTGAGCGAACTATTCTGATTTGGAATCAAAAATGGCTGACAGCGGGGATGCCGTGAACAGTACATCGTCAGGAAAAGCGGATAGAAATACCGTAATCGATGGACCTGTCACCGATCCAGCATCAAATAATAAGGTAAATTGAAAAACACTATCATCCAATATATGAGTAGTCAGATGTTTTTTCAACTTGGATTGTCTGCGCGCGCGAAAACTTGACAGTCGAGTGGCATGGGTATTATCGTATCTGCAACCGTCGACGTTATTCTGGCTAATTAAGTCACTTTCAAACACGACGGAATTCGTTTTTAATTCGTACCTTCAACTTGTTAAAGGAGAACGATTACGCAGTGAAATGAGTTTTTTTCCATTATCCTCCTTAGATTTTTTTAATTTAAAACACTTTATACACCATCTTTCATTTACCTTTGTCTATCTTTTTTGTACCTGTGTTTTATTTTTCTATTGCGTTTCAGCCCAACCCTTTCAGGTCTTGTGACCACATATTCCTGTTACATAACACTGCACATGGTAGTAATTTATGGTCTTGTATATACCTTCTGTTTATTGCCAACAAGTAAATTCCTTTTGGCATTATCATGTATTATAACTCACTATAAATGAAATTTATGAATATATTGTGTTTAAGAATTAAATTCTTCTCTATATAAAATGTAACAATTATTTGTTTACTGTAATTAAATGAAAAGCCTTAAACAATGTTATGCAACACAGTTGAAAACTGTTGAAGATACATGTTTATATCCTGTAAAATCTATTGTAGTTAGCAGTTCATTAGAGTTACGCAATATGGAAGTAATGTTATGGTAATTGGCATGAACCTAAGAGACAATTCATGTTCTTGTTGAGAATAATATGTCTTTCAAAGCAATGAGGGTTCTAATTAATTTATCTTACATATTTACAGTTACTTTTTGTAATTTATAGATCAATTAAATAATAAAATCAAGTGTGAAAATGTATTATAAAATTTAAGGTTTCATTTACTATTGTATATGTATAGAACATTAACCCTTGTTTTTTTTAATTAAGCCAAACCTAAATTAAAGTAACATTTAACTTGACTTCTACAATTTTTATTAATATAATAGTTCTGTCCTATTATTAATTTATGTTTTTTATTTACTTCTCTTTGTATAATATTATCATAATAATTTTTATATAACATTTTTGTCTAGCACATCAATTGTATTGTGATAAAGAATTATATAGTTTTTCAAATATTCTCAATGGCATATTAAATGCATAGTGTACTATATAGCTTCAACTCTAATTATACAAAGGTGATCTGCATGCTGTTACACACGTTGCCTGCTGTCAAGGGCGCTTATATTATTTTACATATAGAGCATTATTCTCACAGTAGTCCGTAGGTTCGGTACCAATCACTCATGCATCGCTCATTACAAGCCTAAATACACTTTATAGGCGTGGCACGATTAGCACTACTAAACCAATGTTTTGAGCGTCATAAAAGTAAATGAGGAGTAATTACAAAAAGGGGGAAGTACTTTTGCATACGTAAAACTTGTATTCAAAATACTTCAAATTTTACGTACAAGTACTACCTTTGGGAGCTTTGTACCAAACTACGGACTGTACTATAGAAACTTGATGCAATTTGAATCATGAAATGGTGGTTATTGTGATTTCAGAGCCTAGAGGCATCAAATAATGCCTTTCACGGCGCGAGAACAAAATTAGTAAGTAAGAATATATGTGTACAAAACACAAAGTAAACTTGTACTCCTTTCCATAGAGTGATCCTTGCAATTTCCTCAGGGCTGCTTTAATTCCCATGACTATATAAATGTGGTATGTGCCAATGAGTTTATCATTCTTGTATTCCTGTCAAATAACACAGGATAATAATGGAACGATTGTCTTTCTGAAATATAATTGAAATTATGAATTTAAGCACTTAATTGTCCATGAATCTTATAGTGTACTGCAAAAAAGAGTTTATTTATTTTACTTCATTATGTAAATAATATGCCCAAAGTAAGTGATACATGACACAGAGTAGAAAGTTTGCTATATGTCGTCCATATTAATCTGTGTCCATTTGGCCAATAAAGTAGTTTCATTCGCACTCTTCTGTTTGTAGCCCATTTCAATTCAGTGCAGCCCTTTTCATGACAAAGGATATAAATGATCTCCCAATTAATATAATTTTTTAAATGTTTAGGATTCCAAGTCTGGAGCCTTGAAGAAGTCCAGCCGCTATCGTAGCCGCTCTTTATCAGCCAGCAGCACAGATAGCTATAGTTCTGGTAAAAACAAGTCCATTTTACTTGTTACTAATTAATTATTTTACTTTCTATTGTTTTATTTGTATGCTTATTTAACATATATTAATATTATTAGTAAATTTATTGGTAACTATGTTTGTAGCATGCACTTAATAATCACAATTTATTTTACCAAACATATTCATAAGCTTGTTGCATGTGCACATTGTTGTGGTACTAATCCTATTCGTTTTCTGGCACTTTTGTACTTTAGCTTCTTATACAGGAAGTTCGTCGGATGAAGATGATGTTTCGCCACGTGAAAAAGTTCAAAAAACGGAAAAGGGTTTCACCGATTTTTGCGTACGTAATATTAACCAACACATGTTTGGTCGAAGAGAAATAGAAATAGCTGAACAAGAAATGCCTGGAATCATGGCGCTTCGTAAACGTGCAGCTGATGATAAGGTATACATATTATCTATTGTGAAAGCAAAAATAAATTTTAATAAACAATGTTGAAATTATTAATAGTATTATTTCAAATAGCCACTGAAGAATGCTAAAATTGTGGGGTGTACTCATATTAATGCTCAAACTGCTATCCTCATTGAAACCTTAGTACATTTGGGAGCACAAGTCAGATGGGCAGCATGCAACATATATTCAACACAAAATGAAGTGGCTGCTGCCCTTGCTCATGCCCGTTATCCAATTTTTGCTTGGCGCGGCGAAACAGAAGAAGATTTCTGGTGGTGTATCGATAAATGTGTAGCAGCTGAAAATTGGCAACCTAATATGATACTGGATGACGGAGGAGATGCAACACATTTAATGCTCAAAAAATATAACGTTATGTTTAAGATGATTCAAGGTTTGTTTACTTTGTACCGAAGCAGTAACAAAGATATTAAAAGTAGTTAAATTTCAGGAATCGTCGAAGAGAGCGTAACAGGTGTACATAGATTATATCAATTATCCAAAGCAGGAAAATTATCCGTCCCTGCCATGAATGTGAATGACAGCGTAACAAAGACCAAGTTTGACAATCTTTATAGCTGCCGCGAAAGTATTATCGATAGGTAAATTAGTTGTAAATCGATCACTGAAATATATCGAAGATATACATTGTTAATTGCTTTAATTTGTGTACTTTTTTGCAGCTTGAAAAGATCCACAGATATTATGTTTGGTGGAAAACAAGTTGTAATTTGTGGCTATGGCGAGGTTGGTAAAGGCTGTTGTCAGGCTCTTAAAGGCTTGGGATGTATCGTTTATATAACTGAAATTGATCCAATTTGTGCTTTACAAGCTAGGTAAATAATTCTTTAAAAAATACGTATTGTAATATTTCAATTGTTCATGAATGTTTCTTTTTACAGTATGGATGGCTTTAGAGTAATGAAACTAAACGAAGTTATCAGAAACGTTGACATTGTTATTACAGCAACAGGCAATAAAAATGTAGTTACACGAGAACATATGGACAAGATGAAGAACGGATGTGTGGTGTGCAATATGGGACACAGCAATACAGAAATAGATATTGTACGTTTAAGCTTTAATGATAGAATGTTAGTTTCTCTAAAATTCGATTAGTCCTTCGATTAGACTTTTTAGGGAGAAAAAACTCGTGTTTCTTATATTTCAGAACAAAAAAAAAAAGAAATATATTGGTAAGACATTAAGACTCCTTTAATATGTGCTTAACAGAACAGTTTACGCACGCCTGATTTAATTTGGGAAAAAGTAAGGTCTCAAGTGGATCATGTTATCTGGCCAGATGGAAAGCGCATCGTGTTATTAGCGGAAGGCCGTTTAGTCAACTTATCTTGTTCCAGCATTCCCTCATTTGTTGTATCAATTACAGCTGCTACCCAAGCGTTAGCGCTTATTGAACTTTTTAACGCGCCTCCAGGACGATATAAAAGCGACGTTTATCTACTACCAAAAAAGATGGGTAAGCAATATATGATCGGGTATTTTATGTTTTGGTGCAATTTATCATTCAATAACAAAATAATTTATAAAATAATAACACTGTGCAATAGACGAGTACGTGGCCTCATTACATCTACCAACATTTGATGCACATTTGACGGAATTAACGGACGAACAAGCAAAATACATGGGACTTAATAAGGCTGGACCTTTTAAGCCTAATTATTATCGGTTCGTATAATATTTTCCACCCTAATTGAAATGATGTATTTATTTATGATTTTAAATTACTATTTAACATTTTGATTGATTTATTTCAGCTATTAAAAATATGGACGAGTGATATGGTACAATATATGTACAATATTTGAAATTTTACGTTTATGAGCATTAAAAAAAGCTGCCTCGTTTCAATAAATTTCCTTCTATTGATTTCGTTTACCTGGATCAATAGAAATTTTTGATAAGGTTTCCTGTTATCTTTAACCTGATTCTAAGCTGTTTTATTGTCACAAATTAATATTTTCCGTGGATTCCAACAGAAATATTGTTCCAGCACTGGTTGCAATAATCAATACTAGAAGTTACATAAACGAACGTATGTATTGAATTAATTTTTACACAAACATAACATATTAAGTTACAATGTGAGCGAATATACAGTCAGATATGCAGTTGATGGATTAAATTAGAGTTGAAATTTGCCAAATGCCAATTTTTCATGGCAAAAAATTAGAAAAGAATGTGTATGGTAAAGATCTATACGCGTGAAACGTTTTTAATGCCATACATTACGCGATTAGAAATTGTAATTGAGATTATCATTATCTGTTAGATACTATTTTCTGTAAACAGTAGTTGCAAAGAACATCAATTTTTCTGGTATCATTGAAAATGTGTATATATACGTAGAGAATTGAACATTGCAAGACATTGGTCGTCATATGATCCACTGAAATACATAACATGCATCTTCTGATGAATTAATGTCTTTGCGACAATTACATCCAATCATTGTTCTCAATTTGCTCATTGAAACAGCAATTGTTTATACCTGTACTTAGTGTTTCCGTTTCTCTAAGAGAGTAACAGTAGAAATGTTGATCAATTTCACTATGTACATAATAATTTAAAACAAAACAAATAATTAGTACGGGTAAAAGTTTTGTTAGATCAATCCTTTTATAATTGGGCGTACCTATGTCTCGATAAAAAATATCGATAATTATAAATAGAAAATAAATAAACATCTATGATGCCTTGAACACGAGCACGTTCATATTATTGATTTAAACATTCTACTATACCTTTTCCAACAACGTACTACTTAAGATACTATTATACAAAAGTGTTCTATATACAATAATCTACTCGTTTCTACATTTTAACAAATTATTTCAAATTCGCAGCCAATTAGCTTGGTCCTACCCGCGACGAAGAAGTATTGTTCGTCGCGAGTAATACCGATTACCAGGTTTCACCACGTGGAGGTTTCTGTGACCGGAGACCTGGAGGGAGATAGATGGAATCAAAGTTCCATCGATCTCCCTCGACACGCAATACAAACGAAATTACTAAACCATGGAAGTGGAAGGAATCGAAGTTCCTTTATTCCTTGTAGTATTGTAGTATTGATTAATTTCCTTGACCACATTTAGTTCTGCTGAGCAATTACATTATGGAAAAAATGAGGCAAAATCGGGAAAGACGCGGCGCGAACCGTGGAGTTGGTCCTACTAGGTCGATCCCGTTTCCCTTTAATGGACCCGATTGAAGAGGAAAGCGCGACGCCTCCACTCCGCTGGAGAAGTGCCCCGGTATGACCACTGCTGACCAATTCGTGTTTAAACTATAAAACTTGTGAATGAATAGCCGATTAATTAATTCTAACTATTCTACAAATGTCGCAGCAATGGAATTAATATTCTAAAATCAAATCAATGAAGAATTATCATATGAATATATGATAATATATAATATGCAAATGTACTTTAGTTATGTGTTGCATTATTGGAACCTACCTGTGTACATACACAAGTATATGAATTATAATGTAGTGGAATAGTGGCCTGTGGCAGAAACTATTTCGTGTATAGCAACCCTGTATAATAAGAGCAACAGGAACGTTTTGTTAAAACGTAGTATTTGTGTCAAATTTTGAAAAAACAGAAAATATAAATACATGAACATGGTACATTACATTTTAAACACGTTAAAAATGGATAGTTTACGAAATGAAATCTTAGAATAATATAAATCACAAAAACAAATTTAAATCCAGACCAATGAAGGAAAACATCATAATGAAAGAGTAAAATACATCACGTCGATATAAATGTTATATATTTCAGCATAATCGTTATAAAGTAAATGGCTTTTAAAGCGCTTATCAACAGCATTGATTGAAGATTTACAAAGAGTTCTTGTATCCTTTTGTATCTAGGATTCGTGTATGAGTATTGAAAACAAAACAACTTTGGGATTGATTGTAAAATGAACCTACATAAAATGGCAAGGCGCAACGGCATGACATGGCGTGTGTAATGTTATAAGAACAGCGATCGTACAGAGATAAACTTAAACACAATTCCATGTATATAGAAATAAATAATAAAACCAAAAAAAATGTAGTAAAAATATATTTTACAATACTCTGTACAAGATCTCATTAGAATTAGTATGGAGTTAGTTTGGCGCAGATGGGTTATCAAAAAAATCAGGTTACCAACCCTGGAATACTGTTATCAGATTTTTCAACATTTTATTGCAGAAAACCAAGTCCATGTACTGAACTGTTTCCATTTGGAACATCAACAACATATTTTCGGATATTATTACAGATATTAATTTACAAAATGAATTTGTAGTTCTAATAAAAAAAAAAAAAAAAATTTGCAATCACAGTATTCCACGATTAATATTAGTATCTGTGTCTGTAAATTTCTGCAAAAAATTATCTTATTTTTGAAAATGTTCATTTTCGACCGATTTTAAGTAACATTTCCTCCGTATGTAAATTCTGTGTTCCTAGATTATTAAACATTTATTGCAAACAACAAAGCTTTTTACAAATGATCAGGTTTTTGTATTAATACGCAGAAATAAACAGATACATAAAATATGTAAGAGTATAATTTTCGAACACTTTTTTTCTCTACGTCAACAACAAATATTGTAATCAAAAATCTGGTAATCCGTGTCAACAATTCACTGCACTCTGAATATATATATAAAAGAAAATCTACAACCAGGGAGCTCAGAAAAAAAACATGATTCAACATGATTATAACACACGTAAAAAAGAAAAAAAAAACAATTAATATTTACATATATCGATTATTTGCAAGTCATTGCACCAAGATTACATCGTACTATATAAAAATGATTCTAACACACCAAACTTGTCTTTCGATTTTAAACAAAGTTTCGTCAATTCATTCATTATCATTAATAATACCGAGCTCCCGCAGTATCAATGAAAATTGTAACATAAACATTATAAACATTCCTAACGAACTATGCACTATTCAACTAAATTATACAAGAGTTGTTTGGTTACATTAAAAAAGAAATCATGAATATACGTGCTCTATATATGCTCGATCTCTGCAAGGCAAATTAATCGATAAAGATAAATGTTGTAATGATAGAAATGTCTTACACGTGTTACGTATTCGTAAGTCATTGATACATTTTTTATACATATAAATTGTTTAAACCACAATTCCATCGTTTAAAACTTTTTAGCCTAGGCTAAATATATATATATACACGCGCGCACACATACATACGTACGTACATACATACATATATATATATATATATTTAGTGTGCAATAAAGTAGTTCTTTTCTCGTTTATAAATATGTAACAAAAATAGATAATAATAGATATATATTGTATGTACAATGTAGACATGTAAAACCTAACAAAGTAGATAGCGCTCGATTATTTCCTCTAAATCAATCTAATAAGCCGTTACCGTGAAAAATACTTAATTATCTCAACATGAGCATATTCAAAATCTTGCGTGCATTCGTGCATTTTGCTTCTCGTTTTGTTTTTCTAAGACAACTATACAATTAATTAATATTTTGTTTTCTTTTAGATACCCTTTCACAAAGATCTTTTGGGTGGAATAGTTTCCGAATGAATCGATCGATTAAAATTTTCGCCTTGTAGTGTTGCTACGATTGCGCAATTTTTAAACACTCTGTGACCACATATCCTTATGTAAATTCACGATGCACCGAAGACGTCCATCGAATGTTTTTTCCTCCTTTCTTAATATCGTTACAAACTAAGTAGCATTTACATGTTACACGCGATTCATTAAATATTAGCGGTTCCTCTCTTAGTAACAATAATAACATACGAGTATACGTAAGCTCGTTTCAGAGACTGTTTCACGGATGTTAAATTCTTCCATGAAACTCGTTACACATCATTTCACAAGTACAAACAACGCTTCGTTACGTTCATTTTTTTCTTTGTCCACAAATACTTTCAACAAGATCGTCGACAAAAATTGTTTGAACTTGTAAAATAACTTGGCTATAAATCCTCCCAGGCCTTTTTTGTACTGGTATCCTAGTGATTGAATTGTTCGCGTTTTTCGAATACGAAGTAAAGTACAGGTGATTGATATACAGTTTCAGAAAATGTTGATTTATAATGATGCGAAAAAAAGAACAATTTCTCTTTTTCTTTCTCGAGCTGTGTAATGATCTTTACGTTATATAAAACTCGTTTGCAAATAGATTACTGCAAACATTAATTAATATAGTGACTGAGAGTCGTATATCAATTTAATTTAATATAATGCTTTAAGATTAGATGATATGTTCTAATCATCAACAAATTAATAATGTTACTAGAACAATAAAGCTTCTAAAAAATGATTGAATGAAAATTTATGATAAAGTAGAAACAACAAGCTTTAAAAAAGGCCTGTAAAAACTCATGTACCCCGTCAATGACTAGCTTAAGGTATTATGCACATATATATATACATACATATATATACACACACATACATATATACATACATATATATATATATATATATATATATATATATATATATATATATATACATATATATATATATATATATATTCTTGCTTTGTTTTAGCATAAATGTTTCAATGGCATTGCATAGTTCCTTAAAATTTTTGCAAAGTGCTCAACTACTGTACCAACGTTTCTTCAACATTCTAATATTTCCTAATTCATTCAACTCTGCTGACAACTATAATATTTCGTTTAAATTCTACAAATGATTTTGTGCCCTTAAAATGACATTTGGATTTACAAAAAATAATAACAATTAAAACAATTTATTTTCTTGTGAAAGTTGATTTAAAATTTATATATCGATTTGTTCTATTTAAAAATGATTGAAATTCTATTAAAAATTTTCAATGCAGTCAGCAAAGACATTTAAAACGGAAACAATATAGACGTTATTTTCTGGTATGTTGAAATGTTCAACAGATAATGAAATATGTAAGAAACATACAAAATCTAACTGGTCTTAGAACTGCACTTTGATTAATCTTTCCTTATCTTATTATCCTTGACCCTGTACTCGTTATCATAGTTTTCTTTTACTGCATAATTTTTGTCAATCATTGCTAGTGATAGTAAAATACTACAGGAACGATTTGTAACTTATATATACAGATAAACAAATTGCGCGTACGAATGCAGTTCAGCGAAAATCGTTATAACTCTTGTACGTACTCCACGGCTTTAACAAGTAATTCGAATATCAAATATTTCTATTTTTGTCGCATTAATTGCGAAAAAGGTAGAAATTCGTAAATACTTGTAAGTAACTCAGTATTACAATTAACAATATTGGTTGTTTCTGTATGACTGTTACTTAAAATTTCATTAAAAAAAAAAGTGATATGCATATTATTATCATGCACAATTAGTCAATGAACGTTTTTGCAATTCATTCTTGACATGACTTTCGAAGAAAATTATTTTGAAAATTTGTTGAATTGTTTTGTACATATTTCGAAACGATTGAACATCCTTACAAAGAGTTGATTAAAAGCTGAACAATGATTAAATAACGATTCCCTTGCAATGAGAATTATTAGACCGCCATAGATAGTCAGCGAAGAAATTTGATTGTTCGGACAAGCTGCACGTCGATGTATGTATGCCACATAATTTACTTAAACTATGTATCCTTAAACTATGGCGTTGCTAGTGATCTCCACATCACATTGCACGATATACGATACAAAAGTAATTCATTTTGTACATACTTTCACAATGAGGGCATTTCGTGTTCGACATGTCCTCATATCGAATACATCGTTGTATACGATATTTTTTCTCTAATTATGTTTTCAGTCGTAACGCGGCATCAAGCCATGCTGTTTCACACAAAATCCCGGAAAACACAATTTTAAAACACACCTACGCAAATATACGGTGACTGCCATGCTCACCTCTCTTAGAATGCACATTTCCTAATTCAATTTAATATTTCTCGGGCCTTCGATCTAAATATTATATTCGTAAAAACAAATGTAGAGCTTACTGTCATAGACTATACTTTGAAAGCACCTACAAACGTGAAATCGTATTGCACCACTTTAGTTCACTAGAAAGAGGCTCCCGTATTGAAAGAAATTCGTACAAAACGATAAATACAAGCTACACTGCCACATTTGATATATTCGCACCTCTTTTTTTTCATTGAATAGTACTTGGCACAACAGTCACTTTACTGTATTGTTCGTCTGACTGTCCAGTAGTATTTTGTGGCAGTGGCTTTTCAAACCTTTCGTGCTGTACGTACGGTGATGACACTGTTGACGATCTATGTTGATCTAACTTTGGATTTTCTGCTATGGTAACGTAACCAGTACTTTGTTTGGCCGTGATAATAGGCTTCTCCACGTCTAATTTGGAGTTTGGTTTTGTACCACCTGTTTGCCAACACAAAGGATACGTTGTCGTAGCATCTTCGTCGCTTCGATCCTCCATCACTTCCGAAATGGACACTTCTGGTTTTCCTATCTGTTGTTGTTGTAACATTTGGAAAACAGAACTCGCAAGAACATACGGCTTCGATCCGTCGGTTGTCGAAGTTTGAAGCGTAACGGATTTCTGCGAAGACTCCGAAACGGCTGGTTGGAAATTTGATTTCTTCGAGACCTCAGGAATCGAGGATACGGAAACATACGGTTTCGACGAAGAATCCAACGTGGACGGCAAAGACGTTGGACTTGCAAAAGAAGAAACGAACGGTTTGTTGCACGAGTCGGTCAGTGATGTTGATGCAAACGGAGTGGACATTGTCGTACTTCTTCCACCATCAATGCCGCTTAGAGTGAATGGTTTTTTCAATGAATCAATTAAACCTGTTTGCACGTACGGCTTAGACGTTTTATCTGAAGCAGAAAATGGAATTAAAGATTCTAGTTTCGCTTTGTTCGACTCCGTAAATGTTAAATCATCTAAATCGCGCAAAGCATCGATTGTTTTCTTGTCCTTTTGTTTCTGTTCCAAAGAAGCTAAGGTTATGTAGGGATTCGTAGGTTTACTTTCTGCTTTAATAGGTATTAGCGTATCCGCTGTAGATTCCGTTAAATCACTGTCATCCTCGGATTTTGATTTCACCGATTTTTGCACAGAACCTATAACGCTATAGCCACCAGCAGTTGAAGTTTCCTTAGGAACAGGACTTGGGTTACTCGACAGTTCCTCGGATGATGGCATACTGATGTAGCCATTTGAGGACCGGGTATGTTGGGAAGTTGTACAACCTGTACTGTCCGTTAAATTTGGTGTGGATCGTGCCAAAGATAATGTATCTCCAATGATGGGCTCTCCAGATTTTGCAACCTTCACATATGGTTCCCAGCGTGTTGCTTCTGTTGTAAATCCTGGTCTAGTAATTCCAACATTTCTTTGACGCAGACTCGAAGACTCCCAAGCTGGTAATGTTTCCAGTAATTTATTGGGTGACACGGGCATCGGATCTATCTCGGTACCACTGTCACTCGAAACTTGAGAATCTGATGTAAGAGACGAGGTAACGGATTCTTGTCCGCATGAGCAACCGCTTGAATCCGCAGAAGATTGTCGTATGTGTTGTTCACCAACCTTCTGAAGAAGTTTCTATAATAAAAATATATGAAATAAAAATAGCAAATGCAGATCGTCTATTAATGATGTAATACTTGTTCTTGTAAGAACTGTATATTACCATGTTCGGTGCTAATCCTGGTGGTAATTTTACTTCAACATCCTGCATAGCTTTGCATTTCAACCACATTCTATAATAAATAAAAGTGCAAGTGAAATTTAGTCTATAAAATATTGTGTACCAAACAAGATATACATACCTCTTTGACACGTGTCCAAGACAAAGAAGGATCGCGACAATACTAACACCTCCTATCACCCATATTATGACCCACACACTAAACGATGGTCCTGTGATGTAATCAAATTGTTAAATAATTGTTTCGATGTAAAGAAAAAGAACAAGGTATCGGTATAATAGAATAAAATATTAACTTACCATCACTGTAACAGTTTCCCTCACCAAGTTCAGACCAAGGACCCTTTAAATGTGTATTATCCGACCCAATATTAACAGCTCTTACACGAAATTGATACAATCGTTCCCGTCCTACAGTCTTACAGTCAGGAATAGGTAATTGAGCTTCTACAATGTTTTCAGAAATAATATTAACGATTAAATTATGTTTCCAGTAAATAAATTTATCTTTTACAATATTACCTGTCCTAGTACTGTTTTGTATTTCACCATCACTTGAAGATATTTCATAATAGTCTAAATGCCCAGCTGAATATTGAGGTTTACTCCAGATGACGATCACCTGGCTAGAATTCATGAAGCGCACATTGGGCACATTGATTTTTCCCGGTACTCCAATCTTTGTGACTTTATGGATTACAGGTGACTTAACGCTGCAAGATACAGTGCATGCTGCTACGCTGATACTATAATTTGTGTGTGCTAGTAGATTCTTCAATTCGATACGATTTGCTTCTTCGACTTTTTGCGCTTCTTTATTATAATATACCTCATAATATCGTAATACACCGTTCAGCGCATCCGGTGGTTTCCATGTAATGTTCATTGTTGTGTTCGTCACATTAATAATTCTAACATCTCGCGGTGGAGTTGGTGCAGCTTCAAGCGTTGTATTATATAAAGGATCACTGTGCAATCCTTCTCCACTTTTTGTTAAAACAGCAACAGTCAACATATATGTTTTATACGGCTTCAAATTATTTACTATTCCGTGTATAGTGTGAGGATCGGCTCTTATCGTTGTATTTAGTTCCGGACCATCGCAGTTCAAAACATACGGCGAAACAATAGGACAGTAGTAAATATTAAATCCCTCTACGATTCCAATGCGATCCGAACAATCTAGTTTCCAACTGACTTCAATAAAATCGGAGCCAATTCGATTTATCCATACGGATTTCATTTTTCCAAGAACTTTAGTGTGGATCACAGTACACGAAGCCCATGCCATTCCACTACTTCCCTTGTTTGTATTTGCAGAAATCGCAAATTGGTACACTTTATCGGGTTCCGGCACAGTCATATTGTAAATCGTTGTATTTTTCGACACATGTACCCAATCTAGATAACCCTGTAATTGTCAATTTTAGTAGGCATACTTTTTATAATGAAGTAGTTGGCAGTGAATGAATACATACAGTGCATTGATAAGGACGATCGCGGTCGTTCTCGCACCAGAAAATTGTGTAATTTGTGATTTCTGTATTCATAATTGGTGGTTTCCAGGATAACTCATACAAGCCTCCATCAAACGCAATTTTTGTAAATGCTATTGGTTCGTGCGGTACTGTAACATAAATACACATTAACATTCATTTATCATACATGTATACATATGTTAAACAGTATTGATCCTTTTAATCTCTTTATGAGCTTACTTTCGTATTTACTAGGTACAAAAATTTTAGCACGTTCTTTATTTGCTCCAACAATGTTTGTTGTAACAATCTCAAATCTGTAACTATTGAAACTAATCCCTTTGAATTTAGCATAGGTTGTTGTAGTTTCATTCGGAATAAGTGATAATTTTCGTCCATTCTCTTCCACATGATCAATCTCGTACTTGAAATTGTCACCATTTTCTAAATACTGTGGTATAGCTTGCCAATACAAATACACGTCCCTGTTAACGTTGTTCTCCGCTATTTCAAAACTTCCAATATCGGTTTTTGGAGGACGGCCAGGTACTAAAATATCAAATACATAAAAATATAAGAAGTATCTTGGAAGAAAGCTAATAGTAAAATAAAAATTACTGTAAATATAGCTTACATCGTGGCGGTGTTCTAAAAGTAACATCACTAAATTGACTCCACTTATCTTCCCCAGTCGCAACCGCACTTTTCATAAAAACTCGTACATCATAGCCAGTATTGGCGTACTCTAACCCAGTAAGATTGTAGTATCTCTTATAAATGCGAACATCGTTTGTAATATTTATTACCTAATAGAAATTTATTATCAGTGATCAATATCTCATATTATTTAATGTTATTGTAGTATAATAAAGTTTGTCTTATACTTACTTGCCATTTCTGATGATCCCACTGATTTTGATACTTTATTCTATGATGTAAACCGGGTGGAAAATTCTGCATTGGAAAAGGCACGCTCCAATATAATAATGCACTGTCAGACGTTTTATTAATAACTGACAGGTTAGCCGGTTTTGCAGGAATAACTACAAACATTTATATTATCTTATCATTGAAGTTTTAATATACCGAAATTAAATGCAAAAACAATGAATAAAAACCATGAGCAAAATGATGAAATTTATACTGAAAACTAGTGTTTCCTAATACATTTTCCACATTTAATATAAACGTATAATATTCGTAAGGCTGTCGGTAAATTGGGTTCGTAGATGTATCCCACAAACACGTATTTGGTTTCTGATTTTCTTTTGGACATGGATATAACTTTCGTCCTCCTGCTCTTCCCGGCAATTTGAACACAAGCATAAATCTCGTTGTAACGTTGTTCTGGACTGGATCCCATGAACAATTCATATTCTCCCAATTTTGAGATACACACGTGAAGTTTTGTGGCTCTTGAGGTTTAACTGTTAATAATTAATAAATACTTAGTGAGTTAATTTAATATTTATAAAGAACACATTTGTATTAAGTGCAAATTTTCGTTTTTTATATAAAAGTAAGTTTTAAGAAAAATATATTATATTTATGCTTATAAATGACTCTTTGTACACGAAGTTCACTATGAAAATAATCTTATTTCAGATAATAAAGAAATATAAATTCCAAGATACAAAGTACATTAAAGTATTCCTATGATTTGAATGAAAGCACTCTCAATGCCCACTCTTGTCTCTATGAAATATTTTTTGTCCTAGCCTGATAAGCATATATGAATGACACTATTTTGTAGGATCTTCACACTAGAGATGTAAAATTAGTAAAATGATTACAGTCTATAAATTATGTGCTTCCTCATGATTTTAAGATTCAGAATTATTTAACATAACATTATCTAAAATAAAATACTTACATCCAACTACAACTTTATTCAAACAAACTGCTTCCTCTTGCTTATTGTAATCATTGTTTAGCCTTAATTTACAGTAATACATCTCTTCTGCGGGTGGGGGTTTCTCTATGTCCAACGATATTGTAGTTTCATTGATAATTGTAATAAATTGTGGATCCATCTCTTTGTTACTACGAAAGAATACAAGATCCGAGGCATTTTTTCCAGGAAATTCAGCATCCATGAATGTTTGATTCAATATACAAAGTATTCTCAAAGATTGACCATGTTCGAGAACAATGTCCCCTTGAGGCCAAGTTCCTTAAGGAAAAAATATTAACTTATAAAATAATTCACTTTTAACTAATAATTAATTAATAGTCACGTTTAATAATAATAAAATATGACTCATTTACTAAAGTACATTGTAATTTCATTCTAAATTTTAGCTTATACTGTACACCCAATGCATTAAATATAGATATATGCATTTAGCACCAAGCTAGAATTCCAAAAGGAGAAGAAAGGTACATGCTTTATTTATAAACTCAGCTGTACTAGAAAGATGAACGAAATGGATAATTAATTTTCTGATTAGTTTTGTGCCTAAAAAATACAATTTATAGCCATTGTTCCACTAATTGAATTATTTTGCAAACATTAAATTTATTTAAGCTACTTGCTCAAGTTAAAAAATAAAACAGAAATTATATAGGCTTATAAAACTTACTTCCAGGTGTTTTGAGACCAATTGCACATTGATTCGGATCTGCATTGCATAATGTTGTACCCAATAAAACAATAAAGGGGATTAAAAATGTTCTCCAAAAACAATTCCTCCACTGTGTACCAACTTTTTTTGTAATTGGTAATAGCAAATGCTTATATACTTGACTTCTCCATAAATTGCATGTATTAAAACATACATAACTATTTGAAACTTGTTTTTGTTTCTGACAATGCATTATATTACAATTACAAATACAACAATTAACATTTTTGCTAGACATACAGCGATTGATTGAATATACTTCGGAAGAATATTTAAGAATTGCTGAAATTTCAGCTGTGTCACACAATTCATTTTCTATCCTGTCAATAATGTTTTTCTCCTTAGAAAGACAAATATTACTTATTACATGATTACTTTTATTTTCACATTTCTCTGAATCACAGCACAGAGTTTCTGTCATCCTATGCACATCCAAAGATTTAACAATATCATGTTTTGAAGCACTTTCTGAATCTGATGGTGAAAATTGAAACATTTCTTGTAGAAGTCTTTTGAAACCTGCTTTGGTTGAAGACATCTTGTTCTCCCATCACTACGAAGAAACAAACAATATTATTAGCTATTAAAAATGATATTATTAACACAGTTTAAGAACAAGGATATAAACAATACAATACATCAAAGTAAAGTCATAAGAAAGTGAAAAGTAAAATATTTTGAGATATCATATAATAATATAGTATCAAAGCTACACGAAGACTGAATCCTTATGATTGCAGAAGATGAAGATAAGACGGATATTAATGGAACAAAATATAGTTTTGATTGGTAAATTCAAGGTCACAATATATTGTTTTCATATTTTTATATTATACATTTACAGTAATGCATTATGAAATTGATGTCATAGTTTGAATAATCTAGTAAGTATAAAAGTTATGCAACATTTTATTCAACAAAGTATTTCACAAAAATATTTATAGAATAGTTTATAAAAGAAAATAAATAATCAACACAAAACCTTGGACATATTATAGTGATTAGATATAAACAATTACAACAAAATACATAGAAAAACGCAACACTAAGGATATATATTTAAAATCTTGTTTATGTAAATGTATTGCATGTTAATTTTATACGTTATGGTGTTATACCATAAACATATATTAAATAATTGGATGGATTAGATAAGTGGAACAAATTAAAATCAGAGAGATAATTTTCTCAAGTAAAAAATTATAAAATTAATTGTTCACAAAGTCAGATTAAATAGTATTGTTTGATAGGACTCAAACAAGATTTTAAGAGAACATGCATAATAGAACATAGAATAAACTAATATCTTGACTACAAATTTATTAATGTATATATTGATTTTCGAACTTAGCAGAATGTTTCTTATAAATTTAAATATTCTTCATAAAAATACTTCATAAATAATCATTAACACGAGATATAACGCTCTGTTACTTGAAAAAGCATTGTATAATAATAGTTTTAACAATATGTAAGTAAAATACGGATGATACGAGTAATATAAAAATTATCAATACAGGTTGGATGCGGTTGTATTCATTTACACTGTTGACATATCTTTTGAACAACTTCATTAATCATAACTCGTCATTGCTGTTATTTACTAGAAAAGAATAATTATCGGAGCAATAGAAAAAGTTGATAACGAAAACGTAATCAGTGATCACGGTCATGGCGCAAACGAAGCAGAGAAAAAGATTAAAAAAAAATATATATATATATATATACACGCATATACATGATATAGCGTGTATCATTCGTAGACAAATTATTTAGTAAAATGCGGTACACAACCGTTTCTACCATGAAACTACGGAGCATTCTCGCAGATATTTGAAACGCGTATCGCATTGCAAGCGTTACAATCGTTTATTTACGAGTATACGTTCCTATGTCCACGACGTAACGCGTTCCGTGTAGATGCTTGTACCTCGTATTCCGTCTTGTCGTCCGTTTTATGTGTGTGTGTGTATTTTATATATATATATATACACATATATATAATATATAATATATTATATATATACACACATACACATATATGACTACTCGCACGCGCGCGCGCGTACTATACGTATACGTGTAGCTGCATGTACGATGGTGCGATCTCATGAATGCTGGCCCAACATATACAGCGCACGCGTGCACACACAGTGTATAACACGCGAAACAATGCACGTAATCAAGTTCATTTACGTATGCAAACGTATGAAACGTTACAATGTTCTTCTAAAGAATATGAAAAAGCATACGTTCAATCACTTAGAAAAATTTGGTAATTGAGAATCAGATTTTGTTTCACGGAGAAACCGATCGACACGACATATTTTATGGGAGTTGGGAAAGTCCCAAATGGTCATTCTTTGATTATCCAATCATTTCTATATACTCACCGTTAGTGAGCGATTGACGAGTTTCCGCAGATCCCTCATCACGCTACCATATATACTATATTCGTCTCCAGTCCACTTCACCAAACTTAACTACACTTCGGGGCGGTCGAACGCGAACCCGTTCTACCCGCTGAATATATCTTCTGGCCACCGTAAAGCGCTTTGAGATTTAATATACACGAATTCTCATGAAACACACCGTAAACACGCAATCACGGCACGGTATCACGAATCGCAGCCGCACAAATCGGTCGTGTCACTTCATATTTATGAAAAAATTCTGTTTACATTCGCCCAGAGGGACCCACGAATAAATATATACGATACACATTCTGGGTAAAATACGTGCGATCAATCGACAGTGGTGCCAACATATCAGCGATCTCTCATGAGAAATCAAGCGACAAAATGAAAAGTGATGGAACATGCTCGTTACTTGATTTCTTGAAATTGAGCGTCTTTAAGATGTTTTAAGGTGTAAGATTTGATCCTTTTGATAGAACTCAAACGTAAAATGGAGAAAAGAAATGCATTTCAAGCGTTATAGCTTAACGACATGAGCTGACGTCACAACGAGACGTCAAGCGTCGCATTCTTGGAAATGTAGGCGCAGGTTTCATTGTGACCGCGATTTTGTTCAATAGGCGCCGTTTTTGAAAGTATTTAAATATTTATTTTTTGCATATAGCGAGTAACAATAATATTTAGACAAATATTTCAATTTTAATTTAATTATTTATACATAAAATAAAGTTTCAAGCCATTGGATTTAAAGTTATTGTCCCAATAGATTTTATATATTGCAAGAATTCCAATTTTTTTCATTATAATGTGTACATTTTATGGGAGAAATAAGTTTGTTTCTTCATCACTTATTAATTGAAAGATAAATTTAGCATTATTATCTGTAGCTATCTATGATTAATACACGTATTAACAGTGATATTAACATAATAAACTTTTTGTAACAATATCCCTTTTGAATTGAACAGAATCTACACTATCAAATATTTTATCCGCAATAAATATAAAACGTTGATTAACAACAAAGTGGTTTCAATTTCTAAATTCAGAAACTATTGATTTTCTGTAAATATATATAACATACCTTGACAAGAAACAACATCACAGTATAAGTATAGAAGACATGGAGTTTTTTTAATAATCAAATTACAAGAACTGTTAATACATTTTAATTGAAAAATTATTGCTTCCTTCGTGAAGCTTATAATTATTAATAATAATATTACATCATTTTAAAAAATGTGTATAAGTTGTGTGTGTGTGTGTGTATATATATACACATATGTATATGTATACACAATTATTTTTAAATTGTTTATGGTATCCTACATAATATACAAATTGTGTATATGTATACATATATAATTATAAAAAATAAACACAATAGCTACGGTATAGGGTGAAGTATGATCCACTTTAAATGCAATTACCACTGCTTATCATTTACATGACATACAGTAAAGTTGCTTATTCGAGCAAATAATGAACAATGATTTTCCATGCCTATTATCAGTTTTTATAAGCACTGGTCTTTTTTTCTACACTAATAAGATTTAAAAATATAATCTAATTCTTACTTTATCTCGTTTACCAAATAACATTTTTTCCTAGTCATTATGAACTTACTAGTAAAAAAATATATTTATTAGTTTTTTTAATATTCAATGTATCTAAGTATTACAAAAAGACAGGAAGAGGTTATTTTGACAAGAAACGTTTTTGTCTGATCTCTGTTAATTCAAGATTTCTTCTCAGTCGTCATCTGTTTATTACACATGTTACTGAGTAATCAGTAAGAAAGAGACAACGTTCAAAAGAAAATTCTAAATAGATAATGCAATTGTCTTTAGATTGATCTTCTGCCTTGCACCTCAAAACAAAGTGATCGATAAGTGCATATGCTTCTTTGGTTGTATCAGTACTTAATTTAATTATTGCTATACGTACATATTTCATACAGTTATAATAAATACTTAAAACAAAAACTATATCGACAATATTCTTTTTTAAATGCTGCTCAAGATATAAGGCAGTTCAATGGACAAACAGTAATCAATTAGATTCTACAAGATTTGCATATGTATGCTGAAAAGTATTTAAATGGAAAATCAAGGCCACAATAATGTTATAAAATGAATATTTAAATATATACGATTACGAAGGAGAATGTAAAAACATTACACGCAGTTAATATATTTCCAGTTTACAATTTCTCTTCTTCAAAAAGTTACGAGTGCAAATTGGCTTCCTATTTAAATACTAAAATAACTGACTTCTATGCACTAGATGGATATAGATACTATTTGCCAATACAAATAGATTATACTCCATGAATATTTTACATTTCATATATTATTATAGCCAGACGTTCTGCACAATGAACTCTAATATAAATTCATAGTTTAAAAATGCAAAATTATTTAATACGTAGTGAACAGATTCAGATCTTGAAAAGGTTCTCTTCCCAAAAGCTAATATTTAATATTAGAAAAACATGAACTTATCAAATTAATAACGTAGACACGACCAAAATGCTATTGTCGTTTATGTTAAATATGCTTATCATAAATATCTATTTTTGGATGAACAGCAGTTTAATAAAATGAAAAATCGAACTTTCTGACGTTTTTTAGGGTGCACACCCATCTCGTGTAATTTCAATAAATGTCTGCGTGGGGTGCCCTCATCAATCGGTCGAATACTTATTTGGTCGATTGTGAAATTACTCTACAATGAAGTTCAACAAACATTTATAATTACTTCAAAAGCTTAAGCGTTTACTTAGTAATTTTGTTATTAAATATGGTACACGCGCAAGGCACAATACTCTCAAGCTATCACACGTGTTAGGATGAATTAATATTCTTCTCCTTTCAATAATTAGATCATTTAAATACAGAGTTAGCACCAGTCCAATCTTGTTAGAGTGAGCAAGTATCGTCCCTATAAATCGGGCTTTTTACAAGTCACATTCGTAGCTGCAAGAAAAGTCATTCACGCATTCCTTTCCTCAACTGAAAGTTTATAAAGATTTCTTACTTTAAATTAATATTAATACCACTATAAAATATTTCATTGAGAATCAACAACCATGTCCTCGATATTCGCATTAATGTTAAACTGCATTATGTATAATTTGAAGCCCGTGTAAATAATATTATTGAATATGAAAGCTGTGCGACATGTGAATGGTTGTAACACTTGATTTTCACGTGTCGCGTATAAAAAAGTATTTATCTTACTACATACCTACGTATATGTATAACCAACTCCATAAAATATACAATATAACACACTGTTTCCCTTTTGCACCAGATATTTCTGTACCAAATGTCTTAGTACTGCAAAACAGTATTAATCTAACTCTCACTGCAATAAAACAATCTCTTGCAAATCATTCTTTCCTTTCTCGTATTGTCTTTAATTGTTTTGTTTCTTACTATGGGTACCTAATGTTAAACTTTGAAGCTTTGTGTAAAATTATAGAGAAAAGTTGCACAGAGGCGACGTTAGCATTAGTATCGTCACTTGCAGAAGTAAATACCGTTAATTCTTTTAAGATTAATATGGTGTTACATAAAATGGTTAATTTCATATATTCATATCGTAGAGGTGTGGAGGAGCACCTACCACTGAAGGCATTTGACAACCACGTCGAACTAAAAGTCGGACGGATGGTCCACCATTTCGTATAATTTCAATGGCCTCTGTATGTGTCATATTTTTAGTATTGATTCCATTTATTTCAATTATTTGATCTCCGACCTGAAAATTGTTATTAATATATAAAATAAATATAGCATAAGAATTATGCCTCAATGTAATAAATTACTATATCTCAATAATAATATACTTACTCTTAATCGATTATCAATGGATGCAGGACCATTTTCTGCAATTTGCAAAACAAATAACGGCATATTTTGAAATTCACGTCCTCCACGTATACTAAAGCCAAATCCTCGAGTTCCACGAGTTAATTCAACAGCATGGTACTGACCTCCATCTCCATCACACGTTGGTTCATCCTACAATAACACAGTGCAACACGAATTTTGATTTGTAACATCCATTGGGTAATTCTTATACTATTTATAGTCCTAAACACGAATCCGGGAGAAGAATTGGTCTGTCATCTTCAATTTTCGAAAAATTGTCAATTTTTACGTAATATCTCAATTTTATCGAAAATCTTGGGTTTTTACAAAAATGTGTGTTTTTCGAAAATTGAGGGTGATGGAGCATTTCTGCTCCCGGATTCATGTTTAGGACTATACATAGTACAAGAATCACCCAATGGATGTTGCAAAACCGAAAAAAAAGTTGTGATTTGTTGCATTGTGTAATTTACGTTATATTATACATATTCAACTGAAGGCTAAAGGTTATTATTGTAAAAACTTAAAAACTTAATAATACCTTTTGAGAAAGAGAAGTATTACTGCAACAATCGTCAAGAGGGTAACCGATCGTTAATGTAACAGAATACCCAGAGTCTTTAATTAAATTCACAATATCTTTGTGGCAAACGTTTGTAATATCTACATGATTAACGGCAAGTATGTGATCTCCGACATTTAATCGTCCACATCTTTCCGCGGGAGAACCTTCAATTATTCTGCCAATCGTCGAACCTGCTTTATTAACCGAGGAAATAATTACAAAGCCAAAACCTTCGTTTTCCATTCTAGTAACTGTCACGTCATAAGGATATTGGAGATTCATTTGTCTACTGTATGGAGCTTGAAGATTTTCTGGAAGATGCTCTTGAGTGTTAATTCTACGACGTATTCCTAAAGTGACCCTGCCATTTTGAGCAGCAGCTATCATTAACTGAACAACGTGGTGGTGCGACGAATTCATAACACTTTCACCATCGACAGACATAATCAAATCACCTGTATTCAATCTGTTATCTAAATCGGCTGCACCACCAGGTACTATATGTCCAACTGAGACCTGCTGACAGTTACATTATCAATACCTTTGATTTCCTTCAGTCATAGATGTTAGCAATTATTTAACTCACTTGAGATCCTTCCTCCGTACCGCCTACTATTCTAAATCCAAAACCTGTATCTTGTCTCACTAAAGTTACCAATGTCTCTATCCATTCTATATCAGGCACAATCGGACACACTAATTCATTGGTATACTGAGGATATCTAAAATTTAAATATTTATTTGTAAACTTACAAGAACTCGCATGTAAATTGAATACAATCAAAATATTTACCGTGGTACCGAACTGGAATGTGGTTGCTCATGCTCGAAACTCGTAGTCTCTTTTCGTTTATCCCATATTTCACCAGTATCAACATTTTGTTCTTGGCCAATAGAATATACATTATAATCTTGTTCACTATACTGAGAATGCGACTGCGATGTGTATAACTCTTTATAATAGTCTGAATGTAAACATCCGTTTTGTTTCAACATATTATCATGGTGAGGTATATCGATAGAATACACATCGTTGTTTATATTTAATTTATCGTTTGTAACCCAATTCCTTTTTGTGGTATTTCTTACAGAATCATCATCTAAATTCGTCATTGCAGAAAAATTATCGGATAAATTTGTAATGTTTGCTTTATATGGATCAGTATAATACATGCCATGAGTATACTCCGCGTATTTATATCGATTATCGAGTGGGTTTAGTTCGTTTTCACTTTGTTCGTTCCAATTTAATCTAATTGCATTTGTTGGTGATTTTGGATGATTTCTGGTATCTATAAGTGGTGTTTTTGGTCGGCTCGGTACAACAGCTTTTGTTTGAGTGCTGTAAATATCAGCAGTTGGTGTTTTACTTCTAAAGAAGTCTTGCGAATTCTTTTCCTTCTTTTCATTTGACTTTGAAGTTGTTCTTTGTACATTTATCAATGCTTCTTCATTGCGAGGACAATCTTTTAGAACTTGTACTACTTCAGAGTGACACATATTCCTCACATTGATATCATTTATATTAACTAAAATGTCACCTTCCATCAAGTTTTTACACCGTTGACGATCTAAAATTTTTTTAACTTTCTGACCGTGAGCAGAATCTGCTATTGTAAATCCAAAACCCATTGTTCCCTTTACTATTGCAATACTAAGAAATTCTGGTTTGGAAGACATTGGCGAATCTTTACAATCGTTTAAATCACTGTTTTCTGACAAAAGAATATCTGTGCTACTGGGTCTTTTAATTGTATTAATTTTATCCGATATGCAGAGATCTGGCATTGAATTAACTGAAGTTGTGGCAAGATTTTCACCATTTTGAAGACTATGTACTGGCAAGAATGTAGAATCCAGAAAATTGAAACGATCATTACTTTGCAAAGCAGGATCCAGATCCGTGTACATCCTGGGATCTTCTGTTAAAATGTCTGAGAAAATAGAATTTATTCTTCTAGTAAAAACATATAATTACTTAACATGCTTTTTACCTGGTGCATTAACAGCAATGGTGGTAACAACTTCTGTATTTGGATCATTTGGATCAAACGGCAATGGATAACCTCGGCATATTTCTAACGTAACAGTTTCACCACTGCCAATTGATTTAAAAACATTTACCATTTCATTATGTGTAAAACCCAGAACACAAGTATCATTAACATACACTAGGACATCCCCTGCAGTTGATAATATTTTATTCTTAAACAATCATTCTAGTTTCTATCAATAATTTATTAATATAAATTTATACATTACCAGTTTGTAATTTTCCATCTAACCATGCTGGACCATTTGGTACAACACTTTTTATTTGTAAAAATTCTTCTACCGAATCATCTCCACCGACAATGGTAAATCCTAGTCCCCGTGAACTTTTAATTAGTGTTGTCCTTATTCTCTGACCCTTCAGTTTATCAGGGTTTCTAGTAAAATTAGGACTCTTTCTTTCTCCTAAACCTTGTTGTGCACGTTTAGCTTGCAGCACTGGATTTTCATATTGAGTTCTACGATTTACGTGGTCTATAAAATATGTACCATAAAGAGTATCATCTATTTTCTCCCAACCATAAGGTAGTTCATCGTCCAGACATTCTTCGAGAGATCGTTTTTGAAATTTGGATAAACGTGGATCCAGCCAGTGTGAAGTACCTGTATTATGGCTGTAACGATATGGTCGATGGATATAAACTTTTAAATAATTATACAATGAACAAAGTATATTCTTAGCAATTAATATGCTTTGTACGTACTCTATAAAATAAACTTCACCAGTTTCTGTGTAAGCCTTTTCCCAATTTGGTGGCAAAGGTCCTAACTGGTCGTTTGAGGCTTGATTACGACTTCTATTGCTTTGCTCTTGATTGGGTATTCCTGTATTTGGTTCTGAACCTGTATTGTACAAATACGTAGGTGGAATACGATGACCAGTTTCATCATTGCCACTAATTGCTAATACCTCCTTGTCCATGCTTTCTCCTGCAATTGTATACATTAGAACTATGTATAATAGTACACAAAATATATTGTTTAACAACAATTAAACATAATTATCTTTATACCATCATTGGTATTATCAATAGACGTTGCGTCCTCTGTTTTCGTAGCCATTTTATGATTCCTTGAGTTCCACCTTAATACCCTAACGAATAACAATAATATTACAAGAAACGAACAATTTATAAGTATATATACATCTTCTCTTTGTTCAAATTTGATTGTTTTAAGTAAAATAGTGTTAGGTATGAAAATTTTAACAAAACTGCTTTTAATTTATAAATGTGGAAAATCATACGTTGAATAAATAAAAGTCAAGATTCATAGCAGACAAGAAATATTATTACTGGCATTGATATACCGTATCAGGATTACAGATTATATTTCACACGTTACGACACCTTTTATGCAATATTTCCAAACATTCCTCGCGTTACTTTGGAATTAGTTACATGCACACGGTAATCACGTTATTCAGATCCGTAATCCTCGCGACTCGAAAATTTTTTTATCCATGATTCCAAACATTTGACAGATAAAAGGAAGACGAAAATGTTGACAGTCATTAGAAACCTGGCTTCTTAACACCGGTGCACAGTATCGGTATACACGATATTCTAGACAACCTGACGGACAGGTGTCCACGGTAAAATTACATAAAGTAGGAGAGGAACACCACACGGCGGACGTGAATGCATTCTTACGAATGCATTCACCCAAGAGAGCTTGTGGGTAGCCCACATAACGCGCATCATTGAATACAACTTTCTATCTAGGAAAGTAACGTGTCGCGACTCTCTTGAAACGTAAATAAGCTTTTGTCAATAGACGCTACCGTGAAATCTAACGCTATTACCATGCATACCTTAAAAAAAAACGTTACTTTTAGTCTCTTTTTCTGCCACAGGCGTTCGTAGAACAAGATTGAGATTGGCATGAAAATTCGCGAAGTGGGAAATAATGATACAGTACGGGCTAGGAAAACGTATATTCCGTAGGTAGTTTCTTCCACGGCGATTTACTTACACTGATTTTCAGCGATGCTGTTCTCTATTGATTCAACCATCGTGGCTCAGCCGTGAAAACGGACTGAAATATTTCGACACTGAATCACTTTGGGGTCACAGGAATGCTCATCATTTTCGAAATAATAATGGAGTGAAACGTACTCGCACTCGTCATACAGCTACATTACACACGACACTGCACCACACGCAACTGAGGCATTTAAGCGACGATCGTGTTTGAGCAGCACCTTACGGTTAGATTATGTACTTGTTCATGGCGCGATGTTCAAATGAAAATGCATTCGGACCTATATGTATAATACATACGTACATATGTATATTCAAGTCACAAAATAAACATTTCTTATTTTATAAATTTCTCTAAATAATAAGCTACTTTATTGTTTACGACGAGGATTCAACAAATAAAATTGAAATATATATATATATATATATTTGCATCGACAATGCTTTTTGTCTCACGAATAAGTTTCGATAACGAAAGAAAGAAAATTTTGTTCTCAGTTTTTCAAGATCATTCCAAGGATATCTTGTATTTTTTTTTAACGTTAGATTTTTACTTCAGTATCACGAAAGTGCAAACAAAGAAGATAACTCCACTTACAGTACAGAACATGTTTACAAAATTTATATAAAATTAATTAGTATTTAGTTTCTGTTAGATATGTCGTTAGAGTTTCAAAGTTGTATGAAGTTGTAGTCGTCGATGATCTTGTATCTGCTTTCTCTGTAATGCACCAAGTCAGCCAAGAAACGCATGCTACTCTCGTTATGCAATTTTGTCAACACCGGAGGTAGAGGCGTTATTCCCGCAGTATTTGCAAGATCGTCGTAATAGACGTCCTGTTTGAATCCCATCAAGTGGTAGTGCCTCTTCTGAAGACCCTCTGTCGCACGTTTTTCCAATTCTTCTTTCTCGTCTTGTAGCATGTCCGCCTTGACAGGGAAGTCTCTTTTACCGTACCAGAATCTCAGAACAAACCGAACCTGCGATCAATAACTCGCATTAAATTTGTTTTTATGGAACAGTTTTATTACAAAATGAAGTCTCTTTTAATCGTACCTGTAAATCGAACATACTGAAAGCGCAAACATAAAACGGAATACCGATGAAAACTAGGGTGGGGTTTTCGATGGACACAAGGTGCTTCCATAACGGTGTTACCATATTCGAATCTACTTGCACACCACACTTTTTGTCCAAAAACGGAAAGCTGTAGTTGTATCCTACGATGAGAAGATTATTAAAGACATTTGGATATCGTTTAACGTGTAAAATTAATTGCAACTTGCCTGTACAATAAAAAACTACGTCTACGGGCTCGCTGGATCCATCATTGAAGAGAACAGTGTTTTCACGTAATTCTTTCACATCCGGTTTCTACGAATTTGAACACTATAAACGGTTAACCGTATCGTAAAATTTCTTTTCCCATCACTTACCTGAACGACGTTATCGGGGAAAACAGTATCTATAGGGTCCTTTGAATGATGACTCAAAAGTACACGCGTTGCTTTCTTAGATATGTCCAATGCCAAATCCATCCCTGTTGTTTGTAATGAAGAAATTGCAACATATTTATATACGCGGTGAGACACTCAACGATATCACTCCAAAAAATCTGTTTCTTTTGACATACGAAAAAATGTCCGAATAAGAAATTGCTTAATTTGTAAGGGTAAACGTTCTAATCGACAAATGATTCTTTTCAATATTTTTGAGATTTGAAAGTCATTGAAGAATTTTTAACCGGGACTGCATAGTTTGTTGATAAAAACTTATAACAATAAGAATAGATTCGAGTCGTTTTCAAGGTGTTTGTTAAAAAAAAAAAAATACGTTTTCAGGCAACACAGATTTTTCCTCCATACGTTTCTTTCCCGTGTGTAATAACGTACCGGAAGGACCTGCGCCGAGAACGACTACGGTTTTATCGACGAACACTTCAGGAGTTCTGTAATCGTGACTGTGCAATTGCTGGCCCTGAAAAGTGTTCCGGCCTTTCAGGTTTGGAACAGCGGGCTCGAAGTAATGACCATTGCATACCATAACCGCATCAAACGATTCGTTTGTGACAGTATTCTTCTGCAGATCTTTCACCTTGATCGACCACTTCCGGCCTTCCCCTTTTGTCGGCTCCACCAACTCGACGTTGTGAAGGAACTGCAAAATACACTCTTAGATATTCCTCACTCGGGAGGAAGGTAGCGTAATACGTTCTAAAAAACTTGTAAATACCCGTATATATTGGCGAAGATTGAAATGGTGGCAATACGTTTTCAAAAATTCGAGTATTTGCGTACGAGTCAAATAACTTTCGGGAAAATCGGGAACCGGGTAATCGGGATATCCCATCACTTCTTTCGGAAGATTTGTTCTGCGGAGCACAATTAATTTAATACGCTGATCAGAATAATAACCAGAGTACCATAGTTAAAATCGTGTATTGCACGTGTTACAATTGCAATAATGTACTGTACCTTAAATTCTTGTACATACTAGTGTGTATCGGTAAACCGTATCGGTCCAAACCAGTTTCTTCTATGTAAACCCATGTGCCTCCTACTTGGTCTGTTTTCTCGTAACAAACTACTTCGCAGTCGTATGTACCGAAAGTGCAATGTCGCAGGGCCGCGAGACCAGCAGATCCAGCACCGATCACAGCGATTTTCATGTTTCTGGGGAATTCGGTAGAACTGGCAAACTCACTTGAGCGAAAAATTGAAACGGTCTTGCTCTTTTTTCTCGTTCTTCCGATTCTATCGATCTCGTTCAATGTACGATACGGATCGTTTGAAAACTCTTGCACGTTTATCACTTATCGTATCGAAAAATGAATTTGTCTCGGAAAGAATCAAAGGTACGGCACCCTTCGACCAGTTATTCCAATACCTAATGCATAGTTACACGCGGTCGTGTTACAAATGAGAAAGGTGCAACGATTGAAAGTTGAGCGCGCGAACGTTTCTCCTTTTTTCTCGTATATGTATGTACACTTTCCTCACTATTGCCTAACTATCTCTCAGCGAATACCAAACGCGTATGGTTTTATCGATACGGCAACTATATATATAATATCGATACGCGTCACAATAACTGACACGTCGTGTTTCATATCTACGGAAAAGAACATGTCCTGATTGAATACAAACGATACAATGATGCGATGGAAACGGAACAATATTTTGGGAAAATTCGAATCGAGTTACTCACAAATTGGAAAAGTGAGAGATCGTACGTTTCGTTCGCCAGCGAAGTCGGTGTATTTCAGTCAGAGAAGAAATACGAACTGACTGATCGTAAAATAATCAGCGTGTGGAAAGTCGAAGTGTATCGTTCCGAAGAAGGCTACCACTGATAACAAGGCCGTCGTGTGTTCCATGCGTTTGTTATATAGGGTGTAAGTGAAGTGGGTATGTAAACATTGAAAACGTATTCTATCTTATCTTGAGAATGAAAAAGGTTATATAAACATAGATCCGGAAATTCTTTCTTTTCGAGATAAAAACAGTTTTTGTTTACTATGGAATTCGCCAAGAATGCCCTTCAGGTATAGAATTGGAAGTACTGTCTTTATTTTTAATATTGGAATCAGTATACGTCGTACGTTCTGCTGGAAACAGGCAATCACATATGGATCATACGGGATAAGTTCCAGTTTATTGTTCTCGATCGTTTCCTCTAGTACTTGTACCGATCGATAAATTGGCAGAAGAGATCGATTACGTAGCTTACATGTTTTCCCAATTTAAATCCTCTAGGTTTTTATTCACGGACATACAGCTCATTTATGATACTTTCGTTCCTGTTGTACAAATTTTTTAGAATCGTGTTACTGCATACACCCTGTATACGAGAAACGCATATAAAATTCTTATTTCAGGAAGTGGTGGGATAGTAAACAACCTTGAGACTTATTTGAAAGTTTCCCGAAGTAGTAAAATGAATGTAGTGAATGAATTTTTAATTACTACCAAATATTCCGCTTTCTCACAGTTATACCTTTAATTGTTTTAAAAATACTTTTCCAATTTGTTTCTTCGATTAATTTTCTCGGTAATTGTTTGCAATAGTGTCGATCTCACCAATTTTAAACGTCCTTGAAATATGGGCAATAGTATGTTCCGGTATAAGCAATAATTGTCGCTCATTTATAGTTTTCAAGAGATGATTATCAGAAATCTTGAGTCATAGCCGGAATTCCCGCCTTTATGAGCACGAGATGCGACTCACGGGAATATCGAGTTGCCTGCTATTAGGGGTGCTTTAAATAGAAGTAACACAAAGCGTTCACACATTCTTACACAGCGATGTATAAAATAGGTGTAAGGCTCTTATCATTTTCGTGTCGTTTTCAACGTTATCAATCCGGACTAGAATAAAATTTCAGCGCTCCAACGTCTAGGAATTAGAACTAAATATACCGACAATCCGTTCACACAATCTGAAATACCGACCATGTGAAACATCTCATTTAAATGATAAATTGCTCCAAAATCACTGATATTTTACGAGGTCGATGTTTTAGAATGCGTGACATCAACTTTTGTCAGATGAAATCTCGTCTACTCTGTATCTCGTTTGTGGTCTGAGAAATAGCAGCGAAAATAAGAACGATTTCGGTACAAACTTAGACGTTTTACCGTAGATGGCGTTACTTGTACTAGATTATTACTTTTTTAGAGTAGTAATTTGGTCTGGTCACCGTTAGATGGCAGCTATATCAATGTTGGAGATTGACTTTCGTCTGGGTGAACTTAACAGTAAATAAATAAAATCAGAATAGAGTAATTTATCATCCGTGTAACAAATTGTCCTTGATAATGTATCTGTCGATGCGGATCATAAAATTAATTCCATTTGACTCTTTTTATACGAACTCAAAGTACAAGCTTTAGGCAGAGTTTTCATTATTGACCAGTTATTTTTCAAATTAACATATAATTATAAATTAAAAATTACTTCGTAACAAAAATAGTAACCATTTTATTAAAACAACGTACTTATAAATTTATACAACTGATTCTTTAACACGTTGAGTAACGCGTGGGGTATCAGTAAGCTACGTTCTACCTTCCGCTCAATTCATTTCGATAATTTTGTGTAATAAATACTATCATCGAAGATTCAAATATCGCGTATAGTGAAGTTTTCATTAATAATACATTTCATTTTCCTCATTATATGTACATGTCAAAATGACCAAATACGGTACGATTAAATTCATCAACTATGACTTTAACGAAGCATATCAAATTTCACGGGTTGCACAACTACTTCCTCTTTAATTTAGTGCTCGTGGATCATCAATTCTGCCAAAAGATACGCGTGATCACGATGGAACAATATATTGTATCTCCATAGTTTGCGACGATAAGATAGCCGCTACTTTATTCGACGTGTACACTCGTGTCGAGTTCAAAAGTATCCGGAGAGATCAGAAACGTTGGTCACAACTTATCGCGAGCTTTGAACGAACCCACCTCTGATTTATTTCTATCGAATATTTTTAATTACTCAAAACTCCTTGGAAAATAAAAAAAAATCTTCGATCTTTAATTTATTTTGTAATCGAATCGAAGATAAGGGCGCAAGATGAATACAGTTTGTTGCAAAAGTTTTTATTAGCGATTTGTGTTATTGATATTTCTTTTGAACGAAATTATATACTTCTTGGTAAAGGTTACTCGATATCGGCTAGAAAAACTTGTAATAGTCCAATTAAAAAAAAACAAATGACCAATTTACAAATTACAAAATACGGGAGTTCCGTGTAATAGGAGATGACAAATATGGCAAAATAAATGTTCACGATGATTTCCTGGAAACTTCCTACAGTTCAGGAGCGTACGTTCCGCGGTGTGTAACCCTCTACCCTTTTTCCTCCCCTCCTCTCTGCGGTCGAAAGGGTGGCAAGTGTTCTGCGCCTGCCCCTCGTTATGCGCATGTATATATATATACATATATGTATTCGTATGCAGCCAAAGGGGCATTACACCACCGCGTTCCTGGAACTTATCGATCGGGTCGTAAGCTGAGCTTTCTTTGGTTAAGCCTGACGTCACAGGTGGTCGCTGATTGGTGGAATTCAACTGTGGACCGTCGTCATTGGTCGGCGAGCCGGTATAAACGGTGCTTTCACAGTAACCTGTTCCAGTTGTGTTGTTATCCACTCACAGTACACTTGGTAAGTATGTTTCTCTCAGTTTGGTATTATTTTCCTTCGTTTCTTCCATTATTCGTTTCCGTCATTGTCTTTTCCGTTTTGCGATTACCAAGAATTTCTCGTTAATACATTTGTCCCCTTCACAGAAACGTAGACCCGTAATATGTTTCTTATCCAGACTTTGTCGGTAAACATTGTTCGAATTTTCGATATTCCCTTTTCAAAATCTTCGTCGTCGAGTGGTTTCCACAAGTTGTGCTACGTCGAGCGAGCGCGCTCGATCGTTGACAAATTATACCGTTCGAACAATACGTTTCGAGAATCTTCTTTTATCGTGCACGAATAAATATTCCATATTCCATGCCGTTAACGAAAAAATCGAATATCTGTTAACTGTTCGAACACGCGAGCGCTTCCGCCAAACCTATATCGCGTATAAACCTATACCAGCTCGCATAATAAATAAGCCGTGATTCAAAGGGCATTTGCGTGCTCTACTATCCTTGCCATTAATGTGTTTGGTGCGAATTAAAATTTCAACGTGTCCAGTGTATTATTTGACCGATACGACCGACGCAGTCCGTTGCTGCAATGCATATGCGCGAATAGTGGAACTCGGCTACATCGATTCGTCACACCTGCACTTTTCGCGGTTACCGCAGTTTACGTCAATTAGGGTGTAATGTCGCGAAAGCTTTCCGATCGTTTAAAATTCACACGTGGAAGAACAATTTATACGGGCCTGACGATATTTACAAGAATTGAGTAAAATGAATGTGAAATGATGAATTGAAAAGGTAACGGGGGTGCTGAAATAAGTCGCGTTACAAATTGGAGGAAGAAGACCGTCTCGAAAGGATTTCCGTTAAAAGAAAACAATTGTAGGTGAAATTAAATCGTTCCCGATCGATTCTTTTCGCGTTTTAAAAGCTGTTCGAAACGTTACAGGGGGACACGTTCCATCCACAGTAGGTATAGCTATCGCGTTCGCGTCAAGGATAATCAATATTGTACTCGCACCTTTCCAACGGCTGTATTCTCGTGCGCAAGGATATTGCAAGAACTCCGCCTTTTCAAGGCATTCTAGGAATAGTTAGAAAGGAAGATACGATACTCTTTGCGTGCAATATTGTTTCGCGAGACTCCGTTTTTTTCGTAAGCACGTAAGGATCTAATTCTTTTGAAACGAAATATTTTCCAAGTTGTAAACATTTCTATTTCGTGCACGATGAGTAAGGATCGTTCGAGTGTGCCACTTTACGTTTCATTTTAGTTTCAAACTGGAATACGGTTATTTCACGGTACAAATAATAACGATAAATGCAACTGTGCAGGTGGACGATCGAAGTTTGCGATCGAGTCCATTGTTCGCGACCATAGACTTGGCACAAGAAGTTGCGCGAACATGTACGCCATTTTCACTGCGGGAAAATCGATGGCACGAGTGTGGACAGAATTAAACTTTGTAGTGGAAGTTGATTGCCGAAGGTTACGACAAGCAATCCCCGATGTTTACAATTTCAATCTTTATCTTGTAACGGTGAGAGATCGCATCGTTCTTTTACGAAAAAGAATACCTCTTTCGATTATGTAAAACAACGAAAACGTATCATATTTTACACAATCGTGCAATTTATATATTACGTGTAACATTTCGGTAATAAAGACTATCGATTCGAGTTAAGCTCTTCAGCTCAGCGTTTAGATAAACGAAGATAAAAGCTGTTGGCTCCCGATGGAAACAAAACCGTACGTTGACGAATATTCTCCACGTCGTGAGAGCGACGCAAAGTCGAAATTCGTTTCGGCGCGAATAAATAATCGAAAAGTGAGCGGAACCACGTTCGTGTGAAACCGTACCGGACTTTGTCCCGGTCTCCTTAGGCAATGATGTTCCACGCAAGTTTTACTTCGGGATCGAGCAAACGGCCATGACTGTTCTTTGACCCACGGATAAAAGTTAAAAAAACGTTCGCGTCTTCCGCGTTGAAGCACCAATTACTTGCAACGATTTTTCATTTTAACAAAAATAGTCGATAACATGTTACAAATACATAGGTAAGTCTCTGCAGAGCACCTGCGATGCGTGACGCGATTGAGTGCCGTTCGAGGCACGAAAAAGAAAAGGGTGGAACACGTAGTGTCCATAAAATATAAACGTCAATATTCAGATACTTACCGATCGTATTTCATCCGGAATCAATGATTCGCTTAAGAACAGCTCTTATTCCGATTGATCGATTAAACCCGTATCAATCATTGGATAAGATAACACAAGTTGGATGTGCGTCTTGCTGGCCATTCTCCAATATTTTTTTACGCGTTCTATTTTTGTGACCGTGGTCGTATCTAAGTTCGGCTGCCCACGCGTATGCGCCATGAAACGTCAGAGACAGCAGTGTAACGGTGGCGGTGTCGCATCGCGTGTTCGCAATTACATAAAAATCAGCGTGGGAAAAAACTCGTTGTATATTATACGTTTATGAGGCACTCGTTGCGATAATCGACCCAGGCTGAATAATTCGACCGAATTACAACGCTCGCGAGGCAGCCTTGTTTCGCGATAATCTTCGTGTTTGTACCCCGATAACGTTCAATTAACGACCGTTCGTTGACGCAGCTCAGGATCGTTGAGCTTAGATCGAGTTATTTTTCTCAAAAATTTAACAAAATGTTTGTTCCTAAAAAATGGTTCGATGATTGCTACTCTTATCCTCCATTTTTCTCGTCGAGTCTTTCTTAGACTTTGCTCGTGCAGCCAAGGTAAAAAATGTTCGAATTTAATCTTTCTCTTTCTCCGTTCTCTTTTGCAGAAGAATAGTATGTATAAAGTACTTCACAATCAAGACATCAAACACGAGTGTTCGCGGTCGGGGGGACTGCATGCGTATCCTGATCATTTCAGGGAACCTAAAAAGCTCTACCTTTAAATCAACCGTCTGCTAGATGATCATCTAAAGGTTCCTGTCCTCCGGTAGGACGCTGTATATAGTGTACATATCGCTTTTCTAACGAAGGATCTCGCTCAGATAATCCGAGAAAGCTCGAAGGATCGTACACAGTCACGCGGGGATTTAAACGAGTCAAGAAACACGAAAGTTTGCACAATAATCCCCCGCACGCGTGCGACGCACGCACCAACCTAGAAGCACGGTGTATCAAGCAAGAGCAACGTAAACGAAAGGGAAGAAAATGAGCACGAAGACGCAGGCTGACTTCCCCTCTTGGATGAAGTTCCTCACCGCGGGCACCTCGGCCTGCATCGCTGATTTAGCGACATTTCCGTTGGACACGGCAAAAGTCAGAATGCAGGTAAACACATTATCATTTTAAGTATGTGACGATATTATAAAAATTTCTCCAATTGTTAATCCGTACGATGTAGTTTCTGAACCAAGTTTCTACTCTTGCAAACTGACAGGTCTGTTGAGTATTCCCGATGAAATTTCCTTTTCTGTTCAATAAATTTATGAAACAATTTGTCGACGATTTATAGATCGCCGGGGAAAGCCGTCCTCTCCTGGTCGCGTCGGCGGACGGCTCCATGCTCGCAATGAGAAATACACAGCTAGGATTCTGGCGGACAGTAGGGAACATCGTCAAACTCGAGGGAACAAGGTACGTCGTTCACGATCCTAACGTAATTTAAGAGAAATAAGGGGTAGGTAAAACTATGCAGATACAATTGTACATAAACCGTTGCATACGGTAGTTCCGATTCGGATCAATAATACCGCGGGCAACTTTTTTTTTATGCCCGCTCGATGATTCAATTTAAATTCCGTGCTGGCCAATCCATACGGCTGTTTCTCGTAGTAACTGTAATCGCAATTAAACCACAATTAACTCTCTCTGAAGCAGCTTTTGGTAGTCCGTTAACATCGGTGATTTCTCCAATTTCTGTCGTTCGGAGCCGTGATGTTCGATAACAGTATCGATTTCGTTGTTCGCTAACTGTGCACTCGGATCGATCGACGCCTTCGTCGTTGTCGTGCTCTAAAAAAAAAACTATTTATATCCGTACGTATTGCGCGACACTCGGTTACACGATACGTTAACGTTCGTTTTATTGTACCTGGTCGAAACAATTGTACAAAATAAAGCAAATTGTCGTTTCACGTTTACTAACGACGAGTTCGATTTATTAGAGTCGTTCGTTTCATTTGGACCATCCACAACGACAGAAGGCGATCGATTGGCATAATCACGGTAATGGAATCGCGATTTAGAAGTCCGATAAATCGTTGACGCACCGACAACTAATTTATTTTGACCAACGCTTATATTGGATTTACTTTTTTTTCTTTCTCGGCTTCGGTTCAATCTACGCGTCGAGTGCTATCGATTGTTCATCGAATAATTTACCACCGACAGTGGGATCAAGTTTAATACGTATCGATATCGGTTAGATTCGTTAAAATCAAATTGTACGTATTCGTCGAAACAAATGTTTCATTTCTTTGCATAGCAATACGCACTTGCGGAAACGAACGTAACGTATAGATGTTTCTTAGTTTCTATTGTGTACATTTTAACGGAGACACGACCGATGTTTACATTTCAAGCAGTGACGACCACCGGTCACAAATAGCGCGTATAGCAGAAATAATAAAAATAAAGTAAAATTATTCGATCCCATCGCTTGTTATCGTATAATTTAATATCGTACAAGTGGACAATTTTTGCCGAAACGAACGAACACGTCTATAGCACTCCCCGTGGTTTACTTTATTGTTTGTTTTCTCTCTCTCTCTCGCACACGCGCGAGGTGTCTTTCGAATTTCCAAACAATATCGACAGTGAACGGTACGATTCGTCTTTACCCAAGTAACTGTTAGTAATCGTTATTAAACACGAAAAAAAAATTCTATTTTAATATTCGAATTTGAATGCAAGGAAAGACACCTCGCGACTACTCGAAGAACTGTCTTCCCCTCCAAAAAGCGTCTATTTCCATTTGATTCTTATTTTCTCTGTTTACATTATCTTTGCTAAGCTACGGTTTATTTCTTTTTTTTTTTTGTTTACAATTACCGAAGCGGTGTATTCTTTGGTTGTGCTTCCGCCGCGAATACGATATGTCATAACAGTGTCCAGCTCTCTCGGCCTAAGCTCTCTCCCAGTTAACTCAAATTGGCTCTCGGGCCATTCTTTTTTCTCTCGTACTCCTCTAATATTTCAGAGAGGCACTATTGGTTTCCCTTCGTGTATCTGACACGTAGGGAGAGATACCTAGCTTCTATTTAGACAAAAAAAAACGAACAGATAAATAAGAATAGAAGAAGTAATCTTTTGAATACTGGAGGAAAAAGGGAGAGAGAGACATCGATGACCGAGCACCGGTAAAGTCAATTTAAACGAAAGGGAGCAAATTAGAGAGGGAAACAGAGAGAGAAAAAAATCGAAAAGAATCTTAAAAAAAAAAAAAAAATGTACCCTGGGATACGTTTGAGGGTAAATTGTGAGGGCGGTGAGCTTGAGCGAGGGTGGTTACAGGAGCCTGTACGGAGGTCTGTCCGCGGGACTCCAGAGACAGATGTGTTTCGCCAGCATACGGTTGGGCCTCTACGACACGGTGAAGTCATACTACGCTGGAATCATCGACGGTACATCCAACAAACTCCTAACTTTTTGATTACGTAATCCTTACGATATAACCGGGTAAAGACACGCGCGCGACGCGCTACACACGTCGTCTCTCTGTGTTACACGAATGAGTATACGGACACGCGTAAGTAACAGCTGGTGGTCCAATAATCCACCAACACACACCGGCAACTACGTGGTGTCTCTTGACACGGAGGAAGCTCCTTTTCCGAGCTACCTCGTCGAGCTGTCTTCGCGCGAATCGGAACACAACGTCCCGGACGCGTGACGTTGTTTCGTTTACCGTTTCTTTTTTTGTTACCTCCTTAATCGAATACCAGCCTCGTTTCCTTGGTCGCCGTTTAAACGGTCGTTTCCACGATCGAGAATCGAGTATGTTGTAAGGAAGCGGAAGAAGGCGGGAGGAGGATGATCGCTATCCGAAGAACCAAGAGTTTCTATACACTCTCCTCCTGCGAATTGGACAAGACGTGAGATCGTTGTAACTTTGTGTACTCACCTATATTGCGTACGCTCGGAAACCGATAATTTCGTGTATCGGCGAGGAATATCTTCTTTTTTATTTTTCCTTCTTTTTTTTCTAATTTCTAATATCTAGAATCGATTTTACGAGAAACGAGTCTCCTGTTCGCCATAATTTCTGGGGATTGGAAACAATTCTTTAGAGAATATACGGTTTGTTCGTTATTAATGAAATTTTCGAGTGCATCTTTTCTAAATGTCAACAAGTTTTTTCGTTTTCGTTAATATAATTTAAATCGTTACTACTTCTTAACAATGAATGCTCTGTTAGAACTGCTATGTGTTAACGATAACCGCGAATATACTTTAACCGTGAAAATATTTAGAAGCTAAACGATCGTACCGTGGATTTCGAATTTCGTTCTGATTCTTGGTGCTGCATGATCTAAACGTTTCTGTTCGTGTCTGATCGATAGAATTGTAATTGACTGTCTCGGCGGGTGACGTTTTTCTTTCGTATACTCGTATCAAATGTTCCGTCGCAAAAATCGTGTGAATCGATGCCACAAGGAACCCTCGATCAACGAAGAGTCACCTTTCCGGTCGTTGGAATATTTTGGAAGTACTTGCGCGATTAGACATTCGTTCCGTAAAAAATACTTTATTCGACGAGGAATCGAATATACGCTTCGATCGTTGTTTATACTTTATCCGGATCGTTTCTCGTTGATCTCGGGTACGTCCTTCGGCTACTCGAGGATTTCGGTACATGGTTCGTACCGACGCAATGTACTCTGTCGTGGTAGCGTCGCGAGAAATTCGCTTAAAAGCTTCGACATGTACGCGTCTTGACGTTACCTTTAGAGGTAACATTGATTGTAATCAGTAAGCTTAATAAACGTGATTAACCGCGCAGAGCGCGATCTGTTCTCCCACCCCGTATCCCTGTTTACGATTTAAGAGAACAAGACGAACGTATTTCGCGAATAGATGGGCTCGCTACGACGGTGGTTTTCACCGTTGACTTTTGTCTTGTCAGGTAATAACAGGAGCGGGTCAATGAATTTTTCCGCGCGATTGGCCGCTGGAATCACAACGGGCGCCATGGCGGTGCTTTTAGCTCAACCGACCGATGTCGTCAAGGTTCGCCTACAGGCTGGAAATAATGGACGATCATCGGTGAGATACAGCTCGACTCTGCAGGCTTATAAGAGTATCGCTACCAAAGAAGGGATACAGGGCCTTTGGAAAGGTATATGGTTACATTGCACAACTATTTGCATGATGAAACACGTCGTTGCTCGGAGCAAAAGCGTCCAAAGATCCCCCACAAATTACTGGCTTCTGCGGACTTTGGTCGTACCGCAACAACCCGCCCATGTTAACTCGTTCTCCATTATCCGATGTTATTCCGTTCGTCCTTATTCTCTCCCCTCAACCCCGTCCCCCTCTCCGTTCTCTTCAAATAGCTAGAAAGTACAGTGCACAACTTGGAAGGTATATTACCGCATTGGAATTCGAACAACAGATTTCAAGTTCTTTTGATCGGTCAATCGACATCGTTTCTCCTATAGTTACTTCCGCTGAGTTTCAATTCTCCATCGAGGAAAATGTTCCGTATTTCTATAAGAACAGAACAGAGTGTAACGTTTTCTTTCATTTAGGGACCGTTCCTAATATCTCAAGAAACGTGATCGTGAATGTGTCGGAGGTCGTCTGCTACGATATCATCAAAGATACGATCCTAAAGTCTGGTTATCTCAACGACGGGGTCCCTTGTTACTTAACGTCCGCTGCGGTGGCAGGATTGTTCACTACCCTGGCAGCGAGTCCCGTAGACGTGGTAAAGACGCGTTACATGAACAGCGCTCCCGGCGAGTACACCGGCATCAAGGATTGCGTTGTTCGTATGCTAACGAAGGAAGGGCTACCCGCATTTTACAAAGGCTTCGTGCCGAGCTTCACGCGACTGGTGTCCTGGAACATCGTTCTTTGGATAGCCTACGAGGAGATCAATAAATACTATGCGAGGAAGATGAACGTCAAGAAGTGAATCCAAGCGCAGCGAACGTGTCCCTAACAGTCGACTGACACGCACATTGGTCGATTCGCGCATACATACTGTGTTTTAAATCAACCACAACTTCTTCGTCATCTGTATTTCAATGGTGTTACTTAAGGATGGGAGAATGCTCGTGTTAATATTTAGATTTCGTCGTTACGAATAGAACCTTGCCTGCCGTCGTTCGCATGACCTTTACGATATTTGTACTACTAACGTAAGTTTAAACAGTGTGTAATTATATCGATTACTTGAGCATTATACTTGCTTTCGAACGATTATTGCATTTGATCGGGGTTGTCGACGAACCCGATGACATTTAACGATATCTTATATGCAGTCTAAATAAGATCGTGCTTTTACATATCTTCAACGTATAACGCGCGCAACGATTATTCGTAAAATTCTTGCCTATGCACATGTGTGAAGCGTGTAAACCTTTTTGTAGAGGAGCTAGCGGCTGCTTGATAGTGAAATCGCACGCATAAAACTAGATTTAGACTTTTTTTCTCTTTAAGATATTACCAAACTTTAGTACAAGAGAATTTAAGCGCAAATATCTTTCGTTAATCGTATCAGGTAGTTTTGTTGCAAACGACGGCAGACCAATTCTCCCATTCGTCGTGTATTGTATTTTCACTTTCTTTTACGTAGCTTTAAACGCACGTGCACTTGACAACGCGAAAATATCGAATCAAAATCGAAGTAATTATTTAGAAAAGAGGGGGAGGCAAGGTCTCACTGATTTCAATGATTTTTGAATGTATTTTAGAAATCGACATTTTAAACAACTTCTATCTATACGTATAACCGCTGCTCGGCCCTAGTATCCGAGATTTTTGCAAAAAATTATTGCTATTCCTGCGGCAGATGTCGCCTATAGTTATGTCTGTGGGAGCATAAACATTGGATCACAGAATGTCTGCAGTTTCGATAAACACATCGAGACGGTCGACAATGGACGCGTATAACGAATATACTTAAAATCTCAGTTTGGGAATAAAAAAATTAGGCTGAATCTATCGTACCAGTAACAATAATTTTTTGCGAAAATTTCGGAAACTAAGGATAAGCGGCGTTTATATACATAGGAAAAAGTTATTCAAAATGTTGGTGTCTACAACATATTCAAAAATCATTGAAATCGGTGAAACAGTTTCCCCTTTATAAATAATTACCGACCGGCAAAATTATTTCAAGGTAGAATACAATTGTATTCGATCGGTTTTCAATTATCGACTGAAGGGAAACAAGGAAGACGTCTCTTCTTCCATTTAAGGCATATTTCGTCTATTCACAGAGTGCACGTACGATCGAGGAAATTTGAGAAATCTCTCAATATTCCATAATGAAACATTTCGGCTACGTAAGATTCGCTTTAGAGATAACACTATAGTAGGATAATAGAAAGAGAAACAGTTTCCCAGTGGGTAGCTATATATACACATAAAAATAAAAAAAATCGCGCGCATTACAAAACGCCAGACAGACAATAAGGTTCCCAAGAATTTATTTCGACATCTTCGCGGGGTTCCGTCGACAAGTGGTAGATACGTATCGTGTTACAATGATTTACGTTTCTCTACACTCTGATTAAATTCTTCGAGACACTGTGCCCATGAGCCAGCGAGAACCCTTTGCCGTTTATGATTGTAATTGTTTCTTAAATTACGCGAAAATGTCGGGAATGATTATTTGTCACGATCATTGCTAAACATCAACACGGGCGAATATTTCACAGTCTCTCGTTTCGGGTCAATTAATATTGTACGGGGCACAATTTTTATCAAATTTCGATTGACGACTTGTAGCCTGTTTTTTAAAGCTATGTTTACCATCTATTGATGTACGTTTCACATTAAAAAGCAATTTTTATCTTATTCTTTTGATTGTGTCGTCTTTTGTTCAATTCACACTTGCACGATCATTGTTCGTTAACAACGAACTTTAGTCTCTTACTTTCTCGTATCGTTTAGAAAAGCATCGTTCAATAGTTGTCATCTCGTTCATCATAAAATACATAACTGTAGCACGATTACCGAACAGTATTAGTTGATATTGTTGTATCTGACGTTGATCGACATTCGGTACACTACTTTATTGCTGTATTTAGTACGATCCTCGTAGATGGAGTTCTCTTTAACTCGGTGTAAATTTGACTGTCTCGATGTTGCAACAGATATTTTCATCGAGAAACGTTTTCTTATCAATTTCTGATTAATTTTAGTGCGATACTTAATGTTTCTTTTTAAACACTTAAAGCTACATTCCCACGAGTACGACATGTATGTGGCGTAGAATACAATTGAAGTATTTACGAGTTAATACAGACCACGGAATTCTAAAATTTGATTAAAAACTCAATATTTAAGACTCTCAAAAATGTTATCGATATGAATTTTTTCATATAAATGAATCTTCTTCGTTGGTAGGAAGTTAAAAGAAAGTTACTTCCAAAAGGTAACGCGTCATACAGATGGTTCAAGTGGAAACGTGGCTTAAACCGTAGGTATTCGTTTCGAACGATATAATTTCAAGAACGTATAATACGGCGGAATGAGATTAATCGAGTACTCTAGAACTGAACACCGTGGTACCTACTTAATGTAAACAAATACATTTCAACATATTTAGCGGTAGGACGTAGGTCGAACTATCTTTTGTCGTGTTTTCGAAAAAGCATACATACGTCGATCGAAAGATTCCTACCGCAAATTTAAGTTTACACATTTTTTAGCCCCAGAGAAAGTCTCGATCGTTCCAGCCGCTGCGATTCAACGATTCAATTTTCTTGTCTAGATCGTTGTTGTATAACATAAAAAAAAATGATTCAGCGTTGTACTATGTTCCACCCTCTTTTTATTTTATACGCTTTCAATTTGATTCTTCACGCGCCCTATTCCATTGATGAAACTTTGATTTTGTTCACCAATCCCTCTGCTGTCGAGATTTGAATTTTAGCAATTCCGAATTGTACCACAAGCACCACTAATTACGTGCATAACTTGTAGAAGTTTGTATTAAAGGTGAGCAGCGTAGTATACGAGCGAATTTGGCAAACTTTGTTGAGTTGGGTGGTCTGTGCATTATCGATCTCATGGAAGACCGAATCAATTAATTTAAACAAGAGTTAACTATAGTACGAGTGATACAACTACACTTCAATTCTATAATCGATTATGATTTCTAAAAACACGAGGAAGGGTTTAAGATGCTTGTACAATCGTGTTCGATATAATATCGCATGTACGCAATGCAAACAATGATGTACGGAGAAGGAAAACGAATTTTATTCTCTAGGAAATGTCTTATATTTGATTGTTTGTGTCATGTAATTTTAAATCGGGGAAGTTTAACACTTTCGCACGTTAGCCTCGCATTTAAATAATTTTGGGACTTTTACTTTTACTTTAGGATAAGAAATAGTAGTCGTTTAGACAATTTTTTATTGTTTTTGTCGTTTAATTTCAAACACGCAAATTCGCCTAATTAAAAGAAATTATAAAACATCAATTCGCGTGTAATCCGGATTCGTTGCGAACGAAGTTCTCAAATTTTGGTTTCAGGTTAGCGTTTACATTGTTCACCGCTTAAATTTTTTGCACGTATGAGATGCTCAAGTTTAATAGAAGTCCAATTTTCTATAACGGCAAGAAACGCGGTTCATTTTCGAGGTGTATACAAACAGAGCTCCGGTTCCAAGTAGGATGTATTTCCGTAGGTATAGCTTAACATTTGTTACGAGTTTTAAATAAAAATTCTTCAAAGTGTACAGAACATTCATTGTACTTTTATTTTTCGGGACCAAAACCTGTACGATCTTCCGATCGATGTTACAAGAAAGTGTCGAATGACCTTGGGAGAACGAATTTAGCGTGGACAATAACGTCCCCGTGGCGTTCGCCAAGATACAGTCTTTTTAAGTTTCGAAATCAGACTCGTCGGATTCGCAGCTGGACGAAATGTCATCCTCCATACACCCTGACTCCTCGGGAATGCCTTCTCCCATAGGGATCCTAAAACGGGAAGAAAAGACCATTAACCAATGTTAAGGTATTAACACTATGAACAAATTAGTACCACTTCCCAATACAAAAGCATGGTTAACATTTAAAAGATCTTTGCATAACATGCTGTTAGTGTATCATTTGTCATTACCAAAATGTTAATTTTGCAAGACTTTGACTTGTTTTACCAAATTTTTACTAGACAGTATGTGTTATCGTTTAGTGATTTTCCCAAAAAAGTTTATCATAAAAATGTTTATTTTTAATATCATGCTTATCGTTGCGAAAACAAAAAGATTATTGCAAAGATTTCATTGGCTTTGCATTAAATTGTTTACTTAATCATTTGCTACGGAATCCCAGCGATATGGTGCACCGCGGGTCTGTCCTGAATGCATTTCGGAATCTTTTTGGATTTCTGAAATACGCATTTCCGCGGACAGCAGGCTTCCACTAACAGGGACCTGCGTTCAATGACACGTTGATCGATAAATGTTTAATGTCAAGGGATGACTTGTAACGACAGTGTAACGTTTGTAGGTGAAAAGTAAGGTGCGAAACTATATTCTATAAGATTCCTCGTTCATCGAACTGTCTGTAAACCTGTAGTTCTAAAACTTGCGTCTTAAAATAGAAGTTCATTAATTTCTCCCCGACTAATGATTTTTACTTCCCACAATAACTCGCGTTCTAGTGGCTGAATATCGTTTGCAATTGAATATCGCTGCTTGGCCGATAATTTTGATAATATTTAAAAGATTAATTGCACGTTGTGTAACATTTCATTAGAATAGAAGGAGTTTCATTTTACATAATGTTACGTTGCAACGTACTTGTCAATGCTCCAATCGTCACCGCACTGGTTCATCATCGACAAAGCCTGGCAGAAATCTTGTCCGATCGCCTTTAAGTGTTGCGTGTCCAGATGTAAACCGGCCAATGCTCCTTGATCGCATCCGCAGAAACTGCTCTCCATCGTGTAGCTTCTACGCAAATTGAAGGGAGCAAAGCGTCAGAGCGGAAGAAAGTTGTAATCATTGTCGGGTAAAACCACGCTCGAAACGAACGCGTCATCGATCGCGAGATTGTTTCTCAAGACCACAAAGTACCTGAGAACACCTAGCTGCCTCCATATGGCTACCCTTGCGGTGGACTCCTTGTTCCTCTCGACCTTGAAGGAGCATAGTGGCAACGCGAACGCCGGGGATATCCTTTGCATTAGGTGTGGCAACATCTGAAACACAGACGCGTTTTACCACAAAACTTTAAGGCGCGCGATTATCGTTCTTTGCACGATTCTCGCAAGAATTTCGGAAGAACGTACAACCTCCGTAACATTACAAATTCTTCCGTCGAAAAATGAAATTGCGACAATCGGAGATCACACGAACAACGTTAGCAGCAATTTTACAGTAATCTAAAATTATGAGAAAGCAATGGTCCCGTCTTGTTCCAAAAGGATCCATTGCGACGCATTAACGAATTCTATACGATCCTTCAAATATTTTTCTTATAGAAATTTAAAAGTAGAGCATCGAATTAATACTCGATCCCGTTTACTATAAATCATAGAGACTTGAATCAGTTCGCGAGGAAACTTCCCTCGTGAGAACCGCTCGATCATAAATTGACTTCGATAGATCGCGCTAGATTACCGTTTGTAGCGACATACCCATTGGCGGTACGTGTAACGCGCACGATCTAAAAATAATACCTAGCCGATCCTCTTTCGTCCCTTACCAAATACTGCACCGGCTGGTCCGGTTTCGCCCTGTCCGCGGCGCTCCAAGAACCCGACCTTGAGCAACCAAAGAGAAACACGTTCTTCCTCCGTGAATGGCCGTGATAGTCGACGAAAACATGGGGAGGTCTTTGTAGCACCCTGGTACAGTACTCCATCAGGCCCTTCGTGTGGTAGATGACTGGATGGAGCACCTGCTTCGGGTTACTCCATCGTCTGTTCAGGTCCTCGTTCGTTAGTCCGTAACGATTACTGTAATTGATCGAATACGTATGCATATACTCTTAGCAGCGAAAAAGGAAAAACTGTTGCTAAAATTATTTATTTATATTATAGGTATCGGATAGGAAAATTACAATATACCAGAGATCTCTTTCTACGGCGCGTAATACCGCGAAATTAATTTCTCGGAAGCACAGTTTTAGAATTCCCTGTCGGTTTGCACGTTGTCGATGCTGCACGTTGAAGCGTGTGTCGCTCGCCAGTTGCACCGAGAAGGAGAAAGGCCTTGTCAGAGATCGTCTTCATTTAAGGATTCAGCCGCGGTTAGAAGGACGTTTCCGGCGGCCGGAAGTCGGTCCGGAGGAAGTGACGCCTCCGCGTCGCGCATAGCTAATGGTGGGGTACCGTGGACCCCTAGCAATAGCCGAGACCGCCACTTCGTTTCTACCTGTCGTTTTGACATTGTTTCAAGATGTACAAGCTGCCCGATACTTGGAATACCAACTACGCCCTATCGATTTTGCTAGGATTATTTCAAACACTTCTTACGTTAATTGGCCGATCACGATCTTATCGAGTCGACGGATGTGTCGCGAGCAATTCCAACGAAAATTTAATTTTTCAACGTACCATGGTGCAACGAACAGTACGAAAACGATGCTGCATCCATACGTCAGCGTTGAACTTTTCCGTATATCGACAGTAATTTGTTTCGCGTTCCGTTATCTCGGTGTTTTCAAAACCGAAGAAAATATCGCCGTAGAAGAAGCGGCTCGAGATAAAATTAATTATCGGTCACCGGTCACGGAAAGGAGAAGTCGCTCACCGTGGGATTAACAATCGTTACACGCGTAACCATGGACAGGAATCGCCGATCGTTCATCCGATCGAGACATCGGCCACGTAATACAAACATTAGCAATTTGACGCCTCGTAATCGCTTCCGGTCTTTAAGGTAGTCCAGACGCGCGTGACACGTCCAAGATAGCGACGTAACGATCGGTATCTCGCGTCCAAGCAGATGGTGGGGAATAATAAGAATAATGGTCGTGCAATGACGATGCACCTGCGAATGATGCACGCGTAGAAACGTTCCGTCGTCGCGGACGTTCACCGGTGAACACTCGCAGATACCATCGAAAAAGACGAGTCATTGGGTATAATAGATTTCGTCCGGCCGAGTATAAGAGCGACCAGCGAAAAAACTGACGAGAAATGCTCACCCTGGATGCGTGGTAAAACGAAATCGTCTCCACGGACTGACGAACAATGCAACGTTTTGCTGGTAAAGGCTGATTCACCACTATTCGCTGCCTGCTATAAAAACATTCTACGATGGCTTTTGAACGAATCTAATTCGTATTGTCCTCATAATCGCTATACGTTGATTTTGTTCGTCGTTTATTATTAGAATCAAATTTTGTCCATCTCTGAGAGACCATGTGAAATGGCAGTTGTCTCAAATTTCCATATGTTCACAATCGGACGCTAATAACCGGTTACGGAAATTTTCATTCTTCGATATGCTGGTCGGTTGTTCGACCGATAGTGTAAATACTCGTGGCAATCGACCGTAAATCGACCTCTTTAACATCGTAAAAAAATCAATGTTCGATACAGAACTGTAACGCTTCGCGAAACCGTGGTTACCTTTACCTCTATTTCAAGAAGCGAACCTTCGTTACAGGTTCTCGACGTACCGCTAAAAAGTTGATACGAGGAGAAGAAACACGGCAATTATCGGAATTCTTCCTGCTAGCGAGAGTTCTTCTCCATAATGATCGCAAAACTGATATTCCTTTACTAAAGGTAGTTCAATTTTAGTTGGAAACGGATTACAATTAACAACAGAGAGTTTCTGCGATTCTGTTAGAGTCGAGCCACCGGTATTGACCGCTCTTAGTAGATTTTGTTCCGTTACTTCTGAATGTTCCTTTCAAATGAGTTGTAACTTATTTTGAATTCTGTTTTCGTTCGGTTAATATAGCAGAGCGTGTTAATATAGTACAATCGTGAAAACGTAGTAGTCGTTTCGAGACCAATACTAAGTAGAATAATTTTCAAACACCCAATTTGCTCACTTATGCCTGTGTGAATATTATATAGTAAATCGTTCACCACAGAACTTGTACGTTTACAAGAAAATGTACAGAGAAAATTACAGTGTGTACACAGAATTATGCATCTTGTAAAGGAATCTTAATTTGCACATTCAACGAATTAAAACTTAAAAGTGACCAACACTGGTATCGCGAAGTGAGCATTGTTCGTAAGTATCGATTAAACAAACCGTTGGATATCGTTGTAACGAAATGCAACTGAAAAACGAAGACGCGGACGTCACGATTGTATTTGAGAACGACAATGAAGCGATTGTACGACGAACTTCTTTGCTGTTTTATTGGCCACCCGATGTAATGGGCAACATCAGTCTGTTCGTGCCAGCAGCGCGATGTCAATGACTTGAACGGAGGAGCCTTGACCGCGAACTTCTCTCACCTCTTGAGAGATCCTGTACAAATTACACTTAACCGACCGCTCTCGTCTCGGAATTGCTCTGTGAGATTTTCAAAGGTACCGCCGCAGTTTGTACGCACGAGTGGTAAAAATCCGGTGAATTATTTGGTCGCTCGTTGGATTACGATTAACGAGCGTCGATCGAGTCGACTTATCGTCATAATTTAATCGGTCGTAAATCACGCTCGAAACCGCGTCCGTTCCAACTTTATTGTCATTTTCATCCTTTGTCGCTCGTTACTCTCTTCCCCGGAGTGCTCCAAACGTTGAAGAACGTGCGCATCCTAGGAGGATGGTACTGCATTGCATTCCCGATGAGCCAGAATGCAGCTGCGGTCGCGGATCACATCGAAAGTGGTTGTATACGCGCTTTCTTGGTTTCACTCTCGACAGTCGGCGATTATCGTTCCGCAGAAAGAGTCGGAAAGTGCGCAAATTGCAGAAATTCTCCAACGATCGCGAATACTCCGAACATTGGCCAGATCTATTTCAGATATTCGAACTTCTACGCTATCGTATTCAATGCGAATAAAATCCACTATCGCATATTTCGTTCATTATTGCGTTTCGTATTTGTCGATGCTTTCTTGCAAAAACGAGTTTCACAAATATTAATTCCTTCCTAGATATTTCTTGCCCTTGGTAACAAACAATTTAATACCTAGAGAATTACAAAAACTTGTACGGTGAATTGAAAAGGTATTGGCTCGGTCGACAGTGAGATTCTTCAAATTCAAGCGGAATCGAAGGATACACGATATGGCGAGAAATCATTAATCCCTTCGCGCATAATTTTCGGTAATTAGTCTCCTAACTATTTCGATAGTAGATTGGTAGCTGGTTCGTACTGTTCCACAGAAAACGCAGCCTATTAAATCGCGACATTTCTGAGGAACGAAGTATTGGAAAGACGGAGAAGAGTGAACGCGAAGAAAAATTTGCGGGTCGTTCTTGCAATCGTAAAGCGAAATCCTTGGGCACCTTGGGAACGCTCATTTCTTCGCGGTCGTCTTCCACGTATCACGCATTTCTTCCGTGAACTTTACTACCAACACGGTCCGTTCGACTCTATCTTTTGTTTCATTTTTTCATGCCCAGCGGCGTTTTCTTCGAGGTTATCTCGGGGTTCGATCGTGTGAACTTCATTCTCTGAACCCTTTTTCACCTCTGCCGGCGTCTCCCTCTTACGATGTCTGAACCCGACAAGATATCTATTTCCTGCGTCACCGAAATATGACCGTAACTAATTGTAAGAGAAAACTCGCGACCTCCGTGACTTTCGATCACTGGATATAGCTCAAACGTTGCCCGACAAATTTTCTATTTATAATACATCGCATGAAAAAAGTATACAGCTTGTTTTCTATAATCGTGATAAGTGTAGCATTTTTAACACGTTTCCACAATACCAGAAATTTGAGGCGAATCGGATCTCCGCGACACGTATACGACATTCTTGGGCCCCAGATTGTGCCCCGCAGTAAACTGTACGCCCGGGAGACGTGATTCCAAGTTAAGCGATTCAGAACTGTTCTCGAAAGATTTCATACCGTATAATTCCTTCTGTCGATTTCGGCAAGACGCGTATTACAATGTTTCCCTGAAACGCTAACGAAGTGGTACACGGTAACGTTGGAATTCATGGAGCATCGGACACGCGAGTCATCGCGAGCGTTAAATTTGTCGCGATATATCGGCTTTTAAACGTGCAAATTACCCCGATGCACCTTCATGTAGCTCCCGCGGTTATCTCGAATGTCCCTCGCGCGTATCAGTAGGCCGGTTTTAAGCTCCGTACGTCGTTCCTCGAGCGCGCGGCAACAAGAACACGGCGACAGGAGCATGCGAGTATCTTTATAGCGTCAGCGATAGGAAAGGGCCGAGTGACATTCGTTCTGGATCGTGGCCGGCTGAAGGGCTAACCGCGCATTAGAATACTCGTGACCAGTCCCGATTTGCATTCCTTCGCGAAACCAAGGCCTTGCCAGGGGCCCGCTTTTTACGGACGCCCGGTGAAGAGGGTGAGCGGAATTCATTCGCCGGCTCTTCTACGCCCTGGAACGACCGTTTCTTCTAGCCTCGTCCGACAAGAGCAGCCCTTGCGATCCGTTCCTTAGGGAACGAAACGAGGAATGTATCTCCGAGGAGGCTTTTTACTATAATCCATTCGTCGCGGAGAACGTTGGGGACCCGCGGGCCTCGTAAAATTTGCGTTTTCACAAGCGCGACGTTTGCGAACGCGAGTAGAAACCGGCCGAAACGACAGATCCCGTCGGACGTTAGATACGCAGTTTCCTGTAAATCATTTACTTTGACGAGGAAAAGAATGTACCGTAAAAAGCGAATAACGGTGTTTCTCGATTCGGGAACGTTAACCATCAAGAACGAACGACTAGGAAATTGCTAGATCTCCGTCGATGGAGGGACGTACGGCGATTTTATGCCGACGTCATCCGTGTTCCGTCATCGAAAACAAAGTTGCCTCGACCGTGACCGCCTATGCAATATTTTCGATCACACAGCACGGAATATTCTCCCCCCCCCCCCCCCCCCTACAGCCACAGAGCCAACCGAATAAATCGTGAGATTTAATTTCAGATTTCCGTTGCCAAACGAATGTCCCAGCACGAGCCGGGAATAGATTTCGCGCCTATCCGGATTGAGATTTAATTTAGAGGCCTGACCGTCTAGGCCGTGCCATAGGCATAGTTCCCTGGAATTCTTCTAGGTAACTTCGTGCAATACCAAGAAACTATATAATACAACGAGTCAAAGAGAAGAACGGAATTGGATCTTGAAATAGAATTAAAAAGAAGCAAAAAAATTATAGGACTCCTAACGAAGCGAACCTTTGACAGGCTGCCTCTAAGATGGGCCAAATTGATAGCTTCTAACCGAGACCTACAGAACCGCGTGACTCGAAGCTCGAGTTATTGATGAACCTCTGTTCGACTTTTCAATTCATTAGATTTCCAGTCTAAAAATGAGATAAACGAAGAAACTCTTAAACACTTGAACACTGCAAAAGGCACGACGCTTTAAGCGTTAGTTAACAATATCAAAAAGTGGTACTCCGAAAAGCTGCAGACCTCACCGCTCTCTCTCCTTTAACAACATAAGACATAAGATCGGAGTTCACGGATATAAATGAATTCTACGCAATGAACGAGGAATGTTAATTCAAGAGTTTCTCATCGAGTCTATCACAGAACTTTACCACCGACAGCTAATTGTTCGCAGCGCTGAAACACAGCTCGGAGGAACCTATTTAGCAACCACCTTTGAATCCGCCGAAAAAAAAAAGAAAAAATCGTCGTCCACTAGAATCCCTCGGTAGGCTATAAATCTAGCCGCAAAGCGAAACTCCTCCCTTAATTATAATATTATAACGATGGTCGGAGTCTCGTTTCGACCCTGTAACCACAAGCAGCACACCAGAGGTTCACGGTTTCAGGTTCTAGGTCACTCCGTTGCACGGCCCAAGGCACGTAACAGAGGCAAGAACAGGGGGCCAAGTAAAACGGTGGGCAGCGCGAGGTGCATTTAATGACTGTACGCGGGCCACGGCTGTTATTATCATCCATTTCTGCATTCTATCGTGGATCGCGTGTACACCGCGAACGCATCGTTGAGTTCCATGCTTTCGTCGAAGGGAACGAGAGGAGTTCCCGACGAGACGACGCGACGCGACGCGACACGTCGCGACCTCCTCTTTAGAGAACTCGTAGGGATTACGTGTCTCCAGCGTCGGGTTTCGCTCTTTCCTGCGGCGATCCGCGGGACTGTATAATCGCATTAAATCCCGAGAGATGGGGACTGTCCAAATATATGGACGAGGGACAGCGTGCCGCATAACAAGGCGTGGGTACGTAATCGATGTGCCGCGTCCCGAAGAAACCTTCGGTAATGCGATTGTGTTCTCAACCCTTTCCTCTGATACGAACGATCAGCCTCCGTGCCCGTCGTTTTTGTTCTTTTTCTTTTTTTAACTCACCATATACCGTCTACCATTCGAAACAGACCACACAGTTATCTCCTTTAGTTGCGACTTCAGTTTTGCGGGATACCTCGTCCGTGTACACCGTCAGGTGAGAAGCAGTTTTCGTTACTGCTATATTTGCCTTCTTTAAAGTTGAGAGTACAGATATATCCTTCTCCGAGACAAGTTGGCTGGTATTTTTCTCGCAGCGGGAATTTCTTGCCACGAAAAAACATCTCGACGAAGATTTCCTTTTTCTTCGAGAAAGTTATGCAGCACGACATGTTCCACTGTTATAAAATAATATTGATTTTATCCATTTTCTCATTATCCGAGCACGATCATCGGTTGGTATAAACGAACACAACGTAAACTGGAACAGCATGTGAATTGCCGTTCTTAAAATTAATAATAAATCGGTGAATGCTCCTCCCAAAGAGGAGAAATTGAGCGCTAAACTGTCTCTATACTGACTGAATTATACCTTTGAGGAACGACTCGGAAAGAAGTGTGCAAGGTTGTTCAGTCCTTCGTCCTATGAAGTCGCTCGACCGCTTTTGCGCGCGTTTAATTGGATTCTCTAGGAAACGAAGAGAATCCGGGATATCCTTTAAATAATCGTCGGCTCACGTTTCCTAGCCAAGTTCTTTGGTATCAATAAATTATTCGCGCACTCCGCGAAATAAATGCAAACGGACTTGCAATCTTCGTCACTAGATAGTCCAACCGACGACTGCGTCTCATCGGTAGAGAGAAGGTTTTCAAAGAGCGAAGAACAGGGTTACGACACGGAGGTGATATCGTACGAGCGTTACGAGTCTACGATCATCGTTCGACACAGAGACGAATGAGAAAGGCAGGACGATGAGGATCACTGTCCTAGAAGCATCAAAATGGAAGGAGTCGACGGCGTCGAAGCCTTCGGGGCAGTATGGCTCCTCCGATCGTCTCGAACGTCGAGGCTATTCGCGAGCTAAAACCGAGGAGTTCCTTCCATGCACGAGTAGCAAACGAGAAAGAGAACTTGAGAAGGAAAGTGACGGGAAGCAACGCGCAGAAGAACAGAGGACTCTCTTCCCCGGAGAGCAGGGAGAAAGATAGAACGAACAGGGGGCCTTACATAGCGATTGCTGGCAGGGCCTGAAATAGACCTCGAGAATCCTCCTGTAGCATCCTCTCCTCTCTTGCTTCGCCTGCCTCCACCAGCACACCTCCTTCTTATCCTCGTCTTCTTCTTCTTCTTCGTCCAGCAGCCAGCGTTGCCTGCAGCTCGAGTCTGCCGTTTCTTTGCTTTTGTTTTGGCAAAAAAGGACCAAGTCCCTTGACTCGGCTGTGAGAAGTTGTTCCTAGCGTCCCATTCGTGCGAAGAAGACCGAGGAAAAAGGTGGAACGAAGACGAGGGAGAAGAAGAAGGTGGTGGAGGATCGCTTGTTTATCCAGGATCAAGCTTCTGCTTTCGTTTCACCCGCCGATATATGGCCACGAACAGAGACCCCCGTAGGCATTGCCGGACCTAAGTGCGCTCAAGAGTGCGCTCCGGCTGCGTTCCCATGGGAATGCGTCGCTGAGAATCCGACCTGCTAAACTGACCTGCGCCAACGTACCAGCAAAACGTGACCTACGCAACGAGTCATGGGACTCGAACATACTAGATTCGAGCGCGCCACTGTATCCCTTCCTTTTTGCTTTTCGACCGCTCGCAAGAGATAAGTAAACCTTGTTTGTTAACGAACCCCGTCGTTATAGTAAATTCGTAGCTAGGATCCTAATCGCAACCCCGATACAAGAGGTGTGGATATCGTACTTACATATTTTCTTTTCAACTTTCATCGAATAAGTTTTGCAACGTTGAACGTTTTCTTTTTTTTTCTTTTTTAATAAATATCTCCTCTGCGAAATTTACCGAGTTCTCAATGCTTGTATCTTTCGATACAAATTTTAATTCGAGTATTAATTTAATCGTATCGCGAAGTTAATTTCGTTCGTAACTGGAATAAAAGAGTAACACGATAAACGCATTTAAAACCTTCGTAACTTTCTACTACGATCGATTGACAAGTTTCTATTTATCGATCCATACAGTGTTAGTTTCCCGTAACGCAACACATAGCTTCTGTAATAGCGTTCCTTGCGTTGGGACCTGTCCTGTCGAGTTATCGCGATTCGAAAGCAATCGAGAGGACTCATCTACGACATATGTACGTGGCTGCGAACGAGAGAATTGACGCACATCCTTTAAGATCGAGATCGGTGGGGTCTCGTGCGCTTACGACAACGAAAAGGGACGCCGCAAGAGAAACGTGGTGAGTCTCGAATATCACGGGGATACCCTTTTTGCCGAATCGATCGCACACCGTGTAACAGAAACAACGCGTCGTTTATGATCGGTGGGTCCAGCAAAGATTGTAGGATATCGAATCGATCGGACACGAACCAAGAACGAAGAAGAAGAAGACGAAGAAACAACACCAGCGGCAACGGCGGCGGTGGCGGCGGCTGCGGCGGTGGCGACGGCGGTGGCGGCGGAAGATCTCTTTTCTGGGGTACACGGTTCTCCGGTACCGGTTGCGTATCGTAACCAAAGTAACCCGGGGGCGAGTCGTAAGGATCGTCTGAAGACGAGAAAAGTTCAAACCGCGGGATGTATTCCAGGAGCAGGTGATCTCTCGAGCGAGAAGACGCGGTCAGAAATGAAGCCTACCTTGAGACACGAGCCTTTTTGCGGCCTGCACCGTCGATACGGTCCCGAGAGCGGACCCACAACGAAGACGCTGCAAGATGGAATCTCATCCGGCGTGGTCGTGGCTGCTATAGTGCATTAAGGTGCTAACATCGGACCAAAGCATTAAGATGAAAATCATTCTTTACAAGCCAAGATTTCAAGTATCTTCACGGTATCGTAAATGGTACGCTCTACTAGCGGACTCGGCCGGATTGGGATAATTAGCGCGTACAAAACGTGGACGCTTAAAACGGAGATGCTCCATCGAATACAGGTGCGTATTAAACGCGGTAAAAATTAGCTGGATGTATTTAAACGATTGTAAAACGATTATATGATTTTTCAGACATCGAAGATACCTCTCTTAATGGGGGCCGGTCAATGCCGGTGGTGAAAAAAACTAAGCACGGAAAGACCGAGGGAATAAGAATAGACGGCGCCAAAGGCTTAACAAGGGAACCGGTTCAAACCCCCTGCACAACCAGCGTACCGACTTTCAGGGAGATTCCACCGTCACTTCGATCACCGTGCAATATATTGAACGTACGGATGGTTCCCGTAATGCTCTTCGACCGCCATCGCGACAGCCAATTTGAGTAATTAACACGAACCGATGAAATTTATGGTGTTAAATCATGGCGCAGGGAAATTCTTGTCGAAGAAATTCGAGTAAATCTAAAGTAATGTCCAGGAGAAAATGGCCACGATGTCGTTACACGCAAGTCCTACCGGGAGATGCCTGATATTGATTCTCACGAGGTTGTTCGAGCCTCGATTCACGTCCCTCGGCGACAGCTTCGAAGATAACATCGTTAATCGCCGACCGATGACATCGTTTACGATGGAGAACAGAGATTTTGATGGATGGTATGCGGAGCTTGCAGGCACGCTCAGAAATGAAGTCTACCTTGAAGCCGGGGTCTTTTTGCGCCACGCCGTCGATACAATTCCATTGAGGACGATGAGGACCGTGAAGAGACGCCGATGCGAAATTCCATCGACCGCGACGTTCAACGTAAAACAAACTAAATGACAGAGCTACGTTATTAATAGCGAAGCACCGGCACTCCAAATAGCACGGAGCGAGGAGTTCCAGCAACAAACGATCTACGTCCCGTAAACTAAATTCGGACTTCTTCGTTCTCCGTTCTCAAAATGCGTCGAACATGTTCGGGTCTTCTTCCTGATTCGACCGATCACGAAACGCGGTACTAACGATTTCAATCTCGTTTCGACCGAGTGCAGGAACGATAGTTTCTCCTTTGTCGCGCGATACGTTTATTTCGTAAAATACTTGGAGACTGAATAGAAAAAAATGACTCGAGGTTGTTCGCAATTGACGTCGGAAGCTTCCTCGAATCGTTTGTCCATATTTGAACGGTATCGGCATCGTACGATCACCCGCGAACACTCGACTCGGTCCAACGACTCGCCGAACTTGGATTCCTATCCTCGGGACTGTCCGAAACGTTCCTACGAGAGCAAAGTTCGAGCGCGTGGAGTCGAGTCAACGAACGCACTGCCACCGTCCTCTCGAACACTCCGGGCTGACGGTGTTCGTTCTGGTTCCGTTCTTTTTTACGACCTCGTCACCTTGCGGGTTTTTTGCACCGGCTGAAACAAAAGTCCATTACATTTTGGATCGGTTCATATCCCCCGTCGATATGTTGTCGCTATCCCACTCGCGCCCGCGTCCCTTCGCGGGCTCGCTCGTCCTGCTCTAGGTTGGCCAGTGAATCATCTTCAACGACCCCCTCCTCCGGGATCCGGGCAGAAGACTCTTAAGGGGGCCCACGGCGCAGCGCGAGGCCAGTTCGAGAACGCGACCCTAACACTAACATCCGGTGTATTCCGAGAGTCGGAAACGGAAACGGCTGCTTGATCGATTAACCGACACACGGCAACATGAAGATCGCTCTGCTGATGCTGCTGGCCGTCGCGGCCTTCGCCTCAGGTTAGTAGTATTCTCTTCACCTTTGTAGAGTACAGAAAATCGTTCGACCAACCGTTGAAATTGGACATCGATCCGATGCTGGATCCCATGGGTATCCGTGGATTCGCCCTTAGTTTACTTTTGCTTTTAATAGAATCTTTTACGTACGATGAACTCAACTGTGATATGCGAGACGGTTGTTAGTTCTAGTTGCGGAGAGTCTATTGGATTTTTTAAATTCCCTCTATTTTTCGCTCGATGACTTTGGAAACGTACCGAGAGGAACGATCTCCTCTTACTCGAAGATACGCGCGCGTCGATGTTTTTCGTGTTTTCCGGAGATTCTTTGTTCGACGACATGCACTCTCCTTGTACTCTTATTTCCCTGTCTAAACGTTGACACTGACGTCCGGTGTATTCAAAGCCCGAAGAGGAAACGCGCCGTCACTGATCACGCACGCAACTTCAAGATCATTCGTTCATCCTTCTCGATCCGTATCTTCGTGACCATTGGTGCTACTTCGAGCAAAAGATTTTTTTCCATTAACTTTCCCCAATCGGTAGAATCGTTTCATCGTTCGATCATTTGAGCAGAAAATTCGACGATCAAAAAATGTTTCGTTGTCGCGTTAATTCCTTAAATATTGCTCTATTTTATCACAGTTACATTTTCGAAACGATTCGTAGACTATTTTCTTAAACATTTTTATATTTCATGTTCGACCGAGTATTCGACTAACGCCGGCTTATTACCATCGAAGCATCGTTAATTACGATGCGAGTGGTATAATTCGTGAATGAAATTGCATCTGGTAGGGTCTAACCAGACGTCGTCTTTCGCGGGAACACTAGCGGCAAACGTCTCAAGGCCTTCAGGTCGTTTACCACCACCTGCGCCGCCGACTTCACGATCCAGAACATTTTTACACCAGATGCACCCTATAAAGACTCGACACAATTTTATTTCTTTCGCACGATTTCCTCGACACGCTACGAAACGTTCACTCTCGTACCCACGTTTCACTTTTTTCTTCGGAGAACGAATTTTTTCCCCATCCTGTTTCGAAGAAAAATTAGCCTGTAAATTTTAATTGAAATTCGAGCATCGAACGGTATAAATTTCCCATTACTGATTTTTCTTTCGTAGCAACGTAACCGCCTTCGCTTCACGGGAATATTTTTAGCACCGACACATTGCAGGTTCGCGCATAAATTTTATTCAAAACTCGAGGTCATTCTTATGTGCCGAGCAGAGGCCTGAAATTAATAGGGAGACTCGTCGTCCCGAGGCTATACAGAGGCCTAAATGGGTCATAATTCATAAGTACAGTTAACCAAATAGCCGTAGAAGTTCAATGAACTCGCACACACGGTGTTTGAATCGTGTGAACACGGCGCTTCTCATAACGCACGGAGTCATTGTGAAGCCAACTAAAACGAACGGCGTCGGTGAAGCGTACACAACCGAAGGTAAATTAAAATTGTGTTAGGGAATGATTCGAAGCTGTGCGCGCGCGCGTTAAACCAGACGCTATCGAGTGTCCGGTATAATTCTCTAAACAACATTCTTTTTCACCGTGATCGCTACAACCAGCGTCTCGAAGCTAGATTCGATACAGAGCGATTATTCGGAACGTTGGGAGACCAAATTAAATACAAATGAAAATAATGTTTCTAAACAGGTCGTGTACATTTGACTTTTGGTTGGTGAGACGCGTCTGTAAATTAATAAACGCAATTATTTGCACACGTTGTTGGGAGTAACGGTTCCACGCAACGATACTGAAATAGTATACTGGGCGGATTAGAATTCACGGGACGATTTTTCCCGCGTCTGTGGCTGCCATTTGTGGTCTGGTCGGAAGTCAACGACGGAGACGTGCTTCGGTGAGATAATACACCAGCGAGAAAGGAATTTCCTTCTTTATTCATCCGGTTTTGTTAGAGGCTCGTGACAATCGATCGATCGCATTGTAACAGTTGAATCGAAGAAACACCTGTTTAGTTCCCCGCAATACATATTCGACAAAGCAGGCATATTTGACAAAGAAAATTATTGGAGTGTGAATAAATACTTAATTTTGAATTACGTCGAAAGATAGATCACAGAATATTCTTAAAATATTATCGCATATTTTTTAAACACAATGGATAACGATCGTGCTACCAACATCTTTATGCGTATGTATGTTGCACGATTCGCGTCGTAATTGGCGTCAACTGGACCCGCTCCAATTTTTTAATTAATAGAATTTGAATTCATTAAGATATATAACGCGAGAATATTGTAACACGTACATGGAAGTGTTGAAAAGTAGACAATATAAATACTCGTACATTTGTAGTACTCGTTTAATCGAGTATAAAATACTCGCTCAATATACCTACATAAATGAACCCTTTTATAATGGGCAGCTGTCGTTCCAGATCGATGATGTAAATTATCTACTTGCATTTGTTTGCATCAATTTTCAGCTCAAAGAATCACAACGATCCAGCTGGATGGCGTACAGTACTTTGTGTCAAGGATGAATCCCTACAGCCCTGAACTGAACTATTTCCTGGCTTACCAATACTGTCGTTCCCTGGGTCTTCAGCTGGCCTCCTTCGAGACAAAAGAAAAAGCCGACACGATGACGCAGTACTTGAAGAATGCCGGTTATGTTAAGTACGATTTCTGGACATCGGGCAATAAGTTGGGCACGGACATGTTCCTGTGGATGAGTACGGGTCTGCCCTTCAACGCCACCTTTGACTACATGTTGAGGCGACCTGGCAACAGACCCGCCGACGTTCCACCTGGCACAGAGCCTCAACGAGTAGCGCGTGAAAGGTAATGAGTTGAAACCATAAAATCTTTATTGACGATAAACTTCTCCGTCTCGTCCATTAAGAAGATATTTCAATGCATTGGATCGAATCCCCGTTCAAGCGTTCTCCAAGGATCTTTAAATAACCTCTCGCGTTCCGCAAAATTGTGCAGAGTAATCAAGGATCTCATCGCAGAGTCCTACCGTCTGAGAAAATCTTTGCAACCTTCGAAATGCTGAACAATTTGTTCGCGTCTTACTGAATTACGTTAAGTACTCTTCGCCACGCGCATAAATAATGCGATCGTAACCAAAGAATCAAAAGTCTTGTCAGAACCGGAAGCTAAACGACAAAGGACTAGCGCGCAAAGACAGACATAAGTGTCTTGGGAAAAAGTAAATTCAAGTATCTTCGTGTCGTGCGCACGGAGACAATAGCTCGGGCAGCAATTAATTATCACGAACGATAATTGTCAACGTCCCTTCCGCGATCCACGCCTCCGATGAAAGGCGCGTGCATCGAATCGGTAAACGACTTTGAGACGGTGCAATTTAAATTCTGATTCGGAACTTTTCTCGTTGCAGCGGGGACAGTGGCAGCGCCGACGGATGCGTCGCAATGGCAGCGCCCACGTTAGCCTGGGAAGCACAAGACTGCACTCTGGTTAAGGACTTCATTTGCGAGCAAACAAGATGCTACTACTACAACTACGGCAGCATTCCAGTCTCTGCGACTCAGGGGTAAGAGGTGAGATAATACTTGTCACAAAAATACACGAAACTGCCGAGAGAGAGAGATAGACAGATAAGACTATCGAAGGATTTCAACGTGTTCTTGCAAGGTGAATCTCGATGGTGCACGGACAAAAAAATGTTAAACGGTAGAAACCGATAAGATATGCAAAGGAAACGGTGACGCTATCGACCCACACGGACGCGATTATGGGTTGTAAAGTGCTCGGGGGTTGATACTCCAGGAATTTTTAGCTGCTCAAAGAGTTTTACGAAACATTGAGGTCTCTTCGAATGCAAATCAAAATCTTGATTCAAGTGCAATAATTGCAAATAAGACTTCTTTGTTTGGTAAATTAATTAGCCTGGTAATTGACTAGATCGGTAGCCTATCGGTGGAAAGTTTTTTTCTCCATGCAGTTATACGAAACGGAAAATAACCTTTTATTGAATTAATGTAGTCCGAGTTGGAAAGTAAAATAGATTGGGTACTTGGGAAACAGTACATCTTTTGGTGTCGTTCGAACGTACATACTCGCTTACTATCGGTGATATTAATACGATACGACGAAAATGAAATACAATAATACAACGCAGCTTGTAATTAATAACGCTTTCTCTCGCTTCTCGCAAATGTCAACAGATACACCACACAACGCACATGCACGCACACATACACACACATATGAAAAAGTGTGGACGCTACTAGTCCCTACATATCGAATACAATTTGATCTTTTCAAATAGTCATGCTGCACTAATATCGAACTATATCGGTAGTGGTTCCAGACTTCTTTATCGCCAATAATGCTTTTAATAGTCACACGCGACTAACACCACTAATACACCACAAACACAACAATTCACCATTACACTTTTCTATCCTAAATTCACTTATTCCTAATAAATCAAAATACAATTCTTTCTATACTATAAACCAGTGCTGTCCACAAACGGGGCCCCCCTTACGCAACCTTGATTCCCTCTACGCGCTCTATTACTTTGGACAGCACTGCTACAAACGAAGGAAATCTGTTCTTCCTCGTTTGGAGATCTATGGCTTCAACGTCGAGAACGACACAGCGATAAACTCCCCTGAAATATTCCGCAAATTTACAGAAATCGCAGACCCTACATAACAACCACCTCGGCGCCAGCCAGCGACGACCAGGTCGACGATCACGAGGAAACTAACGTCAACAAAAACAACGAGACCCAGGACAATAGCGCCATCGACGAGAACGCAACACCGGAAGAGGACAGCTCCATCGATGAAAAATTACCTGAAGACCCGGTCGTCAGCAGGCTGATTACTACGGCCGTTCCCGCATCTGACAAGCGACAGCAACAACCGATAACGCTGTCGACGTCCTCGCCCGCCGTCACCGAGGACCACGAAGAGCCTACGAACGCTGAACTGGACAATACCAGGCCCGATCATCTTCCGGACATTGCGAGCCTCTTCACTGACAGTCCGGCTCCCCAGGCTAGAAAAGACAATGTATTCGAGGGCCTACAGACCCGGGAAGTTCACCGTTCCTCCCTTCGGTCGTCTTCTGACATGAAAGTCGAGCATCGAGAGTCACCGGACTACTTCGAGGGGAAATCCGAGACCGAGTCGCCTAACAACGGGCTCGAGGATGCTCACACGGTTGGGCCTTACGACAGCGTCCAGGATTACTACGCGAACGACCAACCGGAGGCGGCCGAGTCGTCAATGATGAAGGATCAGGACGACGACAGCAGCACGATCCTGCCAGAGGCGGAACCGGCCTACAGGTACAACATAAAAGTGCGCACCAACGGCAAAGTATTAGACCCTCCGTCCAAGTAACGCTTTACAAACCCTTTAGGCATCGTCGCGTTATTCGTTGATAAGTGAAGCAAGGGAGATTCTCGAGGAACTAGATATGTATTATGTACGTTATCGTGTGTATATCGTGACATTGCGCGAGGAAACCAGCCGCTAGCGTAGCGTTGGATCCTACACGCGCCAATCATCGCTCATCATTCACCCTGATTTAAGGAATTTATCGGTAGTGCTCGTTGGATCTTTTTCCGTCACGTACGACTCGTTAAGCATTTTCGTCGGCATTGGAAGGAGGCTCCGAAGTCGTTCGAAACGATTCAGAATACGAAAGGGAATATTGTTTCGTTTCAAATTAAATTCAATGATACCTGAATGTATGTTTTAGCGTTTTTTTAAATCTGTACGATTGTTTACGAAAGAGAGAGAGAGAGAGAGAGAGAGAGAGAGAGAGAATTGAAAATTTAATTCGGATCTCCTCCTGTCGACAATCTTCGACAACAGCCGACATCGTTATCACAAGGGCATTTACTCGACCATTAAATTCGATCTGTAATCGCACACCTGTGGCACTGGCGGACATGTCGCGTATCTGCGTCCTAATCGATTCTTCTATTCTTCAATCGCCTTCTATTGGAATACGTATCGTTAGCTATTAGCTATTCACTCGTAGCTCGTAGATGATAACACGAACGTGAGAACTGGTCTGCGTGGGATCTCAGGCATTAAGTTAGAAAAAGGGAGAAACGTACGGAGAACTATTATGGTTAGTAAGGCTAAGTGGAATCATTATTGGTGTAGGGTTGGGGTCCGTCAGCGCCACTTCATACATATCGAAATAATCATCTTAGTTAACGTTACTCGTACATTTGCAAGACGAAACGTTTCGTAGTCGATCGACTCGTTTCCCGTTCCCGTTGATTTTCATTTAAATGTTGAACAGAGTTAAGCAACAATTCGAGCAAACACGTTCGATTCGACTACTGTTAATATTTAAACAAGATCGAAGGATCAGGACTTGAAGAATGTGAGACGGGCGTTGTTATCGATGAAAGAAGCTATTGAATCGCAACGTTTCGGTCATCCGGATATACGATAATCGGTATATGCGCAGTTCGACATCTCGAAATGGTTCTCTAACTGCTATAAGTCATCGACACATGGAATTTTTGAATATCATTGCGTAAACACGGCGCGAATGTGTAACTTGTGTAATTGAATATTAATAAAGGTACGAATACATTCTTAAGGTACCAAATTCAATTTCTCTCATGCTTCAAGATTTATAGCTCGCAGATGAGACAAACTTTTTTGTAACAATGATTTCTTTCACTCACCAACCGTTCACCACTCCCTCGATGTTCAACATGGGCACGATTTTGAACACATAGTCATCGCGTAAGGTCGACGCGCAGGAATTGTTGCTTAGAAGGGCTTCTAGAGTTCCATGCATCACCCAAGAAGCGTTACTCTCACCTGGATGAACTCTTGACGTAAGAAATATCACCTTACGATTCTGGAAAATGGAAAAATATAATTTAATTTTCAAATATATTTATGCTCGCAAAGACTTTAAGATTAACATTGTTCGAGTAAAACCGACGTCTTATCAGAAGTGTTAAAGATTAGAATTAATTTATAAATTTATTTAGCACGCGTTACATTCCCTCTTTGAGTTCAAAACTCACCTGTATGGGGTTATTTTTCGAATCCAGAGACGTAATGGTTAAAAGAGGATTCTCGTTCCCGTTCAAAGTCTCGCACAAAGTTTCCGCGCGGAAGTAAGTGTTTGGAGGAACCCTCTTGGTCCATTTCCAGATATTGCTCATTAACTGGCTATACGTGTACGGAAAATGATACGCCAGGTAACAGACATCGTACGCGTGTGGAAATGACACCGTGAACGAAGTCGTGAAGTAATTTTTCCCCTTCGTCGGTCGTTGATAACAGTTTCGATAATAACAAATATCTGTGCCGACCCTGACCCAACCTGGTCTACCCATCTGAGCCTCGGTCACGCTGAAAAGGATCGGCTTCATGCCGAAATTGAACTGCGAGTTTGCTTTCTCGCAGTTGATGATGTTGAACGTATACGTTAGATTCGACTCCATGTTCGAGACCTCGAAGTAGAACCATTGATGCCTAGAGCCGCTGTTCACGTCCGGTGTCAGAATAAGATCGTACTCTCTCAGGCCTATCTGCGAGGAAACGGATTGGAAAGAAACGATGCAGATTTGCCGCGAAACAGAAGTAACGGATCTTTGGTTTAATTGCATTGTGTTTTATCGAAGCCGTTTAAACGCTCATAGAATTTTTTACCTGAATAGCTTTCCTCAAATTACCGCTCTCGAATCTAGACTCAAAGTGCAAGCACTTTACGTCGCCGATCCGCTTTCCTATCCTGTTCTCGTCCCAGTTGCACAAAGCGTTATCGCCCGAAACTTGAACGTCCACGGAGACATTGTTGGCGGCCACAGCATCGAGATCGTATACCACCTCTTGCATCGCTGTACCACCGTGAAGGCCTCGTTCCACACACGTGAGGAGCTTCGAACGACAGACCCACCTGTCTTTGTTGTTCAACGGTTCTTCTTTGCCGAGACCGTCGCCTCCAACTAGATCCGGGTAAGCGACCTTCACGAAACTGATGACACTTTTCACTCTGCTCGCCACCACGCAGTACGCCTGCTGATCCGTCATGTTCGAAGGCATGTTGTCGAATACTTTGATCGGCCTACTACCGTTTCCTGTTTGACTCTTGCCCGTACCGTCTTTCGTTGAATCCTTCGCGAACATCTTGCCATTTTTTGTGCAACGCAAGTTCAATTTATCCTCCTCCGCAGCGTCGACCGAATCGATCAACTTTTCCGTCGAGGACTTGGAGAGACAAACTTGAAACTGCAGATTACCCAGTTCCTTGAAGAAGATATTGTACCTAGCCAATGAGAAACACCACCAGAAGATTTACCAAAGGGAAAGTTGACGTGTAAGCGACATCGCTTGATTATTTTGCACTTAGTGGTAAAGAAGAATTATTGGCTAAACGAAATTGCTGCCGTAAGAATATTGTTGACATACTCGTTGAGATCCTCTTCGGATCTCTGCGATGTAAAAACACCCGCAAAGAATTTACACTCGTCCACTTCGTCGGCTGCGTGCATAGACATGTCGTTCGACCTTGAATTCTGACTCTCTTCATCGTCCCCGGAATCAAGGTCGCTATACAGTCTCCCGAGAGAAGCCACGCTGTTCGCCTTAACAAATATCCATGTATCTTATATACGTAAATATCATTTGTAGAATTTTCTTTTTCGACGCGATTAAATCCATAAGCGCGAAAATTGTTAACGCCGGTTCCACGCAGTGAAAAAATTCTCGCACCTGAGGCATGCACGCACAATGTTGCACGGCCACGCAACGTATTTAAGCGTTACGTTTCACGCGTTACATCATTCCGTTCGACAAAAATACGCACCTGGCTGTCGATGTCGCTACCGCTTTCAGCGCTGTTTGGTCTCACATTCGACTCCGGTAACACGAATCTACAAGAATTTGACAAGTATTTACAATCGTGTTTCTTCAATCTCATATAATTTGCATTTAATTTCTCCTCTAACATCGTGCAATTGATTCAGTCCTCAGCGCGAAGAACGGTGTAGACACAGTTTAACGTATAATTAAAGTCCTATGTAGCTTCTAGAAAAATTAATTTCTAAATGTAAACCTATTAATACAAATTCTTCGCGCTTTGTTCTTTCTTGTACAAATAATATCGATCGATTCGGAGCGACCTTGAAAGTTTCGTTCACCTTGCCGGAGACATTTCGGGTACTGGCAACTCTTTCTTCTCCAAACATTGATTGATTATACCACATATGCGTGACAAGAGACAATCGTAAGCCTTTTCCTCTGGACAGTTGCTGCAGAACCGGTAGAGTACTTGCAGACCATTGTTCGCCTTGATAGCCTTTCTTCCAGCTTCTGAAATGGACGAAAAGACAAATATAATGGCAAATCATCGAAAACAACTTCTCGTTAGATATTATCGTACTTCACAAGTTCAAAAGTCGACCAATAAACTCACTTATGACGCAGAGGTGCTGCAACGTGATCAGAGCGCAGTTGCAGATTTTCAGCCTCATCTGCCCGTCGAATCGTTCCCATCTTTCAAAAATTCTCATCAGAAGATGTACCATCCCCACTTTCACGAATTTCGTGCAACACAATTCTACAAGACAAGTACATTTTATAGATAGATTAACTCCGTTATATTTAACTCGTTACAGTTCAATTTACCGATACGTAATAGACCCACGTATAATGCTAGGAATACGTTTCACTATTTCTTCGCTATAGTTTACTTACTGCTGGTTGTTAAATACTTGAAGCATTCAAACAAAGATTTGAGTTTTAGGTGAGGCGTGTAACCGACGGAAACGAATGTTTTCTCCAACGTGCTGACGATCCCGTCCTTCACCAACACTTGAAGAGAGAATGCTAATCCAGGAAAGAATATCGTTTAAATAAATACGACGAAGGCATTAAGAGGACATGGGAAAGAAAGCACATTGAGTTTACTCACAGTTTCTGGCAAGACACTTTACGATTAGCAACAAAGGCAACAAAGTCTTGCAGTTATTGTAATACTGCTTTAGAAACGTGTGGAACACTTTTACGGTATTGAACAGTTTCACCTTTGAAGCGAACTTCTGGTCCCTTTGGGCTATCTACAATTTTTGTTAAAAGAAGATCACGATAAGCCCTCAGAGATTATAATAAATGAAAACGAAGTCTTCGTTTCGCAAAATCTATACCTGACTCAAAATCCAGAGCACTTCCTGCGTAAGGACTTCGCTCGAAATAGTGTCCGCGTGTTGCAGGTTAATTAAAAGCTTAAGTAGGACTTGCGTGATACCTAAATTGATCAACTGCATCACCGCCATTCGGCTGCTGGACTCTGTAAACGATAACAAATTGTGGAATCGATCAATTGCAAACAGTTCACTTATTAAACATCCATACGATCTATATTTCTAAACATCGTACGGTCACTACAAGTTGCTCGACCGGTATTGCTCAAACAAAGAATATTAACTTGTTCGAAGTTAGAAATTGCTATTACTTGTGGCACTTTTGGTTTTGTTCCCTTTGGATTTCCCTCTGGTGAAACGAGGTGATATACATTCGTGGATTATGCAGGCGATACTGTAGTTGATCATGTGATCCTTGCAGTTCTGTAATCAACAAATTTTCCTTCGAAAAACATAATTTTTCAAAAGATAGAACGAGAAAGAAATTTGTTAAAAAACTGTAACATAAATTACTCGAAACGGGTTGATTGAACATACTCGAGCGTTCGCGATTCATGTAGCAGACGCGCGCAAATGCTCCGAGGATAATTATTCCGGGCTACGTGCGTGCAACACTTATCCGAAAATGGAACGAACGGATTTCTAGTTTTGCATGCTGTGGGAAGCTCTGTGGACAAGATAGACAACGGGGTCCGCTCGCATTGATGCGACCTAACCACGCCATTTCGTGCAGACAACGTTGATCGTGACGCGGTTATCCACGCGCTTAATTGGATCCACAAAGTGTCGATTAAACGTCGAAATTCAAAAACAACGACTCTCGATCACGCCTCTTAAAAATTTCGACCACAATGAAAGCAGCGATTAACACTCGTTCGCGGTGGAAGTAAATGACCGTGATAAAAGGAGAACAAAAGATTCCTTGATTAAAAGTTAAGATTTACCAACCTCCAGCGTCGTAATGAATATTTCCATCGCCCCGGAATTCTTGCGCCATAATTTTTCCAAGGTACGCTCGCGTATTCGTCTATCTAAAAAATAATGATTATTATAAGCATGATTTACAATCACTCGGCAAAGAATTTTCAATTTCTCTATACTTGAAATTCCACGCAAATTGGGTTAGAACCAAAAGAATCGCGCGATTTATATTAGAAAAGAGTTAGGAACGAATTGTTATCTATTTCTTCGTGCGAACTCGTACAACGGACTGCGCTAAAATAATGATGCAACGCAGTTTATATGCAGTTGTACATAATTTCTTGTTATTAAACGTTTTCACATCTCTGTCATTATAAATAATGAGGCAAACAGGTGCGAGTAACAATGCCCTCCATGCGATACCAAAGCGTATTGCGGATTGGCGAAATGCACGGCTCCCGTTTCAGACTTGACACAAGGCCAATCGTTCTCAATGCCATGAACACTATCCACAAAAAACTGGACATTGATATTTCATGCCAAGAGGTTGACCGAGCAGTTTGCCACCGCAAACGCTTCTCGAAATACTCGGAGTTTTAAAAGTCGAGCTATTTTCTCAAGCATTGATATACTCGAGCCATGATACGACAGTGTACATAGGATATTCAAAAGAAACTGCATACAACGATTAGAACGTGACAATCAGCAAATTTATTGCGACACAGACAAAGACCTACTCGGTCATGTGAGAAACGATGAGTCAGAGCAACGACATTGCGTTTACCGCGGGTTTTCGGTTGTGCTGAAGCATCGACAACGAGACAGAAAGTCCTTATCAAATTGGCACGACCGCAATTCATCGGGACGATCGAACGATGGTATTGTTCGGCTTTGTGGTCCCTTGGATGGCGTCCAAACAATCCATCAGCGTCACTGAAAGTCCTTATGTAACCGACCGACGGGATAGCCGGCTTTTCGAAAATAACGAATGACGCCTAACGTACTCCACTGTTCGCACACCTGTTCGCCAATGCCTATCACCCACATGATAAACGGTCGTCGACGCGGCACGACACTGTTAATCCAAATCACGAGCATACGTCGATAGCGCGTATTTGAGACTCGCGGAAATAAAACTGTTTCTAAATTTACACATTACTGAAATACAGTTTCGATTATCAATAGAAGATAATCTAGTCGCGTGCGGAAGCATAATTAAACCGGTACGCGTGTATCGTAAACGTCCCTGGAAAACTATTCGATTATTTTGTCTTTTGACGAATCCAAATATCGTATTTTTTTTAACCCGAACAAAGGTAAGTAGAACGAGTTTCGTAAGAACAGAGAAAACGAGTTATATATGAAAGTGAGCTGGATTTAAATTTCGCTACTTTCCGTCTAGCCGGGAATACAATAAAGCGAAGTCATCGTTCATGCTAGTCTTTTACGTGATACATTTGCAAACCTGTTCGATTTGTCGACGAGAGTGTTCGTCGTTTTCGCTCCACGAGAGTTCGTGCAGACGCAAATTAGTCCGGTTGCTGTTGCGACGCGGAAAAGAATTACAAAATGTATGGTATTCACGAAACGGAAATATGTCGAGTGTTCGGTACCGCGACGCGAACGCGATACGGTACGAGTATTAAATTGTGCAAGTTTCTGGTGATTAGTCCGATGAAATGGAAGCCAACGTTCGCGATAAAAATAGCAATTTAACGGCACGAGCTCGTCTTAAAGTGTCCAATCTGTTTCGACTCGTTTAAAACTTCTCTCCCGCATTCGAGACCAGTGCACGGTGATCGTTTATAGTTTTAAACGGAACAACGATTGAAGAAAAAACTTGTTCGCGAGAAAAATAATTCTCAATGTGCGTCGAACTCCTTTATCATCTAATATGTTCTAGAAAAAAAAAAGGATGCAAAAAGCAGTTACCTGAGGATATAACACGAGCATGGATCTTGGCAGCGATGTTCCTGAACGTATCGCTGGCCTCCTGCGGCTTGGACGCGCAACTTCTGAGCTTTTCCAACAACGCATCGTTTATAGCCTCGTCAGCGCTTTTATTGCTTGGTGACATCACACTAAACCGCGAACCGAACAATGAAAGCTCAGTTATCGGTTGAAGTAAAGCGATCCAGAACACGATTATTATGTATTGCAAAACAAACACCAAGCATATCGTTACAACCTAGCGAAAACCATGCAAGTTACTACTACGAAAAAGCTATGCAAAAGATTAACAAAAAATTCTCACGATCTTCCTCATTGTGAGAAACGATCTTTCCATACGTAACGAATCGATCAGTATTAATGAAAAAATAATCAATTTCTTCGAGCCTATCGAGTCATAATCTTTGCAATAACAAAAAAGGGAATCTTTTTCGACGTTAACTGCTAGCAATTATAACTTGATCGTGCATTAATCCTCTTACCGTCAAGCTATTTTAAGCCTCACTCGTAAAGGCTGTCGAGACTCTTACCGAAGTGATAAATATTCACAAAAATTTGAATTTTTAGAGTATCTCAACGAAACAAAGATGAACTTATTCGAAATAAATTGTAGGTTTAATTAAAGTTTTCTGTGTTATTTTACAGTAATCAAAAATTAAAATCTGATTTTAATACGAAATGAATGCCTTTTGTCTTATTATTTCTAAATTTTGCACGCTTACGTTTATAAAATATTTTGTTCTAAATTGTAGACAGTCTAAACTTGGAAGGAAATATCATGATAGGTTCCCTGGAAACATATACAGTATGTCCAGTTTAAGTGTATACACGCAATTCTACAATAATTATTGAATGTATAAAAAAATAACAATTGCTTGTAATTCCTATACGAGAAAAATCTTTACGTTCTAAACATTCTAGTGTATGCGCCACATGGTTTCTCACAATACTCCCCGGCATCTTTAACCAAATCCTTTAGGAACCAAATCTCTATTGTTTAGCAATACGATGTTGAGTCGCTCGCCATCCTTTCATTCTTCCTTTTTTCTAGATAATCTGGCATCTGTAGCTATCTCTTGGCATTCAATCATGAGAATGCACAATCTACATCGAGACTCCATTCGGCCTTTACCCTGCCTTAAATATTTCCGAAGAAAAATAACATCGAGCTACCCGCCTTCGAAACATCCTTAAAATTAAATTGACGTTAGCACGTGTATACACTTGAATCGGACACAGTGTAGAAATTGTGCAAATTAGTTCAAGTAGAGTAACAAGAGATCGTAAGCTCAAATTTAAGAGGACTAACAAAATTCAATGTGAGATACACGAATAAAGGTCAAAGTCCATCGCCGTGTTTGTACTTAACCAAAGAAGCGCTGCTAGCTCGTCCTATTTTGTCATCTACGAAATCCTTCGTATCTGCGATACAGAACACAAGTATCACAATTCTTCTTCGTCTTCAATCAAGGAAAGTCAATCGAACGTCGATTGGTACCGTGCCAATTCCTTTCGCGGTCAGCTTAGACATCGCTAGCCAATATCGCGGAAATGAAAACTAAACGTCGCGTCGACCATCAAGGTTAATTAACGCGACCGAATGTAACAAGCAACTCTTGAAAATAAATGGCTCGTATGGTCCCGGAAAACTGCAGCCACGTGAGCAAGCGCCCGATATAATCCGTTATTGCGATTAATAATTGCGGCAGCGGCCAATTACTCTTCTTCGACGAGACTCCACGATATCTTCGACGCTTTGTGCTCTGTCCTCCATTTCGCGATTTAATTGGACTCACCGACACCGAAATGTCTCGAACGTATATTTGTCATTTCGTACGAGTCGGAACACGGTGCAATAAATTTGAATTAACCGATAGTAGAAGGAACACGTTTCTTCGGACCACACGGGCTTGTCAGCAATTGCAACGAGACTTCAATGAAGAGGCGTTTATTAAAGATATCGTAGAACCTGCGAAGCTTTTAATCAGTTTAATCACCGACATCGTCGCAAGAACTGGACATTAAAAGCTATCGATAAAAATGCAGGTAACAATGCACGGTAATTTATACTACTTGTGCATGTAGTTGATGATCAATTAATTAAGTTAAAACGAAATTCGAGTTTCTTCCAAAGCATGATTACCCGCATTTTTAAAATCGTAATTCACGTCCACGTTCAAGAAGCACATTGTAGAGCGCAATTGAATACTAGCTAAAAATATTGTTACTATCGGTGCATTGTTTGATAATTTACGTTTCGAGCAGCGTGACCGTGTATTTTGGCCGAAATCGTATCGTGTTTGTGCCAACACAGATTTTGCAATTATCCTTACGACCCAGCCAAACACAATGACTAATAAATACATTACCGGAACATCATCTTTAAACATTGTTTCTCGAGAGTACTTTAATTATGATACATGGTGTGTCCAAAGTCCTGTCAGAACATTTACAGATGTATTCTACACCTCGAGAATAACAAACACGAGTCGTAAGACCGTTTGCTTTTGAGATACCATAACTTTAAATTATAGCATAACTTCAAAATGGTCAAAAGCGTTGATTCTATATTATTTTTCGGTATCTAATATTCACGTTTATTATATAAATGTAGGGTAAACTTTAACGATTGTATCTCAAGAACAAATGGAGCTACGTTTATTCGAATTTTTTGTCAGTTTCGTGGTACAGAATACGTTTGTAAATTTTATGGCACACTCACCCAGTACAGGTGATGCTTCGGTCCACCTTCTCGTCGGACTTTTAATCATTCTTTTTATCGAGAAATAATGCTCAAGTCCACGTGGGATCTAATGATTTAGCATGTGAACGAAGGAAGCGTGCAAACGACTCCAAATGTGCGTTCGGAACGGGGATCGTAAACCTGATGCAGAGCGACGAGCACACGCATGAAACGCGGGGACGAGTCTTTATGCTAGTGGCGCGATTTTTACTCTTCGTCCTGGGCATCCTGCGCGTTTTCGTCGTCTGTCAACTGACTCGCCTCCATTGGTCGCTGGTTCTCCTTGTCGCACTTCTCCAACGCACTTTTCATGTTTTTCCTTTCCCTCTCTCTATTTCTCTCTCGAACTCTCAAACTCTGTTCTTCTCGCGTAATGAAAACGAAAGTAAAAATCGAAACAAGTTGAGGAGGATCGACGAGACCCGGAAACAGAACGAGTCTCGGTCGCGTTATCAGCGAACGCGCGTTAAATCGACACTGGCGAGTCTTTAACGAACAAGTACAAATCGAGAAAAGGAAAAAGGATCGATTATCGACCTTCCTTTCGTGCAATTTTACGTCGCAACTGTAACACGTCGTTCTAGATGCTGCGTTGCCCCGAGAAACCTTTTACGATCGACGAGCAACGGAACCGAACGATTTTACGACGGATCACGACCTCACATTTTACAGTTGACAATGGCCCAGCTTTCACACGATCCAAACTCAGCTCACCAAGGAGAGAAGCGACGATTTTCGATGAATCTTTTCCGTGAAAGTCGCAGAACGATCCACGCGCTTTGCCACTCCGAGGCGGTTTGACGTTTCGCGTTGCCAAAACTATGTTTAAAAGCATAGCACGCACGCACGAGGCGCCTCTATTTATAGTGACGGCCGCTTTCCGAAAACCGCGCCCCTTTTCTCATATTTTTGATGCCACCCCCCGCTCGGTCGTACCCTCCGGAAAATTAAACGACACATCGCGAAACACCGATTTGTCCGATGAACAACAGATCCACCGCCCCAATTTCCCACTCCTCGACCTAGTCGCGATTAACTAACAAAAATTGCTGTCTTCGCTTAATCGTTTACTTTTATACTACGCCCCGTGAAAAGATTCGATTTCTAATAGGTGATCGTAGATTGTCGCAAAGAGGAATCTAATGCAAAACCGGCGAAACTCGGTACGCGCGTGATACGTGAAAAGATTTTTTCGTTGAACGAAACAGGAGACGATGGAACCGAAATCTGCTTGCCAAAATATGGGAAACATTTTTACGGCGGAACGATGTAACGTTGCAACCAAAAACGCTCATTAATTTCCGCAAAACGTGAGACGTTAACTTATGAAGAACAGGTGACAACAAGCACATCGCTCGACGGATGAAATATTTATAGCGTACATAGGAAAGACACTGGGAGATTTTCAAAACGCGAACGACTACGTAACCCTTGAAAGACGCGAAATAAATGGTCGTGACGAGATCCCCGACAACGAACACCGTTTCTACAAATTTCGTGGAAATCCTGTCTCGTGGAGGCGGGCGATAATCAAAGTCCAGGAATGTGGAATTGTTACGGGAGTGTAAAGTCCGCGGAAATGAAAATAATCGCTTCGCTACGAATCCTTCCTCTCGCATCGAGTACAGTCGGTCGCAAGAACACTCTTCGCGTTCGGTGATTCGATCGAAGAAAGAAACTACATCCCGGGAAACGTTCTTTCCGATCTCGAGTCCGTGCAACGATCGAGGTTACACAAAGAGTATCGAGCGGAAATTCGCGAGGAAAAACTGCCTTCTCTGTTTTTCGAGCAGGGTAATCCTAGGAAAAACAACCGGTGGCGAGTCGAAAACACACCGGCGTGCAACGACACCGAGAACGTTATTAATAGAGACGCGCGGCTCCGATAAATTCGCACGCGAAGAAAGTCGGGAAACCGAGAACAGAAGAGAAGGAGAAATTGCGAAGGGTGGAGGTTAACCTTCGACGAACCGGAAAAACAACACACACGCTCGTACACCGTTTGTAGCGACACGACGCGATGCCTGACCAAGGACGCGCTCGGGAGTCTTAACCTCGTCCTCGGGCACGATTCCGTCGTGCAACCGCGATGCACGAATGCACCAGCGAATGACGCGACGTGGTTCGCGAAGGAACAAGACCCGTCACGGAAGGGTGTCGCGAATCAGGTGTATGCGGCACTTGTTGATAAACACGAAACCTCCCGCGGATTGATTAGTAGCCGTGCGAACCTCCACGAACACAGTCGACGCCTCACGAGCTGCTGAGTATCGATTCCCGAAAGGGCGCTCCGGTTCAAACTGATCCGTTCACTCTCTTTCGCATTTTCGGCGAAATTTTTGCCATTAATTCGCGATTATTTCATTGCTACTTGGGCGAATCGCAATAGAAACTCTTTCAGAAATAAATAGCCAAATTTTGAAATCTTGTTCTACCCGTCTCGCGAATGTTAGATCGTACAGTCGAATTATTTGCCCGCGATAGACTGCAAAATTATCCGACAAGATCAAGAAATATCTTAAAAGCAATAGGGGCTATCGGATAAGCTAGCTGGACATTCGATCAAACCTTTTAAAGTTTGACCATCAATTTCCGACACACTTTATACATTTATCTAATAAAACACAACACTATCCAAAAGCAGCCGTAAAAGCCTTCGATTATACTTATAAATTGCAATGTTAAAACTCTTGACGCTGCACTGATTACTAATACTGAAAGTATAGATCGTATAAGAGGTGTCGTACGTGCACTGTTCAGTAGAAACTTATATTAACGAGTATCAAATCATCTGCAATGATTCTTTATGTTAGAAGGTATCGAAGATATCGCCGATTGTAGTTTGCATCATTTAACCCGTTTATAGAAAGATTTTCGGCGACTAGTACTTACCTTGAAACGTCAACAGGACATCTGTCCCAATCATTCATCTGCCATGGACTGTCAGCGCAGCTTTGTGCCTTCAAGTTTCACCGTTGGAGTTGTCTTTTGCATTTTCATCGACCCAACCATACTTCGGAGGGCCATGGCGAATGACGTCACGGCAATGTTAAACGATTGTTAGATTCGTAGCAAATTCGTCAACCGGCCGTAAAATTAGGCAAATAGATTCTTACCAACTGCACAATTTTTTCCTACGGATTTGTTATCCACGAAACCAAGCGAAGTTACTTGCAAACTTTGTGGGATACGTCAAAATGCTTCTGAACCAACCTCTTGAAGTCAACCTCGAATCTGATGCTCTCGTTGACAGATAAGCGATAGATTTTTAAAGAAGAAGGCTCTTTTCAAGTACAGTGTTTTTCATTAATGAACTCGTTGCCGAAAAACTTCGCAAGAACATAATGATTTACGCGAGATTTAGAACGCGCCTTGATTCTCAGTAATCGCCGATCAAAATTGAACGGACGAAACGGTGACAGGCATTAATCGGAGGACATTAGAAATGTAAATTTAGGAGTCCAGGCCACACCCTTCATTCATATTCTAAATGAAAATTTACCATCGTTAACCGGTTCACATATCTGCCATTCCTAAATCTCTTATTGGTCGTTCTACTCGTTATAATAAATAAACCGTATCATGTGCGATGAAATACTGCACAAGACTGCGTTTTGCAAAGGTACAATATCGGTTTTTTTCCAAATGTACAGTCACCGATGTATTTTTAAACGTAGATTTGTTGCATATTATACTTGACATTAATTTTAGTAATTTTAGAATCGTATTATTATTATTGCTAATTCATATTAATGTCAAGTACAGCATACAAGAGAAGCAAATATATACAATGCTTACATACTTACCCGAAGAAAAAAAACATCGGTGACATTAAGAAGAAAATTTTTCCTGTAATCTATTTATCCTTTGGGCCCATTTGGAGATTATTATTAACATTTTTCCATATCGTTACATCTAAAAAAGATAATTAAATGGTCTATTTCGAGTAGAAAAACTTATACAGAAATTTTATAATCATTCTTTATACAATTCTCCAATGACTCTTTCATTTGTACAACACTGGTATTTTTTATCGTAATATATACTATTTTGGAGAATGAAGTGTCGAAATATTTGGAACGCCAAATGCAAATAAAACTCGTGTCAACTTACCTTAAGATCCGTATTGTGGAAATCACAACACGTCATTGGGCATCGTTGATCATCGAGGACGCGTCAAGTTCAAATCGCCAAGTTGTTACAGAACACCTGATATCGTGGAAAAAAAGAAAGAATCGTAAGCCGGTATCCCCGTTGATCGTACAGGGTAATCGAGAGGAAACGGCAGAGGAGCTAAGCGTAGGAACAAAAGAGAAAAAAAGCAATCACAGATGATATTCAACGGGGTGGGGGTTTGCTCTCGAAGAGGAATATATAAATGGCGAGTAGGGCTGAAATTCAGGTTAGTACGAATAGTTTCTGAGTCTGCCACGAAGCTCAAATCACATCATGCAGGTAAGTGTTCGTAAACTCGTCATTCGTTCATCGAAACCGATTTGAAACAAAAAATCTCTTTCGTATCTTATTATCTTAATTTCTTTATGCGTCGATCTTAACGCAATGTAACGCGATATTCGAACATATATACATATGTATGCGTTCAATTTGTTTAGCATTCGTGAAAAGAATGTCAGACACAAATACACGAGAATGTCCATAGTTTCGTAGAGCACGTAAAAATGCACTGTTTTGATAAATAATTGTCGAGATGCGAACAACGGTTGCTGCGGTCGACGAAATCCGTTTCCGCGTTACTTACGATTCACGATCGTTTGTATGCGGATCACGGAATCTGCGCATCAAGCCAAACAATGTATTATCAAAAGTATTCGCATCACTTGTGTTACTTCTTCATTCGACACAGGGAACGACGAATCATAACGAACCGCCGTGTTGCTTACCATTCTCTTTTTGCGACACTAATAATGGTAGCGAAGTATCTTTGTTGTTAGAATCTTGCGACAGGCTCATTTTCATTAAAATTATTTTATCTCGATTTATGAAGTATTGTTCGTAACCTATGTCTATTTCCTTTCTTACCAAAATACTATTTGTTTATCGTATTGTTGAAGGTTCGCGTCACGGTGCTTGCCATCGCTGTGATCCTGGCTACATCGACAGAATCGAAGTCAATCTGGTCGGATTTTTACATCGGTAATCATCAGTACCCCTCGGCAGTCATAAGCGTACAACCACAGCTTCTTCGCTATCAAGTAACCTACTCTCCGTATTATGTTCACAATGTAATAAAACCGTTCACGGAATTTTTAGCCCTTCGTCCCTCTTTTATAACGCATTCTTGCACTTGCCTCAGGTGCATACGGAGGATGTAAAAACGATCCCTGCAACTATCGTCGCCAATGAAAAACCAACGATCTCTCATTTGCCTGCATACAGTTTCTATTACGGCACTCCGGTTTACGATTTCCGATTTCCATTGAGCCCGGTAGGACGTAACATCGAGTAATTTATAAGCGGTATCATGAAACGCGAACAATATCTTTCTAAGATAATTGCTTTTTTCGTAGTTTTATCCGGCGCTGAAACCCTCTGAACCGAGTCCGGATCCCAAACCAACCGTACCATCGACGACCTCCACTGAATCAACCGAAGAAAAGGACGATGGCCTTGAAAAATTGGATACAAAAGTTGAGCCGGAAAAAGAAATGAAGCATACAAGTGACACCGAGGATAAGAGCAACGATGATAGTATCACCATCGAGTCAATATAAGAATATCTACATTTTTACTTGAATTTGTTTCAATTAAATAACAACGATCGTATTGTTTCCTTTTATTTCCTCCTACGTTCCACCACGAAAATAATGTAATCCAAACCAACTTGAATTGCTCAATTTGTTCAGAAATCAGCAAACTTTCTCTAAGAAGCGTGCAATAATGAATATTTCGCGCTTACGGTCCAAAAAGTAAAATCCGGGTTATTGCTTATTTACGTATAAGATGGAATCAAAATTTATACAATTCTTTTATTTATAAAATACAGAATATAAGTGCATACAAACAGATTACTGGGGAAATTAGTCCCTATGAAATAAAGTTAACTGTAAATGGTCTTTAAAAATGTCTTTTCATGTATGAATAGGTAGACTCAAATATTGAAATTCATCCACGGTAATTCGCTAAAAATTAGGCTAGTCTATAACATGATTATAATATACATACCATATACTTTAAATATAACAATTTAGCAATTAGTCCTCCTTCAACGATTCATGGCGCCTCCCGCAAAATTGTTTGATCTCGTAAGTATTCTTCTATAAATAGCTATCTTTTCAAAACGAATACAGTAATAATAAGGAGGTCTCTCACCCCAGAAACAATAGATAAACCGAAGATCAAAGATGAATCAACGTTTTCAAGCTCGTTCATTCGCTCGATCGCCACTCGAACGTTCACATCGATGGGAAAATGATCGTAAAGGCGGCAAGTCTTTGTTTCGTCAGTGTTCTTGCAACGTTGATGCTGTTTATGATAACAGAAGCGTCTACTTCGAGTGATCTGAAATTCGGTAAAGAAGATGTCAAGAAGCTAAACGTGTTCAATGTCGAGTCTGGAGGAAAGACTTTGAAATACAGAAGATATAAATTCGCAGACAGTAAGGACGTACAAGACAATTCCGAGAACAAAAGGACAATATTGAATTCTGGGAAGCAGAAACTCGTTCGGGTACCATTGGAGTGGAACCCTCGCAATAGAGAACATCGTTTTATCGATACTGCTGATAAAACAGTAAACGAAAACGAACAAAACGGATATCGAAGTAAATTCTACGAAAATGCAACCCCATCCAACAAGAAATCGTCTCAAGCCACAGGTGCGCCGAAGAATGACAAGAAGCTAAAATTGACCCAGATTCAGACTGACTCTGATAACCAAGACTTTGGGAAATATATGATGAAACGTGCGAATTACTTCGTCAATGAGGAAAAATCAGTTGATGATAAAAATCAAATAAATACAAGAGACGATTATTACGCACAAAGAAAACTAATTATGGACAAGTTTGACAGTCGGCAACGCGAAATAACCGATAAATATAGAAATGAAAGAATCGCAATTCCCAATAATGTTTTCAGATACAACTTGAGTAAGCAGATGGAAAACAATAATAAGCCTTCGCTTGCCGAAATTGAAAGAGAAAATATTTACAAAGGGATGAGGGTTGTAAATAATAATAATAATAGACAGATTTATTCCAATAGGGAAATTCATAAACACACCCAGAAAAAAAGAATGGAAAACAATGGTACATCGGAAAACACTCAAAACATGGACGATTATGAATATTATGATGAAAACGATGACCAGAACGAGGACGAGGTACCAGATAGTACTGTCAAGTTCGTTGAGAATAGTGCCGGGCTAGTTGATAACAGAACTGTTCTTTCTCATGACACCAAACCGCCAGTGGTAAGTAGTATGACAAATTTTCAAGAAATTTTTCTATACCTTCCCCTGTCTAGTGTAATAAAAACTCCATTAGTCGAAAAAAAAAACCTAACAGAAATTCGGAAAATGAAGGTTCTATTACACAAATAAAAAGATGACAAATGTAGAATAAATAGTATCAGTATTCGCACATTGTTAAGCAACAAAAAACGTTTATTTCCAGATCATCGACAAGAAAATAACTGGCGAATGGGGTAACTGTGCAAACGGAATAGGCAAATTGTTATACCAACATAATTTGGTTCTCAAGGCGCACAGAGGGGCGGTAACCACAGCAAATGTCGTGGCATCGCTCGAAGGATCCGTTTGCATCACCTGCATTCGCGTGATGCAAACCGGTGAAACTAACGCTACAATGTCGAGCGAAGTTACCCGTGGAGCAAACGGTACCTTGCAAAACGTGAAACTCATGGTTAATGGGTTTCAGGACGAAGAGTTACAATTCACTGTGAGAATCTGGACCGTTAGAAAATATAACAATCATTGCGAAGAAGTTTGAATAGCCTTGATCAAATTTATACCAACGTCCAGCCAACAATGTCACGACAGTTTATATTATAAAAAGTTGTACCATTACAACATGTATCATCATATATGTATATTACAATAACGTTCAGAATGATTTCCCCTTATATACAATTCATAGTCTTTCATATCTTTGAAGAACCTTTACAGTAACTTATCGGCCGCGAAAGAGAACACCGACATGCGATTTTTTCAAAATCGACTCGTACCAACGAAACAGTCTCGGTTCCCAAGACCGTATGGAGAATCAAGGTAACGTGAGTTAGTTTAATCTCGATAATGACATCGATGAAAGGATTTCCGCCAACCGAGTCGATGTCTGACCGCCGCACTTTCCGCTTCAAGGACTTTTCGATGCCGCTGTTGGAAGTGCTGGCGGCGGCACGTCTCGAACTTTTTCCTCCTCGAGCTTCACCACGTCCTTCTTTTCCTCGTGATAACCTGGAAGCAGATGTCCGGAGAGTCCGCTCTTCGGCGTAGACGCAGGAATGGGCTCGAGGGTACCATAAGGCTGGTACCCCACGTAATACGTTCCTGGCACTAAATGAGGATTGATCCCGTTGTAGGTGTAGAAGTAGGGGTCGTAATACAGCGACTGATAATTGGGATAGAAACTCAAAGGCTGTTGTTGATCTTCTTGCTTATTTCTCGACCCTGATCTCGACTCGTTTTTATTTTCCTTTGAATGCTGATCCGTTGCTTCCTTTTTCTCTTCGATCTCGATCAATTTTGAAGACTCAACAGCAACCGACAATTCCGTTTGAACATCCGCCTCGCCGCCTGGTTTCGCAACAGTCTGAGGAAGATGCATCAATTCTGGCCCAGAGACATGCGGTGCCCCTTGCTTGTAATAGAACGGTGGCACGTAACCGACCGCTGTTCGATGGACCACCGGTTGTATCACTGGGAATGCCCTCGACGGAGACAGATTTTGGTTGCTCGTGATCACCGCGTTGTAGACCTTGGGAACCCGCAAGAGTCCCGGATGTCCAGCCGCCAGAGCAACGAGTGCAAACACGAAGAGCAGTTTCATCTAAAAAGATATTTTGGTTCTTCGATCAGATTTTTTCACTTTTTTCCAGAAATTTTTTGTCCCGCGATTTTCGAATTCGCACAAAATGATTTTCCACGTGTGTGGAAGAAACTACTCGAGATAGAAAATTACGCAACAATAACGGTAATAGAGAGGCAAAAGAAGCAAAACAGTCTTTGTGATACGTTCGTTGAAACAGATACAGTGGATCATCGCGTCGCTAATGAAATTATAGATCAATGTACTTTATTCGAATCTAACTATAACATGCAAATACAAGTGACCCGAAAGTGATGTACGACACAGTTACGACAGTATCAACTTACTATTCTACAATATGTTCGTTAATTACTTCCTAGTCGTGTAACAAAACTCATTATTGAAGAAAATTTATATTTGTAAAGCATGTCGTGGCTGATAACCCCAACGTCTACAATCAGGACAAATGTGATAACATTCGGTAGCATTTTCTTGACTGCCAATCTGTTTAATTGTGTCTATATATGCGTTACGTGTCAAGTATTGCTAACAATGGTAATGCAAAAAGTCATGATATTTACGTCATTGAAGAAGTAAAGAACATTTTTCCATAGCATTTGAGCCAATATATTGCAAATGTAGAAATGAAAAGTACTTCAAACTCATACTTCATCTATAATTCCTTAGTTATTACTTCTTATGAGTTTGTTTCAAATTAAACTACAACAATAAGTTGTCACTATAAAGAAAAAATTGTAAAGAAGGGCTCAATTATGGTTTGTTCATACGTATAGTCCCTACGCATACAACATCGTTTTTATTTCAAGAAAGCTTTATGAAAATCTGTCGAAACACATCCCCATCAAAACCAATGAACTTGTTATTTTCGTCCCGAGTGTCGGAAAGACAACACACGAGTTCTTGTCACGTATCAACCAGGTGGGCACCGTCGTTATTTCTGAAAAGGTAACCACCACCCATGGATATGGATCGAAGGATCGCATACGAAAGAGCCGAGCCTCGAGCGTGTACAGAATTTCTCCTCTATTTTCCTCGTAGGTGTGTACCCGTAATCGAGCTGTCGCGCCTAGCGAAATTCTTTCGATGCGTGAAGTTCAACCAGTCGAGACCAACAATTGATTTCAACGAGAGCGACCAACGCCGGAGAAACGCGGACCAGTTATCGGTAAACATTACTCCTTACCAGTGACGTTAAACTGTCTAGATTGGATACAATACGACGACCGGATAGAGCGGATGTAAATATAGGACGAGCACAAGGTTGATACTTGAAAGTGTATGAATTCACGATTATATTTTTTGCAATTCTGGGTTACGGATATAATTTGAATTCATTGAGCATCGGTGCAACGATGAAGGAACTACGTAAATGCGCACTCGCATGTTGCCGTAACGATTCATCTCATTAATATACACGGTACTCCTAATCTCGTTCTTCCTTTGTTTTTGGTCTTGCGACAACGTGACGCTGATAATATTTCAAGCAGTTTAAAAGTATAACGCAGATTTCGATTCGACGATGGTTAGCGAACTAAACCAATGATGCTTACCTTTTTTTATTTTATTGGCCTCCCTCTTTATGTACCTTTTCTGCACAGCAAGGATCGTCGAGAAGCTGACACCAAGTAGCAAGAGAACTGTATGGAACCGTAGTATATATGGCCCATGGGGTCCCGGAGTTCAAGTCCCAACTCCCCACTACGAACCGCACTTGGCGAAAGTACGTATTCTCCGATCACTACTATAATGTTCAACTTCAGGCCTGCCTGTATCACCGGTAAACTGCAGAAGGACAGGCATTTACCGTGCACAGGATGCACCGAACACGATTAATAAACGAACCGAGGAGTCCAAGAACGCCCTCGAGTACTCGACTTTAAAATCAATGACAACAGATTGTTGTAATTATGGTCTTAAAATAGACTTTATACGTTCAGGTGTCTCCCTCGAAGTATCTGCAACGTCTCAAAAAACTGTTTTCATCGATTCAACGTATTTATCAACATATATACATTTATAGATTCCACTGGGATAGCATTCGTAATTTAAGTAAATTATAGCAATTAATTTATGTACGCTTGTGACCATGATTACAAAGCGTAAGTATTTGTTTCGTACATTTTTCTAAAGACTGTTAGTGAGTAAAGTCTAAAATTATATAAAGCTACTGGTAACTATACCACCAAAAATATCCTGGCCTCTGATCGTGAAGATTATTATCCGACTAGATGATGAAATCCAAATAAACCAGGTATGTTTAGGAAACAGCTATGATTTCGAGGCAGAAAATTTACGAACGACTAGAGTAATAACTGCTCGAGCATATATATTCGTATATCTAGTAGCCAAAAATATCGTTCTTTCCACTGTCGGGTGTAATTACACAATACATTAGGACAACTGGAAATACATATGTATGTACGTAACGTTTCGCACGGTCACCAAATGAGCCAATCAGATTGCGTGCATAAATTCAGATTCCACAAGGTGAAAAAAAAAAAGAACCTCCGTGTTTCGACCGTCGTTAAATACGTCAATTGAGAGTTGAACGTGAACAGATGCCGATCGCTATCGATGGCGACACTGCTCGCTCTGTCACGAGAATTCGTTTTCGCGGTGAATCGACACGCACTAATCATATACATACATATGCCAGCCAATAACTTGCGTTACGAGTATCGTTTATCGACCCTCCAATTAACAAATTAATCATTCGTGGAACCGTCTAATTATGCTAGAACAAAAACCAGCGGTCTAACGGCAATGGTGAACGTTCAATGACGCATGTCAATTTACATAACGCTCGGGGAAGAAAAATGAATGGCGGAGAATAATGCGATCCGTGTCATCGTGTCTTTCAATACTAGGTTAGCTATTTTATTTTGACATGTTGTTTATGTACAAGTCGTTTTGCGCACGACACGAACGAGATCGTAAGGAGACCTGATGCAACAATTCCTGACGGTGTCCGTCGAGAACACACTGATTTCTCGAAATTTCGGCCACCGGTCCGCGGACCGAATGTAACTGTCCGCTTTTGCGAAACACTGTTCCCGTTATATGTATGTATTCAGTTTATTCGGCGTTTTGCGCCGCAACGGCGAACGTGCCGCAGGAGTGGCAAAATCTTGGCAATGATCGCGAAAGAATCGTACAAGAATCGTGCACCAGCGTTGCAAACATCGCGCGGTCAAAGGGTCGAATCGCGTCCAGAACCCACGATCTACAATCGAAATTACGAAGAAAAAGCTTCGATAGCTCGCACGCGATTACACAAACTCGTGTTTGTAAATTAGATTCGCAAAAATACCAGAGCACATCGTTAAGGCACAATAGAAAGAATACATTGCGTGTACTATGTAACGATTAATATTACTTGCAATTCCCTGTTCAATTTAAATACTAGATACCGAGTAAGCGGTTAAAGCTATTCTAAATTTTAATATTATTACATAATAATCAGGATGTCCCACTCGAAACAGGCCACCTTATTATCTTCTTTAATTGTTACCATACATCGCGTATTATTATAATTGTTGAGCGCGTATTACTGCCAAGCACAACGTGTAATAAAAAATATATGCTTATTTAATATTGAAAACTCTATACAAAAAATAAGAGAGATTCGCCTCCTTTGGAGTTGTCAAAATTATATACGATACACTTTTTCATACTGTTACAAATAAGAAAGACAATTATTATATATAGATACTTTGATTCGAGTGAGACACCCTGTAGTGTACGCATCAACTTTACAGGTATTTTTGATTGCGCTTACAATTAGTGTGAACGACGTACGACGAGATACTTTAAACGCTAAAACTAACCATTTAACACATTACTAATGTCGTATGGAGTATTACAGTGCAAACATTTATTCTTTCATTCTCGTTCACCATTCAGAAACTGTACGCCATAAGAGAAATATGAGCGTTTTCTACTAACATTATTTGCCAATATATGTCGCTGAGAATACGACATTTAAAAAAAATGTTCAAAATGCATCGTTGAGTGATTTCTGTTACAGTTTTCGTTTCTTAAAGTAAAATGTGTAACAAAAAATGTAAAATACCAGAGTGCCGACTTCTAGCAAACGACTGCGTCGTTAACTATCGTTAACTAATTTCAACTACAAATATTACAGTTTTCCAACTCAACGCTTGGTCAACAACACGCGTAAATTGTTGGACGATCTTCCATCCGGTGACTGACTGTGTCCAATGCAGCTTAACTGTGCAAATACCCTTATAATCCTCTTATCACGTTGAATGCTTTGAAGATATAACTTCTATTTACGTACAATAATAAAGTCCAAAGTTCGATATTGCGAAGAACAATCGTACACCTTCGTAAGCTTTCCTAATTCGTTACAGCGCTTGTTCAATGCTTTAAATTGGAAAATTTTACAAACGAAAATGGAACATCGTACAAACTCGAAATGACATCGTCGTACAACGATCAAGAACCTTCGTAATCATTCCCTTGTTAGCAAACAAATGTCACATGGAATCCAACGTCGTAAAATTTGAAATAATAAAATTGTATAGCAAACAATTGCCACGGAGGTCGTAAATCAATGAGACATTTGTCATATAGATTCGATAGGGATGTAGCACATTCTTCTAAACAACAGTATCGGAAAATTCGGCAGGAAAATGACGAACAGCAGCACTAAGGGTGACAGTAACAGCAGAATACTGGCGTATACCACCAACCACCATACTGACGATATTCCAAGGATGGGATCCAGCATTATGAATCCTGATCGGTGAGAAGATCAGGCACGCGGAAACTCTGGAACATCTGCGACTCGTAGGAATATCTCGACTTCACGAAGACAGTTTGCCATCGGAGGGATCATGATCGATTCCTTATCATTGACTGACGATCGTATCCAGAAAGAGTACCTGAAAAACAGAAAATTATAAATCATGAGTTTCGTTGCATATCACTGCCAATTTAAAATACTATATCGCTGGATAAGGCTAGAAACATTGTTTGTATTTGGACCTTGTTACCGAATTACTCGACCTGACAAAAATTATACGAGCAACGCGTAGATTTTAGTGGGACGCGTAACCATTTTGAATGGAACACGCTCCAGAGCTCTGTCATTAAATTGGCTGATTATCATTAAGATACCATTTTCACTGTTGGATTCATGAATATTTAGCGACAATCGGACACTGTGTTGACACACGCCGTACACAACGCGAAACCTTTCCATCGATCGAGACAGCAACCTTCTAATTTTCTCTCGACGCGCAACAACATTTCACGCGTGCTGCCGGTTTCAAGGATACTTCTTACCCGTTGCAAAACAGCAGCAACTTCAGCGGGAAAGGTGAACCAGTCGTCCGTACAATAGCCGGAATAATGATTGTCGTATTGCGCAGCGAACCATGTGCAGACCGCGTTACGGATAAATCGAGCCCGTTGTTTTACCGTCAGCAACAGTTTACCATCGCGACACGAAGAAATGAAATAATGAGATATATACACACACGTCACGGGTCTGCACGCGATTGAACTACTTACGCGGCCGCTAGTTGCGCAACAACAGGGCCTCCGGCTTGTATGTAATAATTGTATAATCAGCTATTGTCTACTCCTTGCAATTCACAAGTACTTGAACCGCGGTAGCTGTAATACACTGGCAAACCTAACACACGCTGTTCTCGAATCGAGACAATATCTCGAATTTAAAGATCGTCCAGTTGGAAACACGTTCGAGCTTGCGTCTTCCAAAGGATCGCGTCCAAGGTACTTGCACTCCTGGAAACTTGCAAAATTGTTTTTTTTTTTTACGTAGATTTTGGCAAAAAATCGATAATTAAGGAATAACGTCGACACAGGTCGAGTTCGAAAAATTCGATCCAATGTTCAAGTAAACCTACGGACCGCTGAAAGTATGCGTGTCAATAAAGTTGTCCTTGTACGGATAAAATACGTTCGTCTTGTAACAGAGAGACCGGTCGAGCAAGGTGCCGGGGCCACGCGAAAAGAACGAACCGCGCCGAAAAAAAAAAAAAACAGGCGACCGAAACGCAAGAACGACAGAGCCACTCAATTTTATTCGAGAAAAATCATCTACGATGTCTAGTACAGTGTGCACGCGCACACTATCACCGAGCACACATTCGTTCATCGCGTTCCATACCAACACCGACCGCGATCGCACCGCAGAAAGTGAAATTTTCACGATTGCATAACCGCGACATAATACCATTATTCAACGTAGATCGTGGTTACGCAGTTACGGAACGTACGATCATTAACACGTTCCATACCACGTGGGTCACCGTTGATCCACAATATTTGTCAAAAGTAAAACTTTCGATCCCACGAGTAAAAATATTTCTCGGCTCGATGTAAAACTAAGAGAGAGGAAAATATATATAAAACTAAGAATGTAATGCTACTTTTCTGTTAGTTTTCTGTAATCGAATACCGTCGATGAAGATTTCGATCGGTATCCAAATTCTTAACGAAAGTTTGATATTTTCGACAGCATTGAACGTACGTATTAACTAAACACCGCGTGTATTTCTCTCGAGAAGTTTTCCCGAATGACTGTGACAGACACACGATTATTAATTCGGACTGTTGTTTCTATGTAGGTCGAAGCGAAAGAGTGGATACCGACGAAGGACTTTCAGATTTTCGATCCGTTCTCCGATATCGCGGTGTCCTTGCCCTGGAAAAAGTGCAAGGGGTTAATGCGCGTTCAACGAAACCCAAAGCGGGATTAATTTCGAGTTGGAACATTTTTTACGTCGCATAGAGTTTTTGAAGTGATTTTGGTTCGAGTTTACGCAAATCGATCGTAATACTATTTCAAAAGCGCGGTAACGCGCGAGAAGAAACTATCCGTCGCAAAAGCGCAACAAGAAGGCTCACGGGAAGAAAATATATCGTTCGGAAAAGCGAGAATACGAACGGAACCGAATCTATCGATAGTCCTACCTTTCCTCGCGTCCGACATGATCCAGCTCGCTGCAAACCGTCGACGATCCAACGTGGACTCTTGTATATATCTCCGATAATAGGGAATCTTGTACTCGATTTCCGTGAGTGCGCGATAGATCAGCGTCGATGACGCGTTTCTCGCGAGCGTTCAATCGCTTTAAGCCGACTGAGCGTGCGCGCCTGGCTGCCATGCTTCGATGTCCTGGGTGTACTTTCCCTTTCTTTCAGCGGTTCGAAACCGAGTTACGACAGTTGAGTCACCCGTTAATGCTTCGTCGGCGCGGATGAACGCGATTACGGCGAATCCACTGCTCACGGACGAGCGATCCTCGGTCGACCAGATCGTTGGTGTGCGAATCTCGATGGCATTGACGGGTTACCACTTGAACCTCCAACTTTCAGCCTCCACCAATGCGAACATGTGTCCCTTTTTCGTTTCGCAGTCCACGGTGCAAAGATTTGCCATTGAAGCCAACGAACCGGGGACATTGCGTCGGGTCAGTAAACAAAGAACGTTAAACGAGAAACGAGTTAAAAGAGACCGCTTTTGGTAAACATTCGCGCTATGTTGTTAGAATTGCGAAGATTCCTAAGTGATGGTGATTTTTGTCAGTGATTGATAACACTGACAACACCTTATTGGAGGTGTTTAAATTTACAATTTACAGTTCGATTCCGGAAGATACGTATTTATGTATACACATATTCGCGAGGGAACTGCGAAAGAGAACATTTCGATTGGAACCGTTTCTAACCGATCCAGCAATCCTCTGGTGCACTCCTACGCTCGAAGCCAAATGTAAATTCCAATGACAAAAATATAATATCATCTTGGCGAGAACGTATTTTCCAAAGTGTATATAAACGAACGCGTTGCGTGATTCATTTGGCAAGACGTACAACTCGTTTCAAACCATTTTATATTGCGTCTGGCAACGACGTGCAGCTTCGGCTTTGTGTGTCAAGTATCAAATAAGGTTCAATGCACTTGCACAAAGAGGATCTTTAAACAGTGTCTCGTCGTATCTTCGGCATTATTAAGAATGACGCGCTGGCGCTATTGTTAAACAACATCCGAAGCTTGGATCCCGTTACCACCTTTATGGTACGAGCAAGTATTGTGTCTCGATAGATAATCAACTAACAATTCGTCGTCTTATTCACAGATAAGAATTTACGTGACATACAGTCGAGAAAGTTGCCCGATTCGAGGACTCTAAAGTACCCTTACCATTTAGGCGTACGAAAATTTACTCCGATAACGTAATGATACACATTTAATAAATTACTAAATAATCATTGTGGCGCCATCGACGAAAAAATCGTGAAGTTTGTCGAGGAATAATTTGTCTCTTCTTCGCTAGATGGCGCCACAATGATCGAAAAGACTGACTCCGTAAAGTAGAGTACTTCCAAAGCGACCTTCCAATTAAAAACGGCGGATCTGGAAACTATGTTCAATTCAATCACTAAAGTCGGTAAATGTAGAAAACGTAGAAAACAAAATTTCAGCGCTACTAGATAGAAAAATTCAAATGAAACATAAAAGAAATAGGAACAAAAAAGGGACAGAAAGAAATTTATTTATGTTACTTAAAATAAATTTATTAAAATATCTCAATGTTACGTTCGTATTCTTACGTTTGCCTAAAATATTCAGACTTTCATGCGCAATGCAAAAATTATCATATAAATGTCATAATAAATATCCTAAGAAGCTATTCTAAATTCGCAGACAATTAGTTCGAAATGATTATCTGTTACAAAGACTGTAACCGAAATAAAATATATATTTAAAGCGAATGCATTAAAGTAAATGAACTTGTATTTCTATTAAGTGACAATGGAACCTGAAATATATTGCATGAAAGACATAGTGAGAATTGACACCGGATAGAGATCAAAAAGAAAATGCGAAATTGATCCAACTTTGAATGCATTCTTACGATGCTGATTAAATTTATAATCAAAAATGTATTAATATTAAATGAAGACATGGATGAAAGTAAACGAATAATAAAAAGCGATTGCATGCCAACAGGTAAAGACTACGTACTTCGTTTCTTGTTCTAAGTCGTGAGACTCCTAAAGTTCTCCCACTCCCACTCGTCCTGATAACGCGCGATCTTCACTTTGTTCGAAAAACCAAACGAGTAATTACGCAATGCTTCATTCTTAATAATACTTATGCATTTTCTAAATGTTATAATATGAGTATTATTCGCGCATTATAAATTAGTGTATATAAATAAATTTTAATATTTTTGAAAAGAAATATGATTTCACAAATATCTTAGTAAATGAAATCTTAAAATATGGAAATTAATTAGGCATATTATCTAATATTTGTTCAATTTTTATAACATGTACGATGCGCTGAGCGTAAACTAAACAGAAAACTGAACGGAAGAATAATTCTGTAGAGTTATGTAATAAAAATTTTTCAACGCGAGTACAAGATCGCATTAAAAAATTAAACTCAACATTTCCAGTCTTTCTCTAAACAGATAACCCAAAATTTTCCTTCGTTGAGCAAAATTTGTTGGCCCTGAAAAGGGCCGTTTGATGAGAATACATATAGCAAATTATGCTTTTTTTTCGGTTTTCTTCGGCAGCAAAACTGCTTGAATATTGGGCAAGACACCTCCCTGGGCTATAGTAACTCCAGACAACAGTTTATTCAATTCTTCGTCATTTCTAATGGCCAGCTGCAAATGTCGGGGAATAATTCTGGTTTTCTTGTTGTCTCGAGCCGCATTACCAGCCAATTCCAATACTTCAGCTGCTAGATATTCCATGACAGCTGCCAAGTAAACGGGAGCACCTGCACCGACACGTTCTGCGTAGTTTCCTTTGCGAAGCAGTCTGTGAATACGGCCAACAGGAAACTGAAGACCAGCTCTATTAGAGCGGGATTTCGCCTTTCCCTTAATTTTACCGCCTTTGCCACGACCAGACATTTTCTTCGAACAAGATCGATTATACAAAATAAAAACTTCGATTCAATCTCCTTTGAGAGTGAACGAAAAGTGATACTTGTTCTCTGGAAACACCAGGTTTTATAGCCATTGGAGGTACAACAACTCCACCAATCAGATTTCTTGTAGCAGTCGCTGAAGTGCGATTGGTGCGCCACTACTGTGTGTTGTCCCTAGCACACTACACTGTGCGCGTCCTCTACTTTTTTTTAACGAATCAGAAATCAGACGTTCCATTATTCAAACTCCAAAAAAATATATTAACCGGCAAAATACATAGCAAAGTTAGAAGTATCAAGTATGAAATTTGGACTACCATGATTACGAATTAAAAATTACAAAACCACTCTTTTGAACATTTACAAAATGCTTGAAACTAAGATAACAGATATACCTTCGCAAACACAAGTGAGAATTACTATCTAAAATAAACTCTGCATAAAAACCAGTGCTGTAAATTGTCGGAATTGAACATTCACCATTAATCAATAGTTTCTGTATTTTTTTCTCAGACGTATTATGTATATCGTTTTATTTTGTTGGAAATGAAAAGGTAATGGTATAGTGTTAGAAAAGCAGTGTAGAATCTAGATTGTTCCTTTGTAAGAGAGTTTGTGGCTCTGAAAAGGGCCAATAGTATTCTTTATCGTTGAACAATTATTACTTTGCCGCTGTCTTGGCAGCTTTCGGTGACAGTCGTCTTTGGCTTCGGAGTTCTCGACTTCGCCGCTGGCGCTTTTGTAGCCTCTTTAGTTTTCAACAAATTTTTTAGTTGAACTGCTTGTTGCTTCGCAGCTGCTGCAACTTTTTTGCGGCAGTAATCATTTTCTTCTGTACAACTGTTAGTTTTTTAACTGTTACTGCTTTTTTAATAGCAACAGGTTTCTTCGTAGCGCACGCTCTCTTTTGATTCACCGGCTTCTTTTCGATGGATTTCTTCTTCGATACAGACCATGTCGACTTCCTCAGTTCGCGTTTTGGTTTGCTCTTGGCATCTGAAACCTTCACGGACACAGAAAGTTTAAATGAGTCTGAGGCACCTTTTCCCTTGATGTATACAATTGCACCAGAAGTTACGGCAGGTACTTCTTGATAAATGGTGTCAATTTCTCGCTATCAAGTTTGCACATGGTCGCGATGTACTTCTTCATGACGCAACGACGATCCTTATGGACCTTTGAGCTCTTTGATGGCGACGTTTACCACTTCCAAAGTCAACGAACTATTTCGAGCGCGATTTCGTTTCCGAAGCCTTTTTCATGAAATTCGTATTCGTCGATACATTGTCCACCACTACTGTATTTCCAGAACTAGTCTTATCCTCCATTATTAATATATTCTTCTAAATCATTCCCGTGGGCTTTGAGGCGTTTTGAAACGGTTTGTTGAGTCACTTACAATTATCGCACCAATTCTTCTCGAGTTTGACCCGAGTCGTTATCAAGTAATTAGAAGCGGTAAAATCACTCACGACACGTTTTTTCACTAATCTTATGATTTCTTTATATCGAAGCAGAAACTTAAAACCTCTCGCATATGACGAGAATTTAACTCCTAAACACAAATGAACTAATGATTTTAGAGGTTATGTTGACAGGTGTCTAAGTTTATGTACGACATCTATGATCTATTTATTTCGACCACCACTTACCGCTAAAGCCATCTATCGGAAAACGGCGGAAGTAAAGATTCCAAAGCACCCAGTAAACTATGCAGGTCTAACTTTTTTTCAAGTACTTAATACAAAAACTTAGTCAAAACAAAAGCTCCTTGTTTAAAAAGATTGATGGCCCTGAAAAGGGCCGATTTTATGAATGTATAGCAATGTTTAACCACCAAAGCCATAGAGAGTTCTTCCTTGACGTTTCAAAGCGTAGACGACATCCATAGCCGTTACAGTTTTCCTCTTAGCGTGTTCAGTGTACGTTACAGCATCCCGAATAACATTTTCTAGGAAAACTTTTAAAACGCCTCGAGTTTCTTCGTAAATCAAACCAGAAATACGTTTCACACCTCCACGACGAGCTAGACGACGAATAGCTGGCTTCGTAATACCTTGGATGTTATCACGAAGAACTTTTCTATGACGCTTTGCTCCTCCTTTTCCCAATCCTTTACCACCCTTTCCTCGGCCAGTCATTTTGATCAATACAACGTGCCTGCAGTGTGAACAACGGATGCATTTTTGCATCGAAAGTGGGGTTCTTATATACTGTCTAACAGCTCAGAAACCCCCATCCAGGTACCACCAACCAATCACAAAGTTCAAAGCTACTTCCCTCCACTACTGGTAAGGTAACCAATGAGAGTGTTCAAAGCTTGTTTCAACAGTATGTATAAAGATGACGCCGCACGATCGGCGAACTTTCGATTTGGAAGGATACCTTGTATTCTTTATATTGAACGAATATTATGGCTCGTACTAAGCAAACTGCACGCAAGTCCACCGGTGGTAAGGCTCCACGAAAACAGTTGGCCACTAAAGCTGCTCGTAAAAGTGCACCAGCCACTGGTGGAGTGAAGAAACCTCATCGTTACAGGCCTGGAACTGTGGCTCTTCGTGAAATTCGAAGATATCAAAAGAGCACGGAACTTCTGATCCGTAAATTGCCATTCCAACGTCTCGTACGAGAAATTGCCCAGGACTTCAAGACCGATCTTAGATTCCAAAGCTCCGCCGTTATGGCTCTGCAGGAAGCTAGCGAAGCTTATCTCGTCGGTTTGTTTGAAGACACCAACTTGTGCGCGATTCACGCTAAACGTGTGACAATTATGCCTAAAGATATTCAATTGGCTCGTCGTATTCGAGGAGAAAGAGCATAAATTGGATTAATAACAATCGGCCCTTTTTAGGGCCCAAATTTTTTACAATGTATGATGCCCTGTCTAGTAACATTTGTTAATCATTTAAAATTACCGAAGTAAATTTAAGTTTAGTAGAACAATTAAGAAAATATTATACGTTTTCAAATTGTAATTTTTAAATCATCAGTTAACAGATTCTATTCCCTCTCAAATTAAATAATTTCTATACTGTCGTTTGAAATATATTAGGGAACTGACGAATGATTGAGCGTGTTGAGTGAAAGTTTCTAAATATCAATACTCGTATACCATAATTGATTATTTCATCTCGCTTCTTAAACAGTTGATTATCACATAGTATCGTACATCAGCTTTAAGTCGATAGGATGCAACGTAAAGGAGATGGATAATAATTTTTTTAGAAAAATAGGTATGTCATAAATAGTTTACTACAACCAAGTATGAAACATCAGCCATCGCAGGCTCATTGCCAGCAATGTCAGATAAATGCTTGCTAGATCTTTTGCGACGCACTGCCTAAGCATGTCGTATTCATGACCACGTGTCAATTAAGTGCATCCATCTATTACTACTATTGAGAAACAGATCAATGAATGAATTTAGTAGTAAAAATACATTCATGTTAATTGGGGGAAAGAATTGTGCAGAAGGTCATGGTGAAAGTAGGGAAAGGGAAAAGAAAGTAAAGGACAGTAGCATGAAACTAGACTGGAGGTGGTAGGATTCTATTGCATTGGTAATACATTCTCCCACCATTTTATACAAAATATTGGTTATCACCAATTCTGATTTTAGGCCAGAAAAGGATTATTCCAGAGAAAGAACGTACGCTTTGAGTAAAGGCTTTGTTAGGAACAGTCCCTTATTCACATGTTCTAAATTTGAATTTTTTGTAGAATGCAAATTAGTAGTATTATGCAAATTTCAACACAACTGCGTACTGTACAAGAAAAATGATTGAAAACAATTAATACAAAAACATGACATCAGTATTTGGATTCAATTAGGATTGTTTAATGTTTCTAGAAGTAGTCCTTCCTTCGCTTTTAAAAATTTTGTGGCCCTCAAAAGGGCCATTTATATTACTGTTGTAGTTAAGTTTTCTTTTCGGTTTTCTTCGGCAATAAAACGGCTTGAATGTTTGGTAACACACCACCTTGAGCAATGGTTACACCAGAGAGCAATTTGTTCAACTCCTCGTCATTACGAATGGCAAGTTGCAAATGCCGAGGAATGATTCTGGTTTTTTTATTATCACGAGCAGCATTCCCAGCTAATTCTAATACTTCAGCTGCCAAGTATTCCATGACAGCAGCAAGATATACTGGTGCTCCTGCACCAACACGTTCGGCATAATTTCCTTTTCGAAGAAGCCTATGAATACGACCAACGGGAAACTGAAGACCAGCTCTGTTAGAACGAGACTTCGATTTTCCCTTAGCTTTACCGCCTTTACCACGTCCAGACATTTTTAACAAGGTGAAGAATGTTGACTTCAAATGGAGTCCTCAAAAGAGTTCCGAAAAATGCTCCTCTCGCATGGGACGCTTCTGTTATATACCTATCTGTGGCCGACCAAGCAACCAATGGCGTAGTAGGTCGAACGTGATTGGCGCGTCCACCTTAACACGTTTCACGTTATATAAGGGGCGTCTACCACTGTCTCGACACTTAGTCTTGAGTTCTCACTAAAGAGAAACACATTTGAGATTTACCGAAGTTTTTGAGGATGCCACCGAAAGCAAGCGGAAAAGCTGTGAAGAAGGCTGGTAAAGCCCAGAAGAATATTAGCAAGACCGACAAGAAAAAGAAGAGGAGGAGGAAGGAGAGCTATGCTATCTACATTTACAAAGTGTTGAAGCAAGTCCATCCCGACACCGGAATCTCCAGCAAGGCTATGAGCATCATGAACAGTTTTGTTAATGATGTTTTTGAGCGCATTGCTGCTGAAGCCTCGCGTTTAGCTCATTACAATAAGAGGTCTACTATCACGTCTCGGGAAATTCAGACTGCTGTAAGACTTCTGTTGCCTGGTGAATTGGCCAAACACGCTGTCTCTGAAGGAACTAAGGCAGTCACAAAATATACCAGCTCAAAATAAACACTACAGCGTTATTAGTTTAATCGGCCCTTTTCAGGGCCAACAAATATCTTCTAACGTTAGACAATCTTTGTTCATAATACATCCGGGCATATAAAAAATGAAGGTAAAACTCAGAACTTCATGATTTCTTATGTAGTATTTAAAATATTTTAAGTGTTGCATTCAAAAAAATGGAGTGCCTTCAAATGTTACACGTATTACAGAAGCATTTTCATTACATTCATTTCTTCAATGAATATGTCATTTATATTATGTACTTGACCACTATTCTGACACGAAATAATTTAAAAAGAAAAAGAATGCATTTTTATGGACGTTTTCGCGGTATTTTGCTACTACTTGACTTGCGCAGTGCTTACTTTGCAATATTATAAGATGTTGCGATCAATGATGTAAATGTATTAAATATTTGTATTTACTATTGAAGCATTGTACGTATAATTTTAATATGAAGCAAATAAGAAAATTATTAGCATTTTATACTAAAGGTTAATACATAAACTCGTATAATAAAATTTGATCAAAGTTCGACAGCATATTTTACTGACTGAACTGAAAAGTGAAATAGTGAAAAATATAATATAAGCATAAATTGTATATACTTTATAAGTTGCAGGCATTAAAAATTATACACTAGCGAAAAAATTGCAACGTAGACTTATAAATTAACAAATACGTGAATAGGTGGCATTTCTTGGATACAGTAACGAAATATGAATTATCATAATTTAATATTAATAATGAAGAGAATAATAGAATATTTTAACTTTATTGTATTTCATTATGCTTAAGAATTTTCAAATGTATTCAATAATAAATGAGAGATATTCTGATACTTGGCTTCCTGTGTAGTTGAACATTAGGGTTACAGTTAGAGAAGAAAGTGTCTACCTTTTTATGTTTATATATAATTTTTTATCAATACGATTAGTAAAATATATTGATTATGTTTAATTAATTCTTTTAAGAACATTTTGTATAATGCATACATTGCAATTATTATAATGTAAATATTATGTAAGTGCTATTACCTACGTCAATTAAGTATAAAACAATATTTTTTAATATGCTCTTTTTATTTTCCAAAGAATAAATTATACAGGTGACTCACGACATATTTTGTACAATTAAAAAAAAATATTTTGAAATATTAATACACGTTTTCATAATTGGTTATAAAATTTAATACTAGGGATATTAGAAGAAAGTAACTATATTTTTGGGGTTAATGAATATTACGTACTATGCTAATAAAAATAATCGATATTCAGTAATATGCTATATAATTTATTGAATAGTAATCTTATTTACTATAAATTATCACTAAAGATAATCATAACCAACACGATCTGGCAAGATTTCTAATGCTTCGCATCAAGTTACCTCACAAAACTATCAAAAGAAGACATCGACATGGAAACAGCAAGGTTACAAAATACATCATCCGTTCATTCAACAAATTCACTTCCAAAATTAAGGTTTATGTTAAATATATTCATCCGAATCGAAAACTACTCGACCTAATCGGATTGAACAATAGATTTTGAAGAAAACACTACAAAACAGGTAATTCTTTACACAAACAATTAAGAAACTCACTAATAAATCAAATTAAAACCAAGATACATACTTGGAATCAAATAAAAATTACCAAAAGTTGTCTTGTCAAAATTGAGAAAAATTCTAATAGATTCAAATAAATATAAATCTTAAATCACCTTACAATTCATCTTAAATCTAATAATATTATTTACCAAGAGCAGTTTGATTTCAGGATAGGATACTCCATGATCTACCAAGCATTTTAAGCTTCTAGAAAGTCTTTACGCTTATAAACAATTTTAGAAGATATCACTGAAAATAAGTGGAAAAGCAGTAAAGAAAATTGGTGAAGTTCAGACATCTGTAAGAGTAACAAGGAAAAGAAAAGAAGAAAAGGAAGCTTTATTATTTTCATTTATAAAATATTTAAGCAAATTTACTTTGACACTTAAATTTTTAACAATGCTCTGAACATTGTGAACAATTTTGTTAATAATATTTTTGAAATGTATTGCTGCTGAAATATTGTATTTAATTCATTGTAACAAAAGGTCGACTTTTACATTTCAAAAGAACCAGACTGCAATAGAACATGTATTGTCAGGTAAATTGACTAAGCATTATGTTTCTGAAGAAACTAAAGTCTCACGAAGTATGCCAACTTAAAGTAAATTCTATAAGGTTATTAGACTAATTGGCCCTTTTCAGAGCCAACTAATTTCTTATAACGTTAGACAATCTTTGTTCATCTATTCCCATTTAAAGGATGTGAATAATCAAAGTTGAACTCACAATTTCATAATTATGTAGACAGTATTTAAAATATTTGAATAGTGTTATATTTGAAGAAAACAAAACTCTTTTGTATACTTATTTTGTATTTATTTAACACACGTTCTGTCACAAAGTAATTTAAATGTAGAATCTATAGATTCATACGTCTTTTCATATTTAGAAAGAAATATTTTGAAATATTGATATAGTTCATCATCATTAGCTATAAAATTTGATACTAGAGACATCGAGTTGATTGTTGTTAAAACCTTGTATAGAAGAATGTAATTGTATGTAAAGAAACTTTACATAGTATATCAATAAAAATTATTCATGTTGAATGATATACAATATAATGTATTTAACAGTTGTGTTTTATGTTATAAACTGTCACTAAAGAATATCGTGGGACTGTTGGTATAGCATAGATAAAATAGCACTTTCTAACCGTCGTGACCAAATGTAATTGGTCGTTAAATGAGTAACTATATAAAGTTTTCAAAATTTTCAATATTGAGGACACTTGTCATAGAAATAAACTTTTTAAATATGTACGAACCTAATGTTTATTAAATCTTCGATAATTTATTTTTATGGTAAAGCAATACTTTACTTTGTCAATTTTAAAGATGAAATAAATTTGTACATATCAAACGTAAGATACTTAACAAACAGATAATTATTAGTTGTTACATTTTACGCTAGATGTCAGAACACACCAGTTTAAGGGAACCCTCCATACTTGAATTCGTTGATAAACTTGTATACATACTGTTACGCAGAACTACAATGAACAAACAATAATGAGCACTGCATATATTTAATAATTTTATTTCTGTGATTTAATATTTATACAATTCTTACAAACCTTATATCTGTCAAACATTTGTTCTTAATGAACAAAGCATGAGATGTATCTCGAATGTAATAAGCGAATCGATGATGACGTGTCTTTTAATTTACACGACTCCCCTAAGTTTCCTGTCTGTTCCTAAATTTTCCTAAAATGCTTTACAAATTGAATTTTGGAATGAAATTTTTGTTTCGACGTGCAGATATACGTTTTACTAAAAGTATTAATACTTCTTTGTACATGTGAAACGACTCTAAGATACATTTATGTGATAATACAAATATTTTCATATTTTTGTTTGATACATCTAGTAAAAAATTTCATATAAAGATCGTTCAAGTAGTCTACGGAAATATAATAATAAATACTTTTTTATTTAGTCATTAACGATGATCAAAGATCTGTTTGCTGTTTGAAAATCATTTTGTCGTTCTTGTTTCTATATTATAATCAAATCTACAAAATGTGCCAAAATGGTTACGAACTGGATGTACAAAACAAATGTGAATAATAATTTATTGGTATTATTCTAATATTATGAAAGTTTAGTCGAAAAAATTATGTCGAAATATTATAAAAGAAACGATACTAATAATATTTCAAGGAAAAAAGTCTTGTCTTGTATAGTGTTGATAGGTAAAACCTTTTGGCAAGAGATTGTGACCAAATTTTTCAAACACTTTAAATTACTAATAAAAACGCAACGGAATGCAAATCAATATGATCAATGTGACAGAAATATTACTAAACTACTATTCGCCTTTCTTTTTCTATATTATGGATACCTCCTATACATCATCACTCTTACTCCCACAGAAAGTATATCGAATAAAAACGGTTAAACAAAATTAAATATTACGTTTGTGTGTCCAAAGGTGCTGCAACTATAAAAAATACATTGAAACTACATTCCAAGTGTACAAAGTGAATGTTTAACCCATTCACGATAATTGATTTTAATCCAACGACAGAACCTTCCGTGGTTTAAATCGCACTTCACCAGTCGGTGAAATGTTAGCGAAGTTTCCTACGTATCTGATGCAAAGATTGCGCAAATTATGTAGTGGGAATCAGCACCGGTCCCTTTTATGCGATTTTTTATACAATTATCATACAAATTTGCAACTAAATATATAGATTTTTAACTTTTTCTACGCGATGTACTATCGCCGCGAAAAGACGGACGTCACTGTCCGTGACAATATATAACCTTAACAGCAAAATGCGAGCCAAAACTGATGCACAATCAAAACTGCACACACGCAGCTATATTTTCGTATATCGCATATTCGTTAAAACGCATTCAATAAGGAGAAACGAACTTCGAAAGCGGAGGTTCGTTTACCGCTTGGTTGGTGTCGAGGAATCGCGGCGTCCGACATATTGGGTGAGTCTCTCTCCATGGTCCGTGCTCGAGAAAGAACCGGCGTGCTCCCGGAGGCAAAAATATACTCACTCCAGCGACGGCAACCGAGTCGATCGAGCTGCACGAAGCTATTTTTCTGTTTTAAACTTTCTGAGATTGTTTGATATTTATCGACCGAAAATGGAAGATAAAGCCAATTCTGGAAACACCGCGGTTGAAACTGGTGAGAACAATTCGGCAACGCCAGCAAAGAAGCAAGCGAAAAGCAAGTCGAAGGCGCAGCGTGTGAAAGCCTCTCATCCACCAACTTCCGAAATGGTAAATGCTGCCATCAAGGAGTTGAAAGACCGCAAAGGTTCGTCTCTCCAGGCTATCAAGAAGTACATCGCCTCGACGTATAAGGTCGATGGAGAGAAATTCGCTCCGTTCATCAAGCGATACTTGAAAGCCGCCGTAACGTCCGGTGCTGTTGTGCAGACGAAGGGCAAAGGAGCTTCGGGTTCCTTTAAACTCTCCAGTGGGAAGCCTTCGGAGAATTCGAAGACAAAGAAGGAGCTACGTTCACCGAAAAAGACCGAGGCAAAGAAGACACAGTCAGTTGAGAAAAAAACCGTCGCTAAGAAAGCAGCAGCTGTGAAGAAGCCAGCAGCGGCTAAGAAACCCGCCGAAAAGAAGGCAGCCGCAGTGAAGAAGACTGCATCGAAAGCGGCAGCTACGAAAGCTAAAACTGCCACTGATGCTAAAAGCATGTCAAAGTCTAAAAAAACCGCCAAAGCTCCTGCAGCGAAGACCAAGACACCCAAGCCGAAAAAGGCTGCTACACCGAAATCGGTCAAATCTCCAGCGAAGAAATAATTGCTTTTCAATTACAACAATTTAAATACAAATGGCCCTTTTCAGGGCCACCACATTCTTAATACGTAGAGCTACTACTGTCCCATCTTTCCCTTTTAATGCTATAACGATAGATTCTACATTATAAAATAAGTATAATTTAATTCATGTATTAGATATCTAAATTTATATGAATAGAAAACTATTTTGTTACCCAGGAACGTGCTTAACATTTAACTCAACATTTCTATGTACATTATTAGCAATGACATTTTTTTAAGGGAAAGCAGATAATTCACCAGCATGTAGTTTTCCCAAAAACTGAACAGGATCCCTGACACATTATCAAATCAATTCAAACATTAGACGAGGATGTAATGACTCTTGTTTGTTATATGCCTATCGAATGCCGTAGTACCGATGTTTACTTAAAGAAATAATAAGTACGGAAAAGATTGCAAGTAATTTAATATTGATGTTGATGACTCCAAGAATACCAACATAGTTCCGAAGGAATTTGGTCACTGAATGGGGAAAACAAAAGGGTACCTTCTGATGGGGAGACTATAACGAACAGTACAAAATTTACGCCAGAACTAGAGTATCGAGAATTCTTTCATGTAAAAATGAATGATATACATAAAAAATACATAGATCAAATCTGATAATAGAAACATTAACTAAAATACTTTGACAAAACAAGTCATATCAATGAGTGAAAGCGTGTAACGTCATAGAAAGTTTTAGGTAGTACAAATTTGCGTTCAAACCATGATAGTTCTTTACGAGTGCCACTATAGAATATATTTGGTGAATCGAATAGAAATATCCAATTGAATGTCTTTTCGCTGCGCCATCTACCGTTTGTTACATACTTTGAACTCACAAGAAAATAAAAATGCAGACATTGTCCATTTGTGTCAGGAATATGATTTCACACGTCACTACGCAGATGAACTAAACATGAACCTGATAAAAATGATTTCTAACCTTATTAAATAGTCAAATATCTACAACAATACGCACAAACCATATGAAACTATTTTCAGTAATGAAATTAGTAAAAATTATGAAAATATATCGCAGTCAATATCTACGTATTATATTGGACAGAAAACTAATATGGAAAGAAGCCATGTTGGACAGCGTACGAAACACTTATGCATATAGTAATAAGAATCATCTATTGTTACTTATAGTCAAATTAATCTAACTCATATGAAGAATTGCTCATTTCACAATAGTTGACTGTTCAGTTAATTAAAGAATGAAATTTAATTTACTTACAATGCAAATACAATTTGTTAAATGCAATTTGTTTGATTCAAGGTAAAATTACACTTTGCTAGTGTAGAATATGTGATTATTTCAAAAACGTTTTAAATTTAAAAAGAGCAACTGTCATTCTATTCAATTATTTGACATTTAATCGTATAAAGTAAAGTAATGTGTAATGCGTAATTTGTAAATTAATATAGCTAGACAATTGTCTAATTTATTATCTTTGTAACAGGCTATAAATAAAAATTCAAATTTCTAAAGTATAAGTGGAAAAACGAAACTTTATAGCACTGGAATAATTACAAAAATTACAAAATAAAGATCTAAAAATTAGTGAATAATCCACTAATACCTAATTTACTTATTAGTTCACTAACAAAACTTGTAAACGCTAATACGTACGTATACTGTAAATATAATATCAAAAGTATACCCTTAAAAGTCTAGATAAAACGATCAAATTACACAGTAAAATAAATAAATTAATCCCAAAAAACAAAATCAGGTTTTTGAAAGTTTTATTTTAAGATATACAATCATTTACATAGAAATCGAAACTATCAGGAAAAGATACATATGCATGTATGTATTATACATATGTATACTAGTCAACAGATTTATAAGCAGATTATGCAATTGAATAATAGTATGGTTTAATATAGAGTCCTGCTGCATGTTTCTGAATACGATTGTATTCTCCTGTGGAGTGTGATTTCACTCTTAAAGTTAATATGTATTATGTGTTATTGGTTTTTCTTTATATCCAATTGTCCGAAACGGATGACAGTATTACCATCAAATGGGTGCAGTTTTAGTAGAAATAAAATTGTTAATTTTTTTAATTATTTTGGGAAAATTGATTACTCATTAGAATATGTGCATCTAGTATATAATTACCTAGAAAGTTAATTTTATAAGGCGATAATAATAAAGCAATTTTCTGAGCGCAAGGCTTGTGGCCTTTGAATGCTTAATTTGGGCGGCAACGGACGACTCCAGCTTTATGGCTCGAATGTTGCCAGATGGCTGAGAGTGTGAGGTCGAACGTGATTGGTGCGCTGCTACTGTCCCCTTCCACCATATATACGGGAGCGTCCCGAAGTAACATTCATTCTACCTGCGTCCTTCGTGCAGTTCGGAGTTTCTACGAGTTTTCGAAAAAGTTCCAAATCATGCCACCAAAAGCAAGCGGAAAAGCTGTGAAAAAGGCTGGTAAAGCCCAAAAGAATATTAGTAAAACTGACAAGAAGAAGAGGAGGAGGAGGAAGGAGAGCTATGCTATCTACATTTACAAAGTGTTGAAGCAAGTCCATCCCGACACCGGAATCTCCAGCAAGGCTATGAGCATCATGAACAGTTTTGTTAATGATGTTTTTGAGCGCATTGCTGCTGAAGCCTCGCGTTTAGCTCATTACAACAAGAGGTCTACTATCACGTCTCGGGAGATCCAGACTGCTGTAAGACTTCTGTTACCTGGTGAATTGGCCAAACACGCTGTCTCTGAAGGAACTAAGGCAGTCACAAAGTATACCAGCTCAAAATAAACGCTACAGCGTTATTAGTTTAATCGGCCCTTTTCAGGGCCAACAATTTTATCAAATGTAGTACACATACCGGTTCGACAGTGTATTTTGGTGTAAAGTACGATAAAATACGTGAAAAGAATTATGGCATTTCTACAGAACTAATTCTGTAAACCGAGTTCATTATAGTTGTACTAAGCAAAAATTGTAGTTAGTATTTTTTCTTGCTGCGTGTGCTTTTCGGTAAATTTGTTGAAAAAACAAGTTCTCAGAATTTAACGCATAATTCATAATTATAAATAGTTTATACACATACGTTGTTAATAATGTTCATACTTATTCGTTGTTAATAACCGTACGCATACCTTGTTAACAACGTTCATAGAATGTTCCTAACGTGTACGTTGTTAATAACGTTCATACGCATACGTTTTTAATAACGTTCATTCATACGCATACATTATTTACAACGTTCATACGCATACGTTATTTACAACGTTCATACGCATACGTTTGATTTATAACTTTCATACGCATGATTCACAATTTCATACGCACATTTATTCATAACGTTCATACGTTCGTTGGTTGACATAATCGTGTCTTAGAATCAATGATATTGATTTAACAACTTAGTCTACTTTCTGACAAGGAACTTGCAATTGAAATAGAGAGTTCATTCGTTTAAATATTTGTTGGCCCTGAAAAGGGCCGATTGTGTTGTTGTTTTTTTGTAGCGTTTAACCGCCAAAGCCGTAAAGAGTTCTCCCTTGACGCTTCAAAGCGTACACGACATCCATAGCTGTCACAGTCTTCCTCTTGGCGTGTTCGGTGTATGTTACAGCATCCCGAATAACGTTTTCAAGGAAAACCTTTAAAACACCTCGAGTTTCTTCATAAATTAAACCCGAAATACGCTTAACACCGCCACGACGTGCCAGACGACGAATAGCTGGTTTCGTGATACCTTGAATATTATCACGAAGAACTTTCCTGTGACGCTTTGCTCCTCCTTTTCCCAATCCTTTTCCACCCTTTCCACGACCAGTCATGATGTAGTACGTCCGTAACTGTTCGAATGCACGAAACGAATGATGACTCAGAGGGGCGGTGTCAGTCTTTATAACATCAGCGGTACAGTTCCCCCACCACTCACTTTTCAGCCAATCAGAAGCTTTGTACGCGTACCATAGAACATAAAAGCTGGCTCTCTCCACTGCGGAAGACACTATTCATTGCAACTCTGAGTTGGGATTGTTTGACGTTCTGTTGCTATTGGAAAAATGGCTCGTACCAAGCAGACTGCACGCAAATCTACTGGTGGAAAGGCTCCACGAAAACAGTTGGCGACTAAAGCTGCTCGTAAAAGTGCACCAGCCACTGGCGGAGTGAAGAAACCTCATCGTTACAGGCCTGGGACTGTGGCTCTTCGTGAAATTCGAAGATATCAAAAGAGCACGGAACTTCTGATCCGTAAATTGCCATTCCAACGTCTCGTACGAGAAATTGCCCAGGACTTCAAGACCGATCTTAGATTCCAAAGCTCCGCCGTTATGGCTCTGCAGGAAGCTAGCGAAGCTTATCTCGTCGGTTTGTTTGAAGACACCAACTTGTGCGCGATTCACGCTAAACGTGTGACAATTATGCCTAAAGATATTCAACTGGCTCGTCGTATTCGAGGAGAAAGAGCGTAAATTGAATTCTTAATAAAAATCGGCCCTTCTCAGGGCCCAAATATTTTCTAGCGTAGATACATCTGGTTTAGTCGCATGTAAAATATGTGATTCATGAGAAATTGTATGTTTCCTTAGGTGAGAATTGTGCAAGAAATTTTTGCAAGCGAGCGCAATATAGAAATATTAAGATAGAATACAATTGCCGTCATGTCGATACTCGTTATACCGTTATATACGAGTAATTCATTTTTAAATGCTTTCTAATCTGTATATTCTTGAGATATGGATTTCGGGGTGCATCGACTCGTTACATGTTCTCACAATGCATTAGTGTACGATATGCATGTAATAGGTAGATACAATTTAATTTTTACGGTAAAATGTAGTGAAATAGTGTTTGTTTCTACCCCTAGATGACGTTATAGATTTCAACAAATTGCACACGCACAACAACGTTGTCAACATGCACAGATAAAATCTAGGATAGATGGTGCGAGCAATACTTTTGTGGATCATACGATAGTTTTATTGTTAAATTAATGGGAAATTTTTCGCCTATAAATTTGATTTAAGTAAATTTTTATTCCAATAAACTGGATATTCTTTTATTAGATTCAAATGATTGCTATGAGTAATGAGTTATAATTATACATATTTTATTATTCGAATAAAATGTTTAATCCAGATAATTTTAATAATTTAACTTTTGTTTCTTTAAACACATAATAAGTGTATACAATATTAACTTTTTGTCGCACAAACTTTTAGTTGATGTAGTAAAAAGTATGGGTTATATAGAAACGTGTATAGACATTTACGACTAAATAACAAGAAGACGATGACTACATTTCGATATAAATTGAGTTGAAACGGTATGAACTTTATTCATTATCGATTTCCATCGTAACCTGTAAGTTTCTGCAAGAGGTGTGTTTGGAATACGTCATGACAGTTGATCTTGAAATATAATCGTAATGGAGTACTTTGATGAATGACACTAATTTAATAGATTTAGTTACATCACAATTACTTTGTGCATCCATTTTCATAAATCACGTAAGAAGTTTTTACACAAATTATAGTTACATTTTCTTTTGTTTTATAGGTTATGACCGGCTCATCTGCTTTGTTATTGTTATATTAATTATATTCATTTTTATAGATCATCTCTGCTATAAATAATTCGATATGTCGGACGATGAGGATTTGGTTTATGTTAAAAAACAGAAAACTGTACATTATGGATCATTGGAAGAAGCAGAGCGTGCCAGATTGGCTGCAGCAGCAGAATCATCAGAGGAAGAGAAAGACTCTGCAAATTTGGGAGACAGTGTTAATGCTGCTGCTACTCTTGGAAATGTGCATATATCCAATGAGTACATGGAACTTGAGGATGAGATGTCCAAAGACAGACAAGCTCTCTTAGAAGAATTTGAACGTAGAAAGAAAGCTCGTCAAATTAATGTATCCACAGATGATTCGGAAGTAAAGAAAAATTTGAGACAATTAGGTGAACCAATTTGTCTATTTGGTGAGGGACCTGCAGATAGAAGAACAAGATTGAGAGAATTATTGGCCAGTCTGGGAGAAGATGCGATAAAAAAAAAGCATGAAGAAGATGAGAAACCTTCTCATGCTATTGAAAGAGATACCGAAGCAACATGGTATCACGAAGGACCAGAATCCCTTCAGATAGCTCGTTCCTGGATTGCTAGTAAGCAAAAAATATATACCTATCAACTTTTTTTTTATTTAAATCATTTGATACTTATTAGATAGGTATATTTTTATTTTAATCTGCTCGGTATTGAAATGTGATTTGGTTTATAAATATTCTATACAAAATTTTTTTTTCCATTTTTTACTACCATTGTCACAAAAGTTCTTACAAAGTGTCTAACTCTATTTTCATTTGTATGCTTTAAGTTCTGCTTTATCTTAGTGTCTACTATCTTTAACTAATGTATCATCTTCTCGATACAGTTCCATTCATCACCTCTTCAATGCCAGTCTTTTTGTTGCTATGCAGTCTTTGAATAGTTGTTTAAGTGTACCTAGATCTTTTCTGCACAGTCTAGATTTTTTCTCCTCTTGTTCCATTAAGTATTTACTGCTCACATGTATATTGTTACATCTTGCCCTTGTTAGTAATCTTTGATCGTCAGTATTTTTTTTTTTATATTTAAATATTCAGGTACTCTTCTTACGTCTCTTAAATATTTGTAATATTATTTTAGTACTTATACATTATATTTTTAATAAATTTGTTTTACAGCATATTCGTTACCTAGAGCAAAGGCTAGATTGGACAAAGCGAGACAGGATTTGGAGTTACTGACAGCTACTCGTACAGCACGCCGTCAAGAACTCTTGAAGAAATTGCAAGCACTTACAATTTATTGTTCTCAAATTGGTGATACCAGACCAATTTCCTTCTGTCAATTTAGTCCAAATTCCAAGATGTTTGCTACAGCATCGTGGTCAGGCTTGTGTAAAATATGGTCTGTACCTGACTGTACTTTGTTGCGAACACTTAAGGGACATACTTGTAATGTTGGCTGCATTGTTTTTCATCCAAAAGCTACTATTACCGAAGAAGTGATAGGGGAGAAAGCAGGTCAGACTTGTATATTGGCATCCTGTGCTGCCGATGGTACGTAAATGTGCTTTGCTATACTTACAACAGTGAGTTGAAATATAATAACAAATAAAATATTTCCTTCTTGTATATAGGAACAGTAAAATTATGGAGCGGAGGATTAGGCGAAGAACCACTGGCTGAAGTCGAGGGTCACGAACCACACAGAGTTTCGAGGTTAGCATTTCATCCGTCTGGTCGATTTCTTGGAACGTGCTGTTACGATGCGTCTTGGAGACTTTGGGATTTGGAACAGCAAGCAGAAGTTCTCCATCAAGAGGGTCACGCGAGGGCTGTGCATTGCATCAGGTACAATACTTAAAATTATTGTTATTTTATTTAATAAAGAGACATTCTTAAATTAGTGTAAATCTACAGTTTCCAGTGCGACGGTAGCGTAAGTGCCACAGGCGGCCACGATTCATTTGGCAGAGTGTGGGATCTTCGTACAGGAAGGTGCATTATGTTTATGGAGGGTCATTTAAAATCTATCTTCGGTATTGATTTTTCTCCAAATGGATTTCACATAGCCACAGCAAGCGAGGATAACACTTGCAAGATATGGGACTTACGAAAGAGATCTTGCGTATACACAATACCTGCACACACAAATTTATTGTCTGATGTGAAGTATCAAAGGTTAGAAGGACAATATTTGGTCACAGCATCGTACGATAACACTGCTAAAATATGGTCAAATAAGACTTGGCAACCTCTGAAAACGTTACCTGGTCACGATGGCAAAGTTATGTCCGTCGATATTTCCCCTGATCATAAATTCATCGGAACTAGTTCTTATGATAGAACTTTCAAATTGTGGGCTCCTGAAAATATGTAGAAAGACTTTATTTAATAAAATGTGGAGCGTGCTTCGAAGAGCCAAATTTGACGACGCCATTTCTGTGCCTGTTCATGAAGGAAAAGTTCGTTTTTGTAATATAGGAAGAATGAATCAAGATATATTCTTTATTACCTGCCCCTTTATACGTTTTAATACATGAATTAATAATGATTACGGTCGGAGTAACTGCGAACAGAAGAGTTTACTTTATTAACAAACTTTGCAGGTGGTATTCAAGACAACTAGGTAGGCTTTACTCCGCTATTTCGTTTTATATTAGAAATAAATTTTTAAGCAGTTTTTTGTTAGTTTTTTTTTTTTGCGAAATTAACCAAATAACGTGCAATGTTCGAATTTCTCGATTTCTCTGTAGTTAGGAAGAGAAATGTAGAACAACAGAATTCGTACTACGAGTGTAAATTGATCAACGTTATTATTTTGGTTCGTTTTTCGAGTACAAATTGTTTACTTCTATATTATCCAATCAAACGATACATTGTTTCGATTTGTTTTTAGGTTGGAATGTTCTTTGTTTTATCGAAAGGTAACGCCAAGAATGTATTTCACTAAATTTCATACGGCAGTGGGTGTTTTCGAATAATACTTACTCGAAAAGAAAGTAGAGATTTGCATGTTGGAGTTGATCGCGTGCGCCCCAGTGAAAAGTGTAATGTTGTTGGTATCTTTTAATGTAAAAAATAAGTTAAATATTTTTGTTTTGTTTAAGCGAGTTTAGGGCGGCGAGTTTGATCGCGTTAACGAAAAATCCAACAATGGTTCTCTTATCGCGTATGAGTGTCCTTGCGAGGAAGAAAGTTTTGTTCTTGTACGAGAGTGTGTGTCTACTTGGTAAGATTCTTAACGATCCGCGAGTATTTAGCGATGAGCGATCGAAGAGCGGAGATGAACTCGTTCGTTTGTCGCAGCTTCGTGCGATTGTTCGCCGGCGATACTCTCCGATGGAAAATTCTCCATGTCACAGCAGCGACGCTTCCGGCATCCCCAATATTGCTCGATTCGACGAGATCGATTCATGCTGACTCGTTCAGCGGCAAGGGTTGATGAAGCCAAACTTTACCGCCACCCTCGGCAAAGTCGGCAGCTGCGTGCCCGTCACCTTGTAATACCCATTTCGTGGTAAGCAAACCGTCCACTCCGACTGGACCGCGTGCGTGTATTCTTGCCGTAGATATTCCGACCTGTTCAACGAATTTTATAAATTTCTACTTAGGTAACTTGTAGAACAAGCCTCGGTCGATCGAATATTTATCGAAGCGATCCGATTCCGTGATTCGTAGTTCGAGTGTTTAATGACTCACCTCCGCCCCAAGACCGAATCTGTATCCGTCGGAGAATCGTGTGCTGGCATTGTGAAATACGCACGCACTATCGACTTCCCTTTGGAAGTGATTGGCTCTTCTATTGTCCTCGGTAACGATTACATCGGTGTGTCCGCTGCCGTATTTATGAATATGATTTATCGCGTCGTCAAGATCCGAGACAACCTCGATGGTGCATTCGAGGGCACCGTACTCCGTCCTCATGCTTTTCGCGGCCGGTGGCCCGAACGTTAACAACTGTCTCAGTTTTGGACCGGAATTAATTTTTACCTAGAATTTCGTAAATTTATTTTTAACATTCCATATGACTATTTCAATGAAAAGAATACAGCGAGGGGTACGGCAAACGAGGCTATTGAAATTAAACGAATCGCCAAATGACCCGTCTTCGACGATAGTTTTTACCGGCAGAGTAGGATTCCTTCTTTTAATGGTAAACTACTTACTCCTTCCTTTTGCAGCATATTGCACACGTCGGTGAAGAAGTTGGCCTTCATATGGCACTCGTGAACGAGGAGAGTCTCCATTGCGTTGCAAGCGGCAGGATAATCGCATTTCGAATCCCTGATGATCGTTAAAGCCTTGGACAAGTCCGCGTCTTTGTCCACGTACACGTGGCAGATGCCCTCCGCGTGGCCAAGCACTGGAATATGCTTCGATTGCTCCTGTATGGTACGGACGAGGTCGGAACTGCCTCGCGGAATTATGAGATCTATATGTTTCTCCATCGACAATAGATCACCGACGTCTTCCCTTGTAGAGACGAGGGATATCGCGTTCGCGGCCCCAACGGTATTCAGCGCCTCTTTCACGAGATCCATTAAATACCGATTGCTGTTGGCGGCTTCTTTGCCACCTTTTAGAAGAAGGCCGTTAGCACTGGACATCGCCAGCGCCGCCACTTGGGGCAGACTGTCGGGTCTCGACTCGAAAATCACCAACAACACGCCTATCGGCACGGTAATTTGTTTCAATTCCAAACCTTCGGCCAGCTTTGTTCTCCTGATTACGCGACCCACGTTCGTCAGAGAGTCGTCCGCGATTTGCCGCAAACCAGTGCTCAAGGATTTCAATTTTGCGGGCGTCAAGGAGAGACGGGACAGAAGTGCCTTCGCCAAGCCATTTTTTTGCGCAGCTTCGAGATCCTTCGCGTTTGCTTCCAGGATCTCCAATTGACGAGACTCCAGAAGATCGGCCAACGTATTGATACAGGTTGCACGCTCCTCTGGCCGAAGAGCCTGAAGAGTTCTGCTGCCGACGCGAGCTACAAATCGTATTACGTTTGTACTCGAAGGGATCACGAAGAGAACTTGTTAACATATTTTCTAGCGCGGCGAGGAAATATATCGAAGAGTTGTGTACTTGTTTCCGAGCATCGCGTAATCTGCTTTCCCCGATAAAATTAAAATTCTCCTTCAAAGTGATTCGGGATTCGTAATGCGTCGGCGGTTCGATCGAATAGAGGTGGTAATATATCAAATAAGTTTCAATAGAATTCAACGCTGATAAAACTGATCCGAAGTAGAACGAGAAAGAGGAGTATTTTCTCCCAAGAAGCTTCCGAGTTAAGAATACTCGACTACGTTTCTTTTCACTTAGTTCTCAATGGCGCTGCCGCGAACTTGTTTGAATTAAATACGTTCCCGAATAATGCGATATTTTCTATATTTTGGAGAGCGGTACGTGTCGCGGATAATTGTACAATGACCGCGATACAGCAACCGCAAGCCGTTTCGTTTCTACCTTCGGTAATCGATAACCTATATTGCTATGGTCGGTAGAACAAAATGACGCGAGTGACCGACCCCTCCACGAAAAAAATATCGCGTTTGACGCGATAATAGTCTTTGTCCAACGATTCCTTTTTCCTTTTTTTCTTTTAAAGAACGCGTACTCCGTTGTAGATCTCGCGAATCTCCTCGGGAATCAAAGAAATTACCTAAACAAGAGGGAAAAGTACTTTCGAGTTACCGTTTTCAGCAACGACCTCGACGGGCGTGGTAGACCCAGTCGTTACGGTGAATAACGTGCCGATCTTCCTTCCGGAGAGGATGTTCTTTATGGCTTTCTCTTGGGTTCCGTTACAGATTACGACCGAGACACCCCGATCCAGGGCCCAGAGTGCGGCGTTGACCTTGGCGTCCATACCACCGGTGCCTACCTTTGATTTTTGCCCATACTTGATGGTGCCTCTCAGATCGGAGGTGAAAGTGTGCAGCATCTTCGCCCCGTCTAGCCAAGGCGGGAGGTTGTAGATTCCGTCCACGTCGCTCATCAAGATCAAGAGATCGGCTTGAACCTCCGCCGCCAACATGGCCGACAACGAGTCGTTATCCTTGATGATAATGCCTCGTCTTCCTCCACCGCCGGCGACCTCTTCGTCGACGTGTAGCGGCGGCGAGACAGCGTCGTTCGTATTGACGATAGGCACAATGTTCAGGCTGATCAACTCGCTTAAGGTACTGAAGAGATTCTTACGAGTTTCATCGTTATAGAAGTCGGGCTTGGTCACCAGAACTTGCGCTAACTTTACACCGTACTGGGCGAACATCGCGTCGTACAGGGACATCAGGCCCGACTGACCCACCGCGGCTGCTGCTCTAGGTTCCAAAAGAGTGCCTGCGCGAAAACGAGATCAAAGTTACCCTATCACCTTCCTCCACTGTACCGTGAAACTGGATTCGCGCGGTCAGTAGATCGTTTACGCACAATTTCGTTAAGGTTCGTTTTCGTTCGGGCGACGCTAGGATTTTGTTGCAATTCTTTTTTTATTCCGTTGCGACGGACGAGCGTAGGAGACGCCGCCAATGATTACATCGTGCAAACGCTTCCCTGGGAGTAATAAGAAACAGGACTGCAGTATTTTCCCAACAATTTCTGTCTATCGTCGTTCGATTCCTGTCTCCCAAAAGGAGAATTACCGCGAATGTTTTCCTGAGCAAATAGAATCTCGAGGGAATTGCTGGTAAAAGAATTGGGCGGCTCGCGGTTGTTGGTTTAACCTACATGGGAGGGCCGGACATTGTCAGGTTGCCGAGGAGTCCGTGGATAGCCAGAAGTACCTCGGGGACGTTCCGATGCTTCCCTCCTGAACATTTGAGCGTTCAAAGACAATGTGTCCGTGCTTAAATTTACGACCATTTGTGTATCGATGTCTCTTACGCGCGGGAAAGAAACGTTCCCTTTTAATGACACGTGAATAATAATGCGACGGGAAAATCTTCGTGGATACGCGTTCCGAAGGGATTCATTGTCAAGAGCTGGAACGCACTTCTCGTGGAATCGAATTGTTTCGTTTTTAATCGATTCGCGTAAATGTCGTTGAAATTGTTAGCGATGCAAAAAGAATATTTTAAAAGAAATAAAACGGAAAGAGAGAGAAACGTTAGGTTCTACTACTTCGACGATAACGAGCCAATTTATTCAATCCTCGTGATTGTCATGTACGGTTTCTATGGAAATATTTGACTTTTATCCACAAGAGTTTTTGCTACTATTATTACGTCCGACAATAATATCGATTAAAATGAAGCTTCTTGTATAGTTTATACGTAATGCATTTCGGATGAACTCGCGTGTCTGTGCTCGTTTAGAGGAAAAAACTGCAAATTGCAACGAACAAAGATTGTACCTTTTCATTCGGAGAATTTGTACGCGGAGGGAATTCCATCGTTGTAACTTTCTCAAATTAGTCGGTTAATCGATTCATTGCGGACAATTTAAATACAAGCGAGAGTAATTCTTCGTATTTCGCGAGGTCGCCGCCATTCTCGTAACGCGTAATTATGATTAATTAATGGTGAACAGGGCTCGGGATGAATCTGCGGAAATAATGAAAGAGAAAGGCACGCTTGCCGGCTAGCAAATGGTAAATTCGAGTACGTGCGCCATGCTCGAAGCTCATTAGCGCGACAGGTATAAAGAAGCGAAGATTACGAAGCGAGGAAGCCCAGCCGTGGGGGTCGTGTACTTCAATTTGCAGTTAGCTGATAACATGCTCAAAAAAGATGAAATTCGTGGTGAAGCGATGAAAGCTTAGAATTACCGTCGAAATTCGGTTCCCGTTGTTGCGTTTGCGCGAAATTAGGGAAATTATCTTCGAGCAACACAGATACGTGCCCTTTCTTGTAACGCGAATCGCGGTCAATACTTTCGAAAGAGTTTTCGTTTTCTCACCGTGTCGAGAATGTTTATCGGCAAAGTTATTAGAATTGTTATTAGATTCGGTTTTCCAAGAAATATATTTTTAAACTTGTAGAAATAGTGAAAATATTTATCATGCGTGGAAGGTGCTTATCTCGATCGTGTTAACATCTTTGTTGCTGTTAAAGACGCGAAGGGAGCATTACGAAAAGACGTTCGTATCAAAGAAGTTGAGATATTGAGCGATCAAGACGAATACCTTCGATAACGTTGTCGTTTTCTATCGTTGGAATGATACCTGCGTGTTCTCTGGTGTGATCAGCAGGGCTCAACGTCTCTCTCATTGACAAGGACATCAACAATTCCTGGGTGAGCTTTTGTTTGCCGAACGCGACCGCCCCGCTGGTTACCATAATACATTCGCGGCCTTCGTTTTGACACTCGGCTACCTGCTCGACGATGGATGCCAAGCGACCCAGTGCCAGTCCGTGTTCGTCCTCCCTTGTGATAACAGCGCTGCCCAATTTTACCACCAATCGACGCGCGTACTTCAGCTGGCTGCGATCGTTGAAGGTGGCTACTCTACTAGGCCTCTCCGATGTTTGCAGGTCTCTTCGTAAGTCCACTCGATTACCCTTAAAATAAGTATCCAATTAAACAGATGGTAGTCGCGAAGTTTTATTTCGTTCAATGTCGTAAACGGACATTCTTGGACAACTGTACGTATCGGCGATTGGAACAATTAATGGCAGGCTGATTTCTAGGAATCTTAGGAAACTTATGTGCTGGTAAGAAAATAGATTTTTCCTTTCCTTCGATATCTACCGGTAGTATGTCACCCCCGCGAATACAAACACACCGATCACGCGCAACTACAAAGCCTACCTTGTATCTTTATATCTTGACGTATACAGATATCGGTTGTTGTGTACGTATGTATTATATAATATATTCAGTTCGTTACATAAGTATAATTTACCTCGTATAACACGCCACCAAATTGCGACTACTTCAATCGGCTTGTAGGATATTAATTAATCGAAAGAGCAGCGGAACGGTGCGAGTAAATATACGTTCGCCATTCGTGCCGCAACAATCGCATTCGTTGAATGAGATTCGTTTTGACATTCGCGTTCACGAAGAAAATGATCGATTTTCAACTTGTCCAATCTTGATTGCGATTCGATAAAACGTTTGTTTGTCGCGATTTACAATTACGATATATACATATTTACGGTAGATTTTGACTCGACTGCGCAAAACTTTGCATCGAATTAAAAACACGAGAAAGTCATTAAAATCTGAAACGGCGATCTATTCGTTCGCAGCACACTAAACGATTCGATTTTAAAACGCGTTGTTCTTTCGTTTATCTCTTCGTATTTTATTCAGTCGACTGTACCAGTTATTTCGAACTGCACTGCGCGTTGAAAAGTGGACATATCGAAAATTTTAATGAAACGAAATCGAAGGAAACGCTTTTGGACGTTCCACGAGCACTTGACAGTCTTGCGACCTTCTCTTTAAGTTTTTCATACCTAATCAACTTCACGCGTATCTACGACAATCGTTGGGGTCTTGAACGTTATCTTCGTGTAACATTTCAATTAAGGCTTAAAATTTCCCGGGGGCCAATTTGTATTCGATCGCCACTCGACACAGTTTCACGCGTACACGTGTGATTCCTTCCAGTAATCTATCGGTTACATAAAAATACAGATTTGTGTACGTAGCCAATATCGGTTCAGACGATACGAACAAGATTAACGAGTGCATCAAAGATAATAAGAATTATGTAAAAGAGGAGAAAGACTTCGCTTTCGACTCGACATTGTTTTTATTGATCTCTGTCGATCCGATCGACATCCGAGCGTTTGCGGATAAATCGCAATGTCGAAACGAAGTTTTATCGTGATCCAAGAGGAGGCCCAAGGTTATTAAAATTTTTTTAACCGTAAGATATTTTCTTTCGCGACACTAACCGTACCGAGTTCGCTTCGATGCAAATTTCAGCGGTTTTATAAACGCGGAGATTACCGATTGCGCGTCATAAATCATATCGCGCGGTTGTTATCTACTTTCCAAGAAGCAGTTCATTTTCAACTACATATATTGGTTCCTAATTCTAACGTCTAATGGAAAACTCTTCGCGAACGTGTACGCAATCGTGGCGGCTACTCTTGTCAACTTTCGATCTCAAATTTCGTATCTAGCGGATTAATACGAATCTTTGATTCTCGTCGAGTGTAACGAATCGACTGTGAAGCGAGCGAGCATGAAATTCGACGAAAAGGTGCAGATTGTTCCGGAGAGTTGAAAAACAATTCTCGTGTCTGCGTTCGTTTATCAGTTGCAGATGACAATGCAATGGCCATTGATAAAACACGATCTTTATCGTTGTTTAGTATTCGTCGCGAAAAGACAAAGGTGTCGGTGAAGCGGCGCGTGATTTTCCCGCGAAGCTTTCCACGGAGAATAGAGTTCGATATGTTCGATCGAACTTACGCTATCAACGTTTTCGTAATCGCTTTCGTCTTTTTCTCAATTTTTTTATTATTTCCGTTCGGCAAGTATCTCACTAGATAAATGAGCGCCGTCGAAGTATCGATCGCGTCTTTCAGCGAATCGCTTTGCATTCTTTGTACATTCGGATAGTGCCGAAAAGGAAATATTCCACGACCAGCTCGGAGAAATGTTCATTTCGATGTAATCGTATGTGAGCACGCGGCACGGAAGAGCGGAATACCGTGACACGCGGGCGAAAATGGCGTGCAAGCGAACGATATTTATTTCGTTTGCGTACATACTCGGTGATATCAGTTATGTTATGTATTCGTGATAACGTCGCGTTACATTTATTGCGGACCAGCCAATTAAACCGGCGATTCACAAAAACGAATAACGCGATTTGCATCTAAAAGTGCGTTTAACGCGCTGGTCGTCGAGCGCGATTAGAAAATGATCGAAACGCTGTGCGAAAGGTGTTATCGTTTCACGACTTTAAAGTGTAACGTTTTAACACATTGGCGGCACAACGTGGTAGAAACTTACAACTCGTAAAATGAAATTTCCTTCCAAGAAAGAGAACGCGTATACAGAGATTGTTTTCTTTCGATGAAACATATTGAAACTGTGGCTCGGTAGTCGAGTAAGTTGATACGTACGTTTTCTCTTTTTATCTATGGATGTATTGAGCTTTTCCTCGTGGACTTATTTGGAAAAACGAATTCTCACGAAGCAGGAATCAATTTCCGCGCTCGTTTGTGTCAGACAACTTGATCGCGAACGTTTAATTAATTGCACCGTCGGACAACGTGAAAGCGTTCCTCGAGTGGCAACATTCGATTAAGAACACGGATCTAGGGAACGCGTTAAAAATCGACTCGGGTACCCAATCGTCGTTTCCGCGCGATCGATCGGTCCCTCGATTTCGCGCGAAACGAAAAGGGAAAATAAGAGAAATTTTCACGTACCAGTTGCTCGGGAATCCTTATCCCCGAGGAGGACGAAGCCAATCTTGCTGGAAACCGTCCAAGCGAAGTGGATCTCGATAGTAACAACGCCGAGTACATGGTTGTTGCTTCTTCGACTTCTTTCCTCGAGTGTGGCACAAATTACGATTTTCTTAATCGAACGGACGTTGTGATGGATTCACTCGCGTTGTTCCTTGTCGATGATCGTGAATTTCGGTAGAACGGTGAAAAAATAGAAGAGAGCGAACAGACGGGTGGACAGTTCGTGAGGGTGAATCTGATAAGCAGAGCGATCACGCGAGAGATTCTCGGTAAATTTCACCGCGAGTGGTTCTCTAGCTGTTGGACGAAAGGTAGTCGGGATTACGGGAGGATGTTGAGAAAAGAAAAAGAGACGGAAGTCAGGGGGAAAAGAGCGGATCGTAGGTGGACCTCGGTGCCGAGGCGTCGCGCGGTCGTGACAATAGTCAACGATATACTACCGTTCGAAGCTCGACTAAATCGTGGCAGAAAAATCGACGTTATCGGGTCAAGATTAGACGTTTATCCACGAGTAAACGTTTACCACGTTGCGGGTGGGAGTAGATTCTTCTCGGAGAGCTTGACGTTTCGTGCGACGATCGACCTTTTCGTGACGCCACGAAAATCCTCCGCGTTCCCCGCGGCGAGACAAGGCCACGCAAAGTCCGCCTGTGCAGCACCCAGTGTGCAAAGAATTGGCGTTGCAGCTCGAGTCGACGAACTTCGACCCGGGAATCAAGCAAATAGAATCACTATCGTTTCGCGTTTGACTCATTCTTTTCTCCTCGTTTCTCGGTATGCGTGCGAGATAGATCTCTCCGCGATAAATTTCATCGTGTTCGTCGCGCGCGCGAGGATCGTTGCGATCCAAACGTTCGCTCTTACGTATTTTGCCAACGATAAATTTCAATGTGAAAAATCCACGTCCGAAAAGATGCGCAAAGAAACGCGGTTACTATTCTCGAAGCGGTCGGTGCGTTTTTACCACGTCGAAGAACAATTATTGTTCTTGGTCTTTGGAAGACAGAATTTCCCGTCGTAGAATTTTTCTCTTGGCCGCTGGCCGTTGTTTACGTCGTGCCAGCTATGTCCACCCGATCTATTTCTAAAACCTTCGATCACGCTGGAGCGTCTATACGCGCGCGTAACGTACATCGCAGCGAAGAGACAAACTGCTTTCGATAACGTGAATATTTCTCGAGCTCTCGCCGCAGTGTCGTCAGATAGTGTATGAAACGTGTCGAGTCCCCGATTTTCACGAGCAACGCACGCTGAACAGAGGGAAAAAATATCACTTTACTCCTCCGACGCTTTGTCTTCGAGGAGAGATATCGCCGTGAGTTCTTGGCGAATAACAAAACGACTATCGGTCCGTGTGTACATTAACGCTAGAACAAGGAGATGGCCAACCAACATCGAGCGACTCGGTAAGTCGGGCCCTTGTAGCCCGAGATACTCGGTGGGTGACAACTATGTGTGTATATAGTTGCCGGGACCTATTCACACATTTTCCATTTTTGCAGCGGCAAACGAAAAACAAAAGATGCGAAAATGTGTGAATGCCGACTGAACGCCAGTCGCTAGTCACCGAGTGTCTCGGCTGCAAGCGCCTCGACAGTGAAAGCCTCGTGTCTGAAACACAAGTCATGGAAGGACGGCTACGCGTCGGATAGTATGAAATATGCTGTCGTTGTGCGCACGGAGGTGTACGTTTCGTCCAGCGAGCGTCCAGAAATTTCCAGGTATTCGTTATTTAGAACGATAGTTGCAGCGAGGATCGACGACTTTTTCCGAAATAACTAGATTCGAGGATATCCGTCCACTTTTTATCAAAATTATCTGTCCACAGAAGTAACGTGGTTTATTCGCTCAAAGGAAAAGTTTCGCTAATAGCTAGTCGGAGAGTTTTGTTAAAAAGAGAGACGAACGAAATTTCGTTAGAACAAACGAAGCTGTATACTGCATTAGCAACGTGGTCGATCTCATCGCTACCGGGAGCGCATATTCGGTGAAAATTTCATTTCGGATAAAAGTTCCTCGATCTGTTCGCGGTTTCGCGTTACGAATTGAATTTTTCTGTTTTAGCAGCTTTTGAATATAGATTTGCAACGGCGATAACGACAAAATGGTTTATCGATATTCGCGAGAAACTCCGTACACGAAATACGGCGGATTTCCATGCGAAAATAAGTCTCGTATTGGAAACGCGATCATAGTATTCTTCGTTCGCAGGTGAAGCGGAGAATTTTTTCGGGAAGAGCGTGATCCTGAAGGGTTTCGAACGGCGATGAAGTTGGGAGCCGAAGAAAGGACGAGGAGAGACGTCTCTGAATATTCTTGGTGGTTCGGAATAGATATATAACTCGTAAAAATTTGTCGATATAGCTAGAGTTTACTTTTCGCGAGGACGATAAAGGATCTGACGGCGAACTGTGTATTTTCTCGTGGTTAGCGACAAGTTTCGAGGAAGAAATATTTCTGCGCGATCCGAGATATATATTTTTCACATCAATTGAGACATTACGTTCCTAGCGTTCTTAATTTTAAGACTTTCACCGAAGATGTCGTAGCTCTTGAACGCTAAAAGGTTTCACATAGAATTTGATAGCTTCGAAAAAAAGTTTTCCATTGTTTTGCAAGGTCACCTCAAAGTCATTCTTGTATTCTTCGGATTGTACCGTGATAACGGTATAATTTCGTCTCTATCGTGTTCTTTAATTTCTCCGTTATTCCGTTTAGATCGCCAGACGGCTAGAAGAATCGTTAGGTTCCCTAAATCATGTCGGCGCGCGATATCGTTCGATTCGTAGCAACGATACGCGAGCTGTTTATCATCTGCGCTGTCAAATCCATTGTTCCTAGTGGACTACTTATTCGTCATTGTGGACAACGATTTGACTCGATTGATCGCGCGTGCATTTCGTGCCGGGCATGTCGGTGAAGGAAGATTTATACGCGCTTTGCGCGCGAGGGTGCGCGTATGGAACACGAAAAGCGAATTTAATTAGCCGATCGGCAATTTAATTCTCAATCGATGATAAACAGGCGCGGCGTTAAAGTATTTACGTAAACAATCGACTGGTTCACGGATACGCGCGCAACGTCTATCGACGCGACCGTAACTGTCGATAAAAATAATTAACGTTGCCGATTGTTTAACGTGGTATTACGGTGGTGGTTGACGGTGTGGCGACATCTTCCGCGTTGACAATTACGAACGGTGCTGTATATTCTTCGTGCGACTGTGTAACTCCTACCAAATTTAAGGCAGTGCCTGCTAGATAGCTTTACCAACAATGAGTTCGCTATTTAGCAGGCTCAGGACGAAACGGTTCGCTCCTTCGCGTCGTCTTCTCCCTCCTCTCTCTCTTACATCCTTGTTGTTTCCAACCTCTCCAAAATGCGAAACCGATTCAGCGCGAACGAATCCCTCGAGGGTTCGCGTCTCGATGAAGAGCTTCCGGAAATAGCGCGCGCTCGAAATACCGTGTCGATCATTGTACACGATCACGTACGAAACGCGAACGCGAATGCGAAAAGGTAGCCGGGGAACGTTGGAAAAATGCGAAACGGAGGCGCGCCGTGGGGCCCCTTTGTTCGCCGTTTAAAACACTGTAATTCCTCCCGCAGCGGTGAAAAGTTTTGAAAGCTATTTAAACTTACCGGAGCCGCTCGTTATTCCAGTCCGCCTTCCGTCGGCGGATTCACTTAAAATGAAGAAAATGTCGGCGTTGATAGGCAACGTGCGCCGTGATGCGTTTACTCCAGTTGCTGGCCGAGTCTCGGGCCAAAGCAAAAGTTCATGCAAGTCCCTCGAATCTCAGCATGGTTAAACAAAGGAAGAAGAGAGCGATTACGCCAAGAAACCGCTTCATTCCTTTCACATATATTTCAATCCACGCGATGCCGGTTTATTGCAAATTCTAGCCCGATCCGCATTGTTTTCGGTATTTGACGAGCAGAGTCCGCCGGAATCCTGGTTCGTCGGTTTAGGCGAACCTTCGCAATACAGAGGATACGCCGAACGATTACGAACGAAGCAGCATATTCTTTCGGTCCTCGAAGTAACACCTTTTCATTTTTTATTCATCCAAGGTAATTTATTTTCTCCTATTCGCTGATGCTCCTTTATCTTTGATATTTATTAGCGAAAGGATATTCCCGAAGAATCGTTGTCGAGAATAATGCTTCGAGCGTTATAGCGATGTTCCGATAAGGGGTTGGAGTAAAAAAATTGCGATCTGCTAAGGGAAAAACACGATGATCGATGTAATCCTCTTTTACTCGGAGAAATTAAAGCCTGCTGAATGGTTTCATTATACGAAGGGTTCTCCTCTCCTTCGAGAGCATTTATAATGCATTTCTATTGGCAACACGTGTCTTTTTTCGGGACCAAAAACGATAATTTTATTTTAACGTTTAATCTCTATTTGCTTCGCGCGTTGCAATCATTTCGTTTCCGATCGAATCGGTTGTGGTAACAGAGACGCAGATCGTAATTTCTTCCACGGTTAATCAACGTTTATCGCGGGGGATATATTTGGTGTACAAGAATAGCCGCACGTGGTTCACTCGTGATAAGAGACAGCACGGAGATAAATGCAATGATTCTCAATTCTCGAAACGATCACCTACAATCAGGGATAATCGGTCCGTACTTTTTGGGGAACTTTGAGTGTGTCCAACAGCCACGGTAAGACTTACGTTTCATGATCGGCAGCGCAGGCATAATTAACGATGAGAAAAAACAGGAGAGTACAGAAGCGGGAAAACAGAAGCAATAAAACCGCGACGAATCGTCGCGTATTCTAGTCCACGACCACCGGCAAGCAACAAAAGCCTCCGGAAATCCCTGCCGGAGCCAGAAGCACGAGCAAACAGAAGACTCATCGAATTAAACTTGGTAGACGACGAGGAGCAGAGTCGAAGCGGGGAAGGGGCCACACTGGAAGGATAGGGTATGGAGAGACGAGGGGATAAGGGGGTTAACTACGCATTTTAGAGACGTACTTTGACGTCGTGTGTCACGGTTTGACAAAAAACGGGACCGCGCACGGTGAAGATCGGGGAACAGGACAAAGCCGGACAAAGAAGCGAAACAAGGAGCGTGAAAGGCAACGAAGACGACGTAGAAGCGGACAGCGAAGCGAGAACGAGATGGGGTGGAAGGTAGGTACAGAAAGGGGAGAAGAAAGTAACCTAGGGAGGAAGGAAGTGGAAACAGAAAGAGCGAACATAGGGTTTTCAGAAAACACCGCCCTCCGGATCACCTCCTCCCTTTCCCATGGCCCCTTCCTTGTCCCTCGGCCCGTTTTTCCCAATTCTGGCAGCTCTACGAGGAGAGTTTTGTTGGGCAGGGGGATTCGCGCATGTGCATCGGGGGTGGCTGCCTCGAGGACGTAACAGCGCCGGAGACAGCGGGTGGAAGCAGGAAAGAGTGCAAGGGGATGCAGGTCCGTGGGAGTAAGAAGGACGCGCGAAATGGCGGGAGGAAGAGGGTGAGATACGTGTGAGAGTACCCTGAAGAGTGGCGTCGGTAGTACGCGGGGTGGTGGGAGGCCGTGGTGTGGCGGGGCGAGAGGCGACCGTTCACGTCTTTTCGACGTCGACGCAACCCTGTTGGCGCAGAATAGCTGCTCAGTGCTCGTCGAACGGCGCTGTGTTGCGACGGGACCATGCCGCCGCGCCCTGCACCACCGATCAACCGATCTCAGGTACGCGAGACTCATTATCATTCACCGAGAAATCGGTACTGTTCATCGGCCTGTACGCCGGTTACGGTTTGTGTGCACCCTCGCGTACTGTCAATCCGTTCCGTCGCCGAAACGGAACGTGTCCTCGGGCGGATAGATCGCGTTTCAGGAGACCGAGATCAATTCCTATCTCGTGGGTACTCCCTTCTTTCGATCGTCTACGATTTTGTGCGGTATCGTGCCACTCTTCGAGGAAGGAACGAGTCGGTCGTTGCGGCACCTGTGAGAACTTTCCACGATTCCTTGCGGTTTATCTTTCGCTTGTACCCGATGTTACGATCCTGATGCAATTTACAACCGAGATCCTCGAAGTGTTCGATACCGATTAGAACGAGACTCGATAAGGTTCCTTGGGCAGTCAAGATCAAGAGGCACGAATTTCTTTTTGCCTGTGGTAACCAGAGTTTAAGAGGGGTGAAACTATTCTCGAGTGTTTCGCTTCTCTTGCGCTATTTTGAAAAGTATGGCAGGATGCGAGGAAATTTTCTAAACAAATTTTTCAAGGGTTTGCACAGGAGATAGCACGACATAGACGCAGGTACAAGAAATTTATAAGAAAGTCAAAAAATCACTTTCATCACCTTCGTAATCAACGTTTCAGTAAACGATGAGGTATCGAACTTTTTTATATCGAATTTTCAATCGATAGTCAATTCGGTTACTTTTATTCGCCGCTAATATTATCTACCACACGTAGTGACAAATTAGCGTTCTCCTTCGGGCAATAACGAGAGCGATGGTCTTACGTATGTTACGTATGGGACAGTGTTTATTCTAGGATATTAAATATTTAAAAAACATTTTTCTATTTTCAATAACTTTCAAGGTTAGCAAAGGGAAGAGGGTAAAATTGTGAAGGGTACTTTCGCCCTTTAAACCGAAGTTACCACGGATAAAAAAATACATATCCCTTAATGTTGGCTGCTCCAGAAACCTAGAAAATTTCATTAAAATCTATGTCGGACCTCTCGTGGATGTTTAGTGGTTCCGAAGCGACCGCAAGAGACGCGTAGCTTAACTTCCGGCGAGAGTATCCTTGTGTCGGTTTGCTCGCGATTTATAGAACGATCTTGTATACTTAAAATAAACGATTGGCAAAAATTTCGATTCGAAAGCGGTTACTCGTTTCTTCGTTACTTCGAGATGTTTGCTACGAGATGTAGTGAAATCATCGACCGGTTACGGATTGATTATAAAAAATGAAAGAAAGGGAGAAAATTATCGTAGGAGCCAGATGCATCTTCGGTCAATGTGTCCTCCTTTTTGCCGAAGCGGAAGCGTTGTTCCATAGACCTTCTTTGATCGCGAGTTTCCGTCGTCGTATCTCGATCATGCGATAAATCGCGTTCGATGGTAGCGGTCCGGAGAGCGCGCGATTTGTTAACGCGTGGTGGTTGTCCAAAGAGGTTTTGCGGGTCCACGCACGGTACGTTTCTACGGAAGCGTTATTTGCCTCTGGAGGGTTTTCACGATGTCACCACGAGGGGGTGAGAGAAGGGTTTGGAGAGGGCTGAGATACTTTTCGGTCGAGTGTACGGAGTGGGTCCTTGGGCAGTTTGCGGTCTGCGCTTACCTTCGTCTCGTTAGGGTCGTTTTGTGCGCACGTCCCGGGACTACGCGTGAAATGATTAAAGCCGTTTTGTGTGTGTTCTCGCTCTGTGTCGAAGATCAAAGAAGCGCGAAAGAATTGCAAGCCGGATTTCCAGCGGATACAGACAGAGAGACGCTTTTCACGAACGTGCCGCACGTGCGAAAGACGGTTCGCCTCGTTTCCTTGCCAGTGAGGACCGATCTTCCCCTCGTTTGAAGGTTTAAAGGTTTCTTCTCGTAGTTTAAACCTCGCTTCAGCGTTCCCGCGTGGTTAGCCACGTTCTAAAACGAAACGCGTCAATTAACCCGGATACTCGCGGCTTAGTTGAAATGTCTTTTACCGAAAGAATATTTGTCCAGAGTTGCTCCGAGAATGGCTTCATTATTAGCAGAAAGTGTTTGCTCCCCTCCCAAATTGAAAGAATTCCGGCGTTTTAGCGGTTCGCGGTTTTTGATGATTTCGATCGGGTAGAAAGGCGAAGTTAATAGAAAACGAAGGGAACAGAACTCGTCGAAAAGTTGAAGTATTTAGTCGATCGGTGAAGAGTATTGGTTTTCCTCGATTGCTCCGAGAGAAAGAGAGAGAAAGAGAGAAAGAGAGAGAAACTCCCGTCTCTTTTGATTTGTGCAAGTTTCTTACGTAAATATTTTATAGGTTTTAAGTACGCTGTAAAAGTAGACTCGGGACGGTGAACGTAATCGTAAATTCGGCCCGTCGCTTCGAGCATTTTAATCAATCGAATTTGCGAACCGCTTAAAGCTCGTTAAAGAACACGATCCATATTCACGACGTGTATCGACGGGATAAAAACGTTTCTCTCTTTCCTCGTACGTTCGCATAAAGTAAACAGATCGTTTCGGTGAACGCAACGTTACAATAAAAACTAAACTGCCGTTCTCGAGGAATAACGTAACCCCGAAGTGTAACATGAAGTACCGTTATTGTCGGTGAAAATGACGGAAAAATGATGAGGCGGTAACGCAACGCGAATTGTCGGTACTGTTGTAAATTATTTCTAATCTCTGGATATTTTCCATCGTGAAACTCTTTCCACCCAAACTTCAGAATCACCGAGTTTAAATGCGAAGTATCGAAAGGAATCGATCTGGTCCGAATCGAGCACGATATCGATTATCAACCGGTATGATAAACTTTCAAACAGATTTTACACGTTGTTTTATTCGCCCCTGAAGCACGAAAAGTGTAGTCTTTCTCTCGGGAGGAAACAGAAGGGATGGGAAAAATGAAGGGAAAATAAAGTAACAAATGTCCAGAAAATAACGCCTTGCCGTTCTCCTTTTTCGCTTCGTTACGCTTCAGCAGTGGGTACCACGCGAGCTTGCGCGAGTATCTCGGGCGCAGCAGAGAATAGATATTTCATTGTTACGGCTCGGAATATTTTTCGCCGACAGGAAATAATGCTCGTCCCGTCTTGTCTCGTTAGGAGGATTCCTGTAGCTATTCTTGTATGTCACTCGCGCGCAGGCTTTATACCGCGCGACCGGATTAATGGCACAGAAAGAGGAGATACTTTTCGGTTGGCCGGTCGACCCTGTATTCTGCTTCGCGACGAAACAAAGTTCAGTTGTGCGCTGTCGCTTCGTTAGGAGGGTGCAGCTTTTTCAACCGATGCGAGGCATTCCCTACGTTCGCGCATTTCGCTTTCAATTTCGCGACCTGGACAAGAACGCTGCGATATCGGCGAAAGAACCGTCACATTTCGCGTTTGGTACTCTACACGACTTCCGGTTGCGCGAGTCGTGTCCATTTTGACGAGTGTCCTGGCATTTTTCTACATAGCTCCGGAGAACGCACAGATACCGTACCGAAATAGTACGAACTATAAGAAGTCGGGTTTCGAAAGCCTCGACAAATTTTGTATTGTACGTACCGAGTCGCGAAACTAGGACGAGCCGTCTCTGTTTTAATTGTGGATCGAAAACGAAAGGATAGCGGGAAAAATTGAACGGTTTAAAGAGGCGTAACTTTTCTTTGATTCTACTTTTCTCGCGAAGCGGTGAGATTTTAACCGGCGTTTAAATGTATAGGGTGATTCTAAATATTGGACCGGGGCTACAATTCCGGGGGTATTCCGTAATGAACGAATGCTACTTAGAACGAACAGTTTTCCTCATTAAATCAAAACGCCTACAACGAACGCGGGGAAATACGATCGGCCGTTGCACCGATTGTCCCACTCCGCCTTCGTTACTATAATAAAGAAATAGCTGACGATCGGAATTCGTCGATAGTAGTCGAGAATAGCAGTATTAGAGTTCAGTTAGTCATCATCTTTCGATATCATTCGCGAATCATTTTCGATATCATTTTAGATTATATATTCTCTACTTATTTGTCCAATCGATTGTTACGATTTCAGACAATGCATTTAACGCGTAGCGATTTCCACCTAGTCGCGCATAGTCGAAAAATATTTCTATCGAGCACTGTGAGCTTCGAGTTGACGTTAACGTAAGCCTAGAGCTCGAAACGTTAATGTTTTTGGTGTTCAAACGTGGGTAATTCTCTGCAACCAGTGTGTCGGCCGAAATCTCCGTGTTGCTTCGATCGTGCATCCTCCGCGTTAGTATTTAATAAACGTAACTCCCGGGCGGCGGTTAAGCGGGTAAAGTGGGATTTCGCGATCTACGATGGGAAAGTTTCGGTACCGTTTCTCGCTCGACACGCTTCGTGAATCTTCGAATGAATTTTTCCGTTTTACGTAGGGCGTCTCACTCTCTCTTTCTCTCTCTTCCTATCTTTTTCTCTCTCGTACGCGAGGTGTCTCGATAAAATATTCTCCGCCCCTCGGGTTCAACCGTTTGAGAGAAGGTTTTGCAAGTGTTCGAGGTGTTGGTGAATTTTCGCCGTGCAGGGAAAGCGGCATAGGTTATTGATTATCGTGAACAGCTTTATAAATAACCGATCGTGTAGGAGCAGCCGCCGGAGACGCGTAAATATCGCTAGTCGGGGCGATTCTTTAAAAATCGCTCCACGATGATTCTTCAGGCTCCGTGTGTTACCTCGTGTGTGATGTGAAATCCGATCGCGTTTGATCGATGCCCTCGTAATTCGCCTCGAATTCTTATTTTCGTTCTATTATTCGCGGACGGTCGCGCGCGGATAGACAGCTCGGACGACCGCTCGGTATTTGAACGCGGGAAAGGACTCCGCGTTTATATATTGCTTGTTTGCGCAACACCATATAGTATACTACACCCAAGGAGAAGATCCTGGACGTTTCCAGGGATCGTTTTTTCCCTGGCCTTTAAACTTGGTCCATCGGATTATCTAGACGGTCGCCAAGATGAAATTTTTCTTTTCTCGGTTATGGTTTTTCTTTCCGTGGAAAACTGTCGTGTTTTCTTTCTGAAAATAACAAAAACAGCTTTGGCTTATTCCTCTCTTAAGTAAAAGAAACGGTGCGTTTATAAACGGTATATTGTTTTGGTACTCGGAGCAAATATTACACAGTTTCACATCATTCCGATCTACGTTGTTGGTTCTCTTTGGTGGATAATTGAAAATCTGTGGAATAAATTCCTGTGAGGTAAGGTTTGTAAACTTGAACACCAGAACGGTAACGAATTAAAGTTGATAGGACTCTTTCAAACATTGTAGGGCTTTTATGGAAATAAAGTTAGAGAAACACAGTAATGTTTCGTTCGATATTTGTATCACTGATTGCGTAAATTCGAAGAGGGTCATCGACATTTGCCGAAACGCTAAGAAGGGTATTCTTTTTTATGTTTGCAATTGTTGTCCATATACGAGTATACTTGTCTCCGGTTTAGCCGAGAAAGGACGAATTTTTCTCAATTAATAGTCGAAGCATTGAACGCGTCCAAGTCGCGAGCACTCGTTAGATATCTGCTGTTATTTACGTAACGAGACGCGCTCTGTTAAATATCCGGAGAAACAAGGACGTAAATAGTGGCGTGTTTTGCGTCAGTTAAAATAGCTTTAATAAGGTAAGTGGTAACTCAAGTGTCTCATCGGTCGCTGGTAGATCGTCGATTTTACTCAAGCACGACTACTTTCGTACCATTGATTTTCATTCAGGCTGTGTAAATAGTGTAAAATAAATACGTATCACGGAGGCGCCGCGAGCGGTCCGTGCGATTGTTAGGATTCGTAGTACGCGGCTAGGCACGATTCGTGCAACGACAAAAGACGAATCAGAATTAATATTTTCTTATTGTTACGTTGCTCAGTGGGAGGGCAGTGGACGTAACTCTGGCTGTAAATATTTGCTCGCTCGAATGAAACCGGTCTTTATTCGTCCTTTTACTCGTTGCTTTTGTCTTCTTTCCGGTAAGTTTGCCAAAGTACCTGAAGCGGAATCGTCGCGTCCGACGAAAGAAAGACTAATTTCGTTTAGTGCGAATTACTTTCGAGATCGTTTCATTATTTAGATTATCCGGGAACTAATTAAAAAAAAAAAAAAACAAAAAAAAAACAAAAAAAAAACGAGAACCGTAAAAAAAGAAGCACAAAAACTCTTTTCGGAAGGAAATGTTACGCTGCTATTTAAACAGTACTTGCCAATGAACTAGTTCGAATTGTGTCCTCGATGAGCAATCTCTTTGAAAGCTACACGATGCAACAAACTTTCGCATTACGCGATAACAACGAGAGCGAGAATTTATGATCGACGGAAGTTCGATACGCGTTTCTGGACCAATGAAACGCGACCCTTTCGATTCGTTTTTCTTCTTTTCTTATTTAATACTTCGACAGGTTGCACGTTTCGCGTAAAAGCTTCCAAATTGTTTAAACTGTAGGATTTTGTAAACGTTGATCCGTGAGTTCATTCTTTTCGATTCGTTGGTGGTGTAGGGAAAGCAAATGGCGGCTGACGTAGTCCTCCGTAACTCAACGAGCGGTCGCATGAATTTCACGTAACGTCAGGTAATTACAGGGTAATAGTGCATTCACACCTACCCTCTCCGTGATCTTCCCTGTGGACGAGCCGTAAAAGCGAAACGCGTCTATATACGGTTAAGAAAATTTAGTCCTTGAAACAAAGTTTCGCGTTAATCTTTTCACTCGCGCGCCGCGGATCGGCTTAAACGTTTTCTTCGCCCTCTCTGCGAGAGATCGAGGCGGAAGTTACACTCCGTGTTCCTTGCTCTCGACGGATCTGCTTCGGAGATTGGACGTCTGTTTTCTTTGCGCGTTAACACGAAGATAATTTCCAGAGAGCAGCTGGTAACACAGCGTTGCTAAATAGCTGTCCCCATCCGAAGGTTGATTAAAAGTCGCTCAACCGTTTTCGCCTCTTCTCGTTTGCCCTTGTCTCTGTCTTTTGACGAAATTGAAATGCAGCGGTGGGCCCTGATGTGAGATTTTCTCAGCCTGCTTTAAGACGATAATCCTGTCCCTTGGGGGGTTTCGATTGAGCGTGACGAAGGTGAACGCGATATTATTAATCAGAGTGTAAGAAGCGATGGGGGATGCGCGGAAAAACCGTCTGCCTCGTTTGGAGGAAGGTTTCTTTTAAATAAAAAAACTTCGATCCTCTACGCGTTTAACCGCGTGTAAACGCGAACAAATTTGTCGCGAAATAGCCGCTGGTTTTTGTCCAGTTTAACGTTCTTCTTGTCCTTTAATCGATCCTTCGTGATTTCGAACGAGAAACACGTATTGTTCGCTCTTCTGTTCTCTGCTCTCTTCGTAGCGTTAAGAAGCTAGCCGAATTTTCATTGAACTTTTTTCCATGGGAAGAACGCAAACGCGGGAAGCTCGGTGAAATTTTATGCAAACACGGAAGCATGTGCTCAGCTGCTGATAACACTTTCTTCGAAAATTGCCAGCGGCGGAAACTGATTGGCTGGAAGTGAGCCGTTTATTGTAGCGGTACGTCGCTCCACCCCGCGCGAAAAGTCTATTACATCGCTGTGGGAGTCTGCGATGACTTATCGGCTGCTGCGACATTTTTTTCAATCGCGGGAAAGTTGTCCGTCAGCCTCTAGTTTGTCACTGTTACGAGGATAACGTCTCGACCTACGTAACGTTAGTCTCGGTGCATAATCTTGATTAGAAAGAACCGGTTTTACGTTTCGAACTTCGGTTTTGGATTCTTGCCAGAAATTTGAAATTTTGTATCGCGCAAAGAGTTTCTAATGCGCGCGAGATACGTCACGAACTGGGAATTTTTCGATTCCCTGAGTACTTTTTGCGACAAAGTGGTTCTTGACCGATCCTTTCCGTGTTGGGAACAAAACGTTCGCGAGGAAAACTGAATTCACGCAGCGGTTACGACAATACGACGGAAAATTACCCGTGCGAAACGGGATCGTGGAAAATCGATCCGACCACGAAGAGACGCGGCAAACCGAAAATGTTGCGAACCCATTCCGTTTGCCATTATCTCCAACGGAGAGAAAATGTCAGATTCGCTGCCTGGAGATCTCATTATCGACGAAAAAGCCGTTCTAAATCGTGAATTTAGCTGCCAGGGGAACCGAGCACCAATCGCGTTCCATTCGCCCGAGTGCTTAATCGGTCGGAAATGAATCGCGATATTCAATCTGTATCGACAGATTCAATCCCTCAAATATTTCCAAAGTATACTACTTTGCAATAATGGAAGAAGATCGCGGAGAGATTGATCGTCTAGGTTCGACTGAATTTTCCCTGAAGGCACTCGATGAACTCGAAACCCTCTTGGTCCATGAGAAAGTGGTTTCACGGTGGTGCTTCGTGTGGGATAATAACACGGACGACTCGCAGACAAATCGCACAGTATTTATTGACTTCATTTGACGAAATCTGGTATCGAGTAGGGATCAAAACGTTGCACACGACCAGATACGTCGCTTCAACGTGTTACACGAGCGTAAATCGATCGTGGCCAGTTCTAGCTCGTACGTCGCGCAGAAATCAACTTGAAATCTATTGTACAGTCTCGTTTTCTGAGCGGAAACCGGGTGAACGATATTGTTATCGCTGGTGAAAAAAAAAAATGTAGAATCTCTGTCGACAAAAATAATTTGTTAACTTTCGGAACAAAAGTAACAAAAGAGTTACTCCACCGTGTGAAATCGTATACGGGAGTTCATAATTTGAAGCGCGGATCTACGTAAATACGAAACGAGATTGAATTTCTGGGTTTACGTAGCATAAGGAACTGGCTCGCCAATGCGAGCGAACGTAAAAGCGTTGGTCTACGTGTACTAAAAAACGGTTGCTAGAGCGTCAAGTTGCTACGAGCGTCGAACGTCTCTATGGCTCGAATTAAGAAACGTGGAGCCAGATTCGAGGTGCGTCAACGTGTCGGGATCTCTCTTGGAATATTGTCATAGGAAGTCGCGATGAAAAGTTCATCCTACGGTCTAGGAAACGTACCCGGCGCTTATCTGCCAGCCACCAGACGGAGTTTACTTTACGTATGTAAAGGAAACATTAATTTGCCCGCAAAAGTTTGCTTTGCATCGTACTTCGGCATTGTATCCGAGTTGTTGGGCACGGTTAACCGCTGTACATCGCGTTACTCCCCAGCTGATCCTGCTTGTTTTCGCGGCTATTCGCGTACAATGTGCCTCCGTGTTCGGTTCCGCGATCTTCTTCGACTTCCGGGCGCGAAGCGATCGCGGACAGCTCGATCGATTCTTACGAGATCAACACCGTCGCGCTGCACGCCGGAAATTTGCCGATACAATTAGACGCAAACTACTCCGTTAACTTAAATACCGAACTTTCCTGATAATAACTCGCCGCTTTAACTTGATCAGAGCACGTGCCCGACCATGTGTGTGCCCGCGCGCGCGCTTGTTCTGGCAGTTTAACTTGTAGCTCGCCGGTTCGTTTACGAGCCTACGTCAATTTCATTCATTAGCCCTAAAGTCAACGGTGTGAAACGTGTTTGACGGTTATTCGAAGAGTTTGTAACCGGTGTGAATAGTGCACGTGACCAGCTCGCGGCGATTTTCGGTCGTTTCTTCGTCGGAAGATCAACCAAACAGGAATCAACCTACGCGACGAGTACTTCCAACCTTGTCACGACTATATTTTTACCGTCACCGTTTGACGTAGAAAATTAGGGAGAGGGAAATTTGATGCACGTACGGGAGTGTACTTCTTACGAATTTATTGGAATTTGTGCACCGTTTTTCGTTAAACTACTTCAAACGCGTGAACCGATCCGTGTGTATCGGGCCGTTGGATACGTTTCTTCCGGTTTTGATATACGATCTTCGAATCGCGCAATTTTGTATTATTTAATATGTTTCTTTAAAATTGAGGTCGTTGAATTTATTAAACCTTCTCCGCGATACTTTTAGAAACGGGTGATCTTAATATCTTAAATAATAAGAAGGTACACTCGTTCTAAAAGTAACGATAACGGTGCGAAGAGGAATATTTGACTTGTATATACTTACGAGGCTGCCGTTTACCGTAAGATTTTTGCACAGAACTGTATATTCATTGGTGGGTGCCCGACTCGCGTCTCCTCTTTTTTCTCACAGCTGACGGGTCAAAGGTAAATCACGGCTACCCTTTCAGTAACGGGTGTTTGTAAATCGACGCTTTGAACTTGAGCCTCGAGATGTTCGTACTCAGCTCCTCAATCTCTTCTCAACGATAGCCAAAGGCCTTTATGTAATTAGAGAGATACGAAATGGTCCGGATTATCCATCGCTCGCGTCCTTTTCAGATCGACGCTCGTCGCTCGAGCACGATCACGAGATACTTTCGCTAGCTTGTGGCGCGCTGTGGTGCGGTGTGTGGTGCGCTGTGGCGCGGTGTGTGGTGCGCTGTGGCTCGCAGCTATCCGGTACCTATCGGTGTTACGCTTTCACTCTGAGGTTTGCTCCTCGTTGGCACTGTCATTCAAGCTTGACGACTAATCTTCGATACTATCCCTCGTCTACGCGGAAAAAAGCGAGTCTACCTTTCCCTCTTGACTCTCTTTATTTGCGACCGATAGGTCTGGATTAGGTTCAATCAACGCGGTGGATTTCGATGTTCGTTGTTGCAATTTTTGCGTAGACGCGCGACGGTGCAAAAGCTGATTCCCACGCGAGGTGTTCGCTCTATTATGAAATACTTTCCGCGGAGAATTATGGAATACGAAATAGCTCGCGTGCGCGTGAGATTACGAGGATACTTTGTAAAATTAATGGCACGGAAATTAATTATTTCGCTCGTCACGGTGAAACGGTGATAAACGTCGAGTTTCGTCGAGTATACCGTGCAAACGCGAATTTCCAAACGCGCGCGCCCACCGAGCTTTCTATCTTTTTTCCTCCCTTCGAAGCGGCGCGTTTGACGGCGATTGCAACGTCGAATTTTCATCATCAAAGCGAAGAAGGCCAGGCGCAGCTGCTGCAGCCCTTCCGTCGGATTAAATTGTCTTCGTGTAATTTTGTTTGCCCTTCGAAGCGACGGGAGTTACTCTTTCTTGAAAACACAATGGCGCGAAGCTCGTTTCGCCCTGACGATGCGCGATGCTGCTCTCATTCCCGGGATTCCACGACGAGTGAAATAATATTACACGAATACAGCTTTAAATCGCGAGTTTACCTAACCAATCGGATCGCAAACGTTAACGAATCGTCACCGTACGAATATTTTTCGATGCGATACTCTCATTTTTCTCGTCCCAAAGACAGCGAACTTTTAACTTTGCTAAGGTTTCTCGGTCATTGTTCGAAGTACTTATTGCTTTATAGGCGCATTACCCGGTGTGCATAAGGGAGAGAATGTTGCTGTAAAAATGCCGAGGGAAGAGCTTCGGCAAGCGCTCAGGGATCTGGCCAGTTCCGCACTCCTCGTAAAAGCGGTGAAGTTGAAACGCCGTGTAACTACATGGATTGCATCGAAACGAGAATCACCTACCATTCCGTACCGATTGTTCCCGTTTTTCGAAATGGGCCACCTTTACAGTCCGCTCGGTCGTTTTAGCGTCATTTGCTTAAGTTCCTCTCCGTTGAATTAGTAACCATTGAACGTTCCCGACTTCTCCGAATCAAGAATAGCATCTTCGTCGAGTCGCCAGATTTCGTTCGGGATAAGCTCGAGAATATCTGCACGACGAAAATATAAACTGTTATTCGTGAGAGGGACGTTTGTACGAAGGGATTGCGATAGTTCGTGGATAACGATGGCGTAACCGATGAGACGCGTTAACAGGGTCGAGTCATTACTGAAATTATGACTTTAATTACCGGAGTGCATCGCTTTCACACGGGCACCTTTGAGTGCGCACGATTGCGTTCTTCTCTCCCCGTTTCTCTCGTTTCTTTTTTTTTTCCTTTTTTCTTACACTGCGTTCAGTTTTTATTTTCTCCTTTCGGTTCGTGCTCGCGTTTCACGTAATCGATACGCGGTTTTCCTTCCTCTGCCGTTCCGAAAAAGTCCCTTAACAACGTTATCGTTTGAGTTACGGTGAGTAAGTTTCTAGTCAAGGAGGTACCGATGGCTGAGAGGATCAAGCCGTCTCGAAACTTTATAATGGAAAGCATACGTCAACTTGACAAACGGTGAGATCGAATATTTCTTCGTCAACTGTCTCTTGCTGGACGAAAAAACATAGACTGGATTTACTTTAAATTCGCCTCCTTTTTACGAGGGCAATTGGATTTTTCGATCCATCGGTTGTTTGGTTTACGATACGGCGAATTCTGCACGAAAGCGTATGTTAAATAGCGGCACTACGAACAAATGTATTTGAGCAGATTAACAATACGGGGTATTTCCGAACTAAAGGATCAAAGTCCTGGAGTGTATGTTATGCACAGCAGCGGTATGCAAATACCGTGTACGTATTAGATAGATTTGTGAATGCTTCATTTGCGAATTAGAAATTTCTAATATTAGATAGCAACGGTTACGCTCGAATATATTTTCGAGAACATGAATACGATTTGAATCCGATTGAAAGCGATACTGTAAATTATAGATAAAGTAAATCATTATATCTTTCGTCATTTGGGAAAAGGTATTCCAACGAAGCAGTTGTCCGATTGATTCATTATTCACAATACGACCCTGTAACGCGTTTCTCCTTCTGTCGCGCGAAGACAAATCGATCGACTACGCGCGATTATAAATCTGATCATTTTTTTTCTATGGAAGAGATTGATCGTCCATGACATTTGTCAGTTCTTCTCATTTCACGATCGTGACTCGGTTTTTCGAAGAAGAAACGCGTGAAAATGCTCCGGGAGTCGTAAATCAACTTTTTTCGAAGCTACTCGGGTGTAAAAAAAGCGGACAAATGTTCGAGATGCGCGTTGATTGTATTAAGATTCGTTATAAGATCTACGGTTGTCGCGTATCAATGGCAATGTTACGGCGCGGCGTATATTCGTTCGATAAGAGTCAACCGATAACGCGTGCACTACGTTCCAGTGCAAACGCGGTCAGTAAGTCGTAAATATTTTCTGCAGTTTTTAGATTATTATTTGCGACCGATAAGCATCTTCGTTACGCATTAAAAATATACTCACGATCGTTTTTATTTACGCGAGGTACATATGTGTAGTTATCAAATGGTTCACGGTGCTTCGAGATGAAATTATCGTTTTCGATTTTCACCACTCGTGCCGATTTTTTTTTGTTGCAATATTCTATTGACGGTGGTGACACTGTACATTCCGCGTTTGGATGTTGGCGGTTAAATTGAGTAATTATTGGTTAACAAGGCATGTAGCGGACATTAAGTAGTCATGGTATAGCGTGGGGATTTGTCAGGCACAAGTAGTAATGGATCGTCAATGTCGGCCGTCAGAGGTTACAGCGCTGGGATTTGTCAGATGGCAAACGGTAACGAGGAACGTATCGCGTGCTGTCGTTTCCAGTTAGCGCCTGGTTACCATAAAACGCTACCTTTACGGTCATGTTGAAAATTTTTATTCGCCAACTGTGTTGAATGTAAATGGTGAATTTACCATTGTCGGGTGGAGCGATTTTAACAGAAAGATGACGTAGGTACCGTTATGGTGGTACACGTATAATTACAAAGTTGTGACCAGAAATGTAATTTCCTTGCGGAACTTAACCGTAATTTAATTCTTAGAGAAAGGAATTCGTATAATACAATAATAATTATTTAATTTTGTTTCTTTTGCGTGCCAGGAACTTTGAGCAGCCAAGGTTCGTTGGGATGCAGGGTAACACGAAAAGAGTAGAACGTCGAGTAAAACGTATCGTTCGGTAATTAAGTTTTCAACCAGAATATAATCTACAGCGATCTGTGAATGTGCCCTCAGAGTTTTTTTATAGGTTAATTCATTCCGGAATAAAGTTACCGTTTTTCTGCGGGTTACGTCAAAGGCTACCAATAGAAAATGCACGATGCCACGCAATGGCGAACTCTGAAAATGAAAAAAAGAACAATTTTTGAAAATCCAATTTTCTGCCGTCTCGGTTCGTCAAGAATTTTAAACGAAACAGAGTCATTGCATTTTTAAACAACGCTGCTCACGTCCGACGCCTGTGTTTCAATTATCAAGAAACCGAGAAACAATCGTTTCTACGTGTAGAATAATGTTGTTTGGCCGCGCTTGCGTCGAATTGAACGCATTCGTTGCGCGCTGATTTCAGAATGGCGCAACGGGAATACGTGCACGAGCCGTGCGAGCTTGAATCAATTCGATTTTAATGTTTTCTACCTTCGAAATGGAATACCGATTTCAACAGTTCGCGGCGAGTGGCAGCTAGGACCAGAATCACGTCTCCCGATAACGACGCTTTTATTCCTGCGATTGTTCACTTTTTTAAATTTACGAGGGCTAAAATTTCGAACTATTTCCGAACAACGTGTTTACAAGTTCCAATACTTCTCCACAGATTGAACGCTAATATTTTTAATATTCTCGAAAATCTCGTAAAGTTTGTTCCGGTATAGTCAACGATATAACGATACTTTTTTGCGAATCACCTCGAAACGTATTCCTCTGTCTTATTTCACGAATGCAAACTATGCGAGAAATATATTTATATAGCGAAATAGCTGGAGGCTGGATCATCCAGAGGCTATCGTGCACCACAGCCAGGAATTTCGTTAGGAAGATGCTGAAAATCTATAAACCCGTAATATCCAACCACGAAACGCTCGCCTGACTCTTTTATGGGTGGCTCGAAGAAATACGGGGACCGGCCGTGACCGTCTGTTTTATTTAGGTATACGCTCGATCGGTTGAAAAATTGTGCACCGGTAAGGTGAAAAATTGTATCGACAGCCGGGAGGCATATCCACGCGTTCTTTCAGTGAAATTCGACAGGGGAAACAAAATGGAAGAAGATTTGGCGAGGAGTCAATATGTTTGTTCGTCTATTCCTTGTCCACTGTGCTTGGATCGAGACTCGACTGACAGGCTATGAATAGAAGAGAGCGAATACTATCGAATCTCGTACAGTCGATATAGAAGGAAATAGAAAGTGCAATCTGCGTGTTTCAATATGCCGAATGTGTAATGGATGGGTGTTCCACGAGAGTAACCTCACTGTGGTTACTTCAAGAGGATGGACTTTATTTTGTAAAGCGTGAGATACGGAGATTGTAGCGAAATGCAACGATAGTGTTTCGACGATTGAACGATAGTAAAAATTCAATGGACAGAAGTCGGAATTGCCTTGTCTCTTCGTTAATTTTTAAGAGAGTATCGGAAGTGTGGAACTTTGGAAGGTAGTTTCACCTTTTAAATATGGATTAGCGCAGTTATAAAAGAATCTATTATTCGACCGGCCCTTAAATCTGCAGTCAGACACTCTGCGGATGATCATCGATGTTTGACAAGTTTCACCCAGAATGGTTAAACGATTCTCTTTATTTGTTTCAAAATCGACTAGAAAATCTCTTTATTGAAGATTTTTTCTGCTCTGGTATGGATTTTACGGGAAATAATTTTCAAAACGCACGCAAAACAAATGCAAAAGCCACGCCTCGAGGTTTCTGTTTACCAAACTCCAGCTACATTCTCTCGTAGACAATAGCCCGTACATCGAAACATTTGGCCTAGGTTCGTGGACCTAGCAATCCCCGTAGGGCTCAGGTTTTGGCAGATTGCCATCCTGTTGCCTTGCCTAGTGGTCAACATCCACTAGAAGAGTCACCCGGTTGTATGAAAATAGACTAGCTTCGTTTTATCCACACAGAGTGCACAAAAACGTATAGTTTGTGAGCGAAAAGTGTGCAAGTTCTCGGCGTACTCGTAACTTGGGTTAATCGTGGCTGTGAATTTCTGTGAATATAACCATAGGAAACAACGAGATACGAGTCAAAGTTGAACGTCGTTATAACGAGAGTTTCGAGTTTCATGGATAAGCCGAGCAAACTACGCTCTCTACAGTATTTTCGGGTGAAAATATTTGAGGATACGCGATGTCGTTGGCATCGTTTGCGTCTCTAGATTTTGCTTGAAGAATTTCGGTAAAGTGCATCGGTATCCCTCGATATCTGACGCGTGTGTACGTTCACGAGTAAATATGCTTGAGAAACGAGCCCCGAGAGAGTTGCAAGCCGAGCCACGCGGGAGGCGATTGCGCGCTTCAGGGATGTTACTTGAATGGCAAACAGGGGTTGAGTTTGGAGCAAAACGAACGGCGCGAATATTTTCAAATGGAAATATCTATCTTGCACGATGACGTGGCCTTTTTTCATCCGTTAGATTCGAAGAGTTATCTATTAAAAGCGCGGAGAGAATAATTATTTTTGGTAAGCTTCGCGCGAGTTGTTCTTGGATCGGAGCGTTGTACATTTTCGATGGTTTTGATGTCGAGTAACGATGGTACTGCTTTCTGCTGGTATACTATTCCCCTTGCAATGCTCGTTGCATTCTTTGAAAATATTTTGCAACAAAATTGCACCGTCTTGCACTGCTTTCGACACGCACTGGGTCGCCCTGAAAGACTCTCATCCCACGCATATACACGTACGCGCATACTTGCAGCCGCCACTCAGCTACTCCGACACACTTGTACGTTCCTCAAAGCCTTGTTCTCGAACTACATACGCGTGTTTGGTAATTGCTCCTTGAGTAGCAAATCGAGACGTTCTTGATCACTAAGAACATCGTTAAATTAACGCCCAAGAACTTTGTCTGATCGACTGTAAGTAGTCTCTTGTACGTAGTCGTTATTCCATCTTGTTGTCGTTTAAAAGGATCTAAATTCGATCCCTGCAACAATTACAGAGCACTTAAATCTGGCATCGATGATTTTAATCATATTTTCCAATATGTCTCCAAATGTTTTCTCCGGTTCTGTAAATTCCTTTGAAATACCGTGAAAATAATTGGCGATACAATTTTAAGCTCGGTTACCAAGTATCGTTGTCGAAGATTTTGATTTTATTAAACGAAACTTGTACCGAACGTTCTTCTACGTACAACGGTATCTTTGTCGCTCAGGATACGTTAGTTTTGACATAAATTTCGCCGCGTTCTCCCCGAGTTTCCTCATTACACGTAGCAGGGTTATCATTTACATTATGTCCTGGGCTTTGTGTCGGAAAAATCGATATCGGAAATCTCTCCGAAACAACGTAGCAGGCATCGACTTGCGAGATATCCTCGACCGATACGGTCGGCGCCCTTATCGGAGGAAACTGAGTTGCTGTTTACCGCGTAAAATCATGCGTCGATGGAGCTTTCTTTGTTTACAGACCTTTCGATGCTCGGCGACGTTTCCCGGTTTCCACGGCGCAAACTCCTTTAACGAAATCTCGCTACCAAACTCTGTGGTTCGAAGTTTCGTGTCACGGTCCCTCGACGCGTTTCTTTTCCCGTGCCCTCTGTCCTCGAGAAGAGAGGGTTCCCGGTGGCTCTTGCTACCGTAGGTGGGAACCGAGTGGAAAAAAGGAGCTCGTATCGCGGGGAATCGTAAATGAACGTCTTACGTCCACCGTTTTCTACGTCGTCTCGCTTTACGGTTGTAAATAATAAATGCGATGTTCGTCTTGGGCCGTTACGCCACTCTTATTTTCCAAGACTGCTCCGTCTCTCCGGCTCCTTTCTTCCGCGTTTTGCCGTGTTTTCATTTGCGCCGGGACGTTTCTTCTTTCTCGGTGTCTCTCCTCGACGGGTTATAGAATTAGAGATTCTCGGGATGTCCTTGGTACGTCCGATCCCTTGCTCCACATCGGAACGTTCTGCGAGTTTGGTACGAACGAACGTAATAAATTACGTACGATACGTGACAGTTTTAATCCTCCGTTGACCTGGAAATGTTTCCTTATCGAATAGCGAGCTGTCCGTAAGATACGGAGCCATAAGTAACCGGATACGTTCCAGCGATACGGGGTGGACCGTTATTGGCGACACAATCGATGGAAAGGGGGTGATTTTTCGAAGGGGAAAAAACCGTAACGCGGGTTTCCGAGATTGAACTTTTGCTTTTATTTCGAGCGACGATATGCTTGCAACGAATTAAAAATGATAATCGAAGTATTTCGTTCTTATTAAGATTTATCGATACGGGCAACCTCGATAACCTTGATCGCTACTTCGTTTTCGAAACTCTCGAGAATCAGTCGCCCGGTACACAGTTTCTCGCGTTACAGACCACCTGTTTATCCCCAGCGTTCCTACCCTCGGCAAATCGCAACCATCCGTAACGCGTGCAGCCGTAAATAATCGTACGTATCGGAACGATGTATGCAAAGTTCGTGCAGCTGCTCCGAAAGTGTACGCGAGGTCGATATCGATGCGCGTCTCGCGACATGCTCAAGGGGGCGAGCGTTCTTGATCGACACTCTCCCGGAAAGATGACAAATAACGGCTGCAGATACCAAACGAGGGTCGCGATTCATTTTCCGGAGTCACCGATTTCCGCCAGGGACGGTTCGTTCGATATCGCCGAACATCGAGCCGAGAGTTTCATTTTACGGAGGAAGCTTGCCAGAGACAGCGCTCGCCAATGTCGTGGAGCTTAAATGCTCTCCAACCTTATCGTCTTTTTGGTCCATTGCTACCGATGGATGTCTCCTCGAATCTCTGTCTCGTAATAAGATTCGGAAAGAATCAAAGCGTACGTCCGCGAGTGTAGCGCCGCGAGTCCCTCGAATCGGTACTTGTACATCGCTCTCGTTTGTCCGTTACAGTCGTACGATCGTGATCTCGATTCGTATGACGGTAAATATAGTCTGGGACCAGGTTTCCCGAAGGGATGGGGTATAGACGGGCGAGGGTGGGATTTATCGTTGCTGTTGTTTGTAATTTCCCTTGGTAAAGTTTGAGCGTCGCGGCGCCGTTGTCGGGAACTCAGGAGTTGCCAGTTTCGGCCCAATAGGGACAAAAGGGGGACGTTTACGTTATTACGCGCAGATAATGCTACAAGGATGGCGACACTAATTGTCCGAAAAACACGGTACACCTACTAGCTTCGCGGCGTGTCCGTGAGCGATGCTGAGACACGATTGCGAGCATCGTCCGTGAAATGGGTTAGAAAACGATCGATACTTCTATAACAGCATTTCGGTGAAGCGGTAAATAGTATACTGTGAATGTAATTGACGACGGTTAACACTAATGATAGTCTTTCGAAGAATCAACGAGAAGAGATAGCGAAACTATAGGCAGGAGGAAGGGCAGAACGAAACGAGGAGGAACTAAAAAAATAGGAGTGGGATGAGCATCTTGTAAGATGTAAGGATTTTGTATAAGATAGTGGAGGGACGAGATAGAATAAAAGTGAGTTACAATAAAATTACGGAGTTAAAGGAAAAGCAAATTAGACGTAAAAGAATGATTTAAATAATATAAATGGAAATGCCTACCGTTACCCGGAAAATGAAAAGATCTATCTAAAAAATACACACACCTACGTACAGTTCCACGCAATAAAAAGGCGAGCCATTGTACCGTGCAGTTGCATTGTCGCATTTGTGAAAAAAAGTGATATCGCGATAGAGTATTTTTCCTTCTTTTCTACTATCTTGTCCCGTTATCGAAAAAAGCGGAAGACACGACCTGTCCCAATTGCTGGACGCAACCTCTGTGGGTATGCATTAGAATATTCTTCTTAAGACGAATTAAATGAAAAAAAAGTGAGAACACGATTGATCGTATTCGAATTCCACGATGGTATTTCTCTCGTTTCGTCGACGGAAGGTAGTTCTGAAATAAAGAGTGTCGAAATGACGGATTTCCAGTCACCGTGCAACAAGCAAAGAAATATTTTGCGGTCGTTTCACCGCGTCGACGTTATTGTTTCTCTTCACGTTGAATTAGACGCGTATTGACAGTACCTAGGTGTTCGCGGTTCAATCATACATGAAACCAGCGGCTTCAAAATTGTCAAACGCATTCCACTCGTCGGTGACTCGGATCGAATTCAATATCGGCATATTAGGTACGGAAAGGATAAGCGCAATTACAATCGGGTTCGGTTCGAAATTCAGCTCGCGACGTCTTCTCGGGGGTTGGACCGGGCCGGCGATGCTCTAATCCATGCAATCGAGAAGTTTGTCGCGAAACGTGTCTCGCAAGCAACGTTAAATACACAGAGAAAATGGTTAGCATTTTGCGACGAGACCTAGCGACGAATATGACCGTGTTTAAATGTATCGTGGAAGGTTTGTAAGGTTGACATCGTTTCGCGTAATAGCTTTATCGTGTCGTTCCCTGCGCTTCTCTGCAGTCTGGCTTTCTGGCGCCAATGAAAGCGTCACATTTACACGTAAATGTTAGCCCGAGAGACGGAGGAACGTTCCAGTGGTCCCTAGCTACCAGCAGGTTAATTTAATTTGAAGTTTTTCCGTCGTTTTTATTTCGTGGTCGATTCGAACGCGCCGTTGCCTTTTGGAAGAGGAGCGATCGGTAATTCCAATTGCACCCGTGACGCGGGAAAAATCATCAGCTTTGACGAGACCGAGGCTATCCGTATCAGACGTCGGGGCACGTTATCCGTAAGCCGCGCGTTGTTCGAGCGTCGACGGTTCGAGATATCAAAGGGAATTTCAACATAAGAGGAACGTCTTGCTCTTGGAGCTGAAACGCATTTCCTGGCAGAGTGATGCACAGCGGTGACTCCCAAAGAGGATTCGCGGTTCTCGTGGGACTTTTTGATCCGTTGCGTCCAGAAAACATCGAGCGGTTTCTTCTTTGCTCTACAAAAATTATGAGGAATATTTCGACGTTAGATTCGTTAATAGAATCGGGCGTTCAGACTTTTTTACTTAGTATAGAAAATATCGAAGCTATTAAGGTAGCCAGTTTCCAACGAGTACATTATTACGGTCTCGTGTATTATCAATACAGGCTTTCTACTCGTATAATGGTAACGATAGTTCGTAGTTTTATAGCTCCTACGTCGCTATAAAAAATATTATTGACCGAATCGGTCGAATTGAACGACGAAAGTTGCGATCAAAATTTACAGGAGGACGTTCGATCTGCAGTTGTCGACGCGAGCATCTCCCGGGCGCAGTGATTTCGGACGTTCTGCACGCACAACGAATTTGGAAACAACAACGGTATTTGCGCTATCCGAAAAATGCCAGCGACACGTCCGGCGGAGTCGATATTCCCGTGGTCGATGGTTCCATACGCGAAACAAATTCTATTTACGCTTTCGTTTTACGTATATTCCGTACCCTCGTTGCGATTAATCGAACCGATGGAAGTAATGGAAAATTCGGTTCATAAATGGATCGCGTATTCGATATAAAACGAGTAAACAATATTACGGGTGTCCACCGTGCTAATATTTGATAATTTATCCGATGTATACGTTGCACTATCAATTTCGACGCTGTAAATAATGTACGTTCGGTTCAAAATCCGTGCATCAATAATTGGAAACATGTTCGTATCGAATATGTTAACCTTGTTTCGAGTTATACTATTAAACGTGTACAGCTGGTTGATGATTACTCATTCAACGTGTGCGTTTCTTTGATTTACAATGCGTCTTTCGAATAAGTTTGATCGGTAAGGGGGACACGCGACGACGACTTCGTAGTAGATTTTACACATGGACCATTGTCGAGCGCTTCGGTGTCTACTGTTCTACGAGGATTCAATCAACCCTTCGAAAAGTTCCATTGACGTATGACTGGTCGTAAAAGAAGATCGATCTGCACTTTTTACGGGGAAGCAGAGTACAGAGTATAAAGATTTATGTTGCTGTCTTCGTAATCCATTAGCTTACGGACAGTAGGTAGATGGTTAAAAACTTTAAGGTGTAGCGTATAAAATCTGTTTTTAATTTATCTTAATTGCGCGCCTATACTTCTTCGCTAGATTAAAGTTGCAAACGAACGACTCAAGTTCTCGACTTGTTACAACAATATTACGCAACATGCTTCGAAAGAAATCCTCGATCTCTGGCGCAAGTACTTCGTCTTCGTGGCATCGGAACGGTTAGATTCGAGTTCCCCATACGTTTAGTTTGTTGATGCAAGCTGCTTCGATGAGTTCTCGGATCGGAAATTGTACCGACGGTCGTTTCGGTTACTTTCCGATGCACATTCTTCCGGAACTGGGTTAAGATCCGAATTAAATTTTCTCTCGTCTAAGCCGCTGTGAAATCCTATTCGTTTGCATCGCGGTGGTCGAAGGTGAAACGAAATTTCCGAGTCGCTGGCGTAGAAACGGTTTTCCGTTCGCTGTATTCCGATTGTCAAGTAGAAACTACTATTGCTAATCAGACAGGGACGCTTAACGTGATCCTATCGAACGCAAATACCTGTTCCGACATTTATTGGGACGAGTTTCGAATCGTCACCTTTCCTGACATTTATGCTTTTACCCCGGTTGTTTCTCGTTTCTCCGATGTTTCCCTGCTTGGACGGATCGTATAAATTTCCAGTGCACTCTCCAAGAATATGCATTACTTGCTCGGAGAGATACGACTCCGCGATCGTCGAAGATTGCCGCGACGAAACTGTGCCGCTATGTCTTTCGAGGGAAAAGTGTTCGAATGTGATCGTCTATTTTCATCCACGCAGGCAATATAATCTCGGAGAGGAATTGATGATCCACTCTGGCTCGATCAGTCGTCGAAATTGACCGATCGAAGGCCTGATTACCGGAAGCCAGACGACCAAAAATGTGACGCGCGGCGGACACGCGACGGACACGCGAGGGTTCGAACAGAGAAGACTGGGAGACGACTATCGGGAGCCTGACGTTGGATTTACCGTGAGTATTGGCGACAAAATGATTTTCATACGAGCGTTCGCGTCTAAAACTACACGTGTACTTCAGGAATCTACTTTAGGACTCGTCGTCGAACCTCCGTCCGAATTTTCCAATCCTCTTCTTGCAAAAGGTCGGAGGCGAATTATATTTACGTGGCGTGTGAATATAAAATTTTAATGTAATATTCCGCGTAGCGATTTCCCCAACGGCTATTGTAATATATTGACGTTCAAGATCGTAGCGTACAGCAAAATATGGCGGTCGAACGCCCGGTTCGATTTCAAGTTCCGCGACGTAAGGACAGTTTCGCGATATCTCGATACACTCGTGGTCTTTAAAACAGTTCCCGAGGCAGGAAATACGATCCGACGATATCTCGCTTTCAGTTTCTCTCTCTCCCTCTCTCTCTCTTTGACTTCAAACAATGGGGCGAAAGATTGCATAATTTATTACCAGTTCGCATCTCGAGACCATAAAACATTATGAACGTCTCCGTAACTCTCTATCGAGTCGACAGGAGGTGTCAGAAATCGTGTGACCGTGTTGCAGCGAAAATTTTATTTTTCTGTTCATTTTGTTTCCTCGCCGAAAAGAAAAGAACCTAGACAAACCCACCGTGAGCAACTGTTACAATGCCGGTGCAAACGATTTCAGACCGCAGTTTCGCGAAACGTCGTCCACCGATTGCTCATAAATTATTCCATGGATGCGCCTGATACGGTTAAAATATTCAGGGTGTTCGACCCGGACTCGCGTCACGAGACAATTGCTTAGGAACATTTTCGAGTCCAGCAAGTACGAAGGATGCCGTTTCGTTCGTCGATCGGTCGAGTTTAGGGGAGCATTTTGATCCGGAGTGCCAAAAATTATGGAATTTTTCAGAGGAAATCAACGATCTTCGTTATTTTCCCACATTCCTATCGATTTTACGAAAATTTAAAAAAAAAAAAGAAATTCAAAACAGAATGCCCCTTTAATCCCCCAGCACAAGGCTTTTTAACCGAATGATTAATCGTCTCGAATAATTTCGGCTTAATTTCGTATGCGGCGGGTTAACGTTACGAACGAAAAAAGAAAAATGGTTTTGTCGCGTGGTGTACGGTTGAAAAATTTCCCCGATGTCTGACCGCAGGGACGGTCATTAATCGAAACCATAATTGGAGGTTTAATTCGTCAGTTTGAGCGTGGATAATGGAGTGCTGCATATTCGATGATTTAAATCGTGGAACGCTCGTCAAGCTAACCCGTTTATCCGGTCCATTGTGCAGCGAGTCCGTCTATTCGTGCTTTACGTAACATTTTCCTTCTTGCATTACTTCAGAGAAGTTGAATGTTTTCCAAGGAATTGGTGAAAGAATTTCGAAAGACTTCTTCGTTTAGCGACCGTTGAATTTGCTTGTGCGAGTTTTTCCGACTTTTCGATCATTACGTGGCTCGATAAACTTTGCGCGTTTTTCCGTTTGCAATCGAATGCAGCGATTACCATACGTTTAAAAGTGCTTAACGGTACCGATGCAAATAAAATCAAGTCTGTTTATTGCGCTAATTCATTCTAGCGTTTTCTTTCCTTCGATTACACACGGTTCGAGACGAAATTTTTCTGGCGTTGTTTTTCGCCCGTTTATACGCTACGAGTGTAAAATCGCAAAATAAAATAATGATAAAAATTTATACTAATCGGTCTTCTTAAATATCCATCAATAATTACCGTTTCGTCTCAGAAGAATAACCGTATCTGTAATTCAACGACGATACGTGTTCTGTTGCGTATAAAGTTACAAATTCAATATTCAGATGTTCCTCTCCGATTGCAAATAATATTGGGATCGGAAAGGTGCAAGTGCGCGGTAGCTTTCGTTTAATTAACGATCTGGTCCTCCTGTTCGCCCCCACCCTAGTCCCCGCCACCCTCTCTCCTTCCTCGTGAAATTTTTTCAATCGCGAAAAGACTCGAAGCGAAGTTGAAACCGCGCGATCGAGTTTTTCCGAAACGTTTCCCGAGCGGTCCTCGAAAACTTTGGAACTGCCGAAACCATGACCCGGTTCATAGTCGAAGTCGATGTAACGGCGAATGTACGAATGTTCCTCTCGTGTTCGAGTCAATTAAGCTCTATCGATTGCCTCGGCGACAAAGACAAACCCGGACTGCTCGTACGGTATACCGTTCCGTGGTCGAGAAGCGGCGCTCATTGCTGCTTTATTAACTGGTCGATCGTCGAATTAAGGTATCCGTTCGCGAAAATAGTTTCTCCTCCCGTTATAAAATACCTTTTGGATACCTAATGCGGGTTCCAGGGAAACAACGAACGCCAATTGGGTCCCGAACAACGGACGTCCAGCTTATCGTTCGAGACGCGGCGGTATTAATATCGTGACAGACGAAACAATAGCGATTCGCGAAATGGTTTATCGCGAGCTCGACAAATGGAAAACGGATTAATTAGTCTCAGGAAAGTGCGAATTCGGGTCAGAGAGCGAATACGGAGGTCTCGAGTCACCATTGCAATTTTCTGGAGTAACGTCGAACAAAAAAATTTTGTCAGCGAATTGGTTTCTTCGTCGTGGAAGAATTTTTCTTTTCTTTTTCTTATTTTTTTTTTTGACACGATGATATATAAACTCCAAAGTTTAAATAGGTGCCTCGAGACAGAGTGCACAGCTGATAGATGCAGGCGTCAGGCACTGGCTAATCAGTGTTTCCAAGTCACGTAGTTTTCTAATGTCGGAAGACTAATTGTTCCGGAGAAGTCACAGAGTTACGAGAACATAGCGAGCACTTCGATGTTGCACCGTCTTCGAAAATAGAAACGTTGTCCTTGTCAGGCTTCCTCACTGAATGGGGAAAGTGGTGAAAGTACCGCCTAGAGAAATGGGTTTACGAGGAACAATAAAATTATGAGCTTCGATCGTCCTGTTTGGTCGGTTCGACTAAATATTATACCATTTGATTCGTTTCAACGTGAGCTTTTTTCAGCCATGAGCTATTCCGAGATACATTTTTCTTTAAACTGGAATCATCGGGCGGATTCTTCCAAGTGTTGGACCGCTTCAAAGATCATATCCTAATCTCCAAATCCGACTGCCGACACTGACAGATGCAACGCAATGTTTACGTCGCGCACAGAATACAGAGAGACTACGAACTATCACGATTCGACGTGACTGTACCAACAAACGTGCACAGGTTGGCAAACGTCGCCGCAATCGTTCGTAATCTTTTTCGACGGAAGAGCCGTTTTAAGAAAATATCGGTGTTCAACGCGAGCTTCACCGCTAAAAGCAATAAAAAAACCCTCGAGCAGGTCAACGCATTTATCTTTTCTTCTCTTTCCTTTTGTCTATCTTCTTTGCGTCTCTGTCCGTTTGACGGAGGAAAGAGACCTCACGGTGGTATTATACACCCCTACACAGGAGTGCACGCGCACCCTAAAACCTTGTCCCCATTTTTGTCCCGGACGCTTTCTAATTCTCGGGATACGTACTTTCATTTTTGATTCGTCGACTTTTCATCTTCCCATGAACGTTGCTTATCGCCGAGATTAAGCTTGGAAATGGAACCGGGAGACCGATATGGAGGAAAAGGTAAATTGGATTTTTTTGAAGAGAATATTTATTTAGGATCGAGTCACTCGACCGAAGGAAGCGACCACGAGTCTCCGCCGCTGAGATTTCTTTACAGTGGACTTCTTCGATGAGTATTATTTTTCAATAAAATCGATACGTATAATACATAGTATCGACCCACGGGATTTTACCTTTAACCAAACTTCTTGGTAAGAATTTCGTTCACCGTCTTTAACAGCCGATCGTATCTCAAACGGTTGCGTGTCTGCGAATGAGACATATTGCTTCGCAAAATTTACCTCGTAGGAGAGGATCTTTGTTACAGAAAATTAAATAAGCAGACAGAAAGACTCTCAAAGGTATATATTCTCTTAAATAACTGTACATTTTTCGATACATTGAAATATTCACCACTAGTTTTTACTGTTCCTTTACGCTTCTTAGATTCCGCAAATACAATTCAGACGATATAGAATTTCCCGAGACGGAGACCGGATACTTTTGTTCGACACTTTGGAAAAGATTGGGCAACCAACAGCATTTACCTCGAGCGTGGAATGCAACTGCCGACTCACGAACGATCGTTTCCGGCGGATCACCCCGTTCCTCGACGAGGCGAGTGGCATCGTTTTTCTCGGTATACGCACGCCTCGTGCCCACTTTCCACGGGGCGTCTCGTAAAAAATTGTTACTTCCGCGTGTTTACCTGGGCTGCTGCGCTCGCAACTCTTCCCTTGTCGCGGGAGGCACAATTCGCGTGCACCGTCGCTGAATGTTTTTACGGTCGAGGGAGCACGAGGAATACGAGGCCCCGGCTTTTCCACCCTCGCGTAATTTCAAAAGGGGAGAAGCCGGACTAGTTAAGAATAAGAAAAGAAAAGATTATGGTCCGTGTCGCGGTGATACTCGCCGCGCATCCGTCGGACGTGAATGTTTTACGAAAGTCGCTTCGCAGAGAAATTCATAAAGCATGCTTCTTACAGGCAAGAGGACTCGCGACCCGTAGGTATTATTCGGTTGCTTCGTTGCCGTTGTTTCAAGGAGAATGGAAGGAACACTGAGGGTACTTTGCATCAATGTGGAACGCTTATCTACGACAAGTTTATACGGTTCCTTCTTTCCAATTGTTTCGACGGTCAATGTTTGCGTCGAATGACCAGTCTTCTCTTCGTTACGAATTACTAGAAGTTTTCTGGATTAATTAATTTGCTGTTGCAGCTATTTTTTGTAAAGTATTATTCTTCATTGCTCGCCAGTTATTTTAAAGTCTAAATTCGTGGAGGGATTCTTTGTTCGTTTATTCTTAAAAGCAGGACGAAGTTTCGATCGACGTTTTGGATCGCAAATCCTTGAACTAAATTGCGGTTAACTAAAGATTCGAATTGTCGAATTTATTTTTCGAACAACGGTAAAGCATCCTTACAATCTGATTGTTAATCATCGAAGGAAAGGGTAATTTGTAAGTTCGACTAGCTGCGCGTTTCCGATAACAAAATTTATGGCGGTCGAGTTGAGCCAGAGACCCAACAAGACCAACTCTGGCTGCGATTCCTTCGAAGATTTGCGAAAACTTTTCCAAATAAACGGAACGAATGGACCGCTGGAACTCCGAGTCAGTATCTCGTGGAATCTGAAACTTCCTGCAGGGAATCAAATCGCAATAACGTGAAATTGTCCTTCTCGGCGATATTTTCCAGCTTCGAGCTTCCTTCCTTGGCAAACATTTTTTTCGAGTCATCGAATCCTGATAAGACCATCCAGTAATTCGAGAACAAAGGAAGACCGAATCCGAAACGACTGAAAAATCGAGAAGCAGTCGGTTAAAAAGTTCCCCCGTTTCGAAACGACGAAAACCTCACCGGTGTGTTTGTCAGTGCGATCGAAGCAATCGTCCTTGCTTCTTTTCTGCCTTCCTAGGAGACTCATTAAACCGCTTCTACTCTGCACGCGAGTCCTCCGGATGAGATTATACGATAATTAGCGAACTGCGCGAGTCGAGCAAACTTTTTTTACACGAGCGCGCCAACAACTACGATACGTCGTGTACCTATTACCTGAAATTACGCTAAACAATCCTATCCATTGAGAGCAAATTTTTACGAGCGAACGCTTTCCTCCGTGTCGAGTATCGACAAGATCTCTATCGCAACGAGGAAAATCGAAAAGATAGCGAAGAAGAATATTTTAACACGGGCGAGCGATCGATAGTATCGAGCTCGTTACAGAGATCGATTAATTTCCTCGAGTAATTCTCGTTCGATTGCAAATGTTCCTAGACAGCTCTCGTGGACGTCTCGATCCATTCGGATTGTGTTACTTTTTAATCGAAGCAGACCTTCGTCAAACCGGAATGAAGTGCAATCTAGTTATTAATGAAAGAAGAGTGGCTTCGCTAGGTATTTATTTCAAGGATCTCTCGGCGCGTTTTGCCTCTACTTGCAAATATTCAAATTAATAGTATCCTCACGAAACGGACTAGCGATCGAACGAGGTCGAAGATAAGAAAAGCTCGATAGTTTAATTAAACGAAATCTATGGGCAAACGAATTTCTCCATCGGAAAGCGTTCGCTTCATATCCCGTAGGCAATGTTACGATTCATTAAGAGGTCCGACGAGACGTAATTAGTTCTTAATACGACTTTCATCGCGCGAGCGCGAACAAGCGACCGGGATTCGAAAAGTTTGAAGTAGTCCTTGAAAATTTTCTCCTCCTCGGGGCGGAGGTGGAAGTTTTGTGTGACCCTCGGGCCGGGAATCACGTTCAAAAGTGCATGAATGCAGAAACATACTTGCCCGCGTCACGCTATGCTATGCCATATCACGCCAGGCCACGTGAAATGAAATGCATCGATTATGCAAACTTATCTCACGCTTCGCGAAGCTTACCAGCCAAGCCTCTGCGCTCTGCAACTTTGAACGAATTACCGTGTAATTGAGACAAATTCGGGCTGTTGTAAGTTCCAAGACGAATAATATCTGACGAGACATTAATATTGGCTTTCACGCCCGAATCGAACAAACAAAAGAGTCGCGCGTCATTTTTCGAACGTCGTACGATGCATAGAAGTGGCACGGTGCCACGGAGAACGGAAAAATTACGTTGGAACACTGGCCAAAGACCAACTGCCAGGAAGAACGCTAGAACGTTGGCACGAGTGTTAAATCGTCAACTTCCCGGCAACAATATTCGAACTGGACACGGTCGAACTAGGAACCAAGTCGAAAGGATTCTATTTTAAGGAGATGGAGAAAAATTCGAACGGAGTACGAGAGGTTCCCGGAAGTACTCGAAGGATTTCGTTTACATTCGATGTATACAAGAATCCTTGGTTCGGTCGCTTCGTTTATTTTTCCAATTCCTTTCTCTTGCTAGAGAAATGCTCCATTCGTCAACGTTTCACGTTTCACCGGGCATTGGTCGTCGGATCGTCCGGATGGAAATAAGTTTCGGTAACGGAGACACGCACAGAGAAACACATTTTTCCACTAAAGCGCCGGTTCCTCTGGACGTTAGAACATCTGCGCCTCGCGGTGCTGCGCGGGGAATTGCGGCTGTCTTGTACAGTTTATAATGTCCGCATAAAGTTTGAAAGTTCTCGCAGCTGCTAGGGACGTGATTTATCGTACTTTTAACATATTCCACGTGTCAGCCTTCGGCGAAGTTTCTGTATCGTGGAGACAGGATTTGCGAAAACGTTGCGCTTGCATCTCCGAGCGGTACCAGCTGATTTTATTCTACGATTTCAACGCACGAATATCGAAAATATTTGCTCAGTGTGCTACACTCTCGCGGCAGGCGCGTTCTTTTCACGGAAGGGAAGTATTCTCGGGACCGTAAGTACGAATATTCGTAAACTAGTGATTCGCTCGCTTCGACCATTTCACTTACAGAAACGCAACAAAAAAAAAAACGGTTCCTCGAAAGACGTAAGAAGCATTAAGAAATCGAGGATTGAGCAGGTAAAGGAATGGAAAAATCGCATTCGAACGGTTTCGATCGAATTCAGGATACTTTATGAAAGTTACGTGCTTCCGGAGCTCCGTTGAAAATAAAATTACAGTTCATGCGTATCGTGGTAATATTTCACCGTGCGCGGATAAGCGCACCTCGGTATCTGTATTTAAAATTCGATCTCTATATCTTCGTAGTTTTTTTTTTCGTTACCCGGGACACTTATTATCGAATCAATTGTTGGTATATACGCGCGTAAAGCCCTCGCGAGGTAGCCGAGTTCGTGATCCGAACGCGTTACGGCGAAGTAACTTGTTAGGAACAACGTGAACCGGCGCGGCCGGCCCTCGCGCAAGTCCTTCTCTTCTCTAGGTTGTACGTCTCGAATGGGAGATTCACTTCGGTGTACGCTCTGATTGATTCGCAACATGTCCTGAGACGATAAATCAACGCAAACAAACCCAGTGTTCGCTGCAATGTTTAATTGACGATGTTTCGCACGTTGCGTAAATATGTAGCTGCGGTTCGGTGGACGCAAAGGGCTCTCGAAAACATAATCGCAACTCGGCGAGTCCCGTTTCCACGGCAGTCAGAGTGCCGTGCGTATTTGTTGAAAAACCCGAAACCGACAAAGTGATTGCAGCCCTCTTGTAACGTTTCGTTTGTGTCCACAATTATTACGCATATGTATATATATATATATATATATATATAGAGAGAGAGGCTGCTGCACGGCGACCGGAAACAATGTTTTCAACGATATAGTAAATTGATACGTACAAGTGGACGCGCCCCTAAAAGCCTGTATAAAATCTGTAAACTTTCGATGGAGTCATTTCGACCGGTGGCTTTTTCCTTGCGCTGCTGGATGTTTCGAATAACCGTAATCGAAAACCGTTTTCATCAAGGATAGGCTTACATTTGATGCACAGGGTGTGTCTTCGAAACTAAACGATTCGAATCCATCGTTGCTGTAAGATCAGCAACGACAACGTTGACTCGTAAAGCGTTAAATATTTTCCGTTACCTCTTTTCGCTTACGACCAAAGAAAATGGTACGATTCGTCTCGGTCGCGTGACTCCATCTTGTACACCCATAAATCTGAATTGATCGAAAGGTCGACATACCTGTGTAATAGTTCGTAAAGTACTTCGAAAGTTAGACTCTTCAAGTTTTGTAGACATCCAGTTTGGTAGCGACGCTCGAACGTCGTTACATTTCTATAAAGGATACTGGTGTACATTTTAGGAGGTAATTTACCGTTGTCTGTTAGTTGTATCAATTACGTATATCATTTCGGTTGTATTCAGTATTATCTTTCAGTTCTTCCGGTTGTAAATATTTCATTTTCATAGCCATTGTCGAACTCTATTGTCACTAGGGGTGGGGGGAACGAAGTTTAATACACGTTTATAAATTCGAATCGCGTCGGTGGTTATTCAAAGCAATATTTCGCTCGATGTATTCGGGCAGTATTAATAACGTGCTTAAAAATTCGAATATTTCGAGTTTAATGGTCACCAAATCTGTTGAAAACAACGTTCGGACATAATTATCGTTTGTGCAAAGATAATACACGATTCTGTTCGCGATATTGTGTTCCGTGCATTCACGATTCGATTATATGGATATTTTTTAAATACTCGTAAAAGCTTCGAACATATTGTTATACATGTTACACGTATTTCTTATATATTACATTATCGAAGTCCGTCCCAGTCAATGCTCTGACTTACCTCTGAATTATTAGAGAAATTCTAATTTCTCCACCATTCGTGGGTTAGCAAGATCCGGCCACCGGCCCAAGTCAATATTAATTACGAAATCATTGCCCTTTACGACGGTGGTAACGCTAAATTATTTAAAAGCGCAGAAACATTGTCTAACCGTCGACTCTCTTTAACAGGGAATAATTCGCGCGCGCATTTTTGTATGACGCTCTCGGGGTTTTTCAGCCATTACGTGGAATAGTTTAAGTTTGCACGGAAGAGGTGTAGAAAAGGAACAAGCATCGTAGCCTTTAATAATTTCTTCGTTGCCACGGTAAAAGATGCCACTGTGGCGCGCTTTGAAAGTAGGTGAAAATGGCCCCTCGAAGCCTCGGCCCCGCGATGCTCTCTCGTTCCACTTCCGATATTGCTTCGCCGTCGATATCGAGAACAAAATTTCCGCGGAATTAAAACGCTTCCGAAGAAAGTTCCTGATAATCGAATCGTTCGAAACGTCCTCGATCGTCGAGCGTCAAGTCGATCGGCGAGGAACGCGTCGCGCGTGCAGTCTCGATTAAAGGACGCTCGCGTGCTTGCCGCGCGTTACGAAGTAACGTAGTTTACCAATTGGCTAAACGGGATACCGAATATGATAATCGAGGCGTTAATAGATATCGGATTATCGAGCACGAATCAGTGGAAACTTTCCACGCATGTGATTGCGTTTAACTCGTGATTCCGTACGGTTAATTGAGCCGTATCGATAGTCATCCGAAGTTGTCCGATGGAAAAACGTCCAATCCGGTCTGCATCGTGCCTGTTCGTTACTCGCGAAGCGTACGAGAATCCAAAGAGTCGATTAGCGTTTAAGGTTTGTTTCGAAAGAGAACTGGTTACAAACGTAATCGAAGCGACAAATTATAATAGAAATTTCCCAGAATTTTCCAGGTCATTTCTATCGGACGACAAGTCCTTTGGTTATTGGAAAATTTATATTATCTTGATATTTGATTGCGCATTTCTACATCTTTTTCACCGAACAATTTAGAACGAATTTAATTGGGGATATGTTTTCTTCGTCCACAAGAGATCGTTGGAATACAAACGCGTGAATGGTTCTTAAGCGCTTTCAAGACGTTCTCGGAGCGAAACTTCGCGAAAAACGAACACAGCATTAAAACGAGATTCCAACCATAAAGGAGCTTAAAAACACTGCCCTCTAATTGCGATCGGACAAATAAAATATACATCGACGACGAAACGTGGTTGTGTTTCTGGAATTCCGACGAGACCACGGACAGAAGCAGCAGCCCTTCGATTCATGTTCACCTCTCGTGGACTATTAATTGCGCGAACAGTGAAAGGAGCATCGACGTCCGAAATGTTCAACGCGAACGCGGTTCGATTTGCGAATCGGACAATCCGTGAGAATAAATGGGCGAAATGGATTGCGAAGCGCACGCGGCGAAACCGTCTGCGCGGAAACGTCAGATGCACGTCAAGCTTCCGACCAATTACGCTACTCTTTGTTTTTCCCGAAAAGATTCCCTCCATTAAAAAGAACGTCGCTGCGAGCGATCGTTTCTCGCGGAGCGATCTCGAGCCACTTTTATCGGGCGTGCGCGCCGAAAGATTCGGACTCGAGACAAATTTTTCGAGGAAAATACAAGGTGTCGAGGAAAAGCTCCCTAGCGACTTCCTAGCTTTACGACCTCCTCCACTGTTCGCACTCGCGTTAACTGCTATGCAGAGATAATTGCTTCTCGCTGTTCCACTCGCCCGAATTCCAAAGGATTAATAACGAGGTCTTCGGGACAATGCAATTTCAATACAAATTCGTGGATCATCGCGCTAAGAACTGGGAACTGCTACGCATCCTTTGTCAACGATACTGCGACGAAATGTGTACCGAAAAGTGCAATTATTTCGATATTAAAGGAGAGCTTTGATGACTGAAACTTCTACAGGACGATTCTCTCTCGTTGCGTTCATCGGCGAGATTCCGTTTCATTTCCATCTATTCCGTTCAAAAGGACGACGAAACTTGCCGGAAGATCCTGCTTCTTCGGCAACGATTCCCGGAGGATCAACGAAGATACGAACGAAATCCGGTTGAGGCCAATTCCATCGAGCTTCGCTTCGCTCGCAAATTCGCGACGCGAGAAACGGTGGTCTCCTTTTATTTTCGTCGACAATCGCGGCAATGCATGCTGCACGCCGGACGCAAAAATTCGGGACAATTTGTCCAGGACTTTTAGCAGGCTCGGGTTAAATTGCAGGGAGCGAAACGCATAAATAATGGAAAACGGGCACTAGGGAAAGCAACGAAGCAAATTTGTCCCGGTGAGTAAATACCCGGTTTTGTGATTCACGACGGGCAGAGATCACGATCAAGAATATTGCGAACAGTGGAAAACAGCGGGCGTCACCTCTGAACGCAACCGATGCTCAACGAAATACATCCGCTCAATACGCGTGCGCTCCGATTGTTTTACGATAATACAATAATTAGAACAAACAACGGGATACGAATTTCTCGGAGCACGAGTGAAATTTTTATTCGAGAGATTCAATTTGTAATTTATCGATGTAAACAATTTTGTTGATGCACCGGCAATCGTACGGACTACATTATTTTTCAATGGATTCGAGCGTATACGAAATCGGTTTATATTTTCGACGATATATTTTCCAGCCTAGTACGTACCCATTGTGCGTCCCGAAACCAGCACGAATACCGGTACTACTCGATTCCGTTGAAACGAACTTTGGATATTAATTTGATTTATTCGCGAGTGTATCCTGCACCGAACGATCACTGACCGCAAAATCGACCGCGAGCGTTATTCTCCTTCTCTTTCACCGGTCTCGTTGCAAACGTAGAAATTCCTCGTCTTAATAATCGGAAACACGAAATTGCGCGCGGTAAACCTTCGAAATTAATTTCCCTCGTGCCAAAATTTCTACGCGCTTGCAGCTCCTTACGAGGGGTGAAATCTAATTTTCTCGCTTCGAAGCCGGTTTACAAGACCGCTTTCGCAGGTAGAAACAGCTTCCAGCAGCGGTAATGAGTTAGCTTTGGACCGTCGATCGCGTCATCGTCATCGTCGTCGTCGTTGTCGTCATCGTCGGTGCTCCGCGATCCAAATTGTCGATGCATCGTCAAATCGATGTTTCTCCGCGGCTACGGGGTTCTATCCGGTAACGTTACACAGGAACTATTTACCCCGGAAGTATACCGAAACGGTAGTAAATTAACGGCAGATCTGAAATCGCGGCATTGGCTGACACGGTCGGATTACACGGCAAACGTGAGCGCACTGTTAATGGATCCGTCTGCCGAAACTTTGTTGGCGTCCGCCATGGTGAATTTACGATTAGTCCACAGAGCTGATTCGTTGGAGTGTTCGCGTGGTTGAAATCGTGCGAGGCTTCGCGATAACAGATGCATCGTCGACGTATCCGTCGTTACCTCGTTCGAAATCTACAAATTTGCCCCCAGTTTGTCGGCAATGGTAACCTCGCGGTACGAGGTACGATCCTACCGGTAAGGTGCATCGTTTCCTAGATATTCGACTTTCGAGACACCGTTTTCTTTCAATTAACCACCACTCGAACTCCAAACAATCGTCTACTCGTTCTTCGAACTCCAATCAGCCTGTCAGTCACTCCACTTGTCGTGTATAAACCCTCTAATATACCCTTCCCGTACGGTCGATATCGCGCGACCGCTCTTCGGTTCGTTCTAATTTTAAGTGCTTCCTCGAACATCCGGTAATATGCCCGACATTGTTGAAGGCGCAACACGCGCACGGAGAATCGTAGGAAATTCGGGTATTCGATCTCACGAAACGCCGATTCCGCCCAATTCTTGATACATCTCGCGCTTCCATTGCTCCTTGCTTCCTTTCTACATCGATCATTTCGGGAACTTCCTTTTACGATGATTACACCGAATCGCCGGCATCCTATCCAACATCGACATTCAGGATTCCCTCGACGTACTTGATTAAATTATTTAAAAAATCTCAAAATACAACCTAAGTGAATTACTTCTAGCTCTATTTAATTTCATGGATTTCCATTAGGTGGAAGCCAAAGACCATTCCTGTTCGTTAAACGAAACGGTAATTCGAAGCGATTGGAAAGTAACTTTTCGAAATTAAGATACACGAATTATTCGGTTCGACGTTCGTTGTAAATATTGTACGACGAACCTAGATAAATTCTTAATCTATCGGACGTTCATTGTTAAACGTATGCTCGTGAATTCGAATCAATTCCAACACCCAATTTCGTTTCGCCGAGAGTTGGAAAGGCACCGCGATTTCTCTGAAATCCTACAATGGAAACAAAAAACCTCGGTAAATGTAAAGTACGTTTACACGGCTTCCAACTTCGACTTAACAACACCGATGTTGCAACTCCTCCTTAAACGAATACGCGTTTACACGTTCGGGCTTATCTTAAGCCCGTTGAACTGAAATAGCTTAGTAACTTTCCAACAAAAGAATGATTTTGACAAGAAATGACAAGAAATTAGACGCTTGCTCGCGACGTGAAAGAATTCGAGCCTTCTTGCGCGGCGTACTTCGTCTCGTTCCTATTTCGCACCCTTTGGCATTTCATTCTCGTTTTATCGGTTGGACTCGTCACCGAGGTTTCGCCTACATTGTTCAGATCGAGCCTATCGAAGACGGTCATCTTCCCTGTCTAGACTAGAGATTGACTTTACGGTCGAAAAACGAGAGGACGATGGAAGGAGGCGGTAGTAGGTATTAAAAATTGCGGAGAAAACGCAGACGGAACGAACGTGCCCTCCCGTTTGCATGGCACTCAGACTTCCACGGAGTTCATTTCTCAGCGGAGAAGAGACGGGACGTGGAAGTCAGAAGATTCACCAGAGCGCTGGAGACAGGGTTACTCCGAAGCAGGCCTGTCCAGCGCAAATGGTTTTGCGTGCCACTTTCCGTAACCAAAAACTTTTAAAGGTGTCGCGTAAACCGAGAGAGAAAACATTTCCGAGGTTCGGGCGTGCACCGAACGGAGCAATTTAAAAAACAATCTTTACGAGCTATCGTATGGGTCACCGCGGAGCAGAAAACCATGACGATAAAAAAATTGTTCGTACGCGCAGAGACTTACCAGTCGTTGCGAGTTGCCCGAATGGTTTGGTCGTCGACTATCTTTCTCGCGAATTTTTTTCTTCTTTTTTTTTCATAAGTAGCCTCCTTCTTGTAAACCTCGACTGTGTATGGACCGCTGAAAGCACAAACAACGGAAAACAGTGTGACGGTGCCGCGGTGCTGATTCCACGGTTGAATATTTCTCCCGTCGGTATTCTGCTCGGTAAAAGTAAAAAGGGTCAATCGAGCGTTCGAATCGATTGACATTTCCGCACGATGCGGGAAAGGAGGTTGCTAATGGTGTGCCACGGCTCGAAGATCCTCGAACGCGAACTTGAGCCATGGTGCTCGAGCGTGACTTCGTCTCAATAATGGTATCGTTCGCTCCTCCAGCGTTGGTTCGGGAAGCAAACGGTTTTGAATAAACCGGGCTCGTTGAATTCGAAAGTCATGTACGTTCTGTCCGTGACGGGGACGCTTTCTCGGGTCGTTGATTCCGGAAAACAGAAAGCGTGTTTCCGTTTTATCCGGTTTATTTCTACCCGCTCGGATTGCGCCACGGATTCCCACGGCTTTCGGTATCGAGGGGAAACGAATTTCTTCCCTCTTAGCAAGTTCCAGCTTCCGTATGGTCGATGCTCGTCCCGACCGGAGTCGATTGCTTATCCTCGAGCATCGTGTCTCCATCGACGCTGCAACAACATCGACGTCGCAATTACCATGTTACTTGCATTTTTCCCGGCCATGGAAGAGGACGTACCAGACACTTTCCAAATCGTGAAAGAAAACGCAACGAGAGAGAATAAGGAACTGCGGGAGATTGGCGAAGATAACGTTCTTCCGCGACCCGACTCGACGGGATATACTGTATTACGATATTCATTTATCGCGTCAGTAGCGGTATATCGAAGTACAGAATCGAGCGGTGTCCATTCCATCCCGACACCGTGTCGCAGAATATTCGTTCGACGCTCGTGTGTTCGCGAGTGAATTTTTCGAACGGCCGAGAACGCGATCGGGCACGGATCGCGTATTTCATTTTCGCGCTCGCACGAATCTACCGAATATTGGCACGAAACGTGTAACGAACGACAGATGGCATTCACCCGAGCCGTATAAATACCGGTGAAAATTCTAGCTATCCGAATAAAAGTTGATGAGCGCGCGTAAACGTGCGCGCTTCGGTTACCAGGTTGCGTATTTTTATTCATTACTCCCGACCGTCGTGGGGCTGCGTTCGATCGGCGAACAAGACGAGCGCGAAACGAATCCGCAACATTCTCGGTCGCGTTAGAGTATCGATAAAAATCGTAACATTTTTTAACGCATCGGATCGTACGAAACAAATCGTTAAAACATCGACTGTCCCGATGATGTTAAAATTAAATTTGTTCCTGGTAGAAACGGTACTCGTTGCATAGTTTTTCAATGTTTTTCCGTCGTTCGATTTGATCTTTTCCCCCAAAAATCGAGGTCAACGATTTTTTTCAACGACAATGCAAAACACACGAGTGTATGCACACACATGTGTATCTATCGCGAAACGAACAGACGAAGGGGGTTGTATTTCACTGTTGCCCCGAGCGTCAAAATACCTAGGCATCGCCCTGTGTCAACCACTCAATTTTATTATGCAGGCTACAAACTCTCGGAATCACTGGAAGTTTACTCTCCTGTTTCTCTAGTTTTATTACCCTCGGAGTACAGGTAGTAAAGTCTAATAATACGTACTCCGGAAATATTAAAACACGTTCTAGGGTCCCACAAGGATCTCACTTCGGACCGCTAGTTTTCAATCTATTTATTTACAAATGTCCCCGGACATCGGTCGACAGTATTCGTGACTAGGGTATCCAATTTTTAGCTAAGCCATCCTTTGCTGAACATTATCGCAATATTGCATACCAATGTTTTCAAAGCCCTCGACCTTATTAATAGAGTAACGCAATGTTTTAATGACGCAAACACGTTAAGGATGCCCTTTGTTGCGTCCTCGTTTCGAGTATTCTTTGTTATTCCGTTCTCCCTATTTTAACAATCATTGCTCTCTCACCGTCAAAGTGCAACGCAAATCCCTTCGTCTTATATTCCGTTACGTATAGGTTGTTCTTTGTTCGTTTCAACAACATCGCGAGGGTAGACGGTTCTGCTACAAAATAAATACGGTACGAGTCGATTCGAAGGAGATCGAGGGAGAGAAATATTAGGGTCGAGAAATTCATATTTTTGTTGCTTCTAAGGTAGGATAAGGGTAGGGCGGAACATGGAATGCTCGTACACTTTATCCAGAAATTTCTATCGTCCTGCGACGTTGATTTAAATTTCTAATGACCCGTGGTCGAATATCGCGCGCAACTAGATTGCATAACTAAGTCGAAGGGGCGTATACGTTGGGAGAAATAGTTCGGTATATTGTACCCGCGTCGAATGGCTCGGAATTTCCGTGCTATAAACAGAAAGCGAGTGACTCGATAAGGCGTTTGCGAATTTCGCGGTAACCGTGTTGTAACGTTGGCCGTTGTACGTTTAACTCCACGAACCGCAAGTAATAGTCGCGCGTTAAAACAGCCCGACGAACGTTTAATCCTCCTCGAACAGCGTTCCCGCGTTTTCGAATCTTCCTCTTTTTTAAATCCGATTATTCCCGGTGTGCGTAGGTACGCACCGCTGAACGATCCCGAACCCTCGCGGAGAGTAGCTCTATATCGAATCTTTATTGTTATTTTTGCACGCGCCTTACTTCGCGGTCCAGCTGTTTGGTTTCCAAGTTAATTAAGCTATTTCCATGCCACGGATTATTCTTTCCCTCGACAAACGTCTTCGGGTGGCGTCGTATTTAAGGAAGTTAAATTAGAATGTTTCTCGACCGTTAAATCTCGTTACTCGTCGAGAAGGTTAAGGAACGTTGCTCGGTGCGCGAGTACACGGCACGGATTTGGTCACGGTAGAACGATTTTCGAGCGAGTCTCCTAGTAAAACGACGCGCTAAATGTTACGCGTGACGCAAAGCGAAAACATAAATCCCACGGGTCAGAGGTTTACGCAAGCTATCGGCGAAATCCTGATGTCACCGATCAAGGATTATCTTGCACCGGATCGCTTTGATCTACCGCGTGTAAAATCCTGCACCGGCCGCGGGCAAAAGACCAAGTGGATGCGGATGAGAGACTTCATGAAAGCAAAATATGCTGCTGGGATTTACGTGGCACTTAAACCCGGGGCAGCTCTCTTCTATTATCTCCTACGTGGCTTTTCAAACTGAGCGATTACTTTGAAGCCCGACATTGACTGCGGTGAAAGATAAAGGTCTCTTTAGCGTTAAAGCGAACAATTACGAATATTTTTTTACGATTAGACATCGTTGGAAATTCTTCGATCGCGTTGCGCGTTATTTTATTCTCTGCTCTCTATCGTCTAGCTCCTTCCCCCTAATCTTTGCCCTTCCACGTTCACTGTTTAGTTTTTACTCCCCGGTATCGTCGAGCGACTCTGTAACAGGCCCATTCACACGACTAACAACCAACTAACGAACCAGGCCCGCTCCTCGACCACGTTGCACTCTAAAACCATCGTGCACGCCACGTTCTTTCTTACGCCGAAAACTCCATTTACTTTCCTACAATCTCTCCAGACACACTTCACCTAAAACCGAACCTCGAAACCACTCGACCTCTTCCGCAACGCTTCAAACACTTGTTAATCACACCCGACGCAAGTAAATTTCGTTCGCTTCCAACTCGAGGAGTTCGTTCGTCCCTGGAAATCGTCGCTTTTTTCAATGGGAATCATTTTTATAACGGGTTTCCGAGCAACATCGCGAGTAATTGAACTTTCCTCGCGATATTCGCGGTACGATTCTCGTTCCAAGGAAATACCGAAACTTACTCGTCTCCGTTTAATCGGATCGATTCACGTATCCCGAGACCGTTCGGCGATCGTTAACGAGCGCCTATTGTTCCAGGAATCAGCCTGGACAACATGAACTCTAGCGGGGAGTCAGGCGGCACGATGACCGAAGACTACGAGGTAACAGGCTGCGGTCCGCCGGAGGAGGAAACAGGTTCGAACTTGCCAGTTTGGGAAGCCGCAGCCGCATCTCTGACACTTGGCTTCCTTGTTCTGGCAACGGTATTGGGAAACGCGTTGGTGATCCTCAGCGTGTTCACCTACAGACCGTTGAGAATCGTTCAGAACTTCTTCATCGTCTCTCTCGCGGTGGCGGATCTCGCCGTGGCGATCCTGGTGATGCCTTTCAACGTGGCGTACCTTCTTCTAGGGAAATGGATCTTCGGCATACACCTCTGCAAACTGTGGCTGACCTGCGACGTGTTGTGCTGTACGGCGAGCATTCTGAATCTCTGCGCGATAGCTCTGGACCGTTACTGGGCAATCACAGATCCGATCAACTACGCTCAAAAACGTACACTGAAGAGAGTACTGGCGACGATAGCGGGTGTATGGATACTCTCGGGAGCGATCAGTTCCCCGCCGTTGGCCGGTTGGAACGATTGGCCGGAGGAACTCGAGCCGGGAACGCCCTGCCAGTTGACCAGAAGACAGGGCTACGTGATTTACTCGTCGCTGGGCTCGTTCTTCATACCTCTGCTGTTGATGAGCTTGGTTTACCTCGAGATCTTTCTGGCGACGAGACGGAGACTCCGCGAGAGGGCCAGGCAAAGCAGACTGGGCGCCGTACAGTCCACCAGGCATCGCGAGGCCGACGACGCGGAAGAGTCCGTCAGCTCGGAAACGAATCACAACGAGAGATCGACGCCCCGCGTACACGCGAAACCTTCGTTGATCGACGACGAGCCAACGGAGGTGACGATAGGTGGCAACGCGACCACGTCCTCGAGACGATTGGCAGGCGGGGGTGGCGGCGGTGGTGCCGCCGCCACGACCACCACTGTCTATCAGTTCATCGAGGAGCGACAGAGGATCTCCTTGTCGAAGGAGAGACGAGCCGCGAGAACCCTCGGCGTGATCATGGGCGTATTCGTCGTTTGCTGGCTACCGTTTTTCCTCATGTACGTAATCGTGCCGTTCTGCCCGGCCTGCTGTCCCTCCGATCGAATGGTCTACTTCATCACGTGGCTCGGTTACGTGAACAGCGCCCTGAACCCGCTCATCTACACGATCTTCAACCTCGACTACAGGAGAGCTTTCAGAAGGCTGCTACGTATTCGCTGAAACACGGCCACGGTGGGGCGTTTTGTTTAAAAACTGCGGGAAAACGCCGCTACCCGTTCTCGTTGCTGCTTTCCTCCTACCGAGGAACGCGACCGTGAATTTCACTGGTTTCCGGGAACGAGAACTCGCTCGAACGAAGCCGAGAGAGAGACAATGGTCGGTTAGGTCTTACCCCTTTTCGCGCTAGAACCACCGCCGAGACGATCTTCGATCGGTCAATCGTTCGCCGATAAAACAACGAGGAAACGAAATTACGGGAATTTCGATGAAACGCGTGTGAATTCCTTACCGATGTGTGCTTTCATGGAAATTACGAGGGGATCGAGCCCACGTCCCCAGGACTGGGAACTAAATCGGAGAAATTTTACGAGCGTGCCACGCGTGACGGACATCGGACGAATTTTAATGACGCGTAGTCTCGCGCGAGTTTCTTCGGTACCAAGGATAACGAGTATTACGAATTCGCGTCGCGTGAAAGATCAACCTTTTGCCTTCGACGGACCTCCTACGAAGCTGGATACGAACGGGTATTTCGATGCAAGTCGGCCGAGCGCGTTATTAAATTACCCTTGTACACGTTTGGTTGGATTTCATCAACAAATTGTCCAACCAATTTTACAAAAAATCACCGACCAATCCGAAATGTTAACGATCGCCATCCCTCTCAAATTTGTTCACATTCCCTTCGAACGCTTTTCGAAAGCCCCCGTTTCTTCGCGCTGTTCGTCGAAATCCTCGTCTCTTCCCGAATCTTCGTTTCAGAGAAAATGAAAATCGTCCCTGGTCTCCTCGATCCGTGACTTTCTCATCTTTCCTGAAACGAAGACGCGACTCGAAGAGCGGAGATTGGGCATAGTTGAGGAGTTTCGAAAAGAGACGAGGCATTGTACCGAACCGTGCGGTGAAACAAGCCTTTGGAAAGCGTTCCAACAATGGGAGAATCGTTGGGACCGTTGGGAGCTAGTTTAGAAATTTGCAAACGAGACGGGAACACGGGCTGGAGAAATTTCTTAATTCGAAGTTGAAACTAACGATAAATGATGTTGCAAAATACTTGCCGTGAGAGTAAATCAAATATCGAATGTCTTGCGTCGATACACCTCGAGGGTGAATAGCTGTAGAATTCGGTTTATTTCTACGCTGGAAAATAAACCGAAAAAACGTTGTACACGGGGTAGCGGTCGAATAACGTTTGTATCCAAAGTAATCGTTCGAGTAAAACAGCTTGCACCTAATAAATGTAAGCTGCAGTTGACCGTGGACGCGATACTTTACGTCTGTATTCGATTAAAGCAAGAATGACGCGATCCTGTACGATCGCGGAGACCACCGACTTACGGAGAAGACTTACTCCTTGTGCCCTCGTACGGTGTCGGCCGACCGCAAACGGTTAAGTAGCGAAACAGTGAACGCGCGATATAGTCCAATTTCGCGGTAGCAGTTGCCGCGCGTAGACCGTCGTAACCCGTTTCATTAAAGTTGTTCCATTAATCCTCCGAAGTGACCCGAGGAAACAAGCGCACGGATAGGGGATCTCAAGGAAATTAAGTCACGGGCTGGATCGTTCCACAACCACTTGGTCGTTTCGTTTTCTCGGCTAATCGTGTCTCGGCTAAGGATTCGATCGGTCGACGGTCGTTTCGATCGAACATCGTCGACGAACGAAGGTTCTTGATCCCTGCGCGTTCAATGGACCCGATTGAAACATCGTACGGTATAGAAATTCGAGCATGGTGTATCGAGTCGATCGTTTCGATTTCCAAGGAATCTCGTGAAATGGAAGCCATGGAAAAACGAACGTTCGAATCGTTGCCGGATCGATAGGAACGCGCTATTGAATTTTTCAAACTTCCTTCCACGCTGGTCGTCGGTGTTTCGTTATCTCCGGGAACAGCGAATGTCGCGAATGGGCAGAGTGTATCGTAACACGTGGAACCCATTTCGGCGGTGGATTTCACCTCGATACACCCGGTACATTTGAGAGTTCTTTAGATTCGAATATCGAGGAAGGGTGGAAGATTTCGATTCGAACGTATGTATATCCACGAAATGAAAAAGAAACGGAAGAAGAAACTCGTGTGCTGTGTAAACGGTCGAGCGACGTTTCGCGAAGGAAAAACACGAGACGCTCAAGATTCTTCTCGCCACCAGTCTCGGTATAATCAAGAGAGCAATTCACGTTTACGGATAGGAATTTTCTACGAAATCGACCAAGACTCCAATTAAGACGTTTAGAAGGTAGACTTACGTATCCTAGATATGCGCACGTATTGTATCGTACTTAGCTGAGTTCGTGCCATAGGTGGATACACACGTTCGACATTCTCTCTCGTCTTTTAATGGCAGAAAATGAGCGGGGATTTATTCGCGGAACAATGGGGGATGGTTACCCTCCTCCCGATAGCCGATGATCGTTCTCTCGAGTAGTCCTTGTGAAAGAACCTCGACTACTTGCTTCCTCGACGTTCAACCTTCTCGTTCCTTCAAAGAATCATGTGGTCGGAGTGCCGTTGAAATGCCACGATCTACGGTCACAGACGACCAATCGAAAGTCTTGCTAGGTATCCGAGTCAAGGTTTCTAATTCGATGCGTCAAACGCCGTACGAAATTCCAGATTTCCTTAAAGCCGGTAGAAGAACGTCGATCGAGACGATCACTAGTAAAAAAATAGCAGCGGTGTCAAATTTTTTTGTATAGGTATTGATCGCATCGACCGTGCCCTTTTTTCGAATTTAGCCTCCGTTAGATCACCCAGTAATTCACGTGGCACGAACTGCGTTAGATCGGAATGCTTTTAAATTGTTTTTCGTACGCGAGTAGAAAATGCGTCGCGTAATTATCGAATGTCGTACGATCTTAACTCGGGTTACGAAATTCCGCAGAAAAATCGTGGCTCGTCGGTTCGCACGATCGAGAACTCGCGGCCGCGATGGATTCGTTACGGTGTAACGAGATCAGGGACGTTAATTGTCATCGATTTCCCGTTGAAAAGTAGTCTCGGTTTCAAGGAGCTTGCGGAGAACTTTCTCGAGAGAACGTTGATCCCCACGCCGAGAAGCGTTCAATTTTTCTTAGCAACGATAACGAGCGAAAAATCTCGCGTATCTTAAACCCGCGGTAGACGTACCTACCCATTCATTATCAATCGCAAGTATTATGGTTGTGAATATTAATAACAAAGAAATCCAAAGCGCTGCAAAAAAAAAGCACTGTAAAAAGGAAAAAAAAACGTCGTTTGCCGCTGACGAGGATGTGACGTTTCGACGACGAGTGCACATACAAAACGTACACACAACTACGCGCGCGCGTGCGCGTGCACACACACACACACACACACACACACACGCCATCGAGAAACGAGAACGAAAGGAGAACGATGCGATGGTTTGCATGTGTCTCTGTATAAAATTATATTTAAGTCGCCTCCAGTCTTCTTTCCATTGACGCGAAGCTATACCAACACGTGCACACGAATCGTGCACTGGAGGGATGCATTCCACGCGAGTGGAATACAATGTTCGCCTCTCTGCGCTTCAAGCTGCGTTGATGCATCGATATTAAGAGGAAATTGTGACGTTTTTATTCCCCGATTTAATGAAATTCCCTTTCAATTTGTTACAAGTTCCGATAAAAAGAAAATTCGCGACGAAGCGCTCGATGAGCTTGCCGCGAAATATTTTACGCAGAGTCATTGTTAAGTAAAGTCGGTTCGAATTTCTTGTATAAATTTATTATATAACCGAATACTCGGGGACAATGCATACGTTTAGCGGAACGTGTCGTCGATGCGCTCGTTTATTTCGTTTTGATGCACGATTGAAGCGCACGGAGTCGAATTAAACGAGTCGTTACCGATTAACGAGGGAACAGGTGATACGTTTGCCGTCCCCTCGAGTGCCGTGCTAAATCGAATAAAAGCAAGAGAGAAAGCGCCCAAAAAGAAAGAAAAACGGTGAAAGGAAAACGAGTAGGGCATTAACGGAAAGTATATCGCGCGTTAACGCGTGCAAGGAGATCGTGTTTCGCAAAGCTAATATAAAAGGAAAAAAAAGAAAAAAGAACTCGACCTCGTCACCAGGGCACTCTATAATAAGGTTGTGATAAGGTTGTGAGAACACGTTCGTAGCCGTGCTACGGACAACACAAGATTTTTAATTATTAGGATAGACAAATGAACATCACTTTATTCGTGACACTGTCCAAAACCTCGGCGCGAATTCCTATCCAAGAGGGAATTAAACGCGACGCTTGAATAGTTTCAATTGGACGTTGAAACCGACCTCCAGGGACCCCAGGGTTTTTTTCAATTCCTTGCAAAAAATCTCCCTCACCCCTCCCCCGCTCTACACCTCCCTGGCCTACCCACCCATCCACTCTTCCTCGTTCCCCGATTGTCACATCGACAAGATTTCCGTCGTTCTATTCCGTCGCCGTTCCTGTCTTTAAAAAGGGAAACTTTGTCCGTTCTTTTTACGACGGCAAACTGTGTTAACGCGGTAGTGAATGTTACACCGAGGCTAACTCGAATTGAACCCGGACTTTACGTTCGTCCGAAGTGTTCGTAAAACGGACCGGCATCGCCTTCCTACCGTTAAGCTTACGAACGACGAACCGGGAGAAGCGATTATCACGATTTCGCTTCGGTGCGCGTTTCCACGTTCATTTTCGTAGCTCGAGTTCGCTAATAAGCGAAACGAACCTTAACAATCCGGACGATTAAAACGAAGCGTTCGGTAATCGCTCGATGTTGTTCGCTCGCGCGGTTCACCTTGTTCGGGTTTCAAGAAATTTCTCGTTACGAAGGACTCGCTTCTCCTTCGTTTTCCCACTTGGTTAGAGGTTTAGACATTTCCACGGAATTCGTCTCCGTTACGCGTGTACTTAAAAAGTCCCTCCACAATCGGGTCGCAACACCCGCATCCGGTGGGGGCGCGTGGAAACTTTTTCCAGAGCAACTCGTCCCGTTGCTCGTTTTTCCATCGAGTAATGTGCCAAAAGAAAAAAGAAAAACGGAAAAAAAGCGTTACAGAATTTCTGACAACATTCGTTCCAACGAACCGCAACGTTTCCTGGCGACCGGCCGTCCGGTCGACCGATGTGAATACACTTCGACCCGAAACACGTTTTATTTTCACGGAAGAACGCGTTTCACGGCTGTTTCCGTCCGCGAGCCTCAAACAGATTCGTTCGCGGAAAAGTTTTTTCGCGTGTGCACGAGACCACGGACGAGCGACTCGAGAAATTAGAGTAATTACGTTGCACGGAGCAATTAGGAAGTTTTCAAAAGACGGCTCCTCGTATCTACCGGCCCGTTTCCGCTCGTTTCCATCCGGTGTGTCTTGGCAGTTCGTGACCCCTCTTCCTATTAATTTCGCTTACGATGTTTTCGCTTGTAAACGATTCTCGTTCCCCTTTTTTTCTCTCCGTTCCAGTCCCCCTGACCACTCCGTGTCCAATTTATTCGAGGCAACGTCCACCTTGTGCCGATTCGGTGCGTTATGTATATATTTTTTCGATACGTTTATCCGTACGACCCGGTTCTTCTATATAGAGTGATTTAAAATAAGGGGACGAAGATTTAGAAATGTACAGTGTTCGCCAATCTAGTTTCGTCTAGATAACCAAAGATGACAAGGAACCGACCTAAGAAAACCAGACGAACGCCCTTCTTTTCGCACCACCCTGCATAGATTAACGTTGAACGGTTAATTGTAACACAACACTGCGTCCGTCTCGAATCAACGAGGTCGCGTTTCAACGTTCCCCCAGTACGCGCGAAGTTCCTCGGTTACTCCTTGGATAGGAAGTTCGGAAGTGCGTAGATATATTATTGTACTACGTTATATATAACATTAAATTACATCACTTATACATTCGTATCGGCAGGTTGATTTTGCGAGAAACATTTCGCGGATCGAAGCGCAGAATATTTTCATCCACTTCTATCTCGTCTACCTTCTTCTTCGCTCTTTCCCTCGTATTAACGACGGTACGCTTTGTGAAATCGACCGTTGTCGAAAAATATTTTTGTGAAACTGTCCCACGATCTCGGGACACGAATTTTTCGCGACTGTTTTTGTACGTTCATCTCAACGAGGTGCTGCGAATCGATCCGCGAATTCGCGCGACGATCTCATAAATTATTATGCGATTGGGCCTGGTCGCCCGATCGAGAGAAACACTACGCTAGATACGTATAACGTGTACATAAATAAATAAATATACATATATACGTATGTATATATGTATTTATTTATCTATGTTTATATATATATATATATATACACATCTAGTTATTAAACTAATACTCCAATGGTTGTAATTTACAAGTACAGCAATACAGGGGCTCGAGTCTCGCGACCTAAATCGCGCACGGAGCTTCCCTCTCCGATGAATTTATTAACGTTAAACACTCTTCTCGCTGTATGAATTTTAAATTCGAAGAACAATCGAGTGGCTTCGATTGTTCGAGCATCGAGTATCAGAGTTTCGGCGCGCGTCAAGAGTCGAAGCATCGTACGAAATTATTTTTAAGCGCTTCCGTTTGTCCATATTTATCGAATTACAAGAAAATTTCAGAAAACAAAGGTCGAAGAATAACGCATTGTTTATAATGGTATATACATTGGTACATACAATGGACAATGGCATGTACATTGCATCACCGGAATAAACATATTTTCATCGTCGTTTTCAGTGTTAATTGAATCCATGACGAAAACGCAGCGGCTCGTGAATAAATCGTTAACTAAATTAACGCACGGTACGTGTTTGCCGCGCGCTCCCGTGCAAAGCTTTCGACTTTTCCAAAACGTCGGGCGCGCTTTCGACTGACCTTCGTTGTATACGGGAACGCGCGTCGAGCGGTTGATAAATTCCCGTGGGCTCGTTCGTTAGAGTTACGCGTCGAGTCGACGTTATTCATTAATACAGGGAGAAAAAGAACACGCGCCTCCTATTTGGCGTCGTCGATCGGTTCTCGGCCAGTTCGAATGCGCTCGAGCAATCGAAAACCCGGTTACCCGCTCGAGACTCACCGATTGTAACTTTTCCGCGCTTCGCAGCGAACCGGGTTCGTTGACCGGTAGAATTTTCGCAAGCGCCTCGGTCGAGCTTTGAATCGCCAATTGCGCGATTCGTCCGAAATAAACGGAACTTTGTCCCGACGGTAAATTCGGGAAAATAATTCGTCGGCGCCGGTAGCCTTCGAACGCCAACGAAACGCAAAGAATTTACCCTCGCGTGTTCCTCTTTCTTTACTCGAGGAACAATCGATCGCGAATAGGAAACTATTTCCCGAAAGGTGGAAGGACGCAAGAACCGTACGAGAGAGGGAGGAAACGTTCCGTTCGCGTTCCGGGAACGCAAGCTGTCGAGTGTTTGTGTGAGCCTGCCGCTTGAGTGTGTAAATATTGAAATAAATTAATAAACGAAAAAATTAAAAAACCGTTCGTGTACGTGTACGAGTAGCATGTGGAGCACACCACGAATGGACGAGACCGTCGATACGATTGTCGATTGCATCTGATTCGTTGCAGGGAACGATTACGAACGAAACGCGGATCATTGTCGACGAAACGGAGGACGCACGAAATTTCTTCGGGCTTAGCCAGAATTTCTACGTACCACGCTAACGAGTATGCGATTTTTGTAGATTCGGTAGCGTCTTCGGACTGGCCCACGTCCAAATTCACCGTATCCTCGGTAAAAATTTGCTCCAGCTTCGATACCGCCGCGCAACACCGGCAGTAAACCGTTTTAATTATTTCTGGCCGGAAGTCTCGCGTCTCTGATTTCCATATTTCATAGGTCGCGGTCTACGCGGAATAACCGCCGGCCCACCTGTACGGTTCTCGTTCAACTTCGCGACTTTCGACCCGCGTTTAGTAACGCGCATCTCGATCCTCGAACAAACGCGTAAAACGTTAGATTGGCTCTTTCTTCTCCGCGAACATTATTCTATCGGATAATAACGGTACTATCAGAATCATTCGCGTCGATTGCATCGCCCGAATGCGGAAAATAATCCGTACTGTTATACCGTATCGTTAAATAACGCCGAGATAACCGGATCGCAATTATTCCGTGCTCAATGTAAAACGTGCTGAGAATAAACACGATACACGGCATCGCGTCGAGCCCCGAGGAAGATAACGATACTTTTAATTACTTCGTTCCGGGACGAATTTTAATTATATCCAGGTGCGAGGAATCTTTCGATAAACGTGGGAGATGATCTACAGAGGGAAGAAACGAACGCACTTGTCGTTGTTTCCTCGAGAGTCCCCGTTCGAAATTTCGTGCGTCTCTCGCGAATAAAATGAGAGGAAGAAATAAAAAAATGTACATATATATGTGTATATATATATATATATATATATATATATATATATATGTATGTATGTATGTATGTATATACACGTACGTACGTACGTACGTTCCCAATAAAATGTGAAAACCCTTTTCGGGACTGTGATTAATCTCCTGAAAGCACCTCCAACCATTTTTCCCGAGCGCCCGCGTACGCGTATATACACGCGAATGGCTGTTCGAAAAATGAAATTAAAGTCACCAGATATCCCTGTTGTCGAGTATTCCAGCCTTGACGTTGCTGCACGTACACGCGCACACACGCGTTTCGCAATTCGCAGTGTGATTTTTGCGAAACGCGACGCTAGCAGGGGATTTCGTTGGATAAGAGCCGAACAAGCGAATTTGGAATACCTTTTCCATTATACGGTGGTAGTTCGGAATTATGCGACGATATTTCACACGGAGAAACGATTTGTTTCCACGACTATTCACGTTTAGCTTCGATTGTATACGATACACCGTTGCTTTTGTTCGATTCCGAAATGGATTTGATTACGGTGCGCGCGCCGTGGCCGTTTGAAAATTCGCGGACACGTAACGTTCCAAGTTGAACAATGCCGCGCGATCCACGATTGTGTAAAATCGACCGTGCCGGTGGACGCTTAACCGTTATGCCATAAATAATCGAACCCAATTCGGTTAATCGAGTACAAACGCGAACGAGCGATCTTTTCGCGCGAAAGTGCAGCCCGATAACGTTTCGTTCGACCGTAGGTATACACTCGTACCCTGTGCACACGACAGAGGATGATCGATAATATTCAGGACGCACTCGACGTCTCTAATCCCCCTGTGGGGAGATTTCACACCGCGACCGGTACTTTGCCACAATTTTATTCGAAGCCGCGAGCTCGAGAATGGAGCACGAGGCACGCGACGTTGAATCGCCGACGAATCGTCCGTCGGAATTACAGGCCGGTTCGTTTTATCGCGCGCGTTTCCACTATGACTAGCGTTCCCCTTTGAAACCGGAAATAAAAGGGACTGAAACGTTCCACGTGGCGCGAGCTTTTCGATAACGCAACCCACGAGAGTTGCCGGGAAAACGGAAACGCGATAATCGATCGTGCCCTGCAACGCGTAAGACACATTTTTCATAACTCCTCCAATTTTCGAGAGGATCGCATCTTAGGGGAAACGGACGACCTACCGCGACCTCGTCGTTACTTTTATGTCAAACTCGAAGCACCGAAACCATTTGAACGGAGCAGTAAGAGAGGAAACGGACGAAAGGTACGAGTATCGTATACAATTCGCGTCGATCCTTTCGCTAAACGCTATAAGGATCGATCGAATCGATTTTATTCGCTCTACGATGCGTGTACTTTGCTATATCGTGCGACAACCGAGTAACCAAGGTCTGGTGGAAGCAGTTAACGCGTTAAAGAACGTTCGTATAATTTGGTTTCTACTAGGTTATTTTTATGGCGGACCGATTCATCGATTCGATACGCTTCTCTCTGTTCGACATGGAAATTCCCTGAATTTTAATTCCGCTAATTCTCTTGGTTTCGTTTGCGTACGCGCGGCGGTGGCCCTTCAACGTAGATACAAGGCTAACGCAAGCTTCAGACCGCGGGAGGGAAATTTTTGAACGCGAACGCCAATATTTGTAATGTTTAAATAAGTCCGATGGAGAGTTGATTCTCTTTGTTTATTCTCCTTTTCCTTCCGTTTCGACGTGGATTCTATTCCCTTGGAGCCGGCGGTGGTAGATAGTACCGGTTTTTCCGCGATCGTCGCGGTTTATTTTTATACAAGGCTGGCGGGCCGTGCGGACGCCCGACGAGTAACGTTGAAAACGACGGAAAAGAATGAAACGGAAGCGACGAAGTATGCGCGGGGACGGCCACGCCGAATTCAATGAAAAATACACGAGTGTTCTCGGGGAAACTTCGTTATCGAGGTAAGTTATAAAATCTGTGGGAACCAGAGTGCCCTCTAATGTACCCGATTAATGTTTCATGTATCGCGACGCAGTTTGTTTCGCGAGCTTTCCGTCGAAAGTAATTTTCGACAAGCGTTCACTCTTCGCAAAATGAACCGTAATTTAACTCCCGTAATCCCACGTACGAGACTTTTCCCATAAGTTGTGATAAACTTTTAAGAAATTAATATTTCCCGCGAAAAGCGAACAACGAATTCTACGTTTTGTCGATTCGTTAATAAGAGACTGTATACGAATACGTCGATACGTTCTCTATTGTCGATCGTTTCCTTTAACGCAGCATAATTTAGCAAAACGTAGATTTTGTAATATTTTCACATAATTTGAAATACGTAATCGCATCGAGCTACGAGCTTTTTGCTTTCTTCGCTTTTCATCTGCTGGAACGCGTACGCGCAGAATATACAATGCTCGTATAAATTTATCTGCCATTCCATTTGAAGGGGCGAGTGCTGCCGTCACTCTAAAGGGTCTCTGAAGGGTCACGCATCGATATCCCATTTGTTTCGGAAAGAGCATCGGTGGATCCCAAAGTACCGGAATAAAATGTTAATCCTATCTCTCGTCACCGACGAAACGCGTAAACCCGTATACGTAACGCGTAACACCGGACTAAACGATTCGACGGAATGTAGCGTCATTCGAAACGGTTTACGTATACTTGTATATCTATAATAATCCATGCGAGAAAATGGGAGACCGTACCACGTACAAAGGCCATCACCGTGGAATTAACGATTCTAGACAAAACAGCTCTTAACACTTGGCGTACCTCGACCTGTACAATACGGTTGCTTACGATTCGCAACCGATGAAAACAATTGAAGCGTGCACCTGGCAGTTAAGCGAAGGGCAAAAATTAAAACTCTAGAGGGTTAATTCGGTTTTCCTTCGGTAAAGGGCTACAGTCGGGTTAAAACGAACCGGTCGCTCAGGGCTGTTTCCCCAACTTTGACAGCTTGCCTTTCCGTACGAAAGACAGAGAACCCGAGCCTGCAGATTTGCGGAACGAGATAAGAGATAGACTCGTGAAATAACTAAACGCTAGAGCGAGGGTAGTTTCCTCTGTGGCCTCCGGCGGCTAATTAATTTTCTTCCAATTGTAGTAGAAATCAGAACAATACATCCACTTCGAAGGTATTCCTAACCATCCCTGCGCATAAATTTTGTACCGCCTTCTGTAATGAAATCCATTGTACCCATTCACTGAAATCACAATCCCCCGTTACGTTCCTCGAGAAAACTTTGTCAGTTTCCCTTCGCAAGCGTATTGTTTGGCAGATTCGAGTATATATATATATATATATATATATATATATATATATATATATATATATATATTTATATACAAAATGTTGCTTCTTTCATGGAGATAGAATAGCGCAGGATAACGAAACGGTATGGTGACTTTGATCGATAGGTTCGTATCGCTCCGTCTTGTAAAAGGACAGAAGAAATTGGTCGGACGTTTGAAGGAGAATTAGCGAAATTCGTAGATAATTGGTAGAATCGCGCGCAACGGTCGCATAATTAAGTGGAACGATGTACATACACGCGGCGCGAATCGCGAATCATTAATTCCTAGCATTAGACATCGATTACTCGAGCGCCACGCGAACTGGACGAACGTGCAAATCGCGATAGGGACGGCCGCGCACTTTTCTGTTCCCGGTTTCTCGCGTTGCGGTTTCCGTAATGAAACTTTCCCCCGAGATCTAGATAGGTGCGTGGCTGCTCTTTCATTTTCGTTGACGCGGCCGAGCGGATGCTTTTAATACCCATTGAAAATACGCGTGCACGTACACGGTACGTACAATTTCGTTTGGCTCTCGCGCGATGCGCCGACCCCTTTTCCACACCTTTCTTCGAACCAACGATTCAACTCAAGCGAGCGTTGAAAACCAGTCGGAAAACTTGGATCCAGAATATTCTACAGGATCAACGTGTCCCCATCCTGGGTAATTTTCCGATGGAAAACCATGGACGCGTAGTTAACAACGAATAAACGCGATTCAAGGCGTCCTACCGTGCGCGGTAAACTCGAACGTGTCGTAATTTATTTTCGTAGAAGTACACCGCTCGAAACATTTCAAGTTTATCCTTCGGTAAGGTACTTAACAAACATGCTACGGGAGAGAAAATATTACACGGTAGATCGCAACGGACCCGCAATAGTTCATTCTACGAAATGTTAATCGTTCGAAAGAGCACGAGCTTGGGGACCGTTGCGACCAGGCAATAAGTTACCGATACAACGTTAAATTGGAACGCAAAAGTAGCGATAAGCGACCGTTTATCTGGAATCACGTGAGACCGTAGCGTTAAGCGTAAAAATTGATTTCTAACGATACCGGTTTATTAAAGTCTTCGATGCATGTACCGCAGTCGTTCGGCTTACACGCGTATCGTAGATGATATCGCTTCGAATTGATAACAGACCGATGTTTGTTAAGCCTGCAATTACCGTATAATACAATTTTATTGCGATCATTTGACAAGAACGTGCTTCGTAGGCAAGTCGGACGATATTCCCACTGACGAATTTCGAAATGCGAAGCTCTAGATACGGTCTCCCCTTCCTCCGACAACAATGACGAAACATCGGAAAACCGATTCGTTCTGGCGTACTTATACGAAACTATCGAAAGGCGTTCTTATCGGCGCGATCGTTGCAGTGATTTCGTTTAATAGTTTCTCGTTCGAAACGAAGAATTTGTACGCGCGAGAGCCGCCAACGTCATTTACTTCGATACGAGATAAATGACGTCGACAAAGTACATTGTGAAATGTATTGTAGCGTGTTATCGTTTCGCGCGATCGCTTCTTTAATAGTCGTCGTTTAATCGAACCACAACTTCCTTGAAATACTCCAATGACAGATAATTGTGCAATTTACGGTTCCGGCACTTTTTCTCAGCGTTTCAAAGCGTTTTAATCGATCTACGGTATCGTCGAAATCCTTGATATTGTACAAACATACTTTGAGGGAAAGTCGGTTGGATTATCGAAACAATAACGAGAACCTGCACCGCGAGAAGTGAAAATTGGTGTCGCGGTTCCATTGCGGCGAGTCAGAAACTCAAAGCATCGGACTATTGGCAAGTGGTATTATTAAATACTTAGAATTCGCGCGTCTCTGTGGCCGAATACCAAGAATGTTCGGTCGAAAATTACGCTAGCCGATCGCTGGTGTCGCGGCACCGGCCCAACCGACGCTAGTTTGCATTTCGATCGCACATTTTCCGCGCTAGCTGTAATAGCTCGAGCGCGAAATAGTTGCCAATGCATCGAAGAATGTCCGAAGCGAACGTTCGATCGTTTTCGTCGCGTTCGTTGCTCCGCGAAATTTGAAATTCTTCGCGTAGTCCCGAAAATCACTCGAGAAGTTGCGCCCCGATATTTCATTAAAAAGGGAACGCTTCGTTTCTGGTCGACAGCCCGTTGCAACGTAATTTCCTTCCGCTTAAACATTCTTCAAGACCGATAATCCGCTTGCAAACTATATCTCCCCTTAATGAGCTTGGTTGCTTTAATTTTTTATTAAGTCGCGAAATCTTCGTTGCGATCTTTATGCGTCTCGGCGTAGATTCGATAACACCGTTCTCAACAGAAGAACGGATATGCAAACTTTGGAAATAAATTGCCGATAATAATGGTCTTTATTTCCATAATCGTTACTAGGAATAAGCATGCCACGGTCGTACTTGATATTCGCCGCGATACCGGACCCCACGCTCACCGTACTTTCGACTGAAATTATGCAATTTCGCGAATCATTTCGATAAGGGAGCGCCGAGAATCTCACGACTACCACCGAGATCGAGTTCTTTTCGTTGGTCTTTAACGCCGGTAATTACATCCGAGAACAACGATCGGTTTCTTTGCAAAAATCTTTAAAGAGATTCGCGTTACTTTACAAAATTTACCCGTAGATTGTTCGTTTCTACGTACATCTACGATATTATCCGCGTTCTCGACTTCGGGAGGCCCCGACGTAAGAATATTCAAACGACATTTAAATTTATTAGAGCGGACGCGGTTGGTCCACGATGTATTTTATTAAACGGCAGGTATTGTTTCGCAACGCGTGCACGCGTGGAAAAGGTTCCCTAAATTTCTACACAGAACCGTGAAATTTTAACAAAACACCGCGACCGCTGGGAAATTTTTAAAGATCTCGCGAAAGCTTTTCGTACATCGCGAGTGTATATCACCGTGTTCGTTTCCCCGTGTACACGGAGTTGTTCGCGGAGCCTCCGTGGAATATTCTCGCGGTTCGCGGCGAAATGCATGAAAAAAGAAAAAGCTACCGCGCCGACGGACGTGTGTGCACGTTCGCCGTTGCATTGTACGGTCGCGTTTGCAACGCCACTTTGCGCGTCCCGAATCGTTGGTTTCCGGCGCGGCGACGTCGATCGAGTGGCTGTCGATTAAAGGAATTACGTATCTCGCGATTCAAGTAGCGCGTAACGAGCGAGAGAGCTCGCGATCTCTACGACGAACTGAAATTCAGGGCCGAAGTGGTTCCAATTAATTGAACGATTTCAATTGAAACAGGGCCGCAATTAATTGGAATATTTTAGTCGGGGGGAAAAATATAGCGGTTTCATCGACGAAACAGCTGACCGACGTCGAAAATATTTACCACGAGAATTCGAGCAAAGATGACGCGAAAATGGTGGGTGCGTGAACTCTGAACGTGTACCACGAAATTAATTCAAGAAACGCCATTCAATGATAAACTAAACTCGGCGCTTTAGGAATTCAACGTTTCCGCGTTCCATACTATCTTTAGCAACAGTTCAAACAGAGAACGCACAAAGTTGTACAATGGGTAGACAGCTGCTGTCACCAGATGGGCGGGACGCTTGGAAAGAACAGCCTGGGACAAAAGAAATTCAAAGAGCGGAGAATATCAACAAATATTGTCCTTGCGTAGAGAAGTGCATTTATATCGTTGTTACAACGGTTGAATTTCTGGACATCTCTGCAGTAACGAATTCCTTTATGGTATTTTTAATTACCGTTTCTTTAGAGAATCGTTCCGTTATAAAGAAACGATTAAATTAAACTTTCGTTATCATTGTTCCGCGATGGTGTTAACGTAAAAACAAATAATGTTTCGTAATCCTTGCTCGGCCTTTAAGATCCGTTTCTCGGCATAGATAGCGGCGAGCGTTTCTCGTCTACGTTCGAGTACGCGCGTCGAGCATCGCCGGAGACAATATCGTACGCCGTGAAAATCGAAGCGTGGCAAGCGAACAAACGTATCTGTGCACGCGCATGTCAAGGTGCCCCAATTTGCGTGCGAATACGTGGAAAAAGCTCGCTGGGTAATTTACAATACAACGCCTAACTATAGTGTCGGGCATTGTTGAGAAGGAAATACTTTGCGCAAAAAAAAAAAAAGAGACCGAGTTGCAACGAAGGAAGGAAGAAGAGGGGATAATAGGAAAAAAAGCAGCGAGTAGGCTTTCGCTGTGCCATCCCCGCGGCAACCAGTGTAGAAACATATAAGCGAGCCCGAGGATCAACCTCTCCGAGATTTACAGTCGGACGACTTCCTTCGAACCATCGAAACTTTCCCGCAGACTATCGACCAGAGTTCTCGACACTTCGCCGCTACGATCCGCCCGGTACGAATATTAACCAGGAATTGAATTTATCAACGATTATTCCATAACGGGCAATACCTTGAAGCAGAACCTTGAAGGTGTTTCAAGCTTCCGTTATTTTTCGAAAAGAAAAAGTTCGTTTGGATCGACTTTCTCGAACTTGTGTCTCGCGGATAGCAACCGAACGTACCGGACGATACGAGTTTCCAGTCACGCGAGTGTAACTGCGTGCAAAACGTTTCCAAATCGTTACAGGATTTCTTTCGGTCCCTTCTGTGTTTTACAAACACGGCCCGTACGACAGCACGGTCGATAACGTTTCAACGATCGCGTCGCGATGATCAAAGGGAATACAATTCCCGTTTTACTCGATTTGACTTTTACCCGCGTGGCGTTAATTAAACAATTTAGCGCTTCAGACGGCGTCGCGTTTACCCATTTACACTATCGGATTTTCCTGTCGCGTGGCAATTAAGGTTCACCCATCGGATAAACGACAAACACATTTTAGTCTTCCCGGGCTCCCTCGCGATAGAATTCATAATCCAATTTCCGTGAGGCGCGATAGTTTTTCGGGTTATTAATCACGAGGCCGCGGTCCCGGTCTCTCGTGCACGGACACGGCGATATTTCGACGAGAAAAAAGCAACGAGAGGCTCGAGGTGAGTCCAGTCGCGGCACGGCGAACGATAAATTTACGTCGTTAATTCTCCGGCAAAGCCGAATTGGTCTGCCTTTGTTGCGCCCCGCCTGCCAACGGCAATAAATTTACGATTTCGGTATCGGGGCCCTGCTAAAAGGTTACCGACAAATTAATAACTGGTCAATCTATATATATATATATATCGATATATATCGAGATATATATATATATATATATATATATATATATATATATATATATATATATATATATACATATCGAGGTCTCGCTTCGAGTCCGATAAGACTCGTAATTATGTCGCGCGTAACGCGAGCCTTGCTCCCTTATTTCGTGAAAAATTCATGGCTCTTGATTCGCCAATTACGGGAGACGTAACCGCGACCACGTTTCGAAATTGGTAATACGATTTCGCGATCAAATATTGATCTCGGACGGTTCTCGGTGGTAAAGGTTGGACGCTTTTATTCTCGGGGCGTTCGCGTGTTCGTTGCATTAAGAAACAACATTAGCGAATCTAGGACGTTTCTACTTTGAAAGCTAAGACGTACAAGAGCCACGATACGTACACAAGACGATCGAAAGAAAGGGTTTCGGGTCTTTGAACGCGCCATAATCGCTCCGGTAGCATTTTTTTCGCTCGATTCGTTATCGAGATATCGGGCTGGTTCGATATTCGCCAAAGGTTTCTTGCGAACGCAAAAACACTCCGAGTGGGGTTTATCTAGACGTCCATTCGTTGTCGCATTAATTTAGCGAAAACCATGGCACAGAGCTTAACCGACGGAATTTATAGCATTGCACGGCCGTTAGTGATTGCGATCGGAGTTACATACTATAATGCCCGCTTGTAGTTAGGAAGATTAATAATGCCTTAACTGCGAGATTCGTTGTCCAAAGTTGCGAGCAAAGCGCGCGAAATTTCTCCAATTCTCTGGCAGCAAGGGAACGGACAGTCGAAACAATTTCTCGGGATCTTGTCATTTGTAGTTCCATGTCGCGAGTGCAACACCGTGCTATGTAAATTAGACGCAGCAATCCAAATCGCTCAGAAATTAAGAAGCTGCGCTCGTCGGTGCATTCGTCGCGTGCGAAATTGTCTTCGAATATATTATTCATTTTGAAACATTGTTACATAAGAAAGTTTCGTCGATACGATGAAATTTCAATGTTCAAAGTCACTTTTTATCAATTTTAGGCACTCGTCGACCTTCTCGCAAAAGGTCTCGCGTGAAAAGCGCTCGTTCCGATCGCGATCCCCTCGGTGCAAACTCGTCGCAAGTGGAACGAGTCTGCGTCTGACCAGAAACTGTCTCTATTCTACTTCGAGACTCGTAGCTGCTCCTTAGCCAGAGAAGAACGTATGTCGCAACGCTGTCGTACTTTTAAGGTTTACTCGTTAATAAATTCACGATCGTTGATATAATTATACATTGAAATAGGAATAATACATTTTTTCTTTACGCCGTAGCCAACCACTTAGAGAATTATTTCGGAACTGCTTTACGTTGTGCTCGTTATCGTTTTCGTAAAATAATCAAGGTTCGTGTATCTCGTGTCTGTAAAGGACTTTTCGGGCGAAGAAGAAACGATTAAAAGTAAGAAATGGACAGTGGAACGAGAAAAGTATATCGAGCGGTAACGGGAATCGCTCCGCCATACGTCATGTACAATACCACCGCTGGCACTTTTTACGGATATTGCATCGATCTACTGAACGATATTGGATCGCTAGTGGGTTTCGATTACACCATCAGGGAATCGTTCGATGAGCATTACGGACACAGAGATCCGCGTAACGGCAGCTGGAACGGCATGGTCTACGAATTAATGACGAATATATCGGACATCGCCGTGGGGCCGATATGGATCACGTCCGACAGGGCGGAGGTAAAAATATTGACTGCGAAATGAAAAGTAAAAATCGATCCGTTGCATAAGGATCGCACGGATCGTTGCAACGGTCAATGGGAACCTCGCGTTTTTCCAGGTGATAGACTTCACCCTTCCGTATCAGGGACTGAGCGGTTTCGCGATAATGATGCTGAAGAAAAGGAAACAGATCTCGTTCCTTCGTTTCTTAATGATCCTGGATATTGAGGTCTGGCTGGGCTTCGCGCTCGCTTTCCTCTTAACGATATTTCTGTTATTTATCCTGGAGAGATACTCCCCCTTTAGCTACCGAAACAATACCGAAAAATATCCGAACGAACCGGACGATCGATTCTGCTCCTTGAAGGAGTGCTTCTGGTTCGCGTTCACGTCGATGACCCCTCAAGGCGGCGGGGATATCCCCAAAAGTATATCCGGGAAAGTGGCAGCTGCTACCTGGTGGCTCTTCGGCTTCGTCATCGTCGCCGCGTATACGGCCAACCTCGCGGCTTACGAGACCCTCGAAAGATTGGAGAGGAGCATCGATTCCATGGACGATCTTCGTAAACAATACAAAGTACGGTATTCCACGTTGGCTAACTCTTCCACGTTCAGATACTTTCAAGGGATGAAGAAGGCGGAGGATATGCTATACGCGTAAGAAGTCTCTTTTTATTCGCAAATACGACTGCACGTACGACGTCATGTTCTCCTGATACTAAAGTTATAAATTCGGCACTACGGTTCCGCGAAATTTTCGAAATTATTAATTTCCAATTTTTCGTGGACACGACGTCACCCTTCCGGGAATTCGTGACACGAAGAAAGGGATAAAAGAGGGTGAAATTCGAATAAAACAAAACACCGTATTCGTTCGAATTCAAGTAACTTTTATTTTCATCGAAAAGTCTCGTACAATCGAATCAACGTGAAATGCAACCGAAGCGACGGGGCAATCGCCGATTTAACCATTTCTGTGCAACCCGCACCTCTGTCGCGCAACCAGCGCAGCACGGCTGTCGTCGAGTTCGCACTCCTACGGGGCCAGCGCCTTCAAGATGCAACCGGCGTAGCAGGAACGTCCTCGAGTTGGACACTGTTACGGGGCGCCTACATGCGCCGCTACGATGCAACCAACGCGACAGAGCGGTCACCGGTTCCGTCGTTCCCACGGGGCCCTAGTTCACAAAATCGAACCTTCAGAGTTTAGTATCAGAAGAACATGATACTCCAAGAGACATTCTTTTTTCACGCATTCTACAAAATGACTTCATTTCTAAGAATTTCCACTAATTGGAGCTTGAGAAGAGTTTCAAATGAAATTTTGCCAATTTTTGAACTTTAGTACTATCAGTGGTGTATCGTAGTCAAGGACCCGAGATGAATCTTGCGAGACATATTTATTAATAACGTCACGAATTCAGAAAACCGTGCAAAAACTTTGAGCATTCAATAGGATCGGGTTGAAGAAATGAAAGGAAGCAAAGGAAAAAAGAAAACTTGTGTTGTTACTCGAGGTGAATTTATTGAAATACATCATTACATTGGAGATACAATCACTTTCTTTCGTTTCATTAACCTATTCATACTTTCATACGCATTACGAAAATGTTGTTTTCTACTTGTTCATGTATCTTAAATAACTATTCTAAGTTCGCAGCCAATTAGCTCGGTACTACCCGCGACGAAGAGTGAATGTCCTAGTATAAATAATGGCTTAAAAGATCATTTCGTTGAAATATTCTTTGTTCGCAACGGAATTGTTGTCATTGATGTCCAACCGACATTGTCAAGGCTACACGTATCGATTATCGATTCCCAAGTGTTTATCACGAAGATTTTTCTATCTAAAAAAGCGATTAATTGAATTTCGGCGCTTTCAAGTAAAAAATGCAACTTTTATACGTATTGTGTAAATTATAAGAATTGAATAAATCTTAAATTAATGTACCAAATAGACAATTATTACTTTCTATGCTTTAAAACTTTACGAAACACTTTTTACCTCGAATCTCGATCAAAATCAATTTCTTTAAGTTACTTAATCATTTGTAATGAATAAATAAGATGCACATTGTTCGATTAATTTTGAGAACATGCATAAATGTTAGTAACAATCGCGGAAATGAACAAACATTCACCGAAATCAGTCGCTTTTGCAGATTTTGTCTTATCTTGATGTTTATTTATCATAATTATTAACAACCATCGTAGGACCAAAGTTTAAACAATTATTAACAATGTTCCTACTATAAATAATAGCTTAAAAGCCATCAATTTCTTGAAATATTCGCTTAAATCGAACAAATAAAATCGAAGTAATGGTAAGTCACCTTCTCGAGGGTATAAATAGAACCGCCGACTGCCGAAAATTTCATTCGCCCGGGAGTCTCCGCGGCGGACGGAGCTCCTCCTCTGGGGGACCTCGACCCTCAGGGCCAGGGTGGCCCGCCGCGGAGAAAGGTAGACCCGCGGCGTATTCCCGGCGGGCGGAGCTCCTCCTCTGGAGGTCCCGGGCCAGGGTGCCCCGAGTCGTACCCGCGGCGGACGGAGCTCCTCCTCTGGGGGACCCGGACCCTCCGGCCAGGGTGGCCCCACGCGAAGAGGGGCCGTACCGCGGCTCTTTCTTTTCCCACTTTATTTCCACTTCCCCTACTTCAAGAATTTCTAACTTTGTTAAAATTTTTTAAAAAATTCTTAGAAATGACGTCATTTTCGCAAAATTCCGAAAATTCTCAGAAATGACGTCATTTCCGCGAAATTCCGAAAATTCTCAGAAATGACGTCATTTCCAAGAAGTGGCACGATAGAATACCTCCTCGCACTTCATGTTCTCCTGATACCAAAGTCTCGAAACTCGTTTAAAATTCGCGCCTCGGGGAAATTCTTGGAAATGACGTCATTTCCAAGAAGTGGCACTATTGGAATACCTCCTCGCACATCATGTTCTCCTGATACCAAAGTCCCGAAATCGGCGATAATTTTTGCCAAAGTTCAGTAATCTTCAAAATTTTTGACCGAAATTCAGACTTTGGTATCAGGAGAACATGATGTGCAAGGAGGTATTCCAATCGTGCCACTTCTTGGAAATGACGTCATTTCTGAGAATTTCCCCGAGGCGCGAATTTTGAACGAATTTCTGTACTTTAACGAGAATTTTCACGGTTTTCGAGACTTTGGTATCAGGAGAACATGATGTGCGAGGAGGTATTCCAATCGTGCCACTTCTTGGAAATGACGTCATTTCCAAGAATTTCCCCGAGGCGCGAATTTTGAACGAAATTCTGTACTTTAACGAGAATTTTTCACCGTTTTCGAGACTTTGGTATCAGGAGAACATGATGTGCGAGGAGGTATTCCAATCGTGCCACTTCTTGGAAATGACGTCATTTCCAAGAATTTCCCCAAGGCGCGAATTTTAAACGAATTTCTGTACTTTAACGAGAATTTTCACGGTTTTCGAGACTTTGGTATCAGGAGAACATGATGTGCGAGGAGGTATTCCAATCGTGCCACTTCTTGGAAATGACGTCATTTCCAAGAATTTCCCCGAGGCGCGAATTTTGAACGAAATTCTGTACTTTAACGAGAATTTTTCACCGTTTTCGAGACTTTGGTATCAGGAGAACATGATGTGCGAGGAGGTATTCCAATCGTGCCACTTCTTGGAAATGACGTCATTTCCAAGAATTTCCCCAAGGCGCGAATTTTAAACGAATTTCTGTACTTTAACGAGAATTTTTCACCGTTTTCGAGACTTTGGTATCAGGAGAACATGATGTGCGAGGAGGTATTCTATCGTGCCACTTCTTGGAAATGACGTTATTTCTGAGAATTTTCGGAATTTCGCGGAAATGACGTCATTTCTGAGAATTTTCGGAATTTTGCGAAAATGACGTCATTTCTAAGAATTTTTTGAAAAATTTTAACAAAGTTAGAAATTCTTGGAGTAGGGGAAGTGGAAATAAAGTGGGAAAAGAAAGAACCGCGGTACGGCCCCTCTTCGCGTGGGGCTACCCTGGCCGGAGGGTCCGGGTCCCCCAGAGGAGGAGCTCCGTCCGCCGCGGGTACGACTCGGCCCACCCTGTCCCGGAGGATCCGGGTCCTCCAGAAGAGGAGCTCCGCCCGCCGGGAGTACGGCGAGGGTCCACCCTTCTCCGCGGCGGCCCACCCTTGTCCTGAGGGTCGAGGTCCCCCAGAGGAGGAGCTCCGTCCGCCGCGGAGGCTCCCGGGCGAATGAAGTTTTCGGCAGTCGGCGGTTCTATTTATACCCTCGAGAAGGTGACTTACCATTACTTCGATTTTATTTGTTCGATTTAAGCGAATATTTCAAGAAATTGATGGCTTTTAAGCTATTATTTATAGTAGGAACATTGTTAATAATTGTTTAAACTTTGGTCCTACGATGGTTGTTAATAATTATGATAAATAAACATCAAGATATGACGAAATCTGCAAAAGCGACTGATTTCGGTGAATGTTTGTTCATTTCCGCGATTGTTACTAACATTTATGCATGTTCCCAAAATTAATCGAACAATGTGCATCTTATTTATGCATTACAAATGATTAAGTAACTTATAGAAATTGATTTTGATCGAGATTCGAGGTAAAAAGTGTTTCATAAAGTTTTAAAGGATGGAAAGTAATAATTGTTTATTTGGTACATTAATTTAAGATTTATTCAATTCTTATAATTTACACAATACGTATAAAAGTTGCATTTTTTATTGGAAAGCGCCGAAATTCAATTAATCGCTTTTTTAGATTGAAAAACCTTCGTGATAAATACTTGTGGATCGATAATCGATACGTGTATCCTTGACAATGTCGGTTGGAGCACAATGAAAAATTCCATCGTGAACAAAGAATATTTCAATGGAATGATATTTTTAGCCATTATTTATACTAGTACATTATTAATAATTGTTTAAACTGTGATCCTACGACGGTTGTTGATAATTATGATAAATAAACATCAGGATATTGCGAAATCTGCAAAGGGGAATGTTTTCAGTGAATTTTCGTACATCCACGCGATTGTTATTAACATTTACGCAAGTAATAGATGGAATCAAAGTTCCATCGATCTCTCTCGACACGCAATACAAACGAAGTTACTAAACCGTAGAGATGGAAGGAATCAAAGTTCCTTCGATCTCCTGGTTTAGTTCTGCCGAGCGATTAAATTATAGTAAAAATGAGGTAAAATTCGGAAAGAGGCGGCGCAAACTGTGGAGTTGGTCCTACTAGGTCGATCCTGTTTCCCCATAGTGGGCCCGATTCAAGAGAAAGTGGCCAACGTCGCTGTTGGTCCATCGGTGGATGAAAAGGATCGTAGTTCGAATCTCGATTCGGCAATGGGAAATCGACCAATTCTTATTCTCTTACAAACACGAAAATTTCGACAAATACCTACAAGTCTTCTGTTGATTGTGTTCGTGGGGTCGGGGTGTACGGGGGATATAGAACCGTCCAGTGACCTGGATTATCGATCGATTCTTGTTCGTTTGCGATCTCAAATCGTTCCACGAATTCATCCACCGAGGAGTCGTAATCTAATACATTTAAATGCATGTGCGACCCGAGCGAAGCTAACAGAAAAGAAAAATGTTCGAACAGATCGTGGAGACGAATGACCCTAGATGAAAATACCCCCGAGTGGAACAGATCCAAGTACGCCGTCTGGGATTATCCCCTGGAAGACAAGTTCACGAAAATGTATTACGCGATGGATGAAGTGGGATTTGTTCCGAGCGTGGAGCAAGCCGTGAAGATGGTACGGAATGTAAACCGCACTTACGAGTTCGCTTTTATAGCGGAAGCTATGACCATAAAATATCTGATGCTGACGAGCTGCGACTTTAAACAGGTCGGCCATGAATTCAGCAAGAAACCGTTCGCTTTTGCCGTGCAAAAAGATTCTCCGTTGAAGAATAAAATCGACGACTCGTGAGTATCGAACGATTTTTCGCGAATCGTTTTTCTAGCATAATTCAACTCTAACATCGCAACTTTGAACGATAAAAACTTTACTCTTAGCGTCTAACGATCCGACAAGAAAACGAAAATTTTCTCTCTCGTTCAAACCGAAGTATTTTTTGCATTTGCCGATACATGTTTTAAGAGAATGAAACTTTGATTTGTACAATTTTCGAAATTCGATCTTAGATTGTCCTACCGATTTAGTCGATCTATGTTTTTGCTAGCTTAAGAAAATTTGCATACCCTGAGAAGACTTGTAACATATTCCATTCTTTCATTATACAAAGGATCGCGCGTCTGGAAACTCACGGGAAGTTAAAAGACTTGAAGAAAAAATGGTGGGACGAGAACCCTTTGAGAGCGAGCTGTCCGTCCGAGAAAGATTTTAACGCGGGCTTCGGCCTCGAGAATTTGGCAATTGTATTCTCGCTGATACTCGTTGGTATATTGCTCGCGATTTTAATATTGTGCCTGGAATACTTCTGGCATTCCGATCCACAACGACGGCGGAATAAAAGAAGACGTCTCTTTGCGAGGACACTATCGATTCGTCCTCGGAATGCCGCAAGGACCGATGAAATTTCTAAAATCGAAGAAAACTCGAAATGGAACTGAACTCTTGTCTAGCTGGAAATTTATACACGTTTACACTTTTTCATTTCCGCGCGTAAGTATGACTAAACGTTCTCTAAAATGGTAATAAACGAGAAAGGTCGAGCAAATTCGAATGTAACGAAAAAGTATTGTTTCCTCTGAACATATATTTTCCATTTGTACGCCGGCTCAACGTGTCACCTTGTAACGAACCGCCCGAACATGGCTCGCGTTCTAAAAACACGTACAAATACCGAGATTTTAGTCCGTTGCTTACAGGAATTAACTCTAATCGGTTTTCTCGTCACTTTCCCCGGCAATGAGAATTTCTTTCGACATCGATACAAAAGTCGATACTTGTCGCCTTCTCCATTTTTTGTATCGATAAACTACCGATGTTTGCGCGTGTTAATCACTTTATCGTTGAATTCGTTTTAAATTCGGTTCGTGGGTCTATCGTAAGCCGGCACTGCTTGTCCGTTAGAATTCGAGTCGACGGTGAAAAGAATGAAAACACGCTGAGAAAATTTTTTGAATATTTATCGCTAATATTTATCCTTTCAGACCTTTTACGAGCCCGGGATCCGTTGAATCCGACTCGAACACGACTCCATTAGGAAAGGGACGCTCGCTCGAGCAAATAAATTCCACCGACAAAAAGGTTTTATAGAGGCGACGAATAAAGGAGAAGAAACCGATTGTACCGAGTGTATATACGATCGACAACTAACGAATGGACCTTTGCCACCTTCTTTGCAATAACCATCGTGGATCCCGTCGGTTCGATGTGTTTGACTTTTCACCGCGTACTTCGATCTTAAAAGCAGCCTTCCACCTTTCCCTTTGAAGTGTTAATTCACACCTCTGGCAATAATAAAGTTACTCGTAGATCCTACCGAGCGTCCCCTGTGTTTCGCTTAACGAACATTCGTAATTTACCCGAAGCGATCCGAAACTGGAGCGACGCGACTCTCTCTCGTACACCATTTCGAGAAAAGAAAACCGGTGCAGGTTGGAGGAGGCGGGTTGCATATTCGTCACGATCTCGCGGAGTCACGAAGGTATCGATGGCACGTCGAAATGAAACTTTCAACCGGCGTGCCGTGGAAAAACTAACGATCGCCCATTCGAATAATCGGATAACGGGATCTACGGGCACGCGAGGCGCGAGGCGCGAGGCGCGAGGCGCGAGCATGCAAATGCTCGCGGAGAAGTGTCGCGGTGTTTACGGCCCTCGGGGCTCGCAGCGTGCGTACGGCTCGAGTGTTCCCGTCGCGTCGCGCCAAGCTCATCGACGATCGAGAATTTTTACGAAAGTGAAGAGGGGAAAAAAGGAAGAGGCAAGCTGCGTTGGTGCGAGCAATTGATTAGGTCATCCCCGCGGCAACCGATGGACAAACACAAATAAAACAACCCGAACCACCCTTTGATCCGCGTTTCGAGACTACCCCCAGTTGCTCCAACGATTTCCGCACGCGATAACCCGGAACGTCTGCCGCGGAGGACACCGTATCGTTGGGAAATTAGCTCCTCCATCGTAAGGAGAATCGTTCCGAGGGATTCACGCAAAGTGCGGCATCAATTTTCTCGAAGGGAATCGAGCGCAACGTTTACGGGAAACGTTCGACCCTCTCGCTCTTTCGCCGATCGAGAAATGAAGTTCTCGTCGCGAACGTGTCGCGTTCTACTCGTCTTCGCTTGCCTCGGACTTTGCGGGAAGTTTCCCGTTCACGGGCGGGGAAACGTAGCGTTCGACGGAAAATCGTCCACGTCGACCAGGGCTGTCAACCTTTGTAAGTAATCGCGCCGAAAAACTCGCTCGAATTTGAAATGTTTCGCGTTCGAGGTTTCGAAATCGAAGTTCTCGAGGAACTGGTAAACCCGGTCGAACGAATTCCTCGCGTTTCAACGACCCTTTGAAAATTCTAATCTCCTCTATTTTACCGCGTTCCCGATCAGTCCTCATCAACGACGAAGCGAACAAAGTAGCGAACAAGAGCATAACAGCCGCTCTGAAAACGATCAAGGAGAACCACCCGAACTACTTGGGAAGAGTCTGGACGGTACAGGTGAACGAGTCCGACGTGAACGACACTCTGGATCGTGTCTGCAACTATTGGGAGTTCGCGGTGGACGAAGGGGGCACCACGGTCCCCGATATGATCGTGGACACGACAACGGCTGGCCTGGGAGCAAAAATATCGAATTCGTTCGAAGCCGCTCTAGGAATACCCACGCTGTCCGCGCAATACGGCCAAGAGGGTGATCTTCTCTACTGGAGGAACCTAAACGCCGATCAAACGGGATATCTGATCCAGGTGATGCCTCCGGCGGACTTGATACCGGAGGCGATCAGGAGGCTGGCTCTCCGATTGAACATCACGAACGCTGCGATTCTCTACGATCACAATTTCGTCATGGATCACAAATACAAGAGTTTGTTGTTGAACGTACCGACGAGACACGTGATCAACGAAGCCTCCCAACAGGTGACGGAGATGAGGAGACAATTGCCACGGTTACGAGACCTGGATATCGTCAACTATTTCATCCTGGGGGACGAGAACACCATCAACGTAGCCCTTGAGGCGGCGGAGTCTCTCAACTTCACCGGAAGAAAGTACGGTTGGTTCCTCTTGACTCCGGACAGCAACGTCTGGCCCAGGTGCGAGTGCAGAAACATCACCGTACTCTTCATGAGGCCCGAGTTGAAAAACCGTACGAAGCCGACGGTGGAGGCTACCTTGCCGAAACCGATCGTCTCGTCCGCTTTCTATTACGATCTGATCCAGTTGGGCGTGAAGGCGATGAAGTTGGCCTTGGACGCTCGAGAATGGCCCCTGAAACCGAGACAGATCACGTGCGACCAGTACAACAACACGAACACCCCCGAGAGGAAACTGGACTTCTTCGGTAAGCTGAAAGCCGCCTACGGCAACATGACGCCCACGTACGCGGGAATTCATTGGGGGACGAAGAACGGTGAGCACCGAGCGAACTTCGAGATGTCCATTCACTTGGTGAACATCGAGGACGGTGTTGTTTCCTCCATGGTCGATAGCGGATCCTGGAACGCGAGCATCACCGCGGACTTGCAGGCAAGTTCGATCGCGTTCATTTCGCTCGGGGTAATTTCTTTCCGAGCCGAACGGTCCTCGATTCTTGGGATCTCGCGTTGAGAAGCATATCGCTCGAACACGCGATGTTCCTTCGAAGTTCAAAGTTGGAATTCGACAAAAAAAAAAAAATTCGTCGACCGATTTTTCGAAGGACGGTCTTCAATTTCACGAGTTTAATTTCAGAGCAAGCCTCTTGGAAATTTGTAGCGTACGAAATCACCGGGGTAAGTCGAGAGCAGCGTGTGCGTGACATTATCGAGTGAAATTAGGACGGCCTATTGATCAGCGAAAAAATGGTAGTTTTCACTCGCGCGAGGCTGAGACTGTTCGATAATCAAACGTCGCGGTTGCTCGCGCGACGTTACTCGAAACGTAGCATCGTTTTAATTCGCGACAGCACGAAAGTACGAAAAACAACCGAAATTCGAATAACGGTCTCTCTTCGCGAATTAACGGTTACCGAAATGGAACGTCTAAGACCGGACCTTCGCGGCGTTCGTTTATTTAACGACTTTCTCTTAGATCGAGAGAAGGCGATATTGTCGTTTTCAACGTGCTGTTACTTTTAACAAAAATTACTTCCTATTCGATACGAGCAAGGGAAATTGCAGCAGAAACGATTTCTTAGCCCTGACCCTTGCCCGGTTGGCCACCAAAGTGGCCGTATCCTTGACACGCGGTCGTTACATTTATTTACACGTATCGTTGATAACAACGGCCACCGATGAAGATAGCGCATGCAATTTTATTTGTTTACTCAGTGTACAAAGCGAAACCCGGCCATGGTTTCGCGTAGCTAATTCTGCGAGCAAATTCTCTTTCGTTTCGAGCCAACGATGCTTGGAAATTTTTTATCGTATCGTGAAACTCGAGCAATTTTTACGTTACTTTATTTAAACTTACCTCGTTCGATTATCGTCCCTCGACGGTCGATTCTCGTACCGGTCGGTTATCGATCGACCCTTTTTGCATTCTGCGAAGGTGACGAACAAAGACATCGTGAACACCACCGCGGTGAAGAGCTACAGAGTCGTCACGGTGATCCATCCACCGTTCGTCATGTACAACGAAGAGAAGAACGAGTACTACGGCTTCTGCATCGACCTATTGAACGAGATCAAGAACACCGTGGAGTTCCAGTACGAGATTCGCGAAACGGACGACAAGCTCTACGGGAATTTGAGCCCGAACGGCACCTGGAACGGAATGATGAAGGAGTTGATCGAGAAACGAGCGGACATCGCGCTGGGCTCGCTTTGGGTCACGGCTGAAAGAGAGAGAGTGGTGGATTTCACCGTGCCGTATTACGATCTGGTGGGTCTGTCCATCATGATGTTGAAGACGAAGACGTCCACCTCGTTGTTCAAATTTTTGACCGTCCTGGAGAACGAGGTCTGGTTCTGCATACTAGCCGCTTACTTGTTCACCAGCGTTCTGTTGTGGATCTTCGATCGCTGGTCACCGTACAGCTATCAGAACAACAGAGAAAAGTACAAGGACGACGACGAGAAAAGGGAGTTCAATTTAAGGGAGTGTTTCTGGTTCTGCATGACCTCCCTGACACCGCAAGGGGGCGGTGAAGCTCCGAAGAATCTCTCCGGAAGGCTAGTAGCCGCTACCTGGTGGTTGTTCGGATTCATCATCATCGCTTCGTACACCGCGAATCTCGCAGCGTTTTTGACCGTTTCCCGACTGGAGATACCGATCGAAACCTTGGAGGATCTTAGTAAACAGTACAAAATTCAATACGCTCCGGTAATGAATTCACCCGCTTACGTTTATTTCAAGAGGATGGCCGCTATCGAGTGGAAATTTTACGAGTAAGTAGTCGAGCATTCGCGACACAGACGTTGTTTAATCACCTGCCACTGTAGACCCCGTGTGACTCGAACCGTGTCAACTATCTAGAAAAATGTCTTCCACTTTGAGCTGCTTTTAAAAATAAGGCTATTCGAAGCTTACCTTTTTCTAGTCGAGAAAAAAAAAGAACCAACACATCGATAACCTCGAGTATAATACAGAGGGCAATCTTTCTTTTAACGTCGCATCGAGTTGTTGCTAGCTCGAAGCTGTAATTCTTTTCGTAGCTTTAGATTACTGCTCGAAGGATAAGAAATCTGATCACGATGTCTATGATAGTATTTGGAAGGAGATGAGCCTGAACGACAGCTTGTCGGAAGTGGAGAGGGCTGATCTGGCAGTGTGGGATTATCCCGTCAGTGACAAATACACGAAGATGTTGCAAGCTATGGAGGAAGCCGAATTTCCAGCCACGACCGAGGCGGCCTTGCGTCGTGTTCGACGCCTCGATTCGAACACAGAGTTCGCCTATATAGAGGACTCGACGACCATCAGGTATCTCACCATGACCAACTGCGATTTGATTCAAGTGGGGGAGGACTTCTCGAGGAAACCCTACGCGATCGCGGTTCAACAAGGATCGTCTTTGAAGGATCAGTTCAACAACGCGTACGTAAACGACTACCATTTACAGATACTACTATTTATTTATCCGTTACAGTCTTTCACCAGCTTCATTTTTTATCCCAGAATACTGATACTACTGAACAAAAGGAAACTGGAGAAACTCAAGGACAAATGGTGGAAGAAGAACCCTCAAAAAAAAGATTGCGACGCGGAGAACAGCCAAAGCGACGGCATAAGTATCCACAACATCGGCGGTGTCTTCGTGGTTATATTTCTCGGCATTATTTTTGCCTGTTTCACATTGGCCTTCGAGTATTGGTACTATCGGCACCGTGCGAAGGTTACAAAAATCCCTCGAAACAGTCCGACCAAAAGCAAATTTACAAAAGTAAAACCGCTCAGGTTCAACCTGCAACCAGCCCCGACACACGGTTTTCAAACCTCTCAATTCAGATCGAGATTCTAAGTCTACTCGATTAGCAACGACTGTTCGCCAAAATTTGTTAACTGTTCCTAATAAAATAAAAAAACGATATACCTGCACTGTCTCGAGTGTCGTGTTTTACAGACATATTGCTGCTTCCCAGTCGTTTCTTGCTATTTGGTGTTCAATGAAAATAAACAATTTTTAAAACGATGTATTTTATAAGTGGAATCGAGCACTCGCGAAACATCTTTGAATTTTCCGCTACCACTTTCCCGCTACGTGGAAAACTAATAACCGACGTTTGTAAGTAAAATCGGTAAACTTGAGGTACCAAGTTGAAGCTAAAATTACAACGCGTTTCGTGTTGCGTTTCTGATCCCACTGCTACCAACCGAGGTAAATATTTATTTAACAGAACAGAAATGGATTGGAGGTGTAATTGATGCACACCGTCAGCGTTTGCAATGCCTTTATTTGGTTACTCCCTTTGCGTACATTATTTCGCATAGAGAATACATGTTCAGATTTCTTTTTTTCGTTTCATTCCATCGTTCTCTCGCATCGCATTACTTCACGTACGAAATGTTTTGTTCGTTGTCGTGAATAACCATTTTCGCGTCGTTTTTTCAACGTTGCCTCTCAACCTCGTTTCTTATATATTTATCCGTTTCTCTCGTTTAAAAGGCATTCAATTGTTTAATAACGTTTCTTGTACGTTTTCGCCGTACCGTCGTGCCGAGGGCAAGCGTGCAGCATCTTTTCCCATCGTACACGTTACTTCATTTTTCTTTTTCGTTTTCACATGTACGTTCTCAGTTATCCGATATATTTCCTCTGAGGGAGCACAGGAAAAGCATTGGATACTGGGGTTTCTTCGAAACATGGGATTCGGTGGATGGGTGAAAGGGGGAATTAGGGTATTAATCTTCTAGGAAGTTAAATTATAATTAGGGAGATACAATTAAGATAATCCATTAATAATTACGAAAAGAAAACAACAAGAAAATAGAACAGTACTTCGACGATAATTTCTTGATTTAATTGTCGTGCGGCACTTTATGATTGATTTTTCCATATTATTCATTTATATAAGTACTCCGTCCTCGAATTTACCCCTCCTCTCTATCTCTCTATTTCTCTCTGCCCCCTTCTCTCTCTCTCTCTCTCTCTACCCCCCTCTCTCTATCTATCTACCTATCTACCTATCTACCTACCTATCTACCTATCTATCTACCTATCTACCTATCTATCTACCCATCTCTTTCTCTCCCTCCCTCTTTCGATTTTCAATGTGGTTGTCTTTTTTTGGCATTTTTTCATAGTTACTTTTTTTCGCTTTATACCCCACTCTGTATCTCCTTTCTCTCGTTGTTTGCAATGGATCATCCAATGAAACGCACACGGGATGCCTGCACATTGGATGAGAAACAGAAAAAAGGAAAACTCTGCTTGCTACGATCTCTATAGAAAATCAGCGCACTAATTTTTTTTTTTTTTTTGGTGTTTGTTTGTTCTCTCTCTTTTCGAAAGTTCACATAAAATTATTAACAAGCTACAAACGAAATCTCGTGGACTACGTTCTCGATACAATTTTTTTATCTCCTCCCTTTCCTTCGTGCGCACGTATACGCGCGCACATCGTTAAACGCTGCGTAACATATACACTTCTTTTTTTTTTAAAACTTTGTTCCATTTCTTTTTTGCTTTATTTGTCAACGGGTTAATAATAATTATCTAAATGAACGTTTAATATTCCTTTCATCTCGCCTCGTTTGTATCGCTTCGCGCTTTTTCTTTTACTTCTTTGTTTAACGACAACGGGGGATATTTTTTTTTATTATTATTACTATAATTATTATTATTATTATTATTATTATTAACGGCACCGTCTTGGATACATGCATAACAAATTCCACATGCCAAGAGGCCCCCCTTTCTGTCGTGTTCATTAACGGTTTACGTCTTCGTCTTGGAAAAAAAACGTATAGCTAAACCTCGGATCTCCAGTCATTAGAGCATTTTAGCAGCTCATATTTATCCAGTTCATAAGGTCAACGGACGCAAAGTCGTCAGAGGCTGGCATCCGAAGCTGCTACTGTGCCTTCTATCGCAAAAAAAAAACACATTAAACATGTACCGTTAAACATTAACTGCAAGAATGCGACTAAGTACTCAAACCGTACGCTATACGCTATGCTAAATCGCGTGCTCAGGGTTAATGGCCGATTGATAGTATCGCAGCGAATGTCCGAAGACGAATTTCTTCTATTAATAATCTTCGTGACAACATTTTAATTTTATAACGTAACGTTACATACTACGCCATCGATTACGCATACGTATATGTATGTATGTCTGCTGCTGCTGCCTTTGCTGCCGCTGATGATGATTGTGCGTGTGCGTGCGCACGCCATAGTAAAAGCATAGCTTTAATGCAATACACTTGCTATAGTCGGAACAACATCAATTGGCAGTTTAAGGCTATTGGACAACCAATTCCCACTTTTACACCATACAAACGCGTCTCTCTATTTGACAGACAGATGGCGTGTGGCTACCGGTGTACACAAAGAAACGACAGATGGAGCGACGAAACAGCTTCATTGTATACGAGGTTAGTCATTCAGTGACCTTGACCAGCCAATGAGTCCTGCCACAACTATAGTAAATGCATACGCGTACTAATTTTACCAAAAACAAGTGTACAAACACTCCATTAATACTTTTACTAATAAGTGTAATACATTCACTGTAGTTCACGCTTTTACTACAACGTACATGTATACACATATATCGGTATCGAGTTACATAATGAGAAACATAACAAAAAAAAAATTGCTACGAAATTTATAGCGCGGATATTTTAACAACTATCGTATAACATAAATTTTGTTTTCGATATTCGTCCAATTGTTTTTCATCTAATAGCAGTATGTTCGTACCTTCGAACAAACGAAAAAGGCTTTTATAATAGTTAAAGAAAACAACGTAACTTTGGCCACCTACTGCGTAGTAACGTGAGATACTGGTAACGCAATCTTTAAATCGTTCCATGGCAGTTGAAGGAAGATAAGCAACGAGCGTGTACAAAAAGAAAAAAGAAAAACTATAAAGCACTCGACGTGTAATGTGAATTTTCTTAGTGACATGTATTACCTCTTCCTATCATTGTGCAGAGGTACATTAGATCGTACCCAGCCCAGTTGACCCAATGCATAGCAATCTTTCTCGATTTTCTCCTCCTCGCAAATAACAGTATCTTCCACTTCAACTGGAGTGTAATGAAAGTGATCCTGTTCGGAGAGAATTCTGCGTTTGACCGGAGATCGAATGGGCTCGGTTTGAACGCACTTGTCACATTGACGCACCCTGAATTTCAACGTTAGATTCGAAGATACTGGAGGAATCGGTGAGTCGTTCTCTCGATACTCCATGTACGGACTCTCTCCACCAGGAAGGTATAATAAGTTTCCTGACTCAGATCTACGATACGCAACCCGTTCTAAAGTATTGTTCACGCGGAACGTAGTCCCATCGGCCCACTGACCGTCATCCTTTATTGGACGAAAGTGTGTGCGAGTGGAAGTAAGTAAATCCTCGTCCGGTTCTGGAAGACTGTTCACCTTCAGATTTGAACGAGATTCCTTGCGTGCTCCAATGGGTGTCTTACGCGGTGCGACTGGAAAGAAACAACTGCCTGTCTGAGGACTGTGACCCAAGGCAGCTAAATTACTGCCAAGCCCTTTCCAGCACCAAGATCCATCCATAGCTGAGTCAGACCAGTTAACGTTGCTCTCTGGAATGGTAAATTTCCAAAATTTGTTTATGTCCGGTTATACGATACAGTGACTAACTTACATACATGGTAATAGACAAAAATAATAATAAAAGACACATTGTAGCACGACACAGATATCATAGCAATCTACATCTAACTTAATGCACATTCATTTACTTACATTTCAGAACGGTCTCCTATCCGTTAGATATACTTAAGTCAATATTACTATATCGTGATACTCATAAATTATATATAATGTTAAAATACTAACCTGATTTATTCTTGTTACTACATTCATCCGCATAATCTTCAATGCTGATTAAATCGATGTCCCATGGAATGAGCGGCGAGTCGTCAACGATAGATTCCTGATACGGCGTGTCAGTAGCATAACCATTGTCTGAGGTGGATAAAGTAAAGATTGTCTCGGTAGTATCTGTCGGCCAAAGGGGTCTTGAAGGAATAGAAAGAGTAGGAGCTGCCCAGATAGAAGCCGTGTCCTGTGCATTGCCTGGCCCTGAATCCCAAAGTGCTTCTAAGCTTTCATCGAACTTTGCTTGCAACTGTGCCAATCTGAGTTGATCTAATTCTAATTCTCGTTCTTTTTCTCTTTCACGTTCCATTGATTTAGCAAATCCAAAGCTTTCCTTCTCTTCTGATCTTTGTGAGTCAATACTCTAAAAATATAAGACGAAACCATAAACACAGATTCAATTAAACGCTATAATAGATGAATTGATTTTACACAACACTTACAATGGACATTTTAGTTTTCTTATTGCGAGATTTACTGTTGTTCTTGTTATTATTATAGTTGACTCCGTTAACTTTATTATTATTATTATTGTTATTATTATTATTGTTATTAGTGTTGTTGTTGTTATTATTGTTGTTGTTATTGTTATTATTGTTGTTGTTTCCAAAGTTTCTATCCTTTCTCTGAGAAAACTTTTTGAGAGTCGTAGGTTGCAAAGCAGGAAATGCTGCGTAATATCTGAGAGCTCTGTCCCGGGGTGTAAGCAATTCTAAGTTTGTTTTGTTTTCGCTATCAGACTTTGTGGATTCCTCCTCTTTCTCATTTGAGCCACCTCCTTCCAAGTCTCGCAGTTTCATACATAATTCATCAACTAGCGTTTCCACCCCGCATTTCTATGTTGCAAAAATAATACACATATTATTAACACTAAGATACAAATGTATAAATATATATAGAACACGATGAAAGTAGTTAATGTCACTCACGTTATCAGCAGCACTTGTCAGACATTGCACAACAGCACGTCTCTGTTCTCTGTCTCCTTGTGTCGGCAGCTTTGCTTTAGGTCGGGTACGAATGCGACGTCCTCCGTTTCTACCTGTACCTATTGCTTGTTCTGGAGGGCTGAGGGCCGAGTCGGGGCGACGCAGTAGGCTAAGCACAAATCGCGAGTACGCAACTGGGTCGATTCCCAATGCGTCCAAGCGTGCTTCCAGCCACTGGCGCAACTCCTCCTCGGCCCTTGTCCCAAAAACTTCACCTCCTCCAGGGGACGCCGCTATCCCGACCAGATGTAATGCCGGGTTCCTCATTTCCTCGTAATAAAGCTCCTCCTAGACCCAAGAACTTTTACAGACTCCACTACCTCCAGGGTGATCATCTTCTCTCCTTAAAATTTATATGAATTTTAGCATAATGCACCAAATTTTCTTACGATGATAATCGATAGACAAGTAAATAGTAAATCAGGTTACCTATTTACAATAGAGTTACGGTATTATATTATTGTCCTTTTAATGTTTCAATTTTACTGAATCCACCACCTTGACATTTACTAGCTTGATAAATGTTCTTTTACTTTTCTTCGTTACTTGTAATTTCTTGCTTTTAATTACGTTGCCCACAATCAGTGGTAGTACTTCTTGCAATTTCAGTTACGTTGATTAAAAATTACTTAGTTCTTGTGCATAGGTGGTGGATATTTTGTGGAAATGAGGCGGCAGGTCTTAGCGAAGGATAACAAGTATAGTTTCCTTCCCATTTTGACACTGAAATTTTATAATTTTTCAATTACTTTTACAGCTACTCTTAATATAAAAAGCATATTATATATTCATTATAAATAAATAAATAACTGCATATGATTTTCTTTTCAATACTTTCATTTATTCGTACGATCAAAAATATAATCAAGCAAATTTTGTAATGTACAGTGATAATTTCAATTTTCTTGTACATGTTATAAACTTAAATCTACAGAAAATCATTAATACATTTCTTATATAAGCAATACTAGCTGTTAGTTGTGTGAAACTTTCACTTTCATATTATCTAATTGTAGATGAATATTAGTGCCAATACATTAATAACCTGAATACCATGCTAAACAAAAACAATTCAAAAAGAAAATGCTACGTATGAAACAAAAATAGACCAATATCTATTACTTTTATGATTGAGTTCAATTAGTCTCCTGTGGTAACGGTGATTGTGTTAAATACATATATTGCATGTCACAAGAAATGCAGAGGAAGCGAGTCATAGATATTTTTTCAATATATTTAGAAATCAGTTGGTAACTAATATCGTTTTCAGATAAAATATCAAATTATGTCACAGATAATATTTATTTTCATTCAATAAACACAGTGCAATGTAACACAAAATATCATAAACGTCCATGTCGCATTAAACGTCATAAAAACGAACAACGATTGTTGTTTATTAGTATTAGTATTGTTTTAAACTTCTTAAATCTAAGCAGAAATGTTTGTTTATCAAACGAAAAAAAAGAATACAAATTTACATTAAGTTCTGCTTTCTTTCTTGAACACGCAAAATTTGTCGAATCTTTGTATTGTACGTCTTCGAACGTTCGCAAAGTCAATGCTAATGCTTGTCCGTTCAGACTTCAATCGGTCATAAACTTTTTGCGCAAAACATAAGACGTAGTTAGAGACGTACGTTTACGTTAGAGGCTGTTCAGTCACGTTGCACGAACCGTGGATCTAAAAACGCTTATTCCACGTCGTGACTTAGAGAACGGCTAGTATGTCGCATTTACTAAATTACAACAAACCACGAAATCAGTGAGAATCGTTCGACAACCGTTATTAAATGCTGTCAAAAACGCTTATCGTCAAATTACACGGGCGCGAGAGATTAAACATAAAAGCGATAGAATTTTAGAGTTTTGCACGCATCGTCAATCAGCCTTGTCCACTTGATAGATGTCTCTCGAACTGGTGCACGAAAACAAACTGCAATTTCGAACGCATAACGCTGCAAGACGAGTGTCTATAGGGATTGTTGGCAGAGGCATTGCTCGAGCAATGCAAATAACCTTGCCGATTGCGCTATGCGTTTCGCCTGAGTCATAGTGCTCGCGTCAGGAACGACGAACTGCGTGACGAAACAAAAACAAATCCGTTTTCGTACGCGACGCACTGTCAACTCACGTCAATCACGATAGCCACTTCTATCACGACAATAAACGAAAATGTTCGAATTCTGACATACCTGCATGCCTCAAGAGATGATTTTCACCCCGGCCTCTTCTACACACCCCACTCAGAGAAAAACATGGCGGCTACTAAAGCTTCAGTGCCCCTCCCCCTTTCTGCTACTGGCAGACAGTCAGTTCTTGCACAAGGTTCACAGTGCGTTCTGAAATTGATCTTCCATTGCCTTCGTATTCTTGAACTGTTATCAACGCATAAAACAGGAGTTCTCAATCTACTCGGTAGCGACTCTCGTAGGATTAATCGATTTATCCAAAAGTCGATAAGTAGGAGTCATTTGAAGGTCAATGGATGAATTTGTTTGTTTAAAAATGTATGTCTAGAAGATAGATCATTCTTTTCAAAATCATATTTTTAGAAATTTGAAAATACATATCCTTTAGTGTATAGAGCAGCTTATTTGAATTTAACGACCTATAACAAATTGCTTTCAAATGACTTTCAGAACAGAAATTTACTTAATAGAATGTAATTCATCGTTTTTTAATTCGGATACAATAAAATGCATAAGCATTTGCAATATATTCTTACTTTATGTAGATGTGAAAACCGATCGTCGAATTAAATTTAATTTTGAAAAGACAACCACAACTAAAGGGTTGAGAACCTCTACTTCAAATTTAAAAATTAACTAGTTACAATTATCGTTTTAATATAAATTTCTTAACGGGTAATGAAATTATCGTGTATATATTATACATTTTTAAAATAATAACCATTAGTTAAATAATTTGAAACATACGGAAACTTTCATAGAAAACGAAGTAAAATCGTAATAAAGATTAAATTTGCGGTCCGCATATTTTTTTTCATTCTTTTTATTCATTTTATCTTAATATATATAATATGATATTTTGTAGATATCACTTTCGCAATGTGTAAAGAGACAACGTAACAATTTCTATAAAATTTCTATCATACGTTTACAACGAATCCTTATGTTTCTGATGTATTAGTTTAAATTTTCATGTAACGACGATATGTTTAATATAGGGAAGTTTCAATGACCAAACCTGTACTTGTATAAAAGAACAATATGATTCATATAAACATTTAAAATATGCTAGTAGTGTCTTTTTCGTTTAAATTATTAATAGTGCTATATGCATCAATAATTTGCCGACAGAAAATTAATAAACAATATAATTGTTAAAATTCTTTCTTTAATTGGGACAAAATGTAATTATTGGTGGCGCTACTTGTATTTTTCTGAAAACGCTGACACATATAACATATAGTAAATAATCGAAAGTTGTACTTATAATTAAATTAGTATCTGTATTTGATTGTAAGATTTGTTTAAAAAATATTAATGTCGCTTGTTTGTGCAAAAATAAATGTAAATAAATAAATAAACATCAAATTGCGCTAGTAATATTATAACCAGCTTACAAGCAGCTACCGTTAATCTCTCATCGCTATGTTCAAGGCGGAAAATGTGTAATGACCGTATTTATCACATATTTGCAAGGAAATACAGCTCTGAAAAAGTACAAAAACTACGAAAAAAAACTAATACAAAATGAACACTTTAATTCATACAAAACCAATGGCAATTGGCCAGGGCAGAGCAATTCGACGTATGTACAATTAATTAATACAGTTCGATAATAAATTAAAATCATAAAATAATTTCCAATGTTTGCAGTATAGATATTGTACACGTTACATTTATATAACAGGTGAATTTATGGATAAAGCTATTAATATCCGTGACAAATTAACATAAATTTTCTACTTTGCTTTATTATTTTCTTTTCTTAATCTTATGATTTATATAATTGCTCTAGTAGAGTTGGTTATATTATGAAATAAGTATCAATAATAATGCTTTTGCGCCGTATTCATGGCTAATTTTTTCACAATATAACAGTATTTATAATGAAATGCTAATTTTAATGTTGATGTAACAACCAGTAATGTCGATGACGTATTATTTTCTTGACAATACAATGGTTATTTATTGAAAACTATAGTGTTTGAATAACATGGTAATACATACTATAATATATATAAACAAAAATAATAAAAAAAATGTTTGTAATTAAATTTTGTCTTGGAAACTTAATTTTAAAAGTCTTATAAGATTTATTTATTTCAGAATATTGTTGTTTAAAATTGTGGTATAATACTAATCAAGTAAATGGTAGTCTGGCGCTTATTTACACTGGTAAAAGAGATTCAAGAAATAGTAGATTATTTATACACCCTACAATAACAAAAAACTATAATAATATTAATTTACCGTATTTACAACACCGTACATTTTATGTGACGCCAATATGGAAGGCTCAAGAATCATCTTCCAAAGTGGAAGATACTGTGAAAAATATCAAGGAGCAGAAGGAGCTCAAAGAGAAAACAGAAAAAACTGTTGTACACAGTACTCAGAAAGCATTGATTGAAAAGCCTAGTTTATGGCAAAAGATAAAGGGGGAAATAATACATTACTATCATGGATTTAGGCTGTTAGGTCTTGACATAAAAATTTCTGCAAAGTTAGTATGGAGAATTTTGCAGGGTACAGAACTTAGTCGAAGGGAACACAGGCTGGTAAGTTATAAATATTATATATTTATCAATAATGATGAAATATTACATCTCTTTGATTGTTTTATTTCCTTTTAAAATTATTTTTAGCTTATAAAAACAACTGGTGACTTGTTCAGACTTATTCCCTTTTCTGTTTTTGTTATTGTGCCCTTTATGGAATTATTACTCCCCATTGCTATTAAGATTTTCCCTGGCTTATTACCATCTACCTTTCAAACAGCAACAGAGAAAGAAGATAAATTAAAACAAGCGTTAAAGGTACGAATATGCAGTTTCTTAATGTTCATATGTAATAATCATTTTTAATGAATTTGAGCATTCAACCTTTCTACTTCAGATTAAAATCGAAATGGCTAAGTTTCTGCAAAAAACATTGGATGACATGGCAGTTCAGTCATCTGATTATAAATCGAAAAAGGCCAAAGAGTTCGCAGAATTTTTCTATAAAGTTCGAACCTCTGGTACTACAGCCACTAATGAAGAGATTATGCAATTTAGTAAACTTTTTGAGGATGAAATTACGTTGGATTCTCTTTCCCGGCCACAATTAGTTGCCTTATGTAGAGTATTGGATGTGCAAACACTTGGAACGACAAACTTTTTGAGGTTTCTACTTAGAATGAGGCTCAGGAGTCTTGCTGCGGACGATAAGGTAATTTTTTCTTTTTAATAATAACAAATATAATTTATTATAATATAATTTATGTTTATTCTTATAGTTAATCGAAAAAGAAGGTATAGATTCTCTTACTCGAAGTGAATTACAACAAGCTTGTAGAGCACGTGGAATGCGGGCATATGGATTGCCAGAAAGTAAATTAAAGGAACAGTTATCTCAATGGTTAGATTTAAGTCTAAGTAAAAAAGTTCCACCATCGTTATTGCTTCTTTCTCGAGCACTTATGGTCCCAGAAACAATACCTATGTCAGACAAATTAAAGGCTACCATTTCGGCCCTTCCTGACACAGTTGTTGCACGTACTCAAGGTGCAATAGGAGAAAAAGAAGGTAAAATGGATCACAAAACTAATATTGAAATCATCAAAATGGAAGAACGTAAAATCGAAGAGGAGCGACAAGAACAAAAAGAAAGTGAACCACAACCTTCAGTTACCGTACAAAGCTCTAAAGTTGACGAGATTACGGCTAAAGACGTAAAAGTATTGGAACAGGCTTTAGATTCTCTTGGAAAGGTTTGTAGCATTTCAATATCAACTAATGTGTGATTAATTACCATTACTATTTCTAAAGCTAAAGTATGTACACTTTTATAAAGGACAACAAGATGTCTGTAGAAAAGGAGGAATTAAAAGAGCTCAAAGAAGAAATGGCCGATTATCAAGAAGATCTTAAAGAGCTCTATGAAATTAAAGCAGCTGCAAAGGGTCAAGAGGATATAGAAAGTATTAAAGTGTCCAAGGGCGCCAAACGATTGTTTAACAAAGTGAATAAGATGATTCAAAAGATGGACGCAGTTTTAGAACAACTTGAATCTGAAAAGCAAGTTAAACAAAAAACAGAAAACATTGGTACACAGGAATCTGTTTCTTCCAAATCAGCTGAAGAACTGATTAAAATAGAGGAATTAATCACAGCTATTAAGCAAATTCAAAGTGTACCCGATGATCATCGATTGCAACGTATAGCAGAGATTTTAGCAAAAATTGATGACGATAGAGACGGAGCTATAAAGATTGAAGACGTTCTAAAGGTAATTCGTCATATTGAATATTTGATATGAATATAAAAATGAACATTTTAATGAAATTAAATTCACGCGATTGTTTCACAGGTGGTGGAATTGATTGGAAAAGAAGACATTAAGCTAAGCAAACAGCAAGTTCATGAATTGATTGAATTGATTGATAAGGAGGAAATTTTAGAAGTAGATGAACAGATTCAGAAGACATTGCAAAAAGAAACTGAAACAAAAAGTTCAGAAACAAAATACGTTTCGCCAAAATCTCCAGTTCCTGCTACACCGGTGACAACTGAAAAAGGTTACGGTAAAGAAGAATTGGATGAAGATTATTCCCCACGGTCCTCTGATCAGGAAAGAGGAAAAACAGCAGCAGTTCTTAAAAGTAATTCCACTTCCGATTCGGTTAGAAATCCTCCATTAGCGCCTGGTGTTCCACCAACGGCAAAAAAAGCTGAAGGCTCTAAGCATCTATAATTACCGCACAATAAACTATAAATTAATGTATGTAATTATTAATACAACCTCTTTACTGGATACTAATCGAAAGAGATCCGACGTTTTCATCTCTATCAATACGATCAGAAATTTTTCTTTAACAAATGAATTTATATAGCAAGAATTTTTTAACAAGTTCTCAGAGACATATAGCTCTACATGACTCCGTACACAATAAACAATTGCAATAATTCCATGTGTGTATTAAAGCATTCTACAATGAATGCTGCCACATACATGATCTTTGCAACTTAGAATATTGATCCATCTTTTATATTTATAACTAAAGCAGATTTTGAGTTTTTCATTGAGACTGCTGTGGTGCATTTAATGGCATCAATATATTTGATCCACAACTTGCAAGACATCTGTGCTGGACACAATGAAACTATCTTGCATGTAAATTATTGAATACTATAAAAATATATTTTGAAAAATTGTACATGACAATACTACTATCATTGGAATATAATAGAGGTATTCAGTTTTTATTTCAATAAAACTCAGTTCAGAAATATTGTAATACCGTGAGGAATCATTCCGTCTGTTCGACTGTTGTTACTTTTGTTTTGCTTCGAAGTTGTAAGTACAGTACCTCTGTAATTGAGGTTGAAAAGAATGTACATTATAGATAAAGTAATTTTACTAATTGTCAAGTACATAAGCAGAAAGAATCTGATGCATGTACATATTGATTATATAAAGTAAAATATAATTATATAAAGCACACAATATTTAAATAGTAAGTACCTAGTAAACCTTGCTAATAAAAAAAACCAATCTCAAATTAAATGTTGATCGGATATTAAAAACAATTACAAGGAAAACGTTTGTTATAATTGCAACATTATTTTCATTTAGAGTATGTTACAATAGAAAATTATATATTGTTTTGATTTAAAATGTGTAATTATTTCGATAATTATATATGAAAATGGTGTAATAAGATTAATTTGAACATACCTATGTAGTAATGTATATACATATACTTGCACAAAATTACAATACAATTGAAATGTATTATTATATAAAAATTATATCTATTTCAGGGAAAAAAACGTGAATAGTAATGGTGCCTGGGGTAACATTTACTTTTTTATTTTTGTGCATCAAGTTGCCTGTTTATGTAATAAATCATTTATATAAAAATATATAATCTTACTCTAAAAAATTTTTTTTTAATTTAAATGTACAATTATTTTTATTAAAGATAATTGTGTACAATTATTTTAAAACCATATATTTCCATAAACACAAATTTGAAACATGTAAATAAATGATCTTAAATCGTTTCTATTAATATGAAGATAGTCAATAATTTTATATTTTTTAAAGGTATTTGTATGTTTTACAATTATAATTTTAATCTTTTCTTCATGTATATGTTTAGTGCTCGATTTTTGAACGTTACATCATTCTCTTGGATAAACTTTAATATCGCATACAGATCTACTAAATTTGTTCAACTTCTCTGTTTGTAATTATTCGTTACTCTAATTATTTCTTTTAAATTTTAAACAATGTTATGTACATATAACAGTATATTTCGAACTAAATGTATTTGATCATGCACGATGCAACTTGTACGTAAACAATACAATTAAGTGCCGTAATCGCAACCAACAAAATGGTTATTGACTATCCTGTTTGAGCGTGACACAAATCTTTGAAAGTGTATCAACTGTAACTTGTGACTAAATAATATTATATTTATAATAAATGTATTATAAAATTCAATGTAATTAACAAGCTTGTAGGTAAATGTAAAATGGAAAGATATAGTAAAGATTTATGCGTAGTACAGAATTTCGATTCATAGCACATGTCTGGACATAGACCGAAATAAATTTGCACTAGTACCGGTTACTTCGGTATTTGTGTAATAATCGCAGATTCTGTGAAACTTTGACTGCAATGACTGCATTAAGCGGTTTCATGGAATTCTTTCAAAAAGGAAAGGTAAATATTCTCTTTTATGTGCAACATATTTGTACGCGTTACAACGATTATTCTAACCTACTGTACAAATTTATTAATTAACTTTATCGTTTAAATATATTAAGTTACAGTTATGGTACTAAATTTTTCATTTAATTACTTATATGCGTTTTTAAAATTTTTCTTACGTACTTTTAATTCAAATATTTGTTATTTCGATGTCATAGACATTTAGGCCAAAGAAGAGATTTGCTCACGGAACATTACGATATTCCTTGCATAAGCAAGCGCAAGCTTCTCTTAATTCTGGAATTAATTTAAGGTCTGTCGTGAAATTACCTCCTGGAGAGGATCTTAATGATTGGATTGCTGTTCATGGTATTTAAATGCATTTACAAAGAAATTTTAATGTTTTAAAAAATAAGCTTAAGGATTGTGATTTTCATATATAATAAAATAATTTCAGTTGTAGACTTCTTTAACAGAATAAATCTGATATATGGTACTGTTTCTGAATATTGTGATTCCGCGTCTTGTCCCACTATGAGTGGTGGAGCTCGTTTTGAATATTTATGGGCAGATGGTGAAAAATATAAAAAGCCTACCGCATTGCCAGCACCACAATATGTTAGTCTTCTTATGGATTGGATTGAAACACAAATAAATAATGAAAGCATATTCCCAGTGTCTACAGGTATAAAATTCAGTTGTTAGTTTAATTATTACATAAATTATATATGTAAAAATTTCGTTACAGATGTACCATTTCCAAAAACATTTGTGCCACTATGTAGAAAAATTTTGACGCGCTTGTTTAGAGTTTTTGTTCATGTCTACATACATCATTTTGATCGTATTGTAGCAATAGGAGCAGTAAGTATAATATGCTAAAATAATTACTTTACAATCATTTTAGTAATTTAATTGAAAATTTTTGTTTTAGGAAGCACATGTAAATACATGTTACAAACATTTTTTCTATTTTGTAACAGAATTTGAATTAATAAATACAAAAGAATTAGAACCATTGGCTGAAATGACTGCCAAAGTTTGTAAAGATACTGCATCACCAACGCAAACTACAGCACCGCATAATAATGCTAGATAGTCATGAAACTTATTAAATGCACAAATATGGTAACCAAATTATAGAGATGTGATTATTCTTTTAGTATAAGTACAAAAATTAAAGAATTCTCTCTTTAGTATTTTTTGCAAACATATTGACATAATTCATTACTACTAGCATGCTAAAAGACATTAGTATTTCTACAACTTTTATAATTATTCTCATTAACACTTAACATATTGGATAAGAATCTTATTAAAAGCTTTACTGTGTATAGCAATTGATAATCTCATTATTATAATGGTGATGTACTTTCATCATTGCATTGAGAATAATTTTCCCACTTTGGAATATTAAGTTACTAATCTAGATATAAATCTTTCTAATTATGTTAAGTAGAAAACCAGTTATACATTCGTTGCTTATGTGCCAAATGCTAATTAAGCTATTTTAAATGAAAACTTGAACAATGATGCAATAAGTTTCTTAGTTTTATGTCTATTTTCTTATGGAATCATAATGATAATTTTGTATATTTATATATTTCAAGATTAATTTTTATTAATCCTTTTATTTATAAATTAAATTGATTTAAAGTAACTTTTTATATCAATTTTGTAAGAAAATTAGGCTACATTATTTATGAAATTATTTTATAGAAGTATATAATTGTACATATAATTTTGCGTATTTTCGATGCTCGTGTGTTACCTTTATACTTATATTACAAAAACATCACTGTAAGCATTTTGTATGAAATTAAACAGTAATATGACAAACAGAAATAGAATAGCATGTGTTATGTGAAATAGTAGTAGTATTGATTCTTGCCATTTGAAGATTATATATATAATAAATAATACTTTAATATCTCTGAATTAATAATCTATACATTCTTTTTAATACAATTGGTTGTAATATAGACAGCCCTGTTAATGGCAAAACACCCAAATTTGTAGAGCAATAGTTCCCATTTAGTCTGTAAACCGTTGCAGAAATTGAATCTTTAGGTATAAATTTTATTCCATTTTAAAGATACAAATCAAAAGATAAATTTTCTGTTGATAGTTTTATTTCTTTGTTTAAACTTAACAATACATGTTTGGGAAAGGTACAGTCATTGAATAAGGATTAAAGTAAGACTATAAAATACTACTGGAAAGTTAAAAATTTTTTTTTAATATTGCAATTTAAATAATAAATATTATAGATAATGGTATCTCGACAATGATTTATTTTTGCGAGAAATTTATACATTTGTAATCTTGCTTTAATCTCAATTTTATACTAAAAATGATGTCGGTGATTTGTTACAACTTTGTTTAAAGAAATGTGTTTATAAACGTATTCGGTACATGCCGGCACGAAGCCAGGTATAATCGGGTAAGTTTTCAACTGGTCCAACTGCTGCGATTACCGGGCATTGATCGTAAATATATTTCATACCAATATCGTGAATATTACTGGCCGTTACACTCTGTAAGTCATTTTATTAACACAGATATTCTATGTCTAATATTTTATGTTTAGATTTTACTTACATCTATTCTAGCCTCAAGTTCATGAAGTGGTATACGTCGATCGTAACAAAGTATTTGTCGACCAATATCTTCGCAAATTGCGGTTGTTCCATCTAACTGAAGGAGCATATTTGTTTTAAGGATGTTCTTAGCACGTTCAACTTCTTTTTCCGTGACTGATACGCATAACCTCATCCATTCACCTTGTATATTTAAGGAAAAAGTCTCACATTGCATAGGATCACATACATAATATACACCCCAAAGACCTGTATCCTATAAGAAAGGCATAGTTAGCATAATACATTTTAAAATGAAACATTTGTATGATAATATGTACTTTGTAACAAGTATTAAAGCTTTGGTAACTGTGGCATGATCCCTCAAATGCAGCAGATCGAGCTAAAAGGTTTGCACTGTTTACACCTCCTCCTTGGCTACGGTCCCATGCCCCCATAAGGGTATTCGCAACCATAAGAGGAATGTTGTCCGCATCTGCCCACCCAGCACCTTCAACTGCAATAGCAATATGTGCAAGAGGAATACTGTCATCACGAACTCTTATTTCAGAACCTGTGTAACGACATGGTTGTGTAACAGGTGGAATTTCATCATAGAATGGTCCTTTCATTTTGCCGAAATGTTTATCAGCTAAATCAACTAGTGATTTGTGATCTACACCACCAGCACCAGCCAAAACAAACCTAAAAAAAAGATTCAATAACTTTTAATAATATAAATATAATATAAACACTTTACGAAATGTATAATTTATAATTACATACCTAGGTGGCCCATAATAAGATTTTACATACTCGACAAGGTCATTTCGTGTAATACTTTTAATATTTTTAGTAGGACCAAGAATTGTCTTTCCCAATGGTGTACCTTGGTAGGCACTTGCATGTAAATGATCAAACACAACTTCTTGGAGATTTGTTTCAACCTCTTGCATCTCTCTTAAAATGACACTGCGTTCCCTTTCAATTTCAGACTCACCAAGCTTTGAATTTTGGATGATATCACTCAAAATTTCTATAGCTTTTGGTACATCTTGGGACAAACATTTAGCATAAAATACTGTTTGTTCTCTACTAGTATAAGCATTCAAATGAGCACCCATATTTTCAATTTCTAATTCTAAATCAGTTTGTGAACGTTTAGTAGTTCCCTGTTAATAATTTCAATTTCAATTAAGGCTTCTAACATTTTAATAGAAATAGATTTAAACAGTATTATTTACCTTAAAAGCCATATGTTCCATAAAATGGGCGACACCATTATTATCATCGGTTTCAAAGCGACTACCAGCATCAATCCATAACCCGACTGTGGCTGTAGGTGCTCCACTGTCCTCACTTGCAACTTTCATACCACAGTCTAAAGTCGTAATTTTTGTTGCTGGTTGATTGATAAGCAATTCTTTTAAAAGTGGTGACGTAGATTTCCATTGTTTCTGTGTCTGAAAAGAATACAAATTGTTAGCCATAAAACATATGTATGTACATATAATAATAGAAAAATCAATAAGCATGAAGGATTAATGATTCTTTTGTAGTTTTATTTAGAGTAGCTTTATTTAAAATCTATGAAACTTATTTAAAACATTTAAGCACAGATATAACTCGATATTTCGGTAGACGAATATTTAATAATAACAGAGAGATTAAATATTAGATCTGTCAAATTCCTAAATTCGCTGGCAAAACATTACGAGGTGACCTAAACACGTTGAAATTATAATATCCCGTAGAAGATTGTAGAAATTGTATTTCTTATTTGAATGTATTAAATCGCATTTGTTGTCAGTTAATAATAATCCGTCACTTCCTTTTTATTTTTATAGTTGTCTCAGAAACTTTATTCTTATTACGTAAGAAGTGAATGAAGTCAAGGGTTTTACGTCTCGAAAATATCGTCTTGATTTGAACGTAAATTTCAATGAAACGTTGTAATATATTTTAACAACGATAACCAAATTGTAAATTAAAATTTTATTACCTTTACGAGATTGGTTTTGTTAGTATAAGTGCGTAATGCGGAATTAACCCTAAGCAGACGAGTCGCCATTTTCAATGTCTCTGCAACTGGCACGACTTTATGATCAGAACACCTAGCTGCAGGCAATTCGAACTGCTGTTCAGAACGATCTAGACATTCCTTGTATATATATACATATGTATACACACTGTTGGATATATGAAGATGAAAACATAATACTTTAGAATTTTTAAACAATGAGACAGTTTTTAATAAAAATTATATTTAATAAAGTCATTTCTTTCAAAATAAGTTTAAGAAAGATTATTACTCAGTTACAATTTCATTCATAATGTTCTTATTGTTTTAGTGTAAATTAAAAATTTAAAAATATTAAATTTGTATCTATTAAATATTCACAGATTTTTTGTACAACGGTTTATTTGACGATGTATATTTTTATATTCAATTATGATCTTCATCTAATATTTTGTTAGGGAATTTTTCTTTTTCAGAAAAATTTCGTACCTTCCTATCTGTTCCACTGTAAAATTTGAATCGGCACAATTGTCAATGATTGTAGTTTTGTAAACATTCTTTTATTGAATAGGGAAACTAGTTTCAGTTAAACGTTTGTAAATTTTTTAAAGAGCTGTTTAATAATGGACACGATAAACGATACCACGGAAAACTTGGAACGATCTATTCAAATGCATAACCAAGAAAACGCTCAACGAAAGTCACTTTTGAGGTTAAGTGGAAAAAGCACGACTCCAAAGAGAATATCGTTGCAAAATACTAATCACGTACGAAAAGATTCGAATAATTCGCGTCAGTTGAATGACACCAGTAGTCCAAGGGTATTGAGTAAATCATACCTTAGTTCAAGATTATTGAAGAGTCATGATATTTTGGACTTTGACGATTCTTTGACAATTGCACCACATGAAATGCGTGATATAATGGTTGCTTCAGAGAAGAATGAGCTTAGTTTGAGGGAAATGATGGAAGACAGTGGCGCAACTGGCATGATTTTGAAAGCTAAAGAACCTTGGCGAGATATCATGACTAAACTGTATTATGACTTCTTGCATAGTATACAGCTAAACTACTCAGAAACACAAATATTTGACACTATTGCAGATTTCATACAAAATTGTACAGATACATTAGACATAATAAGAGGTATGTATTGAACTGTGACATTTAGAACAATGGTAGCGATTAATTCTAATTTTTTGTATTTAAGTTTGCATGTAATCATAAATTTATATTATACAGGCATGCGATCGAAAGTAGAAACCAATGAAGTATCAGAAGAAGAAATTTCTTTAGAAAATGAAAGGAATACGTGGAGGCTCATTTATTGTTTATATCAGAATCGAATAAATAGTCTTAACTTTCCTACTCCAATGGAGGATGATACTGATGAAAATTATACTTACATATCTGAAAAAACCATAATAGATAACTTGTTCAAAACAGAAAGTTACATCAGAGAATATCAGTTAATAATTGATTGGTTGGAAAAGAATGCATTGGATCAGGCAGATAAATGTTTATCCACTGAACATTTCACAGATAAAACTCTTGCATGGGAGAATACAGTGCGACAATTGCTCGCATTTAAAGATAAAGATCAAATTCCGTTTCGTTCATCTAGACCATTGGTGTCGTTTCTTGATCCAGATGCTCCGATAAGAGAAGATAAACCTTTGCACGATCTAGACAAGGAAGATGATGCAAGGCTTGAAAAAAGAATGTTTATAGAGGTAGGTGAAGTATTTCTTGATCAAAGGATTAAATGAAAAAAGGAAATGAAAACGTATAAATTAAATTCTATTGAATAGGTGCGCTGCGGTCGTCTTCAAAAGGCACAAGCATTGGCTGAACATTGTGGACAGCCTTGGAGAGCTGCTTGTTTATTAGGGTGGATACCTCATCATGACCCTAATTACAAATATCCATTGTCCGATACTAAATTACCTATAGAGGGAAATCCTACTAGAAGTCTTTGGAAATTGTGTGCATGGGAACTCTCTCAGGACAAACGCGTAGGTAATAGTTCTTTATTATTTGTATAACTAATAGAATCCATAGATTAGTTCCTATTAATGGGAATTTTCTCTGGCATCTAGGTCAATTTTATCGCGCTATTTACGCCAGTCTTTGTGGAAATGTTCAACAAATGTTACAAGTGGCGTCTTCGTGGCAAGATGCGCTGTGGGCTTACATGAAAACATTATTGGACATTAAAGTCGAAAGAGTAGTGAGAGATCTAGTGATAAAAAGTTTTACGAACATGGTTGACGATTATTGGAAGAATGAGATCTCACTGGAAGATGTGTTTAAAGAACTTCATGCGTCGAAAAATTCGATTATTCGTACACATGCAAACGAGCCCGATCATCTTATTCAGAAATATTTGATTTTGGATCAAATACCAAAGTTGATGGAAGAAATAGAGAAAATGATAGATAGAAAGACCTGTGATTCTCATTTTTTACGATTCTTAGCGCATTTGATATTTTTCTTCCGCCAAATTGGGAAAAATGTTAACGATAAAGTCGGAGATAAAGTTCTATCGGCGTACGTTCACGTTTTAATTGAAATAGACGATCCAATGTTGATTGCTTTCTACACAGCCATGTTGCCTCAGGAGGCTCAAGTAACGAGTTACGCGAGCTATTTGGAAACGATAAAAGATTACGAGCAGCGTAAAAAATGCTTGACTGCGGCAGAAGATGCGAATCTGAACGTAGAAGCAATTACAAAATTAGTAGTAGAAAGTATACGATTCAAAAACGTGGATATCGTCCCTACGGATTTGAAAGGCGCTATAACCGATGCAGATATTGAAAAGATTAATGCGTTAGATTGGTTAATCTTTTATCAAAGTCAACGGGAAGAAGCATTGTGGCAAACTAACGCCCTTATAAGGTTTTTCTTGATTAATGAGAAAATAGACGCCGCGCGGAAAGCTTTTAATAAGGTACAATACTGAAAAATGAATATTTTTTAAATGCATTGAGTTCGAAGATTTTTTTTATTCGTTAATTATTTGTTTAGATTCCAGCCGATTCCATTGAATCTGTTATGGGCGAATATCCAACAGGGGAAGGTACTATAACGAATCTCACGATAACAAACAACTTATCTAAAAGAGCGTCCTCGTCGATTCGAGAATACCTTTGTTACAAAACTTACCTCGATGCTCAAGAGGGTTTCGCAGAATGGTTTTCCCATTACCATCACGGGAAACCTACACCTTTAGAGGAATTACCATCGTATGCCACTTTCACAGAGAAGGTTGCATACGAGCATAAGAAATCACAGTACAACGTAGAGATGGAGAGATGGAAATGTACAATGCAACATCATACAAAGGTTCATAAAATAAAATTGATACAAAAATTTAAAAAAATTTTATATACGTTATCGAGAATGATAAAAATTTTAAAGAATAATTGTTTCGTAGGCTGTCAAGCAATTACTCTTCAACGTACTTTTGTTTCCGGATGGTGGTTGGCTCGTCGATTCAAACAATAATAATGACGAACCACGCACATTGGACGAAGAATCGCGAGAAAGTCAAATGGAAAAGTTACGAGAGCTTTGTATTCCAAAGATTACCCTTCTTTTGCATTCAGTAATGTCTGAAATGAACGAACACGCTGGCTGCATTCAATTAGCAGATATTCTTGCTTCCGAACAATATCAACTTTATAAAGTATCTATCTACAATTTATTTACACGTTTTAACGTTTGTATACGCGAGAAAAATCAATACTTGCATCTATTGTTTAAGGTATTCCAGAAGGCCAGATTACGGGAGGTGTTCAAGAAGATTTGCGAGTCTTCGCTTATTTTGATGGATCAGAAGAAAGATCCTTGGGGTTATCCGAAGTGAACCCTGTAGTGAATTTAGACGATAGTTAAAAAGAATGTATATTTAATTGTATACGTAGCGTGATACGATTGTGCGCAAATCGAACGTTGAACGCACTTGTACAAAATGCCTCTATCTTTTTTATAAAACCAGTTTATTGTCAACCACAAGAAGTGAATATAAAATTTGATACAATGTTCAATAATTCATAATCATAATATATTATATACCTCATGATTACTTAGACGCTCCTTTTTACCCAATCGTTAATAAATGTAGCGCTGTCAAAGCTGTAGATTAACGCGTAAAACGTTGCGAAGAAAACTCAGGGGGCAATGAACGAGTATAATATCCTGAGATATTTCGATTAGAGAATAATGATTCATCGTGACTCCACGACTTCTAGAGCAGCCATTTCTAATCTCGCACCATACATTGTTAGTAATCTTTAGGACGCGGATCTGCATACAATAGATTAGTACCGTAATTCCTGCTTTCAAGTAACAATCTTTACACGGATTCAAATCACGGAGTCATGTTCCTTGTTGTTTATGTTCATGTAGTGCGAGTAACACATCAACTTCCGCGATCAGCAGCCGCGAGCAAGAATGGTCCTTATTGGCCTCATTGATTCGAGATAAAAATCATTACCTGCTTTCCCCCGTTTCACACGAATTGCGGCTCCGATTTTGTCACCCGAAAGCGGGGATTATTGTACGTGCAAACTTGATTCTTACAGAATTTAAAAGTAACTTTTTGTCTCCTTCTTTAACGCATCGAAATAAAATACAGAGTAAATTAAAAACGAAGGTGTTCACGATGAGTGGCGTAAATTGGAGTTTTCTAAACAGAGCCGCCTTTAGACATGGACGATCGGGGCACTCGCTTTGAGTCCATCGTTTTCAAAGTACCTCACACTCGGTAACCGTACACAGTTGAACATACATACGTATGATGAAGCGCGGGATCCTTGAAAGTGAGGGCCTCCGTATGAGCATGAGACTCTATTAAAATAATTGTTTGGTCAGATCGAAGAAAAAATGTTGTTCTTGCTGTTACAAGTTTACGAGAAAAGATGGGAGCCAGAGGAGGCATATCGTGGGTAGTTGAACAGTGTGGTGGGGACAATAACCACTCGATAACTCGATTCTTTTTTCGATCCAACTATAGAAAAGATAAACAGGTAGTAAACTTGTATTTGTTTTAATGCTCCAAGCTGAACGGAATGTTGCCACTGTATACTTTAATGTGCCTTTAATAACACGTAAATTTGTCTCGTTGTTACAATTTTTGTTGAAAAATGTGTCCGAAGGGACTTTCGTTACATTTGCCCCAAGCATCGCCCTTGTCAAGGCCACTTCTGTTTCTAATATCTATTATACCCAATTCTTGCCGGCGAGAGCAGTCTTTTTTATATTCTTCTTTTTGCATTAACGTTATTATATTTCGTACTGTGACTTCGAGCTTCGTCAATGGTCGGAACACGCGCGAGCGTTCCTTTCTGTGCGACTTGATGCGTATTATGCGTATGTATCCATTTTTCCTTCTTTGTTCTTGAAAGACAGATCAACGCTACAAGTACTCGTTTATTATTTACGTACTGTACCGAGCATATAGACTACACCAAGAAAATTAACGCTCCACAGAATACTTTCATTTTGTTAATAAGAAAAACGTAATACACGATCGACCGAATTTACGAAGCTCACATGCTTCTAACCGATATGTGGATCCTTCGAAGCGGCAATTCGTTCTTACGGTCAATTTTTACCCGACCAATGAATATCTACTCACGAACGAATCATAATCTAGAGTATATATTATGAAATAATTGACAAAAAATATATTTTCTTTCTATGTTCGTCCGAACTAGTTCCATATTTCAGGGCTCTCGATTCAATTCGAACGTTAAGATCGTTCAGACATCTAAAATCATCGAACGAATCGTTCATGTGTTCCAATTGCTAGCTTAATGTTTAAATGAAACTTCAGAGCCCTAAACGTATAAATCTGATTCTACATTATGCTTCGCAGATCTTTCAACTTATTTCATAAAACTATGACACGGGTATAGTTTTAATACTTGAGCTTCGGACGTTAATTAATTAATTGAATTCAATGATACCGTAATCTTCCGCGAAACTATTCTCATAGCACGGAATTGGGAAAACGAAGGATACGATTTTGCTCAGTGTTGTCTACGGAAAAGTGTGTCTAACGGAAAGGTGTAAATACTACTTTGATTCTAGCTTCATGAAATAAGTTCTCTGACCGCTAAAAATCGTACGGTGTCTATTTCACGATCGAAGCGCACAATCCCTTAGCGTAGAATCGATCTAGGGAAGATCGTTGTTCGAAAACGAACGAAAAGAGGAGGAATGGAAAGAACGACACGTGCAACATCGTACACGTACGGCATCGAAACGCGCTATGCTGCACCGACATCGTAATTCAAACTCGTATACATCTTTGTATGCAGTTGGTAGGTTCACAATCCTGTCCAGCGACTCGTTTTCGCGTTCGCGATTATAGATCTTGGACACGCGCGAGCTTTTCAAGATTCAACGTGTGGACCGAGCGTTCAGCTATCAGATCTCGATACTCTAGAGCTGAAATTACTTTATCGTTTCCTATTTCACGTTTCTGTATCAATTCCAAACAAATCGTGGTTCGCAAACGATCAAATAAACGGGAAGGTACGTCGGGGAATTTTATTCGCGCGTGTCTCGCGAACGATGCACGCTCGAAGCAGGAAACACGAGGATCTCGACAATTGAATCGGCTTTACAATAACACGAATACACGATTAATAGAGTTACTTTGCTGATTAACCTAATCTAACACGTAAACGTTGAAAAAAACGGTTGACAATTGTTACCATTCTCGATAATGCTACACTTTATATATGTATTTTTATTTGATTTTTTTTTTTTTAACACGCGAGACCTTGATAAATTCGCCGAAACTCACCTCTCCGGGCACAGATTCATTTTCGTTTTTCCGTTTGATACGTACTTCGATGGTGCTTGATCAATTTTACTTATGTTCATTTTTTTTTTTTTCTTTTTTGCTTCATTGTTAGTTCACGAACTAAGATATTCTCTACGGAACGTTCTAATCGCTAATGGGTGCGCGTCAGTGTGTTCGAAAACGGCTTATCTACGGTAATTCTGGAAATACTTTTCCATGGACTTTTTCTCTTCGACTCTTCGCACTCGCGTCTGCTCGTTACGGGGCTACACTACTGTTTTCGATCGATTTCAAATACAGTAAGACCCATCGTACATCGAACACAGCTAAGCTTAGCTTAGCTCAATCCAGACGGATTGCCGATCGACAGTTTTCTAATCTAATACGCGTTGAACACTATCGAGGCACGATCCAGCGACGAAACGAATAATTTCATACCACGCGGCACAAGAGAAACATAGGTATGGATAGAATACGAAACGTATCTACAAGCTTTTACGAACACAAAAATTAAAATTATTTCAATTCGTTATTATCGGCTGGTGTACCATTGTATCGGTAAAAATTTGTTCACAATGGACACTGTACGCGGAAAACTTTCTACAAATTGTGCTAGGCTGTGCCAGGCTGTGTCCGAAATGTGGCTCTCTACTTATAAACGTTAATCGTAAAATACTGGGCTAGGCTTAGGCTCTACGCAATGCGCGGCGTTCCTAAGACTCTATTTATCCGAACTCCATTTAATCGGTCGAAACTTTCGTCAATTTTCAATCGACATCGTTGTTGTATCGGCAAATTGGAATTTTCAATATTTCAGTTACAAATTGAATCGCCCTAAAATATTAGTCGAGACCAAAGTCAGTGGACGTCCTCGAATTCGATTTAACGAACGTCAGCTCCGAGTGTCCGATTGGAAAAATCATTGATAAAGGGGAGAGCTGTCCCCTGACAAGTACGGATAAACAGAGTTCTAATCTACAATCCTTCAAGAAGTTTTCACGAGTTTTGTAACATTCGCCCAACGATATTTGCTCTTTAAAAATATATCCTTAAAATTTTCAAACGCAACCCGGGACGGTCTATCATAACGAACGAATTCTTATCGTATCCTTTCTTTTGTACACTCTTTGCATTATTCCCAAGAGTTTCATTCGCAATATAATTCTGATATTAATGGAGTTCTCGGTTAACGCTTTCCTTTCGTCGCGTAATGTTTGTTTTTTGGAAACGAGTCGAAACTAAGGCTCCAAGAGTGCAAAGAGCCGAAACACCGACACAGTTTCTACCATTTCTCTCGCTTTTTCACGCCGTGTTCTTAAAGTGTGAAAATATATTCTACCACGAGGACAAGATTCAGAAAGATATATCCAGTTTAAAAGTCTCCGAGTATTTCTACGGTATCGTTGAAACGAGAAGACCTTCGTCGTTACATGCATATTGACAGTGTTATAACATCCACTCGATTGATCGACGTACCCTTAATATCGCTATCTCGAACGCTGCTCTTCTTCGCTTATCTCTACTTAATCACCGTAAGGAGAATGTTTCGTGTCGTATCTCCCTCGTTTAACGTTGTTCGCGCGTGTAAGCGCTATTTCTGCGACGAGCGATTACGCGACACCTGTATCTGAATTTTTTTTCCGTTTCTTTTTGTCTCGAGTTTCCGAACTGTTCCTCGAACGGTTATCAGGGGGGAATCGTTCGAGGACGCGCGACAGCTTCCTTTTAACGACACTTAAATCCAAGAGAGTCCGCTGTTTGCCTTAAACTGTGACACCGATCGAGAACACTTCGTTCCAAGTGTTCGAATCTTATATTAGGGATATGTTCGATAGGGATATGTGAGCTGGTATCGAGAAAGGAAATCAAGTGCGCGCGATAAGAATGCAAGTTAAAATATTTTGGAGCCTTTTACGGTCTGGGTCGTTACAGTTGAGGTTTTTCGAGGCTTCCGGGTTGTTGGGGTGTGTTTGTAAGCTTTCTGGAAGAACGTTGGGTCGTTTCGCGAGCATTGCAGTTACAATTGAAACGAAAACGAGTGACCGTTCAAAGGTAAGTACGTCTTCCATCGTGAATCGCTAGAGAAGCTCGATAGGGATAGTCGTTTACAAGCGTCTTCTCAGTCCCGTTATTTATAAATCATAGATTTTTGCGAGCGTTATTCGAGGCCGTGACAAAGCTACCTGCAATGCTGACGAAATATCGCAACACTCGTAATTCGTCTGGACGAACGCAAACCGTTTGTGTTACCCGCGAGGAGGAAAGGACTGCTCAAGGAGGAGCTCTTTACGTTCTTACAAGATATTTAGACACCTGGATCGAATTGAGCGCCAACGAGATAGAATCTCGAATTCTATCCCTCTTTTTTCATTTGAATTCCTCGGGTCTGTCGACCCGCACAACTCTTTCAACTACCACCAGAAATCGGCGCGCACAGAAGAAAAATGTTACACGAGCATAAACGCTAAATGGACCTTAACTACGATACGAGACACAAAATGTAAAACATCTTTACCCGCTAAGGTATCGCTAACGAATCGAATGGAAACACTCCGGGAGTATCCAGCGCACCAAACAAGAAGACCGTTCGTCGTTCACGGTGGCCATTCGGTAATACAATTCTTCCCGGACACATTCCATCGCTCTTCTTTTAAAATTACACGTCGATACAACGAAAAGAAAGTGTTTCTTTTTTCCCTTAGCGTCTACGGTATGTATTTGCTCCTTAACGGCTAACAACTTGAGGGACATAGCAGGGCTGCTCCGCGATAATCCGAACGTTGGAAAACATGCTTACCGCTTAATATCCTAAAAGATGAACGGTGAAAAACGGGAGACAGATACAGAGGAAAAGGGGAACAAGATAAAAAGATAGAATTTTACATTACTACCTACGATTCTCGACTCGTTCTGTACACTCGTTACAATTAGTAGCTTAACGTCGCAGTTAGACGAACTTATTGCAGTATCGTGCGCGACTCGACTCGATCTTTGTACACTTATACCTCGAATAATTGATCCGTACAGATATTTTGTTCGATCGACACCTCGGTGTCGAGATTATTCTCCGACGAACGATAACCGCTGTCCCGCGACCGAGTATGCTTTATCGTATTATCACATTGGCTGCGTTATTGTCGCTAATAACAGGGTCGATCATCGATGTTTGTACTTAAAGAAATCGAGTACGGTTATTGTCCAGAATCGGGTCTAATCAAATCGGAAACGTAGCAATTGGTATCCGTGAACATTCTCGAGGTTCAAAGAATAGGGATGGTTCGGGTCGGGCGCCCGATAACGACACGCTCGGAACCGTAAACTTAACTTTTCTGCTTTCGTTTTTATCAGGGGATCCGATCTAGGTGCAGTTTACGGAACAATATCAACTTAAGGTCACTTTCTCGACGATGAATCGCGCGATTCTTCTTTGTTCAAGAGACAGACCGGTGGGAATAGCCAAAGATCACGGGGAGGGAATAGCCTATCAATGGCCCCGATCGACCAATTGATTTTGCTCCGACTTCGGTTACCTCGTACGAACGAACGTGCTTGAACGCGTACCACTCGTTTAACAACGGACACGGTTGTCAAAGACGAGACGCTACTCGCCGATTTCGATACGTTTCATTGTCTCGAGGAAAAATATAGACATCCTTTCTATTGTGCGAATAGACTTAACATTACAACACCGTATTATTGTCTGTTCGGGTAAGTTCGACGATGACGATCGATTTCCGTGATAATACAATAATTATTGTCTGGAACCGAACTCTGGAACGGGACAGCAACACGGAGACCGATCATTTTAAACATTTGTCGCGCCTTGACTCGCGTTCCGTTGATTTCTCTGGAGCAGCCCCTTGAAAATCCAATTCGGCAAGTTGGTATTCTTATTATTGTCATTCACAGAAGTAGGAGTTTTATCCGCTTACGTATTGGACACTCCGCCTCGCTCTCTCGAAGGACTCGCTTAGAAAAAACAAAGGACGAGGAAAGAAAGGGAATGGGGGACAGAAGGACGGGCAGAAAGCGGTGAAAATGGAAGATAAGAACGGTCGAATACTCTACAAGTCGCGGATGCAGAAAATTCCGTTCGATCCTCCGTAGAATCGCCGCCGAGTATTGCCGGAGAATTGGTATCCAGACGCGAGACAACCGCCAAGTAAATTCTTTTCGTTATTGTCGCTTAATTAACTTACAATGGTAGTTAGCACGTATCCCTACTTAACACTGGTTTTGATGCTTCTCGCGTAAGAGCTAAAACAGCTGTGTCCAATGCATATTCGTCGCTCGAGTTTCACACGATTTGTTTTGCGAGAAATTGACCCTGATCGTCGAGGACGAGACGAAACAAGAGAGAAGCATAGAAACAAAATCGATGCTAGACGTTCATCTAATTATCACCGTTACGTGAACATTTACGAGAGGTAATTGCGAGCGGTGAATAGTATTTGGACACCGCTGGGGGCTAAATGACGTAAATTTTCGAAATTTCTTCTTTATATGTATACGCGTACCTCGTGTTACGCGTATGTGCTTAATACATGTATATACGTATGCGTGCGTGTATATATATATATATATATATATATATATATATATATATATATATATATATATATATGTATACATATATGCACGCACACATACATACAGACATATATAAATATATGTAATATATATGTAATACATATGTTAGGTATGTATGCATACGTAGTTAAATACAGACTGGTCTTCGTGCGATAAGCAATTGGAATTACAAAGAATTTTCGCTGCTGACAATTTTGAGGACACCCCGTTACTTAGAACCTGGACACACGAAAACTCAAAAAATCGATCTCAAGAGAGAGACAGAGAGATATTCCGATACGTTGATCCCTACTGTTTTAGAATGATTATGTATTTCTCTGATTTCTTGGTTGCACATCTCTCCATTCCTTGTACGTATCGCACCCGCTATCGTATACCGTTTTCTCCGAATCTCTCACTTTCTCCTCCTCTTTGAAAACTTTTAACAAAGGAAATAGGTTTCCGAGATAACCACGTTCGGTTCTTTCATTTTGCTCAACTTTTAACAAGTGCATTGTCCAATTTTTTGTACGCTACCTTTTTACACATTACGGGTGAACTTTTTCCCTCATTTTTACATCATTATTCGCGTTAGACCTTTAAAGCGATCCTCGTAAAATACAGATTCCGTGATTGAAATTTGCAACGAAAGCGATTTGGAATCTCGAAAAGTAACCGATTCTCTCGTCGCGTCTACGCGAAACGAAATACATTGTACGCTATCGAAATATTGTCCTTCTTCTTAAATTTTTGACGCGCGACGCGCTGTTCAACACGCAAGAAACCAGTTCCTAAGTACTACAGGGGTATCTCCTGTTCGAGTGGTTCCTAATTCGTGTAATTAAAGAAGTTCATTATCTGTACCCAAGGCACATTTTATACTTTCATTCCGTTTTAGGAAGGTCCACTCTATAGTATGTACATATTATAGCATTGTTACACGTATAGGGGGATAGTTTGTAACTTGTGTCGCCCTTAATTATAATGTCCGATGTTACCTTGTACATAATTCTCGTTTCTTCGTCAACGATTCCTTCGTCGTCCGCTACTCTACGTATTATTGTCAAGTCGACAGCACTTATAAATGTATATCTTAAGAGCTACTCGATTTTAAAGTTACGTTATATTCAACTATAGCTTTGTGCAAAATTTACATTGTACGTATCGTACCACCGACGCTTTCCCCCATATTCCTTTAATTTATCGCGCATCAATGTACTCGACGCTGTTTTCTACGAGTTACGTATTGTCGAGCCCGTGAACATCATTCGTTTCTCATTATTGTCAAAATTTCCGTGTTCACCCGTTCTTGATTTGTTATTGTCAGAAGTATCCCCTTTCCGTTTTCCCTAAGTAGTTTTTTAAATTCTTAAACATTAAAAATCACTTCGAATCTCGTTCTCCTCTTATGTCGTGTTCAATGTGTGTATGTATGTATATATCTGTATATATGTATACATATGTATAAATATACATATACATATATCGTATAATACGAAATATTGAATCTGATAGATCTTAAAAATATTCTGCTAATCTTTTTATGTTAGATTAAACCTTACTTGCTAAGTACTTTCTTACAACCTTGTATCGTGTATCAGCCGATTTTGATAATCAAAATGTTTTATCACCATCGTTACTTAGGCGAGTTTCTTTTCGTCGATCCGTTTACGCCTCTCTTTTGGCTTCTCCTCTCATGCTCGGTACGTTACCCCGCGTAGTTTGTGCCAGATGATCAAGGGATTCATCTTGAGAGCTTCAAGAGACCGACGACGAGCGTTGTGATCATCCAAATGATCGGTACGGTTGTGTGCGCGCTGTTGACAACGTGTATCTTCCAGCCCATGTTATTGTGTTGGTAACACTGGAGAAATAAAGTTTCAACGTTAAATCGTATTCTGTTACGACGTGTTATCGCTCTGATAGGTAAAAACCCGAGACGATCTAGAAACGTAATTGCGTTAAAATATACAATTTTTTATGAATCTCGGTTCTTTAGATCAGTCCACCTCCTGGCAACGGAGAACACGATTCATCTTTAAGAGAAAATTTGCAAATTTTTACTTCAAGGTATTATACTTTTAATCCCACTCGATTACATATTTACGATTCTGTAATCCACTAAATTTTCTACTTATGGTAGATCGTACCTGATAGTACACCAAATCCGGAGTGTCTTCGGCCACGGTCCAGATAAGTTTGGCCGGTTCGCCTTCCTTGCACTCCAGCATAAGGGTTTCAAAGAAATCTTCGAAGGTTTCCATATCCTCGCTCATATCCACGGTCTTGGGAACCCATGCGCAGTAACGGCCAACCGCGTCCGGATAAGGATATCCGTCAGCGTTGTATTTTACCCCGGCAAACACTCTTTCCTCCATCTGCTCTTCCTCGGTCTTTTGAGCGAAACCACCCTCTCGACTATCGGTGATATAAAACGGATGGTACCTGCACCATAAAAGTGGATTACTGCATTGTTCGTGAATTAACACGTATGTATTTTGTTTTCGTAAAACAGGGAAGAAGGAATTCCTCGAAAACAATGTCTCGATATAGCGTGCAATTTGAAGAAATTGCAACGAATTCTGTGAATGAATGACAACCGTTTGAACCAGCTACGTCGAGTGTGCAAATTCCGTGTAATTATTGGTAATTTAAAATTTTAACTCGCCTCGCCGGATCGGAGGGTTCGTTACCACCCTCCACTATGAACGTGTAGGTCTGTCCTCTCTCGACGGTGAGTTCTGGGATCAGCAAGTCGTTGATGTACCACGCGACGCCCCAAGGATGTTCACCTGCGACGTACATTATTGACAATGTGATACCTAACTCTGGAATGCAATTTGCTTTGCATTTACAAATTTTATTTTATAGAACACAGAGTATTCGTCGCGCCAAAATGCTAGCGACTACGAGATCTATTTGACTTGGTTTTCAGGTCACAAACGTATTTCCGAGCGGGATGTATTTCGATTCTGGTCGAGATTCGCAAAAAGTTAGCAAATCCGTGCACAAGGTACGAAACGTGTACCTTTTATCGTTGCATCGGTGCGCTAGATATTCGGTATAATAAAAGTTCTTTGACGGAGCTACGTATATTTGAAAATGTTCAACCAAACGACGATCACTCGGCAATTGTCACCTGTGATTCTCGAATATCCTCTTTTTCCACCGCTGGGTCCGATTCTTGCGCCAAAGACAGTTTCGTTGGTGATTTGCGCCGGTGGCCAAGTTTTGACGTCAGACACTTCCGGGTAATTGTAGAGCGAATTTTTACAATCTTGGACGTGTTTCTTCGTAAAATCGATACGAATGTCCTCGGTGGTCTTGTCGAAACTCTCGTGGGCATTGGCTTCTCCTCGGTAATTTAACTCTCCTATCGCTGCAATCACGTTGGTCTCCGAATCCGGGATCATTCTGTCTTTCACTGGCTCGTTGGTCCTTAAAGGTCTCATGTAGGTAACTGAAAGCAACGCGTAGACCTTGTTAGAATAGACAAACGAGAAATGTTTCTCGAGATGTACCCATACCTGTTGTCACCCCGTTTTTCCGTTCTCCGTGCAAAAGGACGGCGTCGTTTTTCCCTCCAACCCTTTCGTCCGGACATACGCCCTTCTTGCCATCGCACTGCGCGTAACCCGACATATAGTAGTCCTCGGCGATGAAATTTCCCGTTCTGTTGTTGTAAGCGATCACGACGACGTCGCCACCGATCATTTCAGATTTTCCCTCGCTACCGGACAAACCGAAGGCAACGTACTGGTCCTCCCTGATGCGTCCCGATACCCTTATCTGTATGTCCTCGTCGATCATCTCCCATTGTACCTGCACACGGCCTTTCAGCATCTCTTTACAATTGGTCAGCTCGTATTTGAGCAGAGGCGGTGTCGGTGTGCTACTCTGAAAAAGATTTCAAAGGTTTTCTCAGATAGGAGTTTAGACAGTTGCGTAACAAACGATTTGTTTTTTAACACCCGAGGGATTGTTCGTCCAATCGAATATGTCAGTTTGCGTTACTTACAGGATCGTACCACCAAGGCGGCTATCCCCGATAAAATCACATTTTATTAATCAAATTTTTGGTATTTACCAGACAGTAAGTTTCGTGTAAATTTCATTCGAAACGGATGAACACGACAGCGATGAAATTTCAACGTTCGGTTAATGATTCGTTTCCAGTTACCGTGATTTTGGTTTGACCGAGGGCAGGCGGGACGTCGAGGTCTTTCGGAATGAAAACGTGGCCGAAATTGTGCTTGTACGCGACGCACCACACCGACAGCCAGTTGATGTCGTACACGGTCAGATTTCCTGGTAAAACTATTTCGATGTCCTCCCCTTGGTATTCTCTCAACGGAGCCAAACTGTGGAAACGGTGTTATCGGTCAAAGGACGTTTATTTGGACGCGGGCTCGAGAGTTTCCTTCAATTGTATTAATTCGAACGATACTCGTTAACTTTAATTGCGCCGAGTGTGTAATGAAATTCTTGGATGTTACCGGACGGTAAACAGTACCTTCTCTTCTCGTTGGGCACTTTGGTCCCGAACGTGTTGGGTTCCGAGTCGTTTCCGACCCAGAAATAAGTGTCTGGACCAGCGCCGTCGTAATGTAAATTCGGAATGTAGAAAGTTTTGCTATCTAGAATGGTGATGTTTCCGCTGCGAAGACCGTGGGCCAACCTTGAAAATTCTGGCAACACCCTCACCTTTGGCACTGTCAAATTCTGCGGAATTGGAACGCTGCCGAAGTTCAACTGCGACAAATTAAAAAATACTGATCGATTCCCCGACAAAAAACGTACTTACGATTGCGTTGCCACCGGTCCGTGAATATTTCATTATTTTCAAAGTCGCGCAAATAACTTTCCATCGACCGAGCGCGAGTATTTCTCTTAAAATTAAAACACTAGGTCTCTACGCCCTGGACCAGTTAGAAGGAAATTTCAGGCTATCGAGATGTTAAAACGGAACCACCGAAGCGGCCACCGAAAGTTGAATCTTTCCGCGAAGGGTCAGAGGATCGAAAGCGTGGTTTCGCCGCTTTCAAACGGTAACCGTCGTCTCATCAACCTGGTAATCTTTCAGAGACCGCATATTTATACCCTCGCAGTCGAAAAAGTCGATCTATCATTCCTTACCCCCTGTTGAAGCTGACATACCGATAGGGGATGGTTTGGGGTCGTTTATATTCTAAGTTCCGTCAAACGTCTGAATAAGTGAGACGAGGAGGGAAAGGAGGTTGAGGGAACGCGAGAACGGGAAGGAAAATGGTGAAAGTAAAAAGAAAGATCTCAAGCGGGACCTCGTAAAATCCGAGAAACGGATTCCACCCTCTATACAGGGTGATCTACTCCCTTACCCCCGGGGGAACGTTTTATGGGAGAAAATTCAACGTTCGCGAGACGATTTCTCGACTCATTCCGAAACCCCGGACAAATCTATTCGCTTACGATACAGTTTTATACGCTTCTTCCTCCCACGTTCTGCTTTCGCCCTTCCATTTTGTATTTGCGCTTCCTGTATTATTTATCGCAGGTTCAATTTTGTTTATCATAGTGGGAATGCTTCTAATAATCACAGAACGTATAACCGCGTATTTCTACGTAAGATTGCTTTTGCTATCGATCTATTGCCCCGGATTTTTGTGTCGATTCCGTCGAATCGAATTAAAAAATTCTCTCTCTTTCTCTCTCTCTCTCTTTATGTGTGTGGATATATGCATATAAATGTACGTGTGCGCACCGTTGCGCACCGATTATCCGACTCTGTCGCTTCCTATTTTTCTATTGTCTTTTTTTATCGGTCCTTGAGAAAGTGTGCCAAGAGTCGAAGATTGAAAAGTCGGTGAATATCTTCGACGCCTTCGATATTCTGCTCAAGGCTACTGTATACGTGCCCTGATTCCGCCGCTTCGAGATGTTCTTTGGAACCGATTTCCAGACTTTTGTCTACAAAGAAATCGATACACGCGATACCTTGAACCGACGATATGAGTTTCCATATCAGGATCGTTCGATTCTTTAAATTATTTGCTTTTCCCTTTCGGTGCGCCGTCGTTTGATAAACGTAGCCGAAACTCGACCATGAGATTCCAGGGTAAAAGAAGTTTTAACAAACTTGAAAATCATTCCGTAAACTCGACACGTAAGAGTCGATATCGAGAGAAATTTTGAACAACATTTCGGTCGAAATTATTCTTTTGCAAAACTTCCGAGTCTAAATTTGTTTCCAGCGCTTTATCTTTGAAGTATCTGTCCACGAAGATGAGTTTCCATTAATGTATTTAAATACTCGAACGGTAGCAAATTCTGAACGAAGAGGACACAAGCTTTAGAAATGTTTGTCAACGAGACTTCAGCTCGAGGAAGACCGATTAATAATTTTCCGCTAAGCCCGGAAGCTAACCGGGCAAGAGAAGAACTTCTTCATTACCTGAACCGGCAGGTTTCAAAAGCGACAGAGTACGAAGACGGTCGCAGTGTTACTCTCAGAAATTAATCTTGCACCGATATTTCCTCTTCTTTCGAGCGTCCGGTCAGTAAATTAACGTTGACCTTTATTTTTAAACGGTGAAGAAATACGTTTCCGTGAAATTGAATACGAAGCAACCGGACGAAATATTATGCGCGTACTCGGTCTGTATTAGTTTCGGTCGAGACGTGGATTAAATATTGGTCGAATCTTGCACCGGGTCGAATCATATCCGTATTAATTTAAGTCCGACACAGGTCAAATCCAAGTTAGGTCACCAGTTATGCTCGCGCTAGATTTGAATTTAGGTTTAGGTCAAGTCTGTGTCTGGTTCGAAGTTATGTTCAGCTTTGGTTCGAGTCTAGGTTAATTCTAGATTTGTCAATGTACTCGGGTCGCAGTTGGGTCGCGTCTAGCGTGTATTTTTTTAGATAGTAGAGCTCCATAGTGGATTCATCGGGTGGGTACCACGGAAAGTATTAGTTTCTCGGGTTACGTTCGAGTTCCCCCAGACCGCGCGTCGTCGAATGCTAATTCCATCGTTAATAATAATTATCGGCAAACTGGGCCTACGTCCTCCCGGGGATTCGAAATTTGCACGCGCATTAATCCCATTTCGTTTAAGGGCTCGTCAATCATATCCACCCTCGGTGGCTCGTTGTGTGCGCGCGTCCATGGAACGCGGAGATCCCGAGTACCAACGAAACGAGACTCCAACTTAATGGTATTTCGAGTGGTCGCGATCTACTCAAAATTGGTCTTTTAACCAATACACGACTCCAGAGTTCATCAGACATCTTTTACGTCGAATTACGCGAACGAATTACGCATCGATGTAAATAAATAAACGCGTGGAAGGGTTGCGATCGAGTCGATCGATAATCGAACTTGACGGTGTTTGTCTACGATTTTTCCGTTAAAATCAAACAGACGGTGCGTACCGTTTAATTCTCAAGTTGCAATATTTTTCATTGAATAATTTCGTTCGCAGTTCTACGATATGCAAACGCCAACGCACGGGATTTGCTTCGATCGTTTCGACTGCCATCTCATCGTCAGCTTCAAGTGTCAATTTCTGCCCGAAAGGTATATTACGTGCTCCCCGCAAAGTTCCTATTGTTTTCATTAAAATCGCCAAAGGCCGAAAGCATTGGGAATGCCGATAATTTGACATTAATTACGGAACGAATAACGTGAACACGTCAACGGTACGGATGGTAATTAGCAGCCCTTTATTAGCGAGTTTCCAATAAACTTTCGACACCTGAAAAGTCAAGGTAGGAAGTTGTTTCGAGTTTCGTGGAAATAAGACTTCCGAACTTAGACAAAATCGTCGATCGAAAAGAGAAAAGAGTATAAATTATCCTCTGACGCGAAAGTCGGTTAAATAGGCCCAACACTGGCCGAAGTATCCACTAGTACGATCGTTTTCTTAACGAAGAAAGAGGCTAAATTTTCAAAAAAAAAAAAAAAAAAAAAAAAAAAATACGGCCGCTTAGCTTCGCTTCGATCTGCACGCGCATGACAAAGACAACGTCAAGTTAGTATAAACCGGGATGCGGTGTTCGCGAGGGTTCCTCTTCAATTCGATACCTTTGATCTGGTCGTTATGCGCCGGCCGAAGTTTCGATGGGGGTTACTGTAGCCCCCTAATAGACTGTTTATCTCATAAGCCCGGATTTAGATTCGGATCGGGTTCTATTATGCAAGACTTAAGTCCGTACGCACCGACGCACGAATTTCTTCGAATCTAATGTTCTCCACGCGTGGTGGGATACATTTTTAATCATTGAAAAAGAATTCAAAGTGCGATTCCGTGTCCTTTATTTTTATTTAATTTTTTAAACGAAGTTGGAAGATACCTGCAGAGAGAAATGCTGCGAGATATAGATCTTTCATCGAATATATACTTCTTTTTTTTTTTAAATTCACTGTGCATCGGCTGACTCAAACCGAACCGTTGAAGCGTCGCAGATTCGATAAATAATTCGATCGCTGTATTAATTTTATCCAAAATTATCGGCGAAAGTAAATTTCTCCACGAGTTTAAAGAAGGGGGCGAAATCGATAAAAAAGAACACCGTGTAAGGAGGAATCCAATCCATCGATGCTTTTTCCTCTCAGCTTTTTAGGAGAAATGAAACGCGACTGCGTCAACGTTACGTTGATCTGGATTAAGATCCACGCAGAACCCCCTGGACGCAATTCACAGGGGGTGGTCCCCGTGGACGGGCACGATACGGCCGATATCGATATACTCGTTATAGCGCAGGCGACTGCTCGAGCAGTCGATATTCAATCAAATAAATCCCCCTAACAAACTGGAGAGTCGGAGATACCATCAAGAAACAATCCCGGGGAAAGGGAGCGATGGTGCAATCAAAAATGGAGAAATCTAATAATTTGCCCGTGCAACTGGAAAAACACGATGCCCGTATTATTCTTACGCTCGAACAACGATGTTGTCGCGTAAACGGTCGTCGCGGTACACTTTCGTAATTCCCGATCGATGGAGGAGTCTAGTATTGCTTTCAGGTGTTGTTTCGATCTTTGTCCAGAGAATCGGTCACTTTGATAGATACTACTCTGGATGAAAAACCTGTAGAGCTATTCGTTTCGTAAGAAATATTTGCATACGTACGTACGCGTGTACCTACATTCGGATAAAAGTTCACTCCGTGGAGAAAAAATACGTCTCTCGTTTCTCCAAAATTCCTGCTCCTGTTTATCGTAACGTTATCATTTTATTATTCTCTGTTTGCCGATTGTTCGGACCCCCGTTACGATTATCCCCACACGGGACGCTAACGATCGCGTTTCGTTGGTGCGCGCGAGGAAAGCGAAGAAGGGGATCACGACCTATCGAAGAGATTTCGAACAGGTCATAGCTGTATATTATTTTAGCGCCTTATCAGGTCCGTATCATCCCCAGTCAGCCCGGTACTCCACCCTCGCGCTGGTCACCCCCCATTGCGAGGCGCGCGTTCTTACGGAAATTGAGACATCGAGCCTCGTTAGGTTCGATAGCAACGCCCCTTATCCCTGTTCTCCATCGAACGAGAGCAAACGCACATTGTGTTACACTTTATTGTTCCCGGGGCAGGCTGTAGTCTGTCGTGATTATCGTCGGATGTCGTTTCTAACGGACGATTAAATTGATAACGCGATTCCGAACGTTATCTTAACGCCGGGAGCCCGGCACGGGATCGAGGATGTCGGAGACTCGTTGTTTAATCGTTCGAGGCATCGTTGGAAAAATTTCACTTCGATCCTTTGCGTTTACACTTGCTTACTTTGAGACGAGTAGTCGGTTTTCGCGTTCGTTTGTTCAATTCGAAAGCTAAATACACTATACGGTAAAAAAAAAAAAAATGGGAAACATCGTCGCGTTTAACAAGGTTGAGATGTATCGTACTTTTACGAACCTCTCGTAAAACTCCAATCTGCAGTCTGGGTGCGAGCAATTGGCTGCGAGAACCTTGAAACCCGAGCTAAAAAGGACCGTTTTCAACGGAGCGTCCGTCGGGCTTTAAGTAGGTGATGAATTAAACGAACCTCCCTTCTCGTAATACCTCTATATCTTAGGCGGTGGATTTAATGGAACTTTTTTAACCGAAACTTTATACTAGCCGGGATAAGCTCCCGTTAAATACGTTCCGGCAGTCTAATTACACGGATTTCTCGCGTCACGTCCAACTTCTTTCTAGTCGAGTAGAGTCCCCTGACCCCTTGGGGATTGGTACTCGTTTATTCGTCGACGAATATTCCGGGTTCCGTGATTGACAAACGCTCGATACAATTATCGTGGTATCGAGGGTGGAATCGGCCGCCAAGAAGACAATAGAGTCTGACCGTGTCTCGATGCTCGATTCCAAACGAACAGTGGTACATCCTCGAACATTGTGCGCGAAAGTTCGAAGGTGCTTCGTTCGCTCGATGTGGGATAGTCGTTCGGGTAGACTTTGACCTTCGCTCGCGATAATCCTTGGGAATTTAATTACACCTAGGCTCTCGGTAGGTTATCAGAGAGTGGCGTGTACCGCGATTTCTGAACAGGACCGAGCAATTGCCAAGGTATACAACGTCGCCGGTCGAGCAACATCAGCAGCAGATTCCCACCCTGTCCTGCACAGTACGGCGAAACTTTCTCAGCGACAGGAGAACCGGTGGGCGGTCCTCCGGGATACCTGGAACTTTCGCAAGTTCTCGTCCAATCGGCGTGTCGAGAGCGAGAAAGATATATATACACACACACTCACACACACGCACGCGCGCATACACATCTATCTGTCTGTAGGTATAGAGGGGAAACGGATGGCAGAGGGTGTGAAAGAGAAGTCACCGGCCAGGGAGAAAATCGGTCGAAAAGAGACACACGTTCAGCGAACGAGGGAGAGAAAGTGTACAGCGCAAGGGACGAGGATAAGAACAGCGAAAGAGGGAGAGCGAGGGCTAACTCGGTGCAGAATGAAAAATGATAAACTTTTCGCTGAAATACGCCGGTGGTCAGAAACGCGATGTTAAACTTCTCTCCGCTTCGGCTGGTTTTGTCTCTCTCGGTTCCTCTTTCCCTGGCGACGTCGATGCGTTCTCCTTCTGTTCCATCGTCGGCCAACCACATCGCCCGGTATTTCATTTCCACGTCTACTCGCGTGTACATACTCGACCACTTATGTGTATCCGAATGCTGGCTACGCAGGTACTGTTCATATGTACCAGGGAAATGCTCGGTCGGCCAAACCCCTCCCCCCTCGCCAACGGAGGAGTTACTTGCACGGTGAAAAACTCCGGGCGCAGGATTTTATACTCGTGTTAATTTTACACTTTTTCCGTGTTGCGTCGTTCAGAATTTGCAACGCGCGTGATAACGCTCGTTCCCTCGTTAAGATCGCCGCGCCTCAACGAACGCGACAAGACGCGACGATAAACCGGCGGAATTCGGACTTTTCTACGTCCAAGATGGATCAGCGATGATGGAACGGTTCCTGGAATATCGATAGCTCGCAACGGTTTTTTGCAGCTAATTTTATACACTTTTGGCGAAGTTCCAGCGATACTTGCCTCGCTTTGCGGCCTTGTATGCGTAACTGCAGCATCGTGCACCTGATGCATCGTTGTAGGTGCTCTGAAATGTGTGCGACGCTTTGGGGTGGTTTCAAAATGGCGTCTCGTTACAGTACACGCTACCCTCCAATTCGCAGTTCCCGTTATGCGATCGTAATTGAGTTTCTCTCGTGAAAATATGCACGAAAATGAACATTCCTTTTTTATATACGTACATTACCGTCGAAAGTGAAGACCGCGGTAAGCGCGCAATAATAAATTTATACGCGTATTTGAGGTTTTAACGAAAGCGTATATCGAAACGTGCGATGTTCAGAGTTTTCGGTAAACGTGTGTACCTCTATGTGTGTGCACACTTATCGCGATAGTTCGGTGAACGAAACATTTATAAAACAACGAACAGCAACGAAGATTTTTCTATTATCCGGTCGGAACGAAATATTCGTAAACGTTGCCTGCTACTTTGCGAAATCTTGAAAAAGAAAAAGAGACGAACGCAATATATCCAGCTTTCTGTATTCCCTTTGACAGCCTTTGCCTTTTTTATCGAGTTGCATCGATGGCCCACTTTTTCAACGGACGAAAAAAGAAAGATCGAATAAGATTCTTGCACGGTTCACCCTCCATTTCTTCCATCGCTGAAAATCCTCGTTAGCGATGTCAAAGAGCCGTAGCTCCTTTCGCTGTCCCCGATCGCAGCACCTTCGTCCTTTCGAAGCGAATCCTGGATCCCTCGAGGTGCGAGCGTGGCCATCGGCCAGGATGGCCTCAAAATGGCGGCTCTTTGAAGTCTCGAAAACCAGGTAAGTACTTACAAAGGGATGGTCAAACGTCGCGGGAAGATTTTTTACCGTGACACCGTCGTAGTCGTTGCAAGATTAAAAATTAAAAAAAAAAAAACAGCCGTAAAGACCGAGAGAGGTACAAAAGTCGAGAAAAATCACGGAGGCTACAATAACGGAATAAAGAAACGGGGGTCACAGAGGACGCGCCGCGGTGCGATGCGCGAAAGAAAGAAGACGTGGAAGCGGTAGCGAAGCAAAATAATTTTTCAAAAAATAGCAGAGAGCGGGAGGGGAGGGGTGGGGAGGGGGAAAGGGTGAGCGGGTGTGGAAGACTGCAGATACACCGGTACAAAAGACGAAAGCGGAAGTGAGCGCGAGAACGGAGACGACCAGGACGGGGAGGGGAAGAATTTTGGAGGGAAAGAGGAAGTGGAACCGAGACAGAGAAAGGTTAGACCGAGGGTGGAATGGGAGGAGGGGATGGTGGAGGACAGAGGGCAGAAGGGTGGGAAGATAGAGGAGAAGAGAAAGGGGAGAGCATCCTCGTGTAGCAGCCGGCAGCCAGTCAGCCAGCCCCGGCCAACATCGACCCGGCGAGCTGCTCTCTGCCCATGCGCAACAATCTTACCCCAGGACTAGTGATGGGCCCGATCCAATTCCCGACTTACAACTTCGCGTTACTTTTCTAAAACGAAATCTATGCATTCTCGTGGAAATAAATGCTCCCGTTTCGCGATAAAGTCCCGCGATCACAACGATCGCGACGCTCCGATCTACACGCGCCCAGGGAACTTCTTCGATCCTCTCCGGAACTGATTCCAGAAAAAACGGAGATCGCTTGTTCCGATGGTTGAATTGTTGCTACGAGTTTTCACACTTTTGCAACTTTTTTCCCTTTGAATTTTTATCGGGTCGTTTCGTGACACTTCGCGCCCCTACCAGCAAATTTTGCTTCAACGAAGTAACGGTGGCCATCTTCTTGTACCGTTTCTTCCTACCTGTAGATTTGATAATTTTTTAACGTCCTTTCCGTAAAAGATCATTATACGATATTATGCGATACACGGTACGCGGAACAGCATTAACGACAATATTTTCCTCGTCCCAGGATCCAAAATATTGTTCAATGTATTTGGGAATAACTATTCTTCTTTTTCGCAACTGCGAAAACAGTGGCCATGTCAGCCGCGAAATATTTCGAGACGTTATTATTTGTTTCCGATCGGCGATTAACGTCTACCGGCTGGAAAGAGCGAAACGGAACGCCATAGAACGTTTTCCGCGAAGTCCTTCAACGTGACTGGAAAATATTTGTCGTTCCAGCACAATACACATTGTCGATGCGAACGATTTATACGAGAGCCATTGCTCGTGTTTTCCCAGCACCGTTGGACAGAGTTTTTGCCTCGTAAGAAACGTACAATTTGCGACACTGTCTTCCCGATAAATGGTCGATGAAAATTTCGCGAAAGAATATTAATTATTACACGCTTCGACGAGTGTTCGTAAAAACGTGCCGCCCTTGTGCAAGATACTCGCGTAGTAGTCCTGCAATTATTTTTGAAGAGCGGATAGCGGTGACAATAGTGGCCCTATCGAGAATCCTATTTCGAAAACGAGGCACGGTTTTCGTGTTTAGAATCTGCTCGAAACGGTTATTAATTGACGTTCTCGCGGCCTAGGATCGTCCACTTGGTGCCAGAAGCAGCCGTACTTCGTCATACCTCCCCGAAAACTATGAGGCGTTTAATTAACTCCAGTGTTCGTGGAAAGAGAACGAGAATTCAGATGCAAATGTCGTGACACGCCCACGGGACGACCCTTTCTTCTTCCGCTTAAAACACAACCATCACCGAAGCTCGCTGGTTGGTCGAATACCTTCCCGATGAAATTTAAACTCGAACCGATGATATATAATTCACCGTATAAAAAACCTAATCGCCGTATCTTCGAATCGATCGAAAAACCCTTTGATCGAATTTTAGAATCTTTCGACAAAAACGTGAACGATATTCTTCGATCCGGTTTCGATAACCGTTTACTCGTTGATAAATTAATCGCAGCGAATACACGTATACGTTGAACAACGACGCGGTAAACCGCGAATAACGAGTTCCGTCGCAAAATTCTAATCGCGCGGGTGTTTATCGCTGTGTTTTTTTTTTTCCTTTTTTTTTTCGCAACGTGCATGCGCGGCAATCGCGCGAAAGATACACAGAAAGATTAAATTTGCGCAGCACGAACCGCGCTCGTAATGTGGAAGGCACGTACGAGATCGAGGGATAAAGCGATTCGGTTTTTTCATTTCCGTGCGAGTGTTCCGCAGTAGTTTGCGTCGCGCACTGATCAGCCGGACGGTTGAACACTGTAATAATAGCCCGGGAAAGATTTTTTTAACGCGCATTCTGTGCATGTTCTGTATTCCTCGGGAGCTATTTCTGGGATCTAGTTCGCGCGAACCTTTTCGTGCATTCGACGCAGACTCGCGAGTACGTATCGCGAGGACGTTCCTAAATTTCACCGTACCCTGTTACCCAGCTACTAAATATCCACTAACGTTCTTCGAGTTTTCCGCAGGCGCGATACGATTTCTTATCAACGGTATCGAAAAGAGAAAACGATCCGATTCTAGCGTAACTCTTGCTGCGTATCCAGGAGGGATCTTTTCGCCGATGGTGCCCCTTTTTCGGCCAACCGGAGCTCCCCATGGGTAACCGATGAGACACGGTATCGCGAGGCGTCGCAGAGAGGAGAAAAGAACGAGACGAAAGACCGATCAACGGCTTTAATGTTTTGAATTCCCCGAGGAAGTCCCGTGGATAAGATCCCAAAGCCGTAGGCCGGCCGGTTTCCCCCAACGGGTGTAAAAGTGCCGAGACCGTTTTGGACGTTGGTCAGCGAGGGGAACGCTGGAAAAAAATTACTAAATCCTATCCGAATCGGTGGTCCATTGAGTTGGCGGTTTGATATCGACCGAGGATAACTCTCCGTTCCATTTCAAAGGGAACCGAGAGCGTCGCGGAGCCGGTGTATCGTGCGCGAGAGGGAGGGAAATCGAGGGAAAAGGAAAGCGGAACAAGAAGAAGGCTTATTCCGACAATACATCCTTCGACGTAACGCGAGGGTGTGCCGACTGATAGACAGCTCCTGTCTACCAGATACCCGAGCAAAAACCTACGTCTACCCCTGTGTGTATCAGCCACCTTACCCACCCCCGAGGAATCGGTACACCCCGTCAGACCGCTTCGAGTCCTCTGTGAATCACGAATAGAATGGAGGAGCACGTATCGCCGGGAAAACAAGAGTGCTTCTGGGGGATCTCCGAGATTTTTGGTTATACGGGAACAAACACGACGCGGGGAGAAGTTTCATTTACGATTTGTACAAATCACGGCGGTAAATCATCCCTGGAACGGTCGAAAGCCAAAAGATAAAGATCTCTCGAATATTTTCTATCGCTCCGTATTAATCGGTAGAATTATTAATTGTTTTCGATATCGAATGTATCTTATTAAACGAGATTCTATCCCTGGGCAGTATAATCGTTCACCTTCCGTCGATTGTTGCTTCCAGCGTGTAAGATAGATTGTTTAGAGGCGAACGCTTTAATCTTTTGCGGAGCGCCGTTCCCCGAAACGTTACGAGAGCCCTTTCTGTATTCCTATCGTAAAATCGCGATCGTAGGTTGATCGCTTCCCCCGAGGTCTGGCTTCCAGTCACGTTCCCGATCGGTGCACTCAACGAGAAGGACAGATCGATTTATAACGAAAGGTTCGACGATCACTTACGGACTCGGATCGTAACGGGACACCCTGTAGAACGGACCATAGGCGGCGGACAGCGCGTTTTGCGGTGACAGAGCGTGTCTGATGGAGGGTTGTCACGGTACGGGAGCACCCCTCAGACTTCGATATTAAAGCCCTCCTAATATAAGAGCAAAAGCTCTGGCTCTCCACCGTCGATATGCTCGTTTCAAACCGTTCTCCCTATCCCCGGTTCTCTAAAATCTTCCAGCAGCCGATACCGACTTTTGTCCGCGAAACCGACCGGGCTGGATTCGTGTGCAAGCGAGTGGGTGCGAGAGGGTGGATCGCGAAAGGGATGGACAGATTTATTAAGTCTCGGACGACTTCCTCGGATGAGCGTGCAAGTATATTGGACCGTAAAATGCGCATAAAACGGTGAAAATTTCGACGGTCTGGGTTCTACGTCCGACGTAACGAGAGCCGACGATTGTAAATTTGATCACCGATGAAATATTTATTGCTCGTTTCCTTTCGATGATTTTCGAGAAGCGTTCGGTCGCTTCGTATCAAATTTGTTCGTTTTTCCCGTACGCGATCCATTTTTCAAAAGCCAATCGTCGGTGTCCGGTAGAAACGCCAACGAACCGTTGGTAAAACGAGTCGCTCGATCAAAGACGGAATTATTCCGGACGGGAAAAATCCAAGTCGGAAGGGAGAGAGGAGAGAGAAACGACTTAAATGCATGCTTAGCTGCGTGCACACAACGGAGCCTCGGTGCACGTGCACGAAAACGCGTGCACGCCCCTGGTCTCAGCTTCCGTATCCATCTCGCACGCACCATTGACCACGAATGCACGTCCGATAGGGCGCGCAGCCCGCGCGGACCTCCTCAAAAATCAAGTTATCTCTATTCTCCGCGCATCGTGGGGTTTCAAATAAAACGCCGCGCCACGGGCTAGCTCCGTGGGGGTGCCCCGCACTGTCTTTTCCGTCTCGGCCAGCCAGCCGAGTATGTCGCACAAATTTATTGGAAATATCCAACGCGAGATTACCCCGGATTGTCGTTTTATTATCGGATTCGACGAGGCTAGAGAATTTATACGGGAAGTGGAGCGAGAGAGAGAGAGAGAGAGAAAGAGAGAGGTAATCCGTGATCCTCGTGTGCCTCCCCGTAGTTTAGATCGCTCTTATTTTAGATCGTTCAAGATGCAAGCTTCGATGTCGAAAATTCGGTCTTGTTTAAGGGTACAGACGAATCTAGGAAAAAAGAACGGTCGGGATGTTTGAGTTCACTCACGGTAAATCGAGGGCACCAAATGCTGAGCCAGTTCATGTCCCGTATCCGCTTTCCGTCAGGCAGCTTCAGAAAGATGTCCGTATAGTTGTACGATTTCAGCCCCTGCGGTTCACTGCGCAGACAGCAATAGAAGAAAAAAAAGACATTGGAGAACCTCCGGATCTCTATTGTGTTCGTAACTGCTCTAATAATACCGCGTTTTTCCGTTGGCCAGTTTCACGAGCGACCACTTCGGCTCGTGGTGTCGCCGATTTTCGACAAACTGTCGCATCGATGGACGAACCGAAGCGAACTTTGGCAAACGGTGAACATTTTAAAGGAAAGTATAAAAGAATTCGTTTCTAGCGACATGCGAGACCGTTTAAACATTTTTAAATAAACAATGATCTCGAAGTGTTTCATTTACGCGAGCTAGGGTTTCGTATGCGGCAATGGTGAACGATTCGACGCGATCGGAGAGTGGTTACATCCGAGTAAACTAATTCGAAACTACCTTTAGGGGAAGAGTTGCTTCGATTAGAAAAAAATCGTTTAAAAAATGTACCTCGAGAGGAGGAAATCGGTCTCGGGCAATGTTTACGACTTTTCCACCGAATCTCGATGGAGAAGAGACAAGTAGTACCGGATCGAAACGTAATAAAGTGCTCGCGCGGATGAAATCCGAACGAGATCGGCGTATAATTCCCGTTTTATTAACTGTACCCCCGCGATCCATTCGCCCGGCCTTCCTCCTGTTTCCATCCTCCCGACTACCCCTTCATCGCGCACAACAAGCTCTTTGAGTTTCATTTCATCCCTTGGTTACGGTATGCCGCGTTCGTCCAACAGCCTCCCCCGCCATGAATTCCTTTTCTTTCGTTCCCCATCGTTTTCGGCGTTGGCGCCTCTAGCGCGTCAACCCTGACCGCATACGTAACCACTTTCCACGCTTTTCACCTTGGTTCTCGGTTGTTCGTGCGAGAACAGGTTCTCGATTCACTTCGAAAGATCGAAAGAAATTTTGGTGACTTTGTAGACGTCGTTACAGGAATATCGAACCGTCGAAATTCGACCGAGCTCGCGTTCGACACGGACCACCAACGATAGAACTTCGAGGTCGACTCGAAACAAGAGAAGGATCGGTCCTTACACGTCCTTTTTCCTTTCCGGATACGGGACCATGAAACCTTGCGGGTTGGGTATCGAATTGTTCCCGACCCAGAAGAACGCTTCCGGCTCCATACCATCGTAGCAGAATCCTTTTATGAATATTGTCGAGTCGTCCACAACGTACGCGTCGCCTTTAACTCCATGGGATACGTTTTGTAAGGTTCCGATTGGTTTGCCGTAGTAATTGGGTCCGTTTCTTGCTTGACCTGTAACAAAAGAACAATTCCACTTTTAAGAGTGTTCGAAGGCTAGATTTTCAACAATTTAGAAAAGTGAACGATAAAATTTCGATGGGAGGGAAATTGTCGGTGCGCGCGCGAGCGAAATCGACCCTAAACGTTCGAGACCGCGAAAAGACGCGGCGGCGGCGGCGGCGGCGGCGGTCGGGACTTCATTTGAGCCACGGTCGGTGGCTGTAAAGGGGGGAAGTACGGTTTCACCCTCGTGATATAGGTTGGACGCATCGCCGCCCCGATACAAAAGCGGTGCCAGACCAGTCCGTTGTGCCGCGATTTGCATGAATTTCATTTCATTTGCTCGACAGGCCCGTAAAGTCGGCCGGGCGAACGGATCGGAAGAGCCCGCCAGCAGTAAAGATCGGCAAACGTTTACGGAACCGTTCGGATTCGACCGCGGGTGTCGATCGAAGCCTCGAAAAGTTCCGCTTCGAGATTACCGGTTGCATTTAAGATTCTTCGCGATAAATAATCGACGACGCGGTCGCCGCCAGAGTGTTCGATAAATCTCCAAGAGGAATTTTGATAGCCGTTATGTATAGTTGTAGATAGTTTATTACGCGAGAGAAGCGATACTCTGTAAATCTTCTTATTTCGTGCGCAACGAATGCACGAATTTCCCTTCGAATCTCGTCGCGATCGGCTTAATGGCTCGATTGGAAATTTCGATTTAGGGCGTATGCACACATTCGTTCGTGTACAGATGTATACGGTATATTTTTAACAGTCGGGGGAACTCGCCTCCGCTCGCTCGCCGAGCACGGATTTACGCGAGGAAATAATAGAAAATTTTTTACTTTAAATAATAGAATTCGAGCCTGAAACAAAACGCCAACTATTTATTACCGATCGTCTATTTTGTAACGAATACTCGAAACCGGTAAAACTACTGCACGCGGGATGGCGCAGCGTTAAAAATAGCAAATCGACGAGATGGATTTTTCGAAAACTAAACCCTCGAAACATTTCGAGTCGCAATTAGCAACGATTCGACGTCGATACAATTTCAAATATCCAAAACGGATATTTCGAACGGAACGCATCGATCGTAATAATATATTCGCGATCCGTATTAAATAGCCAAGTTTTCGAATCGTATTGTATTTCCGTCGCTCTAAAGAGCAAAATAGCACGATCACGAGGAACGCGTATTACCACCGTGACACGCTCAAAGTCCGTTTCCAATTAATTTCCATTGAACGCCCGACTCGGTTCCCGTGATTTTTGTTCCGCGCAAAACACCAGGATAATTAACACGTCGCTGATGTCGGTGTTCGGCCAAAACGCAGAGTCGAGGCTTTTAGTCCACCCTCGTCGTTCCCATTCACCCCGTTCGTTCGGCGGTTGTATTGGTGAACGAACCACGGTTCCGTTCTTCTCGAGTCGTCGTCGTCGTTGTCGTCGTCGTCGTCGTCGTCATCCGTGGCGTCGCTGGTCGCTACTCCCCATCGATATAGCAGGATATTACGGCGATGCGACAATGAACGTAGTGATCGCTATCTGGCCGGTATTGGGGATGTCGCCCCCTTCTGCGTGGTCGCACCAGCGCGCATTAAATCGGGCACCGAGCGATAGGAGAAAGAGAGAGAACCGAGCCACTGGCGTCACCGAAATCAGGGCCAGAGGGGGAGAGACAGTGCACCAAACGAAAAGAATCGAAAGGGTCGAGAAAGAGAAGGAAACTGGAGAGCGTTACAGGGACCACGCGGAACTGAGCGAAGAACAGAGAGGAGAATATCCACTGGTAAACACGCCTGCACCGACACGTACCGTTCTATGCGTGCCTGCGTGCCTGCGTGCGTACGTGCGTGCGTGCGCGCTACCACCTAAACTACCCCCGACTGGTGCTTAAACTGCCTCCCCTTTTATTATGGGCCGCGACGGTTATTGGATTGTACCGTGCTATTTGTTGGCTGCCACACTAATGGATCCATAATCACCGGGACGAATTAACGCAACGCGACGATGCCGACGGGGTGCTGCTTTAAAGCCGTCCCAGCACCGCGACGATTTCTTCGCCGATCGAGAACCGAGCTCGATAGTTCCCGAACGTATCGTTGCTACCGCAACGTTCCTAGACGTAACAATATCGATATTGTACGCTCGACGATTAACATTTTTGCATCGACGAATGGATCCTCTCCTTTCGTACATCGTAAACTCGCATCGCGTTTGTACATACTCGTCGAATTTCGACCGGTAGCCAGGAATCGGTGCCCGCGTACACGCGTCGTTGCTCGTCGCGGAATAGTGTGACGGGCGGGCGTCTTAGCGAGGGACCAGATCCACGTATATCCTGAGAGGTTCGTCTGAAAGCAGGATATGATCCCGAAGTGGTAAGGGGAGTTCGGTCAACATTTGAGTCGAGCAAACATCGCCCAGCCGCGTTTCTTCCCTTCGTCCCCCGCTATCCGTGGCCGTCGATGAGACTCCGAATCGCGCGTACCGTCCTTCGAATAGAGTCCCCCGGCACACGTTGGTCTTAGGCGGGCTTCCATGGGCCACTGCGGGGAATACCTTAGCCCCCGGGCATCCTGGCACAAAGCATATTGCATGTGCTCCGAACACACAATCGCACCGGGAACCAGGGAGCGTCGGGCTTCGTTACCTTCTGGCATCGATGGTCTTTGCTCTTTCGATCGGATTCAACGGATCTCCTCGTCTGCCCCCGGGCACCCGTTTAATGAGGATAGTCGTGAAAAATTCACTCGTTATCTGGTCGCGGCGTGAAACGATACCGTTCGAGAGCACCGACGCAACGCGACTCGAACCGAGACGGACGACAAAAACGGGAATACCGATGAAATTAAAGAATTACGCTTTCTCTTGCACTTTTTGTCGGAGAAATTTATGCCGAGATTCCCTGCAAGGGAACCTTCGCCAAAGTGTTTTTCGATACCCGAAGAATTCGATTCCGTTCGCGTTTACCTCGAATTATTCGAAAATCTATTCCCACCTTTTTCTCTCGGTACGGATTTTTGGATAGCTCTCTTTTATCGTAACTGTAACGATATTTTTAAATCTTGGGATTTATCTCTCGAAGTTTTGTTCCCTAGACATTTTCCCCCAGATATTTTAAAATCTTGGGATCCGTATCCTGTATTTTTTGTTCCCTGGACCACGATCGCGAACGTTTGGGAACCTTTGTAATCTATACATCAGACCGGGCGACCATTTCAAGTTCCTTTTACGCTCCAAGTTCCAGCGAATTAATTAGAAGCAAACGTTTCTTCGTTGCGGCGAGAGCTCGATGATTTTATGGCTTCCCTCGCTTTTACGTACCTCCTCGGGTGGACATTTAACGAGAAAAGTCTCGGAAAATTCTCTTGTTACTTTGCTCTTAAAGAAGGTGCCCCGTGTTTTCCCGCGACTCGTGTTCTCCGCTCGATTCCAAGTGGAAAGATCGTGTCCCCCGTCCGTCCGTCCGTCCCACCGTATACATTCGGGATCGCAAATTACACGATGTTGATCGAAAAATCGCGAATTTTCAGCTCCTCCGTATTTTCTGGTCGAGCGACTGGAAAAAACGCCGTCTATTGTCCCGACGCTTCTTTTGTAAAAGTGTACCGGTCTTTGTAAGAATCCCGAGAGCTAATTGGAGAATCAATTAGCAATGAATGCTTCTTTGTTGCATCACGAAATCGACGAGTTTTATATTCCCCCGTATTATACAGGCGTTCGAACAGGAGAAAAACCGTAAGCTGATCCTGGCTCGTTTTTCACGTGCCGCGAGTAACGCGCACTGTGCGCGATAGAAACAAGATACCGCACACTGCATAATACTGTACAAGGTTCAGACGCAACGAGCTTGTATCTCCGGTACATTTTAATTGACATTTACCGTTTCTCGAGACGAAGATCCCATCGGCGCGATTTATGCAATCGTTAACTTTTACATATCTTATCCAACACGGGCGGTTAGTTCCGTCTCTTACGTAACGGGTAAATCGTTTCTAAAATAATTTATCACACTGCGACGAATTGTAATTCGAACTTCCCGTTATCGCTTCGAACTCCGACAACGTATTCAAATTCCACTTTTTATTATCATCGTTATCGCGTATTTAGCGCGTTGCCGTGTTAAGTGAAACCGCTCGCGCCAATTTCGTAACGCTCTCCTCGCTTCGTGGGACCGATTTAACCTGCAGCGATAAAAATGAACACGATTCGATTTTACACGCGAGCCAGCGAGCCGTTTCCTACAAGATCGGTACGTGACCAACTAGTCCTACGAACGCGTGCACTTTCACTTTCGTCTCACCGGACTGGTCTCGTTGAACAACGACAAACGAGACACCGTGAGATCGTCGAAACATACGCAAACCGATGCAACTGTTCGATCGCAATGGGAACGCATCGATGCAAGGGTGGCTGGAGGCTGCGTTGAAATTTTTACGTACAGAGTGACTACGAGATTGGGTCTGGTTCTCGAAGAATCGCGAAGAACAGTAACGGGGCGTGCCGAAGATTACAACGTAATGTGCACACGATTCCCGGACGCGTCGATGGTTCCGTTTAATCAAGGGTGAAGGACAATTTTATCGGACACGCGTTAGAACAGAAGTGGCGGCGCAAGTTTTCGAGGAAGCTCGACGGGTTCTATTGTCCTCGAGAGGAGAAAGTGGCGCGAAGGAAGGCTGAGAAGGTGGCTGGAGGAGCCGGTGACTTAAGACGTTAACGAGACTAACCGGATTCATCGCGAACGGAGGGGTGAATCTTGGCGAGAAGGGTGAAGAAAGGAGAGCGCGCCGGGCGGCACTGATTTTAATCAAGATATGGCCTGGCAGCAGCCAACGCCGGATCAAGTGAGCCAGGGCTTATCGATTTTCTAAGTGCTCCCGACCGAGAGCGTCGCTGCGACACTAGCGAGAACTCGAAAGTAACGAAACTAGGAGAACCGAGAGCCGTATTCGAGACGAGACGCTCGGATGTCCGAGGATCCTAGAGAATATTCAATTGCCTCGCCTAGCGCCGACAATTGCCCGTCGTTCGATTATTCAGCGAGCTACACAATTATCCAGAAACGTACAAGTATTCGCGGCATTGAGTCCCGTTGGCCGAAACACCGTGGACCTTAACGTTTCTTCGACGCGTTTAAGAACGAATCGAATACCGAATCGATCTCGAGAAAGATTTGTCCTGCATTCGTACCCGAGGAGACCAGAAATCGACCGAACGGGTTTCTTCCTTGAAATAGAAACGGTCGATTACGCAACCAATCTTGGTTCCGTTTCGATCGATATTTTTAATTGTATGGTAAATTAACGTTCCAAGTATTTATCATTCGACACGAACGTTCCGTTTCGGCGAGCGAATCTCCTCGGCCGGTTGAGTTTTTTCGAAAGAGCGTACCCTTCTAATACGTATATTCAATCGTCGCGCATCGGTTAATCCGGATAATTGTCGTAGACAAGGCAATCTCTTAATCGATCGAGCCAGACAGCCTCTGTCCATCTTTCGAGAAGAATACGAATGATATTTTTTTCGTCGTTTGCCCGTTAAGAGATTAAAGCCAAGGGGTCGGTCGCTTCGTTTTAGATCCATTATACTCTCGGGAGAGGGGACGACTACGGGAGACCAAAGAGAGAGAAATACGGATAGGGTGGCAGGTGGAGAGGGGGAGCAGGTGAACCAAGACGCGTACTCGAGAAGAAGAAACAGAGCAAGTTGGAAAACGTGAGAGAGAACAGGTGAGATCTCTCGATCGAAGCGAAAAGATCGAGCGACGGGAGAGAGATACAAAACTGCGTAAAACGTAAACAAACGGAGAGACAGATACGTCCGCGTAGAAAGAGTACGGAGAATGGGACAGGTGGACCAAAAAGAGGAGGGTAAACGGTGAGAGAGATCTCACCGCTGTAACCAAAAGGAGAACAGAAAGGGTGAGAAGAAGAGGCAGATATAAAAACAGAAGAGAGAGGAGAGGGGGCGAAAAAAGAGGAGGAAAAACAGAGACGAAGGAAGGCCCGAAGAGAAAAGGAGCGATGGGAGAGGGCATGCTGAGCTTGCAGAAAGGGTGGCTGGTGATGCGTACCGTAGCTACCTCGCCAAATGCATTAAGACCACCCTCCACCCCACCTCTGGCAATATCGAACTGACTCCGCGACTCGTTCCTAGCAGTGCAGGATACATCGCGTTTCTCGCGCCTCGTTTGCAACGGGTGGAGCGGACTCGAGGCACTTTTACGCTTCTCGATACAAGCGTTCGCGTCGCACGAGTGGTAGAAACATCGCGACATCATCCAGCACGGTTAAGTTTCCATCCGAGATGTCGTAAAAAAAGAAAAAGAAACGCGATTCCGAGCAAATAAAACTCACGCCAGGACGGTCTCCGCGACTCGAGGTGCTCTACGATCGCGACATCGTTGACGTACGAAATAAAGGCGCGACTCAAGGGGGTTTCTTTAACGAAGCGTCCTTTCGCTTTCTTTTATACAGCGGCCGCAGCCTACGAAAGCAAAGATTAGAAATCGAACGGTCTTGTCGAAAATTAGTCGGTACGTTTACAGTTCTTTGCGCGTAGTAACGACGAAACGCGTTTATCTTCGATCAACGTACTGCTCGTTAAAAGCTGGCTCAGGATAATGGAAACTTGGTAGGGAGCACAATCTTTTAGATACCATCGAAATCGGGCTTTTAAGTCTCCATCGTACAGGGGACACAGGGAACGACGAACAGGTAACCCGATAACTGTTCCGTTTATCTACACATGGACGTACCGAGTTGCTCGAAGAATATCCAAACACGGTGCAATCGTTTTTCCCACGCGAGGCAACATTCGTCGGTGCAATCGATCGATAACAAAGGTTCACCGGATCGAATTCTTAATTGAGCGGCGATATTAGGCAGCATGACTTTCTAGCTTCTGGCAGCGTTTTAATGCTCGCGCGTGACAAATGTTCCAGAGCAATACCATTATCGTTCAGAAGCGGCGATGACCGTGTCATCGCCCGGAACACGATTCACGATCGGCTCCCTTCCCTTTTCGACGCTACAGCGCCCACGAAATTCGCGATACGACATATAGGGCTGTTCGAAACGGGATGAACATACATACTTACGTACATACATGCACGCATAGCTAGCACCTCATTCCAATCGATATGCGACGACACCCCCATGGGGAGACATTCATATCGCAGTGGAACTCAAACACGGATCCAGAGACACGCCACTGTAATATCGTCCCCTTCGACCACCCTGATCGCTATTCCACCGATATCGGAACGTTTGACTGCCAATTTCGACCACGAGTGCAACCGCTTCCTTATTTAGATGCTCCGTGCGAGAATGCTCGTCGTTACTCTCGCTGGAGTAATTTTGATTTCACTTTCGTTCGTAGATTCCCGAGGCAAAAGAATAAAGGAACGATCGTGTCGCATTTGCGGATTGATTCGGCTACAGCGTACGCGATTATTTTAGAACTTTGACGATTTTTTCTTTTTTCAAAATATGGTCGCGAGTAGACGATTCCCTACCAATTCTCTTTGCGTTCGTTCAAAGAATTTCACGCGACGCAGGCTGAAAAACTAGAATCACCCAGCGCACAATTAATGTACAAACGTGTAGCAGGAAACGAGGGACGACTGTAACAATGAGAAACGCGCGAGAACGGTCGATAATGGCATCGTGTCGGAGCACGTGTCACCGGCGTTCATCTAATAACGCATTATGCACCCTGAAGACGTGCGAATTATACTCGGATCCAATACTGTCGACAAGAGGAAGCCAATCGAGTAACTCGTTGCTGCAGTGTTAACGCCTCGCATCTGTTCTTCCTTGCTCGGTTTGGTAAGAGACGCAGAGTGTCGGGGAGCTTTCGTTTTCAATTTTCCAACGGGAGAAACGGGCTACGGTTAACCAACTGCTGATTTCAAATCCAACTGCTCGATCTTAGATACAATTTCCCTGTCGATGTCACGATGGACCACCCGTCTTCGTTCGACGCAGCGGAGCTTGATCCCTGGATACGAGACAACATCTTTCTCGAAGACGTTTGCCTCTGTCCGACGGTGGTTGTCGATCGATACCCTTGGAAATTGAAATCGAACATCGATAACGAGACGGACCGACGCGAGTAACCGAAAGACGCGAATAATGTGGCGCAAAGGTGCATACGCGCGCCGGCGCGTTCATAGATTTCTACAGGCAATACCGTTCCATTAGTTAAATTGTTTCCCTGATACGTCCGTGCTCTTTGACTCTGGCTTTCATTTCACTTTACCGCTGGATAGGCGGACCTGCGATACGATTCCAGGTTATCCTCTCCCCGAGGAGTCGATAAGAAAATGCACGAAAGAAGAAAGGGATCCGTGGGGAGAGCGGTGATCATTTGATTGCGGATAGATTAAGGTATAGGGGTTGTAGCCTCTGACAATGCAAACCGAACGTTTTGTATTGGTTTCGAGTGAATACACGATACCGATCCGACGATAGAATTGGACTTTTTGTGCTCGACGAGGAGGGAGCCGACTCGACGTAGAAACGGTAGAAAGGAACGAAGCCGGGAACGGAACTACGAAATCTTACTTTCCAAATCTTCTAATCTTCTTCTTAAACCGCACCGATGTATCGACGCGCCGAATATCGGAGCATCGCCAAAAGATTGCAGTCTGGAATAGTTTCCGAACATGGACCGTACAAAGTAACACGGTGCACCGATTTATTTATCAGCCGGTGGAGAAGGAAACATCTGCGAACGTTTTCTCAAATTGTTTCCCAACGCTCGACGAATTAACATCGTTCGTCTTTCATCGCCCAACCGATCGCAAGTAAACTGTTTATCGATTAAAGAATCGTCCGATCGAGAAGTCCTTTCGGTTCACCCCGAATCGGTCGTTTACACCTATTAACGGTAAACCACGAACTTCGGGGTGGCCGGGGTCTACTCATCGTTCGAACCACTGTATACGCTCCACTGGGAATCACACATCTGGCGAGCAAGCAACAAGTACACGCATTAAATGTACACCCGTTACCAACTCCAATTACTCCGAGTACCTTGTCTCTGCGTGCGCACCTGCACTCACGATCCTCTATCTTTGATCGCACAGTTGACTCTGAACACATTTCGAGTTTCAATTCCAGTGAAATTTCGATACTATAGGTATTCCCATTAGCCACGGATATAGACACATGCCCTCGTAACGGACATTGATATCGTTCGATAAAAAATAAAAATCTTGACAATACCCGTCAATGGACAGATAGGAATTCGTACTGTCTCCCGTTGCGGACTATGAATCGTTGAGAATATAACGTTCAACTCGCACAGAGTTTCGCGGACACTTCTAGTTCGACATTGCGTCGAATTACGTCATCTGTTAAAGGTCCTTTATTTTAGCATATAATTTAAATCACGGACGAGACATCGTTGCGAATTTGCGAATTCTACGTTAACGAGTACGAGATGCCTCGGTTTACTCGTTCGATTCGTATCGAGGTGTGACGAATGCACGATCAAGAATAACGAACGTAATTGTTCCAGATTAGGCTCGAGACAAAGAACCTCGAATATGAACAACTTTGTAATCGAATAAGCCACTGGACGAAGAAGAACGTGCAGAATATTAAATAACAGTGTTTGTACGATCAGTTTCGCAACTTTTCGCGCAAATAATTGTCTATGAATAATAACGTTAACGCTGGATCGTAGAGAATAATACGTAGAAGGGTTGAAATTTTGAAAACGTATAGGAATAGTAGTAAGTACAAGGTTGATTGAGAGTGTCCGGCTGACCTATTCCACTTCCATAGTAGCGTTTGGATGGTGGGGTGTTCTCTAGTACGCGACGCGGTGAAAACACCGCTGGCTGAGTGCTCAAACGTGCCCCACCACCGACAAGCGTCGCAGTGGGGACGCCGCCGCCGCCACCACCACCGCCACCGCCGCCGCCGCCGCCGCCGCCGCCGTCGACTGAACGCTTCGACGACGACCCACCCCTCTGTCGTGCGTTGGCGGTGGGGGCTAGTTAAGATCCGGGGTGCACGAAGCTCCGAAGCTCAATCTCGTTTAGACGCTCGACCGGTGGGGTTCATTTTGTTTCACTCCTGCTTTCGCTACGGTCTTAAAGTTGTCCGATTTCCTTTATGCCTTCTCGATACATCGTATTTATTCAAATCCGATTAGAAGTTTCGACCATCTTACTTTTTCATTCGATATTCCAATACTTCGTACAATAGACGCACAGAAAAAGAAGACGACGCAAATAACTAATGATCGTTTGCTTCCTTGCACGTAGACTCGTACTGCACGAAATACAACGAGCCACGGAATATTTATTATCCATCGTTTAAAATATTTTACGAGTTTCTACACCGGTGCCCTGCGCGCAACATTTACGACAATCTAGAATAACAATTTATCGTATCGGACGGATTTCAAGTTGCGCAATAATCTCCTGCTGGAAGAAAGAAAGAATACGCGATGCCCCTGATATGCATCGAACGCACACCGGTGCAGCGAATTTCTCACTCGTCGTCGGTGTATGCACTCGCCGCTATGCATATGGGAGCCTGGTCCGTAGATGCGCACGCGCGCCACGAGTTTACATACTACACACGTGTTACTATAGATGTTACTACGGCGAGTACTCTGTAATCTGACACAGAGTACGGAGATTGAACCCGACTGAGCGGGATTCGTTGAACCGGAATTAATCCCACGGGAAAGCAAGATAACAAAAAGAGTGAAAAAATTGCTCGATTACTTTTGCAACGAATGGACGCTATAACCTCGCGATCGCGCGGATATCGTTGGAGAAATGTTTGCCGCGTTCACGGTTTCCAAGCTCGGAAGCTGCCGCGGTGTACGTCGCATCGAATCGTTCATCCACGAGTCGATGTATTGTATCCTCCTCTACTATTTCGTTGTACGTGCGTACATTTTTCGAATCGTGTCTTTTCACAAATGTTTTCGCAACCACCGATGGGAAATATCGCGTTATCGCGTTGAAAACGAAGCTCCGGTTGGGTCGATTAAACGGGACGCAAAGCCGAACGTGTTCGACAAGTATCGCGATCGAGTCCACCGGCTTATTTCTCCGCGGTGCGCTCTCAGGGTTGTGAAATAAGGTGAGCTCGAGAAAAACGTAGCTAAGAAATCTGTGGATTACACGAGATACGCGTGGCGTTACCGAGTCGACAAGTGTCCGGTAATCTGTAAGCTCGTGGATCGGATACAATTGAACCGGACTGCTGACCCGGAAGTAATCTCTGCAAAGAAGGTAAAAAAACGTAGGTTTGCTACTTGTACAGGAGATACTCGTAACCGTGCCACGAAGCATTACCGCCCCCTATACAGACCTACGCTCGAGAGACCTTATGGGTTATTTCAGATAGACCTACCATGAGGGTATTGTCCGATTCGAGATTCGTCGAGTGCCGATCGAGCACTCGAACGGTGCTTTATTGGAAGCTACATGTGCGCGTTCCTCGCTCTCTCTCTCTTCTGTCTCTATCTTCGCGTTCACGAGTGCACAATGTGTCCCGAAAGTTTCGCGCGATTTTTCAACTAGACTTCGTGGATAGTATTTTGCGCATCGAGTATCGCGAAAAATGTTTCGTCGACGATGGCTTGCACGGACACCGAGGGAAACTTGGCGACGAATGAAACGAGAAACGTGGAACATATTCTCGGCAACGCGCGCAAACAATATTTTTTCAACGTTCGTTTCGATACACTGGATAAATCCGAATTCGAGTATTTCCAACCGGAGTCGGCTCAGCCGAAATCGCAGCGAGTTCCCCCGGTGGAATTATTTCCTTTATAGCGGCCGGAGAGACACAGAGAGGGAGAAAATAGCGTCTCTAATCCCTTCCGCCGTTTAATCCTTTTCCTAGCGCCGAAGAAAAAGTATCATGCTCGGCAGAAGGTAGTGAATTTCGAAAAGCGCGGGTCGTTCGTTCGACTCGCGTTTTTACCCCACGGAAGCGTTTCTCCCCGGTTGCGCGCGGAGAAACGATAATCCAGATAAGCTGCTAAATGCTAGCAATTTGAGCGGCGGGGATCTCCAGAAACAATATTCCGTACTTGAAGCCGACTAATGCCGGCTAACAGCCCCGGGGAGCTTCCTTATACCGGGTGCTTCAACCAAATCGTCTCCGATGTAACCGCGCTCGGAACGGTCATTGAGATTCGTCTTGAATACACGAGGATTATTGGCTCGTCTCGCGCTCTCTGCTCAATTCCCTACGAAAACAACATTCGGGCGTTCGACTCTGCCATAATTCTTCCCGGTGGAATATCGATTTCCGTCCACGAGATACGCGATGCCGAGCCACGATGGAGATCGTTCGCTCGTTGCTTCAATTTTCAAAAACGTTCAATCTTTCTCGCCAGTCCCCTCTGGTACAGTAGACGTGAACGAGAGAGGAAACAACGACGGAAACATCGATACGTACAAATGGGAATAACAATAGCGGGGGGCGAAGAACAAGATAAGAAACACAGAGACGAAAACGTGTACAGGGGAGGTAGGAGAACGAGAACGGAGAGAGACGGAAAGAAGAGTCGGTAACGTGGAGTGAAAGTCCTCGAATAAAAACCAGGCCAGGGCTTCGTATCTCGCCGAGAACACACCAGAGCCATTATGCAATTACGGCGACGCATTTACTGCCGTCTTTTCAGCGGTGGCTCGGTCCGCCGAGCCACGTCCTCGTTTCCCTTAGCAATTTACCGCCTAAATCGCTCAAAGTTTTGAAATTACCGTAACCGCCACCGCCGATACGTGGACGTTATTCCTCGAGGACCGACGACAGGTCGTTGATACGACGAGCACCACGAGCGTTACTCGTCATCCGTGTCCACTTTTCCCGACGCGAATATTACTCCGAAAACTCGTGCCGTTTCGCGATAAAAATACCTAGTACGCAGCTACGGGGTACGATTGAACCGTACATTCATTTTAGGCATCTACCCGCCAACTACGATTTCATTTTCGACAAATCGAGTGTCCATTCTTTCGTTCGCGCGCACGTATACTCAAGGAACGCGCGGAGAACTCGAACGTTCTCGTCTCCGAAAACGAGCCAAGAATTTACAAAGTTTACAGCAATAGGTATTCGAACGTTGGTTATGGATGGTCACGTGGAAGGTGTACTAGCGCGGAAACACGGAAATGCTTTCCGCGACGCAAAAGACTCGAATATTGAACCGCAAACACGTAAGTTTCGGCGATTCGCGACGAATATCATCCGCGTACGACTACGCGTTACGTAAGCGACAGACCGCGTTCAACGGAATAGCTCGCTCAATGTTTACTCGTATCTAAGACTATTGAGGAACAAATATACGCGCGTAAAATTTCGTTAACTCGAGGATGGTCAAAATTCGTTTTTATTCCCCCTCTTCCGTTAAAGCTTCTAAAACTTACTCGTTTCTATTGCGAATGCACTGTATCGATCCAAGTGACCAAAGCATGCTAAGAACCGATCACGAGAGATCTTTCGTTTGCTTGATGCAACCGGATAGTTTCGTGTCAGAACGGGCATGGATATACATACACACACACACACACACACACATATATCTGGACACACAGACTGAAAGTAGCTTATTAATCAAAATGACTTACTAAGGAGCGACGTGTTGTAAGCGAACAAAAGCAGTCCGGAAATGAGTCGCAGTGACGTCGTATCCATTTTTCGGTTCCGGCTTCCGTTGGCGCGAGTCCTCTTCTCTCCAGCTTACCGTTGTCGCGGAGGATGGCACATGTATACACACACGAACCACACGCGCGCACTTATGTTTGATCTGGAATTCGAAAGGAACACGGTTCAAGCCTCGGACCATCTTCCCGAATTTCCCCCTTTCGTGGCCCCGCCATTTCTTTATCTTTCAAGTGCTTCGAGCTGTCGCGATTGGAAAACCTTTGGTTTTTAGAAGGGACGCTGCTCGAACACCCTTTGGACCAATTCGACCGGAAATCACGAAACGAAACACCGTCTTTGTAAGAAAAATTCCCATCTCCGCGATTCGTGGCTTTCTTCTCCCACTTTCGATCAGATTATTTACTCGAACGCGTGGATTACGCAAAGGAAGGGTATTGTTAAAATTCTCTTCCGTATTATCCGGAATCGTTGTGGAAATTCCTATCGTCAACGCGAAATGGCAAAGCCGTGGATCGAACTACGCTATTAAATATTTTCTCGCCGGTATCGACCAACTATTTACGTTTCGTTAGAACCAACAAAAACGCGCAACGAACGGGGAAAGTACAAAATCAATATTTATTCGACGAGTAACGGATCGTGTGCGAACAACGAGGAAAAAAAACTAACCGGAGCGAGTCGATCGATCGAGGAAACTCTCCGTAGAAAACGAAACGGGAGACGAGCAACGATAGTGTCCCGACGAACGTGTTGCCTGTTGACCGAGACAACGTCGACTGATCTGACATTTGCCATCGGCGATCGGACGGTACACCTTTCCCATGCGGCCGACGACTTTGAAAACAAACCGTAACCTCTGCGCTACATCTACCATTCGCGAGTCACAGCCCTGCTTTCCCCGTCGAATCGAAACTACTTAACGAGCCGAACGAAAATACAATTCGAATCGGGAATTTTTTATCCGCAAAGAGAGAACGAGCAGACCTTTTCGTCGTAAAAATTGCAGAACTTTAAGGAACAAATTTTCTGCGAATCTTATCTTGTCGCGCAACGAATTCTCGCAATTATCATTACGTTACTCGCGGGGAGCGTAACTCTTCGAGCGTATCGGAACAATAATCGACGAAGACTCGTACGAACGCAATACATCGGCGGAAAAGCTAGATTGGATCGACGAAGCGAATAAGCACGCGTTACGTACGATCGCGTGTCGGCTAGCTGAAAACTTTAAGCATTTTCGCAACTATCCGACCGATGGAAAAACTCTCGAACGGATTATGGAAAACGGGGTCGTTAATTTACACCGGGTAACGCGTCGCGAAAGTTTCGCTGTTCGAATACGCTTTGCACGTATTATAGACTCGGTCTAGCGAAATAAACCGGATGAGAGAGTAAAACGCAACGCAATCTTAAAACAATTAAAATGCCATCGGTGCGATCGTGTCGGAGTTCGTTCACACGCTGCATCTTTAATTGCCACGTTCCGTTCGCCAGCGAAACCCAACGGAGAGATAATCGATCGACAGGAAGCAAAGTGTAAATTTATCGAAACGGTGTTCGTGCGGTGTTTGCGTATACGAGGGGTTGGCGCGACACATTTTTTTCGCATTATTACGGAACAGGTGCTCGATGGCTGCGTCTCTTGGCGCGGTAACGCTGAAAAAGTAGAAATGGAACGTGCTGGGTCGAACCGAACGCGCCATCTTTTACGAATATTAAACGTATATCGTCGAGGTCAAAGTTTAGAGAATGGAATGGTAGTTGTCGCTACGAGTAATCGTACCGAACAGCCGCGTACCGATAACAAAACCTTCGGAATCGATCGTTCGGTGAACTAAATTTCCTATGCTTTCGTCAGAGCGTTATTTTTACACCGCGTTTGCACAATCGTTGCGCGTTTCCTGTCGGATACCGTTGCAGCTATAATCTCTTCCTACCGCCCGAGAGCACACGAAAATCGACTGGGCATTTCCATATCGGTCGGAGGAACAATTTCAATCGATGCACAATTTTCGGTTCAGTCGGTCGAAAAGTAATACTTATTATTTCCGACGCTGTTCACCGGATACTTGGCGATATAGGAATTCGCTGCAATGCGGGTCGTTTACACCGGCGGTGTAATTCGAAATCGATCTTTTCGTCTCGAACCGAACACAACTCGCGTACGTGTACGCGAATTTAAAACGTTACTCGATCCGCTTCTTCGAACGGTACACGCGTTACCCTCTCTCGAACCGAACTGACGCGATTTACCGTTAGAAATAGTATTCCTGTTACGTCTTATTTACCTTGCACCTCCACGATTCCTCATTTCATCCCGCATTTTGTATCCTCGTCGCTCTCTCGATCATCCTTCCGATTATTCGAACTTCATCGCAGTAGTCACAAGTTAATTCGGCTGGTGAACCGGCACCGCGCGTCGCATCCCAGATGAGTTCGGTGGAAAGAAGAGAGGCACGCGTAACGAAACGGGAGTAATTCTATGAAGAATTTGTAGGCGCGAGTTGGCGCGAGCAACCGGGACAGAAGCTGGCGGTGCGGAGTATCCGCAGAGTCCGCGAGGAACGGGTGAACTGGATCCGTGAAATGTAAAACGAGGCGAGCACCCCGAAGGAAAATCAGCGAGGCGCGAGAGATCTTAGCGGATGCTCGTCGGCTCGCCTCCGCGTCGGACGCGCGATGGCGAGCGACCACCCGGTACGAAAGAAGAGGAACAACGAACGAGCCAGGCGTTAGACGAACACGCCAGGTAACCGAACACGGGAGGAACTGGCCACGAATTATCCGGTTCGAGTAAGGGCTAACCTGTTCAGCTACGCTGGGCGCAGCGCGGCGCGGCGCAGCGTAGCGTAGCGCGGCAGAGAGAGCAAGGAGAGCCGAGCCCGCGCTAAGCTGACTCGCTCGCTCGCACCGGGTGCGTGGACCGCGCGTTTTCGGACGTGGAAGGACTGACTGGGGGTTACGCACGTACCGTACACGGCTCCGGAACATGTATTGGCGGCCAGGGAAGCTCCACCTATCGCGCCCCAGAGTGGGAGGGCACAGGGACGACCTCGAGCTTGCGCCCTCGGCCGGCTCGAGGCTCCGAGCGCAACCCCTCCCTTGGCTTTTTCCCAACTTTCGAGCTTGCGGTGCACCCCCGCTACGGGAACCCCTCCTCCTCTGTCCCCTGGCCCTGCAAACACCCCCGGAACCTACCGCCCGACGTAGTCACCATTACCGACGCCGGTTCTGCACCCAATCTCACCCCACCCTGGATACCTGAAGAGCCCCTGCCTAACACGGCTACGGACGCTAGCTAGCGATGGGACCAATACCCTCGCGTCGACTTATCGATACCTCGGAGACTCGCCGATTGTTAACGGGCTTGCTACTCGGTACGCTCGATTGCTCGAAAAAATACCGAGGACACGATCCTTCCCAGATCGGGGAACGATTTACGACCCGGTCCTCCTGGAATCTAACCATCGATCGACGCCGGTCGATGAAATTTTCGACGAGAGCTCGTTCAATCTCGACGATATTGTTTCGGAACGCGATCGATGTGGACGCGATCTTTGCACTTTCGCCTACGCTTCGAGGGCGTTCTCCCACGCAATTTTCCGAATTCCGTAATCGCTGGGATAGTATTTCTCTGCCGTCTACTCTGGCAAACGCGGTAACCAAATGTCGCCCACTTGCGTTCTTCCGGATAGGTCAAGGTTCGCCGCGAGCACCGCTCGAAAGAGCTTGTTACGCGATTGAAAGGAAATTGCACACGGGGCAGATTTCCTTTATAAGTTAACAAAGGCCGCGTTAGCGTGCCACGTCGGTGAGAACGTTACCGTTCAATTCGAGCATCGTCGTCTAAGAAAAGACGGATCATCGGTTCGACGCCATCGCTAGGTAGACGTAGACGAAATTTCGTCCAGGACGAACGGACCGCAAGCACGTCGAGGATTTCGCCGGGGCACCAGGAACGGAGCTTGGACGGAAGGGGTAGGGTAGCCTTTTGTAGCTGCAACTGCAGCTCGTGCCTTCTTGTAACAAACCGCGGTTAGAGCGTTCACCGTTCGCTCTCTCCTTCCGACCCGTTTCGCGCCGATACGTTTCTCCCCGTTCACAACCTCCCTTGCCCCCCTCGTGTTTTGTGTTCTCAGCCAGCTCGTAGCCTTTAATGAATGTAATACGATTTCGTTGTCCTGGCAAAGAATTCGAAATCAGCTCAACGGCTTTATCCGTTTCTCTGGTCGCGTCGGTTTACGCGGAGAAGGACGAGCGAGGCGATGAAACGGTGAAAATGCCCGGAAAGGCAGAGCTAGAAATTCAGGAACAAAAAATAAAGGAACGAACAGCGACAAGGAATCGAGAAATAAAGGTCGAGTGGAAAATTGAGATAGAGGGAAATGATAATTGCTATCGGTCCGAAAGGAAAACGACGTTTATTCGTCGAGAGCCTCGAGCTTTTCGTTTGACGAAAAAAAAGGAAGAAAAGGAAAATGAAAAAAAGAAAAGGAAGAACCGGGAAGAGACAGATTATGGGCAGCGGAGAAAGGGACAAAGAGGGGATTATAATATAGAAATAATCCAGAAGGCAGACGAGAGACGGTTTAAAGAAAAGAAGAGGAAAGTTCGGGGTGTTGGTGTAGAGTGGCCGCGGAAGCTCCTCGCTCGAATGGGCGTGTCTGGTGCAGCTTTCGGAAAACGGTGATATAAGCAAGCTTCGGTGAGTCGGCCGATCCGCGTTGCTGAATGCTCGCGCACGCCAACCAGCGACCGATAGCCCTTTCGATCGCTTAATCGCCCTTCAAACGCACTCCACTGCAATTTTCGTTTCCGATAAAAATCTCGTCCCCGTTTTTTTCTCCGTGTGTGTCGAACCCGCGGATTTTCACTCTCGTTGATGGCGGGGGAAAAAAAGAACGACGAAACGTTGACGTCGCGTTACGGCGTTTCCATCGCGGTTCGATTCGTAGCGCGGATAAACCACGCGAGTCGCAAAGAACGCTCGAGGGGGGGTGTTCTTTCGATAACGGAACGATGTAAATAGATTACGAGAAACGGAACGGCATTTACAACCGCGGAACTCCGTTTAGCGTTCGAGCGCTCGATAAAATTTCAACTACCGCGTCTGGTTATCCAGACGTTCGAATACCCGAACGTAGGTTCGCTCTTAAATAATTGCACGCAACAACGATAAAATCGGCCGGGTAAATTACCAGTCGATCGACCGCCGTATCGATTTCCAAAGTCTCCGAAAATATTCGACCACAGAAAGGATAGTATCGTTTCGCGATCGTTACTGTCGCTTAAACGTTTCCCACCTGTGCGTTTCGCGCGGTACCACGATCAGCCACGCTGCAGCCAGCTTTCCCCGGTCGTTTACGCGAGCTTTAAGTATGTCCGGGACGCGACGACTCCCGTGCTCGTGGTGGATGAAATTGTTGCTTTTAACACGAGCTACCAACCGTTTCGCGCAACGATTTCTCTCCGTCCCGGAGGAACGCGTCGCAGCGGCTATCCGGAGCGACGGATCAATCGATGCCAATCTATGCACGGTAGATAGACCGTAGCGCGTCCCATTGATTAATTTTGTTAACGATCAGCCGCGGTAATTGGTTACGAGGAATCTAAGCAGTCGAAAGGATGGAACGGCAGCGGAAATCTGGTCGCATATCTTCGTCGACGATTTCACCGCGTTACCAATGTCCCGAATGGTCCACGGTTGCCCCCGATCCCCGCGATTCGCGAAAAACGAAACGTTATCGCGATACGATTCTTGTTTCCGGAAATATCGTTCGAGCTCGCTTCGAAGACCGTTCTTTTTTCGGTCGAATAACGCTCGGATCGTTGCGGACGAAATTTTTCGACCGATAATGCTTCTCGCCTCAAAAGGCACGATGAAACAATAACGCGTTCGAGCGGCCCGATCGAACGGAAACGAATATCGAGTGGCTGCTTCGTAAAATGATGACGTTGACAGGTTCGTTAAAATCGAGCGTGTCTCATCTGCTTTCAATCGCGCCACGATTTAATTAAACATATTCCGTTATTGAGCAACGACAGATAATAAGCGCGTAACAGAATTTCCGAAAGGATACGTCGATGCGTATTTTCGCGCGGTGCGTTTAACACCGTAGGTACCTATGTACCTATGTACCTCCGTGCGGACCAAGATCGATCGGCGGCGAGCGTCGCTCGCGATTTAATTATCGCGATACTCGCGAAAGTAGATTCTCCGTGTGTCGCGGATCGATCGTACCGTCGATGTCTCTCTCGACCGAAATCGTAAACCGTAACGAGCGTTTTCTCGACGACTCGCACGAATTCCTCCGAACGAAGGAGAAGAATTTACGAATCGTATCGCGGAAGTTCGAGAACGACGCGCGATCGAGAAGAAATACGGGCACGTCGGCACACATCGTCTCGAGACACGCGAGATTTGTCAACGATCCGGACGTTAAAACCGACGACAAAACGGCCAGTCTCGTTTCTCGCATTATTTTCGATTCGACCGATAGAAAGTGCGCGGCACGCGATTCGATTCTTAGGGGGACGATTCGAACGGTGGATCTTAGTCAGCTATGTGCACGTAACGCACGGTGGCACGCTGGAAATACGACGGTATTTCAACGAGAAATGAATTTCTCGCTCGACCGCGCAGAGTGTCTCGTAACGCGTGCCACTGTCCAAAGATTTTACGCGGAAAAACAAATCGAGAAGCGCCCCGTCGGTTTTTTCCTGGCCGGCCCGACTTTACGAGAAAATCGATTTCGAAGACACGCGATGCGCGCACTTCTCCAAAATTCCGTTCAACGCGTCGCGAAGATACGAGAGACTCGTGTCCCATCGATTACGAGTCGATCCCTTTTCACCGTAATAGACTATTTCCGAATTTGTTTACCGAAGGTCCAACCGAGTACAAAGAACAAGAAGAGAAATCGAATTCCGTCGAAACGAAGTTCTCTCGTTCGTTTGCATAATTTCGTTACGATGAAAAGCTGCTCACCGCCATCGGTGGCAAGTTTTGTGCGCGACCGATCGTCCATCCCCTTCTTCGCCGAAACACAGGAAATTCTCGCACGGCCGACTGTACGTCGATAAACCGGCAGATTCTCGATTCTCGCGAGCCGGTTATTCGGGGTTTCGTAAATTCGTTTCCGCCGAGAGGAAATCGCATCATCATCTCGTCGCTGTCCGTATCGGTTTCGCGCGGAAAAAAGTAATAACGTATCCAACCCCCAACCGGTCCCCCCTCTCCGCTGTTCCGTCGTCTATCTTTTTCCCTCGCTCCGAACGTGTTTCTCCAGGTGGTTCTCTCTCGAGCGACGGGAGGCGAGTTCGTTCGTGCGATCTAAGAAGGAACGAGGCTGAATTTCAAATTGCTCGTCCCTGTCGCGCGAGTCCTCTCAAGGATGCGCGTGCACGCTCGTGCAACCGGCCCCGACGGAATATTCCCCCGGTTAACGGTGAAACGGGTGCACCGTTTGCGAATCGTAAAGCGTACCACGGTTATAAAATAATCGTAAACGTCGATCGCGTTCGAATATTAAGCACCGGTACTTGTCGGGGACGGTACACCCACTTAGAGGTGCATCGTTCGTTGATCTGGTCGCAAGTAGAGGCTAATCGACTCGCGAAAGGCGGTGACCTTTGCGAAAGGAAAGACATTCCCACCGATCGTTGTTTCCAAATGAAACAACGCGACGCGAGGCGACGCGATAACGTTTCCTACCCCGCTGGAGAATGGGAGTGTTTCGGTATCGTCTTTCGGTCCGTTCGGAACCCACTGTGCACAAATAGCACGCCTATGAAAAATAAAATTCTATCTCGACGATTCACGCGTCAGCGTCCCTCCCCTCGAGCTCTTCGCCCGATCGGAGAATCCGTAGAAATCCGTCCCGGTTTCACGGACGATACGGCCGTCCTTGCGGGTAAGTCGAGCGATACTCCGATAAAACCGAGCCGATTCAGGAAGGACGAAATAAAAAAAAAAAGGAAAAAAATAATGGGGCCACGTGGAAGGTGTCGGGCCGAGGGGCTGAATGGAGCAGGTGTAGGAGGGACACAATTAAAAAAAGCTCGAGCCGTGCTTTTGTCCGTAGCCAGCCGGCACACGAGCTCTCGCGTTTCCCGCGCGCGAGTCGCTTCCTTGAAAAGCTCTCTCTCGGCGCACACACGCGCGGCTCCCTCTCTCTCCCTACCCCGTCCCTTTTCGAGCTCTTTGTTTTATTTACTTCTGCCCAGCGATCCGTCCTTTTTTCGCGTTCTCGAGCCACGACCACGACCACGACCACGATCACGACCACCACCGACGTCGACGTATTTCGGGTTACGGCGCGCGATTTCCGAACCGCTCGCGCGAGACCACGATTCGAAAATGATATTTTCACGCCCGGGGAGGAAACGAGGCGACCTTTGTTACCAGATGCGTCCCACGAGTACGCAGAATCGGCCGCGAGTTTGACCGCGTTTGCTCCGAATCCCGCCTGGGAAGGGAAGAGTCATTTGCCGGAGAAATTGCTTAAATAGCGCGGTGTGCGCGAACGTTCCAGTGTTCGTGCCTTTCGATATCGCGAAACGAGAATCCGAGATTTTCGGACGTATCCTCGATTCTCCGTCCGAGTGGATCTTTCGGAGAAGACGAGCCGGAAATCCCAACGTTTTTTCTCGCGACGAGTCGCGGACATTTTTATTCGATCGTTTGCAACTATTTCCTCTTCCGTTCGAACGAGAGAACGAATCGCGGTTCAGATTACACGCGGGTATTCTGGAGCTTTTACGGGGCCGGGTGAAATTTCGCGAAAAATTGCATCGTTGATGCGCGCGAACAAAGACGATAAAAAAGAAAAAGCGAAACGCAATTTTCGCATTCTTTCGCGAAATTTCCGTTGGTTACACGCTCCCGGTTGAAACGAGAGCGAGCATTATGTTAGAAGTTTAATATCTTCCTGCCGTAGGCAGTCTTTTGAAGTTCCTCGCGTGGCACGTGGCCACTGAATTTGTGTAACAGACCGTGGACGATATAGCTAACCAAATATTTCGTTCGATCGTGGAACAAAAGCAGCGCCGCTCTCAAATTCAGTTCCCATTTAACCGTTCCTCGGTGTACGTTTAAACTTCGTTTACAAAACGGATACGTTACTTTCGTGCCAATTCCCATCCAAGTTATTTTTCAGCGAAATATCGTCAACTTGCAACGATATTCCATCGTTTAATTTTTTTTTTTTTTGCACGTCTCGTTCGTTGCTGTTAATTGCGAGCCGTTATCGAGAATAACCGCGGACCCGAATACAATTCGTACATGCGGGGACGCACAGTTTAGGCGCGTGCATGTACGAACAGGAGAGACGAAGGCCCGTATTATAAAGATAATTAAGAGGTCGAAAACAATGGACGTTCCAATCAAAATTCAAGGCAGACAGCATTGTGCCACGGCCTTGTACTCCGTTCCCTTTTCTTTTTCTCTCGTTGCGTCGCAAACGAGCGCATTTTTCGCGCCCATTAAGGTGCTCGTACAATATTTGCGAGTCCGCGCGATCACACGGACCGATCGAATTTTCGAAAAATCGGGAACGAACAAGGTTCGAATAAAGTTCGGCACCGGTTCGAAACTCGAATCGGCGAGTTATCCTCCTTTTATTCGTTCCGCGTCGGGAATGTTAATTTCCTCGCAAATATTGTTCCAATAAGCGACATCTCGAGTCCCGTCGCGCAATCATCCATCTCGGGATTTATCTTGGAAAATAATTCGGGGAGCGGCGCTCGGTAATTACTCGAGCCGCGGGCAGGAGCTAAAGCTAACAAGCTATCGAACGAGAAGTAGAAGGATTTAAATGTACCACGGAAATCGAAACCTCGTGACATCCTGCCGTAATGAGAGAACAATGTCTCGGGGAAACAAAGAGGAGTAACAATTGCCACGGTATCTGGCTGCACGCGAATTACGGTAATTGTCCGGGCAGAAAATGAAGTAACGCCAGACCTCGACACGATCGAATTTGCATTCGAACGGAGCCTCGATTTTCCAACTCCGTTCGGTCTCCGTGGAGAACGCCTCGACGGGAACGTCCGAGACGAAAGGTGGCCGATTGATTCGATGTTGGGAATATTCGTTCGATCGGTGGTCTCCGTTTCCAATTGATCGTCATCGAACGCGCAAGATCGTAAACGCTACATAATCGGATTGTCGCTCGGGGCTACGCACACCCCTTGTCTATCGTCGACGAGGGAGCAATATGAAATCGGTCATTGGCCGGACACCTTCGGGGTGTTATCCACTCCCATTGATTTCGAGAGATTACGCTCTCTAACGCGGATCGATCGCGTTTCGAAATTATCGCCAAGGTTCCGTTGAATGATTTTCGATGCGATAACGAATTTACGAAGAACGCTCCTCTCGGAGACGCACGACGAAGAGTTCGAGATCGATGTCCGAAGGATCCATCGGCTGATCGATTATCCGACCGGTAGGGTAATTCGCGATACCCCGATCGGTCCGTTAACGCGAGCGTGGAGTTCGAAGGGTCGTAACTGCTCGCCTAGTTACATAAGTAGGTGCAAGGCAGGAGAAGGCAGGAGGCTGGAGGCGAGATCGTAGGTTTATTGATTCGGTTTTCTCTCGCGGTAGAGTTTTTTCCCTCTCCCACCCGTAGATCCAGCCAGTCCTTATCCTACCCGTTGCTTTCTGTTGCACTCCCGGCCGAGCGTCGCGACGTTGGAAGTAGGACGCAACCTTCGGGGGCTCTTTCCTTTCCGTGCGGCCCTGGATGACCCAAAACGCTATCGAATTAGTTCCTCCGTATCGTCGTAGGTCCTGTTCACCGCCGAGATCGAGCGCATCGGGAGCAACGTCGAAACCTTCGAGAAACAAACACGATGCACGCCTAACTAGAAACCGATCGTCGAGAAAATCTGCTCGAACTCTGCACGACTCGCTGAATATATAACAGTCGGGCGTCGTTTCGCGTTTCGCGTTTCGCGTTTCGTTCTCCCGCGGGGATTCCCGATTTCGAGAAATTCGTGACGCGCCACCGCGAACTTTAATAACCGATCGCGGCTATTTTTATCGTTCGACGATATTCGTGTAGCGAATTTAATAGCTCTATTATCCCGACGATACAATGGCATTATACGGCTCGAGGCTTCCTCGCGTAACAGTCCAACATTATAAGGAAGATTTCTCTTTCGGAACATTGCCGTAATACGACGCTCTACCCCCATTCACGGCTGCGAGCCTATTCTGTCTTGCGAGACCGAGTTATTAGACTCCCTCGCCCCGGTCCCCTTCCTCCGTCCACCTCCTCTCCCCGTCTCGTTCCATTTCGATCAACGATTTTTGTCGCCGAAGCTCGATAATCACCGAGATACGATCGCGCTCCACTCGTCGTAATTTTCATCGTAAATATTACCGTCTCCCTCCGGTACTGGCCGGAAGTACCGTTCGAGAACGGCCGTGTTTACGCTTCTTACTTGCACTCGCGGCGATGCACCGTGAATAATAACCCACCGAATCGACTTAAATTCCCATCCGAGCGGGAGACTCGATGCAACGATGGAAACGTTACAATCGGGAACGACGTTCGCTTTCGCGAAGGGAAAACCGAGCAGAAAGGACAACGAATAACGATCCTGTAACCTCGCCGCGGAAAAGAGTAACGCGATATTCCCAATTCGCCGTGGAAGCTTCCGAAGCGAGACGAAGGAGAACTCGCGGATGCAATTAATCCCGGTAGCAGTGTACAGGCCGTTGAACAAAATTGGTGTCAGACATCGGGGACGAGCGCCACTCGTCGAAATAAAGGAGGTATCGCGCAACTATTGGCGAATTTTCTTTCCCTTCGCGGTTGCTCGTGTCTCGACGCCCCGTAGATCTCTCGCCGTTTCGTTTTCCTCCCAGTCGCAACCGCGAAACCGTTCAACCAAGCAACGGTTAAAAATGACGCGTTCACTGGAACGTTCACCGATCCGAAATGAATTTAACGTTTACCCGGGAGTTACGCCGCGAGAACGCTTCGGGCTCCTCTTTATCCGCGGCGGAGAATTCACCGGCGATAGTCTTTCGCCGCGCTTTAAGGGCTGCTGGCATTAAACTGTGCTAACGCGCTGAAATGATTCGCAGCCCGGGAAATGGGCGAAGTTTCCACGGTGATACAAACGACACCGAATAATATGATCCTTCGGCTAAGTAGGAGTTGGCAAAAGTGAAATCTAGTGAAAAGTTGCATTATATTATCGGTCCACCGCGTAACTTTAGTCCGTCGATTCCACGCCGGACACAAAGCGGGAATCTTAGCGCGCTCCGGGAGTATTTCGAGAAACTTTTTTTTTTTTTCTTTCCCCCGTGAAACTGAATCGTACTCGAGACTTCCCCCCCGATATAAATTCCTTTTCCTCCCCTCGAACGACCGATCGCCAAAGTCCTACGAAACCTACGCGTTTTCGCCCACGAACAGCCGTACCTCGTCCCTCGTCCCTCGTCCCTCGATCTGTCCCACGCTCTTTCCCCGAGTCGGCAAACAGTTTAGGATTATCCAAGTCCGAATAACGCGGACCTCGGGAAGCAGAAAAGCATGGAATCACGCTTCGATATTGCGCGGCCGAGAGCGTGTTTACCGTTTAAATAAATGGTAGCTCGAAGCTGGTCCTTCGAGCTCCTCGATACTGTTCCTCGGTCGCTAATGTTCCATCGAACGGTACGTTCCTCGACGCCCCCGTACGAGTGTTCGAACTTGAACGCGAACGTTACTTTAAAAATACCTGCCCTCGGGAATATCGGATGACGTTTGTTTGTCCGCGCGATACTCGATCTATTTTACGGGGTAATCCGTTTCAACGGTGGAAAAATTCCCTTTGACGAAAGCAAAGCTCCACCCACGCGTTCGATCGCGACGTCTCGTGACGTATTACGACGTAATCAGCCCCGAGCATTATACCCCGGCCGAGACGGGGCTCGAACGTCCCGTATCTATCGAGCCGAGATCGTTTCGACGTCCAGCTACGATCTCGTTTCGAAACGAGAAGGCCCTTAAAGGCTTTTACGCACCGACACGAAAGACGATCGTCTCGACGCGATTTCCACCGCGATTCGACGAAATAACGATCGGTCGATAACGATTACCGGGGACTGAAAGTTCGGGTCGAAAGAAAATGAAAAAAGAAACGAATAAAATCGACAGGTCGGTCCGGTGTACACGTGGGAAACGATACCCGAGGCAACGGTCTCTTTAAACTCTCCTTTGCAGTCTGCGAAAGACGCGCGACCCCTAAATTGCATTTGAATAAAGCAATTTGTGCACGTAGCGTAATCCAATTCGGCCTTCTTGCTGGTTTTCGCTACGCGAAAGCACCGATAAATCAACCAGTTGCGCCGCGCATCGGGCTGAGCACACCCCTACGATATAACCATATGACTTAATTGCATTCGTTTCGCCCCGCAATTCCCACCCTCGGAGAAAAAAAGCTACACGGGATCGTAACGATCTATTCCGAACCACGGTGCATCGTTGTTGCGTGGAACGTCTTCGTTTACTTTTCGTGGCTTCGTCGTTACGAAACGGTTCACCGTTCGCAAGTGTACAAAGAACACCGTTCGAGGTACACACGCTTCGTAAGGTCGTGCGATAAAGATCGATCGATCGTTAAGATAATTGCAAAGGTTACCGCGTATCGATATATATCGACTGCGATCGATCGCGTCCGCGCGAGCGTCCTCGCCACGTCGCGAAACGATGCGAGAGTACGGTACGGTCTAGGCCAGCAGATTCGAAATTCCGCGAAATCAATAAACGATTACCTCTTACGGTTCCCTAGCGCTGTGTCGTACGAATTCTTTCCCGGTTTACCTCGCTAACGGATCTCCGAATTCTAGCCACGGTCCGGGTTCGTTGGTTGCGCCGAACATTTGGATCGAGCCGTCTCAATCTTGGCCTAATTTCGAACAGAGCAACGCGTAACAAGACCATCTAAGAAAATAGCGAGGAGAAATCAATAAACCAACCCCCTTCACCCAACCACCCCCTCTACCACCTCGACCCTCTCCCTGTCCCCGTACTCTACCCCCGAGCTGACAATCGAAAACCATAACATCTTCCTTGGCCTCTATCGTCTAGCGTTAATCGCGAACACTCGGTTCTTCTTCTTCTGCAACGTATCGAAAGTGATTCGGCGCGTTATCGGCGGCCAACTATCGAGACAGAGAACAGGGAGGGAGCAACGCGTGCAATTAATCGACAATCGCGTTCGATCGACTCCGTTCGGGAAGAGTTCGCGGTTTCGCGACGTAAATTTTCTCGAGGCCGGTAATGTAAACTCGCGGCGCGTACCAGAGCGAAAACGAACTCGAGAACATTGGCGAAAAATCGGTCCGACGGGACCGAGAAACGTACGTCTCGTCGCGGGATGCATAGAGCGGAAAACGAAGCGAAAAGAAGGACAGATCGAGCCGGCCGAGACAGACGTATGCCACGGAGCAGCCCCGAACAAACACCGAGCAGCCAAAATGATAAATATCCCAGTTTCGTGTACGCGTACAGGGCTGTCTCGATTTCCCATCGAAATACCTCCGTCCGGTAACTTTACCCATCGCGAAATCGATTGCCGATTTTCAACGCGATCGAGCTACCGATGCGATCGTAAAACACGCGAAACGTATTTCGTTTCCTCGAGACACGATTCATCGTGATGCCAAGGGAAAATTAGTCCAAGTTGACACGGTCCGAATCATCGTTTTCTCTTTTCCCCTGTACCTCGGAGAAGTCGCGTACATTTTATCGCGAGAAACGTTACCGAACGCTCGATTACGTTCTGCGCTAGAAACGATGGTATCGTTGCTCGAGACGAAGAACAAAGAACATAGAATCCATGCTGCTCGAGAGTAGCGTAAACTTCGTACGAATTATTTTCCAATTACGGTCCGGATAATCGAGCTGGTCCTCGGTGCGTCCGTGTGTTCACGGTGTACGCACCTAGCACGCGTATCGCGATGTACGTAATTTTTGGTACAACCACGATATACAATATTTGAGAACATCTATTCAGCGAAACATCTAGAAAAACACCAGATAAAGAGAAAGGAAACAAAGACAGACATATGGAAAGAAATAGTAAGAAGATAGAAACATAGAGAGTCAGCGAAAGAGAGAAAGTAAGAGAGAGAGAGAGGGGTTTGGGGAGAAAGAGAAAAAGAAAGAAAGAAAAAAAGAAAGAGAGAGAAAGAGAGAGAGAGAGAGAGAGACAGCCATCTCACCGCCCGCCACAGCTCAAAGCACTCACGAAATCTCACGGGGGGTAAGCACGACAAAACGAGCCACCGTTGTTTTTACGTCTGACAATATTTTATCTCTACGCGGGGACAAAGTGTAGGCTTTTCGTGTTTTTATAACCTAAAAAAGCGATCGCACTGCTCCGTATGCGTACCGGTGAACGCCGTGGTGCCACCTGACAGACTCCGGGAAATTTGAGAAAACAGCATTTCCTTCGGCCCATGCGCGTGAACTTTAATCGAATTTTCGCGTCGCAGTGCCGAACACGCGAAGAACCTTCGCCTCGATGTGCAAGCAACACGCACGCACGGCCCTGCGTTCGAAATTCAAATTTTTCCCTCCAGGAAACGGCACCGGATCCACCGCCTCGCGAACCTTCCTCGGATTTTCCGATCGAAACCAACGGAAATTTTCCTTCGTTCCTTCCTCGATTGGTTCGTGTACGCGATCGAAACGTCGAAGAGATTTTCATTTTGAAAAATAGGTTCGCTTGCGTGGCACGATTACGAAGCGCATGACAAACAGCGACACTGTCGAAAGCGCTGAATACGAAATTATAACGGCTAATACGTTTACAAAACTCGCTGCTACTGCTGGATTCGAATTTAAAGAAATTCTACGGTAGTACGCGAAAAGCCTGAATTCACTTACGTTTTTGTTGTCCCGAAGATTCTCCTCCCTCTGTATGAAAAAATCTTGAATAGATTAACAGGACACTGAGCACTAAACGGTTGGGCGTTTAATGAGCCGTGACTGATTGCTCGTTGCACGTTGCCAGAAACTCGTGCACGACCCGCCACCTGGAAACAGACGTTCCAACTAAATTTTCTACGTCTACTATCTTTACCACGTTCGATAACTCGGATTGTTATAAATAGTTCGCAGAATTATCGTCTTTGAACGGAGAGTCGCTCCGATACACGATCGGTAATTCAGATCGCGTGTTACCAATTCCCATAACACGAAACACCTATTCTATATATCTCTAAAAAATATTTTACAACGAATTTTATTTAAACGACCTGTACACAAAATTCGGTATTTATCGAATTGGTAATCTATCGTAGAAACTTAGTGACGCCATCTAACGTTTCCGGTGCGCAACAAGTAGAAGTTTATCGTGCAGAAGAAGAGATCGCATTTGGTGTGCCTTCGAACGAATCGAAATAACCATCTCTGTCTAAATATCGGTTCTTTTCGATACGACGAACATGTTTTTATATTTCTATTTCTATACTGATTAATGTAAATACCGAAATTGAACGAGTCTTTGTCGATTGGTCAGTTGTGTTTTTAAAGGTCGCTAGAAGTGTTGTACGGGCGGTGTGTCACGTGGTCTGAATCAGGCTGAACCGTCATTTCGTGACAATGGCTGCTCCGATGAAGAAACGTGACATTCAACAAAGTACCGAGGACAAGAGTAGCGACGATGACGATCAAAGTTCGTTGAACAGCGAGGATAACGAACAAGATGCGGTCGAAGAACAAGTAAGATGTTTTTATGTATGTTATTTGTAAGATACAAAACGTTTGTTTCCTCTTAACCTTACTTTCGAACACGCGGTGTTTGATACAATTTTGTTTTTGACGATCAAATACGACGAGTCGCATCGTTACGAGTGGATCGCAATGATCAAAAATGATACATAAGCTTTTAAATGTTATTTACAAGGTTCGAGAATCATTCACCCTACTGTCATTGTAATCGATGTGGTCGTCATTCTTCAGGGGCAGTCTTGCACAAGTTTTCCCCTGAAATATTTTTATTTACAATCAATTATTTTGTAACGAATCGAACATGGAACGTTAACTTGTTTGATTAAAATGTGAAATTTTTGTAACCAGGGAATGGAAATTCAAGTAGACTTCGAAGGAAGAAGTCCATTAGACCCGGATTATCACGGCATCAAGACCCTTCTGCAACAACTGTTTTTGAAAGCGCATATCGATTTAGGTAGTCTGACAGACTTGATTATTTCTCAAAACTATGTGGGTTCCGTTGTCAAACAGTCGGAAGATTTGGAAGGATCGGACGACGAAGACAGCGACATTAACGACGTGTTCGGTGTTACCACGGTGATCAATTTATCTAGCGGACAGGTAAGCATTTACTTACAATGTTTTTGTATCGGATTCTATTCCATTTACTATATTGAAATTTTTGTTTCAGAATTATCCTTGCGTACAACAACTTAGAGAACTATTAAGACAATTGGCGAACGAACATGCAACAGACTCGACCAATACTATGATAAAACATGTTCTCGAGAACGATTTGGAAGCTCTAGGCTTGTTAATTAACGAAAGATTCGTAAACATTCCGGCACAGATTTCGGTACCACTTTTGGAAAATTTAACTTCCGAAATAAAACGAGCAAACAACAAAAGGATGCCGTTTAACTTTTCTTACTACGTATTGATCTGCAAATTGTACAAAAGCGAAGACCAAAAAGTTGGAAAGAAATTGAAAAGCAAGAAAAAGAATAATACGGAGGAACCGACTATTTTATGGAGCAATCCGGAGGAGGAAATTTTTGCAGAGGAAGCGACATTTAGTTTTGAATTTTCCGTTGAAAAGGAATCGGACAGCGGTTTGTCCGGAACATGGACCGAAACGGACAACGAGATGATACCCTATAGAAGAGTTCTTCTATTCGAAGCGACAAAATTGCAACAAATTATTGATAAAATAAAAGTACATGTTTCTTTTTTATAAAATAAAAAACCAATAAAAAAAACTAACGATAAATTCGTTTCATATTCCTAAAAATCCTTCCTTCTATGTACTAAAGGAAGGTATACGCTTTATAGAAGTAACGTCTTTGATATCTTTTGTACAATGAACTGTAGTGTGTATGTACAGTACGTGTAATCAGCTTTTTACAATACACCTTTATTTCTAATACTTACTTCAACATGTTTCCAATCACTTCTCCCTTAACCATCGTTTATTCATTTTCTTTACACGTATAAAAATATGTTTCGCACGTTAATCGTGAGACCATATATTTCGAATGTAACGAATGTATCGACAGTGAACGAAACGAGTTACCGAGTCCAAAAAATGTTCTCCAGCGTCTGTTTTTATGTCGATACGTCTGTCGATGGAAAAGATTGCTTTAACGGTTTGGCTCTTCTTCTCATAGTTCCTAAAATATTTAACATTTCCGATACCGCTGGCGGTGCGCTTTCCGCTTCTTGTCGTCTTCTTCTTTCCTCCTCTCTTTGTTTCTGCAACGAAAGAAAATCAGTTTCTATAACAAATCTTGTTCGTAGAAAAAAATTTCTTTCCACGAATATGAAACTCACGTCTGTCTGCTTCAATGTAAAACGTCCACCTTTTATCTGGTTGATGATATCATCGATGGCTGAACAAATTTCAAAAGCAGCATTATACATAGAGCCAGCTCTTGAGACACTTTTCCTCGAGCGATCAACAAAATTCAAAACATAATTACCTGGTTGTTGAGCAACCGCCGGTGTTTTTTTTGCGATTCCAAGCATGTTCTCCATATCGGTTACCGCGTCGCGTTCCGAATTCGTTTTTTCTTTCGTCAGCAACTTGATCGAAGATTGACCACCATTGTTGAACATTGGCGGCGGCGGTGGCGGAGGCAGAGGAGGTGGCGGTGGCCTAGAAAGTTTCTCCTCGAGCTCGCCGATTTTCGCCTTCAAACTTTGAACCACACCCTCCAGACTTTCCACCAACTTCTCCGCCCTTTCGGCCCTCTGCGTTACCACCTCTAGCTCCGACTCCGCTAGCTTCAACTTCTCCTCCACTATCTCGAATTCCACGTTCGACTCTTTCTCCTCGAGTTTCTCCTCCAGCATCTGTATATGAGAGGCGTGGTTCTGTTGTTCTTCCTCCAACAGTCTCTTTAGAGATTCAACCTCTTGGAGAACCGTCAATAATCTTCCATTGGGGTCGTCTCCGACTTCGGCCATCAAGAGAGCGCTCTGATGAGCCAGAACGTTTCTCTCTTTTTGCACCTGGTTAAAAATTCAAACATTTTTAACGACAATTCGCGCAGAAAACGCTACCTTCGTTCCAATGAAACTAGTACCCTATTTTTAATCGAGAAAATTAACCGATCTTATTTTAGCTAACCGAGAACGAAACGCAACGCTCGATACAAAGCGTAAATATATTAAACGTTTCGTTCGATCGACGGTTGGACATCAAAGTATATAGTCGAGAAACATCGATGCTTACCCTTTCCGCCTCGATTTTCATAATCTTTGCGTTCTCCCTCTCGCGATCGCATTGCGCTTTCAACGCCTGCACTTCCTCTGCGACCATTTTCGTCACCCTTTCCATGTTTTCTTTATGCACCTTCATTTCGTTCACTTTTTCCTCGCCTGCGGTGAAAAATTCATCGTTTAACGAACATCGATTTGTTCGTTCGATCGATGTTACGGAAAATAATCGAAAAATCGTTTAATTACATTTTTGCCTGAGAGATCTTTCCTCGTCCAACTGCGTGGTCAAATGGGTGACTTGCTCTTGGGCCTCGAATTCTTGAAGCCGTGCGGAATGCAACTCTGTCTGAAGCCTGGCTATCTCTTTGCTCAGTTCTGAAAATCGCTCGCTTTCGTGAGTGATCTCTATTCATCGCACGATGAAACCATAAACCACGAATTTACCTTTCACCGTTTCCCTAAGCTGATCGAGATCTTCGAAGTTCGAATCGACTTCGTCCGACACTTCGATATCCAACGATCCGTCGGGACTGTTTTGCAAAAGTTTCTGCGTTATGATCTGCGATCTTCGTTTCAGTTCACGGTTTTGTCTGTACCACTGAAAATTTCGATTTCGTTTCGTCGATAAATCACGCTCACGGCTAGGAGTTGTTTCAGATTTACCTGTGACGCCTGTTGCATAGCTTTGTGCATCGCACCTGTCTCCACATCGTACTGATGCTTCAGTTGCTTGTATTCCTTGCACACCGCCTCGGAAACTAGAAAACAAAATTTTCGTTCGGGAATACCGGTGTTCGCGATCAAAATCGATCACGATCGCGGAGTAAGGTAACTCGCGCGTTTACCTGTCCGCAGTTTTTGAAGCTTTTGCTCTTTCTCCTGGACTTGCGATTGGAGAGTATTATTTTGCCTCTGCAACTGTTGATACTTCTTCTCCAGGTCGACATGGTCCTTGTTCGCTACAATTAGAGAAAATATCGGTAAAACGTTCGATCGTGAACGCACCTCACGAACTTGAACGTCACGAATCCCTGGTGATATTTTATTCCGATCGATTTATAACACTATCGCGTACGGTCGCTGACTAATAAAACCGTCGCAACGTTCGTTTTGCATGCAGGAATGAATCACGACCGAATAATGGTTAAGTCGTATTACAGATGATTGGCCGTGAACTATAATCACGCATCAGCCACTTCCCTTTCGCCGTGCATTTTTGTCGATGTTCGTCTCTTCCTTTACGTAACTCTATTACGAACACCTTCGATCGTCTCTACGATAACAAATCGATAGATTGTTTAACAACGAAACGCGTTAGACGCTCTTGTAGAAGATTCCTTTTAGAATCGACGCCTTGACCCTTGTTCGTGCCCCTGGTCGGAATTTCCATTCGTCCGATCTATGCGCGTACGTATCTCTCGACGGATCGAACGAAAGGGAAAAGGATCGGTCGGAGGAATCGTCGAACGGGATGAAAAATTGCAAGATACGAAACGATCGTGGAAAAATTCCACTTCTCGGAGAAATATTGGTTTGCTCCGGCGCCTCCCTGAACATTTCTCCGAGAAGATACGCCTCGCGAAGAAGCGTGCAGCCGCTGTTCCATATTTACCGAGCTCCATATCGCGCAGCTGTTTAATCGAATTAATGCTCGAGAACGGTAGGGGAAGAAGCCGTGTTTCGTCACTTCGTTAACGATGACTAATGGGAATCGTAATAAAGTTCCTTAACGACTTTAGGCGCGGGCATAGAAACGCACACTGGCCCGCGAAACTTATTGCTAATTATTAATTACCGGCCTCGGTCTTCTGCAGCAACAATTTCCGCCTCTTCTCCGACTCCTCGTATTTACTCTTCCACTTGGTCTCGAGGCTGTTGCTCCGGTTCAGTTTCGCGACACCGGGTGGCTCGTTCGTCTTCCAGTTGGCGAACACCGGCGAGGCCAGCTTCTCCTCGGAGTTTCGCATCTCGATACTCGAGGCCGACAAATTGTTGTTCCTCGGTCGCATCTGAACGGAAGCGTCGAGCTTCTCGAAGGACGCCCTTTGAGCGGCCACCGACACGCCTCTGGACAGCTTCTCGAAGGATCCTCTGCGGGTCGGGGGACATCTTTCCTGGGCTTTGAACGCGGCCGATATCCTCGGGACTGGAATGTGCGAGTGGATCACGCCCGAGGACGTCCTCGCCGGCTCCGCGTTCAGGACGATCTTCAGTTCCGTTTTGTTCATGTCGCCTCTGCGAACAAGAATAGAAGTCGGACCTTCGTTAGCCGAGTTACAGACCGGACCAACTATCGACCGACAGTTTCGGAGAGTTCCTCGACGCTCTCGGCCGGCGAACGCCCGGTTCGTTCTCGCTACAATTATAATTGAGAGTGACGATTCCAATTGATCGGTCTAGGTTCACTTTGGCGCCACCATTGTGCGACCGATCAATCGACACTTTCAAGTTTCTTCCCTTGTACGGTGCAATAACCATTTCCACGAACAATTCTATATTTAACCGAGAAAGGATATTTCTATCGAAGTCCACCCAAACGGCAGAGGGTTAATAACATCGGCGTTCCCTAAAAATAAGCTTATTGGTCGCGCCCCCCGTAGCCAACGAACGTTAGAAATAGCCGCGATGTCAAAACGTATTCGTGACTAATCTCGAAACGCTAAGTACCGAGATAAGTTGTTCTTCGAGCCGTGCAAGCTTACCGGGAAATGATAAACGTTACGCAAACCGAACCTTGAATCGCGTTCTCATCATCTAACGCAGTTTGCCGTCCAAGATCTCACGTTCGACGAACGAACGAACGAAAACACTAGCTTTAACGTAGATTCGCAACCTCGACCGATGAATCGACCGAGCTGTACCGATTCCTATCGGACATTAATCGATCTACGAGCACTCCACGAATTGTAAATATTATCGACACGAGTGTTGCGTCATTCCTCAATTGTCCTCTATTATCGTAACCGACATTGTTGCTCGTGGAACAGCCGCGCGCTTACCGAACCGTCGCCAGGATTCTCACAATATTACGCGTCCTCTGTGTTCACCACGGTTAACAGTCGCGCGTGAAAGCCGAAAGAAAAACACCGTGGATCCGTGCTCGACCCGGGACACGTGGTTACTCTTCGCGGGAGCTAGCCGAGTATCTCCCGCAAACGCTTCGAAGTCGTTTCGCTGGAATGCGTGCGTCACCGTCCCCGAGGATGATCGTTAACGGGACCCACAGCGACGTCATTCTGGAAAGTCTGACGTCTCGGCCACTTTCGCGACAAGTGCTTGGATAAGGGCCAGGTTAACGACTCTCTGCGCATCGAAAGCCCGAGGCCCTCCCATTTGGCGAGACTGCCAGCAAAACTATCAACGATGCGTACTCCTTCCAAATCGTTATCACCGATCCGAAACTCGAGTATTGATCTTTCATTGAACACGAGTTTCCGCACGATGCGTGTGTTTCGATCGGGGAACGTTCGGTGGCTACTCGACGCCTAATTCTCCTCGTCTCTTTGGATCGATCGAGCTTTTAGACTTTCGCGAGTCTCGTAGAATGCTAAGAGAACTGACTTACGCGCGTGCCGTAAGTTTACAAAACTTATCCATAATACTTCGGTCCCCGAGATTACTCGATTGCGCAATATTGTCAACAGTCTGGCAGGGAACACAGAATACCGGAGATTTTTGCCACCGGTTCCGTCGATACGTTCGTTCGTCGAGCGGAACGATAGAAAAGGTACAACCGTGATCGATGTTGGAAAAGTAAAACGTTTACCGTCTACTTTTCGTTCGAAAGTGGTACGCCTCGACGAAACCGGGGCAACTGCTCTAGAGTCCGCCAACGGAGTAATCGTTAGAGTTCATCGTTAATACGGAATTACACGTGTTACGAGCGTTTCGAGTTTCGAGTAACTCGGAGACAACAATATTTGAATCGCGATCGATCCTCGATCATTTCTGTTGACGGTAAGCTCGGCCCGCGTATTCCCGCGGGTCGTTCGATCGCGAAATCGAGCGGTTTTCGAGATGCACGCGTCGGCATAATTCACTGGAATGCCGAGGATTCCATGGGCGTTTTTACCAACGGGCGACTATTTTTAATCCGCGCGAGCCCGAGCGTGCATCCGACCGGGGACGGACGCGCTGCCTTCAGGAAGAAGAAAATGATAATTTCGAACGTGCCGTGTGATGCGAGCCTCGAGTCCGCGCGCAGGTCGACGGTCACGTAGATCGTTGCACTTTTCCGCGCGCGGCACGCCACTCGCGATTCAATCGATCGCCTTGTTCGCATCGTTTCGCCGTTTCCGTTGCCCGTGCCGCAACGGCCGCGCGCGCGGTTTCCACGCGCGGAAATTCGCGATCGTTCGCGAACGGTCGATTCTACATTGGGCCAGTTAGGTGCAGAATCACGCGTCGCGATCGCCTCCGCGGAAAGTCTACAAAGTCCTTTCACTTTTCCTCTTTCGCGTTCGGTGGACGTTGAACGCCGTCAAACGGCGTTCTCGTAATCGAGCGCACTTTCCTACGATGCAATTTCCCGCATTCCGTTCGCGGTCCCGAACATCCAGGAATCGTACGTTTCCCTTCGTTCGGGGAAACGCAAAGAAAGAAAAATCGAACGATCGCGAACGATGAATTCTCCCCAACTTACAGCTCTCGATCGCCGGATGTTGACACCGATACTAAATCACGTTCGAAGGAGTAGTCACTGCATCTTCGGGGCTCGCTCGAACGTAGCTGGCGAAGCAACGAACAACGATCAACGATCTTTAACGAAACGCACTCGAGGAGGGAACGAAACAAAGACTCGCGAAGAAGAGGAAAGAAGGTGCGCGTTCCTCGACGTTCGCGCGGATACTGCTCACACGGCTGACCGTAATGTCACGTTATCTCGAGAGGTTCCAGACGACTCGAAAGAGCCCCGAGAGTACGTGCCCTTCCTTTAATGAAAGCCATCGGTGTGTGAGTGCACGGACGCAAGGCTTCCTCATTGTCCGCCAAAAACTGCATCGCGCGCACATACGTTCTTTTGCTTATGTGTGTGTCATTCCGCGGGTGTTTCGAAAGAAATCCAGTTACCAAAGTGCCGATTGATTCGATCGACCTTAATCAGCCCTTTCTTCTTTTCATCCCGCGTGGTAAGTTTTAACGAGTTTTACTTCTTTTCGGGTTAGATCGTCGCATCGTGGAACGTCCATTTACAGTTTCTCGTACTCCGTAGAACGATTACGCGAGATGAATCGCTAATTGTTGTATTCTGTACGGGCGTATTATCTGCAGGTCACGAACCACTTTCCACGGAGGATTTCGATTATGGAAGAAGAAGTGCGTCGAGCGTCGTTCTTTATTATCGTAACATGGTTGTTTTTCGTCGTTTCGTGGGATTCCAACGAAGAAAAGTATTGCACCGCGCTCTTCGATTTGCGACTTCTCGCGTGATCCGTCGTCCAGTTTGCTTTCGTAACACCTTATCGTCGCATCTATCGCCCGTGAAAGATGCTTAAAAATGCACGTCACTGCATCGAGGATAGCGTGTTTGTGCTCGTGGACGAGAATTTCATCGAGAGTACGTGCAACGCGCGTGTCTACGGTAACTTGGACGCGTAACGTTGCCTAATCGAAACGATCGTCGAAATACGTTAACCGCGATTTGATCGTTATCAAGGTTGACAAACACGAAATGTGTGCTTTACGCATTCCGCGGTAAATAACCGAGAGTTGTTTGTCGCCCGATGAATAAATCAACCTACCGACGAATTTTTATCTCCGGTACAGCTGCGTACGTATTCGCGAAAGAAAGAAAAACCGAAGAAACGTAGTTGTAACGTCTACGTGTACGGACTTGAGTCATGATTTCTGAATAATCGTCGAAGCCAGTCTTTGTCCCCCGGTTCGGTTGCCACGGAAGCACGTTGACGCCTTTGCGATCCGCGTTCGTGCGAACCGTAGATACAGAGAATCGAGTAGTTTCGTTCCTCGAGGCCAGGCCAACCGCCGTTGTTTCTTGTCACCGATAATAATAACTCAAAAGAACGATCCTCCTCGTTCGGTTACGAGAACCCGCTCTTATCGTAGAACATCCAACGAACGGAGCCGAGCCGTTCGAGTCGTTTAAAATCTACCGTATATTAAATTCATCGTTTTCGTACCGAAAAGGTTGAACGGTGATCAGCTGCAAGGTAGCTTTCCATTCGTTCCGAGCACACTTATTGATCGTGTAACTGCGCAGCAAGGATCTATCGCGCAGGAACGTGGCGATTCAAAATCCGACTTTCTCCGCAAACACTGCGAACGATATTTTCTCGGAGAGCAAATATTTCTCCTCTTAAACGTCATACGTTACGCCGTATTAAACGTTCAACGATATCGTTTGCCTCAAATATTTCTTCTCAGTCCAAGTTTTATTCTCGGAAGAACGATTGCTTACCACGAAACCATTTTCTTTCACTTTCGGTGCTGGACCGTACACGATCTGCGCCCGTATACCGTTAAATCGCCGCGTTTAAATAATAATTAATCGCAAAGTTGTCCGCGAAGATTCGTCCAGAAATCGCAAAGTGCTCGAAACGCGGGTTCGCACAAGCGCGTGGTTCAAACTCCCGTAGAGTGGCATCATTAAACAGCTTTATTGTCTAGAATTATTCCCCTACTCTCGTCATAACTAAAGAGACGTGAGTCACGTTCATTAAGTATGTAACGGGTGGTCATAGAGTTCGCGGAAACTGGAAACGAGATAAAGGACTAGGATTTAAGATTTCGCGGCGGAGGATTCGATTACACGACCAAGCCTCTCCGGTTTCGCTCGTCTTCGATTCTTTTCTCGTTAAACCGTGCGAGAACTGTTTTCATTCTTTGCTCTGCCGTGCCCCTTCGTTCTGTACTTTATGCACCTAATCGATACGTATTTCAGACATAAATCGGTGTACGCCCGAAGCGTTTTGTTTCACGGTGTTTTATTCGGGAATAAATATCGACCGTTATAAGATATTGGATAGCAGAGAAATCTCCAAGGGAACGGAGCAAGATTGTAAAGCGAGTGCCTAGTAGATCTTAATTCAAGATCGTCGTTAAATTAGCATGCTCGTGATGAATCTCGTTGAGCAAATTCGATGCAGAATAACGTTTCGTTGTTTATAGGTCAAGCGCGTGGCATTGGTAGCCCTGATGTCGTAAACTCATTTTTGGACAAAGTATCGTGATGTATGTAAATTACGAATTATCAATTAGCATCGCACTGATACGTATCTTGACATTGTTGCGCCAAATTGATTTCAACAAAGTTGTAATAATATGCTCTCACAAAGTGTACAAAAATAGGCAATTGTAAGTGAATGCGTATAACTCGTGTATGTATGTCGTAAGTGATTTAGGGAATATTCTTGTCAAATTTTTCTCATGTTTATCCAACAACATAGAGACGTATGTTTCCAAGTTTGAAATGTTTTCGAAATATTTCTGACTTTTTTTCCGACGAGACGTACGAATGCCTAATTAACGTAAAGATTCGAACGAATTGTTTGCGAAACATCTTACAATATCCAGGTTAAAAAGCGTGCATTATTTTGCAGCGCGTGCAGTTGCCCAGCCTGCTTCTTATATATCGCTTTTATACAAGTGCCGACATTCAGTGAAAGGAATAATTTTCTCGAATTGTAAATAATAAGCGCTTCGATTAGATAAAAGTAATAATAAAGTGATTCGAGCTTGATGTTCTGCTGGACTGATAATCATGACACGTCTAAGAGGCCGTGCCTCTTTAATGGTCATCGTAATGATCAGTTTTACTCTGTTAATTGTTATTTATCATATTCTCAGTAATGAGGTCGAGGACATCTCGTCCAATAAACTAAATCCACGATTGAAAATCGAAGAAGTTTATCCACTGAGCGATCTTACAGAGAATCCCCGGAGTATTGCCAGAAAACAGGAAATAGAGGCTCGCATAATGGAAAAGTTAAAAAGTGACGGAGGAAAATTGTTCGCCGATATTAATTATGGTAGATCGTACGTAGATTCTGTACCCTTGTTCAAGGGCCATAAAATTGTGCACCTCGATTTAAAAGGTGCTCCACCCAAAGAAAGTTATTACAAGTACCTACTAAGATTGCTCAAGAAATTAGGTGCTACCGGTATACTCATAGAATACGAAGATATGTTTCCTTTCGAGGGAAAGATTCAAAATATCAGTGCGCATAATTGTTACGACAAAAGAAATATTGCAAATATTCAAGATATAGCTAACGAAAATAAGCTCGTAGTCATACCACTGGTGCAAACCTTTGGTCACATGGAATTTGTACTTAAGTTAGACGAATATAAAGATTATCGAGAAGTACCGCGTTACCCTCAAGCTGTGTGTCCTACCTATAACAAAACTCTTCCATTGATTTACGAAATGATAGATCAAGTTGTGGCTGCACATCCTAACGCGAAACATTTACACATAGGCGCGGACGAAGTGTATCAAATAGGAGAGTGCTCTAGGTGTTTAGACATAATGAATAAAGGACAATGGAACAAAAAACAACTATTCTTAGATCATGTTTCAAAAGTAGCAAGATACATCAAAGACAGGTACCCAGAGCTCACGATTCTCATGTGGGACGACGAATTTAGAGAAATTTCTCCCGAGGAAATAATAGACAGAGGACTACATTTAATGGTAGAACCGGTTGTTTGGAAATATACTACCGATCCTGGGGTATCGTTAACGGATCAATTGTGGGACAGCTATGCAGCTGTCTGGAGAGATATCTGGGTTGCTACAGCTTTTAAAGGTGCCACTGCACCGGATAAGTATTACACAGATATCGCGTATCATATGAAAAACCATCAAAGTTGGCTAGAAATTATTAATAGGTATTCTTCTCAGATTACATTCAAAGGTGCTATTTTAACAGGATGGCAAAGATACGATCATTTTAGCGTACTTTGCGAACTCTTACCATCTACCATACCGTCGCTTGCTGTAAATTTAGCCATTCTACAAGCTCCAGATTTAAGTGGACTTCCGATAAATGTACCCGCTCCTGTACTGCAAGCATTACAATGCGAAGCAAAAATTTCCTTAAGTATTCCAGAACCTCAGTACGGATGGACCAAATGTAGCTACCACGGTGTAGCAATTTACATTGTTCTTTTGCGACTTTTTTCTTTGACTCAAGAAGTTAATAAAATGGAACAGGACAACACATTCAAGGGGTGGTTGAAACCGTATAATATAAAATATTGTTTCTCGAGTCCTAGTCACGTAGAGCGAGCAGTTGCAGAGCTGGACAAATATAAAATGGAAATAATGTATATTGAGAAAGAAATGCGATCGGCTATGGAAGAAATATATGACAACTACACCATACAAGAATGGCTGGAAATTTATATTACTCCTTTGAACGATAAATTCACTCAATTGTGGGAAGCTAAAGAAAAAATTTTAGAAAGAAACGTGTGGCCAAGGAGACCGTTGAAGAAGTTAGACTTATAGCGAGATAAATGCTGATATTGAGAAACGAATAGCTATCAGAACCCGTAATAAGAGACTGAAGACCATATTAGACTAAAGACAGAAAAGATGTACTGAGATATTTAGAATTCTTATTTTCTAAAAGGACGAGTAACAATCGATGGTGTGTAAAAACCTATGAGAACTATATAATTTTACACCTTGTACGTTTAATGTATAGAATTGTACTCTATACCTCGATTCAAACGAGTGATCAAAATCTATCGATTTCACCGTCCGTAAACTATTCTCAATCATTCTATTGCGAACGATCAAATTTTTTTATATTGTTTAACGAATATTCAAAAAAACACGAATATTTTTACAATCAGCACTGTTGAAACGTGAACTTAAATTTGAAGTTTGTATATATCGACACCGAATCTCTTCTCGTTCTACGAAGTGCTGATTGTAGTAGTTGATAGAGTGTTTGATTGACTGTAGCGTCGACTGCGTCGTTCAAAAAATTATTTCTATACCGTTTTACAAATTCCTATTTCCCTGATTCCTAGAAAAAAATGCCAACTAATTTATTTGCTATTTATTAACACTTTTACCCTTTAATGCTTCCAGTTTGTATTTTACATATACGTTATAAAGTTGATTGTTCCAAGTATACGCACATTGCGGACTTAATCATTCTCACTTGTTAAAAGTATTTACATTCGACGTGTATGTTTCTGTTCTCAAGTATGTAACGTTTGCATGAATAGTGCCATTAATAAATAGATACCAGAGAAAGTTCTTCAGTGAGCGAACAGTGTTTAACGTTAAAACGTTTGATAGACCTTTTACATAATTTTCGTTCGATGCCATTAATTCTAAAACGTGAAATTTATTCGCTGATCATTAACTTTTGTTCGATTCTTATTTAAGACTGACTTAGTACTTTATTCACTCATGATTATTTAATAAATACTTTCAAACCGAACAATTTTTTCACGGACATTTGTAAAATTACCGAAGTCTCAAATATTGAGTTCATAGCATGTAGTCAATCGACGATATGTATGTACGTTACTACATGTATATTATCATTATTATTATTATTTTTATTATTATTATTATAGCAAAAGTATTTTTAACATTGTTACGTCGAACCATATTAACATCAATTACCATAAGTAGTAAGATTCTATCAATAAATAAATCTGTTTTTAAATCTATTGCGAAGACACCAGTGGTTTATTGCATTGGCCCCTCAATATACAAGCGAACCATCAAGTAACAATTGGAAAAGATACGAAAAATATTCGTTCAACATCTTATGTACACGCCTTTCATCTTTAACGCTTGTATTCTCTAATTCTATTGCTTTGGACGTATTATCTCTGTGCGTAAAAACAATTGTATTTCGATTTAACAATTATTTTTTTACTGCAATGTGCACACCGTTGACTTCGACGAGGGTAAATGAGGATAGAAAGGGATCTGACTTTGCCTCTTGGTTGGAATTCTTTTCACAACTTTGTGAATCGTGGCCATGTCGACCGTGTCTCCTATTTCCGCGGTAATTATAGGTTTGTGGTAGTCTTGATCGGTTTTCGTTAATCGAACGCCCAAAATTTGCGCCGCCAGAGTCACTATACACAAAGACACCTGCAATTAAATAAAGCAATTCTTCGGGACTAACACGGGCAAAAGTTTGTTAGAAATTCGTGATACAACTCCGGTAAGTATTATAATTTATGAACTATACCGCCTCGCCGGTTCTCGCGGATACATCGTGGGAAGGAAACCCGTTTTCCGCGGCGAATTTGTGGCTTCGATCTCTTTTGACCATCCTCTGATGTTCCATGTCGCATTTGTTTCCAACCACTGCCATTAAAGGTGTTTCCTCGTAGCTGTTGCTCACTTTTCGGATTTTATCTATCCATTCCTCTAGAACATCGAAGCTGAAACTATTCGTGACATCGTAGACGAAAAGAATAATCTGAAAAGGACGTTTTCGTAAATATTTCACCCGTGTTTTAGAAATGCATCGAATATTTCGACAATCGTATTCCTTTTTATTTTCTTACGTGAGCACCGAATACATATTTGTCCAGCATTGTTCCATGAAGCGCAAGGCCACCGACGTCCCAAAGATGTAGATTAACATTCTTGTAATAACCGATGCCAATGTTCTTCAAGAAGAAGTCAATCCCAGACGTTGGCGTGTATTGTCGAGTGAATTCGTTGTTGCAAAATTTCTGAGCTATGCTCGTCTAAACAGGGATCCTTGAATTTCAGTTATCGAAAATTGCTACTCGACTAGTACAAAAATCCATCATTTTTTTTCTAATTAAAATATACAATATCCATCGGAAGGTACTTTTGTTTGCGTAACACTTCTCGGAAATATAAATACGTTTTAAAGAAACACTCCAAAAAGTCCAAATTTCCTTTCAAATGTATTATTCTCTCGGGAGTTGTGGATTTGTAACAGGTCAGGATTTTAATTGGATTTATCATCGGATACCTCCCTGGGTAATTCAGACTGTACGTCGATTCTCGGAAGAACTTTGTTTACATTTGAATTGTAGAAGGAAATTCTTGTATCAATCGAAATTCACGTGTTGCGTTCCTTCTCTAGTTAATAGTGCAAGATCGTCGTAGTTGCTCGAGGCGATCTAAGAAGCAGCTGCGTTATTAATTAAAGACGGACGAAACAAATTAGCAAGAGATACGAAACAATTCGTGTCACGAACATGCAAACAAACACGTTTCGAAAATAAAACGTTTTCAAAATGATCAAATGAAATTCTTAGCTTTACAAGTAGCTCAATCTAGCCGGAACAACTGTTGGTTGTATCTACGAAAACGTGTTTGAAATCGTGGGCACTGACCACTTCGCACGAACGAAATGAATCGATACATTGCTCTGTTCTTTTACGTCCAGACACGACCCTTGACACGAAACAAACATTCAACATTCTGCCGGTAAATAATTGAACGTTCTTCGAAAATTCACGATCGAAAATCGATATTCTCCTCGATGAAAATGCAAAGAAACAATCGAGGGAAACGGAAGACAGACGATTGCGTGCAATTGTCGGTGACGCACTTTCGAGCGAATATCGCGACGCTTCGAAACTCACTTTGCCGGATCCGGAGTCACCGACGAGGACGATCTTGAGCCTTTTCGCGACCAGGTCTTCCTCGACGTCGGACATTGAGGAAGATCGGGATGGGAGAATGCGAGAGGAACAAGCTCGTTGAAGAATGTTTCGGAAATCATGCAAAAAGTCCTGGCAGCCACGACGGTTCTGCGTCGACTATAACGCAACATATAAACGAAGGGTCTGGCATGTGGCTGGAGAATGAAATCGAGCGAATCGACCGACCGGCCGTGGCCAGTGCGACGTCGTCATCGTCTACACGGTTGCATGAATAAATTAGCGAATAATCGATAGCACTGTGAGCGCCACGGTGCGTAGCTGTCCGGTCAATGGTTGTTTTTTTTTATCCACGATTAATTACAGACGAATAAAAATATTCTTTATATCGAGGAATCAGTAAATTTTCTTTATATTCTTTCGTAAACGATTTTTTTTACAAGTACAGTAACGATCTCGAGACGGTCGGAATTCGAAAAATTTCCATTCTGTCGAATATATTTCTATGTCTTACAGGTCTTCTGCTACTAAGTAGTCGCGTATGGACATGTTCAAAAATGGCGTATAAAAATATATACATATCTGGTATTTCGCGCAAAGTTTCTTGTCGTAATACTAGGAATAAATATTCGAGTCGAAGGTGGATGTCTTGTCTAGTCGTAGTTGCCACGTTTCGTCTATCTGGAACAAAAATGCATTCCGGATAACGTACTCTACGCGCAGGCATCGTCGTTTCAACTTTTATTGTTAAACGTTAGCGCATTACCTCGTTGATATATTTATCTGCCTCGGTGGTTGGTCGATCATATGGAAAACCCTATGCATGTATTCTTCGTAGCGTATGTACAAGTATTAATTAGAAAAGATTTTTTTAATTGAAGATCAGGTCCTTGTAATTGGCTAGGAGGTAGTAATTCGACACTCGACAGCACGTCGATGTCCGGACGACAGTCAGTCTGTCGGCTCGTTCGAAATTCGCTTTAACGATTTCGTAGTACCTTCCGTCGCTGTAACATATTGAACTGATGACGATGCGTGACACTTGTCGCTCTTGTTTCAGATGCCGCCTCGCGCACCTACCTCAAACTCAGGCATCGTAATTTGATGCACTTAACGCGCAGTATATCTATGGCTTTCTGACTCTTGTCGGAGAACCGCAAATTCTCCGGGTCCCAACGCAACTCCAGTCGTTCTAGGTTCGGACAGTTGTTCGCGATCCCGTCCATCAACTGATCCACGTGAATGTTTACGCCCAGTCTCTCTTGCGTTCCCATCACGAGAATCCTGAAACCATTAATTCAGACGCTCGTACGAGTCCCGACCTTCCCTCGGAAGAACGTGTTATCGTTGAACGATATCGATCGACGAATATCTCACTTGGCGTTAGTTAATATCGGCAACACGCTCTGCCACAATTGATCGGTGATATGGGGCATGCCGGACAAGGCAAGTCCCCACAATTGATGACCGTATCTCGATAGAAATTTGTGGAGAGCGTCGTCGTTCAAGTTGTCCGAGCTATCTAGATCCAAGGCGATCAGGTTTCGAGGATTCCCAAGCTCGGCCCAGGCTTTCAACACGCTGTCGTTGAAGCCGTTCAGTTGACCGGCGCTCAGGAAACGGAGTCCTGGAATCCTGGTCAGCATATCGATCAGACACTCCGTGGACAAGTCGGTCGCGGTTACGTCCAACTCTTGGATGCTCGACTTTTCCCATTCCACTTGCATCACGTACTCGCTTTGTAGATCTGCAACAAGTTTCGCGATAAGTCTTCTAAGATTCGCATAAAAGAAAGTCGAATTACGTTGCGGTAATCGTAGGTACTTGTTCCTTGCATCAGGACACATTTCAGTCTCCTGCTCCTTTGGAACAGGGTCTTCATCGTCGAACCGGTAACCTTGGAGCAGAAATTCACGGCCAAACATTCGAGCTGGATGCAGTTCGAGGAGAACGCGTCGATGTGCGAGTCGTCCACGAAGTTGATCCCGTAGAGATTGATCACCCTTAAATTGGGAGTCGCCGATTTCAGTTTATGAACGTTTATAACTTCGTAGATCTCTTCCTCTTCTTCCTCCACCTTCTCGTACGTACCTAGGCAACGATCGCATATACGAGTAAATCGGGTGTTCCGTGCTCGTCTTAAAACTAGGCTGGAAAAATCTAGTCGAATATCGAAGTAGCTGCGAACCTATGAGATGAAGAATCTCCAAGCCGTTGATGAAGTTGTAGATCTTTCTCATGAAACCCTCCATGAAAATCACCTCCGACAGGCAGATGCACATGTACTTCAGCTTGGTGGGGAAGGCCTGCATCTCCGAGAAATCGTGCAACTGCATGGCGGTGGAGAAGTCGAGAAGCATGTGAGTCAGATTCGGACACTTGTTCGCCAGTTCGTGGAGAACGGTGTGGGTGATCAGTTCGATCGGGAGCTCGATGTATCGCAACGATGCACCGAAACGCGTGCTGTCGCATATCAATTATTATTTCCTCGTTTATGTTATCGGCATTGATTTTTAAATATCTAAAAATTATTTCCATTATTTTACGATACCCTCTAATACATATATGTATCATCGTCAGTGTTTACTAATTATTTTGGCAAGTAGGACGCTTCGGGGACGTATTTCGGGAACGAGCGTTATCTGCCAAAATTCTTCGGATTTTTCTCGCCCGTGAATGTGTCGTCTACCTGATCAAGTGCAGCAGATTGTCCAAGGAGCTGACGTGTAACCCGCTGATCTCCGGCCGCAGGGATACGTGTTTCCATAGACGCGTGTCGTAAGCAATCTGCCGCCACCTTTTACAGACACGTGCGACTCTGCATATTTCACGGTGAGAGAGGTAGCTGAAGACGTTCAGAATCACCTTGTCCGGGAGCTTCTCTATGGTCTGGAAAAGTGAAAAGCACCGTTCGTTCAAATGTTCACGTTGGGGACGATAAACATCTTAAAGACGCGACCGGAGCTCCGACGTTGTCAAGACATTTCCATGCTCTTCGAGTACTTCTCTCGATCACTTACTGTTCCTGCGAAACGACTCTTAATCACACCACCTTCGGAGACGAACATCTGAGACGTCTCCACGGCGATCTGACCCCAGACATCCACACCCCCGAGATCCATCTTGTTGTTTTTTCAAAACGAACTCGAGACACCGCACGGTTTTTTTCACGAGGAAACTGTCCCGGAGCGTACTTCGATCGGTAGAGGCTCGATCGAATTCTATTTTCGATCAGATTTCAAGATCCCGGAGACCGATCTATCGGCTGAACTCGCTATACCACCTAGCGTGCACAAATCGATCTTTCCACCATACGGAAGTATTCCGATTCGCACCGATAGATACAACAGCCGAATATTCGCGCGTTTTAGGTGGAGGCGGATCGTGAAAATCGCGGCACACAGCGGAATTCGGGGAACCAGAAGTTCTAAGTCTTCACGGCATTTCCAATCGGATCGCGCCTGCGCGCCGTCCTAAATATAAGACTTGGAAGGCCCCGTCTTCGCTTTAATTTTAAACTCGTCACCCGCAGCCAAGGTGCATTTCCTTGTGTTTCTCCCGAAACGTCAAATTCGGGATGAAGTTTTGTAAAACGTTCGAAACTTTCGGACGTTCCTCTCGAGGGTCGTTTGCGAGGACGAAAACCCTTGTGCAATTCGTTTCAACCTTTTTCGCGTCGAGATCCAAGCAGAAATTATTGAAAAATTCAATCGTTTCGTAGAAGATACGATGAAATTCGTTTCCTAAATCTAACGACACGTGTACTTATGTTTTTAGGTAAGAATTTCTGGCTTTTCGGAGGTAATGGTAATCAACGGTACGCGTAATCTTGTTGTTTTTCTCAGGGATCACGGATTTTCGAAAAATCTGTCAAGACACCCAGGTTGATCTCAGACTTGGAACTTATCCGACACGAGACCGACGACGAGACAAATTCATGCACGTGGCAATGAACAACGATATACCATGCGATACAATATAAAACGTTTCATTGATGCAGCGAACGATGCAACGAATTTTCCCAATTGTTGAAATATTGTTCAAGTATTGTACACAATATTTGTCGATCGAACATTGATAAAATTACCTCCAGATACTAAGAACTTTAGTATTTCGATCGGACAGCTGAATCGTCAATACCAGAGTTGGTAGGTCTAAAGCTCAACCACTCTGTACACTCATTTTTTATTAAACAACGCGAGCAACTTCTTTAATATTTATTCGTTTCGTGACATTGGTCTCCGTTGGGGGCAATCACGCGTTATATATTTTAACAGCTAGCACCGTCACGTAAATCAATAAGACACGCGATTAGAAGGTTTCCTTAACTACAGATCGGATCGCGCATTACGTTCGAGCTTTTGTAACGGTTACTGCATGGATTACGCAATGGAGAGGTGAATACCATCGGCGCAATTAAAAAATCTGTTTTGAGGACAAATGCAAATCTAACAACGACGCAACGTTAAATAAGTATCTTAGCTTTAGTTTCGGTCGAAGGTTGTCGAAATCGAACTACCGCTTCGCCTCAACGGAGTCTAACCACTTGGTTCGAATGAAACATTTACCGTATTCGACACAATTTTGTATCGATAAACTTGATTTCCGAGATCCTCCCTGGATATAGCGCTCGTGGCATGCTCTACGTTCAATCGATGCCAGGTGCTCATCATTGTAGCTAGTGCTCACAATCGGTTCGGAAACAATCGAACAACCACTCGGCACCGCTAAAATGGAATCGCGGTACAACGATCACAACGTTCGACGTCCTTTCTTCATCTCGATTTCACGTGTTTTACAGAATCACGGGAACACGATATTAGTCGAACACGAATTTACAGTGGGGACCAATTTGTCAGAAGGCTGCTAGTTGACTGGACCATACCAGGATACACTTCGAACCGAGTCTGGCTTAATTAGTTATAAATACAGGCAAGCAGTCAGTCAGTCAGGCAAGCAGACGAGATAATAATAGGTAGAACCGATTAGTATACCCTAGCGACGCAGATGTAGAAAAGAAGTCGACCTCCGAAACGTCGATATCCCGTGGTACTTTTATTCGATTCGATTTATTCACGTGATCGCTCTTTGACGATAAATACGCGATAAAATCAATCTCATAGAAGAAATAGTATCGTAGAGTAACGACAGCCTAAAAACTAGCGATTACCTAATGGAGAAATCCTTGGCTAAGAACGATGTAATCGTGATTCTCTGTACGTGAACGAAAAGACCGTAGGCTACCGCTCTAAAGTGAAAATGGAAATATCGTTTCTAAGGGAATACTTTACCGTGTTCGGTCGTCTTATGGTCTCGACGCTATCTTCCTCAAAGTTATTGCGCTGTTGAAGAGCCACCTCCACGTTCAGGACGTTCCAATTGGACATTCTTCGCGCGTCCATGGCGGAAATATGACGATGGATCAGGAACGGATTGGAACATTAGAATGTTAAAATTTTAGGAAAGACCGAGGTTTGTATAAACTGGGAGAACATTGTTGCACACCCTTTCGCGAACTGCGTATCGATCAAAAACGCCACGTTACCATCGCACTACTTGTTCGAACGAATGAAAAATTCAAAATACACTTTCACGATGCCGCCGATACACTCCAGTCGCACAATAGTACTCGAGCAAAAGGAAAGCAACCGTACGACAAGATTTCACGCAAATATCTATGTGTCCCGTGCACGATTTATGGCGTAACGCGAAGATCGAGATTGCGTACGTTCTTCGTTCTCGTTTCTCTTCCGAGAGTAACTCAATTCTTCTGGCGGTGAATGGAAGATGTCTTTCCCGTGGTAACATTTGCTATGAAATCTTTTTTTCTTCGATGAATCGTACCGACGCTCGAATTATGTAATTATTTTAGAAACGCGACACTTTCTTACGAAAAATTCCTTTTCTTTTATGCTTCCTACTTTTCGTCGGTTTATCCGAAACGTATGCAATCTTCGATACTCGCCGGAAATCGACCTACTCGGTCATCGTGATGTTCTTGTGAAAAGCACCCTGCGTTCTGGTTCGGAGGTAAAAAATGTAACTAAAATAATCTTAACTTTCTGTCGTTCCCTAAAATAGATTCGCTGGAGTGCTCCGCCACGCAAGGATTCACAGCCAACAGAGGGCCGTCACGTTAGATTGCGGGACTTTTCGAAAATTCTACGACAAAAAAACACGTTGGGTTATATTTCGCATCATCGAAACGTTCCGTCTACCGTAATTATTTACACCTACGATTAAATTGTTAGAAAACACGACAAACTCTAATTCTATAGGCACCTAAAGTTATAAATATCGACTTGCCAAACCATTTGGTATCCTGTTTCACCGATAAGCAAAAAATTATTACAAATATGTACGATAGGTGACAATTGTTGTCGGTGTTTCGGTTATACGAAATAGATATCCGTATAAATTAATTAAGAAAGAAAGTATTTTTGAGAAAAGTAAGAAGTAAACGCGACTCATTGGTGGAGACACTTGTACGCGTCATATTTTTGAAAGACTGTTGCGGTCAAGCCAAAAAGAAATTATATTTTATTCGCTCGAAGACTGATTTTTTTGCTATTCCAATTTGCTAGTACGTTTAAGCGTAAAAACTTTGAACGAATAGCACGCGCCGTGTACGCACGACAGTTGTTGAATATCCTTTTGATTGCAGGCCAAATAGGTACCATTTGGCTCAGCGCCATTAGCAATTTGATTAATTAAGGCCACATATAATGTGGATACAGCGGCGGCGGCTTACAGAATCTTGTACGACGTAAATTTACTGTTTATATGTTTACGATCGAACGATCAACTTGTTAAACATTTTCTCTCATCGAGGTTAACTCGAGACAATGTATTCAAGACTTCTGCATATTCATAGAAGAAAGATTTTTCCTATTTAATACAAAATTTGTATCTATTTTAATTCATGAAAAGCATTAGAAAAAGTATACATGTAATTGATACGGGTATGTAAACAACACTTACGAATTGACGTTAAAGATGGCGTTGTAAGTTCCACTTTACCAACCGTAGGTGTACGAATTTAAAATTCAAATTTCTCAAATGCACTTTTATCGGTGCAACAATATATCTTATAATCATTGTGTATCTACAATGATTATCGTTACTGTGTTCATTACTGCACGTTTCATTGGTTAGAAATTCAATTCTAGCTCAATTTTATCTTTATGCATGACAACTGCAACATCCTTGCGGAGCAACCATAGGATGTTTCATCTTGCGACCACTAATTAGATTCATCGATAGGGCTATATAATTGATGGTTGCTGCTCCAAACGTATGAGACGAGAGGACAAGTTTGTAGAAATCGAAGACCTCTGTCAATGCTGTGGCAAACTATCGACTACACGTCGGGGAACGTAACTCAACAATCGTAATATGTTATCTACCGAGTTCATTGTTTCCGCTCTTTGTCTCAAGTTTTCTTCAAATTTATCGGTAACAATTATTGCCGGACAATCGTTATCTAAGAAAAAGTTTACGTTAATCGATCATCAAAATGATATCCGTGTAAAACGACATTTCGCAACACAATGGTAACAATCTTACCGACAATTGTTACGTTCTTTTTCAATCAGATTGCGATTTATACTAGTAGTATTTCAAATTTTTAATCCATTTCGCTATTTCATATTGAGCCAAGAAGGAAGTAAAACGTGTGCAAATTTCAATCTGTTTAACGATCAGAATGATTAAGTCAAATAATTATCATTGCGATTTCCAATCGTTTAAAAATTAAACGATATTAATAGTCGTTTTATCTCGCAACAGTGACATCAGTAGACGATAGCAAATTATATGTACAAGTACTGAGATAAAAAAAATGCTGAAAATTATTGCGAAACAATCGGAAATGGTTACAAGTCATTTAACAGAAAATTGGAATATAAAATTAGTGGTTTAAAAATGAAACGAATATTTTTCACGACTTTAAAGATATTTAAAATGGTTTCTCTATTAATTTGACGAGCATATAAATGTATTTAAAATTCGTGTATCGTTTTCCATTTAATTTATAAAAAAAGTAAAAGTTTGTATTTTTTGTACTTTTCAATATATAAACATTGTATTTCTAAGAAAATAATTAATCGTTGATGGTTGCTGAACTATGGACTATTCTCCGTCTTTCTTTTTCGCGCAATACTCTATGCGCTCACCCTCTCTCTTGGACGCACACTGCCTGGAGTAGCGCTTCGGTAGCTATAAAAGGGGCTGCCTTCGTTGTAATGCGCATTAACCGTTGCGTCGGTATAGTGAGTGGTTGGGATTACGCGTTATTTCTTAACCAACAAAAATAAAGTAAGGGTAGAAGAAGATAACTAACAAAGTGCGATTCTGCTTGTCGATCGGTGCGCTCCACGCTTATCCACGTGAAAACACGACGAATACGAGACGTACATAACCAAGAAAATTAGGAGAGCAAAAGAGACAGCGCCGCCGAGGTGCGTTCCATTCTGTGCGCCGTTGTGTAATCGTGTTTATTATTTCTGGCGGGAAAAGTGACAACTAGAGTTATCAGTGATCAAACTTGTACCGAATTAAAAACAATCGACGAAAAAGTACAAAGAAAGAGAGAGAAGGTCCGAGAGAAGCTACAGCTTGTCTTACTTCGCTGACATTTAAACGTCACTTTCCATTGTGTCCTTATTTCAATGGAATGAGATACCATCACGTTGGAGACAAATCGAACGACCGAAGAAAGAAGTCCCTCGGTGAAGAGCGAGAAAAGAAATAGGAAGAGACGCACGAACGAGATCTCGCGAGGGTAGAACGTGTAGCTTGACAATCGTCGTCGAGTATTTATCGTTGTAAGACTGATCACAGTGCTCTTGTCCCCGCATTGCGACGGCATGAAATAACAAGAGGCTTGATTTGATCGACAAAACCGGCGACAGTAGAGGCGGCGACCGCCTGATTCGTAGCGTCCGTACTCAGTCCTCAGTGTAGGCTAGTCGGTCGCTTGGTAGTCGTTGTCTCGACGATTTTTTACAACACTCCTTTGTTGTCTACCGATCTTTCTTCGAGTATTGACACTTTTACTCCTCGAAAAAACACTCGGTACGCGAAGTTATTCTCGAATCGTTTAACAGTGTATCCGGAGCACAGTTACATTTTCAAGATTGTATTTGTACAAGAAAGATAATCTTCATGTAAACAGCTACGCGCGAGGAAACGTACTGTCGATATAAGTTAAAAATTAACGGTAATTTGGTTCGATAAATCCTCATCGATATTGACAACGATAATCGAATCAGCGAAAGCGTGATCATCGAGGTAGACAAAGAAACCGGGAAAACGTACGATTGATTCGACAGATTTTAACCAACGAAGTGTTCGATACACAACGCACAAACATGGCGGCAAATATGAGCATACAGAATTGCACTGACTCTACAGGATTTCTCTATGAAATTGTTGCGGAAGACATATGGACACCTTGGGATGCCACAATGGAATATTTCCAGTATACTCCATGGCTGTTTTCCCTGATAGGCAGTACCATGATCGGACTAACTGGTATTTTCCCTCTTTTGGTCATCCCCATCGACGAAGGTGCCAATTTAAAGACAGGAGGTAAAACATTTGTTTAAAATTGGCACATCAGATTATTTAAATTCTTATTATTGTGTTGTTCTTCTTATCAGTTTAAACCTACTTTACGCAGCTTCGTGTAGTGTTTTGTGTTGCAAGGGATACTGATTATCTCGTGAAGGGAGGTTATGTGTACACTGTAACGCGCGCGCGGGAAGTAGTTCGTGATAGGTTAGTCCAAGGGATCTGTGCCAGAGAGACGATTTGTTACAAATAAATGTTATTTACAGTAGTGGCTATTCTTTTAGTGGAAATATTCGTTTAAGAGAAACAATAACAATTAATACAAAATTGAACTAACTTGAACTAACGAAATTAAAGAGACTATTTGGTAAATTCGTTCCATCTTTTGATCAATGTGTTTTACTGTACAGTCTCGTCTAAATTTGTATTATATTTCTTATTTAATTAGAATAATTATTTAAAATTAAGCTCTAAATATTTAACATTAATAAATGTTAATACAATTTTATAATGATCAGACTATTTCGGTTCTTCAATTCGATATCTTCGGAGGTTAGAATATTTTTACCCATTCTTTGAAATGGATATATTTACTCGAATAAGAAGAATTCCACGCAGAAATTGGACCGAAGCACCTGGTTACAAAAGTAAATATTTTCATGGAAATCAGTCATTACGTTTTCTAGGTACGAGGTCATGGATAACTAATATTTAGACGTTTTTGACTTTCAAATGATTGAAATTACAAAGTGTAAATTATTTTTTTGCTTCGGTAATTTTTAAATAGTTTGAGTTGTGTTCTTCGGAATCGCCTTTTTAACAGAATTATATAACATTTACATTAATTTTCTCGATGAAACATTGCGTCGATGAACGATTATAATGTTATCGTTCACCACAAATTCTTGACTTGTGCAATAGAATACGATCCTGTACCACGATTTCACTAGAAATCTGTGGTCAGTCGAATCGATCATTTTCTTAGAAAAAAACAAGCATTTTCTTATTTCGATGTTTTTACCGACATTTACGATATCTGCATTCGAAATTATAGCGAATAACAGTATACTGTAAACCATTAACTTTAATCGCAACAATTATTTTCTTTGTTTTTCATGTATGTTTGAACTCCTTTTATTTTACTTCTTCAGTTTGCCATAGAAAAAGATCTAGGGAGAGACTGTTAACAATTATCCCCTCGATTCAGGTTGCTTTGTCTTATGTTTTTTCGTTAGCATGAAAAACAACGAAGATACTAGGACTGTTCAAAATTTGACTCGGCTGTTGTAAGATTCGTTTCATCGAACCGAGTCGAGTTTACGATTATTCGAATAAAATATTCGATCGTACTAGATTTTTTCAAGTACTCGACAACTCTGATCGACGTATTGTTGTGTTGCTCCAAATCTGTGGATTACTCTACATATTTTTGACTTTCTTTTCAATTTTAGAAGTTTCTTCACAGTACGTTGTTACGCTTCTCGAAAAAAAAAAATCGATAATAGAAGATGAATCAAGATAAAAATAATGGTGTATTATTACGTCAGGTAGGATTCTCGGATGCTTAAAAGGGAACGCATTCGGCCACGTGGAATGGTTCTACTGCGCACATTGTTTGCCGCGTCGCTAGCTGCTGCTTCGTGCCAACGTCTTCTCTGTAAGAGTATTCTCGTCTTCTATCGGGAAATATTGCGAATCGAGCCAGGATATTGTATGTCGTTCAATTCACTTTCAACCGTTGTCATCATATTCCTGAAAGAAAAAGGTAAAATGTTAAAGACCTGTACCAAAATTTCTTCGAGTAAATTTTGTCCTAATTCTTAAACAGTACAAGGTGTCGTATAATCGAAAAAGCAATTGTAATTTGAAAGAAAGCGATTGGAAATTGCAACTTGTAATTGCTCGATAGGATTGCTTAAGGGGAATGTAGAGTACCTATAATCGGAGGAAAGTCAACTAACTATTCAAGAGCGCCGATCAGCACGGACTATCTGCACTCGTTTATTCACGAAACCTGCGGCACACGGCAATCCGCGTTAACACGCAACGTTGTTCTACGCCAATGCGAGCGGACAAGGTCGTGGAACTTGTTCTCTGTGGAATGCGTTGCAGCAATGGAATTTGCGGAAGAAAGAGGAAATGCAAATGTAATTACCTATGTATCGGGCTGAAATTGGGGTTAACGCGCGATAGAACATCTACAGGTTACATTGATTTAACGTTACAGTTTTAAGTAACAACTGTACGGTTTGGAAAGTCTCGATGAGTAATTTGTTTTGTGTGTTCTTCTCTTACGTGTCCTTTAATTTTGTTTTCGAGGTAACCTATTTCCGCTATCCGATGCCTACTTAGTGTCATCTTGTATATCATAACACTTGAACGGAAAAATCTGATTATTACGTTTAATTCGAAACTTTTCGATTTTAGTACCTTGCACGAAAAGTTGCCGGTGTACGAGTGAAACAACGTAGAGTTCACGCTCGTCGATACTGTGCCGTGAAATACGGAATACCGAAGGCTGTGGAACTTGTTGGACACAATGGAGAATACGAATGAAATGTCTAGCTTCTCAGTGGGGGGCATGTATACGTGTACGTACGTAACATGATTTTAAGCTATACGTGCGAATTCAAGGGCATCGTTGCATTGCACCTCGTCAGCAACTCGACAACTCGGCAGATGCATACGCTTGGAGTATAATTTTTACGCTTGCTTATTGGTGTTGGTTTATTAGACGGAAATCGCAACGTGAAACAATTTAATTTCGTTGATCGATCGAATAATTTGTCAGTGAGTAAGTTAAGGGGTATGAAAAATGTCACGTCGAAAAATGAAACAGCTTAGCTGTAGCCGATCGCAACGTCCGATTACACATGATGGTGAAATGGGAAAAACCCGATGAGAAAGAGTCCTAATCCAATACGCATATACAGTTTTCACTTTTCTCCTCTCTCGTTTCTATATCTTTTTCGCGGAAAATTCCGCACGATTCCACGGTTTCGCCACCTTGAATTTTCTTTTCAAGCGCGATCGATAACGCGGGCGAGGCCATTTAAATGGTAAATTGTATTCAAAGCGCGGGAACTGGATCCGATTTGAAACGCCTCCGCGTAGCGCGACTAATTCTCTAAATCGCGAGCAGCTTCCTTTTTCGTTTTTACCGTTTCCCTTGTTCATTTTTCGCCTCTTTTGCAAGTCAAACGAGGCGGCCTTTGCATCTATCGAGGCACACGAATCCTCCGTTCGCTCATTCTTCGGTGGCAGCAACGCCGAGTTTGGTCGTTGACCTTCTTCGAAAAGAGGATTCACGTTCATCCTTTTTCTTTCGCAATATTTCCCTCGCATCTAACGACGAACTTTGGCTCGAAAATATCCAAATCGCTCAAAGATGCGAATCTTATTCAAATATTATTCGAAACCAGATGTTTTTTAGTGTAGAAAAATGGGAAAGCACTCGAACATCGTAGGTAATCTTGCGACTTTTAAATACCCCGAACATTTAAAAATATTCGATTTATTATTCGTCGATTATTTAGTTCTCTTGAAACGAAAAAGCAGGTGAACGGTGCGCAACGCGATCCATCTGGAAAAATTCCAGAAGTGGTCGCAGGGGTGGTGGGTTAAATTACGATTCTGCTGGTCTATCGCTTCAGCGACTGTTCTAGAATGAATCCATTATCAAGTCCATTCTCCCGGCGTTCCGCCCACGAGCATCGTTGCGCGGAGATTCGTTCTGCATTTCTGTTTCGCTCAATTCGATCGCGTTACGTGTAAATACATTGGACTTCAACTTGCCACCGCCTTTGTAATTCGGCATCGCCAGCTGCATCGAAACATGCGTCCGAAACGGTTTCTCGGACTGCATTCGTACACGCCAACCGATCGATTTTTCTATTTTAGAACCGAACGTCGCGCAGTACCTTTTACAACTATTTAATTCTCGTGACCCGCGCGATGTCGGATAAAATTCTTTTTCACCCTGTAAACGTTCAATTTTCTTTTTCTTTTCCTTTTTCCAGGTCGAAGAGAATCCAACGGTGTATTGCATCAAATCTGTATTACTTAAGTATCGCGGCCGCTCAAGTTTTCACGATGACGAACGTAATTCTTCGTACTATTCGATATTATTACTAGGATCACTGGAATAGGACAGATTAGTTGGAAAGTACGCACAGTTGTTAAATCAACGAAAGAGCTGATAACGAATACTTTCGCGTGTTTGCATTGCAAGATAATTGCTTTCAATTAGAACAATAACGCGATGTTCGATCAAGTGGAGATTTATCACGCGCTGTCAGAAACAATCTACCTTGCAGTAGACAATGAAGTTTTGTTTATTCTAGTAATTTTCGTGAATAGCTGTAGATTATATAGCTTATACTTATGTCACACAAGTTGGGAATAATTTTATATAAAAATATTAGAAATTAATCGAACCAGCCAACAATGTTACGTAACTATCAGATACGACGTTTCTGATAAGAAGTAATGAAAAACAAACGAAACAATGGTATTGTATTAATCCATCTTGATAGGATATCAATTTTAACGATAACATTGTATCGTATTTTGTTTGTTCAATTAAACACTTCTTTTCTGCCTCATCATTCTGTTGTAATTTGATGCAAAGTTTTTTTCCAAATTGCACAATTATTGATATTTTAATGGTCGCGTTCGATCTGTTCTTAATAAATAGTCAAGATTTTAGGTGAATTAAACTCGTCAACCGACTATTCTTAATTACTGATTAATTTCGTGGCAAAAGATTGTTATTGTCGCCGATACTAAGAACTTTTTTGTAGATAGGACTTAGAAATGTCAAAGTTTAAGCAAACTATCGATCGACCATGTAAATTAATCTCTTATACGCTTTTGACGTCGAAGATAAACTGTTACAGTATATGATCAACCCTGCATCAACATATTGTCGCGTCTTGTAGAAAATAATCGAAGTAAATCGCAATGAAATGCAATTGTAATAGTAGGAAAATGTATTTCAATACAGTCTCGCTGTGGCTATTACCGGTTACAATTTTTGTTCCGATAATAAGCATTTCAAATTTACTGATTCGCTCGGTTCGTTCGACAGAGGCAGGAAGTAAATATTCACGACGCAAAATAATATTTTTATCTATGCAAAATCAACGTTAATGGCAGTACATTGTACATTCCATTCCAAGGTATCGTTTCTTGCAATAGTGTCACAATATTTCGTCATGAAAGAAATGGAAGAACAAAGCTTGATCTGTGCTTACGTAAAGCGTTGAAGGAATCGCGTATAGAGTAGGGATTGACTGCACGCGCTGATTACCGAGGTAACGGAGCATCGTGTTTGACATAGAAACAAAAATTCAGCTTCCAAAAGTATATAAAGACTCGCTGACTTATTATTGCCTAATGAAACTCGAGCCTGTTGCCGAAGATAACACAAATTTATCATTGGTCACGCGCTACGAGGGGCATTCGTTTCCTCGATGAAATTATTTAGAAACGTCGTTTCCTCGCGATGTATCTAATTGTGTTTCATCATAATGTATTACACGTACAGGGTGTCGCAAAACTTGACGATCGAACTTTGTCTACACGATGTACGAAAGAGCAGTATTTGAACATTCAAATGCTGCGTTGCTCTTTATAAATAGAAATAATTTATGGAAACCAAATAGTAGTTTTTTATTCCGAGGAAGATAGTCAGGAGTTGAATCGAAATTGCAATGTTTTCTTTTTTCCGGGTATACGAGATTCAAACGGCTGTCATTATTGCTACGATTAGTATTATGTAAATAATTTTTGCTCCGTGAGCAAGTCATCGTTAAAGAAATTCACGAGTTGCTTATTGTCCCGTAACCAGTCTTCTGTTTGCTGTTTCTCAATCCAAGTCATTAAACTTTATCCATCGAGTAGTCGAGATTTCTGCAACATCTTCGGGACAAGTTATTCTGAGCAGTGCGCTTTCTATTCGAATTTCGTAATTTCGCGAAATTTCTGACTTTTATCGTATTTAGAGATTAAACAACTAGAATTATCTTCTCTCTGCCTAATAATTAAATTGTACCTTTCGGTTCGAATTTCGCGAGAGAAACTCTTGTTAATTGAAATATTTAGAAACCATTACATTGTTAATACATTAAGTTGACGATTGTTGAATACAACGACGATGACAGTATCGTGAAAAAATATTCGCATAACTCAATAGTGGTCTGGTGTTTCGCGATTGTAAACGAAACAGGAAAATGGTTTTTCCGTTGCAGTGAATGTTTATCGCCGGATGTGTCATAGTTAATACCGTTACTAATAATCTATTGCCGCGTCTGTTTTCTCGATGCACAATGTTTGTAATCGAGAATACGTACAATATAGATAATTTAAAATTTGGTAGCTTCTATCGTAGATAAACTTTCGTCGGTGTAGTTCTAGTACTAACGAGTACGGGACGTGTGCACATGTAAAGATTAACCGGTTGCACGAGAATGTTACATTTATCGAACCGACATCGATGTGAGAGGTCGGTGCAGGGTTCGCGAAGGTGAAGAGAAAACTGCATCGAAGATGAAGTATCGTATAGTTCCATGGCGAACGATTAGAATTTAATCGTTGGATATTCGAGTCGAATGTATTTACAAGGATGGAAAATTTAAAGAAAAGTGATACCGTTTTTATTAATCTTTGGCGGACAGACGTTTCGCGATAACTCCATTTATTACTCTATCTATCGCCGGTATATAATAAATAACACCGCGGGTCTCGCGCGACATGTTTTCCAGTTCAAATATCAATACGACACTTAGAAATGAATTAAGTTCAAGAGTCGAAGATATTTGACATTCCAAATTGCTGAGTTCGAGAGACGTCTAGAATGTAAACAAGCAAGACGGTCGATCGTTGGAACATTTTTCCCCGTTTGCAGTAAGAATTTTAACAAACGGAAATATCTTAAGCGGCTCTGGCGAAGAACTCGCCGCGAGCGAATACTCCTATTTGTTTTAATCTTCCTGAGTATTTGCGCAGTAGTTTGCGATGATAAATCATTCAAGAACGAGGAAAATCCGAAGAATCAAGTTTCGTTTGTAAATATTATGCTCGCGAGAAGGGCGCATAACATCCCGTTATAACAAATTTCATCGACTCGAATAATTACCGTAATCGCAATTCTCTTCGACGATTATTGTTGGCGGCACAAGTAAACCAATTACGAGACCGTTGATCGACTCGGCTAACGATTTGTTGTCAATTATTGTACGTTGTCGTTTCAAAGTATACATCTATTTATCTCGAAACATTTTCTATTTTTAAGAGCAGATGTGGGCACTATTCGAATTAAATATTCCAAACGCGAAATAAATAATTATCCGATTTGGTGGCGCGCTACCCAGTCGAAAAACGACGCGAAACTTTTAGAGTGTAATCGATAGAACGGTAAAATTAGAATGTCTTTCTAGATCCCAGTCGTTGTTACTATAAAATAGGAACACTTGGATAAAATCTACACCGAGGACGGAATGTTCCACGCACTTATTAAGAGTGTCTACTTAATAATCTATTGTGCGAAAAGTGTTTCAAGGTCCGTCGAGCTGGCTACATTTCTTGTTCCGCACGCCATTTTCTATTCCAGTTTTCGGACAAACGTCTTTGTATCCTTCGCAAGACTTGCGAAAAGGGAGAATGGATTAACAATCGTGCGATTTGTAGTCTCGCAGATTCGCAACTAACAATTGTATTTGTTGGACACTTTTTGGTTGGAGATGTTACGTAATATTATCCAGTTCGATCTTCAGATTACGAATTACGAACCGAAAAATTTTCATTAGATTGATTTTGTTCGATTCAACAACGCGATTCGCTAAACGGATATCAATGTCTAATTGCTATTAGCTAGATGCGATCTAATCTCGGGGACGATAAAGAACGTTTCGATCAATTTTTACGATGATTTTCCGATCGAAAATTAATCGTATACGGTCCTATTAATACGTTCTAATTCTTAGAGTTACTTTGGTCGATACATCGCGTCGAAGAACTATCTATCGTCGAAAGGGAGGAAATATGATCTTTGAAGCGTAAGCTGCTCAATTGAAATACGACTCGAGTGTAGGGTGGAGATATCGGTTCGACTCGATCGTACTTTAACGTGGCTAGTGATCCTTGCATGCGAAGAATTCAACCGACAGTGAAATTGTTGGCGTCGCGGGACTCGACTTGGAGATTTATCATCATGCGGCACACGGAAGAAACCTATCATCCACGTCGATGTTTTTGATTGTCGAGAATATGTTCGTGCGTAGATTTGAGAACACGAATAAAAGTGGAAAAAATTCTACTCGCGTGGGCGAATAATGCGCATCTAGAGTACTGGATCGTCTCTTATACATGGTAGAGATTCGAACAATCGCTCGATACTTTCGAACTCGATAGGGGAATCTTTACAATTGTTCCATTTTGACGCAAAAACAATTTCATACTCGTTCACCGAACATTTCCTATTGTATATATTCCTTTAGCGTATACTAACCTTCTCGTTTACTTCGAATACAGCAAGATCACATCCGACTTCTTATATTTGTGCTAATTCATCGATCCCGTTTTATGGTCGAAGCAAATCCTGGTTACTTAAATTTCCGCATAGCTTGAAATAATTGATTTATGTTTCTGTTGCAGACAGCGCTGACACGTTAAAAGTACTGTTGAGCTTCGCAGTCGGTGGCCTTCTGGGCGATGTATTCCTGCACCTTTTACCGGAAGCATGGGAGAACAGCTTACTGAACAAAGGTACAAAAATACCACGAATCGGAGACCGCGATTCGCCGTTGGAGAAAAATTTAATCGAAGGGAATGGAAAGAGCAACTTCTTTAAGTAACTTGTCCTTGTTCGCGATTACGCAAAATGGTAACAGCATCCGAAGACTATAACTTCTTGCCCTATAATTTCAGAGTATTGGACAATATTTAATACTTTTTCAAAGTTTCTAGTCACGGTTCCAACGTGTGAGAAATTGAATGCCCGACCATGGCTAACACGGTTGCAAATTAAATCGTAATGCAAGGGGTTAAGGGAGCGACCTCAAACTCACGACCACTTGTCTATATATACCGCGCCGTTTAGAACACTCGGAAGCTTATAGTTAGTTTACTCGTCCATGACGAAACAATTGCGTAACTGATGTAAATAGTGTAACAAAGAAACGTGAATTACGACTCCGGAAACGAGAAGAGGGAAACCGTCTTCGGGGAAAAACCGCGGATCAAAGATGAGAGTTTCTTCCCCCAGAGAGTTGCACGGATCATCGATCGATCGGCGCAATGTCGGCGCAACGAGCACACGCGTTTTCCCTTCGGATCGTTTAATCGAGAGAGCATGCGCAATTCGCGCACGGAACGTCATGCGACAACTTTTTAATTACTTTGAACTCGACCGACCCTCGCTCGTCTTCTTGCAAGAATTTCCAGCGATATAACGCAACGCGTACATAGTCGAGTAACGATCGTAAATAAAAAATCTGTAGTCGGCTAGAATCTGGAAAATTAGATCACACGCCTATCAAGATCGCGAAGAATTTTTTCGAGGTAATAATCACTCCAATCGTTGGTAACCGTGCGTCCATCGACACGATCGAATTGCTTTTTAATCAAAGTTTACGTATCGAAATTGTCCACCGTTTAAGCCAGACGACAATTCATGGTATTGTACGTATAGATCTACGCTAAGCGAGATCTATATGACTTGAAGCGATCGTCTACCTCCGTCGTGGGCTTTGTGAGCGACTCGAACGACAGTCGCAAACCCCTATTGTGCTTCAGTTGCTGATTTCAATTGCCAGCTGTCTTCTCCTAAATTAAACGGACTCGTACCTAGTCCACCTACGATTTCCGAGTTACCTTCCAACGGTCGAATCGTCCGTTTTCTCGAGGGCAGTTGTTAGAGCGATTAAAACGGGGCAAAGAAAAAGGAGGTCGCTGGAAACGATCGTACAAATTTCAAGATACCTCCGAGGTAGTTTGAAAATACATGCGAAAGTAGCCAAAAGTATTCAGTAGCGATACTTGTTCGTTGTTCAAAATATAATGCACTCTTTAAAAAAAATTCTTCGCGGCAGCTTCTCGTGCAAGTAGCGTTTTCATGTGTTTTCAAATTATCGTGATTGTATTTGACGCTTTATAAAAGTCGATATTGCACGTGTCGCAAGGAAAATTATTTCAATGACGGAAAATTTTGTTTATTTCAGCTACGGATGATGATCACCCGTCGATGACTTGTAGTCTGTGGGTTCTCGGTGGTTTTTTAGTATTCGTCATAGTAGAGAAGCTCTTCAGTTTCGAGAGGGAATCCGAAACCGAAGAGGAGGAGTCTGTGATAGCGAGCAAGCAAGAAGACCGCGAAAGCTCGGATACCGAAGCGGAGGTAGAAATGGAAAATAACAATTGCATCACGTTAATTGGGGACAATCTGAAGAACGGGTTTTCGAAACGTTACGTCAACATGGATTTCTCCAAGGCGATCAATGATGTAATTTATATATTTCGGAACAAAACTATTGTCAAAATAATTCGACCGCGTGCAAACAACTTGTACAGTGAACTGTTCTTATAATTGCAGCCGTTTTTGGAGAAAAAGAACGAATACTCGCAGCTACCGAACGGTTACAAAGCCGCGAGCAGCAAGAACGATTCTGTCGGCAACGGTGTCAAGTCGGAGCTGATGTGCAAGAAATTCCCAAACACCCTGGAAGGTCTGTCGATTGACGAAACGAACAATTTCTTGAAGAATCGGACGAAAATCAACTGCTCCTTCGACAAATTGTCGAATGGATGTACCGACAAACAGAACCTTCTCGCGACAGACACTTTCAGCGACAAAAGGACTGCTTCGAAAGAAAAATCGAAACATATAACCGGCTATCTGAATCTGATAGCTAACATTATCGACAACTTCACTCACGGGTTGGCCGTGGGTGGTTCTTTCCTCGTGTCACTCCGTTTAGGAGCACTCACCACTTTCGCTATACTCATACACGAGATACCTCACGAAGTCGGAGATTTTGCTATTCTTCTACGCAGTGGATTTAACAGGTGGGACGCTGCGCGGGCGCAGCTCATCACTGCTAGCGGTGGCATTTTGGGAGCCATGTCCGCGGTGTGCTTCTCTGGTGGCAAAGTAGGTAGGTAGTACTCGTCGTCTCGTTTGTAGATCGTACAACGAATTACTAGTTCCGTCTATTGAATCGAGAGATCCAGAAGCTCGATCCTTTAACTGTTGCAGGCAATGTATCAATTTTCTGAAACGATTATTGTACGATTATGCGTAATAATTTTTTACCAGTGAATTTTTTTTTCAGGGGCTACGACAAGTTGGATATTACCATTCACAGCGGGTGGCTTTCTGCATATTAGTATGGTAACCATCTTACCCGAACTGATTAAAGAATCTAGTCCGAAAGAATCGTTGAAGCAAGTTGCTGCATTGCTCTTTGGCATCATCGTAATGGCGGTTTTAACGATTCTTTGCGACTAGCAGCAGCATCACTTCGTTTTGTAATGGCCGTCAACTACTGTGTTTTGCGCGTGCCGAGGGTAGTTCTTTGTTTTATATTAGCATCTCTTGGTGCGCGTCAAAATGGTAATTCGAGTTTGCCATAAAAAGGGAGATATTCCACGTAATAATTGTTACTCAATAGAGATGGTTCTACACATAGAGATAACGAGGAACGACGATTTAAAAAAAAAAAGCAGTAAAAAATGAAAAAGGAGTATTTGTACGAATTACTTTTATATTTTTCGATCGTTTATTGGGGGATCGTATTATTGGCAGTTCAGGATTATCGATTTATATTAATATTTTAAGAGATATTGTTAGAAACCTGGCGTAGTTTATACACTAATATACGTATGTTCCTCTGTAAAGTATAAATAAACAAATTTTTAGCGGGAAACATCATTCCGTTTCGAAAAGTATCTTAAATCTTTGTTGTCTAAAAGTTATACACGGGAAATCAGTATCAACGTATAACTTTCACTTTGTAAAATAAACCATCGTGTATGTATATAATGGCTATGCTTCCTTGTTTATTGTTTAAAAAACCGAAGATTAAAATTGAAGCGTAATTCCAAATACAAACATCGATTTATTCGATGTCCGGACTTCAGCATAAACAGATGTATAGTTTACGTTCTTACAGGTCACTGTAAATGACCCACCAAACTTGTCCATTTTATAAGTGGAACCAACAAAAAATGAACATCACTACGGATAAAAACTAAAATTTATACATCAGATTGTAAAAGAAATAATTGACGGAAATAATATTTAAAAGCTCAAAAATTGGTATGCAGATATAGACTTGTATTTAATCAAAGTTGAGAGAGTATGTAAAATTGAAGCATTTCAGAAAAGTTAGATGATCAGGAAATAGATGGGACATTGACGCGAAGGAGAGCTCATCTGTTTTCTCCATAGGCTCATGTATCTTTTAACGAGTGCATAAAAGTGATTTTATAAGTTGCACAAAAAAAACAAACTCAATCCTTGTACTTAATAGAAAACAAGGTATCCTACTATATAAAAAAAAAAAGTACACTTGGTACATGAGCGCTTTTGTCAATCACATGTAAATAGAAATCTTACACTTACAAAGCTGATTTAAGCAGCGCCTTGGCGAGTATATTTTCTATGAACTATGACTACACGAGCAAACTGTTCATATGTAATCATCGTAATTTGTAAATAAAGTATGTTATTCTGTAACAAATTGTTGGTATCCTGATACAACTTCTCTTTCCTACAGAACGACGAACGTGTGAACGGTAGAAAATAATTTATTAAACAATCACATCTCGAAACACAAGAAACGTAACAATTCTTTGCTATATATTTATGGACAGGTAACTTAAATCCCTTACACGCTATATGTACAGATATTACACAGTGACAGTTTAATTCACATACACTCGTTTTATAATACATTATACACGCATTCGTTAAGAAAATCGATTCATACTTTATGGTAACCTATTTACAAATGACTAATTGTAAGTACTATTTCTGTCAAAATTAACGATTACCTTTGCAGGATTTCATTACTCATCCAGTGAATAACAATATTCCTTATCAACTGTAGATTTGGTAGCAATTTTCATGGAATATCAACAATGGATATTCAATGTATCTGTGCAAGGAACTGTTCCATCCATTATGCACAAAACTTTGTACAATTATGACTTTGCAACATAAATTAAATCATTGTAGTTATTTCCTCGCGACTGTTTCACTCCACTTATACTTAATCTTTTTTATCCTACAGTTCATCGTGAAGAATTTCAACAACAATTGTTTGTAGCTTTTCAATCAATAGGATCAGATTTTTCAAAATATCGTTCTCATCTTGTTCGATAGTAGGATCCGAGTTTTGATAAAAGTTCAATAAATGCTGTATTATAGGAAGCAATGTATCTTTGTTCTTTTTAAACTCATGTTTGCAAACAGGAACAACAATGATCATACTTTCAGCAATGGTTTCTAGGAATTCATAATTTCCGATTCTAAATTGATTTCTAAGTTCATCCTTGAAACTATTTATCATCAAATTGCTTAAATGCTTACAGTAACCGTACGTTACTAACTTTTGTTCAATATCCACAGCTGCATATGCTTTTGTTTTCGTTTGTTCGGCATCTGTAACTTCTTGTAAATTATGTCTTTCTGTGATCAAATCACTAATTAGTTTCATGACTCTCATTTGCACTTGCAATTGATCATCGGCTAGAATCTTCCCAAATATTTCCAGACCACCGTGTTCGATCCAAACTTTTTGTGCTACTGGAAATTGTCTTATTAAGGCACTCAAAGCAAAGAGACACTTTGTTTTCACTTCCATTTTAGTATTTGTGGACAATATGTGCAAAAGTTTTTCAACAAAATCATTTTCCAATGCTTTCAGTTGGACTTTGGGATTAGACTGAACTGCTGTACCCAGAAGCCGTAACGCTTCAGCCTTTATTTCATTGTTTGTTCCATTGAGACAAGGAGATATGATTTTACTCATTCTGTTATTAAAAAAGTATGATGAAAATTAAATAAAAAAATGACTTTATTTTTTAAAAAGTCATTCTTATACATACCCTTGCATATCTGCAAATACTTTAGCATTATCAATATGATGAAGCAGGTATTCTAAATTATATAAAATATCTAAAACTTCTTCTACTTCCAAAACTGTAAAAGATCCCATAGTAACTGCATTTTTATGAGTTTGGAATTTTTGGAAATAATTACTTAGTAATTCCATATCTGTTGTAATATTTATTTCCAGCACCTTAAGCTCCTTCTTTAAAGTTTCATAGTCTCGAAACTTTTGTTTTATTTGTTGAGCATGCTCATCCTAAAAACATGAATGATAGAATAAGAACCTTTTTAACACGTTATGTATCCTGTAAAGGTGAAAAATGATTACATTTAATTCTGGCAACGTCTCTGCATCATCTTGTTTGATTTTCTTTAATCTGGCTTTTAATTCTTCTATCGGATAGTCGAACAAGTCAGACTTTTCTGCGGCTATTGAAGGTTCAGGCTCTTCGCTAACAGCTTTATCTGGATGTAACGTCAAAGAGTTTGAACGAGAATGATTCGAATTCTCCTTAGAATCTTTTTCTTCTGCATCTTCGTTGTCCATTAATTTAGCTTCTGTTACCCCAGTTTCAAAATTGTGTCGTATATGCAACCCCTCAGGTAAAGGTGTACCTGATAAAGAATTGTAGATAATGCTGATGTATCAAAAATAGAAGTTATATTTTTAGAAAATAGAAAACTAAATTATAAAATTATTCGCGTTATAGATGAATCTATTAGTACCTTTAAATAAAATTCTGCATACGTCACTGTTGTATATCATTCACGATACACCATGTTTTAATATATTTGACATATTTCAAAGAACGATAAATTAAAAATATTCACAACATTTTTTTTGTACAAACAGTCATCACGCGTTTAAACTACAATACAAAAATGGCAATCAGTTTTCTTAAAGAAACGCGCAACGTCAAATTTGACTGACGTGGTCTTAGGAACAGCACAATCAGTGCGCAAAAAAGTAGTCCCAAAAACGCATGTGTATACAAGATTAAATAAACGTTTACTCACCTTTTTTTACGGTTTGCCATTCACGGGTCGGTACAAATGTTGTTTCGTTTTTTTCATTATTGCCAAAAATTACCGGCAACAAATATAAACAAGTTAAAATAATTATATTAGCCCGCATTCTGACGAGTTCCTGTCGTTGACCGAGGGCTATAGCTTATCTTGAGAAATGCTGGTATATTTTTCTATGAAATCGTTCAAATTTCGTAATTAATTTATGTCAACCGTATCGAAGCAATTGCTCAATTTTTCTACAAAACTCTTTCATTGCGCTTTTGTTCAATTTAAGTATTATTCACGTGTTGCGTCCGATATTTATGCAGTCAATGTGTCGATGCTTGTTTCATGTTCTTACCACCAGGGCTTTTGCAGCCAATAGACTTTCAACGCAATGTTGTCAAGCTTCCTATTCAAATCGTGTTATTAATTATTAAATATTTGTGTAAATAATTACTAAATATCCGTATGTTTTGTGCAAAAAATATATCTAAATTTGTATACTTAAAACTTGTATAATGTATCTACCCTTATGAATATCTAACTTTTTCACCATTTTTCACTTTGTAAAAATATAAATCACGATTGTACGAGTCTATTATTTAATATTCCAAACAGAGGGGAGTAATTTTTTTGTTAAGTATTTTGTAATTACCGTCATTCCTTTAACAACTAATGGGATAAATTCCCTGCATTGATATTAAATCTTGCAATACCGATTAACGCATACATATTTACAGATACAATTATCCGTTTACAAGTAACTTAGATATTTAAATCTCAATTTTATTTTTTGATTCTTAAGATTATTGTTTAAAAGGAATTGCGAAGAAGTTTAAATTAAATGGTTTCATTTTTAATTTCATCCGTTTCTTTCATAACCGACATAATGCATGGGGGTAAGAACACCCCTCATAAAGCCCTCAGTGGTGATCCGTGATATTAAAGACGGCAACGTGGCTCACGATAGCCAAGAGTGTATCGACCAATCAAAGAAGAGAACGTATTCTAGGCGCGCAAGGCCGAGTACGTGAAACTCATTTGCTACGCGATCGTCTAGCACGTGCGACCACTGTTCTTCGCGCAGTGACCGTTGTGCGCGCGGCGTCTTTGGCTTCTCCACTTTCGTTCGGCACGCACACTCCAACGGGGTCCGTCTACACGTCCGCTAACGAGAATCCTTTAATATCAAGTCGATCGCCATGGCAGAGGAGTATCTCTACGGTAAATATCAGAAGTCGTGATATCGTGATTGTCGTGGCTACTTTATTTTGTGGCGCACGCGGATACTTTCGTCGTTGTTGGCCATTCGACGCGAGCGGTACTATGGTCGGGACGCCGGCTGGCTTTCGGCCATTGTGACGAGTCCCCATTGTTCCCTAAAGAGCTAACGAACTCGCGTTTTTTACCAAACTATGATGCAACGGCAAGCATTTATTATATTTTGTGTGCGTACTCTTGTGATTTGTGTGTTCAGGAATCACCCTCGTAGGACCTAATTCCAGCGAGGTATGGGATCCAGAGCACAAGAACGACGACGCAGACGGTACGAACCAACATTTCGGAGCCGATCAGAAGCTTATCATAAAAATGGTAAGTCGAAGATATCAAGGAGACATCTAATTGCTTTGTACTTTGTCGTTTTTTGATGCGCCGCACGCATCGGATTTCACGTAGTACATCGTTGCAAGCGACGGATTTTCGTTGACGCGCGATTTTGTCGGCAACGGTTTTCCCCATTCGATCCGTAATATAAATGTTCAGTTTAGTCGATTCTAGAATTCTCCGATTTTTATAAACAGCTAAGCGCACCTCTGTGTGTCATCATATTAACCGTGTAAGAGTATAGGACGAATATTTGGCGTCACTGGTAATCCCGATTTTTTCGAGCGCTTTCATCATTTCTTCTTACGTTTGCGCGCGAATTTTTAACCACTATACGAAAGTAATGAATTGGAGTTGTCGTAACCTCTGACTCTTTGGCTGTACGAGTTGATCTAACCCTATTTAGTCTCCGATTTTTCGAGAAACGACAACATGCAAATTCGTTGTGGTGTTGTTCTCTGGATACATTAATTACACCTTTATTAATTAACCATTTGTCTGTATTTAAGTATGAAAATGTCCGTTAATTTCATGTAAATTTTACAACGTTTTTAAACGTACGTGAATTGAGTGTATTTATCGAGACATTTTTTAAATGATTACTTTCGATAAGCGTTAACATTGATTATTTAAGATGTAGAAATTCACTTTTTTGAAGAATGAATAAACATTTTATACGAAAGTTTCATTTTTCAGTGTTAAATATATAATTAAACGTAAAGTTTGTTAATAAATTTAAGCAAAATAAAAAGTTAATTAATCTAATTAATATTTTATGTAAAGCAATACGTAAGTATAAAGGTACACTAGTTGCGAGCAATATTAATTTTCAGTTTCTACTTGTCAATTTTGTATAGGCACTTTTAGGTCCAGAGGCTAAATCTGGAGAGCTTAATGTACTACAGGTCGAAGCAATGGGACTAAAAGGACCGATTAAAACACCAATCGCTTTGCTGGAAATGGGAAAGACAGCACAGATTATTCTGGATCTCAGTTTTCCTGACCCTCCAGTTACGTTCACTTTGGTTAAAGGCAGTGGTCCAGTTCACATAGTAGGGCATAATCTTCTTGGTAAGAATTTGTTACACATTATCATTAACTCCTTGTCATTTAGCTGCATAGAAAATTGTGAATAATATTAATAATACCTTGTAGGATTTTATAACAATTATAGAGCACGTTTGAGTATTAATATTTTTAAAGAAATTGAGTACTTTGTTATATTGCAATTAAAGGTTATTTGGAGAAGGGCGATAAAAATAGCTGGACGCCTTTTAACAAAATTTAGGGCAAACACAATGTGGTGAACTTTGGTACAATTTTGAAATGCAATTATAAAAACATTTGATTAATAGGGCATGTATTTGAAAAGAATACATTTCATGTTCAAAGAAACTTTATATTTTCAATATGCCAGATTTGTTATATTTGAAGTATTCAATTCTCTTTCATTAAATACATTTTCATGTTTGCATGATTTCATATTAATGCATTTTAAAGATTAAAATTGTCATCGCTAGGTAAATATTCATTGGGATAACTTTTCTTTTTATAAATGTTTAAAAATAACTATTATATTATATTTTCTCAAGAGAGTTGGGAATACTTTTAAACTAAACCGAAGTAATTTTATATTAACTTTAATATTTTAGGCACACACATGGAAGAGTTTGACGATATGGATGATGAAATGGAGGAAGAGAACATCGATGACGACGATGATGATAAGGTATAAGCTACTTAATATTTACTTGAAATAAATTGAACAGTTGCATGCAGTTTTGTACATGTACATATTAAAAGTTCTTCAAAAGCTCACCACTAAGGAAAAGATTGTATTTTTCACTGACATTCTGAATAAGCTGTATGAAAAATCATAAGACTTGAAACAAAAGACGCGCAGAATATTTTCGACGAAAATAAACTCCAGGCATATATATATACACATATATATGTACGAATGAATTCACTTTAAATTAACAATTCTTATTGTACTTTTATTATGTATGTTGTCAGAAGCAATAGCATTACATTTTCTATATACTAGGAATACGAATTTCAGGCACTGCAAAAGAAACGAAAGCATTCTGCAGAGGGTAAAAAAAATGGCACGAAGCGTGCCAGGATGGATGAAGCTGTAGACAAATAGAATGTTAATATTAAAGCACCGCTATTCAAACATCCTCCAAAAAACGACTTTTACTGAGAATATTTTAAATTCGCGTGACTTTAATATGATTCGGGGGAGGGGAGGGCTCTGAAGATTGTCTAAGGAATAAATGAAAGTCGTGGATATACTTTCTGCGTTTGTGTTCTCATTCCATGTGTCTGTTTTATTTTTTTTTTTTGCATAATAAATCATCCCATTTTGAAACAATTGCTTTTATTCTTTATTCATCTTGTTTCCTCTTTTTCCATTTTTATGTTCGAACAGTACTTTCAAGATTACAGAAAAAGGAGTTACATTAGAATGTCAGTAATACAATCTTTTATCATAAGAAAAACAGTCCGCGCATTTCAATTTACATTTATTAAATGATATATTATACAAATTATTCAGTTTCTACATAGTTAAATTCTATTTATTTCAATATGTTAGGAGCCAGAAGACGAGGAAGACGATGAAGATGAACCCAAGAAGAAGAATGCCAAATTAACAACTGCAGCCAAATACAAAAATCAAGCTAATAAGAACAAGAAAAAATAAGCACGAGCCTTAATACTATGGAAACACAAAAACTTTTAAGTTAGGCTAATAAGCGTAAGTCCATCATTATCATCCGCATTTATGCGAATTTAGTATCGTTTCATCAGATTATCAGACGACATACGTTGCCTTCCACGTTTCTACGACACAACTGGACCAATGAAGTACTCTCTAAGATGTTAATTTGATTTAGTTTGAATGAAATATGAGATTTTATCGATCCAAGGACAGTAGTAACCAACTGACGTAATGTTTAACGTAAAACTGAAACGAGAGTTGTGGTCGACTTCAAGTGTATTTGCAAGGTCTATTTAGTCGTACATTTCTCGAAATGCCTTAGAGGAATGACCCTTAATGCGTATTAGATAAACTCTATGAGATATTAAAAATGTGAATCGAAAATTATTTTTTTGACAAAATTTTATGGAGTTGAAAGTTCAGAGGGCATTCTTCTGAGAGCCAATCGTATGCAAAAACTTGTTTTATTTCGTTACAATTAAATCGATAGAAGATTATGATTAGAATGAACGATAAATTGGTGAGATAACGCGAGAACGCTGTTTTTAAATGTGAAAAATCGTTTGGACCAGTTGTTGTCAGTAAAATTAGTGGAAAGCGCGGACGGACCTACAGTGAGATGTATTCGTATTGTTTCCTTTTTGTCTTCTCCGATGCCGTGTTCACACATCGACACTTCCAGTGATATACGAAGGTACACTATTCTAACGTAGCTATGTAAACGCGATTCAAAAAACGAATTACTATGCTCTTTAAACAAAATAATTGCGAAGATAACGTTCCAGTGTAATTTATTATTTTCGTGTGTACAAGATGGGGAAAGGGTAATAGTCACAGAAACCCTTATACCAGAATGTTATTAATGACTGTAAAGAGGGGGGGAAATGATAAGATCAGAATTTAAAAAAAACATATTTACGCGTCATCTCGACATTCATTCCATTTGATGAAAGATTACAGAAGAGGGGGTTGCAGGTGTACTACACAATGTGATGCTCTTACATCAGTGTTATATGCGATAAAAGCATATGTAAAGCGTGTATAAAACGCGCTCATGCGATTGATAAGTAGTCTGTACACCTATTTTGTACATATACGATACAATAAAAAATTTCACAACTTTTAATCAGTATCGCACGACGTAATGTTCATTCGAATATCCTGCCCTCATTTCGAAGTATCTACCATGTGATTTTATGAAATTGAAGATGATATTTAAAAAGTTTTCATAGGTTAAGGAATATCGTGACATCTAGACGTTTGTCATTTGTCGATGTAATTGGGCACGTCTAATAATTTAATGAAAATGATTTTTCGTCATTATGTGATCGAAAGAAATTGTTCGTTTATACGGTCCTCGAGGAAATAACTAAAAACATGTTGATGACTTTAACTGCGTGAAAAAGTATACATATCCTGTATTCTATAATAAGACCTCTGAAACTATCTACGAATAAATCCAACCTAAAAAATTTCTAAATTAGTTTGATATTTGAATTTTACCGGTAAATTAAGGTAAGTCGTTCGTTATTACCAGAACGTTATTACGTAATACCGTATTTTGGAAAATTTTATAATTAATCTTCAGACTCCTCGTCGCTAGAACGTAATATTCGCTATTATGATATGCAGAATATTAGTTCAAGAAACAGCTCGAATAAAAGTATAGATGCGAAAGGTTTTTGTACAAATACACAATGCCAAATTGTCAACAAAGAACTATTGGACTTACGAGAGCAGGTACGACTAATCCGAGTTATCATCTACCAATAATTAACTAATCGAAATTAACGTATACTTGAAAGGTGACAAACTTGAAAGAAACAGCAGTGTCTTTAGAGAACACCATACAAATAAAAGACGCGCAATTGCAGAATATGCAACGAGATAACGAAAGATTATCAACGGAACTGAAGAAACAACAAAGATGTATCAGAAACGTCAAACGTAAGGCTTACGAATCTTTCTTAAAGTTTATTGTAACCCTTAAACGTACCAAATTAATTTCAGAGCAGTTGGACGACGAAAGGTTTTTCTACGAAAGAGAAAAGGATTATTTCAACGAGGAATTACAGCGGCAGAAAATAAAATGTATCAACGGAGCGTCCAGATTGCATCAACAACACAAGGAACTCGAAGAAGCACGGGCTTCCTTGGAAGAAAAGAATAGGTTGCTTCGAGAAGAATTAAACGAAAAAGCTGAGACTACGTACAATTTGTGCATAAAGTTTCTACGAATGAAGTATGCGAAAGATTCTTTGAGGCAGAAATTGGATCAATTGTTAAACGAGCATCTGCAAGTAATGGCCGACATGATGGAAAAGTTGGACGAGGGCAGAGGAGAACTTAATATCATCGTATCGGAGAAATTTCAAGAGCCCCTGCCTTTGAGCAAAGCAAAATTCTTACGGGTGAATCCTGTTCGACGATATAAGCACTTTCGATTATCGATAGATTTTGTAACCATTCTATTCCTTGTAAAATAAATAATTGTTCGTTACGTCGATCATTAGGTGGTGCAGAGAAACGCCCGATTGGTTCACGAGAACGCGATACTAAAAGTACAAATACAACATCTCACTTTAAATATAGAAAAACTGAAGAGCTACACTCAGAAGCCAAAATTAATTAACGTAGATGCTAAAATCATCACCAAATTGGCCGAACAAAGTGGAAAAAAGTGTAGCAAGGAATCTACGAAATGGTTATCGTTTCAGTAAGAAAATGATCCATTTCCAATTTAGTACGTTTTCGAAATTACAGTAAGAATCGATCGATAATTCTTTTATCGTTTATCAGATTGAACGTAGACGAGACTGAAAAGACTGCGTCGTTTAGCAAACCTTTGAATAATCAGAATTCTGTCGATTATTCCGGAGATGCAAAATTAATATCGAAAATTCGATCAAACCACTCGAGAAAGTATGCAAATACTGTAGTACGAGAAATTCAAACCGAAGAACTGGGAGAATTCCAGACAGAACGTGCATACAGCGCTCCAGAAATCGTACGGACGGAAGTCCAACAAAGTTGCTCCACAATTGTTCGAACAGATTCTTTAATCGACTCTCGCGATGCCTCTACAAACACGTAACGGACAAATTTATTTAAAAGGTTTTTGTACAAATGTAAATGTTGTGCATATTTTTTATACTTACTATTTTTGTTAAAAAAAAATGTACCGTCTGTAGAGTATAGAACCTGATGTATCGACTGTACATTACGCGCTACAAAAGTAAACCGTTTATAGTGTGTTGGGCTAGAGGGCGTATTGGGTATGAAATACGAAGTTTACGGTGTGAATTAGTTGGATGTAATTTCTTTGCAAAAGTGTATGCGATAATGCCGAACAGAAATACTGGAAGAAGAGGGCATCGGGAAGTTTACGCGTAGTGCTGTGTAGCTTGAAACATTATTTAAAATAAGTTTCTTCTTTTTTTTTTTTTTTAATAATTGGAATCGTCGTTGCGTTGCTGCTACCAAATGCCGCTTGCCAAGTCCCTTGTAGAACACAATCAACGCGAATCGACGCATATTGTAGCATACTATTCCACGTAATCGTTGGTAAGATCGTCTTCTGTAACGAGAACTAGTTTCAATAATCATGTTATTACCGAACCTCACATATCCATAATATAATATTAGAATCCTTAATCGAAACAAGGACGAGCATTGCTTAGGATTTATTAGACACGACAGTAGAGAATTTATTTCGAAATAATATCATTAGATTAGAATCATCAAGGATCGTTGCGAGGAAATTTACAATATTTTAACAGAGTGCAGGAAGAATCGAGACACCCTTTCTATCTCGCGATCTATACAATTTACTTTTATTTAACCGAGAAATATTAGAAGTTTAGGTTATTTTTCGAAAGAATTGTTATCGCGAGTTGGAGGTTATGTTAATATATCGGCGAAAACTACCGTCTCCCCCTTCTTAAAGAAAAGGATAAGTACGATTTAGCGAAAAGAAATGCACGGTAGTTCCAATTACAGTATTCGAAGCAGTCATCGATACCCGTAAAAGTAAGGGCCGTGGCAAAGAATCGGCAGGCCTCCGATACTTATAAACGTCATTACGACAGAGCGGCCGTGATTACGTTAGAACGACGAGACCGCGTGCAAGGGTGTGTGTAGAACGGAGGCTCGAAGAAGAGCCGAGTGCTTCGTCTCGTTTCCTCTTGCTTGTTCTCGTGCGCCACGGAGCCGGTTCGAGGCGAAGCCGGGTTTTAACGATCGGTCATTAAGTCGCGAAGAAAATTGAGACGTCCACCTCTCGGTGAGCTCATACCCAATTGAGTAGCGGCCTTAATACCCCTTATGTATTATCCGGTAAGCGAAGCACCTTGTTAAACGGATCCGCCATTTCTTCTTCTCACTTCGTGTTTTTCCACGGGGATCACGTTCGATCGAAAACCCGACACTACCGTAACAGTTCTTTGCTCCTTTTCTTTTTTTTTCGTCTACGATGTGTCTGCGAAACTTTTATCGAATTTATTTTTTCCGTGGAATACGCAAACCTATTCAGGATCGTTAGCGTTACCGTTTCAGATGAAAAATAACCTACATTCACGTCGATGCAAAATAGCATTTAATTTTTTAGTATCAACTCATCTTCGAGCTTTGCCACTTTGCGCTCGATTTAAAAATAGCGAAAAGTTGTTTCTCATTCCTAACCATAGGTTATTGTAACCCCAATGCGTAAGTGTACACATATATTGTATGTATGCGTGTCTACACACATATACACAAAGTAACCGTAACGAATTTGATTCCCGTCCGGAGCGACACCTAAGAAATTCAGCTTTATACGATACCATGGACAAGCTATAAGAGAAATCGTATAGTCTATGGGAGGTGATATCTCACGAATCGAAGTACCAACCTCGCGAGAAATTGGTGGTTTTGTAGCGCGCTCTATGTTTCGGAACGGTAATTTTAGGAATCATTTAATTTAGCCACCAACGAAGTGGGTAAGGTTAGTCAATTTTCGAATTTCGTTCTCCGTTACGGTATCGAGAAGAGTCTGAATCGAAAGTTAATTTACTCGTTGCACAGAGGTACTGTTCTAAAACGAAGGTATTTACATTAAGCAAATTACTATACGAATCGTAGAAATACGTATATAAAAATACGGAGGCACACAATAAATGTCCCTTTTCTTATCGTTTTCCACATCGTGATTTTCCACGTCGTGGTTTTCCACATCGTGGTTTTCCAATTCGTACAATGTCTCTTTCGATCGAATTACAATCTTTCGCAAATTATTCCGAATTCGGTTGTCGCTTAATTACGATACGGCTATATTTGTTTCAACGAATGTGCTCAAAATGTGTCGTTTTTGCTGTTATAGGTTACCGATCGAAAGTCGAGCGCGACCGTTGCAATATCGACGCCATTGACAGTTGTCGATCAATTCGAACGGAATTTCAGAAGGTATTGATAAAAATCTTTCAATTCGTTCGAACGAACGCGTATACGTATTTCTTTCGTTTCAATTGTAACATCGCGATCGCGTTTTCGAGCGGTTTAACACGTTATTCGAGTGAATAACGAACTTTTAATTTTGCAACGAGTTCCCTGATGCGTAATTTACAAAAATTACGTCGCACAGTGGAAGGTGAAATATTCGGCGAACGCAAAGGCGCGTTCACAACTTTGACAACGAAAATGGTCGATTGTATCGCGTTTGTTGTTCGTTACAGATCGTTGGCAGCTCGTCGCTGCGTTCGTGGATCCGGCGGAACTTCTCCAAAGAGCTTTCCGGACGACTGGGAATCGTAAACGTTCGCAACGTCTCGCGCAGTCGTCGACGGTTCGTCACGAATACGTTACTCAACGGTGATCAACGAACGGTGAGTTGCTTGCAATTTTTCAAACGAAAGTTTCGAATCGGTACCGGTGTACAACGGACACTTGGATTTTGCAATTTTCGAAATGTTTACGTCGTTCACGGCACGCCCATCGTATCCGGATCCATCTCGATCTCGATCGTCGGCGAGATAAGCGACACTCGACCGAGTCGGTTTTAATTCTCGTTACTAATAGCGTTGTAATCTTATTTCGTTCCGAATCGACGGCATTGTGTGTCGCTTGAAAACGTTAAGTGGGCTTCAGAGGCTCCGAGTCGCGGGACAGAAAGTACCATCGAACGTCCGGCATCGAATACCGCGTCTGTAGTGACACGCGTTTAATCGTCACGTGATGTATATTTTCTTCGGCGTGTCGGATCTTTGAGTAATGGGGCTCGGCGTACGTAACCGTCGATCCTGATTACGGATCCTGATTGCGGGCATTAGTGCGCGCGCCGGTTATCGACCATCGGACGTCATGTACGGTGCGAACTCGGCATAAATACGCCACGAAAGACAGCGAGATGGCGATAGATCCGCGAAAGATTTCGATACACGTCGATCGATATCCCCCTATCGGCGGACTCCGTTGGCTTCCATTATTTCGCGACATCCCGCCGGTTCGCTCGGTTCGCTCGGTTCGCTCGATTCGCTGAAAAATCCACCCCGAAACGGAGGAAACGGTCGCGCGCGGATCGGCGTTGTCTCGAGCTCGCGCGCGCGTGTCACGATCGTTTCTCGCGATTGGACGGGATACGATTCGCGTCTACGTTCGAGCGAACCGGGAAACGTACTCGGGGCCAACCGGCCCGACGATCTCCGTTCGATTTTCTTCCGAGCGTGGTACGCAACGAAGTAACGTTTTTCGCGCTACCGGTCGAGAAAAAAAACCGTCCCGTCGATCGATGATTTTCATCCGGTGGAAATCACCGGAGCGTGTGTTCAACGTCCCGATCGACGCGTAACGAATTCGGAAGCGTAAAAGCGTCTCGCGAGCAAGAGACATTAGCGAGAGGGCATCCGTTATCGAGGATCGGGCGCCGCGGAACAGGGCGAAACCGGTATAAATATGCCGTCAAAGGACAAGTAAGATGACAGCTGCCGTACATACGTAATATTTCATCGCTAACAAGCGGACAACGCGCGACGCGGGCCCGGTTATGCCATCCATTGTCGAAGATTACATCGTTATTTCATTGTTTTACCGGCCGATTCAAATTCGCTTTTTGCTCGCCGGCTCGTGCAGCGTACATGAATCAATATGTTCCGTAATAATCGAGTTATCGCGGGATGCAACGTTTTCCTTCGGACAAGAGGAGGAGAGAGGGAGACGGAGAGACGGTTTAGAGTTTTTACTTTCGATTCACCGTCGAGGTTCGATTTACGGTTCCTCGAGATTCCTTCGAAGCGTTTGAAAAGTATCGATGCATCAACGTTGGGGAAAATTCGTGTCCACGGAAGGGCACGGGTTGCGAAATTGTGGTCGTTCGGCTCGGAGGAGTCTCGAAGGTAAAATTCTGGTTCGCGTAACTCGAGAGGGGCATTCTCGGTTCGCGGGGAGATCGGTAGCGGTGGTTTCCCAGCGAGGGCAGGAAGGCCCGTTCAATTTTCTGGGAACGGCCGCGAGTCGAAATTAATTAGGAGGTTCGCAGGAAGAGCTCGGTTCGAAGAATATCGAGCGTCGAAGGGTGGCGGGGACGAGGCCAATCGTTCGCCTTCATTGCCCTCGACGCGTTTCAGGCCGTGAGCGTTAATTGGCCGGACCAATTAATTCCAACAAGTTCGCTCGGTGCGATTAGTGCGCGTACGTGGTGGTGCGCGCACACGTTCCTCCCTCTCTCTCTTGCTCTCTCTCTCTCTCTCTCTCTCTGTGCTTCGTTCCGCTCGGCTCCGCTTGGCTCCGCTTTGCTCCGCTCGGTTCGGGGACGGTAACGAGCGAAGGCCGTGGAGTCCGATCTGCCCCCGGAAAACGAAGAACCTGTTCCACGCGCGGTGGATGTTTCTCGCATTCTCGGCTGGTCCCGCGACACCGGATACCGTGGTTGTTCGAGCGCTCCTTCGGGGAACAGGAATCGTACGCAATAACGAAAACACAAATTACGGGAGCACCGTGCACCGATCGTCTCGGGACGATAATCAACTCGGGGTTCCCGGTGGTCGACGAGAGATTATTAGAAGCGTCCCGCGGCGAGTCAGGCTCGACGTCGCCTCGCGTCGCCTCGCGTCGCCTCCTTTCTTTTTCGCGTTCACCGCTCCACGAGTACTCGTATAATTAGGATCAACGGCGTTCGATTGTTCTCGGATGAGGAGCGCGCGCGTTATCGGTTTCGGGTAGCGAGGTTTCGTTGGCTGCGGGTTTCCGCGAAAGAAACGAGGAGTTTCGGGAAAATACGAGCGGTCCGGGCTCCTCGAATATTTATCGCGTCGGCACTCGACTCGTCGCCCGACTATCGGAGGTGATCTCGATGCTCGCCGATAAAATATCTCGCTCGTCCTCGTTCGGCCGAGAGACTCGCGTCGTTCCGTTCGAGACTCGATCGGTGCATTAAACGCGCGAACCTATACGCGCGTAGTGGGACTCGGGCGTAAACTCGACGAGTATACCGTGCGCTCTCTCCCGGTAGCCTCGAACCGGAGAAATTGATCGCTCGTTCGAAACGCGAAACCAAAGAGACCGCCGATCGAGCCGATCGCGTCTATCGGATATTAAACGGACGAGCAACGCGTTCCAAGATCCAACGGACGCGTCTTCTTCGTGCGCGCGCGAACCGAATTTTGGAAAATCGACGATCGTTCCGTTCTCGGCGGTGTACTCGTACGATCGGAGCGCAAACGGAACGCGCGATCGTCCTCGGGAGGGTAAAACGGTAACGCGCGATTCCGGGAAAAACGATAGCGATATCCCGCGAAAAAGGCGCTGTCGGAAACGTTCGCGTATCGCGAATTTATCCGAGCCAGCAGCCACCGTTCAAAATTAGACTCGGGGCGCGTGTGTACCTTACGTCCGGAAAGTCCACCTATGAGTCCAAAAGGTCCAGCGGAGGTACGCTGGAAGAGAAGGTAAGCCGGAGGTTGATTTATCGGCCAATTAGTCCACCGTACCGGGTGCGCTTCTCTGGTGCGTCTCACCTTCCAGATGATATCCCGGCAAAGACCGGCACATGGGTTAAAACCTCGCCGGAGAGTCGGAAAGGAGGAGAGAGAGAGAGAGAGAGAGAAAGAGGGAGGGAGACCGCAGTGCCGTAACTACGCGATCCTTCGAAATGGAATCTTTTTTTCGGGGAGGGAACGTCTCGTCGAAATTAAATCACAATTGTCCTCGACGCGGTAGCGTCACGACCGACCGAAAAAACCTACAAGAGTGTTCTACGAAGTTGGAATTTTATTTCTCGAAAAGGCAGGTAGGACGGTTTCGGGGGTATCGACGGTGCGCTCGAATATCCGAAATTCGCGGCCAATTAGCTCTCAGTTGGCCGCAACGAACGAACGAACGAACGTCTCGTCGTCGTTGATATCGATCACCGGATCTCGTCGCGGGAAGGGAGACCGACGAAATCGAAGCTCTCGTCGATGCGATAAAACCGCAACGCTTTTAGCAACGAGCGAGGAAGCCGGACGGTTTCCTTTTGCGAGAAACGGTCGCTGGAAGGTCGCTCGCGACGCTCGATGGGCATCGAGCGATCAAGAATTCCGCGTGCGACACTTTGTCAAAGTGTTGCCGCGCAACGACGACGGAGGGTAGCGTCCGAGACACGCGCGTCGTTACGCGAATCACGGATTTTCTTATTCGAGCGCGACGATGAACGATCGCGGCGCGGTTCAACCGCAAAGACGAGAGAACCGTAACCGCGAACGGCCCAAAGAAAAACAGATGGCGTACCCCTGATGGTGCATCGTGGGAACGACGATATTTGTTCGACACGAGATACGAGATGTCGCTCCTTTTTTTCCCCCGGTCTCCCTCCTCTATCGCTTTCGTCGCTCGCAACGAACGACTCCATTAGGCCACGGATCTATCCCAATCTGCGGTCTGCGGTTAATGGTGTACGTACATACGAGCATCCGTTCGAGCCGGCTCGCGAGCCTACGCTGTCCCCGGCCTGTCTCTTCCTCGCGTTTGTCACCGTTGGACCCGTTCAACGTTTAGCGTCCTCGTCTACCGGGGGCGAAAATAGACGGCCTGCCTCCCGCCCCGCTCCGCCCCTACGCTTCGAGCCTTCCCAGAAAAATACCCGACGCTCGAAGAAACAAGATTAAAAGGCACTTTACGCAGCGACGATCCCGCGCCACCCAGCCGATGCGCCCGCGCGCGAACCCGTCCAATCGAGGACCCGCGCGAAACGATAACCGATCGATCGATCCGGAGATTCGACCGAGGTCCACCTTGATCACTCGTTCGATGTCCAACGGAACGGTGCACACTCGGTCGAACGATATCGCGTTTCGGAACTCCTACGCCTCTTGGTAAAGCGGAAGAGGCTTCGAAGTTGGTTTCGGTGTTAAGGAATTAACGTTCACCGAATCTCTTTATTTCTCGAGGCCGAGCGCGCGTTTCCTTTTACCCGAACGAATGAAAATGCAAATCGTGAGAAACGAAACGAAGGAAGCGAGAACCTTGCCCCTTGCGCTATCGCGGCGTTATTATGCCCGATCTCGCCGCGGTTCCGTTATATTGCGAAAATGAAAAATGCGCCGCGACGAGGAACGTCGCGAACGGACCGGATATTACGCGAAATATATTCGTTAGCCTGGAAAACAATTGCGTCGGACTCGCGGCGACGAATCTCTCGAAATCGGCTCGAGACGATGATCCCGACGACGGTCGTTCCTCTCGAGACGTCTTCGTTCGAATCCCTGTTTACGTACGCTTCGAGTTTCTCGACCCATAGATCGTTCGTCGTTTCGAAACACCCTGTACCGTTCTTTCTTCTTAAGCCTAACCGGCAAATTCCAGGCTCGAGCAATCAACTCGAACAACACGGGCAAATGCACGTAACGGGCTCGTTACACGAATCGTTCCTCGCAAACGATTTCTTTCCGCGAATTCTCGCGTGTTGCCGCGCCGCGCCGCGCCGCGCTGCACCGCGCCGCGCTGCCTCGATCCGCGGCGCGATGACACGCGCGTCAGCTAATGCTCGCAACACGACACGGGCCCTTTCGCGTGCTCGTGATTTCCATTCTCTGTTTCGTGTCCCCGTAACGGTGGCCTCCGCTCGGGCCCGTTCTCTCCCCCCCAGCCTTCCGTCCTTCCGTCCCTCCGTCCCTCCTCTCCACCTGGGTGTACGTGATGACTCGCGACCGCCGCCATTAGATCCGCCGACTCGAATTTCAGTGGCACCGCTGAAAAACGAACGTCGCCGGTTAACTTGTACCGTTGCACGCTCGAATTCTGACCGATTTCGAGTTCAATTCGTTCCCGCCGGAACGTGCGCTGCGCCCGCATCGCGAAACGCGCTCGAGGTTTCTCTCGATCTCGGGAATAACGAAAGATTCGATCCCCTTTCGTCTTACGGTACTTTGCTCGCGTTGCGACATCCGCGGGGCGAAAAAATTGTAAATTTTCGACCGGCGGGCATTGCGACACACTTGTATCCAGACCGTGTGGAAGCTCGTACGCGCGGATAAGCGTCGCGAGAGGTTTACGATTTTACTTTATTGCCCGGACGATGCATTGTCGAAATGTGTTACGACCGCGGTGTATAGAGCCTAGTTTAATATCCTGTCTGCGTTTAATCGTAGCGGTATTAGAGTACGGCTACGGGTGGTCCCATTAACTGTCCGCCACCGCCGAAGCGGCTTTACTTTACCTTCCACGAATATATCCGTCCTGTATTTGCGTTATTAGTTCACGGTAACATCGTCGAAATTTTTTTCTCCCTCGCCCGTAAAATTGCCGATTAACGCGTCGAAACTTTGAGCCCCGGGCCAACGAAATTAAGGGAAACAATGAAGCGCTGGCAATCTCGTTTACCCGACCACTTAATCCCGTTCTTCGGCAAAATTTCTCTAGTATCTTCAGCGAAAGTTGCTCCGTTCCTTCGAAACGGTTTTGTCGCGCGTCGATTAGCGCGGCGATGCCGCTATCGATCGAGATCGACCTTTTCCACGATCCTCGAAACAAATTTTCGTACCGCGTTCGAGAAAGCTTTCGTTCCGTGGTTGCTTCGCCGGCTTCGGTCGCGCGATGCCATTGGTTGCCGGAGCAACGCTGGAAGCGGGTGCGTTTGGGCGACACGATTTCCTCGATAGAAATCGATATTTTTCAGCAGAGAAGTCGTGGACCTTTTCTACGGAATCGGTGCGTGGCGTTAAGTAGTCATAGTCAATGGCAACGCGAAGTGAAAGTCGTCCGTTACGGCGGGGCGTTAAAATCGTGATAAATTTAATTTCATTGCTCGCGAGTGAACCGAACCAATCGCCACCGTTCCAGATTTACGGCCCCGGTCGACGGTTCATGCTTACCGCTCGTTACGACGAGCCGATATTAACGTCAGCAACGATAACAAATTAACGAAGTTAATTATACCGTGTTTCGATACGCTCGGCTCGTTCGATGCCGAGTTTCGTATCTCGCGTTATTTTTAACTTATCTCGGGGACCAATATTTTTCGGATAGACGCGGCCCGATACTTTTATTTTCGAAACGCGTTACTCCATCGAATTGTTCCGTAAAAGCCGGACTCGAACTCCGCGTAAAAGATAAATCGCGCGGACGACGTTACGGCCTCTTCGAGACCGCGTTGCTCTCTTTTCGTTATTCGAAGCGGCGAAGATATCGAGGTGGTTCGCGTCTACCGAGGCACCCTGTACAATTCGCACACCGTAAATACGTACGCGCTGTCTCTCGTATCGGATACTCGTAGGACGGCGCTGAGACGAAGAAGGTGCAGCAGATGCGAACTGGAACACTGTGTCTCGGTCGTAAAACGCGGGTCGCGGTTAAATTTGTATTCGTAGAGCGGTATAACTTCTCCGCTTTGTACCATTTGGCGTTCGCTGTTCGGTCACGGGACCCGTCGAACCCTTTCCTCGACACGTACCGATGGTTAAACTCCGTTCGACTCCACCGTCGATTTTCGGAACGGTAATCGCCCAATTAACACCGGACCGCTTTCACGCGCGGAACGTCCCTGGGATAGACGAACGTCGCTGCGATCGACGAAATCTTACAACGTTATCTCGATCCCCGAAAATGAACAATATCGACGCTCTCCGAGTATTCCGCTCTTTTGTTTCTCACTCCGAGCTTTCTTCCTCGCCGGTAATTGCGATCGGTGGACGCGAATAGCAACGGAAAGGGGAAGATATTTAAACGAACCACGAAAACAAAAAAAGAAGAAAAAAGAAAGAAAAAGAAAAAAGCAGAAGGGAAACGCGCGGAACAATGGAAATTACCAATTTTAATTCCATCGGTAACCGATGGAAATCGCATTCAACGTGGAAGAATTTATTAAACTGTGAACTCGCGCTCGGTAATTGTATGTAAAGGGACAAATAGCGATATTGTTTTCTAAATCAACGGCGTATTGTGCATATGTATGCGATACGCGAGAGGGGGGAAATCATCGAGTAGCGTCGTTCGTATCGAGCGATAACAATCGATAAATTTGGTAAATATTCATCGACGGAAGTGATTGGCAATCGTCAGACCTTAAATTTGAACCAAACTCGTTAACTTAGATTCGTACGCGATCGCGTACGACATCGGTGTGTTAATTATGTCGACCGTTTCCGTTCGGAGCGTAATCTATGTCGAAACTAAATGCAAACTGGACGATTGGCTCCTTATTTTACTACCGACAAATAACGATGCACCATCGAAGCCTCGTTTAAACGAAAATCAACGCGCCAGGGATTAGTACCGCGGAAGGATTATTGTAAATCAAACGCAAAGCGCTAAGAATGAAATTCGATATGCGCGTATAAGACGTTCTCACGGCTATGGCGGAAAGAGAGAAGAAAAACGACGAAGCGATGCGAATCGTAAATAACGAGAATCTCTCGTTGAAAAATATTCTTCGAACAAGAATCGCAATTCGTGGATCGTTCCGTTTTCGCATCGATCTGTCGCTAACGAGGTACGCGGTTCGAAAGAAAAAAAGAGACGCGACAATGGAGAATTCCATTCATTTTTTCGGACATAAATCGCGGCTGCTTATTTCCGATGGCCGTCGAAAACGATATTTCTCGACGATCTATCATATTTCGTATAGAAATTGCAGGTGCGTACGCCCCTATCCTCCCCGTGGGTTCCATCAGCCGCTCGTGCCCAGGATTACGCAAGATAAACGCTTTTAATTATTTTTCCCCCGTGGACCGAAACCCCGAAATCCCTTCGGCAAACACGAGTAATACGAATCAGCGCCCCCTCCCTCTCCCCCGCCCCGACCTTCCCGACAGGATGCAGTTCTTCACCCCTACCGGCTGCTCGCGTCTCTCGCGCGCGTGTAACTACGTTTCGGAGGGCTTTGTGTGGGTACACGCGCGCGCGTGTAATATCTGCAGCGGCGTAGACGGGTCCATTGACCGCGGCCGACGAATCCGCACATATGCGTGTATCGTTCGGGGAAGTTTAACGTTCGTCTCGGGAACCGAGACCGATCGGCGACGAATTTCGCGTCCCTTTATTTTTCACGAATTCTCTGCGTTTCACGATTCGATCGATACCGTAACCTTTCGAACGGTTTTCGAATCGCGTCGGTACCGTTGACGGACCGCGCTAGAAGCCCTTGAAACTGCGATCGTAGACGTAACAGCGCCCATACTCGCTCCATGGGAACGGAAGACGATTGCATCTCGAACCGTGCTCGCGATAGCGATCTAATTGTTTCGCAAAAGGTTTGCAATTCCATTTTGATCCGAGGCAGAAACCGTGCAGTCGACGTGACTCGGTGTCGCGTCATCGTTGGTCTCTTACGAACACCGTTTGATCGTAGATCGGGCTGCAGAAATTTCCGTGGCGATGGTCGGGCTACTACGCCATTGCGTACGAGGTTTGCAGGGGATGTCGAGAAGGAGAGAACGAGGAGACGGAGGGATAGATGGCGGCCGAGGTGGATAGAAAGGTGCACACGTGGCTCGAGAGAGAAAGTCGCTCTTTTAACAGGCCATTATTGTGTGCCAGGGACATTTTCCCGGGCCATTATTGTATCCGACGATAAGTCGGGAGATAACCGAGTCGAGCGGGCGCGGGCGTCCCAACGTCCCAACGTCCCAACGTCCCAACGTCCCAACGTCCCAACGTCCCAACGTCCCGAGGTCTCGACGTCCCGACGTCCCCCGTCGTTCATTTTGCTGGCCGCGTGCGCGCGAAAATCGGAATCGCTATCGAGCGTCGATCGGTGACTAAGCGTTGTTCGTCGAGCGGGTCGTTCTCGTCCTCTTTGCGAGAATATCCTCGCGCTTTGCCGAATCTCCGGGACGACCGAATTGGCTACGCGTCCCGCCTTACCGGCTAGCTCGCGTCTCTAGAATCTTTCGAAAAGAACACCGACGAACGCGCACGGTCTCCGGACCGGACCGAGGAGTCCGTTGGAACGTTCGAGGATCGCGAGTTCAATTAGACCCGCGTCCCGAGACCGGCCGATCTTAATTAGCCCCGGACCAAGGTGGTCCACCTGGACCGTAGATTAGGAAACGCCGATAGGGCCCGTAATAACAAGAGACATTATCCGGAGGACTCATAATTCCGACGCTACCGATACCCGCCACGGAGGGAGGCGAGCACGGGGGGAGAAAAAAGAGAAACGGCACGAGAAGAAGGAGGAAGGGATTCAGGGGGCAGCCCTTCAATTATCGAGCGCGGCTCGCCTCACGGCGGCCATGTTGCACGATCCGATGTCCACCTTCGGTGTCCATTCTGGACACTCGTTCAGGACTCTGGCCGACTGCCACCGGACTCCGCGGGACTATTGCATATGTATTATATGCGATTGTGTTCCGAGAAACTTCTGGCCGACATACGAGGACTCTGTCCGGCGTTCTCTCCTTCCTCCTCGGGCCAGCTCCTCGGGATGCGCCTCTTCCTCTGTCTTCAGGGAACTCTACCAGAGTCACTTTGCACCTGGCCCGTGTTCGCTCGTTGGCAGCTCTCGTTTCGAGCGAACTCGGCGCGATATCGTCTATCCCCTACTCCTTCTATGGGCTCCTTTTTCGCCCCGCTTCTTCTCCCCGTGTCTCGGCCGTCTCGTTCTCTCCCTCGGTTCCCTCGCTGTTCATCGAAGGGATGAAAAGAAGAACAAGAACCGTGGCGCGCTCGTCCATCTTGCCGCGTGATCGTGCGACCACTGTCGACACAACCACGGCAAATTCGATTCGGTATGGTTTTTTCTGCCAGGAGATGATTGGGAGCGGTCGTCGGGGGGAGGGATTGTTCGGACACGTTTCTTGCACGGAGGGTGCGATCCTACGCTTCGAGAAACGGTCTCTCGATGCTCGCTTTTGTTTTAGCGCGACTAGCGACAATCGCTGCGTCGCCTCGCCTCGCCTCGAGTTTTCAAATCCTCTCCTATTCTCGTCTTTTCGATCGTTCGACGTTACGCAGCTTTCATTGGGAAATTCGTTTGTCCGGATTTCCTTTTCTCGAGGAAGACGATGCCCCGGTAAGTTCGATCGTCGGATTATTCGCACGGTTCGTCGAGAGGAAGTTTCCGGCGCTGTTGCGCCTAATTGTGACGCCATTGAACGCGGTTCGAGACGCGGTGCCTCGCGTCCTTCCGTCGATCGATGCGTACGAGTGTGACGCGTAAATGTCAATGCTTGCCCCGGACTGGCCCGAAGCATTGACCCCCAGCCGCCGGTTACCCGTGTGATTGTATTCCAATTACTTTTCGTTATACGACGATTCTAATCGAATCGGGAATCGCTCGACAATCGCCGGAAGTATTGTTCTCCGTCCGCGAGTTCGGCTCGATTTTTCAGAAGAACCCGAAGTCGGCTACGAAATTTGTCGACGGTTCGCTCGAGCCGTTGATCGTCGTCGATGATCGAAAAATGATCCGCAAGTTCGTTCGTCTCGTGCGAAAAAATTGTGCGCCATGCGCGAGTATCGACCTTCGATTCTGGCTCGTTTCGCGTGGAATTTACGCTCTCGTCCGAACGCGTTTTAATTTCGATCGAAAGGTTCATTCGCATTTAGGTCGTAGCGGAGGTGAATTAAAAATGCCAAGTGCCCGCATTTTCGCATCCCAATTTGCATTCGAAAGAGCCATTGTCATCGCGGCGTCGTATTCGACTTGTTTGCGCGAAATTAAGCAACTACAAGTAGATCGCGTTCGCGATACCTCGGTCTCGATAAGCGACCTCATTAACGTCGCCGTGGAAAATATTCTACGCGATCGGAATTAATGGCTTTCATCGATGCTAATACAATTCGTAATTGTTTTGCATACGTTTAGCGAACCGTGCAAAGTCGTTACCTTGTCCGTCATCGTGCCGCTGCGATCTTCGGTGTTGAAATCGAGGTTGAACTTGATTCGAAATGGCTCGAAGGAGGTCTCCCCGACGTACCGTTCAACGGCGATAGACTCGGTTAACGCGGGGAAACGTTCGTTCGAAGTCGAAGGAAAATACGCAGAGGTTAAATTCGAACCAACGAGCGTTCGTTTCGGAATCTATCGGAATTTTCCGTTATCGCGCGGCATAAACGCGGAAAGGAGGCGGAGGATTTCGGAGCCGTGGCTCGTGAAAAATCCTCCTCCGAAGAAAACACCTGAGTCGGTTTCGCGGTATCGGACGCGGCTGCACAAAGGAAAAGTCGTAAGTCGAAGACGGCAGACGGTTCCCGTGTCATTTGTCATCGGTCCAGGGCGCAATTGTTCGGCAGCCTCGGCCGCCATCTTGCCGGCCACCCTCCCGATACCTAATAGACCACCCTACGCATTCAGCGAACTCGGTGATAAATCGTGAAATAATCTCGTTCGGGCCGCATTATGTCGGATTTATAAACGGCCGAGAGAGCTCGGCCCCGGCTCGCTCGAGCTCACTGGCCCGTGAGGATGTTTCATTTTTCGCCTCGACTTCTCGCCCGTTGCCGCCTTCGGCTCGATCGAGAGCCTGTCACGGATTCGATCCTAATGACGACTTTATAGGGAGTAATGCGTCGGTAATGTATCGAGGGGTGGGACGCTTTCCGAGCTCACCTTGCCGCGTACGATTTCCTCGACTCGGTCGGGCTCGAAGAGTTTCGTTTGTTTACACCGAACGCGGCATCGTCCTTCGAAGCAGTCGCTACGCAGCACGATTCGCAGGTACAACGTTCCGTTGCGAAGTGACTTCGAGACGCGTGAAATCTCGCGTTTGTTCGTTCGTCCGTTCGTTCGTTCGTTGGTGAAAGCGGAGTAAAAAGAGTTACGCGCGTTCGCGTCGCTTTTCAGTGACGATTTCGTTAACAGTGGCCGCAAGAATCCCGAACAACTTGGAACAACTCGAAGAACCGACCCGCCGTGAATGCGTCGAGTCTCTTTCTCCGTGTCGGGAGAGATTTTGGAAAATCATTTCGAGGAGGAAGATGTCCGGCCGAGCGAGGCTTTGTCCGGGGTTTCACGGGACGAATTCATTCGCAAGAGTTCTTCGGCGTGAATGGCCGCTCTCTGGTCGCGGTTATGATCTCGAGAGGATCGATTCTGCAGCTCGAGTGGACGTTTGTATTCCAAAGTGTCCCCGTGCACAAACGATTCCCGGTGATGCGAGATACGTTTATGCGAAATCGTTATTGAGAGCGTTTTCTTCGTTTCGGGTCCCGTTGTGTCCCGGACCGGATCGTATCGGGCTCGACACAATGCGACTCCCTCCGAGTAAAAAGCGATACATTATTTTCCGTCAAATCGTTTCGAGTCACCGTTCCATACGTACCGGTGAATTAAGGGAGGTGTTTACACCTGGTCTCTAATTCGGTAAAAATTGTCGATGTTCTTCGGACTCGAGTCGGCTCGAGGCTGGCCGGTCGAGCGCGACGATCGGAGTCGCGGGTCCATCGCGTCCATCGCGTCCATCGCGTCCATCGACGAGTCCGAATTGGAGAGAGATCGTCCATAATGGAATCGATGTTCGGTGTTTGTTACGATTCCCGCTCGTCCACGGTATTACCGTCCAAGTGTCTCTCGACTCGTTCGGGGAAAAAATATGAGTAACAGCCAGCCAGGTAATGGCCTCGTAAAGAGGGCTTTACAGTATCGTAACTTTCGAATCGCGCAGTTCGTGCGGCCGAGTCGTAAAAAGCCTATTATCTAAGGGCTCGCCGCGTTGCACCGAGTTCGATGATAAATCTGATATAATTATTTCGCTCGCGTCGCGAACTTTACCGTCCGCGCTTAAATTAACTTCTTTCCTTCTCTCGTTACGTCGCGCGAATAAAACGAACCCCGAACGATTCGAACCGGGAACGTCTCCGCGCTCGATCCTTTCCTTCCTGCCTTCCTTAATTAAAAACGAAAGGGGTCGGAGAACCGGGAAGAAAAAGATGGACAAAGAGATCGATTCCGGTGTACCCCATCCCCCGTCCGAATTTCCCTGCTACCGGAAATTCGCGGTATCTGCGTCGACCTCGATCTCCCGGCCGGCTCGAAAATAAATAAAATAGAAAAAGAGCGACGAAAGAAAAATTCGTCGAATTCGCTCGAACTGGCGACCGTACCGATATCCGTTCGCGACTGCGACGGAATAAGCGAAAAGCGTTTTACAGAGACAGAACTCGAGGGGATGGCCTCGCCGAGATTTCGCTCGAAAATAGCACAATAGCTCATCTCCCGGCGTTGATACGGAGCCCTCCTATGCTACTCTCTGACTTATCGAGTGAGGCATATTTAATTTCCGTTCAACGCTGCCGCGCCACCCATCCCGCTCGCTTACACACGCGCGCGGCAGCCGCACTTATTCGCGCGGACACCTACACCGCCGCGCCTGCACGCCCATTCACACCTACTCGCGCCGTCCCTCGTCCTCCTCCCACACCTCGACACCCTTCACCACCCCTCACCACCCCTCATCTCCCCCTATCTACCATTTTCCAATAAGGCTTCCTACTGCGGAATTACCCCTTTGGTACACGGCACAATATTCGCGTTCTGCGGGACATTACGCTCGTGTCTTTTCCCTGCGCGTGCTTTATCGTTCCTCGTCGAACTCGTCGCGCTCCCTTGCCCGCCCCTTTTCGCGCTCCGAGTCCTCGCTTCGACGAAACGGGTAGGAGTTTGCGCTGGACACCGGACTCGACGAAACCGACGAGGTGGTTGCTTTTCCCCGGGCGAGATACGCGCTACGATCCGACGCGTCTCCAATTTTGGAAGAAATCGGACCGTATTCGACGACCAAGAGACTGCGCGACGATACCGATGTTAACTACCTTTTTCAAATTTCCGCGTCGAAGTTCGCGAGAATGGAACCCCGTCTATCGACCCGCGTGAAATTTACAGCGAAATGTCACGGTGCTTTTTATAAAACACAGAGGCGACAGTCCGGAGGATTCAAAGAAGGATCGTTTCTAAAGGGTAATAATTGAATACCACCGTGTTACGAGCAGACGCCTGAATTTCCTTGTTTCTCCGCGAGTTTTTACAACGGACCCTCCTCCTCGTCGCGGAACGTTCGATTGTCCCCCGATGAATAAAAGCACGCATAATGCAGCTCTGGCTAAGGTAGATACGTTCGTAGCTCATTTCCGTCTCGTCGGGAATGTTCCTCATTAGTTGTTGCGCGTTTAAATGTCACGTTCCTCGACGTATGTGCTTTTTCAGGCTTCGACGATAAGAAAACGTTTAGCGAGCGGACTCCACCGTACGCGAACGCGTCTCGACGGTGGACCGCGACGAAAACCGAATTATTTCGGTATCCGTGTCACGGAACGTTGAAAACTAAAATATTTAAGACATCCGTAAATTCCGACCCGAGTCGAGGATACCTTAACCGAGAAGTTGAATCGTTTCACCGTGAGAAAAATAGCACGGGTCGACGGTTCTTTCCGCGCGAGGGAAAGAATTACGGTGGCCGCGGGAGGGTGAAATTCGCCCCGAACTTTTGATATCCATTTCTCGATACATCACACTTAATCACAGTCATAAGTCTCTCGGGGGCTCACCCCCACCCGCGAACCCTCCGGTGCTACCAGATTTCCCCTGGTTAAACCACGGTAAACCATACATAATAGGCAAACAGAGAACGTATGGGGTCCATCGTCGCGGCGCTTGACTTTTCGTACGTAATGCTAGCTTTTATGGGGTGCATAAGAGGTCGGGAAAGATTTGTCCCGAGCCCGGTGCTCCCTCGCGGTCCGCTCGTACGTCGCCGGGTGGACAGTAATTTCTCGGACATTTCACCCCTAAGGATCTTGTCCACAGATCGTTGGGTGGCCGAGATTCAATTTAGGAGCGCGCAACATTAAACGCTTATTTATATCGTCGACCAGTTTTTACGGACCCTTCTGTATCTACGAATTGAAATGTCTCGGAGGGGTTGGCGTTATCCGTATGCATATAGTATTCGGTCGATCGGATGCACGGTGTTTACTCGAGTGGCCCGGAATCTTCGACTCTCGTTCGTCGTCGGAGTCGTTGGACCCGACATTTTGTTAAAACGGCAAGAAATCCTGTCGAAAGTCGACGACGAAACGCACGCCCGTAAGTAGAGTTGTTTCCTCGAGGAACGGCTGCGTTCCCGTTCCATTGTGCGACGATTCCCGAAGCAGCTCCTTTTTCCTTTGTCTCCGACCTATAGCCGGCACGAGAGATCCTTTCTCGCCGTGGAACAAGTTTGTAATTAATTTTTGCGAATTACTCGGCAGTCGACGCGCTGCCACCGGTATACGTGCAACTGGAGCACTATCTTTCCTCGTTCTCGTTGCTCGTCTCTCTTAAATAGCGATGGACTCGAGGCGACGATCGTTTCTTCGAATATTTCCGCGAGACCGTCCTTCGATTCGAGAATCGAGACTCCTGCGATCCAAAGGAGTACGCTCGAAGGGAACGCGAAACTCGATCGAAAAAGAGATTCGACCGTAATTGTATCAGCGATCGATCGGCGAGAGGAACGGGTAAAACGAACCCTTCGCGAGACATTCCGCGTACCGCGATCGTCGCACGAATTACCGAGGCGAAAGGTAGAAAACGCCGAAACCTGTAAATCCCGTTTGAAATTTGTTCGTTCCCGAGCGGGGTTCGGGTCCATCGCGACGTCGGTCGTCGAGGCGCTCGGCCGCGTCTCCGCCGCCCCTTCCGCGCCGTGCAGCCCCTTTCCCCGTTTCGGCACAACTCAATTTCTCGTTTCATTCTCCAAGCACGGTGCTATCTCGTTCGCCCGCCTGAGTTCCCCCGACGGCCGCGTATAATACGCCACCTACCCAGTTATAATAATGGCACGGAGGGGTTGGCACCGACACCACCGACGCCACCGACGCCACCGACGCCGCCACTGCCGCCGCCACCGCCGCCGCCGCCACCGCCACCGCCAACGCCAACGCCGCCGCCGCCGCCGCCGCTACCGCCGCCGGCTCGCGGCTATGCCGGAGCACTGGTATTGGTTGATATTTCCAACAGTTATGTAATTTCCTGGGTATTGTCGGTGCTCCAGAGAGAGAGAGCTCGTAGCTACTCCACTCTGCCGCCTCTGGCTCGACTATCGTCCGCAGACGCGGCCGAAAGGAAAGAGAAGGAGGATCGACGAGAGGGAACGAAAAGGCTCGATGGCCGGACGAAGAGCGAAGATAGGGGAACTCCGCGGGAAGGAGGAGGAAACGGGAACGGGAACAGGAACGGGAACGGGAACGGGAACGAGAACGGGAACGGGAACGGAACGAGACGCGAATACGAACGAACCAGTAGCGACCGATCGCCGTAGGAGAAGGGAGACAAAAGACGCGACGCGACGCGACGCGAGAGAGAAGAGCCAAGGAAGAACGAAGCGGAGCGGAGCGAAGCGGCGCGGTGGACTACGAGCTAGCGACCTCTCTCGTTCTATGCCCTCCTCGAGAGACCGTACGACGACTCTCTTCGAGTTTGCTCCTCGAGATCCTCCGACACCGAGAGATCGCACGGACAGCCATCCCGTGGCTGTCACGGCCAGCCGAGGATCGCAGATAGGAATGTACGGAGCGACGAGTGGTTACTCGGTGTCACGGTGATCACGGATACTGTCACCGGCCGCTGCTAATTTGCACGAATGTCGCGGATCCGGATTCTTCGAACGTTTCGCTCCGGCTTGTTGGCTGCGCGTTTCTGCGAACGGGGGCTTTGGATCGCCGCGTTCTTCACCTCGCGGAGCAAACCAGAGGGTGGTTCCGAACTCGAACGGAATTTTCGATCGCGTTCGGCAAACCGACGAGACGATCTTTTTGGACCTCCCTCCCTCCCCGTACGCGATTCTTCGACGTAAAAAATAGACCCCGGCGTCGTTGCATTACGCATCCAGGGAACTCGTAAACTCGTGGTCGCCGCTCGGTCGCGATACCGTCACCCCCTGCGAGAACTTTTAAAAAGCTGTCCTCGCCTTCGATAGAAAAGAGGGCGAACGTCCGGAATCTTTCAACGGGAGTTTACGCCGGCCTTTTATATCCACTTCGTGCCACGATATTTCTTTCCATTCCCTGACTCCGAAATTAGGACTCCGAAGATTCCTGGGTCCAGAAAAAGCCGGCTTGGCTGCGACACACAATAGAGGAATCGTTGCACGTGAGATGGTTCGGTGAAAGGGCCGAAGAAACTACCCTCTATCTCGCGCCTTTCGCCCCCTGGTTCTCCCCGTACCCTCCGCGATCCAACGGAGCCCCGAGCGATGCCGCTCGAACGCGATAAGGCCCGTATCGGGGAGAACGTCACGGCGTTTCTACCCGGTAATTTCCTGCGTTTTATGGCTCGCTTAAGGAGCATCGGGACGCCCGATCGTGAGAATTAGGATGGGTTTCGCGATCTCGGTCCGTGTAACGCGAGCGATCTTTTGTTACGCTCCGCGAGAGCTTTCCTCGCGGAGACGAGAGGAAGTTCGATTCGCTTTTGTACGGAGCGTTGGGTTTCTCTACGAAAGAAAAAAGAAAAAAGAGAGGGGAGGATCGTCCGGTCGGTGGAGAAAATCGTGGTCGGGTTTTTCCGCGGCTGGAGAGAAATACGCGATAGCGATCTCGGGCGTGTTTCCATCGGTAGAACAGCGGCGTTAATTCGCTTTGGTAATTAAACTGCCGCGTTATTGGCGACAGCTCGATGAAACGCGTCTGGTACGTATTTGCGCGAGTCTACGGCCCCCGTCGCGTCGCGGGGAGAAAACCGGGCGGAGAAAATACGCGCGACTACAGGCCGCAGTTATCGGTAACACGGAGTTCTGCGGCAATGGCGCGGCGACGCGTAGTTTAATTAACAATGAGCACGTCCCCGCGACGTCAAGCTGAATCCCAGACAATGAGAAGTTGTCAGCGTTGGGTCCGGGTGGGGGCTCGACCGAAGGAAGGGGCTGGTATTCGTTGAACACGGCTAGAGCTGCGCGCGATAACGACCCGGCGACGTTTTGTCCTCGAGCAGTGCGCTTTTCGCCACCACCGAGACTATTATTGACCAATTATTTGCGACATTGCGCGCGCCCTGTTCTTCTCTTCTCTTCTCTTCTCTTCTCTTCGCCAACGGATGCTCCAAGAGATTCCTTTTTCTTTTTTCTTACATTTTATCGAAACGCGGCTCGCCCTCGGTCCGCGTCGCTCGAGCGCTCGATCCTTTTCGGCGTCGGTCTTTGCGACATTTTTCGTACACCGCGAATCGTAATCGATTCCTAATATTTTACGAACGCGAGCTCGCGAACGATCGGACGTACCTAGCAGCGGCGGCAGCCTTTCCCCGATTTCGTATCGTCGGAAGCGTTCGGCGATTTCATTGGTGCGATAAAATCCGTTTCGACGCGGGTAGTTTTTACGCCAGTGACACCGAAGCCTCGAGGCTGACTCGTCGGTTAATATTGACTGGCAGCGGTTACGCGTGCGCCAAAGTGGTTGCTTGCCCGAACAGCCCTCCCATTTTAACTCGCATCCCCCGAACACCCCGTCGAGCACCCCACCAACCGACCCTGCGATGCTCATGGCGCGTGCTTTTCCATCTTCTATCGCAATCCTGCCGCGATACGCGTTTTCGCGGTAATTCGCTTTTCGCGCCGGCCTCTATTTCGCAAAAAACCTTGCGATTCCGAATTTCTCGGCGTCGATCGCGAGAAACAAAAGTCCCGTTACGTATCGTCTTTCTCTGCTTCTAATTTGTCCGAGGATGGCGTAATCGATGTATCGCTTTATACCGTACCGTGCCGTACAATTATATAACGTTCCCGACGTCGTATCTATCCGCGCTTCCGGCCGAAGACGAAGTTACTATTCTCGACGGCACAATTAACCGGCAATGTGCAAGTGTTTCGAAGTAACAGCACGTCTAAACATTCCTGTTATCTTAGCGCGTCCCCGTTGCAAACTCGGCCAGGTCGTAGCCAACGTTTGCGAAGTTCAAACGGAGAGAGCTTCCCCGGTTAATGTCACGATAAGCACCGAAGCGATTGCGATAACTGCCAGCTGCCGGTGCGCCGCGGCGCGGCGCGGCGCTGCACGGTTCGCGTCGTTCCGTCGCGGAATTTTTCGAGCCCGAGCGTCCGCGGAAATTTTTCACCACCCTCGAAATCGATAGTTTTTCCGTAGCTCGGGGCGAAATCTCTCTCCTTTAGCCGTCGTCGAATCGAAACTATAAATCGTCCCGCGTATCGTTATTAGCGATCGTAGCCTGTAAATGTACTTATCGAAAGCCGGCAGTGATATTCTTTACGATTTTATTTCCCGCCATTCGTGTTAACAGCGTTCCGCTGAATTATCGACGATCCCCGATAGTTTATGCGCGAGGTTTTGTTTTCTTTCGGCCGGAGACCAACCGTAAATAATCCCGCGGCAACTCCACGGTGGGGAGGGAAGAATAAATTCTCATTACTTTGCATTGTTTCCCCGCGAGGTCGGGCCAGGCAATCACAAACAGATAGGCATGCGGCAGATAAGTTTGAGGCATGGGCATTTGTAGCCGGGATACGTGTCGGGCGAATACAACGATATTCGAAATGTCAGAAGTGCAGTCACGTTCGCGCGCTCGCCTTAAACGTGAGATATGGTCGGGCTAATGTGAGATTAAGTTGCTCTCTTATTTCGAAAGGCAACATTTGTACGGTGAAAAGGCAGCCGTTGTAAAACGGTACCCAATAAAAATCACCGCCAGCGGCTTCTCTCCGAGTCGAGCGAACGTCGTGCGGACCTACGGTTGCCACCTCCTTGCTTTTTCACGATTTCGCGATCGCGTTCGAGCGCGCTTCTACAAGGAAAAATCCCCCGTCGACGAATTTTACCAACGTCTCGCTATCGTCCATTGTCGCTCCTGTAATTTCGTAATATCGCGACGCGAGACGGTGGCAATCCCGGTTGCGCGTCAACGGTAGCGATGGAGTCGAGTCCGTCGCGAGCAGAATCGGAACTCGACGAAAGAAACGCTTTCGGAAACGGTGTTTCGAGAAACGAGAGCGGTATTCGCGAAAGGACGGACGAAACGTTGGCTACGTGTTTTCTGCGTCGATCGAAGCTACGACGGAGAGAGGCGTCGTTCACCGTCGGTCGACGATCGTTCTCTTTCGAAAAAGATTTACGTCGCGAATCACTCTTCGAAGGGCGGTCGTAACATTGGCGAACGATCGAGCCGAATACTTTTCGAAACGGCTCGAAAAACCTTGCCGGCTATCGAACGAACTCGCGGACTCATTTGCGAAGCCAATTAGAACCTAACGAGAGCTAATCGAGTTTTCCGCGGTGGTTGTCGCATCGTGTTCGCCACCCGCGTCCAACGAGGTGGTCCGAAATTCTCTCTTCTCTCTTCTCTCTCTCTCTCTCCCCCTACTTCCCCTCTTTGCCGGCACTCTCCACGCTCCCTGCACTCCCCACGCTCCCCAGGCTCCCCACACTCTCCACACTCCCCTCCCAACCCGGACTATTCGCATTCAACTGTCGTCCTTTCGTAATAATTGCTACCGATTCCCAACCGCCATGCTGCATTTCCAGCTTTTTACCTCCGCGATCCCCCACCGTTTCGCCCGGGTCTCCCACCCCTTCCTTTGTCTCTCTCCCGCTCACTCTGCGTCGTCTTTTCCCTCTGTCTCGGTGCTCTCCCTCTTCGCTGGCGTCCCCTCTTCTCGTCCCTCTCTAGTCGAGCCGCGGTCCTCTTCCTCTCGCCCTTCGGCTAGGTGCACCGGCGTTTCCTTTTCACCGCGAGCCGTCCTTTACTTCGCGGGAACATCTTCTATTTACCCGGTTCGTCTTCCTCGTTCGTTGGCCGGCAATAGGTCTCTCTCTCTCTCTCTCTCTCTCTCTCTCGGCGATCTTCCCCGTACGTTCGTCCTCGTCCGCTGTACATCCCCTAATCGAGTCCGTCTTTCTCCCGCGGTCGCGCGCGGGCGCGCTTTTCTGCGTCGTTCCGTCCTTATTCGACGCGCGTGCAGGTCGCGGTTGTGCACGTGTGCGCGTCGTGGACCCGCGCATGTGTAGCACGTACGCGCGGAGAACGTGGTCCTGACGGAGGATCTTCCCTCTCCGTTGCACCCCCGGCTAGGTAACATGGCCGCTTCAGTGGCGCAATTAGAGGAAGCCTGCGCGTGTGCACACCGGCTACAATATCATTAAGATACGGTCCCTCCCCTCGCTGCTCGCGGGCTCGCTCGCTCGGTCGTTCTTTCTCGTTCGTTCTCGCTCGTTCTCGCTCGTTCTCGGCGTTGCTCGCGCCGGTTCTTCGTTTCTCTCGGTGGCAGCCTCGTTTTTCCCCTTTTGCACCGGGGATTCGCCTTTCCTCCCGCTTTCGTTCGCTCCTCGTCCGACACTTTCCCTCTTGTCGCGTCCTCCTTGTCCCTTCTCCTCTCGGCGGATCCTCGGGGAGGGACGAGGCGAGGTGAAACAGCCACGGGAGGTAGACACCGACGAAGATAATTGCTTAATTGTCAACCCCCGGTCCAGGTTCACTCGTTTCGCGAATCTCCGCGTCACGCTTCGAGCACAATAACGTCCAAGTACTTGGCCCGTTTGCGGGCTCGACTCGATTTCCCCTCGAACGAATCGCGCGAAACGAACGTCGCGATCGATCGCCGGCCAACGATTTCGGGAATCGAGTACCGTTTTCCGAAACGACTTTCCCTCTTCGAACGGATCCAGCGCGGAACACCGTTCACGAATCGGGCTGTTCGAAACTGTCCGCGATAACGGAGATCTCGAGAAACCGCGAAACCGGAATCGCGTTCGATCCAAGGCCTCGTTCGTATTTCGGAATCGTTCTCATCGGCCGAAAAGCCGAAAACCGAAGTTCGAGCTAACGACGAAGAGGTTCGTCGGTTTCCTTTTGTCGGAGTCTTCGACGATCTTCTCCTCCCCGTGTCCGTGTCCGACGAAGCTTTATTCTCCCTTTCCTGGCCGGCCTCGTCGATCCTCGGCCACGAGGACCACCCCTTGGTAAAACGTTGGCCTCGCGGCCGGAGCGAGAGGCCGAGGGGGAGGCAGCGTATCCGCGGGTCGCTGGTATAAATCCTTATAAATTGACAAAAAAGCGGGGATATCGGCTGGCGAGATCTCGTGGTAACCCGCTCGAGGGCTCCCTTGGTTCCCCATGCTAAAACAAAAGGCGACCCACCTCGCGGCACATACTTCTGGACACACGCACGTGCGCGCGACACACACCCACACTCGGTTACCGTCTTCTCGAAACACGTGTGCACGCGTTCGTTTCCAACGTCGTGCACGGTTGTGCACGGTTGTGCACGGTTGTGCACGGTTGTGCACGGTTGTGCGCGACCTACGTGGTCGAACAAAAGTTTTCGGTGCAGCCTGGTTGCTCGGTTCTCGTCCATGGACGGTAAACGGGGCGCGGAGCGTTTCCGAGGGCTTCTCGAGTTCGAAGCGCGCGCGAGCCATCGCTTCGAGCATCGCGATCGTTGTACTTCGATTTCGAAAAGGAGATTCGCCGAGGTAACGCGTGGACTCGAAGGAAGGTACAGGGTACGCCGTGTATTTCACGGTTCGCGTGCACGCTCGGTCGGCGTCCTGTGCTTTTTGCGGACGAGTTTTTCTCCCGTTTCGTCCTCCCCCTAAAGTCCGGGCACCCCTATTAGCGAGCTACTCGTTTAACGTCCAAACGGATCGTTCCACGAAGAGTTAACGAACCTCGAACAATTAACGAGTTTTCGCGCTAGTTGCTAGGAATGCAAACGACCGGTGCTCGTACCCCGTTACGGTGTTCGCGTTTGACTCCGCGCGGTGAAAGGTTCGCGTTATTAAGTAAGATATCATTGATGCTTTTCGTAGATAGGCGGCCGTCGTCGCGGGGAAATATTGCGATCGATATACTTCCGGGGAAGAAAGCTTTCGCGGAGCCGCGTACCGCTCTCGGACGATGTTTTCGTTCCGCTGATCGTTCCGCGATGGAGTTCTTCAAACGGGAATGCCTAAAGGGAACGAGAGCTCCTTTCTTACGATACTCGACGTTGCCGCACTCCGTCGAGGGTTTCCTCGCGTTCCGCGTAAAAACCGGCTACTTTTCGCAATTTATGCGCCGACAGAAGCGCCGAGAAATCAGAATACGGGATTCAATTCGAATCGACGATATCGCGACACGCTCTTCCATCGAACGCGTAATCGTAACGATCGCGTTACGCGTTACGCGCCGATCGGCGCGGAAGCTCGTCGAATTTGAAATACGACTTGATGTCGTTGTCGCGTCTTTCGCGAGGGAACGACGAATAAAAATGTCGCGCGCGAAACGGAGCCTGTCGTCGAAAAGCGTTGAGAAGCAACGATGTCGCGCGAGGTGCCGGACCGAAAATAGTCGGAACTATCGTACGGCCCTGAACGAACCCGAAGAAGGGAACCGATCGGGCCGAGCGGTTCTTGCTCGTGAGTGTTCGGTGTACGAGCGCGGAGAGTAAGACAGTGGCCACGAAATAAGAAACCGGTTGGGACCCAATTTACTTAACAACGGCCGAGAATCCAACACTTACGGATGTCCACGTGTGAGCGCGCGAGCGCGCGACCGTGCACCACTCTCGCGCCGAGCGATGCGTCTGCGTCGCATCGTAGGGGGTAAATTTGTGTGGGTTTGCGAGCGCCATTACCACCGAGATTACAACCACCAGCACGGCCGATCGTTGCTCGCTACCGACGTCGCCTGTAACTGTTATTACCCCGCTATTAACAATGCGGTTTCGCGTTGCTGCTCGACCGTCCGAAGCATTGTTCGGCTGTCCGTGAAAATGGGAGCGCGTTGCGAATTACCGATGCAATTTACAGCTCGAAACTCTGCGACAGTTTTATGGACAGGAATCCTCGTTTTGGTCCGAGAGTAAACTTACAGCCCAGAAACGCGCAACCGATCGACGAAAAACCTACCGACTTTGAACGCGATTTCGATATCCGACGCGCAGCGAATCGCTCGTCCTCGCGAATTCTAAAGAAACGTGGAAACTCGTGCAATCGCGGCGCGGAGATCGCGTTATCGAGGAATTTTTAAGGACAATTAATTCGGGTGCACGTTCCACGTGGAACGATCGCTATTACCGGAACTTTGGCATTGATGTTACCGCGAACAGCACCGCCGCTATTGGCATACCGGCTATTAATATTGTCACGTTCACCGACGCGACACATTCTCGGCCCGTGCTACGGCTCGCCACCGCGAGCTTCCCTTCTCGGCGTCACCACCACCGACGAACCCCGTCATCACCGATTCTCACCACCACCGCCACCGCCGGCACCACCACCACCGTCGCCAGCACCGACACTCTCGCCGGGGCCGTGTACGGTAGCCAGCTACTAATTTCGACTTCATCGGCCGAGATAAGGCCGGAATTTTTGCCACTGCGATCCAAGGGAGCCGGCGCTAACACGGGTCCCCGGGAGTCCTTAATTTTCTGCCTCCCTCCCCTCCTCCCTCCCTCCCTCCCTCTCCCTCTCTCCTCGCCTCGGGGAGAATCGTGTAGCCATTCCGGTGCCGGTAATTAGTAGATTCTATTTTCGTATCATATCGGATCGCGTTAAAAACGATGGGGGATTCTATAAAGTTATCAAAGGAACCGTGACCCTTGGACGGTCTCCGAATTTTGTCCCCGTCTCCTCGAATCTCGGAATTGGGTACATCCGGTCGAAACGCGATAAAAAATCGGAGATGCGAAAATCTCGAGTAGATAGCGCGATACGAAACGTTAAAACGGGGCGTCGACGGAACGGTGTACAGGTAGAGGAGCGAAAATTAATACCGTTCGGGATTCGTTCACCTCTCCTCGCGTCCGTACGCCCGGTAAAAGATCTTCAGGGAACGCGGGACACTTCATACGCCGGATAGCTAATTGACATCTTCGAAATTTTTATTGCCCGAACGGTCGGTAGGATGGCGCGCTAATCGCGCGATTCGTTTTGTCAACCGTGAATGGTAAAGCGACGCGATCGAAAAGGAGCCGGGCCTAACTAGCTATAATTTAAGCGGCACGGCGCGGACAAAAAATAAATGAACGTATTAAATTTGATTATTTTATCGCTTCGCCACTGGAGCCACTCTCCGCTGAAGTATCCTCTCTAATTGCGGGCATAATTTCCGGTTTTTATTCGGTCTACCGGGCGGCTGGTTCGCGGACCGCGCGGCCCGATCGTCGAGCTACTAATTTCGATCTCATCGATGAAGATAAGCCTGGAATTTTTGTCAGCCGGCAGGAGCCGCCTTCGAATCGCGGACTTCTTCATTTTCGCGGCAATTCGGCCCGGAGTGGAAATTCCAGCGGGACTCGTCGGGCTCGTTTAAGAGCCCACCGCCGCTACCGGTGATCACCGTGCTCGTAGATAATGGGAAATTAGCGAACGACGCCGCTTCTCCGATTACCTTCCGAGACTCGTCCGAATCTTCGGTCATCGTTCCGATATTCGGGGAACCGCCGTCTCTGCCCTCGGTATCGAAAACGATTCACGCGCAGCTCCCACGTGTGCGACGCTTGGCGCAGAATGCGCTCGTAGCGCTTCAAAAGGGATCGGTTTTTGCAGCCGGCGAGCACCGCGGAGGTGTTCCGAGCCGCGCGTTCGACACGTGGGAACCTGGCCGAACGATGCATCCGTGACTGGCTCAAAAATTCTACGCGCTCTTGCGAGCGGTCTCGGGGCAACGAAAACGGGACCGATGGACTGGACGCGTTTCTCCCCGACGGCCTACGCGCGGTTCGAAACGGCGCGAAAGTATCCCTACGAACGAACCGTATACCCAATAATTCCATCTTAATCGTCTCGGGCTCGAGAACGGTACACTCGACGCTCGAACGCTTGTTCGCTTTTACTTTATCGTTCGACCGAGATACCGACGATGCCGCGATAGATGTTCTCCGTGGCGCGTGGAACGTTGAAACGTTTCACCGAGTCGCGTCGAAAAAAACCGACTTTCCCGCGTTCGAGGACACCGCCGCGGTCGTAACGTCGGATCGGGGCGAGCGCGATCGTTCTCCTAGAACGAACTCTCCGAGGTCTCCCGTCTCGCCCAATCCCGATCCAATTTGATGCACAGTAGCTTCCAGAGATACCGCGTAAGGGGCCACGGTAGTAAATGGTAAATAACCGAGTCGTCCGGACACGGGCGGGAGGAGAGCCTAATTAAACGATGTACAATTTATAACACCAGCCAGAAGGTCTAATGGCTCGCGTTCCTGGAAACCCGCTGCCTCGAGCGTAGGACCACACCTAGCCGGTCCTGCCGCGGAGAGATTGTCATCGCGTCTACCGAATGACGCCGCCGCTGCCGCCGCCGCCGCCGCCACCGCCGCCACCACCGCCACCACCGCCACCACCGCCACCGCCACCGCCACCACCACCACCGCCGCCACACCGCGTTCACCGATCGACCACGACGCATCGCCCGTCTACGTGGACAGAAGTTTATTATTCGAAGGAAAATCGATGATCGTTCTTTTCCGAAATATCGCGCGAATACGCGTTTCGGAAACAGGATCGATTGCGTCGATCGTTTCTCGAAGGTACGCCGTTCCGAGAGAGTCGATCGAATCGAAGTCGCGAGGCCGAGGTTTTATAGGAATTTGCAGGAAAAATGGGAAACTGCGTCGGTCGACGACACTCGAGCGATTTGTCGCGGCGCAACTAACGTCGTCCTTTCTCTATTAATTAATCAGCTCCATCGTCTCCATCGTCATTCCGTTCGCCCGTACCGCGCCGATTATTATTACAGCGAGTTTGCTCCGCTTTAATTATTTCCCGTTTTAATTATCTCACGCCGACGTAACGGCGTTTATACGGCAAATTAATCGACCCGTTCAATTACCGGCCTTAATCGCGCGATCTCTCGGCTTTAATTTTCGCCGAGGATCGTAAAGAACGTATGACGTACCGTCGCGTAAAATAAAGCAACGCGAATCCCGATTATTTATCGTCGACGTTTATCGGAAAGGAGGGTTTTATCGTCGCGTTAAAAATTGAATTTCTATAATCCGATCCATCGGTCGGAAAGGGGGGGATAGCTTCTTCTTCGTGGGAGCCGAATGATTCGAAAGAACCGTTTCGCGTTCGATCTCGGATCGATCGGGCGATCACGATCGGTGAAAATTCTTCCCTTCCCGATGAGCGAGGCCGCGCGTCGACGAGGAGTCGGTTTTCTTTCCTATTTACGTATTTACGTATTTACGTATCGCGCGAGCAGCCCTCGAGCTTGTTTCGCCACTCGATCGAAAGTACGACTATTTAGACGTCTCCCGCTTCAAGAAACCGTTCTCGAAACGTCGGCATACGCTTATCGGATTCCAATTAAGCGCGCGATCGAACGTCCTTCCCGTAAACGGTTACACCTGTAGTCGTAGTTGGCCGCACGGAAGTGATCGCGCCGAGCAAGAAATAATTAGAGCTTTCGGCTGGCCGGAGGGGAAGTCGGGGAATGTAGGAAGTCCCTTAATGACCTCTGGTTACACGTACCGGGCCGGCTGTTCGCGTACGTCGTCGAACGGGGCGCACGGGGCGCACGGCGCACGGTGCACGGCGCACGGTGCACTCGAGAAACGATAACTCGAAACCGGTATGTCCGCGCGAAACGAAAGTGTGAATCGTGCTTTGCATTCGACACGAACCGCGCCGATTTTCTTGCCAACGGTTTCGCGCTCCTCGACCTCGATTTATCTTTATTTTACACGGGCTTGCGTTGTCCACGCTTTCGATTCGCCGCACCGCGCCGTTCAACGAGTAACGGCCGCTCCGAGTCCCTTGTACCTCGATCAAACAGTCGTTTTATCTCGCTAATAACAAGAATACGCTCGTTCACGGTGCTCGCGGTGCGCAGCGACGAAGATCGAGGAAATTTTCAAACGCGACCTCTCTCGTTTTTACGAAATCGGTAACGAGCGATCGTCAACGGTCGTAAGAAGGCGAGCCGTATCCTGTCGGCGCGGGTTCCTCGGCTCGCCGCCTATCGTCACGGTTTAATTCGCGACTCGTCGATTCGCCAGTTTCCAGCGCGCTGAAAACCGCGCGTGCAATTAATCGTGGCTTGGAAACGGTAGCTCGCATATCTAATTGGAGGCCAGCGGACGCGTGTAGTTCACCGCGTCGACAACTCGATTCGCGCCGATAGCTCGTGTTACCTGCGAAACGTGAAATTAACACCGTCGAGCTCGTTAACGACGCAACGCGAGTATATCGCGCGGAAAATCCGCGAAATGGAAGGAGAAACGCCGAACGCGGCGACTGGTCGGGAAGACGGGGGTGTGGAGAACACGGGGCGGAGACGTTAAATTGGCGGAGCGAAGATTTACCCGGAGGTTTTATAAAGTCCTCCCGGGGACCGAGAGAAGCAAAAACCAACGGAATTGAGAGCACCCTCGAGGGTAATGCGGCATAAAGGAGATAAAGTACGTTTAATATCGTTGAAACAGTTATGGTCGCGATTACGCCTCCTGGACGTCGAGCTCCTGTGCATTTTCTGTACAAACGTTCCGCGGCGAAGCGTCCGTTGAAACGTCGGGACGCCCGGGGAATCGGGTTAACGTCTCGGTTGCTCGATAACGACGCGTTATCGAGGAACAACGGGCCTAGCCGGACGAAACCCGAAACTGTAATTATACGGGAAACGGTTGAATTTCGTTCGAAGAGCGCCGCGTGAATCGTTCCGCGAGAGGAGCTCGAAAACCTCCCCCGTTCCAGGCTCGGTGAGCTCGCGCGACCGTACGCGTTTTCGACGCTGGTCGGTCGACCGTACGATCGAATCGCTCTCGAATGCCGATTCCGTTCACGCAACAGAGTATCCAAAGGTCGTAAAAACGGGCAGAGGCTTCCACTCTGTTCCGCCGGGACGTTTGAATATTCATAGGAGCGGTCATAAACAGCGAAATAAATTGGAGAGAGCTAGTGTAACGCTAAACGGTTACACAGGAAATTAACGGCTGCCCGAAGAAGCGAAGATTTACGGGACGGGTGTTGTCGAACAAATTAACGGAAAAAGAAGAATACGGAAAGGAATCGAAATGAAAAAGGACGCGCGAATAGAAGAAAAAAGGTACGAGAAACTCTCGGCGATACCGGTCGAAGATCCAGGTTCGTTCGACGAACAACCTCGCGACGTCGATCCGATCCGTTCCGATCCGATCCGATCCGATCCGATCCGATCCGATCCGATTCACGAAACGGTCCGTTCGCGGTGGAATCGGGTTAACGTCCGTGTTATTTTTGCTGCGAGCTGTCAACCCGAGAATCCTTGCGCTAACAAGGTGCCGCACCGGTCGAGTAACCGAGTCCGTTTTTATCAATGGCCCTTTGGGAAGTGGCGGATGCCCGGTCCTTCGCAGCGAGGATCTAACGAGCGCCCGGCTTTTTGCGCATTAAAATATCGACTAATTGCCCCAGGATTCTGGCGTCGTTTTTGCCCGCTCGTCGCGCGCACCCCGACTCTCGAACGTGACCGGCCGACCGAATATTCCTGAAATCTTCGATTCGACTCGCCATCCGCGCGCAACATTTTTTCTTTACGGCCGCGTTGATAAACTCTCCTCCTCTCTTCCAGGAAGAGGTCTCGAACCGCTCCGTCCCCGGTCTCGCGTACGTAGCTACGTGGCTACGCGTGCATTTCGTTACGCAACAAGTGTTTCGTCGTTCGAGGAATAACCCGTGTCTCGCGGCTTTCCGAAATTGAATATTTCGTATCTTCTTCCCCGGGCCGAGGTTAGATTTACAGGGCTAACGTAACCGTATCTCGCTCAGGCGCTATCATTTTCCCGTCCCGCGGTTCCCGGATCACAGAATTTTAATCGCGGCACTCTTCTTCGTTAATTTCGATCCTACTCGCCGCCCGGGATCCACCGAGTTAACGAGCCACGCGTTATTCGATCCTCGGGATCGTTGGCATCGCGCGCTAAGAATTTTTACTCGCTGCCGATGATAATACCGATTCGATCTACGAGTCTCGAATTTAACGAGGTCGTCGGATTCCAAGGAGTTTTCGGAATCCTTCTCCTCCGTCCGCGTACCAGATCGTCGCTTCGGTCGTCCGAGTTCTCGTATCTCCGCGAGTTCGGACCGAGCGAGTCACGCGCGAAAATTGAACGCGCGGCTCCCGTGAACTCGTCGATGGATACGCGATTTCGTAACGCCGGGAACGATTCTTTTTCTCGCGACGAGACGGGAACGAAATCGCGCGGAAAAACGGTGGCGAGCGTTCGCGAGGCGAGATCGGCGATACGTTCTATTTAGAAACCGGTCCCGGTGACGGACGCCGCGAAACTCCGATATTAACCTTCGCGCGTCCCTCAAAACGAGCGAGCGAGCGAGCGCGGCGTTCGAACCGAGAGTCCCGTATCGGTCTCGCGTCGCTCGGATTCTTTCTCGATTCGCTTCGTTAAAAGGAATTCCGGAGGGGGAGAGACATTTTGTCGCGTTTCGAGCGAAACGGACGACCGTTCGTCGCGGGAATCTTGCTCGATGTTTACGGTGTAACAAATAGGGGGCGATTTTCGGCGCGCCTTGCGTCGCCTCGTCGAACGCCCCGAGGACTTTTTTCGCTTCGATTTCGAACCGATACGCTTCGATCACTCGAAACGATATTTACTTCTCGGTGATGCAGCGAGTACTTTTACGCTCGCTAGCGCTCGACGTTACCGATACTCCCGTTCCGTCGTAAGGCGTCGTTCGGTAGCGCGGTTCACCGGTATCGGTTCTTTTTTCCCGGCAGTCGGTGCTCGCGAACCTCGGTTCGCGAGCGGGGTGCGCGAGCACCGAGCGGTTCAATTTGTGTTAAGGCGCACGAGGTCCCGGCCGGCTAATTGCCTCTCGAATGCCGGGAGTAGTTCGCGGAGAAACACCTATTTAAACTAGCATTCCGCGCGACAATCGTCTTACGCGCAAGAGTCCACTCAGCGAGCGGTGTTGCTCGTGCAAAAAGAGGCGAACGTCCGGTCTCCGAGGCCTCGAGTGCCCGAGCGACTCGGGCGACAATAATTGAACGGCGACCGCAGCCAGCCATCGCCACCGGTATCTGACAAATTATTGCCGATTGGACGGGGCCACGCGAATGCTCGACCGACTCCTTTTTCGACCGACCAGGCCCAGGCGAATTTATCATTTTCGCCGCGCATCCACGGAAACCGCCCCCTTCACCGGCCAATTTCTTACGCGGCTCGCCTCTTCGCATCCTCCTCGGTATCGAGCCCCGATAAGTCCGATCGTTCGCGACGGTGGCCACTCTCGGCTTCTCGGAAGTAATTGTTTCGAACGTGGAAACGAAATTCGCGGTTCGCTCGCCCGAACGGGGACAAGAAACTACGGGACGCAGACCCACGCGCGGAACAAAAATACAAAAGTAACCTCGCCGAGTCCGTGGTGCATCGCGGAAAGATAACGCGTCGAAGGACGATCGGAGTTGTTCGCGACAAATTGTCCCTCGAAACGCGACACCGAAACTTATTCGCTTTCGTTCGCCGCGATCCTCGTTGATCCGAAATTTACAACTTTTTAGGGTACCGTTTTATGGGTAATCGGAGAGTTGTAATTCGGTTAACGAGCCAACGTTATAGATAATTTTCGATTTTATGTCCGGTGTATTAAAATTCGACGTCGAATTCCCGTCTCGAATAAATTTCATCGGTTACACGTTCGGGGAAATCCTCGATCTTCGACGCGATCCCGTCCGCAACGCGATAAAAGATTTTATTACGGAACTCGGTTCGCCGGAATTCACCGTAGAGGCGGATGGAGAAATTTCGGGAAGATTCTTGAAATTCCGTAGCGCGTTCGTCTTCGTATCGGTACGAACGATATTCGTCTTCGTCTCTCGATGTTGGCGACGATAAAATAAAGCAAACGCGTTATCGGCCCGGTGATCTCGATTCTTGATATTTCTCAAGGTCCACGAGTCCGCTTCTCGAAATTACACGCGCTCGACGCGAATGCCCAGTTTGGGCGTATTTTATCTTCGCTGCTTGAAAATTCAAGATTCTCGATAGTCTCCTCCGACGAGCTTCTTTCCCCGGTCCGTCCGGTCTCCTCGACGATCGGAGAGAGGCGTTTCTTTCGAAAATCGAATATTCGATTTCGCTCGGTTTCGAGTCGAGGTTTCTCGACCGAAAATGTTACGGGTTTCGACGAATGCTCGTCCACGAAGCCGACGAACCGTTACGCGGTTGCGCAACTGCGACCCTTTTGAAACGAAACCGAACGCTGTACCAAAGTTCCGTTGTCCGGTGTTAAACGACGCGGTGTGGCGCGGCGCGGCGCGGCGCGACGCCAACGCTCGGGAGGAATTAGTTCTCGAATCTCAGCGAGCGCGGGCAACTGGTTTCCGATCTGGTTGCACGGTTTTCGAGCGCGTAAGAACAGCCATCGTGTCGTACCTAATTAGGAGTAGGTAACGGCGCGGGCGCGGGCGCGGGCGCGCGGTTTTTGAAGCGCCTACCGCGGCGTGGCGTTTGCATTGGCCGCGACTTTCTTGCCGGAGAACTTTCTCGCCGTAAACGCCGCGGCGGGGCGACCGCTCTCGGGCCGCTTCGTAAATTTCCTACGAAGTCGGAAACGGGATTTCGTCTCGATTCATCTTGCCGGCAATTACCGGCAACGGCACATGATCCGCGTACCTGCCTACCGATGCGCTCGATTTATGGGAAACGCGTGTAAGCTTCGGGAGAAACGATTACTTTACTTGCGCGCGCTTCCCTCGAAAGCCGAACTTGACACGGCGATCGTTCCCGGACGATCGATACCTCGACGTTTTCCTTATTTTTTCTTTTCGTTCCTCTTCGGCCCGTAGCCGAGCGTACGTGCCGAAGATACTCCGCGACGAGGAAGCGGCGTCCTTTCAGATATATTCGATTAGAAACTATATAATTCTGTTCCCGAGAGATAGCGGAAAAGCGGTTCGGGCAGGCAAAGGCTCGCCGGACTACCGAGTCCCGACCACCGAGCCTGAATTATTCGACTTTGTTCGAGATACGAGATATTTTAATTACGCGCGTAGCTCGGGTTTTCGGTCGGTGTGGTTCGCTCGCTCGCTCGTTCGCTCGCTCGTTCGCTCTTCGAGCGGAAAACGATCGCATCTATCGAGAAACGTTCGGAGACCGAGTCACACCCGCATCGGTGGAGCAACATCTTTTCGAGGTTGGTATTCCGATCGAGGGATCGGGCCGAGGGCCGGCAGAAAGGAAGCTTTCCTTCCCCGAATCCGTGGTCCCTTTTTCTTCCTCCTTAATTCCCTTCTGGAGGACACGAATCCGAGCATCGGTACACCCGTCGAAACAGTGGCTGGCTCCCAATTAGGAACCCTCTTTTAAGTAATGCCCGCGATCTCTTCTCCCTGTCTCGTTCTTGCTTCGGCGAGCGGCACCTACCTGGCTCGGTCTCTCTTCCCTCTACCCGCTGGCACGATTGACTTTCCGCGGCATCCTCGTCTTTCTCTTGTATAAATTAGTCCCAGCCGCCACATAATGGCGTGTCGATGCGCTACTGTCCCCCGGCTAGCGTTGCCTTTTTAATTCTCTTTTTCCCCTCGTGGTCAGGTAACTCCCTCTTTCTCGTTCCTCTCCGTCGTATCTACGTCTTCTTCTGTCCGGCCTTTCTCCTCCGTCCTCCTCGTCGCGCGCGTCCGCGTCCGATGGTGGCGTCCCTCTTCGATCCGCGAGGCCCCTCTCTCCGGGCCCCGAGAGATCTACTCGGCTCCCCTCGCGCTTCGTTTCGCCGCGCTCGTCAGACCGGCCGCTTAATTTACGACCAATTAATTTGGATAAACTGAACGAGGGGAGGCCTGCTTTCGATGCACGCGTTAACCGTGAATTTTTTCCCTCCGTACCTCCGTACACCCGTACCTCCGTACTTCTCCCGTCTCTCTCCCGTCTCTCTCCCGTCTCTCTCCCCGCCTTCCGGTCCAGCGACGAGTCGAGCGCGCGGCGCGTCGACGACTCGTCTTGAACCTTTTCGGGAACGGAGACCGACGACGAATCCCGGTGAAAACCGCCGGAACGATCCTTACGACGACACGGTTGTAATTTCCGATCGAGACCGTTCGATCGTACCCGCTCGATACCGATTCTCCTTTAACGAAGCGAAATCTCGGGTGTTGTTTCCGCGGTAATTGGAACGAGACGCGGAGGATCGTCCAACGACGGAGGAGAAAGTGATCGAACTCGATTCTTTTCCCGATCGTAGTTACGCTGTCTCGCGAATCTTTTTTTCAACGAGACGTCGCCCACGGTGGCAAGTTCGTCGACGAAAATAATCGCGGGGCGTGCGAGTCCGTTCGAAGGAGGATCGAGTACGGTAAGGTCGGTAGGCGGTTCGAAACGGTCGATGGCGCGTGAAATCGTTCGGTTGTCTCTCGGTGCGAACCGGCATCGACTCCTGGAAGTCGTTCCGCTCTCCAGAAAATCAGCGGCGGTCCGCGTTTCTCATTGTAGCGGGGCACACGTTGCGGCGGAGAAAGAAGACGGGGAGAGACGGGCCGGAGAGTCGACGGTGAGGAGCAGTAGCACGAAGCAGACATCGAAAGGGGCTCGATGGTCGTCGACAGGCCTGCTTGGTATTCCGTTCTCGTCCGGAGGCATAATTGGCCGCCAACTGGCGACGCTCCTCCGGGTATCGCGAAGACAAGAAATTATTCTTTAATTAATTGTCAGCGCTCAATGTGGCCGCATGCGTAGGATCGGTCGGCCTCGTACATAAATTTCATCTATATGGGAGCGCCGACCGAGCGCGTGTAAGAGCCTCGCATAGAGGGATCCGGAGAAACGCAGCAGACCGCCGAGCCGGAGAAAGAGAGTGCGAGACCAGATAAAGAGAGCTTCCGATCCGCGGAGGTAGCAAATACCTGGCGCCTCTCTGTAAACCCTTTAACGGTAAATCGTCGCTCCGAAGGGTCTCTTTGCGCGTTTACTCCGCTCTTTCCCTCTTTCCCTCTTTCCCTCTTTCCCTCTTTCCCTCTTTTACTCTTCTCCTCTGTCTCGCTCGGTTCCTTCCCCTCCGTTTCCTCTATATTTCTATAATGCTCGCGTAGGTGATCTCCGGATAAGACCGAGTTCCGTATAAAGAGGGGAAAGTCGGTGGTTCACCGGGCCAGGATCGGCTCCGACCGATCGCGGTTTGTGGCCTATAGTCACGCTACCGACGCGACTCTCGGCTCCTCGTAGGTGTCTCTCGAAACCTCCTCGACTCGTCCGCGTTCCCATGCCCCTCGTTTGCCAAAAAAGAATCGAAATACGTTCGCTGCCCCCTCGGTAAACATCCAGCGAGAAGCTTTCGGCTCGTATTTAACTCGAAACGGGTAGCTAAGCGGTCTCGGTCTCGGTCGCGGGACCGAGGCCGGGTTCGAGGTTTCTCGGCCGCTCGTAAAACGGCGACAACTTCCGGCGATTTGACCCGTTCTAATAACCGGTATATCGGAGCCACCGGTACGCGAACAATTAGGCTACTGGTCTCGACCGAAAGGACGACAGTTACGAGCGAGCGAGGGATTCAAAGAAGGCGGCAAACTTCTTTGATCGGACGTGCCACTGGAACGGATCTCCGGCCTTCTCGTTTTAGCCCGAGAAGGTGGCTGCCTCCTCGGGCTACCCCGTTCTCGCAGATAGGGAAGCTGGACCCGGATAAGTATACGCGAGTCGGTGCATTGGCGTCGAACCTCCGTCTCGATCGCCTTCGCTTTCGGTCCCGAACCTCCTCTTCTCGGCAGCTACGCTCGCCGAAGCAATTTAACGTTCGGTCGCGAAATCGTTCGACGAACCGATCGAACGACGTCGAGCGGAGGGGAACGCGCCACCTCTCGCGATCGCGAGCGTCGCGGTGTCGTTTCGTCCGCGAGAACCAACGACGACGCTCATGGACCGATTATTCGGGACAGCTGCGTACACGGGCCTCGCGTTTGCGTAGACGCGCGGCGTTTCGTGTGCGTGGGCCTCGTACGTGTACATTTTATAATTAGTCGGGAACCCGCGTTCGATAAATCAGCCCGCCGCCCGGGCTCAAGACTTAATTAAAAATTTAGTCAAAAACCAATTAGCGGCTACGCCGGATTAACATATTTCTAATTATCCGGCGGACACTTTCGGCCGCCCTATACCGTTGCTTCGACTACTTGGCACGTACGAGGGGCCGGGATCTCCCTTCGCCGATGACTTTGCGATACATTTCGTTCCGTCGAACGGAACTCTCGGCCTTTTTCTTTCCTTCGGTCCTCGGGACGTAATACACGTTTCGCGCAGGGATCGAAGAGGTCGTCGCCGTCGACGAACCGAACGGATCGGCCTCTTCTGCTTACTCTTTTTCCCGTTTGGATCCGATCTTTGGTGGACGATTCGGGTTCGATGACTTTCGACTTACCTTTCGTTCCGCTCGGGTGTCGTCGGGAGCGACCGTGGTCGAGGACGCGCGTACTCGAAAGTTCGGAGCTCTTTCGAAAACGATCGGTTCGCTTTCCGTTCGGGAGGACCTCGAGCGGCGAACCGATATCGCGGATCCCTTCGAACCCGACGGGTACTCCGCTTCACCCTGGACCCAATAATCTGTACAAGTCGGCGTAAATACTGAAATCACTTTTATTTCGCTATGGTATACTTCCATGGATAAATTATATCATGTTACATTTATACAGGGCGCTTAGGTACATCCGGGAGCTGGTCGCGTTCGCAGCGTTAGCTTCCGGCGGTTGCGGGCCACCGTTTCCCTCGATCGATCGCGGCCACGCGTAGCTACAGAATTTACATTTCTCTTCGACCGGGACACGCACGCGTTATGTACAGATTCTTTGACTTTCGTATCGGTTTCGTACGCTTAAAGTAAGACCGTTCGACGCTCGGAACTCTACCGAAGAGCGGTTCGCGCGTATTTCCACGATCGTATCGGAACTCTGACCGCGATCGTGTTTTCAATTTCGATCGAATCGAGAACGATTTCGAAGCAGGATTCTAACGGAATCGGGCCGGAAAAATCATCGACGTTTCTCTCGCCCCGTAAATTTCCCCGAGAAATTCCTCCCCGAGATAAACGAGCCGAAGCAGCGGGTCCGAGGACGCGGGGCTGGAACCGATCTTGTCGCTTTTTTCACTCCTCGTTTTCGTCGATGGTCGCGGATCAGATTTTTCCTGCTTCTCGCGCGCAAATCGAACGTCCTGTACACGCGTATATACATAGGTACACTTACGAGCTATCCGCGTTCACGCGTCTATTTACAATATGTACATCGGTTTCGCGGTTTTCTCTTGAGATCAACGCCTCGAAAATGCCTTCGAACGTCGCTCGATGCCGCGCGAGCGAGCGTTCGGGCCAGCCGAGACGTCCGCGAAGCCGTCGTTGCTCGCGGATCGTGAAACGTTTCGACTTCGAGGCGAAACGCGGAGAAGTAAAGAGCCGCGAGACGCGAAACTGTCTCTGCTTTTTTCTTTTCTCTCTTTCGAAGAACATCCCTCCCTGACCGACGAAAGATCGCGACGGTAAAAGTCATCGTCGATTTATCGTCTCGCGTGCACACGCGGCGCATCGAACTTGTTGTCGTTACGCTTCTTACGACGAATAAAGATGAGTTATTCGCGCGTCGTACGGTGTCGGGGGGAATCTTCTCGTCTCTTTGGAATCCCGGCGGCGACGGCGACGACGACGACGGTGACGGTGACGGTGACGGTGACGGTGACGGTGACGGTGGTTCCTCGATGCTTTCGAACGCGTGGATTTAGCTCGTCGTTTCGTGGTCGAAATTCTCCGCTCTCGAGCTTCGAATATCTCGTCGAGGGTTCGGTAATCGAAATCTTGGAAATCCTATTCGGTGGTAACGCGAACCCGAGGAACTTTCTTTCGTTCTCGTGGTTGCACTCTTCGAATTCGATTCTGGTCTCGTCCGGTCTCGTCCGGTCTCGTCTGGTCTCGTCCGGTCCGGTCTCGTCTCGTCCGGTTCCCTGTTAATTGCGAGAATTCTCTCCTTCTCCGGGTCCCTCTCGAAACTCTCCAAGTACGTCACCGTCCACCCGACCACTCCAGAATCCTCTCTCCTCGAGTCCGTAGCCTCGCCGGACGGAATCCCATCGCGGCTTCCGAGAAGCGGTCTTCGGTCCGGCGTTCTCGAAGGAAAGCGTGGTCGCGCGTGGCTCCGGGCCGAGATCCGCTCGATTCCTCGTCAGCGTCCGAATTCGCCGGAGGGATCGTTCGACGCGGCGTCCTCCGTCCGGAAGAGGCAGACCGGCCAGGACGCGAGCTCGCGCGGCTCGAGTCTGCCTTATTAAGGCCTGTGTCCAGGGGGCCCCATGAACATGGCTGCCGCCGCCGCGACATGGGTGTGCCTAGCCATGGCCGCCGCGATGAAGGGAGGCACTCCTGGTGTTCCAGGGGGCCCCACTCCGGAGAACATCAGACCCGAGCCGAAACTCGGGTGCAACAGCGGCCTCGCGGACAACCTGAGCTTTTCGATTTCCGCCTCCTGTAGCCGCTTCGCCTTCGCTCTCCTGTTCTGGAACCAGATTTTCACCTGGAACACGGAAAATGGGCGTCGGTGAGAGGACGACCGAACACGGACGTTCGATCCTCCGTTCGAAAAATCGCGCGAGAGGAGACGCAACCGTCGAGGTTAGCGCGGTGTTGCTTTCGGCCGGACGTATCGTCTCGGGGATCGCATCGATGAAATCGTCGCTCGAAAACCGTGGGCGAATCGGCCGAGGCGGGAGGGAGAGGTGGTTCGATACGAGCGCGTAATTAAATAATTACGCTATCGATCAGCCGTACGTAAACGTTCTAACGAGGGACGCGCGCGATCGGCAAACACCGAGTCGAGAAAATGGTCGGTCACGGTGGGGCATGAGCGGCTATTTAGCGCGTAATTAGCCGCCTCAAATTGGTGAAAGCAGAGCCAGCGAGGCAACGAGTCTGGAAGGAATTTGCCGGCAACGGCAATCCCAACGGCAATCCCAACGGCGGTAGCTGGAAACTCGCGCCGACACCGCGGAAAAATATCTACGCGTTACGCGTTACCCGTCTCGCGGGCAAACGTTTCTCGCCCGGTAATTGCGTTTGCACAGTCGGCGGACGATTTTCTGTTTGGACAGATGCGGACCCCCGATCGACCACCGAATTACGAAACCGCGTTCTTCGCCGCGATCGCGAACCCGAGACGCGCGAGCACGCACGCATGCACGCGTGCGTGCGCTCTCGGTCCCCGCCACCGTGGCGATTTTCCTTTTGAAAATCGTTCGCCGGAAAATTTCCTGTTCGCACGGGAGCGGTGTACGATTAACGAGTTCGAGAATCAGCGAATTAATCGCCGCCTCTGAGCTCCGTTGATCCCGCTGCTAATTACACTGGCATTCGAAATGACTTTTTAGCCTCGTTACCGCGCGATTCCGAGATAATTGTTTGTATTAATATTGAACGCTCGAAAGTAATAGTGGAAGTTTAACAGGAAAGTTTTACACCTGTAACGCGTATCGCGTATAAAGTACGTTGCAACGAGATACGAGTCGCGTTAACCGTGCTAATAGGGAGAAGTGTCCGGATAAGCGATTAGTCGCTGGGTATAATAAAACGAGGACTTTGTTGCCGCTGAACTCGTCTCGAAGCCACGATAACGTTACTTTCGGTGCAATTACGTCGAACGGAAAACGTTCCGGCGAATATTTCTACGATACGAGTTTTTACCCTGGAACGCGAGGCGAAAGAAAAAGAGGAGCGAGCCCTCGGTTCGGTTGTACGTTTAAAGAGCACTCTGTAAATTATTCCGTCGATCGACGAAGCGTTACTATCGACAGCGGTACCGAAAGCGTGTACTGACAACTATGTGCCTATTGCTATCGTTATTATCCTCGCCGGCATTATTTTTATCGCGCGTAATGCGCGCTGGCTACGCAGCTCCCCGAGAAATTAGCATTAAGCACCCCGTAGCACGCGTAACGAGTTCAAGGAGCCGTAATCTGATCGCTAAAATCGGCGTAACGTTTGCGGGAGTGAGGGTAAATAAAAATGCAGATGGCAAAAAACGATATAAATTGCCAACTCCTTGATAAATCGGACACAATGTCGGACACGTAGCTGTGCGCGTAACGACGCTCGGAGGATACTCGTCGCTTAGAAAGTAGAAATCTCGGCTCGCGTGACAATGCGCGATCAAATTGTCAGTGGGTTCTTTCGGAGGAAAGACGTAACGCGATACTCGGGCCGGTTTTTCTCCGCGATGGTGGCGATCCGTTTCCTGTTTTTCACGGTGGTAAACTGACGCGTTACGACGTTGCCGGGCAATTTTTTTCGGCTCGCGAATACTGGAAACGCAACGCGTCGTAATGCCCGTTAATTAACGTATTCGAGACCGAGGGGAGGATGAAAAAAAAAGAAAAGAAACGACCGTTCGGGATCGAGGAAATCTCTCTCGCGGGGAAATCGGTTTCTCGATCCGCGATCGTAGTTCGGCCATCGACTCGAACGGTATTTCCACGAACGGTCCTATCGCGTTTCAACGGCGCGGGAATATCGCAGCCTAAATCGCGAACATACCTCTTCGTCGCGAGTGAATAATGAAAGGAGGAGAGCCCGGAGTGGCGGGCCCAGGGTGTTTCGGCCGGGCGACGAGGACACGAGGCGAGGAGATGGCTGGACGATCGTAGCTTATCTAAGCAAATGAATACGACGAAGCTTCATTTCGTCTGATGCATTGTAACGAATGCGCAAAGTGTATCCGAACACGCTAACTGCACGATAATAGCCGCATCGCGACGGTCTTTTTGGCTATTACACGTGTCACGGGACAACGTATGTTCAGCCTCGTTGAGAATTAACGCTCCGTTACTTTTATCGCCGCGAGAGAACCGTGTCCGATAAATATTTAATCGGCAATACGTTACAATTACACCGCGCGATAAAACTCTCGACAATGAGCAGAACGTTTACCGTTTACGCTATTAATTAACATAATCTTTCACCATTATCGGCGTTAACGGACGGTAATCCGTTATCGGATCGTAGCGGACGTTGAATTTTTCCATCGTTTCGAACCAGTCTCTTTCGATTTCGCGTCGTTCTTCCCGACGAGTTCGAACCGCGACGGGGAAACCCACGAAAACGAACGAGTTTCGTGGAAAGCCGCGCGAGCCAAGCTCGGGTTTGTTTCCATTCGAGTCGCACGCGTCCTCTTCGATCGGATCGCGTCTCGTTCCCGCAACAATATTATTCGTCCCCGAACTCGATCGCCGTCGCTCGAATTCGTCGAATCTACGACAGCTGGACTTTCCGGGAAATCGCGAGCTCGGTCGAATTCGTTCCGTCTTGCCGCTTGTTAAGATGTCGCGCGAACGCTCGCACGCACTTGGGCAAACAATTCGTTAACAGCGGGCCCCCGTGGCATCCTCTCTACGTCGCACCGCGTCGCACCGCGCCAAATGAGCGCTGATCATTTCGGCTGATACAAAAAGTAAGTATAATATCGTATCGTATCGTTCAATTTAATTAACGTCAATCATGATAATTGCGAACCGCTCCGCGAAAGGGTGTGTAATTGCCCGGTTCGATGCGATGCATCCGATGCGAGAGGTAAACGCGAACGAGCCCGATGGGAGGAAAAGGTACGATTTCGAGGCGAGCGAACCATGGTGGTGGTTCCAAGGATTCGGCTCCGAAGCGAACGCGCGGCGTCGAGGTGCACGCGTCGACGTAGTCGCCGGCGAAACGATTTTCTAGTTGCTCGTAATTGGTCAACGGTCGGTCCCTGGCGAGTCTCACCTGCGTTTCCGTGAGGTGAAGGGAGGACGAGAACTCTGCTCTTTCGGCGATGGTCAGGTACTGCTTTTCGCGGAACTTTTTCTCGAGGGAGAGCAGCTGTTGCGTGGTGAACGGCGTCCTCGGTTTGCGATTCGGCTTGTGTTTCCTGAGGGTGCACCTGACCGGTCCCGGTCCTGGACCCGGCAGCCTCAAGTCCCCTGAAATCAATCCGAAAAAGTCTGCTTCAGCGACCAAACGCCTCTCGGACCAGTTCTCGGAACCGGACGAGTCTCGTGGATTAGAAAGTAACTCGCCGTAACTCGCGAGCGAATCGCGCCGATCTTCCGAAGATCCCCGGTACATCGGGAAGAATCGATTTCCGAGGCAGCTAACGAAGAGAACGATCGATTTTCGAAACGATCGTGGAATCGAAGACCGGCCTGTATCGCGAGCAGAAAGGAGCCGGGATGTTTGGCTAATTGTCGAAACACCGAAATAAAATATGGCACGAGCGGGACACAAGTGTTTCCTCGCTGGCAACGCGCGGCCGTCAATTCCGTCGCGTATGTTTGACAGGAACAATGTAACCGGTCGTATCGTTCGAACACGTCGCGCGAGAAAATATGTTTGCAAAAGTCTTCGGTACACGATTAAGCAATGTACAACTGGAATAATTAACACGGTCGATTACGTCGCGAAGGTGAATTAAGATATCGCCTGTCAACTCGAAGAATATTTTCTCTGCGCGGTCATAACTCGCATAATTATTGCCCAACTATCGCCGATTGATAAATCGTCAATGTCGCTACAGCTGCAGAGAGACAGAGAGACAGAGAGACAGAGAGAGAGAGAAAGAGAGAGACTTTTTTCTTTTCGCTTCGTATCGCGTCTCGGTACGATACAAGTATCTACCGATTAATTTCGGTATAGGTGTCGAATCAAAACTGGTAATTGGTCCGTTTCTTTTGGATTCGTTATCGTTGATTACGTCGCAAACAGAGATAGAAATAAAGCGGCCTCCGAATATCCGATAGCGCTACGAGCTTCGTAATATTAATCATGTTTGCGCAGATTTGTTCGAATGGTGCAAAATTATCGGCTCGTTATTTCCGTGCACGCATTGCATAATGATTATCTGCGAGCCCGCGATAACGTCCGCCAGCGAGCGTTAATTAATGCGGCGCGGACGGATCGATCGAAAGCACGGTGCGGTCTTCCGTTTTGGAATTTTCGAGCGAGTCTCGCGGTTGAAATTTTCCGTCGGCGGTACGTTACCGTGCTCGTCTTTCGTTCGGCGTCACCGTATAACCGAGCTGGGACGAGCTACGGACCGTCCTCGCGATTTTCCAACAAATTCGCTCGTAAGTTCGGTACGAGCCACCTGCGGAGCACCGACGAGTTTCGTAGCGGGCAAGAAACACGATTCCTCGTCGAAAAACGGGATCTCGCGCGAAAATTCGCTCCTGTTTCGCGTTAACGATCGCGCTCCTCGTCGGTGTCTACGCAAATTACCCGGTCGTCGATCGTGCGCGCGCGTGCACACGCGTTTCTCCGCAATCAGCGTTGTTAATCCCCAATTTATACGGTCGGTTCGTGCATCGACGTCGAGCGTTCCCGAAGCCGAAGGAACGGTCTCGATTGGTCGGCAACGGCCGGTGAAATTGAATCGTAAAAAATAAATTGTCCCTGGTTACGGATCCGTTTCGTTCGCGACGATAATTATCGTCGCGTCGATGGCCAGTGATTGACTCGTACGCGCGCAATTAGCCGAGTTTCCTTTTATTTTTTTCTCTCCGTCGAGGTTCGCTCCGAAATCGAGCTTTCGCCCGGTCGAGTTTCGAGAAGTTTCGACGATGCGTCGGTAGTTACGGATACGGCTCGGCGAAACAAGAGTTCGAAACGAGCGGTCTCGAAACGCCGACGCGATCGCACGGTACGTTTGATCTCGAGTTGCTCCTCGAACTACAATTTTCGACCACTTTCTCCGCAAGGCTCGAGAATCTGTGCTGACTCGCTGGGAGCCGCGCGGACGAGGAACCGCGCGCGACAAGCTCCGTCGATTAATTTTTACGATGCAATTTTCGGAGTCCCGTTGAAGCGTAATTGCGGTTTCCGCGTGGACGAAGAAACGGGCGAAAATTCGTTGGTCCGTTGGTCCGTTGGACGCGAACGCTTCTCGGAGAGTAAAAAAGATCGGTCGGTCGATCGATCGGTCGGTGCATCGAGGAAGAATCGGTAGAGTACTACTCGCGGAGGATTTCGCGTCGGTCGGGCCGGTGCAAAAACCGCGCCGGAGCCGAGAGAGTCGAAAGGATGACGATTTCGCGGCAAACGCGGGGCAACGGCGAATTCCACGCGCTAATTAACGATCGACCGAAGGACAAAAAAGGGAACGGGCCGGCGGCATTGTCGAGCGGATCTGTCGCGACATCGGTATTACGTCTTCCATTCTGGTCGGCGTTCACCCGTTTCGCCGGCATCGAGCCGGCCAGTCGGCTAGTCGGCTAGTCGGCTAGTCCGCTCACATAACCGATCGATATGTTCCTCTTAGACGCTAATTAATTTCTGCTAATTAAACGCTCGGTGGGATCCCCGAGGAAATATATCTTGCGCGGTGACTTTCCGCGTAGCGCGTGGACAAAGCACCTGCGGCCCCGTCTCTCGGACCCGCCGGAACTTTTGCTCTCTTTCGTATTCGTTCGATCGAAGCATTGTTCGAGAACAGCCAACGGGGATACACGGAAGTACGCGCAAGGATAAGTGGGTGCTCGGTATGTTTGCGGAGTCTGGATACGGAGTATCGCGCGGTTTGAGTAGTTTGAACGGCGTTCTTTCGACGGGTAGTTTCCTACTAGGCGGTGGACGTTGCGCTGGAATTTCACTCTAGAGTTTGTACGCGGATAAGTGTGTATTCGACACTTTGCGAGCCGGAAACCGAGGATACCGAGGATACCGAGACGAGTGGATACTCGAAATATCCGCAACATCCGGAGGAACGTCGCGACGTACCGGCACTCGTTCCGCTCGTATTTGTATTCCCCGAGCAAACGCGGCTATCCATCTTCGAAAGGAACAGGGCCACGGGACGCAAATTTCGAGAAAAGTTCTCCTAGAGGGTAACGATCGACGCGCGTTCGAGACCGCTTCGAGTCCGCGGTGCGCGAGTGGCTGTGCACGTACGTATCCGTGTTATAAAATTCGCCTCGGAATAAGTTCGCGGCACCACCGATAAGACGAGCAACTGGAATCGAGTTTTCACGGTAATCCGGACCGCGATAGGAGAAAGCAATTAGTCGCGCCTGTGTAAGATCGAGCGAAATCGAATACCCGTAAAATCGAAACGTTCGGCTCGTTAATTAACGCTCGAATCGGAACTATCCTCGTAGAAAAAATTCCAACCAGGACCCAGCGACCCTAACGGTACCGCCAAGATTTCTTTCTCTTCCCCTCTATCTCTTTCTCTCGTCGATAATTTCTATTGCAAAGTCGCTGTAAAAATTTTCATTATTAATTGCCGATTTGTCGCAATTCATTTGTATCGGCGAGAGCCGCGAGATACCGAGTGTATCTGTCCGGGGAAAAGCGTAATGAATTCCCAATGAAGTTGCTCCGTGGGGGCAATAAATTCCTCGCCGAGTAAAATAGTCGCTGATGAAACGGGTTTCGTCTTTTGCTCTCGCGCTATCGCGCTGACAATTCGCGTATCGCGGCCAGTCGCGTATCTTACTAATGACCAGCCCCGGTTCAATATGTTTCTTATGAACGCCAATTAATTCCTGCTAATTAAATGTTCGCATGATTTACGATCGATATGTATACACACGTATGTATATATACGTTCCTCGGGAGATTCTGGCGCGCTCGTTGATTGACTGGCTCGATCGACGTCGAGGGACAAAGATATCCCGCACTTTGTGCGTCCGTTTTACGACAGGGATGGACGCCGAACGGCTTCATTAAAATGTTGGAGCGTTTATTAAGTCGTAGCTCGTTACCCGGGTAATTTCGAATTTCCGCACTTTCTACAATTAATTACGACCGATTACGATTTATATTTGTCGAGCTCGAACACACCCGAATGGTAACACCGATTCTTTCGTACGTAATTTCGTTGGATCGGTTCTTTAACGAATTTACACGGCTCGGTGGCAAGGTTCCCCGGCAAACGAGCGTTAAACGGTCGGATCTCGATGCACCTTTGCGCGTTATATAGTAAAGCCGCTCGTATTTTGGCACCTCCGTCCGAGTCGAGAAACGCGCGTTCGTTCCGGCACGCCTCGGTCTCGGCGTGCGATTTCTCTCGATTCTCTCGGTTCCTCTTCGATCGCGAGACCTCTTTCCGGACTCGCTCGCAAATTTACACCGAGTTTCTCCGGATTCCCGGGGCAACGAAAACCGCCGCGCGATTCGAAGACGTCCGTTCTGCTCGTCGATTCGCGCACCTCGGCGAGGTTCGTCGAGGTTCGTCGAGGCGAGCTTGGAACGCCTCGAGGCCGGACAAACGCGTAATTAATCGCGTCGAAAGAGCGACTAACGAGACACCGATCGGCGCACGTTAAAAAGACCTTGAACGAGGAAAGATCCTGGGAGGGGACGCGACAATAAACGCGTCTCCACGGATCACCGGCTACGGCGATCGATACGTTCCTCTCGGTCGCTAATTAATTTCTGTTAATTACCGTGCGCGCATAGACGCACGATTATTGCTGCGCCCGGCTAACGAGGCCGGCCGTATTAGGCGCGCGATCGCATTGTTCGGCCTCTTTGTCGAATATTCCGGCGTCGTTTCGCCGAGAACCCGTACACCGAGCCACGCGGCGGATACGCGCGTTTCGACGAGTCCCAGAAACGCGCGCTAATTAACGCGTTAATAATTTCCCGGTTAAGGGCCGGCTCGCTGCCAATGTGTCGGATCGTTGATGCGAAAAATCGAACCGAATGGAAATCGATTAACTCCGAGGAGAAGAAACGCTGGTTTCGTGGTTCGGCCGCGTTGTTTTACGTCGTCGAACGCTCGACTTAATTGGACCGGAGCACCCGTCTCCGAATTTTTTCTCGACCGATCGTTCGACCATTTACGAGCCGTAGTCGGCGATTCGCGATCCGCGACCGGAAGACGCGTCGCGTCGCGTCGCCTCGCGTCCGGGAAAGCACCCGGCAACTTGGATGGAAACGAACGCGGCCGAGTAACGATTCTTCTCGCGTTCACCACGAACGAGGAACCGATTTACGTCGGAAAGCTTCGACGAAGGGGTGGCAATTTTCCACCGTCCCTCGTTTTTCGTCGAACGGTCGCGTTATCGTCCAGGCGAGGCGGTAACGTTCACCTTGCTCGCGGCCGAGAACCTCGGATAAATTTTGTAAAACGGTTCGCGAGCACCGATCGACGAGAAGAAGAAACGACGATCTTCCGGGGGTGGATTTTCTCGTCGGATCTTGGGGAAAAAGCGCGGCGGAGCGCGATCGGCGTCCGGTTCGCCGGCGGAACACCCCGTGGACGATAATTACGCTGGCCGGGAATGATGAATCGTTCCAAATATTTTGTGGAACGTCATTGGACGCGGGACGGGCGTCGTTAATTCATTGCTGGTCGCGGAGGCCGGCAGATAAATGCGTGCCGGCCGACGGTGGCGCTCGAGCGTTATAAATGACGTCCGTATTCATAATTTTCGAAAGCCACCGCCCAACGCCGGGTCCCCGGATTATCTATCGGCTGGACGAGGCTCGTATCGCACCCCCGACGGCCCTCCGATATCCGTGCCGAGCCGGCTAATGGGCTTTTCGCTGTCTAATTTTTCGCCGATCCGCGTCCTCGCGCGAATTCCGGAACGGAAGCTCGAGTTTTCGGTGGCCGTGGTTCGCTCGCGAAATCACGAGGAGCGGGTTGGGTCACCGCCAGTGACGGTACCCGATGAATGTTCGATCTCGGCCGCGGCCAGAGAAAATACGCCGACGAAAGGCGTCCCGGCGCCCACGGTCGCGATATCCTCGGGAACGATCCGCGTTGAAATTCGTAACGAAGGTCGTTCGAGCCTGCCGGAGAGACGCGGGTAATTGGTCTCGCGCTTCGCGAACGAAAAAGGGACGAAGGGGAAGCGGTCGCGGCCAGGGAGGGGCTCCTCGAGGATAGAAGCGGAACGCGTTACCACCGCGAGAACCGAGGAAGGACAGGGAAGACGGAGGCGAGCGGTTTGTCGTTATCATCCGCAAAAACGGCGAGTGGATGACGTTGCTCGGAGGAAGCTGGGTGTGCCAGGGCGAACCTAACAAGGGCAGTTTTTACCCCGGCTTGAATGCATTATGGATGCTCGGAGTTATGTATGACTCTATCGTGCTCGAGCTCGTGTACCGAGCCTCCCCGTGCTCCACCCCTTTCGCCTCTCCGTCCACCGCCGGCCACGCTGGAAACACCGGAGAGAAGTTTCTATCCAGCCGTTCGCTCCTTCCTCGAGTTTTCTACGCGCCGTGAGCGCTCCCGTAATGGGCTTCGAGATTTCTTTCTCGGAAACGGTGCGAGTTTCTCATTACGCGTCGCGCGTAATTTCGCCCGCCGGAACCTCGAGCACCGCGCTTCGTCGCTCGGTATCCCGGAATCTTCGGACTTTGAATCGTTGCGCGCGAGGGAAAATCGTCGTTCCCTCGAGGAAGACTCCGAGGTAAAAATGATCTCGAAACCGAGCCCGCCGCGAGGTACACGTGTCGCTCGAAAGAGAGGAAAGCCGCGAAACGCGAGCCGGAGAGAGGTACGTACTATATCTTGTACGAGGTTGGCGCAAACCGGGCGCCGTTAAGGTAAAATCGTCAATTAAGTCGAACGGGCGTGGATGTTGGGTTCGAGGCACCAAGTGGGCACCGGTGCGGTGCGTTCTTTACCGTTCGATCGACTCGCGAGTCGAAGCCGGTAGCCGGCGCGTTTAATTGACCGATTATTTCGCGTGGTTGACGCGCTCGACGCCCTATCTCGACGGGGAACAAAAGTCGTTCTCCGTTCGATGTTCGACTCTTGGAACGACGGTGCGCCGAGTGCCGTTCGATCCTCCCTTTTTCTCGACGCCGAGACGTAGCCGCGACCGCGTCGTTAGACGGCACGATCGATCGAATTACCGGATCCGAGAGAATAACGGCGGAATAATAACGCGATATCGTTTCTCTCGGTCGAAGCGCGAACCTTCGATCGGTCGGTCTCGCTCGACGAGCTACGACCGCGTTCCTTTTTCCATCGCGATCGGAACAAAAGTTTTATTGCCGCGGATTCCGATTAAAATCGCCGCTAAACGTTCAGCTACGAAACTCGGACAGGATCGCGTGCCCCAATAGCCCAGATACGCGGCGTCGAGCGATCGAGAGAGCTCGATCGGTTCGTTCGCGGCTCCTCTCGCGGAACAACGAGGATCGCGGGCGGTTTTTCGGTGATCCGCGAAGAGGACTCGTTCGGAGCGCCGGTTGTTTTTCCGGTGTAACGACTTCCGAGTTCCAGGGTTCGATTACGCGCGACCCCGGGGCCGGAGTGGAGCACGGTCGAATAGTTTTGCGCGTAATTCCGCTAATAACCGGGATCTCGCGTGACCGGCGACGCTAATATCGAACGTTACGGGTCTGCGTGCTACGAATGTCGTGCGAGCTGCGCAACCGGCAGACGCAGTCCTCCTAATCATCGACATTGTAAGCCGGTCGCGAGGAAATCCACTCCGATAGGCGAAAACGAAACGAGAATAACGATTCACGGAGCCGAGCTGGTTACGCCGAGCCGTAAATCGGCTCGATAACCAACCGGCGTACGCAACGCTCGGTCGATATCCTCGCGATGGCTCGCCCGCCGCTCGAACCGACGCTTCTTCGAACGCTCGGCTCGAATTTCGAACCGGTTTCGATTTTGTAGGTGGTTCGCGCGCGATCGCGTACCCGGTCACCGCGGTCTTCGCGAAACTCGTATCTCCTCGATGCGGGATTCGTTTTCGCGTTCGCGTTCGCGTTCGCGGGTTTCAACGAGGATCTCGTAGAAACCGGAATCGCGCTTACCGTTCGGACTGGTGGGTCCTCCGTGCGGCGTGTAGAGATGTCCGTGAGGATTGTGCGGGTGCGGAGGTGGGGGTAGCCACGCGAACCCCGCGAGAGAATGCGGAAATCCCGCGGGATTCCATCCGGGAGCACCGGGCGCCCCGGTGAGGTAAGGGGGTCCCTGAGAGGGCCTTTGAACACCGGGATGAATCGGCTGAGGCACTACCGGACTGGACTTCTCCTCCTTCTCCTGGCTACTGTCCAGGTCCCTCTCGAGCTCGCAGTCCGAGTCCATCACGTTCAGATCCTCGGACTGGCCCACGCTGCGTATCTCTTGATCCTCGAGGTCGAGGTGATCGGTCCTGTCCCCCTCGAGGGAACGATTCGCCTCGGAGTCGCTTCTATCGTCGAGGATCTCTCGTCTGCTCACCGGCGAGACGGATCGCGGATCGCCGATCCTGTCGATCCTCTCGTCCTCCTCCTGGCCGCGTTCCCTCTGGATCATGGACTCGGCGATCCTGTTTCCCGGCGAGCTGCCGGACAATCGTCGATCCTCCCGATCCCTCTGAACCTCCTGGTCCATTCTGATCGGCGAGGAGGATTTGTCGTGGCTGGTGGTTCGGGAAAAGTCCTTCACGGTGAGGATCTCCTGCCGGCCAGCCGACGGATGATCCTGGTCCGCTCTGCTCGAAGGGTGATGATGATGGTGATGATGATGATTGGTGAACGCGAGCCCGTGGGGGCTGAGCCTCGCCAGTAGCTCTCTGCTCTGAAGTCTCTGCTGTTCCATCAATAGTTCGCGGTACCTGGCCTCCATGTCCAGGTTCTTCTCGGCGTCCATTCGGTCCTCGGTCTCCCGTCTGGCGAAAGCACCGCCGGTAACCGCGGTCTTCTTCATGTCGCTCAGCAGGGAGTCGACGCTGAAGCTTATTTTCCCGCTTCGCGGCTTCAGATTCGAGGATGCCGATGTCGGCGTTGCCATGTCGACGTCCTCCAAGAGGCGATCGCTCCCGGTGCCCTGACTCGTCACCACGCCCTCGCTGCCGCTCATTCCGTTCGAAGGTTTCTTCTCCTCCGTTGTACCCGGGAATGCTCCACGAGGAGAGCGAGAGCGCGAGACCGTTCCTCCCGTAGCTGCGATCCTATCGAGCGAAATGTTCACCGGGCGTTCACTTTGCGCGCATCGCGATTCGCACTGGACGATTTACCCTCTACTGGTCACTTTTCGTTGTAATCGTTCGTCCCTGAGCGCTAACGAGGCGGTTCGCTCGAGGCGTTCATCGTCCTCTGTTTCGGTCGCTGGTCCGGCGGTCCGACGCGTCGATGTTCCCCGAACATCAGCGAACTGTCATCTCGGTAGCGGATCGTGATCGGTCGCGGCGCGGTATCAGCGTGAATGTTCACGGATTGCCATCCCGGCCGATTCCGAAGCCCGTTATTCTCGGAATCCGCCGCATCGCCGCGGACCGAGCGAGCCGGCACGAGCGGATCCCCCCGTTGAACTCGAAGCGGTTTCTTCACGAGATCGACATGACGTTACACGGTCCGGCTCCTCGTTTCGGTCCCCCGTGTCAAGCACTCGACATCGTTCCGATACCGACGATCGCTACCTCTATCGCGCACCGATGCGAGGTTCCGAGCTCTCCCCGGCTCCGTTCGAAATGGTATCGGTCGCGGTGGTCCGCGCAACGAGTTTCGCTTCTCGGTCGAATCTGTTCGCGTTCATAGACCGGTCTCGGGCACGGTCGCGGCGCGCGGCGCGATCACTGGCTCCGGATGCATGTTCGAGGATCCTCGTTCTCGTCCCGATCGGGACGGACGTACGAAACGGTAGTCGTCTCGATCCCTCGTAAAGTTCGCGGTTCGCGTTCCCGTGGTAGTCTCGATGCTCGCTAACCGTCCGCTAGCACTGTCACAGGCGCGTCACAACCGTCGGATACGCGGCGGGGGGTGTAGCGTAATCTGCGTAATCTGCCGCGTGGTGGCCACTGCTGCCGCGGAAACGACACTGATTACCAGCTCGACTGCGGAGAGGCCTGCCGAGGCGTTCTCTCTCTTCTCGGTGGCGGCCGGCGTCGCGATGCTCGCCGCCGGTGCTCGCGCGCCGCCCCCGCGGAACCCGTGGAACCGGTACCGTATCGTGTCCTCGGCCAATGCGGACCGCTCCAGTCGCTCCACGGACCTAACTCAGACCCCTCGAAAGTGGGCGTGTTTCGAGAAGCCGGACACCGCCAATGGGAACCGTCCTCGGGGTTCGAATCCTCTCTCCTTCCGAGCCGGCTACCTAACTCGGTCTCGCGCCTTTTTCCCCTGCCAGATGTCGCTACCGGCTTCGAGCGGTGGCGCTACGAGTGCGATGCGCGCGCGTGGGGATGAAATCGAGGTGGGAGAAGGTCGCTCGAAGGGGCTGGAGCGGAACGGCCGAGCGGGGAACGGGACGAGCAGCCAACTGCTCGGGGAACGTGACGACTCCTAATTGTCTAATTCCCGGGCGCGATGCGCGAATTGATTGGCAATCCTCCGTTGCGTCCGTGTTCGTGCCCGTGTTGGTGCCCGTGTTCGCGCCCGTGTGCCCGCGCGCGCACTCGGAAGATCCCTCCGTTTCCCTCCTCGTCGCGGTCGTCGTCGGGACGCGCGTCGAGAGCTTCGATGGGATAACGACGTCGTCGAGATGGCTCCGTTGGGGTGCCGCCGCGAGCGCCGGTGGACTTTTTCCCGGAGAAAGTTTCGCGAGACTGCGTGCTCCGCTCGTGCCACGGGACCGGGACCGAACGATCGATGGAAATTGGAAGCTCGGTTTTTCGACGCACCCGGTGCGAACGTTACGGAAACGGGATAAGACGGAACGTTTCCGGTACTCCTCGGTCCTGGAGACCGATACGAGACCGGCGTAGAATCGCTCGCGCTCTTGCCAACCACCTCGCGGGATACGAAACTAATCGCCGTTAAAAGGGTACGAGCTACGGATCGAGGATCCCCCGTCGAGGACGCCGGTTCGCAAAAGCCTCGCGATGTTGTTATATACCGGACGAACAATATTTTAGGATTAAACTAATCCGATCGGCAGGTTGGCGACGATAGTTCGGGGCGACGGCCAGAACCCACGAGCGTCCCGTGGGAGGACCCGGAAGAGAGAAGAGGAGCAGATTTTCCGCTCGCAGACTCGGGAGTCAAGCCGATTAACCAAAATCTTGTTAGAACCGCGCGACAGGAAATCCGTGGGGCGTACACGAGGATCCGCAAGGGGGTGGCGCTCTTCCGAGCGCGTTGCACACCGGAGTCTTTGCCAAATTTTCTTCGACGTTACCGCGTGGAAACACCTGGAGCAAGAATCGAACGCTATTTTTTCGAGTTATCGATTCACCGATGGTCCACGACCCTCGTAAGGGCTGCAATATCGTCCTCGTCGACGATAAAAGGCGACACCTTTTCCACTTACGAGTGGCGTCGTCGTCCTCGTCGTCGTCGTCGTCGGATCGAAACGAGCCGAGGAACGCAGGGTTTTTCGCCCCGTACTCTTCGGGAAGGAGGAGCTACCTCGGCTCGGGACATTCCCAAAGCCGTTTGCACATTAGCGGGGAATAAACGACACCGAAATATAGCGCGGATGCGCGATCGCCATAATAGGAGCGCCGAGTAGTCTATTAAGCGTCCTCAAAACCAGTTAGTGAGTCGGCAATCCAGTTTAGGTACAAAATGGCTGTCGTTTAGCGAGGATTAATGGTCTCGGGAGTGCCCCGGGGCAGCATAATGGGGCAGATGCGTCCCGGACGAGGGGGAACGATCCCTCCCTTCTCGCATCCGCGTCTCTCCTCGCTTCGACTCCTCTCTCTCTCTCTCTCTCTCTCTCTCTCTCTCTCTCTCTCTCTCTCTCTCCCTCCGTCCCTCCGGTATCGCGACGACATCCACCCCGCTACCCTACCCTCCCTTGCTCCACCCCTCCGCTAACCTCATTATATACACCTATCTGGCTACGGGGTCCATTATGCCCTTTTTGCGCTTTCCTACGCGCACCGGAATAAATACACGCGTTTCCGCTCGTCGGTGTACGGCCGAGTGTTCTCACCGACGCACGGTGAACGCGCGCGGGGCACCGAGTGCCGTTCTCGAGGGGAGTCGCTCGTATTTGGGCCTCGAAGCGCCGTTTAGTTTGGCGTTTCATGCTCGAGCGACTCCCCTAGCCGTTCCACCGACGAGAGACGCTCTTTTCGTTTCGACGATCCCGGGAGCGAACTGCCCGTTTTGAAATCGACTCCGTGAATTTAACCAGCGGAGTCCAGCCGGTGACGAGACCAGGAATTCTCGCGACCGCCTATCGGTTCGCAACCACCCTGGCCGTGACGTTCCGCGACTTTCTTTCCAGTTTTTTGTCCCACGGTAGCGGTACCGAGTCGGCGACGGGTAATTTTTTGCCACGGGGAGGTTCGGTGCGCGTCCTGCGGCGTCGGTCGCCCCTTAATCCTGGAGTCTCCGGGGGGTCGCGTAGCCCGAAATTCGGACCACGCCTACAGTTTAACGAAATAATGCCCGTCGTTTAAAAGGTACAATGGAATCTTAAATACCCGAGCTTTCGTCGAACGAGGCACCAGCAGCAACCGGTCGGCACCGGACTTTTCGCAGGTGACCATCGTCTCGCTCCGCCTCGTTCGGCCGTTCGACCGTTCGACCGTTCGACCGTTCGCGTCTCCGTAGCGCTCGTCGAAAACACGAAGGTTCGGTTCCGCTCGATCTCCGCGCGCCTCGATATCGCGACCGAACGACCGCGAGGACGTATTTCGATATTTTCCGGTTCCGCGGCCCGAACGACCAGCGCAAAGAGGATTTACGGTGGGCGTGCACGCACCGGCTCTCGTGGACCTTGGGAAATCCTAAAATAATCAAACACAGGCTGCAACGGTCCACTCGTTCCGCAAACAGGATTAGGACAAGATGCACGACGGGTTGCCGGTCGAGCTGGCCGAAAACTGCCCGCTCTACCTGTCCCGTGGAAACTTGACTTTACGACTTTAACGTTTTCTCCTCCTCTCTCTGTTTCTCTTTCTCTCTCTCTCTTTATCTGTCTCTCTGTCCCTTGCCGCCGTCACAATGCTCGAAATTTGTTTCCCCGACCGAGAGCCGTTTGTACTCGCGCGAGATTGCTCTGTTATCTGGGCGCGAGGCGACTCGCCACGTTCCAAGGACCGCGCGTTTAACGGTCAAACATCTTCGGACTGTTACCAAAATACCATTAGGCGGTTTCGCTCGAAGAGACGCGAATACGAGGAATCGGTTCCTCGGCCCGTTTCGAGCACCGGCTTTGTACATCGCGCGCACGGAAACAACTTCCTCCCGATGGAGGACTCGGAAATACGAACAAGGATTCGATCTCGATCGACGAGCGGGGAACGCGTGCGCTCGGAAAGGAGGCTTGATAAATTTCAATTTGCCCGAATCTCTTCTCCGTTCGCGTATCGTCGAACGATCGGAACTCTGCCTCGCGAGTCGAATTTACCCTCTACGAAGAGGAGAGAGAGAGAGAGAGAGAGAGAGTGGAATCGTCACGCGTACTTGGCCGCTCCGGGTATAAAAGGGGATGATTTGTAATCCGGTGATTGTTCGAGGATGGGCCAATGACGAGGCGGCGCGTCTCGCGTCCGCCCAATCGCGCGAGAGAGAATCCGGTCTCGTACGGTTAAAGTCGTCGAGAGATCCCCGTCCCCGACGAAACCAGATGCGTCCCGCTGGCTAACGCACCGCGACGGCCTCCCCATTATGTTTGTTTATTTATTATTAATAGGAAATTCGTAACAATCGCATAATAGGAGCCCGCGTATAATGGCTTTGTTCGGAGCGGTCCAGAGGAGTATCTCGTGCGCGCGCGCGTCACGCTCGGGCTGTCTCCGGCACAATGAACGACTTTTACCGGATATTCGCCGCGCCTTTTCCGAAATCCCAGTTTCGGCGCGACGAATTCCGCTCGACTCGTTGATCGTCTTCGGCGTTGTTTTCGCGCGGTTCCGCAGGAAATTAATCGGGCCCCGTCGTCGTCGTTACTCTTCCGCGCTCGACGTTGAGCCGCGGCGTCGCGTCGCGTCGGGGTAAATAAATAACCGACGTCCAGGGGAAAGGTGGCTCCCGTTCGAGTCCCTCTCGGCCGGGGCTGGATTCGAGATAAAGCTGGCGTCCCGGCGTCCCGGCGTTCCCGGTGTCCGCGTGAATCAAAATCGAGCACGATAAAGACAGTCGATCACTGGACGTCCGCGCGCGGCCGCTCGAATCGAAAAGCAGCCTTCCATCCGGCTCGAAGGGATCGAAAGAGAATCGAAAAACGAGGAGAACGGAGCGGGAACCGACGGGAAAGAGCAAACCGAAGAAGAGAACGTGCCGGAAAAATGGGCGGTATCGAAAAATCGTTGCTCGAACCACCCGAGCCACCCCGTACCTCTCGCCTCTCGCCTCTCGCCTGCTAGGTTCGCTCTTCCATCGTCGCGTTGATGCGAACTCAAGGGTGCAAATTCCCGCTCGTTCGAAATTCAGGACAGGAAATTAGACGGGCGTCTCCCTCCCGTAGAAATACCCGCGAAGCGTGAGAGATACGAGGGAGGTGCGCCGAGCGAACCCCCTTTTCGCAGCCTGTACTACGGTGTCGCGGGCTGCCCTCCCTTGCCCCGTAACGGCCGTTCCCTCTCTCCTCTTGAATAGAGAGGGAACGAGAGCGGTCGGGTAAGTCGACGCAATAGGAGCGAGAAACGCTCCCGTGGATGTTTGCGAGCCGATTCGCCGGGCGATACCGGCCACCTTTTCGCGGAAGGGTATCGCGAGCCTCGATTTAAATGGAATCGCGAGCCGATAATTCGTCGCGATAATCGGGCCGAGTTCCTCTCGGAAATGCGTGAAATTTTCCCCGGCGAGGAGTCACTCTCCTCGTCGAAATCCCGGTGACAAGTTTTGACAGGGCGGTCCGGTCGATCCGATCTCGGGATTAGGCGATGAGCTCGGCAGGTTGCCGGTGCGTCAGTCGGCTAGCCAGCCAGCACGATTCCCTCTGTTCGTTCTCTCGAGTCACGGTGGTTTCGTCGCCTCCGCTTCTTCCCTCTCCGACTCGAGGGGTTCGCGTTGCTCCGTCCTCTGCTCTCTCCTCTCGCCGGTTTGCGAACCGGCAGGTAGACTCGAGGGCCCGAGTCGAGTCACCGCCGACTTGGCTCGCGTTCGCGATCCTCGTTTTACGCGCTCCCGCGCCCGGACCTCCGATCCAATTTGCAAAATCCACCGACCGTTACTTCGTTTTCGAACCAAGATTCGCCGAGGGCGAGACACCGGGCCCGGGAAACCGTGGCTCGCGGGTTTTCTACGGGGGTTACGGTACGGCCGACTCGTCGGTCCTTTTCGAGGAACGTGGACGTTGGTTGTTCTGGTTTCTTCGGCGCTCGGTTTATTTATTCGTTTACCGTCGGTTCGAGCGCCGAACGGTTCCGGTTCGATGGAAACGTTTACACCGCGTTCCCGAAACCGATAAACGAGCCACTCGAGAAAATTGAAAGGGGCGTTGTCGTTCCATCGGGGGCTCGTTAGAAAATCACAGCTGGCCGATCGCGGAACGGCTTCATTCGTGCGGAGGGTCGTCATCGATCCCCGTTGATCTTCGACCCTGACTCGCATCGCCTCGCCTCGCCTCGTCTCGTCTCGTCTCGCCTCGTCTCGTCTCGCCTCGCGTGGTCTAGCAAAATATTACTCGAATTTCAGGAAACCAGGGGGGAAGCGGTGATCCCCCGTCCCTCCGACAGCTTCCATTTCCAATGAAATTAATATCGGACCGTACCGTTCGACGAGTTTCGCGACGCCAGGAACGGTATTTTTCGTAACTCGACGCGGGGCGCTTCGCGCGAATCTTCGTGCACGGTAGAAGCGAACCGTCGCGGCGGGTTATCTATTAATCGACCGGAACGGAAACGATTTCACTCGATGGTCCGACTTTCACGAGACGCGAACGTCGATACTTTCCATCGAAACGATCGAAACGGAGATCGGGCCCGAAACGCGGTCGCGCGCGTAATTTTCTATTACCCTTGAGGTCGATTAATTAATAGCGACGCGGTTCGCGCAAGGAACGGGTAATTGGCCGACGACACGACAGCTCGCATGAAAACGCGTAATAAAATTATCTCGAACGGTCGGGGGCGAATTTAACCAGTGCGACGGCCCGTCGTGTGCTTCCGCGAATATCGCGGAGCCCTCCCACCGAGCGGCGATAAAAATCCTACTTATCCCGGGAACGTGGAATTTCCGCGTCGCCGCGACGCTCGCTCGTTCCTTCGAAACGCGTTTCGAGTTTTCGTACGCTTCGGTTACGCTTCGGTTGCGCTTCGGGTCTCCCGGAATCGATCGCGAGGAGCGAACGCTGCGCGGAGCGGTACCGAGATCGCGTTGTTCTCGCGCCCGGTAAAACGATCTCGTTAAGGCCGATTATCCGAAACCCGTGTCGACGGGAGGGCCGCTCCTGTAATTTCTAAGCGTTACGCTTTTAATCAGCGCTTCGCGGAACACCGACCAAGCGCGTCGCGGTGCACAATGGACGATGGACCGTGCAAACTGTCGGGAAGGGTGGCTGCGCATTGTCCGTTGATTTAAGGATCCCCGAACGTTGACAGTTTCCCATCTGTGATTCGGACGAAATTGACGCCGAACGATCCTACCGGAATCGCCTGTAAACGTCCGGTAATGGACCGACGACGAGTTTACAGTGAATTAGCCGTCTCGGGACGTTTAACTCTCGTTCGAACGGCGATTCCCGGTTCCGGTTACCTCGAACGGGAAACTCCTCGATACCGGGAGATTCGGGAGTACCGGTCGGTGAATCGGAGCGTCTCGAAACGCTCGACTCGAAGAAGCCGCTCTGCCGAATAAATTCGCCTCGGTATCGAAGCAGCTGCAATTAAGAAAGTCTCGAACTTTGACCGGCGCGGCGGTCGGCACGCATGGTGGTGTCGCGCATGAGCGCGCGCGATATGCCCGCAATCGTGACTATTTACCAACACTTTAAATACGATACAATGAACGCATTCACGGACGGCCGACACGTCGGGGCGAAAGAGGAGAGGAACGTGGAAATGGATAGCGGTTAAATGTATGCGCGCTTGTTACACGCTGTCAATCCTACCGATCCAATTTAATCGGACCGCTAAGTGGAGTAATTGGATAATTTACATTGTAAGCGTGGTTCGCGGAGCGAACGAACCGGTCGGGTCTTCTCGAGCGTTTCGTCGAGCCGAGGATTCGACGATCGCCGAACGAAAGGACAACGACGACGCGCGATTACGAACTAGCTACGAGGGATCGCGGGTTGGTAATTTCTCGGAGCTCGGCAAGAAGCGGTCGATGTTTCGCGCGACGCTCGACGGGGACCCTCCTCGAGGGACCGAGCAATTACGCCGCCGTCCCCGCGCGCTTTCCACTTTTTCCAGCGAGTCGAGCGGGAAAAGAGCGCGGCGACGCGCTCGGACCGACCGCTCGCTCGCCTCTTCTTCGAAATTCCGTTTACAGAGGGTTAGGACCGAGGATGTATTTCGGGTTCCGCAGACGGTAGAATTCCGTGAGAGGAGGCCGAAACGTCGCCAGGGCGTGGCGCAGCCGCGAGCGTTTCCGACCCGAACCACCGCCGCGAATTTCTTTTCCTCTTCGAGTTCTACCGGTCCCTTAACCCCCTCGAGTCGAATTTTCGAGCCGAGCGCGGTCCGAGGGCGGCCGGGATCGGGATCGGGACCGGGACCGGGACCGGGACCGGCTTCGGAACCGCGCCCTCTTATCCGCTCGAGACGGTTCCTCTTCTTCCCTATCGGCGCGCGGGCAATTTGCACGGAACCGAGCATCGACGTTCCGCCACCGACCCCGACCGGCAATTAGTCATCGGTGTCATTGTTCCGAATACGACACCGATATCCGCTTACCCGCTTCTCGAGGCGCCACTTTTCTAATTAGGACGAGAACCAGAAGAAATCGACTTTTACTTTGTCGGCTGCCGCGCGCCAACCAACGGAACCTCCTTAGGCTAGAACGCGACCGTTCCTCGCAAACAGGGATTCCTCGATGAGGACCGCGAGCAGCCTTTCAGTGACCGAGACTCTAAACCGGGGAATTTCGGACTCCTCCGGCGAGACGCCAGACTCCCACCTCGGATATCGTTCAACCCGTTACGATTACACCGAGAGCGAACATAACGCCCTACGAACTTGCGCCCGTTTGAACGAAATATAAGAAGCTCGATACGAGACGTTCTCTCCCGAGATAACGAAAGCGGGAGTGCGACCGTTTCTCGGAGGCCGAGAAACTCGAGGGTGACCGTTCCTTTCGCGAGAATGTGGCTTTTTCCTTTTGCGGTGAACTTTATCCCTAATTAATTTTAAACCGTCCGCGGTAATCGATGCTCTCTGCTTTTTTTCTTCTTTCGCGAACGTATCGGCGAAAGCGAAGATTTTCGTTTCGTAAAAATTGATTTCGATCGAAGGTATCGGCCGAGTTCGCTGGATTACGAAATATTTACTCGGACGAGTTTCTTCGCCGATATCCGCGCGATCCAATTACTTACGTGCTTCTTTCGTTCCCTCTGTGTTTGCAAAAACTGATTAGCGTTCGAGTATCGCGGCTGTGTATTTCGGACCGTGTATCTCGTTAATTACACAGAAGATAACATTTCCTGGGCGTTCGCATCGATTTCAAGGCGAAAATAAGTCGCGTGATTTACGAATCGGTTCTCTAATTATTAATTAAGCGGTTACTCGATACGCGTGTCGCGCAAAGTCCAACCGAACGGGACAAATTTCCGCGGAACGCGAGCGTCGTTCCCTCCTGGTTCGCGATACGCGTTTTCTGCACAATTCGAACGACGATTTCACCGAAGGGAGGGGAATCTCGAAAAGGAAGTTTGCGAAACGTTCGCGAGTACTCGACTCGTTTAATCTCGTTCGAAGCAAAGTCCGCCGGATAAGAAAACCGTGCTCGATTCGATCCGTAACCAGTTCCCAAGGTGTTTGCCGAGCGAGTCGAATATTTACATCGTTCGCGTCGATCGACATCTTTCGGGGAACAAGGAGTTTTCGAACCGTTTCGCACAGCGGTCGCCGTGGACCGTAAAATGCGAATCGTTCGCTAATGGAGAACGGATAATCGGAGAAGCGGCCGAGCAGCGAGCAACGAACGGAGTCGAGTCGAGTCGCTCGGAATTTGTACGTAACAAATGGAAACGTAATCGTTTCTCGCGACAAGGGAGGCCGTGCCGAGATCACAAGAACTCTCGGTAAAAGCGTTGCACAGCGATAACTCCTCGATAACGCGTCGTAATTAGTCACTGCCAATTAACAGCTGCTCAAACGGAAAACAACTGGGTTCGTTAGCGAGGTTCGGCGGCTCTCTTGCCGGAAACGGTCGCGCGGCGCCCGCGTTTTTCCGAGTACGGAGGATTTTCCGAATCTCCCCTCCCCTTTGCGAGGATCGCCACCGACGAACGAAATCGAAACGAGAGGAAAAAAATACGCCCGCGTCTCCGTGTACGGTAATTATCTCTCGGTTGCCGCGAAAAAAATCGTCGAATGACGTAAATCGACGAGACGGGTCGTTCGCGCGATATTTTCCATCCAGAATTTATCTGACCTGGATTGGGCGGTTGCGAAATATTTACAAATTAACCGTGAACCGTGAAGAAAACAATCGATAAGCGGCGATCGCGCGAAAGTAAACAAACATCGCGGGGTATTGAGAAGAACAGGTTTGCGAGAACTGGCTCGATAACACGGCCGAAAAATCGATCGACGATGCCGCCTCGACGTATAAATAGAAACTCTCCAAAAATGGAACACCGCGACGAATCGAAACCGAAACGAGCGCGCTACGAGACGAGACCGCGACAACCAGACGCAACGGACCGCGTAAAAACAGAGTATCCCGATCCGGATCGGACGAAATCGAGAATGACTTACCATTTTCAACGCTTACGTCACCGTGGCTCCGCCGATACGAAAATATTCTCTCTCTCTCTCTCTCTCATTCGCGCGATCGCGATCGAACCGAGTACGAATCGATCCGCGAAACAATGGGAAGAAAGCGGGAACCGGTCAGGGAAATACGATTTCGAGCAACAGGACGAGCAAGAAAAGGCGCTACGCAAAAAAGTGGGAGGAACGAGCACCGAGAAGAAGAAGAAGAAGAAGAGGAAGAAAACGAACGAGGAGGAGAAGAAGAAGAAGAAGGAGCGAGTCTTTTTCATCTTCCTCCATTTGTTTCGCGCCGTGTGTCAGAGCGTCGGAGGCTATAATTAGGCCTCGTCGGATAAGCACTACCGCCGTCCATCCGCAACAAAACAAGTTTTTGCGAATCGTTAACGTATAATTTTAATTGCCGGCGTTGACGAGCCCGGGGAATTAATTACGTTGACCGGGATCGCGAAATGAATTTCACCGCGGGCTGCTCGCAAACGCGAGTGCTTTTCGCGTACACGGGGTTAACGTGGCCGCAGCTGTGTACCAATGGAAACGCGTTTGCGTTCGCGCACGCAGCCACACGCGTGTCGTAGTCGACGCACGTTTACGGTCGCCTCCGTTCCCCTACCGACATCGTTTCCCGCTCGGTTATCTTGTTTTCAACTAATTGTACGTGGCATAGTTCAGATCGCGATAACGCCTCGAGCCGTTCTTTCATTTTCAACCGGATAAGGGAATTTCAATGCGATTCGCGCGCTCCCGGAGACGAACATCGTGGATTCTCTTCGAGATTCGTCTCCGTTCGCTGCTCGTACTTCGGAAACGTTACCCGCGGATGCACGCGCCCGAAAACTTATTAGCGCGGCTCCATTTTTCTTCGACGATCCGTCTCGAGTATCTCGCCGCGATCCGAGCGTAGCGAGTTCAATTCTGCTCACGATGCAATACGATGTCGTAAACACGATTATCGGCTGTTCTCGGAATTCGTATTAAACGTTTCAATAACTTGCCGCGATAAAGTAGATCTCTGGCACGAAATACGAGATATCTGGTAAACTGTACGGATTTCGACGTCGTTTCTTTTCGCTTCTACGCGCGGAATAATTAAGAGAAGATCCTCCAGTTCTCCTCCGCTCGATTCGATAAAACCGAGGGAATATGGAAGTTCCCTCGAGGTGGAGCTCTTTATTCGCGACCGGTGCGTTCTTTCCTTTCCCGACAATGTTTTCGCCCATTTTTTTTCCGTTCTCCCGTTCAACGACACTTTTGTTACTCGCGGCCAAGGTACGCTTCGGAGCCGCATTCCGTGAAAGTTGCTCCCCGATGGCCAAAAGGAAACGATCCTCCGGGTCGATTTTGCGCTGGTGGCTTCCTCGACTCTCGGTAGAGCCGACCGACGTGTCGAACATTTGCAGATGACGATCTAACGAACGGAAACAGGCACGGTTCGATCCCCCTGGTCCGGCTGGCTCGACCGAGAAAACGAATGCCAAAAAAGATCCTCGAAGGGGTCCTACGCTAATTATAGGTTCGTCGGTCCGTCCACGATTGTTCGAACGTGTCAGCCTCTTGTTTGCGGGTTGTTAAAGGACTGGTTTCCCTTTTCACCGCGGTTGCCTCCTAACCGTAAATTTCCTAACCGTTTTCCACGTTCCACCTTCCCCCCGTGCGTTATTAACGCGTTCGGCGTTCGTGGGTTCGTGCGCTCGTGCGCTCGTGTACGCGGCTTCGAATCCATTACGATCCGTTATGGCTCCGATCCAGATCCGATTAATCCGAAGCTCGCTAAAAATACCTTCCGCGCTAATTGCCAACCAACATTCGTCGAATCGCCGTCAAATAGCCGACAACCAAAGTCATTTCGGGTCGTCGCGTCCGGCTCGGGTTGACAATAAACGCGGTTACGCGTTGCATTAATCAGTGACAAGCCGACTTCCCCGAAAGATATATGGAGCGAATAATTTCTCGTGGCTGGAATCCTCGGAAGAAACCTCGTCGTTTCACGCTCTCCAGCCGAACGATCCCGGACAGTCGGTCAAACGTCACCGAATGCCGTCTCGTAATAAGGCCACCGCGATAATAAGGATACTGTGTCATTTATAACTGCCTACTAATTTGTAGTATAAACGACGTACACGTGCAGGTCGATAATCGTGGCCCGCGTGTACGTAAGAGCGCGTGCGTATTTACCTGGTGGCCCTCCGAGCGGAGCTTAATCGTCCTCAGGGCCGCATTCGGTCGACCGTTTCCCGCTATCGTTGCCGAACGCGAACGAAACGAACATCGAGCCGAGAAATGCTTCGTTCCCGCGATCTCGACTCGGATCGGAGCTTCCGACGTCGTTTAGAAATCGCGCGAAGAGAACGAGGGACGATCGAGGGGCTTCGAGAACGCTGTCCGTCTTCGCTCGTCTTTCCAGTCTCTCTAATTGCACCGAGAAGCGTATTCGGCCAGAGCGGTGCATTTTGTCACGAAATCCTACCGGAATCGGGAAATACGTCCCTGCGGCGGTGGCGGTGGCGGTGGCGGCGGTTGCGGCGGCGGCGGCGGCACGGCCGCGGTCCATTAGTAGACGCTCTTTGGAAAGGAGCTTTGGTTCGCCGTTTCGAAAGCGAGGCCTCGAATGGAGGCAGTCAGAGGCGAGCAGTCAGGCACCGCACGAGTCGGATTTATGAATTGCCCAAATAATTTATTAAGCGTAATTTTCAATGGGGCCCAAATTGAATCTGATTTAAGTACAATGCCGCATTGTGGCGGTCCGGCCGGTCCGGCTCAAGCAGAATGCGAGCCTTGATTCGAGAACGCGCGGACTTAAGAGAAGGTGCTAACTAGTCTCTGAACGGGCCTCGACTTTCTCTCTGTCCTTCTTCCATCGATTTTACCTTCGCCTCTCTATACGCGTATCTCCTCGTTTCGCTCCCTCTTTCGCCGGCTTATTTCGTTTCGTTCCTCACCCACCTCTCGGCCGTGCATTCTCTCTCTTTGGTGGCTTCGCGCCACGACACGGCCACACGTCCCGAAGGACTTCGATTTTCCTGGCCAACGCGGCCTGACGTCAGCACGAACGCGCACGAAGAATGCCCTTTGATTGGACCACGAATGCAGCTATCAATGGCTAATGAGCTCGCGACCTTGATACACGGCCGCCCGGTCCCGTGAATAGAGAAATTAATTTCGAAGGTTCATCGACACGCAGCCGCTCGGATGATTTAATATCGCGTCGTTCCGCCTCGAGGTAATTGCTTTTTCTCTCTCTCTCTCTCTCTCCCTCTCTCTCTTTTTCTCTCCCTCCCTCTCTTCCCCGCAAACTCGTTTGTTTTCGCGTTCGCGTAATTCTCGTTTATTCGGCACCGTTGATAGGATGTTTACGAAATCGTACGGGGTTTTTTATCGGGCGAGTTCGATGTTCGGGTTCGTCGGTCGATATTCCTTTCGAGCGGGCCCGATCGTGATCGTTCAACCGTCCATACTTTCCACGAGCGATGACATCAGCACGAACGCACGCCGCACGAAGAATGCCTTTTGATTGGAACACGATTTTAAGTATCAATGCTAATGACCTTACCGGGTAGCCGCTTAATTGGACCCGTCAAATCGATCCTTCTTGGGAACTCGGTGTCTCGCGGTGATGCAACCGACAGCGCGACCTTTTCACCGATCCGGTAATGCATCTCGCGAGTCCCTTTCTCGAACGCGCTCCTCTCGGTATCTTCGATTACTTTCGAGTCGGTTTCGCCGTTCCCTCGGAAATAAAATGCATCGTTTGTGAGCGCGATCGTTCGCGTCTCGGCGGAATTACGAAATTCACCGATTCCCGGGAGCGTCGCTACCGGAACGACGAAACTCGCGGTTCGATCCGTGCACGGGTGCGCGGAAAGGTGGCTCGTTTTCTCGGTCAAACGAATCCTCTCGAGCGAAGCGCTTAGCCGCACCGCTAAGTGGCGCGCAACGGAACGGACCCCACGTTGCATCGCAGGGGACCACCCATCGGCGGTGAATTGTCGACGGTTCCAAGAATTCGCCGAGCGATCGAGCCGGCAACCTTCTCGGCCGAACTTTGTTGCGCGAAATTTCGATCGCATCGCCGATCGAGCGGCACGAAATCCTCTTCCCGTTCCCGCGGCTGTCTCGCTCGCACGCTCGAAGAAAACTTTTCCAGATGTCCGGCCGTGCCCGACGACAAAGCCGGGCAACGAAAAACGACGACCGGGCGAGCATCATCGTCCAACGAATAAATAAATGTCCAACCGAAGACGGCTCACACCCGGAGAACTTCGTTATCGACAGCACCGGAGGTGTCGTGAATCGTTCGAGGATCGTTCGAGAAACGTTCGAGAATCGTTCTCAATGGGGAGCCCCTTTAAAATAATTTCGCTTAACGATCGCAGGTGTGTAAAATAGCGAGCGATAAAAGGCGCGTCGGTTTTTCATTTTTTCCCCGACCCGTTGCTACGAAGGAACTGGACACAAAAGCCGAGAATGCCGTTCGTGTAAAGTAATCGAGAAACGGTAATTTTAACTCAGCCACGGCCGCGAGACGATTGTCCGGCGACCATCCTTCAAACTAGAATTCAATTGCGTCACGCCGCGTTATCCCGAGAGGTACCAATCAAACGCCTCGGAGAGTTCCTCGGTGGTCTTGTGTGTGGCCCGAGAGCCACGAGGTTCCCGAACGAGAAAATGACTGCGCCGGAAAAGAGAGGAAAAAAAACTGTTTGTACTGTTGAGAGACACATTTATGGCCCAATCAACAGTGTATTCAAACATAGTCACACCTTCTTGCGGAGGGACGGCGTACAGCCACGGCGAAAAGCATCCCGACGATGCGGCTACCTCGGGATCCGCTCGGAGATCCTTTGCCGAGTTGGCGCGAGAACGACGAATCGATCTTCGATCTCTCGCGGCCGACGGGAATTTCTACCGCGATCTGTAACGGGTGGACCGAAAGAACGCCGATGGAAATCGAACACCCGCACAGGACTTTCCACTTTCCGCGTATCGTTTTCTCGAAACTCGTTCCCAAAATCGAACCTTGTACTTTTCTGATCGAGGGAAAACGATTTTTGCGGTTTCCGCTCCTCGAGCACCGAGCGCTCTTCCAACGGCAACGATTCGATCGCGGAAGGAGCAACGAACACCGATCTTGGACGGAATTTTCGAGCTCCACCCCCGACCGCGCACTCGCCAAGGATCGATCATCGTAACGCGCGTTTTTCGCGCCAGCTGTACCCGACTCGTCGTCTTTGATTCCCAAGATCAATGGAGCGCCGTGAATGCGATACACATTTTTCTACCCACGCGCGCGCATCGTTCAAATTTTTCTCCTCGACCTCGTCAAAAATGTCTCTTCCCTCGGAACGAACGATCGCGCATAGACCACTTTTTAAACGAAATCGTCGCCAAATTCTCCGCTTTTCGAAATTCAACTGTTTCGATCCTCTTTCTTTCGTCCGAACCGTTTCGGAATTTCCTTCTCGAATTTCGATTCCAGGTTCCCGTTCCTATCGGAATCGATTCTCCTCGCGCTGGAAATTCCACGGTCGAGGTGTCCCCGCCCTAATCCCGGCCGAGTGAAAATTACACGGAAGCAAATAATCCTAATAACCTATCCCGACAAACTCAGGGGCGGACCGTCGCGTAAAAAATCACGTCCTCCGACGCGGTCGAACGCGGTGCGACGCGGTGCGACGCGGCGCGACGCGGCAGGGCAGGGCAAAATTATACGACACTAAATCAACGGAAGCCGGGAATCGTCGTCCCGGCTTGTTAATCCTAATCTGCATTTTTATCCTCGAGGAACCACCCATATCGTTTAGGAACGGGGATCGGTCCTCCCCCCTCGAACGCCAGCGAGAGAGGGACCGAGCGAGAGGGAGAGAGAGACGATGACGGTTTTCGTAGCGACGCACGGCTCGTATTTTGAAAGCACTTTAGAACCATTTAGCTGAATGCGCGGCCAAAGTTTATGGGGGTCCTCTGGTGGCGCAGGGCTCGCTCTTCAGCCACCTCTCACAAAGGGGGCCACGGAACCAGGTGTCGGATCGTCCGCCACCATTACCGAACTGTATATCACTTTCGGGGGCCCCCCGACACCCCGGCCACAATATTGCCTTCCATTCGAGCGTTGCTCCGACCGCGCCCTCCAAGTACGACCCGCGTCGTTCTTAATTTTGCTCATTAACCCGTTCAACCTGTCGCATTTTTTCATCGGCCGCGCGAAACCTTACCGACTCGCCCCGCTCCGTTTCCAAACTCCCGACGTCTTCTTCCACGGAAAATCTCTTTCTCCGCGGGACAAAGCGGATCCGGAACGCAACGAAGAACCTCGAAACGCGAGGCGCACGACCGGTAAATCCTCACGGAACGACCAGATAACTCGTTTTCTCCGGTACAATAGGTCGGGCCCATTTTTACGGGGATAAATTAGTTCGTAGCGGGCCAGCCCCCAGAGATTCGACCAACGCAACGAGCGGAGAAAGAGATCGGGGTGGGAGAAATTAATGCGACGCGGGCCGGAACGATTCGAGATTCCTCGAGGATGTTTTTCGAGGTTTCGATCCTTTATGCTCTTTCCGCGCGGTCCATCAAACCGCTCGTTAGCTCACAAACGCCGCGTTAATACGATCGACGAGCGGGGTCCCGTTGATTTCGAGCCACTCGACTGGAAGAATACCGGTATTTAAGAGAGCCCCGCCGGGCCTTGCTGCGGGGTGTTTTATCGAAACGTTGATCCCCGATCCTCCGGAGACCTCCTCGCGTGCTCTCGAGGTTCGAGGTTCGTCAATTTTTCGAAAGGGATATCTCCCGATAACGCGTTCCGGATTTCGTGATTTTCGGGTTCCTTCGTGGAAAAGCGGAAAGCGCGGGAGACGGGCGAGCCTCCGAGCACCTGCTCGAGCTCTGCGGGTTTGGGTCGTCGGACTCAATTTCACTCTTTTCAAGAGGTCGACAATCGAAGCCACTCGAGAGCGGAAAGCGACACCTCGGCCGCATCCTCTCGAGCTTTACAAGGATTTAAACAACTTGGAATGGTCCACGGTTCGGCAGGGAACACAATGGCACGGCCGGGTCTTTTACAACTGGATCCCCGCTCCGGTGGCGCAGCGACGCGAATCCGTCGTTCACGGGAACGCTCCCGTGGCGTTACCCGCGCTTCGGAGACCCTGGGAAACGATAGCCGCGAACGAACTACTCGAATTCGCGAAATCCCCGGCTAATTTCGAACGCGAAACCACCGAGAACGATACCGCGATCTGGTTTTTTTCTCGGCCGGCACGGCATCGTTTGGCGACGCGAGCCACGGAAATTGACCGCGTGCGTTCCGAAACGGGTATTTTTCGTCCGGATGAATGGCGTTACGGAGGAAAATGGTCTCTGCGAAGGGCCTCGCGCCCTCGACAATACGGCAATCTCGACCAAAGTGGCAGGTCGAGCCGAAGAAAGAGAAGAAGAGGAAGACGAAGAAGACCGGATAAAGGTAAACCCGGGGTCGATTCGTTCCGCGCCCATTGTCAGCCGCTCGAAGGATCAGTTTTTGAGCGAAACGCTAGAAAATGGCCCACTCTTATTTTTCGCGGCTCGGCGCGCCTCGCATAATTGCGATTTAAGAGGCACCGAACAGCTGCGACTCTCTCGACAATGCCCCGGCCACTCGAGACGGACAATCGAACAATTTGGGTCCCGCTGTCCTGCCCGCGGTAAAACTCCCGCGAACCATTTTCCAACGAGAAGCCCGCGCGAGATCACCGAAACGGAGAAAGGCTGGTTTCGTTTTTCGAACGGCGTTGGCACCGTCTCTCCGTCGAGCACGGGCAACGCGGATAACGTCGAAGCTCGGCTCGGCGATGGGCTCGGTGTCGATTATATAATTGCCGCGATCAATCTCCATCGTTCGCGAGGAACGAGCGACGGTATTCCGCGTTTAGCATTCACGGTCAATCCGGTCGCTTATTTCGACGAGTCGGGAGGCGCGAGCCGTCAGACGCTTACGACCCACCTAGTCAATTAAGAAGACAGCCGATCTATTAGAGGATACCCGAGGACTCTTCGCCTCCTCGCTCTCTACCGATCCGTCGTCTCCGTCGTCTCCGTCGTCTCCGTCGTCTACGTCGTCTCGGTTTCTTTTCCGCTTTTCTGTTGGTCGTCTCGCGACGAAACGAGAGAACACGCCGACTCGGGAGAAAATTGGGCGACGAGAGCCGGAAGATCGCGACGGTAACGAAACCGTCCAGCTTTCTCCGCGAGAGAGGGGGAGAGATCGATAACAATTTCGAGGCATCGATTCCCTTCCGAAACGGCGGACATCGAGGTCGCGAGGACTCGTGCCCTCTCGTCAAGGGTCCCGATAATTCTCGATGTAGTTCCTGGTCGATTCACCGAGCGCGATAGAGAGCCGAGTGAGCCATTCGGCGTCGACAGTTCCACGCTCGGGATCCCGGCGGCTCGTTTCTTCGTTTCGAGAGGTGTAACTCATCGCGCACTTACGAGCCGTCTAGTCAATTAAGAAGACAGCCGGCCTATTAGAGAATACCGTGGCTCGCCCCCTGCTCCCTCCTCTCGCTCTCCGGCTTCTATTTCTGGTTCTTTTTCCGTCGATCCGTTCGATCGACGTACCGCGAAACGGGGCGCCGACGCCGAGAAAAACCGGAAACGCGGCCTCCCGAACGTACGTACGCGCGAGGGGAAAAAGAAAAACCGGAGAGGAGGAAAAGGAGAAGCGGGAAGAAGATGGACGACTTTACGCGTGAAAACAGGGCCGCGTAACAGCAAACACGAGGCCGCAGAACAGCAAAGCAGATCGAGCGGTCCTCGTCGACTCGCGGCGCTATCCAGCGAGATGACGTACGGTGGTCCACGGTGGTGGGTTCTATTTTCGTTGGCACGTTTCGGGGGGAAGCCGACATGTGCTCGATATTTAGACACCGGCCGTCTTCTCTCGTCTACGGCCTCGGATTCTACGAGCCGGTCTCGCGCGCGCTCTCTCCGCCTCGCGAGGATTCTCCACTCTTCTCTCTCCTCGTTCCGCTTCCTCGTCCGTCGTTCCGAGACGCTCCTCCTCCTCCTAACGGGGGTATTTAGTTCCACGCCGTTATAAATTACGTATCATTCGCTTTCCAAACTGACATCGTGGCACGCGCTCACGGAATGCGAATACCCGGCTCGGCTCGGCTCCGGCTCCGGCTACGGCTCCGGCTCCTTCTTCTTCTCGTTGTCCTTTTTCTTTCCTCCCAGCGATCTCGCTCGCGTTCGTCGCATCTCCTCTCCCTCTGCACCGGCCACTTAACTCCCTGTTGCGCGATTCGAGCTTTTTCGAGCGAACCGCGATCCACGCGCGAATCGAGACCTCGGCCGAAAGTCGATCGGTACCGGAAGAAATTTCATCGCCGAGCTTCGGGACCGAGCTCCCCTCGAACCGGCCGCTCCGCCTAATTCTAAACACGTGTTCGCGGACCGTTTCCAAGAACCGTTTCTCGTAGACGTCGCGGGCCAGGTTTACGATCGCGACGAATCATCCGCGAACGCGTCGCTTGCGCGCGATCGAATCCGAGACAAAGGAGAGACCGGACGGGTTCTCGGACCGTTTCGCGGGACCCTCGACGATCCGAGCGTAAAACGGGCGATCGTGCCGCGAAATTCCTAGAAAATACTCCAGCGTGACTACCGATCGACCACCGTTGCTATTTCCATCGCGAGGATGGAAACTCTATCGCGACAATTTTCGAATCGAATCTCGCGCACGGAGAAAGAACGCGAAGCCCGCGAGGAGACCGCGAACGGGCCGCAAATAAAATCCTCCGGAACAGAGCCACGAGAGAAGAACGACCGGGAGGAAGAGGACGAGGGAGGACCGTGCACGCGGAGTGCGCGAGACGAGATATCAATTCTCTTTACGCGGCAAAACGGTGGCAGCTCCACTAATAGACCGAAAGATTCTCATCCGTTTAACCGGTACGCTCGCGCGTGCACGCACCGAGTTTCGCGCGGAGGCCGAGAAGAAGACGAGAAGGGGCCAGCCCGCTGCCACCACCGCCACCGCCGCCGCCGCTGCCGCCGCTGCCGCCGCTGCCGCCGCTGCCGCCTCGCAACCAGCTACGGGAAAGACAAAGGGAGAGAGCCACCGAGGGTCGGAGAAAAAAATATATCGTCTCGTTGCCGAGATGCCAGAAGCGAGACGCATACCTCTTAATTGGAACGCTTTGCTCGGCCTAAGCGATTTGGCCGGATTTCGAAGGAAATGGGCGTTTAAGTGCGGCCAGGAACCATTTACAACGGGCGACATTAGCGCGGCCCGCTCCCGGCGGCAAGGTTTCGGTCACCGTGCTCCACCAACGGTCGATCGATTTTTGCATACGGCCGTTTCGAAACACCGACCGATCGGGACACGTGCGTCCGCTCCGCGTAAAAATCCTCTCGACCGATCCTCTCGTTCCCAGCGAGCGTCGTCGAGCGTCGAGCGTGTTCCTCGAACTTTGTTCCTCGACCGGCGCGGACCCGTCTTTTCCCGAAATAAACGAATCGACGGAAGAACCCAGTCCCGGAGTCACGAATCCCGTTGTCGAAAATATTAAGATTCCACGCTACAATGTCGGCTTAATGGAACCGACGGAGGGACGCCGCGGCACCGAACGAGACCGAGAAAGAGAGAGAGAGGCGTAAAAAAGGCGGGAGAGGTCTTTTAACAACCAGACTCATTAGGAGCATGCTGCTCGCTTTTTACACCGAGACATTTGTAAGCAATACAGACTTCAAAAAACAAACTCTCCTGTCGCAGCCACCGCTGCTGGCTGCTGCACCGGACACCTCGGTTTGCTCTCTTTTCCCGTTCCACCGGCTTCTCTTCTCGTTCTCTCTTTCGCGAGCGAGCGAGCGTTTAAGGGTGTCTGGCAGAATTTAAATTGCGAAACGAGCGACCGCTCGCGCGAAAACCTCGCCCGGCCCTCCCTCTTCTTTCTTCTCCGTTCGGTTTCTTCCACTCGCGGTCCGCAGCCGGTGAATCCGCTGGTCGACGACGACGACGACGACGCGGTCGCGCGCGTAATCGATCTCGAGAACCCGGCGAGTCCTCACCGTCTCCGAATTTGTCCACCGAGGAAGATCGGTATCGTTGACCGAACCGATGCAGTCGCGAGACCGTGATGTTTTCTCGACGATTTCGGTCTCGATATTTGCGACGCGCTCGGTCCCATCGCTAGGTACGATTGGTTCGCGGTCGGTGCGGCACTGGCCGCTCGCGCGTAATTGCCGGTGCGTGTGTTGCCGTCCCGTGATTCCACGCTGCCTGTTCGCGCGTATCGCGATATCGACGATTATGTCATTATCGCGGAGATTTTATTGGCCGGCGCGCCGGCAACTTATCCCGGCCGGAGTTTAGCGCTGTAAACTCGCCGAGCTTATTACCATAATCGAGATAAACGGTGGATAAACTCGTGTCATCGCCATAATTCCTTTGATAAAACGGGGGATCGCTGCCGTGGCGGCGTTTTAATGAATTTTTACGGAAAGATAAATGCGACCGAATTAATAAGGTTATCGCCGTAAACTCCGTAATCGCCGTTATAAATTTCATTTCCAACTTCTTCCGAGCGGACCCGGCCAACCGCGACCGGGATTTCCTCTCCGAACCGTTGTCGCCAACGGAAACGACTCGCGATCGACCCCGAACCTCTCGAGCGATTCGCGAAACGAGATCGCGGCAACCGAATCCGCTCCTGGACCGAAACGGGTGCTCGAGAACGAAGCGACGAGGGACTCCTCGAACGCGAGCCCGATCCTTCGGTACGAACCAGCGCGAAACATACGGAACACGTGTTCATCGCCACCGTTTCCCGTCGTTAAACGGGGAACGCCGCGACTGCGCGCGAAACCCTACCCGAATCGAACCGACCGGCACCCAGAGCGATCTCCGACCGAGAAAATCGACCATTCGTTCCGCGTTCGCTACGAGATCCTCGACCGAGACGGACTACGCTCGTCGAGCAAAACCGAACGAACGAACGAACGAACGAACCTCGACACCTCTAATTAGCGAGCGGGCCTTTGCGCGAGCAGCCTTTCCGCCTCGAACGAGAGTAGAATAGCTCGCGTGTCCCGCTGCCCGAAGAAAAAGATTCAAAACGAGGCTTTAAGAGACGCGCAGCGACCATTCATCTCCGAAACGTCCAGGCTAAACATAGGTTTCGAAACGAGCCGAGGGACGCGTTTTACGAGCCGCGTACGCCGGTATCTCGTACCGATAACGGAACAACGGGCATTCTTTCGAGTCGTCGAAACAATGGCGGCCGAACCGGCCGGCACGTGTTTCCTCGCCACACCGCCCCACGGGAAATCGTTTCGTGGAATTTTCCGAAATCGGTGGGACCGGTGGCGATCGAGCGATCGGGCAACGGTGCGCGCAAAAATAGCCAGGAAAAAGAAGAACCGCGAGAGCCAACGAACCGGGCACCGGATAAAAAGAATTCGAGGCACGGGACTGGCCGAGTTCCCGACGTAACGAGGAAATTAACGCTAACGCGACGCGGTCTAGCTCGAGCTCGCGGTTTTTACTCGCGTCACGGAGAAACGCTAACAAGCCACGGCCGCGTTTCGCTAAATCACCCGGGCAAAGTTTCCCCCGCTTCGCTTTCCTTTTCTCTCCGGCGCGAGGAACGCTCGGTCGCCGGTTTTCGTTCAACGCGATACGCGAATACCTCTACCGATCCGTCGAAAAACTGGTCCCCGCGCGGAGAGGAATTCGCGTTTCGCGCCCGAAACTCTCGACTCCGCGGTCTTCCTGCGGAGCGGCTAATTGCTCGCGAGAATCCTTGGGCTCGATCGTTCTCGAGTCCGTTCGGTACCCGATCGAAAATTCCGGGTATCTCGTCGATTCGGTTCGCGCGGCGATGAAACGCACCCGCTCCGCGGTAATTACGACGCCTCGTGACAGGTGCAATTTGCGAGACGACCGCCGAGGCGGTCCATGAAATTCGAGAAACGCGAACGGTCGCCGCAGCTGCGCCGGTTACGCCTCCGTAAACGTGTTTACGAAAACGCGACGGCTCGTACGTCAGCGTGGTCGTTAGCACCGCGTAATTGCTCGGCCCGCGATTAATAATACGCGCAACGACAATGCGTGTAACCTTTTCCAGCTTGGACGGTCTCGCGTTCGCTTCCGTCGAGCGACGAGCCGCGGAACTTTACCGGAAAAGATTCGAGAACCGAACGTTCGAAGGTTCGAACGTTCGAATCGCGCGCAAAGAGAGAAGGAACGATCTCGGCTCGAGCGACAAAGGAAACGCGAGTTTTTCATTCCACGGCGCGAACGGTAGGTAATTTTCTGGTCGCTCGCCGGCCGCTGTTGCCGGCACGGTTATATTTAATGCTTTAATCTGCCGAGGCGTCGAGCGATCTAAACACGCGATAAATCTCGGGGGACGACGCCTTAAAAAGCGGCAACAAAACCTTTCCCAAGCGGAAGCGTTAAGTGGCGTCGCGGAGAACCGCGCGCACGCTTCCGTGCCTGGCCATTAACGACTCGCGCACTCAACTCGGAGGGACACCCTCTCGGAGCGATATTAACGATTTCCCAAAACTCTCGAGCCGTGTGAAAACCGTTCGCGAGGAGACTCGCAGCTGCCCTCGCGCTTCGCGCGGAGACTTTCCGCGCCCGAAATCGACCGCGAGGACGCGCCGGTCCTCATAGTCCCTCCGAGAGGAGAGCGGAAACGAGCAGGAACGAGCGGACCGTTGGAGGGAACGGGGCGGACCGGGGCGTGCTGGGCCGGGCCGGGCCGAAACGGGCCGAAACGGGCCGAAACGGGCCGAACCGGGCCGAACCGGGCCGGGACGGGCCGGGAAGTAGACCGGTTAAGGGCTAACAAGCGTATACGCGGTGCGCCGCGAACACACATCGAGCCCTATATATACTCGTTAGCCCTCGAGTTGCCCGCTAGGCGCCTCTCTAACTAGCCACGCATGGCGAGCACGTGTGGAGGTGTCGACTGCCCTACCGCCCTACCGCCCTCGACGACCGACCCTTCTCCTTTCTCCTTCGTCCGTTGCTTTTTTCTCGACCTTTGCGTCCCGCTCCATTTCGCGCGGCATGAAATTCCAGCGAAAATATTTGGCCGCCTCGTGCGATTGCCCGCGACTCGCTCGAATCCTACCACGCGGAGCGAACCTTCGAAAACGATCGACGAGAAATCGATTACCGCGTAAATTAGCGGGAGAATTTTCCACGGTCACTCTCGACTCGTTTCGACGGCGATCGACGAGCAATACGACTCGATCGTCCTCCGACGGACAGTACGACGGACACCCGGATAATTACGAACGTGGAAAATTCGTTGGCTCGAGTTCGATTCGTTTTACGGCGGTGGCCTCGAGAGATCGGGGAAGAACCGAGGGCAACGAAATTGAACGCGCGCCGAAAGGAAAGAGGACGGTAGTAGCGGGTATCTTTCGAGTCGCGAGGAAAGCCCGGCTCGAAAGTCTCGGACGTCTTAAGCCAGTTACTCGAGGATTTCCCGCGGCTCTTTGAAGTTTCGAGGAGGGACCGACGGCGGTTTTCCACGGGGTGTATTCCAATTTCGCGAGCGGCCCGCGATGAAATTGACCGCGCCGAGGACGCACCGGCCGCGACGGGGATAGTCAATTGTCGCGCCGCTCGGGGATCAGCCGCGACGCGAAAGCGGCTTACCAGGGGGAAAATGAAATTTAATTAACTGGAAACAACGAGAAATTATCGAACATTACGCGGTACTCGCGCGACCGAACGATTCGTCGAAACGACGCGAAACGAGGCAAAACTCGTTACTCGTTTCTATACCCGTTCGGCGTGCACGGTTTTGGAGCGGGAAAATCTCGAGTGTTCGCGAAGACGCGAGTTCGAATCGACGTTCGTTCGATTCGGTAGGCCGAAAATTCGACGGAAAAAATAACAAGGGGGAATCGAAAAGTACGTCGGTTACTCGATACGCGATTCGACGCGAAATGGCTGGCACGGAACCGTAGGAGACAGAGGGTGGAAGAGACGCGGCAGGAAGAGGAGGTACCGGGGAGGATCGAGCGGTAGGCCGGAGTGAAATCGACCAGGGGTTGGAGGAGCGGGGACGGTGGTTGGGACGCGCAGGTTCGCCGATACAAAAGGGGAACCCGGCGATTACGATCTTCCATTCGTTCGCTCGTTCCAATTATTTTGTCCAATTAAAATATCGATTTTCTCCCCCGTCGCGGGTCTCTCGCGAGTACGCTAGCCTTTCGCCGTGTCGGTGAACCCTCCCCTCGGCCCGTGCCGCCCCTCGTCCCGAAAAACACCCCGACAACGGTTCTGCCCCGTGTTCTCCGACAGACACCCCCTCGACAGACCCGAACGCGGACTTTTCGGAGCCCGGGTTCTCGGTGCTCGCGACCGAACAAATTTCATCGACCGTCGACCGTTTCGATCGGCCGGATCCTCGGACGTTCCCGTTGCTTTCGAGGATCGCGATCGCGATCGAACGGAACGGAACGGAGAACCGTGAAGCGTAATTTTCGAACGGCAACGCTCACCGCGAACGATCGTTCCTCGATCTCGAGTTCGTTTCGGACACCGCAAATAACGCGCGCACGTTCGGGAACGACCGTGTAAATTATCGCGAGCGCGAGCTCCGGCGCGGACGAGCGTTCCTTTTTTACGGGAAGAAATTATCCCTCTAAACGGCTATTAGAAACGTCCGGCGCGTGGAAGTTCTCTGAGAATAGACGATCTAATTCCGTGAACGGGAGGAAGCGAGGAACAGCGAAAGCACCGTCGCTCGGCACGACAAGGGGGAGGGAGACCCGGAGACGGACCACCGTGATTGCAATTTTAACGCCAATTTGACTCGAATCTCTCCTGGACGAAAGAAATAGTGTTTTCATGCTCAATATAGCGGCGCGCTAATAATTAACGGCCGCGACGTGGCACTTTGTCGTCCGCGCGTACAGGGTGTCTCGAGCGTACCGAATCGGAGACCGGTCGAGCCTCTCGATTCCCGGTTCCCTTACGCGAATTTCGAGCGATTTCCGAGCGACCCGGAAGCCAGCGTTCGGCTAGACGGAAACCGGCTCGCCGACTTTTCCGAAGGTTACATCGAGCTCCTCGAAACCACCGAGGGATCGCGTTCGCGCGCGACTCGATGCTCCGAAGCGGTACGTTCTCCTCCACCGCGACTACGTTTCTCGGTTTCGTCGGAGGCTCGGACGTTCGTCGAACTTTGTTTTCCCCGAAGAATCGTACCACGCCGCGAACGGTGAGCGAAAATGGCAGACGAAACTCGGTGACACACCGAGTACGTGTACCGAGTAGGTCTTGCGGAGCTAGCGGGTGGTCCTCATTATGTCGGCTTCCCCACCGCTCGACCGTCCTATCTATTTAACGTATCGTTTGCCTTGGTAACCATCCAAATTGGCCCATCCCTCTCTATGCGCTGCCAACCGCATCTCCCGATCTCGCTCGTGTTCTCCTTAATTATTGGGAAGCCGATGTTTAATAATGTCGGCTCTCTCGCTCTCGCGTCGCCACGGTCTCCGTTCCTCCCGCGAGGAGGATTCCACGCGCGCGAGACCTTTAATAGAAAACGCTCGTTTTCCAGGAACGGCGAGGACGGGGAAGAGCCGGTCTCGTTGATGGAAACGAGCAGCGACGGGCTCGGGTACGAAGCGCGAACGCGCGACCGCGCGACCCTCCGAATCGATCCTTGCGCTCGGGATCGAAAACTCGAAACTCCTCGAAATACGCGTTTCTCGTTCGGTTCGGCGACGATGGATATTCGCGTTCTCGTTTTCTCGCGCGCAAACCTTTAGACGTCGCGGTATCGTTGCGCGGTGAAACGCGCGAGTCGTCCATTAAGGAAAAAGAAATCGATAGGTTCGCGGAAGCCAATTCGGAAGTCAATGGCCCGTAAAGCCTAATGCCTCCGGTAACGAAAGATAGCCAAGTGCTTCGTTAGAACCGCTTTTACGAGCCGCTTTATCGCCGGTCCGATTCCTCGGCGATCGTACTCTCGCGCGCTCCGTACCGATAAAGAGGAATCGTAACGTCCCGATTTGCGCGCGGTTCGTCGAAAGCAACGAAGACGAGGCGCTCGAAACGATCGGCGAGTTTTGCGAAAACTGGAGGTTTCGACGCGTCGAGAGGAAGGACGTCGCCGGACGTCGAAAAATTCGATAAGCCGTAAAAGCGCGATAACGCGGCCGCTCGAACCGATTTCCCGCCACGGAGCGATCTGTCCGCGCGAAACTATGTACAATTACCGTTTTAATCTGCAGTTTCTGGCGCCATAAATTTCCACGAGTTTACATCGACACCGACAAAGAGGGAACGGGGTTCGCGCGGGAGACGGCACAGGGAAGTTCGCGCGATGAAATTTATCGCCCGAGTCGATTCCGCGCAAATGGAAGAACGTCTACGAGGCTTTATTCCAGCGCGTTATCGACAGCTTCGATCGGGCCACTGGCTTCGCTTTCGGTTATCGAGGACTCGCCGTGTCCGCGGCGCAATTAATCGCCGCCGTGCGAGGAACGGACGAGAAAATCGAAACGCGTCGCGTCCGGGGAAAACTCGAGAATCGTTTCGATTTCGGGGGTGTTTCGTAAAACCGGCTCCTAATTCGTCCGGGTCGAGTACCGCGAACGAGGCTCGATACCGGATACTCTGCTCGCGCAACGTGGAAGACAACGCGCGATGGAAACGACCGTTCCGTTCGTTTCCATCGATTCCGGCAAAGATATCGATCCCCTCGCGGAGCGGACGAGGTGGCAGCGCGAGACGGCGGAAGTTGCCGCGATGAAATTTACGGCTGGAGCCAATTCCGCTTAAATGGAAGAGCATCTACGAGGTTTTATTCGGGACGCTTATCGGCAGCCCCTATCGGCAGGCATTTGTTTTTGCTTATCGCCGAAAGCTACGTCACGTGGCCACCGTAAATATGACGGACGGATGCGACGATGGGATCTCAACGCCGTCGGAACAAACGAGCGTCCGCGGACGTGGCCCGAAAATCTCGACGGCTCGATTTAGGGGGATGAACGACCGAGAGCCGAACCTCCGCGTCCCTCGCGTGTTCGACTACCAATCGATATACCTGGCTGCGCGGACGCGGCAAATCTACCGAGAAAAACCCCTCTGCGAACGAACGGCCCTCGACTTTTTAACTCTTTTAACTCTTTCCACACCCCCTACCGCCCCCGCCGACTCCGCCACCGCCGCCGCCACCGCCACCGCGCACCGACCGCTCTTTCGATCGAGCTAATTCCTTTCTCGGATTTCGAGGTAAAAACGATGCGAGCTCGAGACTCGGCGACGATCGAAAATTCTCTACGCGAGTCGGAATTTTTTCGGTCTTAATCGCCGGCCCTAATTGCTCAATTACGCTCATTACCGTCTCCGTTGCAGAGAACCGAGCGGGACGATAAAATCTCTCCTCTCCTCTCCTCCGATCTCCTCGGGTCTCCTCCGGTCTCCTCCGGCTGTCGGTCCGCGGTGCTCGGTACCCCCACCGGAGCCCGTCCACGGTAATCCCTGCCCTCCGTGCCTCCCCTGGAACAGCAGGGTCGCGTTCGCGAGAGAGAAACTTATCCCCTGGTAGGAAAAATCACCGGGTCTGTAGCCGCGTTCGGCCGGTTCCGCGGCGAGGAACCCGGCCACGGAGGCGGAGTCGAACGAGCCATGCCCCTTCTGCCGCAACGAGGCCTCGCCCCCTTTTGGATTTCCCCTTTCTCGCACTTTCTCCCCTCCCCCTCCCCCTAGCCGGGACACGCTCGGTTCGTCTCTTTCCGAGCAACGAAGCCGGAGCGCGCGGAACCCCCCCACCCCCACCCCACCCCCGGTTTCGTCTCCTCTCCGCTCCTCCCCTCCCCTGCCCCCGCTAACGCGGCGCCTCCACCGGCAAAACGAAAAACTCCGAGCGGCGCACTCGGCGATGGTCAAAGTCAGTCCACACGGAGAGCTCGAGTCGAGTAGAGGTTGGTCCAGGTCAGCTGGTCGGAGATCCATCGATCCGTCGATCCCCCGGCACCTGTCAAACGCGCGACGTAACCGCCTCGACCGCCTCGATCGCCTCGATCGCCACGATCGCGTCGACCGCGTCGATCGGCTCGACGAGCCGCGCGAGCTCGACCACCGAGAACCCATCGGAGGACACGGACCCACGCATTTTGGCCAGTTTTCGCGGTGTCGTCGCTGAGAGGATTTCGACGCCACGTTTCTCGGACTATGAGACCCTAGGGGCATCGAAGAATACGGTAGAGTGACACAGTGAAGAGTACGATAGGCATCGTAGGTGTCCAATCGCGGTCCAAGAATGACAGTAATAAGGATGACCTCCCCGGTGACGCCTCCATCGACCAGTCCAGGTTCGAACGAGGCTCAGGCGCCCCAGGCGACCTCGAAGCCGGTGCATCGGTTGAGTTTCTCCGTCGCCGCGCTCTTGGCGGACACCAAGAAACCGGGCCCCGGCCAAGAGGCGTCCTCGACGTCCCCGGGATCGTCACCGATCGCCTCCTACTCGCCCGTCAGGCAACAACGAGCGACGATCGCGGCCAATTCGAGCCAGCAGAGGTACCCGGCCGACTACAGAGCCAGGTATCTCTCGGTATCGCCCAACCTTCGGTACGCGTCCTGCGAGTCCGCCAGGAGCGCGATCGACGCCCGAATATTCACCAGATTCTCCGACACGGAACTGGACAGGATAGAGTCGCTCGGTCGACGCTCGTCCGTCTCACGAACTCTCGACTACGCGGTTCGAACATCGACGGATTCCGCCTCGACCTCGGACCTCGGAGCCCGTTTGTCGTCCCCGAAAACCTCGACGACCCCCGGTCAACCGGAGTTTGGCTCTCAGTCGCCGAGAAGCAGCTCCCACGAGGCGCGGTCCGGGTGCTCGGAAACCGAGGACATCGAGGAGGAGGACGAGAACAGCCTGGTGGACGTCGAGGACCTCCAACATCAACATCACGGTAGCAGTCCGACGCCGGTGAGGCCGACGCCTGCCTACATCGGTGGATTCTCCAGTCTGGGTAGCATCTCCGGCATTCCGCCTAGCCTCCATCCGGCGGTTTGGGGCGGCGGTCATCAGGGTGCAGCCGCGGCGGCGGCGGCTGCCGCGGCCACCTTCTTCCCCTCGCATTTCTCTCATCACGCGCCGCTAAACGGTGAGTACTTTGCTCTCGCCTCTCCTCTTCTTTTCTCCTTTTCCCCTTACCCCCTTACCCCCTAACCCCTCACCCCCTTACTTACCCCCCTTCTCCCCTTTACCGGAGCTATTTGCCATTTGCCGGGCCGACGACAGCCGCGTTCGGTTCGTCTTTGAAACTCGGTCCCCTGGCTGGCCGCCAATCGACGCGATCTTCTTCGTCGTGGGATTCTTTTCGTGGTTCGCGCTTGGCCCGAAACTGGTCCGATCGTAAACTCGTTAGGGTCCCCGGTTGTTGTCCGATCGCGAACGCGCTCGCTGTTCGTTCGAGCCGACGGCTCGTACCTTCTTTGCCGTTTTCGCCCTCGCACGGGTATTTTTGGCGCAACATTGACCGGTGAACGGAAGTTCGAGCAAGGGAACTCCGATCCCCTCGGTCTCCTCTACCGTCGGTGTTCGCCGTTAGCGCTCGACGCGTCCGCGACCTTCTCAGCGGCACGTTTCTGGATTTCACCGAAACCTCCGAGGAGAGAGTATTTACGCTCGTTTCGACGCAAACACCGACTCGGAACGCGTCTAACCGTCGGTTCGCGAAGAAATCAACGCTATCGTAGCGCGCTAATTGATAAATTGAGACGCTCGATCGATGCGACGGTGTTATTTGCAATTCAATTACGGCACGAAACCTACTCACCTAAAATCACCGCGAAAGGAATGCAGTTCTCGGAACGCGCCGGATGACTCGTCGCGATTGAATCATCGTTAACGCTAATTATTGAGGTCGCGGCTTGATAATTGCGAGAGGCTCTCGTTAAAGAGGCAATCAAAGTTTTCTCGCTTGGTCGGAGCGGCGAGCGCACGGAGCCGGACCGATCGAACAGAGGGCCGGTTCTTGTCGGGGTCCGAGGAATCCGGACGACAGGAACAATGCTCGATTATTGCAAAAAGGTGTCGCAATCGCGAATCGAACCGGACGGGAAATCGATTCGTCGACGGTACGAGAGACAGCCGGCTCTGCCGTCTCGGTTTTCCGAATAATCGTCGTCGACGGTCTCCCTCTCCCTCTCCTCGGAGCGGCGGAGCGCTCGAGTCGAACGGTGGGGGTATACGCGCGCGTAGCTTCGCGGGCCCGGTTGATTTCGATTCGACTATAGCGACGCGCAGCGGACTCGAGGATTTTTCGGAAATGGTACGAGACTCGAGATCGAGATTTCACCTCGTTCCGTGGCTCGTTCGTCGAACCGCCGGAAAACGAGCTTCGATATCGATCGCGAGGGACAAGAATCGACGTAAATTCCGATCGTTTTGCAAGCCGCGTTGGAACGTTGAACGCGCGATGTCGCCTTTTACCGCGAATCCGCTATCTCCGTATCAATTTATAGATCATTGTTGCGCGATTGTGCGGCAATTTAGGGAGCTCCGCGAGCGGAACACAATCGGCCGTAATCGCTTCGCCGGCGAAACGGGCCGCCGGTTCGGCGGACGAGTCGCGCGAGGGGAAACGAGCGTAATTTTGAAATACGGTCTCTCGTGGAGGGTGCTCTCGCGGATTGCGCAACCCTTGAAACTTTACTCCGGCGCACTCCACCTCGACCGTCGTCGAAAACGGCCGGAGGATAGGGGCTCCGAGGATAGGGTCGTCTCGACGCGATCCCGGAACGCGCCGTTTACCTACGCGAGTTACCGTTTTTCGGGGAAACGGAGGGCGTGTACCTCCGCGAACGGACAAACGATCCCCGAGAGGGAGGTTCTCGCGTACAACGATTTCGCGCGACGGACTAACGCCGCCGAGATTTTCCTCGTTCCGAGAACGCGGCATCTCGAAAGCCCGATCGAACACCGCTCGACGAGATAAATACTTTTCACTCGGAGCAACGTTCGAGCCACCGCTCCGAGAATTTCGATTTCTATTAATCGCGGGAGCAAATTCATGCGCGTTACCGTTTATCGATCGACTCGGCTAATAGGACTCGTCGAGAAATCGTGGCCCGTGAAACGGTTACGCAACCCAACAAAGAGCGCCCGATCGGACGAACGGGATTTCACCTTGCCTTTTTCTCAATACAATCGCCACTGTTTTAGATATCTCCGCGAGATCGGCTAATTATTTCGGTAATTTGCACGAAAATCGATCCGAAAGGGTACCGTTTTAACCGAGTCGCCGCGATCGGTTCGCATAAATCAGCGCGTTCAACGGAATTCTCTTCGAAGCGGCGACGGCGAATTTTACGAGCTAGAGTTTCTCCCGAATTTCCGCGAATCTCGCTTCACCGACGCGTCGCGCGACGTACGTCCGAGTCGAACGAGGAAAACGCGAGGGGATTTCCACGAGATCGATTCGCGGCACGATCGTTGCGCAACCAGCGCGAACCGCCGAGCGTCTCCGCGAATTCGCCAAGATATCTCCGCGAGATCGGCTAATTATTTCGAAGGCGCGTTCCCGATCGCCGAGTCGGATTAAAATCGTGCGGGCCGCGTTTTCGGCGGCCGCCGCTGCCGCGAACGTGGAACCGGGACGAACACGGAGACGGAGACGGAGAGCTCCCCGAATACCGAGACTAATTGGGACCTTTGGAAAGAGAGGCGAGCGAGCGAGCAGAGCGAACGAAGAGAGACGAGCGAGCGAGCGAGCGAGCGAACGGCACAAAGGACGATTCTCCTCCGTCGGAGAGGAGAGTCGCGGCGGAGCCCTGTTCGCGAATCTCGAAGCAGGAAGGAACGCGATTCCGGAGAGGGTAGGGAGTCTCGGTGAAAATTTGAAATTCAGAAGCGACGAGGAGAGGCCGAGGACGATCTGGCCTTTTGTCTCGTCTCGAGATCTCTCGTTTCTAGAGCCGTTCACCTCCGCTCTACAAATCTGTCAATTGTCTCGAGACAAATCTCGGGGAATATAACCGATATATTCTGACGCGACTCTCCATCGTTCCGTCTCTCGGTTTCGTCGCGGTCGATTGTTTCGGCTTGTTGCACGAGTCGCGACAACCGGTGCTCGATCCCGAAGCCGAGCCGGGGATCTTCGGGGGATGATTTGGTTTGTCATCGGAGCGCCGAACGTTGCTCGCAATTAGCGTGGCCGCTTTTCTCGCGACGTTTCGGGATATTCGAAAGTTCGGTGTCGACGAGAGAGGTCGATCCCCGGGCGTGGCGATATCGTCGGTAATCGTCCGGGTCGCGGTCTCGCTAGTTCGGAGGTACCGGGGCGGAGGTCTTCGCAAAGGCGAATTATTCGGTGATTGCGTAAACGGAGCGCGCGCTATTATCGGTGCACCTTTCGCCGGCCCGATATATCCCCGCTAATGAATACAAGCGGTAGCGTCGGAGGAACAATTCGCGGCCGGAATGTTGCGGTCGGTCGGCAAAAAGGTAATGAGGCCAGTTTGCGGCGCCGTTCCGACGGGAAAATTATGAATCGACCCCTAAAAAGACGCGCTCGCTTTCCTGCCTGCGATCGATCCGACTCCCGGCAAAAACAGGACGCTGCGGTCGGCTCCGGCTCGCTCCGGCTCGCTCCGGCTCGCTCCGGCTCGCCCTGGCTCGCGGAACGCGATCAGAAGACCGGAACCAGCCAGTCAGCCAGCCACACCGCGTGCCCCGAGCGTGAACCGTGCGCTTTCGGTTCCAGAGAACGGAGAACCGGCCAAGATCAAGTGCAACCTGAGGAAACACAAGCCGAACCGGAAGCCCAGGACGCCTTTCACCACGCAACAATTGCTGGCGCTCGAGAAGAAGTTCACGGAAAGGCAATACCTCAGCGTCGCCGAGCGGGCCGAGTTCTCGTCCTCCCTTCATCTCACGGAGACCCAGGTGAGTCTCTCGGAACCGAAGAGATCGGAAAGTACAGAAGCACGGAGTGACTCGCGAGACCGTTCCGTTCCGATTTCGTCGAATTTTCGAACGGAACCTCCTCGTTTCGCCGGTGGAATCCGAAGCACGTCCCGCGGCCACGAAACACCGGACGCGGCCTATTAGTTTTCATTATTTCGTTCGGGTTTCCTACGGTGTCTCGAGTTCGGGAAGCACCGTGTACGTTTCGCAAGGCCTTCGAGCCGAGACCCACGGTTTATTATCGCCTATCGTTTCCAACGCGTCGGTGAATCTCTAGAATTACGTTTTACGATCGACGTTTCTCATTTAGCACCGACGTTAACCGAGAACTCGGCTCTCTTTATTCTCACCGACCAGTTCACGAGTCAAGGGTCCCGCACTTAACAGATCTCGCCAGATGCGGGGTAATTAGCGCGCGTAAGCGTGCAGTATCCACCGCACCGCATCGCACCGCACCGCACCGCACCGCACCGCACCGCGTCGGCGAAGAACACGGTAATTTTATTAATAGACTACAAATTGCCCGAAACCCGTCCGACAATGCCGCGCGATGACCGACCAATTATCTCTGGCCCGGCTCCCGTCGCGCCGATTTTCGAGACACAATTTCGTTCGCGCGTCCGTCACCGAGACGATTCCTTTCGCGCTTCCATTGTCGCGAGAGACGTCGCGAGAGACGTCGCGAGAGACGTCGCGGCAAATTCGTCCGCGTAGAATTTGGACGTCCACGCGAAAGACGGCTCGCTCGACGGACCCGTCCGAGCGGTTTTGCTAGTTTTACGAAGCTCGAAAAGATATTTCGGGCCGAGTCGACGCGTCGCAGCGTCGCAGCGTCGCAGCGTCGTATCGGTTCCGACGAGTTCGGTTTCGCGCGTTCGTCGCGACAGAAGCCGCGGTTTCGATCCCTCGACGCGAAACCGCAACGAGACCTCGACGAAATTATCGAGCGTGGTAACGAGCGACCAGTCCGCGAGTACAAACACGAACCGTTTCATTGTTGCAGGTGAAGATCTGGTTTCAAAACCGCCGGGCAAAGGCGAAGCGCATGCAGGAAGCCGAGATTGAGAAATTGAGGATGTCAGCGGTCAGGCAACATCACACGGCGTTGTACGGGTCTCATCCGGGACTGCTGGCCCCGGCCAGCCTCTACCCGGTCGGAATGCTGTCTCATCCCGGTTTAACGCCGCATCATTCGATCTCTCAGCACCCGTCCAGGGAATGAAAGAGACCGGAGGACCCCGAGTCCGGCCGCGGCCGGTAGTGAACCGACCCGAACCGAAACCAGCCGACCCGACGCGACTCGACTCGACCCGACGCCACTCGACCCGAACCGACCCGAACCGAGCCGACCCACCTCCAAAGAAGTTATTCCGCTTCGAGATTGTTCCTCGACGCGCGGTCGAGCGACTCGCGGTCGAAGCCCATGCCCGCGACGATTCGAGTCGCGCAAACGCGGCACGCGGAACGCGGAACGCGGAGTGGACGACGGAAAGCGTCGGATGGAAAGGAAACGCGTCCACGGAGAATTGGACCAAAGCCGAACGCGCGTTCACCGATGGACGGATCGAAACTCGAGCCTCGAGGATTGTTACGGAAAGATCGGCTACAGTTTCCGGAGAGAGGAGCAACCTGGACGTTCTCCGGGCCACTGCCGCGATCGAGTGTCCATCCAAAGACGATAAAACCCTCCGAAGCTTCGAACGCGATAACGGCGTGTATCGCGAACCTGTGCCAATCTCGGACACGCGGTCCCGCGTGTCCTGTACATAGAGTATATACGTATAAATACATACTTAGACGCATAGATACGCGCGTACGCGTATACGCGTAGGTATATGTGGTCGTTCTCGAATCGAAACTCAACGTAGTCCTGTAAATACGATGTTCGTCGAGCGTAAAACGGACAACAGTGTCCGAGCAATTCGCAGGACCGGTAAACAGAAGCCGCCGAGCCTTTTTTTCCAATTTTGTATAAATGTAAAACCGTCGTCGAAAAGGAGTAGGAAGCGTCTATTTAATAAATCGCAGTATCGAAGTAACGCCTGTTGATTCCCACCGCCAAGACACCCGATTCCCATTTAGAGCCTCGGCGATCTTCTCGGATGTCCGTAAAAATCCGACTTCTCCGAGAGATTTATAGACGGCATAAATTCGATCCTTGGTACGCGTTGTCGACTCTCGTTTCGCTATTTAGCGTTTCCAATTGAATCTCAATGGACGAGACTGGGATAACTTCTCGCGTAATTTAAACGCGTATAAGTCATATTAATTAGCGTGTGTCGTCGCCGAGCGTCGTAGTCGACGGGGAATCGCGGGACGATTCGCTAATTGAAAAGCTCGATGTTGATTCATCGCCGCCGACCGGCCACCGTTTCCGTGTACGCTCGCGATTAGAAAGTCGAAATAAATTATCCGCGGCAATTAGACGAGTCGACGATGATCTCCGCTACTCGGTAACCGATAAATCGAACGAATTTATTCGGTCGTTAACTGCCGATAATCCTACTTAACGTCCGAATAGAGTCGTTTCGATTCGCGAACCGCGCGTTAACGAGCCACGAGTTTAACCGTCGAAACGTCGAAACGTCGAAACGTCGAAACGTCGAAACGTCGAAACGTCGAAACGTCGAAACGTCGAAACGTCGAAACGTCGACGGAACGGCAAATTCTACGGAGGTACGAGTTCGAAGACGATTCGACGTTCGGGACGGTTTCTTTCGTTCCGGGGAACCAAGAAGGAGTTCTCCTCGTTGCGTTCTCGTCGAGAGGAAACGATTCGTTGCCGGTCCGATGGAACCATCGATGACGCGATCGGTCGAGAACTCGGGAAACTTTCTTCCGTATCCTCCGACGAGTCGAACGATCAACGCGAGTCGCGTTTCAAAGAATCGGGAACTCGTTCTGGACGCGCGTCGCGCTTTTGCGAGGAGAAGAAAGATCGGGCCACCGAGCAGAGCGTCCACGGACGTTCCGTCTTCGAAATAGACGGTCCAATTTAGCTCGAGAACCGAGTTCCGTGGATACGGAAACGTTCGCTTCCCGCGATAAAATCGCTCGGTTGGAGCACGTTTTTAGAAACTGGGCGCATCGGTGCGAGCGTCCGATCGAAGACGAGCCGAAATCCGTTGGCCTTGCGAATGCAAACGGAAAAGTTTGTTTCGAGGTGCGCGTTCGGTCCGCGGCCACGAATAGGTAGGAAGGTTTCCGTGTCCGTGTCCGTGTCCGCGTTTGCGTAACTTTTTCGCGTTACTTAACGCAGCACCATCCTCGACGCGAGCGGTCCTCGGCTCGATAAGTAACGTGCAATAAGTAGTCTATATTGGGCTACCGAAGGTATCTCGTAAATATTCCGCTCGGACAGCCAGAAGGAGGAAGTTAAAAGGAACTCGCGATTCCGAAGCACGAGTCCGGTCGTGGACGGTTCCACGGGCACGAAGCCTCGATGGCAATCTCCACGGGGTGAACATACCCCCCGGTCCCCCTTTCGGTGGCACTCTCGCGTCCCGCGATTACGTCGCGACGATTACGCGGTAGCCGAGAATGGCGTCTCTGTGCGTACATGTCGCGGGAATAAATTAGCCGTGGCAATTAGTTTCGGAATCGACCCGCCCCGGGCGGCCGGCGCCACCATCTTGATTGCACCCGTGGAGAACCTTTAAAGACAGTAGCCAGCACTGTTTGCCGAAAGGCTCGAGCGCCGTTCGCGCGGCCTAATTAGCGATGCCCACCGAGATATCGCCGACGTACGCTAATAATACCGAGCATAAATATTCCGAATTTTTTCGTCTGGTGGCCCGTCCGCTCCTCGAGCCCCTCCGCCTTTTTATTCCCCTTCCCGCGTGCACCGACACCCAACGCCAACCCTCCCGCTTCCTCTCTCCACGACCGATCGTTCCCCGATCGTTCCTCGATCTCTCATTGTTCCCGTCTTTTCGCGGAAAAACGCGCCCCTCTTTCGACCGATCGGCAATCGCCATCTCTTCGACTTTGATCTTCGATTTCTCTGGATCGTTCGATCCGGTGAGCCTCGATTTTTCAAACTCGGCGTATTCGGGCCCGTTCGAAGCGTCGATGCGCGCTCCCTCGGTTCCGATCCGACGATCGAATCCCTCGATTCGTCGATCCACCCCGAGGAACTCGCTCGAACGAGTATCGTTCGCGGTCGGAGAGCCGCGGAATCCGTCGGGAAATTCGAGAGGATCCGGCGGGCGTCCGCGTCGCGGAGAGGACGTTTTAATTTCTTCGTTCGACGAACGAGAAACACGAGCGCGCGTATCATCGTCCTTATCGAAATTACCTCGGTCCCTTGGGTTCCAGCTAGTCATCTCCGGCTTTCCGCTCGGTACGCTTGAATTTTAATCGTGTAATTAGTCGCCGGCCGCTAGAGATTGCCCGGTTACCTGTTTTGCTCACCGTTTCGTGTAAGCAGATAACATCAATCAGATGATATCGCCTAAGCTACCGGTTCGCTTGTTAGGCCTAACTGCGATCCACGGACGCGCATCATCCGTTCACGTTAATGCCGCATTATCTCCGGGCCCGTGAATGGACGACGAGAAAAATCGACCTACACGCTCGATCGATAAGCAAATGCCCGAGAATTTTGTCCGTTTCCGTCGTTACAGGTGCGCACGAAACGACGCCGGACTAATTAGCGATTTTTATCGCGCGATCGTTACGTTCCTCGGCGCGGGCCGATGCGGATTCTTCGGGAAATGGAACCGCGAGCGCGGGTGGATCGAAAAGGTTGCGATTCGATTCGCACCGGGCTCGGTCCGATTCCTCTCCGTCGAGCGGTCCGGCGCGGGTAACGTAACGCGTGGCTGAATTTAAATCGTACGATTAGTCGATGGCGGGTTTTCGCCCCCCTCCGGTTGGCGAGGACCACGACCGGGGATGAAGCCGGGTAGTATCGGCTGGCAGGCAGCTTGTTAGCCCTAACGACGAACAGCATCGCCGTTCGTTTCACGCGCGACGAGAGGTTTCCTCGAACGAGATTATTCTCGTGCGAGATAACGGCCGGGCGAGATCTTCGCCGGGGAGCCGAGCGGCGAGCGGCGAGCGGAGAGCGGCGAGTCGCTCGAATCGTCCCCGTCCATCGGCCTCGAGACCACGTAAAACGCGCGTTATCCGCTCGAATCTCCCCGGTGGAAAATCGTCCTCCGGAACGTTTCTCTATCGGCGAGCCGCATCGGGACCGATCCCCGGTTCGCCTCGGTTTTCACGTGCTTAATAAGCGGGAGGAGAGCCGCCTTGCGCGAACGCGAACGCGGACGCGAACGTCCACCGGCACCGCACGAAATTTATCGTAATACGGGTCACGACGGCCCGAGATTCCGGGAATCCGCTCCGGCAGCCGGTCGATAACGCTCGAACGGAGAGATGGCCTCTCGCCCGTTGGAATAATTACGTAATTACCGCGAGGCCCGCGCTCTCCGGCACCGAAGGACTCGTTAATTCTGGCTGCTCCGTTTCTCTTCTCGCGCGACAGACCTCCTTGTTCCGCGCTCGACGCTCAATCACCGATAAGATGATTTACCCGTCGCGAGACGTTCCTCGCGGACAATCGTTTCCTCGCTCGAGGCCCGGCGGCTCGCTAACGATCGCGACCGGACCGATTTCCGATTCGTCCACCGGGATCGTTTACCGCGACGGTTTTCCTCGCGAGAAACGAACCCAAATCGAGCCAAACCGTTCCTCGAATCTTTTCCTCGACGCGAGTTATCGGCTCTCTAAAACGGTATTATCTCTCGTCGAATTAAACCGCTTCCTTCGAGGTCGGGGCTTAATGAGCGATTAAAGGCGGCGTTATGCAACGAAATTAATTATCTGCCGATAAATTCCTTCCACGGAGGGTGTATTAACGATCGCGATAAACCGCGTGGCAGAAAACACGCGAGGACACAGATTGCAGATTATTTCGACGCCGTGCCGCGTGTCGAACCACCGAGCCTCTACGTGCACGAGAGTGCACGAGAGTGCGCGCGTGTTGCGACCTATGCGTTCCGCTATAATCATCGAGTAACTCGTTAACGACTAATTGTCCCCTTTTCCGAAACGGAATCCAACGCTCGCGTCCGAGTCGAAACGATGTTATCGGCGAGGGTCGGTGTCTTGGAAACGACCGTCCCTCTCGCGGATCGAAACCGTCCGATTCGAATCCATAAGCGCGCCCGCGAGTCGATTTACGACCAGCCGTTTCGCGAATGCGATAACGCTAATTCGACGCGGATTTACCGAAATACAGCTTCTCGGTAGATCTTTGTTCTTTTGGTATTTTTCTTCCGGTCGAGGAATCGTACGGAAAATGGCGATGCGCGACGACGAATCGATAATCGACGTCGTCGCCAATCGTCGTTCGTGGTCGTCGGTCGTCGACGAGGGGAAAACTCGTGTAACGTTCCGGTGGAGGAAAAATTGTACCACGGTGACATAATCCGACGCGATTACGCTGCTCGATACTCGTCCGTCGAGCGGGAAAAAAGCTAGAGAGGTCGATCGTTGCTCGCAATATCGTTCGGTACAAATTAATAAACAGCACCGCGGTGGATAGAAAAATCTCCCGATAACGAGTATCGATATTAACCGGACAATTTCGCAACGTCGTTTTCGCCAATGAGTTGCAAAAACAAACATCGAGTTCTGCCGCTTATTTATCGGCACACTGACCTCGTTAAAGGCTCTTCGTTAACGTGTATCGACGGTAGATTGCGTAACCCCTGCCGTCACAATTGTAGATCGCCGTAATTGGTTCGGCCGATCGACGCGTAAAAGTTAATTTCCCTCGAGCGGTGGCACCGGCGACGGCTGGATTTCGCGAGAAACGGCCGCGTTGCGCAACCGGGATCGCTAATCGTTATTAATTAACGGGAGCCGGGAGATTCATGGACGAAGAAAGCCTCGAAGGTGAGAATACGAAAAAAAAGAAATAATTAATTAGCATTTCGATCGCCGCGCGAGACGAAAATCCAACGGAAACCGAAAAGACGGACGAAAAAACGATCTCTTCGGTACACGGATTTACTAATTCGTTATGTAACACGTGTTTTTATGTCGCTTATGACAGCTGCCGATAGCGATATCAATTCGAGCTCATTTGCCGGGTCGCTCGCTAATTATTCGCTCGCGTTAATTATGGTGCAAACAATTTTGATCCGCGATTGCGAAACGTTCGTCTCCCGCTTCAGGGAAACGTGGCTTTATTCCGGCGACGAGCGCGAAACGGATAAAAACGAAAAGAGGAAAGCTAAGCTCGTTATCGACCGTGTACGGAAATTTATTTACAAAACGTTGCTTCGTTCTTCGGCAACGCGGCGATCCGCCTACTTTTTCATCGAACGCGCTTAATGGATGCAAATTTAATTCGGACCGCGAAGGTTGGCGTCGAATCGGAGAAGAAACCGGAGACTCTACGAATCGAAAAGAACCTTCGCCTTCGAAGCAAATTTCCGTAATACTTTTCCAGCGAAAGTCGTTCCAACGGTGTCTCGATGATCGTTGAATTTAATTATCGCGCGAAGAACCGGACGATCGAAAAGTTTCGCCGTTGATAGCCTTCGTTCTTCGCGATCGGACGGGAAAATCGTTCGAAATTCTTCCATTTCGAAATACTCGATAAGACGATTCGATCGTCGAAAAGAGGGTAAACTTTGGGAATAGGTTTCACGAGCGGTTGCCGAATAAAAAATTTAGTCCTTTTCGTGGAACGTGAGCGTAAGTTTGTTCCACGCTCGTAGCTTTATCGTGAAACGTTGCGAAAGTAAATATCGCGAAAAACGACAAAGTTATTCGCCGTTTGCGGAATTGGTCTTCCGGTGGAACGTTGTTCGTCGGGCGTCGCAGTTGGCAAGAAACGTAAACTGTTGTCCGAAACGTGGCGTACGATTTTGGAACAACACGAGGCGCGAAACGATCCTTGAAACGACACGCGACAACGCAATTAGCGACTCGACGATCGTAGTCTCGCACGGGACGGAAACGACGACGAACGAGCCACGCAAAAATCGCGAAATCGCGAAATCGCGAAATCGCGAAAAAGCGAAAAAACGAAATCGCGTCCCGCGTCCGCGCGGCGTCACCGACGCGAACCGTCGCGGCGGGACAACACGAGTCGTTTATCAGTCGCGGACGATTTAATCGCGGAGCCTGAATTAACGTTAACTTCGACACGGCATCCGAATCGATCTCCGTGTTAATTAATATTCCTCGCCGAGGAGCGAGCGAGTGTCGAAGAAAAAGAGGAAATCGAACGAGGGGCAGCGGTACGGGGAAGGGAGCCGAGAGGAAGAAGGAAAGGGGGACCGAAAGGAAGAAGGTAAGAGACGCGCTCGCCGAGAGTCGAGGAATCGGTGTTAGTTGATCCTAAACCGGTTATAAACGCGTTGGTCATCGTGATATCGTTGACTTACTAATTGGATAGATAAAAGACAAATATATTTCGTCGCGGGCGAGAGGGAGGGTGGGAGGGAGGATCGGGCCGGGGGTTAATCGTCGAGACCGAAGGTATCGTGAAAATCGTTTCTGCCTTAAATGGAATCGCTCGCCGGAGCGGGCTCCGTAGAAAATCTAATTACGAGATGTAAATAAGTTCGCGGTGGTAGCGGTCGCGACACAATTAAGACCGCTTTTCGATCGAGGTTAAACGTCATCGCGAGAATGTCGAAACGTCACTTTTATCGAGGCAGCTGGTACCGTCGGTGAGATATCGATCGGCTCCCGCGTTATCGAACCGCGAAAGGTAACGAGATCGAGGCTCGAGGGAATTTTGCGGGTTCGTTCGCTCGAGGAGGCCGAAACGATATCGCGATCTTCTCCGCGTGGAGTATCGCGAGAGTAGCCGTTCCGGTTCGGGCAAAGTCCGTCGAGAAGCTCGATATCTTTCGGCGGAGCGGCGGAGCGGCGGAGCGGCGGAGCGGCGGAGCGGCGTCGTAGGTCGGTAAACGGCACGCTTCGATCTTCGTTAGGCTGGAAGCTGCTCGAACGAATCCATCAGCGAAGCGCGTCCCACGGAGCCCGGGGCTCCGGGACGCTCGGCAACTTTCTATCGAGGCACTTACGCGACGTAACGTCGCGCCATAATTTCCCGCAATTTATTCGACGGCAGGGAGGTTCCCTGAATTGTTACTCGTGCACCGCCTAAGTGAGCGCAAAGTGGTAGCTCGTGTAGTCGGCCGTAGGTGGCCGATACGAAAGCTCGACCGTGTCGTAAACCACGCGTTATTATTGTTCCGGCGTAGAACCGAGGTTGTCACCCGCCGTGTTGTCGGAATCCCTTTCCAGACCTCTCGGAGGAGAGAATTTCCGGAGGTCGATGCTCACCGAGGTGTCGACGATCACACAGGGCGTGGCGCGAGACGCGCCGCGAGACGTACCGCCGCGAGATCGACCCTCCTTCGAGGGACATCGACGACCACGGACGAACGCCTTTACTCGAAAACGCGTGCAACTCGAAATCTCGCGCGACCGATTCTTACCTTTCGTCGACGATTCTCCCGCACGGTAACCATCGAGCCGTATTTTTCTCCAACGACGATCGAAATCTCATCAACGGTCCCGAGGATGCTCTCCGCGCGAGAACCGGCCCGGTAAATTACGACATCGGCGAGGAAAAGATACACGTTCTCCGCTCCGTCGCTTCGAAATGGGAATAAAGAGTCGCGTCGAAGGTAGTCGCGGCTTTGTGCCGCGGGAAAAAGGTGGCCGGTTCATCGGGGCTGAATGCACCGTGAAAAGTCAACGCGATAATAAAGCGAGTTAACCTGAAAAGCCCGCGAGTGAGTCCATCCGAGGCATTGTGACCTCGAGAGAGTCCATTCAAGGAATTTCGAGCCACGAACTCGGTTCGACTGCCTCGAATCGGTGAATGCGCGCGCTGACCGACTTCCATACGGGGGGATGGAAACGTCTTATTCCGTGGAACGAGATCACCGACGGCCGGGAGAGTCTATCGCCTCCCGGCCACCGTATTAACCGACTCCGGCTTCGAGGATCCTCGGAGGGAAAAAGGAGCAGGGGGAGAGAAACGGGGGCGTAAAAAGCTGGAAGAAGGTCAAGGTGGATGCGCACGACCCGATGGATCCGTTGTAGTTACTCGTTGGACCGAGATCCGGTGAGTATCTTGGCGCTCGATCTCGAGCTTAATTTCTGGACCGAGCCAATTTCATCGAGGAACGTTCTCACGCTCCGAGTCGCGAAACGCTCGACGAAGGAACGCAACCTCGCGGTAACCTTTGTCGTCGCGCGCCTCTCGGAATTATCCCGCCTGGCCGGGCCGAAAAGAAACCTCGATCGATCGACGATCGACTCGGGATCTCGGACGCGCACCACCTCCGTAAACTTCCCTCGCTTCCGAACGAGGCCGATTTACGACAGTTCCCTTCGAAATCGGCCGAGCGAAACGCACGGTAGCTCGATCTTCGTCGAGAGACTCCGAGGGCCGCGAAAAGATCCCCGAGATAGACGATTATTTATCGCGCGTTTCCCCGAACGGCTCTCGCCTATTATGAGCCTCGACGGTAACTGGGGCGGCAGAAAAACCGATTAAATTAAAAATTTGTTAAGAAAGACTCGTAATTACCCAGGCTGCCGGCCCCGGGGGCTGGGTTCACTCGTTTTTCGCCGATAATGTCAGCTCGACACCGGCCTCCGGCCATTTTCTCCGCGTACTTTGCCATCCCTTGGCGGTGGTGGTCGACGGCGGTCGACGGCGGTCGACGGCGGTCGACGGCGGTCGAAGGCGGTCGGCCGTGTACGCCGTTTATATCTGATTGTCCCTCGGGGGCTGGTGTAATTAAACTCGAACCAAAATTGCCGGCCGTGCCGGCGAAAGTTCTGTCCGGCGGGGCTCGGTTACAAACGAACCGGGCAATAATGCTTCCGTCCAGCCATTACACGGGCTCCTTTGACGGCGAAATGAACGCCGTTCGCCCTCGAACGTTTCCGACATCGATTCGACGTCGACGGTGCATCGGCACGGGCCCGAGACGCGACGCAATCTACCACGAAGGAATTCTTCGTCGAGGATTCCGTTGCCGGTGAAATTTCATCGGAAAGGATTCCCTTTCTTCTTCCGCTTCTTCGATCGGCGATCGTTTCGAATTTTCCACCTCGATCGCGGTAGCGTCGAGAACGGGCGAGAGAAATTCGTTCGTTCGAGTTCGGAAGAACACCGGCCTCGCTATTTCGGTCCCTCGTGCCTCGCGAGAACTGCTCGCGCGGAGAGCCGAGCGAGAAAGACCGAGCTAAATCGCAGGGACCTTTCCACGGAGGGACGAAACTATTCCCGGCGCTCGACGTCCTATAATAATTAACGCCATTATAGCGTTTAATTGTCGGGAGTGCCAAGACCGGCGTTCGTTCACCGCCATCTTGTTTTTCCCTGTCTCTCTCCCTTTCCACCCTAGCGTCGCCCGGAGGGTGGAAACGCAAAATGGCGGTTAATCTCGACGAGGGCGGCTATTTAAATTCCGCCTCGCTTCGAGCCTGCTACGACGCCGTTTACGCTCCGGCGGGGATCAAGGAACTCGGACGGGGTTGTTCCCCCCGGGGTTGATCCTTTCCGCGCGTCGTTTTCGTTGAAATCGGCGCTGCGGCCTCGGAGGATCGAAACTCGCCGATAATTTGGACGCGATGTTCGACGCGTCGGCGATTCGGTCGTTCGCCTCGTCGAAAAAGTCCCGGGTATCGATGTCCAGGGTTCCGGCATCCCCTGCAGCGGGCTCGGTGCTCGTAAATATCCGGTTCCGCGTGGATCTTCTCGCGGCAGGTCGGGCGGGTGGGCCCGTGGTTAGGGGCCCGAGTATCGTGCGCCAGTTTTTCTCGGCCGTCCGTTTCGGGCTCGGTGCCGACACTTTGACCCGCTCGAGGAGCAAGAGGCGCGCGTGTGCCGGTGTCCACGGTACACGTGTGCCCCGGTGCACACGTTCCTGCGCAACGTACACGAGAGAGCTCGTGAGATATTTATGCGTCGCATTGTCTCTCGCCGATAAGTTTCGCCGCGGCAGGCAGAGGCCTACGACGACAACTTCATTCGTGCGCTCGGCCGGCCCTCGAGTTATGAACCACCGGCCCCGGATCGTATATACGTTCCGAGCGGTTCCACGCTGAACCCGCTGCATCCGCGCGTGTATGCGAGTCCGTGACCGCGCCAGCGAAACAGAGAGAGAGACCCTTTGTGCACGAGTGCACACGCCGGGTTCGGTGCACGCGTGTCCGAAGACGCACCACCCGGACGCGATCGCGGACTCGGTTCCCAGAGACCTCCTCCTCTACCTCCTCCACCTCCTCCACCTCCTCCACCTCCTCCACCTCCTCCACCTCCTCCTCCCGCGGTAACCGCCTCTCTCTCTTTTTCTTCGTTCGACGAGTTTTCGAACACCCGCCTTTTCCGTTTATTCGTTTCGCGAGCTTCGCAACTTTGTTCGCGGTCTCTTTTTTAATCGCGCCTCGATCTCGCGATATCCACCGATCGATAATATTTCTCCCGATGGAAAATTCCCGCGAAGGGCGTCCAGGAGCTCCGAGTCGAACAAAGGGTCGTCCGCCGCAAGAGTAATTCCGGCGCGCTCGGCCGGATCCCGCTCGCAACGCTATCTCTCCTCCGAAGAGAATGAGAATCTGTTTGGCTGGAAGAGATCGATCGTCCGGCGCGTCATTTGTCATCGTATTCCGTGGTATCTCGCTGCACGAAGAGAGGGAGAGAGAAAGAGAGAGAGAGAGAGAGGGAGAAAACGCGGGGGTTGCGAGGGCTGGGAAACGAGCAGAAGGGGCCACACGTGGCTCGATGGCGTTAAAACGATGTATCGGTCGACGATCTAAAATCATTGGACAATGACGCGCTAACTGGATAACTAGCGGGGTCTCCTTATCTCGCGGAACGATAAGCGCGGCACGGAACCCTCCAGACCTTCGTCATATTACATTAGCGCCCGTGGAATAACGTATCGGGAGTAGGGAGTAGGGAGGTGGTGTCGGCACCGCTACCACCGCCCCCCATAAACGAACCTCTCCCCTCGACAGGAACGACTATACGACTATATTCACATGGTAATGCGAGCGGGAGCGCGATATCGCGCGCGACGAGGGTGAAGCGTTATTAACAATTTGGGGTATCGGGAATCGGCCGGCTGGGGTGTTTCTATTACGCGGGCGAACGCGAGTACCCCTTCCACGTCCCCGTGGGGCTTCCTTCCAGCCTCGTAAACGACTGTCGAGATCCTGTCGAGCGATATCGCGGGTTCTTCGATGCCGTACTCGGCCCCGGTGCGTTCGCAACCACTCGGACGAGCTTCCGCGATCGCGATCGCGATCGGGACCGGGACCGGGACCGGGACCGGGATCGGGACCACGGCCGCGGCCAGGCCCGATACCGGGATACCGGTTGCGCGCACCTTGCCGGTTTTCCGTCGTTTCGGCGAGCCGGACGTTGCCTCGACTTCGACGCGACCTTCCTGAAATCGTCTCGGCCCCTTACCGCGAAACCTCTAACGAGCCGCGCTTCTTCCAGTACCCGAGCCAGTTCTCGCAAACGACCCACGGAAAGACCCGCTCACTGTTCTTCCGCAGCGATGCGGCACGGAAACGGTATCGCCTCGGTGGTCGTCGTTAATTCTCACCTTCCGTTAACCGGCGAGCGGCGCGCCACCAAACGCGAACCGACTTTTCTGCCCGAGCATCGCCGGTAATTGCCGCCTCCTCGATATTTACTGCCCCCGGGGCCAGAAATCGCGAGACGTTGCGGACAACGAGCCGCGCCCGGACATATTAGGTAATCCGTTGCCGAGAGGCGCGACGCGCGGGCTCGGCGTCTTGCTTTCCCGAACCTCTTCCTGCTTCCTCGAGGTATCGCCCCGCGGAATCTCCGATCTTTAAAAATCACGGCGAACCGATCGGACGCGTTTCATCGAAAAACCCGGCTCTCGAGCGTTCCGTGAACGCGGCAACGATAAATTCGAGTCGTCGATGCGAGGCGAGGCGATTTGAAAATGTTCTCGCGGTTCTGCTCGTCCGGCGAGAGAAATCCTCGACGCGTGGACATTGCCGGGGTTTACCGTTCTTCCCTTTTTGTTCCGCGGAACAAGGGAAGCCAGGCTCGAAAATCGGCTCGAGGTGTTAAACGCGGCTCGAGGAGCGGCAAAGAGCGCGAGATAAGGGGGTCAGGGGCGAGGCAGAGAGGAAAGAGAGGAAAGAGAGGAAAGAGAGGAAAGAGAGAGAGCTCGTTAGGATTTTTCCGCGGGTGCTAACCGCCCCGGCGAGAAGAGAGCGACGAACAATGCTGTCCTCTGTGGAAGCGCAGCGCTAACGAGACGACCGAACACACCGGCTGGCCCCCGTCAATTGTTTCAGCAAACAACGAAACAATGGACAGTGGCCGGGCGATACTAATGGTCGGTTTATACGCTCCTTAACTCGGCGGCTCCCTCCGGGCCGCGGACAGGAACGGAACCTCGGCTCTTCCAGGCGAACGCGGCTGGAGCCATATTGGGCCACCCTGGCTTTCCGCTATCCGCTATCCGCTATCCGCTATACCGGCTTCTTCTTTCGTCTCGCTGGTGGCTCGAGTCGCGATCGATATTTAGATACTTTGGTCGGCTCGCTCGGGACGCGCCGACGGCGTTGGACCGGCTAGCTCGGTTCCACGGGTTTCACAGGTTCCACGGTGACTCGTGAAATTAAACGACTTTCGGGGGGTTGCGTCCGCGTTCCGACGCCAGTCGGAAGATCGGTAGGCCCGATTCGAAGACTCGACGTCGACGAACGAACAAAATATCGTTCCATCTATCGGCAACCTTTCCCCTTCTGCTCTCGATAGCGCGGTCGACGTTTAAGAAACGCTATTAGCGACGTCGACGTAGATAAATGTACATGTATAAGCGAGGAGAAGAGCGACAAAGCCCGATAAGGAAACAACGGAGACCGAGAGAGGGGCGCAAGGGTAACGCGGCACGGGAGAAAGAGGGGCTAGACGAGCACGAAATAGGTAAGGGGAGGTTAGAAATAGGAGCTAACCGACCGTGAGAGATTAACCCCTCTAACAGCGGCCGCCCAGTATATCAGGGAGCGTGATAAAACGCCGCCGGCCTCTGGCTGTGCGTTGCCACCCCTAACTGCCTCTATTGACTACCAGGATCCAATATATTCTACTCCAACGGCGGAGAAAACCGACTGGGAGGCGCCGGAATTTCATACATCTTCTTTCGACGATCCATCGGTTGGGGCGAGACCGACGCTTCTCCCCTACCTTGCTCCCGTTACTGCGCTCCTCGCCCCTCCACCGCAACCCTTCGAGTTCTCACGGATACTCCGATAAAGCCTCGATCGCCCGGAATTGAACTCGTTCGCCCCCGAATCGAAAACCCGGCACACGATCCTCCCCGTATCGCTGCTTGCGTTTATTTCGACGCTACGCTCGAGGAGCGAACGGGGACGAAAATTCACCCAGCGAGCGCCGATTCCGTTAATCGGAGCGCGTTTCGGCGAGGTAGCTTCGTTCCTCCGTGGATCGTCTCTTGGACGCGCGCACGAACGTTTGCCCACCGGTTGCGTAAAAAGTATTTCGGTCTGGTCGCGCAACGAAACGATTCGTATCACGGATCGGAGAAACGCGAGTCGCGTATCGGGTGTCGGTGATCCCCTCGGAGTGGCAAAAGACAAATCCAACCTTCCCTTCGGTGTAAACGGGACGCGAGAGAGTAACACGGGATCCCGACCCGCCGATGCCCCGTCTAATGCCTAAACACCCTAATAGCTCCGTAAACAACTGGGCTGCTTTGAAGTCGAACGCGATTCCGAATTTTCGAAAAGATCCGAGGACGGAAACGTCGGCTCCGAGTTTAACTTGTAAGCGGATAACGTTGAGTCAACGGCTTATTGTTTCAGCGGGGTTCTGGATTCGAGCACTCGGAGGGTTATCGACGGGTTCGTGTTTGCCCAGTTGGCCCAATAGGCGATCCTCCTCTCGGAAAATATGCTCCATTTTCCGAAATCTCTCGACCGAGACGACAGAGCGAGCGAGCGACAAAGATTCGCGCGTGGACGACCCACTCTGAAAATTTCCCGTAAACGCGTATCGAGTTAAATTCCGAGATCGGTTTTCCGCTCCGGTTCTCGAAGATCGAGGCTGGAAATTTAAAAGCGGCGACGGGAGCCTCTCTCGGTGTAAAACTCGGACGGGTCGCGAGCCGAACGTTTACCGCAATTTCCTGGCGCGTGACTCGGTGGCTGCTCCGCGCAGGATACACGTCGAATCCGGTAACCTGGAAACGTCTCGCACGTAGCACGGAAGTCAGCCCGGCGATCGAACGCGTTCAACCTTCCGCGGAGCGTAACGAATGCGCCTCGCGATTCCTCGCCCGCGGAATTCTACCGGACCCCGAGCCGAACAATTATTATCCGACGCGACGCTTTGTCCAAACGGAAAGAAACTTATCGGCTGTCCGACGGGGAGACCCGTCCGCTAATCCGCCCCTCGGTTTCCGGGATTTACGGCCGCGCCGCGTTCCACCGACCCGCGCCGCTCGAACTCTGCGCAAGATAATAAATTCCGATAACGGAATCGTACGTTAAAATCCAGCGGAGCACGCCGCGGCGCGGCCGCCTTCTCCGGCTTCTCGTCCGCGTAAAAATCAACGAAACGCTGTCGAATCGAGCGCCCCAGCCTTCGCGGAGGAAGTCTCGAAGGCGCCATATTTCCAAGGGGGCGTAGCTCGCCCGAGGGTGGAAGAAGGATGGATTCTTTTCGAAATTTCCTCTCGACCGCGTAAGCACCTCTGTCGCGCGATCTGTCAAGCTCGTCCCTCTCTTTCTCCCTCCGGTGTTTCCGTCTCTACCGGTGAGCTCTCTCTCTCTCTCTCTCGTTCTCTCGCTCTCGCCTCTTTTTTCCGCCGCGCTCTCCTCCTCCTTCTCGCTCTTTCCGCCCGGCTCGGTCTCCCTCCGACTCGCGCGCTCCCGAGGGCGTTTTATTCGCATTCAAATGGCAGCACTTTAATTTGCATGCTAAGAGTGCTCGCCGGCCTCCCTGCCACTCTCCCGTCCGGATTTCCATTTAAACTCGCAAAATGGCGCTGACTCCGCGGGGCTACAAAATTTTTTATTGAAAGATTCGACGCGGATAGCGCCAACAGCCCGGATAGGGAAAAAAAAACGAGCGACGCGCGAAGAAGGGGAACGCGCGACGCGATGGCGAAAGAGAGGACGGACGCCAGAGGGCGAGAAACCAGGGAGGAACGAACAGGGTTGAAAGGAGAAAGAGTTCACGGTTATTCCGCGAGATAAAATGCTCTTTATCTGTCCCGCTGCTCCTGCCCGACCTCTTCGCTCGCCGGGATAACCGCCTCTATTTCACTCCCGAATCGCCTTTCGGACTTTTTTTCGCACCCTTCCGACTTCGCGAGGGCGGGAGGGAGGAGGGAGGGATTACGTTCGCGAATCGTTGGCTAATTCGAAGTTTTTTTCGTCCGGTCGGGGTCGAACGGCTCGTTCGGCGTCCTTTCGGTCGACGAACGCCGCTTTGCGTTGCAAACGCCTCCCGCTTAACGGACGAACTCGTCCTCCTCTTTTCTTCGATCGTTCCGCAGGCGAGTCGTCGAGAAACGTTCTCGGTGAACTCCCTCGAATCGATCGAACGCACTCGCGACTCGAGTGTGGCAATCGGCGCTCGATCCTCGAGCCGAACGGTGTCAATTAGATGCCACGGTTCGTCCGAAACCTTCGCACAATGGGCATTCGGCGTCGCCTAGCGTATTTATGCGAATCGCCGCGCACCGTTCGAACCCCGGACAACGAGGCCCATTGTTTATGACAAATTAACGAGAGGAGTTGCGCAACGCGACCGGCCGCGCAACGAGCCTCGCATAAATTAATTTGTAATCGTCCGCGACGACAAAAGTTCCTTTTGTTCTTCGGCGCGTTCGCAACGAATTCTGTGCATCGCTTCGCGATTCTGCTTCGAAAATTTCGAGGGCGAGAAAAAAGTCGCGAACCTCGCTCGAGTCGCAATTTAAGGGTAGGGCGAATAAAGACGCGAGGGATGGAACGGAACGTGTAACCGTATCTTTCCACAAATCACAGTTATTTTCGCGCGGGCGTCCTTTTCGAACGTTCGCCCGTCTCTGGAAGAAGGAGAGAAAGCTGGCTGGGTGGAGAGCTCGAACGCGGGAACCGCTTTTCTCGCTTTGGTTATTACCAGGAGCATCTCTTATAGCGACCCCCGCCTGGCGACAGTTATGAAATTTCTTTAGAATTATTTCGCTCGCCTAATGCCGGCCACGCTGGAAGTTCACCGGAATAAGAAATAATATTTCCTCCGTCCCCGCCGAGTTTTCCGCAGTTTTCCCTCCGCCAACGAGGAAGGCTGCCCGACCGACCGACCGACCGACCGACCGACCGACCGACGCAACGCGACGCGTCGCGACGCCACTCGCCGAGCAGCACCGCACCGCACCGCACCGCACCGCACCGCACCGCACCGCCGAGATTTAATGCGGCTTTATGAAAACCGTCGCGACAAGTCTTAATTGCAGCCGGAGAGACCGAAAAATTATGCGCCCTTATAAAAACCACCGCGCACCTCCTCTCTCCCCTGTCTCGGCGGGAGTTCGGCTTGTGTACATGGATTTACGCGCGGACATTAACGCGAGCGAGGAGAGGAAGCTTCGAATTTATTCCTCGAGGATTGTTCGTTCTTCTCGCAGGTTCGTTCGTTCGCGAAACTTTCCTCCGGTTTCCCTCGAGGTTCGTTCCCAATTCTTTGCACCCCCTCGACGAACCTCTCGACGGATCTCGCGATTTTTAATTTTCCCAGGGACTCCCGCGACGGGGCGAGCAACGAACAAGGAAGCGACGCAGTTCGAGGAAAATTTCCAGCTTTTATCGGAACGCTCTCGAATTCCCGAGAAATCCCGGAATACATCTTGTCTGGCTCCCGCGGGAATAGCTCGCGAACTCTTCTCCTACGATCTTCGTTCCGATCTCGAGGCTGAAAGAGCCCCGTGAAACGCGTCTGCGATCCGAAGGTGGCTCTTAAGGAGGCAAGAAAAATCGTTTTATAAATTCCATTCGGCTCCCGGTTGCATTTCCCTTCTGTCCTAGCCCGGAACCCACCCCTATCGCGACACCGTTCTCCGCTCTCATTTTCTCCCGTCGTTTCTCTCTTTCGGCTGCAATCCACAGCCTATTCGCTCGATCTCTCCGTTCCGTTTTTCGTTATCGCGTCCAATTCCGCCGCTGAAGATATCTGGCCGGCGATAAGGCCGAGCGGAATTTAAATAAAGCGAATCAATATTCAAATCCGCCGCCCTCGCGGCCCTCGCAGCCCTCGACCCCTCTCGTACACCCTGCTCGAGTCCCTCCCTTACCGCGGCGTCGCGTCGCGTCGCGTCGCTCCCTCTTTCTTTTCTTATTTATATTTCTCCGTCTCTCGGCGCTTTCCGCGTCGGTTTCTATCGACTGCGACGTTTATTCGAGTCCCTTTGTCGGACGAGCCGATCTCCTTTTTCTCTTCCAACCTTGGTCGAGCTCCAACAGCCGAAACGATCGGTTGGTACTCGCGCGATCGCGTTCGTTCGACTCGCGAGTCGACCGGCAGGGTGGAACGACGCCGTAGTTACGGGCAGGAGCCAACTTCGAAGCTCTCCAATTGCTTTGCCGTTCGATCCGTCGCTCGACTGCGCTTTATTTGCCGTATTCGCTCCGTTGGATACACGTTAGGCTGAATAACGGCCGCGGCGAGTTCGCGCGATGCGAACGAACGGAATTTCGACGAAGCCGAACGGACCGCCGGCCGCGCGTTCCAGACTATTTTCACCCGCGTCCGCTCTCCAAGACGAGCAATATTTTGGCAACGAGAACCCCCTTCGGTGGGTGCCGAGGGGCAGAGGTCGTCCATGAAAGGGCTCCGGCGATCGATCTTCCAGCGGAGAATACGCGCGCGGGAAATCTGGCAGGGCGGATAACCGTAAAATGACGAGCCAGTGGGCATTAAACGTCCACCCTGGGAGAGGGTATCGTGAGACCGGTCGAACCTCGCTGGCCAGAATTTAACGTAATTCAGCGATTTCTGTGCAAACGGATCCTCCGTGCCGATCCGAAGACGTCTTCGAAGGCGAGCGCGCACCGGACCGCGGCCATCCCGGATCCGGCAAAGGTGCTTTCGGTTTCGGCTTTATCCCCCATGGAAGCGGGGCGTTCGCGATTGAATTTTATCCAACGATTCGCGTATGTATATCGGGATATACACCGCCGAGACATGGAAATCCGGGAATACGTTGTCGGACGGCTGGCGTTGCGTTAAACAATGGCTTTTGTTTCAAAGACACCCCTAGAAACCGAGCGGAGCTCGGACTCGAGTCCCGAGTGCCGCTCAAATCCCGGCGGGTATTATTCGACTTTCGATGCCGGCCGCTCGCGATGCTTCGGATCGGCTCCGAGCCCTTCCTCTGCCCTGCTTCCCCTTTACGAGGGTACCGCCGATCCTTTTCTTCGTTCGCGAGAAAATTACGGCCGGTCCCTCGAACGATGAACGTAATTTCTTGGAAAAATTTTTACTCGGTACGGCCCCGGAAACGGGCCAACACTCCGATCGTCGTCGTTCGTCGCGTCACGTTACCCGTGATCGATCTTCGTCGACGATTAATACGCATCCGCGCCGGAATCGGCAGGCGCGCGGAAAGAACCGTCGAAGCCCGGGGAGAGAATTAACCCGCATGATGGATAGGATTAATAACGCGCCGGGCGAACCCTCCGCGTGCCGATAAAACACCACCGAAGACGGAATACTTTAACCCCGGATTAATAGCCTTGTAAACGGCGCAATGATTTCCATTAATATTCATGGCCCGCCGATGCGGAACTGGTGTACGATTTATGGTGTTTAATTTTCCCACCGAGACACGCGCGGCCGCGTTTCCAATTTGCCGGGAAACGACTGGGCCCGCTCGAGGCGGATCGCGAAAAATTTCGACTCGATTCGAAACGTTCGGACGAACGTCCTTCCGCGCGGAAGGAAACGACGATCGGCAAGTTCGACGGGGAGGAAGGACCGCGTCCCGTGAACCCCTTTCCAGGTGCAAAAACCTCCGATGACGTTGACCAAACATCGTCGGAAAAACTTTCCGCTCGAAACTACTCGAGAGGCGTTGTCGGCCTCTTTGCCCGGTGGCAAAAACCTCGGGACGAGCTCCTTTTCCAAAAGGAGCCGCTCTAACCCTCGAAACCGATTCCGGTAATTCGAGATCCTTGGAAGTTTCGGGTCGAAATTTGCGAACGGTTTCACCGCGTTTCGATTCGAGGCTTTTTCGATGGTCGGTCGATCGCTCGCTCGCGTTGCAACAAGGTCGACGAATCGAGGATGCCGCGGAAGGGGTACGCGCCGTGGAAACGTCCGCATTGCGCAGCCTCGTGCATTCTTTATCGTTTAACGTAGCAAGGTTCGCGTAGGTGACAGAGGGGCGCGGGAAAGCTTGCCCGCCGGATCGAGGGGCAGCGGAAAACCGAGGGGCGGCCGGCCGGCCGGCTGGAAGGGAGGATCGGGAATTCAAATACCGTCGCCATTAAACTGAATAACGAGGAGAGCTGCCGTTCGAAATATGAACACGGCTATGATTTGCGGCCTCGTAAACCCGTTCATAACGAATAATAATGTCACCGCGCGGCGGCGGTGCCGGTGCCGGTGCCGCTTCTCGCCCCCTCGGCTACGAGCGGGAGGACGGGAACGAAGGCGTGTTCTCTCGCCTGGAAATCCACCTACAATATCGCCAAGACTTTTTTCATGTCTCGTAACGCCCTCGCCGGCTGAAATTAAATAATAAAATATACGCGAACGCCAGTTACGTCGTTAACTCGCACTTACCGCCCGTTCCCTTTCCGCGTCTCGCGGTCTTCGTACACCCCTCCGGGGATCCGGTCGCCGAAATTCCTTCCAGAGGGAACACCGTGTGCGGCTCGCTCCGACGAAACGCGAACCTCTGTTTCCACGTCGATCGAGAATTTCCGTCACCGATCGGAGCGTTGACGGAGAGCCGAGGGGGTCGACGATTACCTACCGCGTCAGCGAACCGAATTCGTTCCGGTCCATCGTTGTCGCGCGAAAACGCAAAGACGTCGAAAATTCGTAGGACGAGGGCCAAACTCGGTGCGCAAACACCACCTGATAAATTGCTCCTCGATAGAGTTTGCAACCCGGTCGTTTGGCGCGTCGATCCGGTATCGTTGCGCTGCCCGCGAACCGTCTCGCGTTAAAAGTTTCGATATCGTTCCAGTTTTTACGCTTTCGATCCGCTCGTGTTGCGGGTATCTGGAAGGTGTACAAAACAAGTGTCGTCCGCGAATAGTTCACTGCCGGTTAAACGGAGACGATGATGCGTTACGAAGCAGGTTTGTCTGCTTCGCGGAGTAACGAAGAACACTTTGAACGAGAAGATAAGCGGGCCGAGTGGCAGGTGCATCGCGACGAATTCAATAAATATGCGAAGTATCTGTATCTGGCTCGATCGGAAAACACGAAGTAATCGAACCGATAAGGCAACCGCTCCGATGCGAAACTACAACGTCTTTATCTGCCGATTCCGCTCGCAAATTGCCGAGTTTAGCACACGCCCGGCCCGAATAACGTATAGTAATTACATTCCGGACTGACACGCGAATATGAACGTCGCTTATCGGTTAATTATATCGAGCGTCTAAGAAACGGCACGGAGATACGTAAAACTCGAAACGTATGCATCTGTGGCTGGGAATCCATAATTCTTCGATAACGACACTGGATGCGGATAAAGAACCGTATCCGTTTCGAAATTGCGAGAAGAAAGCTCGAACGAATCGACGGTGGAGAGCGATACTCTGGGAAAAAGGAAAACGGTAACTATGGAGGAAATCGAAAGGTTTGGACGTTTCGCGTCGACGTAGAACGATGATCGAGAAAAGTCCCACGATGCAACGCGAAAAGTGCAATCGGAAGGTGATGTTCGGCTTCGTCCTGGTCTTCGTCTTCGTCGTTGCCGCGGACGCGAGAACTCGCGACGAGCAGCCAAGGCCGCGTTCGATAAAATCTCGCGTCCACGTAGCACCGAAGGGAATCTTGGAAAAATGAGGAAGAAAACGAGGAAGCTCGCCTCCGTTGACGGGAAAAATATCCGTATCATCGGATTCCTGCGTCTTGTATTCCCCCCGTAGGGTGCATTAACGACAACGTGTATCACCGTCTCGACGCCATCCACTATATTACTCGGTCTCGCGACGCGTCCACGGCCGAGGGATGGAGCGGGGTGGGGTGGAGGAAGGTGGAGGGTGGTGGTGGGGGGAAATAGGAACGCTTTATCGCGGCGAGTAAATTCTTCCGTTCGGCGAGATTGAAGGCGAGTTAAGTAGCCGGACGGTGGAACGTCGTGATAACGCGACGGTAACGAGCCGGTAGCAGCGCCCGTTCACCGAGTTATTCCGTTTATAGACTACCGGCTTTTGCAGCCGGCCCCTTGTAGCGAGCTGGCCCATCGGGCCCTCTCTATATACACCTAATAATGAAGATGTTGTTTTAATTGCCGGCTCGCGTGAGCATCCCGCTAATTAACGCACTCGCCACCGGTGACTGCTACGGTCCACTCCTCGTGACTCTCTCCCGGTCTTTCTTCTCCGTCGCTCTTTCGCTCCGGCTGCGGGTTACACGGCTCCTCCGGACGCTACACCGGGGACTCTGATTGGCGTAAACCGCTTGCATAATCATGCGAACCCTTAACGCTTCGCTGGCCGTGTAATTTATTTTTTGACGACGAGCTGTCGCTATTATAAATTCGAGGTAATCGTTGCTCTCGGTCGAGGGTGGGGGTGAGAAGTCGCGGAAAGCGAATTCGAGTTCTCGAGTCCGGTTCGAACGAGCGGAGAGACCGTCCCGGGCGAGAAATTGAGCCGGGAATCGGCCGTAATCGCGTCCTCCTCAAGCGAAACGACCTCGACCGTCGAACATCGAAAAGGGGTTTACGAAGCGCGTAATCGCCGATACCCGTTTCGTTTCTTCTTCGATTCGTTCTTACCCGACGCGTATCGTCCGGTATCGTTCCGAGAGGAAACGGTACCATCGGGGTTGTTTCTTCGTTTCGTCGAACCGCGCGACGGAGCAACATTGTAATCGCCATCGAGTTACGGCGCAAAAAAGATATCGTTGGAAGTTGCCGCGCGACGTTGAAATTGAGCGGTAATTTATAGCGACGTGGTTCTTAATGAAAACACGGGGAGCGCGATATTGCGCGATCTATTTAAAAATAAATTAATCGAATGCAAAATTCCACGTTTATTGCCGCGCTCGGAGGAAAGAACTGCATCGAGATAACGCGTCACGGTTTGTATCGCCGCGCTCACCGAATAACATCTCCATTTTTGCACGCTATTAAAGCGCCTATGAAATTAACCGCGGTCTCGATTGTCTCGAGCGTTTCCGCGACACTTTTGCCCGGTTGTTTTACGCGCGCGTTTTTCTCGTAACGTTTACGAGCTTTCGCGCAATTAATTATCTCCGCCGGGACTCGAATCCAGGAGTTTCGATAAAACGCTCGTATCTCGCGATCGGTTCGGTTCGCGCGCGCTTTCGCGAGCACGAGACGAGACGAGTTTACGATTCCGCGCCTCGTCGGGTATCCGAGTTAATTGCACACTTTGAAATCATTTTCTCGCGGAACGAACGTATCGTTACTCGATACGAGCTGCTCTCGCGCGTCCGCGAAAGAAAAGGAAACGACCGAACGGCGAAAAAAGAAGCGGCAAACGAGTACGGAAAAAAAGGGCGAAGCAACGCGAGGGGGAATAAGATCGAGCGTAATGAAACTCGCGCGCTCGCCAAAGAAACAGACGGACCGCGGTAGTGGTATCATTCGTCAAGTCTTAATTTCTCAATGAATCAGGCCCGTCTAATTAAGGAGCTTCGGCGGAGTCGAGCATGGATGGGCATTAGCATCCAGCGGGTCTGTAATTTGTGCCTCTCTTAATTAAATCATCCGTTAGCCAAACGGGCCCCTCTCACGGGGAACCGTCCTCCTCCGCGTCTCTCGGCTCGTTCGCTGTTGCGTTTCTCCTCTTCTTTTTGCGCGAGCGCTTCCTCTGCGAGAGCTGGCGTTCTCGCTGCCCGGATCCCAAGCCCGGGTACCCCACCGTTTTCGGTCCCACCTTTGTTTTTCACCGTTCCTCCTCACCCACGATATCCGCGCGGAGCTCTCCGTCGCTCCTCTCCGCCGGGGCTCTTTTTTTCGGGGGAATGCAAACAAATTTTACGGTCCGTGCGGCGCACAGTGTCGCGTCGTCTCGCCTCGCCTCGCCTCGCTTCGCCTCGCTTCGCCTTCCGATCTTTTCCTTCTCTCGGAGTCTCGCTTCGATCCCGGTGCCTTTTCCTCCTCTTTCGACTCCGTGATCGGCTTCCACTTGTTTCGGCTCGGTTCCTCTGTCTCTTCGGCTCGGTGATCGATGCTTTCGGTTTCGCGGTCTCTCGAGCCGTCCTCTTCTTCCTCGGCTCCACCGCGCTCTCGACATCTTGTTCTCTGCCCTCTTTCTTTTCTTCCGCCTCTGCTGACCGCCTCCTCCGCTCCTCCGCTCCTCCGCTCCTCCGCTCCACCGCTCGTTCCTCCTTTCGTCCCCCTTTCCCCCCGTAGTCCGAACGGACGTCGGACCGTTTTGGACCTTTTGCGCAATTAACCACTCAGCCCGTTTCGTTGGCCCGCACTGAATTCGTGATCTTTAGTGTGCCGGGCATCCGTAAAATTCGCCGAATTTGCATCGACGCGAGATACGAGATCTCGTCGGCTGGTCTACGCGCGCTACGCGGTCGCTGTTCGTGCCGATAATGGGACGCGATCGCCGATTACGAGGGCTATTACTTCATTAAGCCCGCCGAGACGTAAATTCTTCGCGCGGCTTTAAATACTAACGAGCGAACGAGCCGCTCCCGCGGGAAATAATCGTTCGAGCGCCGGTAGCTCGTCCTCGCGATCCTCCGCCATCTTTGCTCGACGATCGGTTCGTCGATTCGATCCACGGGGGGAACAATTTACGAGGTGTGCCCCCTACGACATTTTCGTATCCGAAATCGGGAAAAATCCCATCGAAGAAATCGGGACTCGCGTTCGACCAGTGTTTCGTTTCGACGTCTCCGAGCGTCTCCGAGCGTCTCCGGAGAACGAGAAGAAGAGATCGAGCGAGTTTCTGTCGACGGTTCCCCTGCCGCTTTCGTGGCGATCCGAGGAGGAAAAAAGGAGCCTCGAAAGGGTCATCTTTGCGATCTTTTGCATCGATGCATACGAGAGGGATGGGTTGCGGATCGTACGAGGGGACGGAAGGGGGAACGGGGAGGGCCGATACGTTGCAGGGCCTTCCGCGTATATCGAAGATCGGGACAAAAGTTAGCCAGGGACACGGAGAGACAGGCGGCAACAATGCCAAGGCCCCCCGCGCTTCGGACTCTAATATATTGCCATTGGCCGCCGCGAGGCAAAAGTATTGGACCTTGTTAGGCCTACCTGTATAAGGGCCTGTGTAGGACCATCCCCGCTCATTCTCGTACGAACAGCTCTTTCCCTGACTCGGGGAATTTTAATGCGAAAAATTGGTTCTGCCGGACGCGACGCGACGCGACGCGACGCGGTACTTGCTTCGGTTTTTACCAAACTCCGTGGTAAATGCTCCATCGAACGGTTAGACGCGACGATACGAAACGCGAACGAAACGATAACGAACTCGCTCTGGACACGGTACGAGGTAAGAAACGATCAAAGATATTTATCCAACCTGTTTATGCGAGCTGCAATTACTAGCCGAGATCGCGGGTGATCGATGGAACCGTTCGATCGATCCTCGCCGTCGATACTCGGTTCCAACGCGTCGCGGTCGATCCTCGCGCGAGATCGTAGCAATATTTCCCTATTTTCCTCGAAATTTTTTAATATACCGCGTTTCTTCTCGGTGCTACTCCGAGATTATTAGACGGCGGCGGGGCTCGATGGGAAAATCCTCCGGTAGCCTGCGTACGAGCCGAGTAAAATTTCATCACGGTCGAGGTTTCGATTTTCATCCACGGATCAACGTCGATAAAAACGCGGTTCGTTGTATTCAGCCCCGGCTGGGCAATATTCTCCCCGGAATCGTTGGTCCGCGCTACGAGGAAGATCCACGGAACTGTCTCGATTATTCGGCAGGAGAGATCTATTAATCTTTATGAGCGGCACGTATCCCGCGGGATTCCCAGCGGCTTACCGGCCGTGGCTAATAAAAATCTGGGGTAATCTTCCGTCGACTCGACGAGCCAACACGACGATAAATAAACTAATAAACCGACCCTCTACGAGCGTCGATTATCGACGCGAAGCCCGTTGCTCGGCGACTTTCGACCCACCGAGAATTCCACCCCGGCTTTTTAATAAGTCCGCGTCGGGCCAGCGAGCGGGAAGCCACCCTCGAAAAACGATCGAAAGATTATTCTCTCGGTGGTGGGAAACGTATACAACCAGCGGCGAAATCGTCGCGTGTAATCTCAGCCTGTAATAACATTCCTCGATTTGCATACGGGGCGGAGGTTAAGTCATGAATTTATTGCCACCCCGTGTACACGCGTGGCCCGCGCGAGCGCGAACGCGCGCCGACGCGGGTATGTGTCGACGGAACCCGGCACGCGCATACGCGCATTAACGCTGACACGCGTAATATGCGTGTCCCGTTACCTACACCTATATCGTGTCCGTCGCTCCGATTATTAATTTCTGCGGACATCGGAAGGGACGGCACGAAACAGGGGCGCTGCCTGTTCGCCGATATTATATGATAATGAGGCGTGGTTAATCGATAGAGACACGTTTGGATAACGCCTATCACCGGAGGAATCCCCGCGATCGCTCGGCTCCAACTTTTTACTCGCGCTCGACTCGATCCTCGGCGCTTCGAATACCGCGAACGTTTCGTTCCTTTCGCAAATGGAACGTTTTCCAGTGGACGACTCGGTGAGAAAACGATTGCCAAGAAATTAACGCGGTTCCACGATTTTCCCTAGCTCCGCGAAATTGCCAGCGACCCAACCCTCGCTGCGATCCCTTTTCCCAAATTTCCCGGCGCCCTGTTTTTCTCCGCGCGGCCATTAATTAGCCTCGCCGTGCGAAAGGCAAACACCGTCGAGGATTTTTACGAGTCGACGAGTACCGTACCGGCGAAATCCGACGTTTTAATCGTGTTTACCGGGACTTTGGCCGCGGATTAACTTCCGCAGCCACTTTGAGCCCCGACCCCTCGCGGTGGGAAACGCGGGGGACCCCTCGCGGCATATGCCACGAGACAGGAGGATAACGACGCCATAGAAAAGCCGGGACGCACGTTCCGAATCGTATGCAGCGCGAGGCGAGGGACCAGCACGCGCTCTTCGATCCGAGGATATTCGTGTTTTTGGGGGCGTCCACGGGGGAGAGAAATAGGCCCGCGCTCCATAGGCCACCAATTGACTCCTATTGTTGGCCGAACGCTACGCGCGGTATTTTTGGCGCGACGGGCATCGCCCGGGCTTTTGTTCGGTCTCCGTGATTCGACGTCGCGATACGCGAACGACGCGTCGACGCGTCGACGCCGGCGCAATTTCATCGCGGATTCGAAACCGTCGGGAGCTTCGCGCCGTCGCTCGAGGAATCCTCGAACGAGCGCTCGTTCTCGTTCGCTCCCGACTTTCATCGCTTTTCGATCGAATCGTCGTACCTCGGACGCCCGAACGCGAAAACTATCGTCGTTTCGCGAATAACTTTGCTCCGATCGGCCGCGAGATCGAGATTTCTCGCTCGAGCGCTTCGATCCACCCGCGAGGAATATTATTTTCGACGAGCGAACGAGACCCTACCTACCCGAGAATATTCGCCCCTTCCTCGATCGTCCCTGCTACGTCGAATACTTAGCGTCGATTATTCCTCGACCGATCTCGAGCAAGTGAGAAGTGTTTCCGGTGCTAAAGAGCGTAGATAAATCGAGGAAAAATCACCGAGAACGGCCACTCGAGGGCCCCCTCTTTCACGGAGTTGGAGACGAACGGGGGAGAGGGGACGAAGGGGGGGGACGAGAGCGGTGATCCAGTTTTTCCGCTTCCACTCGAGATCGAGCTATCACGTGCACCGAGAGTGTCACTCGAGCGGTCCTCGAACGGTCGTTAATTATTCCTCTTAACGGTAAGCTGATTTCGCGCTTTGCGTCGGTGCCGACTCGCGAACACGGAGCGTCCGATCACCGGGCGACAAAAGAGAGAAATTGAAAAACGACCTCCGCTGGCCCGTCTACATTACCGAGAACATTTATACGCGCATCCACCACTCGACGCCCTGCTTCGACGCTCGAGGGACGCCACGAACGCGATCTCTTCTCGCCTCGAAGAATTTCCGTCCACGTTGAAACGCTCGGTAAAAATCGACGATATCTCGGCATCGCGCAACGCCAACTTCGCCTAATCGCCCTAAATAATTTTTCGACCTTCTCGGACGCGAGGCGACGCGACGACGCGGATAAAGTGATCGCCGTTGCGGAGAGTCTTATTTACCTTTTCTCGCGTTGCGGGGCTGGAACGCGTTTCACCCGGTGCAGGAGAGAAACGAGGTGGCGAGAGCACACGGTAAAAATAATCCCCGAGCGCAAAAGGGTTAAGAACGACTCGTCGATGCGTTCTCGATGCGGCCGGGACGAGGGAGACGAGAGGAAGGAACGACGCCGAGGACAGAGAACACGAAGATACAGGTGGGGTTAATGCGGGTAATAAGAGAGAAAACAAAAGGCGAATCGAGACGAGGCCACGGAGCCGGCATGCGCGTCCGTGCTAATTACGAGGAGCATTGGCGCGGGCCCTCGGAGAAAATTAAGTAGGCTTAATTAAACCGGGGCCAACAATATGTATTTAAATTGGCCAGAACGTCTTCGGTGCCTCTTGCCGCGACCCGTCCACCGCTCTCGTGCACGCGATGCGTAAACAGACCCGCCGCGTTTCATCGGAACGATGAAATATTCGAGGAGGATCGAGGACCGAAAGACTCGCACCGGAAGAGGATCGATTTTGCCTCTTTGGTCTATCTTCGATCGGGCTTCCCGTTGAATCGCGAGCTATCTTCGGGACGCGTTCGTTCGAAGCAAGGAATCGCGGGACCGATCCGCGAACAAATTTTCTGCGAGTGCGCAAACGGGTCGTTGACCAACGCTCGCGAATTCTTTGAACGCGAAAGGAAGAACCGCGGGATACCTTGGACCGTTTCGGGGCGAAGTTTGCGCGATCGATCGGGAACGTCTTCGGGAAAAAGTTAAACGGCCGAGCGGCTCCGCCACCCCCGAGGCTCGTTAACGAGGAAAAGAAGCAACGGAGGGAGGAAAAAGACGACGGGTCCGAGCGCGCAAGATCCCGCAGGGGCGGCTTTGGGCAAAGTCCGGCTAATAGAGTCGTAGCTGGTACAGTCGCTGTCAGAAGTGGCGGTCGACCGCCACAAATCATAAGATTAGAATTTTAAATTCGCCGCGGACCCTAGCTAGGCCCGGCCACGTGGTAGGATCCGCCGTCGTCGGATTCCCTCGAAATCTCGATCGACGATCTACCGTCGCGACCCCTCTCACGAAGTAACTCGGAGCCCCGGCGAATAAAAATCGAACGAGCTGGCCGGAATTTGAATAACGACCATTGTACGGAACGCGCAAACCCGACCGTCCTGGACCGGTCCTTTTCGCGAGCCCCGAGTCCGATGGATTGGCGACTCTTGTTCGAAACGAGCGCCTCGCCTCGCCTCGCCACGTTCAACCTTTCGGCCGAAATATACGTTATTTCCGATCTTCTCCGTGTCGTCGCCGACTCGCTCCGGAGTCGCTCCGGAAAGACGGAAATCGTTTCCCGAGCGAGTACCCCCGGCTCTGGTTTTCCGGTGGTCGTTACCGAGTTTCTCCGCGGCCACGGAGAATTACGGCTAATTACGATATTAACATCGAGCGAGCCTCGATAGATTCTCGAGAAACGGAGAGAGGCGGGCGAGGAGAGGGAGCAGCCGGCGAGCGAACGAAGCAGGCAGGTCAGCGAGGCAAAGCTGACCAGCAACGGGCTGGTGCGTGTAACGATGGCATGCCCCACGTGTCCAATCAGCGTGTTTCTTTGGCGAGGCCACCACGGGCCGGCGGTGCAGGAGATCCCTTCGAGGCGATCCCGCAACGAGGGTAAAAGAAAAGCCTAATCAGCATGCGTCCCGTCCAGCCAATTAGAAATACTCTGTTTTACCGACTGTCACCGTGGATCGCGTATTGAGTTGTATCGGCCGAGTTATGTTCGCTTCGTTAGTCAGCGATCCCCGAGCTCGATCCCTCCTCCCGGCTCGGTCGTCTCGTTCTTCATCCCTACCGGTCCTCTCTCCATCCCTCGCGCGCGAGCTGCTCCACGTACACGAACGCCCACACGTACGGCCACCGGCGCACACCGAGCGCGTCTCCTCTCCGTACGGTGGATTCTGTATGGGCCGGTGCTTGATTTACGGCCAGCTCGAGTCAGCTCTCGGACTCCGCTCCGGTAGTAAGAGAACACTGCTAATAGTCCCTTCCATGGGCTCGAGCTTGGCCCGCAAATATTCCGCTCTCTAATTGGAATTGATTAGGAGGGCCCCGGCCTCGTTCGCGGAATAAAGACGGAATTGCTGCTCGGCCAACCACCGACCGCGCTCCTCTCGCCGCTTCTCCCGCGCGCGACCCTCCCGAAAAAAATACCGCCAGACGGCCGCGAGCGCGCCGATACCGAGGTCGTTGCCTGCTCCCTATCGCACCCTCGAGAACAGCCCCCGTTTCCCGCTCGGCGTTCAACCGCGAACCCGAGAACACCCCTTTCCGAACGAAATTTTCAAATCGCGCGACCGAGCGAGCTCCACGAAACGGGGTGAGAAGCGAAACGCTGACGAAACCCTCCCGGAGAGAGGGGAAGAGGGGACTCCGAGCCGAAGAAATATGCAAATCACGCGGGTCGAGCCCGATCGAGGTAGGTACTTCTCCTTGGAGCGAAGCAGAAGCGAGAGGACCGGCGAGCTCGGGGAGCTCGGCGAGCTCGCCGTTTGCCCGGGGAGAACGTCGGGACCGTCTCATTTTATTTTCGCGTCCGAGGCGCGCTCGTTTGCTATCTCGGTTCAACGCTAACGAGCCTGTTAGCAGCAATTATTCTAATTAATATCTCCCCCACTCGTGGGCGACGAGAGACCGGGCCGGTCCTTTTCCCGCGCGGTCTTCGCCGTCTCTCTCTCGGCGTTGGCAACCCTCCTCGGCGTTCCTCTCGCGCCGACTCGGTCCTCGTTTCGAGCGTCCGCTCGCGGAACGAGGACGGAACGAAGCGAGCATCACCGGAGCTTTACGAGGCTCCTCGTCGAGGTTTTTGCGTTCGCCGCGTGATTGGCTATTACCGTCTCCTTCCTCCCCGGTTACGTACCGCGGCGAGCCGCGCAGGATTGAGTCCTCTTCGGCCGCTTCTCCTCCTCCTTTTGTCTCTTCCTACCGTGCCACTCACGGACCAAGACCGGGCTCGCGTTTACGCTGAAACTTACCCGCGCCGGACGACCAGAAGAACAAGAAGAAGAGGGAGCCCTTCCGGCTCTGCCTCTAATTGTGTTTGCTCTCGCGTTTAAGACTTTTTAAGACCGGGCCGGCTGCCCACCCCACCCTCTCTCTCCCTCTCTCTCTCTCTCTCTCTCTCTCTCTCTCTCTCTCTCTCTCTCTCTCGAACGCGCGGTTCGACTCGACTCGTTCTGCTTTCGGTTCGAGCCGGGCCTCGGCCTCGGGGTCGCGGTTCGTTCGTGCCCTCTTCTTTCTTCCGCGCCGCGTTTTATTCTCGAGCCTCGAGCCACGCTCGCGATCAACGGGGAAAACGATCTTGCGCCGTGAGCCTCGAAAATCTCGTCGAAACGCGACTACGCCAATGATCCTTATCGGTGGCCGGTGGCCGGTGGCCGGTGGCCGGTGCCCGTAGCGCCGGGAACTCGAACGGAAGCTCGATCGCATCCTCGACGAGGCTCCTCCGCAAACGATACGACCGGCACGTAGCCGATGCGATTGAAGCTAATTTGAAATTTTAAAGCCGGCTCGGCTCGGCTCGTCCCGGGTCCGGGCCCGGGCCCGAGACCGAGACCGAGACCGGGCTCGGTGAAATAAAAGGGGGAACGGAGGACGGTCCGCGGGAGGATCGAAGAAACGAAAAGGAGGACGAGCGGAGAAGAATGGTCCCGCGAGAGGACGCGAGAGACCAACAGAGAAGAAATCACGGTCGACGACGGGAGGAGGAAAGGTAGGACGCAAGTGGGTGTAGATTCTGCGGCTGACCGCAGAGAGATACCAGAAGGACGAAGAGGAGACTGCCCCAGACAGAGAGGCAGACTGAATTATCGTGATATTTAAATTAACAAATGACATTCTGCATTACCATAGCCTGTCCGCGAGTCGCCCCCTATAGTAGCAGCCTCGAATTCCCCGACCGTAGCCAGGGACAAAGACGTCTAGCGGCTACCTCGACGACGCGACGACCCACGTCCCCTTCCGTCTAATGCCTCGATTCCGATTCGACCGTCTTCGATTCGTAGCTCTGATTAGTTCGAAGCCGATATTCCGCGGTGTCGCGCAAAACGTGGGCTGGCTGGCTTCCTCCTCGGAATCGTTTCGGAGCGTCGGACGACCTTGGAGTTGCGATCATTGCGAAGCGACGTCGTTCGACGCTGCTTCGTGCCAACTGCGCTGGCCAGCGACGCATTCCCGGCACCTCCGAACCAGATTCTCGAACCTCTCCTCTTCTTCGGGATCGAGATTCGAATTTTCCCACGAGAAAATTTCAACGCCGAGACGGAACGACCAAAGGTGAAAAAATATTCCCAATATCGCCTCGGGTATCCAAGAGGGAGCTCGCGGGAGCTCGCGGGAGCTCGACTTCCAGGATATCTCGATCTGCGGTTCGCGATTATCGATTGTCTTTATATCGGGGTCCGGTGCCGTTTATTACCGACGCGCACGGTTGCGACCGATCTTGCTCCGAGATAGCGGGTTTTTTTACTCGGGATTTAACGACCATCGGACCGACTACCGTGGCGTATCTCGGAACACCTACCCTAAACAGCTAATAATCCGCATCGCGGTTCGGCCATCAAAGTCGAGGAAAGAGCAAAACGGACGGTCGTTCGAAACGAAGTAATTATAGCTCCGCGAGGCTCTTCTGCTTCTGCGTGGCTTTTAACGGCACCGATAAAATAATTATTGGCCGAGTTGGCCACCGTTTAGCGCGAACATCCGGACACCCGGACACGCGAACGTTCCCGTCTCTACGAACCTGAAATTAGACCCACTTTCCATTACATCGGATTTACCGCGCCGGCCGTTCGGCAAAACTCTAATCCGCGTCGACGGAACGATTACAGACCGCGAACCGATCGACGGCCTCGCGCTTAAGTTATCGCGTCAATTACTTTTAATAATCTCAATTTGATCGTAAATCGGCTCCGGTTTACGAGGAATCGAGCTCGACTCGCGGAATATCGCCGACGCGTGGTGTATAATCGCTTTCGCGAGATAGGGATCGCGATACGAAATCGTGTCGCGGTAATCGGGAGAAATGAAGCAAGGTTTCTCGGAAACTCGAGCCCGTGTGCGCGGAGGACAACCGAGCAGAACCGCCACGGAACGAAAATTCGCGACGGTGAGAACGCATCGATCTTGGAAAATCGATTCCGGGCATTCGACGCGACGTACCCTCGGTAGCCAGATCGGCTTCCTCGGTGGTCCGAGATCGCACCGATCCCGTCGGTGTCAACCTCCAACCGCTTCGATCGTCCACGATCTCGGAATCCTAATTTACGATCGTTGGACGATCTCTGCGCGCAACATCGCGCGAAAAAGCGTCACAGTCCCCGACGATGGAAAATTCTTTTCGCTCGAGACTCGTCGAGCTGGTAACGTCTTTGGCTACCCACGGCCCGAAACACCGACACGGTCCCGTCTCCCGTGCTCGTAGATTCTGCGAGGAAACGTGTCCTTGGTGCTGGTAGCGCGGCGCATAAACTCGAGCGGGTTGCTCCGCCGACACGGTGGCTCTCTCGCGGTTGCCCACGTTGCAGCCACGTGAACAAAGGGTGGATACACCTACATACGTTCTCATCACGGATTCGCCGGGACAAAACAAACCCGACACCGCGACGTCCCCCGGTTCGCTGTTCTTCACGACGCTCGGGAGGCGAGCGAGAAAACGAGGAAGCTTTCTGCGCCGGAAGACGAGAACGTCGTCGACGACGACGAGAACGACGAGGACGACGGCGACGACGACAACCTCGACGGCGACGACGACGACGACGACGACGGAAGGGAAACAAAGTCGAGGGGGAGAACGAGCAGAGGGTGAAGAGAGAAGAGAGACATCGGAGGACTCGAGAAAAGGAAAGAGGATCGGTAGAAGGAGCAAAGAGAGGAGGTGGTTGCGCTCCACACCGTGGTGTATACCGAACCGAAAGATCTGGCCGTTCAGATAGCGGGGTGATCTGTGAGGCCCGGTGTGTGGTACCCCTTTCGCGAACTCCTGCACGCTTTCGCAAAGGGGGCTGCGATCGAAAGGGGCCATCGAACGAAACGGAACGATGGAGAAAGAAGGAGAGCAGGGACCACGGTACGAACACCGGAGGGAGGCGGAGGTAGCCTTTGAGGAGGAGGCGGAGGCGGAGTGTGTGCAGCTACGTAGCTCACGGACCCTCCAAGGAGCCTCGGATTGAGACGTCGTGGCCTCTTTGTACCATCCGTGATGCTTTCGGAGCACCGTATTTACGAGTAACGCCGTGTAACCGTGCGCTTGCGAGCCGACCGCCTCCCTGCCTCCTTTCTCCTTTCGGATCTCGTTCCTACGGACTCTCGAGCTCTCGTTCCGAACGCGGCGCTCGCATTTGAATTCGAAGAAAAACTACCATCCGCGCGACGCCGGAGAACGTAGCTCGTACCGGCAGCTCCAGGACCGAGCGAACTCGCGTCGCTTCCTTCGACCGAAACTGGTCAGCCTCGTTGATAGACTCGCGCCGGCTCGACCGCGTCCAAGGGACAGGAATCCGACCGAAACTGGCCAGTTTCGTTAATAGACCCGTAGCCGACTCCGTTGCGGCCAGGGGGACAAGAATCTGGCTGCGAGCCGATCCTCCCGTAATCGTTACCGTACCCGGAAAGCGAAACGCTCTTCGTCTTCCCAGCGACGGCCGCGATCCGACCGGTTCGGACCGTTCGAACAGTTCCTCGCGTAAAACCGAGACTCTCGAAAGATCCTGCTCGATACCGTCCGAGATCGAGGCCGATCCGTCACCTCGAATCGGAGCGTTTCGGAGCGGCGCGGCGCGGCGCGGGAAGCTGACTCGCGAAGGACGCGAACGCCGAGGAGCGCCCTCGAGCGCTGAAAATGATCCGTTCCCGCGGCCGACGTGGACAAAGCTCTCGGGGACTCTCCCGTCGAGAGTAGGAACGCACCGGGGGCAATCTTTCCCGTGGAAAAAGCTCGCGATTGAGATATCGCGGCTCATCGGCCTACCAAAAGGCGGATATCGATCTACCTCGGCGCACCGGGGTCCGGGAAGGAAAATTGAAGATTGAGACATCGCCGGTACGCCGTATCGGCCATGATGCCTTCGAGGCACCATATTTACGAGCGTCGCTGAATAAACGAACGCTCGCGATCTCTCCTCTCTCTCCTCCCTCCCCGATCCACCGTCCTCCTCCTCTTCCTCCTCCTCCTCCTCCTCCCTTGCGTTTCTCCCTGCTGCGGGCAGCCCGCACCACTAGATCGCGGCGCATTTGAATTCGAAGGAAATGTACGATCGGTTAGACGCGAGGACCGTAAGTCGTTCCATCGTGACGAAGAAACGAGGGCCCGAACGCTGCTTGACGCCGACGCTTCCCGGGCTATGTTGCCTGTTTTTAATGCACCGTCGATCCTACGGAATAAATCGTCGAACCACGATGTACCCACGGTACCGATACCGCGGCATCTAACGGTTAATTAATATGTTCTCGTTGCCGGCGTCGGCGGTGGTACGGTCGCTCTCTCTTCCTCTCCGTCCCTCTCTCTTCCTCTGTCTAGGCGGGAATTAATTTCGCGCGCGATCGCGTCGCTAACGCGGTTCGTATTTGTAGCGGCGCGTCCCGTTCTCGGAGAGGATCGTTCGGCGATTCGAGGACGATTCCTCTCCCCTGGCCGTCGCGTTCGGGATCTCGAGGCGTTAATTATTTTCGGCGCCGTTCGAAGGAAGAGTTCCGCTCGGACGGCCGCGAAGCACCGGGGCTGCGACTCCGAGCCCGTTCGAAAGAAAAAGAATCGCGAAAAGTTTTACCGCTGTCGGCAGCGTCGTTACGATTCTTCGAGGACGCAGTTAACGATGATTTAGAATTCGTACGATTAACGGATTTTCGCGGAACCGTATCGTTGGAAAGCCACCACGCCCCGTGTCAAACCTCCCGTTCGCAATTTCTATGAACGCGTCCGCCGTTCTCGGCGAAACGCGCCGCGGTGAATCGGTCCGATGTAGAGTCAACGCGGCCGAAAATATCGGCCACCGAATCGCCGAACGATTCGAAAAGCGTTCGTTCCTCGCCGGAAACCGAGCACCGAAGGACCCTTAAATTCGACCTTTTCGAAAGGCGTAGAGAGAAGAGAGTCGGTGGCTCTCCTTCGGAGCAGTCGGACGTTGAACTTGCGCGAGGTTGAAATTTCGGAAGCCCGATTCGCTGTTCGGTTCGGAGCAGAGTCGAATTACGGCCTCGCGAGGCAGACGGTCGGGGCGCGGTTCGGCGCGCGCGGCGCCCTTTGAGCGGATCGACGCGAAACGCGCTCCCGAAAAAGGGCGTTCGTCGTTTCACGACGCGGTGATCCTTGGCGTAATTAACCCGACTAACGACATAATCCAGGGCCGACGCAGGTAGCGCTTCGTCGACGGGACGCGATCGAATCGGGAGCGATGATCGACGCGGTCCGTAAACGAGCGCAGCGAACGCGGCCCGAAGGATTAATTATTCTTTCTGCGCGAATCCCTTTTTACCGTGGAGAACGATCGGCTCAGGGGTGGCCCGACGGGCAAACGGATCGTTCTCCCATCTCCGATATCGCGGCCCGATCGCCCGGGCGGTCGCCTTTGACGCGGATGACTGGCTCTAATCCGCTAACTTAGACAAACAAATGACAATGGAGATCGGTTATCTCGAGCGGAGGGGTCGATGCCGTAGATAGGTCCGGGTGGAACGAGCCCGGCTTCGTTCCGCTGCCCGATATACCGACCGACTCGAGTTCGTCCGCTCGGACAGGTGGCTCTAACGACGCTGCGCTCTAATGACCGATGCTCCGTGCTAATTGGCATCGATCCCCCGACCCCTACGAATATTCTCGGGAACGGAGAGACCACCGCCTCGATGATTTTCGACAAGACCTAACCCCGTTCTACCCCCACGATTTCGTCTCCCGATTACCCTTTTTATCGCTTCTTTCGGAAACACCGTCGCCCGTTGCCCGTCGCTCGCGACGTTCGATCTCTCGAAACCGGTAGAACCGAGACGAACCGTCGCGAACCGTCGCGTACCTGGGACGCTCGTCCCCCGGACATCGGGAAAAACTTCCTAAACAAAGGGAATCGTTTCAACGATGACAAACGATGCGCCGTAGCTCACCTGCGCGCCTCTCCTCGAAAATTTTATTCTACCGCCCCACCGTCCCGCCGCCTCGCCGCCTCGCCGCCTCGCCGCCTCGCCGCCTCGCCGCATCGCCGCATCGCCGCATCGCCGCATCACCGCATCACCGCCCGCTGCGCGCCAAAAAATACAAATTACCCGGCCGAGAATAAACGTCGTCGCATCGTCGACGACGCGAGGGGAGCCCGGCGACGAGTTAAAAAACAATTTTTCTTCCCTCCGCGGGCATTGTCCGTGAGTTTTCCATCGATCCTACCTGTTCCACGAGCTCGCTCACGAATTCGTCGCCGCGGAGCCGATCGTCCGGAAAATTTCCAGCCGTCCCGGGAGGAGAAACTCGGTCCAGCTCTCGTTCGGCTCGAAATTTGTCTCCGATGCGCCGCGACGCGTTCCCATGGACGGTCTTCGTTCGGCTACCGCCGGGTTCGCACAAAGCCGGCCCGGGTCAACCGAGCCAGCGTAGAATACGCCCGGTTCCACGCCGGGCCCGTAATCGCCCGTAAAAGCAACCACTCGACTCTTCGAAAAGGAATTTGATTTACCGGCGACGACCGACCCTCGCCCCTCCGAGTCGATAAAACTGGAAATCGAAGAAACGCTCGACGGAGAACCACAGGAAATACCAAACCGGCGAATCTTTCCTCGTTCGACGGGTATCGTTCGACTTCCGCGAGGAGTTTCGCGCGTTCGGATTGACCGGAATCCCGATCGAAACGCGTTGCGAGTAAGATCGTCGTTTCGCGATTCAGCAACGACCGGGAGAAGAACCGAGGAAGGAGCTGCGGGAAGAGGGAAGAAAGACGCAAGAATCGAAAAGCGAGAACCAAGAAGCAAGAAGCAAGAAGCAAGAAGCAAGAAGCAAGAAGCAAGAAGAAGAAGAAGAAGCAGCAGCGGCAGAAGAAGGGACTCGAAGGAGGAGAGAGGATCGCGAAGGTGTGGAGGAGCGAGCCGCGGTTTGCGCCGCTTTCTCGCATTGAGCAATCAATAACAGTTCTCTATGACAGGCCACGCACACGGCCCGTTTCCGAGAGCGTGGCTTCGCAACGAGGTTGCGGGGCTTCGGTCGTGCAGGTGTTGGTACCGGGAACAGGGCACCGCTCGCAGAGCCGACAAAGGCCCCGGCAATGGGCGAGTTGCATTCGGCATTTGTTTCTGGGGATACTTAGATCGTAATCTCTCCGGGGTTCTGACTTCGGTGGTAGTTATACGCGCCGCCTACCCCTCCCCCTCCCTTGAATTCACGAACGCGGTCCCACCTACCTATTCTTCCTCGCTTCTTTTATTCGCAGCTTCCGAGAAGCGACGCTCGCGCGATAACGATCGCGGAGGCTCCGATAGCGCGGCTAGGCATCGATCGAGGATCGATGGATCTCGAAACGTGGAAGAAGCGGCGCGTCGATCGGCGAAAAGAAGGGATCGCGATCGTCGAGGCGTTTTGTGGGAAGTCCGAGGGTTGAATTTTCACGCGACCCGGTCGTCCTCGGTTTCGGTCCGATCGAGTCGAGATAGAACACGCCGGAGGTGAAATCCCCGCGCGCACCGGCTACGAGATTCACGGGTGTGCTCTCTCGCAGCACTCGTTAACCACGGTAACGCTCGTTCACCTTCCCGATGCCGATCGGTAGGTACTTACTAATTACCCGGTGCTCGTTCCGGCGTTGCCGTGGCCGTGGCCGTAGCCGTGCCCGTAGCCGTGCCCGTAGCCGTGGCCGTAGCCGTTGCGGTTGCGGTTGCCGTGCCGCTCGGGGCCCTACGGGAACGACGATTTCGGGCCCACCACCGCGCGAGATCGGCTAATTAATTCTTCCGCGAGCGCACACGGGCCGGTTGCCCTCTCCGTGCCACGAGCGAGAACCAACCCGTGTCTATCGCGAACCTTCGATCGGTCTCCTCCGGACTCTCGGAATCTCCTTCGATTTCGCGCGTCACGGCGAGTCGTAGCTACCACCGTTCGAACCTTTCGGAAAATTCGATACGGTGTTGGCGTCCACCTCGAGCTCGAAATTTCCCGAAACGAACGTTTCGATCGAAGCAATCGGAATCGGAGCTGCCGGAAGAGATCCCCGGCAACGATCGTTCCGGAAGGCTCGAGCGACGAGTACCGCGAAGAAGGGACGCGTTGATAATTGACGCGGCGAATCGACCGTCCGCGGAGAAACGGAAAGACCGAACGAGAGAGACCGAGAGAGACCGAGAGAGAGAGACCCGTTGGCCCCGACTCCGAACAGAGCGGAGAGCTCGGACTAAATAGCCGTGCGATGTTCGAGCGCGGCCTGAAAAGACATTCGTATCAATTATGGGAGGTAAAGTTTCAGTGCCCCGCTAAGGAGTCCGCGGCGGAGACAGACCAGCGCCTTTCGAACCAACTGGCCCGCTATATATTACCCAGCAGGGGTCCATCTTAGCCCCTCCCGAGCGCTCCGGTGCCCTAACCTGCGCCCTCCGAGAGGAACGCGGCGGCCTATTCCCTCCGTCCATCGCCTCCCCCGGCGCCCTCGCCGCCCTCGCCGCCCTCGCCGCCCTCGACGTTCGTTCGACGCCTTTCTCTCTTCGGCCTCTTGTTCCTTCCGCTTCTTGCGGCCCGCTCGACTCTCTTCCAACTCGTCGGTTTCTAGTACAAATTAAATTAATTTTCGAGAGCCCGACATTACTCTCTTATGAATTCCACAACGGGGCCCCTCGTGACCCGTGGAATGGAGATGTTTTCACGTCCCGCCACGTTCCGGGCCGAAGCTACACCCCGGGACCGGGGCCATTAGTAAACCGTGCTTTCTTTCCTCGCTTCGTTTGTATCTTGTTCGTGGGCCGTATCTCCGACTCGGATCTCTCCTCCTGGCCCGACCGGGCGGGGGTGCACCGAGCAACTATCGCGAATTATGCGATTGATCGGATGGTTCGCGATTCGCGATTCGGCCGTTGTCGCGCGTTCCCGAGGATCCTGAATTGGCCGTTTATTCGGCGGCGCGGATCTCTCGACGCGCGAGACGGGATTCCCTCTTCCCGAGCGAGTTTCGAACAGCTCCGTCGAGTTCCAGCAGTCGGTGGTCCGTGTTTCTTTCGTTTCAAAGACTGCTCGTTCGTTTGTTCAGGGCCGTGCTTCTCTCGCGATCGGTCCGTCTTCGAGTTTTCCGTCGAAAGGCATCGAACGGCAGGTCGCGGATCGAAAACTCGGATAACGTCTCTCGTCGGTCTCCTCTGGATCTCGACCGCGTTTCCCGAGGAGAGGACCGAGCGAAACGGTCGATGGAAATTAATTCCGGCTCGATTTCCGAGAGCGCGCCGCCGAGGAGGACGGAAGGAGCGAGAATCGTCGAGGAGTCTGCCCGAACGGGCCGAAATCTCGTTCGAAGTGGACGGGGTCAAGCGTTCCGATAAGACGAGCCAACGAGCTGCCAACGCGGAGACGATAAGCAATTTGTAACGTTGCGGCCAGAAGCGAAGAGAAAAAAGAAGGAAAAAACGAAAGGAGAGGGAAAAAAATAGAGAAAAAGGCGCGGCTGGAGGGAGCGAGAAAAAAAGAATCGGTCGGTCGGCAGCGTCGGCGAACAGATACGGAGCCTCGCGGCCCCGTCGGTTGGGTCTGCCCGTGATGAAACATAAACGTTACTCCCGCTTGTGTAATTCGTGTCTAAACTATTTAGATAAGCCGTTATCGCCTACAAACGAGCCACAAACTCGGACCTCCTCTCTGCGCGCGATGCCCCTTCCCACCCACCCCGCTTCTAACCCCTTTTCTGCCCTCTCTTATCCGCGTTTGCGTAATCGCGATCCCCGTTCCGACGTCCATCGACGTCGCGTTCCAAGCCTATCGCGAACCACTTTCGATCGCACGTTTGCCGATCGGTACATCGAGGCGTTGCAACGATGCAACTTAGGACCGATTCGCGTTCATGGGCGATCGAGAGGTGCGCACTTCCAAAGTGGAACTGGTGGCGTAATCTTCTCGCAGGGAGAACGTTTCGTTTTCTTCTCGAACTCGAGGATCGATCGCTCGAATTTTCCAGCGTGCGCCGATTATTCGATGTTTGCGTTCTACGAGTCGGAGATTCTCGCGACTATAATTAGAGAACGGAGCCGAAATTCCCAAAGGGTTTGGTCGATCGACGAGAAGAATCCTCGAAAATATCCTGCAGCCAAATTCCTGAGTCGGAGGACGGGCTCCTCTGTCGGGATCGTCGTTATCTCGATATCTCAGCTGGTAGCTTCGGTGATGGTTTTTGTTTTGGACAGCGCGTCGAGTGCACCAGGGGGTAGGCCCAGGGTGGTCCAATTTGTCTGCCGGTTCGATATTGTTACGAGCTCATCTTTAATAATGCAGCCGCAGACGCGCATCGTTCCTCGACGTTTTTACATACGAATGCACTTTGTCGGCGCGTTGTGCCTCCGGGCCGTTAAGAACGTTCTTGCGATCGATCGGGAATTCTATCGAGTCGAACGGAACCGCGTCCGTTTGGAAATCGGCGACGAACGATTTCTTCGAACTTTGAAAAATTTCGAGTCGAGACCGAACCGTTTCCAATGGTTTTCGAAAGACAGCGGAAGAATATTCGCGCGACGCTTTTCTTATTTAAAAATTTCCTCCGAGGACAGCCTAGGCTGCGAGAACTGCGATTCGATGAATTTTTCGAACGGAGCCGTTGCGATTCGACGTTGTCGGATTCGTTCCATAAATCCATCCGTGATTACGAACCGATCGCGTTCCAATGCGGTTCGATCGATCGCGCGCGATATCTAATTTGGTTTCTCCTCCCGGTAGTCGATCCTGTAAAATATTAGGATCTCCGCGAACGTACGAAGAAGGAAGTCGATCTGTGATTAATCGACGCAGAACTCGTTTCGCTCGCGTTCGTAATCAGAAAACCGCTTCTGGTTCTCTCGAAATGGTTTTTGCTCGGTCGCGTACCGTGTAATTAACGTCCAACGAGGCGTAAGATTCGATTCGCGTGGTTCCTTGGTTTTCTCGGCGGACGGTCAGGGACTTTTCCTTCGGCAGCCTGCTCGTGTCGAGTATCTAGGTGCACGGGTCGGTTCGGGTTACGGCACCGCAACGACGGTCCAAATCGTCGAGGTCGAGTCGAAAAATCGTTGGACGAGAACCGTCCACGGAGAATCGGTTCTTCATCGATCGATCCGTAACGCTGCCGTAAAATAATTTCCGCGGTTTGGGCTACGAGTTAACGGTCGATACGTTCTCCGCCGCGTATTAATCACGCGGGACACCTTAGCAAATCACCGAGAAGTCGTTTAATTATTCTCACCGGACAGGGTGGACGAGGTGTTCGCAATCTCCTCGATGACACAAAGGCAGAGCGGAAAGAATGTTAATCTTCTGTTCCCCACTGCACCGTTCCGATTTTTTGCCCCCACCACGTTCTCTTTTCTGGGCCTGTTTTTCGTGATTTATGACGTTCGGAAACACGGCACCGGCTTTTTCTAGCCCGGTCGGACCTGAAACGGCCGAAGGTCCCGGGCTAATTTCGTAATACGGAGATTGGTAACTGCCGCTGGAAATTCATTAACGTCCGATAACCGGACCGATCGAGATATCGCCCACTCGCGGTGGCTTTCCCTCGTTAACGATCCAACTACTTTGACCGAAGCCATAGGTCGCACGTTTTTCTTCCCGATAATCCCGCTTATTCAATTTCTTCGAATCTCGCCCCCGCCCCTATCGCTTTATTTATGGGACACCCTCGAGGTTCGGTTCGCCAGCGACGCGTATCGTTCCGATTGTAACGCGACACGTTCCGTGGTACTCCCTTTGCGATACCGCACGCAACCACCAAATAAAATCGATTCTTTCTTTTCAACCTACCAAAACCGATACAAACTATCATCGATCGTAGTACATTTCGATCGGTATGGATTCTCAAAATTAATTCCAGTACGCGTTTATTACAATACGATCGATTGAAAATTAAAAGATCGAAAGTCCGCGCATACGGAGATTCTACCGCCATCTGTGAACACCCCTCGACAACATCTCGATCAAGGATAAATAAACATTTCCTCTCGTAAAACTCTCGGATATTTTTTACACTCAAGGGGTTCGTTTCGAAACTGAAATAAATTCTCAGTTTTCCCAATTTCTACGATCGATCGAGTTTTTCGTATATCCTGAGTCGATAAGACAGATTTCTTTGTACCGATGTCTTCGCTGCGGATATTCGTTATCCGAAATACGCATGGTTTCGTCATTTTTATCGACAACGACGAGACAAAGAATACATTACTTACCTTGCGAGATTCGGTATAAACTACCATCTCTGCCACACTCTGGATAAGCTACCATCAAAAACGGTGATACCGAAAACTAAATCCAAAGAAAATAAAAAGTGATAAGCCTACAAAATCTCGTCGCTTGCATATTATTTGCGCTTTCGTCGAACCTAACGACCTCCGAATATTTCCTAACGTCAAACGTGTTAATAAAATGAAACAAAAAATATTTTCAAACTGGCAAACAAAGTTTTATCATTCCATTATCAAACCCCTGTTCTGTAATATGTTTCTTATATTCTAAAGGAGCATTTAAATGAAACCGTTCCCCTTCGCAGATTTCGCAATATCCTTATGTTTATTTATCATAATTATTAACAACCGTCGTAGGACCGTAGTTTAAACAATTATTAATAACGTCCTAGCATAAATAATGGCTAAAAATATCGTTTCGTTGAAATATTCTTTGTTCGCGATGGAATTTTTCATTGTGGTCCAACCGACATTGTCAAGGCTACGCGTATCGATTATCCATTCATAATTGTTTATCACGATGATTTTTCTATCTAAAAAAGCGATTAATTAAATTTCGACGCTTTTAAGTAAAGAATACAACTTCTAGGCGTATAGTATAATTATAAGAATTAAACAAATGTTAAATTAATGTACCAAATAGACAATTACAATTTTCCATGGTTTAGAACTTTACGAAACACGTTTTTACTTCGAATCTTAATCAAACTCAATTTCTATAAGTTACTTAATCATTTGTAGTGCATAAATAAGATGCACAATGTTCGATTAATACTCAGAACATTGTAAATGTTAATAACAATCGCAGAAATGAACAAACATTCACCAAAATCGGTCACCTTTACAGATTTCGTCGTATCTTGATGTTTATTTATAATAATTATTAACAACCATCGTAGGACCATAGTTTAAACAATTATTAACAATGTCCTAGTATAAATAATTGCTTAAAAACCATCAATTTCTTGAAATATCCGCTTAAATCGCACAACTAAAATCGAAGTAACGGTAAGTCACCTTCTCGAGGGTATAAATAGAACCGCCGGCTGCCGAAAATCTCATTCGCCCGGGAGCCTCCGCGGCGGACGGAGCTCCTGCTCTGGGGGATCTCGACCCTCAGGACAAGGGTAACCCGACGCGGACTCGCGGGGAACGGAGCTCCTCCTCTGGGGGACCTGGACCCCCCGGGGAAGAGTAGCACTCTGCGGACCCGCGGCGGTCGGAGCTCCTCCTGTGGGGGGACCTCGACCCTAAGGGCAAGGGTGGCCCGAAGCGGACCTGCGGCGGACGGAGCTCCTCCTCTGGGGGACCTGGACACTACAGCGCAGGGTGGCCCTACGCGAAGAGGGGCGGTACCGCGGAGGACCCGCAGCGGATCAGCGCACACCAGCGTCAAGGAAAATCGATGTAACTCAAATATATTTCAATAAATTCATTAAGTAAAAAAATAATTAGCATTTTTTCTTTTCCCACTTTATTTCCACTCCCTCTACTCCAAGAATTTCTAACTATTACTAAAATTTTTCCGAAAATTCTAAGAATTAACGTCATTTTCGCAAAATTCCGAAAATTCTCAGAAATGACGTCATTTCCGCGAAATTCCGAAAATTCTCAGAAATGACGTCATTTCCAAGAAGTGGCACGATTGGAATACCTCCTCGCACATCATGTTCTCCTGATACCAAAGTCTCGAAAACGGTGAAAAATTCTCGTTAAAGTACAGAAATTCGTTCAAAATTCGCGCCTCGGGGAAATTCTCAGAAATGACGTCATTTCCAAGAAGTGGCACGATTGGAATACCTCCTCGCACCTCATGTTCTCCTGATACCAAAGTCCTGAAATCGGCGAAAAATTCTCGTTAAAGTACAGAAATTCGTTCAAAATTCGCGCCTCGAGGAAATTCTCAGAAATGACGTCATTTCCAAGAAGTGGCACGATAGGAATACCTCCTCGCACCTCATGTTCTCCTGATACCAAAGTCCCGAAATCGGCGAAAAATTTTAGCCAAAGTTCAGAAATTTTCTAAAATTTGTCCGAAATTCAGACTTTGGTATCAGGAGAACATGAGGTGCGAGGAGGTATTCCTATCGTGCCACTTCTTGGAAATGACGTCATTTCTGAGAATTTCCCCGAGGCGCGAATTTTGAACGAGTTTCGAGACTGGTATCAGGAGAACATGAAGTGCGAGGAGGTATTCCTATCGTGCCACTTCTTGGAAATGACGTCATTTCTGAGAATTTCCTCTAGGCGCGAATTTTAAACGATTTTCGAGACTTTGGTATCAGGAGAACATGAAGTGCGAGGAGGTATTCCTATCGTGCCACTTCTTGGAAATGACGTCATTTCTGAGAATTTTCGGAATTTCACGAAAATGACGTCATTTCTGAGAATTTTCGAAATTTCGCGAAAATGACGTCTTTTCTGAGAATTTTCGGAAAAAGTTTAGCAAAAGTTTTGGAAATTTACGACGCAGTTCCTCCGCGAGTACGCCGCGATACCGCCTCCGTCCGCCGCGGGTCCGCGGCGTTTCCGCCCTTCTCCACGTCGGGCCACCCTTGCCCTGAGGGTCGGGGTCCCTCAGAGGAGGGGCTGCGTCCGCCGCGGGTCCGCGGCGTTTCCGCCCTCCTCCGCGTCGGGCCACCCTTGCCCTGAGGGTCGAGTTCCCCCAAAGCAGGAGCTCCGTCCGCCGCGGAGGCTCCCGGGCGAATGAAATTTTCGGCAGCCGGCGGTTCTATTTATACCCTCGAGAAGGTGACTTACCATTACTTCGTTTTTATTTGTACGATTTAAGCGGATATTTCAAGAAATTGGAGGCTTTTAAGCTATTATTTACACTAGGACATTGTTAATAATTGTTTAAACTATGGTCCTACGATGGTTGTTAATAATTATTATAAATAAACATCAAGATATGACGAAATCTGCAAAGGCGAACGGTTTCCTTCTTGCATATCGTGTTCTCCTGATACCAAAGTCTCGAAATCGACGAAAATTGTAGCAAAAGTTCGGAAAATCATTCGAAATTCTTGCAAAATTTCAATTTGCGGAAATTCTTGAAAATTAGGGATCAGGAATTAGTATCAGGAATATATGCTATTCTAGGAGATATAGTTTCACTAATGTGATATCGGTTTAAGAAATGGATGGAAATAATGAATAAAAAGAAAGCTTCTGTTCTTGCATAAAATAAATTTATCGAAATACATCATTACATCGAAGATACAATTACTTTCTTTCGTTTCATTAATCTATTCATACTTCCATACGCGTTACGAAAATGTTGTTTTCTACTTGTTCTTGTATCTTAAATAACTATTCTAAATTCGCGGCCAATTAGCTCGGCATTACTCGTGGCAAGTAATACCGCGTCGCGAGTAATGCCGATTACCAGATCTCACCACGCGGAGGTTGCTGCGAGCGGAGACCCGGAGAGAGATAGATGGAATCAAAGTTCCATCGATCTCCCTCGACGCGCGATACAAACGAAGTTACTAAACCGCAGAGATGGAAGGAATCAATGTTCCTTCGATCTCCTGGTTTAGTTCTGCCGAGCAATTACACTATGGAAAAATTAGGCAAAATTGTGAAAGACGCGACGCGAACCGTGTAGTTGGTCCTACTAGGTCTATCCCGTTTCCCCTCGGTGAGCCAGATTGTCGAGGAAATGCGCGACGCCGACGTGCCCCGTTTCTCCCAACTCCGCAGTCAGGAGCACACGCAAAGCGTGGACCTGACTCGCGGAGGATGACGAAGAGAGGGCCTTACGATGGATCAAGGGCTTCCGCAGGGACCGGCAAAAATACCTGCCCCTGTGTTCGCAGCACGTTCTCTCTCTAAGCGGACGCACCGGAAGAGACGGCGATGGACCGGTCGGACCACCTACACGGCCGGTCACTTGCTCGAACAAGAAGCAGTGGTGACCGGACCGAGGAACGAGGATGCGAGCAAAAGTAAGCCAAAGATTGGTTAATTGCTCGGCAGATAACAGATGTTGGTACACGATGGCCTTAAAACTAACTCGGTCTAACCAAGCTAAGAATCCCTCGACGGTTGCGACGAGGGAGTCCTCTTCTACCCAAGAGTAGAGTGTGCACAAGTGTGCATCTTATTTATGCATTACAAATGCGAATTGAAAATAGTTAATCAATATATAAGAAACAATTGAATATTGTAACGTAAGAAATTTTTGTCACGAATGTAACTCCGATGCATTCGATTAAATTTATTTCGAGTAATATGTGTAGTTTCCTATTTTTTCCAGCTTTACAGGTATTTCTTTCTTTTAATCCTAAAGTACAAGTCAAACAAGGGGATGTAAAAGTTCCTAATACAGTTTGATTATTTCACGATGCACGACAATCATTTTCCGTTACATTTACATGTACATCCGTATACGTTAAAAAAGTATCGTTACATTACAATAATGAAAAGTGTGCGTATATGGAGGAACCGTTGTTGAAATAAACCCTGTCGAAATTTATTCCGAAAACCTAATAATGAATACGAAATAATTCAACGATAATTTTATCCTCGAATTGATAATTTACGAAGATGCTCGGTAACGTAATCCTGTGATCGTCCAGGGCAGGGCGAATTAATTTTTAACCTTTGGTTAGCGCCATCGACGTCCAAACGGCCAAGTTTGTCGAGAAATAGGTTCGATTCGTGTAACGAGATGGCGCCATCCGTTTCTACGTACCGACATTACAGATCACTTATCGCGCATTACGTGGCTAAATATGACACGAATCTGTAACGTCGGTACATAGAAATTATTTGTGCCATCTAACCACTAAAATGGGAACTATTTGTGCAAAAACTTGGACGTCAACGATGTACATTTAACGATTAATAATTTGTACACGATTTTTTGGGGATAGAATATATTTTGTTAAATTTAAACGAGGTAGATTCATCGACGGAATATCGTTGTTTGAACGATACGTTGCGCGTACGTTTGTTTCTTTGCGCTATCGAAGTTGCACCGTTCGCGTCGATCGCTCAACGTCAATTGAGAAGTACGCGCAAAGCGGACGCTCAATTCCCGGGGAACGAGTTATCCTCGATCGATAAGATACCGCCGAAGTCGTAATTACGGTTGTAAATCGTTCGAAACCGATCGAAACGTAACGCGAAGGAAAATTCGACCGTAGGCGTTTCGAAGACGCGCTCGTCGTTTTCGAGTAAACGTTTCATCGAAACTTTGTTTTCGCAAAGGAAGACGCGCAACGGCAAATGTAAATCGAGAGGGTCCTGTCCCGGTAGTGGTCCGGAGCATCGAATACCCGCTCGAGGGTCGAAACTCGGCGCTACGAACGATGGGAGTTTGTTGACACGAGGATCCGGTAAGGTAATTCAAGGATCGAAGTTATCTTCAAGTACCACCATAGACACGCTTTCCTTTTTTTCCCACAGTAAGAAACGGGCCGGAGCGTGTCGTAATTCGAGGTGATATTTATCAACGGGTCTCGGCGTACCGGCCACTTTTAAAACTACGAACTTTTTCCAACGTCGCAAAAAAGGATATTCGCTCGCGATGGAAGTTTCATCGAACGTCTCGAGCGCGCGCGGTGATCGTACGGTCACGTATCGTTCTCTACGCGAATTCGAATCGAAACGTGGTTCGCGAACGAAGGACGCGACGTAGGAATTATTTTCGCGAATCGGTCGAGCGATCGATCTTCTCGAAGACGAATCGCCGTTCGTTGTTCGTTTGGTTTTATTTTCGTTTTCGGGTCGGTTCGATTTCCATTTTCGCGTTCGTTTTGGTACGGTCCGCGTGGCGTATTTATAGGAAGCCGAATCCGCGCTAAGCGCGGTCGTAAATCGTGTCGCGTTAAGGACAATGGCGATAGTTCGGTTCCCGCGTGTTCAACGTCGAAGATACCGAGAGCCCGCGACGTGACATTGGCCAGGCCGCGTGGGGATCATCCCTGTCTCGGCGTTTAAGTTTCGAACAACAAATAGAAGACGTCGGACGGCGATTCAATTGGCCGCGTCTTCGCCACCGATGCGCGGAACTTTCGTGCCCGCGGTTATAAATAAATGGAGGCGAAATACGAACGAGCGCGAAACCATGGTCGATTGACCGAGAGGAAAAGTATCGCGACGTTCGTGAACGTTTCGGAGGCGAGAGAGCAACAGGAAGGAAAGTATCCTCGCCGCGTGGAGAAAATCTCGAGGAAGGTTGCCGCGTTTTCGCTCGCAACGTGGAAAATAAAAGAAGGGACACGACCGTCTAGACATCCAGATCCACGCAATTGTCTGGGCCCACTCGTGGGAAAACGAGGAACGTCTTGGAAGCGGCCGTGCCGTGCCGCGCCGCGCCGCGCCGCGCTCAAGTGCAGAAACGCGGCGTCGGGCTGTCCTCTCTCGACACAATGGCCGGAGGATCTTCCGTCGAACGCTCCTTCCACGTTTTAATAGCTCCCAACCGAGGTTTCGGCTTTACCCGTCGTGATTATTTTCGCGGGGCGCGTTCCTCCCGGAAGCGGGCAGAGTTCCGCCGCGCGGCGCCACGCGAACGAGCTCGCCGGTTTCAACCCCTTACCGATACTCCGCGGTGTGGTTCGTTTTCCGCGGCTCGAGCAACGAATAGCAGAATCTTGGCTTCCGGTCGACGGTAATCGCGTTTCCCCGAGCTCGACGGAAAGTCGCGCGATCCAGGGTCAACGATCGAGAACGGTTCGCAAGGCGACGCGGCAGCATCCGGGGTTCGAAAAAAGTCGAAAGACTCCTTCCGGTCGGTCGTCGGGGCCATTGTCTGTTCGGTTCGCGTACGGCGCGCAGAGAGACGGATCCTGGAAACAGCGAAGAGCGATGCGCCATGGGCGGCATCTGACCCCCCACGTGCCTAGCCCGAAGATACGCCACCGATTTTTCTGTAAACTGTACACGGATAGGGCACCCGAGGCCGCATGCGGCTATTTAGACGCGAGACGACGGCACAAAGGGCCCTTTTGTGCGGGCGAACACGGACGGACCCGTGTTGCAACTGGACACCACATTGCATCGGGGCCCGTCTCGTTCGATCGCACGGCCTCGTTGCGCGCCGATTCCGAGCGGTGTCGCGCGAGCGTAATCCTCTACCGCGAGAACGAACCAACGAACGAACGAACGAACAAACAACTAGATTATTTTACGCGAGCCCCGAGTCGTCGAGAGGCTCGTCGCGGGACGACCACCTTGCCGCGCGCGAATCCAAACTTGAAACGGAACCCAATCCCCTTTCCGCGTTTCGTTACCTCGGAGGGTGCACGTGCTCGACGCAAGTTTACAGATTTTACCAAGAGAACGAAAGCAATTCCAGAACGGATAATGCGTCCTCCGATCGAACGAGAAGCGGCCGACGGGCGTTCGCAGGGTTTCGCGACACCGAGGATCGTTTTTTTCGGTAGGCCGACAGGCTCGGGCTCGGTCTCGGTCTCGGTCTCGGTCTCGGTCTCGGTCTCGGCGCGGAAGCTCCTCGTTCTCGAATCGTTTAAAAATCGGGCTCGCGTCTCCGAGTCACGGCGGCTTCGCGCGACGCCGGGCCCCTCCAGACGCCGGCGCCGTTTTCCCACAATTAAGAAGGCGCCTCGATATCTCTTGGCGCCTACCGCGTACACCGTACGGTCTGCGCGCGTACCGCGCACCATCGCGGAACGACGAATCACGATTTTTCGATTCTCGACGCTACGCCTGCCACCGACGACTCTCGGATTTTCGAACTCGGTGGTTTCCCGTTTCTCGGAACAACGTACTCGGTAAGCCCTTCGAGCGGACCCCGACGACGTTACCGGTTCCGTCGTCCGAAAGTTGGAACGGTTCCTTCGCGCGTTGTTTCATCTCGAACCCGCTAGCGTCTTCTACCGTCGAATCGAAGAGGAATCCTTCGAGCGACGGAGCGATCCGCAAAAATCTCGGAGAGAAAGATCGAGGGGGACCGAGGGGGCGATTTTTCCGACTGGAGCGTCGAGCGTCGAGGGTTCCCGACGTTTCGAAAGCGCGTCTGGAACGTGTTACTTTGTACTTGTCGGGAAAGGGTCAGCGAGAACGGTGAATCTCGTCTCGGTAGCGCTCCGCGAGGAAAATGGATTGTTTTGTTTTCGTTTCCAGGGCCGAAATCGAAACCGCGCGACCGCGAGGGAACGCGCAACGAGTTCGGCACCTCCGGGGAGCTCGTTCTTCGACCAAGTGGACGGATTTCGCGTTCCCTCGGCACCGTGGATGTACGAAAGGATGCGTCGATGCGTCGTTCCGGCGAAGGACCGATCGAAAAACGCGAAACAATTCCACGGTGCGACGGCGTTTCGAGGTAAAAATGAAAGACGAGCGGTCGAAAGTTCGAGGCAGCACCGAGGGACGTTCGGTATCGGTCCCGTCCTTCGATCGATCGCGAATCGAACGAAATCGCACGAGGCGGTAATCGCGATTCGATCGACGGTTTTCGTAAGCGCGGTTCGCGGTTCGCGGTACCGCTGGATTGGCTCGGTGGTTCGGGGATAGGCGGGCCTTCCGTCTTCTCCTCCGCCCCGACGTTAGTCACCGCGTTATGGCTGTCCCGAGGCAAAAACGGATTCGCCGTCTCTTCGATCGTCGCTGGGCTTACGATCCGGAGTAATTATTACGCGTCGCGGCGACGGTACGGTTCGATTTTTCGAAAGGGGCGCTCGACCAGTTCGAAATCGATCGGCGTCGGGATCGCGGGAACCGAGGGGGGAAGAGCGGTGTCCGGTCGGGCTCGCGCGTCGGGAAATTCCCGATGAAACGGAGAGTGATCGAGGTAAGGTTCGCGGATCGCGAACCGAAGTAAAATACGCGTCTCGATCGGCCCGTGGAACTCGGTGCTCGCGGCAACTCCGCGACGCGGGTGCGGTGGTAAAAATGTTGGCTCGAAGGCGCTTCTCCGGCACTGGCGCACGCACACGGACGCACACGCGCGTGGCTCGGTGTCCCTCTACCGCGGGACCGACACTTGACTCCCTCGGAAGACCAAGTCACATTACACGTCTGCCCTCCGGCCTGACCGTTCAACCGCGACCATCCCCCGAACAGTTTGACGTTTAACCGGGCCCGCGTACACCGACGAACCAAGTGTCCACCTACTCGCAACCGGCTCCTTCGGGCTTTTATATTTCCCGCGACCGCCACCGCGACCGCGACCGCGACCGCCACCGCCACCCTTTCCTTTATTTTCGAGCGCGATCGACCCAGAGAGAAACGACCGCTTCCGACGGATCGAATCGATACGCGAACCTCGAGATCGTGCCTTTTTCGCGGTTACGCCGAACGAGCCGCGAGTGTTGCAACAGTGACAGTGACCGATACTTCGATACGGTTCCGGTTTTTCGAAAGTGCGACTCACCGGGTCTTTCGACGCGCGGAAGACTCGCGAAGAACATCGAGAATGCGTTAGAATGCTCGCCTCCTCGATCTCCGGAACTCCGTTCAGCGTCCGCGACATTCTCAGCGAGGATCAACAGCTAGGCATCATGGACTGCTACCCCGTCGCGCACCATCAGCACCAGATCCAGCAACAACACGCCACCCAGGAATACTACAACTACATCGTGCCGGAGAATCAGTGGGAATTCGAAAAGTTCAAGGATCAGACGATGCCCTCTTACCCTCATTACTCGGAGCTGGGCCACGCTCATCAGCCGAATCAAATCGGTGGCCAGTATCAGGAAGCTCCGGTCATGGAAGACGGTACGTAGAGTTCTCGTTAACGCGGAGCTTCTCGGTTGCTCTCGAACGGTGGAAACGAACCGGCTCGTCGATCGTTTTTTCAGGTAACGTGGTCACATCGAGCAAGACGGAGCTACGGAAGGGCCAGTCCGGCAAGAGAACGAAACGGAAGCCGCGGGTGCTCTTCTCGCAAGTGAGTACTCTTTTCGGCGCGTTACGTTTACCGTCGCGCGAACGCCGCGACCTTTTCCGCGCTCTCTACCTTCGCGATCTCTTCCAGACGCAAGTCTACGAACTCGAGCAACGATTCAAGCAACAACGGTACCTGAGCGCCCCGGAGAGAGAACTCTTGGCGCAAACCCTCAAGCTGACCAGCACCCAGGTCAAGATCTGGTTCCAGAACCGTCGATACAAGAACAAACGCGCCAGGATCGAGGACGCGGAGAAGCTCCAGGCGCAAAACGCCAAGAACCAGTCCCTCAAGAAGATCTCCGTCCCGGTGCTGATCAAGGACGGGAAGCTGAACCTCCAGGACTCGTACAATCCTCCTTACTGGCAATCGAACGTCCGGCCGGCCGAGTTGACCGTATCGATGCAGCCCGACTTCCGGATGAACGAGATTCGACACACCCCGGAATTCCGTTCCACCGGTGGAGGCGGCGGTGGCGGCGGCGGTGAGGCGAGGATGGACTCGTCGAGCATCGGTTCCGAGTACAAGCAGGAGATCGGCTCGGAAGCGAGCGGGAAATCGAGCTCGAGCGGCGATCTCCAGCAGGCCAGGCAACACGAGTACCGGGCCAATTTGCCGACGGATCCTCGCGGCCTCGTTCACGAGTGTCACAGGCAGATCAAGACCGAGTACAAGGACAACGCGGCGGTATCCCCGTTCGCGGACCTCAAGTGCGTCCCGACGGAGAACAAACCGGCGATGCCCGTCGCGAGCACCGACTACCAATTCGCCAACTACTTGGCCCCGGCCAACTATCAGATGCAGTACGTCAACTACATGGACCAGCTGCCGATGGATCAGAACCTGCAACGGCTGTGGTAGACCCGACACCCGCCACGCGCCTTATTTTTGTAACTAGGAAATTTCCAAGTACGCCGAGACGATCCTTTCGACACGAGTTACCAAATAGTTAGCCAAAGAGTCGATCGCTCGGGGTACCCGCGACTCGATAGACCTAAGTTAGACGTTATTTAGCCGGTAAGGCCGCGCGTTATTGGCAGCTGTGTTCTCTTTCTCTCTCTCTCTCTCTCTCTCTCTCTCTTCCCCTAGGTAGGTAAGACGCTCTCTTCGAAATAGTAACGCGCCACTCGAGAGGCCCGGAACGGAAATCGCTTCGAGTGGCTTTTGCGGAAACATCGGGCACTATGTGTTCCGCGGACCTCGTGTTTCTCGTAATTCTCTTCTCTCTTATTTCTCTCCGTTTCGTTCTCGAAAACGATGCAATTTGTGTAAACGAGCGAGCTAGCGAGCGCACGCACGCTCGGCGCCGCGAAACGATCGAGAAACGACAATAATAAAGTATTAAGTTTGCGAAAGAAACGATCTCCGCTTCCCGAATGGTTCCACTCGGGTTTCATCGACCCTTCCGAACCCGATGCTTCCTTTCCCGAAAGTACCGGATCGATCGATCGATCGCGTCGCGTCGCGAGAAGACCGCGCGTGTTCCGGGAAATCTCGAGGAAAATCGTTCGCGAGCCGCCATTTTCTCGATTTTCCGCGGCATCGCGAGAAAACTCGCCCTCGGGACGGTCCGGGTCGATAAAACGAAAATATGGCGAAATGGCATTTATAAATAGGTAAGTTCTGACAGCTTGAGCGAAGCCATGGGCGCCTTTTAGGTTATCGCGCGAGCACGACGGGTCATCTGGCAGTCAAGTGCCTTCACATAGACGATTCACGTCGGTGTAATCGTTGTTCATGGTGCTACTGGTGCCATAAAGGGCCATGGGAACAAGCTGATAAAAATGTCGGTGCCGATATTAGCCGCGGCCCACGCGGGCCTTCCCATACGCTCACCTACGCGAGGATCGGCCGGCCTTTCCCCGAGACCGGCTCCGCCTCTGTGCACCTGCGCGCACCTGCGCGCACCTGCGAGCACCTCCTCGCTCCGAATACGCTCGAATCCTCTGGACGAGTTCCAGAAACATCGTCGCAGGTGGCCTCGAGAAACGCGCGCCGGCCCGCGGTAACCTCGCGACTTTATTTTAAACGAGCCGATACATCTCGTTCGATTCGAGGACGACCCGACCATTAGGAGACATCGCGTATTCGCGTAATCAATCATCGGACGTTAAACGTTGAAACGCGATCCTATTTGCCTGCGCGCGAAAGGGAACGAGAAAAACCGATGCTGTTCAAATAGACACAGGGGCGCGCGTATGCACGAACCGTCTCCGCATCGGTTCGAAAACGATCGCATCGGAATCGGGGGACTCGTTGATCGCGACGCGTCGAGCGCCGCTTTTTTTTTCTCGGACTATGAACCGACCCGCTACCCGAAGGAATTCGCGATCGATCGGAATACCGAACGAACGAGCGCGCTCGATTGCGCGCAACTGCGCGAATCGGTACTCGGTGGAAATAAATTTTACGACGGAGGATTTCAGAGATTTACGCCCGGCGTAGGCGGTAATCTCGGTTTAGCGCCAGGAACCGATTTTACGCGCGAAAGACGTTCTCTTACTAATGTTAGAACGTGACGTACCGGCGTACGAATGCGCGTCCGAGCCGCGCGAACCCGAGTTACGAGCGAGTCCCGATCGCGATTCCCGACCCGCTTTTACTCGGTTCGATGCTCTCTTCGAGATTTTCAAAGCGGAATCGCCTCGCGTGTTTCGAACGCGCTTTCCCGCATTCGTTTTACAAATGATTTTCTCGCGTTACTCTTCGAAAGGTCGTTCGTCTCGGCGGAGGGTAAGCGAGCGGCCGCCGGACGATCCGTTACCGGAGCGGCCGCCTCTCCGAGCGGAGATCTACCCGTCCGACCGCAAAACTCTCGAACGCTCCGTGAAATCTACTTTATCGACGGTGGGAAAGTTCACCAGCCTCTTTACCCATTTTTTGCCCTCGCTTCGCAGCGCGCTCTGGGTTCGAGCGCGAAAACATCGATTTCCGCTTCGTTCCACTTTTCTTTCGTTTTTATTTCTCGTCGGGCGTTCGATCGCGAAACGCTCGCCGCGAATATTCTTATTGGTATCGCTCGGCGCACGATCGGGTTCAACGGGTCGACGATTATTGGGTTCCTCGGACGTCGTTTGGTCCGAAAGGGAGGTTCGCGAGTCGAGACAAAGCTCCCGTAAACGGAAACGGTCCCGATGTCGCTCGCTTTCACGAATCCTCGTCGCGGTCAGAGTCGGCTGCTACAAACGTCCGAAAATAGTTTCCGATAAACCAGCCGATCCACAAACTACCGGTACCGCTGAAAGAACAGGAACTCCCGATGTCGTTTCGGCCGAGGTACGACCGAAATAACGAGCGTTGCTTTAACGAGCAATCCGACGTGCTCCGACTTAATTGTACGCCGATGGACCTACCTACTCGCCGGAATTTATACGAAAGCTCGATCGTGATCGTTTTCGCATCGATTTCCAACCGTGCTCCGTATCGCGCGCGTTCTCGATATCTCCGCGAACGAAATACAACGAAACGCGCAACCGCTTGGCCGTCGAGGAATTCTTCGAGAGCGGAAAGAAATCGGCGACGAAAATTTCGGCAAGATTCGACGAACGGATAAAGACTCGAGGGTCCGAGAGGGGAGGAGAAACTGCAGGACGCGAAGGTAAACGGAGAGAGGATGAAAGGAGAGGAGGAAGAACCGAACGAGCGAGAGCGGTGGCGGCAGCGTATACTAAGCACTAATATTACATCTCTGGACTGACAGACGCGCGGACTTTAAAACCCAAGACTAACAAACAGTTAGCAGTCATCCGGTCTTCTTGTTTTTATATTCTTATGCCCGCCCATAGAGCGCGCGCACCGCTCGCGGCTCCTTCGCTCCCGACGCGAGTTACTTTCGTTGTCGTCCGACCAATTTCCTCTCGATCTTCGGAGAACCGCCGGACCGATTTCTCCCAGCCGATTCGCGACGCGACCGAAACGAGCAGCGATCGTTTCGGAGCGCCTCGCGATCCGCCTCGGTCTCTTTGGAAATTAGACGCGAGAAGAGACGATTTCGAAGAGCGACCGACGGGACGCGAGCGTCGAGCGGCGAGCGTCGAGCTGCGAGCGTCGAGCTCCTGGCCGATATTTTCAACGATCGGCTCGCCGAGGGAGGAAGGGAGGGGCAAGAAATATCCAAGTGGCGGAATCGAACTCGTAAGAAAGCGAATCGGCGGCCCGAGAGTGGATAAGGAAGAAAGGGGAACGGGGAGTAGTTAGGTGAGGGGAAACGGGGAAGAGGGAAGAGGGAAGAGGGAGCCGAGACTCCGGTCTCGTTCGAGGGTAACTGAAATAAGGTATAATTTTCCGCGCCAATTAAGGTCTTTAAGAATTGCGACCAATTGAGCGGGAGGGTCAGGGCTTAGCTTTAGGGGAGAGATGTACCGCCATCCCCCTATAATTTATTATTGATTAGATCGAATCGAGAAAAAGAGAGCCGCGGCCGAAGACGGGATCGGCCGGGGACACCGCGGTCGCGTCCCGTCGCGTCGCGTCGCGTCGCGTCGTCTCGAACTTCGCCCCCGAGACGAGGAGGCTGCTCTCTCCCCTCGGATGGAACCACGGGGAAACGGTGGCCGTTTTTCCGGTTCGATTACTCGCCACCTGCTAATTGCCGATTCGTGCCCGTCGAAAGAATCGTTTCGACGCGGCCGCTCTCTCGCAACGAGAACGGACGTCGAGTTCGCGGGGAACCCTCTCCGACGCTTCGGCGAGCCGAGATTTCCAATTCGGCGAGAGACGAGGGACCTCGAATCGCCAGGAGAATACCGAAGAAATATCGCGGAAGGAACGTGGAATTATTTCCTCGTCGATATCCGGAGCGCGCGAGGCCATCATCGGATCAAGTGAGGCGTGATCCACGCTCCTGTGGTTCACACTTAATTAAACCGGCATAGGAACTCGGCTGGCAGCACGTGGCGGACAATGCCGCGAGTCTTTAGCGGCGATTGTTATGTAAAGCACACCCTATATATGCACCGCGCAGTTTCCTCTCGACTCGATGCGAGACCAAGTACGCAGAGCGCCGCTGTCTCCGAACGGAGAAACTTTTCGAAAGCGTTCGACTAGACGCGAAACACCCGTACGAGAGGGGCTTTCGTCCCTCGTCCGCGAACTTTACCCTCGAACTCGAATTTTTCACGGACTCTGCGATACCAGTATTCCTCGAGACGCGATACCGTCGTCGAGCGTACGGACGTCGTTCGGAAACGATCGCCCCGGAAAACGAACGAGGCGTTCGCGATCGCGAGCGGGAAATTTTTGAAAAACGATACACAGGAAATCGAAAGGTTTCTCCTTCCGCGGTTTCTCGGAGCTCGGCATAGTTTCTTTCGCTCGGTGTTCTTCTCCGAGCTCGTTCGGTTGCCGCGAGCGTACGCGTCCTCGGAGCACGAGGAAACGAAGCGTCGCGCGCGATACCCGAAAGACGTCTCGTAGGCACCCCTTCGCCGCCGGTGTCGGCCCCGCCGCCCCCGACTCGACCCTGAAAAAATCTCCGAGATCCCACTCCCGAGCGGCGTCGCTCCTCACCTCGATACGGAAAGCTTCGCGGAACCGTCGATTGGCTCGGTCGGAAAAGCGGCATCGCGGGGAGACTCGTCGATTGGTCGTAGGGCGAGGCTTGCGTCGTGACGGAAGCGTCGTCGGGCGTCGAGCGTCCAACCTTGGAGGTCGTTCGAGGCTCCACCTACGCCGCGAGCCGCGAAACTCGAATTTCTCGCGACCGCGAGCCGTCCGGAGGAGAAAAGAGTCTCGCGAATTTTCGCGAGAAACGCTCGCGAAAGCTCGAGGAGGACGCTTCGAGGTACGGAAAATTATACCGAGGAGTCGATAAACCCGTCCGTCGTCGGTTCCCTCGCGAGAGGAGGAAGATCGAGGCGTCGATCGCGAATAAACCTTCGGCGGTGTCCGATGCCGGGGCAAAGATCGATCTACGGAGGAGTTCGCGATGCTCGGAGGGTTAAGGGGCGGTCGAGATACGCGCGTAAAAAGCTCCTCGCGATCGAGGGGAGGGCGAGGGAGGTTAGCGGAGGGATGCTCGAGCGGCGGTGGGGAGGCGCGTCGTGGAAGGGGAAGATAGCCGGGCGCGAGAGGAAGGGAAGAAGGAAGCCCCGGTTGAAGTGGCCGCGGACTAATTCGAAAAATAAGTCTACGCGCGCGACAAGCACACTTGACCGAAGCACACTCGGTGCGGAAGGGTGCACGCGGCCCTCGAGTGCTCGCGAGCGACAATTAATAACGCCGGAGCCGGTGTTCCGCTACCGAGGCCGGATTACGCGGACGCGGAAGTTCCAGTCGAGCCGCGGATCCGACAGGACGCGGCCGATCCCGCAACGAGAAACGAGATATCGACGGACCAGTGCTCGCGACCGGGAACCTTGCGCCGTTCGAGCCACCGAGAACATCGGAAACCTAGCGATCCAGGATGCGTCGTTGACCCATCGCCCACCTCGTCGCGAAACGCGAGCGGAGGACGTACCGCGCCAGCCGCTCCGACGATGGAAGAAACCCTGGGATCCCTCGAGCCGCCAAGAGGGTGAACCGAACTACCCAACGGTTACCGATCACGAGAACCGCGACCATCGGAGACGACATGGACGACGACAAACCGAGCGAAACGTCACCGAAACCGTCCCAACCGACCCCGTTCAGCATCGCGGACATACTCAGTCGAAGAACACCTCACCCGGACCACGAGCGACGATCCTCCGAGTCGGACGAGACGCGGCAACCCGGCCAGCGCTCCTTCGCCAACGAGTCTCACCGAGAACACCGGTTCCCGACCCGGTTGCCCTCCCCGGAGCTCAACGTTGCCCGCGAACTCGACATCCTCACGAGAAACCTCGTGCACGCCAACATCGCTAACTTTGGCGCGATCCCGCACTTGGCCCAAGGAACCTTCAAGCACCTGGAGACCCTGGGGAACATGGCCGCTTATCGGCCGGCAAAGGACTCGAGGGACGCTTCCCAGAGGCAGCAGGACGAGGCACTGGACATGAGCAAGAACAAATATCTGGGTAAGCCCGATAAACAACGAAACGTATACGCGACGTATACGCGACGTATACGCGACGGAGGCGCGACGACTCGGTGCTCGGTGCTCGGTGCTCGGTGCTCGGCCTCGGGAATCTTCTCCTTCTGGGAGATCGTGCGTCTGCCACGAGGATGCGGGCTTAAGAGATCATTTAGCCCGGGGTATCCTCGTAACAGGCGAGCTTTTCAAGGGTTTTTTCTTTTTAAGTTAACCCGAGCGCAGATAACGCGATCGAATGTAATTTTAGTAGCATAAGTGGTGCTCGACCCGGCAGACGTCACAAGTGCCCGGCACTCTGGTTCTTGCACTTGTTCGATCCCTGGGCCACACTGTTGCTCTGTCTCGAGTCGTCGAGGATCCACGGATCGGAAGCAAAAACGGATTTGGATCAAGGTTACCGGGGACCGATTCCGAGGAAATCGCTTTTTTCGCCGATCGCTGTACGCTCGGACGCGGAGCGTCGGTGGCTCGCGTGCCGTGGGACGCCGTTACGTGGAAACCGCTCGAAAACGAATCGACGGCCGTCGCGGGTTACCCTCGTGTACTCCTCGAGCGTATAGGTTCGCGGACGGGTGCGCGGTTCGCTCGCGACGGTTCCCGGGTTTTTGATCGCGCGAGGGTGAAGCGGCGCGGGCACGAGCTGGCACCGTTTCAAGGCTCGCTCACCAAATTACGAATCCCCTTTTTCCGGCTCGCCTTCTCGGGAATCGCTTAATACGGTAATGGACGCGACACGCTCGCCGAGCGGACGTCCGTCCCGGTCCTCCTTCCCTCGGAACGGAAAAAAGCCGCGCGAAAATTGATACGCGACGACAACCCGAATCCGTGGCTTTACCCTCGAGGGAGTCCCGTAGAACCGGGGTTCGAGACGCGTATAAATCTATTCGAAAAACGACGAGCGCCCGTTCGTAAGGTACGAAGGGTCATCTCGATGTAATCGGAGCGAGAGCAAACGCCACTTGCTCCTCGCGAACACTCTCGATGTAGGACGCGTAGGTTGTTTGACGAGCGTCGGAGGAGGGACGCATTAGCCGAACGACGATGGCACGGAGTTGACGTCGAAAGCGATCAAATATAGATCTCTCTAAATGCTCGGCGTCCCCCCATCGGCCGCCGCCGATAAACATTGACGCAGCGCGGTAGACCGAACCGCCTACCGAACGAAATAATTACGAGCTCGCGAGACCTTTCGTATCGCTCGCTTTCTTTCTTCTCGTCCAGCCCGACGGCTCCCTCCGACGCGATTTTCCAAAGTCACCCGAATCCACCCGCGCTTCGTCGCGCTTCGTCGACCTTTACGAGCGCGTATCGCGCACAAAGTATCGCGAAACTCGAGCGATAGAGGCGTAATCGTGAGTAGATCGGGCCCGTAAAATCCGAGAATACGCGTCTCGACGTAACGCGAGATCGATGTAAACGAATAGTCGACGAAAAAGCCGTTTCGCTTCTACGAAGGTAATAATACGCGAGCGATTATCGGGCGGCGCGCGTCGGCGAGCCTCGGAAAACAAAGTCGACGGCACGCGGAGCCGAGTAGAATTTTAGGACGGATGGGAACGCGAATTGCACTCCGCTCCGAGACCGGTTAAACTTAGAGAGAGAGGAGAGAGAATTACCGTGGAACAGGAGCGTAAACACGTCGGAGTAGCGAGTGCACGTGTTAATGTTTGAACGAGACATCAAACGCGGACGGAACTCTCGCGGAGCGTTCTCGCCGCTTCTATGGCTGTCCGAGGAGGGTTACACGCTCCTCGGTTCGCCTCTTCCTCGCGCGATCGAAACGTCGCGTAACCGTGACGATAACGAGCCTCGATGGAATTTCCAGAGGACCCGGAGGAGGACATGTTCGAGCCGCAGACCCACGGCCCGAGTCATCAGAGCAGGAAGAAACGCAGCAGAGCGGCGTTCTCCCACGCCCAGGTCTACGAGCTCGAGAGAAGATTCGCCGCCCAAAAGTACTTGTCGGGCCCGGAAAGAGCGGACCTCGCGCGCGGATTGAAACTTACCGAGACCCAAGTCAAGATATGGTTCCAGAACAGACGGTACGATTTTTCCTTCTCTATTCGCGTCGCTTCGCGTCGCTTCGCGTCGCTTCGCGTCGGTGAACCGTCTTTGGAAATCTGGAAGGAATCTTTTTCCTCTTCGAGAGGAAACGGTTCGCGGCAAAGGCCGGTCGAACTAATCGGAGTCGGTCCGTTCCAGATACAAGACCAAGAGACGGCAGCAGCAGGAACTGGGCGCCCTGGTTAATTCCGGAAACGCTCGGCGCGTGGCCGTCCGCGTCCTCGTGCATCCGGACGAGCATTTGAGGGGACTGCCACTTCGCGGTTCCGGCCAACTTCCCGGACAAATCTCGGCCCCGCAAATTCATCCCGCGAACAAAGCGCTCGCCGGTTTCCCCTACTACTGTCTACCCTATCATCCCCTGCTCTGTCCGCCCCTTCACTCCGCTCATATTCAGGTGCAAAACGCGATCGCGCCGGACCTCGATCCGAGCCAACTCTCGAAAATCAACGACGAGAAGTAAACCCGATCGCTTTCCCTCTCGTCGAGTTTCGTTTTAGGTACGATCGAGCTAGACCGTTCGTAGCTGCTCCGGGAGTTTCCCTCGTCGTTGCTCGTTCACCGATCGAACATCGAGATCGAGAACGGTACCGAGACGATTCGCACCGTTTCGCGCGAGTCGCGCGAGTCGCTCGACCACCCCGGACTTTCCAAGAGCACGGTATCGATCGTTTCCTCGGCGCCCGAACGATTCGCGAGCGTCGGCGCCTCGCCTCGACGATCGATTCGCTTATAAATATTATCGCAGTCTAGGAAGATGGATCGTGTAAATTAGCGTGTAAATACCTGTATAAAATGCAATCCGAGTCGAACGGTATCGGTGGCCGGAGTATTTATTCGTTTCGAGTCCCGCGGGCCCTTGGCACGGGATCTCGCGTTCGAGACTACTTCCGACGCGCAAACGGCGTCCTTTGGAAACTAGGTACGCTCTCGAAACCCCTTACGGAACGCCGCCGATCTTCGATTCGCATTCGCGGCGGAAACGACGTCCCCCGAAGCGAAACGGTCGACGCCCGAAGGACAACTGAATCTCGACCTTTCGCGGTCGCGGTCGCGGTGGCTTCGGCCCCGACCGAACCGAGAAACACCGATACCGATTAAGCGTCGTTACCGCGCTTTACGCTTTATCGCGGCGAGCGAGCGTCGAGCCAACTCCATTGTTTCCGCGCACCTACGCGACGATACAAATCCTTTCGAATGTATCGAGTGGTTCATTAAAAAAAGATTAAACAAAAACTAACGTCTCTTCTCTTTATTTTACCCCTCTCGACCACTCCCGAACGAGTCCGCGTCACGACCGCGCGAGATCGTAAAAACTAGACGACTCGACGCGCTCGACGCGCTCGAGCCGGGACCGAGTCCCGAAGAACCGGCTCTTTCTTCCGGGGGCGCAACGCTCTGCGATGCGTTTCGATTACCGGAATCGGATTCGGAACGCGATCGAGGATCCATTATCGTCTCGGAGCGCAACGAGACTCGAACGCGTCGATCGAATCGACGTTCCTATCGGTCGCGATGGAACCGACTTTCCCATAAGAGTTTTAATAGCTCCGTCTGGGTGGGCCCGACAGACATCGGATATGTTTATTCAGACGCGGAGACGAGCAGACTCAACCGACGGACGAGGAAAAAGGGCTAGATCCGACACTCGTCCGTTATAAACAAAGGAGTTACATTATCCTCCACGAAAGGGCCTTTGCGCCTCGCTCCGCACCGATCCGCGTTCAAAGAATCGCCGCGGGGACTCGCTCGCGCCCGTTTCGGGCACGATTTTCCTTCGTACCGAGCGACCGCCTCTCGATTCTCGCGCGATACGCGCCCAGACGAGATTTCCCGAAAGTCCGTCGACCCGAGATCGATCCCGGCAAATGGAAAGATGGCTCTTTCGATCGGAGATCGAGCAACGGAGAAGCGGTAGGAATTCCGCCGCGATAAAATCGGCCATCGTTCGTTCTCCCCGAGACCATCAATGACAAAATTGACTCGCGGGAACTAACAGAGATCGCTCGGAAGATGGATTTTATAGTCGTTTCTGCAGTCCATTACTGCTACGTTTATATCGTCTTCTAAACATTCGAAAGCCATAATGCTCTTGCGTTGAACGAGGCCTTGTGCCGACACGCGGCCGTTACTAGTTTCGGAACTAGCAGGGATCGCTCGCGGTTTCCATTAAGAAATTAACACGGGCCATTGTACGCGGGGATAATCGGGCTTCGAAGCGGCGATCCGCGCGAGAGTGACCTATTTTTGAAGTCTCGCCGTTCCGAAATCCGTGGAAATACCGTCTCGAGAAAAGTAAATTCTTCGCGAAGGAAGCGAGGATAATTACGGGGTTCCGGCGTATCGTGGATATTACGCGCACTTTTCCCGACGCGAGAGGTTCCGATTCGTTCGGAGACAAGGACCGGTCCCTGTTGCGTAACCCGTCCAAACCTCTCGCAACTCGATTCGACCTTAACGCTGAACACCGAGAAGAATCCTACGCGCGACGCGATTTCCTCCCGAAGGGTGAAAAATTCGGCAGCCTGCGTCGACGTCGTTTCCCATTCGTTTCGACTCGCGCGTTCGTTGTCAAATTTCGACGAAACCTCGGGGAAACGGGGAAACCGAGTTATTCTCGGCGAGAAGAACGAATCGGAGAGTTTCCGCGAACCACGAGGCGGGGGGTGTTCGTGCGAATCCTTTGGATCTCGATCGCGAAATACTGGACAATTTCGAGGGTAGACCCGGCCGGAGCACTTGGCCCCGGAATTTCCTATCGGTAAAACAGCGAAAAAGAAAAAATAGGAGGACAGTGCAATTCGAGGCGAGAGTACGTCGGTCTAACGACACCAGTGGCGGACTTCTCTCCCGAAACAAGAAAGGGACGATTTGACGCTCAATCAACCGACGAAAGCTAATTTTCATTAGCTGTTAATAGCGCTGAACGGTCTTCCTCCTGTCCAACCCTCTCGTTCGCTCGCTTTCACCCCTTTCGTCGCTCCCGTTTCGTCGTTCGTTCGTTCGTTCGTTCGTTCGTTCGTTCGTTCGTCGACGATACCGTCGAGCGGTTCGCGAATCGAGTAGACGAATCCTCTCGAGGCTGCGAGTTAATTTGCGAAGACGCGAAACCGTGCGAAAAATATCGTCGAGCTGGTTCGTTAGCCGCGCGACTCGGAGCAATTAGCAATTTACGCGAGCCGCGCGACTCGATCGGGACCCGCGAACAATCAACGGGAACGACTTTCTTTTCTCCGGGAAACGACCAACGAGGGGGCACGCGTTTTCGAAAACTCGGGGACGCGGAATAAATTCCGCGCGGAGAACGCCCAAGGCGGGAGAGCGAAACCAAAGTCCGAGATTCGGCGGAACGGGGGAAGGGAATTTGTTCGACCGTTGGCTACGCGCCGGCTATTATCAATTTCGCACGAGCCATTTCAGGCACGAAAAAAAAAAAAAAAAAATCCCTTTTTTCCGCGGCGAACACCGCCGCGCCTCTTACAATGGACGCGAAAACGGAATTTAAAAGTATAATCGGCGCCGTGCAATCCCCGCGATATACTTTTCACCGTCGAGCGAATCCTTTCTCGCGAACGCTTCGCGAAACGTCGATCGCGAGAGAACGAAATATCGCGATATCGTGGTGCAGGTCCCGTCGGTTCGCGCCGAGCTCGGGAAACTCTTCGTTCCTAGGGTTTTCGAGCAAAAGGAATCGCAGTCCCCTTTAACCTCTTCAATAGTCCGTGTGACACTCCGGCTCCTAGGTTTCCTTGGCAACCGTCCCAATTGAAACGCGTGTCAGAAGTCAGGCGGACGGTGTATAAGAGAGATAAAAAAAAAAAAAGAGCAAGGTGAAAAGGCCGCGGCTGGAGAGACGAAAAGTGGCGGCAGAAAATCTCCAACTTGGAACCGGCAATTCGTAGCCCGCCTCGCGAACACGCGCCGAGCCTCGATAAAACTCCGAGTTGGCTCTGTTTTCTTCGACCAGCGGGACGAACGCGCGAGCACGCGACCGTCGGCAATTTATTCCTCGCCCTGGGTTCGAGAAGGGCTTCTCGAATCGGAGATACGCGACTCGACCAAAGGACCGAACCGGCTACGTTCTTCTTCGAGCAACGAGCCAATCTTTATTCGCGAGAGAAACGAAAATACAAATATTCGACGAATCGCGGAGCGCTGGAAAAATTACGGAGGCGCGACGACTCGTTCGCGGACCGGGGAAAAGCACGGATGCGCAAAATTCGATCGTTCTCGCGATTGCTCCTACGACGATACGCAAAACGGGAAGAATCGCGGTTTCGTCGTAAATTCGTCGATGGAGCGAAGTTTGCGAAAGGTATTCGCGAGGTCTAAATTTGCGGTCGAGCAGAGAGAGAGAGAGAGAGAGAGAGAGAAAGAAAGAGAGAGAATTGGTCGGAGGGCGCACGGATCATCGGGCAAGCAACGATGCTTATCGTCTGCGCGAAGAACTCGCCGAACCAACTACGGAGGGAACCATTTCCTCCGCTTTTCCGGCATTTCAAAGAAGCAATTTACCGATTTTTCGTGGCGAGGCGACGTCGGGGAAAATTGGCGCACGAGCGGCCAATCAGCGACGTTTCATGCAGGTCCGCGAGGACGAGTTCGGGAAATTCTTTCGCTCGAATTTCCTTTTCTCGACGCAGCGCTACCCTCCCGAAACTCTCCACTTGGTCCTTAATTCCGTCGAATTAAGTGTCGTCGATTCGTCGGCGAAAACCTCCCGAACTCGGATCGAGAAAATTCTCCCGGTAGAAAGCTCGGAGAAGGACCGCGAGAGTTACGGTTTATCCCGTACGCGACGTTATTCTCGACGAATAAAAGATCTTCCTCGAAAGGTTAAAAGTGTCCTCCCCTCCGTCCCCTGGTTGCGCAGCGTCCAAGATTTTCCGAGGTGGGTTCCGTTCGAAGGGAAGCGGAAGTCCGCGAAGGTGTCGATCGCTCGTTACGGTAACGAAGCGGACGCGATCGGGGCTACTTGGTAAAAAATGCTGGCCGATAGGTCCGAGTTAGGTGGCCGCCTATAAATAGGTTTCGAATTACTCTCGCGAGGGCTCGCGTTAGTTGGACCGGTGGCGGTGTTTTAGCGGCCATTTTGGAAAAATAAACGACACGGCCGCGTAGGAAACAGATGACTCGGGTTGCGGATGCCAACTCGTCGCCGGAGTGACAGCCGCCGCTCGCTCGATTGTTTTTCAGTTTACGTTAACGTTTCGTTTTCCTTTCGATACGGTCGTTGAACGAGCCACCGTGCTCGCCCTTTTATTGCCGCGAGCGGTTATATCGGGCGCCGAAGCCGCTTCGGACCGAATTATTTGATTTTATGAGAGATCTCGCTCGCCCGGTCGCTCGCTCGCTCGAGTTTGCCGAGCAAAAGGACCGTGCGACGAGCAAAAGGACCGTGCGACGCGTTTTTGCTCCTCCTTGCCTCTCGGCCGAGGCGACAAACGGAATCGCGAGACGGACGCGACACGCCGCTGACGGACGACTTAATTCCAGCTCGACGAGTCGCTCGTCGTTTATCGACGCGATGTTTTTTCCTACCTACGACCAACGACCAAAGTACCCCGGAACTTTCTACGCGCAACTTCGCGCGCACCTACGTACCCACCTACGTACCTACGTATCGGAGATCGGTGACAACGAACAGGAATTCCCGAATACGATGATCGCGACCGACTCGTTCGAGAACAAAGTCGGTAAAATTGGCACTCGTACCGATTCGATCCGACGCGCGTACTCGCTCCTCGAGGCCGTAAACAACCGGCTAAAAATAATTCCTCGACGCGAATAACCGCTATCGTAATTTTTAAAGAACCGCCGGAAAACCATATTCGGTGTCGATTCTCGTCGTCCCGAGAGCGGGGCTGCGATCTCGTTCCGTTCCGAGTCGATAACGTTGGACGATAACCCGCAATGCGAGCTCCGCAACGGTACGATCGAAACTTTCCCACGGATCCCGAAACGTCCGTCGGTCGGTAAGTTCCCGTAGATGGTTCGGGACGGAGACGAGCAACGCCGCCGAGGAAACAGATTCGGCGTTGGTCGGACGAACCTCGGGTGCCGCGCGATCTGAAATGCCGACACCGCGAAACATCCGAGATCTCGGAGCGACCTCTTCGTCGGTAAAAGAAGCCGGTAAACGCAGAGCGCTCGTTTCTCCGCGAGTCGAAACTTTCTTCGCGATTTTCGAATGGAAGAGAATCGCACCGTCGTCGCTACCGACGACGAAAACCTTACCGAACGCGACGGTTCTCGACTCGGAAGGTGTCGGTAAGCTGGAAAACTTTTATCCAGCAACGATAAGACCGAATTACCGAACGCGAATAAAAAGTTTGCACTCGGCGATCGAACCGCAGATGGCGAAATAATTCGCGCGCGACGTTCTCGAGGCCGTTTCACCCTTTCGACCCTCCTGCTAGAACGAATCGTAATGGCCCATAAATCCCTGCTTTTTTTCCTAGCCACCCGATCTTTTTTCCGTCCGCGCGAGCGAGTGCGAAGAATCGAATAATTATCTCCCCGAGTCGCAATTAGGCCACCGCGGAAGAACTTTTTTCTTCGAGATTTCGTTTCGGGACCGAAAGCCTTTCTTCCGAAAGGACGTCTCGCGCGAACTCGCGAACCGGGAGAACCGCGATCGCTTCGAAGGATCGTGCGCGGCGATCAAAGTTACGGATCGTTACGCGTAATCGAGGATCGAGACCGTAGGTAAGTAGCTCTCGTATCGCGCAACGCCGTTACCCACTGTCGACGAATCGTCGAGTCGAGCAACGAAAAACCGAGTCCCTCGAGAACGAACAAAACCGGCGATCGGCTCGAGGAAAAAATCGCGCGTCTCGAGTCGATCGGCCGGAGAGAGGTAGGGACGAAGGGGGTGCAATTAAATAACGACCGGTTAGGCGAATTAGCCGAGCGAGGATCGACAAAAACGGTTCGCGCGAGACGATCGATCTTGTCACCGCGAACGAGAAGGAGCTGTCCCGGTAATTACGTCCTTTCGTTGAGGCCCCCTCGATGTCTCGTATCCGCGAAGAATCTGCGGCCCGGGCCGAGCCTCGGGAGGCTCATCGATGCCTCGAGGAGGCTCGCACCTACGGTCGGGCCACTTCGCGCAACCCACTAATTTTCCTAATAGATTAAGCATCGGAAGAGGTTGTCATTTCGCTGGCACGCTAAGTGAGCCCGGGCACCGCGCACCATTGTTTCACAAACAAAAGACGGCCGCTTTGCGAGTCATGGCGGCGCGCTTTGAACGCCCCTCGACCAATCGACGGCCGGCTTTAGCCAGCGCCGAACTACAAAAGAAACCGGCCCCGGAGATGATTGAGATTTTCTGTCCGGACTGCTCGCGGTCTGCGCGCGAACCAACGGGAAAATAGCCCCGCGACGGATCGGGAACAGCGGGACGCGATCGAAACGACGGGAAACGATAGCGGACCGCTTCGAACCGGCAACGCTCCCGAGAAATCCCCGAGGAACCGAGACTCGATCCTACCAATCGACTCCGTTTCGACGAGGGACCGACTTCCCTTCCGAAACGATAGGTGCACCGGTGCCGCAAGAACCGTGCCACCGACCCGAATCGAAAAAGAAATACAAACTGCCCGTATTTCGAGCGTGAACGACCTTTTTGCCGGAGGATTAATTAAATACAAAGGAAACCGGCGCGGCTCCGTTTCCAGCCGCAAAAACCGAACGTTGCGCATTGCCGGCTAACACAAGGAGGGGAAAAAAAAAAACAGAGACTCGGAATTACGGAGCAAAATTTTCGCCGTTCGCGTCGGGAGAGCGAAATTCGCGGATCGTCGCTAAAGGAAAACCGCCGAGGCTTTTCGGAGTCTTTGCGCGCGGACCGGCTTCGAAAGAGACTCCGCTCGAGCGGTAAAACGGAGCAACGGAATTCCAATCGTCTCGACCGGCACGGCCGATGTCACCCGAGCCAGAGACAATTTCGCGATCGAAAAAGAAGAAACCAATCTCCGAGTACGCTTTACCTTCTCGAGGAGGTAGCGAATTGCGGTACGCCTCGTCGGAAACGAGACGAAAGGGCGCGAAAACTCGCTGAAATCCGAGCAACGATCGAGCGAGTCTTTCCGAAAATCGGTCGACGATCGACTCGGCGAGGATTCGGTCGCGTCATCGGCGGTCCCTTTGCTCCGACGGTTTTTAAAGCCGAGGCAACGTCGACTTTTAAGGGACGGATCCCGAGATCGCTAATTGATTAATCACGATCCCCTGGCCGCGCTCTTTCCCCCGCGCGAGTCCCTCCTCGGAAAGAAGAGCCGAGAACGATCGAAGGAAAAAAAGGAGGTTCGCGAGCGCTCGCTGCTACGAAGAATTCGCTCTTCTCGGCTTTCCCTCTTATCGGAAGGAACGGTTCTCGAGGACCTCCGTGCTCGCAATTTCGCGACCGGTGAGATATACGATTGAATTTTCATCGTCGAGACCTATTATCGTCCATTTCGCGCGGACGAGCCGGGGAACGCGCGAACGCGAACGCGAACGCGAACGCGAACGCGAACGCGAACGCGAACGCGCGCGAGCTGGTGGCAACGAAAGTCCATTTGCATTTTAAGTCGCTCCGAATGCGCGCGAACCACCACTCTGCAATTAACTCGATAAGATTTACAACTTCGTGCGGCGAGCGGGCACCGCTTCGTTTTGCCGCGGATCGCGTCGCAGCCCGAGAAAGCGCGATTTATCGGGAAGAGCGAGCCACGGCGAATCGTCTAAATTGAACCCGCGCCGCTCGCTCTCGCGAAATTAGAGCCCCCTACTCCTCCCTGTCCTCGCCGAATTGAGAAATTCCGCTCGGAGGCCGCCGGTAAACGTCGAACCGTGACGCGTCGCGATTTATTCGTCCCGTCGGTTATTAAACGCGACGCGATCCCGAGCGAGTCGACGCGAGGGGGAAAAAGAAGAGCCCGCTTTCCGTTACGAGCCGGGGAGAACGAGTTCGACGACCGTCCAAGGGGCGTTGTAAATCCGCTTTTGGCTTCCAAATAGACCCGTGACGATTTCGAGGGACCGCTGGCTACCGTGTTCCGCTCCGTATTTTCGACGGAGGATCATCGCCGAGGGGATGAAACGGCAAACTCGAAGCGACTCGCGACGACTCGCGACGACTCGCGACGACCGAATTGGTAGGTACGCGCGAGACGAACCGCGCCCCTCGTCGGCCCTGAACAGTACCTATCCACCGGTAGAAAGGGAGCGAGGACCGTTGCTCCGAGTCGCGCGGATTTCTTCGCGACGCGTCCTCCCGTTTTACGCGCGTCGCTCGGCTAATTGCGGAGAATTAAATACGTTTCGAGGAACGAGACGCGGCAACGGTTCCGAATCGTCTTCCACGGAAATCGTGCTCGTCGCTGTTCCCCGTCCGTTTCGACTTCGAGTAACGTCTTCGAGAGCTAATTAAATCAAAGGTTGCCGCCGCGGACCGGTAATAAAAGTAAGAACACGTCTAGGGATATGCATTATAGGAGGACGCAGCAATCAAATAAAAAGCTTTCAGAACCCAGATAAACACAACAGCCCGTGGCTCGGTATTCTTCTCGACCTGTCGGTCTTTCGTCCTGTCGTAAAACCGAAGATTCGTTTAATTAACGTTAAAAGGGTATTTGGAAATCGATGCGGCGTCTGTACGCTCGTCGCAGCGAAAGAGCAAAATTCAAAGTATAAAATCGAAATCGTACGCGTCGGTGGTAACGTTCCCGGAAAGATTCTTAACGAACGAGACGGTCTCGCGCGCGATGCAAAAAGCATCGAAATCTCCGCGAGTCGTTCTTAAGCGCGTGAACGCGTTCGATTTCGAAAAGTGGTTCTCGTCGGAGGCTCCGCGGAAACTGGACCGAGGCCCTTCGGCAGCCGCGAGGCTCCCCGCTTTCCTTTTATCTTCCGATTACCGAGTAAACGCGACGGCCGTCTCGATGCAACTTTCGTAGTCCGCTCCGCGCGAAAAGAGGTTGAAAAAATACTAGGCTACGAAAGGAAGGGGAGATCGCGTAGGCGACGAACGAGCCTCGAGAAGCGTGTCACGGGTTCGGTAAAAACGGAAGAATCCGCTAACGACTCGGCAAGATGGGCCCTAATGACAGAAAGCTGACGAGTTTTAAACTCCTCGCGAGCAGAAGAAACAAAATAGGTCCGTGATGGACGGAAAATGTCCAAATCGACGTTGAATTTGTTACTTGTTCGCGAGAGTAGGCTCGTTCTCCCTGGACGAGGACATCGGGAACGAAGAAGAAAATTCTTCCGCGAAAAGATACTTTTTCGTAAAGATCGTTTCCGTTCGAACGGCCCCGAGCCGTCGGCGTTCCCAGGGCCGCACCCGATAACTGGATTTTCAGCGCGCGAAACGTCCAAGAAGAGGGCTCGGGTCGATGGACGATGATCGACCGAGCTACCGAAACCGAAACGATGTACTTTCCGAGGAAAAAACGTTTCTCGTTGGTCCGGGAAACCGACGTTTCGAGATCGCGGAAGATCGAACGTCGAGCGTTGCCGATTCCAGTCGCCGAAAGAACCTCTCTCGGTTCTCTCGGTTCTCTCGGGTCGGAGAAGAAACTCGTCGAAGATCGCGGCCGATCGGGGTAAACGGAGGAGTCGAAGGTCGAAGGTTAACGCGGACGCGAAAAGGCGACGAGAAACTCGAAGGGGAGACGAAACGCGAATAAAGACACTCGGCGAGAAGGAGAGGCAGAGAGACGGGGAGGAAAAAGAGGACGCCACTCGCGGACTTACGAGCCCTCGGCCGACCGCGGCTCCGGACTAATGATCGAAGAAAGGAGCCGCCTAAACGACCCGTGTCCTCGGGTGTTAGGCTCTCCTTTCGAGGAGCCTGGGATTCACCGCAGAGTCCAGGGGGTTCCCTCGTTACCGACTGCCAAAGACGGCCGCGTTTCGTAGCAATGGGATCGAGTTCGAGGCGTACTCGCGAGTTTCGAGCCATAGGTTCGGGGATATCGACGACAGCGTTACGGATTCGACCGGTTTCGGCGAGCCGATCGGTCGTTCGATCGACACGGTTGTTGGTCGAACGAAACCGGAATCGTCGCGATGTAAAATGTAGCGGTCTCGGTGCGGTCGCGAATTCCCCTCTGGTCGGGAAGGAGTTTTTCCGGGAGCGGAATGGTGAGCGAGATCTCCACAAATCATCGATCGTTACTCCGGGGGAACGACGCGACGGAAGCGAGCGTAAAAGTGGTCGTTCTCGAACGGTACGGGTGTATTTACACGCGTACGTCCGACGATTAACCAAACGAGACGAGGGTCTCCCGTATCGAACGCTATCTGCCCAATATCGAAACATCGCCGAGCGATTTCGTCCGTCGCGTTGGTCTCTCACCTTCGTCCGTCTCGTTCCGTTGCGCGGTGTATCTCGTCTCGCCATCTTCGTTTCGGCTTCAACGAGACAGCCGCGGCCGGTCCTTGTCCCGCGGAGGTTCCCTCGACGAGCTCCGTCTTCGTTCCGTCGATAGCACCGACGCATGCGTGTTCCCTCGGAGGGTCTCCCGTTCGGTTCGTCCCCCACCCTGGACTCGCGCATCGCTCGGTCCTCGTCTCACGGCCCTCTCGCGCACGGCGCGTGTAATTTTCACGTGATCCCCTCTTCGTCTCGGGCGCGTTCGAGGAGGTAAGCGCGTCCTCGTCCCCCTCGTTCGAGAGAGAGGAGCGGATCGTTCGCGCTCCGTCGCGGCCGTGTCGGCGCGGATGAAGGAGAGCGGCACCCTTTGAAGTCCAGTTGGGAGCCAATTACACGAGTCACACAGGGCCGCACGCACCGCGTCTCTACCGCACCGAAAATATTATTGCGCCCGCGCCTCATAGATCGATTAAAACCGAGAATTATGATTGTGGCCGCGCGGAACGAAAGCTGGAAAAAAGGAGAGCCGCCGTGGTCGAGGCGCTCGAGGGGAGGGGATTAAGCTCTTAAATTAATTAACGATCGAGTCCCGAGGCAGCCACGGAAGCGGATGGAAGTCGGAATCGATTCGTGGATCGTTGTTCCACCCGGGCGGCGGATTTTTTTCGACCGCTCGCCGGTTGTTTTCGAATGTTTTATCGGCCCGGCGAGATCCGTGACGAAGTAACGCGAAGAGGCGTAATACAACGACGTTTATGTACGCCCGCTCGAGTCGGTTAATTATATTCGGCGATATTTTCGTTTCGAGCGAGACGCCACGGGGGCGGCGTTCGATCGGCGATCGGCGATCGTCGATCGTCGATAGATCCGAGCCGCGCGGGGAACCGGAAGTCGAAGCCGATCGTCCAACCTCCGTACCGCGTCGAGTTCGTCCCGGAACTCGGAGCACCGTGTGGCAATTAACGCGATTCTTCGGAGGGAGGGGGGACGTCGATCGATCCCCGCGACGAGACCCGAAATCCGAACGAGTTTCTCCTTTTTCGTCGCGATGCTCTCGACGTCGCGTCGCCTCGCCTCGCCTCGCGTCTCGTCAATTAGCGGACGTTTTTTGCCATCGACCGAAGAAGAAACCGCTTTGCATTACAAATTTAATCGCGCATCGTCGCGTAATTCCAATAATTAACGATCCTAATTAATTAGCGCGTTTCGACGCGGAGACGGACTCGCCGCGGCTCGGAGCGCGCGCCCGTAAGAACGCGAATCGATCGTAACGCTCGATGACGTTTTCTCGGCAAATTGGACCGCTGTATCGCGGAACGATGAGATCGTTCGCGCGCTTATCGGTACGGGGTATTCGGGTGTTTATCGAATCGCGGTATCTCGATCGTACGAAACGGCGCTCGGCGTGGTAAACGTAGCGCGGTCTCGACGCCGCGGAAGGTTCCCCGGCTCGCGGACACCACCGAGGCGCGCCCGTTTCGTTACGCCGAGACGTATCTCCGATAACAGCGGGAGGATAACACCGAGAAAATTTATGGGTTCCCCGGTACGTTGTAAACACGAATTAATTATACGATATTCGCAAGCGGAAATAAAATCACAGAGTAAGAAGGGTGCACCGTCCCGCGTCGGGGAACGTTTTCTCTCTCTGATTCATGCGCTCTCGTCATGCGAGTTCGTAATTCGTCCTCGAGCGCATTCCTCCGCGGAGCGTTCCCGTTTTCCGCGAAAAGAGCAGCGCTCCCCTAATTATTTTTGCACGGCGGTTCTGGTCGCGATTCCTCTTCGACCGGTTCGGTGGAGGAAGGTCGCTGGCCATCGCTCCGCGCTCGATCTCTCTCCTAGTTCTATTCTCGGACGACTATCTCGCGTTCTTCGGCCAGGACGATTCGTCGCGGCGGCTCGAGGCTCCTCGCTTTTCGAACCGCCTCTATCGAGTCGGAGTCCTCGGTTTCGCGGTAGCCAGGGATTTCGGAGCGAGAGATACCGTGTTTGCGAATCGCTCGTGATTCTCCAAATCGCGCGTTCTCGGGAACTCTGGCCGAACTCGAGCCGGGATTTCCACCGAATCGGATCGTCGATCGGGATCGTCGGCCGGTTCGGAGGGGTTGCGTGGGATCGCGACAGGGACGAAATAAATCCGTGGAAGCGGTGGGTGGCGCGGAGGTGACCGGTTCGATCGCGCGGGCCCCATTGTATCGCGGTTCCTCGAGATATACGACGTAAACTCGTCGCCCTCCGTCCCCCGGCCATCCCCCGGCCATCCCCTTCTCTCCTTTCGCTACCTCTCGCCCCGGTTCTTCTCCTCTCTCTCGCTCGTGGACCTCGTGGTCCCGGGAAGGACCACCCACCCAACCTATACTTAGCGAGGTGTCGGCAAATTGAGCTATAGATGCCGAGGGTAATGCAACGGAGGGGTGTCGAGGAGGGCCCGGAAGTGGGGTGCGGCGCAGGACCGAGACCCGCATCGTCGATACACCGTCCGGCGCGAGGTTATTAGGGACCTGGAGGGCCTCGTCCTGCCGCGCACCGCCGCGGCTAATTTCTCGCGGCACCTGGTCCGTTCTTTCACCGCGAAAGACCGCGATCGGCGCTCCCTCTTTCGCGGGATTTCGATCCGAGAACCGACCCTTCGAGACATCGGTTTTCCGCCATCGAAGCCGGAGCTAACGACCGCGAGACGCGAGTAACGAGGTGGACGAAAGGAGACCGAGATCGGGGCCCTGCGAGAACGAGATAGCGCGAGGCCAGCCCCCGTGGGACTCCGGGGCACGGTACTCGGGGCGAAATCGAGAAGCGACCAACCTCCGCGAGTAAGTTGGGAAGGTGCGACGCCCGTCGAGGAGAGGAAGGCCGCGAAAGAGCGGAAGAGAAGGAGAACCGACCAGAGGGATCGAGAGGGAAGAAGAGCGGTCCTTTTGACGGAGCCTTTGTCGGGTCTCGCGGCGCTCCGCGATTTGCAACTAAAATCGCCCACTTCGCTTCGCAATCCTCGGCCGTGATTTGCTGCGAATTTATTAATGCGACGATCGAATCGCGCGCGACTCGACGATCACGGCTTTTAATCTCCATCGTGCTCGTCTCGCGTCCGTTCCAGTTTTTCGGCCGGTCCCGCAAACGGTTCGAGTCTCGCGCGTCTCGACGTCGATCGCGCGTCGTCGGTCGTCGTTAAGCCGTCACGCGGTACGAAGAAACCGCGGCATCGATGGCAAATTGCCCGGGCAGCGGGCCGAGCTCTGTAATAAGCCAAAGTCGCCGTGGACGACGGATTTCGTCCTGTTCCAGCCGCGGTTAACCGGGCCCCGCCGCGCGAGTTTCCCCGACAATGTTGCCGGCGCGTCGCGGGCCCTGCGGAGATTGCGCGCGTTCTCTCTCTCGAGAGGAACACGAGCGTGGAAATACGAATAGTACACCGGCGCGAGAGGGACGGAGAGAGGGACGATGAGAGGCTCGCCGGTGGCGGAACAAGGACGAGGGAGAAGGTGGAGGCGAAGCGATGGAAGAGCGGCCAAGGAGCGCGGGTAGAGACCACCCCGTGGCTCGTCGGCTCGTTTGATCTTCTCCCACCCCGAGCGAATCCTCCTGCGTCCACCTCCGTCCCTCGGCGTCCGATCGCGGCTTTCTCCCTCCCGGTATCTCTCGGTCTCTCTCCTCCTCGCGTTCGAGCTCGAGTCGTCTCTGGCTCTTCTGGTTCCCCTTCGGCCCGCTCGAGCCGCTCGAGCCGCTCGATCCGCTCGATCCGCTCGAGCCGCACGGCTCTCTCCTCGGTACCCTCGATCGGTCTCGTGGTCTCTCACCTGCGGAGAAGAGGCGTCCGACGCGTCGGAATCGCACCTTCCACGACTACCCGGCTCGCTAATAATCCGAACACCCGTGCGCCGGGACCTCTCGTCGCGTTCGTACTCGCGTACGTCCGTACGGTACGTAAAGGTTGCGCGATCGCGGGAAAGGTCGCCCGTATCGTTTTTCGGGCCCGATTCGATCGAGCAGCCGTACCACCGGGACGGAGGAGAACCACGGCGAAATCTCTCTCGAGGGAAATCCGAGGCACGAATATCGGATATCGTTCCGTACCGTGGCTGGGCGTTGTTCGAACGCGCTACTTAATTATCCCGCGGCCTCTAATCTGCCCGCGCCGACACACACGCCACGGTACGCGCCTAGCTCGGCGGAGGCCGAGGCTGCGCCCAGAGCCTAAATCTCGGCTCGGCTCGGCTCGGCTCGGCTCGGGGAATACGCGGCGGCGTTTAAAGTGGCGCGTATCGCGAGATTTCCTACGATCGTTTCGATTCCGGTCGATCCATCTCGGACGCGGGACCTCGCCTCCGTCGATGAGAACTCAATTAGCGACGCGTTCGACGTTCCCCGACTCGTTACTCGCGGGACGAGTTAACGCGAGGCTGTCGCCGAGCGGCCGTCCGAACCTTCGACCCGACGATGAATTTTCTCCGCGTCTCGAGGGAACTCCGAGATACGAGTGAGTACCCGTTCCCTCGTATAGCCGCGCCGGCCGGCTATAGACGTTTCAGGTACTTCGAGCGCCGCGTCGTTCGCGCGAACGGGACAGCTGACGAGCCGGTGTCCCCGAAGGCGATCGCCCGAGACCAATCAGCGTCCGTTCGTCCGTTCGTCCGTTCGTCCGTTCGTCCGTTCGTCCGTTCGTCCGTCCGTCCGTCCGTCCGCGCCCTAATGACACCTGCAGGCTAAAAGGCCATGATATTCGACGCTCGGCCGCTAACGAACTCTCGCACCGTGCGCGAGCGAACGCTCTCCGACGATTCCAATTTTTGCCCCTTTTCCTCGCTGAGCGTCGCGTAGAACGGGTCTCGTCCTATACTACGTACCCGCTAACCAGATACGTCCGACGCTGATCGATCTCCGGTCGTTGTCGTCGTTATCCCGAGAACGCGAGCTCTCGGTTTACGCGGTTGCGGGTTCTCGCGCGCGATACGATCGTCAACGGGGCCCGATCGTCGAACGCCGGAGAAAGAGGCTGGCCCGTGCGTGCGTATGGAACGATCGCGGATCACGATGACGTCAGGTTGACGGAACGGACCGGGATGGAACGGAAAGGAACGGAAAGGAACGGAAAGGAACGGGTACCGGATAGGTTAATGGCGAGGAGGCCCAGGACCGAGCCAGGGTCTGCCAGCGGCTCGGCTCCTGATTACAGACCTCCGGATCCCCTACACTCTCGCTCTCACCTCGGTTATTGTACCGAGCGAGGCCGGTCCATCGCTATAGATCACCGGCCGGCCGGCAGTTTGTCCGATCAGCGCGGCCAGAAGTGTTGCAACCCGTGAGCGCGGAGGTGGTCCCGGGCATTCCAGTTTCCAGAGAAATTTATCGGTGGCGTTCCGTGGCCTCCCTCCGCGAGGAGACTCCCTCCGCGGACCCGGCGGGCCTACCGGATCGAGCCGGGGCATCGTTTTTGCGACGATCGATCGCAGCACCGACGACGGTGATGAACGAGTCACCGGCACCCGAATTCGATCGGGGAACGAGGAAGCCGTTCTACCTCGGATACGCGATGGGTCAATTTCGCGAGACCGGGGCTCGAACGGCGCGCAACTACGCGAGCATCGCCGGCCTCCGGTTAGTCTCGGCAACACCCACGGGGAAACCAAAACGAGCCACCGGAATGCTCGTGAACGCGTCCGAGTTCGCGAGCTCTCGTTAGCGGACTAGCTCGCCCGAAAAGAAGTCCACCTCCCGTGTAAATGAACCTCGTTGGCGAGAGGAGGATCAAAGACCCCGCAGGTAGAGCTCCCCTCGAGCAAAGAGAACTCGGTCTACGAGGAATTTAAAAAACGGCGGGCTGGAGGGCCGAGAAAACGAACGAAAGGAGGAGGAGGAGGAGGAGAAGAAGGGAGAGAGGTTTCGGCGCACCGAGCGCTCCTCCGAGATATCGTATTAACGAGGCCCGCTGATGGGCCCAACCTAGATTCACCGGTGTCTAATTACATCGTGGACCGAGGGAAACTCGTTTCTCGCGTGCCGAAGCGGATCGCGTCGAAATTATGGATCCGCTGCGGGGCCGCGGTTGACTGACGCGCGACCGGCTGCGGGTTAAGCGAGTCAACGAGCAAACGAGTCCGAATTACGTGGGCGTGTCGATGCCAGGAAAATGATCCGCCCGAGCCGTTATCGAGGAATCTTCTCCGCGGAGGATTATGCAAATGCGGTGCGCGCTCCCGTCCGCTTTCGCCGAATGGATTCGCGGGGACGAGCGTCTTTCGATTTTCGAAACGAGCTCGAAATCGAGCCGGGGAATCTTCCGATCGGTCGGTTTCTTCTCGCAACTTCCGTGTCCGAAACGGAGACGGAGACGAAGGAGTCGGCACGGTGGCGGGGCGAAACGACTTTGAACGGTCGGTCGATTCGGCGCGGAGCTGGCCCGCTCCGGGCATCCTCGGGAACTCGTTGAAACGAAGGGCCCCCGTCGGTCGGTGGATCGCTCCTCGTCGTTCGCGATAACGCGCGATAATGGAATCTCGTTCGATCGTTCTCGCGCGACGTCCAACTCGTTTCGCGGAGATCCGGAGGACAATGAGCGAAATTGCGGCAACGTACCGGCTGGATATCGGCTGGGCATCGGCTGGATATCGGCTGGATATCGGCTGAGTTATTGGTGTATCGGCTATATCGAGAAAATTGGCGGTGGTCATCATCGCCATTACGAATTCTTTATTTGGATGTTGCGGCGGGTGAATTACAGGGCGGCGCGGGCTACCTTGCTTACTGCTTCATATATGGACCCGTCGATGCCAGCGACGGCTACGAACCGCCTCTTCGTTCGAACCAGAGAGGATTCCCAGGGAGACGCGAGCCCGGACGGAGGATCGAGGTTCGAGCGTCCGATTCGAACGCGGATCGCGGCGCGACTGGTGTCCCCGTGGACCCGTCGTCGCCTTTGGATACTCGATCGACCAGCCGATATTTATAAACGGTGACGCAACCACGGCCGACGATTCAACAACGCGTAAATTACGCCCGCTTTCTAGAAAGCCACCGACGACTTCGTAGAAAGCGGTAAGCTCGGATTTTCCGTTTCGTCGAACCCCGCGAAAACTTCTCCCGTGAAATTCGAAATACCCGTCGAAATTCGGAAAAATGAACGCCACCCGAGAACCGAATACGATATCTTCCGTTTACGGTCGTCGCGCAACCGGCGACGAATCGAATCGATTTCTCGTAAACGAGGATCGATCTTTCGAAAGGTGCGCGAGGACGGGACTCGATCGGTATTCGCGCGCCGATTTTTCTCTTTTCTCGCGCAATCGCGTCGCGATGGAGCGTCTTATCGGGTGCGTCTCGAGTGGCTTCGCTGGGCACGGGACGGACCGTAAAACGTGTAATCAGCGTGCATGCTCGCCGCGCGTAATCGCGCTTCTAATAGACATTCTAGATTCAGCGGCGATTAATCGATCAACGCGGCGGTAACGACGCGTGTTTTATATCGAGATAATGGACGACAGGCTAACGACGGGCTCATTAACGAGACTCGATATAAAATGGTTCCGTTTAACGTCGGATATTCCGCCAACAGGAAGTAGGTCGGTAACACGGCCGGGGTATCTTCTCGCGTATCTCTTGTCGCGGGATAACGGTCGCCAATGCCCGATTAGCTTCTCTATTTACGAGGTCCGTGGCGGTGAACGGCGCTATTAAAAACTGGATCGTTTGTTCCCGTCGGTGTCGACGATCGCGCGTCACGCTCGATAACGCGGCCGTCGCGATTATTTCGCCAACGCTCGAGAAAAGAAAAACGATCGTCCCCGCGACTCTCGTTGATTGTTGTTGTTGCTTTCCGCGGACTCGAACCCGGCATAGACGAGTCCCAGACTTCGCGCGAACGGATTCGCCCGGGAAAGGCGAAATGACTTCATCTCGATAAATTATGGCTCCGGGTAAACCTCGCGAGCCGCTTCAAAAAGGTTCTCGGAAGGGCCGCGCGTATCGCGCTATTTTTGGAGAATAATTCTCTCGAACGGCCGCGCGCTGCCGCGGCCCTTTCGGAGCCCCGAATCGCTCCTCGAGCCCACGGACCAGATATCGCGTAAATAACGTTTCGTCTGTGGAAAAAATTTCCTTCGGAAATTAAATCGCACGGCTCGCGTCGAACGACTTACCTGTCCGTCTAAATCTTCCCAGCGTCGATTTAGGAGAGGATCGGTGAAACGAGAGAATGGCAATTATTCCGCGCGTTTATTTTAAATGTCTCCATTTATTTAGACTCGCTATACACAGTACTAAGTCCGTTCACACACACGTACTCTCGGTTTCCCTTTCGCGCGTCTATCACCTCGTAAACCACTAAGCGCGTACGCGATACGGATTTACATCTTATACGCGGTCGTAAAGCTCGCTAATTAAACCGATGATCAGGTATATTGCAGTGTCCCATCTATCGTTTAATAATTCTTCTCAATTTTATTCTAATCGCGTCCGACGACTCTATCTCTCGTTTATACGTAATATTATCGGGCGAAACGACGTATATACAGCTTATGTACAGGATCGAGCCTCCAGTCGAGAGGATTCTTTATAATTTATAATACGCTGTAATATTTACTTAATAACTTATCATCGTCGATGCTCTCTTCCCGGATCATTTGGCTTTCTTCACCATCTTCCTCGCATTTTCCGCAATAAATACAATATAATACAGGTTGTCCGCGAACGATCGCGGCGGTTCGCAGCGATTCGCAGCGATTCGCAGCGATTCGCAGCTATCGCCGAGCGAAGAGAAATTTCCTCCGAGTTGTTTAAATTACGCGAATTCTTTCCGTTGATCCGTCGACGGCTCTCGCGAACACCGGCGTCGATCTCGTTTCCGTTCGGACGAGTCGGTAAATCGTACACGTTTCCCGTTCGTGTTCGAAACGGATTTATCGAGAGTCGGCGAGGGCCGTAAATATTTGGCAGTCTTTAATTTACAAGAGGTGATCGCCGCGATCGCGTAGTTACGTTCGCCCTCGTTTCTCAAACTTTCGCGATACTCTCCGCTCTCGACGAACCCCGCGTCCTTTCTTCCGAAAAACGAACAATACGAAGAATAAACGCCGCGAGAGACGCCGTCTTTGTACTATGCCCCGCGCTTCCTCGATACCCGGAAGACGCGTTTTTGTTTTTCCCGATACTCGCTCGTACGAGCGCTACGAAAGAAAGAGGAACGAGCGGGCTCGTACCGACGTGGACCTTGGACGAGATCGACCATCGGAGATTATTCACCTTCGGTACGGGGGAATCGATCGTTTACTCGACGACGACCACCACCGACCGGGTGCTGCTTCTTCTACGACTTCTCGTCCATGGAATTGGGCAGAGGTCGCTTCTTCAGGATCCCGAGATCCTGAACGTTCTCGAGAAAGGTCTTGTGGTGTTGCGCGACCAACAGAGGATTCACCGTCTGCACGTCCTTCTTCAGCTCCTCCATGTCCCTCTTCAGCTTCGCTCTTCGGTTCTGAAACCACGTGATCACCTGGGCATTGCTCAGACCCAGCTGAGCCGCGATCTCGTCCCTGTCCGCCGGGCTCAAGTACTTCTGATACAGGAATCTCTTCTCCAGCTCGAAGATCTGCTGATTCGTGAAGGCCGTTCTGCTCTTGCGCTTCTTCTTCGGCTGCTGACGGTTATTGAACAGGTTCAGGTGGTTCGCTTGCTCTGCAACAACCACGGAAATCGACGATTAGCGACCATTTTTCGCCCGCGCGACCGATCGTTATTCGGACATGGTATACCGTGATAATCGTTTCCCTCCAACGAGAAAATATCCTATCGAATTTACGAAACAGCGTCACCGTTCGTGCCTTCGCTCCAACTCCAAATTTCGACTCCGACTTCCATAAATACACCTTGGAACTCGAGAGGGGCCGCTCCTAATATCGAAATTTCTTAATCTCCGAACGAGAGGATAGAAGAGAAATGCAAAACGAATCGGACATCCTCGGGCGTCTTTGAACGCCGGGCCCTAGACGGTCCCCTCCGCTCCAGTCAGCTTCGAGCCACAAATCAGATGCATTTTCGAGCCACGGAAGGGATATCTCTCTCTCTCTCTCTCTCTCTCTCTCTCTCTCTCTCTCTCTCTCTCTCCATAAAAATCGTATTACCTATTCGTTACGGTGTTCGGTCCGTGGAATTCCAGGACAGCTTCTTGCCCACGGGATACGCTGCCGAGACTCTGCTTGTTTCGGATCTTTCCGACAATACCGAGCGAAGCGCGTTGCTCGAAGCAGTTAGGGGATCGTACGATCGTCGTCGGTCGACTAACGAGAACGAATCGTGGCTCTCGAACGAAAGAAACGCTCTCCGTACGTTCAAGGTATCGCGTAACCGGACTTTCGTCGAACGTTTCGAACGTTTCGAACGCGAGGACGCGTTTTTCCATTGTTGAAATTTGTTGCTACGTTCGAGTCGGTTCGCGCATCGTCCCGGAAAATGGAGGCGGAATCCGCGATGGCGTTAGCCATTAGGAAATAATCGAGTCGAACGACGAAAAAAAGAGGCGGTCGATGAGTCGTGGACAAGGTAGCCGAGGAGTTTCGCCAGGATCAAAGAACGCCGCCATCGGTCACACCTGCGCAACCCGACTGTACAGTCCCACCTGAAAATCGCTTCGACGATCAACGATCGGGCAACCTTCGTTCGGTGTCCTCCTCACGGACGCGGCGTCCTATGGTTTTTTGCCGCGCTTTTGAACGTCCGATCGAACCAACGAACGAACCAACGAACGAACACGAGCACGAGCACGGGCAACAACTTTTGCTCCCGCTTCCGAGTACAACGTAAATTTCTTCCCTGAAAAGAAATCCCCGTGCGGGGCGTAATCGAATCCGTACGGATCGAGCCTCGATACTGTTATCGTCTCTGTACAACTCGTTCGTACGTAAGATCGAAACGAACCGAGAGATGTAAAACGCGATTTGCATATGATAAATTAGCGATAAATCGGAGAAGAGGACCGCAGCCGGCTCGATCCCGAGCCACTTAATTCCCTGTAAATTAGCCTCCGAGTGAAATTAGGCTCGATAAATCGCGAGGCTGTTTCCGCGGGCAATAAAAAGCGAAAGAAAAAAAAAAAGGAGGAAAGAAAAAAAAGAAGCCGATGCTTTTGAACCGAGCGTTTAATTAAATTTGCCAGTGCACGACGAATTCGCGCAAAGAAAGCCGAGACGCCTGGAAATGAGGCGATCGCGGTAACGATCGTTTCGCGGCGTAATGTTGCTCCGATATCGGGGCAAGTTTCGCCCACGAAAACGGGGAAACGTTGCTCCCGAGACTAACGGACTTTCGGTTCGCCGCTCCTCGAGGAAACTTTTGCCAAGGGCATCGATACCCGTCGAACCGAATAATTGTCGCGCGTCACGGATCGATTACGAGGTCGATGATTGCTCTCGCGACGGAAGGCCCGATGGATTTACGGGCGAGGTTGCACCTCGTTCGCTTTTCTTCGGGACGGCGCGTTTTTCGCGGGACGCGTCGTCGTTTCTACCACCTTTCTAAACCGCGCCGGAAACGACTTAATCACCCGCGCGGAGAAAATTTAATGCCCGTCGAAAGTGTTATTACGTCGCCGTAAAACACGCGGGATCCATCGTCCCGGCCGTTTATATCCTCCCGTGATAGTACCGTGGATTTTTTTTTCCCGCGTCGACGACCCGCGGAATTGTCCAATTGTACGCGTTTCGCTCGACACCCGGGACAAGCGTCGCTCCCGATTACGATCGTACCGGCTCGTTTGCCTCGAGAATACCCTCTTCCCGATTTTCCATCGAAGCTGCTTCTCGGCCGAATTCGGCCGAGAAAAATCGACAACGATTCGGTAGAAAAGAAGGAGAAATACGGTAGCGAACGCGGTCGAGGATAGACCGCCTCGCCGCGCCGCGTCGCGTCGAGAAACGGAAGAACCGAGCGAGCGCTCCCCGAGATATTAGTTTCTGCGGTCGACTCTCCGCGGAGATTTAATTCGTTTGATGTTCACGAATTCGCCGCCCCGGCTGTCCTTTCGCAACCGGCTCCTTCCACCCTTCCCCGTTAGCCGCGAGCAGTTTAGTCGTCGATCTCCGCCGTCTCGCGGATTTTCTCACCTTTCTTCGCGATTATACGGTGGCTCGCGTTTCGCAAAGATCTTCGCCTCTCGCCCCTCGCCTCTCGCCTCTCGCCTCTCGCCTCTCGTCTCTCGGCTCGAGATCGTTGCCGATTTCGGTGCAACCGTAACGACTCTCGAACCTGGAATTTACAACGCGCACCTCTTTCGACGTTTACCTACGCGAAGTAAGAGCGGCCACGAAAGCCGGTTCGATCGACGCGATGACTCTACCGAAATCGTGCTTCGTTACCGTACCCGGCTCTCCCCCACCGTTCCGTCTCCGTTGTTTCTTCCGTGGAAGAAAGGGGAGCGCTTCTTCCCGGGAGAAGATTTATAATTTCTTCGTAAAAAACGACGCGAGCGTCGCGTTACGGCGGTCGATTCGATGTTGCAAGGCGGTCGCGCGTCGTTAACTTTGTCGAGTCCCCGCTGGTCCTCTTTGTTGCCTTCTGCCGATTACGAGCGTGAATATACATATTAAAAGTGGCGGCGTTGCCACCGCCGCCGCCGCCACCGTCGTCGTCTAAGTCGTCTAAGTCGTCTAAGTCGTCTAAGTCGTCGTCGTCGTCGTCGCGTCCGCCATTTACAAGCTATCAACGTAAATCACGTTTTAACGCGTTAATCCGCAGACGTACGACGTTTTTTAGCCGGAAGTCCCCGCATTGGCACTCGAAGCGGCGCCGGCAGCCGAGCTTCCGCACGCCAATTGGCGTGTCGAGCCGCGATTGATGCCGAGGCTAGGCGCAATTTGAGCTTCGCCGCTCTGCTTTTCCGTCCCGCTTCTCTCTCGTGCGAGCGAGCAAGCGAGCGAATATTTAACCGTTTCGCGGGAGTTAGAAATTTGAAAATAGAACATTCACGGGTAAACCTTCCCTTCGTTTATTCGGCGATCGACGCGCCGAGAAAAATAGGGAAATCGGTGGTCGCTCGGACGCAGTCGATGGCACTCGAGGCGACGCAGCGCGAAGATAACTCGCGGACAAGATTGCGCGCGCCAGGCGAAGGGTGACGAGTTCTCGGCAGCCATTTTGGTTCCGCTCGGGCAGAAATCACTCGAGTAGAATAGCGTCGGAGTTAAGAGCCGCGACGATCTTAAAACGACGAGCCGCAACTCTAATGGATTATTTGGTAACAGTTTCTTGTTAGCCGAGTTTAATACGGTCCAACTGTAAACATCGTTTCGAACGTTGTCTCGCAACGACCGCGAGTGGTTCGACGGTTCGTTAACGCGTAGATAATTTCTGGAAATTTACGAAAGAATTCGTCTTCGTACTTTGTTCGTGCGCGGTGAAGCGATCGCAACGCGAACACGGGAGAAACTTTTCGAGCAAGGAGGTTTTTCGATCCTTCGAGCTCTCGTTGCCTATAAATAGAACGGGATGCCTTTTTACGCGTTTCTTCTTCGATAAATCTCGGACGACTTTGCGCCGATACCGAGTCGAACCGAGTAACTTTTAACGCGACCGTCTCTCTCTTCCTCTCTCTCTCTCTCTCTCCTGGTTTGTAGTTGGGCCGCGTTCCGAAACGTGCTCGCGTCCAAGGAAAATTAGTCTCGAAATACCCGTAATTTGTTCGGCGCGGCATTTTTTCCGAGGGAAAGAACGACACCGAGTTTGCAAAGTACCGTGACTCGTTTACGGCGTAATCGTTCGAGGAACCAATGCGCGAGCGAACGGTCATTAGAAGCGATCGCAAGGAAAGCAGAAGCGCGCGTAACGTGGAATTATCGAGTGGCGGGCAGGTACGCCAGTTTGAGGAACGTCCTGCTCGGAGCATCGACGCGATTTTTGGAGCGAGACGAAAAACTAGCGGACCGGTTAGCGGCATGAATCGCGGGAATAAAAAGAGAAAAGGGTCTCCGAGTACGGCGAAGGTGGCCTGCTCGATCGAGTCGAGCGCCTTTGCGATCTCGTAAATTTATCGTATCGCGATAAGTGGAAAATTCGAAGGTATCTTAATCGAGCGTTGCCGTTGGATTTATTTGGCCGAGTAGCCGCGTTATCGTCCCGCGTTCCTCGGACGAGGTTGTACGTTACGCGGTGCTATTTTACGTTTCGTTCCGTTACGTTTCGCTCGATTTTCCTAGAATTTTTCGGGAATCGAGGGTAGCGAAGGGACGAGCGGTAATTGCTCGCGTTAAAACGTACGGTAGGAAAAGGGAGAAGAGTAAAGGTTTCGCGGATCGGCTATAAATAAGACGGTCCCCGGTAACCGGGCAGCATCCGAGGCATCGCCGGTATCAAAATACTCGTTAGAAAATGTTCGTGGCACGCGTCGCGGCTACCCCGAATATTTTGCTAATAGGTCGTTCGCTCGCGACGAGGAGGCCACGAAGAATATAGGTACGAAGGGACGCGTAAAAAGAGGCGGGACAGCGACACCGTGGAGCAATTTGGAAGTGTCTTCCGTCGGTCGACGGTCATTTGTCTCCCGGGGGCAACCATGCGCGTCGTTTCTCTCTCTCTCCCTTGGTCGGTTTCTCCTCGGTTTCTCTGTTTCTCTGTTTCTCGGTTTCTCGGTTTCTCGCTTTCTCGCTTTCTCGCTTTCTCGCTTTCTCGCTTTCTCGGTTTCTCGGTTTCTCGCTTTCTCGGTGGCTCGGTGCCTCGGTTTCGTTTCCTCTCCCTTTCCAGCCCCCGTTTCTCCGTCTGTCGGACCTCGTCCCCGTCTTCTTCCATCTCGCGCGCGGCTCCCGAGAACTTCCTCCCTCTGGCTAACCCGAGGGGCTTTGCCCACATGTCAACGATATATTTTCTGCCGGCCCACAAATCGTTTAGCGGGTAATTTTGAAATTGGAACACTTATTTAGTCGTTTAGGCCCAAGGGCACCCACCGTCCTGCCGCGGCAAAGATTTATCGTTTGATTTGTCGCCGGTTTATAAACGCGATTTTCTCCCGTCTACGACGCGTCGCGGACTCGACGAAAGCTCTGCTCGGTTTAGGCGGAATCGGTTCCCCCGGTAAATTGAAAACCCGCGCGGTGAAAATATTCTTCGAGGCAAATTGATACGTCGAACGGGTTATTCGCGGGGAACCGGGCCCGAGGAGTCGATTCATCGATCTCGAACTTGGCCGTACTATATATCTCGCGCGGCGTACGATCGAGTGAACACGGACCGAAACTCGTATCTTTTTTCCGGGACTCGGAGCCGTCCGTCGATTTTCACCTTGGAGCGGATCTAGAGCGGAATCGAGGGTTCCCGGGGGCTCGACTCGGGTCGAAGCTCCTTATGATTCTTTCACTCGGCCGTTTGTTTCCATAGCATGCGCGACGCGTAACGCGATCGATAACCGACTCGGTGGTGTTCTCTAGCCTCGATCTACCTGTGGCCCGCGAGTGTGCGCGTGCACGTAAATATACCGGTTCGCGTAATTATCCGGCCGGGATAGTGGTGTTTCCACTCGTGCCGCGGGTAATGTTCCCGTCAGAGCCGTACCTTGATTTTCCATCCACGTCGACGAATCGTTAACGTCGAAACAACGCCGTCCGAGCCGCCCGAGCCGCTCCACCGACGATTTCTCTTTTCCTCGTTGCCGCTCGTCTCTCTCGACCTTCGAAGAACCGCGCGCCGATCGAGACGCCGATCCAACGATTAATTGGATTTTCCCTCGAACGCCGACAAATTGATTCGAAGCGTCTCGAGCCGAACGAACAAAAGAGACGCAGGGAAAGAGAAAGACCGCGGGAAAGGGAAAGGGAACGGGAAAGGGAAAGGGAAAGGGAAAGGGAAGTGAAGGGCGGAGCAGGAAATAAGTATGGCCGCCATTTTGGGTGAGATTTGTCTTCATTAGGACTTCCTGCGGCGCCGTTAACGTCCCACCTGGCGTTACAAGGTGTTGAACCACTCGAAGCAGTGATATTAGCGACTGATGAAACGATATTGCTCCTGATGGGTGGTCTCCCTTCACGGGGCCGTTGATGAAGACGCGAACAGTTGGCTCTCCTTCGTCTTGTTCGTTCGGGCTTGCGAACTGCCCGGACCGACTCGCTCGCTCGCCCCCACCCTCGCACGGAATATTCGAGGGTGGTTCGAGTTCTCGAACGAGCGAGCGAACGAGCTCCGAGTCCCAACGCGTTCAGAAATTGCGCGTTGAAAACGAGGAACGTCTCCTTCTGCTCTCTTGAAATAACAGGGACTTCAAGAGCCGTTTGACCGCGGCGCTATGATCCTATTAAGTCGGACTTCTTTCTCGGATTTCCATCTTCCTCCGTCCTCGAGGAGCGCCGCGGGTTCGCCCTCTCGTCGGCTTCCAACGTCTCCCCGCTTCTATTTCCAGCGCCTGTCGCCTTTTACTCGCTTTTAGCAGCTTTGAGACCGTCGAAAGACAGTTGCCCGATTCACGTGCCGCTGATTAGCGTAATTATCAGAGAAATTCCTTGTACCGACTAAACGCTCGACGCTTCCCCGCGCCTCTCGAGCGGTGTGCGACGCGAAAATTACCGCGCGAATTCGAACTTTGAACCCGCTCGAGTCGCGGCGATCCGATTACCGGCCGCCTGCGAATCCGGTTCGATTTTCTTCCTCCATGGAAAGGAAATTCGAACGCCGAAACGGGACGCGGAAGGGACTATATTTCCCGGTCGGGTTCGAAACCTGTACTCTTTCTTCGAGTATTTAAAGTACACGGTCGTCCGCACCTCGTAGAAGGACGTTCGCTCGTCTCGTCTCGTCTCGTCGCGACTACCGACAGGACGTCGTCTCCCGGTCATTAGTTACGGCGTCGTCGCTTCTGCAATTAGGAGCCACTAACAATTTTTTTTCTCCCCCTTCTCGGTTCGCGGGGAACGTTCGGTGTCTCCGTTTACGATCTTGCTCCCGACGCGAGTCAACGCGGCCGGGTTCCCGAGGGGATTGTCTCCGGTATCGCGATAGCTAGGCGCGTTAACGCGGCACCGTATTTGCGTCAAAATGCATTCGCATCGAACGAGGAGGAACGAGTTTCTCGTCTTCGCGAAGGCATCGCGTCGTCGCGTTACGTCTCGTCCGCGTCGGTTTACAATTTTTACGAACCGGGGCGCGTTCAAGTCGGTTCACCCCTTTCGTCCCACGGATAACGCATCGAACGTCGGCTCGCGTGGACACGTGCTCGTAACGTATTCCGAAACGAACGTCGAACGTTTCCAGCGCGTCTCGTTTAATATTCCACGAGGCGACACGTGGAGAAAAAGTTTTCAATGAAGCGAGTCGACGCGGCTGTCGCAAAAGTAGTTCGCGCGTTAGAGGAGGAAAACGCTGACGCTGCTGGTTAAAGAAGTGGAACGAACGCGTTAACTTCTTTTTTTAAACGGAATCGTCTTGCCCCGATATCGAAATTGCTTCCCACGATGAATCGTAGTTAACGTAAAGTCGATTCCGGAAGGTTTCTTTCGCGCGTGCGCGCAGCGGTGTTCTCGGTCTCGAGTTCGCGGTACGCGAATAACTTGCGCCTCGGTCGCGTCGACTTACGTTCGCGCGACATTTTTTACCCGAGACCGATTTACGGGCTCGGTGTCTTCGTCTCCCGTCCCATCGGGCACGCCGGCCGCTGACAACCCTACGAAACAATTTCCGGGTCCCCGATCCTCGGAATCGCATTAGGACGAATGCACGTGCGGATAGCTACGAGTCGACCTCGTGTCGCGCGGACGAGTTCAGCCCCGGAAACTCGCGCGGCGATTCCCCAGGGTGCGATATTCCGTCGGAGAGTCGACGGTTCACGGTATCGAGTAACGCGCGCCGCCCCGCGCCGCCCCGCGCCGCGAATCGATGCTTACGGAAATAGGATTTCTCTCGTCTCTCCGAGGAGCTCCGAACAGTTTGCGAGAGAGAGAGAGAGAGAGAGAGAGCGAAAAAAAGTCGAAAGAACGAAAACTGTTTTCCGCGGGAGTGGGCGATACCGGGCGGTATCTGCTCGGGCTCGACGACGCTGCAAACTCGGATGAAAATATTTGCTCGAAGAAAAGAAAAATAATTGGCCGAACGGACAGGGATTAGGTATCGCGCTGCCGTTGATTCGATTAACTTGGACGAATGTATCGACCGTGGTCGAACCGGTCGTATCGGTTGTTCTTTATTTGCTCGGCGGTGGTTCCTGCGCGTTGCGGGATACCCGGAGGTGGGACGGGCGGGCAGCCGGCGATCGAGCGAAGGGCTCGAAGGACAGAAAGTGGCGTGACGCGAACCAAAGGGCGGTGGCTATCGACTAGACAAATGATAGAGCGGCGTTTTCGACCGAGTACAAACAGCTCGCCACGATTCTCGCTCGGCGCGGTGCGAGTACGAACGAAACGATTCTCTCCTCCCTCGATGTATTAATTACGCGCACCGCTCGTACCGGAAAATTAATACTCGGATCGTTTTCTAACCCCGTTGACCCCTTCTCGAACGAGTTTTTCGTCGAAACGGAAGCGCTTCCGATACCGATACCGATACCGATACCGATACCGAACCGGTCTCGGAGGGTATCCAACGCCGCCAAAGAAACCGGCAGACAAAGTTCAAGGCTCGGAGACGGAACGACGATTCGGAGTATCGGTCGTAAACCGATCGCGCATCGTTTCGGTTTTTCTCGGTCGGGCCGTGGCCGAGAAAGGTCGCGCGAAAGGAAGAAAAGAGAGGAAAAAAACTCGGTCGACAGCCATATAATTAGCACTTAGAACGCGGTCACGCGGCGAGAGGGAGTCACCGATGTCTTCGCTCGCTGGAAACGAGGAATTAAACGCGGGAATCAAAGTCTGCGGGATCAACGAGAGTCCTCCGGGCTTGTGTTCGCGTTTCCTCGTTAACGCGTCGTTACCCGCCGGATCTCGTTCGGCCGATCGTAGTTTCGTCTTCGGTGAGGATCGAGCCCGCGTTCGTACGGTCTGCCGAGCAGAAACCAGGCCTATTCCGAGACTCTCGCGCGAAGAAAAACCGAGCTCGTTCGCGAACTAGTCCGCGGGCGAAACGACGAGTCGAAGAACGCCTCGATTTTAATGGCTCTCGGAGGAGAACCGAACGCCGCTCCGAATTCTCGGCCCGATCACCGTGAAATGACCGCTCGAGTCTAGCCGGTACCGAACATCGTCGACGCAACCGTTACGAGACTCGAAAGTCGCGTTAGACCGCTCGGGGGGGAGCAGAAAAACCCGATCGATTTCGCTGTTACGAGTTGTTGACAGTCCGACCGGTTATATCGTTCGATCTCTCGCGTCCTGCCGATAAAACGATTCGATAAAATCTTTCGTCCGAGCCGCAACGAACGTCGATACACCATTACGCCGTCGGTTTTTACGAACCTTTCTTTCGCGAACTCTCGCTTCCTCGATACGAGCCGCCGTTTATAACTTTGGAGCGGCGCGCATCGTTTACCGAGCTGCAATTACGACGATTGCTCGCTCGAATCGCGGATACTTTGCGCAAACGATTCAACGCAGCGTTCGTCTTCGAAGAAACGTTTCCCGCGGTTTCGACGCTTCGCGGAGATTGCGTCCGCCGAATCGGTATTCGAGAACGCTCCGGAGAAGATACCTTCGAGATCCGGTGATTTCGATGCTCGTGCTCCGTTTCTCGAAACGTTGACGCGCGATCGTGAAAAGTCGGGCCGAGAGAAACGATCGCGAAGCTTCTAATTTCGTATCTCTCTCGAGACGCAATCGCGAATTCGCTCGAACGCGAATCGCCGACAGCGCGACGCAGAAGCGAAAGCATTCGGGAGCGGCAGTGAAAGGATCAAAGCGTCTCGAAGAGGCAACACTCGCATTATTCATTCGCCGATACACGCGTACACTCGATACCCGATAGCGATAGCTCGACGCAGCCTTATTAATAACCTAGGGAGTCTCTAGGTGCCCGTCGAGCGCGGAAAACCTCCAACGGACAAATGATTCTATTAATGAATCGTCGATCGCTATTAACGCACCTGCGCTGGATCGAGCGGACGGATAAAAAGTACCTTTTGCGAGCGCCGCGACGCGACGCGGGAAAAAATCCGCGGACGAAAATCGATCGATTACGGATAGTATCTCTTAATAACGCGTCTTTTATCCCGTTCATTGTGCGGGAATAAAATGTCGATAAGTACTCGGGTGATTAATCGTCGGTGTTATTGTTAATTACCATTCTAACGAGTGATCGATCGATGGAACGACGACCGCGATTAGTTATACACCGGACAATTAATTACCGGAGAGAAAGTTTGCAACGCAAAGTTCCGACGCGTCGTTGTTCGTAATTCATCGAGACAATACGCGTTCCCGCGGCTTTGGAGCTCGTTTTTCAGGATAGTCTCGAAACGATACTTTCTCGCTCGGACGTGGGTAAACGCCGCGAAGAGGGAAGGAAGCTCCTTCTCGGTTTTCCGGCCCGATCGAAACGGGTCGAAAATTTCGATCGCCGATTCCTCGGGTGGCGAGGAATCGAGGAATCGAGTAGGCGAGGAGGCGAGGAAGCGGGGAAGGGATCAAGCGAGAAAGAGAGAGGACTGGTTCTGACCGCCGCCGAACGCTTCTCGTCGCTTCCACTTCGATCCTCTATTTAGTTTTGTCGCACCACCGCAAAAGGCAGCCAACGATGCACGACGAGCGAGGTAGCCTAATTAGCAGCCGTCTAATATCGTCCGGTAGCCGTGTAAATTTACCGGGAGCCTAATCGTCGACAAGCAACGATACCGCGCTCCCCGGACTTCTCTATCGACGATCGACAAAACAACCACCGCCAACGAGATCGTGCCGCGTCGATTTAGCGGTAGCGCGTCCGATTATCAACGACTCGTGCATCGCGTTCGGGTTAACGCGTCGCGTTATATTTTCGACGCGGCGAAACCTTGCCGCTTGGCCGAGAAACGCGACGAACGGCCCTATGGAAACAGCTGCGCCAACGGATCTCGAACGAATTCGAGCTCAACGCGTTTATTCCTTTGTTCGGGGTCCCGGAAGCGGGCAAAGGGCGTCTCGTCCCTCGAACACGGCTGATCCCTTGCGACAGCAAAATCCATGTTTTCCCAATAAACAGCGGCTAATTAGTTGTTCGATCGTCCGGACGCGCGTTCGCACCGTTGCTACCGCTCGCGATTAGGCCTAGTCGCCGTACCAAATTTCGAAACGAGCCCGACCGGTCGACACCGATCCCGCTCGGCGGACGAACAGCGTCGATCGCTTCGTTCAAGGTTCGCTCGATCGTGATCGAGGGGAACTCGCGAAAAACGAAAACTTCGACGCGGTTGCGAAACACTCGGCATTGTTACGAAGGAACGTACGACCGATACGATAGATGTATCGTCGTCGATGTTTTTGCGCGATGCGCGATGCGCGATGCGGGATAGAGAAAGTTTCGAGGGTCGGCGTTACGCGATTCGCGGAAAACTACGTAGGCAAGATCGCGACGCGTTCGCTCCCATCGCTAACCTCGAGTATAGTCGAACGGGCATTAAAATAATAGCGAATACATTACGGCGGAGAGTTTCGTAGGTCGGTAGTTAACGCTATCGGTCGGATCTGCTTACGAATGCAATTTTCCCGAAACATTACCGGTCCCTCTTTTCGGGAAGCGTAATCGTCGACGTCGCTCGAGCCGCGCTCCTCGGTCCGCTTCTTCGTTTTGCAATAACCGACGAGCAGTCGCCATTAAACGTAATTGGAGGGATCCTTTCGATCAATCAATTTCGCTCGGTGGATCGGCTCGCGCGCGGTGCGTTGCAAAGCCAAGTGCATCCTCGTTGCCGTTCCGTGAGTTCGTTTACGTAGGATATCGAGGCGATGCACGGTGGTCCGTCTTCCGAGGCGCCATTACGCGGGAATCGGCGAAACGAGCGTGGAAAGGTCAGAGTCCCGCGGCGAGCCGCGCGCTCTTGGAAAATCTCGCGATTCGGTCGGGATCGCCGACGCGCGTTCCTTGCGCAATCCTCGACGTCGAACCGTAATTGGAAGGATGGGCCCTCGATCGACGGATCGACGGATCGACGGATCGATCGATCGATCGGGAGGGATAATCGCGAGAGAGAGAGAGAGAGAGAGAGAGAGAGAGAGAGAGAGAGAGAGAGAGAAGGGGGACCGCGAGGGAAACGTGCCGGTGCACCGTGTCAAACGTCACCACCTGTACCGGGTTCGCGCACCGTGGCTAAACTCGTTCCCTGCTTTCCCTGGCTTTTCACCGAGGGACCCGAGTCCCGGTTCCAGAGTCTCGAGTCCCGAGTCCCGGCCCCGTAATTGGAGGCTTCGAGCTCGTGGGAATGATCCGCGACTAATCGGGGAGGCAGATGCTGCGTGGAAATCGATAGCGCGTCGTTGCTCGATTCGAGCGGCAGGTGTCCATTTCCGAGCGATCGGTCCTATCGATGTCGCGGGGGATCGATTCGGAGCACTCGGAATTTACCTACTCGAATCGCGCTCGGCTCCGTAACGAGCGTTGCCAAGTTCGCTGCGAGAAGAACAATCGAAATCATCGTCCGGAACGATGTTTGCCTTTAAGTAATGGGGCATAGAGTAGGGAAATCGAGCGTGCAACGGAGAGAAAGAAACTCGAAGCGTTTCGATGCAACGCGAACGGTGATTTCACGATCGGGCGACGTTCGAGGTTCCTCGAGGACGCGTCTCGCTTCCGTTTCGAGGATCGATTCGCTCACCGGCGGAGATCCGGGGCGATAAAAAAGAAGCCGATTTTATTGGAAGGTGCGAGGCGCGCGCGGCATAACCGAGGTAGCGAATAGGCGACGTTTCGCGCGTAGCTAGCTCGATTATTGGCACGCAACACCGCGGGGTAAAGTATTTTTCCGTTGGAGCCTCGGATCCCTCGAGAGCCGAGAGCCGAGAGCCGAGAGCCGAGAGCCGAGAGCCGAGAGCCGAGAGCCGAGAGCCGAGAGCCGAGAGCCGAGAGCCTAGTGCGCGTTTTAAATACACGGTGCTCCCGTGGTCGTTGCGAGACCGGAGGAGTTACACACGAAACGATAATGCACGATCCGTTGGAGCGGTTTCCATTCGAAACGTCTCTCGGGCCGCGTTACCCGCGCGATAGACGTCGATCGATTAACGCCGGTAGCGATGTAATTAAATTCCGAGGATAATAAGAAACGTTCGACTCGCTCGTGAATAATCGGCAAAACACGCGGACCGGTATCGGTGTGTCGAAGCGATTTCGGCGTCGCTCGAGCGGCGCGCGTACTTACTTCCATTCCATTAAACCGTGTCCATCCACGCGGCCCGAAAAAATCTGCAGCCAAGAGGAATTGACTAATGGACATTAGCAGGTGTTTATTTCCGACGGAGCGAGCGCGAGTTCTAGCTCGTCATGCAGCAGGCGCGCGTGTCCAATTTACACGGAATGTGGTCGAAAGTTTCGACGACGTCGTTTACCGGTCCCCGCGTCCTACGAATTACTTTTATCGAACGCATTTTTCTTCTCCAGCTTTCCCGATCCACCCTCTCGGTGGGCGGCCACCGAGGGCTCGAATCGAGCTTCGACCCGGGAACGAGTCCGTGTCCCCGAGGTTTCGCGGACCGTCCTTCCTCGAAAGGTACCAGGAGAACGCCGCGTTCGACGCGACACTATTCGGAAAGCGGTACGGGTAATTGGAGGACCGCCAACTCCCAACGACGTCGACGACACGGTGATAAAAGATTTTCTCCTCTCCCCCGTGAAACGCGATACCCGCCCGCGGGGTTTTACTTTTCCAAGATATTCCTAATTGCTCGGGAGTACTCGGCCGTCCCGTTTCGTCCCGTTTCGTCCCGTTCCGTCCCCCTTTTCTACCGTAGGCGTCCTCGTTGTCGCGGATAACGTCGCAGCGACGCGCGTTTGGATTGTTGCCACGAGAACGGCTCTCGGTCCGAATGATTAACGCGATGCTTGAAATAGTCGAACGCGAACACGTGTATCGGTGGACGAACGGAATGTCCGAAGGGAACATCGGGGACGAAACGGCGAATCGTTTCGACGATCGAGCGCGGTATCGGCGAACGACCGCGAACACCGAACACCACCGCGCATCGAGCGCCGCGCGACCATCGATCGAGGAACCCGACGCGTTATTTGCATCATTGACGTCTAAATTGGATGCGCGAACGGAGGATGCTCGCGGCGAACGAGCTAACGGCATCGCGTTCGAGCTCACCGGAGGAACAGCCGTAGACCAGAGACCGAGATAAGTCCTCAAACGCGCCGACCGCGAGACCGTCTGCTCGTGATTCGAAGCAGAAGCCTCGTTCGCCCGCGGGACACTTCCGCTTATCGCGCCGAGCGGAAAAACGGTTGCTCTCTCCGGCCGCCGCGTCCGAGCGAATCCTCGATCTGTCATCGGACGGCTCTTCGGATCGAACGCGGTTCCTTTTTCCGCCTCCTCGAGACCGAAACGGTCCTCGAGGTCCGGCCTTTCTTCATCCACCGACGCTATCCACCCTCGGTCGACAGATTGCGGACTTAATCGGCCGTGAAAAGAGCAAATCGTTTCGCGCGATTATCCGGCGCGTTGCGTCTCTTTCCGTCCACCCCGAGTCTCGAGCGTTGTTCGTCTCTCGTTGTTTGCCCGCACCGACCCCCGTCTCTTCGCCGAGAAACTCGCGCCACTGTATCGGCAGGGGTGTGGCGTTAATCGTTCCGCGCGGAAAGGTGTAACCGATTCGTAACGGTCGTAAGATCCACGAGAGCGGCACTAAATTTCGCGAGCCGAAGGGTGCCTACGCGACCCGGAGGGGTGCCGTCCTTTAATTATTCCCCGAGAATTCGCCAATTTTCCGTTTTGTCGCTCCCGCGCGACGCTCTTCGAAACGCTCTCTTTCGCGAATTTCCAAAAGATTCGACTCTCTTCGCACCGAACGCCTCCGGAAACGCCTCGTTCGCGCCGACGCGAGACGACGCGAGGACGACGCGACGCGACGTACGAAACGTCGGGTACCCGAGCTCCAAGTTTAATTATCCGCCAGGAATTTAGTAATTTTCCATTTTACCGTGTCTCCGGCGACCGCTGTTCCTCAACTTAAAACGGTGCGGCGCGCGGTTTGCTAAATTTTCATTCGTTTCGGTGGCACGAACGTCTCCTCGCTTGAAATTACCGACAAACGAACGCGTTTTGTATTTCCAACCGTTGAAAAAGTACGCGGCCGCGTGTTTTTTCCGAGTATTTCGAGCGCCCAAGGGCGCCGTTTAATTATTCCACAGGAATTCAGCAATTTCCCGTTTTATCGCGGCGAGGTATCGCTCTCGACCTTCACGGAGGGTTTCTTCCAGAAAGCAGGAAACGCGAAGCGGCATTTCGCTCGGAACCTATAGGGGGGAAGCGGTTATTTCTCCGGTGGTCTCTCGGTTCGTACGGAAGCCCGTGGTTCGCGGGCGTGCTTCGGAAAAGTGGTTTTCCGAGCGACGGAGGAATACCGGGCGGGCCGATCGCTCGGTCGGTCGGTCGGTCGGTCGGTCGGTCGCGTAAAATAAATGGACCGATTTACGAGCCCCGGCCACCGGTTCGCTCGATAAAATCTCAGCCACGTCGATACGTTTCCCCCGGGGTGTTCGGGCAAAGATCGTCTCGCGGAGAGGGTAGCCTTCGGTGCGGCCGTTGGACCTCGAAAGACACGGTTTCGCCAATCGCGGGGAAATCCAAACTATTCGACGTTCGGTTCGTCCGAGCTCGCGGTTCGAGAGAATCTCGATGCGTTTCCTAGAAAGGAAAGAGAGCGCGGAACGAGCGAGTCCCTCGGTGGAAAGGTCGCGTGGTGCGTTTCTCGAGCAGAACCGATCGATGAAACTACGTCGACGGTGCTATTTTCGACAGCGCAGGAATGTCGTCGGCCGAGTATCGTAGTTTCGCCGAGGTTGGTAACGACACGCTATCGCGCTATTAACGGCTCGTTGGAAAACCGTCGTCCATCGAACGGAGCCGATTCGCGAGAGACACGGGAGATTCGAACGAAGCGTGAATCGTCGAAGCGAGGTTCACGGTTCTCGCGATCCGGCGGCAAATAATCGGAAAGACGGTAACACGGGGAGGCCGTGGCTCGTCGCTCGCGAACTTTCTCGTCCGCATAGCTCGGCCGCGTTCACCGCCCAATGACCGCGACGTATTCGCCCCGGACCCGTTCCCTGTCCCAAACTCGTCCAACGCTCGCTACCGCCGCGCCACGAGCTAAGCTTCTCCCGCGGTGATCAACCATTTGTCACCGGGCCGCTGGATTTCCCATTTTCCGGCCGATTTCCCCGCAACGACACCGATACCCCGCTGCTCCCGTTGCTCCCCCTTCGGCCCTCCCCCTCGTCACCGCCACCGCCACCGCCACTGCCACCGTCGCCACCCTTCGTCGATCCCCTCCACGCGGTTGTCACATCGTCCCCCTGCGTCGTTCCGTGACGCCTCCGCCCACGGTGTCGCGAGTTTTCGGGCTCGAGGTGGAACGAGGCGGTGATGCCCGTTTCGCTACCGTTCCCCGCTACTAAGTGACGGTGCACCGATGGCTGGCGTCACCGGCGTTGCCCGCGCGGGGAGAAGCTCATTTTCGCGGTACGCCTACGATCTCCTCCATCCCCCGTCCCCGTCCCCGGCCCCGTCCCCGGCCCTGTCCCCGACTCCGTCCCCGACCCCGACCCCGGCTGGAAGATCGTTCGTTTTCCGCGCGAACGCCGCCACCGTAGTCGTCGTTGTCGGTGTCACCGGGCGTCGAATCGATACCGGAGGAGACCAGGTCGCAAACACCACCGCGCCGCGCCGCGCCGCGCCGCGCCGCGCCGTACGCTCCGTAGAGAATCTCGGACTCGCGTGCGCTCGGGCTACCAATTAAATTCGAGCCAACGAGTACCTTCGACGAAGAGCGACTCCTTTGTGCCTCGAGACTGTTTAGTACGCGAAATCGTTTCAAGGAACGATTCGACGTATCGTTGTTATTAACCGATATGAAAACATAATATCCAGCCGGATAGCGCGAGGTAACGATCACGACACGGCATCCCCGTAATGAGGATCGCGTGTGCTCCTCGCCCGAGCCTCGGATGCTCGAGCGTCGGCGGCCGAAGCCGGCTACAACGTTTGCCTCGTCTTCCGCAAACTTCTGCGCCCTTCGAGCTCCGACGGCGTATCCTGCAATATCCGCTCTTTAAGGGTGAAACGCGATACCGTGGTGGCGGCAGCGGCCCCACGGGTTCGTTCGATATCTCGTTATAATACGGTAACGGGCAACACTCGTTAACCCCCGCGGGAAGCCTCGGTTCTGGTTCAATCGCGTAACAGTATCCGGGGTCCCGATGCGCGCTCGAATTTTCCTCCGACGCGAAACATTTCCCCGGTGGTGTCCGTCCGCGACGATCTCGCGATCCGCTAACGAGTTTCGATCCGACCGGCGACGATTCGCGAGACCCGCGAGGCGAGGCGAGGCGAGGCGAGGCGACGCGTTCGTCGCTTTCCAGGTTGTCGTCGCTCCCCGCTCTGGCAATCGCTGGATAACGGAAACATCGATAACGCTGCCAACCGCGCACCGGCGTACCCGATCGCCGGAGGGTTCCGTGCGCGTTCCTCGAGCGATCGTTAAAAATTTCACCGCTCTTAACGACCCGAAATTACAAGCCACCCGTTGTTCCAGTTTCCTTTTCCATCTTTAGCGAGCGCGAGACTCTAACGACCGCCACCTCGGCGTAGTTTCGCGCTCGACCCTTTACGAGATACGGATTATTCGCGATCCGGGTACCGCGGGGAAATAAATCGTTCCGGTGATCGGCCGTAAACTCGATAATAATCGACTCGCGCTAATTTAATCCCAACGGAACGTAATTATCGTCGATACGCGCGATTCGCGATCGTTAACGACGCGGCCCGGAAAGCCGCCGAACGGAAAACTCGGGCCGCGCGGACCTAGCGGCCCGTTCGTTGTTCATTCGCACCGGGTCGTTCGATCGTTCGCACCGGTACGGAAGAACCGCGGCGAGCCGACTGCTCGATAAACGCGACGCGCGAATAACCGACTCGTACCTAACCCGTCGCGACCGTGAGAATACGAGAACCATCGATCGATAGCTCGCGTGCCGTTCTATCCTCCTCGAACTCGGCTCGGACGCGAGAATCCTCCGGTACCCATCTCGCGAGATTTTCAACTCGGAGCGAGCACGATCATCGGCCCGTCGAAGCAAAGCCTCCGTCGGTTACCCGGTTCCCGAGTATCGCGCCGAGACCGAAATCGATTTCAACGATCGCGAGCCCGCGACGTTTCAAAAATCGCTCCGAGAGATTTCCCGATTAAACCGGTCGCTCGGTCCGTTTCTACCGGCGCGAGGCTACGTGACTTACGATTGGTTACCGAACTGTCTAATTAAAGAATGCGAAACGCCCGCCGTTCATGTCCACGAGACATTAATCTAGAACAAACATGGCCGTTCTGGGTTCCCGTATCGAGCAAGGCTATCATGCCTAATGCGCTAATGACTCTGGAATCGATTAGCCCGTGCAACACGGACGTAGCAGTCTACGCTCTTTATTCTCGCTGGCGCGTCGCGTCGCCCCGCGTCGCGTCGCCTCGCCTCGCCTCGCATCGATGTACGCGAACCCGATGCACGTGCACGGCCCACCGATGTACCTACGTACGTACGCGGTATACGTACCCTTTGCGAAACAGGAAACGCGCGCGTCGAACCGATAGCGCTCGTTTCCGCGGCCTTGTTCCATCGAGAACGAGACGACACCGACAACGGAGAACGGTGATCGCGCGAAAAAAGGCACCCGCGTTCGTAATTTTTCGTTAGGCCGTGGATCGTTTCGAGGCAACTTCCGTCGATGAAATTTCCCAGGTACGCGCTGCGAGGTAGCCGAGTTCGCGGTTGGCGAACGATCGAGCCGCGCGCGTAATTCACGCGACGAAGCGATTCGTCGTATCCCCGAGATCGCGCAGTTTGCCGTTAGGGTTCGCGATACGAATTTTTACGCGCGGTTCGTTCGCGGTGTTGGTTCGAACGAATTACTCGTTCCGTTGATTTTTTTCGTCCTCGACTCGTCCGGGCATCGACCATCGGAAGGCCAACAATGGACGCTAATGCGTCGGTGGATCGGCCCGGTTCTCCGAACGAGATTTACGCGGGATTAAAGCCGCCATCGCGAGGGCAGGAAGTCGTTCGATCTCGAACGCGATAAAATCGTTTGCACGCGGTGAAAAAAGCCGCGTTTCTTTGCCGATTCCGCGGCGACCCCGTCACCGGGCTGCCCTTTGTTTCACTTAACACCTCCGCGCCGGAAGAATTAGCACGGTCGTAAAATTTCGCTCGATTCGCGCGAAAGAAAACGGAAAAAATGGAAAAAGGGAGCAGGAACGCGCACCGATTCGAGCGGGTATCTAATTACGGCGAGTGAGCGAGCGAGCGAACCAACGGGCCCGGGAGACTCGAGCGGGTATCCTCGAAAAGAGCAGGAGGGAAGGTTCTCGAACGGAAGTCTCGAATTCGAAACAACGAAGGAAGGGCCGCGGCGGTTCGACGCGAGCCTCGAAAAGACTTTATGGCTCTATTCTTGCGTCTCGCTTCTGCTGTTCCTCTTTTCGTTCGCGTTCTCGCGGCGTGGAGCGTTCGCGCGCGTTTCTTTTTCTACCTTTCCCTTTCCGTTCGGTGCGCTGCGGTGTGTTGCGGCGCGTTGCGGTGCACGGTCCCCCGTTCCTCGGCTACGCTCGGCTTTTCGTGTGTACGTCGACCAGCGACCGACCAGCGACCGACCAGCGACCGACGCGGACGGTCCCGAACGACGCGGCAAAAAGGAGCCGCTCCTGCGGGCATCTTCCGACAATCAGCCCGGACCCCGCCGAAAAATACGTGACACGCGAAAATCAATTTCAACGGTGGTTGCCCCCTCGTACCGGCCGTGAAAGCTATTATATCGGCTTCCAAAGATCGTTCGTTCCTTTCGTTGCGTCGCCTCGCGTCGCCACCTCTTTTTCTCGTTCGTTCGTTCGTTCGTTCGTTCGTTCGTTGGTTCGTTTACCTAGTTATTCGCGTAGGAGCCGTCTCGATGAAAATCGTGCGAGTCGAAAGGGCGCGTTCGGTCGGGTCGAACGTTTGGTCGTAATCCGTGCGAAATTTATTTCTATTTGTCGTCGAGGGTCGAGGATGATTCCTTCCGTCCCTCGATCGCGTCGCACGGGAGTGATTTTCCTCGGCACGCGTCTCGGCCAGGGGAGTATTCGAGGTAGGAAAAGCACGGGGGCGAGACGCGTCGCCTCGAAACGAGAGGGGTAGACGAATGGCCGGAACGATTATTGGACGCGGGGATCCGCGAGCAAACTGAGACGGATCGATCGCATAAATCTCCGCCGGCACGGCCCGATGTAAAGCCGAAGCCGACCGGAGCGGACGAACCTACGTCGACTGACATAAATACGACTTAGCGAGACCCGCGATCTCCACCGACTAATTGAGAATTATTCCCCCGCAATAGGAGCCCGCTCGACCGCCCGGGGCTTTCTCGCTAATTTCGCCGAGTTATCGGAGGAAATCCTGTCGAGAGGAACGACACCGGGATTACGCGCCGCGGACGGAATCGCTCCGACGACGAATCGACTGGTTCCCCGAGTTCCCCGAGTTTCCCGATCGTACCCGTTTCGATGTTATCCGCGAGCCGAGCTCTCGAACCCCGTTGCGAGCCGATTCCGCTCGGATCGAGTCGCGTTCGAACGCGACGCGTTTCCTTGCCCTTTCGAGTTTCCACCCCTGCGCCCGAGCAAAACGATATTATTAACATCGCTTTATGTCCAATTTGGCCGGCCGTGACGTTTTATTACGTCGCGTACCCGCTCATTTCGCTAGCGCAGCTGTGTCAGCCTGTAATACAAAGTTGCACGAACCGCGCGGCAGCGTCATAATTTCCAGGCCAATCGAGTCCTTCTTGCGTGCATTAATAGCCGCGCGTATCCTCGACGGCTCGGCCAGTGTGCAGGCAACCGCGCACGAAATGAATTGAATCCACCGGCGGTCTAAAACCACCATATTTTACGCCCGGTAATCGTACCCGGGCGACTCGAATTAAAAACGAAGCGATTCGTCACTCGGTAATTTTCCTCCGGCTCGCTCCAAGATTTCCTCGCCGCGCATCTTTCTCCGTCTCCGCGAAGACGCGCGAAAGAAATACTTACACCGCTCGGAATAATTGGAGAATCTCGTGCCGTAAGAACCGGTGAAATATTAGAAACGAAAGAAATATAGCAGCGCGCTTAATACCGTAGGATCTCGGTAACTTTCCAAACGGACGAGACCGGTCGCGGGTTCGTTCCCTTTTCCCGTCGCTTCCGTCCGTTTTCGAAACCTCGCGCGACCGTAACGCGAACGGTGGCTTTCCCCGAAAATCGAGCAAGAGCAGCGCGAAACGCGTCGCGACGCAACGATACGCGCAACGCGACGGGACTCCCCTTCGGGCTCGAGGACGCCTCGGGGTGCACGGGAGCAGAGTCGGGTGTCTTCCGAGAGGCTAGCCATGCGCGTTTGTTTGAAAACCGAATGGTCACTTAACGCAGCGGGGGTGCCTGCTCGTCGAGTAAAAAGTTCTGCCGGCATCCGGACTCTCGTGGCGGGGTAACGGCGACCCGGTGTTTTGTTTGTTCGGCAAACTGTCACAACAACTCGAAACGAACGAACGAACGAACGAGCGGCCGGGCGGGCCACTCGCTCTCCTTTATCCGGCCAGATTTTTCCTTTTTTTTTTCCCCCTCGTCGCGTCACGAGGATCCGGAAATTCGAGCGGTGGTTCGACGCGAGCGACGTCGGGTCGCGCGATCGTATCGGTGAAACGCTAACGGGACGTTGAACGAACGAGCTCGATTACGCGCGGCGTACGCCCGCGCGAGCTTAATTATAGAATCGTCCGCGGCAACGTAAATATTTTCATCGCCGTTCGCCGTTCGCCGTTCGCCGTTCGCCGTTCGCCGTTCGCCGTTCGCCGTTCGCCGCTCGCCGCTCGCCGCGCGAGTACACGGGCTCGTTATTATGACTGATAATTTCAGCCGCTACCGGTCGACTCTCGTAACCGTGCGCGTTCCCGGCGATGTCGTACTCGAGTTAATTACCGAACCGATCGTTTGTCGCCGTAACGAGCGTTCGTGGACGCGTAGCCGAGGATCGCCAACGGGCCGAGACGCGAAAAACGACGAGAGCGATCCCTGCCGATTTCCGGCCGATCGATTTCTCGTTCGCGCGTTGAACCGAACCGAACCGAACCGAACCGAACCGGGGTAGTTCGCGAACGTTCGCGACGACGCGATCCGAGTACAGCGCGACGACAGATTCTATTCGGGCGCTCGTAAACGGTCGAGCGATTCTCGCGGGAAACGAGCGCTACCTATAGCCCTAAAGGTTCTCCGCGAGGCGGGCAGTCGAAGCGGGCCGCGACGAGGGCACATATCGTCGAGAATCTAACGATTGGGTTCCGCCGTAAATCGATACCTGCCTCGATTCTCGTACAGGGTACCGACGATGCGGCCACGGGAACGAAAGAGAGCGCGACGAAGCCGCGTCGACGTCGAGGGAAGAGGACGACGCGCGAGAAGAACGAACGCGAACAAAACGAACAAGAGATAAGAATACCGCGTAAGTATAGAGAGCATAATAATCAGAAGTAAATTGCGGATACGTGAGGCTACCGTGTTGTAGAGGGCCTCGGGCCTTACCGGCCTCGTCCGTCTGTCCGTTCCGTCGGTTCTTCTGTTATTCCGTAAATGTGCACCACCGTGCACGCGCACGGACCTACACGCGCGCGCTAAGGAAAAAGAATAAATATATATACATATATCCATATCTATATATATATATATATATATATATATATATATATATATATATATATTCATTTTTTTTTAATGCGCGAGCAAGTATCGGCGAGAGCTAAGCGCGCACGTACCGGGAACGTAGCAGGACACGGAGATACGTACGATCGGGAGTAGCCAACCTACCGGTAATCTAATTTGAATCCCAGGGGCCCTGACTCCGCCGGTGGGTAATGGAACACGTATCGAATAATATTACGAGCGACTCGATTCGATATCGTTCGTAATTCCGGTCCCGAGACCGCAACGCTGGCTTCGGAGGAGGTAACCGCCGCCTTGTCGGTCCGATCGGTCGTGCGAACAACGCATTTTACGCGTATTCCGGGTGGCTCGAGACAAGGGAACGAATCGGCCCGCAAAAACCGATTCGCGCTCGCCGAAGACCCGACGGACTCGCGAGATTCTCCAATGAAAACGACAACGTTCCGATCCTCGTAAATTCGCCCCGATGAAACTCCGATTCGAAAGCTCGGATCGCCGAACGTTTCGGTGAAATGGAACGCGAGTTCCGCGCGCGGGATGGATCTCGCGTTAACCGCCGGATCCGGGGCGAGGACGTCCCTCGTCGGAGCGTTTCGCGCATCGGCCGCCGTGGCCTCTGCGATCGGCCGCCGTCGAAAGTCTCGGCTCGCGTTTTCTGTATCACGCTATATGCAAATGAGACATATGCTCTCGCCGCGCCACATAATAAATTACTCGTGTAGAAATCGCTCGCGTATAGGTGGGGCCTAAAATTACGTACCGGTCCTGTCACGAACACACGTACGCGCCGGACGGCGGTCGAGCGGCGGTCGAACGGCGGTCGAACGGCGGTCGAACGGCGACCGTCCGCGTCGGGGCCCGTCTCGCGGGATAATGCGGCCCTCTCGGGTCCGGCTCTCCTCCGCTCCCCACCTAGGAACGCGATGCCGAACCGTCCTTTCGTCGAGGAGCGCCGTTTTTAAAAAGCCTCGTTCGCAAACCGTTTTTCCCGGGTCTTTTTCTCGCGCGGTCCCCCCGATAATTGGACGGGAACGGCCCGACCGATCGGCGCTCGATCGACGACCGGAGGATCTTCGAGTTTCCGGGAGCGGTTCGAAATCCGCTTTGCGCCACCCTCTCGGAGACTCGGTGTTTACGTCGGTGGGCAGAGAGGGCCGCCGGAGGGTCGAAGAATCGTTTCCCTTTTTCTCGAGCGAACGCAACAACGGACGGGGTTGTAAAACAATTTGCCGAACCCGTGGCGAACAATGGACGATCACGAGGACGGTCCTCGGAAAGGATCCTCGAGCCCTCTCCCCGTACCCTCGCAATTCTCGTTTCATAAACCCTTAATTTTACGATGATTGTTACCCGGGGCTCCGCGCGTCTCTTTTTCGCCGATTTTAATCCCGCCGACGACGCCGGACTCGATTTTGCGGCTTAACCCCCGACCCGGCGCGGACCCGAGTTACGGAAAACCGGGTTTTACGATTCCTCGGGAAAAGGGGCTCCTCGCGCGGCGTCTACCGTTCCCGCTCGGGTCTTTACCGCTCGGGTAATTGGATCGAACGACCGAAAGAGAGAGATCGCTACCGCGTTCGGCTTAGGTAAATCCAATTTTTTAGAGTTACCCCGCTCCTCCCTCTACCCCGTAATCCCGAACGCGGTTCCGCGATCCACGAACGCGTTTCGAGTATAAGGACAAACGGACAAACTTTCGACGAACTTTCCCTCGGGTCTCGAGGAAACTCACCTTGACTGTGCTCGCCGGCGTCGAACGTTTTGCTCGTCATCTGGAAGAGCGCGTCGAGGGGACTTCCCTGACCCGTCGTCCTCTTCCCGTGATGTCCGCTCTGGGAGCCGTGCTGTTGCGACGTTTTCCTCTTGAATTGTTGCTGCTGCTGCTGCTGCTGCTGCTGTTGCTGCTGCTGTTGCTGCTGTTGCTGCAGAACCGGGTGGTGGAGAGCCGGATGGTGGAGAGCCGGATGGTGCAACCCGTGGTGACGAACCAGGGGATCCGGACTTCCGGAATCGGAAACGGAGCTTCGTCCGGACGAGGAGGAGCTGCTGAGCGGTGGTTCGCTGATAGAGCCGGACATGGAGGCCAACGACATGCCCATCAGGGAGAGATCCCTCGCCGCGGTGGAATGGTTGCGTCGATGGTGCTGCAGCAGGTGGTGCTGATGATGCGACTGCTGCTGTTGCTGCTGCTGCTGCTGCTGTTGTTGCTGCTGCTGTTGTTGTTGTTGTTGTTGCTGCTGCTGCTGCTGTTGCTGCTGCTGCTGCTGATGGTGTTGGTGGTGGTGATGATGGTGGTGGTGGTGAAGGTGTTGACGGTGATGGTGACCGAGACCGGACTCGACCGTGTCCCAGGGACGTACGATCTTCGCCTTTGGTCTGTGGGAGAGGATGTCCAGGATACCGAACGACTTTACTCCGCGTTCGTTGGCGTCCCGATCCCTGTCGTCCTCGTCGTCCGAGTGCTGCATCTGCACCATCTTGAGACGCTTGAGCGGCTTGAAGTAATCGTCGGCGGGTCCGGTGGTCGGTGGTCCGTTGCTGCTGGCTCTGCTGTCCATTTCCTCGTCGTCGTCGTCCTCCTCCTCCTCGTCCTCTTCGTCCTCTCTCAAGGTCGTAACGGAATCGGCGACGCTTCTCTCGCGAGGGCGCAAACCTCCGCCGTTTGATATCCCGTAATCGGTGTTTCTCGAGTAGCTGTCCTCGTCGTCGATCGCGTAGCCGGCGGCGAGCCTCTCGTCCTCCTCGGTGCTCGGGGCGATCACGACGAGGGGCAGTGGGCTCGGACACCCGACGGAGATCTCGTCCTCGTCGTCCGGAGCGTCGGCCCTGCAAGGCGTCCGTCGGTGAGCCGGCGAGCTCGGGCAGCCCGGCGTCGTGGCACTGGAAGACACCGTCGTCGACGGCGACATTGTGTACGACTCGGTCATTTCCGTGGTACACATTCCCGAAGGAGGATGATTCGGCGCACAAATACGCGAGGCGAGGCGAGGCGAGGCGAGGCGACGCGAGAGGTGTAGTCCGTTAAAATGTTTCGACACGATGCGCGGTCGCGGTCGCGGTCGTGGTCGCGGTCGTGGTCGTCTCGGCGCGCGGCTGCACGCTCGCGCTTACGTACCGTTTGCCGATCTCTTTCGAAGTCATCGAAACCGACGGTACTCCCCACCAAAATCGTCCTCCGATGCTGCGCAGAGGAGCTAGTCTCCTCGGACCGAACCGGTCGTCCCGTTTCACCGACGTTCCAACGCGCTATCGTCGCTCGAGTTTTCGACGCCGCGGTTTACGCTTTCAACGGTGCACCGTCATCGCAGTTCCCGGCGATCGTCCTCGGTGGTCATCGTTTCGACGTTCTTCGTTACATCGCGACTCCTCGAGTCTCCCACCGTTCTCTCCGTCGTTGCGCCCTCGTCATCCTCGTTCCCGCGAACCGCGATACTCTGCTCGAACTCGGAACCACTGGGAGCGAACCACGGAACCCACGGTCCAACACCTCCTTCCAGTCTTTGTCTCTCTCTCCCTCGCTCTCTCCGTCCGTCCGTCTGTCCGATCCGTCCGATCCGTCCGATCCGTCCGTCCGTCCGTCCGTCCGTCCGCTCGGTTCTCCGTTTCTCCCTCGTAAAACGAGCGATCGTTCACTCGCGACGCGTCGCCGACACCGAAGCACAGAGTCCGATCGTCCCGAGGCCAACCGGGATTCGCGCGAGCACGCGAAACGAGTCGATACGTCGATGGCGAAACGAGCTACGGGAGTCGGAGGCTCGCAATCGGCCCGGTCCAAGCCAGTGACTCGAAATGGTACGGGGACGGGTATCTCGGTCCGGTGTTCCCGCAGGGGCAGGCGCTTCTCTCTCGACCGCCTCGACGCCGTCGGAGGAGGGAGCGCGATCGTTCCGCCGGCTCGAGGTTGCACCGACTCCCCTCGATGGGACGAGCCCGAGCGAGCCGGCTCGGCCGAGAGGGCGGGGCCTCTCCTCGCCCGGCCCACTCGAACCCCCGCGACACGCCAAAATGACGCTGCCTCGATGGAATTTTTACGAGACGTACTTAACGTCCCGTGGCGCTGCCGGAGCGGCCTTCGTCCTACCTTTCTCCGGACTCTTCGAACGCGAGACCCGACCCTCCACGACGAAAACCTCGCCTAACGAGGCCCACCGTGATTTCGTCCCACCCGGCCCGGGCCGGGCCGGGCCGAGCCGAGCCGAGCCGAGCCGAGCCGAGCCGATTCACGGCTCGACGACCACCGCCGCTGCCGAAAATCGACCAGCTACTGCCTACCCGTCTTTCGATTTCGCCTCGATTCCTACGACCTCGCGACCTTTCCGACTCGACCGATTCTCCATTTACCGTCTCAGCGATTTTCACCGAGACACCGTCCTCCCGCTCGAGCTTGCCTCCCGGAGACCATCCGCGATCTCCAAAGATCGCGGAACAATCGTCGAGACGGTCCCCGCGCGATCCACGGATGTTTCTTTTCCTTCGGAGAAAACTCGAGCGGTCGCGAGCAGCGGAAGTCGCCCGCGGAGAACATGTTTCCGGAATCGATGGAAACGTCGTCCGTGTAGCACGATCGAGGAAAAACGACCGCACCGACCACCGAATAACGTCGTTTCGAGCGTCGCTCGTCCGGAACGAGGCTAGAAAGGTATCGCGAACCGTTGCGCGCGGATTATTATCCCCGATCGGTCCTGAGAATCGATTTAGCCGTGTAATCGTAGCAATCTGCTCGACGACCAGCGGCCGATGTCTCGACACGACGCGACGCGACGCGAAAAATATCCATTCGAGCTCGAGTCGTTAGAAATTGCGCGCCGCCTCTTCTTGCTCCGCGAAGATCGAATTCTGCCCCCTCGTTCCTTCCCAGTTCGCCGACACCGAGAGACCCTGTATTTTTTGCCCCCGGCCCTCCCCCCGTCCCCCCGTCCCCCGTCCCCCGTTCCCCCGTTCCCCTGTTCCCCCGAGAACGTTGCGCGACGAGTCGAACGACCGAATCGATCGACCGAAAAGAAACACGACGCGTCGCGATCGGTTTTTCGCGCGAGGGTAAACGGATCCATCGATTCGTCGCGAACGCGAATCGTCCTCTGCTCCGAATACGCTCGAAACCCGACCGCACCTACCAACGCGAGGAACGATCCGAGCCGAGCCGAGAGAGGAGAGTGGAGAGAGGCGGATCGAGCAGTTGGAGCGGCAAAGCCGGTCGAAGAGCGCTCCTTTTTCTTCGTCTCTCGACCTTCCCGTCGGCTTTCCTATCCCGATACAAAGAGGCGCGAGCGAGCCTAATTATTATGATAGCTCGCCACTGGATTCCGTCGGTTCCTTTGATCCACCGCCGTTTAGCACGATCCCCCGATATTTAGGTAGGGCCCATTGTCCCGCCGGTGGACCCGGGAATCGTTACGAACCGGGACCGGGACCGGGATCGGGACCGGGACTCGCGATAAACTATTCATCAACGAGGACTTTTTTCCTCGAAATTTACGCTTTTCTCCGTTACTCGCGTCCTCGGGCCGGTAATCCGACGGATACGCGCCAACTCCGCGCAGAGTGGATTCGTCGATGTTCCCCTTGGCGAACAAGGGTCTTTCGCGACATTCGTCGCAACCTCGAGAGGTCGCGAGGCTCTCGATTGTTTGTTTGTTTTTTTTTCGTCGCTCGATGACAAGGCACGCACGCACGCACTCGGTGCTCGTCCGAGTTTGGGAAGAGGTCGGAAACCGTTGGTCGAGTAACCTCTGGCCGGTCGAGCGGAGTCGGCGGTGAAGGCCCGCCGATAACGCGTACGAGACGCGTCGGCCGCGCTATCGACCCGTTCCTCCGCGTTAGAGGCGATACGTGTACTTAACCGTAATTGACGAGAGCCGGGGACGAGTCGCGCGAAGCTGCTCCGAGAGCGGTTCGAGGCGGCGGCGGCGGCGGCGGCGGCGGCGGCGGTGGCGGTGGCGGCCGGCGCATGTGCGGCTCGCTACGGCTCGGATAGAGGGTAGGGGGCCTATCTATTTTCCCCTTCCGCGCGTTCGCGGCCGGGGGAACCTCGACGACGAATTAACCCCCACTCGTACCGCGGTACAGCCCCCGACACGCCCCTGTCCGCTTCCTCGTCTCTTTCCTTTTCAAGGTTATCGCGCCCGTTCCCGGTACCGCCGCTCTCGCGGCCTTGTTCGCCGGCGAGCCGCTTCCGTTCGGTCCACGCCTCTACCGCGTCCCGATTGGCGAACGAGCTTCCTCGCGAACCTCGCGAACCTCGCGAACCTCGCTCTCGGGGACCCACCGATTTACCTTCTCGTTGCGCCCGCTCCACCCTCTTCGCCGAAATTTTTCCGCCCGAGAGGGTTGCGCGATCGGCGACGTCTCCTCGTCTACCCCGTACTTTGCGATCCGTCCCCTAATCCTCGCGTCCGACCGCTTGAAAATTCGACCACCGTCCGACCGAGGATTCCGTTTCGGAGCACCGACGTACCGAGACTCCCGGGAAGACTGGCTCCGAAGTAAATACTCCGCGAACCACACCGTTATCCGAACCCTTTCTTTTCGATCCACCGAGAAACCTCTCGTTCCCGGGGATTTCGAAATTTCGAACAGTTTCCTCCGAGGCGCGGGAAAAAAAAAACAGACGCCAAGGATTTACGTTCGCCGAGAGAACCCAGCGGGATGGAGCGCGCGCGGGATTTACGGTGTTCGGCGATTCGTCCGGAGCGGAGCGGAGCGATGCGGTGGATTCCGGGAACAACGGACGAAATCCTGGACGCGAAATTTCGAGTCGAGAAGGTTCGACGTCTCGAGATCGACGCGGACGGGGAGCCATTTTGTCGAGGCGGACCCGCGATTCCGGGCCTCGGCGTTCTCCCCTCGAAAGAGAATTCGCGTTCCATCGGCCGGAAACGATTCGACGTAAATAGCTCTCGAGCGACCGGCAGCGTCCTCTCGGCCGTTCGATCGATACCTCTTCCTCCTGTCGCGAATCTCCGACTCGACGAGAACACTTTTGCGCGAAAGAAACCGAACGAATCCGTTTTCCGATCGGATGGAAATTCGGGAAACGAACGCTTCGTACTCTTCGCTACGGCGATCGTCGAGAGGAGGAGACCGATACGCGCCGAAGCTCGCGACAAAGAACTCGGAGCGGCGAACGGACAGTCGACGAGCGCCAGGCACGCCCATCGATGCCGATAAATCGCTCCAACGGCTACCGGTCGAATCGAACCACCGAATCTCCGAGCGGAATTGGAACCGACGATTCCCGGACCCGGCGAGTTTCGATGGTAAATCGTTCGAGAATCGGGGGACAATCCGCGTCGAGCGATGTTTCGATCTCGACGGAGAAGAAAGATTTCGGGTAAAATTTCCCCTTCCTCGATCCCGGTGAACCGAGCTGTCGACGAGTGCTCGCTCGCGCGAGCGCGATAAGTTATTCTTCGCAATTTGACGCGTCGTTCGAGTGGTTCGGTCGCCTCGGGGGACGCAGGCTACTCCATCACGGTGAGTTACATAAATCTCTTCGTTGAATGACCCCGATAATTGGCAAAGGGAGTTGCTCTTCCGGAGTGGGTCGCCTCGGTCTAGTTCGGGGCTGGTCCGCGTGAAAAAGGGCGCGCGGTTTCGAGCGCGTCGAATCGAACGGGAACGTTGGGTATCGGCGGTGCATAAATTTGGACGATCGGTTCCAGGGAGATCGGTAACCGAGTTCTCGTCTCGCGATATTTTCGCTACCTTCCGCGGTAGCGTTCGAGACCGCGGTTCGATATCGAGAGCGGTTTGCCGTTCTATGCGCGTTCTGTGCGCGTTGGTCGTACGACGTCGTAAATTCCTCGTGTATTTCCTGTTGCGGTTACCGGCGAGCTACTCTTACCGTCGAACCGACATGGCGACGCGTGGAACGATCCGGCCGATCGATCCCGAGACGGATCCGATTTCGCGGAATTGGCCCTTTGGCGGATAACTACCGGTAACCTCGCTCGGCGAAGATTTTTCTCCGCGAGACGATCCGGGTCTCGAACGGGGTTCGTCGTTGAGTCGACGGTCGAGGTAAACGAGCTCTTTCGGTTTCCTTTGGTCCGTCGAGAGCGTATCGTCGAACGAGAAGCGTCCAAATCGTGAAAGGCTCGAAGGAGCAGCGCGTGGCGATCCGGTGACACCCTCGAGGATCCTCTCGGTGTGAGTGCGGAGAGGCGCGCGAGCGCGCGGTTGCCCGCGTCTCGGTCGTTGGGACGCTCGCGACGTCCCGCGAGTACAAAAGCCGGCGGCTCGGTTCCCGCCGGTCAATTCCAACTCCATTTAGGCTCCATTTAGTCCGAATCGGTTTCGCTAACCACTTTTCGAGAGGGGAAACGAACGAGGGATCGGTCCGTGTCCCATTCAGAGGATGTGGATTTTCGTGGAGGCTCGGTGCTCGAGCGAGGCCGGCCCCATTGTCGGAGGACTCCGTGACGTTCCATCAATTTTCCGTTCCGGCTCGCGCCTCGAGGGTCGTTCGTCCGTTCGTCCGTTCGTCCGTCCGTCCGTCCGTCGATCGCAGCGACTCTCGACCGCGCCCGTGGCGATCAACGACATCGCCGAATTCGTCGCGCTCCGGAACCGTGATTCGTCCTCGCCCGGCCGCTGAATGGTCCGTTGATGACTTGATATTTCGAACCGGGCGCCCGTATTACCCGGACCGGGCTTTTTTACCGGGGACGAGGCTTCGACGCGTTTCAACGGATAGATTTCAATTTGGCAACGTCAGGATCGAAATACCGACCACGCGCTCGAATCGAATTTTCAAAAGGTTCCTCGCCGGCCAACCCGCGTTAAGAGCTTCCGGATTTCCGCGGATCGGCAGGGCCCGCGCGATGGCCGCGGCAACGTCCAGAGGTATTACGCTTTACCGGCACGGAACTCGGAGTAAGTGTATAAAAGCAATTCGTGTGTGGCCCGGAGATGGCCGGTTCTTCACCTCGCGAACGAGGAGTCGGTTCCCTTTGATGTTCTGCCTACCCGCGTCTGGTGGGAGTTTGCTTCTCCCGTCTCTTCGTTGCCCCCACCCGGCAACCCTTCCTTGAATCCCTTTACCCGCCACGCTAACCTCCTCGTCGTTTCTCCTCCGCTCGCTCCTCGCGCCCTTTTCCACCGGTTTCTCTCTCCGGTCCGCGGTTTTTACGGCTCGCGACCACGGCTGCTCCCGCGCGATAACGAAACGGACGATCCAACGTTTCGGTGGCATCGCGGCGAACATCGAGCCTCGCTTTCCTCGCGGATTCGAACCCCGATCGCGAACCCTGCGCTCCTTCGACCGAAGTAACGGAATTCCCGTTGCGGAACGCGTAACGTGTTCAGCTTACCTACGCGCGGACGCGAACCAGATGCGAACCGGCGAACATTCTAATAATAAACCGAGGAGTAGCGAACGCGATGCGCGAGATTCGGAGGTGAAACGGGAACGGAGCGATCGACCGAGGTTGCGTCGCGTCGCGTCGCCTCCCAACGAAATCAATTCGCGGGGCACTTTTCCGTTTATCGCCGTTCGTATCTGCGAACGAGGAGGTGCTCGACCAATTAACTATTGTCGTAAATTAGTCCCCTGTCGACGACCCCGCGCCGCGCTGAAATGAAAAATTATCTACGAATTAATTAGCGCGAAACCGGAGCCGCGTTAACGAAGCGTGTCAGCGTTTGTCTATCGCGCGGTGTTCTACGTGCGTGCGCAACGAGATGGAAGATACGCCGTACGTAAAGGGAGCTTACTTTCGGAATTCCAGCGTAACGTGAAATTAAGAATTACACAAGCAATTACCCTGCTCGGTTAAAAGCCTAACGCGGTGTATCATCTTCCAATTACTGCACGCGCGATAACATTGCGCGCGTATTCCTCCTCCGTTGCCGTTACAGTTTTTCCGCGCCGTCGAAGGATCGATCCCGCGCCGCGGTTACGAGTTCCGCGAAGGAAAACGCTCCCGGACGACCGCGAACGCTTTCTCGCGGCGCTCGTTCTCGAAACGGAATGGTCGCGGAGCCCTCCGACGGATTCCCTTCGCGCGAAATCTCTCCGCGCGTAAACTCCACGATCGTTCGCCGGCAGGAACTCGCGTTCACCCGGACGTCGATCGAATTTAGCCGGGTTCCGCTCGCTTCTAATGACATTTTCTAATCTCGATTGCAGGTTCGCGTCCACCCACACGGTCGCGCAATCGAGGGACCGGGATTGGATCGCGACGGAACGAGGATGGAAGCGAGCCGACAGGGACCGCGAAAGAGAACTCACCGGACGGGACGGGATGGGACGGGACGGGAGAGACGGAGACGCCGCGATAATAATCGACGGTACACACGACGTGCTGCGGCCGATTTTTTCCGGGGATTAATTGCCACCGACGCGGCTTTTTCGTCATTAAAATGATATTATACCATCGCCGGTGGAAACACGGCGGACAATTTACATGCGGGGTGGCGCGGACACGATAATGGAGAGAGAACGCGCCGGGGGGAAGCCGCGGGAGAAAAGGCGGTACGAGACGTTACGGTATTTCGTTCATTACCTCGGATCGTCTGTGCATCAACGCCGGAATTGCCGCGCCGCGCCGCACCGCACCGCACCGCACCGCACCGCACCCCACCGCCTCGACTCATTCGCGGTCTCGCTCGATCCTCCGATCGTCTTAATTACCGGTCTCGGGTTTTCTACAAACCGGAAGAGTTTCCATCTCTCGATCGTAGAGTCGGCACGCGCGGTGCGTCGTCCGCTCGCGAAGGGAGGACGGCTGGCTAGCGTCGCGACGGTTCGTGTCGGGAAGGAATTACGCCGATGCGGACGGGGAACAACGATCGCAGCGGCGATCGTTGAATCCTCGGTTTCGATTCGCTAGGAGAACAGTGATTCGACCGCGACCAATTTTCACCACCCACTGCCCTCCGTTTCACCGAAGGAGCTCGTCCCGAGACCTTCGATCGGGGAGAAGATTCGTTCGCGGAAGACACTACGGAACGGAGGGTATCGCGAGCGGTAAACGCGAGTTTTCGCACGGGCGATCGCGGTGCATCGAAATCGGGATATCGAGGGAGAAAGCAGGAAGAACGATAGGTCGAGAACGGGCGACCACGATGTTCACCGTGTACTTCCTACTAACGACGAATTGCTGTAATATCGTACGATCCCAGCGCGGCTGAAAACCGTAATTTTATCGTAACGTGGGTGTACGCTCGTAAATACGCTCGGCGAGCAGTACGCGAACGCGTTGCGTTGCGTTGCGTTGCGCGATCGCGGTTCCGAGCGACGGGACGCCAGATCGCGAAATATAAATTATCCGTTTGCGATACTCGCGACGATTCGCCCCCGCGAGTTGCGACATCGTCGCGTTCGCGCCCACGAGGAAAAGGTCCCGCGGTATTTGGACGGTTCGTTCGAATCGTTCTCGGTGAATTCGAAAGGTCGAGGAGCCGCGTTGCGTCGCGCTCGCAGAGTCCGATCGAGCGCGAAAGAAAATTCGAAAGCGAGCGACGCAAAATGGCGACTCGATTAGAGACGTTGCCCTTCGACGTCAACGGGGAGAACGCGGCTGCACGCGAGTCGCCTTAATGCGTCGTAGTTGCTCTTGCGAGGCGTGCCGGCCTACGAAAGCAAAGACTATAGGTAAAGAGGCTAACAACCCTTGTTGTTTAATGCTCCGCGGCACGCAAGATGGCCGCCGCCGTCGTAGGTTCATCAAATATTCAAGAAGTCGAGCTCCGTCCCGTGGTTGTTCGTTTGTCCACCGTTTGCTCATCTATCGTTTCGAACAAAATGGCTGGCCCGTAGCGTCGCGTCCCTCGACGTTCGTTCGCCGAAACGAAACGTCGATCGTCTCGAAAACCGCGAACCAAAGTTCGACGGGACGCGCGCGGTTCCAAACTTTTTCTGTCGAGCGAACGAACGAACGAACGAACGCGGCTTCGAGCGGACGGAGCTCCAGGTGTTCGACTGTACGCGCGCGAGTCGGAAAACGATCGAGTCGAGTCCCGCGCGAGTACGATCCGTTACGAAACCGGAAACAACGAGCGCGACGTTGAATACCGTGTGGTCGCGGCGGGGGTGAAACCGTTTGTTCGCAGCGACTTGGACGCAACCGTGTTATTTCCTGTAATTGGTTTCCGGTTACCCGCGGCGTCCGCGTTCGATTCGACACTTTGTCGCAACGAAGCGGCGAGATGGCGCAAAGTGGCGCGAGTTTCGTGCGAACGGACGGCTGCTAAACGATCGACGATTACCCCTATTGCGAGCCGCGAAACTCGAACGAGCCTCGATACGTAAGAGCCGTTTCAATGGCCGTTCTTCGGACTCGGCGACCGTTCTCGGAAACCGAAATCGAACCGACTCTCTCGTGCGGTTCGCGCGAACGGGAACCGAGTGCTCGATACGCGGGCATTTTTTCCTTCCCCGAGTCTCGTTGATCCTCGACAACCTTTCCGCTTATCCGCGTCACCGTCGCCGAACCAACACGTACGAACGTTTACGAGCTTACGAGTGTTTCGCGTGTACGCGGGTAATCGCTTCTGGTATCATTAACGCGGGGATATAAGTCACGTACGCCCGTACGGCGTCGAACGAACGCTACTTTCTAGCAATTGTCACGGTCGCGGGTGCGATCCGACGACCGGGTTAAACGGAGTACCGCCTCCGACGGCGATTTTCGACCCGACGGAGACGCGAGCCGAGCCGAACCCAACCGAGTCGAGTCGAGTCGAGTCGAGTCGAGTCCAGGCGTCGTCGCGGAATCGTATCGGGTCGATGGCTATCATCGGCGTGTCTGCGTCCAGCCACGATCGAAAAAGGAATCCATCGGTTCGTTTCGATCGCTTTTCCCGAACGAAAATCCTTCTCGCGAAATCTCCGGATCCGGCGCGCCGCGTCGATCGAACCGCTCGAAACTTTTCCACGTATCCCGCGAACCGCGCAAACTTTTCGAATTACCGGAGACATTATCGACCAGCACCGTTTCCTTCGCGTCGACCATAGCCACCACCGTCGTGCCGAGTAAACTCGACCGATTAAATATGCAGGCTGTCGTAAGCCAGGGAACGTCCACAATTGACATTTAAAAGCGGCGGTACATTGTTCGCTTCAATTTCTCTAGCTTCCAAGTATCTATTTGGGTAAGAAACTTTCTCACCGAGCGCGTACGTTAATAAACGAGTGGAACGAGACGATTGCTCGCGTCTACGTCCCGGCGAGCGGTTTTTAACGCGTACCGAGGGAAACGAAACTCGGAACGACGCGGCGTCTCGACGTCTCGACGTCCGCGATTCGCGAAGCCAGACTGGCTTCCAAAATGGCGTCCGGCAACGTTCTCGGAACGATTCCTTTGTCGCCGTGGGTACGGCTCGCCGAGACCAATTTCTTTTGCCGCAGTGCTCCATTTTAACCGACCAAGAGCGCCGAACGTCGTCGAATGCGTGCAAATAACGACGCGCGGAAAGCGGCGCGCGTGTGTGCGTGGCCACGCGCGCACCTACGCGCAAAAATTTTTCCTCCTCGACGAGACCCTCTCGCGACGATGCTCTCTCTCTCTCTCTCTCTCTCTCTCTCTCTGTTTTGGTCGCGCGCGCACTCGTTACGTGGAGGAAGTCCGGCCCGTACCTCCCCTGCAATTTTAATAACCACATCCTTTGGCTCTCGTAAGATGGCGGACGTCGAGTCTCGAAGACGCGGCAGCCCTCTTCCTCGGGGACCTCCTTCCTCGGAGTTACGTACGACGGTCTGACGCGTTACGTCGCCAAGTATTACGGGGGAAAATCGAAAAGAGTTATCGGCTCGCACGAACGAAAGGCCATCGCACGAAAGGTCTCCGTTGACGTCGGGGATGAACGTTGCTCCATAATGAACTCGTCGGCGCCCATTTGCATTCGGAGCGAAAATTACCTCCGCCGTGCCACGCGCGCCTTCGTGATCGCTTAAATTTCGAACCGAGTAACCGACCGCCGCTCATTATTCCTTTGATACCCCGAAGAAAGCGAGTCCGTCCCGAAGTTACCGTAACTTTTTAAACCGAGACTGTGTATTATCTCGCGATACACGCAACGCGCACCGATCGCGCAACCCTCGAAACCCTCGCTCTCCGTTTCGAAACGAGAGACCGACCGACCGGATCTTATTTCGGAATCGATCGAAAACTTTCCCTCGTTTCCCTCGTTTTTCTCGAGTTTTCCCTCTTTTTCCACGATTCTCTCTCTTTCTCTGTCTGTTGCGCGTCGTACGTTGCCCGGGAACCCGTTGCGTCCGTTTACCCGAAGCGAGGGAAAAATAAACAAGGGCGAGAGGAGTCGCGCGACTACCGTCCGACGGATCCGTCCGACAATGGAATCCCTTCTCGCGACGGTCCTTTTCTCCTCCCTTTCCGATGCTCCAATTAAGACATCATTTCGGTCGGGAGTAATTCGCCGCGAAAGCGGACGTCGATAACCGGTACAAAGACGGGGCAACAATCGCGTGTTGCGCTCGCCACGCGGTCCCGAAAGGGCGTTCGAGCCGAAACGAGGAAGAAAAAGAGAGGAGAAGCGGTCCGGTCGCCTCGCCGGCTTGCCCTAGGGATGCACCGTGCTCGCGACCAGCCTCGGGACCACCGTGAATCGCCAAAAATTTGAATAGCCTGCCAACTACCACGGTCGAAGCCTCGACCGTGAAACGGATTTACCGGGTTCCGAGCGAGTTCTGTTCCGAAACAGTCGCGAGCTGGAGATCCCTGGCTCCTCCGTCCGTCTCCGTTGCGCCGATCGTACGGTCGCGGATCGGTAGACCGAGCTCGAACGATTAAAACGGAAAATCGAAAGACGAGCAACGGATCGGCCGACGCGCGCAAACGATCGAGCTCCCGTAAAACCGTTGGCTGCCGCGACTCGTTCGGTGCCGCGACGAGCCAAAGAAAACACCGAAGGAATCGCGAGTCGCTCGTTCGCTCGTTCGCTCGTTCGCTCGTTCGCTCGTTCGCTTGTTCGCGGGTTCGCTGGTTCGCTGGTTCGCTGGTTCGCTCGTTGGCTGGTTCGGTCGTTCGCTCGTTTGCTCGCTCGCACGCACGCTCGGTCTGCCAATATCGGCGGCCTATCGGTACCCGGGCAGGTTTTACACGGGACGAGCGCGACGGGGATAGGAAGTTCCTCGTTCATCAGCAAGGTTTGTCGGATGATCAATTGGATATTGCCGGTCGCCGGTTCTCTCCGTCGCTCTTTCTCGGCCCATTAGCCCCGAGACGCGGGGATCGGATAATTAGCGAAGCATTCGCTCGATCCTTGCCTCCTTCTCCGTTCGCGGCGTCTTCTTCTCTCTCCCGTTTCGATCCGGAGAGTCCTTAATAATTGTAACTGGACACGGAGCCAGCAACTTTGCTCTCTCTCCTACGCCGTGTTTCCTCTATTCGTTCTACCCCCCGGGTTTCTCTCGTTCTCCCCCCTCCTGCCGCTAGATCTATCCTTCTATCCGTTTTTCTCCTCCACCTTCTCCTTTTCTTCTTCTTCTTCTTCTTCTTCTTCTTCTTCTTGTTCTCCTTCTTCTTCCGTTGCTGCTGCTGCTTCTTCTTCTTCTACTACGTCTTCGTCTTCTGGTGGTGGTTCTTCTTCTTCTTCTTCTTGGTCGACTGTCTTCTCGAGCGCGCTGCCCACTTTACAATACACTTTGTCCATCTGCCTTTTAAGGAGTGAAAAAATGAAAAAAGGGGGCGTGGCTAGGGGAGATCAAAGGGTGCCGCCGCTGGTACCTCCGCCAAGGAAGGAGAGAGCCGGTCGTCCGCGGGGGATAGAGATACGAGACCGGACGAGACGCGCAACCACGGTGGTATGCACGCCACACGCTACGCCCGCCGCTACGCGTTACCAAACCGCACACTGCGCGCTCCTCTAAACTGCAATACGCTATTCTCTATATATCGTCGCCGCATCCTCTTTGACGTCTTCTTCTCTTTTTCGGGCATCGTTGCTCGCACAATGCCGCCGCTCCTCACGAAATCCTCGCTCGCGCGACTCCACTCGACTCGACTCGACTCGACTCGACTCGAATCGAGTGGACTCGACTCGACTCGACTCGTCTCGACGCTCGTTCACGTGATCCTGCCGAGCGCTCCCGGAGACAACAGATGCGTCTCGTTTGCCTCCCTTTCGGTCCTCCTTCCCACGATCGTCGCACCGCGCCGCGCCGCGCCGCGCCGCGCCGTGCCGCGCCGATTCGCATTTTCTATTCCACGCTCGTACGCGTCGTGGACGTCCTCTCCTCGTATCGCATGTCGAGCGGCAATCTTCCGAGCTCGTCGGAAACACCGGTTATCGCGCGAATAAACTTTTACGTCGCCGATTCTGGACGCCTGGCAACCGAAGGCGAGCCGTAAACCGTCGCGTTATCGTTCTCGAACGTTGCGGGAATCGATGCAAGGCTACTCGCCCGGCCACCTTTTCCCCGTTTCGTCCTCGTTTCGTCCTCGTCGCGTCCTACCGTCTTCGGTCGAACTCGACGCGAATCCCTCCGACGAGTACTCGAAATCGTGCCGGAAACGGTCATCGGGCCCAACGATGAAGCGGTTCTCGTTTGTCCAGCGTTCCCTTTCGATTCGGTCGCCCGCTCGTATAAATACCGGAGAGGAACGATCGAGTTGCCGCTCTTGGGCCCAATGATCCGCTAATGAATTCCCGACGCTGTTTACCGGCTATTTATCCGGAGCATCGAATATACCCGGTCCCGGGTAATTGGTTAATAAAACCCCGGAAGGCAGCTCTCTTTCCGGCGTGATTAATTGCACCCCGGAGCGAGTCTGCTCTTATTTTGAAACTTGGACACCCGACCCACCTACCCTGCCGCGTCTGCCTCTCTCGCAATTAGTCCCTCTTTATCGCGTTGCGTCATTGGTCGAGTCCGAGGGAAAGATACGGTCTGGAAACGCTTATCCTTTAATGGCATCGCCCCGAGGAAATTCGTAAAAAGTGGCATTGAACGCAAACGCGAATCAAGGCGAGGCCGAAGCGAGACGGGGCGAGGCGAGACGAGGCGAGGCGAGGCGAGGCGAGGCGAGGCGAGGCGAGGCAAGGCGATGCGAGGCGAGGCGAGGCGATGCGAGGCGATGCGAGGCGAGGCGAGGCAAGGCGAGGCGGGGCGAGGCGAGGCGAGGCGAAGCAAGGCGATCGCGTTAGTTTCCGCGCGTATCGAACCGCTCGCCTCGCGCGTCACGTCGCTTCGGTGACTTTCGGCGGAACGAAACTTTCCATTCGTCGGCGACTCGGTGGCAAAACGAGCAACGAACCACGCGAACCCGGCTGAAACGCGTCGATCGAGCTTTTAATTAATTCGCCGGTGTTCTAAGTAAATCCACGGACACCGAGACCAGTCCGCGTTATTCTAATCGCGGCGGTAAAAAACCGATTCCGGGACCGCGGTGGTAATCGTTCGATCGGAACGAGTTCGTTAAACGTTTTTGTTTCGGCCCTCGCGAAGACAACCGAGCGGAATATCCCCGGTAAAAAGATACTCCCCTTGGAACGCGACGCGCCGGAACGCTACCTACGCGACAGTGTAGTCGATAAACAATGATGCGGCACCTTGGCAACGACTCGAACCTCTCCGCGGCTCGGTGCGGCTCGGTGCGGCTCGGTGCGGCTCGGTGCGGCTCGGTGCGGCTCGGTGCGGCGATATCGCGTCCGTCGCCTCCTTTCCGAAATTACCGAGAGAAACTCCGGTCCCTCGGTAGGACTCCCGATCGCGGAACTCGCTCCTCCGTCGAATCCTCTTCGAAGTTAACGCGGGAGGTTCCTCGATGTCGCTGGACGCGAACTTTCGGCCACCGCGCCGAATCCGCGACGATCGATTCTTCGCGGACGCGGACGCGTACTCGTGTATCCGTCGCGAAACGATCGGTGAGATAGAAAACGAAAAGAAGCCGGAGAAAAAGAAAATAATCGCGTTCGGTTCGCGATGCTCGCGCTCGCGCCCATCCGAACGAACACGGTGGGCGTACGCCAAGGGCGAGGGTCGCGGGCTGCGGGGTTTATAAGCGTTCAAATTGCAAAATTGCGGCACCATTGTGCGGTGATCGCACGGTCCGAACTGTCTCGAAGCTTTTCGACGTTTACGACACCGGTTGATTTACGATTTATTTATGCCACGGACTCCTCTTTGTAATAATAATAATAATACCAGCTACCCTTACCGCGGCGCAGAAAGAACAAGGAGCGAGAGAACGGGGAAGCTGCCTCCGTTACGAACGAACGACAGCCATTTTAAGTGGCCCTTAACTCTTTAGTGTTCCCGGGAACAACGGCAATCTCCATATAAAATTCGATTCCCGGCGTCGAGTGGCCCCCGTGGACGCTGCTCCGGACCAGGAAGCGGGGGCGTGTCCCCCCTGGGTGCATAAAAGTTGCACTAAGTAGAGTTTTAACAATGTGTTTAAACCTTTCGTTGCGTCTCGGCCCGTCGGGGTCGCGAAACGCTCCGCGTTCCTTCGGCTCCGGTCGTCGCCGTTTCCGAGCCCTCGCTCCCTCTCGATCCGAAAACCTTTCGCATTTATTCCCCCGGACTCGACGGACCGAACGTTTCTTCGTATCGTTATCGGCCGCCTTTCGATCCTCGATCGTCAAACGTGCCGTTTCGAGGTACTTGGACGCAGTTATCGAACGGGCCTCGACGTAAACCGAAAAATATAGATAAACGAAACGTTGTTTTCTCGCCGGCAGCGACGATAACAACGGCACCGAACGCGTACTTTACGGAGCGGAATACCTTCGACTCGACTCTTACTCGCCGCGGACTATTTTCTGCCTCGATCGGCCACCGAGAACACCGCCATTGCCGTATCTCTCTTTTCATTTTTTCGCTCCGTCTTGCGCGCGAGTCCGGTCGCGACTTCCGAAAGAACGTCAGGGACGCGAGGCGACGCAACGCGACGCGACGCGTCGATCTTTTTACTGCTCGATAAACATGCGCATACGAATGAACGAGAAAAATAATGGACGCGCCCGCCGCGTTAAACCCGTACCACGGACGACTCGACAAACTATAAAACGAACTGCCGTTTGTATACGATTATTACTGGTCGGGTGTCGCTACCGTTTGCGAGACCGCGCGGTAACGCGTCGTTCGCGGCGAGGCGAGGCGAGGCGAGGCGAGACGAGGCGAGGCGAGGAACGACGCGTCGTGACTTTTTGCGAAACCGTGCAACAACCGCGGACAAGCGCTAAGCAATTGCGAATTAATGCGTCCGGTGAACGCGCGCGAAACGTTCGATGGATTCCTACCGCGAGAAATCGTCTTTGAAAACTCCGGGGCTCTCGAAACGACCGGTACCCGATCCAACGTGCGGGGAAACGATCAATTTCGAACGTAAACTCGCGAGGATTCGAAGAAACCGTCGCGTCGATGCGTCGGAGAAACTAAAAAGGAGGAGGAGGAGTTTGTATCCGTTCTTTCGGCGCAACACCTGACAGACGCAGCTGATCGCTCTCTAATAAAACCCCCGAAGAAGCGGAAGAAGCGCGTAACCGCAGAGTCGGAGGTTCGCCGTTGAGACAATGGCGTTCGAGCGGGCCCGCCGGGCGACGTCTCGCGCTCGAAACGAACTCGAACGGGGTCGGAAAAGCTTCGGAAAAGCGCTCTTTCGGTTTTTCCGTAGTCGCGACGATCGAGACAGCTTCGCGGCTCGCGATTCGGATCTCGTTACCGAAGGAAACCAGTCGGTCGGAGGTCCGGGGTGGACAACGGTGGGCGTAAATCGACGAGGCGTCTAGGAACTCGCGACGGGTGGTCTACGATTTCGATCGGTCGCGCGACGACAACTCGGGGCCGAAAGTTCGTCGTCGAGTCGCGGCACCGGAACGAACGGCGAATCCCCGGAGAACGTTCCCATAATTTTCGACCATTTGCCGGCTCGAGAACGACAATTACTTGTTTCTCCCGGCGGACATATTTGGATACAAAATACGTCGTTCGCAATGTCTCCGACAGGAACGAACGCGGCGAGTTGCCGAAGGAGCTACGCTTCGGTGCGCTCCTTAACGATACGCTAAATACGTACTCGTAGGCGGTCATTTTTACCATGATATCGGACCGCCTCGTTCCTCCTCGCCATTTTTTATTACGACCACGGTAGTAGTCACTTTTCGCGGAACGATCGCGCGTTTCTTTCGCGTGTAACTGCACGATACCTCTCGGTTCGGACGAATCGATCCATTTAAATTACCCCGAGGAACGTCCCATTGTGCCGGTACGTGCGTGGCAAGAAGTAGCCGCGAAAGTGGACATTGTTCTCTTTTATTCATGGAACTCCGAGCGTACCCCCGCCGCCGCCGCCGCCGCCACCACCGCCGCCGCCGTGGTCGTTGTCGTCTCGTCGTCGCCCGATCGCGAAACGGTCTTCGCCGAAACCGAACGCAGAGTTCGACGATCCATCGAGAGATTCGTTTCGACGCGATCCAAGGTCGGTGTCCCGCGCCTCGTTTTCCCAGTTGTCCCGAGACCCGGGCCAATGGGTGTCTCGTTTGCGGTTAACGAAAATTTCGCGATTTGGTTAACGCGAATTTCGCTTCGCAGTTCGGAGCAATTTGCTCGAGGTAGCGGACAGGAGGTAGACAGTTGGCGCGGCGTCAAGCGCTTATTATTAATACGCGAGGCGTCGGTTGCCAAACCGGCGAGGGTATTTTTCCGTCGGTGTGGCCGGCTCGAGGGAAAACCGAGCGAACCGAGCGAACCGAGCGAGTCGAGCGTCCGCTCGGAGGGGGGTACGAGCAGGATGTTATCGGAGCACCTGTCGTCTCTAAATCTTCCTACTTACGACCGCTAAGTGTCACGGTCGTTTCTCACCCTTTCGTCTTCGGCATTGCACTTAATTGGCCAGCGCGTGCTCGCGTGTTCTCCGCTCGCGATGCGGCGCGCGTGTCTACTCCGAATTAGCCTCGGCTCGAATCCGTGTATTTCGATAGCGTTCGGTTCGAGGTCGGGGAAAATGGAATCTCGAACCTCGCGGACCAAAGGGAATCGCTACCTACGTGGCAATTGGGAGACGAGCGCGCCGGGTGTGACTTTTATGGAAAAGGTTGTAAAACCGGCGACCACTCTGAAAAGAGCCGACGCGGAGCAGAACTCGGCTGGAGCACCTGCCAGCTTCGAATCTCCTCGTTTAATATCGCGAAGCTTCGCCGTTGCGTCCCCTGGAAGCGGAAACTCTCGGCCGTCGTTCTTTCGCGCTTAATTGGTTAGCGTGCACCGGCGGCACGCTCTTTCCGACCGATGTCCGTTACTTTGTTACCCGTCGCAATTGTCTCGTCGATACGAGCCTTTATTCGCGCTGTAAGAAACTTTGCCGGTTAAACTCGAATCGCAAAATCCGCGCTGCGATTCCGAACGATTACGGGAGGAGCTCGAGAATCCTCGACGAGGAACCCCCTCTTTCCGCGAAATAGACGAGCGCCACTCGTGGATCGGTTCTCCTTCGACGAACAACGCGCTTCACCGCTGCCGTAATCGTTGCCGAATACGTACCAACGTACGAGCATCCGCGTGGGCGAATCGACGAAACCGCGCTCGAAAATGGTAACTTTCAATGTTCTCGAACGGGAGGACTCGGCTCGCTTACCGTCGACGCGTTCGAGCCTCGATGTCCATCGAAGGACTCTGCCAAAGCTAAACGGTAACCTCGGCTATTCTCGGAGCAGAGGTACGATCGGTCCGCGAGGACATCCGAGAACGGGCAACGCGCAACGCGGACGTCCAAAATGTAGATAATTTAATAAGGAACGTGGTTTATGAGGCGGCGCAGGAGCTGCGCGGCAGCAGTTACAGCCGAGATTTAACAGCTACGACGCTGGTCGTCTCGTCTCGTCTCGTCTCGTCTCGTCTCGTCTCGTCTCGTCTCGTCTCGTCTCGTCTCGTCTCGTCTCGTGTGCGTTTCTCCTTCCACCACCTTCTCTTTTCTGGTGTTTCGCGGTTCGTCTGTCCGCTGCACGGTCCATGGAGAACGGCGTAAGCCGGCCGGCTTAATGTTGTTTTAATTAAGTAGGCGGTTAGCCGAAAAGAACTCTGTACTTTCGTCCCCCTGGTCGCCCCATCCCCTCTCTATTTCGAGAGGTGCGGCAGAAGCTAGTCAGCATGTGTTCCTCGTATGTTCAGACGCGATGGACGATTTCGCTTGACTAATCGCCGTCTTTTTAACCATCGTCTCCCTTTACCTCTTCTGCTCTTCGCCGACCGTTTGCGGTTTCGAGCGTCGTCGAGGAGGAAACGGGACGAGACGTCGCGACGAGAATCGAAATTCGCGGCCACCGTTTTCCCATTCGGAGTCCCTCGATCGTTTCAACGACGCCCACCGAGACGCACGGCTCGCGTTCCAAGAGCCGGACACTCTTCCTCGCTCCTCGCGAGCTCCTCGCGGCTAAACGCGGTTGCATGTTCCGTATTAATTTCATCCCAGCGCCGCCCTCGATCTTTCCACGCACGATAACGACGAGGTAAAGACCGCGGAAAGCCAGTTTCGCGTGCAGTCGTACGTCGATTGTCGTCCGACGATCGCTTACCGCCTTCCACCGGTTGTTTATCGTGCACGTCCGCGAACACGGTACCCCGTGGTCGCGTTAAGCGTCGCGCAAACTCGATCTTCGGCTGCTCGATCGATAGTTCGAAGACCCTTGGAACCACCGACGACCACGGTTCCGGACAATTCTTCCAAACGCGAAACGTGAAATTCACCACCGAGCTTCATCGGGGGCACCGGAGACCGCGAGTCTTCGTTCTTACCGTTCGGTATTTCGATAACGATACCGGCTAATTTTACGGTTCGTCGAAGCGGCTCCGTTTAATGCGCCTGTCTATACCCGCGGTACGCTTCCAGCTCTCGTTTCCGTCGATTTATTAAATGAAAATATAGAACAACCCGTACGGAATATCCGCGTTCGGAACGCCCGCACGAATACGCCCGCGCGACGAGTATCGGGAAATCGATACGAGTCCTTCCACGCGTACCGAGAAAACAAACGAAAAAACAGCGATTTCGAATCGACTACCGTTCGACTTGAAAATTTCGACCGACCTCGAATCGATGCCGAATCGAAATATGACGGAGCACGGAGCGTCTCATCGAGTCTCTGCTAAATTATAGACCCGAATGACGTTCAACTTCTTCCTACTTCGGTTCACCGTATGGCCGAGGACACGCAATCATCAGAAATTACAAATTAGCGAGTAATGAAGCGAGAAATAACGCTGTTGAGAGCCTGTCGTGCCCGACACATTCTATTTACGTATCTACGGTAAAAACTTCCGTGATTAATGTTTCGAGCAAAACTACAGTTAGCTTGCAGTGATTCGTGAATCGATAGCCCGCAAAAACGTCGATACGCAAAGTTTCTATAATTAAGAAATTCCACGCGCCGTCGTACTTTCGTCACGAGCGGCAACGACGCTATTTAATTCGCAAAGTAAATATTCGAATCTCGATGCACAATTGCGTGAAAGAACCTTACAACGCTATGGTGGCTCCATCCAGTGCCCGTTGTGCGCAACTCGGATGCAACTTCGATGCTCGAGTGGAAAACGAACGTCCATCGATGACGCGAAGGTAAACGAAATCGTTGTAGGTATCTACGATCCCGAATGATGTATCGCTCGTTCCGATTCGTTTGATAAAACTCTTACTTCGAAAATGAAAAGTATACGATCCGGAAAACTCGACGCGACTCGTTGCGGACGAGGTATAGAATTTCCGTGCTAGTTCCAAAGATATCGACCCGACGGGAAACAAGGAAGTGGCACCGCCATCGGTAAGAATTCAAACTAAATACGTCGAGACGCGGTACTCCCGACCGTCGTTTCGTTCGTATTCGATACCGTGGATGGATTACCAAACGAGTCTCTTCGGATTATTCGAACATTCGATGGAACTTTGATAATTAATTTCATTACTTCGGTATGCGTGAATTTACTCTGAAAATACGAGACAGGTATCGGAAACTATAGGAGACGGCTACCCGAATATTTTTCGAACATTGATATTCTACCGGGTCGGTATTTCAGATCGTGCGACACTAGCTCGCGTACGATGAACCGTCCATTCTACGTTTCGTCCGTGAATCGGGTTCTATCGGGATTTTGCAGGACCCCTTTCTAATATTTACTCGCACTCGTCGACGACCAAATTCCCTTGCTTTAGAAACACGCGATTATACCGTTCAGGAAGTTATTAATTCGCAAATTGCGGAAAGGTCGGTCTCCCATTTCGCATCCATGCACGTATGCATGCACCTACGTACGTAACCGACAGGAATGTGCTTTTATTTCTTCCTTTTAGCGCAACTTTACGGGTATACCGTTTTCAACGATAAAAGTAATCGAGTTACGTAAAGTACTTCGGAAGACGTTAGAAACGAATGTACGCGTTCGAAAATGTCACGAACGGTACACGAATGTTCAATTTCTATTATTTTGTTCAATTTTGAGGTACAACGTTTCGCCGACACGGTTACTTTCGTATCTGATTTTTTTCATCGCGAGCTTTTCTGAAGAGGTATCGCGCCAACTCGGACAAAGTCGCGAAACGTGCCGGGATTTACCGATACGCGAATAAATTTCACGGACTCTCTTCGAGTTTCTCTCGTAAAAGAATCCGGGCGACCAAAAGTCTAGGTACGGTGGCGTCGCGAGGGACGCGCATGCGCATCGTTGAGCTCGCTCGCTACTACAATGTCGGATGTCGAGCCTTCGGAGGTGAGAACGTCTCTTGCATTTCCCGTGATTTCTTAAGTGAAATCCCGTGCGCGCGCCGTTTCTATTCGCGACCAGTGCTGTAATATGATCGTGTAATTCATCGTCTGCGACGAACCGTGATTAAGAATCATCGTAGCTCGTGCACGGCTGTAAAAATGGGTGAGTAAAAGGCGGAAACCGAGTGGCGAATGCCGGCTAGCTTTTCTTTCTCTCTCCGCGGCTTCGTTGTTCACGGTGAACGTGTGTGCGCGCGTGGCCCGTGTGCCGCTCATCGTCGCCAAAGAGTCGAAAAGCGTGTGTGCGTGAGGTACGCCCCTGCATCCTGCAATTTCCGTCCGATTTTCACGGGCTTTTCCTCGTGACGAGCACGCCGAATGTTTTCCGTGAGGATCGTACCCGTTAAACTCGCTCGGGGGCTCTAAAAATAGGTGGATCCATCGGTTTGACGTTTCCTAGGGTGAGCTGGACGCGTGTATACCTCCGCCGACCGTTTTTCCTGTTCATTTTGTTTTCGCGCTATTCAAGAGTGACCTGCATTCTCGAGCGGTGCGCTGGGCCGCGTTCGATCCTCGGTTAGGGCTGCCACCTTTGCGAAGTCTCGAGGAAAATCCTCGTTCTTTCTTTCCTCGTACATTTTCATCGTGCGTTTCATCGATTCGACGCAACCGAATAAAACGATACGAGTGCATCGGGTATAATCGTCGGACTTTTCAACGTGTCGTAGCTGTTGCGTAATCCCTCGCGCGTTTCGTACGCAAAGGTTGATTTTTGCTCTTAAGAGACGTTTCGTCGCGAAACGGGTACAAGTACGCACCTACGTATGTATGTACGTACGCGTGTACGCGTGTACGTATGTACGTACTTGCGAAAACCTTGAATTTACGGGCAAGAGAATTGTTATATAATTTCGTCGACGGTTCGCGCGAAACTTTAAAGAGATTGCTCGGCCTATCGAGACGGTATGCGACGTACGTGCGCGTACGCGCGAGTGTAAAAATTTACTTCTTTCGACCGAATGCGTAAAATTGTTCCTTCTTTCGATCGTACGAAACGTCTACGAGAGTCGGAGATCTCCGATGAACGGGTCGTTTGTGCGTCTACCAGCGATTCCAGGACGGTATCTGAGGACGCCACGCTCGTAAATTTGCTCGCGCAATTATGCGTTCTACCCACGCAACCACCGTACCTTGCACGATGTCGTGTGTGCGCGCTTCAATACGTATGCAACGTCGAGAGGAGCAACGACGTCGGACCGCGACTAGGCAGCGATGCATCCTGTGACGATTATCCTACCGATTCGCGTAGTATTTTCTCTCGTGCAGTGAAATTACGTGCAACGCGACGCGACGCTACGCTCTTCTCGTGTACTTCGAATACACGATATCTATTACCAAACACGATTAATATCAATCTGGCAAAGACCAACGCAAATACGGTAACGCGATTAACGAACCGTTCTGCATTTTCCAAATATAGCCTAGGCGGAGCGGTGCCATATGCGTCCATTGGTTTTAAATATTGACTTTGTTCGAGTGTAATCGCCGTGTTATCTACATCGGAGGAAATTGCGGTTGGTATTTATACACTCGAATTTCGCGACATAATTTACGCGCACCGCCACTCCGTGTAACAGTGACTGTGCGTTGCACGTACCTATCGCGTTAAACGAGTTTCGCTTACGACGAATTGACCGTAATTTAAAATTGTAAAACTTCGAACCATCCATCCACCGTTAGGGAGCGCATCGTCGACGATTTCGAGGAATCGCGGTGCATCGTATCGCAACGAACCGGGGTGCGTTCGAACCGCGCTCTGAATAATGCAATCGACGAATGGTATTGATTTTCTGTTTGCGTCCCTTGTATATTGACATACATTTGGTACAAGGGTCTCACCCTCGAAGTGTCGTTAACTCCGTTGCCGGCTTTCAGTGAAACTGCAAGCGCTGCGGATCGATACCACCCCCGTACCAACCCCCTCGGGTTCGATTCACTCCGCGCTGCTAACCGGAAGAGAAAATCTCCTGCGGTGAAATGCACCGGAACTGTCGCGGCCAGCCGCTTTTCCGACGCTCGCTAACGAGAACACCGTTCCTAACTGCGAATCTCGTCGCGAATACAGCTCACGCGTACGCAAATACCTCGAGAAACGAATCGAAAACGTGAAACGAACTTCCTTTAGAACGATCTTTTTTTCGAAGGAAATTCTTTTCGACGGTGGATACGGAAGGCACGCTCGTACCGAGAACCGTAAACTTTTAATCGTGCGCGCGCATACGCCACGAATTTTCAAAATTGATTTTCTCGGAAAGGAATATGGGGCAAAATAAACGTATCGTAGGTTTCTTTGTTAACTTGTTTGCTAAGCATTGCTCGGTTACCGTTCGCCGTGCAGAGACCGACTCGGTTGGTAAGCCCGTGTTCGAAAGAACAAAGGACGTTCGCTCGAATTCGGTGTCCTTTCTCTCAAATGTTTGCGAATCGATATTTCATCTACCTACTGTATCCTTGTTCTGGGTGGGGTGACGGAGGTCCTTGAAGGAAGTTCCCGGAGTAGACGCGATGTAACTCTGCGGTTACGTAATCCGTGAAATGCGACGAAACATTGGAGACAATTCCTCGCGACTTTGTTTAATCGTTTCGTTTCTTCTTTCTGCTTTCTTCTTTTTTTTTACGACTTCCCAAATAGCGGACAAACGTTTCGAAGGAAAAGCTCGAGGCAATTGTACGAAACTTTTGGATCAGATTTTCTTTTGCAAAAAAGTTACCGATACCTCGTCGAATATCTGGATCGGAAATCATTTTCGAACGTAGAGAGAGCAATTCGATGGAAATTTTTTTGACGAATATTTCTCTTTGCGCGATAAAGTTAAAATTTACAGAAACAAAGGACGAACGCGGTGCAACGATCCCAGAAACCAGAGACGGCGGTTTCGGGCGGAACGATCTGCGAACGAAATTAGAAAATTGAAAAGAAATCGTAGATTCGTTGGTAATCTCGAGAACGCTTGGATAAAGTAGGGTACACGCGTAGCGAGAGTTTGCGTGCAATTAACTTGCATCGAATTTACTGGTCGGCCTACGAGAAGCCGGTTGTAAATAAAAAAAGAAAGTCGCGCGAGGTTTTCCGCTTTCGTAGCCTCCATTGTGCGCGTCTTGGAAATAATAAGGCAATCGGTGTATACCTGTCGGTGCGTCGAGCCGAAATCGACAAAATGAGAACGCAGAAAGGATTGGATCCTGGTCATCGGACACCTCGAGAGCCAAACGAATTTACGTCTTGCGCAATCTTTACGCGTGTCCAGTTCCACCGAGACGTTCGAAGGAGAATCGCGGAGCTTCTCGAGTTGAAATTTTCCTATTCGCGATGATGCATCGGCTAATTCCCGATGGAAGTGGAAGTGGAACGAAACAGGGTCCGTTTGTCGTATTCTCCGTAAGCGGAAGCTCGATCGGGCAACCGACCATTACTTATAGATGTATCGACACTGGACGCGCATCGCGCGTTCTTTTATTTATCTCTCGCGTTACGAGAGAAGGTTTCTTCGTCCCGCGTACTCGAAAGAGTGCGCGTACGAGCGGTTCGTACGGTACGGTCCGAAGCGAGCAAGCTGTTCGCTCTGGCTCGGTCGAAAGTCGAATATCCGGTGCACTCGACGGGTCTTGAACCCGACGTAACGCGTGCAGTACTTGCTCCGAGACGGCGATCGTTCGATCGTCCGCGGAACGACGTCGGTTATGCAAAAAGTCGAAAGGCCGCGCGGGTAGAGTTTCGTCTCGATCGCTTTCGACGCGGTGCAGCACGTGAAACCGAACATTTCGAATGCCGTTGCGTAAATAATGTCTTTGATTCCAAGGTATTTCTCGGACGGCATCTATACGCGCGTGTAACGCATACCAGCACTATCCGAAAGAAGATAAGGCCCGACCGGTGTAGAATTTCCTTCTCGATGCACGTAGCTCTTGTAATATAATAACACGGTCTCGTAATTGATTTCGAGATAAAACTGGCGTCGATCCTATTGTCGGGGAACGTGGTCGACTAATTTCGATGCTCGATTAAGGATAAATTATTTCTGCACCGCTACCGGTCTTACGCAACGGAAGCGGCCAAGTGCCGAGAAAGTTACGGCTCCGTTGAACTTTCCGAATTACACACTTTGGAATTCCTTTGATCTTAACGAGCCAACGGTTTGGAAGTTCGCCGTCCGCGAGCGTGTTTCTGCGCGCCGACAGACCGGATACTATACACCGGATACACCGCGTGCACCCGGGAAAAGTTTCGGCTACGAAACGAAGAAACGGACGTTTCTACGACTCGTCGGTGTTTCGCGTTGGTCCTTGATCCGGCACTCGTGTTCGGTTACTCGCGAACGTGACTCGATTCGAGAAACGCGAGCGAGAATCGCAGCTACTCGGTCGGATCGGTTATCGCGGTTACTTGGAAGAGTTTGGAAGAACCGTTCTCGCGGCTCGTTCCATCGAACCACTCGTTCGCGCGTTAGCGACGATAACGTGTCGGTAATAACGGAGATAAGTACTTTTACGCGCGAGGAGTTATCGCGAACCGTTTAAAGAACCAACGAAGAAAGTCGCCTCCGCCTACGCGGAGGTTCGTTCCGAAATAATTTCGAAACCGTCGAGCAAATTCGATATTCGGCCGACGAGGAGAGCGGCAGGTCTCGAGATTTCGCAAAGGTGGCTCGCAAACTTGGATCGTTTCCTTCAAAAGGCTTTTCAGCGTTCGAAACCAGAGGGGCCCCTCTGGACGAGGTCGCTCGTCGAGCGGGTAGAATATCACGAGGATCGTATCGATCTCGTTGCTAGCCTATGGCCCGATCTCCGCGCGCAATCACGGCAGCGACGGCCGTGAAAAGTAAACGTCAGTCGAGCCGTGTGACTTGACAATCGAAACTCGAGGCACGAATCTCCGCGCGCGCCTCCGGCCTCGATCGGCCGACGCGCGCTCAGTCTGCGATCGGCGCCCGTGCCGATGATATCGTACGCGCGTACCACCGACCGTTACAACGGATCGCGATTCGTTCGACGAGCAACCCGAACGACCGATTCCCTCCTAGAGCGTTCCTCCTTTTAGGCGCGACGATTCGCGGTTCGTTGCATCCCGCGTAACGTACTATCGCAACGCGACCACCAATTACGACCGCTACGAATCGAGATATTTATTATCTTATCTTCGTCCGAAGAGGAAGAAAGTGCAGAGGTGTAGTCCGCACCGCGACTCTGGAGCGTTACACAATAGTCGCGACCAACGGGCACAATGAAGTCGAAGACGAGCGAGAATTTTATAGCGAGTGAAAGTAACGGGGTCAAGAGGGATCAGGAACTCAAGCAGAAACAACCGAAGAAGGGTAAGAAGAGTTCGGTATATTCGAATTTCGAGCCGATCCTGTTCCGAACAACGAACGGATCGGCTCGAAATTTTCGACGATCGTAAACGGTCCTTTTCACCTTTTGAAGCACCGAGTAGATCCGGTACTCGAGCTCGTTTCTCGCCGCGGCAGCCACCAGACGTCCTGTAATCGTTCCGTTATCCGGGGGCGTGTTCCTCGTCGGAACGTGGAGAGAAACAGCGATTCGAGGTTTTGCATCGGAAGCTCGTTCCGGCGTACGGAAAAGTGGGACGCGAGTTTTAGCGGCTGCGGTAGCAGCCGAGTGTATCAACGCGAAAACTCGCGCAACGCTTCTCGATCGCTTCGCGTGACGTCATCCGCCGTTCGCCGATAACGAGCGATCGGCAAAATTCTATCCTCGTAAAAGTGAAAACGCGTTGAAATCGAACCGGACAACGACGGGCTACGTACATACTATATTTCAGATAGCGACGAACCGATTAGATAAGACGATCGCGAGCGGTGAGCGGGTTTCGCCGCGAAAGAAACGATATTTTTCCGAGTTTCGTTTCTCCGGGACGCGCGAAAGAGTTGGTCGTTGTTCGCGCGCCTCTTCTTTCGTTGGTTGGCCGTAGAGCGCGTCACGATTTTCCCCTGTTCGTGACGAGACCGGCGAAGAGAACGTGACCGTCTAGACACGATCGATGCATCCTTAAGCAGGACGATCGTCGGTGAAAAGCAACCGGGGAATTTCGCTATTTATAATACGGCTCGCTTCGTCGCGCTTTTTCTCCTCGAAATTCGTCCCTGTCGATGGAACTCGACGATACGTACGGTACAATCGCGCCACGTGCCGAACACGTTTCGTCTACCGCTCGAGGAGTTCTTTCTAGAGCGAAACGATTAATAAACCGTTTACCCGAGAACGAACCGGCCGCGTTCGTAATCGCGATCGCAACAGATTTTTCTGCATCGCGGATCGCCATTATCGCAACGTTGTTTCGCTAATCGGCAACGCCTCGATGGAAGTTAAGTACACGTTGTACGCCGACCACTTTGTAATTCAATTCTTCGGCCATTTCCCGTGGGCTACCGGCCGCGATGCCCGATACATTATTAAATAGCTGTAACGCTATTGTAACGCGGTTAATTGCATACCGAAGCCCCATTACATCCTGTTGAATACGCAGCGGACGACTGTTTCGCGCGTTGCATCGCGTTAAATTAATCGCGCGAGCACCGATCTCCGTTTCCGAGTGCCGAACCTCGAATATCGAATCGAACAACCAGCCAAGGTGGTACCGCGACTAGAATCGTACGCTACTTGGCTCCTTATCGTTTCGCAACGTTACGTTCTCCGCGATACGCAGAGCGCGCAAAAATTTCGATAAGAGAAGAATCATCGGCGGCGGCCGTTAAAAGACTACCGTCCCGATAACGTCTCGGTTCTCCGAATTTTCCTCGAAAGTTCGGCAACGATTCGAGTCGTTTCGCTTCTTCCCGTCGTCGATTCCTCGGCGACCGATCGTCGAGTAAATTTATTCGCGCGTTGCAATTCGGTTAGGTGGTCGGTCATCGATCGATTATCGTTTCTACGATAATCGCGTTAACGGTCGTTAGCCAAATATTCCGGTCGCGTTTGAAATCGTGACGCAAAAATACGCAACAATTAGCCACGTTGTACAGTTAGGATAAACAACCATTAGGCGTGTTCGATCGTTCATCGATTCCGTGACCCAGAGTGCATCGGGAGAAAGAGCCCCGGGCACTCGAAGGTCGTCGCGTTTGACCCCACTTTACGACATCCTATTTAGACCACTTACGAATCGTATTAACATACCGAGGCGGCGAGGAACGTACGTAGAACGAAACTATTCGATGATGGATCGTCGTTACGGCGAGCTCGGGTGCCTGCCTCGGCTTCGACCGTGAACCGCTCGAAACCGGTTGGCTCCGCCGAAAAATCGAAAACGTTGGAAATTTTTCCAGCCGTTTGTTCGTTTTCTTCGATCCTGTAGCTACCGCGCGATATCCGAATCCATCGAATAAGCGAGAAATTGTCGAAAGTCGCGAAAGGAACGCGGTTCGTCGATCGGGGGGGATTTTAGGTAACCTGGAAACACCGTTTCGCGACATCCCATTTAGAGCGGCTCGTGAATCGTGTTAAAGTAGCTACTCGGAGCCCGGGGTACCGTGGATGTGGGGCAAACATCGCGTGGGTGATACGCAGTGATGTAACTTTCTTTTTTCTCCGGTCGAGTTTTTCGTTCACCCTCGACGGTTTGCGAAATCGCGCATCGTCCGCGGCGCGATGCCGAGCAAATAGAAATTTCCGGCGTAAGTGGCTCCGTAGGTGTCGCAGGCTGCCGGATCGTCCAGCTGTCCGGCCCTCGACGTCCCTCGACGTCCCTCGTCGCGCCTTATCGTCGCTCGTTAGAAATTCCGAACACCTCCTACGACAGCTCTTACCGGTTTCTAACGCGATTACCGCTGTGAATTCGGAGCCGAGAATTCCAGCGGGATTATTACGCTATCGCGAGTAGAAATAGCCCGCGCGTATCCGCGATTGCAAAACGCTCGGTGATATCGCGATGGATATCTTTGGTATTTAACGCGTCGCGTCGTTTCGATTTAATCTCTCGGAGTATTTGCCTTTTATTTTTACGCCGCTTTTTCAAGACTCTTCTTCGTCTCGTTTTACGCTCGATTCGCTTGGAAAAATGGTACGGGACAGGGACAACGAGCGCGACGAGGAATCGTCCGAGAATACGAAGTGTACGAAGTACGCGCACTGTGAATCGATCGATGCTCGCAACCGCGATAAAGCTGTTTGCGAACACGAAGGACGACGCGCACGTTGGAAAACACAAATACCGCTTTGCAAACTTTTATGATAAATTGCATCGAGCGACCGTGCGCACTCGCGTAAACGCGGTCACCGAATGGTGCGGCATTCGTTGAAATTCGACGCGTCCGAAAGCCCGATCGAATTCTGCCTCGTGAGGTTATCTTTCGCGCGACGATATCGCCGAAGAAAGCGAGACACTCTTGGTCCGACTATCGATATTTTCGTTCGAAAGACGTCGTCTCGGCCGACGCGAGACCGACGTTACCGGAAGCGTTGCGACGATAACGATTCGTTCGCAACAACGGGCTCGGAAGACCGACGAACTCGTAAACAAATCCTACGAGTCGCGACGATACCGCAAACGTACATCGACCAATTCGTCCCGATAAATGCGATAAACGGTAGTAGATTAGGCCGCGGGCGTAAGACCGGTATCTTAATTGCTAAATATACGATGGAAGAAACGCGTCTCTGTCGGAAACTCGACGTTTCCTATCGCGATGTTTCGCGTAAACGATCATTCTCGGCCGCCCGATCTCGCGTTCGACTCGTTTCGAAGCACGTTTCGACTCGGTACGGGCAGTCGATCGAAAACTGCCATAAATTGAAGCAGGAGTGACGCGCGGACCGAGGGTAGGGTGTGTCTCTTCGCGCAACAGCGGACTACTCAATTTAAACGCAACTCGTCTCGCGTCAGTGTTTCTCATTAAATTTCGCGTTCGAGTTGCCGTCGTTCGTTCCTCGAAACGAACGATCGAAAATCGTACGCCGTCGATTTCCCGTTCGCGGTCGAAATAATCCAGCGGAGAGAAATCGATTCTCCGAACACGGACCGTTTTCAACTCGCGCGACAACGCGGAATGACGTCAAAATGTACCGACGACTCGCTCGTACGAATGATGTCACCGTGTATTTTTAAAGTCACCGCGGTGCGAGCGTTTCGCGAGAGCCACGAAATCGTGGTAAACAACCGAGAACCAACTCCGATAACGAACGGTCGGTAATAGGCCGAGTAGAAACTCCGATCGTATCGATGAAACGGCCTTATCGAATCTTCTCCGATCCGTGGTTCGGGATAAATCTCGCGATCCGACGTTGAGCGCTATCGCCGTGTGCGGTACTACTACCGCTGCTACTACTACTACTACTACTACTACTACTACTACTACCACCACCACTACCACCGCTACTCCTCCACGATCGACCAATTGAGTACGGAGTTATGGCGTTTAAATGAGGCTAACGAGACGAGCCGACAAAGCTTGATTTATATTTCCGGAAAATCAGACTCGTCCTCGGCATTTCGAAGAAAGTGTGCTCGCATTGTTCGCGAACGGCCCGATGGAAAAGCAACCTTTCGAAATTACCATGGCCGAACCATCGTTTTCTATCCACACGGAGATAACGTCGCACGAGAATAATTTCGGAAGGACGTCCGCTCGGACCAAACAACGAAATAAACTTTGGCCACGGTTGGTAGTCGTCCATTTTTGAGTCATTCTGTATTTTCGTCCCGATGATGACATCGACTCGAACGTCGGAGAGAGACGTACGAACCGTGCGAACCGCATCGTCGGCTGGCGTGTTTTTCCTCCGGCCAGAAGGGACCTAATTACTCATCGCCGACGAGAAAGTGGATTACGCGCCGATCGTATTTTCCACAGCCGCGAATCGTTTCGGGATACCACGGAAATAATGTTGTTCGCGTAACGGGCGAGATCGATCGACTTTGCCCGAGATGACCGGCTCGATCTCGGTTTTACCCAATAACGAATCGTTTTTCCCAGAAGCGATCGAACATCCCACTTCTCGAAAGCGTAACGCTGTTGCGAGTAGCGGACAGGCCTCGGTAATTTATAGACGTCACCGACGAAGCAACGGAGACGGAGAGAGAGAGAGAGTTTACGTTCGAAACGACCGATAACTTAACGAAACAGACGCGTTTATCATCTGGTGCCCTTCTGGCGCAGGGCTGAATCATCGAGTCGTCGGAGCATTCTGCCTTGGATTCGTTCGTCGATCGCGCCTCGCGAGGGTACAACTCGCTACGACTCGAACGAATCGATCCTCGCTTTGGTTTTCATTTTTCGAAAATTTTGAAAATTTCGATTCGATCGTGGCCTTTCTCGAGGCGCGAATGGAACGTCCGTTGTTTCACCGCGAGGAAGCCGAGAATATCGGAGAAAAAGTTCTGGCACGAGTCGCGTGACGGTCGTCCGGCGTTTCCTTTGACCCTTCGTGGACCGTACGTGCCACGAGAAGGACAAACGATCGGAGCCGTTCTCCTCGTTTGTCAGCGTGCATCGTCGAGAATCGGATATTCGACGAAGAATCGCGCGACCAAGTATATTTTACTCGTTGAACTTTAACGCGCGATCAAGGAGGATTCTCGCGGCGAGTAGAGAGAGCCGAAAGCACCGCGACCCGAGAGGCGTGCGACGTCGAGTCAACGGACGCAACAGCGCCGAACGTATGCAAGCACGTTCGCGCAACCGAACGTGCTTCGATTCTCCTCGCAGCTGTTACAGTTACACGTGGCGAAAGCTCGTCCAATCGCCTCCTAGCGTCATTTCGAATCGATCGCTCCGTTTGGTCGTCGCGACGTCGCCGAAGGGGTTCGTTGGACGCATCGGGGAGCAAAACTCGTCGCGGCGGTCCCCGGATACGATAATTCGCACGATCATCGGTAAAGAGCCGCTAGCGAGTCTCCAATTAACGCAAAAACTGGATCGAGTTTTTTGCGCGTACAAAGATAATTGAAAAGCGGCTCGTTTCGGGTCGGACCGGGCCGGACCGAGCCGGGCCGAGAGACTCGCCGAAAGCTCCATTAGCTCCGATGGAAAGCGGACGACTGGAAATTACGGTAAAAAACGCGACGGTCGCCTCGCGTAGCTCAACGATTTAATCGCGGCGAATCGCGACAACGATTTGATCGTCCGGCAAAATTGTCGGGAACTCGCGTCGCTTTTTCAGCGCCGATTATCTTCGGGACGCTGACAGCGGGCAATAAAATTTGATTCGTTCTCGCGACGTCGAGTACGTAGGTACGGTGTTCTCGGAAATTCACGGCTCGAGACTCGACTACACCTGTGGTTCGACCGCTTCCACCGCGACTGTCGGAGAAGACCTTCACCCGGATTCGATACGCGGGTCGGTTGGCGCGTAAGTGCACTCTGACAAGTGTTCCAGGAGAGGGCTTTTTCTCTCCTTTTCTCCTTCGTTTTCCCTTTTCCTTTTCCTTTTCCTTTTCCCTTTTTCCTTTTTCCTTTTTCTTCTCGGTTTTCTCTTTTCTCGTTGCGCGTTCGCGGAGAGTAACCGGTACACTGACCAGGTCTCTTCGAATCGAGCTTTAAAAGTTCCACGACGACCGGATTACGCGTGTAACGCGCCATATTCGAGCGGAACGTGCGCAGAGTGTCGATCGGACCGAACGCCATTGATCGACCGAGTACCGCCTGGAACACGAATATCGTGTGTCCCCGCGAGACTCGCCGAATCGATTACTCATCGCGCGGAAAGGATACAACAGGTAGCTGGTCTGGAACGGGACCGTGTAAGGTGCGCGGCGAAAAACCGATCGAAATCGATTACGCAGGATTTTTGCCCGTTCGAATAACTTCTCGAGGAGCGTGTTAATTGTTCGCTCGAGTCGGCCCGCTAGAAAGGCGCGCAATTACGAAAGAGAAATCGCTCGCACTCGCGCTCGTTTGCGGTGATGAAACGCGACTCTGGTCTCCTCGTAAAATTTCGTGGGGAACGCTGGGAATTTCGTTTCGATTTTCGTCGTTTTCACAGCCGGTTGACTCCGGTTGGGCGGGTCTCGATCGTTCCGAGCGCAAACGGCACCCACGGCGACGCGCCGAGCTAAATCCTCGTCGAGGATTCGTTTCTCGTTGGACGGCGACGATATTCCTTGCGATCCAATTACGCTTCGATCGCTATCTTCTTCTGCTTTTTTTTTTCCACCCAAGAAAACGCCGATCGAACGAGACCGTTATCGCTTCCTGGAGTTAAAACACGCGAGCCGTTCCGCTCTATTCGCTATTAATTGGTTCGGTAGTATTTTGTTCGGGAGAGGCTGGACGTAGTTCTGGAATTTGTCCGCTAAGGGAGCGGGAAATCTATTCTAAGCGATCGCACGGAGAGAGCACTCGGTCGGTGGAAAACTTTTACCTTCGACGAGCGAAAGAACGAATGGTTCGACGTTCGTGGATAAAAGATCGGCCCGGTAAGAAATTTCCTTTCTCCTCGCGGAAAGAACGCGTTCCGCGAACGGAGGCTTCGAAACGCGACGGGATAAATTAATTTCACGGCCCGGTGTTCGTTGGATCACGTGAACGCGATCCCGATCGGGGTACGCTTTGTTCGTCGTCGTTTCGTTCCGACCCGCCAATTAATTCGCCAGAATGGACTTTAATCCGCGCGCACAAAACAGATTCCTCGTTCGTTCTACGTACCCCGAGTACAACCACTTGACACGCGCGATTATTTTGTGTTTCAGGTAAAACGTTCTGTCAGTCCTGCAAGAAGAAGTGCAGCGGAGAGGTGCTACGAGTGCAAGACAAGTATTTCCACATATGGTGTTTCAAGTGCGCTCAATGCAACTCGAGCTTAGCGCAGGGCGGCTTTTTTGCGCGCGAGGGCTCTTACTACTGCACCAAGGTACCGAAACGTATAAATAAAAAGCGCGCCGTGGCTATTGAATATAAAAATAGCGAGAGAGAGAGAGAGAGAGAGGGCCGCGACCATTTGGAGCGCGTAATCGTAAAGTTACAATGTCCCAGTTTTTCTAAAAATTTCGTCCCGGTGTTTCTCGCGGTTCTCTTTTCGAGAAGCGAACCGGAGCAACCGTACCGTGGAAGGAGATCGTCCGGTAAAAACCCCCGGTAACGCAAAGCCCGTTCTCGAACGATCTCTGTTCGAAATCTCGGCTGAAAATTGTTGCAAATTCTTCTCGAAGGACATTTATTTCGGCGCGTAAATAAACCGGCGAACGCGCACGATGATAAACGGTGCTGCGACCGCGGTGCTCGGAATGCGATATTTACAACTCGGCCGTCGAGATGTTGTGTCTGGAGAATTGGTCGAAACGATCGTGTGTGTGTGTGTTTGTTTGTAATTCTTCAGGACTACAGGGAACGCTGGGGCACCAAGTGCGCCGGTTGCGGAGAGTACGTGGAGGGCGACGTGGTCACCGCGGGCGAGAAACACGCCTTCCATCCGAATTGTTTTCACTGCCAGAGATGCAGACAGCCGCTGTTGGGCCAAGGGACGAAAGTCTCCCTTGTTCAAGGTAAGCGAGAGAAAGGTGCCCTCGGGCAAGGTTCGGTGCGCCACCAACGATACGTACGTAGGTTACGTTGCCTTTGACGCGACCTGCGAAATTGGTTTACCGGTGAACCCGTTGAAGCAAATTACCACTTGGATGTATCGCTGGTTCCGGCTTAACGAGGCCAGGCACGTGTGGCCTTGTAACGATTACCCGGTTAACGCTTGAAAATACGTTTGCGCGAGATACTCGAAACGAGGGCCTGTCGCGATTCAAACTGCGAACCTCCGTTCGGCTCGTTGCGTCGTTCCGGTGCAAATGTTTACGCGCACCCGCGCGCGTTAGTTTCGCGAGGAACCTTTCTAAAGGTGAACACGAGTACGAGAGGAGGAGTTTTGCTTCTCGGTCGCGAGCAGAACCGGTAACGGTGTTCACATCGATCACCGGAATCGCGTAGCTATTTATACGCGCGACGAGACGCGCAAATCGAACGAGTAAACAATCGCGAAGATGCACGCTCGCGTACAAACGATGAATCAGCGGACGAGATACGCCGTGGTCGGAATAAAAGACAATAGTGGAGTCAGCGTGCGTCATCGGTCGGATCGTTGACCGGATCTGTCCAATCTCAACTAACCGCGCATTGTCTATAGGTCAAGCTCTATGTCATCGATGCGTCGGTATCCCGGTTCGAGAGGCCTCCATGCCGGTCGGCTATACCGCTATCACCAGAGAAGCCGGAGACGGGCCCTCCGACCCCGGTGCTTGCGCCGGTTGCGGAAACCAATTACGAGAAGGTCAAGCTTTGGTCGCTCTCGATCGCCAATGGCACGTCTGGTGCTTCAAGTGCCACAGCTGCGACACCGTGCTCCACGGCGAGTACATGGGAAAGTGAGTCAGAGAATCCTATCGTTTTTTTACTCGTCCGCGACACCCGGTCCGTTAACCCTTTCGCTAACGACAAACCTCGTCGTCTCGGTTCGAATCCGCCGTAGCGAAAGAGTTTATCGTTTCGGTCGATTCGTTCGCTCGACGAAACAGCGAGATCGAAGATAGTTTCGATCGAGGGTCCGTCGAGACCTCGCGTCGCGCGTAATTTTAATCGGACGGTAGATTTACTCGGCGTGGCGAACGATCGGAAGAGAAATAGAGAAATATTCGGAGCTTGAAGGAATTTTTCAACTGCCAGAGACGGGGTACCTTACTGCGAGAAGGATTATCAGAAACAGTTTGGCGTAAAGTGCGCCTACTGCAACCGCTACATCAGCGGCAAAGTCCTCCAAGCCGGTGATAATCATCACTTTCATCCGACTTGCGCGCGATGCACCAAGTGCGGTGATCCTTTCGGGGACGGGGAAGAGATGTACTTGCAGGGTGCCGCGATATGGCATCCGCGTTGCGGACCAGGGCCCAGTGGCCCGAACGGCATCGTCAATGGTCACGGTGAAGCTCACACTCCGCAGCATCGAGAATCGGAACGAATTTCCAGCAGTGCTTCGGAGATGCAGGTAAGACGATGCAAACCGAGAGGACCGAGACGAGTTTGTTCTCTCGACGACTTTCGAGCATCGAGAAACAAACGGTAGGACTCGACCGACGTTCAATTTTCATTTCCGATACCGTCGTTTATCCTCAACGTAAATTTCATTCGGAACTGGCGAATTGTATATCGATCGTGTAAAATATTGTACCATAACTGTCACGGAGTGTATATTCGTTGTGACTCGTTTGTGTAGTAGACGGTGATTGTGTTGCTCGTTTGTTTCGTTCGGTAACGGTAATTCGCGATCGTCGCGGTATCATTTTTCCATCGGAGTTTGCACGAATTCGATCGACTCGTTGTCAGTCGGTACTTAGTCGCCACTCTGTTTTCACGATCGTACAGACATTCGATATCGTTCCAAATTAATATGTGCACGCACGTACGTCGCTCTCTATGTCCGCCGAATGCATTTTCCGTTTAGTTGCATCGTTTGCTGTCGAACGATAAACGTATCGTACTCGGTGTGCGCGCGCACTGAATCGAGTTTGCCGTTCGATCGTAAAATACCAAAGAGGACCGAGTATTTTATCCGGACGGCCGTAACTCGAGAAATCGAGGCGAGAATACGACGTTCAGCTTGCATCGTGCTTATTCTGGCCCGTTGTCGAACCACGTTCGTGCGAAACGTGTTGCTGCTCGGTTAATTTTGCGTCGGTGTTCACTCGTTGCGACCAATTTAGAGTAGAACATTTTAGATCCTAAATACCTTTACTTTTTTTACTCGTAACAGCTTTGTGTATAGCTTGATTGTCCAGTCTCTACGACGATACACGGCTTTCGATTGTGCATTTTTCCTTAACCCGTCGTTGTACATCTTCCGCACGCTTCGATGTCCAAATTTCAATATTCTACCTACATATCATACGCAATATGTAAACGTACTTGAACGATGTACCATATATTTGATTTTATTATTCTTTTATTTTTATTATTGCTTTCTTAATCGTTGTTTACTTTTTTTTCGCACGGTCATTGTGTATAGTTTTCATTGCGGTCACGCACGCCAAGCCTGAACGGATCACTCTGCAGCCCTTACAGCAGCCTCAGTCGCAAGGTATGCCACGTATCTCCTAGCACAAAACACTCTCTCAAGAAGCATATCGGCCCTTCGTATCCTCGAAGGTGCAAGCTCACCTGTTTCACGGTTCGAACGAGATTCTCGAGGTTTCCGAGCCACGCGGCTTGTTCCGTCGTCTCCGTGTTTCGATATTTCGGAAGACTCACCGATATCGAGCACTTCGCCGTGCTGCCGGTCGTCGATTCCTTTACGTCGATCGAGGAACGGTCGACGGAGAGAAAGACAGATTCGAGGTAACGGGCGCATCCCGTGTCTTACACTCTCGTCCTCTTGCGTCCTCGAAACGGGGAATCTGCGGAAAGGAATCGACGGCCAAGAGAGAAGGTGAACTCGAATTTACCGAAGAACCTCTGTCGACGCGGCGAGACGAACGAAGGAACGAACGAACGAACGACTTACCGATCCGATATCGTTGGCGCGTTCGACCCTCGAAAGCCTCGATCCGCGGTTGTCTCGCTTCGACCTTGCAACGACTTGGAGTTTCTTGAAGGAGTGTTGAGCGGCAATGAGTTTTTATTTTCCTTTGCTCGGTACATAGCTAACGTTAGCGGTACGACAGACGCTTACGACACACCGTAAAAGCCAGCACGAGTTTAGCAGCGATAATATGCGTTAATTGCCTCAGTATTACCCCGCACGAACTGGCAGTCCCGGACTGATATTGAGAGAGTACGGACGCGGTGCATCCGAGGATGTGTCTAGGATTTACACTTACTCGTACTTGACCGAAACGCCCAGCCAAGGATACCTGAGACGTCCGATACAGCCCTACGACAAACCTCCGACTAGCCCGCACTTTCACAGACCCAGCTGTAAGTGATCGCGTTCTTCGCTTCGTCGGAAGCGAGTGCACCACCGCGGGTACTCCTTTCGCGCGGAGCGGTTCAATCTCTACGGAATGGTTTACGAACAGGACGAGCCGCCTCTCTAAATTGTATCCTCGTTTTATTTTAGCCTCTCGTTCGATAAGGAGCAGCGGTGGTCGCAGCAGCCGATCCGGAATGCGAGCTCTGGTCGATGCTCTCAGCGAGCCCAGACCGAAGTCGCCGGCCAGTCAAGTAGATAATGACGAGCCAATAGAGCTGGCGCATTATCCCGACGCCATGAAACCACCTCCCGGAGCCAAGCCACCGATCGAAAGAGACGATTTCCCCGCCCCTCCTTATCCGTACACGGATCCCGAGAGACGCAGACGATGGTCCGACACGTACAAGGTACACTCGAAATCGATATGTTTACACGCGGGTTCGATGACGCCTCGTTGCGTTCCGTTTACCGTTCAGGGTGTACCGGCATCGGACGACGAGGACGAAGTCGACAACAAGACCTACATAAAGGAGGTGGAGGAGAAACTGAAAAAGGAACAGGACGAGCTGAGCAAAATCGACACTGGAATAGCGAAGGTGTTCTTGCAAGATCGCGAAAAGGATCGGGAGAACTTGAGACACAAAGCCGCGAACGTCGATCCTAGAAACGCCTCGAGAACACCCTCGGCTGCCAGAGAACCGACCTATAGACTCCGATACGAGAGCCCGGTTGGCGCCTGTAAGTGTTTACCTTCCCTGTTAATTCTTCGCGCCGTCTACGTCCACGTCTACCTCTACGTCTACGTCCACCTTCTACGTTCGTACGTCGCAAACGTTTACTTTTCCCTGCAGCACCGTCGAGAAATATAGATCACGCCAGACCCTGGGAAGACGACGACGGTTTCAGTTACAGATCCAGCGGGCCAAGTTACAACGGTAAGTTTCGCCGCCCTCTTCGAATCGTTAGCTGCCATTATTATCACGATCGTCTCATTAACATAAGTGATAATCATCTCATACATGTCCACACGTTCGCACATGACACTAACATACCACTCTACCGTTTAAAGTAACATCGGACGTTAGATTCCGAAGTGATAGCGGGGTGGGGAGCGAGAAACCGTTCCACTTTTACCATGAAAAAGTTTGCGCTATCGTGGAACGGGAACCGTTGCAACGTGCGAATGCGAATCACGCAGTGGGGGAAGGGTCCGTGCTCGATTAACGAACGATAACAAGCGCGTGACTCGAGCAGGAGGTTTCAGTTTTTAAGTGGCATAGCACCAAATACCGCACACTATGGCCGCCCATTAACGTAAACCAGGTGATGTATGTTCTGCTTCTGCATGTGGTCGGCATATATCCTCGATGTGCTTGCCTCTTCTTACGTCTCTCGATTAGCTTCGTCCGAGTACGGAACAGTATGCGACGAAACATCGTCTTTCGAAGTAGCGTGATCGATGCAAAATCCCAATTATTTTCACTCAACCACTACCATTCCATTCGTCGTCATTCGTTGATTACTCTAGACAACATTCTTGCTGCTCCTCTCGCATGGTACTTTGATTTCACTCTTCGCAACTGTCCATCGTACACGAACACACATTGCTCAAAAGTAAAGAAGAAGCGTCGTACATCATTCTCTCATATCGTTTGAATGTTTCATACGCAACAACGTTGGAAGATATATAATCGTAATCCGAATAGACCGTGGAGCGTTCATTTTCTACAGGTTGGAAATGGAAATTTGTCTCGATATCGATACTCGATTTTCTTTTATTTTTATCGATACTTTATTTGCACCGTATATCCGTATTTCTTTTCGCTACGCGATACTTGCGTTTCTTCCCACAATGCCGCGTACACCTTTGTCTCGCTTATTCGGAATTATCCAACGGTACACGGATTCTACACACCTACGATAGATACATACATACATACATACGTACATACGTACTTGTATACACGAGACGCGCATATCTTCCAATGTTGGGTCATTTGAATCGATAAATAGAATATCGCTATCTACGTTAGCTCACACCGCTACCTGTATTATCGTGTCTCTATTTGTGTTTTTGTGTTTGTGTTGTGTTTGCGTGGGCGGCAGTTGGGAGGTCATCGGCACGCTCCCCGGCTCCCAGAAACTATCCACCCCTTGGTACTCAACGCGCCTTCACTCTTCCGAACGCCGCTAGGCACTATAATTCGGTGAGTTCGAGAACTTTCCAATTCACCTACCGTTGATCTCAAGTCAAACGATAAACTTTGTAATCGAGGCCGAAAGCGAGTTTCAACCTCCTGAAATTCGTCTTTCGTCGGCACAGACCAAGAAAGACTTCTCAAGAGCAGCCGCGTCGTATAAAAACGATCGAGAAAACTACGACCGAGGATGATTTGTTGTTGACTTGTCTTCACCGAAGGGCATGCTTCGTTTTTTTTTTTATTTTTACTTTTTTTTTTTTGTTTTATTTTATTTTACCACTAGCTTATGGTAAAACGTTTACTATACTTACACACAGGTGCTGGCTTTTTCGTACATAAAACATTTATATACGTATATAGTTCTTTTTTTTTTTTTTCGTTTACACGCGCGTTACCCTTGCACACTCTCTATTTTACGAGGAACAAAACGCTTGTGCACTTTAAACGTCGAATGTGTTCCATCTTCTTGCCGCGGGGATGCGATTAACTATAGAATCTCGAGGGATCTATCGTCGCACAATGGGAAAATTGAAAAATTTTTGTTTTTATTTGTCTTTGACGGTCTTCTTCTCCGACGCGTTCGTTCACCGTCCATGCCACGAGCCGAAGCTTCTTCCACGGTGTTGCCCTCGATGCTTCTCGAATAGAAAATATTGAATTATTCAATGGTATATATCGAAGCGTTTAATTATCGCGAGCGTTCCAAGTTGGGCAGCATTCTTACGGCGGCGAACGCGTTAACGAGGAGAGGATAAAAGCGTCTTTGCAAGGTAAATAGCGTGGCGGTGATAGAATTTGGATAAAGTCTCTCGATGGTTCGATTCTGTACACGAGCGAGTCGAAATCACTCCACGCATACAGAGTTGTACGAAACGTAATGTTTTGTTGGCGAACGTTGGGCATTCGTATGGGAATGAACGATTCCACTTTCCCGTTGAAACTAATGAGTAATACTGTCGATTGACCATTTGAAACCAGTTGTGAGCTCCCTTCGGCACATCCCGAAGCCAGGGTACGGTCTGGCACCGCGAAGTCACACCTTCTCCTCGACCGGCGGTTCTGTATCTGCTCTCCCTGTAAGTCTTGCACAATCGCGTCACAATCGACGACCAATCTCTTGCACCTGTTGCTGAAATTTAATGCTCTAGAGACATATTATTATTACTATTATTATTATCATTATTGTTATTATTACTACTACTACTACTACTACTACTACTACTACTACTACTACTACTCCTACTACTACTACTACTACTACTACTACTACTACTACTACTACTACTACTACTCCTACTACAACTACTTTTACTACTACTGCCACCACCACCACCACTACTACTACTACTACTACTACTACTACTACTACTACTACTACTACTACTACTACTACTACTACTACTACTACTACTACTACTACTACTACTACTACTACTACTACTACTACTACTACTACTACTACTACTACTACTACTACTACTACTACTACTACTACTACTACTACTACTACTACTACTACTACTACTACTACTACTACTACTACTACTACTACTACTACTACTACTACTACTACTACTACTACTACTACTACTACTACTACTACTACTACTACTACTACTACTACTACTACTACTACTACTACTACTACTACTACTACTACTACTACTACTACTACTACTACTACTACTACTACTACTACTACTACTACTACTACTACTACTACTACTACTACTACTACTACTACTACTACTACTACTACTACTACTACTACTACTACTACTACTACTACTACTACTACTACTACTACTACTACTACTACTACTACTACTACTACTACTACTACTACTACTACTACTACTACTACTACTACTACTACTACTACTACTACTACTACTACTACTACTACTACTACTACTACTACTACTACTACTACTACTACTACTACTACTACTACTACTACTACTACTACTACTACTACTACTACTACTACTACTACTACTACTACTACTACTACTACTACTACTACTACTACTACTACTACTACTACTACTACTACTACTACTACTACTACTACTACTACTACTACTACTACTACTACTACTACTACTACTACTACTACTACTACTACTACTACTACTACTACTACTACTACTACTACTACTACTACTACTACTACTACTACTACTACTACTACTACTACTACTACTACTACTACTACTACTACTACTACTACTACTACTACTACTACTACTACTACTACTACTACTACTACTACTACTACTACTACTACTACTACTACTACTACTACTACTACTACTACTACTACTACTACTACTACTACTACTACTACTACTACTACTACTACTACTACTACTACTACTACTACTACTACTACTACTACTACTACTACTACTACTACTACTACTACTACTACTACTACTACTACTACTACTACTACTACTACTACTACTACTACTACTACTACTACTACTACTACTACTACTACTACTACTACTACTACTACTACTACTACTACTACTACTACTACTACTACTACTACTACTACTACTACTACTACTACTACTACTACTACTACTACTACTACTACTACTACTACTACTACTACTACTACTACTACTACTACTACTACTACTACTACTACTACTACTACTACTACTACTACTACTACTACTACTACTACTACTACTACTACTACTACTACTACTACTACTACTACTACTACTACTACTACTACTACTACTACTACTACTACTACTACTACTACTACTACTACTACTACTACTACTACTACTACTACTACTACTACTACTACTACTACTACTACTACTACTACTACTACTACTACTACTACTACTACTACTACTACTACTACTACTACTACTACTACTACTACTACTACTACTACTACTACTACTACTACTACTACTACTACTACTACTACTACTACTACTACTACTACTACTACTACTACTACTACTACTACTACTACTACTACTACTACTACTACTACTACTACTACTACTACTACTACTACTACTACTACTACTACTACTACTACTACTACTACTACTACTACTACTACTACTACTACTACTACTACTACTACTACTACTACTACTACTACTACTACTACTACTACTACTACTACTACTACTACTACTACTACTACTACTACTACTACTACTACTACTACTACTACTACTACTACTACTACTACTACTACTACTACTACTACTACTACTACTACTACTACTACTACTACTACTACTACTACTACTACTACTACTACTACTACTACTACTACTACTACTACTACTACTACTACTACTACTACTACTACTACTACTACTACTACTACTACTACTACTACTACTACTACTACTACTACTACTACTACTACTACTACTACTACTACTACTACTACTACTACTACTACTACTACTACTACTACTACTACTACTACTACTACTACTACTACTACTACTACTACTACTACTACTACTACTACTACTACTACTACTACTACTACTACTACTACTACTACTACTACTACTACTACTACTACTACTACTACTACTACTACTACTACTACTACTACTACTACTACTACTACTACTACTACTACTACTACTACTACTACTACTACTACTACTACTACTACTACTACTACTACTACTACTACTACTACTACTACTACTACTACTACTACTACTACTACTACTACTACTACTACTACTACTACTACTACTACTACTACTACTACTACTACTACTACTACTACTACTACTACTACTACTACTACTACTACTACTACTACTACTACTACTACTACTACTACTACTACTACTACTACTACTACTACTACTACTACTACTACTACTACTACTACTACTACTACTACTACTACTACTACTACTACTACTACTACTACTACTACTACTACTACTACTACTACTACTACTACTACTACTACTACTACTACTACTACTACTACTACTACTACTACTACTACTACTACTACTACTACTACTACTACTACTACTACTACTACTACTACTACTACTACTACTACTACTACTACTACTACTACTACTACTACTACTACTACTACTACTACTACTACTACTACTACTACTACTACTACTACTACTACTACTACTACTACTACTACTACTACTACTACTACTACTACTACTACTACTACTACTACTACTACTACTACTACTACTACTACTACTACTACTACTACTACTACTACTACTACTACTACTACTACTACTACTACTACTACTACTACTACTACTACTACTACTACTACTACTACTACTACTACTACTACTACTACTACTACTACTACTACTACTACTACTACTACTACTACTACTACTACTACTACTACTACTACTACTACTACTACTACTACTACTACTACTACTACTACTACTACTACTACTACTACTACTACTACTACTACTACTACTACTACTACTACTACTACTACTACTACTACTACTACTACTACTACTACTACTACTACTACTACTACTACTACTACTACTACTACTACTACTACTACTACTACTACTACTACTACTACTACTACTACTACTACTACTACTACTACTACTACTACTACTACTACTACTACTACTACTACTACTACTACTACTACTACTACTACTACTACTACTACTACTACTACTACTACTACTACTACTACTACTACTACTACTACTACTACTACTACTACTACTACTACTACTACTACTACTACTACTACTACTACTACTACTACTACTACTACTACTACTACTACTACTACTACTACTACTACTACTACTACTACTACTACTACTACTACTACTACTACTACTACTACTACTACTACTACTACTACTACTACTACTACTACTACTACTACTACTACTACTACTACTACTACTACTACTACTACTACTACTACTACTACTACTACTACTACTACTACTACTACTACTACTACTACTACTACTACTACTACTACTACTACTACTACTACTACTACTACTACTACTACTACTACTACTACTACTACTACTACTACTACTACTACTACTACTACTACTACTACTACTACTACTACTACTACTACTACTACTACTACTACTACTACTACTACTACTACTACTACTACTACTACTACTACTACTACTACTACTACTACTACTACTACTACTACTACTACTACTACTACTACTACTACTACTACTACTACTACTACTACTACTACTACTACTACTACTACTACTACTACTACTACTACTACTACTACTACTACTACTACTACTACTACTACTACTACTACTACTACTACTACTACTACTACTACTACTACTACTACTACTACTACTACTACTACTACTACTACTACTACTACTACTACTACTACTACTACTACTACTACTACTACTACTACTACTACTACTACTACTACTACTACTACTACTACTACTACTACTACTACTACTACTACTACTACTACTACTACTACTACTACTACTACTACTACTACTACTACTACTACTACTACTACTACTACTACTACTACTACTACTACTACTACTACTACTACTACTACTACTACTACTACTACTACTACTACTACTACTACTACTACTACTACTACTACTACTACTACTACTACTACTACTACTACTACTACTACTACTACTACTACTACTACTACTACTACTACTACTACTACTACTACTACTACTACTACTACTACTACTACTACTACTACTACTACTACTACTACTACTACTACTACTACTACTACTACTACTACTACTACTACTACTACTACTACTACTACTACTACTACTACTACTACTACTACTACTACTACTACTACTACTACTACTACTACTACTACTACTACTACTACTACTACTACTACTACTACTACTACTACTACTACTACTACTACTACTACTACTACTACTACTACTACTACTACTACTACTACTACTACTACTACTACTACTACTACTACTACTACTACTACTACTACTACTACTACTACTACTACTACTACTACTACTACTACTACTACTACTACTACTACTACTACTACTACTACTACTACTACTACTACTACTACTACTACTACTACTACTACTACTACTACTACTACTACTACTACTACTACTACTACTACTACTACTACTACTACTACTACTACTACTACTACTACTACTACTACTACTACTACTACTACTACTACTACTACTACTACTACTACTACTACTACTACTACTACTACTACTACTACTACTACTACTACTACTACTACTACTACTACTACTACTACTACTACTACTACTACTACTACTACTACTACTACTACTACTACTACTACTACTACTACTACTACTACTACTACTACTACTACTACTACTACTACTACTACTACTACTACTACTACTACTACTACTACTACTACTACTACTACTACTACTACTACTACTACTACTACTACTACTACTACTACTACTACTACTACTACTACTACTACTACTACTACTACTACTACTACTACTACTACTACTACTACTACTACTACTACTACTACTACTACTACTACTACTACTACTACTACTACTACTACTACTACTACTACTACTACTACTACTACTACTACTACTACTACTACTACTACTACTACTACTACTACTACTACTACTACTACTACTACTACTACTACTACTACTACTACTACTACTACTACTACTACTACTACTACTACTACTACTACTACTACTACTACTACTACTACTACTACTACTACTACTACTACTACTACTACTACTACTACTACTACTACTACTACTACTACTACTACTACTACTACTACTACTACTACTACTACTACTACTACTACTACTACTACTACTACTACTACTACTACTACTACTACTACTACTACTACTACTACTACTACTACTACTACTACTACTACTACTACTACTACTACTACTACTACTACTACTACTACTACTACTACTACTACTACTACTACTACTACTACTACTACTACTACTACTACTACTACTACTACTACTACTACTACTACTACTACTACTACTACTACTACTACTACTACTACTACTACTACTACTACTACTACTACTACTACTACTACTACTACTACTACTACTACTACTACTACTACTACTACTACTACTACTACTACTACTACTACTACTACTACTACTACTACTACTACTACTACTACTACTACTACTACTACTACTACTACTACTACTACTACTACTACTACTACTACTACTACTACTACTACTACTACTACTACTACTACTACTACTACTACTACTACTACTACTACTACTACTACTACTACTACTACTACTACTACTACTACTACTACTACTACTACTACTACTACTACTACTACTACTACTACTACTACTACTACTACTACTACTACTACTACTACTACTACTACTACTACTACTACTACTACTACTACTACTACTACTACTACTACTACTACTACTACTACTACTACTACTACTACTACTACTACTACTACTACTACTACTACTACTACTACTACTACTACTACTACTACTACTACTACTACTACTACTACTACTACTACTACTACTACTACTACTACTACTACTACTACTACTACTACTACTACTACTACTACTACTACTACTACTACTACTACTACTACTACTACTACTACTACTACTACTACTACTACTACTACTACTACTACTACTACTACTACTACTACTACTACTACTACTACTACTACTACTACTACTACTACTACTACTACTACTACTACTACTACTACTACTACTACTACTACTACTACTACTACTACTACTACTACTACTACTACTACTACTACTACTACTACTACTACTACTACTACTACTACTACTACTACTACTACTACTACTACTACTACTACTACTACTACTACTACTACTACTACTACTACTACTACTACTACTACTACTACTACTACTACTACTACTACTACTACTACTACTACTACTACTACTACTACTACTACTACTACTACTACTACTACTACTACTACTACTACTACTACTACTACTACTACTACTACTACTACTACTACTACTACTACTACTACTACTACTACTACTACTACTACTACTACTACTACTACTACTACTACTACTACTACTACTACTACTACTACTACTACTACTACTACTACTACTACTACTACTACTACTACTACTACTACTACTACTACTACTACTACTACTACTACTACTACTACTACTACTACTACTACTACTACTACTACTACTACTACTACTACTACTACTACTACTACTACTACTACTACTACTACTACTACTACTACTACTACTACTACTACTACTACTACTACTACTACTACTACTACTACTACTACTACTACTACTACTACTACTACTACTACTACTACTACTACTACTACTACTACTACTACTACTACTACTACTACTACTACTACTACTACTACTACTACTACTACTACTACTACTACTACTACTACTACTACTACTACTACTACTACTACTACTACTACTACTACTACTACTACTACTACTACTACTACTACTACTACTACTACTACTACTACTACTACTACTACTACTACTACTACTACTACTACTACTACTACTACTACTACTACTACTACTACTACTACTACTACTACTACTACTACTACTACTACTACTACTACTACTACTACTACTACTACTACTACTACTACTACTACTACTACTACTACTACTACTACTACTACTACTACTACTACTACTACTACTACTACTACTACTACTACTACTACTACTACTACTACTACTACTACTACTACTACTACTACTACTACTACTACTACTACTACTACTACTACTACTACTACTACTACTACTACTACTACTACTACTACTACTACTACTACTACTACTACTACTACTACTACTACTACTACTACTACTACTACTACTACTACTACTACTACTACTACTACTACTACTACTACTACTACTACTACTACTACTACTACTACTACTACTACTACTACTACTACTACTACTACTACTACTACTACTACTACTACTACTACTACTACTACTACTACTACTACTACTACTACTACTACTACTACTACTACTACTACTACTACTACTACTACTACTACTACTACTACTACTACTACTACTACTACTACTACTACTACTACTACTACTACTACTACTACTACTACTACTACTACTACTACTACTACTACTACTACTACTACTACTACTACTACTACTACTACTACTACTACTACTACTACTACTACTACTACTACTACTACTACTACTACTACTACTACTACTACTACTACTACTACTACCACCACCACCACCACCACCACCACCACCACCACCACCACCACCACCACCACCACCACCACCACCACCACCACCACCACCACCACCACCACCACCACCACCACCACCACCACCACCACCACCACCACCACCACCACCACCACCACCACCACCACCACCACCACCACCACCACCACCACCACCACCACCACCACCACTACTACTACCACCACTACTACTCCTACTACTACTTCTACTACTACTTCTACTTCTACTACTACTACTACTACTACTACTACTACTACTACTACTACTACTACATATACATACGTAAATACCAAGGATTTTCCATCGACTCTAAGATTTACGCTTTTCTGTCGTCTAGGGTGATTATTCGTTCAGTGGGATGGGAGACAAGACGCACAGCACTGATTTCTCCTCTGGCAAGTCAGATAGTGAGTAACAAACGGAAAGGAAACCGATCACGTTATCTTGCCACTCTATTTCTCTCGCAGTACTCTCGAACTTTGACTTGTACATGCTTCTTTCTTTTTCGAGTAGAGTGCTCGTGGAACAAGGGGGTCTCGAATAGCGACTCTTTCGGAAACGCGTTCCACGAGCACGCGCAAGATCTTTATTTATTTTTTCATTCTCGATTATATTACTACGATTACTCGGCTTAATACCTGAGCATGCTTTACTAATGCATCCTCGCTCCGACACGCAACAGATACACACACGCGCGCGCGCACACTCACACACAGACATATGTACACGCACACGTTCACTCGCTCACACACTGTCACGTTTCATTACGCCTGTCTTAGGTGATTCGACGTGCGGTACCGTTTTAGATTACAGATTGCATAAGAAACCGTTCGGACTGTTACGATCGTTAACCGTACCGGATGATTTCTAGCGATGCCCGAACGATAACGTGACTTTACGACACGTGCTTGAAGATGTTTGATCGTTGAAAGCTGCCACGTATCGCGTAGCTTATTAGCGAATCAGGTCATATGTACAATAACGATCATCAGACATTCGCTTATAGTGATTCGATCGAGTCGATCGTGTTCCCGGTGGTCGAGTTCGGTTCGGGTTCGCGCGGATCGAATTTCGGGTACGAATCTCTCGTAGGACCGAGTTTTTGTCCGCTCGTAATGGGAACACGATCGGTCGATCGAAAGATTGTACTTAACATAACGAAACGGTTTGTGCAACATGGTTTGACATGGTTTTTCTTTCCCATTTTTTTCCCCAATTTTAGTATCGACAGGCAGCATCACGGATGTGGATCGACGGGCATTGGTATGTACCACAGCCCCATACTACTCCCGGCGAATTAGCATGGTTTGTAGCTTGTTTTTGCATCTGATTTATATTAACCGCGTTACGATCGCGTTAACCGATAGACGTACGATTTGGATAGACGATCGCGCGAACCGAGCGCAAAGTTCGCGTCGACACCGAGTAACGTGCCAATAAGCACGGAATCATTATTTGTACATACTCGATTACGTTGCAGTTTGTCTCTATCGCAGTGTAAAATACTTTTTGTACATACAGCGTTGTATATTTATTTGCGCATGCCTGCTGTACATTTTGCTGCGATTCCTTTACATTTTTGCATTTTACATAGTTGTTTTTTTTTTTTTTTTTCCTTTTCTTTTCGTGTCTTGGCATTTGAAGTTTGCATATTTGATTTTCATTACGAGAAACCCCGGAACGATTCGATCGAGATTGTTTCGAGATCCATGCGCTGCATTGATTCGCGATGTCTTGCAACGGAGATTTACGTCGATGCGAGTAGTCTCGCGTACGATCGAGACGGTTACGATTGTTATTAACGTTCACGAGCTTCGAAGCAGCTTCCTTACCGATAACTTACCGAAACCTGACCCGCGCAGCAGTACACGAGGTTCATTTCTGCATTGGAATTGCATCCGTTGCATAACCGTGCACAAGAAAGGAAAATACGGAACTATGCCTAAATTGAAATGAATGCGCATGATCGGCGTACGCGACGCGTGCCATAGTTGCTTCGCGTTTCCCTCTCGAATCCGATCGAAATGCGTAAATAACGTTCCACGGTGAATAGAATCGGATCGTGCGAGTGTCGCAAAACATCGTACGAACGGTTAACGACTGCGCGAGTCGAAGAATTAATCCTAACGAGCCAGTTCCTATTACTCGTTTCAGTCTAGTTATAGTTCTGTCTCGTCGCTGAATAGACGCGAAAAGGGACATCAGTGACGAATCAACCTGTTCGCGTAACGCGTCATTAACGAACATGACGTTTTCGCTGATTCTCCATCTTCTTCTTCTTCATTTTTTTTCTTTCCTTTCCCCGTTGCTGCAAAGTTGGGTTTTGCAAAGCGCCCCGGGGGAATCGTTGCGAAGCGGCAAGAAAGTTCTCGCACGGCGCAACTCGAACGAAAGAACGCATTTTTCGTTTCAACGAACGTTGACGAAAGAAAGAGAAAACGATTACGCGCATCTTCCACCACCGATGGTATTGCTCGTAAATTTCGTATCGAGCTGCGTCCTTGGAAGAAATTCCCGTCGGTTCGTGAACGTTACGAGCAATGTCGTTAAATATGTCGAGTAGACGCGAACCTTGAACATGTTTGGAAAGGGAACTTTTCCAAACGAAGAACGTTAAGAGCCGGAAATCACGAGCAATGTTCCCGCAATGATTCGGGACGTGGAAGGTTTTCCTTATAATCGTGCGAGATACTTTTTTCGATCGAGTGCACTGCTATTAACGCTCATTTGTACACGGCAAGGCGATCGTATTACGGTAACTGATGTTTGGCTCGTGCTTCAGAATGATGGTGGAATGCTTCCATCGTCCACCACGTATACAGGTGGCCTCGGTTCGGTGGTCGGAAGTCACGGAGGTCATCACGTGAGGAGATCGTTGCCAGATATGGGTACTGCGCCATCCGAACCACCGAAACTCTATCCTTACCATTTACTCATCATCACTAACTACAGGCTGCCCGCGGACGTGGATCGTTGCAACCTTGAAGTGAGTAATTGCGAGATCGATCGATGCCTACCGAATTAACAACGATCGAAATCGAACAGAGGAGTCGAGTTTTCGTTATTGTTTTCGATAAAAGTTCACTCGGAAAGTTTGCGTTGGCAATCGTTCGCGTTGACGCGTCCGAATTTAGGAGCTAAGAACAATGTTTAAAAAAATACCGTTTGATTTCCAGCGGCACCTCTCCGACGCGGAGTTCGAGGCAGTCCTCCAGTTTAGCCGCGCAGAATTCTATAGACTACCGCAGTGGCGTCGCAACGAGATCAAAAGACGCGCCCGACTGTTTTAACCAGCAGCATTCGTACTACGCGTTCTACTTACTACCTTCATCGTGTCACGACTGTGTTACCGTGGTACAGAGTGTACATTCCTTCTGCGCGCGGTAGGGTAGGTGTATCTTCAGAAAGAGAAATACGTGTTCAATACCGGCGAGCCGCGTACGTCCCGGAAAACTATATGTATCGTCGACGTCGTCGTGTATATCTTCGCGATCGCGGAAAAGATTGGACAATCTTCGACGACACGTTCATCACACGCGAAACACGTACACACAGGTACACACAGGTACTCGCATACACACACAGACACACGCTGCACGTTGTTTACACAATGGGACACAAGAAGCACTGCCATTTTATCGTCAATTGTTCGTTCTCTCGGCGAGAAATCCAAGGACGACTCCGATCGCTGACCAGATTTTCTCATCGTCCCGGTGACTTCGATGCCTCTCGAGAGAGAATCTTCGCTACCGATTCCTATCGGTTACCGTTTCGGGACACGATCTCGGAGAGATTTGAATCCTCTTACCTGTACGTAGCGCGTAGTTTGGTTTTCGCGACCTCGATTTTCACATCGCGAGGAAACGGAAAAACAGTGGTGAGCGTGTACCGTATTTAAAGGAAGTAGCCGAATACGAGCGACATTGTGTCCCGACTCAAGGTTTCGACCGTTTAAGCAGAGAACGGTCGACGACTCGTAGTTTACTCGCGAACCTCGACGAATATAGCACACGAGAAAGTACGAACTTCACCGAAGCAAATAGCGGGGAGAAAGAGATATAGTAATACTCGTAATGATACACGTACGTTGTTGTAAATAAATGGAAGATCGTACCGAGACGAAAGAAACAACGGAAGTACGAAGAAAAAAAAAACAGTATATATATATATACATATATACATACCATTTTGAGAATTTGCTTAAATCACAGACATACTTACTATTTGCAAAGGGTTATAACACGAAAGCGCTACTATCATAGGAGCTATCATTATTATTAATTTTTAACTATTATTATTATTATTATTATTATTTTATTTTATTTTACTATAAGCAATATGAGAAATTTAAGATATAAGTAGGTAAGTTCAGCTTGTTGGGTGACGTTAGTCTATATATATATATATGTATATATACAATGTATACGTATATACGTGTAACGTCGTTTTTGCAAGCTGTACCTCAGTTTTATCACGCGTGATTAATTAAACGGGATGATCTGTGATTCGTGGTACAATCGCAGAATGGACGAGGATTACTCGTCGAAAAGATATATTCGAACGCGTGGGAGAAAATTTGTTCCCGCGAGACTCCGTCTCCGAAAAGATCGCTTTCGAAAGAAAGGGATCCTCGCGTTGCCCGCCGTTTTCGTGCATTTTATATTGAAAAACGTGAACGAGATCGTAAAATACGATTTCTCGATATATTTATTTACGTTCTTTGACAATTGTGCGTATCGATCGGAATACGCAAGAAATTGAACGAAATGGCTCGTTCGGAAGAAATGTCGTATCCCATCGAAGAATCGTTCCGGTTTCGGTTGTACCACGGTTTACGAGGCACCCTTCTTAACTGTTTCTCCGACTTGCATATCGACTGCACAAAAGCGCTCTGCGGTGCGGGCGCGAGTAAGTTGTGCATATATCGCTAAAAATATATCCGCACTCGGCTGAAGCAAATTGCACGGGAAGAAAAACGTTTGAAAAGAGAAAAAAAGGAACCAAGTTGTATTCCACGAGAATATCTCGGACGATAAGCTGAACGCGCGAAAGAAAAAGACGCCGCGCGTACGTTGAAGTAGAAAATTCGACGTAACCGAGCGAATGTTAATTTTCGTATAATCGTATCGAGATCATCCCGGTCGTTGTTTCGACCGTGTCGAGAAACAAAATCCGTACTCGAGCGCACGAGACGGAGAGAACCTTTTTTCGATTTGCGTCGCGTCCGAGAATCGCGTTTTACTGTACTACACTTTGTCTCTTACCCTAAGTCATGTGCCTATATGTAAATGTCGGCGGACATTTAAAACACACATACACGTACACATACACGTTCACAACACACTCGTGCGCGCGAAAAGTCGTTGGTGTTTCCTTTTCGAAGAACGTCCAACGCACGTTGTATATTTGCGCAATTTCCTGCAGTTTCTCGTCGCTTCGTTACGAGGAGGTTCCGTACGTGCTCCATGATCTTGCGTGCGCGACCTTGCGAACGTTCGGAGAACGACGGATAAATAAACGACGGTGTACTCTACGTGACGGAATATAATGCGTATTTGCGTCGAGGAAACCAGAAGGACGATTACCGTATTCACGATATCGGTTCTCCTTTCCTTGTCGTCTGCTTTTGTATACACTGTCGGTACCAATAAACTGCAATATTCATCTTTCTTTTGCAGCGTTTTATCAACGGCGAGAGCGCGTCCGAGATGACTTTTTATTTTAGATCGTTTCTACATTTTTTTTTTGTCTCGTCGCCGTTTTCGAGTTTCTTTATTTTCGTTCTTTTTTTTTTGTAATAATTTTTTTTTTTTTCTCAAGTCACGCTTCGAGCACGACGATCGATCGCAAGCAAACCCAACAACCGCGACACACTGTCGGATCATGGTGCACCGTTGACGTTCACACTGTGCAATGCGAACCAATGTACGTTTCTGTTGTATAGAGCACATTGCTTCCGCTAGTCCCTGAAGTTGAATAAAAGCAAACCTACGTAAAAATCTGCGTTCACGCGTCCTTTACATCTTCATCGATACTTTTTACGGCTTTTGGAACATTTTTAATTCCGAACGGAAGCAACGATTTCGTTGGTAAAAATACGAGCAATTTTCTCTTTCGACGATTCTAAGAACCGTTTTGTCCATCCATAGATTAATTACCAATCGAGTAATCGCGAGAACGGTTTCTTTCTGTACGAGGTAAATTTTCTTCTCGCTCTTCGGCGCGAAAGTTATCGAAATTAACGATCTCTAAGATGCGCAAATCGACCTCCTGGCTCCATCTGGCGGTTGAAAAGGTAACTATTTCCCTATAAACTTGGACGTTTTGCCGCTGAGGGCGCATATCGCGTTACAAGTTATTACGTGGAATTAGTTCAAAGAGTGGTTCACGGTTTGCCAAATCGATTATCGGAGTTTCGAACGTTTGAAATTGTTGACTACCCTTCAAACATTCATTTAATCGGACGAGTCGCCGTCGAAAGTATTTGTCATTGCGTCGTCGTACGTGTATGCACACCGACGTATATTTTCGTACAAAACATACGATGCACTCGAAGCATCATCGATCGTTAATAAAATAGTATTTGCGCGAGAACGTATTAGATCATGAGTGTATTTTTGTTCGATTGTGCTGTATCTTTGCGCGATTTATTTCAATGAACGATAATCGAAGGAAAATTGTATTTTATTCGCCGAGGGCTACATCCATCGCGCGTTCCCTTTCCTCGTCGAAAGTGGCGCGTCGAAGATAATCGGGACAACGAAACGTCGTTAACGAGGTACAAACTGGTAAGTAAAACGATTAAAATGTTCCACGTTGTTTGGAAAAAGGCGATATTCCGGTAGGTTGGAAGAATCTTGGGCCGATATACGAGACGCGGTAGACTCCTTCCGGTAGAACGCGGTTCGATCCGGACGCGCGCGATCGAATCGGTTCCCCAATTTTGTTCGCGTTTCGAAAGGAAACCGTAAAGTGGTTCGTTTTTAAGAGGTTTCGCACGGATCGTCGTTCAGCTATGGCTACAGTACGGAGAAACGTGATCGCGTCGAGGGAGGAAAACATCGAATTACCTTCGAAATTGATTTCGAGGTTGGTTCCTCGGGAAAAGAGCGGGCAAGTTCGCGGAGGAACGGTTCGTAGCGGTCGCCGGTAGATGGCAGCGGCAGTACTCCTAAAGTTTTTCGCTCGACTTTAATACCGAAACGATTACGGTATCGATGCAAATACATTATCGAACGCGACAATTATACGAGTGTCGCGAATGCGTTAAATCGCGCGTATATTTAGAAACATTGTCGTCGATCTCTGTTGCAACGTAACCTTTTTTTTTTTACATCGACGCGACGCAGATAGATACTTCCGTGTTGCGTTGGAAGTATCGCTCCCGCGTAAAAGATATCCGTAAATCTCGGCTGGAGTTCGGTCCCTGGCATCGTTCGGTCGGATTAAGAAGGATTCGGCTTCTCCCGAAGAATAACGAAACCTTCCAAGACGCTGCACACCGGCTCGTACTCGTCCAAGACGAGTTCGGCGCTTTCACCGTAAGAGAGCAACGTCGGTGTGGTGTGGACGTATCCACCGGATATGGATTTGGGATTCCCAGCCTTGCCCACGATGTCCACGGTCCGGCCTACTCTGACGGATACCGGGAGGCTCTGGTTGGTCGATACGCGATTAGAAACGCGAGGCACGAACGCGTAGAAACACTTAGAGATACGTAGGAACACGTACTTGCAAGTTCTGATCCAAGGTGACCAACCATCTGGGTTCCATGGCGAGCGCGAGACAGTACACGAGATAATGGGACTTGGCCAGGATCGGGTTGCGAGAGTCGAGAAACGCGACGAGAACCACCATCAGCCCGGCCAGGGCGGCTCGATCGAGGATCTTGGAGGCGTAACGGAGCGGGGACAGGGATAGCGTGCCCTGGTAACGGAGAATCGGGTAACGGAGCGATCGTGATCGTGGATCGTTCGCGCGATTTTTCGTTACTTTGCCGAGGTGAACCAGGCCTTGAGATATCCGAACGAGGAACAGGTGCGCGGGGTTCTTGGCGTGATAACGGGCCAACTGACGCAACATCGTCGCGAGACGCGCGTTGTTCGTTCCGGCGCCGACGAGGCCGAGAGCAAAGATCGCGCTGTTGGTCACGTCCGCGTCGTTGTCGTGGCTGTATTTGTTCAGAACGTCCAGAACCGAGAGGTCCGGATTCGAGAGGAAGGAGAGGGCCAGGGCCAAAGGCATCGCGCGCCTCGCGGACACCGGGCCGTATCTTCCGATCTGAACGAGACAGCTCGATAAGACGAGACCGCGCGCGGTTTCTTAGACGACCGCTCACCTGTCCGAAGATCCGTGTATTCTCTTTCCCCTCTCCCAAACCGACCGCGGCGACGCCGAGAGCCGCTATCGCCTGCGACGACCCGATCTCTCTGAAGAAGCGACAATGTAACAAGGGAATCCCCGCGCGCGAAATCACCGCCAGGAGGCGGCCCGCGGCCCGCGGCCCGCGGCCCGCGACCTGTACCTGGACTCCTCCTCGATCGTTCGTTTCTCCTCCGAGGACGATTCGAAACTCCGAGATCCGCGGCCGCAGCAACCGGCGAAGCTCATTCCCGTTTCCGTTTCCGTTTCTGGTTCCGGGTCCGGGTCCGCGGGTTCCGAACAGATTCGCAGCAACTCTTGCACGATGAGTACGTCACCGGTGCCGGCGTAGGCGCATATCTGTAAGGAACGCGTTCGCGTATTCGCAGGTTCGACCTTTACGCGAGAGCGTAAACATTGCCTGTAACATGGTCTGCGAGGCCAATCTGTACGGCTCGGGTAGAACCTCGAGCGCCGCCGAGGAAGCTTCTATCGCGTCCCGACATCCCATGTAGACCATACCCAAGGAAAGCGGGAGGAAGTTGGAATGGGCGTCGGAGAGCTCCGAGGGACCGAGTTCCAGCAGCTTACGGAGAAGCGTCGCGGAGACCTCGGGATCGCCGGAGCCCACGTTTACCAGGCCCGTCCCGAGCGCGGCGAGCGCGACGGCTTCCATGGTACCTGAACATTCCTCACCGTCACCGTCATCGTCATCGTCATCGACGCGGTACAGCAACAGAGTAACTCAACTCTTTTTGTCGACCAGGACCCCGGTCAAGAGCTCGGTGACGTCGAACCTCCTCGAGCCGGCGTAGGCCAATCCCAATCCCAAAACGGCCCCGATCCTGAGCGTAGGGCTCTCCGAGCGGACGTGCTCGCCGAGGAGGGCCAACGCTGGATCGCACTCGTTGCGCACGCCGCAGTTCACGATCCCTATGGCGAGCAGCGCCCCCGACTTTACGAAATCCTCGCTCGCGTAAAGGTACCTACGAGACGAAACGAGGCCACCGTGAGAACAAGCTCGGCTCGATCGAATCGAGAGCGAGATTCACTTGTCTATGGGCACCAAACCGCCGTCCACGTCCCACATGTGCAACAAGCCCAACGAAGCGGTGGCCGAGAGCATCCCGTGATCCTGTAACCAAAGGACGAGCAAGGACGCGCCTCGAGCGGACCGAGAGCCAGCCGTTTCTCGCACCTTGTTCTTGTAAACCCAATGGGATTCCGTGTTCGTCATCAGCTTGTCCGCCCCGAATCCCGCGTGAACGAATCCCGAGACGAAGCTGGCCGCCAAATTGGCCCTCGCCGAGTCGTATCCCCCGCGTCCGAGGGTACCGCCGCTATCCAACCAGCTCTTGTAAACGTCGTCCGGATGTTTCGGTTCGAGGATGTCGAGTTCCCTCGCGAGCGCTCGAAAGTGACCGTTCACGTGACCGTTGCTCAGGATCCGTTCGACGTCCTTGGCGTCCGGGCCCTGGTACTCCTCTCTCAACGGATCGTCCTGAAAGGGATCGATCGTCGAGCCTCGATGGTCGATGATCGATAATAGACGAAACGAATGGTATTACCCGTTGCCTCGCGAGTACGAACGCCAATTGCTTCCGCGTTACCGCGTCCGGACACGCGACCAGACACGACCGCGCCAACTCCGAATCGGCCAGTTGTCGAGCCAACAACATCGATTTGCAAAACTCCCCGAACCGAAAGTACCGTTCGGCCACCATCTTCAGTATCTGCTTGCGCTCGGTGTCCTCGCTGAACGTTTTCGAACGATTACGAACTCGAAGCGGAAACGGTCGCGCGCGTTCGCGCGATTCGCGTCACCTGTACGCCGCGCAGCCCTCCAAGTAACGGCATACCCTGGAAAAATTGGCCCCGTCCAAGCAATCCCCGATCAAATTCAGTTGATCGATCTCGAGGCACAGGTCGCATCCCTGTATCTCCGCGTTGTGCTTCATGTCGAAGGTCACGATGCTCTTGACCAGCGGGGCGAGCGTATTTCTGTCGGGAAACGATAAGAAGAGTTTCGTAGCTCGATCGGTCGTTCCTTCGAGACCGAGATCTCACCTTATTCGCTTCTCGTCCCTGACGGGAGCGTTGGTCCACTCGTCGACGATCTCGTTCTCCAATTGTCTGAGGTACTCGTGGCCCCATTCCCCGGGATTCGCGACGTTCCCTTCGAGACAGTACCGCAGGCACTCTTTCGAGCCCGGAGCCGCACCCGCCATGGCCAGCACGCTCAGAAATTCCGCGAACCGTCGTTTCGTCTCTCCGCGTTCGGTCTTGCCGAACGCGTTCTTCAGGGTGTCGTACGAGTTCCTCAAGTACTTGAGCGGTTTCGGTACGGACGTCATCGACGTCGTCGAGGTCTGCATCAGCAGCCTCAGCTGGCTCAAGGATATCGCCAGGGTCTTTTCGTCCTTTCCCTCGAGAACGATCGCGAAACACGCGTTCGATTACGATTACGCGACAGGGAGGTGGGAACGGGGGGAGAAGAAGAAAAGAAAAAGCCCGATTAGCTCGGCTCGGGCGATAATTACCGTCAACGCGTCGGCCAATTGGAGCAGCTCCTCTCGCAGCCTCGTGTCCTCTTCGTCCTGGAAAAGAAACGAATTCGGCCGGAGATATACCGACACCTCTCGCGCGTACCCAACATTTTTACCATCTCGCATTCCTTTTCCGGTCCGCGTTTCGCCGCCATCGCGTCCTTTCCAAAGTCTCGATTCCGCGTAACCTCTCCGAGGAGTTCCGATCGCACTCGTCCGTTTTACCGGTTCCCGTTGCACGCGTTTGATAAAAACTAACGGCGGACGTTGCGATCTTGTTTTCTTCCGCGTCGCTCGTATCGATTCGCGCGGCCGTCGACTGTCGCGAATGCGAACCGTCGCCTTTCACGGAATCTTAAGGAGAGGAGTTTGGGGTTCGACGGAAAAATAATTCGCGGTCCAACGCTGCAACGTTGTAATTTATTTAACCGTAACAAGTGCGTAGAAAAGTTATTACCGTAATTAGACTATTTGGCGAACGCGCAACGATAGGTAGAATCGCGTCGAGCGACGAACCGAGGGACGAATCCGTTCGTTTCCCTCCGCGTTCACGGCCGCTCTTCTCGCTCGTACGTTCGCTTCGCTCGGCGATGATTCCAAGAGCGGACCGTTGCTCGGTACGAGTTCCCGGCTGCGAAGACACGAATCGATCGCGTTCCCCTTTCTTCTCGTTTCGATCGATCGTCGGTTCCAAGAACGATTCTACGCTTCCAACGATCCAACGACCGAAACGAGGAACGCGCGTATCGTTGCGATTTATCCCTGTCGTCCGATCCTTCGCAGGCTCCTTTCGAACTTTCCGCTTCGAAGATCGGCTCTTCTTTCCACCGAGCTCGAACAAATTTTACAAAGAGCTTCGACGCGCGCTCGTTTTCCCTCCAAAGGTGCGCGTAAATGCAAACGAAATCCAAACGTCGAGACGGCTCCGCGCGACGCGTTCGGTTCGAATCGTGCGAAGAAAAGTCTCGAGAAAGTGTACAGAGTCGAAACGCTCCGAACCTTTGGAAAACGAGTCGGGCTCGAACCGAAGAGGACACTTTCTTCCGTTCGAGGATATCGCAGCGTTTTCGACGACCTCGTACGTTTCGATTCTCGCCGATTTCGGGGGAGGGGGAAGAAAACGATAAGAGGCTAAAATTTCGAGGAACAGCGATCTCGAACCGCGACGGAAGCGCGTCTCCGGCTGCGCGAGGAGGAAAATTGGGAAAAAGTAACCGTTGTTCCTAAAATCTTTCCGGATCGCAGCGATCGCAAGGTCCTCGGTCGCTACTTACCTCGTTCCGCGTCCGGATCGACCGTATCGCGGGATTCGCTCGTCCGTCGGTTTACGCAAACTAGTCGTCCGATTTCGTAACGTCGTCTCGATCGAACGATCGATTTTTTTCCCCCTTCGATCGTGGATCGTGGAAAAGACGGAGAAGCGATCGTAACCGGTGCGTCGCGGAGGAACTCGTTCTCGCGCGAAATCTCCTCCGTACGGAGTTGAACGTCGAACGGCCGAGACTCGTCGAAAAATAAATACGCGCGATTAGAAATATGTACGCTTAAAGGTAAAATCGTGAGCGTCGTCGAACTTTCGTTCGCCTCGAGTCCCGGAAACGGGAAACGGGGATCGAGAATCTCGATCACGATCTTTGGCAGTAACGAAGACACCGTTCGTTCAGAAATGGAACCAAAACGTCCCGTGGTAATACTGCTTTCACATTTTTCTCGAGCCGCTCATCGAGGACATCGAGGGCCTGACTCCGTTCAGCTCGTCCTGGATCTCTTGCAGACTCTTGCCCTTCGTCTCGGGTAGCACCAGAATGGTGAACATGACGCTGATCGCGCAGAACACCGCGAACACCCAATAGAGAGTGTAGTTACCGCACGCTTCGGAGAGATTGCTCGAGAACTTGGTGATGAAAAAGGCGAGCAGCCAGCACACGCACACGGTGATCCCCGAGGCCTTCGATTTCACGTTCGACGCGAACATCTCGCCCATCACCGACCACGGCAGAGGTCCCCAGCCCACGCTGTACGTCGAGATGTAGATCACCAGAGCGACGATCGGAAGGACCGAGATGCTGCTCACGTCCGACTTGAGAGCGTCGTGCAGATAGAAGTAGATACCGAGTGCACCCTGAAACGAATCGTTCACTTTTTCTCCTCGCTGTTCGTTTCAGCTGTCCGCTAAATCGCGGAGGATTCTTCGAGTCGCGCAACGAGACGTCGACATTGATCGCGGTCGCGGTCGCGGCCGCGCTCGCGGTCGCGGCCACCGCGGATCGGCGCAACAATCCGCGACGGACAATTACGCGCGACCTCACCGTTCCAGGTGCGCCGACTCGTTGTCGATTTCCGCGCGGCCGCGCGATCCAAATATCCGTGTTTACGGAAATTTTCATCGCGCAACCGTGCGCAAACGAAAACGAGAACGCGCCGAGTTACGCTTCGACGTCCGCGATGCCCGCGAAATCTTTCGACCGTTTCTACGTTCCACCGTCCGCTTCGTCCTCGAGGGCAAACTCCGGCAATTTCCCGTCGAAGAATCGACTTCCTCTCGTCGCCGAAACGAACAAAAATCGGCCAAGGTCGAAACACCGAAAGACCTCGGAACGCTCGCGAGCGTATTTGCCCCGATGGAATGCGCGGCTCGGTGCATCGGGAATACATCCGCGCGCGAACGCGAACGCGAACGCGAACGCGCGATTACATAAATCGATTTGAATAGGCGCTGCAAGGCCGCGATCGATTTGTTCCCGGTCGTTTCGCAATACCCGCGAAACTTGCGCATCGGACGGTGGATCGAGGCCGCGAGAACCGCGTTCTCAAAGTCGTGAAACTCTCCGCGCGCCGATCTCGATGCATCGTAACGAGTTTCGAACGACGGTGGCCGTCGTTTCCAGCCGCGTCGTTCGATCGCCGATCGACCGCGTTCCTCCGTGCTACGAGCGATACGTCCGTCTTCGTTTTCGTTACCGTGCTCTCGCCGCGCACGCGACAGAGACCACGACGACGACCATCGCGTCGTCGTCCGACGCGTTCCGGTTCGCGAATCGCCCGACAAACTTTCCAACGATATTTTTTTCTTCCGCGTGGAAAAACAACTCGCGGCTCGTCGCGGTAAACCCGACGAATAACGCTCTCGAGATCGATCGTGATTGAAAACCCGGTCGAGAGATCTTTCTTACCAGTGTCACGATTTCACCGATACCGGAGAAAATCAGCAGCATCCTCCTGCCGAGTCTGTCGACCACCACGGGCGTAACGCAAGAAGCCAACATCTGAACGATGCCGACGATGATGGTCGCGTTCGCGCTCGACAAACTCGTGCCCGCGCTGGTGAAGATCTTCTGCATGTAAAACAGGACGAAGTTTATGCCGCTGAACTGCTGGAACGCGGCGAGGAGACACGTGTAGATCAAAGCCTTGAAGTTCGCCTTCGTGTTGAACAGGTCGCTCAAGGTGGCCTCGGTCCTGAATGCCTCCTCGACGGCCGCCTAAACGAAACGGAATTCCAATTTCGAGCCTCGAATTCGCCGCGAATTCACCTCGAACGGCGACTAGTTACCTGCATCTCGTCCGTTTCCTTTTGCACGCTGGCCGCGGACTTGCCTCGCAGTCTGGCCAACGCGGCGACCGCTTCCTCTCTTTTGCCGATCTTCAGCAGAAAGTACGGGGACTCCGGCATCGTCACGAAGCAGCCGAAAAACAGCACCGGCAGAATCGCGCAGAGTATCCAGAACACCGTGTAGGAGACGTTCGGCCCGATCGCGTACGAGTACAGCAATCCGACGACGATGAACAGCTGCAGGAAGGATCCCAGGGCTCCCCTGACCGACGTCTGTACGATAGAGAAACGCGTACGCGTTAGTCGCGAATCGATAGTCGCCGCGGAATAACGAGGAAACGGCCGTTGCGATCTTTACCTCGGCGATCTCGCCGCAATACATGGGAACAACCGTGAACGCGAAAGCCATGGCGAACCCGAGGATCACTCGAGCCGCGTACAATTGCATCACGAACGTGGCCGAGGCGATCAAGGCCCAGCCGATCAGGAACGGCAACACGGATGCCAGTAACGTCCGTTTTCTTCCCCACCTGTCGCCGGTGAAATCCTCGTTAACCGACCATCGAAACATCCAAATATCCAAATATCCAAATACCGAAACATCGAACCGCGAAACAATCCCGATACCTTTCCGCCATCGATCCGGCAGCGAAGCTGCCGAACATCGCTCCCACCGCCACCAGGGAACCGATCCAAGAGTTTTCGTTCGACGTGATCAATTTACCCAGCGGGTTGTCCTCCAGAGTACTGCTCAGCTTCGATAGCACCGGACTCGTCCATCCTAGCATAGCGCCGGCCGCCAACGTGCACAGGTTCGCTGAAATAGCGCGACTTTGTCGTCATCGGATTTACTTTTCTCTCTCTTTCTCTCTCTTTGGAAAACTTCGCGCTTTAATAACTCGAACGCGAAATAAAGTTCCTCGCGTTGCGCAAGAGTTAATTGCGCGATGATCGCGCGGACGAAGAGGATCCGGATTGTCCGTGTAATTCGCAGTTCGGCTCCAACGTTTCGAAGAGACGCTGCCGACGTCGCGTCGTCCGGTTGCGAAAATTACGAAACGGAAACGACCACGGATAAAACGGATAAGACGAATTGTCCGAAAGGTCGGCTGGCGTAGAAACGCCGACCACTAAGACGCGCGTTGCGCGCGCGCGCGAAACATTAACGTTTAAAAGCATCGTCGCGATGAAGCGTTTTTAGTATTCTCGGACGAAACGCGATTCAAGGTACGAATCGAAAGCGTTTCCGCGCGCGAGACAGTTTTGCGCGATCGCCAATTTCGGAGACGAGACTCAAGGATCTCGCTACGTCCACGTGAAAAAAAGAGAGAGAGAGAGAGCCGTTCGTTAAAATCGTGCATCGCGTTTCGAATCGTGCTCGTACCGCCAAGAGGCTCGTCCCGAGGAAATTACGCGATCGACGCGTCACGTTCCATCTAACGAGTAATACCGGGTTTACGTAATCCCGGCGAGATTGCTCTCTTATATCGTTCTATCGCGTGCGGCACCGGAACGAAAATAAAAATAATCGCGTGCGCTCGTTCACGACGAAAGAATATACATGTGTACGTCGTCGCGTTCTACCGTCGCATCGTCGCGGTAAACACACCGCGAGCATCGACCAACTCTACCTACGAGATTCCGTTCGAAAGTTTTCGAATCCGAACGATCGATCCACCTTCCACCGATTACTTTTCTCCTCTGTCCCAGGAACCGAAGATGCGTACGGACGCGACCGAGCGAGACAAACGTCCGCCAGCTGTTCCTATAAATCTTTCGTCGCAACGCGATAAATCCAAGCGCGCGCGTATATCAACTCGGATATCGGTTTTTCTTACGTACGTACGACACCTCCGTAAACGTTCGGATTACGGTAAATAACCGTACGTCGCGAGCAATTGAAATCGTTATCTTTCTCGACGTTGATATTGCGACCCGATCCGCGCATCGGCCGTAAATCGATTTCCGGGCTCGCGACGCGAATCGTAAGATTTCGAGGAGACTTTTTCCCGATACCGGGGAACAGTTTTCACCGAACGATAGAGATCTCGCGACACGTGGTGGCAAGTTTACCGAACAACCGAAAGGAACGACGCGACGGGGGAAGGAACGGATCTATGGGAGGAGCCGCTATCGTCGATAGGAAATTTCCGCATAGAAATCGTTCACCGATTCCATTATCGTTTTAAGAATGCTCTTATCGATGAGTTCAGATTCGTCGATCGCTTCCATCTTCGTTCGAACAACGTACGTTCGACGCGCGGAGATAACGCCGAATCTCTGTTTACAAAATATTTTGTATTCCTCCGCGCTGCACGAGCAATTGGAAAATAAATCTTACGTTCGTCCGGACCGTTGGTCCGATAACGCGTCGCGTGAATCGTTTCCATTGCCCCCGGACAAATCATTTTGGAACCGGTGATGAACGATTGAGCCAATCGGACGAGCCAGTCGGGATCCATCGCACCCCCGTCGTTCTCGTTACGCGACAGGAAACAAAATATAACGCGAATCGATGCGGCTACGATTCTTATCGCAGCTGTACGCACGAAAAAGCGATTACGGCGGCGCGACGCGACGCGACGCGACGCGACGCGACGCGTCGCTTCGTAATTGCGCGATTACACGACCGGTGGGCGGCTAGCTTTATCGGAACCAGATTAAAACGTAAACACGAAATCATTGGATAGATTTATCGCGACCGATATCCGATTTCTTCCCGAGGATTTAAATACGCGACGATTCCCTTTCCTCTGTTGTCGGTGAACGTAAATATTTTTGTTTTCGTAGCCTTGTTTAAAGGAAAACGATCACGACAGCAGTCCGATCCAATATCGGACGAGATGTTACGACGATCCGGGTTCTCCTCGAGATAAGCGGCAACTTTTTCCGATTTATCGGTTCGCGCTACTTTTCTTTCCGGCGATCTTATTATCCTCGTTGAATTCGCAACTTTGCCAGTTACTCTAGCGCGGAGCGGCGATCGTAACACCGGAGATTCGAAACTGGTAAAATTCGCGGGAAAGGATAGACGTCCAGCGACGCGATCGCGAACAAAGGAGTAAGACCGGTGGCAATCGCAACCGTGACCGCAACCGCAATCACGATGTCGATTTCGATCTCGATCTCGATCTCGATCGAGCCACTCGATCGACGCGATAACAATTAGCTATCCAATCGATCGAATAGCTACGATTTATCTCGGAAAGAAACGTTTTCTCGAGAAAAAATCGTCCCGAGGAAGAATCGCGGCTAAAAATCGCCTCCCTCGATGCGACGCGACGCGACGCGACGCGACGGAGCGACGCGTTGTGGAATTGGATCGAAAACGATTACGCGAAGAAAAAACGATCGCACTATCGGTCTCGATAGAAACGAAAAGATTACGACGAAACGGTAGCACGATTTCTAAACGCGGCAAAGAAAAGCGTTGGTAACGAAATTTCGCGTTTACGAGCTCCGAGTTCAACCGGTTATCTTCCGATTTACGTTCGTTCGAAACGAGGGATTCTGGAATATTTTCGTCAAAATCGCACGAATTGTGCAAACAATGAACAAACGCGAATCGGAAACACCAGTGGCCCGATTGCGTTGCCCCGTTACGAAATATCTTTCGGTCGCGTTTTCGACCGCGAATTCCGAACGAAAAATATTTATCTTCGTACGCGTTGTCGCGTACGAAAACGATCGTCCCGCGACTTCTCGAGTCTCCTTGGAAAACTCCTTGATAAATAATTTCGATCGGACGCGCGAGAAAAGGTTGCGGCCGAAATACGAGTAGCTACCGGTTTACGTTTACCAACGCACCGTAACGATCCCATCGGTCGCGCAATAAGCTCGCGTTAGATGCTCCCCTCCTCCCACCTGCAACGCCTCCCGTCCCTCGATTTCGATCGAACGATATCCTGAAAATCGATCTATCGCCTCTTTTTATCGCTCGCCACTTCTTGGCGATTAATCCGCATTTATCGGTGCATTAGCGTCGAACGCGTTCGATTACAAAACCGATCGCGAAAATGCCCGGCACGCTGAAAAATTGTCCACCCGTATCGCGGATAAGATAAAACCGGTGACGAAACGACAATCGCAAACCTCGCTGCAACGCCATTCGCGTAATCCCACAATGTTTGTACAATAGTTGCGAGAATTTCGGAAAAGAATTCGTCGAAGCCGATCGACGTTCGAGGATCGAGGACGCGGTGCATCGTCGCCAACTCGATAACGTTGACAGTGTTTTTCGTCCAAGGACAATCTTCGGCACCGCGTACTCGATTCGTGGCGCGATTCGGTTTCGGACTCGTTTCGTTGCAAATGGAATCAACGATCGACCGGTCGCTCCAATTTGTACCGTTGCGTTGCCACTCTCGCGAACGTAAACAGTCGAAGCGAATCAACCGGAGCCGAGATTCGAGAAACATATAGTAGTCTTCGAGCGGCGGAAATGCAAATCGCGGCGAATCGCGGGACGACGCGTTGCCGTAAAGTCGCTTTAACGACCACTTCGTCTTCGTTTCAAAGACGAAATTTAACGACTTCGTCAAAACGAAGGACGCGCGTCTCGTTTTCGAGCTCCTAGGCGTCGATGGAGCGATAAGGACGCGGAACGATATCGTTTTCACGCTTTCGAGCAACCGTGCACCCGGGACCCGAATTTTTCGCCTACGAAACGATCGTTCGATCGTTCGATCGTTCAACGGAACCGGGAATCTGGTTCGAATATGGTTCGAATACACTCGTTCGCTCGAAAGGCGACCACGATCGTTCAATTTCGCCCTTATCGCTTTCGCTCGCCGAAACTCCGAGCTAACAACGTTCAACGATTCATCGCGCGTCCTTCGTCGCGGAGTGTGACCAAACTCGCGTCGAGGAGCGTGTGCGGATCGAGAACGTCAACGATCGACGAACGTGCGGAGGACGGAAGATTTACGCGCGAGCAATAATCGCAAAGAGAACGAGGCGACGCGTCCTCGAATGCGGTGAATATTAAACGATTCGTAACCGGCGCTCAACCGAATTGAATCTCAGCCGGCGAGCCGATCGCGATCGGCTCGCGATTCCTATTAGCCTCGTAACCGTGACAAAGAAACGAAGAATCGATCATTAGGATCGTTGTTCGCGAATTTAAACGCTCTTTATTTTCGCGAGGAAAATTCACCTCGAATCTTGTTACCCGTTTGCCTTCCGGCGCCGATTTTCCTCGATACGGATTTCGTTTATTTTCCTTTTCTTTCGTTCGCGGCCGTCGTATTGTCGCTAACATCACGAACAAAAGATAAACGCGTTATTTTCGGTGAACTTTTTCGCAATTTTTCTCCTCGTTGACCCGTCCGCGATCTCTTTTCGTCGAAAAATTCGAGCAGACGCGATCGTTGCCGTGACGCTCGAGCCAATGTCGAGTTCACCAAGTTCATTACACGCTCTCCGTTGCATTTATAGATCTCTCTATCTCTATATTTAAACGCAGCCACGGAATGCAACGACCGGGCGAAACGAGACCGACTTTTCGCGATCGTTTTCGCCGTCGCGTTCGAAATCCTGCGGGACGATCGACGCTGTTTCGAAAATTCAAGAACAATACAAGTCCGATAATTAGAATTTAACCGTCGAACCGAACTCGAACGATAAGAATTTCTTGCACGTACATCGTACGATATCGTCGACCTCTAATCGCGTCGCAGCAACGCCCGTCGTCGCCCACGAATTTCCGACTTTTTCGCGAACAATTTCCTTCGCCAATTCCAGCTGCGATGCGCGGTCAGCGACAACAACGAGGCGCGGGATACTCTTGAAAACGAATCGACCAACGAACGAGGCGATTCTTTTCGCGAAGACGAAAACGATCCCGCGGATTCCTTTCTAACGCGGATGCAGTCTCGTTCGCGAGCGCGATAAAGGACAAGAGTTTCGTCGATGCCTCGAAACGATTTACGTTTGCGTTAACGGTCGGGCAACCATTTTTGCGCGCCATACACGTACGTATGTATCTTTGGGTCAAAGTCTGTCTCGAGATTCGCGCATAACGATCGTACGGCGCATATCGGTACCAAGAATTGTTCGTAACCTGGCGAACGAGTTTCATCGTAACGCCGACTTTTGTACCGAATCGGTGCGCATTCGGCCGAACCGACGATAATGTTCGTATCGCAGCTTCGTCCCGTTAACGAACCAACTAATGCGCGTACTTGAAAGAGTAAGTCGAATCGAAGAAGCAAAGCTCGTTGTTAAATAGCGTATCGTTTAATTGTTGCCAATGTGACGCACGAGATTAATAGCACGAGTTTTGTCCACCGGCTTACGTCTTGGGAAAGACGAATCCGACGTTGCGCGCTAGAGATTCCTAATTCATCGCGGATCGTGTTTATCTAGACTACACTCGGCGTTACACGTGACTTCGATGAAGGAGAACGACGTCGTCGTTTAGTTTTTTTCCTTTTTTCTTTTTTTTTTTTTTTTTTTTAACCGACCGTGTTCGTCGCGAAGAGCGACCCTTACCTTTCCTTCGCGGCGAGGGAAGGAGGAAGAGCTACGTTATGGCTCTCTCGCTCTCTCTCTCTCTCTCTCTCGGCCGCTGTACCGAAAATATTCAAATTCCACGTGTACATCGACTCCGGTATCTAGCGGTGGTCGGGAGTTGGTCGTTATCCGCTCGAAAAGTTCCACGGAAGGATGAAAGTTGGCCCTCGGCGATCGAGGCCGCGAGGCGGTGATAGTCCCCGCCGCGGCGATGCGACGCGAGGGTTCGCGCAGCTCGGGGTAAACCGGCAACCCCCGAAACGGTGCGGGATCGCTTCGCGGGCACTTACCTGCGCTCGCCGCGATGTATTGAAGCAACGTCGAGCCCTTTTCCGTCATCTCGTAGGGATACTCGTCGTGGACACCGTTCAGTTCCTGATACTTGCTCGAAACGAGGGTGGGTGAATCGTACACAGCTGAAGAGGAACTCGCTGGTACAGGGCTGTAGGCATACTCTTTATACGAACGCCCCTCTATTTCCTTGCGACCGTGGGTGGGGGCCATTTCTCCCTCTCTTTCTCTGTTGCTCGCTCGATAAACGGCTGACCTCTCTTTCCTCCTTCCTCCTTCGACCGGCCGATTCGTAGCTCGTCTCGATCAGCGTGCGGGAACTGCCCGTGGAAAATGCAACGACCGTGTACTCGACCCTGCAACCAACCGGCGAACGATCGTGTCAAGGTCGCCCCGAGATCCTCGATACGACGACCACCGACGGGGTTGAACCCGTCGATCGCCGATCGCCCACCACCTCGATCCATCTAGGCCCGGGAAACGGGACGTCTTCTTTCGTTATTTCGTTATTTCGTTATTTCGTTATTTCGTTCGCAAGCGATCGTAGCAAACGGGTTCAACGTGCTCGCCGAAGAAACGAACCACACCGAAAACAATCGAGGAACAAGGTAGATCGATCGGTTCGCGCGCGATACGTACTTCGTTACATTTTCATCGTTAAATACTGCGCCGCGTTTCGATTCGTTCCTTTTCCTCTTGTAACCGCTAACTTGTCACCGTATCGGCACGTGAGATGATTTTTACCGAGAAACTCATTTTTCATCTCCGATTACGAATTACGTGCTTCGCGCGTACACGAAGAGCGCGCGAAACTCGAGAATTCCGATGCAACGAAGAAAAGTAATTCGAGCGGTTGTCGGGGATAGCCGCGAGTACAAGGGTCAAGGTCGATCAATCCGCAGTGCCCTAGCGGAAAGTTCTGCGTTCTAGGGTTGCCGACGGTAATAGGGTGCGAGATGTTCCTTCGTCGATGCGCGATCGATTTTATCGTTCGCGGAGATCGTTGCGCTTTTATCGCTTCTATCGCGTTTATCGCGTTTATCGCGTCTATCGCGTCCATCTCGAGTCGCTTCGCTCCGTTTAATCCCGATCTCTTTTTTATCCCTAAATTCGGCGCGTAGGACCCGATCGGGAACATTTTGTATTCCAGTGGGAGCGGAAGAATTTCCCCCGAATAGTTGTTCGCGCTTGAAACCCGAGGTCGTCGAGAAAGGAATTGATATCAGGGCCGTTCTCTATGAATCCATTTGCCGCGATGTGGAACGCCGATACGAATCGGAATAAATTTTCTTCCCGCTTGTTCTTATTGTAGCGCACCGAGAAGGAAAATCGATAACGCGCTCAACGTGGAAAATCGTAACGCGTATAATTGAAAAAAAGTACGAAGCGCGCTCGATGATTCGTCCCTTTTCCCAACGAGGCGCGATACATCGCGTAGCCAGCTACACACTTGAATTTTAGCGCGACGGGCTTCTTCGATCTCTCGGCGTTGATACGTTCGAGTGGTTAATTTATCGCGCGATCTTTCAAAATAATTTCAAGAACGTGCTCGACGAGTGACTCGGAACGGTGCTTCGTAAGGTGCTTCCATCTGCTTTCTTCTTTATCGCGATACGTCGATAACGAATATCGATGGAGCGAAACGCGTTCAAAGGCCGAAGGAAAGGAAAACTGAAAGAAAATACGAAACGACGAGGGTCGAAGAACCGAAAGACTCTCTTTTTTCCCTAACGAGTAACGCACTTTTGGAATTCACTGCCGAGACTTGTCGGTAGGGCGTACATAATACACGTATACGTATATATATATACGTATGTATCCATAAACTCGACGATGTTAATTCCTCGTTCGACCAGTCTCCAATTACCCGGTAATTTATCATCGGTATGTAACCTGTTTGAACGGATTATTCGAACGATCGATGATATCGTCGCGTCCGAGCCAGGATCTGCTAAACGAGCCTCGACGACGAGATCGACGAACAGATTCTGAAAGAATCGCGAGCCGATTACGAGAGCGGAAAAAGTTGGACTCCCTGCGACGGAAACGAACCACGCGTTACGATAAAACGGAAGTAACGAAAGTTTCTTCGTTTCTCGCGTCGTACGATAACGACGCCTGTCCAATATTTCCTTCGCGCGCAATCTATTTTATATCCGTAGGAACGGTATCTGGATCGAAGGTTAGGTTTTTCCCGGTATTCCAGGCCGTTATTGCGATCGATCTATCGCGTATGCCTCCCGAAGAGCCGTACGATGAAAGATTGTATCGATGTTGTCCGATCGTCACCGTACGAACATTCCCCTTTCTTGTTCTCGTGGTTGCACCTTCGTAAATTCGATGGTTCGAAGTCGACTCGCTTCGAATTCGTCGAAACGGTTTCGCTCGAGAAACTACGCAAACGTACACGTAATAGATAGACGGGGAATAAAAAGCCAGTCGTTACGTTATCGCGATCGGATCGGTCACCTAGATTCGAACGATCGAAACGGAAGGAGTTAATTGACTTTTCGAATCCGGGAATTACCGAAGGTTGCGTCGTTGAAAAGAGATACGCGACCGACCCACCAGAAGGAGGAATTTCAAGTCGAGAAGTTTTTTCCTTTTAGAAATCATCGCGCGTCGGGAGTTCCCCTTTCGGTTCGAGAGCGAAGAGCACCGGCCGATTGTAACGGGCCAATCGGAAGAATCGTTGCCGAAACGAAATCTTCTTCGGCTAGATCTCGTTTTCGATTCCACGAAAGCGGTTTGGGAAAGAACGTGACTCGAAAGAGATTTCCGAATCGCTGGCCGGTACTCGAGCAACGCGCTCTCGAACATTTATCGACGCGGTTCTTTCGGTTCGTTCGACGTCCGAACGCTCGGCCTTGCGTCGCGCTACTTATAGATAATACAACTTACAGTGGACTCGTATTTACCTCTCGTCGAAAGGATTATACATCGTGTATTTGGTTTTTTATTCTCTTTTTTCCCCCTAATCTTCCGTTCGAGTACTCGTACGTGTAAACAAACATTACGTTTCCACTGAACGGACTCGCAACGTCGTTGATTCGCATTCCCGTTTCTCGAAACGAACCGACCAACTAACGCAACGTCGATTTTCGTGTCCTCTTGTGAAATTTCTATTCGACGAGAGGCGATCGATCGGGAGGGAACTGTTCGGTCGGAAGGAAAAATCAGCGTTCACGTGTAACTACGGTTACGGAAACCGAGAATGGAAAAAGCTGCTTCCTGGTACCTAACGCGTACTCCAATTCCTATCGGACACCGAAGCTCGCATCGACGGAAATTTTTCAACGACCCGACCCGACCCGAGCTCCAATTCACCCGTCGAAGGTAGCCCGAGGGCAAAACATCGAAAAGGAATATTCGAAAAAAGGGTTTCGCTAATATCTCGATCGGTCGAACGGTCGATCGGCCTTCGAGATTACCTTATTCGTGGCGATCGCTATCGGACGCCGAAAGAATTTCGTCGGCCGATAAGACGAAAAGAGCAGCGTTCGAAAAGCATTCGGAAGTAAGATACCTACGTGGATGGAATATTTGGTCGCGAAATTTATCTCGGGTCCGCGATAAAGAGCTGCCGTACGAATCGTTTCGAACGAGTAGACGCGAACGGTAAAATTTCGACGCGGTTCGGGAAGATAACGCTAAATTCGCTCGCAGACGGGAATTCCTATAGATATTTTGAAAACGTAACGCTCGCGTTGACGTTCTTTCGGCCTTAGTCGACTTCCAATCGCGATCGCATCGCTTCTCGCACGGAAAATCCGCGAGACTGCGCACCATTCGGGAAACTACGAAAAAAGTAAACACGAATCGGAACAATGGAAACGAACGCGATAACGAGTCTGGTTGGGATCCGATGGTTCGTTCGTTAATCACCGTGCGCCGATTACCACGGGAAAATTCGTATTTCCTCGTTGTCTCGAGTAACGACGTCTACGGGACGATTCGCTCGAAGCGTACGCGCGTAATTACTCCGCAAAGCGGCGAACGGCGTTGTTCGCGTGAATCGTCGCTGTCCGATTCGGAGGAAAGTGTACGAATACCGGATACGAATTTTCAATAATTTGTTTTCGTTACGCTGCTCTTATCGCGCGTTCCGAGACGCATCCGACAACGAGACGCCCGAAGCGCGGCGAATTATCGAGCATACCGTTCGGCGAGTTTCTAGCGCGGGGTTAAGAGTAATCTCGAGACCAAGTGGGCAGGACCCGGAGTACATCGGTGGGAGGGAAATTTTCCACCTCGAAAATTTCCAGGGAACCGAGCTCAATGGACACGCGGGAGAACTGAAAAAGTGAACGGCACCGCGCCGTTCCTCGATGACCTTAATTAAGAAATAAGAGGCTACGAAAGTGATCGATCGCGTCAGGAGAATGGGAAATCGTCGCGCTGACGCGACGAACCAGGAACGTGGATCCTCGATCGTCTTCCTTCGGAAATTGTTACGTTATCGGGAACTACGCGACGAGATAACAACGAGATACCGTTACCTCAAACTAGCGACAAAAAATATTGCCTATTGAGAAATTTACGGACATTGTTTATTCTTCGCGTTTACCCTATGCGGGAACATCGATGATCTGTTTCGTCGTCGCGATCTCCCGTATCGTTCGAGATTCGCGCGACGAAACGAAACCGGGTTCCGAACGATATTCTCGCCCGATTCGAGTCTCGATTAGCGCCTGGGCCTGAAAAAATTCCGATGAAGTTGAATTTTCTGGCTCTTTTGTTCGTTTCGATTCGAGCGACGGCCACGTTTACGCGCGGACCGATTCGTTTTTCGATTCTTCCGTTCGGTCGAAGACGTCCGCCAGGAGAGTTATCGCGTCAACGACGGATACAAGATTCTGTTTCTACGTACGCGTTATTTGGAGAAATACTATCCGATATACATTTATTTTCAACGTTTACGATTCGATTCCCACTGTCCGTCCAAACTACCGCGTCGAGGTAAAAACGAAACCGAGATCTAAAAATATCGCGAACGGAAGATCTCCGCGTCGTCTCTTTTTCGTCCGAGGAGAAACGCGGAGAGTGCGAAAATTCCGAGCCACGAACGCTATCCTAAAATCGAAATCGTTATCGCGTCGGTGAGAAAACGAGCCGATTTTTCGTCAAATGCAAGGTACTCGACGAGCGAATTGTACAGGGATCGATAAACCTTAGCCGTTGGTCGTTCCTCCCCACCTCTCGCCGGTAGAAATAAAATGCTCCGCCGGTCGTCATAATCGTCGATAATCGTCGATAATCGTCGATAATGACACCGCGGTGATCTTCGATTCGCTCGGGTCGAGCGCGTTGCGAAAAACGGAGAAACGACGAAACGGACACCGGCGGATTTTCGAATCTCGCGAGCAGCGAGGAACAAGTAAGAGTAAGACCCACTTACCGGCAAGGAGCGCGCACTTTGTTAAAATGGTCTTTTCTCAAAGAAACACCTGTAATATAGGCCCTCGATAATTCGTTATATAACGGACACGAATTGTTCTTTGCTCGAATGTGTGCGTGACCGCGCCCCTCTCTCGGCACAATCATCCGCCGAGTATCTTCGTCTCGACTGTTGGCCCTCGATAACGCCGACGATCGATGCTCGCGATTCTAATAACGACAGATCGGTAATTAAATACCGATTACGGGACCCGGTTTCGAGCAAATCGTTTGATCTCCCGCACTCGAAACTAATGCCCCGCTTTTAAAAGGTAAGTGGTAAGTAAAATCGATGATAAATTATCGTTAATAGAGGATCACCGAAGACGGAAACGGACGCAGGCTGCTCCGTCTTCGCGATCGTTGTCCCCAAAGTCGCGTTACCGCGCTAACGAAACGTTCCTCCCAAATTTCCGTTACAGGTGGACGTAATGGACGTTCTTCTCGAAAAAAAAGAGAGTCACGGTCCGATTCTATCTCGAGAAAAATTCAATCCGCGCAACGTTAAACCGACCTCTCGTTCACCCATTGGAGATTAAGTTACAAACGTAATTTACGATTGCCCGATAACGATCCGGTTTCATCGCGATTAATTTGTCAATCGATTGGAAACGCAACGAAACGATGATCGCTCGATGAGCTAGTTAGTGCGAAATATATATATAATAATATTCTATATCGCGCGTTGATATAACGTCAAGGGCTAAAATAAGAAAAATGTTTGTTCGAACGCGCGTAAATATACTGACGGTAGCAAACAAAGAACGAAAAACAAACGAAATCTGCAAAACCTCGCGTTACGAGAGATATCTTTTCTACGATCGTTCCCGCGTTACGGTATTTGTTAACGATAAATGGATAATTTCGATTGGAATCGATAATGAATCGTATCGTATCGTTCTGCGTACAATTTGTAAATATACGCGCGTATTTGTTGCTTTTATCGTTTCGATACTTGGAACGTAAAATTGCTCGATCGTTGTTCCGAGTATGATTGGAATTTGTAACACAGCAACGCGTCGTGTCGTGTCGCGTCGCGTCGCGTCGCGTCGCGTCGTTTGTATACTTATAGACGGGTACTGTTGTATTTTATTTCTCGCTCCATTATCGAAAACACGCGTACGTATACTTATCGCGTCGACGTTTCGTTGCATCGGTGTTACGATTCGAAAAAATGTCGATTCAGGTATTTTCCTCGAGGTGGAGGATACGATTCGAAAACTCTTTGAATATCGATGCGTCTCGATGGTTCGCGCGTCGCTCCGAATCGTTCGATCGGCCGAATCTCCTTTCGGTGGACCCGATAACAAACACCGTTTTGCTTCCGTATTCGAGTATGCGACGCTAAATATAATATTTACACGTTCGTTCGGTGTAATCGCTTCGGCATTCGATGGATCAGGATGTTCACAGTTCCATTTTCCAGGAATCGCAGGCAAAGAAAATTACAAGTAAGCATAATTGCAAGAATTATGAAGCAATTTAATCGAGTTTCGTAACGTCGATCGCGTCTCGACTCCCGCGGCGATCGTCGCGTCGAATTTGCAAGACGTCGGGGTGGACCGAACTATATTTCGAATTGTAATTGGCAGAGCCGCGCGTGTCGACGCGTAATTAGCAAAACCGCGCGAGCGAAATAAACAGATATCGACATCGCGTGCCGACGAGAGGCGCGTCAATTATTGCACGGTCGACAGCTGCGCGACGAAATTCGTCGACCGATTTCGCGTAACTCGGTGTCGTTGCGGGGATCAAAACGGAATCCTTTTCGGCGGAGGTTTGCCCGATACAGCGCGCATCCAGACACGCGAGATAAAATCGTCCGACGATAACGGTACGAGGAATAAATTTCAAATTCGAACGTTAACGTACACCTGTTCAAACGACGATAACGTTCAGCTTCCAAAGGTAATCGGAAGATCGCGATTGCTACGATTTCGTTGGTCTCGGGAGACGAACGAAACAAGGAGATGGATTCGAGCTGGATTTTTCAATCTCCGTTCGACTTTTCGAAATCTTCCGCGCGACTTTTACGAATGATCGATTGCCAAAGTATCGCGAATTTCAACAACGACGCGAAGAGAGAAAAGCGAAAAGAGAAAAACGAGAAGCGACAATGTCGAGTCGATAACGGAGTGAAATATTGAAAAGTTGTCGATCGTAGGAAAGCTACGCGGACGATTACGGCGTCGTTTACGCGACTCGAACCACGCGAATCCACCTTTGTTCTTTCGCGTTTGGAACACGACACGGTAGATGGTTACTCACGGTTTTTCGGCTACGCGACAACCGGTGTTGCTGCTCAGAGTGTAACGAAGGAATGAGAAAAGACGATGCGTTGCTTCCTGCGGAAGAGCGATCGCGCAATAGAGAAGAAAAGGGAGCCTTGGGATTTTGCCAACGATTAAATGTTCTGCCATCTTCAGGTTCGTCGATCAATCGCTATCGTGAGCAGTACCGATCCGAAAACGATGCGACGCGATGACGTTTCTCAAGCGTCTAGAATAGACGCGATTCTATCGTTTTCGCTGATCGTACGTCTCGCTGGTTGAACGTCAAAATCTTCTATCCCCACGTGTCCGAATTTTTTGTTCAAGTACCTGTCGGGTTAACCGAACGCGAAGACTCGGAAAACGTAGAAATCGTTCGTTGGTATCAACGACAAAGAGATTCGTCGAAGCTCGGTATCACCTTACAGAGAAAGAACTTCGATCCGATACAAAGTTCTCGCGATACGTATTCAAATCGACGCGGTAACGTTTCCGCGATACGTACTATATTCGTTGTCGCGCTTCGTCGGGCATTTTCCAGAAAATGTCACGTCGGCTGGTCGATTCGACGTTAATCGTACGGGAGTGTTTACCGAGATAACGAGAGAAACGCCCGGTCCGGCGATTTCCGTTTGCTTTCGCATCGTAAATAATTTCTATCGTTACGAGACGCTCTCTTCGTCGAACACTCTGCATTCTGGATCTCGGGAAAACAAGCGCGACGAAATCTTACGAGAAGGTTGCTCGGTCCGAGCGGGTCCTCTCCGAGCGAATTTTTCGAGAGGAAAAATCGCATCGGGATACGCGTTTATCGTGCGCGAACGCGTCGCGCTGTTCGACGAGAGACATCGTTGCATCGGCAATTCAGCCGAACGATAACCCAGAATTAATTATCGCGCATTACGCATACAGCTAAGCGATACCTCGCAACGAGGACATTTTTCATTCGCAATTATCCTTCGACGGAGCAATTACTCTATTAAGCACCGTTTAATAGAACTCTGGGAGACGAGCGTTTAAATTTATTCCCTCTCCACGGACAAAAAAGGAATACGGGAGACAAATTGGCTCGGACGTGCCATTTTCTAACGATTCTCGATCGCGTTATCGGGCAAACGGTCCACCGAAAGAAAGCGAATCGAGGCGAAAGCGTGCGCGTTCGAGCGATCGCAATTGGATGGATCCGAACCGAACGCGAAACAAACTCGCTACCCGATCCCGAATCCCCGAACGAAAGATCGAACGTCGAGGAGACTTTACGACGTTGGATCGCATCGAGGACGAATATACCCCGACTTCTCGTCCCGCGAAACTTTCGAGACAGAATTTTACGAATTCGCGAGCCAACCGTTGAATCGTTCCGCGGTACAGTTCGCGGAACACTGAACCCTCGACGCCAAGCGACTCGAAGCGCGATATCGTACGTCCTACCGGATGTATACGTTCGAACGCGATTCGTTTACTCGGTCTCGTTGCGATCGTTGCGATCGTTGCGATCGTTGCGATCGTTGCGATCGTTGAGATGTCCGCCGTCGACGATCACTCGCGACCAATCGATCACTTTACGCGAGAACGATCTCGAGACGACTCGCCGAAAACGCAAACGACGAGAGGTATAAATAGCGACGATGCGAAACCGCCGTTTACGCGCAATTTATCGATTCACCGTTCCAATACGAATAGAAAAAAGAATTCCGTCACCGAACGTAAAACGCTTCTTCCGGACGTCGATCGTTTTTATTTCATACCCGATCGGTCCGGTGCTTTTTTTCGGGGAGTTTTTTCTTCGCTGCCCGTGAGATACCTGCTCGTAACGTTTGAAAACATTGTACTTTATAATCGAGAGTCGTGCAAAAACAACGGAATATCGTATTTTATCACGGAGTCCGCAATTGTGTATTTCGCGGTTAAAGTTCTCGCCAATAAAGCGTTTGCTCGGTGATAAAACCATCGTACTCGTTTTTTCGCGGTTTTATTTACGCGCGAACCAATCCACCTCGCGACATTGAGTTCACCGTGGTACGTTAAATCCGTACAGGGACGAAACGCGCAACGTGAGATCGTAAGGTTCGATGGAAGGTTTACGATATCGTTTTTCGTAATATTCGTAATATAGTATACGATGCGCGGGTTGGGTGCATCGAGGACCGTGTAGAACGGTGTAGAACGGTGTCGAAAATTGATCGCGCGACGATACGTCCATCGGCGATTGGTCGATAGCCTTGATCTTTATCGCGATTATCGACACGAGGCACTCGTCTCGCTGTCGCCGTTCTCGACCGAACGGAAAGAGGGAAATTAAAAAGACGATAGCGGCCGAGCACCGAGAAACGACACGGTGCGTCTACGCATCGGAAATCTTTCCATCGCGAAGCACGTTCGAGCACCGCGATATCGCTCCACTTACGATGCCCGATAACGCGAGAACGTAGCCGACCGAACGTAATCGGCATTACGAAATTACCATTCGGTATCGAAATCGATCTATCCCAAATCGATATCGGTGAATCGCGACAAACATTGGTTACGAGCTCGTTTAAGCGCAAGAGGCGTCTCCTACGGGACAAAGACGCCATGCCCGTATAGGCGAGCGCGTCCGCGATGCTGTCCGTCTCCTCGCCGGGACGGAGGTTCGTCGATGAAATTTTAACGCAAACGCTCTGGTCGGCCGACGTCGGATGGAAATTTCCTTGGATCGAAAAAAAAGCAAACAGTTCGAATGTCCTTGTAACTTTGGAGTTTCGATCGATTCGAGATTAAGGGTCGGGTTTTTTCTTTTCCACGACACCTTGCAGCAGGAGCTGGATCTCCGGGTAGGTCTTTCCCTTGGTCTCCGGAACCAAAAAGTACGTGAACGCCACCGCGCTGGCCATGATCGCGGCGAAGATCCAGAAGGTCGCGCTCGTCCCCAATTCGTCGTTCATCGTCGGGAAGGTTTTCGTCACCACGAACACCATGAACCAGTTCAACACCACCGCGATACTGGAAGCGATCGCCTTCGTCTCCGCGGAGAACAGCTCGCCCATCAGCATCCACGGTACCGGGCCCAGACTGTCGGATAGATTGCATTACGAGAGAGCGATTCGACGACGAGAGCCGATTATTTATCGCTTCCTTAACTTCGTTAAAGACTCACCCGATGGAAAAAGCGACCATAAAGACGATCAAGGAAGTTAGCGGCAGCCAACCGTACGAGCTGACGTCGGTTCCGTCGTCTTTCATGTTGAAGTAATAACCGAGCGCGATCAAACTGAATGACGCAACACCCGCGGACAACACCAGCAGCGGCTTCCTTCCTGCTCGATCCACAATCACTGCCGCGATACCTGACATTACCAACTGCGACGAACAACATTCAACGTAAACAACGTCCTCCCGAACGATCGGGATCGCAAAGTTTCTTTTCCTACCTGAACGAACGCGACGACGATGGACGCCAGTGTCGGCGGCATCGAGCTTCCGGACGCCTCGAAGATCATCACCGTGTAGAAGATTACCGCGTTCACGCCGGACGCCTGTTGGAAGAACATCATACCGAAGGAGGCGAGCATGGCTTTACGTTGGCTCGGAGACTTGAACATATCGAGAAGGGTAACGTTTCCGCCGGCGCACGCCTCGCTCGCCGCTTGCATTTCGTTCAGCTCTTCGCCGGGATCGTAATCGTTGCCTCGGAGCACCAACAACGCCAACGTGGCGTCTTGTTTCCTCCGTTGGCCCTGAGACAACATCGAGAACGTTTTTTAAACGATCGAGCCGTTTCCCGTCCGAACACGGAGAGTTGTTACTAGCTTCGATCACGCACCACCAACCAAACGGGGGACTCGGGCATCCAATAGAAGGTGAGTAGGAAGAGGACGATGACGAGCCCGCAGACCATCGCGAACATCGCGTACTCGAGAACGCTTCCCAGAACGAACGCGCCGAAGATACCGACGGTCAGGAAGAGCTGAAACAGAGCGCCCAGGGTTCCTCTGGTCGATACTTCGGAGATCTCGGAGATGTACGTCGGCGCGAGGACGCAGCCGGCTCCCACGCTGATACCGACCACGAATCTGGCCATGTACAGGAGCCGTACTTCCTTGGCGATAACGATGATACCCCACGAGACGAGAAACGGTCCCGACAACAACAGAAGCGATTTCTTTCTTCCTATTTTGTCGGCTATCTTTCCCGAGGGAAACGCGCCCGCGATGGCGCCCAACGCGCACAAAGAGCTCACCCAAGAACCCTCCTCCTTGGTTATCGGCATCCACGAATCCTCCGCGGACAACTTAGGGAGCACCGTCGAGGTCCATGCCATGGCTGTGCCGACTCCGACCACCAGTAAGCACCCTGCGGAAAAGCGGGAAAATTGAAAATGGAAAAATGGAGCACCTTCGCGATCCACAAGAATCCGATATCTTACGTAACCGCGATAGTAAAATTCTAATCGTTTCACGTCACTTATCGTCTTCAACGCGTTAATTCGATCGTTAAATTAAACGATAACGATCGATGCGATCTAAAATCTATAACGTTTCGCGAGAGGAAACAAAGAGAAAAGAAAAAAAAACAACTGTTTCGTCTCGACTGGCCCACTGGCTCGAATAACAAAGATTCTACGGTATCCTCGTTCTAGACACACACGCGCGTATTTCAGCCGGACGGATGACATCGGGACAGGGGCTCGCGAGTCTACGGAAGATGCGGTTAAATACCAGAAATACTAGCGAGATACTGCCACAGCTTTTTGCTCTCCTGTCGAACGGGGACGCCGTTGATCATCCCCGTGGCTTCCATTGCCTTGAAATTAGTGTTCCTCCGATGACCGGGTGAGTAGCTCGCGCGAAACGATGGTTTATCGCGACGATGCTCCGGACGATATTACGATCGATCGACACCTCTTCCCTCGATGCGACTCGAGAACGCGAATCAAACGAACGACATTTCGAATTAAGCGAAGCCGATCGAAGAAAACCGAATGGACGTGGTTACACCGAGGACCATCATATATCACGGTCGCCGCTATCTGGCCTTCATTATCGCTACCTGAGCCATTATCGCTCACGATCGAAGGAAAAAGTTCAGAAATCACGATTAACGGGTATCTAGTTCCCACCGACTCGAAAATCCGTCAACGGAACGCGCTGCCGCTTACATCGATCGTGAGAATAATGCCAACAGAGAAGACGCGTATTGTTTCCTCTCGAAAGCGTTTCTCCGTTCACCGTAGAAACGCACGTACCCTCGCGAGACGTTTGTTCGGACTTCGACCTTACGGTCGTTAATGGGAACGTATCGAAACTGTCCACGAACCCGAAACATTCTCCAGGGAACGAACAAAATGAGAAAATGTACCAGAATAAATATTTAATCGGACGTAATAAAAAATGAAACATCGCGTCGCATCGTTTTTTAGTAGCTAGCTCTACGAATGTACAACTTGGAATTAAAAAGAACGCACGATCGATTCGTCGCGATCGCGATACCCAATGCATCGGTTTTTTCATTTTTCCCGATATCGTTTGAGATTTGTCGATGATCGATCGCACTGTACACAACATGTTTACGATTCGTCGCTTCCGCGTGTCCTTCCTCGACGGGTAAAAATCGAAATTCTTACTTTCCCGTAATAGATCGAACCGTATACTCGTATCGACGCGTTCGTTGCTTTCAAGGATTCGTTTCTACGTTGAAAAGCTGCGACGGAAAGCTCCTTTTACGTTTAGCGTAGACCACGCGCTCGATTGTTGCGTAGGAACGATCGACGCTTGCTTTCGAGTGTTTCCTCTTCAACGATTAATCCGTTCGATCGATATCCAAGACGTTACCCACGAAAAGGAACTTTCGAGTCACCGTCAGCGCCGATCGATCACGAAGGTCTCGATTTCGCTTACAATTTACTCCCGATGGAATAAAAGAGGCTCGTCGCGGTACGGCCGTTAACCATTTTCACCGACGGAAGGCACACACAGAGCCTCTTACTCGACGATTGTACTTGTAAATTGGGTCGGAGTTTACGGCGCCGAGGGAGAAGACGGCACGTGGATCGTCATCTCGCTACGTTATCGACGATAATCGCTCGAATTGGCGGGCAGCCTCTGCCAAAGAAATTTAATTATTTCGACGAAAGGGTGCTGCCTCGATTCGCAAGAATATCGAGAAATCGAAGAAGGTACCTACAAGATCCGCTTACCGTCGAGTACGAGGAGCCGAATTCGTTGCGAAGAAAGCGTTTCTTCGATCGTTGGGACTGACAAAATTCAAACGTGGAAGATTCGATCGCTCGAGAAAAAAACAACCGTTTGTCTCCCTCCGTTACGCAGCTATTATTAAACCCCCACCCCGCCATCCGCATTTTCTGCTTTATTTATAGCGTTCGCTCCGCTGGATGTGGATCAAATTTGATTGCGGTCGAACCGAACTTACAGCACTTCGTACACACGTGTAGCGTGTACAGAGTTTTTTCTCTCTCGTGAGACGCAACCTTGTTACGATCTTTATTATTTGTTTTTCGATGAGAAAAGCTGGAGTAAATATCGGTTCGGAAATTTCGTCGGCTGGGAATGAAATTTTTACATCGCCGCGAAGACAACGTTCCTTTTATCGAGCCAGCGATGCACGGGATCGTAAAATGGAAAGCCTGTTATCGAGAAACCCGATTACGGCTTCTTCGTTTGCGAAGCGATCCGTTTTATTACGAGATCGCGATCAAACCGCTGAAAGGACGGTATTAAGTGGCCGATTTCCGAATGACTCGCGCACGCCGACGATAAATCACGCGGTTGGCAACGGAACTTATCTTATTCGGCTCGATGTTTGGTTAGAACGGCAATGAAACGGTGTCAATAAATCAGTGACAATCACGATTCGATCCCATCTGGGACGATAGTGGCTCACCGGCGGCGTTCCGAGTTTTTTATCTCGCTGGCGAAGCGAGGGAAAAAAGAAGCGCTGCTTAAACGATCGAGGTAAAAGACGAGATTGCGTCCGCGCGATGAATTAACCGCGAAACGTTATCAATGTCGCGAAAAACAGATTAGATCTTCCGTCGCGAAGATTCTTACCTAATCGTACAGCGAGCGACGCACACGCGTGGAAATTGCATCGCGGAAAACTTCGGGTGCTTCGAGTTTCTCTTTTCGAACGAACGTAGGAAACTCGAGAAACCCCGATTGTTTCGAAGAAATCAGGTTCATCGTGCTCTTTTCACGAGTGAAACATTTCTTCGCGAAAATTGTATACCTTTAACACGATTACGAAATATTTATATCGAACGTTCTGTATCGTGGGATTCTCCCTTCGAGCTCGATGCAACGAAACGAATTAACCTTCGCCGGACTTTTACCTTCTTGTTGCACGTATTCGCGAAAATCTATATTTATTTGTAAAACGAGTCAATTTTCAGCGATCGATCGGTATCGCGTCCTGTAAGGAGTCAACGAAACCACGAAACCACGAAACCGCGAAACCACGAAAACGCGAGAACCGAAGATGGAGGCGGAGGCGGAGACGGCGTCGAAGAGCAGTACCGGGCCAGTGGCCCGGACAAAGAGGTCGATTAATCCATGATAACTCGTTTCGGCATTGATCAAGGCTCGAGCTTATATTTTAAATACGTAAAGTTTTCGAGGCTCGATGTGGCTCCTTTTCGAAATATTATTTTCCATTAAAACAACTCGAATACCTACCTCCATTTGTATTTTTCCGGTACATCGTTGTACGCGAGCTATCCCGCGAAAAGAGTATTATCGCGTAAAAAGATTAAAATTAAACACCGTATGCACTTTTCGTTCAACTGGAGAAAATTTCCAAGGTATTTCTCGGTAAATAAATTTCTTTCCTATTTCTTGACGTAACTCGTATAAGTACGATCCTGTCGTGATTCGAAAACATGTAAAGAAAACACACGAGGGAGGCATAATCCCTGCTCGCGTACAGCGAATTTCGACGCAAAGACGAATCATTTATCAAGCTTGCGCGAACATTATCCAGCCTTTATACGTTCCACCTATCGTGAAGTATTTTCGGAGAGATTTGTACTTTAAAGAACGACTCTTTGACCAGGAGATAAATGCAGAGTTTTTCGCGCAAAACGCTCGCTCGGAATTCGAATTACGAACACGAGGCACTTGAAAACGTTACCTTCGAGCGATTCCTCTTTCTACCGGGCTAATATTTTTTCTTCGTTCGTGTTTTTCGACGACCGTATCGGATAATAATTCTTCCTTTTTGCGGTAGAACGAAGCGATGAATAACTCGTACAGTTAACAATTACTGTTATCGAGGAACATTCTCTTCGCTTTTCCCATTCTTTTTTACTTGTTTCCGTTTCGACCATTTTTTTTTCCAACGTCAGCATCGGAAATAAATATTCTACCGCCAAAGTATATCTACCTTCGATGTACTTGTTCGTAGAACCACGAACGTAATCCTTGGCGCGCTACTCCGATGTTTCTCTCTTTAAAGCGCGATTCTCTTGCCCGGCTACTGTAAAATTTTTAATAGAAAATTTGCGCTAAGAAAGAGGGGAAGGAAGAGATTAGCAAAATATCGCTACGAATCCGGGACAATATTACAAAATATCTACCTTTATTGTTCACGAAAACAATTCGTTCGAAACGAATAGTGCAAACGTTTCGCGCAATGCCAGGGTAGGTGTAAGAAAAGTAATGAACACGTGCCGTTTGAATCGTACGATGCCAACGAATCGTTACGACGGTGATCGTCGGTCGGATCTCTCGCACAGTAAGAACGAAACCGATAACGCAACGGTTGCGCGAAAATCGTCTACAATGACTTCCTTTTGTCCGCTTAGTTGTCGCGCGCGCGAACTCGATAACGTGTATCGTGTATCGTGTATCGTGTATCGTGTATCGTGTATCGAAATAAATTATTCGTCGAGACAATTCATCCCTCTTGAGGCTGGTGTTTCGCGGCGCATATCGAAATCGTCGACGATAAATAAATCCGTAGAAACGGTCAATATATACCCTGTGTTGAATCGGAATCGTTGGTGATCGCGACGCTCTAGCATTTGCTGGCGCGTGATTCGTGAACCGGGTTCGTTCCGTTACTCGATTGGCTCGACCAAAGAAATCTTCGATTCGCAAAGAAACTTTTCGGTAAAGAAAGACATCGGGTCGAGGAATTAGGCCAGTGTTACCGTCCAATCGATACTTCTTTTCAAAAATTATTATCGATGTCTTTCCGGTGCAATATATTCGGTAACAAGATATAAATCACACACGTGGGTGAACGTGTTCGAGTCGACGGGAAAGCTGTTAACAAGCATAGAGATCTGGGAAATAAGAGATCGATACTGAACGGCTAGATGCGGTAGATGGGACGAGATCTATGCCCAGTAACCAACGAAGAGGAGTTGCGAAACGAAAGACACAGATCGTTCCCATCGCGGATGAAAATTTAATAGGAGCCAACTCGTTGATTACGTTGACACGGAAAGGGCGTATAGAGAAGCTGACAAGTTATCGGTCCGAAGTGCCGTTCCGACTTCGACGGAAGTCGAAACGATACTAACCACACTGTGGCCGAGCAAGTGATACAAGTTGTCCGAAACTCGGTCACGGCTACAAGAAGGAAAGTTCCGACTTGAAACGACAGACTTCCCGTACGATCCCGATGTCGAAAATAAATAGGACAAAGACGATACTTTGCTACTGTTACCAAACTGGAGCGCTGAAAGGACTGTTCAAGATGGCGACGTGGGTCAGGTAACTTCCGAACAGAGAACAGAGGACAAATAAAGACCATCGTGGAATAGCAACGAGCGAATTTGTGCGACTGGAATCGAGCAACTTTGGACATCGAACCACCGACACAAGGGGTCACCCGACTATTTCGAATCGAATCAAATGGTAGGGACAAGGTAGCGAAAGAAAATACATTGCGTACATTATCGCTCGCTTCGTCGTAAAAATAACGATGGAGATAAGCGAACTTAATAACGAAAGAAAGTAACCCAGACCTAAACTTTGCAGAGCTACGTTTCTACGTGTACGACTAACGATGCGAATGCGGATTCGAGCAACGTTCGAGTCTATCGAAATCAATCCCAATCATTGGATCGGTTTACTCGTACATATGTAGAAAAGGAAACCTCGATCGTTGCACGCACGAAAACGTGCCTTTACGAGGAAAGTGCACCCCCCGGTTTACGATAATATCTATATCTTAGCTAAATATCGACTTACGTGCTAGTAAGGCCCGTGGTGTAGGTAATTGGAGTAACTCGTCGATTATCACTGCAACAACGTGTCTTCGGACCACGTGGCTGTCGTTCTTTGACAAATAAAAATCTACATTGTTCGTAAAAAAATGTCTCGGTGTGTTGATCTACACTGGCTTAAGCGGTTAGATTAAAACAAACCTACGCTAAAATACGAATACGAAACTAAATACGCTTCTTTCGTGTGCTCTGTTGCGCTTTTTGGTTCACTTCTATAAGACGTACTCGAGAAGGGAAATCGAGAATGATCGATGAGTGCCCCTCATCGAACGTGATCGAGCGAACGCTCGCGAAAATAGCTCTCAGTCTTTGTCATGTGTCTGTTAAATCGATAGCAAATTAAAAGAAAAGAAAAAATTTTTCCGTACTCCTAGATCGTCGATAACATTTCGACTAGCCGTGTAATTGCGAACTGAAACGAAACTCGTCCTCGATCCACTTGACAAACACTCGATTCGTGTTGATCCTACGAACACGCAAAAGGAAACACGTTTCCACGAAAATGAAAGTCACGTTCGACGGTGTCCGTGTATATACATCCAACTTATGTACATTCAACGACGAAAACACGGTCGCCCGATTTGCGATCGCGTTTCGCCGAATCCGACCGACCCGCGAACGGTCTTTGATTTACTCGAGGAAATGCTGTTTCTCGTCGCGATGAACTTCTCGTTCGTTAAGAAACCTGGAACGATTCAGCGTCTACAGTAGCTCGAGTCAATGTTCAAATCTTAAGTAACGCGTTGTACAAAAAGATCAGCTTCCCGGTGTCCGTCGTGTACATCAGCTTGTATCTTCTGTCGGTCATCTTATCGATCAGACCTTTCGTCTCGACCTCGCTATGGTGAGGACTCCACCGTATGGATAGGACCGATATTCTCGTCGTCTCCCAGGGGATCGTGTCGAGCACCTGCGCCAAAGACAGTTCCGCGTACTCTTCCAACCGAAGTATATAAAAAGAAATTCGTAAAACATCGAACAACGCGAATAATCACCTGTCCATCTTGGGCGTCCGGACTGTCCAGACTCAGGTAATCCAACGTGGTGGCACTATACGCCAACAAAACGCTGTACAAAGGAAAACACTTCAATCTCGTGGTCGGCAGACCGTCGTCCGAAGACACGAGACTATTCGGACCCTCCCCTAATTTGGTAACTTGAACCTCGGATTCCTGATGGTACGTAATCTGAAATTCAAGCACGCGTATACAACGCGATGGACAGACCTCGTCGCATCGATAATTAAGAAATACGTTATCCTCGTTGTAGCGTATACGTATCGTTGAAAATGTTATTCAATCGAATAGATTCCAAGTGTACCCTTACCTCTTTGGTATCCTTATCGGTGCTAAGGCAAGCGTGCAGGACTCTTGTTTTTGGATTCCTGGTGCTTCTGTGAGCCTCGAAGAAGCTTCTAGGATCGGTCAATATCAGAACACCTCTCCAGCTCGAATTACGCTCTAACCATCCTGTGCTGGAAACGGCTCCTATCTGCAAGATGCAAAGATTTCTTTTATATTTCATCGCGGGAACGCGACGGTTTCGGATATCGCGAGTCGAATTTTCAGAGGAGATCGAGGCACAATTGCGTTCGAAATATTAGCAGAGAGTCCCGACACGCTTACTCGTAATTCGATAACGATCGAAAGATCACTCCTTACCCTGCTAATGTACTCTACGTAGACACCCTCGCGTTTTCCCTCCGTCAGGCTCGACACGTACCTCTCTTCCAAGGTCTGGGTCGCATTCAACGGGTCTTGTTGAGTGGTGGGCTTCAATTGGACTTCCCTAATGTACGCGACCAATTCCGGATTGTCCATCGAGACGCTGTTCAATACGTAGTCCCTGGTCATGTTGGCGTCGAACGCTTGCCTCCTGTAACCGGGACATCGATTTTAATGCAAGCACAACAGCCGCAGTCTCGTCAGCCGCGTTCCCGACACACGAACGCGTAACACGCGCAGTGATAATCTATTGGTTGTTCGAGCCGCGCGATGCAATAATAGCCTACCGTCGGAACAAAATCGACTAAAGTTTCGTGTCACTCGAGACCATCGACGAGAGACTACACCCGCCGTACACCCGCTTCCGTTGTTACGACAATATCCTGCTCGGAGCACACCGGTCCAGAGAATTCAACGATCCTGAGAAGAAGATTTTACGCAACATCCTTCGAGAACTATGCAACGAGTCAGGAGGTAGCATCGGATTTACACGAGTTTCAAAAATTCTCGAAATTAATGTTCGAAGACAATCGAGTCCTTTAAAATAGATCCAAATTCCAAAAACCTCGGACTTTGTTCGATATTCCAAATCCGTTGGATCGTTCGATATTCATACGACTATCGAGAACTCCCATTTCCAATTAACATTGAGAGTCACTTGGAACTTTGTAAGCGGTAACGTTTTCGATTCCACGTTAATATTGTAGTAATCGTCTTAAATACTCGTAAACCGTCGTTGAAAGAACTTTTCTTTTTTCTGTAAGCTCATTGTCGAGCACCGTTAATAGCCTTTGGCACAACCGCCTCGAAGGGAAAATATAATCATCGAGTGACCTACTAATTAGGTCCGTTTAACAATCGTGTTTCTTTGACCCTTCTTAGGTGCAGAGCAGAAGCTTCGTAGATCTTAGGAGCCAAGAACAATACCATTCGTTGTTCGCAAATGCGTTTCGCGAAGGGTATATTTGTTCGAGCGATAGATAATTGAGTAATTGTCCCGACGAAACATTATCGATTTTCAACTCGTGGGACACTTTCTTTGACAGATCGTACGACCAAATTCTTTTTTCGTTGATACGATAGGTAGATACTTTTTCGATCGAGAGCTACACCTACCCGGTGTAAGGTGGTACGCACCACGTTCCAATCGATTAACCGTCCACCCTAATATTATAGTACCAAGTTCCTTCTTAAATAGACTGTCTACATTGGATTAGATTTGTCAACATGTTTCGAACTACGGATCGTGTACCTACTATCGTTTCTTTGCGAGTCTTTCGTCGAAAGCTACGATCAAATATTGGACTTTATACGATACCGTCGATAAAGTTGCTTGCATTGGGCTTTACCGTGAAAACGTCACGAAACAACAGTCGAGCAACCGTGTCTTCTCAACGACTGAACGCGCACGGTCAACAGGCGCCAATTGAGATCAACGAAATTGTTCGCCGTTTACTTTTCGCTACGCTCTCTTTAAAAACGAATAATTACTCGAGAAAAACTGATGTCAAATGAAAGTATACCCTTTCAATCGGTGGCTTAATCTGTCACGGTAGCGTTCGTTTAATGGAAAGGATCGTAAAAACAGAAGGAGAATATGCCAGCAGCACGGCAGTTTGGCGCAGTCGAGTCATCTGCTTTACGGGGCAACAAACTTTTTACGTTCCTCCGTACGTTGGGGAATAACGAAGCCGTAGAATTTTCCAGCAGAACCGACGCGTAAAACCTAAAAGGTATTTCCTTCGAAAAAAGTAGAAAAGAAAAAAGAGTACTCTTTACGTATAGATATTTAACAGTTGGTTCGTTCAACATTTCTAGAAACGTCGAAAACTCGTCTAATCGAACGACCCTTCGAGTTGGGTCGTTTATCGATTTACGATTGAACTCGTAATAAGGCGTGCGAGGGTTATCCATGTACCTCGTTCACCCTGATTAGATTCATCGATAACGAAGCGATCAAAATTCTTTTTGCTTCGGATCGGTCGATTCGGAGATGTCTGCAACGAGATCAATGATCACGATCAAAGAAATGTTCGGTCGAAGATTGCCCCATTCTGAACGAATTCAATCGGGATGATTATGTTGCGCTGTTCACTCTGCGCGGACAGATCGTAGCAGTTTTTTTCTTGGAACTTACAGTGGCACCGGTAGCAAGAAAATCAACACGACAGTCAGAGGTATCTCTCCTCTCCTCTCTCTTTCTCTCTCCCTCCCGTCGATTGCGAAGCAGAGAAATTTACCTCAAGGCTGCAGCTTCGCTCCAAACGAGGAGCAAGGCCATGGCGGTGGAAAAAGCCGCGAGAAAGGCCAGGTAAGGGGCTACTCTTCTCCACCAACTTTTCTTGTGGCTCGACATCGTGGACCCTGTCAGTGTCGAGCCCGTGGGTGGCTGCAGGACACCGGTGACCGGAGGCATCCCTGTGGGGGCCATTCTGCAAACGTAAAAGCGCCTCCGGTGAACATTCCGCTATACTTGCCGGGTAGAAACGAACATAAAATACGATAAAAAATAACGTGACACGAGAGACCAGTATACTACGAACGCGAAACTTTCGAGGATTATTTTTACAACATACACACTATACAAACACTTTTTATCAAATCGATAAATAAACGATAAAAAATGAGCAACGTAGCAGAACGATGGTTTACGGAGTTTGTTTATTGCTATCGATCAAGGAAGGCAACTTCGTCGAACGCGTGTTGGTTCGCGTTAGCTTGCAATCGTTGCGATACAATCGTTGCGTGTGCAAGGGGTTGCGCGGTGATTCGAGTTAATGCCGCTTTTAAATTCAGTCGGCTGGTTAAAAACCTGGATGTATATTACATCGTTGTATATAATAACGAGATAACGGACACGAGAGATCCCACTGCGATTCGAAAGGGAATTCCGTTCGATCGGAGAGACGGATAAACGCGAACGCGGAGGAAGGTGAAATTCTTCGAGCGCGGATACGTTCTCCGAGAATTATTTCCACGAGGTACAAGGTTACACCGTACTGGTGGTATCGGACAGTTTTAGAACTCGGTAGAACGCTACACTGCCACCGGCAGAGGGCAAAGGGTGAATTAACCTAAAGGGGAGGCAGGCGCGTGAAAGTGACTCCGATTTCTGGATCGAACGCGGATCGATTTGGGAAAATCGATCGGGGTAATTGGTCTCGGCAGTGTTACACGAAGCCGGTGGATATCTAAAACTTTCACGCGATGCTGTAACGTAATTGCATCTCAACATAGCCCGTTGTAATGGGGCACGGTGGCCCTGTTCGCGATCGATTCGCGTAATATTGCGACACATCGTAGTTACGACTTTAATACATCGTGTAAGAATTCGCTGCAACCGGTGGAAAAAAAAAAAATGTTAATCAACTATGGTGCACGGGAAAAGATGTTCGAACGAGGGATACGTAAGACGCGATTTATCGAAGCGATTTTGTTTCACGGCAGTGACAAAGGCCAAGAAGCCTTTGAGAAGGATACCTCCTCTTGGAGAGTATGCGAAGCAGCTGAGCGGAGCGTTCTACTATATATTTCAAAGAACGTAAAGCGGAATAACGCGCACGCGAGTCGGCCCGCACTTTCTAAGCGATTTTTTCCACAAACCATCGCGCGGATACACCCGCGCGACTATACACGGATGAAAAGAGAGACCGAGAATTTCCTCCGCGTCCTCTTACGCGAAGCGAATTAACAGTTTACGGTAGGGAAGATCGTTCGGAAGTAAACGCGCGATTACACGCTTCGTCGCAACCTAATTCCTGCGAGGATAGTCCAGAAGCCGAGAACATCTCCCGCGTTGAACGCCCTTTAAATTAACCGGCCCAATTGGTGACGTTGCTCGATGCCAGACTTGAATTTCCAGCGCGAAGACGGATCGTCGCCAGCCACTGTTTCACGCACGCGACACCGTTCTTTCGATCCTCGAGACTACGTAACGGATCGTGCTCGCTCGAGCTTTGTGTCGCCTTTTATCCGCGAGAAAGCTCGACTTACAGGGAAGCCTCGGTAGTTTCCAGGTTCGAGTCAACGAAAGCCTAGGACAGTGATAAAAGACGCGAGCGACTCGTCGAGACTAAAAGGAGACGTTCGAGATAATGGATCGTACGGCTCGAAGAAAACACGTGATCGCCCTTCCGAGCGAACTTGTACGCGTACTATAGTATTCAGGACTGGCGGTAAACGCGAAAACGTATCGTCGCTTTGTCGTAGTATTTGAAAAAACAGAGGAGCGCGGAACGTAACGTAACGTAACGTACTTACGGCGTAAGCGCTGCTCGACTTTCCAGAGAAAACTAAATGAAAATTATACAAATACTTTACTTGGATGTTTAGTTATTTTGCATCGTATTACTTGCGATTAATCTTTTATATTCACCGAGTAAGAAACGCGATGTGTCAAAAATAAATGAAAATTTCACGCAGGAAGTAGAAGTCTCTTTCTCCAACTAGAAGAGCGCCTTTGAAAAACTTTGAAAATCATTAATTTAAAAGAGATTTATTTTCAAAGTTAACGACGCTTCGACTTCGTAACTGTACAACGAAGAGGAAGTTGAGCGAAGAGATTGTTAAAACTGTGATACAAGTATAATCGTACCGAACGTTGTACCGAGAAGAGGAAAACCATGGATGGACGACGCAACTTTGATGATCGAAGTTTTATTAGAAAGGCACGTAGGCGATGATTCTGTCCTATTCGGTAGCAATGCGTGTTCCTATATGGTAACGCATTGTTTACCTTTATCGTGGAAACAGAACGATAACGAAAAACAATCGATGATCGCGTTCACACGAGGCAACGAAGGACATATATATACGTACATTCTTCTTCTGTCCCTGTTTACTCGTACCGTTCGTTTCCGATCAAAATTTTTTTCCACGCTATCGGGAACAAACATCGAATTCTGTGCAAAATTTCACGAATCGACATAGACGGCGCGACCGTAAACGTAAACTCTCGTAACGTGAAATACTTGTGAATTTTGCGGTCGACAAATACGAAACGGTGTATGAGAACGTTTCTTCCGAAGCTGTTGCCGTTTCGTCAAAACTATTGGTAAACTTGTGTTCCATTCATCGCGTTTCACGTTTCTCCGCGTACAAACGGGTAATATTGTATCTATAGAATCTATAGAATATCGTAGAAACGAATTTCGAGATCAACCGGTGTCCACTTTTTTCCAGTCACGTCGATCCAGGGCCGCGTCGTTGATTAAAATCGAAGGAAAAATATTTCGCGAGAGCATCGATCATCGAGATTCCTTACTAGACGAGTTGAACCGCGAAAACGATTCTGTTCGTGAGAACGTGACATTCCCGGGTGTCGCGTTGGTAAACGGGTCAGATTCTCCTTTAAATTACTCTGTACTGGAGTGTTTAAGATAATAGAATTCATCCACCTACCCCGGAAGACAACAAACGAGAACGAAAACGAGAACGAAAACGAAAACGAGAACGAGAACGAGAACGAGATTGAGAACGAGAACGAGAACGAGAACGAGAACGAGAACGAGAACGAAACTCCATCGTTTCGACTAATTTCTCTCTTCGAACTACGCAGATTCTTCAACTTTTCCTTCGAAGACTCGCTCGACCGCAAACAGCACCAGTAACAATACAGGAAGAATCTCCCAGAGCATCGGTGCAGTTATTCGAACAAATCCAGCGAGGAAAAATACTTCGGATCTCGGTTACGAGACGATCGAATCCTTTATACAAATTTAGACCTCGAAGCGGACAACGAGCACACCAAGGAGCAACACTTTTGAAAAACAACTGCCAAAGTTCTCGAGCCGTTCGCGTGACTCACGACTCGCGACTCACGATTCACGACTCGCGAGCAAGAGAAGACTGGTAGTCTCGAGCAAATATTCCCAGTCGGTTTACGTACTTGGCTTTTACGGAGTCCATGCCGGTCCAGAATAATTCGCCCGGTGGGAAGGAAAGCTCATTGGCGTGCGGCATTCACGTGGCTCTGTCTCGCGTCCCGTCCGTGACGCGATCGTTGTCCGGAAGACATCGGCCGGACTGTTTCACCAGGCCATGTACATCCTCTGTCGATGCTGCGTCCACCGGACACTGCACTCGAAACGCGTTGTATTCCTTCTACGGACGTCTCGGTTCGCGACTTACCAAGTCGCGCGTTAACGATAAAGTGTTTACAATTCAGCGACGAAACGCGGAAGACACGCAGTGTTTTCCTTTCTCGAGCGAACCGATCGTCGATCCATTCGCGACGGAATCTCCTCCGCGAACTCGTGCCTCGTCGACGTTCCAACGACTGTTCGTCCCTTTCCAGTCCCGTCCTCCCTCCACCTCGCTGACGAGTTGCCGATAGAACGCAGCAACGGACTCTTCTTTCCAAGTGTTTATGCAGACAATGAGAGACTTTTGTTTCTTTCGGACGATCTCCCGACGCGTATCTTGCGTTAAACGATCGACCGGCAAACGGCGAAGCTCGTGGCCGAGGTCGAAGGAGTCGAGAAAACGGTGGGCGCAGCGACAACGAATGCGTGTGTACCGTCGAACAGAGGAGACCGTACAAAAGTTTGTTAGCAGTATGCGTCGGATAGAACGGGAGAAGTCGGCGTTACGACGAGCAAACGTGTTTGTCGTCGAATGTCGCACTGCAGAGCGACACGATACACACAGGCGTCCCTGTCGCCTCTTCTCTGCTTTTTTTCTTCTTTTCTCGCTCGTTCGCTTGCTAGCTCGCTCGCTCGCTCGCTCGCTCGCTCGGGCTCTCCCACTTGGCGCGCGTTTACGCCGAGTGTCTCGGTGCAGGCAACGTACGAATAACCGACGCGACGATCGGTCAGAAATGCCAGAGAAGGCGCGCGCTGCCGGTTTTCACGTGTTCGAATCGAACGCCGCGTTGGCCACGGACCCGAAGAAGGAAATGCAGACAGACTGGCTCGTATGTATATGCTCGTCCCGTGGCGAGAACCGACTGCCCTCCAGCACCTGGAACGGCTGACGGTATAACCGAGTACAATGCCTCTTATATCGAGTGTCCTTCTTTAATCCATCCGCATTCTCCTCCTCTTTCCCCTTCAATCTCGCCGTCTCCCTCGCTCGCTTTTACGAGGACATTCCGTGCTCTCCGCTCTCCTATTAAACGGCCAGGTAGAGAACAGTGGTTCTCAATCGTCCAGCTCCACGGGGAAACCGTGTCTCTCCCTTCGTTCTCAGGGTGGCGCGAGTCGATCCCTCGGAGGGATCCCACGGCTTTTACGCTTTGGTCATCGTGCTATACGCTCGTTCCGTGTACGTCCGGTAGCGCGGCGAAGGCGTTATCGATCCTGCGACTCGCGGCCGCCTTTGTGTACAGCGTTTACAACCAGAACTCCGACCAGCGCAGCGGTTCGGTTTCTTGATTGATCGGATTCGTTCCGGAATGAGGCGTCGTCGCATTAGGATATGACAATTATCGCCTTTAATCTCCATATTTTGCCCAAGAATGACAATACACTTTCTTCGAATTCGCGCAACGTAATTAAACGATGGAAACGCTTATCGATAATATGAATTTGGCTCGGCAAGATACTATCGTTTAACAAAAATCGTGTGCCGGTGAAATGGAATTCCTGGTAATCCCTGGTGTTTATAGGCTTGTTCCATGCCAAAAGTAAAACAAATATTTTCATTTAGGAAGATAGAGTAGACGAGCGTCCAATCGAATGTCCGAGGTGCTTCGGTTTTACGGACTGCCTTTTTTCGATCGAAATTCGGTTCTTACCTTTAACCGTAATATTCCGCCCTTCGAAACGAACGTTTCCAAGGCAATGAAAAGATAACCTCCCTTTGAAGGCACTGCGCGCTCACGCACGTCTGTGTATACTCTGTCTAAGTTAGCTTTTAAAGAGGGAACGTGCGCGGGATTTTATCGAGAGTTAAGCCCCTTACCTATACACATCGTTTCCTAAAATTGAAACGAAGAAAGCGGCTTTATTCTCATGGTATACGTTCTTCTTTGAGGGCGTGTACGTACGCTTTCGAAGCACTCTGTACGCCTATGTACATACGTAACTTCGGTCTAGATTTGATTGCCAAGAAGACAAGGGTGCGAACACTTTGTCGAAAATTCGGAAAAATATATCGCCGATAAAAGAATACCGTTTAACTATACTTTACCTACGTATTCGAGATCGTATACTTTTATCGAAGCATACTTTGACGACCGTTTGTATCATGGTGTTTCGATAAAATCAATTTTTTACAAGGCCGACTATTCCGAATTGACCATCTCGGTTAGCCGAGCGGGAGGGGCCACCACCCTCGCCGAGTTACACTCCGAGCGAAACTGCAAAAATAAATGAGACGGCCCATAAATAATTTCTCGCTCTCGGACTTCTTTAAAATAGAATCCTCCTTGCGATCCTTGCCTCGCGACGCAGTATTTTACTATGTATACGATACAGGCGGTTTCATAACGCGCGAAGCTTGTTTCGAAGATGCGCAAACACGTAGACACGTTCCATCTTGGCTCGTTGATCGATGGTAATCCTGCTAACCGTATCGATCGCTAAAAGCGATCTTACCAAATTGGGTTGGCACGTTTGTCTTTACTACCGTACTCAAGGACCTCGTCGGTCCGATCTAACCAGAGTCTGGTTGCACTTTAATCGCGAAACTGGATTACCTAATAAATCGATAGATCTTGCAAGTCTCGTTAACTAATCTCTTCTCGGATCTGCTTAAGACGGTATTCTCGGTGGCGTCGCGTTACTCGGTGATGTCGTTGAACCGGACTAACTCGAATTACACCTACTAATTTTAGTCGCGTAACGATATTGAATATAATCGATAGATCGCGGCAAATCTACCGTGTGAAGTGAATCTGCCGAAAAGGGAAAACGAATTAACGACGGGTCAATTGCCCTGGTAGAGAGTTCCTTGACGCAGAACGACGTTCCCCGAGCGTGCATATCGTGTTCAGCGAGCCGCGACCGAGGGGTGAACCTACCGGTCGGCTTTACAGCGATGGCGAAGAGGAAAAGTCGCTTTTTGACGCGAAAACAACGCGTCGGAGACCGAAGTGAAAGGAGAAATAACGTCGAGGGGACGCGCGACGGTCGGACGTAGGTGAACGTGGGCGGGTGAAAAACGCCAACACGATCGGTTCTTGTACAGGACGCGTTTGTGCGTGTGCACGTAAAAGGAAACGGCGACAGCAGCTGCAACAACAATAGAAAACTTTGTTACCGAGGTCCTTTGTTTATTTAGAGCCTTCGGCCAACTTGCTCGCTTTTCGAACTCGACGAAAGCAACGCGTTAACGCGCTCGCCCATCTATCTACATACGTATACTTGTATCCATGTACAATGCTAACGCGAGTTATCCACGATACGTCAGCTTGCGAATGCTAACCTTCTTTTCCCGCGTCTACCTTCTCAACATTCATCCAGCCTTTGCAACGTTACTCAATTACGTAGTACTATATGTATGTACATCGATGCGTATCGTTTCACTTTTAAAAGATCAATGTTGGAGCGAGCGTACCGAGACTGTTTTTTTCTACGATCTCGAGACGGTACTACCGAACGACTTTCTTCTTCGGAGCCCAGCGATATTTCGTGTGTCGACAAATATTGCGACATTTAAAACCTTTCACTACTTACGTAGGTTCTTATAGTCGACACTATTCGGAGCTGGTTCTATATCCCCGTGGAACGTCGAAACGCTTCTCGAAAATGTCCAATTTACATTCGCAAGTTTCGCGACAATATCGACCATGGAAAACATGTTTTCGGGCTTTTGTCGAGATCTCGTCAAAGTCGTTTCGTTCGAAAGGGTATCCCTCCTCTTTGTCACCGTGATGTCCGTGCACGAGAACCCGTAGATAATTGTTTTCATCCAACACCGTAGCGACAATAGAGAAACAATGACCTATTATAGTATACTCGGCAGTAGTTTCGACACGATTACCGAAGATGCGCATCCAATAAAATTTCGACTATTTTGTTAACCCTTCGATTCCTGTGGCTCTTCCGCGGGATTCCGATCGGTGAACAAAATTTTGTCTTATAATTTAACCAACTGCCGTAATTCCTGCCCTTTTCTTCGTAAGGGACAATGAGCAGCAGATACCTGGAATTATGGCTGTGCGGTAGGTTCCAAGAATCGATTGCGACTGTCACCTGCTTCTCGTCCAAGGGTTACGGTTCGTAAAATCGAGAACAATGAACCTTCCACGTGTCTTCTTTCTAAATTATCCATACTTCTCGAACTCGGCACTAACTTGCGAAGTAACGAACAATTTACGGTAATGCGACAAAGGATTGGTTCTACTATATATTTACTCGACCATTCTGTGTTGCATTTCGTGCATTACGAGATTACGTCTATCGACGATCAGTAGGTAAAACATCGATATAAAAACTATCTTCTCCAATTACCGTAATAAAAGGATTTAAATGGAATAAATTATCCAAGTTCAATTCAATCGGATTCGATACGAATCACTGGGACAGAACAAAGAACAGAGAACAGAGAGAAGCACTTGGTTCCTTAGAAACCCTTTGGATGAAAAACTGATCGACCGGTGAATAAATTTTAATTGTCGTTATACATTTTGATTGTTCTCTCGTTGTTGTTCCTCCGATTTTCTACCATTTGTACATATATAGATGAGAATTATGTAGAATTAATATAGAATTACCAATAATTGAAAAGGTCGATCAATTTCCAATCCCTGGTACGAATTCACGGTCGCCTGACCTTCTTCTTCTTCATTTTCTTTGCTATTGATATCCTTTGGTGACCTTACGTCCACGGATCTTTGGACTCATCTATCACGTTACGAAGCTAAACCATACCAGACGATTTAGAAATAAATTACGAGAGACGTTCGTATCGCAAAAAAAGCGCCATCGCACCGAAAGAAATTTATACCCATTTTCTTTCGAAACTGCAAATAAATGTCTGAGAGAGAAATTGTTTTTTCGACGAAAGAAATATCACAATAGTTGGCAGATTAGTTTTGTAAGAAGATATTTTTACGTCCGCGTACAGTGTCATAAATTACATCGAGACGACCTATTCAACAACCTACAACAACGTACCTCACCGCGAGCGATTTACGATCAATCCGATCGTCCATCATCGCGAGCGATTGACAATTACATACTAGTATGCACGCATGTATATCAATTTTAATCGCAATTGTCCAACACTGCTATCGATCGATCGCTCACTCTTGTACATATTATTTACCTAAAATTTTGCAATACCGTGTGTACTCTCGTCCACCGAAACGCGTGTAGGTAAGCGCGAAGGTGTCTACGTATGGCACGCGTTTAAACGCAGCCACCGTCGAAGGCGTCTCGGCGCAGACGCCGCGTAGATCCACGTAGATAGATACTCGAGCACGAGCGTCGCGTCGTTTCGTTGAACCGAGGAACATCGACACTCGTGCGGTGACAGCGACCGCGGTAACACGAACGTTTGTGGTTTTCGCGCGCGAATCGCCACGACCACTTCTCTCTCTTCCATTCCCACGTCGTCGTACCATGCTGGACCGTGTTCGGACGATACACGCAATCACGCCAATACGCATACGTTCTTCGTTGTTCGTTCTTCGACGGTGAAACCCCGAGTGAACCAAGGAGAGACCCTCTTGTGCGCGTCCCTGTTGTTGACATTCCCTTCTTTTCGCAGTCCCGGTATTCTTCTCGTCGCGAAGTACACAACGATCGAACATGCCGTGTACACGCAGAAGGGTGAAAGTGGACTCTCGATCGATACCGTATCCGTGTACAAGCGATCTAACCACGTTCGATAATTAAAGTACGCGGAGCAATCGGTAAGTAGCGATAGAGGTAGACCGTGACTCGTTACCGTGGTAAGTCGATAAAGGAGATACAGCAAAGTCAGGAATTAAACGAGGTACGGGGCAGAGTTCGGCATAAGTGGACAGAAGAAACACAAGTGAAGAAAAACGAGGCCAGAGTTCTATAAATCTCGTACCAATTGAGTACCACCGATTACGCCTCGATGGTGAACAAATGTCTCGATGTTAAAGCTGTTCGAATATTTGGAAAGAAGAGAAACGATCCGAAATTTAACTCGGATCGAATATGGGACACCAAGTCGAGCATTCAAACGTTAAAAACTACTGGAACTGTGACTCGAACGACCGAAGACTTGACTCGGTTCGACGACCCAAATTATTCCCAATTTCAACTTCGAACTACTCGAATAACTTTGATCGATATACACGCGTATAGGTGTTGCGTTGCGTTCGATGGTTCACAATGATCGTGATTAGATATTCCGTGGCATTGTTTCGTGAATAGCAATGGGCTCGAGACTCGTCGAATCGGACATTGTCGCGACCACCAAAAATTAAGACTCGATCGTCTTAATGAATTTTGAAATTCCCTGAACGATTATAAAGCTTCTCTTGGCAAACTTGACAAACTTGAAGATAAAACGTCTCGATTTACTCGAGACTTTCAAAGATTGCCGGTTTTGAATAATATAATAGTATTTGAAGCGTCACTTGTTTTCGTACTCTTGAATGTGTGAAAAATTTTCACCACCATCGTACACGATAGTCCAATATTGAACGTTGGACAAACGTTTCCATCGACGAACACTCAAAGAGCGAAACATCTGATCGAACAAAGTTTCGTACGAGTTAATGGCGCGAGTTGTCATTGACTACGAACAGAATTCAATTTGTACTACGTGACCGTGTGTCCATGCAATTCAACGGTACTCGGAAGAGTTTGTTTATCCGTTTATTCGTTTATCCGGTTGGGCGAGAAGAACTCGGCTAAAAAAGTTTCTCGTTGGACGCGCGATTTCTGCTTCTGCACCGTCCAACAATCAACCGATCCGCTCGATTTCCGTTCGTACGTTTCCTTGAAACGTAGAGAAACGAGCACACGGCAACTCGCGAAGAAATCAACCCCTGGTGAAATCGTTAGCCAATTCAAACCATCTGTCCATCGAAATATTTTCCAATGAACTTTGCATCGAGATCGTTGCCTCAATATAAGAACCATCGAAGAGCGTTGCGACTGTCCGATAACGTAAAGCTGTCTTTTAACTTCGTAGCACGTTAATTAGAATAGGATGCGAAATCGATTTCTCTTTTTTTCTTCTTTCTATTCGCGACGTTACAAAGTACGTTTAATCGTTCAATCGTTAAACCCTGTTCCGCATTTTAGTATCTACGTTGTGACGAACAACGACGGGGCAACGATCTTTCGCATAATATTTCTGTTAGAACTGGAACGGAACACATTATATATTTAATGTTCATATTGTATTATATTATACGAAACGATAAATACGGACGATTAAAGAGCAAGTTCGGTTTAATATCGGTACAAAAGAAACGTAAATAGGTATACAATTTTATAGTATAAACGGACGTTCAAACATTGATTCCGTATTCAGCTTTAAAAAAGACAAATAAAACACGCGGAGTTGGAAACTCCGATTCCCTTTGTGGTTTTAACGATCGACTTTTCAAAATTAAATAAACAAATGCGTGAACTGTATCCCCGATCTCGTGCAGCCGAGCTGTAAATATTTACCTATATTTAACGACGAATTTAATATTTTCCATAGCGAAAACTCGAAAGATACGTTGCCGCCACGAAGCACTTCGGAGTTTGAACATCAACGATCAATTATCACCCTAACGGAAGGATGATAACGCCCGTGGGAAAGAGTCGAAAATATTTTAATGGAAAACGCGAAACGAGACGAAGTAATAACGATAGATGTTAATGCGCAGAAACAATAATGGCGCGTATTAACGCGGGTAAATTGAAACCAAACATCTATCAACTGTAAATGATAATACACGTGGTACGAATGCAACGGTAATAACGATTAATACACTTAAAAATACATTGGATACACGATTAGACCGAAATATACACCGGAATACTATATACACCGAATTAGATATAAATTCGGTAGTCCGCGCGCGAAACGTAGCTCAAATTGAAAGTGAACATACGTACGTGTGTACGTGTGTATGTAAATTTTCACGTCCGTATGTTTAATAGTTGATAAAAGAAATCCGTAGATTCCACGAAGGGGGAAAACATTGAACGATGCTTCAACTTTGGCTAATAGTGCGTATGTATATATTTAGAAACGATCGATACTTTTCGGGATATTCGCTGATCCATGCTTCGCGTGCCTTGCCCGGTACGAATAAAACTGCACACTTCCAGTGTGTTCGTGAGTTTACGATCGCATTTCTCCGATATCGTTCGTCGTGACGAGAAATCATAACGCGTCTCCCTTTGTCCCTTGCTTCATCGATCACGCGTCCGATTTATCGCGGCAAAAAACACAAATAACGCCTGCGTGCGCGTAACGTATCGAGACGACACTCGGCTGTAATACACGGCGATCGATAAATCCTCTTTTCTCGATACAATGAATACGGATCTTCGAGAAACACGATTACATATTAATCTCGATGGAAGAAACAGACAAGCAAAAAGATTGCATCGACCGCGCAATGTCGTTACAGCGAGAGCACGATTGCGGTTCGCTTAAGATGATAACAAATGGTACTTGGAAGATGGGTATTTTTCATTCACATGGGGGGAGGAACTAAACGAATTTATTTTCATCGTTCCCTGAACGTATCGAACACTCGAATAGGGCTAAGAAAATATTCTGTAGATTATGCTTTTAACCGCGAACGAAATAAGGGAAAAATTTAATTTACAGCGGTCCCGGTCCCTATCGATCCCGAACAGCGACGCGTTTCTCTTCGAACAAAGTCACGATTTCCACCTCGTGAAACTTGCTCGACGATCAATTAGCCGATTAGTTAATTCTGAACGATCTCTTCAGCCACTGATCAATTTCTGCTCCGTTGCAGGCGAACCGTGAGCACCGGCAACCGTGTCTCAACATCGGCGACGAGCAGCCGTTCTTCCATTCCCTGTTATTCCGCGAATCAGCACAAGGCCGGTATTAATTAATGCGCGAATCGACGTGGGGCAGTAATTAATCCGACAGTTGAAACCGGGAGAGCGAGATCGATCGACCAACGAACGAAAATTCGTTTCTCGGAGAACTTCCGTCCCGGTAGAGGGAACTCGCTGAAGGAAAGAGAAACATTCAATGTGAGAGAAACGATAAAAATCTAACGGGAAACCATTGCAAAAGCTGTGGAAGTACCTAGTTCGAAAGACCGAAAGGACTGTGACAAACTATGGCGAGAAATCCAAGCTCGAGGACATCGGAGGAAAAGGAATTTAAGACGTTGATGGCAAATTGGGGCAGATAACTAGAAGATCGAAACGAACGGCGAGGGGATGGAAAGCACAAGAGTGGAAAAAGGCTCGAAAATTTCGGAGGTTTCGCGAGATGATGAAACTCGAACGCCGAAATCGAAAGGAACCAGCCTAATAAAAAAATTAGTGACATCATCGACCAAAAGGTAAACAATTTCAGGGAGCCGAAAGGGCAAAACCGAGCGACACGTAAGGAATTCTGCTCGAAGAAGCAGCCTTCGGATGGAGATCTAATGACAACCAGAGTTCTCGGACTCTGGGGGAATACAGAGAAAAGAAAACAAGATTAAGTGGCTCGAGCACGAAACGGGGTGAACAAGGGTGCAGTCGTCGGTGGAAAAAGGGTCGATCCGATGAATAACCGAGCCCCGAGGGGGTGGAAGCATGAAATTTTCGAGTGGCTGTCTTACCTCGTGTTCGACAAAAGTATACATCGGCCACCGCCGCCTCTCGCGTCACGTATCGAAATCCATTGAGGGAAAATGGGTGCCAGCCAGTCGACGCGAAACGCCCCCACTCCTGGAGAAGAAGGTGAGTAGACGTCGGTATACTTGCCTTTTGCCAACGACGCGTAAACTTTCAAGGTAAATGCCGCGACCATTTCCGAGGGACCTAAGGTAGAATTGTGCTCAAGAACTTTCTCAGACCTAGCGGAGACGTCTTTGCTATTTTATCGATGTCAAGAATCCGAAAGTGCGAAAGCTTCGAGAAGTTGCTTTGCGGAGACTCTGGTTAGAAAAAAAACTCGTTCGAGTCGTTCGAGAGAAACGTCCTTGGCTACGACCAATGGAATCTTTAACAAATGGTTATCAGAATTTTCTCAAACACGATATGCATTCGTTACACACCTCGGCTCTTACGCGAAACAGTGAACGTTGCAGTAGGCGGAGATACTACTATATATCTCATGCTCCAACTCGGGTGGAAGAAAATTGAGCGTAGGTCAGCGCAGATCGGCTGAGCTTGTTCGTTACGAATAAAATTGACAATTTCTTCGTGAACGTTTTCAACTTTCTCGGTGAAAACAACTGTTCTCTTAAGCGTTCGAAAAGGTTTCCAAGTTGTTTCAAGAACGTAAAAACCGTTTTCGCTAATTGGGTCTGGTGGTGTGTCGGGTGTTCAGGATCGGCGACGAGCGATCAATCGCGGACACGTGTTTCCGAAATACGGAACTGCTTGAAATTTCGGCAATCTCAGATTTAGTCGAAGAACGTTGGATGACAGGATGCGACGAACCGATTTTAGAAGCAGCGACGATAAACTTTATCGGCCGCGGTTCCCTCGTTTACCTAATCAGCGAGTTCGTGCGAGCGTGTCTAAGTTTTCCGTTAATTGCTCCTTTGTGAAAGACAATCGCGGACTTTGCGCTCGATCCTCCGTCTGCCCCAAAAACGTTCGATTGTTTCCGGTATCGAGAAACTGAAATTTCAACGAACACGATAACACGTTCAACGTCGAACAGATTTTACAAAACTTTAGGGCCTACATTGGACGTTCCCTGTAACTTTGTTCAATTTTACCGCGAAACGCTATTTTCGATTAAAATTTCAAAGCAGAGAAATTTAGAACATCCGAGAATAAAAATGCGACTGTGCGAATAAAAACTTAAATCTCCTTTATAAACGAACAAACATGACAACGAATGCGTTGAAAATTTCTCGATTAGTTGCTCAAACGGACGATCTTTTATCAACTCTCTTCCACTGTTTCTTATTCCAGTGAACTTCGATCACTTTCAAATCCTTCGCGCTATTGGAAAAGGAAGCTTTGGCAAGGTACGGTATAATCTTTACGTATTATCTGAACGTTATTGTTATTAAATTTCCTGTTTTCTTTTGACACTTTAATACTACTACTGTTTGAAGTTTTTCATAAATTTATAATATCGTAGAATCCGCTTCTTTCGTTTCTTTTTTTTAATTACCGACAGAAGAACATTAACTCTGGGGGTTTCCCATCGATTAAACTGGTCGTAATGGTCGTAAAATTTGCAATTTTAAATCGTTTCGTTTGGTAAACGAGTTGAAATCGAGTTGGAATCGAATTGGAATCGGGTTAATCCGAATATATAATATCGGAAATAATAATACCGAAATATGCGTAGTAATCGAAGAATTAATGGAAAGTCGATTATTACTCGATCAAATGATAACCTTTGCGAAGTCGTCTGATTTTCGCCTAATTTTCGCCTAATTTTCGCTTAATATTCGCCTAATTTTCGACTAATTTTCGGACTTGATTTCTAATTCATAGATGTACGAAATTTCTATTTCAAACTTTTTGAAGCGTGTAATTACATTTTTCGGATGCTCGATAGCATCTATTATTTGAAATAATCCCCAAGCGACCAGTACCTTTGTAAAGTGAAAATCAATCTCATAATCAACCTCGTATAGATTCATGTACGGAATGAAAAATTTTCTTCAGATTTTATTCCCAGTTTCATTAGATTCCTATGTCGCGCTTACAACCACTTTCGTAAATCATCCACTAAGCGCTAACGAGCCAAATTTGAATTTCAAAATTCTCCCGTACACGTTCCTTGGACAATAGCCAATTATCCCCGCTGACTCTTGCATAATTCAGTCCCTCTCTCAACCATTTACCACCTAAACCGATACCTGAAAATTTTCACGTTATATTATTTTTAAATTGCATTATATTCCAGTGTCGTGAACTATACTTCGGATGGCTAATAATTACTTTCACCAATTGGAGCTACCTTAAGAATTCACTCCTTCGTCACTCGTGAACGAGTCAAATTCAAATCTGAAAGTGTTCATATTTCATTACCACGAAATTGCGCTGTACTCCTGCGTAAACGTTCAGTTGTCGCGCGAGCTTCATTTCCGAACAACGGTTAATTACCCCTGTTGGCAACAGCTACTCATAATTCATCCCTTATCCGGTAACGAGTAATTAATTATATCTTAATAGGTATGCATAGTGCAGAAGCGTGATCGCACCGGGAACATGTACGCGATGAAATATGTCCACAAGGGGGAGTGCGCCGAAAGGGGTGCGCTGAAGAATGTCGCACGAGAAGTGGAGATCCTCTCTCAACTCGAACATCCCTGCTTAGTGAATCTGTGGTTCAGCTTCCAAGGTAAGCCGATCGTTCTTCTATGCGCGTTCGTAAATTCCGTGAACCGGATAAGGACCGATCCGATTAACGTCTTTCCGTCTTTTCGTCGTCGTCGTCGTCGTCGTCGTCGTCGTCGTCGTCGTCGTCGTCGTCCGTCGTCGTCGTCATTATCGATTCTCCATGACGATTGTCACGAACGTTAATTCGACCAACTCGGACTCTTCTTCCGCGGCTTCTTCGACGATTTTCCGCTCGTTTTCTCCGCTCGCTCGATTAACCGCGTAATTTCATTTCGATGCCCGGTACTTCCCTTTGTTCGAAACGCTAAATGTCTCGATACCGTTCGACTCTATTTATCCGTAAAAAATAAAATTACATCGAATACTCGGATTTACCGAGCTCTAATTAGTAAAATTTTTACGATGTACCAGGAAATAAATGTTCTTTCGAGAGACTACTGTTCGTTTTCAGACGAGGAAGACCTGTTCATGGTATCCGACTTGCTTCTTGGAGGCGATTTGAGGTATCACATACAACAAGAGGTCGTCTTTACGGAGAAGAGCGTCGTACTTTTCGTTGCGGAGATCGCGCTGGCCCTCGATTATCTGCAAAGTCACAAAATCGTTCACCGAGATATAAAGCCCGACAACATCCTCTTGGACGAGGAAGGTACGTGGCCACGCTTTCCTTCGTGCATTGAAACGACTCGCCTGACAGATTGAGAAGTAAAAAGTTATTCCGTCTCATCAAGGTGCACGCGATAATCCGAGAATTTATTCCGAAAGCCCTCCCTTCGTCAACGGAGAATACCGGTCCCTCGTTCTCTCAAGAATATCGTTTATAACGACGAATAGCAAAAGGCGGAAAACCGGGAGTCTAATCGATTTACGAGCATTACGGTTCCCGTTACGAAACCGTGAAAGGAAAAGCTTGCAACGAGACTTTTATTCGTCTTCGTCTTCTTCTGCTGCTGCTTCTGCTTCTTCTTCTTCTTCTTCTTCTTCTTCTTTTTCTTCTTTTTCGTTCTCCTCGTGCTAATCGTAAAGCAAGCGAACCCGACGGTCTCGAAAAACCACGTACCGAGGCAACATTATATTTCCGGTTGAACAATAATCTATTCGCGCGACGTTCACGATTGCTGTAAAAATCTAGCGAACACGACCATGCGTGGCAAATTTTGGAACCACTGTCAACGAACAGAGCCATCCCAGAGTACCCAGCAACTCATCGAGAAAATTTCGAAGAGGACGTGAAATTGCAGTTACTTCCGGTCACCGAGCTCGATGCAGCCGCGTAATTTCACCGTTCGTCCCGTGAAACATCAACGCGGATGCGACCAAGTCGCCGCAACGATGTCGAAGAAATTACAGAAAACATTCAACTTCCGACGGTACAGACGTTTGCAAGATTAGACGCGATAAATAATTGTTAGATCGTAACGTTCGAATTCAATCGACGAAACGCGATTCATTTTTTCGAAACAGTCGCTAACAATTGAGCAGTTTTGGAAAGTTAACCAGCTACGTACTCGATGAATTCGGGCTCTCGATCGAGCCAATGATCGAGTCAGAGACGAGCTCTAAGTTGGACGAAATTTCGAAACTATCGAAGAATCGGCGTGTATTGTTTAATTATTGTTCAAACACGGATACGAGCACTTAGTCCGTGGACTAAGCGCAAGGCATATTCTGCGGGTAACGTGAATTACGATACGCTTGTTCCACTTCGAGACTATAAATAACGCTACTCGGGCTGAAGATTCCTTACTACGTGTATAAACCGCAGAAATCTGTTCTTATGTGTAATTCGTATGTACCCCGTGGACCATTAACCGCTAGCGGATTGCGATGAAACGAGGAACTCATTTTCGTTGGTGAAAGAGACAATGAAGTCGGAACATAAATTGATTTGCTTAATCGTTCGTAGATGATATCACTCTCATTGTTTGTGAATGTAATCTAGTAATCTTAATGATGAGAACGAATGATCCAGAGCGGTGTAACGGTATAAAAATATAATACATACACGAAGGAACGAGAATTTGAAGCATTCGGTAAAAATATTACTACTATAATAAATAGCCTTCGTTGTTTCGAAAGCGCAGAAATTTATGTCAAACGCTCTCAAGCCAGGCCCACAGTTTGCTTTGCTGTCAAGACCACGTCGTACTAGCATACCGTAAAAGCTGACGAGAGCGTTGCACGAAATTAAAGCATAGAATACTAAAGCTTTCTCGATTTCTTGCACGAGTAAATTGCAATCCTTGTTTCGAACATATTCGCAGATCTCGAAGAGAACTGCTTTTGTAGGTTCATCAAAGGTCAAAGAACGGCTACAATGGAGGACCGCATTATATGCCGGTGACGTAGCATGCCGCAGATCCGGTAATTTTCCTCTCTCTTTCCTCGCACGGACAACGAGTCGACACTGACTCGGCCTATAAATAATTTTACGGTTTTCATTCGACCCTGAGACACCCGGAGACCAGTGAAATTTCACCTTTCACCCTCTAACACGATCCTCTTGAATCGCGTCTGGCTCTTGAGTCAACCCCTTCACCGCGTGACGTACCATCGTACCGATATACGGCGCATACCATTCATTTTTAGTTCAGTTTTCAAGCTTCCGTATACACGAATAATTTTCGAACATTGACTAATCTAAACAAATATATCGGATACGATAAATAATAAAATATGCACACCCAGCATGGTAGTATTAAAAAATGTAACGTCACTTTTATCAATGTATTTGTAAGTAGCTGTTCGTAAAGGTTCTTATAAGCTCGATGATCGGCTTTATTGTTAAAAAATAAACGAAGACGAGCAATAGACGAAGATAGAGCGCGATCGAGCGCGACCGAACGAACCTAAACGCTTTTCAAGAGTCTTCTCCGCGAATAAATTTTTCAGAAATTCAAGACAACAGATTGAAAGGTGAGAGAGTTATTGATTTCAAGCTCAACCGTTATCCAGCACCAAAGAGGAAACTTTTATCAAAGCCGTATGGAAATGAAAACGTCGATGTGTATATTCGTAAAAGGAATTCCAAAGGAACGTCTAGTCACGGAGGAATGGATTTGAAAGCGAAACGAAAGAAGGGAGAGGGTTGGAGAAAGTATTACACCAGATGTAGATCCCCAATGAAAGGGTAACCCTAATTTCCTGCCGCACTTAGCCGACAGCTGTTTAAACCTCGGGATTGCTTCTGCATCATTTAAAATTACGGGGGCCGATGTCACTTGACGGCTGCTCTCGCGTTTCATCTCGCACGGAACGACCCCCATTGTTCGTAGAGAGTTTCCTACGCATACAACACAAAGCTTCTGCTTTTTAAACCTTTCATCGGTCAATGGAAAGCACACGATCCAGCCTTTTCAACAATTCCCTAGAAATTGAGGAGAGCCTTTGAGCTCGTTCCATCGGAAGACTTCATTTTCTCGGTGCAGTAAACAAACGTTTGAACATTGCAACCGTTGCAAAAACATTCGACACGAACACGGAATTGGAAGAGGTATATTCGATCCGGGACCGATAAACATCGAACTTTAACGTAGACCATGTTACGCTGTGTGCCGATCAGCGTAAACGATTCGACAAACTTTGTTCACGAGCGATCGAAAGAGCTTCTTACTTTAGGAATAAGGTGGTCGATGATAGAAATTTCCTAAATTACCGGTAAATCGTATCTTCTTTTATCGAACCAGACTTCTGCTCGTTTCCCTTTCAACTTTATTCTACTTCTTCGTACTCTAACGATGAAACTGGAACATCTGCGTTGCAGTTTAAAATTCTATCGACAGATTCGGCCTCGAAAGGATAATGGGATATTCGATGCTTGAGGTTGATCGAAGCTGTGCGGATGATATACATATGTATCTTCGTACTTCGTTTACATCGTTCGACAGATGTTGATCGGTGCCGGCCGACAGCTGACGGTTAAATAATTTCGTGTCATCGTAGAACGCCCGATAGAATTCGTTCGTAGTTGTACAAGAGCACAATGTTCCCTATAAATACGTGCAAATTGCGTAACGAGGATTATGTTCTGCATAGGACACGCGCACGTGACGGATTTCAACATCGCGACGGTGCTGGAGAATGGTGAATTAGCGACATCGATGTCAGGAACAAAACCGTACATAGGTAAACGAATTAATTGGACGCTCGTTGCGACACTGCTTCGGTTAATCGAGTATAAAAGACAACGGCTATTCAGATTGAACACACGGAAAAAGCTGCAAACTCCTTGTACCAAGAGAAATCGAAGATACATTTACCTATCACTTTGCGATCCGAGATACTTGCGATCCTTCGATTTCGAGATACGATATTCTCATCTTTCTTGGAATCTTTCTCGATCTTTGGAAGCTCGAAAATTCGAAAATGCTTAATACATTAAAGTCGTGAAAAGAAGCGAGCTGCTATGTATTCTTCGATAATTAATTTCGATTCGTTACGCGAAACAAACGTGTCTAAACACTATTACCGTATGGGGTAAATTTGGCAATTCAACGAATTAATAATGCGAAACGATCGAGCTTTCCGGCAGATCCATATTTGAATAGAAATAGTAGAAAAGTTGAAGAAGTGTACATACTATATGTATATACGATACATGTGTGGATACTTGTAATTTCTTTATCGTTGGTGCACGTTGTATCTTTCGTACTTACTTACATTCGAAACATATTCCAGCCATTCGTTTCTATTAATGCTTCTCTGGTACAGCTCCAGAGATTTACATGTGCTCCTGCGAAGAGTACGGTGTTCTTGGTTACGGTTTCGCCGTGGACTGGTGGAGCCTGGGAATTCTTGCTTGGGAAACCCTTGCAGGAGAACGACCTTATTCTCTCCACTCCACTACGTCGCACAGAGAAGCTTTACGAATCCTACAGGTAAAACAATTGTCGACAAAATCTTTTTATATTTTCTTCGATCTTCACCTCGTTAGCTATCAAGTTGTACTCGTTCGCGTACATCGCAATTTCTTTCCACGCGATTCTCTCGTATATTCTTCATCCGTGTAGGTACGCATGTATACACGCACACGTACACACGCACGCACACACATACGCACACACACGCACACGCGCACACGCACACACAACTTCTTACACCGATGAAAACGTTCAAACCTTTGTAGAAGGGTTTTTACAGTTGATATCGATCGAGGTTTCCGTGAACGGGTCGTCTATGGTTAGAAAAACAAAATTTGAAACGTATTTACGTTCTTACGTTCTTACGTTCTTACGTTCTTCGAGTTTTAAGGTGGTCGTCGACGCAACCTTGAGTGCTTATCAACTGCGATGGAAACTTCCGAGTGTAAGCCGTATCCCTTAGCGATCAATTTTACCAGCATCGTGGTTAAAATGTCGGATATCGAATATTACCATAGAAAGACGAGAATGAAGGAAACGTCTTCTCCAGGAGGAAAGATCGACACCTGCCGGATGGAGTCTCGCGATGCTCGATCTTCTAGATCGACTATTGACCGTGGCGCCAGGCGCGCGGGTATCGACGTTAAAAGAACTGAAGCAAGCGAGCGTGATGAGAGACCTCGACTTCGACAAAGTGTTGAACAAGCAAATCAAGCCGGCGTTTGCGCCACCAAAGGATCATCTCAATTGCGATCCGACATTCGAGCTCGAGGAGATGATCATCGAGACGAAGCCCTTGCACAAGAAGAAGAAACGTCTGGCAAAGCAAAGGTAACAAAACTGGATGGTTTCAGTTTCCGTTTCGAGTCACGTTCGGGAATTTCTCTACGTTATATTTCGAAGCAAAAGGATCAAAATTGACAAAATTCCTAAATTCGAAACTCGTATCCTTTTCATTTTTAACAGTAATCCATATTCAGGAATTACACCCACGAACCATTACCTACAACTTAAACCCGATCCCGTTCGAGGAACACTCCAAATCGTAGCCCCCGTCACCACCACCGCCTCCTCCTCCTCTCCCTTCTCCTCCGCCGACTTATTTTTAATGTTTATCAAGGAAATGGTCAAGTACAAGGAATTTTCAACTTAATAAAGGGGGTGGAGCACTCGAATCCTCTTATTGTTCGTGCAGATCGCTGAAAGTCGAGCAAACCCCGGATGATACACTTGGACTGGCGGAAGGCGCCGGACCGAGCGTAGATCTCAGGAGATTGGCATTCATCCCGGAATACCGTGTATACAATCGGGAACGTGAGATGGAGAGGCAAGAGAGGGAGAGAAAAGAGAAACAGTGGGAAGAGGAACTGAACACTGCCATGATGGGTGCCGAAGAGAGGCTGAAGTGAGTCGAACTCTTCCAATTACGTACGTACGTACTACTACGTACTATATTGTGTTACCGTTATCTTTCCCGCAAAAACTCACTCAAGATATTTCAAATTGTAATTCGGAGCACGGGTTAACCCCAAGTTACGTTGTTGAAACGGACTCGTTTCAACGAGTTGCTCGGATCTCTCGATTCCAGAACGAAGCAGCAACCGGCCCAACGAACCGGGAATCGGCTGAGCGTCTCGACGACCAACGTCAAAACGCGCATAAACGCTTCACCGAGGCAAGATAGGCGCGCGAGCACCGCGACGTCCTCCGACATCGACTACATCGACGCGAGCCCGGAGCCCTCCACGTCGTAAATTCCGTCGGAACGATTTTTCCCGTGTTGAAAAGTGGATGCTCGTCGAGACGTCGAGAAAATAAACACCCTCAGCCCCACTGTGGTTTTCTTCTATTTTACAGCGGAGCGGCATTCAGAGAGTTCACTTTTAAGCATGGAATTATTGGCTTTTCTGATTGTTTAATTCTTCCAAACGGTGATCTTTTCAGTTCCGTGACTCTTACGTGCCAATATGATACTTGTGCTTTCAGCAGGAGTAGAGTAACCATATATTTATTATAGATTTAAACGAGTCTTCTTTCGGTTGTGGTTTCGGTTTCGGTTTCGGTTTCGGTTTCGGTTTCGGTTTCTGTTTCTGTTTCTGTTCGGTTCACAATTTTGTTTCTCTTTTAACAAAAGTTCTTGTAAAATTGACTCGTACCTCCCTCTATCAGGACCAACACTCTCTTTCCTCCCATCTTCCAGACTCTGCAGAGAATACGTATTTTTTATTTTTGCACTAAATGGAAAGGAAAACTTGACCAAATAGAACGCACCTTTAGAAATCATTATATCGAATACGAGAGCTCTTAATCTATTTACACGACTCAACTTAATCTATTTACACAACTTTCCCTTACAATCTCGCCTTCCTTCCTCCTGGAGATATCGAGCAAACCATGCGGTTTCAAGGGAAACTCGAAATTTTCTGTACGACTTGTTCGTCACTTAACAGTTCGTAAGTATCGCTTAACTTTCTTCTAGGAAAGTTAATATACGACGCGCGTAACGTTGACGCAGTCACTTTTTTAAATCGAAAGAGGAAACGAACCTTCGAAGTCAGAAATTTATAGAAACGTAAGAATCTTACATTTTAATCTTAGCCAGTTACGATCAATTTCCTGGCGTTATTCTTAACGGATAATATTGTTCGATAATGTTAATATGTTATCCGTTGACTTTCGATGCACGTTCTTGCCCGAAATATGCCATCGTGCGATTGGATAACCTCCGTTATCCAAACGAATCGGCAAACAGTCAATTTGGATGGAAGAGCATCACTCGTTGGCGGTTCTGTATTTGAGGAAACACAACGGAACCTTTACGTGTGTAAAGATACATAGAAAAGAAATGATTTTGCTAACTTAATATCCCGACTGCGTCCAGTTTTTAACGCGGTGGACTTCTTTTCGTATCCCAGAATTGACCAAGTCCTTTATCGCGTACCGAAGTAAAATTGTACCAAACGTTGCTAATTTTGATTACCATAAGGGAAGCGGATTTTGCACGAGAAGATGTTCCGTTTGGAATGTAGAACGGTTGGATAATGGAGGTTCTACGGTATCGTTAAACGCATCCAGAATCAAGAATTGCACTCTTAATAATACAATAAACAAACACCAAGAACAATGTAATTTTGTAAACGATTACGAAAAGTATACAAAACCGTTGGAACACAAAATGTACTACATAGTTCAATATTTCGACTATCCCAGTATCTTTCCTCTCCTCCCGCGCAACTAATCGATTTAGAAATCACGGAAATCACAAATATTTTCTTCGTAAACATTTAAACAAGGAAATCCTACAGCTCCTCATCGGCCAAAATAATCGAACAGAGATCTACGTGTATTTTCATAGTTGCGACCGACAGATACTGACGCGTCTCTAACAACGTTAACGTTGTCGCAAAACTCCGTATCGTTATAATCAATATTTACGAAAGAGCAGCGTAAACAAAGATCTGACATAGACGAGCCTGCGAGAGGGTGAAAGAAGGCTGGTTTGTCGATTTTTCCTGTTTCTTTCGAAGGAGTCGATCGAGGAATTCGTAAATTAAAAGAACGCACGAAACGTAAGTATATTCACCACGTGAATTATAATCGACCTTTTAAAAAGGAATCTTAATTTCCCTCTGGAAATCTTGTTAAATGGACATCTGTGGAATTCGAGAATCAAGATTAATGTAATTTACCACTCACAGGCGTCGTGAATCGTTCTTCGCGATCCTTTCGCGCTTATGAAAATTAACTTAGGCAACAAAAAATCGTCGCAAAAAAAGTTCGAATTTGCAACTAATTTGCATATGTAATTTCTTCGATAGCGCAAATAGAATAAAGATGAAGGAACAAAGTGTTGACTAAACGTTTACGTTAAAACGTTTATCCGCGAATTCGATTAAATCCGAGGTAATTTTATTATCCCCGTCGAGCTTCTCACCGAACTTCTTGGAAATCGAAGTAAATAATTACTTTTTTAATTATCGGCCGATGGGTTCGATTCAAGAAACTTTAACGAGCGAAAGAAACGACGAAAACAAATCTGATGTGCAATCGCGTGGACGATTTTACAATCAGCCCTCGATACAATTTCATAGAGAAGACAGTACACGTCCTGTTAATAAAAAGATTGGATTTATTCGTCCCTTGAAAGCAATTTCATGAAAGATGAATACGCAATAAAGATTTAACCAATTGATACAGAATATTACACAATTATAAAATGTTTTCCGCGTTCAATATTTATTAATAGCTGCATTAATAATAACACTAACAACAATGATGATTAAAGTAGTAACCATCCACCTTTATGCTATAAAAATGATAAATTGCGTTGTTAATATCACAAAAAGATTGCCTTTCTCGGTCAGCACACGAATCACAACTGTACACCTTTCTTTCAACAGTAAAATGTTAACGATAGATACCATCAGCATGAAAATAGAGTAGATTTTATATATCTCTATCTACACTCTGCAAATATATTTTTCGACAAAAATAATATCTAATATTGGTTTATTCCCGTATGCCACGAATATTATTTAACGATTTACTAAACTATCATCAGTCTGTATTGTTGGATAAGCGTTATTAAATGCCATATGTGCATCTTATATGGCCCTTTGGTCTTCACGTAACAAGTCTTGCAAAAAAATTATCCATTCACCCTTACTAAAGATTTTTTACGTGATCATAGTAGATAATAAAAAATATAATATTGTCGCAAGCTCGTTAACTGATCATAAATTCATATATAATTCGTATTGGATAGTATTTAATTAAAAATTTTAATTGGATATTAATATAAAGCAAGTTAACCTTTCCAGAAAGAAGTCGATAATACTCTGACTAAAAAGACTAAAAAAGATTGTTTGAAAACGAAATAGCTTAATAACTGATTACTTTACGTTCCTGTTATATACAAAACACACAATTACTGTTGTTTTTTCTCTCTTCAAATCACTTGAGAAGAGATCTTTGAGTGATTGATCCCCGTACGAGCCCCCAAATAACTGTTGTACTCGTGCGTGGTTTATGGATATATGTATATTTATTATGAATTACAGTGATAATAGTGTTAGATGTAGTGTCGGTGGTTAGTTCGCTTGGTACGTCTTTCAATTGTCTCGTCTTATCGTCTTTTCAGTCATACTATACTGTCCGCGACACACTTTTCGGACATACTCCCGTCGTCATACTTTGTCATACTGTCTCATACTGTGTCTGTCTTATAGTGTCCCTTAACGTTCTTCTCGCGCTCTATATAGTCATTCCCATTCATTCTCTTTCATTCCAATCCTCAGTCTCTCTCACTTCAGACATTCGGTCCCGTTCGGCCATCCTAATCGTTCGTCTTTCCCAAACACTCTTCACTTTCTCCGAACCACATGTATTCCCTTTCATCCCCATGCATTCTCACGCTCGGTCGTCGCGCAAGACCCCCTGTAAAGGATACTCGTTTTATTATCCCCGTTTGGAGAAAGCTAGCGGACCGATCGGCGCCAAATGTTTAGTTTAACTCAAGTCCGACCGCGCGCGTTATCTTGTTTAGGCCTACGCTCGAAGCAGGCCTAAGCGAACGCGGAAAATCCGATACTACATTACTTTGCACTAGTATCTACACGAATGCACAATGAATTACTTATAAAGCTTTGCGTACTTTAAAAAAGTTATCAACAACTTGCTGTTGATTCAGCAATGTTACCAGTCTTGATAAAAAAAAGAAACTTATCTATGAAAGAATACCTGCCGAATAACGACGCAAATTACACAATTATTTAAACAACGTGTATTGCCTTAAATAATTGTACGTCATCTAATATATACTCCAATACTCGTTTAAACGGATATTGGTTTGTCGGGCTTTACTATTACGAAATTGTTCTTTTTTCCAGTAGACTCACCGATACGAAGCTCTTGCAAATTTGCCATTATAGAATCAATCTGTACCGGTTGTTCCGGCAAACTATTTTTCTTCTTGAGCTTATTAAAATGAAGGTAACAAACACCACGATACCCTTGCCATGTTATCTCATCTGGTTTAACTCCGCGCTCTGATAAAGCATTCTTTAAATCGCGTATTCTTGTGCCAGATGAAATGTTCGACAATTTTAAAGAAAATTCAATTTGCTGCTTCGATTTTGTTCTCAGATTTTCACAACGTTGCTGTACAATTTTATCAGTATTCTCAAGTTTCTCCTAAAATAATAAGGAATGAGAAGTATACAACCACGCATTAATATTTCTTTTTATTATGTACTTACTTCCATTTCGTTAGAAGGTAAATTGTTGTCACCTTCTGATTTAGTTTTACTATATGTACGTCTTTTTGAGTAATGTGTTTTTACCATTTTCTCTTTCTCTCCTTCTTCACGGCCATCGTTAACACCAAAATCACCTTTCGAGTACTTGGAGCGACTCCTATAAAGTTCCTGTGTTTCCAAATCAGAATCTTCCTCTTTCAAATTAACTATCTTACCATCTCTGAAAAAGAAACAACAATTCAATATATTTATGCAGATTAGTCAGCCTATACAGTATCAATTGAATATATTAATACATACTTTTCGTCCATCTCTTTCAGCTGCTGTAACACCTGCATAGTTTTCAGTCTCCTTTCACTAAGCATATGCCATATAATCCCGGTAGGTTTCTTTAATCTTGGATTTACGATTATTGTTTGAGTGGGTGTAACAATTATATCTATGGGTACATCGTATTCTTTGAACAACTGTGGTGGAAGACAATCAAAAACTTGAGAATCGTGCACAGTTGTAATAACTGTAGTGTCTTCTGTTACTGCACCCATCCGCATCATCATAGCAAATTCCAAATCTGCAAATCCTTTACCTTTACCGAGTCTATACCCTTCGCGACTGATGCATACAGATCCCAACACTACAAGATCTATCTGAGAAAAAAAAATTAAAATAATGTACAAAGTAATAAAAACAAACATAAACGATGATAAGACATTGTTAGAATAACAAACAATATGTACCTTTATGTTAGATTCCACTCCAAGTGGTTTACCAACTTCCATCATGCCATGAATTTTGGACCACGTTCTTAATTTGTTTTTTGTAGCACCAGCAACTGGTGTGACATGAAGAAACAAGCCAGATTTTAACTTTGGACTTGGAACCAATATTTCCTTGTTAGCTTCTAAGGCCAAAAATCTCACAGGTTCTTGTGGCTTGTCTGGATTTATCTTTATAATTTTTGCTTTTTTAAACTCGTCCAGCTCTGCCAAACGTATTGCTGCTTCTGCTGCACCTTTAAAATTTGGTATACGATCGTATATAGTGAAAGGAAAATTTACTAATTCGTTCTTCATCAAGTAATCCCATACTTTCTGACGAAAGCTATGCTTAGTCACCTCTTGCGCTGAAATATATAAATCATATAGGTATGTTCCATGGATACAAAATATATTTGTATTTGCTATCGTTCTTTCAAAGGCTAACATAATCTAAATAATTAATTTCATAAACAAATTTCATTGTCATCACCCATCAATGTGTCACCTTTTTTTGATTTACTTTCAAGATCATTTGACACTACATATTATTAAGAATACGTATTAAAGATTTATTTATAACTAGCTATAAAGATTTGCAATAATATCCATTGCAATAATTTTTTTCTTGCCAGAGTACACCATGATGAAAAGGTATGTACAACGAATGAATGTTTATAGTCAGTCAAAGCATTACTCACGCAATGGTTCCTCGGTCATTTTAATTGAATGTTTAAAGTTACTTCAACCGAAAATTGTTATATCGTGTTTACAACAACATCTATCTATAAATTGTTATAAATTCAGAAAGGGCTGTTTATGAAGTCCTATTTCACAAAAATAGATTGTATGATTTATCCTCTATCCCCTTTACACTTGTTTCTATTTCTATACACGACCAAGCCGGTAAACTGGTCATAATAAAATCCACTAGAATTTTATATATTTATAAAGCCACAGATTCTTAAAAAATATTCAATAAACAATAATTCAATCTTGATACAGGTTTCACATAGTTTTGGAGTGATCGAAAATAGGTTGAGACATTTTAAGATCTTCAATCTGACAACAGGAGATTGAGACACGTCTGACGTATTTGTACAGACATGAAGGCGCGATTTATTTGAAACGGTTAAAAGAATTTTCCATTAATTAATATAAAGAGTACTCCAGAATATGTGATATAATCCACGTAAACTGTGTTCTATTGAAATAATGAATAAAAAAATTTGTTTGCACTACAATTTTGTATAACCACATTTCACAGCTAAAATTTAGTATTGAAATGACAATTAAATTCTCTTCCTATAATAAAGTTATTCCTTCTAATCATATTTCAAATTCATATTATCTAAACTTCATCCTCGCGCTTCTTTTCTAAAGCAGTTACATGCTGAAAAGATAACTGAGCGAAAACATTTGCACACCACTGTTTATATACGTAAAATTTATGAACGCAAAATTCTAATTGGTCATAAAGTTTAAACGGTAAAGTCATAAAATACAAGAAAGCAATGGTAGAGCTTGAATGAACTAGCGGAATTGTTTAAAATCGGTGGCAGCACTGTTCGTTAAGCTTTAACGTCATCAACGCATATTCAGCGCCGTGTACCAAAAAGCACGAAGTAAAACGATCGACGTTGGCAGGCCCGTATTCATGAATGTACACTATAAACACCATGATTTAACAAACATTTAAAATTAATATGATTAATAAAAAATGAGAATATTATATAACTTTGAATAATATTTTAGTTTCCTGTGTAGTACCTAACTTATATCCTTTAAATAAGATATTTAAGTTAAAAAACAATTTTAACGAAAGACAATTTATACGAGTGTTCTGATTGTTTCCAAATTTGATACGTTACTGGTGTGCAAGTGCAAGAGTGAGACGGACAGTAGGGTCCATTGTGAAAAAATGGCTTTATTCGCGAGAAACATCTGCAAGGTATTTTCGCAGGTAATGCACATTCGATTGAAGCGAAAAATTTCTGTATAAATATTAGAACCTTTAATATTTCATTAGATAAAAATACCGTACAATTTTAGTCAGTAATTCATTTCATTGAATAATAGACGAGTACGAACAAAGTGTCTATGATTATCACAAGGACATTGCATATAAAATAATTTTGCCCTTAAAGATGCACACAACATTTTTTATCAGGCAATAAAGAAAATTCGATAGAACAAATCGATACTATATTTTATAATTGCAAAATATTTATATCAAAGCATCTAGGATCCTTAGAATTTAATGAATGAAATCAATGAAACGAACCTTGCTGATTGTGTTATTCAATCGTTACGTTCTCCTCTGTATTGTCGTTATAAATATAGCTGTTTCATATGATGCAAATAATTTCATTATAATACATTTAAAAAAAAAAATGATAGTTTCACACAATTATTAAATTTAATGACCTAATTTTTAAAATTCACAAGATAAAGCTTAAAATATTTTCATTTACAGACTGCTCCAAAGGGAACTGTTAGAGCTTTACATGTAGGAGTAGCACGTCAACAGGATTCTGTATGTATTGAACTTTCCTTTAAGAATGATCATTGTGCATGTATATAACTGTTTTTTTTAGTCTGTCGAACCAGAAGGCAAGGTAAAATGTACCCTTATACCAGGAGATGGAGTTGGACCGGAACTAGTTGTTTCTGTTCAAAGTGTTTTTAAAGCTAGCAATGTCCCAGTTGAATTTGAACCATACTTCCTCTCTGAAGTAAACCCAACATTAAGTGCACCACTTGAACAAGTTTCCAATAGTATTGCAAGGAATCGAGTATGCTTGAAGGTATTTTTATTATATTCAATGATCAAATGGAAATATTGGTCTCTGATAATATTCAACATCTCATGTTGAATACTAATCATACTTTAATAGGGTATTCTAGCAACACCAGACCATTCTCTCACAGGGGAGCTTCAAACATTGAACATGAAACTGCGTAAAAGTCTAGACCTATATTCAAATGTTGTGCATGTAAAATCTCTACCTGGTGTTAAGTGTCGTCATAAAAATGTGGACTGTATTATTATCAGAGAACAAACAGAGGGCGAATACTCTGCACTGGAGCATGAATCTGTGAAGGGAGTAGTAGAATGTTTGAAGATAGTAACAGCAACTAAGAGTCAAAGAATTGCAAAATTTGCATTTGATTATGCAGTTAAACATAATCGTAAGAAAGTTACTTGTGTTCACAAAGCCAACATCATGAAACTTGGTGATGGTCTCTTCTTAAAATCGTGTCAAGAAATTGCTAAGATGTATCCTAGGTAGCTACAGATCTTTCTCTTATTTTATGGCACATTATTAATGGATAATAATTATGCTTTCCAATATAATTGTAGAATTACATTTGAAACAATGATTGTGGATAATTGTACAATGCAAATGGTGTCTAATCCACACCAGTTTGATGTAATGGTATTACCAAATTTGTACGGTAATATCTTAGATAACCTTGCATCTGGACTAGTTGGTGGTGCAGGTGTAGTTGCAGGTGCCAGTTACAGTCCTGAGTGTGTTGTCTTTGAACCGGTAAGATCAATGGGTTTAGAATGAAAATATATTTAAGTTTGTATTAAATTTGTACAAAGCGTAACAAAAATTCATTTGTAATATAGGGTGCAAGACACACATATTCAGAAGCTGTTGGGAAAAATGTTGCAAATCCTACTGCCATGCTTCTGTGTGCTGTGAAACTTTTACGTCATGTTAATTTAAAGCATTATAGTGAACAAATCAAAGATGCACTGAACAGAGTCTTGAACGATGGGAAAGTATTAACAAAAGATTTAGGTGGACAGAGTTCTACAACAGAATTCACGACTGCTGTAATAAATTGTCTTCGTTAAGTAATTATTATTGTGTAATCTGTGTTCATTGTGAAGGGACTTATGTAACATAGAATGATATAGAATAGGCACATTGTGCTCCTTTCACATTATCAGAAACCTTTTAAACAATAATCTCAAATTGTAAAGTATTATCTCAACATAGACTGTATTTAGTTTACCTGTTTTAAATTTAAATTATAACAAAAGAATTTTATTTCAAAGGATTATATTCTGTGAATAGAAATGTTAAAACTTACTACATTGCTATACGTATAACTTATACATTTGATTTATCTCAAGATACTTCGCCAGTTGTATAATAACAGTGTAATACTCGAATTGTACATTAATAAATTATACTACCTCGCACTGTTTTAATTACATTTAATAACACAATCTCATTTATCTTATGTTCAAACTCCAATTACTACTATCAATGTACAATTTATGTTATTAATGATGAGAGCAAATTTGTTTTAAAATTTCTTACATATTTTCATAATTTGTGCTGTAAAACTTTGTCGGTCACTTTGAAAAACTTTTAATCACAGCATAAATTAATATAATACGTTGTATTGTTTATAATCACACTCTAGGTATAAGTTTCAATAAATAATTCGCGTAGGAATTCATCAGTATTCGGAATCTTGACTTCTGACTCAGTTGTAACGTAATTATATAGGATTAACGGTAAAAGATATATAAACGAACTATCGAGAAACACGTGGTCAGATGGACACCGAGGTTTATGAACTAGAACTGATACGCCAAGATATTGTAAAAAACCACCTTCAACTTACAGCTTTGATACAAGTATGTAAATATTATTTGAAACAAAAATCTTTCCCAACTATAAAAAAGTAGAATATAACCTCAAATAAAGTACAGTATTGAAAAAATTGTTGTACTATTAACACATACTGGAAGTAAAATATATTAATTAATTGTACAATACATTTTTTTCGTGTCCAACTACTTAGTCATAAGAGATTATTAATTCGGTAAACTTTTTATTGTAATAATACCTCTGTGTAGAATACAAAAAGAATAATTGTCACTTTGTTGTAAGGACTTTTGTTCATTGGTATTTATTTCCTAGGATATACAACAATGTACTGGTTCCCTCGAATTACTCATGGAATTGAACGCAGAGGGCAGAGCAAAATTGGAAGCATTACAATCGTCCATATGTAATTTAGCATCAATAGCAGAAAGAGAACTTTTGGAGAAGAAAAAAGCAGAATTGTTAGCAGAAGTAGATACTTATAAACAACAGTCTAAAACTTCTTTAGCTGCATTTCGTAAGGCCAATGTGGTTAGTATGTGCGTAATAGATAAACTTGCCAAGGAAGAACTACTGTCAACGTCCGAAGAGCAACAAGCTGTTATTCGTAGACGACACGATAAACGAAGTCTAGCAAATGCATCAAGTCAGGTTTCAGATAAACTCTTAAGTATAGCTAGACATTTGGCAGAAACAACTCAAAGAAGCGCAGACACATTGGATACATTGTGTATATATTTTATTTTTAATAACATATTTTAACATACAAAAGTATGATTTTAAACATTTTCATTAAATTCTGAATGTTTTAGTAACTTCATCGGATAAAGTTTCTAGTACCAAGAACGAATTGGAACATCAACAGCAAGTAATAGTGCAATCTGGAAAATTATTAGGCAAATACGGCAGAAGAGAAGTTACAGATAAAGCTTTATTAGCACTGGCATTTGCCTTTTTCCTCGCCTGTGTCTTTTATATCTTGCAAAAAAGATTGTTTTAAAACTATAAAACTGTTGTAAACAAACAGATGCAAACCGTACTTTTCTGAAACGAACAAAAGAAGAAATGTTTCCCAAACCGAGGTTAAATTGTGAATAACTTTGTTTGCAGTGTTATTTATTATTTAATTTTTAGAGAAAACTGTGCTGTACAACCGTACTGTTTTATTGTAGGAATAGGAGCATTTGCGAAATGGGAGATCAATAGGGTTGCATTTTTTGATAATAATGCAATTTAGAAACCTTAGCACCACTTGTATATTTCATCACCAAAACTGATTAAATACTGTTAGCTGATTTTGGATTACAGAATCCTGAAATAGAAAAACCATATTAAGATTTATAATACCACACTAGTAAATAATCTACTTCGTATTAGCATTAAAACGAATATTCTGTATTAAGTTAAGCTAATGAATGGTCCAATTTGCTGTACGTTTTTGCAACTATTCATAAATTCCTCTCGGGATATGACTCCATCCTTATCAATATCCATTTTCTCGAAAATCATGTCCACATGCTTGTCAACCATTCGTTGAACAGTTTGACCGTTATGAAGCATCTCGTAAATCGCAGATATTATGATCAGCATTTCCTTTCTCGTGACATAACCATCTCCATTTAGATCGTAAAAACTATTGAGAAAAAACAAAAGTAGAAAGTAACGTTAAACGCGGTAACGAATAATGCTATTTTCCCGAACGATCACCTAAAAATCCATGAGAGTTTCTGGTTCAGATCGCCATTGGTAATCAAAGCTATTTCAGTGAGGAGATCTTGGAAGCTGACAATACCATCCCCATCCCTGTCGAAGGTATTGAAAACGATTTGCGTGTATTTAGCTGGATCTCCTAGCGGAAACAGTTTTGCGTAAGCCGGTTTCAGATCATTCGTGGTCACCGTTCCTCTTGGACAATATTGTTTGAAAGCGCGATAGAGTTTTCGTATTTCATCCTTCGAAAATCCCGTTTGGCACGTTAAAGAGGAGAGTCGTTCCGGAAATATATACGGTGGTTCCCTCTCGTCGTCATGTATATTCTCTACGAAAACGCGTAGTGAGATTGTGCAGTCGTCAAAGATTAAGTATTGAAAATCGTCTTAAACGATAATTTTTTTTAGTACATGTTCTAGCAAAGTAACGTGCGAATAGCTTTAGGTGTATCCAGCTGAAGAATACCATCAGAGTGAAGTACTGGAATCGTGTTGGACTGTATTGCAATTCAGTTTAGCATTGAAATAACAGTAGTTCGATACTATTTAGTAAATGGAAAAATTATTGGATGATAATTGAAGTTTTATCATCAACGTACCAGTCATCTTTTGAATGTTTTTCTTCATTTTCTTAAAGCTTCGTTGCATCTTTAACGAGGGGCTTGCTTCGCTTCAGACCAACAAGTCAACATACTGTCTTCGTCGTTGACATTGAACAGACAATTGGACATTATCGTTGCACGCACGATATTGATAGTTAGACATTTTTGGTATGCAGAAAATGTTTGTAATGAACAACTAAAAAGAAATACTTACTCTTTATTTTAGAATGCAAAGAGAAAAAGCGATTTATTACTTGGATATCATCATCCTTGATCGCTTCAATTATGAGTAGAACGGATATCGGAGTGACGAGAAACAAGACGATTAGATCTCTAGGAAAATCGAAATGTAGAAGCTTTCTCAAATAGAAGTGAAACGGAACTGACGCGTGTGGTGTAGCCAACATCGAAGAGGAGCTTCAAGGAAACTTCTGTTCCAAATATTTAGACGATAAATTTGAAGGATTTCACGCCACGTTCAAATATATTTAGGAATTACCTAAATGTTTTATATCCGTTCTGTGTTAAAGAATTGTTGAAGAGAATTGTCAATCAAACGAAACAGTGGTTTATTTTTATGTTACAACTGTGTTAAGATTCTTCCGTATCAATATATTAGGTCAGTCTTTAAGTTCGTGTGCATCCACTGTTTATATCGTGAATTGAAGATCGTGAAAAGTTGTAATCGTGTTTCACGATTTGATCGACAAAGGATGATTTATTTACTAAGAATGAACACATATAAAGTACCGCTTGACGCATCCCATTCTTTGGTTGAACATCTTATTATAGAGACTACTTATTCATGCGCGTGTCTTCTGAGGAATACTAACAGGTGAATATACGTAAAATACGTTTTATTTTGCTCGACTCCGATGACCCTTGATTCGTCTATTCGTAACAGAATCGTTCAGTGCTCGAGATTTCTTATACTTTTTATTTCAAAAGAAGAATCGAACGAGACCTCTCCTAGGCCATCGAGAAGCACGATATCAAATCGCAATTGACGCAATTAAATTCATTTCGCCGTGACCTGATTGTACTTGAATTATCGTTAAACGATAACACTGGTTAAATTCGAAAATTAATCGCCCGAGCTGAACCGGACCCGCCGATGCACGAGAAAATCAGTCAAGAATCGCGAACCCTTTCACGCAAAACATCGATGCGGACTTTCTCTGCCAAATACTATTAATAGTTCAACAGCCTGGAAACCGGCTATTACGGTAATAGGAAATGGTAACGGCCTAGTCATGGTGAACCTTAATAAGAGCGATTACACGCAACACCGAGCTCTTCGCTATTTGTAGACCAGTTTGCCGTTTGTCCACGCGGAAAGTCTTACGTATTCTTGCGACTCGTTTGAATTTATTTTTACGATCTTTAACTCTTTCACCTCCTTGTTTGCTACAACTTTTCTCTTAATTCCGATATGTAGAGTACGCCTGTAGATTTTCACACACCATTAACGAAGCAACATATGCGCACCGTATACGCAAACACATCCCTCTTTTTCATTTTGTAAAAATCAAAATCAAACGAAAGAGTAAACTGTCATAATACAAACGTCAGGATATGATTAACCTTGACACGAAATCACTAAGAAGTAGGGCGGTACGCAGTTAAGTTCGTTATCACACATAGAACTGTAAATTGAATGGTGTTACGTCTCACTCTTATAGAATAATTTATATTTTAATACACAATGACGATAACGTTTTTCATTTGTGAAGTACATACACATATTTAAATATTAATCTCTCTAGAGTCACGTTATATAGATTCAAATCACATGTAAAATATAATTTCGAGAGCAAAATCAAGTAAATTATCGCAACGAAACGATAAGAAGATATTAGATACCAACAGGATAGTAATTCGTTTACTTTATGCAATTGAAATTCAATGATTCTCTTCTGACGATGATTCGGAGGAAAACGGAAACGCAGTTTCTGCGCATCGACATGCCAAGTAGCTATAATTAAATCGACATCCCTTTTATTATCGTACATTTTCTTGAAACAGAGTCCATACATGCGTAGAATACGAAAGAAGGTGTACGCTTCGCGAATAAGAATTGCGCATTGATCGGCACCGGACAATATACATATAGTACGTATGCAACTATGATGATCTTCCTCAAGTTCAATGCGAAGGGGAGACGCTAGTGCCTCCTTTGCGTTGCACACGCGAATTCTAAAATTAACAAAATCGACCGGTTAAGAACAACAATTTTCTATATAACTTACGTTATAATAAGAGCACGTGTTATTATCATCTGTAATTTTTAATTCGTAAAAGTCTAGACGCACTCAAATTACATGCAGACATATTTTTATAAAATGTAAATAATCTTTACAGATTCCTTTGGAAATATCACTCTACACAATTTATAAAAAAATACGATGTATTTTAATGCAAATTTCACCTACATATCATGTTTCCATTCTGGCTTTATGCCCTTCTTACAATTAGTTCTTTTTAACACTTTATTTCATGTACTCTTTCAGATCTTAAATACACGTAACAATAAGTTTGTTAATTACTTATCAATAACATTTTATAATTTACAGTAATTTGTATTTTAGCGAAAAACTATTAGGTTCCGGTTCGATCGATAAATAATAATCATTTTGAGCGCGATTTTTCTGTTTACGTCATCAAGAAGAGTATTGAACAATAGCAGGCAGATGTACGTGTATACCCGTATGTGTATTTACAACTCTGGATTAATGCGTTTCTTTCTTGGCGGTAGGGCAGCTTGGTGTATAAAACAGCAGTAAGCATCCAGCATCTCTCCATTGGGAGAGTGTACTCGTTCCGGCAACTACAGCTCAAACCTTCCATTAAAAGTTCAAAAAGACTGTACAAGTAGTGACAGTCAAATATCCGCGTAAGAAATTGTCACCCGGGCTAGTTAATCGACGGAGAGGTGTCACTAATCGGTTTGTTCAGAAAGTGTGAAGTTCGAAAGTAAAAATAACGAGATCGTCAAATACATGTCACGGCAGCTAGTTGTCCAGGTTTTTAGCATGAAAGTTCGTAACGTTTGACTCCACATTGCTCTCTAATTGTTCATGTGTTTACGCGCACAATTCACCCAAATTTCTCTCCAGATATCTGCCGATTCTTAGAGACTTACAGAAATAAGTGTGCACATTGTGTGCTCAAAATGAAAATTTTGTTCGCATTTTTATTCTTGATCACCACTGTGTTCGCGGCGCCGTGGTTCGAGATTCTTTTCGGTGAACAATCCCGATACGATTACCCAACAACGGATCATAGAAATCAGCAGTTCAGGCGACGGCAAGGAAAAGGAGGAAAAGAAAGGTGGAAGGAAATCTGCAGGACAATAAATCCTGATCCTTACGCGTTCCCAGGCCGAGCCCCCTATCCTGCTGCACCAGTTTGTCCTTGGTGATGAGCCGATCTTACAGTTCATCGAAAAGAACGGATCGTAGAAACGGGTAAAAAATATGAATTTATTGTAATCATATCAGGGAGTACGAATATATATATATCCATTACTTATGAGTATTTCAGTCGGTATGCAAGTTACCTATTGAACTAACGAAATAGAAATACATAGTACACACCTTTCCAATATAAATTACATATCAAAAGCAACAATTTACATGACGCATTCGTCTGTACACCGATTGTATAATTTTTTTAGCGTGTCCTCCACGTTTAATCGTTACTATTATACTAACTCTAAATCTAAGTATCGTTAATTTACTACTCTCGTATATTATACAGTAAAGTAAAATTGGATTTGTTTCCTCTGGAATAGATGTTTGAGACGTGTTAGAAAAATTTTTACACCGTATGTATGCATCATTGAAACGCGATACGAAGCAAACGATTACAATCATTTCCAAACTTGTATCAACCCGTCCATACTACCGGTGAGGATACATGTGTTCGACATTGCTACAGCTGAAATTGTATCATGATGTCCAGATGGCGGTGTTTCAGGACCTTGGCCACCTTCCTCAGAATTTCTTGCACGGACGCTGCTGCTTCCCCCTGATGATGGAGTGGGACCACCGCCAGCTAAGACCTCTTGTACCACGTTTGTTCCATCTATCAAACGTTGCCTGAAGAATGTCAGAAATGCTCTATCACTAGTGATATAAACGGTGCCATGTTAAATTTAAATTTGTATTGATAATTTGTACAATATAGTTAGAGCGTATACCTAATGAAATAAATAAAGTACATCGACGTAAAAAAAATGGTATCATTTTATACATAAATACTCACTCGTATGCTAATGAATTTGGTGGAATGACATCATTGGCTGCTGGCAGTGCAACGTACGATTCATTGGGAGTATTTAAATCCCAAAAACGTAATCGCATGTCGCTACCACCAGCCAACAGAAAACCTGAACAATCGATACACGCAGAATACATTGCATACACGCTGTGACCACCTTGAGAATGACTGAGCGGTGGTGCACTTGACGCCCAAAGGACCATTTGTCGAAAATCAGTTTCAAGGTTCCACATTGAGATTTCATTGTTACCCTGTACCGCCGAAATTATCCACGAGTGTTCTGTTGGATGAGTGATCACCTTTCTCACTCTCGCGCCTGAGATAATACATGTTTTGACAAATTTTAATTCAAGTTCAAGAACTTATGCTACGTAAATTTTATGCAGTTACAAATTTACCTGTGGGATGTTTAATACTTGTTATTGGTAATTGAAATCGTAAGTCCCAACACGTGTGCATGCCCGAGGTTGTACCGAGAGTCAACCACTGTTGATAATTATTCACACAAAATGAGGTGATCAACCCATGCCTTAGATCGTGTTCTAAACGCCACGTTGGGCCAGGGCATCGTAAGTCCCAACCTACTAACGATCCAAACAACGAAGCGCACACGAGGACCGATTGCGATCCAGAATCTAAATACTGCAGATCAACCAGACATCCTTCTTCCTATATGTAATGATTCGAACGGTATCAACATCGATGGTAAGAAGCAACCGATAGAATGACAGTGTGTTATGTATAATCACCTCAAGATCTAATTGTCTGCTTCCAATGACACTCAATTTACTGGAATTTGAGTCAATTCGTAAAACAAACACTGTACCCGATTGGCTACCAGAACTTGCTAACGACTGTCCCTGTTCGCATATAGCCAAACCAACTAGAGGTCTACTTCTATGCACGTAAGTTTGCCTGATGTAATTAAAATATATGTTACGCATAGCGTATTACATATTGAACAAGTATTATAACATAAAAATTTGGAGAACCATCTACCTAGAACGATTAGCTATGTTTCGACCTTCCATTTTACTGGCATCCCATATCTTAATAGATCCATCTGCAGAACTACTAGCAAATAAACTGGTATCTGGCACAGAAACTAGCCTATTTATTGCAGCTCTGTGTTCATGAAGATGTGCAACTGGTACTCCTCGAGGTCTCCACCCTCTCGGTAATAATCTTGAACCTTTCATAGATCATAATTATTTGCAATACATATTGATATTATATCTAAAATGTATAACAATTAATTACCAGTTTGCCATGCAATGTTATCGGCCCAATGCTGTGCTCTTAATGCTGCAGCGTGCTGTTCTTGCTTTCTGTATGTCAGTTGTCTCACTTCTAATCTACAAGGTGCACACCTGTCTAAGAAATAATAGAAAATTGTATTTCTTGTTATAGATAATAAGTCTAGACTAACAATACAGAGCATTTTTAGAAAAACATACATTGAATATATGAACGTTCGTGAAGAGAGTGATCATTTATACTGTTCATATCAGACAGACTGTGTTGTGGTGATAAATGTATATCTCCTCCGTGTAAACTTTGACTAGGACTTCCGCTACTTCCTGTCATATCTGACATTTTAACAGTGTGCTATGATATACAAACAAATATTAATTAATAATCTATGAAACTCAAATACTAAATTTAATTCTTATCTTTTAAATTACTTGAACATTGTCTTGAGCTGCGAACATTGTACGCCATTCTTGGTTCATTGTTGCATACGTGCCAACATTATCCGATGTCCTGCAATCCAATCGTTTAAATGGCGGGAGACCTAAATCAACTTTTGTGTCGGGATATAATATTACTATGTGATGTCGTATCCTATCTTTCATGGAACTCAATTCTAATTTCCCATCCATGGATTTAATGGTGCTTTGTTTCGCATCTACCGAACTGCGATATTTATTAATTTTCATTAAATGTGGTTGCATTATTAGTAGCTGGTCTTCGACAATTTCAGTCATCGACTCTGAACTCAATCGTCTAAAAAGCTAAAAATGTTTCGTTTATTTCTCTCGAAAATCATAGAACATATTTACAAAAGAACTCACAACTTACGTTTCCTAACGAAGTACTCATGTCACTATACTGCAATACCATTCCTTTCAGCGCTTCGGCTCGTCTCTGTTTAAGAACTTCAAACAGTTCTTCTATATCATTGTATTTTACAACAGAGTCATAAACAATTCTTGGTATGGGAGATACCAAGGCTTCCAATAATAAAATTTCTTTATCTATTTGAATTAATGGATGCATTAAATACGGTTTAATCATTGTTTGAACTTTGCATTGAACATCCACTAAGTTCAGTGTTCTTGCCGCGGCGGATATGAAACCAACAGTTGCGTGTCTTATCCATAAATTTGGATGAACCTATATGAAATTTTAGATTCCTGATATTTGACATTAAATTATAACATTCTTCAATCGTTAATATTGCTAATACAAAACTTACTAAAAAGACCATAGTCTCGTGTAAAAGTTGGTACAGAGCAGATTTATGTAAAAGGCCCAATTCCGTAAGAGTCGCCATTGCATTGATAGCCTTTGTCGTTACAAATTCCTCAGGATCTGCTAGTCCTTGTTGAAGAAGAGGCATAAGTATTGGACTACTATGCCAACCAACATAAGCAGCTACACCAACAATACATTCAAAAAATGAACCTCTCAATTCTTTGTCTTCTTTATCATTTAAAAAAGTAAGAACATGACTTAACAAAATGTCATTGGCCTTTTGTTTGCCAAAAAATACACAGAGTTTATTGATTCCACTTTCCATTAACGTTTGTTTTACTAAATTTTGAGGATCTGTTAATAACATGGACACAGATTGTTGTACCTAATAATATCACGGAATTTAGTATGTAACGTTCATAAACGCTGTTACAAAATTAATTTAATCGATTACCATTTCGTGCAGTGTCTGAAGCTCACTGTCGTAACTTGGTTTTGGACCTTCTTTATTGCCCAAATTAGATAAGTGGGAATTCTCCAAGTAACGTAGCGCAATATGAGCCAGATGTGCAATATTTTCGGCATAAGCAGCTCTAACAATAACTGCATCATCATGTGTGATATGTGCTAAACCTGGTAGAATATATTCTGGAAAGATGTTCACATCCGATGGTGGAATTGACTTTACAAGATGTAAACATTTTGTCAAAGTATGTATAGCCGATACCCTCACTCGTGGAGCAAGATCATGAACTAAATGAAACTGTAAAAAGTGTTACATAAATTTAATGTTAATATTCTTAATACTATGTATACTATTTATCAAAATGCTTACAATATAAGGCAAAATTCGATCCAATATTGTTTCATCTGATGTATTCTCAGCCAGTTCAAGTAATATTTCCAAACTTTGCAATTTCGATTGAGAATGATGTAAACCTCGTATACACGAGGTAACAAGTTGAGTTATAATGACCAACCCTTCTAGAGGCTCTGGACACAAAGTGGTTTTTTTCTCGCTTTCTACATTTAACTTGTGTTTTTCATCTTCAGGTACCTTAGCTTCTAACTGCTGGTTTCTTTGACTTTTGGATTTAATGTCTTGTATCGAAACAGTTTTTGTCTCTACTTGATTTAAATCACTTTTATCAAAACTTTGATCACTGTCTCCTTCCATGATGGTATTTTCTTTGCTATCGTCTTTAGTTAACTCTACACTATTTTCAAACTGGTTACTTTTCCAGCTCTCCGTAGCTTTTGTGTTGTTCTTCATTTTTTCATTATCCTCTGCTTTTAAAATATTAATAATATTACCAATATCTTTCTTTAGCCTATTTATTTTTTCATCGGGTGACAGAATGGGAGCAGCAGAGAAGATAAGCATATAAGATTGTAGAAACGAATAAAAATATTCTGGAAATATTATTCTACGAGCCTGAGACAAATAAATTTCAGCACTTTTTCTATTTCCTGGATTCCTTTCTAGCATAGATGCAAGTAGCTCACGTATTCCTGAATCTTCAATTGTATCCAAATGCTTGCTTACTGAATATTCATTGTTCCTATATGCTTAATATACCATAATAAATTAATCTCTAAACATTTATTCACAGTAATATCATATACAAGAGTTATACACAATCTTTATATACATAGTACACACACCTAATAGTTGAGAAAAGTCAAATGGTGGATGTCCTTCGTTATACAATTCTGTTAAGGCGCAGCCTGCAGAAAAAATATCCATCATTGGGTGCAAATCACCTGTCTTTAACTCTTGTTCCGATAATAATAATGTATTGCTTAATTCTGAAGATAATGTTTTCACAAACCGTTCGGGAGCTATATAACACGTTCTGAAATATTCAAGTAAAATCATTATAGCACAATAATTAATAAGGATGTTTAATATGAAACATATTTTGTACCTTCTCCTAGATGTGTCAAAAAAATATGAAAAATCAGCAGGATTATCTTCGGGCAAATAAGTTGGTTTAAAACTTGCAAAGTCTGTGAGTAAAATCCAATTCCAACTGGTTATCATAATGTTTTCTAGTTTTATATCACCATGGCAGACTCCATACTACAGTGAAATGAGAAACAATATTTTTATTTCTTTTTTCTGCAAAACTTATCAATGGAGTCAGAACTGTAGATATATTCATTGTTCGATGCTCTGTAAAGCACTGTAACATATTCTTTTGACAGCTAACAATTAGTTTTCAATGTAACTGAAACTTTATGATACAACTACTTTACTTATGAGATATGAACTGTTTAATATAATATTTTTAAATAATAGAATGTTCAATTTGTAATGCTTTATGTGTTGTTTTACCTTATGAGCTTGATGCAATGCGTACAAAACTTGAAAGGTAATCCACTTTTTTTCTATACTTGTTAAAAATGGTCTGGTGCTAATTCTATCATAAAGAGAATATTTTACATATTCCCTCATTATTGATCCTGATTTTTCTGTGAGCTAATATAAATGTACAATTGCCTTTAAATACATTTAAAACCGTAACATATATTGAAAAAAGTACTTACAATCATTCTTTGAAAAGGTAGACAATTTACAGCAGATGCTAATTTAGATCTAATTTCTTCAAGTTTGTCTTTATAAGCAGATAATGGCAGAGTTGGGTCATGAATAGCAAAAACCTTAACTACAATAAGACCTTCTTGGCTCCTGGCTCGAGCCACTTTAAAAAATCTAGTACTTCCTAAGCTGTAAATGTTTAAAGGAACACTGTTAAAGACAAATATGCATAAAAATGATAAAATTAGATAACATACACTTTGTACAGCTCATTCTAAATATTCAATCATCCTAATGTGTACAAAATAGAGAATAATATAATATTTCTTCTGAATAAAAGAAAATGTTTGAATATTTCCATTTACATTTAATATGTTGAGTGAAATTTTGACAGAATATAGGTTGGTACAAAAACTGATTTTATTCTCACACTCAATTAATCAAACTACTTACTTTACATCGAATAATAAGTCACTATGGTCCGTCAAATAGTGTTCCACTGGAAATATTTGACTAGGCGCGATACCCACTAACTGATTTCCCATTTTATAAATCAACGTTTATTTAAAAACTGATGTATTTGCAAGTAGCATTCATTTTGTGCCAACTTCATTCACTATATTACAATACAATGTGGCCATTCATTGCATGTCTCATACAAACTTACTAGATATAATATTTATATTATTTATAATTATTATCAAATTAAAACTAATCACAAATCTAGCATCCCTGATTTCTATTGTAGTTGCACGTAAAATTTATGAGAATCATAGCTTGTGGCCTTATGACTATCAATAAAATGAAATATAGATAATTTTCAACAACACTGGTAACAATATTAGAATGCAGTTCAACTTGTTGCCACGTTCGCAATGAAAAATTTATATTATCAACCACGCTGTTCAATGATCATTTTGTCACAGTCCAGAAGAAATATGACATAGGCGTTGCAGCGAAAACTTTTTCGTGTATAGATATTATAGCCTCACATACAGATGACATATAGAATAGAGATTTCATCTCACGGGAATTGGTGTCAGACGATCTGAAGTACCGATATCGTAAAATTTCAATGGTTTTGACGTGACCTCTTTGTTAAAAACCGGTGATTCCAGAAACTATATTCAACTGACCGAAGTCGGTAAAGATAGTAAACGTAGAAAGCTCGTGCCTGTATATCAGGTGAGTTGTGGTTTTATCAAATCTACCAATTTCAGAAAATATTGTAATAATAACGATTTCATTCATTATCGCAGATGGAAATTGGAACATTTTATCAACACAAAACTAAAAATATTGTCAAAGTAACTGAATAAAATTTACCAAGTCGCATTTATTCAAAGTTACCTATTCTTAACTTGTATTCTAAGGAAGAAGCAATTTAACGCCCTCGAAAAAGCCAAAATAGACCTTGAGTCGCCATCTGACGATGTAAATAGGAATCATTCCTCGACAAACTTGGCCCAGTAGCCGCAGATGGCGCCACCACCTAGGGAAACGCAACGACTGAAAATGCAAGGGCTTCGTAAAATGGCTATAACTTCGTTAAAAATCGCCTCATTTTAATGCTGTTGCACTTATTCGAAGGGCAAATGATTACTCTATCCTCCAATTTGGCCAATAATATACTAACTCTTTTTTTATTTCTCATTGTCTGACCATACACCTGCAATTCTACTTGTCTAACCATACGCTCGCGTTTCCACTGTCTGAATTCTACGTTGCTACAGTAACGAAGGAAAGGCAAGGATTGAAAATGCAAGGGCTTCGTAAAATAGCTATAACTTCGTGAAAAATGACGCGAGTTCAATGCTGTTGCGCTTATTTGAAAGGGAAATGAACAGGCAGAATGAAACTTTATCTAGCCTAGATATACCGATGTACACTAAAATCAAACTAGGTCTATGGTAAAGCCTACAAGAAAGACCGCAGCTATTCGCTCATATTATTTTGTATGTAGCTAATAATTGCATTATTCTGCTACAGGCGATGCAATTAGTAATCACATACTAAATAATATAGATTGCCCAGGTCTCACCACGTGGAGGTTGCTGCGTGTAGAGACCTACCCTAACCCTACCCAACCACCCTCCATTTACACAGAATTTTGATTTACAACTTTCCTAATATAAAGTTTCATTCTGCATTTTCAGTCGTTGCGTTTCCCTAGGTGGTGGCGCCATCTGCGGCTACTGGGCCAAGTTTATCGAGGAATGATTCCTATTTGCACCGTCAGATGGCGACTCAAGGACTATTTTGGCTTTTTTCTCTTTTAATCGCTGTTTAACATAAATACCCTGGTAATTGGGGTATTTGAGACGCTAAGAACGTATCAATACATATTATAGAATCAGTAGCAACTGGAGACCTGCATAAATTATCATTAATTTTTATATATTATTTCAAATCTATTTTATAGGCCAGAGTTTGTCGAGAAATAGTTTCAGTTTGTATAATGAGATGGCGCCAGTCATTTCCATATAACGACATTACAGATTACTTATTCGTATATTATGTACCAAAATATGATACAGATTTGTAATGTTGGTGCATAGAAATTGGTAGTGTCATCTAACCACTAAAAGGGGAACTATGTGTGTAGAAACTTGGACGATTCGTCGTCGGGAGCGCTGGATAAGAGTTTCTATCGTTTATCGCCAGTAGCGATATTGCTAAACTGCTCAAATTTTTCGTAAATAAACTATTTTAGCAAAATGCAACACGATAAACTTTCTCTTTTCCTCGGTAAACAATTTTGTTTTTACTTGTTATTCAATTAAACTTCTTTAGAAATGAAAACATTACAATATCTGTAGACATCTCAGGACTATTGGAATGTTATTGTAATAATTATTTTATACACTGTGAAATAGGTCCTTCCACGATTTCGTTAATTCTTTTTATCATATACACGCATCTAAATTATTTAAGTTTTACTTTATACCAAAAATTTAAACTTACATCTTATACATTTCATACGAGAAAGTGAATATAGAATTATACATATTCACATTATCAACTAATTATCATTAAGTTTTACTAGAATTATTAATCATTTTAGTTCGTAACTTTTTGAAATTAATTTCATTTAAGAACAATAAAATCCTTATCTTCCTTCGATAATCACCGTTGTAAGAAATTACGTAAGAAGAAACTGGAGTTAAATAGATGATATCGTATCGTTATAATTACATGGATTTCTACTTATCGTAGTAATTAAATAATGTTATTTATGACGTCGCATTAACATCTTGGAAGCGCATTATACCCTACACTTTGTATTCTATTAGATTATATTCTATCATGGTTAATATATTACGTGTCTAGAATCTCTTGTTTGATGTCTGGTACCTGTTTTATGGATCATTGAAATGGACCAAATCATTTTTCAAGATTAACGATATCGCTGTGACAGTCATCTTGTAATAAAACCGTTTTGAAGTTAATTAAATTCTTCGTTTGAAAATTGTTTAATAGCGATACTTCTTTACCAAAATTCAATTATTTATATATCATAGAAACTTATAAAAGTAGTTTTACAATTACACGACAACAAGTTATAAAAGAGAGTAAGCGGAAACAATTGATGTTGTACGAATCGTTGACTTTCTTCACTGAAAATGCGTACCAGAGTTACGTAAATACACGCGTTATTGCGATAGTATAACAATTATTACCCTACTATAAGTAAAAAATAATAGTAAGTTTCGATTATTGTGATTTACGAAAGAGGAAAAGTACAAAGAAAAAAAGAGAAAAGATACTTAAACACTTTATTGCTTACAACGTAGTTGTGTTTTCAAAAGATGGATGCAGCTAAATTCTGCTGATCGCAGAATTTGTTCTTATCAAGCAAGTTTATTCAAACAGATAAATGTAACTGAAATATATAGTAATATCGTCATGAACATTGTTCATAGAAATTGATGATAAGAAAATAATGGACTATTTTTAAAAGCGTTTTGTCACTCGAAACTTACCGTTTAGTAAATATGTATCATCAAACACGATCGTAGTTTTCTTTCAGCATTCCATATTTGTATCTAATTACTCTAATTAAATATGGTTATATCTATATGTATTCGTTGTGAACTTTGATCACAATTAATAACTAATTATTTTTATCGTCTATAATGATTGAGATAAAGTGTAATTAGAATGAAGTCGGGAAAAACGTCGAATCTAGCGGCGTCCACAAAGAGAGCAACTCCATGACAGTGTCTATTATCACCATCTGTCCATGAATAGCTCTCTTCATAGCGCGCGCTCTTTACTGATACTCTTCGTTCCATTCCTCCATCATGATTTACAAAACTGACTAATTTCTCCCTATGTTATATTCGGGATCGAAATGACATATGTGCTACATTACTTCTATCCTCGATAAAAATCCTTACATTTTACAAGCAATACACTATACATATAAATATGATGTTTAATAGAGCTATTCAACTATTCGAAATATTCGAGTAATATTTCTAGAAGCTTGTAGAAAATTCAAGTGACTCGTAAAAGGTATTCCAAGCATTTCTAATTTTTTTTGAGTACTCAAGTAATATCCTAATACTGAATTTACATCATGATTCGAAAGTCATGTATCCAGTAGCATATTCATTAGGATATTAATGTAAATGCAGCACCAAACATTGATACCACTGTGGATCTGGATATTACCATTTTCGACAAAAGATTTAGTTTTATTAAAATGCGTATGTAGAATTGAATGTTAGCCGAGCAAATTGGTGAGTAAAAAGAAAATCCTGAAAGGTAGAAATTGTCGCCGTAGTAGAGCGTAACAGCTTCACTTGTTATCGGGAAGGTGCGAGCAGCCACCTTCCTCTTTAGCGCCGCCATCTGATTGCGCGGTAAACATAACCTCCGTACGTTAACTCGTGCCACGAGTTGTTAACACATCCTTCTCTTCTTCTCCATCCCAACGCGTTTGTTCGAACATTCGTGGCTAGAAAATACAATGAACTTCGAATTGAGATTTAATCGAAGAAACGGTGCAAAGATTACAACATTTCTTAATAATAGATTTCGGGTACCGTTAAGCGTTCGATACAAAGGGTCGAATTCCGAATCGATCGATTATTATATCAATAAGAGATAAGTTTGAATAATTTGCTTCGCCGATAACAGTTATCTGATACCACATGTCAGTAAAGAAAAGGTAACAATTATCACAAGGGTTTTCTACGATTTATAAAAATATTAAATTAACCAAAAAATCTTCAAAGATCAAAAATAAATCGAAAAATTTGTGACGTACACTCGCAATGTGAACGATCGGTACATTACCATTTAGTACATTACACGAGTAATTATGTTCCTGTCGGTTGTAATTATTACGTATTAACTAATTTTCAAATAAACTGAAAAAAATAAACGCTGGTACTTTCCCGATGGTAGCGTGATGGTCTTCTGTTCTATTTATTCAGTTGACATTTTCACTGGTTACAAGCAACTGCTTAAACAGACAAACATTTGGTCGAGCTGGAGCAATTTATTCGTATTTACATATTTCTCCTCCGTATCTTTCTCTTCTTTTTCTTATCACCCACAAGAATTCCTCAAAAGCGTGATTGTCACAACGCTGATAGTATCTTACTGTCAACTACTCATAAGTAAGTAGATGACAGTTAGTAAACTAATAATGTAAATTATGTACATATGAACCGAAGCATAAAATATTGCCACGGAAAACTTCAATTATACGGAATATACTTAAATATCATGTAAGCGTGTCATAAGTTAGATTTGCGTAATATCGCGATGAAATTTATGTTTTTTCCCGTCGTTTAGTCATGCAAAGAAAAATTTCACGAAGCTGCACAATGAAGTGTCCTTCACGATGACTCGAGAAATCAGAAAGAGAAGTATTACACTCTTTCTGTGCTCTTCTGTCGTACTCGCGAAGGATCAATAAAAACATTCGTTTGTTAAACCTGACGACAAATATCGAGTATCGTCTTTGAGAGAAGCCAACGATTGCACGTTATCAGCAGACGATGCGATAAGACGATAACGAGTTGACTCGTAACGTTATACCGAAAATCCTTTGGCAATAGCGTTTTTCTACGTAGCTTTTATGCAGCGTATTTGAAACGTAATTTCGAGACATAATCGCGGAATAAATTACAAGTTCATCATTGAAAGCTCCTCTTCTCTAAAAAAAAAAAAAGGAGAAGAAACGCAAAATTAAATATTACACGATATCTATTATTTCATTTTATAACCTTATATGATTTCACGCATACCTTTCGAGAACCTTTTCAAAAGAAGATTGTAAATCTGTCTTCACAAGATGAAAGAGAATAAACAAATTTTAGCCTATTTACCGACTCGAATGACGTTCCCGTTATCTTTTTCATTACATGCTTTATTCGTGGGAAGCACAGTTTTCTTGAAATATTGATTTAGAAATTTTAGCAAAATTTCCTTAAAGAAATGAATACAAATATAAGAAAATGTACGAGAAGAACACGAGAACTAAATCATTCTGAGATTCTTTGATCCGGAAATTGCAGCGGTACCAATGCACAAGGGATAGATCTAACTTCATTATCACAGCGATCATTACAATTTCATTATTAACGTCAACCTGTCTTTTGACGCGATACGTAATTAACAAGATAAAATTCAGCAAGGTGCTTCGATCGGATACGCGCGTTAATTTAACATTGTATCCGATCAAACTAGTATTATAGCGGAAAATACACCCACATTAAGACGGAATGTTATTAATTATTGATCTATGTTCTCAGAATTTAGAATGGAATGATCTGCTCATTTCACCAAATGGATAACATAGACCTCGGGAAATTTTACGATAGTTACATACAGTAAGACGTAATAGCAAATATAGTTTATCTAAAAGAATGTCGGAGCTTCCTCTTGGAGCTTTCCTTATAAACATATGTATGTATATAAGAAATTGGAATGTATTTAAGATTCGGAATAAACTTGCTAAAGGATTAAAAACGTATTTATATTATAGAAATGCTTTAGAAAATCAAAATTCTTTTCGATTAGAATATTCCTAAGGAGCAATATTGTTCTTACTTTTATTTATTATGTATTATTCATCATGAATGTCAGATATAAATTTTTTTGTTGTAAAATACACTTTTATAGTTATTTAAAAGATATTGTTCTCGGGACATCGCCTCACAACGAATATCTTCAGTGGCTGAAAATTCAATATTGTTTTCGCGGTCGCCGTAAAAGTTTCATTGCCCGTGTACGTACGTTACATAATCATCGTTTCAGGCGCGAAGCTAACGTTGTGTGTTCTCTAGCAGCAATTATACCCCTCGAATTTACACATGAAAAGGCTACGACACGAAGAATTCCAGCCGCGACTGCACGAGGTTGTGCGGACTGATCGGCGCTGAACGTGCGCTCCTTCGTCGGAATAAAATTTTCCGTTTTTTTCTAAAACTCTTTGCGCAAACGACCACAATTGATAGTTCACCAACCAGTTTGTTCGATTCCTTTCTTAGTGCAAGAAAGGAAAGAAGATAACCGACTTTTAAGACAAACTCTTCCACCGGACCTCTGCGACTTACCTGATCGCTATCCCCAGTACCGAAACACACCTGGTCGCGGTAGACTTCCGGATGAACGTGCATTCCGCTCGACGATTTCTTCTGGATGCACGTCCTCGTCGGAGGACAAGAAGCGGAGGAATAACCGAAAACGAGGAACGTACAATGAACTAACGAACAGAAGGAGAGAGGGATGAAGGGATGGAGGGCGGTTGAGAAGAAAGGAGAGAAAGAAAGAAAGAAAGAAAGAGAGAGAGAGAGAGAGAGAGAGAGAGAGAGAGAGAGAGAGAGAGAGAGAGAGAGAGAAAGAAAGAGATATGAAACCGACAAACAACTTTTGCAGAACAAACGAACGAAGAGGTTCAAGAACGAATGACGTGGATGTCTCTCCGGGCCGACTCATATACTCTACCTGCGCCGTCTGACGTCACGGGTATGCTTCTTATCAAGCAGGAGCACCAACACCTGTAAGCTCGCACCTGTGCGGCGAAACTTAACGCCCATGGGAACGCCCTGGGCTAAATTTTCGTATGAAAGAAGCCTTCAACAGTAGCGACGCTGTGATTAATGTGTTTACCGCGAACCCCTTTAATTTGAAATCGTACCGGATACATTTCCTAATCCTCCTATAGATATAAAATTTAAGTTTCGCGAAAATAGGCTAAAATCGTTACTACCTTGAAAGAACCGTATGGATCGTAAAATCTGAAAAATTAAGAAAACCAAAAAATTAATAATACTACCGGACCAAATAAAAATGCATGGTTTACGGAGATGATTATTTAGAAAATACCAGACTCAAATATAAGAAACATATCGACACTTGGGAATGGATTTTATCGTTCAAAGAATTCTATAACGACTTCTCTGTTTCCATGGACGATTTCTTTAGATGTTCACTGCATACATCTTTTTCGCACCAAATGTAATAGGACAAAATAAATACTCGTTCTTGACGTGTACTTTATACCCTACTTTACCGAAAGTATAACACTAAACACGATAGAATATTGATACAGTTTATCTTGGCCACAGGAAAAGTTTCCTATTTCCCCGATATTGCGACTTCAAAAACCAATAAGTTCCGCAACGAATGTAATCAGGTTCTCAAAATCTTGGGAAACGGAATGAATTTATAACTTGTAGAACTGGCGAGTGATATCAATATGCAAGAGGAAACGCGGTAGTTCGGGTAAACACAGTGTACGTAAAACGGAAAAGGAGGCAGAATACGAAGAGATAGAAACGGAACACCGTTGCACCGACGATGTCACGCGCGTTTACGTGGAGCGTTGCACCTTATCTCGTGTCCCATTTACATCATCGCGGTCGGTTTTGTAGTTCTTACACAATTCTAATCGGAAGGAACTAACAACAGGCATCGATCGTCGTTTTATTACTCGAAGCCATTACGTTTCACTCTGTGAATCGTACGATAGAAAATTTTCTAAATCTTGTTTGAATACAGCCACGACATTAACTATCGGTTTCATTTCAGTTTACTTAAACCAGTTCTAATTCCGGGATCACATCGTGATTATGGAGTGGCTGCCAACGATAGGTGATGGTTTATCCCTAAGATCGAACAATATTTTTGTAATGTTCAACAACGTTTTACCGTTTAGCGTCTTAAATCACTTGCACGCGTCCTGAAATGTTTTTCTAACTTGATCGAGCATCTGCTTATACGTCGCAAGATCCGAGACTTTCTCCTGTTGCACTGTATCTAATCTCACTTTCAATACGAGACATTCTTCCTGAAGTAATTCCATTCTGTACGATGCAATTATTATTATTGAAACAAATAAAAGGTATGTCTCGTTTTCACAAAGATTCTTTCATAGCTTACTTAAACCTCGCCTGTTCCACATCGATCAATTCATCGTTGGCCTTTAATGATCTAGGCAACAGCCTCGCTTTGTATCCCGTATCGATCTTCACGGTTCCCACTCTTTCCATCTCCAATTTGCGAAGTTTCAATTCCAATTTCGCCGATTTGTTTCTTTCGTCGCGCAAAGAGTTCTGCAACCCCACGATGAAGAATCATACAATTCGTCTTAATTTGTAATAAAAAGCTTACAGAAAGTATATCAGTATCGCTTCTCTCCTTATCCAATCGCCTATTCAGTACAATTACTAATTCTAATAATCTCTCCCTTTCAACCTCAGCAGCAAGAGCCAGCGTTACATATTCGTTCGGTTCCCACGAACTTCTAAAACTGTGCGGAGGGCTACCATCGTTGAAGGTATCCGGCTGAATGGTTCTCTGGACTTTAAACGGCCCGATACTCGAGACTGTTCCGTCTCTAAAATTAATATTACGCTCGGTCAGGTACCGATTGATGATCTTAAAGAAGACACAGATGATGATAAGTATCACAAATAGTTTTTGAACCTCAATTTATCGATCTCGATCTCCCGTTCCTCCAATCTCTTCCGCAATCGATCGATTTGAAGCTGTGCGGATTGCAAATCATTCTTCAGGTTTATACACTCGCGTTCGTTCTTATCTTCTCTGCTCTTCATATTTGTTTCGCGTTCCTCATGCTTTATCTCCATGGTCTTCAGTCGATTCTACGAATTTTCCACGCGTTAGATTTCAAAAAGGGCAAATGAGTCCAACTATGTCGTCTACTTACAGTAAGCATTTCAATCAAACGATCATCGTGAGACCTTTTTTCGTTCAGTACCGCAATATTTCCTTTCATTATATTCAACTCATGTTCCAATACTTTGATTCTCGCCTTCGAAGCTTCCGACTTTCTCTTGTAACTTTCAATAGTGATTTCGGACTGTCGAAGCTGTTTCGCCGAATTTTCGATTTGTTGTCGCCTTTCTTTCTCGGCGTTCCGAAGATTGGCTAAATTCTTTCGACCTACGAAGAGTAAGAAAGACGAATGTAAAGTTTTATGAAGCATTTTGAATCTCAAATTATGCAGCGATTTTTATGCTATATCTACGAAAAGCTCGAATTATGTGTATATATATATATATATATACCGAGCGTAATTATATATATATTTCTTTTTAGACTAATAACTAAGTGAGTACGGTTATTAAGTTCTGAAAGATAGATTCAAAATTGTCTAAATTCAACGGATAGTACATGAACATTACCTTGTACTAATATAATATTTAATAACAAAATCATAATTTATTGCGGATTTGCGTATTTATAAATAAAACGTGTAAAGTATGATCGGTGAAATGATAGCACACTTTCAAAAATAAAACGTTTATTTAACAAAAATGGAACAAATTGAAAAAAGTACATTATTTTTTATTATTTGGTAGTGTGTAGGTTCTCTCTTATTTTCGATTACTTTTATGAATTTACTCCATTCTTCTCTGAAGCATACTTTTTATTCATTAATGTTTTAAAATTGCCTACTTTCTCTATAGAAATTTTTTCGCTTCCTCTTTTTGTAAGTGGTAATAGTAATAATAAAAGCTGTCTGAACCATCCAGATTTAATCTTTCCTCGTCTGTAAATATAATTCTTCGCTATTTCTTCTTTCACTGTACATGTCATTTCGCAAAGCTGACGCGATCCTCCCTATCAATGCAGATTTGTGTTTCAGTGTTTGACGTATAACATTCTTAACATGTCTGGAGTATACGACGAATGTTTCGAGGAATAGTGAATTTTGACCCTAGCTTATCAAGAAATTTCACATAATGTGAGAATCACACGAATTTGATGCAACCAGCAAAACGGTACGTTTTTCACAAGCAAAAATCTACGCGGAAGATCTTCCTTGTACCATAATTACAATAAATATTTCTAATACTTCTAAGGCTAACTGTCTACGCAACATTATGCTTGCGCAACTCAAAATACAAAAAGAAAACACTAAGGAATTCAACAGGAAAACTTAAATGTGCTATTATTTCGCCGGCCCCTCACACAAGGAAGAACAGCATATGATTTTTACGAAATTTGAAAATTTTCGTTCGTTTTCTAACAAATGAGGTTTCCTAGAGCGAAACATACTGAAAACATGCGATAAATGTTTATTGCCCCTTCCCATCTTTTCTAGCAGAAAACATATTTCTAGAATTATATATTAAATAATATATACGTAATACATCGAGCAAATTTTTCAAATTCGTTACATGGGGAGGACAAAGCTAAGACAACCAGTAGCGTATCACCCTACATGCGCGTACTTCGAGTCTCCGTATCGCGGAGGACTAAAAATGTTAAACCAAGAACATCCTTAAAAAAATATTATTTAAAAATTTTTAAAAAGTAGCCATAATAAGATTGCGCTTTGAGAAACTCTCCAATGTTTAATCAAACATTTACTTATTTAATAGCATCATTCCCTTTGTTTTGTGATCTAGATTTGCTCCTTAAAATATCAACGTCCAGTAAACAATTATTCTGTATTAATAAATTGCATTCTTACGACCAGTTTTAGTTTTGTTTAAAAGCGGGCAAAACATTCAACGAATTTAATACCGATGGGTGTCTTCTGGATTCCTTCATAATCCGACAATTTTAATCGCAACTCCGTTACTTTTTGCTGCAACAAACGAATATGCTCGGCTCTTCCTCGCCATCCACACGATTGATTCGATAGATTATTTAAATTCACGTTCTCGCCCACTTCACTGCACAGTAACTATGTTTACATCTTAAAAAGTTGTCATATTTTTCGCAATTCAAGCGTTTAGAGATTTACCGAGAAAATATTGCAACATGTCCGATATACGAAAATACGTACCTTATGCAGTTTGTTAATTTCTTGCTTAAAATTAATGCAAGTATTTTTAGACTCGTATAATTTTGTTTGAGTTTGCTGCAACTTCTCGATTAGGTGTTTCATCCGATCTTTGTCCTCCTTCGTCTGACTGTTCTTGGTACCTTTGTCAAGGATACTATCCTGGATCTCGATTATGTTATTTATAATGATGAAATACATTATAATATACGTTCAGAAAAAATTCCAAACTAATGTTTATCTCTTTTTCGTTTGGCAAATTCTTTCTATCGTTTCTACAAAGGTTGCAGAATGTCACGAGTACGATTTAGAAATGTTTAATACAACTTACTCTCTTCAGAAGAGTCAACCGTTTGTGAGCGTCTCCTTTCATATATTTCATTCTTCAACTTGTTCTTTTCGTTGGTTAAATTAAATTCAAGATTTTTACACTTAGATTTGAGAACTTCGATTTCAGCCGTTTGCTCTCTACATCGTTTGCTAAGCTCAATTATCTTCGCGGCAGCGTTCTCATTAGATTTACCCAAAATTGTCGTCGCTTGAACGGTTTCCACAGTTCCCCGCTTCTTCTGAATCTTTTCTTCCGTTTCATTCAGTGCTCGACGTAAACAACCATTTTCGGCAGTCAGATCCTGTCGTTTATTTCAATAAACTCGTTACAATTATTACAACAATAAATTTAAATCTCGGGTTGTTAATTATCATTACGTAATGCTCTTCTTTAATTAACAATGATAAATAAACAATTCTTTTTAGGGAAGACACGCATAAAGAATTAAATTTCAAGCAAAAATCATATTTTTCCTTTTCATTAATTGCTCTGTATGATACTAATGTACATTTCACGTGTAAATATTAGAATACTACTTAATGATACGTTTATATTGTACAAAATCTATCTTCTTCCAAATTAGTGCACTGGGTAAATACTGTTGAAAAATAATTTTCTAAATGAAGTAAGAAGTAAAATATTTTTCTTATACAATTTATCCTTTAATAGCGTGACCAAATTCTGATTACCTGAATCCGATTCCGTAAAAATAGATTTAATTCTTTCGGAAAAATAATGTGATCGGGTAACTTTTCCTGAGAGAGATAAAAAAATATTTTTTTTTTACAATTAAGCATAATTAACATGTAAAAAACAATTCTTGCATATAATATCAATACTGTACCTCTGTGAACTCGTTTGTCCGTGAAATTAATGCTTCAAAATCTAGGGAATCATTCGTTAGATTTTGTGTAATCATGTGCTTGACTTCCGATTTTGACATTTTTTATAATAAATAACCAATCTTACTTAACCTCTCTTGTATAATAAAGTGAAATTATAGTTTTTTTACTTGTAACATATTATGATCGTATTGCAAATAAAAATCTATACTTTTAATGGTATGAAAATCGTTTATCTATTTGTTGCACGTACATTTTCCGTAACGTTTTATTCTGCCATAAACATATGAAGTTAAACTTGTGTTCTCAAATGCATGTATTTAATTATTGCAATGAAATACGAACATTTAGAGCACGAATTAGGTTCAATTTTTGTTGAATAAGGAATACACCTTTCGATAGATACATATTTTATCTATACTGTCCTGAACATAAACTTTTATAGTTAATCACGTGTGTACATAAAAAACTTAATTCTAAATTTAAAGGTACAGAAACAGTGAGGGTGACGTTTAAAATATAATTTCAAGTATGTCCTATTGATTTAGTAATTATGTTTTTGTCATTTGCATATTTTGCTTCCACTTTTTCTTTCCGCCATATTTTTGGTTATTTCTATTGTATCCACCTGCGAGTTTTCCTGCCTTTTGGAGAGCCTGTAGTTTAAAATTTTTTGCAACGGATTCTCTCTTGTTATTGGGAGGTCCAGAATGTTGTACATTTATTCTTCGTCCATTAACAAATGAATGATTCAACGAAAGTCCTTTCTGTTGAAAAATATGAATAGTTGCATATAGATAAATACATTCTAATTATAATGTTCTTAAATAATAAGATTATTTTATAAGATAATAATATACCTCATAATCTAAATTATTAGTAAATTCAACATAAGCGAATCCGCGCGTTGTATTTGCATCTTTTTTGGGCATTCTCACAGAAACTACTTGACTAACTTTAGTCAAAAAATGTTTCTCAAGTTCTTCGTTAGTAAGGCTGAAATATACAAAATTTATTCATTACAATATAAAATAGATGTTCGTAAAAATTACATAATTTTCATAAACCTACCTGTATGGTAGATTTCCTACAAAAAGAACATATCTCTGTTTCTTTCCTTCTTGTTGTACATTCTGTTTAGGTTTTTCTTTCACTCGCAGACTTTGAACATTATCTCTTATCATTTCATCAGCCTCCTCTTCTTCATCATCTTCATCATCTTCCTCTTCAACATTCTCATTCTCGTCATCATCCTCATCCTCTTCTTCTTCCTCGTCCTCATCCTCATCTTCATCCTCATCCTCATCCTCATCCTCATCCTCATCCTCGTCATCATCTTCGTCATCATCCTCGTCATCAACCTCTTCATCTTCACCCTTCTCTTCCTCTAGATCATTATCCATTTCAATATCTTCCTCGTCTTCATTTTCATCTTCATCTTCATCATTCTGTTTCACAAGAAGCAGATTGCCTTGTTTAGTATCTTTCTTTTTATTATCTTTATTTATCTTAACTTCTAACGGTCCGGACAACTTCTTTTTCTGTTCAGTATTTTGAATTTGTTTCTTTTTTGCAACTTCTACAGATTTGATTGCCGGTTTTTTTGTAACCTGTGTTGGCTGGTATGTCCCTTTCTTTATACTTAATATTTTTCTGAGTGCTGCTAATTTCCTCTTAGCAGTTTTTGTTAGGTTTCCTCGTTTCTCTATGTCCTCAATCTTTTGTTTTATTTCTTCAACAGATGATTCATGTTTCACTCCATGACGAGTTGTTCCTTCTTGTCGATTTAATTTACGTTTCTCACGATATGTTTCTCTTTGTTGTTTTATTTTCTGCTGCTTTCTATCTTTATCAACTGATGTCTGTTTCTTACTTTTAATCGGACTAACATCATCTGTATCATTTTTTACAACATTCTTTATAACCCCTGTACTTTGCTCCTTTTTTTTTTCATTCATTAATTTCTTAAACACATCCTTTTTAATTCCCTTATCTGTTTGCTCATTTTGTATAGCACCATTCTCTGCCTTTTTTTTTTTCATTGCTTTATTCATAGTTGCTGATTCTTCCACTGTCTTTCCAACAGCTTCACTTTCGCTTACTGAACGTTTCTTTATATTCTTAACCATGATTGTGTTTAGATAATATAAACTCTAATCTACTCAATATTAATCTGCGTAAGGAGAAAACAATACAATATATAAAAACGTTCTCTTTTGAGGTAATAATTTTTAACAAAACAATTGTACAGCATAACGAAAATTAAAAATACAGATATACATATGTTGTTAATAAGATTCCAATATCTAAAACATCTACAACAAATAATAGGAACAATAGCACATTTTCAAATTAAATTTACATGCCTTATATGACTAAACTGAATAAATTTTTTTATAATTAATTATAATTAAAAAACAATTTATATTTTATAGTTTGTAACGAAAATACTATATTAGAACACATGCTTTAAATATTTTAATAGTGTAAACCGATATGCAAAATAATTTTAAACTCAATGATTATAAGTGAGATCAAGGTTATCGCAAGAAATTATAAATCGATTATTATAATTCTTAAATTAATTTGAATTAAACGTAATTTCTCTTACCTTACTATGTCTAACACAATGTAAAGGCTAAATAAACGTGTACTTCGATAGTTTTGTAGAATGAAATGAGCATGCCGTCCAAAACGTGGTCGAACCCCCCTTATATTTCTACGAAGAGGCTTGTACAGGCGTGTAGTTCCGATTTCGATTTATCCTATTCACGCATGCGTATTGCGTTTATGATCTGTATTATCCAATCATTCAAAGGCTTATTATTCGAACTTTATACATGTTAATCACAAAAAGAACTATTTACATTAATTTCATTGAGCAATAAATTAAATACATGATATGTAATTCAACAACTTTTCTTTGTAACAATCGTAGCTTAAAATTAAAAAATTATTCAATGAACGTCACTTCCGGTATGTCAAAATCCGTGTGTACCTTTCATTTGTAAAACAATATTATTTAGATATCTCTAAGGTATTTAACAAACCGACTAAAATGAATAAATAACATTCTTATGCTGACAAAATACTTCATAAAATTTTCATTAACACTTTTGGAATATCAAAACACATTAGCATTAATTCAATTTGGCGCCATTTATAAAAATGTTAAGATTCTTCTTATTCTTATTGTATATCTAACCATAAACAATGAGGAACTTTAATTTATACAACTGTTTATTTAAAAGTTCATAACTGTCATATAATACGTTTATTAGGCAATCGATGTTACAAGTGTTATTATCTATTTAATGTAGATCTTTCATATAATGAAACGTAAGTTCTGTAAAAATATATTTCATTTTTCAAGGAATGTCGAAAAAATTATAAGAGTATAAATCCATTTGGTGTGTAAACTAAAGTCTATACAATTCTAAATTAATGAGATATGAGAAAAGAAATGTAGTCCAGTATATGATTAATGTTATTTCATAAATGGAATTTTAGAATGGAAACACGTAATATTTACGGAAGACATTTAGTAACTGTTGAGTAATCATACTGTATATTAAGGTATTAATCAATGTTATAAATGCAAATAGTGTATGCTAGTAGCAATTTACTTTTGTAGATATATGTGTGCGCGTGTGTGTGTATGTGTATGTATCAAACGTTAACCAAAAATTCGCTTTGTATAAAATCAGCGCTTAAAAATTTCATACAATAGATTAAATGTACCTATTACGAATTATTTACAATTACGAACATTTTCTATTGTACGAATAATATCTTTATTCCTGCACTAAAATATATGGAAAGAGCAATTTCAAGACTGCACTGTTTCCTATAAATTCAAGCATACAATATACTAAAAATACAAATAATTAATCCGCCGTAATTCATTTTTTAGTTATCAGTGTATTAAGTGTTGCATACAAAATTTTACAGTTCCATAAAAAACAGAAAGTGCATTATACAATAAAATCATGTAAAAAATTCTAAAACTGATGCCCTTATGTAATAAATTCTTAATTATTTGTAACAATCTGAAAGAAAATACTTTATGCTACTATGCAAAAAACAGTGTGTGTATATAAATAATACATAATTGTTTATTTTGCAAAAGTATGCAAAAGTTATAAATAAAAAGTTTGTACAGGAAAATATATTAGTTACTTACAATCAACTATAATATTGTAAATTTATGTAGAAAAATTCTTCAAAAAAAAGAGGAACATAGTTGAAAACAACCAGTTTATTCTTTCTAATAGCTACTATGTTATCAGTAAAATTATTTTATATTAGTAAGACAATTTGCAGTTTTCACTTTTGCATCTAATAGAAATGGCAAATGTTTTTCTATATTTAGAAGCAATAATTGATCATATAAATTTACAAGTGAAATATCCCGAATCTTATTGTTCATTGTTATAATAATTACTGTTCTAAGATTTTTACAAATAATACCTGAGGTATAGTCATTTTTATATTTCAAAATTTTCTTTTTTGAGTAAAATTAAAGTTTTGCTGCCACATTTGAAAATATTTCATACTTCGGATACTATGAATTGTTAATAAAACTTATTATTTTCATCTCTCTGCATGAATTTTTACAATTCCTTGTCAACAAATATTGTTATTGGGTCAACCATATAATGTCATATCATTGTTTTCATTTATCAAAATGAATTGATATTACAAAATGCTAAATATCATTTGTTATTCTTTTCGGATGTTAAATATTTACATACAACAAATTAGTATGTCTAGTCAGCTTTACGTGGCTTACGTTTGCGGACATTTGGACTACTCGGTTCACCTTTTGAATCTTTTTCTTTTTCGTCCAAATCAGATCTTTCTGCTTCAGATTCTTCATCTACTAAATCATCCTTAACATTTTCAACTATTTCTTCATCTTGTATACTTTTTTCTTGCATAAATCCACCTGATCCATCTTTCTGCTTCTTTTTCCCTTGAAGTGTTACAGGTTTTGGTGGATATATAAAATCAATCACGCACACAATAAACTGCAAATAATAATGATGGTTTTTATTAATTTTCAAATTTGATTAAATAATCTTACCAATCCCAAAATAGCGCCTAAAACAAGTGTTACAACTGCAAAGATTAAGTAACTTCCCCATGTAGGCACTCCAAAGTCTTCCATAAGTTTATTGTGTACTCCCTGAATAAATAATAAATAAATTATAATACATTCATAACATTTTGTTAATTTCAATAAAAACTATGTGTTGTTACTACTTACCCGCAATATTTGTGACATTTTGTAGAATTGACTAATAACAGACATCATAATAGAAGTTGGGCTCTTCCAACCAGGTATTGGTTCAATTTTTTCCCAAGTCTTTTCAGATACAAATTCGACCAATGAATCTTTATCTCTAGGACTCTTATACTGCCTAAATATACCATTCTTAACACTAAAACACATTTAAATTATTTATAAATGTTCAATTTAATTATTTTTTTCTTTATTTCCACAATATTATATATTACAAATCTTATTATTTTTTTATAACATAAAGAGGGTACTTACTGATATATTGTTGGCAAAGCTGTAACCATAAATCTTCCACTAAGTCCTGGAGAATCAGTCACATCAACTTTTCCAACATTGATATTTAAACTTTTTTTTTGCAAAGCAAGATGTTCCCAAACTGGTTCAAGTGCTTTGCAGGCAGGACACCATGGTGCATAACTAAAATAAAAGATATCCAAATTATGATTTTAAAAATAATTATTTCAATTTGAAACTCAAATTTTCAAGACTAGTATTTTTAATAAATTAGAGCTTTTTTGTACATATAATTTTATGTCAAAAGGAAATCTAATTATTCGTTTGGCCACATTTAATTTCGTTTCTTAATTTATGTGATATGAAACAAAATATTAGAGTACATAATCTTCTTTAACATAATTTTTGACACGCCATCAATTTTGACGACATAGAATCAATTCAACTCACAATTCCACCATCCATTCTCCGATCAGCATACGATCCCAATTCTCTTCGGAAAGTTGTTCCGCATACGTATTTTTTGACGATGTCTGGATATTAGCGTTTACAAGACTCAAACATAAGCAATAATTTGTGATGAAAAATACCAAACTTAATTTAATGCGCGACATTTTAACTAATATTCACCGGTATCGTAAGCACACGCCGCCGGTTGCTGGAAGAAGTACAAATCTGATCAACAATAGTTGGCAACTGAGTAAAGTCTCTTTCACAACATTGAAAACATCTTAACATATTAGTACCCTAGGAACACCAGTGAATGTAATTCTATTTAAAACATTTTTTTTTAAATGTAACTAAATAGTATAAAAAAAAATCATTTTTCGTTGACCTTTTTATTTCAAAATTCATATTGTTAAATATAAATATGCATTAATATGAATATATAATGTAATTAAATATACTTAGGTCCATCTATTACAATTAAGTATTTTTGTCTGTATATCATTGGGTACTTATTTTACATCTAATTAGTTGTTACGTATTTTAATATCTTTTAGTTGAAAACACTGCAACTAACTATATTTTGAAGATTAAAATATTATTTCTTAAATATTACATTTCTAATAGATATATTAAATTCTATTACTAATTACTGCAATTTATATAAATTTACACAGCAGTCTTCAGTAATTTGTAATAATTACATTTGTTAATAGAGAGAAAAATTTACTAGAATTATCGATCAATCTTATTCTTGCTGTCCGGTATGAATAAACCATAAATTTAAACCTCATATTTTGTTGCATACGACATCTCTAATTATAGTGTATGTTTCGTTTTTTGTTATTCATAACCAAAATTGAATGGACATCTTCTGAAAGCACGTAAATAAACAGTACACATAATTATTACTTTCATTGCATATGAAATTATTATTTATTATGTACTCTTAATATTTGTTATAAAATAACGAATATTATAAAATAATGCACCCCAAACGTAGATAGTATTGGTAGATTATTTTAAAGTATAATTTTAATTCAACAAATGTATGTATATTGTACACAATGTATTTTTATTTAATTCTTTTATATAAAAATTTCATGTTGTATATTTTTATATTTTTATTTAACTTTTATTCATTGTTTACTTATAAATGTAATAATGAACATATTATTGTTATGCTTAATAAATTATTTTTAATAAACATGTTTTATTGTGATTATATTAATTCAAATTTAAATGTTGAAAAATTAATTTCATTGTTGTGTGAAGTATGTTATATAATTTTATTGTAAAACTTATAAAAAATTATTACAAATGTACAAATTCTATAGGATAAAAAATATGTCTGCTGTGTATCCAACTTTGCCTAAGTTGGCTGTCCGAGATAGTTTTGATGAAGAAGATCTGACAGACGTTGATGATGAAGTGTTTATAAGAGATGGAAAAAATGGTGGTTTAAAATTAGATGATGATGGAGGAGTTAAACGGCCTCTAATGGCACCTCGTAAAAAGTATAAGAAATCTTATAGTTTTGAGACATATAGGTTTTCAAACAGAACTTTTTATGTACCTCTTTGCTTTGGGCTTATGGCATTGGTAATACTATTAAGCTTAATTACGTTATGTATATACATTGTAAATATAATTCCTATGCCAATGTCAATTCTGAAAACTTGGTTGTCACATGATTTTAAAAATACATCAAATGTATCCAATATAGTTCCATGCACATCACTTGCAACAGAGATTCTATGGACTAGATCATTACCAAAATTGATATCTGAATCTCCACTGAGAAGCAGTGATGTCAATAATGATGGAGTGGAGGATATAATTGTTGGATATAGTACAGGTTCTTATTTACATTGAAATAAGTATATTGTCTTGATTGAAATAATATACAAATCTCTTTTTGATACTATACTCTATTTTTATTATATTTATTTTCTGATTTATAGATTTTAATTTTATAATCTTATGATTTTGTTGAAAAATCAATTAACGAGGTAAATAATTTTTATTTCTTTAATGACAATGGAAGCAGTCATATAAAACTTATTATTGTTTTGCAAAACAGGTTTGGATATGTTAGATACTCCAGAATATATCTGCACATTATACTTTGAAGGACAGATTCCATGTTTTGGTGGAGTTCTAGCTTTAAATGGTAAAACAGGAGATACTCTTTGGATGCACTGGACAGCTCATGCAATTTTTTCAGTCGATTGTGGTTTGGATATAACAAATGATAAAATTAAAGATTGTATTATATGTGGATATGGTGGCATACTTTATGCAATCAATGGTCATGATGGATCCAGCATCTGGGAATTACCAATTCAAGAACTGTCAACTTCAGAAATGTGGAAACTTTCTAATATTTATGATGCTAAATTTATTGCGGATATAGATGGAGATGAAATTGGAGATGTTATTGCATCACATACTATACAATCAAGAGAAATTCATTCAAGTGAAATTCTTATAATATCAGGAACAAATGGAAATATTATACACAGTTCAATTTTACCAAAAGCAGAACAATTATTCTTAGCACCTCAAAAATTAATCCATCCAGATGGGGAAAATATTTTTGTTCTTGTAACTAGTAGTCAAAAACAATTAGGAGGATTATATATTGTTCCTCAGGTGAACTTAATGTATGGTAATTTGGTAAGTTATTTATTTAAAATTTAAAGACAACTGCATTTACAATAATTATATAACAATATATATGTTATAGAAATTACGAAAACTACATCATGATACAGGAAAAGGTACTCCATTGCCTCCAATTTTGGTGGATATAACATTAGATGGAATCGAAGATATTATTGCTGCTATGATTAATTCTACAATAATAGCTTACAATGGATTAACATTTGAACCTATTTGGAATTATACAGTTGCTAATTCTGAAGTAATAAGTATACCTATCCCTGGTTATTATAATGATGATAATATTCCAGATTTTATGGTGAAACATCATATAGGCTCAGATTTTCCTACATATTATTACACAGTCGCGACAATTATAGATGGAAAGACTGGCAAGTTTTTGTTAGAAAAACCAATAGAAGATAGTTTAAGTAGACAAATGTCTGGTTTGTCAATTTCTGTTGAAGGTTTTGGAAATGATTGGTTTTTACATTGGTCAGTTGATTGTTTGACTTATGATGAGATTAAAGAAAAATATCCATTTATAAAAAACGAAACTCCTATACCTGAACCACGTGCTGATTTATGTAAACTAAGGCTTAACTCCACACTGACTACAAACTTATATGCTTTAAGTCAACATGTTGGTCCACCTGGTCTATCATTATATTTTTTTGAAGATCGATATTCCAGAATAGAATCATATGCAAATATGCCATTTGTATCTGAAAGATCGACTGCAATTTATAAAAATCAAAATAGAGAAGGCAACTCTGAACGAGTACATAAAGATAAACCTGATATTATGAATAATGTACCTGATGAAATATATGAAGAATATACAATGCATAAAAAGTTGTCTCCTACTGATTTTCAAAATGACAATACAGACAATATTAACAATGATCATAATTGGAAGAGTAAAAATAAATGGATTCAAAAAAATGTACGAACAAATAAAAATGGTGGTATCTCATATGATAGTAATAGTAATATTAATCTGGAAGAAGAACAATCCATGGATTATTCACAAACAGATGAAGTACGAGAACAAAGAAGTAACAATGATGGTAAATTTATTAATAACTTTAATACAAATTTTAATAATTCTGTAATAAATGTGATCAGTAATCAGTCAAATATTATCAATGGAAAAAGCTCATTTGAGCAATTTCATGATTATATTACGAATCTTAATATGAAAAATAGTTCTTTAAGGAAGAGAGAAATAGATTTTGTGCAATATAATGTGACTAACACAAAGGAATCAACTGAACAGACTTTTATGGTAAGATTATTAATTAGTGTATATAACTAATGAGCATATCAAAAATATATAAATTTTTTCTCAAATTCTACTGAAAAATGAAATTTAATTACTTATATTAATACTTTTCAGGATGTTACACAAGTTTATACTCACAATTTTCCTAATATTACACAAAATAAAGAAGAAGATGCCAGTACAGAACAAATTTTTCAAAAGAAAACATTAAAGAACCAGAATATGAAAAGGAATATTACAGGAAAATCTAAAATTTTGGTCAAATCAACAAATAAATTTAAAATGGAATTACATAAACAAAAAAAGAAGCGAGATATAAAAACTGAAAATAATCGAATGTATCAGATGTATGGTGTACAGAAACTACCACCGACTGGGATATTGTTACCCTCTATTTTGGAATCAAAAGGCATAACTTCTGTAGATTTAATATTTTCTAGACTTTGGTTACCGCCTTCGGAAATACCTGTAATACCAGTTCAAGAAGATTTGAATTGTAGGAAAAAAATTCTTTTAGAAAGAAAACTACAATATAAACAAAGTGATGAAATCATTAAAGAATGTTTAATTGAGCGTGGTATTAGTTATAAAATGCATCAGGAAGCAACAGAAAGAGAAAATTTAAAAATTTCTTTTGGACAAATGACAATATATAGAATGAAATTAGAGTGTACATGTCCGGAAGACATGTTACCTAATCAAAGCTGTAAAAATATTTCCTCCCATCAGAGTTGGTCCGAATATCTAGGTCCACATGGAAGTGGATATTTCAAACCACTTCATAAGGAAAATTTTTGAATAGCTTTTATTTATATTAATTACTATTTTATATAAAGAAAATTCTCTTATACATTAAATAATTTTAGTAAAGAACAAAATAGATTTTTTTTCAATAAGTCTAGAATTATTTACTTGCAAATCAAGCATTAAATTTTAAATAGAAGTATTACTCTAATAAAAATTCCATATATAAATTATAGTAGTCATATATTAGTGTCTCTTAAATGTGTACCTTTTGAGCAAAAGAAGTAATAGATAATATAAAATTTCATCATATGTAATTTTGTATCAATATGCTGAACATATAATATATTTATGTTAAATAAATATGTCAGATATTTCTGTTTTAGAAAGTAAGTCTTATATCTTTATATATTTATCAAATTAAAAGATTGACAATTGTCATACAATTACTTTATTTACTTATTTATTACATTAATTTTACAGGTTGTATATTTCTATACTTTGGAAGAGTGTCTATAATATTTAATATAATTGTAAAGAAAATAATTTATTGATTATATGTAAAGTATTTGCAAAATATAAAATATATACTATAACCAATACCATTTTATTAAATTTTATTAAAACCGTGTTCATTTATTATTGCATACATATACCTATACGTGCACATGATTGCAGGGTATATACATAATTCTAATATCTGTATAATCCTAAAAAGTCTGAAGTTAGTGTTTGATCAATATCTGTTTCATGACTAAGGTTTTGCTAATCAACTACTATCAAATGCTTTTTGTGTTAATAAAAAAATAATAGTATTTTTGTATCTTGCATAAAAAAGATTTAATTATATTAAAATATCATTAGTTACAACTATTAATTCCTTAAATCTATGACTCAAAAGTAATCAGTAAACCGTAAGTTACATACTGAACATAATTTGTATTTGTATTTAAAATTTTTTTACATAATTATATACACAGAGTCTTCTTATAACATGTGCAGTAATAAGTTAACATTTGAAATGTTTAGCATACAAGAAATCTATACATTTATAAATTCCTTTGTGATATTACTTTTGTTTTTTTTAGTTCTTGATTAAAAAATTTATAAAATTGAATGCTTGCAATTTTATGGAATATACACAAGAACCTTACATTCATGTACAAAAATCAAATAAAGAAACAGTGTAATAATAAAAGGGAAAACTGAATTTCAGTGTTTACAGTCAGAATATTTGAATTAATTACAAAATAATGTTTCTGGGTACTGCGTAGAGTAACTAAAAAATAATTGGAGTATTTATAATTAGTTTTATATCTAATGCTTGTAGGATAATGGCTGGGCATCATAGATCTGAAATTATGTCTTCTAATAATTATAAATATTTGCGGCGACCAATTATACCATTTTTAATACCAAAGAAACAAAATGTAGACATTCCTGAACACTTTAAGCATAATATCCTAAATAATGTAATAAGGAATGCGCAACAACAATGTTATGCACTTTCATCGAAAATAGAACCATATATAAATGTGGGAACTCAAACAGATTATCGTGATAGTGAATCACAAACTATACCATGGGAACCACCATATAGGATTAAGACAGGTAAAGAATGTTAATATGATTTACATATATGCATATATTATACATGCTGCTACTATATCATTATTAATATTTTAGGACATAATCCTGAAATATTAACAATAGCACATTTAACTTGGAATCACGGTCTACCAGCTGGACTTGATGAAATACAAATTATTAATAGAATGAGAATAAAAAGGGCATGGGAAATGGCTCTTCCTCCTGTAGATACATTAGCTAATATAAAAATGCGAACAGCTATATTAACAGCATTGGAAGTAGATGAATGGGCATTTAGAGAATCAGTAAATATCTTATAATAAAAAATTAACAATTTTAAGAATAAGATACTTTATAAAAATATATTTTATAACCGTAGGAGATTCAAAACATAATAGATTATAGACTTGAACTGATGGATGAAATATCAAAATCTCGTGAATGTGAAAAACAGAAGAAAGTACAAAATTGTTTTGATAGATTGAAAAATGTTTTATCCAAACGTAGAGACAAAGAAATAAATATTATTAAACATAATCTTAGAAGAGAATTAAGAAAGCTTCATAAGAAATATCTTCAAAAGCAACAACCTATTAAACGTAATATTATTAAAAAACATGCTGATCTAGCATCTGAAATATATGCACCACAAATGCGTTATGGAGAACATCCGCAAAGAAGACATGAAGTAATACGAAAAAAATTACTGAGAGAAAGCTACATTGAAAGTAAACATGAATATACTATTACAAAATGTACAATATAATATTTCATGTTATATTTTTCAATATTCGTTTACTTATTTAGACGTAAATAAAATAAATACACTACCAAGTTGGCTTCCAACATATGAAGAACTGAGAGCAATTAAACTGAAGGCTAAACCAGCTGATCTTTGTATTAGAGAAACAAGATGGACAGAAGAAAAACTAAAACAGTTATATATTGATTTAAGGACAATTAGATTAAATGTTGAGCAAGTAGAAACATCAATGTTATTAAAACGCAAATACAAACTACCATCTTTACCTTCTACACCATATCATATGCATAAAGACAATGCAGAAAAGACCCAGATAGATCAATTAACTACTTTTATTCAAAAAATAGTTAGAGGAAGAGCTCTTCAATGCATGGTAATTATTAAGTATAGTTCGTTTATTAATTTAATTTTTATACTTTAATAAATCTTATAGATGTTTGAAGGTCGTAATAGATGCAGAGAGTTAATCGAAGAATTGCAATCATCTCACGCACTAGAAGAACAAAGTAAAAAGCTGCGTCAAAAAGAAAAAGAACACATGATAAATTTACAACATTTACAAAATGAAAAATCGGTACAAGAAGATCGTTTGTGTGAAGTTCTTAATTCTTTAGAAGGAATGACCCTTTCAGGAATGTTGGATTTTCTTAGTAAAGTACGATTTATATTGTGACATTGCTATAAATGAATTAATAATAATATGTATATTGCAGTAGATGTCTCTTTTTTTTAAAAGGAATTGATAAGGTTAGAAGATGAACGTAGAATACATGCTTTTGCATTATTAGCTGAAAGAGAGAGAGCTATGAAAGAAGCAGCTGAAGCTGGAAGGCTTCAATTGGAGTACAGTCGTCGTCGAGAATTTGATGAAATGTTTAGGCAAATTATAAAAGTTCATCAAGAATCTGTGGAAACCTATTTAGAAGATATTATAAAAGATGGCATTGAATGGGTATCAGATGAAGCAGCTAAAGAATATATTTTAGATTTTTGCGATAAAGTGGACAATATATCAAAATATGCCCAAGACAAGTAATGTTTTTAATATAAATAAGTTTTTTAATCATTTTTAAATTATTCTATTTTTATATATTTTTCAGTTCCACAAAAATAGGAGAAGAAGAACTGGTAGCCAACATGATTTATAATTTCGTATTACCTGAAGTGGAGAAAAGCACTATACGGAAAAGTATAAGAGAAAAGCAACAAAGTTATCTGCAAAATGCGCATGCAGTAATTTATGACAAAATATTAAATTTACCAGCTATTGAAAGTATAGGTTTATCAGATGAGATGTGTGAAAATACAAGTGATGAATCGAATTTAACGAAAATATTAAAAGTTGAAAAAATTGTAATATATATCAATGTTTCACAATAATTGTGAATTTTATCAATAATTTCTGACAGTTAATTTAATTAAATTGTTTTAGTCCGAAGCTTGTTCCACAGTACATAGCATAGAAGAAAAATTGGAGTCTTTTGATACAATTGCTTTGAGGGATGTAGAATCAATTGTAGAAAATATTATATCAAATGCTGTTTCAGTACGTATATATACATAAGTGTATTATAAGATACATTTATGCTTGTTTCTTAAGAAAAATGCAGTATAATTTAGCCTGATAATTTACATTACTTAAAGATGAACATTATATTTATTATTTTATTATATAATATAATCATATATTTATTATTTATAGGATTTCCATTAAATTCCATTGATATTGCCGTACATTGAAAAGACCATGTAATATATATTATTAAATGCATAAAATTTTTAATGTCACAAAATAATACACAACATGCAGGTATAAGTATATACACCTATCAGATTTGTCACTAATAATTTATTGTCACTAACTTTACAAGAGCTCTTACATAATGTTTTTACTAATCTAAAATAATGTTTCTGTAAATGAAAAAATTATTACAAATACAATAAATAAAAAGCAAATTAAATAGATGTTATGTTTTGTTGAGATCTTATTAAGTTTCAGTTTTAAATTGATACCCACTTTTCAATAGTTCATTTAAAATTATGCATAAGTTATATTTTTGTATGCAGTTATAATTTTTAATACATTTATTAGCTGAATTATAAGTTTATACAATAATTTAATAACACAGTCCATTACATTTATTCACATATTCTGTTTCAATCATATACTTAAATAAAAATGAAACAGATTATAGCATATTCTTACTTTTCATATATGTGTTAATTACGTCCATAACTGTTAAAGATAAAAGTTTGAATTAACATATATTTAACAAACCAAAGATACTCAATCAAAATTAAATACAATCTAAAATTTTACTTTGTATAGTACTTTTTTATTAACTTTTTTCCTATTATGCTTTCTGATAGAAAGTTTAAACACTTAACTTTATTCAGTTATAACATAAAAAATGCAAAATACAAATAGAACAATAATCTTGTTTCTCATATACAACCTTGTTATGTACAAAGGGCGTTAATGTGCAGTCGAAGCTTCTATAATATTGATTTTAATCTTTCTATTACCAGTTTACATCTTTTTGCTTGCAAATCTTTTGTTTGATCTATCAGTTTTCTTTTGCAAGTCTCTATAGAATCAGGCTTTTGTGTTTCTTCTCTTGCACGGCTTAAACCAGCCGTTAAATCAACCATTTTCTGCTCCCATTCTTCAAGATGTTTTCTCATTTCAGCCAATTGCGTATCTTGATCATGTATTTTCTTTCCCTGTTCTTGCAACTTTAAACTTTGCAGTCGCATTTGGAAACCTTGCCTTTTCATTCTAAGTTTCATTTTACTTATTTGACCTGTCATAGACAGGACAGACAATTTATTCTTTTTGGTACGACAAAAAAGTTTTTTAAAAGTTTGATTCACTTTTTCTGATGAGTTAAAATTATGTGGCAGTGTAGTACTATTTGGATTTGTAGTATGATGAGAAATCATCAAACTTCCACCTGGTAATTCATAAGAACCTACATTACTAACCACAGATGTACAAATACTATGTTTTAAATCTGGTAAAATTTTTTCATCAAAGTGTTCCATAGCCATACTACTAATATCTCTTAATTCTTGAAGTATCTCGTGAGCTCTAGGTGGAGTTTTAGAATCACGAATCAAGCGGAGAACACGAAAAATTTCATCAATCACCTAATACGTAAAAATATGTTATGAATTAAAATATATTATGTTAGTTATAGAATAGTTCATGATTCACCTTTCCAGGAATAAAGCAACACAGATTGAGGTCTACATATTTTATGAAAGTCATAGATAACATGGATATCCTTGTTTCTATTGCTGTTAATATATCACAATGACGTGCCAAAGGATGACTCCTTCTCTCTGATTCTCTTCGTGGCAGTTGACTTTTTACTGCGCGTAAACATTGTGCATGATATTTTTCCATTAAATTAAAACCTCGATTTAATAATTTTTTACATATTCGATCAAATTGTTTGCAAACCTATCGAAATAATTTATGGAATATCCATTATATAATTTTCACTAAATAAGCAAATGAAAACACAAAAAATACAAAAATAATCTTACAATTCTGTATCGAGAAATTTCGTCGTATGTAAGGTTAGACAAAATTGTCTCCAAAACGATATCAGGAAGATTTATTAATTGCAACATGTCAATGTTACGTAGTTCTACGATCAGACTTATAACACTTTCATTCGATAAAAATTTTTCAAATATCGCATTAGTTTATATCTTTTTCAATCAGGACGATAATGCGTTTGAACAGTGCAGTTTTAACTATGGTGCATACAATTACGATTACAATGTTTTGACCGACCGATGACCTATAACAAATATAGCTGTTGCATATGTGTCACTTTCAACCACAGTTTACTATCTACATCTTTACAATTCGGCAGGTTTGCTAGTTTCCTTTCTAATTTTCGCATGTTTAGTGGCCGGATATAACGCAATTGGTTTTTGGCCGCCATATTGTTGTGTCACGTGACGAGGGAGTAGCGAGGTGAATGCGCCGGGTCGAATTCGTGAGGAGGAATCAAAAAATTTGGACAACGTCGACCAACAGAAAACCAATTACAAGATGGATGTACGGAAAGTAACAGAATTGTTGCGTGCCACGATCGATCCAGCACAACAGAAGCAAGCTGAAGAGCAACTAAATCAGGTCGGTCAAGTAATCGAAAACGTGCTCGAACGACCGATACTGCAATAGAAACATGTGCCACTCCGGGAACATTTTTCTTCATTATCATTCGCCCCTTCATAATTTCTAATCAAGTCTTCAATTATGATTTTTAAAAATGATTTTGTTATGTTTATTGAAACCAACATTTCCTTTTTATTAATTCGTAATCTTTTTCCCTCGAAAATGACCTTTAACCAAATTCATGATCATTTTAATTCAATTTTTTTTTTTATATATAAATTCTTTCAATATAATTTATATTTATAGTACGTTCTATGTAGATTAATTTTTTAATGGTTTTAAATTCTTATACTATTGCCATTAAATATTTATTGTAGCAAAAAATTACTTCCTCTTATTTGTGATACAGTTCCAGCTTGCATAACTTATCAAACCATTTATGTTTAAATTATTCCATACAGCGTATACATCATGGGTAATCAGTTTGTAATTTAATACTAGTACTAGTTAATTTAATACTTCGTCCATTGTCCATCGATGAACAATTGGAAAATATTTTTAATTATAATTGTTGAGTTAGAGATAATTATAGGAGGTATTGTATTTTAAATTATACATATGTATATTAATTATATATATTTATAGATTAATGACATTTTATTATTAATGATATTAATAACAATTATATTAAGTAGATATAGATATTAATTATTGTATTAGTTTGTAGGAAAAATGTAATAATGATATATGTAATAGTTATAAAAAAGATTTTATCAGTATTGTAATGTTGAGAAAATTTTCAGATACACAAAATTATTGGTTTTGCACCAACATTGCTCCAAGCAGTAATGACCGCAGAGGATATGCCTGTACGACAAGCTGGTAATTAATAAAAATAATTATTATAGAATACAAAATAAGAATTAAATAATAGTCATTCAATATCAATGCAGGCGTTATATATTTGAAAAATTTAATTACAACAAATTGGGCTGATAGAGAAAGTGAAAATGGTCCAATAGAGTTTAGTATTCATGAACAGGACAGAGCAATGATTCGTGATGCGATTGTAGAGGCTCTCGTACATGCACCGGAACTCATCAGGCAAGTAACTGACACAGTTACTACTTATTTAGTTATATTTTGAACTATAAGAATTAAGTACTGCAAATTACATGATTTATTAAAAAATGATTGTAATACTTTTTTTTACTGATTTAGAGTGCAATTGGCAGTTTGTGTTAATAATATTGTAAAACATGACTTTCCTGGAAGATGGACACAAATAGTGGACAAAATCACAATATATTTACAGAATTCAGATGCTTCCTGCTGGCCAGGTGTTCTTCTAGCACTGTATCAACTTGTTAAAAATTTTGAGTATGTTGTTGATATTCCTCATTATACATTATACACATAGGAACATTTTTTTAATTATTATTAAAATATTGAATATAAATTATGGGAAATTATGCAAATTTATTAAATTATAATAAAAATTTAACATAAATAAAAAGAAGGGAAAATTAACATATAATTTGTAGGTACAAAAAAGCAGAGGAAAGAGGGCCACTGAATGAAGCAATGAATCTTTTATTTCCTATGATTTACCAGTTAATATTGCGACTCCTACCAGATTCCTCAGAACAATCTGTCTTATTACAAAAACAGATATTAAAAATATTCTTTGCCCTTACACAGGTATTATTATTATTATTATTATTATTGTTGTTGTTGTTGTTGTTATTGTTGTTGATGTCGTCGTCATCATCATAAAATGATATTATTATTATTATTATTATTATTATTATTATTAATAATAATTTCAGTATACACTTCCCTTGGACTTGATTTCAAAAGAAGTTTTTTCACAATGGATGGACGTGGTGCGGCAAGTAGCCGACAGGCCTGTTCCGCCCGAAACAAACAATCCAGATTTGGATGACGATGAACGAGCAGAATTACCATGGTGGAAGTGTAAGAAATGGGCTCTTCACATTCTTCATAGAATGTTTGAGAGATATGGCAGCCCCAGAAATGTAATTAAAGAGTACAAGGAGTTTTCAGAGTGGTACCTAAGAACTTTCAGTGGAGGTATACTCGAAGTTCTATTAAAAATTTTAGATCAATATCGGAGGAAGATATATGTGTCGCCTAGAGTGATTCAGCAATCAATGAATTATATTAATCAAGGGTAAGTAATACATAGGTTATTTAAATTCAATTCTATATTTTTCAAAGATGTAATTTGAAAAGTTTATGTTTTAATTTATAGGGTTAGTCATGCCTATTCGTGGAAGTTCTTGAAACCACATATGTTCGAAATAATTCGCGATGTACTCTTCCCAATCCTTTCATATTCTGCTGCGGACGAGGAACTTTGGAAGAACAATCCATATGAATATATTAGAGTAAAATTCGGTAAGACGATAATCAGAGTTTTCTTCATTTTATTAAAAAATAAACTATAGTTTTATTAAATTTTTTCTAGTACTTTGTTTTTAATCTGTATTATATAAGGAATATTGTATTTTCAGATATATTTGAAGACTTTGTGTCTCCAGTAACTGCAGCACAGACATTGTTGCATTCTGCTTGCAAGAAGCGTAAGGGTATGCTTCAAGAAACAATGAGATTCTGCATGGAAGTATTAACTAGTCCAAATGCAGACCCCAGACAAAAGGATGGTGCATTGCATATGGTAAGTACTTCTATGCATATGATGTTTTTTTTTTAAGTAATTTGAATATTATCTAAAAACAAATGTTGTTTTAGGTTGGAAGTTTAGCAGATGTCTTATTAAAGAAGAAGGTTTACAAGGAACAGATGGACAAGATGTTGCTACAATATGTCTTTCCTGAGTTCAATAGCCCTCATGGACATATGAGAGCAAGAGTAAATAATATTTTTATATAAATATCTAATTTATTCAAAGTGTTCAATCGATCACTTAATTCTTAACTATTTCACAATTATTATATTTCAGGCATGTTGGGTGTTGCACTATTTCTCTGAGATCAAATTTAAGCAGGAGCAGATATTAGTTGAGGCAATTCGGTTGACAACAAACGCTCTTCTGACAGACCAAGATTTACCAGTCAAAGTGGAGGCTGCTATTGCTTTGCAAATGCTCCTTTCTGCCCAAGATAAAGCACAAAAATACATAGAACCTCTAATCAAACCAATAACACTTGAATTATTAACTATTGTACGAGAAACAGAGAATGACGACTTAACGACTGTTATTCAAAAAATTGTTTGTACATACTCGGATCAACTTATGCCAATTGCAGTTGAAATGTGTCAACATCTTGTGAGTACAATTCTTTTTAATCTTCCTTTTGTAGTTTAAATTAAGGAACTAAATAAAGCTATATATGTTTTTAGGCTGCAACTTTCAGCCAAGTGTTAGAAACAGATGAAGGTAGTGATGAAAAAGCTATAACTGCCATGGGATTATTAAATACAATAGAAACTTTATTAACTGCGATGGTAAAGCAACCACAAATCATGGCACAGTTGCAACCAACAGTGCTTCAGGTTGTTGCTCACATTTTCGGAGAAAGTATTATGGGTAAGCTAAACAATGCAAACAATGAAAGTAAAAGCATAAAATTTTAAACATCTTTGTTGATGCAATACATTCTATTATACTGAATATTGATTTAACAATATACTTCATTCATACCTTTTTACTTTAGAATTTTATGAAGAAGCCCTTTCATTAGTATATGATTTAACTGGACAAACAATTTCGGAAGATATGTGGAAAGTCTTGGAATGGATGTATCAGCTCTTTCAAAAAGATGGTTTTGAATATTTTACTGATATGATGCCTGCTCTTCATAATTACATCACAGTCGACACTCCAGCATTTCTCTCTAATGAAAATCACGTATTGGCTATGTTTAATATGTGCAAAGCTGTATGTTATCGAGTTTTATTTACACGAAGAGAAATAAACATTCGTCCAATAAAAATGATGTTTAATTTTTACATGCTAGGTGCTAACTGGAGATGCTGGAGAAGACCCAGAATGTCACGCTGCCAAATTGTTGGAAGTTATAATTTTGCAATGTAAAGGTCACATTGATCAGGTAGGATTATCTTTAAATTTTTCTAAATCCAAATCAAAATACACGTTGAAAATTATTTTCAGTGTATACCTTCACTTGTGCAATTAGTCCTGGAGCGTCTGATGCGTGAAGTGAAAACTTCAGAATTAAGAACAATGTGTTTACAAGTTGTAATTGCAGCCCTATATTATAATCCAGCACTCTGTCTCGAAACAATGGATAGATTACAAGGAAATTTTGGACAGTCAACAGAGCCAATTGCATCTCATTTCATTAAGCAATGGATACATGATACAGACTGTTTCTTGGGGCAAGTATCTAATTTTTTAATAATAGATTTTAATTTTATCACGCCTATAATACAATTAAACATAGCATTATGTTTTTCTATTTGTCCAGATTGCACGATAGAAAGCTCTGTGTTCTTGGATTGTGCACTTTAATTAGTATGGGTCCAGTGAGACCGCCAGCAGTAAATGAATGTGCTCAACAAATCATACCATCTTTGATTCTACTTTTCGATGGTTTAAAAAGAGCTTATGCGGCTAAGGTAACTGACACTGATGATGAAGAAAACGAAGATGACGATAGCGATCTCGACGAAGGTAACAATTTTCATTTTATCTTTAATAAATATTAATTAAATGATAGGAATTATATTAATACTTATTAAATTATAATAGTAATTTTATTATACTTCAACAGAGGTATTATCATCGGATGAGGACGAAGTAGATGATGCTAGTCAAGAATATTTGGAAAAGCTACAAGAAAAAGTGACAAGGTCATCTACACAACATGGTTTCAATGTATCTGCTTCACTTCAAGATGGCCATGCCGATCATACGTCAGACGATGACGGTGATGACTCAGAATACGATGCCAATGAAGAAACTCCACTTGAATGTTACGTCACACCTTTAGATTCGGAAGACACGAAGAAAGACGAATACATTGTATTCAAAAAAGTGATGCAAAGTAAGCAAGCAGTATACACTTTTTGATGTTCTAATAATTTCAAATATTTGATATTATCTAATTTGGTTTTTTATAAAAAAAAAAGAAATATAAAAAATATTAAAAGATATATCTGTAACATTATTTTTTATGTTTTTGCTTTTAGATATTGAAAGATCAGATACAGTTTGGTACAGAGCATTAACTGGTCACCTGAATCCAGAACAACAAATCACATTACAAGAAATAATCCTCTTGGCGGATCAGTTTGAAGCAGCTCTAGAAAGCAAAAGAATTGAACAGAGTGGGGGTGAGTTCTCTTAACTGTTTCAGTATTAATACAAATGAATCTAATATCATAGATGCACAGTCATATTGAATTAATATTTGCTTAATTTGTTTTTTCAGGTTATGCTTTTCATTCGCAGACGGTACCCACATCATTCAACTTCGGTGGTACGCCCCTGACCCGATAAAGACTCCCGATCATTTATATTTTTAGCTTAAGTAAGTAAATAAATTGCGAAGCATCCAAGTCGCGTATCCGTAACGATGCAGTAAATGTTCCCACTCTGTTGAAACCGAGTTACACATGAGTCAAATCGAACATAAGAGCGCCTTTTTTTGTTTGTTTCTTCACGTTTTTCTGGCTTTTCATGACTATAGCTCGGTACATACAACAATGGTAGCATCCTTTCGAGCGTTTGGAAATCCATTCCACGATGGAATCTGCGGAGAAGCACGCTTCTTCTCATAACACACACTAGTAAAACGTAATTAATTCTCATAATAGAAAAGTATCATCTGAAGTAAATGAAAATAGTAACTTCTATTTTGTCATATAAAGATATTCTCTTCTCTTGATCACTGTGTATTTCGATTTCCAGATTCCAGAGAATAAGTCCTGATCTCGATTTCCAAATCGCCGTGCTTCTTCGCCGAGCTCATGCCAATCCATCGTCCAGCGCGATCGAATCTTTTTTTTTGTACGAGAAAAGAAACGATTATATGCGAGAATGAAAATAATGGTATGAAAGAGGGAAATCGAGCGGGTGTGTGTGTGTATACATGGTGTGTGAAAGAGAAAAGGAAACGAAAACCGAGAAAGTAGTTCGATCGTTCTTGAAGCGCTCGAAAAAGTGCCTTCAAAACACGCTCGACGCGGATGGGACCTAAATTAAGGACAGCAAGTTGGATCGAGGCTAGGACGCTTCTCTAGTTTGTAAGTTTCGTAAACACTGTACTAAAGTATAATAAATTAATGCTAATTAAAGAAAGATGTTTTTAATTCAGAACTTTCCAGCCTTAATTTCATTAATAAATATGATTTTCACAATAAATAGTAGATTAGTAAGCTTTTTAAAATATTAAAATAATACTAAATTGATAATGTAGAACGACATTGTCTGTTTGTACATTGTTTCAAATAAATTATATTTTTTACTATAAAATTATAACTTCTAAATAGAAACAGTAAATTTAGTAAAAGTAAGTTACTTATAGAGTAACAGTGTATTTACCAGTTATTTTTTTATTTACCTATTTGAAATATTTATGAAATCATTGTCAGTACTTGCAATAATCTATAAAGTGCATATCTATCTTATTAAAACGAAATAAACTTCTCAAAAATGTAATAATTGTTTCATACAATAAAATTAATTATGCATACATATAAAACGTTTAATGATTTCGTTTAAACAATATTCCAATTTTTCATATAAAAAAAGTGGGTATAAACTGTCATGAAGGTTAAAATAAATGAAAATTGAAATACGACATGCTTTCCTTAACAGCCTTATATTCCACTTTCGATCGATACATAAATTAAATTACGTGGTGTCCGATGAAGAGCGTAGCAGGATATATATCCATTCGTGGAAAATAATTTATATCCTGCAAAGTAATCCTCAGGGCGGAGATACATTTTTTTAAAGGAGCTGCGTCGATCGCAATTGCAGATGCGTTTGCAAATCTCATACACGCATACATATATACACATACTCTTTTAATACGATTGGTAACGATCGTAATTGTATATACTGCCGATAAAGTATAAAATCAAGCTTCAATGGTCATAATTAAAAGTGATGTCTCAAGAGAAGCCGCAACAATTTTCATAACTTTTACTAATATCCAGATGTCTTCATTCCATTGTATGAATTATTACAAATTTAGATAGCAATTACGGTTACACACGCATAGGAATACAAGACGATCGTAGCCAAAAATACGTCTATAATTAAGTAGTAGTAATATTTATAATCACAGATGCACCTTTAAGGAAACTTGTTAACAACCATTATTCGACAGTAAGTTCCATTTTAATTGTAGTTACCAATGTATTTTTGGCCAAGTAAGAAACTTGCAAGCGTAAAAACAACTTCAATCTTCTGCAGAGTACTAAGTGAAAGAGAAAACGAGAAATAAAAGAAAAAAGTATCCCACAGCTCCGAGAGAACAGCGCATCGGTGGCATTTTTATCGATGGTTTATTGACCAACGGTACGAAGCACTCGATCAAGAAGACGCAAAGAGGCCCATCCACAAACGAACATAGTAGACGAGAGGAACGCGTTTAGAGCAAGATGTTCTACTCTCGGTCTCTTTCCTCAGTGTGTCTTCAAGGGAAACGAGCACTGTATCACTTAAGAAGACATCGTTCGAAATAAGATGAGCCAACATAGCCGCCTCTCATTGCTTTTGCTACATTTTGCTCGAATGCTCTCCTATTATTTTGTAGAACCTCAGCAGCATCTTTATTCAACGGATCTTCTGGATTTGGTTCCTAAACAAACAATAACATTCTTCTATAATATGTACTTTGCTTTTTGTTGCATACAATTAATACGTTATATTACACACCAAAAAGAGATATTGCAGTCCATAAACAATAGAATTAATTGTAAGGACTGGTTTCCAATCTTCTCGTAAGATATTCAAACACACATTGCCATCCATGTCAATATTAGGGTGATAAACTTGTGTCTCACACTTCACTTTTGGTGGCTCATGTGGATAATTTGGTCCAACTTTAAAAGTGAAGGTAAATCTGCCACCCCTATAAAATCCCTGAAAAATGAAAAAACCAAATTGTTCTTTATTAGCTGAACAATATTATGCATAAGAAGTCTTACCTCATCTGGACAAATAATTAATTTAAAACTGAGAAGGTCATCTGGATCAGGAAACTCTGTCCCACATGTTTTTGGAAGATTGAGCTCATTTATGTCTATGCAAAACAAAAAGCATCACAGAAGTTTTTCTTCTTATATTACAATAGAATTTTAATTAGTTCTCAGTATGTGTAATTAACAAATTTTAATTTCTAAATCTAGAAGGATTTTAATATTTTTAAATACGAAAAGGATTACATAAAAATCATAATTCAAGATTAATTTTTCAAGGTCATCTGAAAGTCAAAGTTTTATTTTAATGTAATAATATATTTCTATATTAAATTTTATAGACTAATTTTAAGTAAATTTAACAATATTGTATTAACATTTTCTTGTATGTAGTTTTAATACATTTTATATTCATATATTTTGAAATAATTTGGTGCACTTTTGAAGTTATATCAACAATAACATTTAACTAGCATTATACTTTCAAAAGAATGAATTAAATTATTGGCTTCTATAATTTTTAATAACTTATAAGGAATAATATTCCTGTGTGTTCATAACATAATCACACTCGATGGTTTTTCTTACTTTAAGGAATATAACCAAATAAAATTTAGTTAATACATTTCTCATTGATTAATTTAATATCAATTTATAGTAAAATTGTTTTCTTTTTTAGTACATTCTTGCTTCTCACTACTATATTTTAAAAGAAATTCATATCTGTAATTTACATTTGAATGCTAATGATATGTTAAGAAGATATCTGAATAAGATATCAATTTTAAATATTACACATATATTTATGTACGACAAAAAAGATTGCAAAATTTAATATAAAACTTTACACATATAATGATATTAATAAGAGTGAATAAACATTAATTGCATGGATAAGTGCCCTAAGAGTTAAAGAATAAAAACTTTGGGAAATTTTAAAAGAAATGTTTTGCAATCGAAACGTTTAACTTTTTATGCGTTAAGGAAAGTTAATAGTTAATAAAATCAAAAAGAAATTGGCAGAAATGCAATGAAAGGTCATCGATAAAACCTTTTGCGATTCTCAGTTGTGCTGCAGATGCCTTCTTTTGAGTGCCAGGTTTCGGCGACTCGCCATCCTTTTTCGCCTGTTTTAGCGAGAATAATTTGATCATGATAAAATGACAGTGCCCGGCGTGGAAGGCATAAAAAAATCTCTTCTTTCTCGATCGGCCACGCGCGCGGACTACGATGCACGCGACAAAACTCTTTTTGACAATGGAAACAACTACCGTGAATTTATGACTGATTTCACGTGGACGGAACACAACTCACTTCTGTTACCGTCACGGTATTAAACTTTATTTTTCATATTGTATAATTAAGCCAGTATTACATTTATGTGTATATGAACGCGATATTGTATTTTAAGATTGAACAGATAATTGTTCATTTAAGTTCTTTCGAATAGAAAAGAGTTTTTAACTTCTAGCTTATAACTAAATTATAACTGTATTTTTTAATTAATTCGATATTTTAAAAAATATAATTACTTTCAAATATTGAATAAAGTATACTATTATCTGTGAAAATCCGCCATTACTATTGTTATATGTATACAGGGTGTCTTGCATAAAATAATATAAGCGGATTTCTCGTGAACTAGTGCTAATAGCGACAAAATTCTTTTTTATATTCTAGAGTACATCTCGGGGAAAAATTAATTAAATGTAACAATTGAAAATATAGAGTGTGAAACTTTTAACTTACGTTACCATAAGTATGAAAAATGTTTCATACATACTTCCAATCTTTTAAATATGATTGGACAACACTTATAGCGATTTAAGATTCCACCAATCGTAATTTTTGGTGTGTATTAGAGAACTGTAGTTGAGAAGTGAAAGTATCTCTTCTGATATCGCCCGATATACGAACAATTGTTTGATGTCGCAAAGGAAAATATATAAACACTATAGATGGTTCAATGTTCGTTTCAAGCTAGCGTGAGGTTTAAGACGTCAATGGCTTGCATTCATTGTGCATGTTGCTTGTAACGATTATAAAGTAACAAAATAGCTTTCGTGGCTCGCATATTTGCTCAAGTTTGACAGTAACGTGGACACGATGGCTGGAACACGGGATGAGATTTTGGCTGACTTTCAGGTGATCTATTGCAGCTTCAATTATACGTTAATATCAAATACAAATAAAATTTTAGGTTATGATATATGTGCATTAGTGACATTGACAATAGTTGAAATCTATGAATATAATACGACATTTTCCGATTGTTTTGTCTTAAATCTGTCAAAATTTCAATGATGCTAAAGAACTTATAAGAACATTTAAATAACATTTTACAGTATTTAGTGTCATACATTTTTAAACGTATTTTTATGTGTATATTAGTTTCTTTGTCTCTTTGCACGATTGTGTTTATGAGTCATGAAGCTTTGTAAGAAAGATTATAAAGTTATAAATGCAAAATGTAATTTTAATTAGTTCTATCATTAATTATTTTGAACTCTAGTTGAGAATTTGTTTTTTTCTAATGCTGCATTATATGTTTCATATTTGTGCACATGTTATTATACAATTATTTAGAAGTAGTGTAAGTTAATGTATTGGATTATTTTAGGCATGTACCGGAATTGATGATGTCGGAGATGCCATTAAATACTTAGAAGAATCAAATTGGGATTTATTGGTAAGTTCTTATGTAAATTTATTTCTATAATGCAGATAAAAAGAATATAGAATTAAAAAATATTATATTATATATATAGGCAGCAGTAAATCATGCCATGCCTCATGGTACACAACAATTACCTTCTGAAATGAGCCCAGATATAGAAATGATAGAAGAAATTGAAAGAATGCCTCATTCATCTTCATCATCATCTCAAACGGTTCATGATTCAAAAAGTAATTCAAAAATGGATGTTGTAGAAAATTCAAAACCAGGAACAAGTAAACCTAGAAATTGTGCAAGAACAATCACATTCCGCATTAACTATCTTAATAACGTTTATAGAATAAATTTGTCTGAGTTTTCCTGTTTGAGTAAGTAATTAGCAACCCTTTTTGGTAGTGTTTATTAACGATAAAATGATTATTCCTTAAATGAAATATATTTATAGGGGATCTTGAACAACTTATATGGGAACAAACACATGTCCCTCCTTGTCAACAACGTCTTCATGGATGGACAAAAGTACCAGAATCACCTTCTACATCATTACAGACATTAGATTTGCCAAAAGAAAATATTTTGTGCATGTCTTCTCCTTCAGAAGATCTTGATATAACAACTGATAAGTAAGTAAATTTATAAAAAAAATACTTTAACATCTAATTTGCAATTGTATTGTACTTAAATTTTCAGCACAAGTTTAGCAGATCATATGACTCAAACATATACTTTAAATATTAAAGATGAAATAGGCAAGAAAACATATAATTTAAAGTTTCCTGGATCGAGTAAAATCTTTGATGTAAAGACAGGTATTTACTCGTTAATAGATGTTCCTATTCGAAATCAACAGTGGAAAGGTTGGCCAAGTTCAGTAAAAAATGATAGCATTATGCTAGCGCAAAGTGGAATTTCATACCCAGAACATGATCTTTCTGTTACTGAACTTCCTATGAAACCGGAAAAGAAGGTACCTTCAATAATATTGCAGGTGAATATAACAATCAAGTAATGTTTATTTACTTTCAGGATGTTATAGATCTAGTTGGAAGTGATAGTTCTGAAAATGAAGGAGATGATGTGGAAGAATCGTTTAATGTTGATGATGATATTTTCATAGATATCGAACCTACTAAAATTCAGCCTCTTAGTAAGTAAATTTGATTTTTGATAAATTGTTAAAGAATATATTAATTTTCATGATATGCAAAATATTTAGTATTAAATAAATGCTACAAAGCCCATTTTTTTTGTAGTGCCAGAAAACGTGGAAGATGAGACACTGGGTACATTGCATTTTGCAGAAGAATTTGAAAAACGGTATGGACAGGCACATCCAGAATTTTTTACTAGCAAATTTAAAGATGCTGTTAAAGAATCATGTTTAAAACCTGCGAAAGAGGTTTGTAACTAATAGAATTAGAAATAATATTAAATAGTACTTTATGTGAAGTGCTACAAATTTAAATTATTACAGAGAAAATTATTGGCTGTATATTTACATCATGATAATAGTGTATTAGCAAATGTATTTTGCACCCAACTATTAGGCTCTGAAACAGTATTGCAAGTTTTGTCTGCAAATTTCATTGTATGGGGTTGGGATATTACCTATGAGTCTAATAAGCTGAGGTATATGTTATTATAAAAAAAGTTATTTTTATTTAATGATATAATACTCTTCTGTACAATAAATTACTTTTAATTTATAGGTTTCTTTTCTCTGTGAAGCAAACATTAGGATCAGTTGCAGCATTAGCTATGAAAAATATAGACGTTGATACATTGCCTGTCCTTGTAATTATAATGAGAACTAGATCTAATACAGAAATATTTACAACAGTTCATGGTAATGTGGGAGTAAATGAACTATTAACTAATCTAATTCATGCTGTTGATGTATTTCAGGTAAAAGAAAATTAAAGTTAATATTATCTGATAAAATTAATATATGATATTGTATTATATTTTATATATTGGTCTTCTTTTGAGAAACAGGAACAAAGACGTTCTGATATTGGAGTTGAAGAAGAAAGACAAGCTAGAGAAAGAGTTAAGCAAGAGCAGGATAGGGCATATCAAGAAAGTTTAGCTGCAGACAGGTAAACTATAAATAATAAATGAAATATTTTAATAATATTTTTATAATATTTTAATAAAAGGTATTTGCATTATACGATTTTAGAGCAAAAGAAAAGGCAAAAGAACAAAAGAAAGTGGAAGAAGAACTAGAAAAGCAAAAAAAATTAGAGGCAGAAAATGAAAGGTTGGCTGAAGAAGCAAGAAAAGAAGCTCATAGGCAGGCTGTAGAATTAAGTTTACCTCCTGAACCCCAACAAGGAGCTGGCGATGGTGTACTGAAAGTAAGAGTACGGCTTCCAGCAGGAAAATTCTTGGAACGTAGATTTCAATCTGATACTCCATTACAAACGCTTCTTAATTTTCTCATCGCGGAAGGTTATCCTACAGAAGAATATAAGGTCCTATGTAGTTGGCCTCGAAGGGATGTAAGTAGATGATGTAAGCATTTGAGTTCTTATTATATAGACATTCCTTTATGCCGTTAATTTCAACAGATTAAATACAAATACAAAATATTTCCGAATTTATATTGTTAATTTATAATAATAGATTTAAATAGTCTTTCAAGACGGAAATTTATTCAAAGATACTTTTATGTGTATTTTAGTTAACATCCATGGATTCAAAACTCACTCTTATGGATCTGAAATTCTGTCCTCAAGAAACAGTAATTTTAGAAGAACGATAAGTAATTTGTTGTAATTAAATTAAAATGTAGAAATTAAGCATCGCAATATTCTGAAAGTGTTATTTATTTAACAAGTTTCGAATAGTTGTCAGTTAATATGAGTTCTGTTTATTATGCAACTGCATTCTTATGCTGTATTTTTTCGTACTATTAATTCATACGACAAATGTAGTTTTATATTATGAAAAAAAGGTCCTTTCCATGCATGTACATTGTATATTTTAAATTCCTAAGAATAAATTACATTCTGAGAAACCTCAAACAAAAGCTGCCTTTTGTTTGTCGTTACCATGATTGCAATAAGTATTTAAAAATATATTGAAAAAGAGCTTAATTTGTAAAAGATATAAATGGAACTCGTAATAAAAAAATATATTTTAAATAATAGCAAATCTTTCCAAGAATTTTTATTATAAATATAACGATGCAGCGAAGACAATATCACGTTTTATAAGTTTAATTGCTTCGCTAAACTTATTCTCTAAATCCGTATTTCCAATGTTCTTTGCTGCTTGACACAATTGTCTAAGAACTTCTTCTAAACGACGCATACATCGTATAATTGAACCTAGGATGAATAAAATAAAATTAAGTTAATTATGAAGAAATTAAATATAAAGACATAATAATCTGATGAAAAGAATTAAAATCTGCAATATACCTTCAAATATATCTGTCATTTGACAAATTTGTGAAAAACTAGCTCCACTACTCCAAGCATACACAACGTCCATTAGATACGGTTTAAACCTATCCACATATGCATCTTCATCTAATTCTAAATTAGCTTCTGTAGATACTTTTGCTATTCTCCGAGCCAAATCTTGCATTTGTCTAAGTGGACCACTTAATCGTTCAGAAGTTCTAGGCATTTCGTTTGATTTATCATCACAAACAAAACAACTAATTAATGCTATCATTTGTGGTACATTTAATGCATTAAATAATCCATTAAAAATCATTTCTGTCATTAACAATTCATCAGCTCCATTAAGTTCACACGCCACTCTGCCTTTTAATTCTATAACATCTGATGTTGTGCAATAGGCCATTCTTCGTAATACTCGTTTCCTACATTTTAATTCATCCATTTGAAGTATCGATTTAGCTTGTTTCAATTCCAATTTGGCTTGTTTTAGCTGATTGGCCAAGTCATCTTTGTGTAGAAATTGTTCATATAATGTATTTACATTGGGATCCTATACTCAAGTAAATTCAAATATTCATTGTCATTGAACAAGTATTAAATATGAACAAGAAATAGAATGTAGAAATAAGAATCAATTATTTTACCTTATGCAAAGGATGAGCATACAATCTTTCTTCCAGTACTTCAATTTTCTTAACAACATCTTTAAATGTTTCATCTTCTATTCGCATGTCTGTAATAGGATTTAATAATGGTGGTCCATCAGGGAATCTTTTTTTTACTTCTTGTATTGTTTTTAATACACTTTTTCTGTTATCAGATGGTCTTAGATCTTTTGGGTAGTACAGTCTAAGTGAACTGATTTGAGAAATTAATGTATGTAAAACAGGAACTACTTCCATATCACCCTCTTCTCCTTCGCGACAGGGTACTGGACATCCTTCACTGGAGTCTTTAGAAATATGGAGTAGTATATCAATAATAATAGCAGTGTTTTCTTTCGTTGGATTTTTAGAATTTTTTTTTTTGAAGTTTACAATTATACCCCAATCGAACATTTCATTCGCATTTTTCACCTATAATTATTATTAAAATATTAAGAAAAAATAGTTTCACATTTAAGTAGTATATATAAATACATACTTTTACTAGCCTGCCAGGCTGTAGGAATGGAAGTAAATATTCTGGTTTTGTCAAGAAAGATCGAAATTCAGTACAAAGGCGGTCGAGTTGTTCGCGTATGTCATGGTAAGACGATATTTGATTATACTTATCAATATCTACTGCATTATATGCCTCTTGCAATTCCTTCACCTCTGTAATAATTTGTAAAAATAATAATTTTATACCAAATTGTAATATTTAACTGTTGAATAAACAATCTACTTACTGTTATATAAATTAGGAATCGAGGCTTGATTTTGGAATTGATAAAAGCTCCTTTCAAGCATATATTCTGGATTAATCTCTTCAACTCTTAGAAGATTTAAAACCATATTGTAAGTTAAATAAAATGCTGAATTAATGGGGTCTGGTTTCCCTTGAACAATTGCTTTACCAATAACCGGACTAACTTGTTCATCTATCATTAATATTACTATTCCTTTTTCGTCCAAGCCTCGTCTACCCGCTCGACCGGACATTTGTATATATTCCCCAGATGTGATCCACCGAAAATCTTTACCATCAAATTTTCGCGACGTTGTAAACAAAACTGTTCGTGCTGGCATATTTAAACCCATTGCAAAAGTTTCTGTTGCAAAGAGTGCCTTTATTAATCCTTCACCAAATAATATCTCCACAGTTTCTTTCAGAATAGGTAGAAGTCCACCATGATGAATTCCTATTCCACGTCTTAAAAGTGGTAATACATTTTGAACTTGCGGTAAACATCTATCTTTTTCGTTAAGAACAGTCATAGCATTATAGAAAATTTCATCCACCAAATCTTTTTCTTCTACTGTATTCAAATTTAATTTTGCCATTTGCATTGCATAAACTTCACAGTCTTTTTTTGAAAAACTAAATATTATTACAGGAGCGAAATTTCTCTCCATGATCATTTTCACCATTTTGAAAATATTTGTCTCGCCAGAATTTGATGGACGCGTTCCTCCTTTACGGCCTTTTGTGTCTCCTTTAGCTGCATCACCATGTTGTAAACAAGCCATGGCTCTGTTGAAATTTTCATCTTTAAATTGTCCTGTTTCATCTACAACCTATATATTAATGATAATAAGTAAGTATAAGCTTTTTATTTTGTAATAAATGACTCTTCAATTATGTTTCACTAACCAAGTGAATTCCATCTCCACCAACAGGAAATATGTAATGTTGCAAAGGAGTTGGTCTATAGTCTGTATAAACAACATGACAAGGTTGTTTGTGCAAATGTGCCACCCACTCTACAAATTGTCGTGCATTAGGTATAGTAGCCGAAAGAAATACATAATGCACATTGTCTGGTAATAATATTAACGTTTCTTCCCATACAACACCTCTTTCTTTATGACGCATGTAATGGATTTCGTCAAAAATTACCCAACCAACTTCTCTCGTTACCTAAATATTAAGTTCACAACACAAATTACTATGAATACAATAACAAACATTTGTATACAAATATAGTTTAAAATTTAGAAAAAAACCTCAGATCCTCTATAAAGCATATTTCTTAAAATTTCAGTGGTCATAATAAGCACACTAGCTGTTGGATTAATAGTAACATCACCAGTCACTAAGCCAACATCCCTGAATTCTTCAAAAAACTCCCTATATTTTTGATTACTTAATGCTTTAATAGGGGTTGTATAAATTACTCTTTGTTTGTCTTTTAATGAACATGCTATAGCATACCTGTGAAATTTATTATTGGGAGTACATATATTTAAAAGCTTATTACTTTTTTCTACTACAAAACATACTCTGCGACAACAGTTTTACCAGCCGATGTATGTGCAGACACCAAAACTGACTGATTGTTTTCGATACATAATATTGCTTCCTTCTGGAAGGGATCTAGCACAAATTTATATTCTTTAGCTGGTTTGTTTTGTTTATTTTCCAATGGTATGTATTCATAATCTGGTGGAACTGCAACTTCATGTGTGCACGATTCAATTGTCTCTATAATATGTATTTTAATACGTGGTTCTAATTCTTCTATGCTACATATAATAATTTTATTAAATTTTTATTAAATTCTACGAAAACAGTATTTGGAAACAACATTTATTATTATATCTTACTTTATATCTTCTAAGACAGTATCCGGTCGTAATTTTTTGGAAATTATTTCATTAGCATTGTTTTCGAATTCTCGTTTTGTCCCATTCTCAGCATCAGTTTTTCTGTGTTCATTGTTTTTCTTAGTTAAAGGCACACTTTACATTAAGTTGTAAGGTTAGGAAAACAATAGAAGCTTACTTTTTGTTCAATGATGTATTCAAATCTTTCTGCCTCACCGAGATTGGAATTACTTCTACTACATCTTCTGTTTCTTCAAAAACATCAAATAAATCTTCAGTAAAATTAGCCATTATTAGAGTAAATTATATTACAAATAACCATCAAGTCGCATATATGAGAGTTGCTATTTAGATCTTCTTCCTCGTTGTGTATCGATTCTCGAACGTAAAGAAGGAACTCTCGAATATCGTTCGACTTTAAATTTTGATAAATAATTCCAAATTTTTTTTAGTTAGATATTGAGGCCGTTGCTTCATAAAATGGAAGTTGTTTACAAAATAGTTTGTTTTCATAAATTATGAATGTTACTATTTAAATTAAGCGGCACATTAGCAGAAGCATGAGTAATGTAATGAAAAGTTAAAATATAACATGTATCTAAAACTTAGTACTAAAATTTAGTATCGCATTAAAAATACACTTGGTATCATTATTTGAAAAACAAAAATTATTTGAAGAAATGAAAGTCGCTTGCTCTGAAAATTACAATAAAACCTAGTTGTTTATTAATTTAAATTGTTTTTTTTTTAGTTAAATATATACATGAACGTGGATATATGAACAAGTCGATTGTTATATGAAAATATTTCGATTGTAATTAATTGTTATACTTTTTAGATATAAGATAATGGCTTCTTAACGTTAGAATTAACTGCGATCGATGAGGATTAGACGATGAGTAAACATTTATGAGTCAAACACTATTGTATACAAGCATAGATGTCATTGTCTATTAAACTTAACTCCATGAAATTGTTTCAGTTTACTCGGAACAGGTAGGTATAAAATTGCAGAATAATATTCAAGAGTTAGTTATCAATACAAAAGACTTTCATTTAAATAATGCCTAACTACGACGGAGGGAACACAGAGGAGAGCTTTCGATGATCTGATCGAGTTCACGGAACGATGAAACGGGTCCTTCAGTTTCTTTTGGGCGTCCGCAAGTACAACATCGCGAGTGTAACGGTCGCGTTGGCATGCGTGTGAAAGTTTTCGTCTCCCGAACATCCAGCTACCTCCGTGCATGGTGTCGATTCGCAATAAGGAGAGAACGAAGAGTACGTAGGTATTTAAGCATGCGTCAAAATGCTTCAAAATGTAAACGTAATTGTTTTTTATCGTAAGATATCGATTTTAATTTACTCAATAAAATTGTTCTTTAACAAATTAATTTGATTCCCTCGTATGAGGATATTACTGAAAATATTCTTTCTTTTTAATCCATTCTTACTTCTTTAAATAGTAAATAACGTTCAATTTTAGAAGACTGTGTTGTAATGATATGCAATTATGGTGCGCGTAACCAGAAAATGCATGAATCGTTGGGCGTTGAGTGGCTTTCATTTTTAACAGAACTGAAATAATAGGTCGTAACACGATGTCTTCTTTTAAGTAAAGGAAAGTAATACATTATAAATGGTAGAATCTTATATTTTGATGTTACGAATAAAATTATAAACTTTTTCGAAAGTTTGCTTTAAGAATGTTAATAGAGTTTTCCTTAGAAAGATACAGCTATAAAAACTCTCATGAAATGTTTATATAGATCGACCAAGTAGATCGTAGAATGAACAAATCAATATTACTAGAAAGTATATAGATACGTTACATTTCGAGTATATTTATTTCATCGAGACAGAACTTACATACAATGTATATTACTTCAACACGTATACTCACTTTTTCGATTGTTTCTTCAAATGCATTGCACCTGACTCCTAATTCCGTTCTGTTTTACTTTTATTATTAATTTTAAATATTTAATCTATAATTGATTTGAATCGATTGTATTTGAAACGATGCAAGGCTGGTAATTAATCAATAATTTGTTCATCCTCGTCTTTAGTTGCGATATGAAATGTTTAACTTTCAATTGGAAACAATAATTCGGATCTTTACTTTTAATTTGAAGTACTTCAGTCATAACTGATAAATTGTAGATATCAGAAGGTTACATTTTATTTTTTTAGAGCTCTGTATTTATCTAAAACTCTATATATTGCTGTTGAGCTTTGAATTTGAAAGTCCCAAAGAGTTGAATTGCCAAGGAATAAATAGAGTTTATCGCTTATTGGTGACGTCCAACATTAATCTTGAGTTTCACAAGAAGTTAATCTTACACTAATATAACAATATACTTACATATTTACTTAAATAAAGTGTAAATTTTGTTTGATTTTTTATTCAGGTTGAAATTGATCTTGCTCCATCGGTTAAGAGCTTATTTAACACAGTTTTTGTAGAAAAAGTATATATAGAAGGGAATAATATTTTGATATGAAAAAGAAGGGTACGAAATGGTTAATGAAAGAAGAAATTAAAAATATATTTATCGAGGATTGGGCTGCGAGTATGTTGCGCGACTCTCTGTGGTGACGAGGGTTACGAAATGGAGTGAGTCTCAACAGGATGGCCATATGTTAGAGTCGAAGGACGAGGATATAAGAACATGAGGCGATCAATGGTCCACGAGTCGTCGTGCCACGGGTCGAAAAGTCAGGGTCTGTTCACAGTTGATCTTTCTCAACCACTGAGCGCGTCCTCCAGAGGAATTCTGGTCGTTCACTTTCATAAACTGTTGATCTTCGCTCTTTTGTAGCTTAAATCGGTCATTTCGTTTTGTTGTCGCATTCGCTTTATCGAAAATTGTCACAGCAGCAACAAATTAATTCCAAACGTGTTTATAGGTTGGTTCATGGCATTTTCAAATAATATTTACCATAACCCTCTTTTGTAGACCAATTTTTATTAATTCACAGCTGACTTTCAACAACGACGTTGAGAATATTACGAAGCTCCATAATTTTATTTTAAAGTAAACGATAGTAATATACCAATTATTATTAAATAGGAGCTTAAGTTTTCATTGATCAATTTTTATTAAGTGCCAAATTTTATTTACATCAAAGGATATGTATATATAGTTTTTGGGTGAAGTTTCAGTATTTTCCTTCCGAAGATGTGTCTAAACAATCGCAGAGAATTTATTTTAATCTATTTACAAGTGCACAAATCACTTTATGTATTATATATAACAATTATATAGTTAAATGCATATGGACAGAACCATAGTATTGAACTGCAATAATGAGATCACGTTTAGTTTAGATCTAAATGCATGTATAATAGTATGCCCATAAAGAAATCTACAGAGGAACAGACAATGTTTGTGTGTATATTCTAGAGTTGGGTTTTATGCAACGAATTACCTACGTAGATGGAACGCGAATTACCATTTCGGTTAAGGATTTAAAGCGGTTACGTGCGCTTATTAAAACAGGTAGTCGTTCAAGGTGTACATTCTGATTTTGGAAGGGGAACGATGAAGGTAAACGGAGGCACCATATAATTTAGCATTGTTCTGTTGGTTGTTACTTTAAAGTAACGGTCACTTTTTGCCGCACTGCCATTCATTGTTTTTATCAAAATCGTATTCGGTACCTTCGATAAAATTAAGCAACAATGATGCACCTTTAACCGCTTCTTATTAATCAATACTGAACATCGATCGGCTCCATTTGTTGGTATTGTATTACTGTCTGATGACTAAACGGATAAGCAACTTAAAAATGACTCAAGCAACAAGAATATGTATGTATATTAGTTCATTGTGTTCCGTACACACGACAAAAAAAGCATACTGCGGTAGTATATAAAAGTTTTTTCTTTGTACCGAATATACACGTTGCTGTCTTCTCAAAACGACTAAAGCTATAAGATACGTAATAATCAATAATTTATCGAGAATAGACTACTTCGTAATCTTCTGAACTCTGGATCAGTCACATAAATAATTTTGTTCATTATTTTCTGAATTTTTGCACCCAATGAGTTTCTCTTGAAGTATGTGCGTAATTCTACAATAATTATTAACATTTCAGAAACGTTGGCTAATTTCTTTCTCAAGGATCTTTTATCAGCACTTTCGAGATCCTTTTGTGCTACTTTTCGCTCACAGCAGCAACTTGTATGTTCACTTTCTAACTTCACTACCTTACCGTATACTTAATCATTCTTTGGTATAGGGATATTTAAATGTTTCGTTTAGCTCGGCTATACTTTGATTTTATTGTACTTTGTCGAATATTTAATTTGAAAGATTTGAAGTTGAATTGTTTTTTCTTTTAATAGAAAAGTTATACAACATCGTGCATGCAAATTCAATGGAAGGTAAATCATCCGTATTGTTTTCGGGTAATGACTCGTGCGTTGAGTGTCGAAGCACGTATCTACATATTTACATATATGTGTATGTGAAGCACGGGCCAGCGAACTGACGTAATCCTCGATTGCTCGCTGATTAATATGCAGGGACACTTAGTGTCACGAAACAATTGTTATTTTTGTATTTTCTCCAAAGAGATAAAAAAGTCTATATTATCCCCTAGACATTTTGTCAGCCACGTGTAGTTTATATACTTTTTTAACCGTATGAAACATGAATCTGCATGCATGAAAGTTGTGCTTTGCCCGGGGCTATTTTGTCTTTCTTGTGCCTCCGAAAGAAAATTCCTGTCGGTATTGTATAAATTCGTGCTCTACATATCGACGACCTCAAAATTGATCTTACGCTTTAAGCGTTCAAAACGATATCGAGCGATCATAGCGACAGATTTTACACCAGAAAATAATTTTAATAGCGTTTCACCTTTAAGGCAGGCGATAATATTCAAATTTTGTACTACGGAGAAAGATAATATTAAACTTTGGTAGTTTAAAGGCACAGTAGAAACAAAGGAGAACGTGGCTCCTTTGTTCGTACGAAAATTTGTCAAATTATTAATTCATATAGTAGTGATACCAAATGATTACTCGTAGTAATTTAAGCATTTCCATACCTAATAAATCGTTACGAACGCAAGAAGCTACATCAGGGAGTACTTGTGTCGATAGAGCATCGATATGATTAATTTTATCACTGTTTTAGAATTAATGAGACAACGATAAAGGGAAGATAACTTGTTAACTCGTTACAGATTGAATCAAAGTCGAATGTAGCAGGATTTTGCATTTATTTTTGACCCACGGAGCGACACGTTTTCACGGAACGGCCCTGAATGAGTGCGAGTGAAAGTTCGCGAGTCAAATATTTTTCGCGACTTCGTTTCGTGGACCGCTTTTACGATCTTCCTATAAGATAAGTTTCTACACGCCGCATACGCTGCCTGCCCCTTCATTTTAATTCATTCTTGTGCTGTCTGAGATAAACGGTTATTTCAGTTTACTTCCTTGAAAGTAGATGATCCGATTCGAGCGAAAAGTAGTGAAATGACTATTGTCATTCTTTGCACTTCTCACGAGAGAGAATATTCCCATTGAATGGCTCTGGTGTACAGCTCTCATTTATCGTCGATCAAATTTAACTAATAGGATTTTTCGACGAGAATCTTTTTATTGTAAAACATTTTTGGAAAACCTTGAAAAGGAGCCGAAGAAGTGAATTACAGAGAAAGCGAAGCGAAGCAATCTCAATCGTTTGAGCAAAATTTTGACGAAGTAAGAATCTATAATATATGCATCAATCGGAAGGAGAAAATATCCTCATTATGAGTGCGAATAAAACGCTACGAATCAATTAAATAGTATCAAAGATAAAAACAGTTTTCTGGTTAAATGTTCATTCAATGACTATTGTGTTACATCCACAAATATCTCGTAAGTAAATGAAGATCGTAGAAATCTGTTCAATTCTACTTCCTTTCCCGCTTAATCAACGATTTATGCGATTCGTCGAATTAATTTCTACCACTTCGGTACAAAAACTTCTTGATTATGTAACGTGTTTTCTATATAACCATGTATCCGTATAATATCGAGCTTCTGGTTCGAGTTGCATTCTTCTCCACGCACAGAACTTTTGTAACGTCAATCGACATTCCAGGGTGCACCGTGTAATACGTGAACATCGAGGAGCAAGCTGCAGCGACGTGAAAGTGGCCGGCTGGAAGTGACGGAATGCGGACTGCTGGGCGCTACGGCGTGCACGCTGATCCATGGTACTAGTTAATTGGAGTACCATACTTATCTGTAACTCGCGAAGTAAACAGGCTACTTTGCCAAATCGTATTATAATCGATTGATTCTCGTGTCAGATGTTCAACTTTGCACCGTAATATTAATATTACTTTGGAGTGCTCAATTTTGATGTACGAGTAGTACTCGGTTGGTTCGTTTAACCCAATCATCATTGTTATCGTTATCATCATCGTCATTATCATCATTATCATCATTATCATTATGAGGTATTTCTTAATTTTTGGGTTGCTCAGTGTCAATTTTGATACGAGAGTATTTGATTCGATTATACTTCTTAATATTTGAGTTATTCGAACTTGATTTTAAAGTACTAGTATATTACTGTTTGCGTAGCAGAATTTTTGAATTACAGTTAGGTGAAATTGCCGGTATACATTGCACAATAATTTTAAAGAAAAATTTTGATCAGAAAAACATGAATCGACTTCTTTGGATATTACTGAGAACTACTGTCATCACAAAAAAACGCTACCCAAGGACTTTTCATATAAATTTTGAATTACATTTCCTAATGTTCATTGCATGTTTTGATGGATTTGTGTATCTTATTAGAGCATACGACAATTTATTTAACATAGTTGTTTTATAGCGATAAAAAGTGTTTTGTCTTTTCGTCCGTAACATAATTAGCAAAGTTTGTCGACTGCATTGGAAGGAACCCGTGGTTCGTGTTATGTAGACTTACAAACAAAAATTAAAAATTATTGGAAAGATTAGGGATTTTCATATCAATAATAATTTATGAAATAAATCCTTCCACATGTCGGAAGTAATTATATAAATTTATCGCGTAGATACTATTTTGGTGAAATTGCTTCGTGAATAACTATGCGTAGAAAGTAATAGCCATCGCAAACTTTCTTTCGTTTTCAATGTTTGTACGTATATAAATATGTTGACAGCGTATCAAGAATCGAATTGTTGCTAATTTGTTTCACTATCCACTCGGATATAGTTTAAGAATATTACACGCATACTTAATTTCCATTCTGTGGTAAGTTAACATCGATCACTCTTTCAAGAGTCGCGAAGAATCATAGAAATGTAACATCACATCCTACATTCTTGTCAGTCTACAAGGAATGTCCTGGATAACGTAATATTCGTTTCACGTTGTCCAATTTGTTACGTGAACATGACGAATGTGAAAGCGACCTTGAAACATGGATCATCCACCGCATCAATACTAAACGACTCGTCGGATAAATATCTGGTAAAATATTTCTACCCAATAAATTTGGAGAACGTGATGCAAGGAATTTCAATGAGATATTCAGCTGCGGCGCTATTTTGTTCGATGAGTTAGAGACGCGACGAATTAGAATTACAAATTTTCATGGAACGTGCAAGGTATAGTGAAAATGAAAGGTGCGAGCATTAGAATGACGAAACAGCTGCTTATAAATTCTTGTGAAATCCGAACGAGCGAGATAACGATTCGATCCTATCACCTACGATTTAGACAATTTCTTTTTTGCAACATGTTAGTTCGTTAAGGCAACATAACACGCATGTTAATTAATCGAATTAAGGGCTCCTTTTATTCAGAAATGCTTGTAAATTTCTATGCCAGACGATTCTCGATGAACGTCAGCAAAAGATCGGAGCGTCTGTTTCGAATTTCGATTACGCCAGTAAAAGTTAGGCCTGAATTTGAAAGGAGGGACAAGCGACAAGGCAAGAATACAATAATATCACTCGATTACCCATGATATCGCGTACGAACATTCTCGATTACGACACCTATAATTTCGTGCGAAGACAAAGATGGAGGGAAACGCGCTGGAAGAGAGCACAAACACCGGCAAGAGAATTGCAAAGTATCCAGGTTGATCGTCAATCATAAACTTAAAAACACGCGTATGCAGATGTCCAGGTGCTAATACGATTATGAGATCGTGCACAAAATGAAGAAATGACTCTCCTTTAATATCGACCATCACTTTGGAGTCTGATTTTTCACGTACCAATAAGACAATATGATTGATCTTAACATCATTAGCGTTTAACGTTCACGATTGTAACACGATACAAATAGCAGGGTACTACTTTATTCAATGTTCAGAAATTTATGACACGAACATAGCACGCGTACAACATTTATCAGATCTAAATGCCAAACGTTTCAGCGTTACGTATGTACGTATATCGTTATGGCCGTTTATTCGTTGGATTATTTCTCCACCGATTGTGAGACTGACGGAGTATCGGGTACTTGTTCTATACTCGTATCACATTCTCGATAATAAGTTTGGTATTCGTTCGTTCAATTCGACCGAAATGAAATGCGTTCGTAACCCTTCCGTAGTTTAGTCCGAGATAGGCTCGGGCAAAGAAATATTATTACTGCACAAATAATTTTTCTCGTTACGTTTCATTTGGTGTTAAGCACTATTTTAAACGCGAAAACTATTAGTTTTCAGACCCATATTCACCGATCCCTTTTTCGTGTAGTTCCTATTTACCATAAATTCACGAACATTCTGCATAAGCTAGTTTACTATTACCACACATTCCGTGCTAACTTTATTTCCAGCAGCACCGTTGCATCGAGAAGACAAAGGATGGTGAGATGTCGGTGAGAATCGAGAGACTCGAGAATGAAAGCGTGCGGCATTTAGTCCGTGGCTGAGCATTCTAAAAGAGCATGCAGCGGTGGTTACTGGCCCTAGACGAACCTGCATCTAATCCATGCGGTAACACTGTCATCAACCACCAATCATCGGGGTATGAATACCTAAGAGTCGACCTCATCTAGAATAAATTTATAGCAGATAGTATTGGTGAACGTTGGTTAATACCAACCTCTAAATCTGTATCTATTTAACGCTTTCGGCGAGTTGTTAAACCCCCAATACTTATCAACTGACCTTTAAATACAAATTTCATGTTTCATTTTACCAAGTAATTTTAATAAGATCCGGGATCGTAAAAGCCGCTAGAAATTCAGTGTTAAACGCTTTAAGGTAACTCCCTAATTGTGAAGTCATTTCGTTCGACATATTGCCACATCGGTTCTCGACAACATATCGAAAAGACGAATGCGCTCGATCGAATGGTTAATGCAACAGCTCGAGCAGTTTTCTACTTTCGTGAAATACAGTACATACGTATGTATTACTGAACGCTCGTCATTAGTAGTGTACGTACGCAAGAACGCGATACGTTGTTCAAATTTTGTACGTTGATAATTGATCATAGGTGAACATTGTTGGACCGTATCGGGGGATGCTGGAACGCGGAAAATTTTGTTCCAGTGCCACGAACGCAACAACCTTGGCAGTTTCACCTGGTAACCAGACCAACCCCGACTATGATGGTGTAAAGTTGGCCTTACGTCTTCCAAACGAGCGATACGCTTGCAGTCCCGATAGTTTGTATGCCGTACCGAGAACAGACTTGCACGAAGCAGAATGGTAAACAGCGTTCCTCGCAAACGGACCGTAAAATTATATACGGACGCTTGTTGCACAATTGCACTATTTTACTAGTTGAACGCACTTGTGCACTGCCCGATTATTTTTGTCGTTAATCTTTATAGTACGTAAATTACACGCTTACGCAAGATGCTGGAGTCTTTTTTTTTTTTTTTTTTTTTCTTCTTCTTTCTTTCTTTCTTTCTTTTTTCAAGTATCCGATATCCTACCGAGCGATACAATTATTCGTGTAGAGAATCGTCCGATTATTTTGAGTAGCGTATCGAGTATCGGTGTAGTATAACAGTGTACAAATTATACAGGGTAGATCCTGACTCGATAGACGCCAAAGTCTCGAAATTTGTAGCCGGCTCGTCGACAACAACGACCACGACAACGCGAAACAATCCGAGAAGATGTTGCCGAACCTCGACCAGTTCTGGTTACTCCAGCCATTCCCCGCCATTGTCCGCTGGTTCTTACTCTTGCTATGCATCGGCAGTCCCTGGCCAGGGCATTTTTCGCGCAGTGCCTATAACAATGAAAGATCAATTCGGTGGAGGGCTTGCCGTGATTCACGAGAGCGAGGCGATCCCACGTCCCATCTGGCCGTCGGCGTTTCCTAGCCCGCACGAACTTTATCAGAGCGACGAGAATCCCGAATACGATGGTGAGCATTACCATCTCTGTACAGATGCACTGCGTAATTTATCCAGCCTGTTTGGTTTCGTCGTTAACAAAGCGGTCTTCTATATTTAGTTTGCATAATTTCATTCAAAGCACCATACAAGGCGATCAAATTATAAAAGATATAAAACAAAACAAATTTACATCGCACCGCCACCAATGAAAGCAATCAGGATGGACGGACGTTCGTTATTCAGCCTGTAGATTTTCTCGCGTTCAGTGAACGTCTTATTAAAATACAATTCAATGTTACAATTCACGATAGCTTTGTACACATGCTGCGGATGCGGTTGTGCGTACACCTACTCGTACTGCGACTGGGATTATGAAAACTCTACAGGCACATCAGCGCGTGACGTTCTCCTCGAATTATCCCGAACACTGAACTCTGTGATAGAAGGTGAGACCGTTATGACACCGGAAGAAATCCTGCACAATATCTCGCATAAAGTTGCCCAAGGAATCGGCTTGAAAGGAGGGATCTACGAGTACGTTTACCATAACTCGGCTTTCTTACCCGGCAAAACATCATTCCTAAGCGACAGGAGCTCGTCCTTGTTAAACTGTAACAATAGAAGCTTATCCTCGACAATCAATCCGGTAAACTCGAAGCTCTACAGTAACATGCGGCATTTTTACGTACATAATCCAGCATGGTACACCTGTCTAAGCTCCTGCGAACATAGTCACGGATTTCTATCGTCGTCGAAGGGTGACGAACGAATCGATGAGCCAGGAAAGAAAGAAAATCCGTCCGCGGTATTCTTGGTGAACGATCATTGCCAAGAAACGACGCCCGGATCAACGTCGCATATCAATAGAAACATTTTCAGTTCGCACGTTTGCAAATGCTTAAATCATTCGAGTCATCGCGTCGCAAAACCACTAAATGCGTATACAAGCCGTCGCGGGGCCGCCGATACGAAAAAAACGATAGTAATGAACGGCGGGACCAAGCAGAATCGGAATAGACTCGTTCACAGTGAACCGGTATACGCGACGGTGAGTGATAAGAAACATAGTTCAAGGTATTTCGTTGCATATTCTTTCTAAAGAATTTCGATATAATGATTGGAACACACGAAACGTCGTTTCTGGTTTCCCGAAGCTATAATGATGTCACGCTATAAAATTCAATATTCCAAAAATGATGATTTTGTGTGTACCAGTCTAATGTGTCCGGACAAGATCTAATTAAATTTCCGATGATTAAAGCGCGCGAATAATGGATAATATAACCAACCTATCAAGACCGATGTTTCAGCAGCTGGAGTGCAGTGACGGTGGTTCGTCCAGCGAAGGCATAGTCGTTTCGTCCAGTAAAAGTATCTGGGACCATCGTATTCGAGGATTCGCTGGAGACTTGGACTTTACGCTCGACGTTTCACGTGCCGAACGATTAGGTCGAGCGATCGCAAGAGCGAAACGAAAGCGACAATGGTGCAGAGCTCTAACCGCCTTCTTTGGACTAGTCTTCTTCGTTTTAAGTGTCGTCGTTGTCTCGTTGTCCGTGACCAGAGGTCGTAAAGTATTTGGAAGCATGTGAGACCATCGGTTCACGGATTACGTTGAAACGATACAATTGTTCGAATGTATGGCTAATAATCTTGACGTTCGAGGCCACGAAAGCAACAAACATACTTGGGGTAAAAACTATTGGTCGCTCGAAATCACCTAGCTAATCGTAAATTCTGTTGTGCACGATTCCCAAATTTGCGTCACGCCAATTCACTTCTTCATTTAAGAAAAAGAGAACGCGCCCCTGCGGATTTGTATTTTTGCCTTTTAAATACAACAGGCGAAGCGAAAAAATGAAAGATGAAATGACGGTTTAGTGAAGTGTATAATAGCCTAGATAGCAGCCTAGTAACCTCAGGCGATCAATATTTTCTGCCCTAAGTATAATTTTATCGTTCGGTTAAAACGCTCTCGTGACGACTATGATTGTAAAAACACTGACTGACACACTCTTGCTTTATGCATTTCTCAGTACCTTATATCATTAAGTAAATTAACAGGAGTTAAATCCTGTTAGCAATATGTGGCTGTGACCATGTTCTTATGTACGAATATTAATATACGACATATACCCTGATCAAATCATGCCAAACACTAATTGCATAAAAATCACACGATTCAAAAATCGAATAAATAAAAGAGACACACTTTCGAGATTTTTATAAAATTTAGTAAACTGGTTTCATTTCAAATAGCGTGCTCGTAAATACGTTTTTTGCCCTCTATTTAATTTCATTTGAAATTATCTTTCTTCTAAAATCTTGTTAATTGTATCATTAATAATTGAAAATTGAAGAAAAGTCTCGTCCCGAGTATGCCATACTATATTTTGAACTGCGTAATTCATGATCTGCGCATGCTTACAGAAACGTGGCATACGGTGAAACGTATGACACTAAGTAAAATTTGATAAACGGTCAAAATTACAGCAAAGAACGGTAAATTCAAGATATAACTTTTCATTAACTTAATTATCATTTTATTTTGTTTAGAGTATTGAAGCAAACCGATTTAAAATTAAAGGTTCAATCTACACTATTTGTTTCCAAATTTAGACATACAGGTTATATCTTCATTTGCTTCGTCTCACTCCATATTCGGATGTTGAACAATAATAATACAAATAATACATTCCTCCGAACTAAGGTAAGATTCCAATTTTTCCTATGTGAATAAATTAACAATAATTTGTACAAATTGCAATGCATACCTTTTTAGAGTTTCTAATAAGCCATCCTAAGATGGTATGTGTTCCATGCATAATTATACCCGTACTACTCATTATATGGAGATTTCTGATACAGCCAATGTTGTTAAATTGGTGGCAATTTAGAAGTAAACAACAAGAGATAAAAACAGATGAACAACCTCCAGAATTGATAAAAGAATGCACAAATGGGATATGTAAATTATCGTGGAAGAAGAATTGAGATAATAAAAGAGCATATTTAAAATTGTTAAAATAGAATATAACAAGGATTAGTTATTTTAAATACTGTTTTCATAAATTTAACATATATAATAATATTAAAACTTGTATTGCTAAATTTCTTTAAAAGTATAATAAAGTTAGTCATTTGTGTTTGCTTTATATAAATTAATTATTGTTGAGAGTCAGTTAGAGCAACATAGATTATCGTTTATAAATGAAAAAGGTATTTCATGTTTAGACATATATGCATAAAATGGTTTTCTTTATTTAAAAATTTCAATACTTTTACCTCAACGCATTTAAAGACGAAAAATTGTATATTGTATAATGTACATGAAGTGTGTTGTTCTTTGTCTTAAACAAAACACAAAAAATTAATTTTATTGAATATTTGTAACTTTGTTGAACCTGTTTTCATTTCTTATATTTTATAATGTACGTAGAAGAAACTTCCAATCGTAATTGTTAAATGATTAAAAGAGACTAAATTATTCTACTATGTGTAACTTCATTTGTAAATGCTATTTATTAATTCAACACTTAATAAATGATCTCAGGGTTTCCAGGAATTTTGTGTACCCTTGCATGGACAATAGAAAAAGAATGTTTCGTTCATTGTTTCAAAATACATTACATATCACTTAACAAATACTCGAGAGTCAGTAAAATATTCTTAACCTTTAATAAACATTCCTAAGTTCAACTTCAAACACAAGTGTATTATTGCCAGGAACAGTTGTTGATAAACCCCTTGCTCCATACCTACAACAAATATGTTATTTGTAAGAAATGATATATTTATAATATATAACAAGAAATCGATAATAATATACTTAAGATTTCAGTTTGTAAATTAAATAATGATACGTACGCCATAGCTGGTGGTATTGTTATACGCCGTTTTCCTCCAACTTTCATTCCTACAATGCCAACATCCCATCCTTTTATCACTTCACCTTTTCCAAGTTTAAATTTGAAACCTTCTCCTTGTGTTGTAGAGTCAAACTTTTTCCCATTCTTTAAACGACCTACATAATATACAGACACGAACTTTCCAGCCTTTGCAGCCATGCCGTTACCTACTTTTAATTCCTCTACATGCACTCCTCCTTCTATTACCCTTTTTTTCTGATCATTTTGAACATTTTGTTCATTCAAATGTTGTTGGTCTCCTTTACTTTTTTGTTGTTTATTTTTCTGTTCATATTTTGCTTCTTTCCCATTTAATAATTTTTTCTTTTGTTGTTGTTGTTGTTGCTGCTGCTGCTGTTGTTGTTGTTGTTGTTGCTGCTGCTGCTGCTGCTGCTGCTGCTTCTTCTTCTTCTTCTTTTTATCCTTTTGTTGAGGCTTTACCACCTTTTCTTCTTCATCTTCCTCTCCGTCTTCTTCTTCATCACACTCATCTTCTTCACTATCCTCTTCTTCAACTTCATTTAATATTATTTCATCTTCATCCCCCTCTGATTCATCTGTATCGCTTTCTTCATTAATACCATCTAACTCTATATCTTCATCGTCTGAGGATTCTGCTTCAAGTTCTTGTTTGGGACGCTTGATACTTTTTTCATTCTTCAAAGAATCCAGAGCTTTCCGCTTAGATTGTTTATCAATGAGTTGCGGTGCTTCTTCATCATCTTCCTCTAATTCATCCAAATCCAGATCTTCGTCAGGCATAAGATAACCAGTTAAATGTACATGACCCTGACCATTACATATAAATGCTATTTCAGTTCCCTCTTGGAAGTTCAAATCAAGTGGTACCTGCCATGTTGCACTCCTCTTTAAGCTACAAAGCAAGTAATTTCTATTGTCGTAGCATAGCATTACTTGTACCAAATTGTCATCTGTAATGAATCATATTTTACTCGTAATAATAAAATAAAATAAACGTAAAAAGAACATCATGATATCCAACAGTTTTAATTCATTTTTGACCCAATAAATTAAATATTATAAGAATTAAAAAGAGTGCAAAATATAAGTTCCAAACAAAACAAAATAAAGGTTAATAGTATGTACAAACCTTATGAGTTTTAATTTTTCAAATCTATTGTCTGTTTATAGTTCTATTCAATTTAATATTCAAACAATACTTTGTATGTCATTACAATAAGTTCAATGTGTTCAAATAATTACCGTTTTTCGCATAGAAATTAAAGTATCAAATTATATTGAAAATAACGTAAAACTAAATTTTACCGGCTGTGGTGAGATCTAAACTCGCCATTGACACGTGGAATGACTTTTCAACGATCTGCGTGTACCGCTTGTTTGGTTCTATTATCAAACCTGGAAAAAAAGATTACAAACTTAATATGTTTGCATGATACAGCTTCAGCATAGTTTTATGTTTTTGAAAAGTGCGATCATTTCTCGCGACCACATGGCGACGCCATTCTGAAACAATTCCTTGCCGGCAAATTTTGGATAACCGATAATACAAAATTTTGTTTGTACTGGTTTTTACATACCCCAAAACATCTTGGCTGATATAATTACTTGACTTCCGCTTGAATAAAATAAAAATATTAACAATTAACGTCTTAATGCATGTGAAACTAAAATATATATGTACACATGTATATGATATATATCTATATGTAAGATATATGTATATATACACGCACACACAACATACACACACGAAGTTTTGTACAATGAACTATATAAATCAGGTACTCCTTACGGTCTCGCGCCAACTCGCCGACAACTAGTCTATCGTACAGTACCGCCGCCTAAAACTCGATTTCTATCATGAATTATTTTTTCACAGATTCAAAGCCATATTCTATGTCAACGATGGCACCTAGCAGCTTCCAGTATCACCGCCAGAGGACTACGAATAGCAATAGATTCTCGCAACTTAACAGCAGCACCTGTTAAAGTTCTCTAATGTTAAGTGATTGGACCTCTGGTACTAAGTGTATATTTCTTGATGTAAATTGGTGGACTAGTGTTGGTTGAAAGTATACCACATTTCACAAACTTTTGTATTGTTCTTTCAAGAACTATATTATAAATCATAAAAATGATGATGGATTACTTTGTTACAAATAATTCTTTAGCACCAGCACCTATGGGAATTCAAAGTACAGCAGGCGCTGTACCAGTAAAAAATGATAAAGGTTAATAATCAAATGTCAACTTTTCAATTCATATTTTGTATTTAGTATCAAAATTAATTATGGTAGTAATTGTTTTCCGTAAAAAATATTTCAGTTTCAAAAATATTTAATATTTAATTCATAAATATGTTTCAAGAACTATTTTTCTGATAAAGTACTGATGACAATAAATAACAAACGTTATAATTATTAATTTATGACGTTAAATAATTGATAATGTATAAACATGATGCAGAGTTATTATTTAAATGTTTATCTAATGTTCAAGTTTTCAATCAAAATTATTTTTTAATGCAGGAGAACTATCCATGAAAAAAGTAAAGGTACATCGTTATGTCTCTGGCAAACGTCCAGATTATGCACCAGCTGCTAGCTCAGAAGAAGAATCTGAAGAAGAAGACTTCTTAGAACGACGTGTACATAAAGGTTATGAGGAGAATGAAATTCCTATAGATGCTCCTATACAATCACAAGTGAGGATTCGCGATGAAGATGATCCACGTATAAGAAGGTTAACACGACTGGAAAGACAAAAAGAATCTAATACAGAAATTCGTGTAGAAAGACATAGGCATATCCATGAACCAGAATTAATAGAAGTTGAACCAGAAAGAACTCGCGAAAGAATCAAATTAGAAAGTTCAGATTCTTCTGAAGATGAAGAATTGTCAGATTCTGAAATTGAAAGAAGACGCGAAGCATTAAAGCAGCGGGTTTTGTCAAAGAAAGAAAACGAAGAGGAATTGATTCATGGTGAAGAAGATGAAAGATCAGGCGATAGTTCAGAAGAAAGCTCTGAATATGAAGAATATACTGATTCAGAAGAAGAAACTGGACCAAGATTAAAACCAGTTTTTGTACGTAAAAAGGATAGGATCACAGTAATGGAAAAAGAAAAAGAAGCAATGAAACAAAAACAGGCAGAAATTGAAGCCAAAAAGCTGTCCGAAGAAAGGAAAAGGCAAACTTTACGGGTAAATCATTAAATAAATGAAAAAAAAAAAAAAAAGGTAATTCCCAATAAATTGCTAACATTATTTATTGTTCAGATGGTAGAAGAGGCAATACGGAAGGAAACACAAGTTGGTAAAAGTAACAATGAACATGAAGGAAAACTTGAAGATGTTTGTACAGATGATGAAAATGATGAAATAGAATACGAAGCTTGGAAATTGCGAGAGCTGAAACGAATAAAACGTGATCGCGAAGAGAGAGAACAGTATGTGTTGTTAAAAATGATAATACTTGTATGTGTTGCTAAACAATTGTATTTTTCAGGCTCGAAAAAGAACGTCTTGAAATTGAACGTATACGTAATATGACAGAGGAAGAGCGAAGACAAGAAGCTCGCTTGAATCCAAAGATTATTACAAACAAAGCAGCTAAAGGAAAATATAAGTTTTTGCAAAAATACTATCATCGTGGAGCTTTCTATTTAGATAAAGAAGATAATATATTTAAACGAGATTTTTCTGGTGCAACTCTAGAGGATCATTTTGACAAGACAATTTTACCAAAAGTTATGCAAGTAAAGAATTTTGGACGTAGTGGCAGAACTAAATATACTCACTTAGTTGATCAAGACACTACTCAATTTGATTCACCTTGGATCTCGGAAACGGCACAAAATCTAAAATTTCATAATAATCAAGCAGCGGGAATGAAACAAGTATTTGACCGACCATCATTAAAAAAGCGAAAAAATGAGAATTAATCATAATAGACTATAAAATAAATCTGTTTTATAGTAGACATTGTAATTATTCATTATAAAAATAAATGTAAAAGAATATAAATTATACAATTCAAATACTAATAATTTCTAATTAATTTTATTAATTACATATATGCATTCACAGTAGAACCTTGATAGTTGGAGAAAAACAGTGGTACAGATTTCAGCAAGTATTAAAATTTAGGTAATCATCAAGATAACGAGTTTAATAAGGAGTTCCGCTACTTAAGGCTTCTATATGATTTCTCATAAAATCGTCAGTATCTTATCCACGATCCACATTCATCTCACATGAACATAAAATTGTTCTGCATATTCAATTATCATCTGCAGATTAAAACTCTTATTTTTAATATTTTAATTATTTTAAGTTTTATGCAACAAACTTTTCAATGCTTGTTTTGCAGCAGCACATTTGGCTTGCTTTTTATTTGTACCAAACCCATGAAAAAGCTTTACCTTTCCATTAATGATTACTTTCAAAGGTACCATAACGGTACTCCCGTTTTCAACTACAGTAGATTTTCTAAAAAAAAGAAAGTATTTAACGAGTAACAAATTTTATAAAATAATGATAAGAACAAAATATACTTACAAAAATTGTGGTTGTGCACCTTGAATTTCATACAATACACGAATTGGTTGCTTTGGGATATTTGTACTAAATTCGTCTAAATACAAATTAAATATTACTATTAAAGTACTTTAAAATTTTATACTTATTTGTGCAGATACTTACTAATTTCTTTATGCATAAAAGAATAAATTAGTTCCCAAACTTTTGTAAGACTTTTACCACAATCCAAATATATTGCTCCAATTGTTGATTCATATAAATCTCCTAAAACTTTAGGAACATCTACATACTCAGCCATATTACATTCATCTTCTTCCAATAAGATCCATAAAAGCTGCAAATATAAAATACATTGTACATAGATATAAGAATATGTAAAATATATATTTTGTCTTTACAATGGAAAATACATTACACTTTACATTTTTTTAATAACATAAAGTACCTCGTCGTTCACTGCATGATTTCTTTCCTCTTGAAATCTAACAAAGCGATGTATAGAATCGTTTAAATGTGGAGCATAAGCTAATAATGCAGTATGCAAACCATAACGTACAGCCAAACACGCAAATGTAATATTATTCACAAGAGCAGATCTTAGATCTGTCAGAAGACCAGGATTCAAATTTCCACAGTTTTCATAAATATAACATGTAATTAAAAAATCTAAAATAAAAGAAAACTTCTAATTAAATATATATTGTTCAAATAATCTTTAAATAAATGTTAGGAAATATTAATCCAAATTTCTAAACATTCTCTTACCAAGAATAGCATCACCAAGAAATTCTAATCTTTGATAACATTCGGTTATATTATTTGGTGTATATGAAGGGTGTGTGAAAGCCTAAAAATTTTATATAAACTTGAAATTTGTACATTATAATTAAATAATAGATACAATGTGTTATACAGTTTTATACAAAATAACCTACCAAACATAAAATGATAAAATATTACATTACCTGCAACAAAAATGCTCGATTTTGAAACTTGTAACCAATCTTTGTTTCTATATCGGAGGCCCAAGGCATAAAATAGTTCACATTTTCCTCACAAATTACATTCGTCGAATTATCAAATAACAAGGTATCAATATTAACTTCCTTTGGCAACATTTTAAACCACTTTAATAAAGTCGCAGCACCTTTAATACCCATACTCTGTTAAAATGCAGATATGTAAAAAAATGTGCCCATACAAATATATTCATTACTTAAATTCTTTATACAAAAGAAGCAAAGTCAAGCGTTATTTTGTTATCCTTACTGTAAGATAGACACCAATCAATGCTTCCACACAATCAGCTACTGTTTTGTCAGAAACAGTTTGTACTCCTAGATAGTGTTCAATACCGGTTTGTGATTTTGCTGTTTCCCAATCCAACACCTTTGCTTGCATTACAGATTTTGTAGCTTCACTTATACAACCAGAACATTGTTCCTCTTCTGGTATTTGAATTTCATATAAGACATTTGGTGATACCTGACATAAAAAATCATACAACTGTATGTTTTATTTGCAAGAAAATATTTCATATAATTACATAATTTTGTATTTCGTGACATTAATTTTTAAGTATTGTGTCAGAAATACTGAGGAATTCTAAAATACAAATTAAAATATTTCCTTACAAAAATATTACTAAGTTTACTATTAATTAATTTATTTTATTTATATTTAAAATATAAAAATAACGAACCTCTGCAGCTAACAACAGTTCTTGAAATGGTCTAAATGTTGTATAAGCTGGAGCAATAAAATTACTAAATGGTATAAAATCATCAACCTTCATAGATCCTGGAATGTGTTTATTATTCCCACAATAGTAAAGATTACGGTTTCCAATCATTTTCCCTTTCAATGTCGTTAAACGACCTTCGTTATAATGTGGAAAATTATCATATAAAAAGACAGTTGTAATAAATTTCAGATATGAATCTCCTAAAGTCTCAAGTCGTTCCAGATTAAATACATCATGTCCTAATTTGGTTGTCAAAGCCTACAATAAATTTATATTTCTGTAAAATAATGCTGCAGCTACAGTTTACAAAAATAAATAGAATATACTTACATACATAATCTGAACAGGACTTGGACCATTGCATGAATCTTTTAACGACAACATTTTCAAACAAGGTACTGATGTTGATGAAACAGCATTATTTATGAAAGTACTTTTTTTATTAATCTACAAGAAACTGTGCTTTGTAAATTATTTACGTAACTATAAATTAAATCTATTAATACCACATTCATGTTTTTTTCAAATTTACTATAATTCTATTGGTTGTTAAATTAAAACTTCTTCATTATTGTTAATTTATACTAGAGTAATATATCTAATACAATTACCGATACTCCGACAGCAGTTTCATTAATCGGTATACTCATAAATTGACAGTAGTGTTCAATCTGAATCATTTGAACTTCTTCAATATTCCTATCCATATTTGGCGGTTCTTGATCTTCCGTCCAAGGATATGCTTCTGTATTGAGAACTATAAAAAAGAATTATTTTTCTTAATTTCAACAATAAAGTTTGTAAATGAAAAATAGTACAAGAAAGTAGGTATAAGTTACAATTTTGAGTAAATATATTATTTTTCAAAAGTAAAATGTGTACCATCTATTTCTGGACCATTTAATACTGGTTCTGGTTGTAAATTTTCAATATTTTCATCCGTAGAAACTTCTATCAAAGATTCAAATGATTCTTCTGTTTCTTCATCCGTAATTTTTAGTGGCAGCCACTTACTATCACTTAGTTCGAATCCTAAACCAGATTCTACAGCAATAAGAAGTCTAAGATCTTCTGCAATTAAAAATTGCGAAACTCTATGTAGAATGGATGGTAACATTGTTGTTTTAAGCCAATATAAAGCTGGAAATTTAATTTTAGTGCATAATTCTGGTACTAGATGCTCTTTTAAATCTTTAAGCACCTCTGCTCGGTTTCGCCTCTTCAACTCAGACTGCATGCTTCTACATTGAAAAAGCAAAAACATAATAAAGAATGTAAGTTTATCCAAGTTATACTTTGAAATCTGTATTTTACCTAGGCTTTATACAATTAATTTTTCTTGATACAGTTTTCACTTCCAACATTGGTTGTTTTAAATCATTTATTACCAAACCATGTTTTTGTTTATAATAATGAGCATATGAAAAGAAATTATCAGTTGGGAAACTGGAACTTGGTGTAAGATCTTCACAAACTTGTGTAACTATGTATACATTTGGAGATCCTCTGTAGTTGGGTATAACTAGTGCTAATTCGTAATCACTATTCTCAAGATGAAAAGGGACTGGTGGTGGTATTCGTTCTATACATTGATATTCCTTCAAGATATCCCAATTTATTTCCCAATTTTCATTAACTGAAAAATTAAATTTTTCTGTTAAAGTACATATTAATATTTGATGAAAAAATGTACTACTCTTAAAAGTAGATATCTATTTGAAATTTATATTATAATATTGTAGTTTATATTATAAGAAAAAGTTTTATTTTTATATTATTTACATTTAACACTATAAAATACAATTTACCTGGTACAATTAAAAAGCAATTATCATAATTGTAATTATCAAATACCATAAAAGATTTTATAACTGGAACAACTTGGCTAAATAGCAAATGGTGAAAAACTTTTATATATTTGATTTGCTCTTTAGTTAAAAATATTTTCGCATAGTTTACATTAACAGTAACGTGTAATTCTCCAACATCCATAAAAATTGGAAAAGATGGTATCTGTAAAAAGAAAATTAAACTACCATATATTCCTTTTTAAAAATATAAAAGTAACCTTAATTTTTACCTTTGGCATTTGTTTTGTAGAAAGTATTCCAAAACTAGCATTATTAGATAGCAAATTATAAAATACTAAATGTCGGTTATCATCATGTGGTGCTGAATATGTTGGTACGGCATGAAAAATATGAAGATATATTTGCTTATCTGGTAGAGGATATGCACCATATAAAGCTGTTGGAAACTGGAAATAATATTTAAATTACATATACACAAGTACATGTAATATTATAGAAATAATTTTCACATCTACCTAAATTTTAAATAAAATTGTAATAAATTTGTAGTATACTTTACATTTAATTTATGAAGTCGCTTTTTCTTATATGTCCCAATCAATGCAGATTCTGATTTATTTTCATCTATCCAATTTGGGAATAAATCATCCGTATTACTAATAGCAGAATCCATTGTATTTGGCACGAATCTGTCAGATAATTCGCCAATTTTGTGCAACTCTATACATGTTTTCATAGCAACAGATCTTTTTGCAATAGAAATAGATCTCATAGAATCTCCAAAAATTTCAGTTTTCAGTGGTGATATAGTAGGTAATTTAAGAGAAATCTAAAAGCATTTTAATAACAAAACTATGATCACAGTGAATAAAAGTTATTATGCACAATATGTCAAATATTGATTAAGTATCATATGCATAAGTAAGTAACTAAGAGACAACATTTTTTAATGTTTCTAATACCTGGTATAATGATTTTCCTAATACATTGCTCGGAATTGTATGTAATTTCCAAATTGGTGTTAACTGCACAAATTTACATTGGTATAATGAAGCACAATATTTATTTACTATACTAATTGCTGAATGCTCTGTTAGAGTATATTTCACTTTATTTTCATCTATGACAATATACGGCTTTATATTATGTACATATAATTCTTTTTTTATTTCATTTTCTGTTGGTTCTATACGATTCATACTTTTACCTAATAACAACTATTTAAAAAGTGTTAGTAAACATCTGTTTATAAAGGATAAGTCGAATTAAAATGAAAAAAGAAAAAAGAAGTAAATATAAAAAAGAGTACTTTTTGTAAGTATAATTCTGTTAATTTAAAATTTTTATATCGTTGTAAATAATCTGTGTCATTTCTTGGAATCAATAATATGTATTGACTACTAGAGTACCGTGCTCTTCCTTTGCTTTGTATGTATGATCTAATATCCATTGGCAAATTAAATCTTATAACCAATGTACATTTTGGTATATCTATACCTTCATCTATACAATCTGTTGCAATCATACAATTTGACAAACCATTTCTAAACCTAAATAAATTTTCATGAAAATTGCATTTATCTTAATCAGTCATAAATAAATATTTATAATTCATTTTCATTCTGTACTTAGTAAATTAGCTCTAAAACGAATAAAATGAACAGTATCGTACCTATGTAAAGCTTCTTTATTCCATTTTGATAAACATAACGATTCTCTAGAATATTCGAAAGCAGTCGATGAAAAACCGACCGCAAACTCAGGTCGTAAAAATTTGAATTCTTCATTGCATACAGATTGATTCTAAACAAATAACAAACATGAAAAACTTATAGATGAGTAATTTAATACAAATTATCAATACAAAATCTAATTTTCACCTTTAATATATGATATAATACTTTTACTGTAAATCGTCGTTGTACAAATATAAGGCAACAAAATTTTGAAGAAGTTTCTTTATTATTGTTGAAGTCTTTTAACACTGCAAAGAGTTTTTGAACTCTATCACATGTGTAGCTGTAATTTAATATTATTCTTTAAGTCATCTAATATCACTTAATATCACAAGATGATTCAAAAACATAATTAACATGTAAATGTAACTATAAAAATGATGTTTAAATTATTAATGAATCAAGGATTACATCGATCAGAATAAATTAAATTAAAATTGACCAACTTGTAAATTTTGTTCACTTCTGTACTTTCTTCCATTTCATCTTCCAACAATTTTCTAAATTTAGTAAATTCTGAAATTAGATACTCCAAAACGTACATAGTTTCCTAAACATAATACAATACATTTTGAACAATACTATAATGAAATGTGAAAATCTAATGAAATATATTTTTATTTATTCTACTCTTTTACTTACCACGTCATTTGAATATTTTTTCATACATTCTAATTGAATTAAGTGAAGTAAAAGAGATTTAGATACTCCATATAGTCCTACATTAAAAAGAAAATTTAGCAAAAAACAAAAAAAAATATATATATATCATATATTATATGCATCTGTTTGTGAAGATATTATCAGATTCTTTTTTAATAAATCTTATTCCTGTACCAGTGAGCATAAAATGTTCTTGAATATCCTGTAACATACAGATCAGTTTTTTAATTTTACTTCTTGGCTGCAATTCTTTACTTGATTCAGTGGAGTTTAAGTCACTTTTTAAAATTATATGTTTCAACATTTCGTTTATTTCATCAATGGTACGGATTATATCTCTCCCAAGATTAGGTATAATATATTCATTATATTTAATAACTACTTCTCTTGGAGATGCACAATAATCTTCAATTTCTACTCTTGACATTACTGTAATTATTTTTGCCTGAAACGTTACCTCCAAATTCTGTAATAAAACGTAAATGTCACATTAAATCCAACAAAGTGTAACATTTTCCTTTTCTTATTTTCATATTAATCAATACCAGAAGTAATATTAGTTAATCACTATGCAGTAATGAAAATATATAAACGGTATATAAAAACATAATTTAGATTTACCTGGATAACTTTTTCTATATTATCACATTTTGTGTTTGCATTTAATAATGTGGCTGATAGACCTAAAATTCTCGGCTGTTGCTCTTTTGGCAAATATTCAAATAGTTTCATAATTTGTCTCATTGGATGTTCATTCACTCCTCTGTGACATTCATCAAAAATGATCAAATTTATTTTGTTTAAAAGTAGATAGCTTCCATTAATTCCATCTACCAAAACTTGCGGTGTAAGTATTAATACCTGCAACGTCATATTATTTTTAAAATAATTCAATTCAATGAATAATCTATATAATGATAATTTAATCAATTACACATAAATTAAATATTATTAACACAATACTTTTTAATACCTGATGTTTTTCTAACTGTTCCATCCATATTGCATCATTCCAAAAATCAACTCCTGTATTACTATTAATCATTGCACATGACAATCCAGTTAATCTTGATATATATTCACATTGTTGCAAGACTAAGGGTATTGTATTAGCTACAAATACAGTATGTTTTCCACCTTCACTGTAAGGTCTAATTATAAAATAAAATTTATAATGTATACAATTGAATAAACGCATGTATTTTTAAATGAAAATAAAACTTTAATAATATGCAATTTATTCAATTAAACATGTTTTATTTGCAAAAAAAGTTTTTTATTTATTAATTTGACTACCATTAATGATATTACAAGTTTTACTTATGAGAGAATTTATATAAATGTGTAATTGGTGACTAATACCTTCGTATATCTGCACTTAATTCTTTTATAAGCATAACAGCGATAAAAGTTTTCCCAGCACCCGTTGGTAAATAAATAATACTATTTTGTTTAGTTGCAATTTCATATAAATCAATTTGATATGCTCTTGCAGTGAATTCATTTATGTCAACTTCCATAATCCTAAACAAAGATGTTGTATTTATAGGCTAGAGAGATACATGATTATATTATATTTACAAAATACAATAACATAAAAAATATACAAACATAACCTATCACAAATATAAATAAATTTGTTAAGAAAATTTGTAACATTTATACTTTATAATTATACTTTAAATCTCTAAAACGTATGCGCGTATTCAATTAAAAACACACGTTAAAACATACACTGAATATATATTTATATATACGATAGTTATTATCTTATCAATACAATATCAATTGGTTACTCAAAACCAAATTAAATTTTTCTCGTTACTACACATACATACAAGCTGCACATACAACTGAATTCAGCATTTTGAACTATGTAATTTGAAGTCCAAACAAATTCAAGCGGTCAAAAAAGAATGCGAATATGAATCTTTTCTATTGCACAGATCATTTTTGTACCTTAAAATAATTTAATGAACTTCTTGAATACTTATACAAATGGTAATTTGAATCTCCAATGGACGCGCTCGATCTCTTAGAGGGAAATCGAATTTTCCATACTAAAATACGCCGGATACGAAGCTGTGCGAGCACAGACTTTATCAAAAGTTTCTCTATTAAAGGAAGGAAAAACCATTTACTCTAAGCTTCGTATCATCTAACGACGAGATAGTCGGACAGGATCGCAGTATTGATCACCACTCTATTCGGAGTTGATTGTGATTCACATCAGTCCGTAATTGTATAGAATGAATACAGTTACAAGTTTTTGAAATATTCTATTTTTAAACACTTCTAAAGTGAATTAATCGTGTAATTATTAAAAGAAGCAATACGTAATTAATAACAAATTCAAAGTATAAAGAAATTAAAGTTTTATTTTTTTAGAAATAAACTTTTGGGCGTATTCGCAATGTTAGCGATAGCGATTTGAACATTTTCATTGCAGATGATAATAGAAGAGTTCTTTCTCATATTATTAGATCATTGCTTAAACATCAGTACTGATCAGTATTGTACAGAAGAAGAAGGTATCATACGTATGTAATTTTTGAATCTATGTTATATTTAAAGATCTGGATTTAAAGAGTAATTCAAAATATTCATTAGAGTATTAAATTATTACAGACTAATAGTAAAATGCGATTAGGAAAGAAACACTTCGAAATTGCTACGAAATGGTAAATATTAATACTTTTCTTCAAAAGATATTATATATTAAATATATATACGTACTACTGAAATATTTCTTAATGTATTTTATGTTTAATTAAATTTAATCACCGAATTAATCGGTTACAATAAATGAATACTCTTACATATTTATGTCTTAAGTATATACTTTTTGGAAAGAGACTTGTAACCCAAAATGTAACTACGGACTTTATACATGTACATTTTCATTAATCAGGCTACCGTCTGCAATGGTTTATGGAGGAACAGCAGGCTTGGCATTGGTTTATTTCACCGATTGGAGAGTAGTAGTTGATAATATACCATTTTACAGAGGAAAATTTAAGGAATAAATTATTAGATGTATCCATGATGTTAGATTACATAATAAATTATAATAGTGTATACTTATCTGTTATATCATTTATTAAATCAAGATACATATACCAATCAATGATGGTATGTTACATTTTAATGAGTATACATTAAAAAATCTAATAAACATTCCATGTTTGTTTTTGCTTATTCAGTTTTTTTATAGTTTTCATAAATTATGTCTGTATACATTTCAATTTCTTTTCTCTTATTCCATGCAAAATATTTATTTTTGTAGACCCTGTTAATAAAATGTTAGTGTTTATTTTTCAGTACTGTTCATTATTTCAATAATGTAGTAAATTATATTTACCTGCAACATTGAATAAATATCCCAAAACATGTTACGCCTACACAAAATTTTACTTTGTATGGTATCTTCATTTTAACTTCTTTCGTCGTATAGTTTCTTTAAAATACAATATTTATTCAAATTTATTGAATCAATGCAATTTTTTTAAGCTTTTAATAATATTCTGTATTAATCTTTATATATTAAAAGTACTTATGGAGGATTAATGACAAAAGTATTAGTATCTTTTGATACATGTCTTTAATATTTTTTTAATATTATTAGATAATTATTATTGGTATAAAAAAACTTACTTCCTTTAAGTTATTATTAAGATTGTTCCTCTGATGGTAAAGCTTTAAAGGTTCAGACCACACAAAATAACCACTAATAAATCCTAATGTAATAGTCAAATAAATCAAACCTTTTTGTCTGGGAAACATAGTATATTATAACTTGAATCACCGTTGGACTACAGTATATTTCCTTTAACTAGCGAAAAATTATATACCAACTACGTAAATTCAGACAATATCTTTAGTGCTGTGCCAGAGAGAGGGAGAGAGAGAAAAATAGGGATTTCTTAGTGAAGACAAATGGAGGAAAGAGTCATATGTGACTTACAAATGCCAGTTAGCCAGACTTGTATTAGACGATGAAATGGATCCAAACAGAACTACGTATTATACAAATGGAAGAAAATTTTACCGGATATAGGATACTAGTTGATACGTCGGTTTGACAAGCTTTATACGAAGTTTCATCTTCATATGGAATGAATATATTATAGTCGTAAAGTACGTGTGAAACGCCAATTAATATAACGTTATATCTAAGAAAAATGTGTAGTCAATGTAAATCCGCATTTATTTTTTAATCGCTACAAGTAAAATTGGATATAGAATGTAATAATTGAAATTAAGTTTGAACGTAATTAGGGCAGAACAAAAAATTTATGTTTCATACGGAATTTACTAGTTAGATTCATCAATAAGAATGACCTTTCATATTTTTCTTTTAAACATAATAACATTTCGATGTGGAAGAATTCTACTTTTCGTAAAAATTTAGTGTTAGTAGAAACTGTATTACTAGTAAATTCTACTAACAATTAGTTGATGTACTGCTTAATGATAAGTTCAAAAAATATTAAGTAAAACTCCGACTATAGATGAGTTCATCATAAATGAGAAACCGCTATCATGAACATAATTAGGTAACTAAAAAACGTTTTTATTTTGTAATCAAATTTTAAGACGGATAACACTACTTAAAATCTAAAGTAATATTCTTAAATATATGTTTTTACATATAACTCTACAATTGATACTCTCTTAATTTAAAATATATTTAGAAAGATTTTCTACACAAATCTTCTAATATAATAGTAGATCAATTTCTCTTCATAAGTTTTTTTTATTTACTATATAAAACTGAAGGTTGACATTTTTAGAAATAATTACGAGCGACGGTACTTGGATTGGCAACTTTGATAGAAAAAACAAGAAAACAAAGAGTCGGAATAATCCTGCGAGGAAGTAATGCGTGCGTGCGATAAAAACAATTAATGTATTCGCTCGTATAAAAAGCAATTTAATGTATTCTAGTTCTTTTTTCATTTATATAATAAATATACCTATATTGATTTATTTTGTTTCATAAAAAGTATATTGTGCTTTATTTAACAACAAAAACAAGTGTGTTTTGATTATTAGTTATATCTTCCCATAAAATTTATAGAATTTGTTAAATACATCTAGCTGGGTCTTAAAAATCTCTTGCATTGAAATTGGTAGTGTTCGAGATAGCAAAGCAATCCCATGTTGATCACATATACTAATTAACAGATTTATACACTTTTGTAGAGACACCTAAAACAAAAAGTTCAATAATAAAATATACTACAACTTCAAATGTATATTCATACTTATTTTATTTCAAAACTAAAAATATTGTATAAAATGAAGTATCTGAAACATTACCTTAACACAAGTTGCTATTGAATCTTCTGAAAACAATTCTAACAAATCTGCTATTAGATATGGACTTAGTCGAATCATATCTTTTTTTAATTTTACTAAGGAACTCATAAACCTGTATACAAAATAAAGCAAATAAAATTACATTTATACTTTTATATAATAAATAAAACACTGATGACTCACTTCTCTGCATCAAATGCAAGACATTTGAACATGTGATCTTCAGATTTATTAATTATAGCTTTGGAATTATGTACAACAATATTTAATATACGTTTATATAATACCAGCAATATAGGTAGTCTGTCTGTGACTAAACCTGTTCTCATTTTTAATAGTGTGTTACATAATATCAATGCATCATTACACGTCATTATTGTTGTTTCTTGCAATGATTTTAGAGTAAGAAATATAGTCATATCAATCACATGACCAGACAGATATAAATGTTTAGTGACAAGAATGCTTTGAATTAATTTTAATAAACTTGGCCAAAGTTTATTTGAAATACTTATGATTTGTATTGTTTGTATTAATTTATCAATTGCTGATAAACGTAATTTATTTCGATTGCTGGACATATTTAGTTTTAGTATAGCATTCCATATAATACAAATATTTTTCAAGTTATTTTCTTGTACATTCGAAATAATTTTTACCTGTAATGAATCAACATGATAAATTTATTTATTATTAATAATTATTGTAAACAATATTATAATAAGTATTTCTAGGTATAGGTGCAATTTTATTTTAAAACTTATTACAGATACATACCATATGGCTATGTAAGTACTCAAGAAATTCATGAAATTCTTGTGGTTCACTCGATTCTAATAAAGGTAAAAGTACATCTGTACATGGAAACTTCAATAGAGCATTCCATATACTTTTTACAATTTGGTTTGTCACTTGAAATATTTTTCGATTACGAAAAACAACAACTGTTAATTGTAAACCATCTTTTAACAACTTATTGTTTTTATCAGCATCATTCTGTTAACAAAATATACATTTATATTATAAATGTAATGATTTTAGACAGTATACTTCATCAGCTACATTATATTCACCAGAAATATATCATAAAGTATTAGCTCTACTACATTTTTTAGTTTTTCATCAATATTTTCATTACTAATACTCATTTTCAATATTATACTTAATATTTTCACATCATCCGTTTCCGTAATATTTGACGGCAACGTTTTAATTATGATTTTACTTAATTTTTTTTCTGCTTTTCTAACTATTGCCTTTTGATCAATATTTAATTTTGGTTTAACATGTTCCATACATTCTAATAAAAAATATAGGTTTTTCTTAGTATGTATAGAAGACTTTATAAGCGTTTTTAACATTGTATATGATAAACTGTTTTTAAAAAAGAGTTCCATGGCTTTCTGAACATTTCTATTTTGTGGTAATTGACCTAATAGTAAAGAGGGTTCTATATATTGAAACATATTGAGACCTGGCATTTCGAGGAGATCTGAAAATGATAAACTTTTTTATACATTGATAAACTTAAATTATTCTTTTTCTATACAAAAGGAAAGAGTACCTGAAAATATTATGTTGCATAAGGAAATTATTTCATCATTTTGGTCACATTCTTTCCTAAGAGCAAATACAATCATAAATGTTACTGATCTTATATTAGTATTTAGGAACATTAAAGGTATATGAAGTAATATTTCTAAGTGCACTTTTATTTTACATAATGATGCACTATCTATTTGTTTCCATTTATCTTTCAAAAACTCTTCTTTCATAGACATTAATATTTCATTTATTTCTTGGTTTTCAACACTTGTATCTTCAAGTAGAGTTTTCTTAGGAATAGAGAATGAATATTGCATAAATAATATTATATGTAATATTTAATTATTAATCAAGTATTTAAACTTACTGTAACATAATGTTCACATATTGATTTTGTTACTCCTTCCGTTGTCAAGTATGTAATTTGTGTAATAACACAGCTTAAAAAAGATATTATGAATTTCTTGTTTCCTTGTAGACTATCTTTACGTAATACTTTTATCCATTCACAAAAATTATCCACACTAGAAGTTATATCTGTCAATAATAAATATGTCACTTTTGACAAATCTTTATTAGTCAAAAGTGATATCACTTCTGTATCAAGTTTCAATATAGAGGGCCAAGAGTATTCTAAGCCACCTATCAAACAATTAAGTTTAATGAAAGATTCATTTATTGTATTTTTGGACATTTTAATTCTTTGTAAAATAAGTTTATTCTGAAAATTATATAATAATGAACCTAACTGAAATAAGTAATTAAGTTTACCAGAAATGTTATTTTGATAAAGTAAATAATAATAACATTTTACTAACATACCATGCTAGTTTTACAACTGTCTTTCCCAAAATTTGTAATTCTCTGAATCAGTTGCTGCCACTGAACTTCTGATACTGGAAATCTTAAGTCTCGTGTAGCAGCTTTTGGCACATAATATTTCAATGCTTTCTGTATTTCGTTCCATGAAAATATTGCACTTAATAATATTGTATTAATTTTCTTATTGTAATTCAAATGCAAAATTTTATCTGTTAGAAGTGATAAAATATTTCCTAAATCATCAAGAGCATTTATAAATTTTTTATGAGAAGTTAATGTTTCCGTATATTCATAAATGGATAAACCATCTAAAAGTGTAACAAGTAATTCAACAGTTGCTTGCATAATTGAAATATTTTTACCTGTAATAAATTACAAATATTTTAAATAAGAATTAATAATATTAGTTACATTGTTTTATAATTATTTTCCTCACAAGTGTCATTTGATTGTAGTACTTCCATGCAATCATTTTCTAAATGATATATCAATGTCCTTAACATAGATAGTCCTTGCAAAATTGTAATATTATTTACTGATTTTAGAAACATGTTTTTAAATTCTTGTGGAAAAAACATATTAGGGGTTATATTTGAAACCTGATGTAATGAATGTTTTAAAGCTATTAATATTGCAGAAACTAATTTTTCTTCTTGCCTCAAGTGTACATTGGCATTTTGAATGGCAATCATTAAATTTGTATACTCTAATGTTGGATTTCCAACAAATATTTTTCTCAGTATATCTTGCATTCTTTTCTCAATAATGAGAGGATTAAAATAACAAAATTGTGATAGAAGATCATAATCTACATTACTCATGCTTTCACTTAATAAAATACTGTCTATTGTATTCTGACAATACTCAAATAATGTGACACCATGTATTTTATTGTTAAAGTCAAATGTTACATCATTCATATTTTTCAATAGAGAATTCAAAATTTGTTTTCCATGTATTCCAGCACATTCTACTAATTCTCGCAATATTAAATCCAATACAGTACTGTTTGACTTAAAAACACCTGTTGCAACACGAAAAATGAAAACAAATGTCATTAAATTACTCTGAAGATTTTTCATTTTTGCATTTTCAGTCAAAGCAGATAATAAATCTGCAAACTGGTGTGTATTTTCATGTTCTAAAAACATTTCATTCAAACAAACATCTTTTCTCCCAAATATTAATTGCTGAACACATTTATGGGCTACTATTCTCAACTTATTTGTATTATTGGTACATTTATGATCAATTATAGTACACAAAGAATATAAAATATCATGTATAAATGTATTCTTTAAGGTATCTCTCGTAGTAAAAGCTGAATTAAAAATTTGTAATATACTTTCTAGAATATTAATTATCATGTTGTATGTTATCAGTATGAGTTCACTATTTTTGTTAATTAATGTTATATCTATTCCTTCTGATGACTGTTCTTCCATGTTAAATGTATGTTTATAAAGTTTTAGTACATAATCCAATAAAGACTTTATTAAAAGTCCTAAATCTTTTGGTTCATTAATGAAATATTGTTGCATTCCATCATTAGAAACCAATAATTGACAGCATTCAGAAATATTATCGGGTACATTTTCTAAATCTTCACGTAATTTTGCAATAAGCATATTAGTCAATAATTTTTTTACATCGACCTTAACATCCAGACGTGTTGTTTTTAAACAATTTTTTAATGAGATCCAAGCATTTTTGTCTTTGGAACATGTTTTACAGAGCCATTGTAGAGTAAGATCTTCTTTGCATACTATTGGTATATCAACAGTACAGAAAACATTTTCTGCTAATTTCAAACGTTTAGGTAAAGGTTCTTCATCTGAATTCAGGCGTTTCAGTAATTCTGTTAAATATCCATACGTGTATTACTATTTATTATAGTTTTTGAAGGTTATAAATAATCACGTGTTTACTCACCCACTGATAGAGCCATTTTAAATATTTCTAAATTTTAATTTATTTAATGCATTACTTATATATTTATAATGTAAGAATTTTCGTCCGTATATTGGTATAAACGTGATATTATAAACAAGGTACAGGATAGATTTATTCTTAGTATCACATGAAAGTAGTGTCACTATATAGGTTACATAGTGATGGTAGAATTTTCTCCATTGCTATAAACTAATGCAAGAGCTGCATATTGTAAGATCAGTATCGCAGCTCTAGCGAATCAAAAAAGAAGAAAAGTGCGATGTTTTCTCCCCCTTCTCAAAGATCTGGAGTCCAATTTGTAGTCAAACCCACAGATGACTTGAATAGTCCTAACCTCGACTATTGTTTACATTTCGTTTATTTTTAAAGGGCTGTCTTACAATTCAAAAGGATGTGAAAAAAAATATTTAATGTAAAAAGATATAAATAACTTAAACATTTTTATCAGCTGGTATAAAATAATTTTACATATTACGACATTTAATGTTGTGCATTCTTTATTCAAAATGTATTGATTTATAATGTAATAATTTAATATGGTTTACAGTGCTTAAGTATTGTTTTCGCAATGCGTAACAAATATTTATTGTGCAAATTCAATGTTAAGATTAATAATAGTATTATTTCTATGAACATCTGATACAGCATACTGAGATAAATTGTAAGTCATTTCATTACAGTTCTGTTTTTATTCAATATGGTCCTGTTGAGTAGTCTACATAACATTATAATGATAATATGAATTATATTGTTATTCTGTGATATGTGATTTTAATTTTTGATTGTCAATTACAGTTTTTGTATCATTATCTTCATTTTTATTTGAGTCATATTTTAAATTGCTTTAATGTAATCATTGTTTGTTTTATTATCCTAGAAGAGAAGTTTTAATTGTAATAATTTGACATGTTGAGTGCTGCATTATTTCGTATGACTTTCCACTCATGAACTGATGATGGTTCATGTTATTGTATTCATTATATCTATTTATAAAAAATGACTTATAATATTTATAAAACTATAAAAATAAATATTGGAAAGAAAAAAACCAGTGATGGCTATGATATGATGACTTTACTATACATGATAATTATCTGTCAATAAAATAATACTATAAAATACTTCAACATTATTTGTTATATAAAATAACCAATACAGCCTAAGCAGAAAGTAGAATATGGCTCACTGAGCCCATACAACACTCGATATATTGAATGATCATAAATACATAATATTATATATATTATATAGGAAATATTACCTTGTTGGTTACTAATAGTTTTTGTATTTTATTTAATAAGTATTCTATGTTGGTTTGTAAATTGGCCATATATTCCCTAAGAAATATACGATACTAAAATTATCATTTGATAAATTGTATTCAGAGTACAACTTATGTATTTTTCTGTATATCAGAATTGCACTTACTGAATTATTTTTCTTATACCATTAAAGTACTACTTATTAACATAAAACTAAGCATATATTTAATTTGTTACAATCATATATGCTATTACTGTGCTGATAGAGGTACCTTTACAAACTCTCACTTTTGTTGTGGAATTACTTTTACTTTCAGATCAACCTTAACAGTGCGTTTCTTGTTTAAAGCTGATGCAGTTTTTCCAACTCTTGTTACATCTCTGTCAGTGATTCTCTCTGTCAACACAGAATAGCCCTAGATATATTCAAAAAAGTAACAAGTAACAAAATTGATATGTAAATATTATGTTAACTAATTACCAATATGTTAATTAATATACCATTACTTTTAAAAAACTGTTGTAGATTATTCATATCCAATAGTAATTAATAAATCAATAAATCAATACATTAAAGCAAACTGAATCAAATATTATTAGTTACTAATAAAAGAAATCAATTTTCTTTTTTACACAGAAATAAGAGTATGAAGTTATTAACTTCTAAATGCTATGTAAGAGATTGGCAGTCAACAGTCAGTTGAGAGACGAGCGTAGCGTGATTATTCAGGGCATCTCCTACATTAACTACTGTAGCAGCTAAGACGTATTATTCCATTAGTCAATTTCAATAAATTGACTAATTGTGTTACTAGCCATACTAGGCATAGTGTCAATATGCTGATTTTCCATACATAAAATATTTTTAAATAGTATTATAAATAACACAACTTTTCAAACATCTAAACTTCAACACTAAAACTTCAAGACAGTATACCTAACATAGGCATAAGATCTAAACTAATATCTTACCATGTTTAGTTTCCATATCCATTATCATAGATGCTAATTCTTTTTCATTTTTCGATTTTGATGAAGCTTGTACAGAAAAATTTTCTGGGCATATGGATTTACTTATATTAATCTAAAAGAAACCTTTACTTGTAATACAATTTTATATTTTATGAAAGAATTAGTCTTAATGACATTTATGATTTCAATAATGTTTAATATCTTACCTCCTTTTCTAAAAAAGTTATTTGGTCTGTAAGTCTTAAATTTTCTCTTCGAAGATGAATTAAGTCAATTTCTGCTCTCTCTAATCTTTGTTTATATGAATTAATTTCGATTTGTAGCCTACTTTGTTCTTGACGACTTTGTCTTTCATTTTGTTCAGCAGCAAATTTTTTCGCTAAAATTTCTTGTTCGATACTGTCTTTTTCAGATAATGTTTCATTCAGTTTACTTTGTAAATTTGCTACATATGAGACAAATAATAAAGTATTATAATTTATTATATTTGTATCATTAATATATTGAATGTCAAACAAATGCTTCATATCTTTCCATTCATGCCAAATGTGTCAAAAGTGATATCCATTATTGAAAAATTATCCTTTACTTTATTAAAATTATTATATAATAACTAAAATTACGATTATTTAAAACTTGAGAAGTACTAGGATTTATTTATGGTAAGCATTTTAAGAAAGTGTTGTTTATCGAAATGATGGTTACTGGTAGATAACGCAACCTAAATGAGAAGACCTACAGTGGGCACTGATATTTGCAATAGGACTCAGCGTGTTAAATATCATTAAACTCAATAAGATTAACAATTACATTATAAAACTTACATATTTTACTTTGGAGTTCTTTCTTTAAAGTATCGATAAATTGTTGTTTCTCAGATAATTCTTTCCTAAGTTCTGTCAACTCTCTATGTTGTTTTTCTGATTCTAATTGAAATTTGTTAGCTGCATTCCAATAGGAAGCTATATTAAAGGATAGTTGCTCAACTTGCTGACTGTACCTATATTCTATCTGCTGTTTTTCTTCTGCAATACACCTGCTTGCTTCCTGCGTAGCGTTTTCAAGTTTATCACATTGTCTATCTAATTCTTCTTTCAATCTTATAATTTCTGTTTTATACTGATTCTTTTCAAATTCAATTTGCTGCATAGCATTTATGGTTTGTTTTACTTTTTGCACTGCTTCAGTTTCCTTATCTCGTATTAAAGCTAAAGATTTTTGTAAATCTTCCATTTTCATTTCAGCTTCATATTTAGCATGCAAAGCTTTTTCCAACTGAGCTTTCATTTGACATACATCATTATTTAAACAACTTTTAGATAATTGCTTTAAATTAGACTGACTTTCCTCTTGAGCTTTACTAAGTTCTAATTTTGCTTGAGTAAGTTGTGCTTCTAACTCACTAATTCTTGATTCAAACACTATATTAGAACCTTCAAAAATTTTAGGGTTTATAATTTCAGAAGCTTTTTTGTTAATAGACTTCTGTTTATCGTTATCATTGTCACTGTCATTAATCTGTTTATACTCATCAAGAGCATATTTAAAGAATCCTGTTTTGTTTTTATAATGTAGAGTTTCATTTTCAGCTACAACCTAAAATTATTAAATTCTAGTTTTGAAGCAGATTATTATTATTACAATTATTCATTATTAGAATGATAATATGAAATATGAATAATAAAATAATATAATTTTTTCATTTACTAAACATAATTGTTATACCTCTCTGACTTTATGAATTAAATTAGTTAGCTGATTTCTGCAAAATCGAGATTCCTGTTGTAATTGTTGAATATATTCTTCTTGTTGCTCAATAAAAGAATTTAATTCTGGAGGGACAGATTGTAAATCTGTAGTTGAAGATGCTAAACTGCTATATGCTTTCGCTTGATGTACAATTTTGCAAGAACCAAAATGTGGATTTATAACTCGATCTATATCTTCCTGCTTATCTTTTGCTTTAGAACTATCAATTATTACATTCCTATCATCTATTTCTTCTTCAGACTTATTAATTTTTGTATTACTAAATTGATAGATATCTTCAGTTCCCTGTGGTTTACTATGTAAAAAATTTTTAATATTCAATATTTTATATAGAAGTATAATGTATAATATTATACTTATAATATTATACTATACCCAATGTATAATATTAAATTAATAATAAAAATAATATTTGATGTTACATTACCCTGTCATTGGCTTTGAAACATAAGATTCAGCTAGCAAATTCTTTAATTTTGAAACAGCCTCTCTATATGCCATTTCCGTATAATCTATTGATTTCTTTTTATTTAAATCTATCTTTTGAATTCCATTAATTTTTCTATAAAATTAAAATATACACGTGTAAAAACAATAAAATTATTGTGTTTTAGAAATTTTAAAATAACATATATTTACTTGGTTTTTAAACTTAGTCTTTTCATTCTTGCAAAATCGGCAGGAACTGTATAATTTGAAAAATTCGCTTTTGGCTTCAGATAATTCCGTAACGAAAATTTAATACGTGTTAAATACGTGTCTAGGCTTATTATAGTAGTTGTTGGTGTACTATTAAAGTAACATCGACGTCCGTAGTTGCTCGTTTCGAACATTCTGAAAGTTCGTTTTCCTAATACCACCGAGCCGTCATATATAACAATACATGTCAATCAATGGACTAAGTATATACTTTCTCAAGCGCACCCCCTTCCGTTAACCCTTCGGAAGGGGTATTATAGTAAGGCTTAAGAAAATTAAAGTTCAGTTTAGCTGAACATAGCCAGTATCTAAGTAATAGATTGTGTGTAGGATGATGGTTTATGTTTTATGGAGACGGGTACCATGTCATTTCGTATAGATATTTCATACTTTATTATCGATAATTTCTTAGTAGTGTACCGGATATATATGTCAGACGCGTTTACAATTTCTTAGAAATATATTATCATTGACTTATTATTACTTAGTTTCATTGTTTTCATTCAATTTATTAATTTAATTACAATATGTATAATTGTATACATACAAATAATCTTAGAAACATTAATCTCTTTTTGCTCCTGTAAATGTAGGTATTTGATAATTAATTTAAAATTATTTAGTAATCACGCGCGACAATAATCGTGTAATTAATACAAAAATTTATCAAATTTCTTGCATGATAGAATATTAAAAACAAAATAAACATTTTCTGTTGTATTTTAAATAACTTCTATCATAGTACAATAGAAACATAAATATTTATTTAACTGTTGCATAATGGTAAAACATTTTACATATTGCATGAATAATAAGTAAAAATGTTAAATTATATGTAAATTTTTGAGCTAACAAAAGATGCATTTCATATTTTGTAAATCCTTGTAGTATATCTGAGAAATATACATAGTACTTAATTTTATCATTCTGTTCTTTTCTAAATTATGCTCTGGAGACGTGCTCTTCGCTTAGTAAGTCTTCATGTTCATTTTCTGGTGATACTATAAAAATGAATCTATTGTTAATATAGTTTGTTCTGAAGTTAATATATTGTATGTTAAAGGAAGTTACAACATTTATTACAATATTATAATTTATTTGTTTATATTTATCTCTATACATAAATCTTACCTGTATTGCGAAAAAATTGATTTGTCATTAATAACCCAAATATTGCAGAGGAAGCACAAATATACACTAAGATATCTCTATAGAAATTTTGATAACTGCCCTTAGATTCTCTAAAAATATTATAGATTAGATCAATTTCAGTATTAGTAGTTCTTAAATATACTTACAAATATTGAATAAATATAATTGTTACTCCACTGTAAAGTTTATCCGTAAAACTCATTATACCACTTATAAATGCAGCATTATTAATGTTCTGTCCAATAAAATCAATAGTAATTCTAAGACTGGTCACTATCATAATGGATCCTCCAGATCCTGTGCCAAAAAATGATTAAGTTTTAAATACTTTTTGCATTTTTTAATTTGATTTAAAAAATTACATAATTTTACCTAATATCATAGCTATGCAATAGATTTGACTGCTTGTATATGTTATGTCTCTACCAAATTGTATCCAAATGCAAGCACATATACTCAATAGAACACCAATACGAAATGAACATTTTTTACATATTTTCGGTCTTAACTTCGCTTTAATTAAGGGTATTACAAAACTACTTAAAAATATTATTAGGGGTATCACAGCCAAAGATGTAGCTGGCATATTTAATGATTTGTGCAAATACAAAGGAACATAAATTTGTGATAAATTTATAAATGCACGTGCAGACATATATACACAGGCAACTTGATACAAACGCAAATCTTTTAACAATACTGACATTGGTCTTGCATTTCCATGTAGTAATCCTAAAATAAATATAACAAAGTAGATTATTATCAATCAAATTTTAATCATTGCAATGTAAACAAGTAGAGAAAGAGAGAGAGAGATATATAAAATTCTTATCATTAAAGTGGTAAAGCTTTAATAAAAAAATCTTACCATTAATGTTATCAACAGCTCCTTCCTTAACAAAGACATGAAATAAAAAGGATGTTATAGATCCTACTCCTAATCCAATAAGTAGAACTTCTTGAAATTTGTTTGCATCGTCGGGACCAATTTGAGAACTGGAATCTTTGTTATTTGTTATATGTAACACTGCCCATGCGATGCAACAAACAAATATATTTGAGAATACAGTAAAGATGTATCTAAACAGAATCATAGTAAATGTTATAATTGCCTATTTTTATGATCTTTAAATTTACAAATAATGTTATATCTTGTGTTCTAAATTACTAAGTCTATAACAATATTCTTCTAGCAAAATAAAATCATTTAAAATGTTTCAAATTGTTTCTTTTAAAAAATACTTGAACAGATACCTGATAACTATGAGTTCTGTTCTTTCGTGTTCAGTGGGTGTAAGTTCTGGGATCATTGATAAATGAGATATTTGTACTGCAGCCCAACCAAATTGAAAGAGTATAATAAATGCTACATAATAAATTAATTGAACACTGTTGTGAGCACTTTCACGTCCAAAAGAAGGTAAAAATATAAAAGGAATAGTAATTAATGTACAAACAGTACCTATAATGGATTAGTTTAAAAACATTTTTATATATTTTTGACATAACATGTAATAAGTAATAATATATATGATACACATACCTATTAAATGCCATGTCTTTCTTTTTCCATATTTACATAACCATGACTGTCTATTTTTATCTGAATAATATCCGACTAATGGAGTGGCTAATGCATCTGCTACTTGACCAATAAACAAAATTTGACCAGCCAATGTTGCGTCAAATTCCAGTACCAAGTGAAGATACACTAATAAATATGTGAACCACATAGAAGCACAAATGTCATTTAAAACATGTCCTATACCATATGCTAGTCTTTTAGAAACAGGAAGACGTTGTATTATTTCAGTATAGTCATTAGTTGAACTTGCATGTTCATTTTCCATTGTAATAAAATGAAACTTAGTATAATATTCTGTAATATATTTTGTATAATGTATTCAGAAAAATAATAATATTAACAATTTGCTGACTTACAAGCGATAATGCATACACAATATATAGTTCTCTCTAAATTTTATATGACCTGAAATTTAAAAATTAATATAAACATATTATTAATTTTATATGGATATTTATTTGAAACATTTACTAATATATTTTGACTTAATATTTAGTTGGTTAACATTTTTTTTTTGTTTTATTTTTTATTAACTGTACAATACATGATGTTAACTATGCAATAAGAAACAAAACAAATAATTAATTTGAATGTCGTAACTGATATTGATTAAGAATTATTTAATTTTTTTATTAGATACATAACTTATTGTTCTGTCACTTATGGAGTTACAAGCTCACACTTAATTCCTAATGTTTGATTTTCCTGACGCTATAATGTTGTAAATATTATGCTATTATTAATTTGTTAGAACAATTTGAAGCTATAAAGTTTTACATTTAAAAATGTTTCCGTAGATAGTAATAAAGTATACGTAGACTTACGAGACGCAAATTTTAAAGCGATTAAAAATGATTTATCGATAATAATCGTATGAAATACTGTTATTACTATATTAACCTCTTGCGCTACGATTTAGCTTTCGGTTGCCGTGTCGCGCTCTACAATATAACATATTATAAGGTGTTACATTGACATCGCACCGGGTCTGTGAACGCAAACCTTTAAGCAGTGCCTTAGCGCGTTAGTAGGATCTTATATAAAGAATTTTACACGGATATGAATGAATATTCACAACAACAATAACATTTTATTAATTAATAATCTGCTTCTGTATGGTAAATTTAAAAACATTTTGGAATATATAATGACACAAGGCATTCCCTGCACTCCCAAGTAGTCTCGCTGTGTTTTTTATGTTTAGCACACACTTTACACCGTCTTTGAGGATTTTTTTTAGCTTCTGTGGGTGAAATATTCCTTGGAAAATGGCCCCATTGTTTTGATTGTAATCGAAGTGGTATATCACTAGTAGCAGCCTTCCACGCTTTGTGTATTCCGGTATACATACACTTCCTAAAATATGTTCTGCCACATTTAATCGAAATTTTGAATACGTGTATTTTTGCTTTTTGGTATATTCAATGTCTTCGAAAATTAAACATAAGCATTAAAAAGTGCAATATCCATTAGATAAAAAAATATTTTTTTATAACTTTTTATGTATTTTCTCATAAGTGAGAAAGAAGATAAGTAGCTATTTTGATGATCTACTCCACCTATGCCATTATTATACTCCAACACGATATTGGGCTTTATAACAGTGATATTATTTTTCCATCTCTTCTTCTCCACTTCCATCATTTCAATTTTTGTATGTTTCGTGGACAATAAATATATATCTTTTTTATCCTTCCACTTTGCAACTAAAATACCTTTGCATGATCTTGAAATAGCTTCTGATTTTTTCAGTTTTATCGTTGCGAGCTCTTTCGGCATATTTTTTCTATTGCATCTTACTGTCCCTATGGCATTGATTTGCATGGATTGCAATTTTTGAAACCCATTATTCAATTTTTCAGCGTTATAATAAGATGTATCGCAAACTACAAGAATTTTCGTGTAAAAAAACCCGTACAACATACCGAATCCATTCTGAAATACTTCTAAGATATCGATGATGATGTGTAATGTCGTGCACTCTGGAACTGTAGCTCAAATAATGAACGATCTAACTGTTAGCCGATGTGATGAACACCTCGTTTTTGTTTCTGCAATAAATGCCTATCGACGTGGTATACACGTCGTTGGTGGTTTCGGAACAAAAGTATCTCGACGTGCGTAGCACGTCTTTATAGCGCAAGTGGTTAAATTAATTAGTAAATAAAAATTTCAAATTTTTTAAAATTATTTTTCTTTATAGTTAAGTTAAAATAAACTTGAGCATTCTTATATCATTGAATGTAAAATTCTACAATATAAACGATAAATATACTATATTACTATATTTGTATTTAATAGCACATAAAAATTTAAGATTTTAGATTTATTAGTGTCTATAAATAAGAGAAAATAAAATACTGTAGGTTATTAAAAAAAAAAAACAAGTTCAATTAACAATATTATTGTACAGTGATATAAAATAATATTAATACTCATTGTATAGATTTTATCATGCCTAAAATCAAAATTATATAATACATTGAATGTATAAACATTGAAAGATTTAAATATATGTATTTTAAAATCAATTAATGCTTACTTTTAAAATGCATTGGATAAGATTTCTATATCCTCATTATTATATAATTGTTACTGATTTTTATAACATACTTTCAAACATAATCTAGAATATTCCTAAATATGACTTCTTTGTTTACAATACAGCATTATTTTATAAATTTATACATATTTCTTATTTGCCACATAACATGCTAATAATATTCTTTTAAACACTTGATCTTGAATTTAAGTAAAATTGATGTCCAGAAAGCAGGAATGTGAGGACATAAATACAAGCTGCTATCCAACAATTATATGCATTTTGCTTGTAACCTCTGTCTGCTTCTGCATAGAAATCTTCAAGTTTTTCAAAATGTTCAAGTAATGAAAGATCTTCTACTAAAGCTACACTCTTGACATAAAAGAATATTCCCATTAGGAGCTGAAAATTAAATTAAATAAATTATGTTTTTTTATGAATTCATTGATAGTTTCTAAAAATGCATACATAATGCAGAAATATGTTACCTTTGTAACTGTATCCTTATATTTATTAAAGGAATGATTAAAAACTACCTCTTTTTTGTATAGTATGACAAAATGATACAGATTTTATTAAAAAATAACCTATCTGTTATCTAATGTAATCAAATTTGGATTATAATAAAAACAGATCAAAATGAAATTTTTAAAAATTGTTGGAGAACTTTTTTATTTAGAATGTCTTCATTTACTTTTTAAAATTGTATTAAATTTTATATAAACATTTAATTACGTTGTTATTGAATTAAAAAATATGACTTACTAGTTGAAATATACCCCAGACAGATAATATTAAGCCACATAAGGCATACTTAGGTCCACATATCTTCATTTTCTTCCTAAAATTGTCTCTGACTTTTATACAGAGTAACCTAACAAGGAACGTATCGCCACTAATGTATTGCTACGCCCTCACTAATCATATGATTTTCATTGATGAACAATAGTAACTATCGATATCTCGAAAGACTATATCCTGCGTTTGAAACTATACAATCTAAATATGTTAAAACTATAAATATTAATTTATTTTTACAATCTGATAATCAACAAAATATAATGAAAATTTCAAACAAAGACAAGAATGAAATTTATATCATTTTTTCTTGTTCTTGTTTTTATTAAAGTCAAATGATATTTTTTCCAAGAAAAGTGTAAATTTTATATTATTTTAAAAATGTCTCCTTTTAAGTGACAAAATAACTTTTCGTTTATAATTTTTTAAAATAATAATCATCATTTCAATCTAGAATATTTTAAATATACGTATTATGAAATGACAAATAGTAAAACTACCACCTTTATATGTTACTCTATGGCGAAACAAGGATGTGATTCATACTTCCTGTTGTTGTCAGCCCTGATTCATAGGATCATGGTTGACCGATTGGGTTAGTTTATGTCCCATTTATTATCATTTAATTATTTTACAAATTCTACGAAAAATTGTATTTATTTTGACATAACATTAAAATCGGTGATATTTGTTTCGGTTCAACCATTGGAAAATTTATATTTTGCATATTCTACTAATTCTAATATTTACATTGAATAACGGTGTAGTCAGTAGCTTGTGTTTTTGACAGTTAAATTGAATACATAATATATGAATTACTCAAAAGAAATAGTCAATTCTTTAAGAAACTTCATCTTTAACGCGTACTTCTCCAGGAACGAAAATTGAAAGTTGTTTACTTCTTCTACGATTTGTTACAGTAAATAGGAAGGCTAATGCCATTTAACTTATTTCTGACATGTATCATTTCAAGATATGTGACATTTGTTCCGGTTCAAGAATTAGAAGATTCACAATTCGCATGTTCTACAACTTGTGACATTTGCATCGGGTAACAGTGTAGCTCAACAGCTTATGTTTTTAACAGTTAAATTGAATATGTAATATGTATACTATTGAAACAAAATACCTAATATTTCATTACATTTCATCTATTACCTGATATTTTTCTATAAACAGTAATTTAAAGTTATTTATCTTTTATATGATTTGTTGCAGTAAATAGCGAAGCCAATGCCAGACGTATTGGCATGGTCGAAAACTGCTTTGGTAGTTCTGGCCAGGTAAGATCACTATATTATTATTTTAGTTTTTCACATCCAGGTTTATAATTTTGTAAAAATTAAAAAGACATTGCAACATAAAATAATTAATGTACTTTATTATTAATCATATAATAATGATATAATTTTTTATAAACTAATCTAAATGTATTATTTATTTTAGCCACTTGCAGTACCTGGAAGAGTTTTAGTCGGAGAAGGTGTTTTGACAAAAATGTGTAGGAAAAAACCAAAACCAAGACAATTCTTTTTATTTAATGACATATTGGTTTATGGAAATATTGTAATAAATAAAAAAAAGGTATATTATTATCATATTATTAATTTATCTATAGATAAATATGAATTATTGAAGCACTGTGAAATTTGATATAAAAAAATGTTACTTTTATTTTCTCTAGTAGTGTATTTATTATTAATTTATTAAACATTTCAAAGCAAATGTATCTTTTTTATGATTACAGTACAATAAACAGCATATTATACCACTTGAGGAAGTCAAATTGGAATCATTGGCTGATGATGGTCGTAAGTTATATTTTAACTACTACTTTATTATATGTTTTATTGTTTGTGAAATATGTTTACTATTTCTTATTTAAATATATTGTATTTGATTATATTAGGGGGACCGGAAAGTAATGTCGTTTCCTTACATTAAATTCAAACATAAATTTTTAACGAGTTTTTATTTTTAATCAATGATATAATCACCCTCATTATCAACAACCTTTTGCCATCTAGTGTGCAAATTTTCAATGCCGGATCGATAAAAATCAATTGGTTTTTGAGCAAAATATACAGAGATGGCATTTTGAATATCATCCAAATTTGCAAATCTTTTGCCACTTAGAAAGTGTTGAAGCGATCGGAATAAATGGAAATCCGATGGTGCAACATTGGGCGAGTATGGTGGGTGAGGCAGTACCTCCCACCCCAATTCATTAATTTTTGCCAAGGTTCGTCTTGCGCAGTGCGGTCTTGCATTATCGTGTTGCAGAATAACGCCTTTTCTGTTGACAATCGCTGGCCACTTTTCAATTAAAGATTTATTTACACGATCTAATTGTTCACAGTAAAGGTCTGCATTCACAGTCTGTCCAGGTTTCAGCACTTCAAAATGTACAACGCCGCGAATACTCCACCAAACACACAAAAGGGCCTTTTTGGGGTGTAAACCTGGCTTAGCAGTACTTTGTGGCGATTCATTTGGAGAGAGCCACTGCCTTTTGCGTTTTGGATTATCATAAAGAACCCACTTTTCATCTCCGGTGATCAAGCGATCAAAAAACGCTTCTGTATTGTGCCGTTGAAGCAATAAGTTGCATGTGGTGGATCGGTTAGCCTTGTTCTCTTCGGACAGATTATGCGGGACCCAAACACCTGCTCTGCTTACTTTCCCAATCTGCTGCAAATGTTCTTGGATGGTCGACCAAGGTTGGTTAAGACTGTTTGACAATTCCTCGATTGTCTGACACGGATTTGCTTCCACTTCCGCACTTAACACGTCATTGTCTAACGTTGTTGGTCTTCCTGATCGATACGAGTCGGAAAGATCAAAATTAGCGGATTTGAACTTGGAAAACCACCTTTGGCATTTACGAACGTCTAATGCATTTGGATAAACATCGCAAATGTTTTTGGTAGCAACTGTTGCGTTACTACCCTTGCGAAACTCAAAAAGCATGCAATGCCGGATATGTACCTCTTCTGGTATTTGGCTGGCCATTTCACCCAAAATTGTAAAGAAAAATTTTAAATTTAATTATTTACAACTAAACAAGTCACTATAACCTCAGAATGTCTTTGCTACGACTTTAATGTACACAATGAGCTGACAAATGACAATCAAATAGTGACATGCGCAGAAACGACATTACTTTCCGGTCCACCTAATATAAAAGATAATAACATTGATGATAAAGAAAATATAATAAGATAATTATTATTTACTGCAAAATATTTTTATTTAGATTTAGAGCAAAATTTCTTATTTATAACAGTTTCAGAATTAATTTTTGGACTACTAATCTATTTCACATTGCACATATTCAATGTTGCAAGTGTTCATAGCTCCATAAAGATAGTATACTAATTAATCATTATTTATAGAATATCGTAATGGTTGGCTTATAAAAACTGTAACAAAGTCGTTTGCTGTTTATGCTGCCACTGCAACAGAGAAGCAAGAATGGATGGCTCATATTACGAAATGTATTGAAGATTTATTGAGAAAGAGTAAGTAATTAACATTAACTGAGTTAGGAAATGTAACTATATTTAAAAACTTATTTATATACACACTATATTTAAAATTTATCACGCTATATTACAAATTTTTTTGTTGGTAGGTGGTAAAAAACCAGTTGAAGTTCATGCAGCTGTATGGGTACCAGATAATGAAGCTACAATCTGCATGCATTGTAATAAAACACAATTTACAGTTTTAAATAGACGAGTATGTACAAAATTCTTTTACAAACGCATCATTACAAAGTATGGTCTCAAAATATTTAAAAGATTAATAAAACTATTTTCAGCATCATTGTAGACAATGTGGGGCTGTAGTATGTGGACCCTGCAGCAATAAGAAATTATTGTTGCCTGGACAAGGAAATGGAAAAGCAGTTAGAGTTTGTTTACAATGTTATGATGCAGCTAGTAAAGTAAAAGCATCTTCTCCAACGACTGTTGACAGTTTAAATAATAAAGATCAGCAACGTAATTCTGCTGATAGTTCCGGAGGGGACAGTTCTGGTGATGATGATGATGGAAATAAAGAAGAAAATCATGATGAGGTAATACACTTTATTGGAAAACTCTCTTGTTTTGTATCAGTAACACTATAAGTTAAATTACCTATTTTTATATTGTTACAGCCTAAATTTTACTCTACGCTTGCTCCATGAAGTAGTCCACATTATATTAAAATAAAGGAAACTACGGACAGGAATATAATTCAAAACAATATTTTTGAAATCCACTAATTTTAAATTATCATTAATTACATGTTACAGTAATTTGAAAATTGTTAAAACTATTTTTAAATTATATTTATACAGAGTACCAAGAAAAATGTCTGTGTATAAATAATTCAAATGATTTTGTATTAAATTTCGAGAATTAATATCTTTGTTATGTATACCTAATTTCTATAAATAATTTGAAAGGAATATTTGATATTCAAAATTAATTAAATTATTGTAATATTTACACAGGCAGTCGAACAAGAAAAACTATTATTTTTAACTCTGTATGTTGTAAAGAAATAATTCATCATGTGTAAAATTATAACATTTTTATCATTTATACTTGTATCTCCTTGTTATATTGTAATATTTCAATATTTACCATAATTAGATTCTAATTTTCGTTGATACAATATTGTACGAATATATGCCACATTGTGCCTTTCCAAATACACTTCTTTTTTACTGTTTATAAAGAACTAATCTAGCATGAAAGTGAGAAAAGATACACTATATAGTGAATTTTTTAATCATATGGAACTAAATTTTGTTCAGTTATTTGTATTATAAGATTAATAAATCTTTGTAAAATGCGATGATTGTAATAAATAAAATATAATAAACAATATAGCATTTAAATAATATTTAATTCATAGTTTTCAATGTGAAATAATGCAGATGGTATGTTTGAACTTAATTGCAAATAAATATAAAATATTTTTAAAAAATTTTAAATATATAATGATTTGTTTACAAAATTAAGATAAAACGTTGTTTTATTTTAATTTTGTTTGAATTTTTGGATAACGTTAACCTTTTAAGTGATTTCACAAAATATTTGCTGAATTGTCATATTTTTTAAATAAAACTCATGTGTATGTGTGTACATATATAATAGATGATATATTGTGTTTAATGCAGCAAACATTAAAGAAACAACAACAGATACTTAGAATTGTATAAATAAAAATCAATAAGAATTTTAAATTATGGATACTCAATACAAGTTAGTATTTAACCTCTTGTATAATTTTATACTGACATAAAAACATGCACACTTGTTATTAATTTTATTTTGTAGAATAATACGCATTTAAAGAAAATATAAAACTGGAAATTTATATGTATAAATAATTGATTTCGTAATCACGTTTATTTAATTTTAATATAACCTGTTTAGTAATTGTTTCTATTGGACATTCATATGCATATATACAGAAAATGATATGATATAGTCCTTCTGAATCAAATATTATACTTTGTAAACTTCATTTACAAAAATGCATTGTTTTATAATGAAATTTAATTAAATCTACAATTTTAGGATTATACACCCTGTGAAATATTTGCAAGATCATTTGGTATGTATGCGTGTATTCAAGTATATAACTATATCAATGTATAAAATTATTCAAAATTTGCAGACACAAGGTATTCGACCAGATGGCAGACAATTTTTATCTTTCCGTCCAATAAGTGTTAACATTTCATCCATTACTCATGCTGATAGTTCATCAATATTTAAAATTGGTAATACAACAGTTGTATGTGGTATTAAAGCTGTAAGTAGTTTTTAATGTATATAAATATTACACATAAATTTAATTAATTAATTTTTTTCTCTACAATTGTTAAATGCATTTGTTATGCAAATGCTGAATTTTGCATTTTGAAACTCACAATTGAAAATGTTTATCTTATAGGAATTAGCAACACCTAAAACTGAATTTAATGAATGTGGATATATTATACCAAATATTGAACTTTCTCCATTATGTTCTCCAAAATTTCGACCAGGACCACCAAGCGATCAGGCTCAAGTCATTTCAAAGACAATAGAAAATATCCTAAAAAATTCAGCAGCTGTTGATTTAAAAGACCTTTGCATTTGCAAAGGCAAACTGGTATGGGTACTATACTGTGATTTACTATGTATCAACTATGATGGTTCAGTAATTGATGCTTGTATTGGAGCTTTGACTGGAGCACTTAATACTTGTAAGTTTTATACAGTTATGCTTTAATCAAAATCTGAATATGTGTATATTTAATTTCTGTCATTTATGTATTACCTAATTTTATATAGTATGTTTACCTGAGATAGTTTACAATGTAACAACGGAAAATATTTTTGTACATTCTACAAAAAAGATACAGTTTCCAATTAAAGCATTGCCAGTATCCATAACATTTGCAGTATTTGATGAGTAAGTTATTATAAACTTAATTATAAAAATTACATTAAATTTACTTTATAACTAAACATCTAAGAAACTAATTTGTATAAAATTTGACAATATACAGAGTGTATAATAATATGTGAGGCTCACCAAGGCTATATAACTGATTCCATTTAACTATTTATAAATAATATTCAATTTTTTTATACATGACCTTGTTGAATGTTCTGTATTGTGGAGTTATTCGAAATACATTATCTACAACACATCAATTGGAAATACTGAAACACTTGCTAAGAGAACAAATTTTCAAGTAAATCTGAGTAACACTTGAATGTGTCCTAAGAATACAAAGGTCAATAATAAGACTCTTACAAACTTACATTCAGATACATGTTAACCGTTTTGAGCACTTGTAAAAGTAAACAAATACAAGTTGCTAAAACACAAAACTCACTATAACTTGGAAATAAGAAATGTTTATGTGAAATTATTTTATTATTGTTTAGTGTTAAATTCATCCTTTAAGTGAATCCTACATATTATAAGACATTCTGTACATGTTGTGTGCATATATACATTTTATTATTTCTTTTAGTCAATTATTGATTGCGGATCCTACTGATGAAGAGGAAAGTTTATGTTTGGGAAGATTAACAATTGTAATGAATGAAGAAAAAATTTGTTGTGTACATAAGCCTGGTATGTTGTATGTTATTTAAAAAAATATTTAAATAATTAAATAATTAAATAATTACATATAAATAAACTGTGTTTCCAATAAAATATCAAATTATATATTAAATATTCTTTATTTAGGTGGAATTCCTATTTCGCACAATTTATTTTCAAAATGTTTAGCAAAATCTAAAAAAAGAGCTGAGTTAGTGAGGTCACTAATTAATACTGCTACATTATCCACAAAAGAGAAAGAATTAAAGAAATAAAAAATTGTATAAAATTATAAATTATATTAATAATAAAGTATTTTACAATTATTTTGTAATGTTATTTAAAAAAGTGATATTCCATCTTCTCGTATAATTTTTAGAATTGCATTATTTTATTTGTATATGCAAATTTTTATTTTATAAATTACATTTTACTGTTTAAAATTTCATATTGTAAATATAACTTACATTTAGTGTTATTCAATCAAATTAACAATTAATTACAATGAAATTATATTAAAGTTCAAGTATAAAATGCTTTTAAATTTGAATAATTGAACTGATGTTTCTATATAAATAAATCATACGGAAACAATTTTTAATAAATAACTCGAAAAAAGTTATGAAGGATTAATACAAGCTTGTTTTTTTCATAATACGCAAAAATTCTTCTTGAGAAATTTCTCCATCGCCATCTTTATCTGCCTCATCAATCATTTCTTGCAGCTCTTCATCTGTAAGATTTTCACCTAATTCTCGAGCAACTCTTTTTAAATTTTTAAAAGTTATTTTTCCTGTATTGTCATCATCAAAAAGACGAAATGCTTTTAAAATTTCTTCCTTGGTATCTTTCTCTAACATTTTTACAGACATCAAGTTCAGAAATTCTTCAAACGATAATGTGCCAAGGCCATTTGGATCAGTATCAGCTATAAGCTTCTTCATTTCTTCTTTTTTTGGTTCAAACCCTAAAGCTCTGATGGCCACTTTAAGTTCTTTAGTAGCAATTTTTCCAGTACCATCTGGATCGAATAAATCAAATGCTTCTTTTATATCATCTTTTTGTTCTGCTGTCAATTCCAATTTTGGTGGACCCCTTTTTTTTACACTAATGACAGCTTGCTTTTTAGAAGTAGAAGCCTGAAATATGATTATTATCTTAGATATACAGTATTTATGCAAATATAAACCTTATTAAAATATATAATGAATGTAATACATACCATGTTTAAAAATAGATTAAAGCTCTTAAAAACAATATATCCTACTTATTAAAAATTTATTTGCAGTGCTAAATATTACTGGATAACTACTTAAAGTATGTGACAATAGATATAACATTATAAATATTTCTTTCGAAGAGAATTTTTGTTTTTTTTATCTCATTTTCAAATCTAAAGTTAATAGCATCAATTTCATGACATACAGAGAAACAATTTAAAAAGACGTCAATTGTTATGTATTTGTAGTTTGATAATTGTGTGTGTTTATGCTCAGTGTAAGAAAGTCATTAAACTTAGAATATCAAAGTTTACGCGTATTTAAACTTATTTTACACATTTGACAACAGAGAACGTAATGAAATTTTAAATAAAAACTATTTATACTATTCATTTTGCTTTCATTATAAATTAAAATATTTAATTTGAAAAAATATTATTGTGGCAACACTGTATTGTAAAAACACGTGTGCAGTAATTACATAAAACGTGCTTGCATTACTGCATAATATTTACTTGCGTTACGATCATAGAGAATGTATGAACCGAGAGTTATAAAGAAACAGGGAGTTCGTTGCCTTACAGGTACGCCGGCTTCTAAAGTCAATGTGTTTATAAACTTAACGATGTTTCTCATCCCTTCTATAGTCATTTGGGCATTCAGGTGAATATACGCTTCACGCTATGTACTTATTTTCGTTATTATTTTATCACGTCAAAATCTTTTTATAGAATAATATAAATATTATACCTAAAAAATATAATACATGAAATAATATTTTCACTCAACATCATTGTTTATTTTTAATTTAAGAGAAATAGTTATAGGTTAATCTTACTATTTAAAGTGTTCAAACATTTAACATTAGTAATTTAATAAATTTAAAACATTAAAAATCAACACTAGTAAAGTGATAAATCTTGGTGTTCCTACGTGTAATGTTCTTTAAATAACCTAAATATGTTCCAACTAAATTATTTCTATATAAATACTTGAAAGTGTTGTTTTCCAATATAAATGTAACAATTGTTTTATTTTACTTTTTAGTCTTGATTGTGTGAAAAAAAAGAAATTTATTTTGGATCTTGAGGAAATAAACTATTCTTCAGTAATATTTACAGAAGATGCAGTTAGAAAGTTGAAGAACCTTGGTACATTTGGTATTATTGAAAAAAGTGTGGAAGACAGAAAAGAGGAAAGTGTCAACCTATAAAAAATTCGAAAATATCAATATATATTTTGTAGTAATTATTCAAATTCTGAAGTAGTTTTGATCAAAAATTTATATGATGGAAAATAGATTATGCTTGAAGAGCACTAATTTAAAAAAGTATGATTGTAAGAGGTAAATAATAAAACCTTTATAATTGTATAATATTTTCTTTAAATTATTGTACTATTAAATGAAATAAATTCTTCAAATATATGCAAAATGTATTTAATCAATTCTTTATTGAATGATTTTTTGTTACAATATTGTTTAGTTTTTAATATTATTAATTCTTCTTTCTTAATAATCTATATAAAATTACAAATTTTAATATTACATTGTATGAATTCTTTAATTTTATACTTTACTATAAATATTTGTTACAGCATATGTAAGGAATTAGTAGAATGTAATATAAAGCATTCCGCAGATGAAAGTAAAATGGATGAAGTAGTTGACAATGATAGTATATTAGATTTTAAAAGTCCAGAATCGAAAATTATTAAACCAAGATTAAGCGAATTTAATAAATTCAATATTGCAAAACAGAAAAGAAAAACAACTCTAAAATTGAAGAACTCAGTCAATCAAAAAGAAATGAAGTTTGAACAACATTCAGAGGAAATAAAAAACTTACAGAAGTTTCAACCCACTATAGAATCATCTTTCTTTAAATCTAAAAATGATTGTGCTAATAAAGCTCCAACTACCAATGCAAAAGTGGCTCTTGTGTGTCCCTTATGTTTTAAAACATTTAAAGATTCAAACTGTCATTTATTGCATATGAAAATGTGTGCAACCAAAAATAACATTTCTACAAGAAAGCTTTTAGATGCTTTAGAGCTTCAAAAGCATCAAGAAGATGAAAGAAAATCTTTAGGTTTACCTGCAGCACCTGTCATACCAGTTAAGAAGAAATCAGTTTCGTCTAGAAACGTATATATTTTTATAGCAAATAATGTATGTGATGCCTTTTATAAAATAATATTTGTAATTCCATATATATTTTTTTATAGAATTTGCACCAAGACTTTGACTTGGAACTTGCTTTAGTATTATCAAAATCTCTTCAAGAAGCAGAAGAGTTAGAAGAAATTAATGACATTAAAAGATTATCTAATGCACCAAATCAGTCTAAATTAAAAACAAGAGAATCAATTAACAACAAATCATTGGAAAATTTTGGATTTGCAATCAGTAAACCTATATCATTTATAAAAAATAAAAAAAGTTTGTGTATATTATAATTGTATATATTTTTATTTTAATAAATAGTTGTAATGTACTGTTTCTAAATAATACACTTTTTATCAGAAAAACACAATAAAATAACTGTTCTTCAAACACGTTCCCAAGAAGAAAGAGATCAAATCTTAACAGAAAGAATTGCAGAAATTCTCATAGGAAATGAATCAGTTACTCAAAAACAGAGAGAAGAAAGTGAATGCAGTCAAAAAATCAAAATGGAAATTGTTTTAAAGAGTCATTTACTTCAAGAACTTTATTGTAAGGTATGAATATTATTTATATTTTACTATTAAATATTTCATAATAATGGAGTAAAATGATATATTTCTTATTATTTTATTTAAAGGATGGAAAATTGTGGGATAAAGCAAGATTAACCCCAAATCAAAGATGCTTTTATGTAACAAATCTTTCAGAATATATAATTCCGCAAGAAAAACAAATAGATGTAGTAAGTAAGATACACATTAAATAAATGAAATACTATAAATTAATCACTTATTTTTTATTGGTAGTATTATTAACTTGATTTAAATTGTACTCATAGGAAGAAGAAAAGGTTATGAAATTTATAAATATGTGCAAAATAGATGATATAAACTTGAATCAGAATAAAATAGAAGTATGCAGAAACAAAAATAAATCGTGTGAAATACCTCAAACAAATTTATGTTTCACTAATCAAAAATATAAAAACTGTGAAGATGAAAAATACATTAATACTCTGGTAATAAATTGGGGAAATGCATTAAACGATAGCTCTGCTAGTGATGTAATATTATTTGTTAATAATGACAAATATATTTGGGCACATAAATTAGTTTTTTATGTGAGATGTTCCAACATACTATTGGATGTCATACCTAATGATACTTCACAATTTATTGCTATTAGAGAAAAAATTTGTTGGCTTGATATATCTTATAATATTGCTTTAGCATTTTTGGAATTTATTTATTGTGGAATCATTAAAAAATATTGGAATATTTTTAAAGATTTGACAAGCTTTTGTTCTTTAAGGAATTTGGCCAGAAAGTATAAAGTGAAAGAATTGTTTTCTTATTTGCAAATAATAGAGGATGAAACTAAACAAATACATGGCACAAAAGATATTGAATGTAAAAAGACACTAATTATGAGAGAAAAAGATAATATGAAATTAAATTTAAATAATTTGAAAGATTTGATTCATGATAGGAAAGCAGATCTCATATTGGGTGAAAATAAAAAATCAAATGAGAAACATTTAGAAGCATATATTGCAAGCAAGTCAGGATCTTCTGAAGTTAAATTAAAGAATGCAGCATCACCTATTCTAAATATAACGACGTCAGTAGTAAGAAATCTTAACACAGAAGAAATACAAGAAAGTACATCCATAGAACGATTACCTCAAGAAGAAGTTGATTGTCTAAGCAAAATAAATATTAACTCTCACTATAATACATCTCCAGAAATGTTTGATGATATAAATCATATAATGCCAAATCACAAAGAGAAATTTATTGATGAAATTGCAGATGTTGAAAAAATGAAGAAGGATGAAAATTTTAGTATCTTCGCATGCAAGAATGTTGAAATGTATATAAATTCACTATCAAATACACCGCATTCTAGTAGGTCAAAAGATAGAAATCTATCTCATTCGAATATAATAAAAGGAAAGAGTAATCTAAGCTTATTTATTGAACAATTTCAAATAGAGAATGCTAAATCAGATTTTGATACAGATTCTGAAGATACAGTCATATCAGTTTCACCTAAACTAAATAGGAATCCATTTAAAATAAAACAACATGATGATTCTAATCGATATTCTATGTCAAATGGAAATGCTTTTGTAGAAAAAACATTGAAGAAAAAGAAAAATGTCTTGATTAATTCTGATTATATTAACAAAAGTTCTAAATTGGATCTAGAGACTACATACAAAGATAGTAATACCAATATGCATTTGAGTTTTGACTCAATGGACAATTTAATGGAATTATTGGAATTTGATGTGGAAATGAAGAAAGATATATGTAGCCCAGAAGAAAAAGTTCATAATGAAGTAACACTTTCTATGTCTAAAGATTTATTAAAACAGAATGTGAATGTTAAAGATTCAAATGACATTGTAAATACAGAAGCATGCATTGGATCAGAATATATCGAAAATCAAAATAATACTTCTCCAGATTTTAATATAGACGAAAATGAAATATCTATGTATACAAGATATAAAAAAAAACATCGAAATAATAGTATAGTAAAGTATCGGGATTTTATAACAAAACATGTACTAAACACTTCAATGAAGAATAATACAGAATACGAATATAAAAGAGAAAATAATATGGATAATGAAGACATTACAGTATTGTCAGATATAGATATAGGCACTGATTTTTTAATAACTGCAGAAAAAAATTATAGCAATCAAATAGAAAAGAAACAATTAACCTTTAATACTGAAAAATCTATGCCAACACCAGAACAAAATGAACAAAATGATAGTTATAAAAATTACTTTCCTGCTAATATCACATCTCCAATCAGTACTCAGAAAAGTATTTTGAAATTTCAAAGAGCAAATAATTCAAGTGAGTTAAGATGTAATAAATCAAAGAGTAATGTAGACATGGATGTAATGGAAAACAATTTGTTAATATCATTAACACAACCAACAACATCTAAATCTGATTCAAGGGAATCTCCTCTATTGATATCTTCTAGTCCAGAATTAGATTTCGATGTTTTAAACGAAAACAAAGTGAATAATAATATTTCAAATTTTAAAGAATCTGATGACAATAGCTATATTTTTGAAAAAGATATTTACTTAGCAAATGTTTACATTAATGATGATGACGATAATAAGAGTACCTCCTTGTCAGTTATTAATGGAATAAACCATTTAACAGAATGTAATTTTTCTTATGTACATGATAAAGAAAAAGAATCATCTGCTGTAATAAATAATGAAAATACTGAATTGTCCATACCTAATAATCAAGAAAGAAGAAAAGAATCAAGAAATAAAGAAAAATCATTAATTGTAAAACAAGGCAATAGAAAATTTCAAAGAAAATCTATGTCAGAGACCAATTTGCACATAAACACAAAAGGTAGTAAGAATAATGTATCAGATTTTTACAATGGTTTAAACCAATCGCAATGCAAGTGTGGTCGTAAAAAACTTTTACGAACAATTACATCGTCTACAATTATTAGAGATAATATAATTCCTTCACCCAATTACAATAATATGAAAACACCCGAACTTCATGTAAGTTAACCAATTATATATAATACAAAGAAATGACAAAGTAAGATTTACAGTTTATCAATTTGATTTTAGGCAGAGTTACATAAATATGGATTGAAAATACAGAAACGAAATAAAGCTGTAAAGTTATTGACATACATTTACAATGAATTACATCCTACAATTGCAACACCGGAAAAAGTAGAATCCGAATTTGCAATTATAAGTAGTGACGAAGAGGGACCACCAATAAAAAAAAGGAGTATCGATACAAGTGATGTTAATGATATTAATGATTATAAATATGAACAAATTTCACAAAATAGGTATATCAAATATATTTCATTTATGTATAAATATTACTATTCAATTATCGTATTTGTTTTTTAATAATTGATTAAAATTGTAGATCTTGAGTGCATTAATATATCAATTTCATATTTCTATAGCACTGTAATTATACAATCGCCAATAATAAATATAATCAATGAAGGAAGACAGTTTGATAAGCTCCAATCCACGACTGCAATTGATAATACGCCAAATATTAAAGATGTGTTTTCCAAATTGATTAAAGTTAACAGAGAATTACATAATAACATTTTAGCATATGAACCATTATGTATTGAATCTTTACATTCCCTGTTGAAGGAAGAAGGGTTTAGATGCAAAATAAATGTTCTTGCAAACTTTTTAGACAAACAAGTAATATTCCTATTTTTAAATAAAATATAACATTTAAAATAATTTAATATAATCATACCATATTTTTCAGTGCATCACATTTTATTTTCAAGAAACAAAATTAAAGAAAAATAAGAAAAAATAGAATTTAACATAAAAAGTAAATTAAATAAAACATACAAATAGATGAGTAAGTTCATATATACATTCATTAACCCCTTCGGCAGAAAACCATTCATAGTAACTGAGTGATACCAAGATTGTAGTGGATGCATTGACAGATCGATTTCTCGATTACATGCACTACTATATGGTATGATCAGTTTATATCAAAAGGATTAAGAAAATAAATTTATTGCAAACATGTTATCAACAAATAATACTTCTATGTTACTAGTCAATTTCTATATTACTAGAGGAATAAATAAAATATAATAATGTAAATTTTCAACTTTATATTAATATTGTTATAATCATTGTCAATGTGTGTTGCTTACTTTTGTACGTTTAAATAAATAACAAAAATGATAGTATTTGTTTAATCAAATTTCTTAACTTATACTTCTCTAAATTCGATTTGGATTTTAAAGTTTATAAATATAAATTTTGTTTTAATAAACATCTTTAATGAACAAACAAATAAAATTCTTAATACAAATTAAGTTATTGTTTTACATATTTAGATTTTTCATACTATATAATAATTATTACTTAATAAGGGAACAAATTACTGAGAATAAATAAATATTGTACTATTTATGTTAACTAGATTGAAAGTGATAAAGAAACATTTATTTTATTTTTCGTTTTGTAAATTATAAATTATGAATTACTTCTATAAAATTTTGCAATTAATTTAAAATACAAAAATATTTTATTAAAATTTCATTTTTGAATCTGCACTTTGTTATATTAATGTTATGAAAAGAATAAAAAAGTATCAAATTTAAATGCATTACATAGAGTCATACACCTCTATTCTAATGTACATTCTATTGTATGTTTCATTAATAAAAATGTTTTCTTGTATTATTATTATTAACGGATTTCTGTTGTAAATTCTCTTTTTAAATAGACAATAATGCATATTTATGCCCAGTTGTTAAAACTAGTAATATTATTTAACTAGTACGAGGTATGAGTCCATTTACTTTGGGTTGCAGAAATTCCACTACAACAGCTGATACCATTTCATCAAGTGTATTCCTTAATATTTGTATATTCCTACAAACGGTATTAAAATTATTTAAAATAATTTAAAAAAATTAAGACTATGTTATTTCTTCAGAAATTTTAAATAACTTACTGTTCCTCAGGGGGTGCACATAATTCACTGTAATATTTAATTTTAGGTTCAGTACCGCTAGTTCTCAATGTTATAACTAAGTCATTCTTAAATGTAAATGTTATCATCTGATTGGATTTTGAAACGGGTAGAACGGCTTTGTTTTCTGGTTTTGTATTATCATATCCAGTTGTTAGATCACGGACCCCTACTATAGAATATTTTCCATCTAGAATGCTTCTTGGATACTGGAAAATATTTCAAAATAAAGTAATAAATAGCAAGTTGGGAATGAGCTATTTAAATTATCTGTTACATTATTTTTTGTCCTTATAGTGAATGTTCTTTAATAATTTTATGTGTTTATATGACAAACATTATGTAATGTCGTTCACTTTTATAATAAAATATATAATTTTAACAGTTGCATTATATAAGACCCAGCAGACAACTTAAAAAAAACATTTATGAGTACTTATGTAGATATAGTTGTATACCCATTTCTTACCGTATTTGGTTTACCAGCATAATTTCTTAATCTTTCAAATATTATTTTAATTGTATCTGATTCATGACAAATCAAATACGAATTTTTAGAAATGTGATGCCCATACCTAGATTAAATATATACATTTCTTTAATTCTATATAAAATTCTGCCAATTTTAATCTAGATAAATCTTTGAAATGTAAACTACAATATAACATACTGTGCATATATTTCATCCAATTTTTCACAAAGAGTAAAACCCATAGTCTCAAGGTAAGCTGATAGTTCTGCTACATGCATCCCAGCACTTATACCATCTTTATCGAGAACATTGGAACCACACATGAAGCCAATAGCTTCTTCATATGCAAAGATAACTTCTTTACCTGCCTTTTTCAATTCTACAGTTCTATTACCCATCCATTTAAAACCTGTTAAAGTTTCCTTTTGAAACATAAAAGACAATTTTATAGTAGAAGAAGCAATAGAAGTAACTATACTTTATTCTAAATATACATACCTCAAAATTAAATCCTTCTTGCTTAGCCATTGATGCCAAAATTTTACTCGATACTGTTGATGCCAACATGTACACATGTGAGAAATCTGTATCAGGATGTTGCACTTGATACATATGCATCATCCACCATCCCAACAGTGCTCCTAACTCATTGCCAGAAAAGATATACCATTCACCACTATGCAAATACATCAATTATATTAAATTTAGTAAATTTATTAACAAAATGCTCAAATTACATACTTTTTCATTTTTGTAGCACAAGCTAATCTATCTGCATCTGGATCATTAGCAATAATAACAGAGGAAGAATTTTCATTTGCTACTTTTATGCTGAGATTTAAAGCACTTTTGCCTTCTTCAGGATTTGGAAATGTAACAGTTGGAAATTCTGGATCAGGTAACTTTTGTTGTTCTACTATTATAAATGGCTGCAATAAATCGTAATCAAATTTATTTTGATTATGTTTATCTTGTTAAAAACTTATTCTTTTTTATGATTTTTATCTACATTTGTGTATGTATCAATCCTATAGTTTTTTATTTTAAATGACAAAAAAAGCATGTAAAACAAATTTATTTTAGTTATTTGTAAAAGCATTAAAAGAGTTGACAATACCTTTAAATTTGCAACATTAAAAGCTGCACTCATATATTCATATCCAACACCATGCATTGGAGTATAAGTAAATTTTAATATTGTATTTCTATTTACTTCAGGATATAAAACGGTTTGCCTCAAATCATGAAAGTAGGATTTCATGATGTCACTCCATGGATCTTTGTATAATGAACTACTGTAGACTTCTGTCACATTCCACGAAGACTCAACTGGTTTAAGATTTTCAAGTATATATTTTTGAATTTTTTTATCTTGTGGTGAAATTATTTGTGCACCATTTTCCCAATAGACTTTGTAGCCATTGTCATCTTTAGGATTATGAGAAGCCGTAATCATTATTCCAGCTGCACATTTGTATTTTAATATACCATATGGTATAAATGGAGTTGGAATGACTTTTGAAAAAAGATACACTTTCACAGATTTTGCTGTAAAAATTGCAGCAGTCAATTCTGCAAACCTATAATAATATTATAAAAACTATACATGATTATGATAATATACAACTGCATATTAATATAAAATACACAACAAATATTATTATTAACCTTTTACTACAATGACGGCCATCATATCCTATTATTACACCTTTTACAGTTAAATTAAGAACAACATCAATCAAATACTTTGATAAACCTTGACCAGTTTGAACTATAACTAAATCATTCATTTGACTATATCCTGGACCCATGCAACCTCTTAGACCAGCTGTGCCAAATTCAAGTCTTTTCAGGAATAAATTGAACAAAACTTTGGTGTTATTGTCACGAACAAGCTTTTTTACTTCGTGTTCTGCATTTGGATCCTGCAAATGTTTCATTTAAAGATGAATCTTATAACCAATATAGTATGTATGAACTTAGGATATAGAATAAAAATTAAATATATTTAAAATATTGCTAATATCAGAACCTTGCTCCACATTAGCCATTCATTAATTTTATTATCCAGTTCGATATTTCCAGTAATAATAGGAATTTTTGTAGCCATACTAAGAACGTTTTTCTTTTTTAAATAATCAATGAATTATAACTCTTTCATTAAAAATATTATGATCTACTCTTCTATTAACTACTTTACTAATACTTTCTTATTATACACACTGCTTACAAATAGTTATAAACAAAGTAATTATTTAAATATACGTTGTCGATTACACTATATATGAATAATTAAAAATGTGTGCATGTGTGCGTGCGTGGTGTACATAATATGTATCAAATTGGCGGGTTAATCAGTTCATCGAGGTGAATTGGCACACTAAATGCATTCGCTTTTACTTCTTGGCAAGCTTCTAGCTGTTGCGCAGCTGAAACGCTACATGCGTTATTACAATAGGGAGTATAGCGACCTTCTTTGTCGGTCTACTAGATGGCCAGAAGAAAATCGTAATCGGTTATTGTTTCTCACTGGCTATTGATCAGTAGTTAATTCGTATTAGAGACCTGAAGGAGGCAACGTGTTGCCACAGAGGTGAGTCTATATAGGGAAGGGGAATCAACCTTTAAAAGTTATTCAGCTATCTTATGTAGAGCCACCGGTAGCTCTGCTTAGTGTTAGCATCAATGAATTTTATGCATTATAAAGTTGTTTTGAAGTTATATATAATTCAAAGCATACTCAAAGTTTGAATTAGTGAACAGTGAACACTCTACATTTACATCTATATAATGCAACCACATTTTTTTTTATCGAATGTACATATGAAAATATGGTATTTTTAAACGATCATAGTAATACCAACAGTTTGTCATAAAATATATTTAATGAAACTTATAATTAGTAAATATATAAGAATTCACTCCTTCTATATTGGTAAACCATCAATTGATGTATCAAAATGCAGGAAACACTTTTACAATCAAATTGTTTTGTTTAATGGGTATTAAAGAATAAGTATAACAATTTATTATTTAATATTTTTAAATATAGATTTTTATATACGATATAATGTACTACGTGTCAAAGATCATAAATTACGACGATAGCTTATAATATAGAAAAGAAGATATACGTTGATTTTTGCCGCCTTTCCCCTGAATTGGTTACCTAGTACCATTTTATTTTCCCTTATTCTTTCAGCTTCACACTTGCCCAACATATTACTTTTTGCACCGTCCTTCAAGTTAATGAACTAAAGAACTGCTTTAATTCTGTAAAGATATTCGTTCACGTGTAGAGAGCATTCTAACGCAAAAAATTCTGATTATTAGTTAATAATCTATTTATAAAGAAAATAGACAAAATAATATTACCATCTATTGGTAAATGGACTAAAATTAATATTATATTACAAGTAGCGCCCTCAGTGGTAAACTGTCAAAGTTTATAACAGAATAGTTCACATTTCCGCAGCTAGATTGTGCCAGAATTATGGAAACTGATTAAAATATTTTAAGATTGAATGAAAAAAAAAATGATGCTATAAATTATAATATAAAATATAAATACTTGTACAATGACAGCTACGCAAAGATAATTTGAATTGTAACTAGAAAAGATACGTTTTATAGATGTCCACTAACCTATCATCGCTGTACCGTACCGGTGACGCAAGTCAATCGGTCCTTTCGGTGAGAATCGATGATAAATTAGATTTCCGTAAATGTCTTAAACAAAATTTTCAATTGTATTCACAAACTGAATACATGATGTGAGTTGTCTCCACCCCTTCATAAGACATACTTTTGTGGCGTAAGCAGTGATGGTTTCAATTTATAAAAGGTATATATGTATGTACGCAGAAAGTGCTTTCAGGTTATTTTGTTTTTATCCTTGAGAAATCATATGTGACCGTGTTTATGCGGGGAGTTTAAATTTTGATTGTTATGTGTATTCTTTTTATTATATGATTATGAACATTTTCGATAGAATCTTTTTCATTAATGAAAGTTCTTCAAGCTTGAAATGTATATTCTTTTAAGTTATTTTTGAATCATTCAGTTATACATAAAATTTCCTGTAATGCTGGCATGTACTTATATGTGGAATTTGTGTTTTATAATTATTGGTGTATTACTTTATTTAGACTGCATCAGTAATTAATACAATATAATTTTTCAGTGCGAACAAACTTTATGAATTATACATTTAGTTATCTCTTAAAAAGTAGAACAATGCTTAAGACTGTCCAAAGATTACTTCGGCATAAGTATAAGGCCTATTATATAGAACTAAATATGTTCAGATATTTTATGAAAGCACTATGAACTCGGTGAATACCAGGTAATTTAATAATTTATTTTCAATAATGATAAATATTATATAAATACAAAGTTGTTAAAGCACTTTTTTTCTAGGTTATCAGTTTTATTAATAAATTCAATGAAAATGTACAAAAATATAATGTTATTGTTTCATTCTTTTAGACAGCTCATTTGAAAATTAATTATGTTGATTGCTTCATAGACAATATTCTTATAAAATGGATATTGGAATTGTTAAAATTGCTGAAGACAAAGATTTCGAGAAGTTGAAACAGTTGTATGATAATAATAACGATTGGAAATTGGATTACAATAAACCTGATTTGTCTGTTTGGACAAAGTCTGTACCAGGAATTAGTTTTAGAATGGTGAAAGTGTGTATTCTTTTCGGTCATAATTAAATTTTAATTATTTTTTTTTTATAAGTATATAATACCGTTTAAAATGTTCTATAGATTAGAACTCGATTTCCCGATGTCCTGCCAGAAACTTTATATGATGTATTACATGATCCCGAATATAGGAAAGTTTGGGATACACATATGATTCAAGCTAAAGACATAGGCTTTTTTAATCCAAACAATGATATTGGTTATTATTCTAGTAAGTATTTATTATTAATGTTGGAAACATGTATAAACAGATGGAAATTATTTAAATAATAATTAAATATGTCAACTAGTGGCCTGTCCATCCCCATTGAAAAACAGAGATTTTGTTCTGCAAAGATCATGGCTTGATACTGGTGTAGAACAGTTGATACTAAATCATTCTGTTTTTCATAAAGACTATCCACCAAGAAAGCAATTTGTGCGAGCAACATCTTATCTTACAGGTAAAATTTGAAAATCAAGATAAAGTTATCAAGTGTCCAATCATTTTACGTTAGTTTACTATTAAAGTACTTAATTTAAGGATATATTGTAAGACCATCACGAAATGGCGATGGTTCCGAACTGGGTTATGTGTCCCATACTGATCCACATGGAAAGTTACCAGTTTGGCTAGTAAATAAAGTTACACAAATATTTGCTCCCAGAGTATGTTCTTCTATACCAGTTATAAGTAAAAATTTAATTTAAATTGCATATTCATTATTATGTATTTTTTTTATAGATGGTTAAAAAATTACATAAAGCTTCAGTAGCTTATCCTAACTGGAAATTACTAAATAATCCAAATTATAAACCATGGCATTTTCCCGAACAAATTGCTGCTCCTCGAATACGGATAGAAGATGTAAGTACCTGCTTGTCCAGTTTCAAATTTTATAAGAAAACAATGTTTTACAAACATGTAACAATTTTAATTTATAATTATGATGAGCTAATCAATTTTTATAGTGTGTAAAATCTGCAGAAGAAAGAAATTCAAAGAATCATTATGTTGATGAATCAGAATTGAAAGAGTCTACTACAATGGACAGTGATTAGCTTTCCTTCAATAAGAAGGTACAATTGTACATTGCTGGGATTAGAAAAGAATAGTTCTAGCTATTAAATGCAATATTATAATATTGCAGAATGTCAAAAAATCTTTATAAGATTCAATTGATGCGTGATATGTGCGTGCACGCATTTACACGTACCTAATTAAATTACTTTAATTATGTTAGTAATAAAAGTATCACGTTTATTGCTATAGTGATGCTTACTGCAATGAATGACAGTAAAGGTAACAATATACTGTGGCCTGTATCGCATTAAATACTAGTCATGGCTTGTTATTGAATTGAAGAAGTTGTATGTGTTGTTGAAAACGTAATTTATTATAGTATTTATATGCTACAACTTCAGATATATAACGCACAATATGTAGGTTGTAATCTTAAATTTGTGTTTATGGGCATTTATTTAAGCGAGTGTATAAGTATTAAACAAGTAAACTGGTCACTAAAGGTACAAAACTTATGTATTATCTTCATTGAGCATTAGTTGAAGCTATTACATTATGTTTTAGTGCATAAACACTGATTATAATGTTGTGGTATAAAAAAATGTGATTTTAGTAATATTAGGGAAATTTCGAATGAATACAGAAATCAACATACAGACAAATATGGATAGAATTTTTGTGACAATTTTAAATAAAATTATAGTTCTTAATACTGTTATTTATTAGATTTGAAAAAATCAAAATTTGTAATATACAATTAATAATCTACTTTTTTTTATATAAATACTATTTAGCTGCTTCATATTAAAAACAGTAACTTCTTGTTCCACAAAATATTTAAACTCTTATCCATTGATTGCAATATATTAACTAGTTTGTTCAGACAATAGTTACAGATAAAGTGAACAGATTTTTCAATTAATATAAACTCTTTTAATTTTGCAACAGTAGTTCCTGTATTTAGAATTTTTTACATTTTTTAGAAAAAATGATGGTATAGAGTATTTATTAAGTATTCTGCCTAGATTAATACAATTACATATCTTGTTTACACAAATTTGACTGATGCATTCAACACTTATCATAGAATACAAATTTATAATTTTTCTATATTTAACACAATTCTCTTAAATACATATGAATTATTAAATTTGTATAATTTACTGTGAAATGTTCAAAGTATGTATAAATATTTTATATATTAAATATTTAATTAAAAGTTAAACTTTTATAAATTGTGTGACAAACATTTAAAGAAAGTATACATAATTAATAAAGATAAATTTTCATTTTTCATGTGTGAATAGTACATAACATTTTAAACTAATTTATAATTATTATGTATAATTTAAAATGATTTTGTGCACTCATCATTTGTTATATATTTAATCAGTCGGGAAGTTTATACTAGGTCAATAATTGCATCAGGATGCAATATTCTTCATAGACAGGTACAAATTCTTCACAACAATTCATCATATTTCCAGTACAACTCAGAAATAAATTCGTACTTCCTAAATTACAGTGTCAATTGAAAGACAAATAAATAGTTTAAAATTTCGCTACATACCTGTGCACTTGTAATTAAAAATTTAATATTATGTACTAGGTTGTTCAATAAATTTTGTTGTTTGATAAAATTTATTGATCAACCTATTATATGCTCACACACTGTAGAATGCAGTTATTAACTCAAAATGTTATTGCCATCGTTATATTTAATAATGTTTTAATTAGTGAAATCTTTTTTAAATCTTTAGTAAATTACTATTACATTTGTATCAAATTTATTGTAATATTTTATCCTTATCATATACATTCTTTTTATTCTGAAATAATTAATATTTTTATATTTATAAATTTATATTTTTATGGCATGTATTGTTTTCTAATCAACATCTAGTTCTTGTACATGTTTAGCATATTAAAGTATTATATCTAAATATATTATTTTATGGTATACATATTATTACATGTAAACAATCAAATTTCATATAATTTTATTTGCAGTGTGTTAAGTTCTAATTAATATAATTCAATATCGATGCAGGTATGTTATTTTAAATCCAAATTTTAATTAAAAATTTAGACATTGTTTTATGTGTTTTTTTTTCATATACATACAACCAGTAATTTATTAACAATGTAAAATGTTAACAATGTAAATTTATTAACAATTTTTATAAATTATACAACTATTCTTCAATAATAGCTGTTTCATTTGTTGTATTTCATAGATTTTATTTATTGACTTTACGATTGAAATATTTATAATGTAGTCAATTACAAACTTATTTTAAATTTTATTCTTAGAGCTAAGTCAGATAAATGAAACATAAATTTTTTGGTCTATGCTTCCATTTCAAAATAAATTTTATGAAATACATCAAACTAATGATGCACTACACTAGATGACGTTAAAAATATGTATTCTTAACTGTAAAATTCTAATTATGAGCTTTAATGATATTTGCTTTGTCATACTATATTTTCTGAAACTGTATGTATTGTACTAATATACACCTTTTCTTAGAATTGATAAATACAATTATAATACAAGTTTTGAAAATACCTCAATGTTGATGCTGAAGTTGCAGTATATTATATTTTATCAGTATTTGTGATAATACCACATCTGCTACTGTTGCATTGCAGGTATACTCTGAATTTATTCTGTTCATAAAGTAGTGTTCGAAAGTGACATAAAATTGTAAACATTTTTAAAGATTTAATCCGTTTTGTATTTCCCCTTCTATCCCTTATTTTATTTATAAAACATTCATTTTTACTCGTTATCTTTGTTAAACTTATAAAAGTGTAAAAATCTTAAAATAGAATTGATTAAGGTCCAAAACTATACAATTCCAAAATAATTTTTTAATATAAAATGTTATTTTTATTTTATACTTATTTTAATTACCATGTGGTATATGATATAAAAAAAAACTCTACAAGCCTTTTGTTACATAAAGATTACGTTTTAAAAATATACAAAAAATACAGAGTGATTCTAAAATAATGTCAAAATATTTTCAGATTTTTTTTAACTTAAAATGAAAAAGACGAGTTCTATTTTACCCGTAAATAGTGTATAAATCTATGTTGACTATAATTATATTGTTTGTCAAAGTACAAAATTTACCTAAAAATTTGTCGACGTTATTTTAGAATTACTATGTATAATTACAATACGAACTCTATATATATTAGATTTACACTTCAATCAATCTCTTTTAGATAGTTTGATTCTTCAATGTTGTTAATTGTTCTGTATATTCAAGGTACAATCTTTGCCAACGAAGGTGCCCACCAACAACAGATAATACATCTTCCAAAAGTTTATGTTTTTCAATCCCCTGTGCAAATAAAATATTAGTATTGGTTATTACAGTAAATGTACTATTATAGGAATTTCTGATATATCTTAAATCAAATCTTAATTAAATGGAAAATAAAAAACAGAAAGTATTAAAAGCAATACCAGTATTAAAGGATCCCAGATACTTTTAGAAGCTGATGTGTGACTTGGTCCCAAAAGTTCGTCTAAGATTAACCTTAATCGTTTTTCTAGTCCATCTAAAATCATGCTAGTTTGTAAAATATAGTAAATAAATTAAAAAATTAAAGAGTTCATTGTATAAAGTGCATGAAAAATACATGCACACCTTGAGTTAACAAGAATGATACTAAGGCTATGAGCCAATGTACATATTCTTGAGCACTTCCAAGAGCTTTAGAAGCGAGCAATTGTTGTTCCAAGTAAGATACCACACTTGGAGCACTATGAGGTAATCTTGGATTAGGTAAAGTATTTCCAGCCGTTCTAAGTAATCCCTCTTGTAAAGAAGAAAGGGGACCTCTGGGAACTCTACTTCCAGATGTACTTGATGCATTGAATGATGCCCAACGCCATACTGGATCTTGACTGTCACCAATTAATAGCCATGTACCTGAACATGTTATCATACTTTTTGATATGTTCACTAAAATAAATGTATATGTTTACTAAAATTTATTCAATTACTATACCCATTTCTTTATGGTATATATATGCTCTGGCATTAGTAAAAGCCAAGTGTGGCATTCCATTGTATAAAGTGCAAGACAATAATGAGGTGCCAGGTACTGCTAAATGTGCAGCAGAAGTAGAAACTATCATTCTACAAGAATATCCTATTTCCCAAACACGTACGGCCCCATAGCTCGAAATAACCATTACCTAAAATATTAATAATTTTTAAATAATGATTATTATTTTTATGATATTTTTTAAATAAAGAAATAGTAGTACCGCATTTCCAACTGCATGCACTTTTGCAAGTGGTGCAGGTGGGGCTAAAGGAGGTGCTGGTCGACATCCTTTCGCAGGATGAAATGTGTGAAGGCTTCCATCCTCCAAGCCAATTGCTATCACTGCTGGTGATGCTGCTAATGCTACTGCACTGTATCCCAAATACAGATCCCAAGTTGGTTCAGAATCCGTACCTTTAAATACTTGCAAATGAGCTAAACCTTGACTATTAGTCACAGTTACCGCATAGTGACCAGCTTGCTGAGATAATGAACTGGACGGTTTTAATGGAGGAAGTAATATTTGATTTATATTTCTTTCAGATGTAATTTTTGGTTTCTTATTAAGTGAAGTATGATGTGATTTTGGTGTAGCTTGTTCACGACGTTTCAAGGTAAGTGTGGATGGTGGTGTATTTGTATTAGTTAAATTTACAGAAGTGGTAACGTTAGGTGCCACAACGTCATTTCGTTTTTCTATAACAATTGAACTTTTAACCTGACTTGTGAATGTTGGTGTTCCCAATCTACCACTCGGCAAGTCCCTAAAAATAGATGAATACAATTAATTTAACATTAAGAATATGTAGAAATTGTTTTATCTTTATAAATAATGCAGTCTAACTCACATTGTATCTGAAGGAGGTGGGATAAACATTGGCGTTATCCGCCTTTTGCCATCCGATGTCCTTGTTTCAATTTGTTTATTAATAGGACCCTTAGCAGGAGTAGTTGAAGTAGTTGTAGGTGGATATATTGAATTTGTACTTGTTGTTATTTGAGTTGTTTGAGTTGATGGTGCTGATGTTTTTAAATTAAGAAGTTCAGGTGCTTCCATTACAGTACAACCACCTTGAACTAGAGATTTACCATACAAACGTTCATGAAGACTACTCTATGGTAAAAAAAAGTAAATTAATTAAATAATTATTAGATAGATGTAAACTGTGAATATAAACTATTTAAACATAAATGGTAAATATTTAATTATTCTAAGCCATTTTCACACAGGACACTTACTTGTTCAGCAGGATCTAATGGTTGACCTAATTCCTGTTGTGTAAATTCAATAATTACAACAGATCCATCCCAAGAACAAGCTGCTAGACGCAAACCACATGGTGACCAACTGGCATCTAAGACTGAGTATGTGAACAATTCATGTATTACTACCAGAGGCCTTTTTAGCGATGTTAACCATACAGAAAGAGAACGATCACGAGAACCTATAGCAACACAGCAATATTGTTGCGGTTTAGAAGAACCCGGTTGCTTCTTTTGTAAAATATTACCATTAAATCTCTGCAATAAATAATAGAAAAATAACTAATAAATTAGGTATTAAACTTTAAATGTATAAATCATAATATCTTTTACGCACCACACACGTAACAGCTTTTCGATGTCCAACAAAATCTTTATCTTGGTTCCATCCATCTCTTTCAATTATATGTGCAGTTGGACCTCCACCATTCATTGCATGAGCTGATACCAGATACTGACCATCAGGACTCCAAGATAGTCTTAAAACGTGGGTGGTTCCTCCACATTCATCGAATGGTTCTGATATCAATGCTGCTTCTGTCCAATCTGTAGTGCGCCATACACGTAATGTTTTATCATCAGATTGTGAAGCTAAATATTTTCCTACTGGATCCCAAGTAATTCCTTTCACAAATCCTGTATGACCTTTTAATACGGCTACAATAGCTGGAAATTTTGAAGCATCCCATACAATTACACTATTATCCACTGATGCAGAAGCTAACCATAGGCTATGCGGTGCCCATGCAAGATCAAGAACATCAGCCTCATGTGAACGTAATGTAGCTATACAACGCCATGTCTCAACACTAGATTTTCCACCAAATATGGAACTACCACCTGATCCACCAGACAACCTCCAAATCATAATTAGTTTATCTACACCACCCGATGCTAATAACCCATTATTACTCCATCTGACACAATTGACACATGCTATAGAAATAATGAATTGATTAGTACCACATATTAGATGCTTCAAGGAGGTATATTTAATGTATCACATGTTCATACCAAGATGATTATCCAATTGACATAACATTTTTGGAATATTTTCATCTAATTCTGTAATTTCGTTAATTACAGGTTCCATATTCCATATGACAACCCTTCCAGAATCTCCACCTATCATTAAAAGAGCAGAATTTATGTGTAAAAGTAGAAAGTAGAAAAAATATAATCAAAATACTTTCTTGTAATAAGTATTAAATGTAAATGAAAAACATTAATACCTTGACCACCAGTTGCAAATCTTTTCCCATCTGGATGTATATCCACAGAAAATATTGAATAACCTAAAGAATAATACAACTATACGTATTTTAGTTATAAAAATCGAAGAAAATTATACTAATATAAAAGATTTTACACAAACCATCATGTGTAACCCAATTTGGCTTCACTAGCTTCATATTTTTCTACTTGGTACAACTTCGTCAATATAATTGTTACATAGCCCTCCTTAATCCATAGTTCATTTTAAGTACATCAAAATTTAAAAAGAGTTCTCATTTACGTAAATATGACACTTTGTAAATAGTATAACCTTAAATCGAAATACAAACATAACTCCACTGCCGGTAATACATTTAGACTGATTTCTATGATTGCATTAAATTTAGTATATTGCAGAACACATCCACGATTAAATAATTATATTTTTTACATCCAATCGGATATCATTTGTATGCTTGTCAAGAAAAAGACGAGTCTTGGTTGGTTCCGATGCTGATAATATTTCCTGTAGATAGAAAGAATCGGTGTTCCTCGGATTACGTATGTACTAGACTTAAATATTATTTATCATAAGATAAGTGAATGTAAACAGATTGTCAAGGGATTGAAATCTCATTGGTTGATTGTACAAACATTGATCTAGCTAAGAGTATATCATAGATATCATAGGTCAATGAAATTTTATAATATTTATACATACAGAAATAGTCTCTTGCTGACTACATCACAAATTTTTCTTCTCAAATTTGTAGGTATATATATGATCTAATTTTACCATATTTTTAAAAATAACTAAAAACTTCCTAGCATATGTATTAGATTTGTACTGATCTGATCTAATCTTAAAAAAAAAATGCAATGGATTGAATTTCGCTAAAACAAATTTGCTTAAAAATTACTTTAATGACCACTTTGATTCTACTTTGAAAACTTGTATAATCGACCAATAGTTTTCGTAGTCTTAGAAAGACTGAAAATTACATGTGACTGGCATTCAAAAATCTATAGGGACTAACTCTTTATCAATGTTTAATGGATTACGATATGAATGATCAAAATGATTAAATTGTCTCTTTGCTCATTTCTAACGCCACTAAATAAGTCGGTCTTCACTTGGATCTATATCCGATGGGGATAAATTTAAAGCTGATTGATCTAGGTGATCTTATGGTCCTTTATAACTAATAAATATTTTCATACTTAATTAACAATATAAAACACAATATAATCAGTATAAACGTAATTAACTTTCTTCAGTTTTTACATCAAATTATCGCGCGCAAATATATCTACGCATGTGCATTCAGCAACATTCAACAAATGTTTTAGTCTGCGATAAATAATGACCATCTAGTTGGATGTACTTTAAACGAATTAATATTTTATATAAATTTCAATTCCAAACAAATGAAACATTTGGAATAATTAACATTTAGAAATTTTATTCCATTATTGTTGGTTAGATTTTCAATGTATTGTCACAGATCTACTACTTTTAACAATAAAATATTTTTTTCTCCATAAATCTTTTGTGCTTATGTCTTCAGTTCATAAATGTAATATAAATATAAATTCATGAGAATATTTCAGCAATGTAACATGTTTACAGATAAGAATTGCAAATTGCAAGAATTTAAATTTCAGTAACACATAAAGTAAGGTTGTGAAAATTGAAAATGATGCAACATCCACAAATAAGATAAAAATTCATTTTTATAAAAAAATTACTAACTATACATAATGATCTCATCGAAGATACAAAACATTATTATAGTGGCATTTTTTATTTTATTAGTAAGTATTATTAAACTCTTTACATATTTTTGTCGTTATAATGAATAACTAGTAGAACTCTTAACTTATACATCCATTCATTCAAACACGCGTGACAGACCATTCCATAACTATGTACTCAGTACTCACAACTATGTCACATGATCCCTAACAACTTATAAGATTAATGCCATCACTCAACAGTTTACAAAATCTATTTGTTAACTCCTCTCCAAGTCAAATGAAATTTCAAGGAGAGTGAGAAACCTTCTTTACATCAATCTCCTTTTGAAAATTCACATAAAACTGTGTTGATGTATTGTAAACATAAGTATTAAAGTATTTCTATTCACTGTGCATCAATCACGAAGTAAATTGCAATATCTGTTAAAATATCTTGTCTATTTAAAGAAATCTTATTACAGAATTTAAAAGTAGATGTAGTTTCTGGTATTCACTTTCAGATCTAAATTTGAATGTAATTTTTTTTATATGGAAAAGGTACACAATATTGTCACCTCTTATATATGTGTATTCCTGTTTTCAATATTGTTTGTCAATTTTTATTAGTTTCAATAGTAATTTGAAAAAAAATCTGTTCCTTTTGTTTGCTTTCTCAGAAAACACGTTTCAGTCGGTCAAAGATCGGTTCTATAACAAAAAAGATACACACATCATATCAGTTTTGTATCTTAGCTGTACTTATTTACGTCCAAAATCACTTATACTGTAAAAACTTCTTGCTAAATTTAGGACTCTCTTATAACAAACGAACAGCTTATAAAACATTTAGTTGCAGCTTTATTTTAGATACGATTATTACTTCGATATCTTATGACTTTTAAGCACTTTCCTCATTACAAGTAGTCTTATCACATACGACTATGTATGACTAAATACATTTTGTAACTTATTACATCTATGCATACAAATAATTTTTTGCGATAAATGTTTACAAAGTATACCACAAATCGTTTGAAAAATGCCGTCAAATTTTTGTTTGTTTGCAATACCGGTTGCAAATAAATACAGCCTACTAGTAAAGAACAACGAAATCAAGTTACATTGATTCTTTCATTTTTTTCGATCTTCTTGTTGCAGTCATAGCGGCCTAGCTTGAGACCCGAGTCGCATAGTATCAAATGTAATGGCTTCAGGGTTCCAAGCAGAGCTACTTCAATTCATTTGTATGATACAAATCGTTGACATTTCATTAAAATGCAGTAACGGTACACACATCTGTTACATTCCCGTTGTGACATCAGTTTCTATTTTTATTCACTTCGAAGAAAAGTGCGATATCGGCAGTAAATATTTTGATACTGATACTTAATGTTATTTTCAAACAAAGAATTTTGTTATACAATAGAAGTTTTAAAACGGGAATTGTAAGAAACAATTCTCAATTCACGAATAGAGCCAAGCATTTTTTACATTTTTTTTTATGTCACATTTTCACACAGCTTGTTTTTTATGAAATTTATTATAGTGTCTATTGAGTAATTACTACCTTCACAGTTTTTCTATAGATCATGTACCAATGTTAAACATGTATTAAATTGTATTACCATGCGTCAAGATTATTTGTGATTCATAAGTTAAAGCACCTATAGCATTTATTGTAATGGAGGCAAGCTCGAACGATAAGAAAATTTTCTTTTCTTTGAAGTTTAAATTTGAATATTCATTAAATTCATGAATTGTTGTACAAAATATGATTAGATAAGTGTAACAGAAAAGTGAATAACATAATAAAATGAAATCAATTAACTTTAATTTTAGAAAGTTAAAGTATCAGTTACATGTTGAACTCCATTTGATATAATAGTATTCTTCACATTGTAAAAAGGGCACAACACTAATGGAAAATATTTTGTTGACCTATTTGTGTCATCTATTCAGTCAAATGTAAAGATCACTTGATACTTTTATATCCTACTTAGAAACCTGGCAGCAATGTTTTTTCTTTATATTAAATTTGATTAAAGAAATATTTTATAAAGTTGAAAAAATAAACATAAAAGAAACAAAAATTTTCTGTAAATCAACATAAATACTAACAACTTTCTCTCTTCATTGGGTATAATATTTAAAATATGTGTAAAATACTTCAATTACTAAAATATTTGTTTCTTCCATTTAACTATATTTGTTATGTATAAAGAAAATGTAGACTGTTTTTTTTACTTTAAACATATTTCTGATTGATCAATAGGTATATAGGAATTACTAGAGAAGTGAAACCTAAACAAATGCTATGTGTGACATTTCGTTTAATTTACAAAATTCCTTTGGATTCCTCTATATATTTCTATATATCTATATATAGTAATAATAATAGCAATATCATACAACTTTATGCAGATAAAAACCCACATATACGAGTAACATCATCTAAAGCTGCTGAAACAATACTACTTTATGTATAATATGTACTAAACATTTTAATTCGAATTTAATTTATTTTGAAAAACTGTTTTATCTATACTTTTCCATTAAATATACAAACGGATATTATTAATCTTTGTGTCTCAATATAATTATCAAGTAATCATAATCGTCATTATAAGACATGCATAGTACAATTTGTGATAGTTTAAAATAATTTAGAATAATGAAGATGCAACATATGCATAAGACATACTATGAGAGAATCTTGTTTTTAGAAACTTGAAATACATTGTTATATGTATTATCATGTATCATTGATATCAAATGCTCTTACATTTTCTCTTGGACATTTTTTAATATTCGTAATAATTTTTGCCCTATATCCATTTCGTAGAACATATGTCTTATTAGTGCTAATATCAGTATACAAATACTACTTTTTTATTACATTAAACAGTATTGTTTAGCATGCATTTACATGTTACTCACAACAGAAGTTTCAATTCTATTAAAATTGCATAACACGTAAACAATTACCACGTTTCGGGCTTACCTCCTTAACAAGAATGTTATATCGTAAACTTGGCTTTAAAAAGTATATAATAATGTATATCCATTTTGACGGTAATTGTGGAACACGTTGTGGAGAAAGTTGTAGATTAAAGGATACGATAGTCTCTGTAACAGAATGTTTCTCATTGAGATGTGCAGGAAGCAAATAACGAGGACGACTGGTAATTCAATCCTGCATTTCTTCTGGTATTTCATGAGGATTAAGTATTCCTGGAACTGCCATTTGTTGTCGCCTTTTTTCTTCTTGAGCCACTAGTAAAGCATTTTCTCGTTCTTCTAAATAGAGATCAGAGTCATCTTCGCCGGTGTATTCCTTTAAAAAGAAATACAATATAAAATATGACTCCATTTTTATATGAATGGAAAATAATGAACACCATCATTATTACTCACCCTAATTTGAACAAGGAAATCTCTAAGATGTTCCTTGAATGCAGGGATATCTTGATCAAGATTAAATAAACCTTGTACAGTAATTTTAATCTGATTATCAGTCAAATGTGGAAACGCTGCTTTAAGCAATCTTGCAACAAATTCTTGAACATATAATGTATTATCTGGTACAGGACCTAATGGTACCTGGATTCGTCCGAGTTCAACCAATGAAAACATGTATGCCAAAATAGTAGCATGCATGGTAAGGCCTAAGTAATTATAGCAACAAACAAATTAAATATACAACAATAATGAAAAAATAAAACAAGTAAAATGATTCGTATAAAAGCTGCTTTTATATATTTACCTGCTATATGAGACGTATCTGTGACTACACTGAATATGTGTTGAAGAATATCTGTGAAATATGTTTGATAGAAACTTTGAGCAGCTTGCTCATTTTCAATATTTTGCAAAAGTTGATAAAGTATTTGGAGCCCTGTATCTGCAACGTTTCTCATTGTATGTTTGAAAGCCCAAATTATTGAATCAAGAACAAGTTTAAATTGTGCTGGTGGAATTGAGAGAAATGCAGGAAAACAGTAAACATTCACGGCCTAAAACAGAAAAGAATTCGAAACATTGAATGTTTGTATTACAATAATAATAATAATAATAGTAGTAGTAGTAGTAGTAGTAGTAGTAGTAGTAGTAGTAGTAGTAGTAGTAGTAATAATAATAATAGTAATTGGTGTACCTGTAGAAGTAAAAAGAAATTTGTTCTATGTTCTGGAAATTCTTCAAAATCTTTGTTGATCATTTCTAAGGTACACTCGAACACAGCATCAAATATTTTCGGTACTTCACTCGTAATGTGACCTTCTAATTTATTTACTATAGTGGCCATAGCACTCAGCACCTCTGGTTCTCGAGCACAATGAACATTCGTTTTTTGATAATCCAGCAACACAGCATCCAATAACGGTGGTATAAAGTTTTCTAAAACCTGGTAAATATATACAATAAATTAAATTACATTGATGGTAATATAATGTAGCAAAAACTTAAATTCATTTTTTAATAAATATTTTATGCATAAAGTACAACTATAATTTAAATAATATCGTTTATAACAAATGTGAGTGTTAAAAACTGTGGACATTACTGAAAAGTGTATTTACGTATAAAGAAAGAATTTTACCATTTGATGGTCGGGTGTTCTACTGATCCAATCTGAGATCAATTTTAATGTTTCTTTTTTTACTACTCTCATACTCTTAATTAAAGACTGTTCCATTACTATTTCACCATTTAAAGCTATTGCAGCACTTATATTTTCACTCATAACCTAGAGATAGAAAACAAGTATTAATTTATCCATTAAAATATTAAATACATTACTAGGTGTTATAAATATACCTTATAAACGTTCAACATATCTAAATATATTCTTCCTAATTGTATCACATAATGATGCCCAAGAGCTTTGCAGGCCCTAACGTTTGTTTTTAAAATGCTAGCGAGGTGTTTCACAGCTTCTTGGTCTTTCAATACATCTACATTCTAAAACCAAAATGTTTTAATCGAAAAATAAAAATATAATACGTACATTGAAAGGTATTTTATACCATATATTACTTACTTTTGATGCTTGACTTATAATATCATCCCAAACTTGATTTGGAAGAAGCATGTATTTTTCTATCAATTGTTCCTGAACTACTGTGTCTGTCTGTGCATTTATCATATAACCAACCGCTTCATAAAACGTATGTACCTACATTACAGTTGAATAAGATTCACTAACAAATTTTGTATTTAACATATAATTAATTACTATATTATCATAATATCATTCCAATATCTAAATTAAGAGAATATAACAGATTCCAACGAGTATATTACAATTTTTTATATGCGGTACATATAACCATTAAATCGTTTTTTTTTGCTACTGAATTGTTTTACCTGCTGTGTTTGAAGGTCACAGATGATACTACTAATAGTAGAAAGAATTTCTTCAATAAACGGTATTGCCTCTCCTAATTGTACTGTAACAAAATGTCTCCTGCATTTTAGTGCTATTTTTATAAATGTGTCACAGGCCATATCTTGCACTCCATCGTGGGTTTCTATAATAAATGTTTATTAATTACTTAGGAAATCTTCTATAATGTTATTTGTGCCATAAAATAACAAAATAAAAGATTTTAATCAAAATAAAATTCATATTACAAAAAATATTGAGTTCCTTGCATTCTGTTTTATTTATATACGATATATATATTCGATCATCTCTATTTTAAAATACGTTATGTATGTTATACTGTTCTTACCATGCATAAATTCAAACAATTTATTTACAACAGTCTTTAAAAATTTCCAGTGTGCTCTGAGAAATCTTGGATATTGTCCGACTACATACATAATATTGCTAGCAATGATAGCTTTATTATCTTTGCCCTTTTTTTGTTCACAAAGGCCAAGAAGGTCCTTGATCACAGTTACTAAAAATCGCTTTTCATCTTCTTCATGCATTGCGCCAGAAATACTACCTATTGCCCAGCATAACTGATAAGAGAATTATAAAAATTATTAGTTTAAAATTATAATACCACTAGAAGTTTTATCATAACATTTTGAAAATATTTACCGCATTAAGATTCTTCCAAGACCATTCTGTACCGTTTACTTGATTTTGTAGTTTCTCAGTCATTATTCTTTCAGTATCTATATAGTCAAGATGAGTAAGATACACAAGAGTCTCTCTCATATTTTTATATAAATTAATAGAATCAGTATCCTTCATAAATTCTCGGACAACTTCTCCATTTTCATTTTCTACAACAAGAACTTCTTCTGGTTTAGCCATTCTACTAATCATAATGTATCGCACTTTCGTTAAAACTGGACAGTAGAATAATCTTCTAGGTGGAATTATGTTTTTTACTAATACTATGTGTGCTGGTTGAGCAATAAATGGAATTTCTCTATATAAATCAATTGCTAATGCGCTCCAATATTCCAAACAGATTTTGAAGATTTCGACTTCTTCAACTTCAGAAATCAACATAAGATAGTGCAATGCTTTAACCAACATTTCGTTTAACTGCTTCTTCTCTATGAATTGACCATGTTCTTTTAAATACGTGCAGAGAAATATAGCTAGATTTTGAATGAAGTTCTGTTCTTGATCTTGGCCGACAGCGTATGCTTCACGTATATTAGTATCAAGCGGTAGAATTTGTTCCAACTGCCGCATTACATTAATAAACAACATTACAAATGCATCATCATATGTGGTTACCGTGACAGCAGCAATTTCAGTTAAGCATTTTAACGTAACATTTCTGAATATTGGAACATTCAAGAACTGCAATCAGAATAACAAAGATAATTGTGTTAAAAAACAGTTATATATATTGGACAAAAAACATGTTTTAATTACCTTGAATATTAGAGTACTTATCAATTTTGTTTCAAAAATATATCCAAGGGGAATCCAATTTAAAAACCTTAAAAGCGTTTCTAATGTAACTGCTACTAGTGGAACATTTTGTGAGTTTTCCAATACAAATTGACAAAGTTGAAAGATCTGTGAGAATTCACTACACATTGTGTCCTTTAAGTGTTTTGCTTTTGTTTGTGTCATTTGTCCACTAGAAAAATCAAATACTTCTTCTGACAATAATTTCAAAATTGTCATATTGTTTTGACAAAGACTTTCATTTGTTTTGCTTGCCCCAACAATGTCACCAATAAAGGATTCCCAGTTTTTTGGCCATTCTCTTTTTAAAACCTATGCCAAAAAATATATACTTAATTAAAATGAAAAGGATGACTTGCTTTCTTAAATAACTTACCTGAACTAAAATCATATTAAGTTTATTAAGGTAAACTTTAGATGTTTCCATTGTTTCTGGATCACTGCTTGTTTTTATGATAAGGCCTACAATATATTTTTTTATACCTTCACACTGATTTCGTGGTAATACTTTCCATCGTGTCTTTATTACTTGTTCCAATATTTGTAAAGCATAATACTTTGTTTGTTGGTACTACATATATATATATACATATATATATATATATATATAAACAATGATACATGAGCAAAAAAGTTCTGCAATCCTTTTAAGAAACAATAATTCTGAATAGGAAAAATTACCTGTGAATATTCTAGAATGGTATCTACACGTGTCCATGCATTTGGATGTTCTTTAAGCGTGGTTAATACTTCCTGTGCAACTCTCTGTTGCTCTCCTATCCCAGTGTACATACAACCTACTATGTTATCAAGAAGCGTTATGTCAAGCTTCTGATTAAAATCTAAAAGTTTGGATGCTTGTTCTGCTAAAGTTGCCATTATTTATTGTAAATTGCCCAGCTTTTGCACACTCTATCTGAAAATAATTAAATTTCATATAGTTGTTTAATATATATTAAAATTAAATACATATATCAAATTACAGTTAGGCATAAATATTACAAAGTACCACATTTACAAAGGTATTAATTTATTGCAGAGATAGGTAAATAGTCAAACCATATAATTTGATACAATTTAGTAACATAAACATTTTTAGAATTATGTCTACAATTATAATTAAAACCACAAAAACAAATCAATTTTCATGTTTGATATACATGTTATACTTTCAATATTGATTCTTTGTTGATTATTTAATTATTTTTAACAATCCATTTGTCTTACATTGCTATAATTCTATGGAAAGAAATACTATAGGAATCTATAAAAGGCAGCAGTATCAACTAATTGTATTGCTTCTGCACGAGAAAATTTTATTTCTGTCTGTAACAAATTTGGGAACGTTTAAAAAAAATAGGGCATAATGTAAACAATGAAACTGAATAGAAGCAATAATAAACTAGGAAATCGCTGTTAACGTGTAGCGAGGGAGGTCACCGCACTGCGACCGCTCGACCTAACCTACATTTGACAATCGCAAACAAGGTTATGTGGAAATTTATTATGTGCAATGTTTATAAATTCAGCGCGTAAAAATATTTTTTACAATATATTTAATCGAGTATAAGTAAAAAATGATAGAAGTGCAAAAATATCGGTAAACAAATCATTGGAATTCTTAGGTTTTTGTTGTCCGGGTCCACTTTACTCATTGCGTCGTTGTCCAAGAAATAAATGTGTCGTGAACGACATTTGAACATACCGCATCAACTCCCTCACGTAGATTTTCGATTCTTAAGTAAAAAAACACACGTCTCGCATCAGCAGTCACAATCTCTCGCAATAAATCACAAGCAGAAAAAGGCCAAACACACAACAACCGCTGATTCCCGCGCGCGACCGATTTCGTTCCTCGTTTCACACACTCTCGCTGTTCCTCACCGGCTCGTTCTCTCTCTTTCTCACTAACTTTCGCACGTTCTCTCGCTCCTCTCTCCTGTCCCTGCTAAGTTTGCGACGATCGTCAGCGAAGAGAGCTCCGTACTTGTAAATGTACGATACCCACCGAGGCCGTTCTTAGTCGCAACCTTGTTTCTTAAATCTCATACGAATTTCTTGTTTTTTCCCTTTAAATTTCAACAACAAACGAGAAAACTGGCTGTGTACGTTGTTCTTAAACCCAACCTAAAGATTTTCGAAAATAATAACAAAATGGCTGAATACGTTACGCGGACCATTGCGGAGAAACGAACTATTCCATTGGTCCTAACAGTCTATTTTGTCCAATCAGAAAAACTCTAGTGACTGTTTCTAAACGTCGCAAATTACATCACGTGATGTCATGCAACACGTGTTCTCCATTTTGACTTGAAATATATGTACCCACCGTTCTGTATGAATAAATGATCCATATCTACATTTTGTACACAACGTTGTCGATTCGTTTAGACCTTTGTATGATTCTTCTTTTTGTAGCTCGTACCGCATTATCAATGCGATAAGAATAGTACCAGTGTTTATGAGTTTCTTACGAATTGTGAATTTATAAACGTATCTCTGCAGTATACTATCCTGTTTGCAAACATACGAAAATTCGTCGTGTATTATCTTTTTGTTAAACATGAATGTTGAATTGTCGACACTTATACATTTTGATTAATATTTACAACGTCGGAGTGGGGAAAATTATAACCTGGTGAAATAATTGTATTGATGTAATTAATTAGACATGTCTTGTCAAATTAAGGGAATTGCAAATTTAACCAATACAAAATATATAAAGAAGGTACTCTTTGGTGATTTTACTGGAAGATGTGAGTTATTAAATTCTTTTTTGTTTTGTCATTTAAAGGTATGAAAAATGTCAATGCTAGAAATTTTTCAGCTGACATTCCAAAATATGAGTTACCGCTACAAGACTGTTTTATATCATTGTCATCAGCAGGTGATGTTCTTGCTATGGTATATAATACAAAGATGATTATATTAATTTGTACGTATTGCTTTATACATTTTATATATAATGTCGCATATATATATGTCCTTTGTTTAAACATATTTTTTGACAGTGTACTTTTAATATTAGATCAAATTTATCCAAAAGATAAGCATAAAATGTTTGAGTTTAAAACTATGAATACATTAATATTTAACATTGTCATTTCATATTAGCAAAGTGGGATTCTTTAGAACCAGATGAGACAAAATCCAAGTTTTGTATGACATGGAATGGAGAAGTTGCAAAAGAGCCAAAGTGAGTTTTTATTACAATAATGTTTCATTGAAGTGTATGCTTCTTTAACATAACAAATTTTGTGTTAAATATGTTCATATATTGAAAGTGTTTTTAGTGAATGGATAACATGTGTAATTTGTTTGCCTTTATTATCATTGGGAAAGGCTAGTGGTGCTAATCCAGATTGGACGTGTATTATAGTTGGTTTCAATACTGGTTTCGTTAGATTTTACACAGAAGTAAGTTATATTCTGTAATTATTACCATTGCCTTTGAATATATATTTAGAACTAAATGTGTTGGTGCAAAAATATTTGTCTTTAATGTAGGCAGGTGCATTATTGTTAGGAGAACAACTACATAATGAGTCAGTCATAGGGTTAAAATGCCAGTCTTTTCGTTCAGCTAAACATGCAGGAGATACTGGTTTGGCCGAAGAACTACATGTAATTTATAATAGTGTTGTATGTGTATTTCAAGGTTTTCCATTATTTTCAACATTACGCGCATGCCGTAATCATTTGGCCAGAGGTATAGTAATAAATTTATGTTTCAGAAATTCAAAATTATAATTATGCACATTTGGTACTTATAATAATATTTTGTTATAGTTCAAGCAAATGGTGATGATTTACCACCTGTCACAAATTTATCATATAAAAAATGGGGCTATAAAAATCAGGATATTGTAAACGATTCAGAAGTAATTGGCACTACTTCTGTAAATAGTTTTGATCATTTAATGACAGCTTCAATATGTGGTGGATGTAATGCATCTTACAGATCTAGCGCACCACAACACAGTTTAGTTATTGCAACTGGTAAAAGACCATTTATTGGTTTCCATTATGCATTGGAAGGTGGTGCAGCTCCAGTGTTATCTGATGTTGCATTAGCAATGGCCAGCAAACTAGCGAATGCTATTGGAACTGCTGTTCCGTGAGTGTTGCATAATAAATTCATGTTATGCATTTAGTATCAAAGGATATATAACCTGTAAGAGAGCTGTTAAAGTACATTATTCAACTTATTTAATATGTGATTTTGAAATTTAATTTATCATATATTATTATTATTATTATCATATGTTATTAACTTCATTGTAAGAAATCACATTTAAGTACTGGTAACACAGTGCTACACAAATTTTAATTTGCAATATCCATTGGGTGATCTTTATACTATTTATGGACCTAAACACGAATCTGGGAGCAGATTTGCTCTATTATTCGCAGTTTTCGAAAAACTCACATTTTTGTAAAAGCCCAGGATTTTCGATAAAAAATGAGGTATTACGTGTAAATTAAAAACGATAAGGACTTCGGTTTGGTCGTAAATAATAGAGGAGAGTTTTCCGAATCTAATGATAGAGGAGTTATTAATTTTTTTGCTGGTCTTAAATAGTTACGAATGACCATTAAAGTTTGGATTTTTCAGTGCTTTGAACTTACTAAAAGATAGTTTTCGCCCAAATGTTGTGACGCATGTTTATCCAATTTCAGCTTTAGTAAATGTTGTAAAGTGATATTTATATTTGGAAATTGTGTGTATTTTAAAAATTGTTTTCCAGGAGGAATGATTACAACACACTTATTACAAGAAAATAGTTTTTTTTTTCATATTCTATTTAAATTCCATATTAAAAGGATTACAGCCAAAAGTGAGTAGACAAATGTACTTGTAGTTCTGGAATTAATTTCTAATTTACGAATTCGTGGTTATAAGGATATATATGAAAAAAAGAAATTAAACATGTTAGAGAAATTTAACAAGAAGTTACAGTAAATATTGATGTTTATAAAAAACCGATCCCTATTGGCATCAATTATGCGTAGCTACGGTACTGTTTAGTCAAGATAACCGACCGACGCGTCGCATGGCGGCAAAACACTATGTACGAGTTGCGGACGAATATTTTGTCGGCCTCTTTGAATTGCAAACCGTTTCGATACTTCTGCTGTGTGCTTTCTTTTTCAGAAATGTCTACAGAATTTAATACGGTGTACAGTTTCCGGCTAAATAAAAAACTTTTCGTAAATATGCAACAATAATTTGTAAGAACTACGTACATCGGCACTTTTTTAAACTTTAACGATCATTTGTAACTATTTAAAACCAGCAAAAAAATTAATAATTAATTAATAATTGCTCTATTATTAGATTTGGAAAACTCCTCAATTATTTAAGATCAAACCGAAGCCCCTATAGTTTTTAATTTTCACGTAATACCTCATTTTTATCGAAAATCCTAGGTTTTTACAAAAATGTGTATTTTTCGAAAACTGAGTGTGATAGAGCAATTTAAGTTGTGATTTGTTGCATTGTGTAAGTTTACACTGGTAAAATTAGTTTTGCAACTTTTATTGAGAAATTTTTGTAATTGAAATATTATCATTTAATTAACATAACTTTTTGTTCTATTTTCTTAGTTGGTTTCCTCTGAGTTGGGGGAATTCAAAACATCAGACATCATTCGAAGTGTCAAAAACTAGTGCTCATGAACCAATTGAGCCAATGACTTGTAGGTTTGGTTTAAGCGATGTTACACGAGAAGGTTATTCAGTAGTATCCAGTCCAAATAAAATGTTATCAGTAATATCAGACGTATTGGGTAGAGTAATATTGATAGATAATAGACATGGTATAGCCATGAGAATGTGGAAGGGTTATCGCGATGCTCAATGTGGATGGATCGAAGCTGAGGAAGAAGAAGATTTTGGAACAAACAGAGTATTTAGTAAATTTAAGCAAGTGACGCATTTGCGTTCTGCTCTTTTTTTAGTTATTTATGCTCCAAAGAAGGGTGTGATAGACATATGGGGTACACAACAAGGTCCTAAAATTACTACATTTACTGCTAGCAAACATGGACGGTGAGTAATGTGAGTTTTCCTACATTTATATATTAACAGTTACTATGAAATAATCGAGTTAATTTTATGTTATAATACAGATTGCTGTATATTAATTACGGACTGTTCGGTATGAATGATAATACACATTTACCAAAAAATAAACCACAATATTCGTGTGTTTTTATGGATCCATTGGGTGGACTGAAAGAAATTACTGTTCCATTTCATTTTGCACTTAATAGTAAGAATGGTAAAAGGGCACGTGATATACATCTTCTGCAAAAATTGAAGACTTTCTTGCGTGTAGATGAATTTGATGATGAAAAATTAGTGTCAGAAATCCATAATGTGTGTACAGATTTGAAAACTAATGAAATACGAGTACAAATAATAGATATGTTAATGGCAAATAAAAACACTATACCCGATGCTTTGCTCACAGCTACTCAATGTTTTATTAAAAAACTTGAAGAATATGGTACATTATTCATCATTAATATCTTTTGTAGAGATATTACGGAATATAGTTAGGTATATGATTTGTAATTTACAGATAAAGAGGAGATGGAACACACAGCAAAGACACTTTATTTTTTGACAGTACAGTTGCAACAAGTGATTAAATTTTATAAACACGTTAGGTTCCATTTCAATAGTCTTGAAGATCACAGTTCTATTACCAATAACGATGAACTGACTAGTAAAGATTTAGCCTTGATTTTATTAACTTCTGAGCGAGAAATTCATAGAATTTTCAAACTGTCTAACACAATAAATAGTTTCACACGCACAAACTTCAAGATGGAAAATGAAGTACAGTTTAAAGAAGACGGCAAAATTTTTGTAGATTTTTTATCTTGTTTTGAGCTAGGAACACCAGGATTGATAGATATAAAACAAAATTTGAAAATGGAAAAGAAACTTAAAATTTGTAAGTAGATTGATGTGCGATGTGCCTACAAATATGTAGGTGTAATACTTATCGATATCTTCATTAAATTTTTCTTTTCAATACGGTTTTCAGCTCAGTTAATATACAATGGATGTATCTATTCGAACGATAGAATTGAAATTTGGAGAGAAGTTGCTACGAGTAGTAATATTCGACCATTTGTTTTAATGGAATTCGCTTTGATCTATTGGCTTAATAAAAAAAGACAGATGCACATAGGACTTGAATTGAAACAATTCACACAGCTGTTAAATACTATTTGTTCGATAGCCAGTAAGGTTTAAATTTGTTTATCGATAATATCATATACGATCGGCAAGTTGTCGCTTCCGTAATATTGATTAATATTGATTAATATTGATTAATATTGATTAATATTGATTAATATTGATTTTAATGCTTACAGATGTTGATGAGATATGTGCAGAATACGATGAAATATCTTTGTGGTGGAAAAATGTTCGTAACATTCTTACGGATTCAACAAAACCATTTAATGCCTTTAGTGCTGCTTTAGCGTGTAGAGCTGTCGCTACGAATCTGGAGAGACATAAAAAAAAGTGTGTTAAAAAAACTCAAGACAATAATGATATAGAAAAGAAAGATTTAACAAAAGTAGCGGAAGTCAAAGATTGCGTTAGCAATTTACAGCTAGACGATGAAATGTATAATTTAACAAACGAGTGGGAAAATGTTACTAACGATAGCTGTCAATTTACATTGCTTATTGGAAATCTCGAGGATATTACAATTTTAGATGCTATCGTAAGGTAATTGTTAATTAATCGTATCACTAATTAAAAAATTGCGAGACTATTATAGTAATATTTGATTTCAGTCAACAACCTTCATCGGATGCCACGACAAAATTTTTTGCATTACCGTTTGTAAAATTCGATATCTCTTTAAGATCGGTTCTTTCGAAAGGAAAAGGTACACGTAAATGGATTGTGAGATTTATGCGATTATATTTTCATGGACTTCAATGTTATATTCGTATCGTATATAGGTTCAGTATCAGAGATTGTTGCAAAATGGGTTGCTTCGACAGGTGTTGATCCCGCTCAATTAGTAGATACAACGGATATTGAATTTGATCAAACGTTATTATCGAACGACTCTTTCGAAATAACAAATTCTTTAGACGAAGCTAGTAATATTATCGATGGGTCGCAACAAGATCCAGGAAAGCTGTCTGCGACATTGGATGGAATCGAAAACGATGCTGGTGATATCATTGCAAGTAAATGTATTTTAGGTAAAGTACTTTTATATTTTAATTTTCTGTAATATTTTCTAATCATGTATTTTTTCACATGAATATTGTACTATACGTTTTTTAAACATTTTTAGAACGAATCGCACTATTAAAACATCATTTTCCATATAGTTTGACAAGTAGCGTTCTATTAGCTAATTTATGTTGGGAATTCGTAATGTCGTGGAATAAAGATATTTCGCAATTAAATTCTCTCGAAGCTGCATTATACGTTTTACGACAAATACCAATGAAACATATGAGACACGGTAAATGATAACCTTTTGTGTTTAAAAGTATGTACATAATATGTAGTTTTTTAATTTTTCTTTTTATAAATGTATTGTTGTATATATAGGTGTCTGTTGCTTGTTATGGTCAGTTCATATAAAAAAGAGAATGGAAGCAGTTGCAAAATTAATGAATAAATATGGGAGACTTCCCGATATGTGGGAAGAGTTATACTTACAAGAAGATGATTTATCCACCGAAGAGTCGGTTACATTTTTACGCCATTGTGTCACATTTTTGGAAATATTCATCGACGTAAGTCAATGTAATGGTTCGACATTTTGTACAATTTAAAATTAACTTGTATTATTTGAACAAGATTTACGTTGAAATTTGGAATAATATTGTTTTAGTCCGAAGTGCTCGAAGCTGGCGAAAATACTGTAGTGACGTCTGAAGAAATATGGGAGGGATGTAGTTCTGGTCCACAACCATTTGCTGCATTAGCTATTTCTCAAGCACCAGCTTGGTACGATTTAATAAGCTTACATGCACAAGTAGCTAATGTTTTGTATATGATGGCACATTTTAATTTAAAAGTAACAAAACCGTTGAACAATTTATTCGAGTCTGTGGTAAGTAAAAGTCCTAATATTTCCCGAAAAAACTTTACATCGTAACTGTAATTGCAATGTCTATTTAACTTTGGACATATAGGTGCAACCATATTTTTTTCAAACTATAACAGATAAAGTAATGCTCACTTGGTATAGAGATGATAAAAGGGACAGTGTGAGAAGTGAATTTTTATGCCGAATAATTACCGCATCGATAGATCTCATTCATCAAGAGACTGCGGATGCTAAAACGTTAAGTTCAATGCAGGCTATTCAGTGGATGAGTAGGTGCCAAACGTTAGCAACCATTTGGAAACTTAACAACGATCAATTAAGAATACATCAAGTTTGTCAATTATATGTGAATGGTTTCGATCAACTAGCAGAGGAGGTGGGTTAATTCAACGCATAATGTTACACCGCATACAAAAATACATATATTTTGTTCGTATTTGGTATTCCCGAGTAGGTTATTACAGCAGTAAACGATGTCGTGAGATTGGGAGAGAATCTTTTACCGATCGCTGGAGGAAGAATGTTTGCACATCTTACGAGAACAAATGATACGGACGACAATATTTCCCGTATAAGTCCTGCCCTCATCAGATACCTGGATAGTAAGGTAATAATATTATACGCGATCACTAATTTCTGGTGTGTGACAATAGACAGGATTGATTTCTTTCAGAACATATCGAAGGTGATTTGTACAAATTGTTCGAAAGATGATAATATCGAATTGATAAGTCGAATTTACAGGTATTTGCCTAGCACGCACTCCGATCATCATCTTGCAGAATCAATGTTAGACGCGACGTTTATCTACGAGTGTGAAACACAACCTTCGGACATTTAAAATAAAAGTAATTTGTAGCGTGGAAAAACAAGTTTAATAAATATGTTTGTGCTTTAATTTGATTTTATTAGCTGTACAACTTTGTTTCCACTGCTTTCCGATAGATGGTTTTAGCGGTAAATGGTGGTCGAAACGAATAGATCATAGATGTCATATAACTCTAGTTTTCCTTTCGCTGTTTTCCGATAGATGGCTTTACCGATAATTGGTGATCGAAATAAAGAGATTATAGATGTCGTACAATAAACTTTGACATTTGTCAACATAACCCCATAGAAACAGTCGGTTTGTGTATGCATCGTAAAGTTATTCTCGATTAAAAATGTCAGTTTACAAGCCAAATTCTTGTCATTTGTGAGAGGTTTTAATTTTCTGCTTCAATATGAAGAAATCTGCGGCTGGGAGTCATCGAACGTTCTCAAATATTTCCGGTGAGGCCGTTATTAGTGAAAGAACGTGTCGTGAGTGGTTTCAACGCTTCAAGAACGGTGATTTTGACGATGAGGCTTGACATAGTGGTGGAAGAAAGGTATTTGACGATACAGAAGTGGAGGCATTATTCGATCAAGATTCAAATTCAAGAAGAATTGGCTGGATCATTGGGAGTGGCTCAACAAGCCATTTCGAAATGCTTCAAAGCCACGGAAATAATTCAAAAGTAAGGGAATTGGGTGCCGTACGAGTTGAAGGCGAAAGATGTTGAACGGCGTTTGTTTATTTGCGAACACCTGCTTGAAAGGCAAAAACTAAAGAGATTTTTGTATCGCATTGCGACTGGTGACGAAAAATGGGTTCACTACGATAACCCCAAGCGCAGAAAATCATGGGGAGTTTCCAGCCTGCGTTCACGTCGACGGCTAAACGGAATATTTACGGCTCCAAAAGGTCATGCTCTGTATTTGGCGGGGCCAACTCGGCGTAGTGTATTACGAGCTGTTAAAACCGACTGAAACAAAAAAGTGGTAAAGACGTACTTGGAAACGTTAAAAAGGGAAGTCCTATCCCACCTGCCGTATTCTCCAGATGTTGCTCTCTCCGACTATCACTTGTTTCGATTAATGGCACACGGCCTGACTGACCAGCAGTTCCAGTCTTACGACGAAGCAAAAAATTAGATCGATTCGTTGATCGCCTCAAAAGATGATCAGTTTTTTTGACGCGGGATTCGTACGCTACGAAAAAGATGGGAGAGAGTAGTGGTCAGCGATGGACAATACTTTGAATCATATATGTATAACCAGTTTTTTACAATAAAGCCCCGAATTTCGGGGAAAAAACGGCCGAAGCAAAGTTGTACACGTATTAAATTCATTGGGCATTAATATTTTTTTTTTCTTTCTTTATGTACGCTTTACAACCAATAACATCATTTACGATTTATGCATATTAATATTAAACGATTTTAACGAATATACAATCTTTCAAATATTCGAGCCTCGGAAGGAGTTTCATTATTTTTGCAACATCGTACAACACTTTTCGTTCGAAACAATCCGTATGCATCGACAACCGAAGAAACGATTCTCTGTTGTATGTATATGTATATGCATTTACGTTTACGTGCTAGAAAGGTCACCGTTTTTGTATAATATATCAATTCCAGTACTATAAAGTTTCTAGAATGAAATTTAACGCAAGGTTTCTTTTACTATGTTACATATATTGAAAATATAAATGTAAATCGAACCGAGAATTTCTCAAAGGGTTTTGTGCACAAATCGCGAGCTCTGTTAGAGAAAGGTCGTTCTATCTACACGAATGGAAGTTAATTTAAAAATAACTGCGACCTTATTATTTTTACACGAATTACAATTGAATTTTTGCAATAAATTTTGTAAAAACCGTGTCAGCGGTCTTTTCCGTCTGTTTACGAAACGCATCTTGTCGATTCGTTTCCCGAAGATACGCGCAATTAGGAGGCCGTCGTTCGATTAAAAACGTATGACGAATCCTTTGTATTGTTGCCTACTGACGCCTTCCCAATTTGTAAATTCGCAACGATGAATCTCGCTACCAGGACTACCCACTTTCGTCAACCATTGTGCCCTGAAACAAAGAAACTCAATTCCATTATCACTATATCCGACGAAAATCATGGTTTGCATTATCATTAAAGTTAACTCTATAAAGTTAATTGGAAACAATCTTCGATACGCGTATAGTGTACACGATAATGCTCTGGATGCACCTCGAGCTTTTACTTTTTCTTAGATAGTTTGGTAATTATTTTAAATGGAAATCGATACGGACTGAAATTTCCCATAGTATACATATATTCGATTACGCGTTAAGAGGAACGAGACAATCGTTCGTGTCTACTCTACGCATCGAAATCACTGTCCGACAAGTTCCGCGCGTCCTTACGAAAACTGCGAGACAGACGCAAGGATGCCGTCGAAAGGGTTAAGTGGGACACTTTGTTCGAGTGTTGTTTCTCCGTCGCGTCGATCGACGGTCGTGCAAAAGTTATCACTCGCCAAATAATGGTCGGCTACGTAAGTGTGGCGAATTGTAACCGCGCCTATCTGCGATGCCCGTGGCTACGGTCTCGAATGCTCTCTGCGATTATAATTAGCAGCTAATCAGACCGAGTTCAGATATTTTAAGCGGCTGTATCGAAGTAGGATCTTTAAAGTCGATCAGCTGTCCCGTGACAACAACACGGACCATCTTTCGGTGTTCAAGACTCGATATACGACAATTCTGGAAATTTGGACGGCTCTTGGTTCGAAACTCGCGACGACTTCTTCATCTTCATCTTCTTCTTCTCCTTGATCTCGTTCGTGTTCTTGTTCTTCTTCTTCTTCTTCTTCTTCTTCTTCTTCTTCTTCTTCTTCTTCATCTTCTTCTTCTTTTTCTTCCTCTTCTTCCTGGAATAAGTTTCAAAGTATCTATTCACGAGTGAATTTTTCGTAACTCGTATCAACTGACTTTTTGTCGTATTGCGCGCGTTGAATGTTACCAACGATAATTCGTATCGAATTTCCTTATTCCCTTTGTGACTCTTGTATATGTATATGTTGAGAAAGAGAGAGGGAGAGAGGGAGAGAGAGAGAGAGAGAGAGAGAGAGAGAGAGAGAGAGAGAGAGAGAGATGCAGTATTTCTTTTTTTACTGTTGCGCGACTCTTACTCGGAGGAATAAATAAACACGAAGAAGCGATTGATTTCGAACAAAGTTCAATTTGAATGATTTTATTTTGGGGGGAAGCCAGAAAGTGATGTTTCGTCCTCGACCGGGCTATTTTCTTCAACTTCAGGTTCACGAACACCGTAAATTCGACCGCGAATCCGACCGCAAAATCGGCTTCGTGGGCGCCTCGACGTTGTTCTTTACGTAATTATCATATTCGTGCCAGCTTGTGCGCGTTTCTATTTATTCGTCTAGCGGGGTTCTCGTTCGATACGAAATATATAATTCGTCTTTTGCGCGGCGTTTCTTTTTCTAACCGTGCGCAAGCGGCAAAATATATAGATCAGTAGGTCTGGCTCACTTCTCTAAATAACAATTACACCGTTACGTTCTTAATTATATTCTTTTTTCGGTGTATCGTAAGCGCGTTTAGTCTCTTTATTCCCGTTTCGCAACAATCCGAGAGATCTTGCGGTGAATAAACCATTGGTCGTTCGATTTATAAAATTCTCATCCGGTAGATCTTTTCTCGTTCGCGTTCGTCTTTCGATGGAACGAGAATCCACTAACTGGAGACGAAATGAACGAATTTTTGCGCGAGTATCGATTTCAACGGGCGCGTACGCGCATGCCCGACATTGTCGCCGAATTTCGTAACTTCCGATTAATTTCGGGTTAGCCGTTGATCGTCTGCCTGTCGTTTTCGATGCGGTAAGAACGTGCTCGCAAGTTGTACTCGGTTCTCCGTCGGTAGTACTCGCAAGTTGGAAACGCGTCCGTGTAATTCGGCGATAACTTGCGAAGGAAAGAGACGACACGTTCCGCGCGCCATTATTTCATTAGTATCGTTATTAAAGCCGAGCCCAACTACCTAATGGTCGTCGTCACTCCGGGCAATTTGCGGCTAAGGTCACGCAATTTTTAAGGGAGCTGCGAATTCGTGGGTTTGCGTTTGCGTTTGCGTTTGCGTTTGCGTTTGCGTTTGCGTTTGCGTTTGCGTTTGCGTTTGCGTTTGCGTTTGCGTTTGCATAGCACGTGTCTTCACCGATTTACGGAACGGAGCCAGAGTCCGCGAGATCCGTTCGTCGATCGCTTGTTTTCTTCCCACGACGGAGCGGAGAGAAAACTGGAACGGCAATACGTACGTGTAAATTTGTCTTTGTTTTATCTCTCTCTCTTGGTAATCAGAAACAGATAAATTTTAATAAAAATGAACTTTCACTTTGTTTGCCGATCGGCGCCCGACGCGACGGTTTGCGAACGCTCCGGTGACGAGTGGATCGTAACTCACATTTGATCGACGAGTGCGCGTGGCCCCTGCATTTTTCCAAGTATCGTGCCGGTTTTGCTGTTCTTCACCCAGCCGCAGATCCCCAGTTGTTGGCATATGTCTTTCACGTACTTTGGGAAATATACACCTGAAAACGCGTTAGGCTGCGGTTAAGTGCGCCGATCGGGGAAAACGTCGTCACCTTTTCTTCTTTCGCGCTCGTTTGATGCGATACAAAAGTTCGAAAACGAATTTCAAAGCCGTAGTAAACTCGTCTAGACTCCACGTGGATCGTTTCTTTCGAATCGACAGTATCGCTACCTCGGTGAGGTAGCCGTTGCATATTTCGGTATTAACGATCGTTAATCGCTTCCTCGACGAGCGAATCGATTCACGGAATAGCGCCGTTATGCCGCGTGACACGCCCACGTACACAAGTACACGTGTTTCGTTAATGTTTTTCAACCGATACGTTTCGAAAATGATAACGACCTTCTGGTCGATAAAAGCTGCACCCTTACCCTGCACCTTGCCAAAGACCTCGAATTCAACGGAAACTAAAGGTTCATTGCGGAGGGGATCGTCCGTTGCCATTCTACCTCAGGGAGGGGGAAGAGCTGGTCACCTTGCGAGCTTCGCTTCTTTAATTCGATAAAAGTTCGACTTGTTGGCTGCGGCTACTTCTTCTGTTCTCTCAGACGGCACTTCACCTTTCACCGTGATACGACCTACCGACTGGTTCTGATCAACGTCGTTGCACCACGGCGTCGCGACGCCTCAAATAGACTCTCCTCCCCACTCCGTCAATGAAAATCCAATCGCGATCGATCGCGAATCGATGGTATCGACGATCGCGATCCTTTTCAACCAGCGATTGTACGTAGACGAATAGGATGAAGATACACGAATAGGATGAAACTCATGTTTCCACGACAGATGATAACAAGGATTAAATATTGGTTAAAAATTGGTTGAAAGTTGGTCGAAAATTGGTTGAAAATTGGTCGAAAATTGGTCGATTCGTTTCTCTTTCTTGTCTTTTTATTTCAATCAACGCGTTCCGTGTTAAAAGTCGGATATATACGTGTATGTACCTCTAATCCAGAAATACCCTGTACATCTTCGTTCGCCGGTCGCAATATTCGAGGATAACGAATATCGAGACGTTGTACCGACGCGCGTTCAACGATATCGGGAGACAATTTGACTAGGTTCGATCTCACCCGCTCGTCGCTGGAAAACGTCTTCCGGCCCCGACGGCTTGCGCATTGTTCATTGTGAAAATATTAAATGTAGGCCAGGAGGGCAGCCGTTTATCGTCGAACTAACCACTTCCCCATCGATGTGCCCAGCCACCCATTGTCCCGTCATTATTCCAGTTAATTAATTATTAGTACGCCATGACGTCGTAATTGGCGCACAAGAGCAAAATCTGCGGGGTGTACAGGATGCGGGGAAGAAGGTTATAACCCATTTATAATGATCGCGTCCAGTCTATTACCATTGTCATCATCAAGGTCTTAACTAACCCTAGGATCGCGAGTGTACGGTTCGGTAAAATAATGAGTGTTGCAAAAATAAATTCGATATGTTCGGTCGACGGGCATCGACGGTGAAAGCGGGACTATCGTATCGATGACTAGAAATCCTACGAATCGTACGAAATCGTCACGGAGTCGAGTTCATCAGCTCCGAAGCTTGCTTCGAACGATTGGGAGCCTCCGTCCGAAAGGGTTTTCGGTCCCTCGCGAAATTGTTTTTCGATCGTTCTCGCACACACGTTCACCTTCTTCACAGCTCTTCACCGAATCTTCGTCAGACATTATTCACTCGTCGGTCCTGTACATCTTTCCGTCCGCTCGTAGTCGTTTTTATCGTTCGCATCGATCGATTGATTCTCTAAGGGTCTATCTGTGCGTCTATCTACGAGAGCTATCCGTCGATCTATAGGTACAGGTGTCGCGCGCTGTTCGTTGTGCTCGATCGTTCGGTTGAAATTCTTCGCGATGAATTTCACTTCACGATCACAAACTTGACGCGCGATCTTCGAAAGATCGTCCCCTCTCTGTCCCCTTGTTCGATGTTTATGACGTTCTAGCGATCGTTGAGAGTTTGCGGCGTCGAGTTAGACGAGAGATTCGGGATTCATTGGCAAGATGTTGGTGGTGGTGGTGTTGGTGGTGTTGATGGTGGTGGTGTTGGTGGTGGTGGTGGTGGTGGTGGTGTTGGTGGTGCCGGTGGCGGTGGTGGTGGCGGCGGTGGTGGTGGTGGCGGTGGTGTTGGGGTTGGCCGTGGCGTTGGTGGTGGTGGGTGCGGGGGTAGATGCGTTAACGATGGTGGTGCTGTTTGGAAGGAGTGCTCCGTTCTCGGTGTCTTTCGCGTTTCCGTCCGCTCGAGGTCGGAAGTCCTTCGAGGCCACCAGCAGGTTTCGTCGTCTCGCTTCCTTCTTTTCGCGTTCGACCTGTAAGCGAACATCGAAATCAATGCCTTCGTTACGCGTAGACCTTTCACCTCGTATAACTCGATTCGAATCGTCCCTGTTGGTTTTAATTATCGTCGGAGCAACGCTCGGCCGGATTCGTTTCCGTTAACTAACCTTGAAGAACAATCGAAGATAGTGGCAAGGAAACACAACGCATTTCCCGTCCTCCTCCTCGGCGTCGATGTAGACGCCTCGCACCAGGATGGAGTTGCTACAGTTAAGAAGTACGAGGAAAACGAAGCATCCGACGTGGGTGATCCAGCAAGACAATTCCGGATTATCCGGTACCAGCCAGAGGTCCAGGACGTTCCAGATGCCGCGCCAGACGTTCACCGTTCCCAGGAAGCTGAGCAGAAGGAATCCGTCCGCAGCTACCAAACGGGCCAAGCCTTGAAGACGGGCGCACGCGTATCGCATCAGCGGTTGCAGCGAAAACGTCACCGTTACTATCACGTATCCGATCGCCTGCAATTGAACATGCCAGTCGTTAACACGCGTTCCTGGAATCCGATTTATATCGATTGCCCGATATGCCAACTCGTGTCCAGATCGTGTCCAGATCGTGTCCAGATCGTGTCCAGATCGTGTCCAGATCGACACTTTTTCAACGTACAAGCGAGCTCGTACATTGTTTCCCTGTTGAACCACCACCGTATTTCGATCCCGCAAGATACAGCGAGCGATCTTTCTCGTTCGATTCGTTTGGTCGAATCGTGTTTCACGGTTTCGAAGCGACATCGCGAACGAGCGACCCTCGCGCAATCATCGACCCTCTTGAGAATTTACGTTGTCGCGACCATCGTGTAACCGTGTCACGTGGAACTTCTCTTAAGAATTTCGAGCGCGTTCGGGCGGATTTGATCGTAGAACGTACGTCGGTATCTAGCGATTTTCGTTTCCATTTGTTTCGAGCGCACGTATCGTTTAAAACGCTGATCTTGGACGAGTAGGTGTTTCCGATTTATTCCTCGAGTTCCCCGAAAAGAAGCCGTTCTTTGGTTTTCCGGTAGCTACACGAACGAATAAAATCCGGATACAACGGGGACAATTGTGGACACCGGGGTCCGATCGTGCACCGTAACATTGAAAGCTCTTAAACGCAATAATTCCCGCGCAAACTACTGATAAATTGCGCGAGCTCCGTCTGGCAAGGAAACAACCTGGCGCCACGAAATTTGTTTACGGGACTCACTCGTTGAGCAAAATCGGAAAGTTACGATCGACGCTCGATAAACCGTCGAGATGACGAGGTGTTTGATCCGGCGCGGCGTCTGAAATTTCTTTGCGCGCAGGATGCTTCATCGATCTTAGATAACGAATTCACGCCGAATACCGTAACATCTATAGTCGTCTGGCTCTCAGATCTTATCGAGTGTTCCCATCGGCGAGACGTCTGTCGCGTCGAATTGTTTCCAAGCGGCAATTTTGATCGCTCGACGAGGCGGAATCGCGACTTGTTCGCGATTTGTTCGCGATTCGAAAGAGAAAGAGAAACTCCATCGCCAGAATTTCCTTTATTATTGTCGCAGCGGATACGTGGCGCCAATTGAATGCCATTTTGCAACAGAATAATTCCGCGGGTCTGTCGTTAAGTCCGCAATGTTGAAATATTTGTGCGGGCTCATCTGTGTTTGCGAATGGTTTGTTCGTGCCGAGCGGAAGAACCACGGAGATCCCGCGAATCCGCGATCATCAACGCGAGCGGGAAAGCGAAAAAACGATAGATCGAAACGAGGCTCTCCTCGGAGCGTGTGAACGATCATCCCTCGCGAGCGATTCGAAGAACAAAAATTCGACCGTGTAATTTAGAATAAAATACGGCGAAGCGACACGTTAATCGCGTTCACCGGGCGTCCTGGAGATCAGCGATCGTCATTATTGAAAAATTAAACAAATCCTCTCGTTGACCGCGTTCTCCACACCGTATTCAGACAAGTAAACGCGGGCTGCAATAAAGAGTCTTACACATACATCAACAGTTTTGTCATGTGCCCTCGCAATCATGCAATTGGCGAATATTCAATTATACAATCGGACCAACAGCGTGCCGCTCGCGTACAGCGCGTAGGTGGCACGTTTCAAAATGTCGTTTAACACGTGATTGCTAATGACACCCGACGACACGCGTCCATCGATAGGGGACTCCATCGATCGTTTTCACGAAAATGATCTTTCATAGATTTGTAAAAAATAGTTGCCGAAAGTTCCCCAAAGTAGAATTTTCGATCCAAGTTCTCTTCGCTAGAATTTCGATACTTGTTCCGTTCCACGTTGTAAAACCTCAACGACGAATCTTCCTGAAATTTACATTTTTTTATAACTCGCATGGGCATGCAGGTTCGTTTTATTACCGCCATCTTTCCGCCACCTTCCCGCCACCTTCCCGCCACCTTCCCGCCACCTTCCCGCCACCTTCCCGCCACCTTCCCGCCACCTTCCCGCCACCTTCCCGCCACCTTCCCGCCACTTTCCCGCTACCTTTCCGCCACCGCCTTTTCATTCTACGCGAACAAGAAGATTTCTCAAAAGAAACGCAAACTGTCTTGTTACGATTCTTTTCGCCAAGAGCCTATAAAGACGAATACATTCGTACGTATGTATGTACATACACATATGCGACACGTATACGTAGGAGGACCCACCAGACTTTGTCGCCGTCTTGGCTTCAATGTATTCGATAATTTCTCTTTCGTTGGAGTGACGATTTCGATCAACGACCAGCATTTATTCACTCTCCTTGTACATTTGGAGATTAATTATGACAATTCGGGTAGGTACGGATCGAGCAGGTGCAGAAGAAAAGGTAATAATTGTTCGACCACCGTTGATTCTTTTGCAATTTCCTGCGCACACGATATAGAATTGAACTCGACTCGAAGAAGCGCGAACGAAAGCGGCGTTATTGAGAACAGAGAAAATTGACACTCACAAGGGATCCAATCGCGGAATACTCTCGATCGTCCGGGAACAGATAGAGATCGATAAGTATCCAAACACCCCTCCACACGAACACGACCAGAGTACCGACGACAGCAACGCTGAAGGCACAATCCAATAAGTACAACGACCAGTCTCTCGTGTTCTGCAATCAAACAACATAAACAAAAGATAAGCGTAGTTCATCATTTGCAGATGAAGACTCGGGGAAATATTTGAGGAGACTCGGGAAATACGATAAGCAACATTCTCTCTCCGATTGCCACTCGTGCTCTTACGTCGAAGATTATTTATGACAAAAGAATTCGTAGTTTACCCTTCGATAGGCGTTACTCGAGTCGAGTGACAAAACACTGATCGAGTTTTCCTTTCGATTCAATAGCAAGGAAACATCGTATTTTTTCGTTTCCGTAAAATTTCTGCAATATTGTATTTCCCGTACTCGATCGTTGTTTCGGAAAATATTACACGGATAACGTACAAGTTCTCGATATTTTAAAATCTTGGATCGGTTTCGATCGTTTAATCTCGAAACGAAAGCAACCGATCGAAATTATTGACAATGAAAACGTTGACAATCGTTGAAAATCGTGTTTCTTCGAAAGGACGAGTACGATATGATATGTATGTATGTATGTATGTATGTGTGTACGCGCGCATTGCGAGGGTCGCGGTGTACGTTATCGCGAGAAATGAAAATCGTCGATGAAAGGAGATCGGTCGAAAGTGTTTGGGCCCGTGTTCGAACTCGAATGCCTGAAAAGATCTGGGAAACACAATATCGTCGACAAGTGCATTTCACTTAAGCGTTTAAGAGTATTTTCGTCGACAAGGATTGCTCTCGCAATTCGATCTTCAAAGGATCTTCCGGTTGACGCATCGTTTACGAGGTAAACTCGCGTCGGAGTGTGTATCACCCGCTTACTTTACACGACACCCTTCTGTCCTCGATTTTTAACTGACAGAGAGGACTCTCAACTGGCGATAATTAATTTAAGATTCGTTTCATCGTCTCCGTTGATTTTCTATCAACGAATTCTGAACACAAGGGAAAGTTTGTTTAAACGAACGCAATTAACGCGTACAATTTTTTCTCGACGATTTTAATGTTCGGCTTTGAAAATTGTAATCGATACGCTCGATTACTCGATTAGCGTCGAAATTGGTGAATTCACCATAGTTGTAGCGATACGCGACGTTGAAAATTCAATGCGAAACACGCGCGCACACACGTACGTATCGAGTATACGAGTTTTACTCCATCAAGAGGAAATCCAGTTTTGCGGAGAGAAGATATTCCTTTTCTTTTCAAAATTCGTATTTCGTTCGATCGGGAGAAAGTATCGAACAAGCGACGCGGAGAACCATGCAGTTGCATGCTGCGCTTGCTCGCACGTATGCACACTGCACGGGCGCAATGCTGTTCGATTGTCGGGAGAGACAGCCGGAAACTGTGCTTATACCTTACACATCGATGTCGTACAACACACGGCTCGAGCTCGAGCGATGCGTCAAAATATGCTGTCTAGACTCTTACTAGTTTCCTACTTAACGTTTACGTCGTTTACCCTTCTTCCTACCGTTTCAAATAAAATCACTTTTATCGCTATCGATGGCTCGCAATCGTATTGGAAACAAACGAAAAAAGATATTTTTTTACTTATTGAAAATGCAATTCGCACGAAAGATTCAAGGAAAAAACGAAAGCATTTCCAGGCGTTTTCTTTCTGATGCGCGAATCGTGTATATTCGTGGTTTTTCATTAAAAATACGAAGCTTCCTTCGCGCTCTACTTTCTTTCTATTTCTCGACCCTTCTTGTTCTGCGTCTCCGTGCAACCGTGCACAGTGTGCGATCGATCGTAATGCCGCTGAGAAGGGAATCGCAGAAGATCGTACGAAGATAATCGACCAAGATAAAAGGGTACACGGTCTTATCTTTACAGGGATAGAAAACTTTCCGCAATCTCGTTTAGGTACAAATACATTGTCATTTTCAAATGACCGATACCAACCGCGTCTATATCGCGATTTGCATTACGAGAGAACAATGTGAGAATCGATCCGATAAAAAATGGTACAACTGGTTCTTTTGTAAGAGCCTGTATCGACGACGTAACCGTTTCATTTGCACCAAGGTTGCGGCAAGTTACGTTTCTTTGCGTTACCGCTAATCGTAAGTCTTATTACGAGTCTTATACCGGTCGAATCTTTCATCGGTTATCCTTTCCGGTAAGTGTAGTAGCGTATACGTACACATGTATACGTATACGTATGCGTTCGCCTTTCGTACGAGTTGGTGAAAAAAGGCGGGTGTGTATGTGCGCGCGCGTGTGCGTGTGTGGGGAAACTGCCCTCCCCGATTCGGATATTCCTTGTATCAAGGGAGGTACGTCCGTACGTAGGTAGGTAGGTAGGTAGGTAGGTAGGTAGGTAGGTAGGTAGGTAGGTAGGTAGGTAGGTAGGTAGGTAGGTAGGTAGGTAGGTAAGTAGGTAGGTAGGAGGTACGTATGTACCCAAGTAGATCGGAAGAATGGATTTACTTACGTTCACGCGGAACATGGTCGGCACTTCAAAGTATCCCGGACAGGAGTCCAGGCAAAGGGAGAACGGTGGCGCGGAAATGTTTCTGACGGCGCGCATGATGGCGAGTGCCAGCAGACTAACGGCAGTGGTGGCGAAAACCGTGCTGGGCGTGAGTTCCGTGTACAGGTCGAGGGCCTGCCAGGCGCCGCGCCAAGCGTTTACGCAGCAGAAGCCGAAAACCGCCGTGTACAATCTCGAACCGACGTAGTACGACAGTCGATGTTTGTCCGGGTGTAATAGGTCGTTGAGAACATGCTGGGTGACGTTGAACGCGTACAGACCGATGAAGCCGATCACTATCGAGGTCAGGCTGCTGAGAACCGGGTCCTCGGGGTAAACGTAGACGTCGCTCAAGCCCCAGGTGCCTCTCCAGTAACCGACGACTGCCGGTGCGGCCACAGTGGCGGAGAACACCGTGTCCAAAATCGTGAGTATCGTGTAATGGAGACGACTCGACGACCGACCGCTCAGTCCGCTCGTCATTCCGGTGCCACCGCGTAACTCGACCATTCTCATCCAATCCTGATCGAGCCTAGTCGCACCGCTCATCATGCATGATTCGAGGTTGTGGCGGTACGCTCTCTCTGGTGATGCATGCCTTCGGGCCGAGTTTTCGAACAGTTGTTCCACCGACAGCCCGTGTTTTTCATTCTTCGACGAAGCCGCGATGTCCTTTAACCGGACTTTTCCGCGATTCCAGTGACGGCAGTCTTTCAATTAATTTTGATGAACGACGATTGTCGAAGCTCGAACCGTACCACGAGTAACATCCGCGGCTAGACGCCGCGCCGATCGGCAATTACTTCTCTCCTCTTTTCGCTTTTTCCTTTTTCTTTTCTCTACTTGTATCCTGTCGCGGACGTGGCACCAGATTGTCAACGACGATCCGGTTCCCTGCCGATCGTTGACGTTGTAACTTGATCTAGAAGCACTTTCGAGGACCACTCGGCCATGGTTTTCGTCGTTCGATCTCCTTGGCAGCTAGGTTTTATCGAGACTCCGGTCAATTTCCACGATCTCCTATTCCAATTTCAACGTTTACAGCGAATCTTTTTGAAGTAATACTGTCGCTGGATCGCAATGATCATTCTATCCGAGGAACCTCTTTCGCTGAGCGTTCTCTCGCGTCGATTTTACGGACTCTTCGGTACTCGCTGGAGAACGATACTCTCGGATCGTTTTCAACAAGTTTCGGTTGATTTTCTGGCTTCCCGTCGACATACTCGAACCTCCGACAACTTCGTCATCGCACAAAATCGCGTCGTTCCAGTCTACAACTATCGAAATGCAACAGCGATTTAAGTTTAACGCGAGGCGACGAATCCCGTTTTCAGCACCTCGGTTCTCCAGCGAGACGTTTCTTCGAATTCTGCGGTTTTGGATTCTACGTACGTACGCTGCGCTGCGTTGCGCTACGCTGCGTTGTGCACCGATGCACACGGGGCGAGTACGCGACTGTCAGCCGACAGGTCGGGCTGCGGGTGAGTACTGGCATCTGTTCAGTCACCGCTATCTTTTATCAAGTACTAAGCACGGACCAACACTATCGCATTATCATGAACGGCTTCGTCATACGGGCCATGGCATAGAGAATAGTACGGTCCTCTGCTCTCTTCCCTTCCTTCCGCGATCTCTCTGACAACCCCCACCCGCGTGGTGCCCGTAAAGCTACGCGTACGCTTGATTAACTAACGCGGGGACGAGTTTTCGATAGCCATCGGTGACGTTAAGAAAGCCCAGAAAAGGGGCAGGATCCTGACGTTACGGAAAGAGATGCTCCGAACGAATCAACGCCGTATCAATCGTAATTAACGGAACCGAGGTGTGCGAACGATTATTAGGAAATTATACTCGTAACCTGTTCTTCCCTCAGAGGGGAAACTTCTTTCTACTTAAATGTTACCAAGTTTCCGCTCGGTCGAAGAACTCCCGTCGAATCGAGAACGAACTCGACGAACGTTCTTCGTTACGGTTACTGTTTACCAATTTGTCCACCGTCTAGCCCCAGTTTTGCGTTCGTTCGTCGAACGTGCAGGGTGCTTAATGATTCTCCCTATGTAGCTATCTATATACGATACTCTATCATCGTTTAGATTGGCGTAGCGTGACGGTCGATTTCGTCGCGATTCGAAGATTTTTCCGATCGATTCGATATCGTGTCAATTTCTATTTCGGTTCAAAGATACGACGCTTTTCGCATTCTTTTCGCTTCGATTACCATACCGTATACACGTATATACACGTTACGTGTACACGTGTACACGTGTACACTTCTCGCGGACTATTTCTTCTGTTCCGTTTCTTTAGAAATCGTAAGGAGAACCGCGAAAAACGTGCTACCACGTAATCGTGATATCGACGCGAACCGCGCGATCTACACCGGCGCTAATTAACAATTCCGGAACCAGTGTTGATCGATAAGAAACAAGATAGTAGTCGGAGAAGAGGCTACGTGCGCCGAACCACCTTGAAGCCTCATTTTTCTGAGTGGCGTTTCCTGTCCGCCATATTCATCGAGCTTTTGTCGTGCCGAACGCATCGCTAATCGGCACCTTTTTGTACACCAATCAAGCTTGGATTAGAACGATCCTCTCACCTTGACCCGTCATTGTTTTCGCGACAGCCTTTGTTCGATCGTGTCTCTTCTTCATCGCGAGCTGGTTTTTCGCGCCTCGCGCGTAGCGTTCGTTTCTGTGTCGTGTCTTTTGAAAGCGTACTTCCCATCATTTACTCGGTAATTAGAAAAATGTTAACGAGGGTCGACAAAGACACTGAACTTCCTCGATGAAAATTTTTCCAAGGAAATTTTGTTCCTGGTGGGAGAAACACACCGATATGCCGTAAAAATTTTAGGGTGTGATTTATCGGTGCCACGATCGAGCATTGGTGGTCGAGATACGGGATATTGAAAAGGTGCAACCACACGCATTCACACGCATTCACACGCATTCACACGCATTCACACGCATTCACACGCATTAACAGTTCCTAATATTACGAATATTGTTTCGAGTATTGTGCGTGCGTATCCAAGTACCTGTACGTACGAATCTAGTAGAATAGTAAACATCGACTACCCTTATTCGGAGATCAAACGTGGGAAACTAAAAATTAATAGGTGCAGCTACAGGTACAAACCTATAGTATTTCATAATTCGCGAGGAACCACGATTCGTTGATATTTGTCGAGTATGTATCGATCCTTGGGATAACATCGAAGAGAAATCTGGGTTCCTCGTTAAAAAAATTGCGCAATTCAGTACGTGACGTTCGCAACACGATAGACACTTTGAAAATCTTCTGCAAAACGTGTATACAGTTTTCATGATTCACGTACTTCATGAATGGCGCGTAGATAACGACCCCGTTAAGATAAAGCGATAACTGTATTTCTCGACGATAGATTCCTTTTAGCATATCAAAGAAGTTGTATACTACAAAGTTTACTAGATATCTACACTTTTTCAACGTGAACGCGCACACGCGTAAGTTTCAACGAGCCGCTTTATCATTTCGCTTGTGTCTTTTAAAGAGAACATTCTTTCTAGTTTTCCCAATTGTTTCGAAACTGTAGAACTGCAAGGAAGTAAAAAAAGGAAAGAGGCGTTTTTTGAAAGAGCACGGATTTCAAGCTCTTGCAACGGCAAGAATTTACGATACACCGTCAAGGATGGACTACTTTTACCGCAGGTAATATAAATTGGTACGCGTCGAAACTTACCGATTTGTATCGTGTTGGGAACCAGAAGATGTAAGCACGTTTGTCCACCAAGACCACCGAAGGAACTGCTATGAGATTTCGAACGGAACGCAAAATCGCTAGACTCGTTAGTACTGCTAACATCGTGCCTACCGTCATCCTGAACCAAATTGATAAAACAAACTAACATTCCAATAGTTTTGTCAAAACAATTAGCAACGCTTGTACGTAATACGTATGAAAGTACTTCGGATCCAAACAAAAACTGAGCAAAATTCTTGTTTCGTAAAAACGGAACTGCGCAATACTCTAGATCGACCATTTTGATTATACGTTCTGTTGCAAAATTTGATGCAAACTTGAGCTCGTATGGCCGTACTCTTCGATATTGTATTCTACGTTACGTTAACGTTACTAGAGTGATTAATAGCGAACGCAGGATTAACATAGCAAACGAAAACGGCAAAGGCGATTAAGGAACTAATCTTGTCGTATTCTAAGAAATGCTCACCAGCTACTTGCTAGCGACTAAATGGCCCGTATGCGTTCTGGACTCTAAAATCCAAATGAACTAAAAGGTTTAGTCTCGGATTGACTTTGTCGGGGAATTGAACGTTTAGTGATCTCACCAAATATGATCGCCGAAAAAGTAGTCGAAAATTATCCAGCCGCCTCGCCATTGTAAGTTGCAGGCAACACCGAAAACGTAAGTGTACAAAATTTGCGCGAGCTTGGAAGGAATATTGCTCCAACAGCTTTTCTTTCGCGATACTCTAGCGACACGATTGTGGAGAAAATTCTTTAAAATTGCGAAACTCGTATGCACCAGGACGCCGATGATAAAAATGGACACTCCAGGGAACCTTCGAACGTAAAAGAAAACGTAATTTCAGGAAACGTAACTCGTCATTTTGCTCGTGATAACCGTCCTTCGTTACAAATTTGCGCGCACGTCCGCGATTGAATCTTTACAGCGTGAAGATAGAATTAACGAATCTTTTCTATCGTTTGATTGAAGGAAGTTAGACCATTGTATTTAAATAATTGAATACTCTTTTCTTTGAATCGTGGCTTCTGTATCGATGTTCCCGCCGTCGGGGACGTGTAAATTGTATTACCGACAAAGTTAACGCGATAATTGGTTTTTTAACGAAAGAAAGATCAAATCGTTTCGTCGTTATTTACAGATTTATTTTGCTATCGTGTTTTTTATTCGCGCGACGAATAACCAAAAGTCTCACCAGTCTGCGTGAAGGTCCATCAGGGTCCATATTCCTCTCCAAAAACCAACCGTAAGCGGAGCAATTAAAATCATCGAGAGAAAGGCATCGATTATCGACAAGATTTGTTTCTGGTTTTTCACTCCGTTCTTAAAATTGTTCGTCGATTTCCGCCTGTTTCCGCACAATACATCTAGAAAGTTCAGCGAAGCGGCCTCTAATAACAAGGAAACTTCCTTAACTAAAGTTTAAAAATTCGCGACGACAGTAATTATTAGCGAATTACTTTGAAATTTTCTTCCAAACGATTGGTGACGTTCGCTTTCAACGACGTCGAGATCTCTGCACGTTCTTTCGTTCGATAGTCGTCTTCGTCGTTACTGGAATTGCTTGCGTTGATATTTCCATTTTCAGTTATCCGCGAAATCAGGCGGGCTGATACTTTGATCGTTCTTTGATCCAATTCTTCAAAGTGTTTCGCAGTGTTTGTCAAATAAAATTTCGAAATCTCTGAACGACCACTATCGATTTTTCTATCAGACCTTTCAAAGACCTTAGCAATATCGTTCAAGCTCTTTACCCGTCTTTCGTTCGATTCGAACGACATGTTACCAAATGCTTTCGGTCTATTGGAGACGAACGCGTTGTCGATACAAAAATCCTACTGAGCGAACTATCGTTTCTGTGTAATACTAATTGCAAGTGTTATAAACGGTGGGAACGAGACGCTTGCGCAGAAACCTGATTCGTTATTTCCATGTTTATTTTGCAGCTGGGGATTGACGCTGTTAGATCCGATCCCGATGCACGTATGCGAATTTAAAGTAGATTAAATATAAATAGATATAAATCTTTCGAGGAGTATACACGATTCGTATCGTGATGTTGATTTTCAATAACGGCTCAAAGCGTTTACGAATTCCCTGCTGATTTTCATCTAGAATCGGGCGTTGGGGGGAGGTGTTAGTTTATTGATCTTTTATAGATCAGTCGAAGAGTGTTCGACTGTTCGAAATGTTCCGTTCCACGAGTTCGAAGCTTTCGAAATTGTTCATTATTTTCGACAAAGTCTGTGTCATACTAATATGTACGTCAAGAAAAGCAAATAAAATTTTGTGAAAACGCGCGGTGTATTGTTGTGACCGGCACCGTAACGCGATAATTTATTATCGCGACGTTAATGTTATTGCTCGAGCGTCGAACATTTTATTGGAAGTAGCTCTGACAGAGCGAGAATGCGAAAGGTAATCTTTGCAAACAATGAACGTCGGGAGTGATTCCATGGTCAATATAGAAAGTTTCCTGCAACGAGACCGAATATTCAATAATGAAACGAGACGGGCAAATATAATTATACTTGGTCGACAAACGTCTAACTTGTGCGATAATTAGCTGCGTATTAAGCGACGTGTCTCGAGTTTACGCCTGATTAAAAAAGGATCCCTCGAGTATTTATCTCTTTGGGATAGAAACCAAATAAAAGTGGCAAAAGTACAACCGAGGATACAATAAAAATTGTCCGATCGATAGTAATCGCGATTTTTGGTGTTTCGTTGCACGAGATTACGAGGTTTGAAAAAGTTTTGCAAAAATACTCGTAGGTGGTGATCCATCCTGACCATAGGGATCTGGTCAGGTATTTATAGGTAACTATAGGTAAGTTAATAATCTATAGGTAAGCCGCGATCAATTCGATTCTTGAAAAAAAATCAAGTGACAAGGATTCAAGAGGTCCTAAGTGTTTGCGCAACGATACCTTGACGCAGAGTATAATGAACTTGGATAGAAATGAACGCGAGATGTCAACACGAAACATAAACAGAGAATATACGTATCTCCGTTTCCGCCAACTCGTCGGTTGGAAGCTTTTACAGGTATCCTTCCTTAGGCGCCACTGATAAAACTTAATTGCGGCGCCTTGGGAAACGTCATAACGAAACGTCGTACCGCGATCGCGTTGTCACAATCTTAGCGATTGCATACTGCGGATTGTCTTTAATTGCCACTGCGTTCAAACAAATTACACTTAAATCCACACAGTAGACACACGTGTGTTTGTTTTGCCAGTTAGAACTGGTGGAACTTGCCGGTGAGTTACTTGTATTTTTGTAATTCAAGGTAATGGTAGGTGACAATCGAAGAGTTAACAGACTTTGGCCTCGAGTAAGAAAGATTTTTTGTTTTTGCACGGTTTTGTCATCGAGAATTAGTGTGAAATGCGTCGATTAGATTTCTATCTTTGATCCGAGAAACGATTCTGTTTCTCTTTTCTATTCGAATGGTTTTCACTCGAGCGATACATTCATTCGAATCTTACGATCGGCGGTTCGGATTTTAATCTTTTAACCCGTTTATACAAACAGGATCTTTGTATTTGCAGTTGTTTTTACATTCGTAAAAGAATCCGGCAATATTTCGGTACTAGAATCTGAAAAACGGATTACGATTTTCTTTTGTACAATACACACACACACGTGAAAACATGGTACGATTTTTACCTTGTAGCTGAAATTTTGATGAACCATGGAACAATAGGTACGAACTTTGCTGGATCTCTCGCAATTGAATACGAGGAGAGTTATTAATTATTAGGCAAACAACATTTTGTATGTTTGAATTTATTGTAATTACGTTAGATCGACAGATGTACACCGCCTTCTGAAAGCTCTGTCCTTATAAAAATACATAACAAAGCTCGATCGCGCAGCAAGCAAGATACCGATAATTTAGGAAGCGAAACTAGCGGGCCGTTAAATATATTCGTTTCGTTTCGTTTTGTACCCCGAATGAACGAACATCGTGATCCTTTTGTGCGTGTCCAGGGTGGTTCTTGCCCGGTTAACTGTAACATTTTCGTATTATACGATACATGCCTCTTCGTTTCTTCTTTCAAGTAACCGTACAAAATGAAACAAAGAAGTGGAACAAATATTCGATACATCTCGAGGATAATCGTATATACATATACACATACATACCAACACGCGCGCGCGCATATGCATGCATGCATGTATGTATGTATGTATGTATGTATGTATGTATGTATGTATGTTTGTGTGTACGTATGTATGTATGTATGTATGTATGTGTGTACGTATGCACGTATGCGTGTATGTATGTATATATACATACTTATATATTATTATTGTTTTATCTCTATCGATCGAACCATCTAGCACCAATGACTATTTTCGCGTTGCGATTACGCTACAAGTATCGGTCAGTGGACGTTTTTCGTTCTCGAATTACATCGAACCGCTCAATATCTTTCGATATATAAACGTAAGGTATAAAAAATAAAGTCGGACAAGAATTATTTCTTTCGTTTACGCTACTAGCGTAAATGTGAAACGTGTTCGAATAGAACGTCGCCTCCCACCGAACGCGTTTCATGCGTACCTGTGTGAACACAAGCTATTCGTTACGTCGTAATAATCGTAATTAATCGTAATTAATCGTAATTAATCGTCAACGTTTTTGCGCATTCCATGTGACATTAACAAATCCTCTTCTGTCTTATCGACTCTCACTCTATCTCTCTTTCTCTCTCTCTCTCTCTCTCTCTCTCTCTCTCTCTCTCTCTCTCTCTCTCTCTCTCTCTCTCTCTCTCTCTCTCGTTGAACAAACGAACGAAAAGTAGGGGGTTGAGGAAATGATAATTGTTAACGGAACAATATCTACACGTGTATATATGTATATATGTAATATACGTATATATGTATATATGCATAAATACAAACGCAGTAATGTTACACGGAATGTCGAGCTAACAAAATCGGAATCGAAAACAGATTCGTCGTGGATCTTTTCTCCCTCTGGACCGGAAGCGTCGTCATCTTGACATCGCGGACTCGTAATAGAGGAATGTCGCACGTAGGTCACGAATATACAGAACGACAAATGAACGGATGCTGGCCGTGCAGCGACGATCGCGTTGGTCCGTATAACGTGCTTATTACAAATAGAAATTTTTTCTTTTGTTATCACACGTGTAAAAATCGGTATCGTCGTCAAGGAGAGGGTCGCGGCGACTATTCGATCGTCGTTCGGGACGAAGAACGTGGATCGAGGACGTTCGACTCCCCGAAACGTCGATTGGTGCGCGAACCTGGAGCCAGTCGAGTCCTTGCGTTCGTCCGAGTTCGCCTTCTGCACGGATTGTTCTGTGAAAGAGGAACATTGCCGCGCGACATACTGGTCAAGTAGCTACGTAGATCGTTCGCGATACCGTGTTTCCGTTTAACGTTTCGGTCAAACGATCGTCCGGGGTTTGCGAGGTTGGCGGGACCGAGATCGAGACCGAGACCGAGACCGAGTCTCTTTATCGTTAGATCGGCGGTGGCCCGTTCGGGTAGACAACCATCGGTGTGAAGCTTCTCGCGAGATTGTTCGAGAGCATGCAACTGTAGTCCTCTTCCGCGGATGGTACCAACGAGGCGACACCAAGAACAATCAGCATCAACGCTTGGATTGGTAAGGAGACGCGCAATACTCGACCCAGGAAACGATATCCTCGTGATAATATCGTTCGATGGCCGGCAACGTCACCACTGAAACACGTGTAACGGGTACCATTGTTATTGCGTATGTTTCGTGTCGTCGACAATGAAAGTTGTTACTTTATTTATTCGGAGAACGTATTACGTAAGAAAAAGTCGAGTCCGTTCGAGCTCGGCGTTTCCCAATTGTTCTTCCCGTTCGATGTTCCATTCGGATAAACAAGGGAAAGAATGCCATTGGGAAACGGGGCTCGGAACTAAAAACAGAAAATGAAAGAACGTACTCTGTGCCGGGTGCGTCGTGGGGCTGAACGGTTCCAGAGGCAGCTTCGTCGAGCAACTACAATACAATAAAAGAGAAAACACAAACAATAAGGTACTGTGCGTGTGAATGCTACTGATGATACGAGGCACGGAACGAGCTCGTAATTCGAACGGAAAGGGAAATTTGCAAATACTATTTATAAAATTAAATGAGCCGTAATCGTGGTCGTTGGTTGAATTTTGATTGGATTCCGTGCTCCGTGCTCCGTGCTTTCGAATATCGATTAACGTGATCCTACGGCGTGGTGCACTGGTCTACACCGAAGGTTAACATTTACGAAGCAAGAACCATCGAGTATCGGCAAGTAACCTCGGAGGATTGACGTTTCCTGTAAAATTTTCTCTAGAAGCTATTGAATTTTCGTTCGAGAGATGGATGGATGGATACACCTTGAGTCGAATTTTACATCGTTTCGCAAGTTACCGACCGATCGGAACAACCGAAAGGAGAGATTGGTGCTTACGTCGTGAGAAAGAGAAGCGAGAGACGTGGTCGTTGCAGCGAGTCCAACATCTCGTGGATCCATTCCGAGGGCCGCCCCTAACTTTAACGCGTATATTCCGGTCAATCGTCGAAGAGACTGCAACCTGAGTCGCAGTTCCTGCAGGCACGCTCTGGTTTCGCCTTTCTCGTCCAGCAACTGATTGGCCGACTCTTGCAGCGACAAAACTCGTGGCTCGCATCGCTCCAAGTCGCTTCTCAGTTCCCTGAAACGAATGATAAAATCCTTCGATCTTCTACTTCTACTTCTACTTCTTCTTCTTCTTCTTCTTCTTCGCGTTACTTGGACGAATGGAATCGAATGTACGACGTATTCGCGTACCTGAACTTGTTGTACTTGGCGGTCATGATTTCCGATGATTCGGTCAAGTCGACCGGCTCGCTGGCCCTTATGCTGACCTCGGTTTTCTCCAGCCAGGCGAGCAACTCCTCTATGATGCGATGGAATTGGTGATTCGACATCAAAGCGGTCTGCAACTGTTCCTGCCAGTGTGCGGCCAACGCGCACACCTTGTTCCATCTTTCGTTAGCGGTGGTCAGCCTGTCTCCGAGTTGCGCGGCTCGTCGCGCGTCTTCCGTGTGATCGGCGAGGTGAGCGCCAACGGTGTTCAGGCTAACCAGAATGCTTTTGTGACTGTCCAGGTCTAGTAAGAATTCACGATGATCCTGTATGACGTCTTCCAGCTGCTCGATATCGTTCGGCGGCGAGTGTTGCTCGCTCTGCGTGCCCTCCGCGAATTCCAGCCACTTCTCCAGTCGCCATAGATCGTTCTCCAGTTGCGCCCAATTACGACGCGAGCACAGGGGACAGGTCAGTCTGCCGTTGTCGCTACGGATGGGAAAATATAATACAGACCGAGCAGAAATCAATTCGTTTCGGTCGAGACGAGTTTTTTCAACTTTGCTGCGAAACGAACAAGCGAGCTAAGCGGGTTAAAAATGAACGGCGAACGTTAACGATGAATTATTGTTAATGCGAAAGGGGGGATCCACTCACTGATCGCAGGGAGAGGTATAAACGTCGGCGGTAGGTGACCTGTGTGTGAGAAAATTTCTCGCTTAAAATTGGCTCAATGGATCTTTAGTCGAGGAAGCGTACACGTGCGTCGGTCGGGTGTCGTATCGGTCGGATCGGTCGTATTAATTGTTCGTATCGAAAATATATCGATATCGATGTCGATGTCGATATACGAACAAGATTCTACCTGAGTTCTCGGACTTGTTGTTCTCGAGTCCTTGCCAGTACCAGCAGGTTATCGTATCTGTTCGTCAACGCTGTTACCTCGTTACCTTTGGCGGCCTGCTTACTCAGCTTTCCATCCTCCGTTAGCAGACCGTGGAGATGACGAACCAACTCGATCGACGATTGACAGCTTCCGATCAATTTACTCTGCGAGATTAGGTATCGAAATAAGCAGCGGAACGGAATCACCGTAAGAATAATTCGATCGAAAATTCGTGCGATCTTACTATATTCTTAGCTGCCGCGTTCAGACCAGGTCCAGCGACAGGATCCGGGGTAACGGCTATTTCTAGCGTGTCCAACGCATCGCTGCACTCGATAAGCGCAGCCTCCAGTTCCATCAAGTACGCGTCGCTGGAAGTCATTCTCAACAACCTCGGCAACGTGTCCACTTGAACCGCCGTGTCTTGTTCGAACTTCAAAGTCTCGACCTGCACGGCTTCGTCGACCTCGAGCTTTCCCTGTCCCTCGATTTCCGCCCTCAACGAAGCCACCCTGTTCTTGATATCTCTCCAAAGTAGTTGATACTCGTCCACCAGTTCCTGAATCGTGGCTACGTCGTTCGTGTGACACTCTTGCATCACTTTTAAGGCCAAATCGTCGGCCTTACGAAGCGTGATGTTTTGCGTCCTCAGTTCTTCCTCGATTTCGTTCAGTTGTTGCATTCTGCGTCGTATCGACGCTTTCTGTTCAGGCGTGGCAAGATGTTGAATTCTGGTCAATCTAACGTCGATTTGCGTCAGTCCGACCACCGCCGCGCCGTGTACCGTAATGAAATCCCGATAATTCTTCTGTCCCTGCTGAAGCGCCAACAGAACAGCACCGACTCGAGGCTTAAACGTTCGCCACTTGTCGATAAGCTTCCTGACTTCGCTGATAAGCGATTTGAGATTATCTGGCTCCAAACCCGTCCTCGCGAGTCGGCCAAAGTTTTGTTCGATAATCTTGATCACCGATTCGCGCTTCTCCGCGTCTTCGGAAATTCTTTTCGCTTTCTCGATGGCATTCTTCGACTCGTCCTTCGAAATTTCGTCCAGGTTGTTCTCCAACTCGGAAAGCGCTCGGTCGGTCTCCTCGAGCCAGCCTTCGTGTTCCGTCCTCGTTTCCTGCAATTCTTGCAGTATTTTCCACGCGAGGATGATCTTCCCTTTTCTCTCGGCCGATTTCAGGCAAGTGGTTGTCCATCTATTCTCCAAACCCTCCATTCCGCTTTTGATCGCGTCCGTGTTGAAGGAAGCCTTCCATGTGTCGCAGTCGCTCAACAGTATCTCGCAAGCGTTCAACACCTCACCGATATTGCCGCTCTCCGCCTCGATAGCCTTCTGAAGATGTTCGTGATCCTCGAGCTTCTTGTCGATGCAGCTCCGAGCGACGGTCTCGATCACGAGTGTCTCCGATAGCTGAGATTCGACGCTGGCCAGCCAGGTCCTCAATTCGTTTATCCTCCTTTCCAAGGTGCTCGTCGTTCTCATCAGATCGGCCAGCTTCGTGGCTCTAGCCTTACCCGTGGCCAACATACGTCCCCATTTCTCGTTCAGTTCGTCCAAAGATCGCTGCAACCCTTCCCTCTCTCCTTCCTCGGCAACTTGAATCAGATCCTGACCAGTGGTCTGCAACCAGGAAAATTCTCGTTGCTTCAAGGCGATCTCTGCCTGCAGTTCGCATTCGAGTCTTTTCAGGGTTTCCTCGGGCTCGTTGGGAGCCGCCGAGTCGCAGTTCTGGACTCGTATCTCCGTATCCTCGATCCAGGCGAGCAATCGGTCCAGTTTGTCCTTCCAACGATCGTAGAGGCCGCAACGTTCGTCCAACCTGTATACCAGTATCGCCGCCGAGTGCTCGAGATTGCCGTGCTGTTGGTAAAAGAGCGTACGCTGTTGGTTCAACGACTTCATGTCCGACGGACTGAGGCACTCCCTGAGCTGCTCCGCGATCACTCCGAGAGAGTCCAACTCGGAGCTCATGCCGGAGAGCCTGATCTGCAGCTGCCGGACAGACTCCAATTGGTCCTTCGTTCTCGACAAACTGGCAGGCTTCGCGTGGAACACCGCGCTCAGAGCCTGACCGATCTCGTCGAACGTCGTGCCGATCGTCTTGGTCTGGTTTTCGTAGCTCGCGTGAAGTTTCTGTATCCTCCGAACAAAGTCCCTCCAGGTCTCGAGGCTGGCGCTCAGATTGGCGATCCTTTGACCATCGGCGGCGTGTTCCATGCGCACGGATACAGCGAGCGCCTCGTCGCAATCGGCGAGAAGAGGCTCCTGTTGTTCGCGAAGCGACTCCAATTGAGCCTCACCCTGCGGTATCTTCTCCAACAGCGTCTGTATCCTTTGGAGTATCTTGTCCAGTCTTCGTAAGTGAATGAACCTAAGACGCAGTTGGCCTCGTTCTCTCTCGATGTCTTTTAGCCAGGATAGAAGTTTGCTCTGATCGAGCTTGTATCTGTCCCAAGCGGCTAGCCTGTCGCGAACCGCCGCGTGCCTCTCCATGATCTTGGTCAGCGTCTCGTTGTGCAAATTTGTCAGGATGTTGAACTGCTCCGTGGTCGAGAGATTGCTCCCTTCCTCGGTGCGCACCGTGAGAATGAGATTTTGCTGATCGGTCAGAAGATTCCGATGAATCTCGCAGAGATTTCTGTGCTCCGATAAACCGTTGTAGTCCCCGGGCACGCCATTGGAGAGGAACTCTTGTACGTGCGTCAGATACTCCTGCCACAGCTTCAACGCCGTTGCACCGTCCTGGGTTTTTACCAGACGAGCCGATAACCGATGATATTGCTGGAAAGTCTCTCTAAAGACCTTCTGCCATAGCTGCAAGACTTCGACCACCGACGGTTCCTGCGTCGATGCCTCCAGGCTGCGTTCCTTGATGGATTGCAGCTGCGGTTCCGTGCACGTGAGCGCGAGAAGATGGTTCCGTAGGAGTTTCAACTGCTCCTTCGACTCGCCCTGGCTCACCGCGGTGAGACTCTGAAGCGAAAACGAAGGATTTCGTTACGACTCGACTCGATCGAATATCAACACCCTCGACAACAAAGAGGAATACGTTAAATGCATTTTCGATCCCTTTTCGTTCCGAGTGTTACCATTCCGAGGGAAATATTTGTATCCTCGCCGCATCCGGTATCGCTTTCTCGGCAATTCGAAAATCGTGTCTTCCACGTTCCAGTGATTCGCGAGTCTATAAGCCCGTACTAACAACGCGTCTATTCGCGGTGGTCGCGTCCTTGGGGATTTCCATCGACATCGACGAAATCACCGCTGGCGATCCAGTCGTAAATCGTATCGGAAACGCGGGCCAGCGCGAATCGAAGGCGCTTCGGAGCGTCGAAAGTTTCGCCAAGAGTGCCGGGTGCACGCCCGGATTCAGCTGTTGCGGATTTCGTGACCGATGTAATTGCCACCCCGGTTTTAGGCCCTTCGACCTTGACACAACAAATTGTTTCGGAACTACCGCGATTAAAATATAAACGCGCGTGCGAGGTAATGATCGCGAGCCTGTGCCAAGCACCAATAGTACGCGCGCGCCGGAAACCGATGGACGCGTGCTACGGATATACGATCCGTTTCGAAAAATTTCGAATAATCCGAGCTTGCGACGGGTACCCGAATCGGCCAAGGTTCTCTTCGCTCGGCGCTTCCGACTCTGTTAACCTTGCGCGATAATAAAAATAACCATCACCGATGTTTTGTAACACGCCTGCTTGCCTGCCTGCTTGCCTGCCTGCTTGCCTGCCTGCCCGCCCGACTGCTTCCACGTTACTCGAACCACCGCTCAAAGTATACAGCAACGATCTTCAGAGTGTTTGAGAATAATTTTTACATTCGTTCGGAGATGTTGAATCGCACAGGTATTACAGATCCGACGGCATTTCGCGCAGACCTCGGAATATCTAAGAGGAAACAAACAACGCTCGCGATGCGTCGCTTTAGGACCCTCGTTTCTCAGAAACGCGCTCCGTGGAATTCAGACATCGCGTCGATTCGATTATGGATTCCGTTTAACTGGCTGTACGCGACGTTTTAATTTCATCTATTCGGCCGTACGAATCGAACCGATTTCCTTTACAAATTCTCTTACAGTATCGAACAGTGACTTTGACCGAGAATGGGTAGTTACCTTCCGAATAGCGTTTGCCGTCGATTTAAATAAATACGACGCGGCTCTGCTAACCGCGCGACGTCAAGCGCAACCACGTGTAAACACATTTTCCATCGATCTTCGTGCGCGACTGGCCAAAATATTTACGATTCCAAGTTACTGTTTACCAATTTTCCCGAAAAGTATGGATCGGTACCCGATCGAACGTCACCCTGATCTAATTTCCAGAGGGTAACCTTTGCGGAAAAGAAACAACGAAACGAAGAAAAACAATATATTTTTCGAGTTACAACGAATACGGAAAATTCTTTGCATATTTTGCATCGTTGAAACACCAACTTACCGCACGTCGTCCATCGTTTTACGTCATCCGAAACTCAGCGAGTCACGAAGAAAAGAAAAAACGCTACGCGTAGCGATTTACGAAAAAGATTAATAGAATTGGTAGACTTGCCTGTTGGACCGAGTCCAGGAAATTTTTCGTCTGACATAAATCGCCTCGCGCGAGCTCCTGGTTGAGAGCGCGGGCGTCCGCAGCGTCCGCGAGACACGACAAGGTCTCGCGAATATCTTCGAGACGCTGTCCGAGGGCCTCTACCTCGCAATGCAACGGTCCGCTTGCATCCAGCCCGACGTCCGATGCAATCTGTGCTACCAGGCCCCGAAGCTCCGCTAACCTTTCCTTGTGTTCGGCCATCGTCTCCTCGCAAATCTGATGAAAATTTAGAGCTTTCAAAGCCGAGTTCGGATCGAGCGTGGCCGCGAGCTCGAGACACGTGCCTCGATTTTATCCGAAAATAAATTCATACTTCGCGCAAAACACGGATAGACTATTGTTTCTCGTTTTACGACGCTATCGAAAGCGTTTGAAAAAAGAAAAATATAAACTAAAAGAGGCTTCCCCTCAACTGTACGAATAATGGATAACCGCGAGCGCGACTATCTCAAGAACAACTTGCTTCGGTGTGCCAACGTTGCTCTTTTTTAAGATAATAGTAATTGGAAACGAGTACGATTCGGACGTTCCTTCGAACGTCGTAGACATTGCGAGATTTTGGAAACTCGTTAGCTACGCACCGATTGCGGCAGAATCGAGTCCTCGCGTTGAGAATAAATTCGTATTGTTTCTCATTGAAAAAAGTACACGATGGAGTCTAGATGAACGATGGAGTATGGCGTGATTCGAAAGCATTTGGAATTCATATTTCATCTACGATATACGTCAAGTAACAACAACGTACGCACGCACGTATAATATCTACGTACACTCCGCTATCTGAATGGGTGGCGCGCGCCGAGGTGAATGGTGCGAACGACTGAATGGAACAGAGACAGAAAGAACGTTGTACGAAAAAGTGAAACGAGTGAGAACGATTCGACGCAGCTTCGAGCCGAAATCGTACGCTCTCGTACAAGTCTCTCACTGACTGGCCGATACGTACGTTCGTTTCTTAAAATTACAAAGAATACATCGCGGCGAGTCTTTTATCAATGTTTCAGACATTCGTTATCTTTTATCTTTATGCACAACGAGACGTCGCGCAACTGGGTCTCTCGATACTTCGAGTCGTACGAAGCATCGCGACGAGTAAATATAAACCAGCGTTAAACGGAACTCACTGTGCGCAAATATTTCACGGAAACTCGATTCCGGATCATTTTATCGTCGTTCCGTTCTTTTGTTAAAAAAGGGAAAACGAAGACCGATTTGGACACACTTTGGATATTATTCTGGAAACGAAACAATAAGCACACCCGTGGCTGGAGGAGGGTAGATAAAAGTTAACGTCGCTATATAAAGAACAAGCGCGTCCCCCCTCGATTTCACGCACAAAAACTGCCCCCGTCTCCTTCCCCCGCCCCGTTCCCCCGCTCCCACCGTTCGCCTTCTGTCCGTCGATATCCAAGTATCCTCCGATCGTACCTTCATCTCTTCGGGCGTGCACATGATTGTTGATTCGGTCACCGTTCATCACTCTTATTTCTCACTGCGCGTCGTGACGCGGCACGGCGCGGCGCGGCGCGGCGTCGTTCCGCGAGGACGGAACGCAACGGACACGTGTCGTCCCGAAACGAGGCACATGCCTCGAATTTTCCACTCGCGGCCTCGGAGAGAAACCGAAAAAACGCACATAATCGCGCGGAACGTGCGTGCTTGCGAAATCGTTGCGAACGCTTACGACGTACGAGTACACGAGCGGCGATAAAACGGACGGCGACGCGACCGAGCGCGACTCACTCGAGACGAAATAGAAACAAGCGCCTCGACGCTCTGGACCGAACTGCTGTCTTCGGGGGATCGATGCTCCCCCGACCGAGTGTGGTGGGGAGGGGGTGCCGAGGGGAGTAGGGGGAGTCTCTTGCTCCGTATTTCAACGACCTACCCTCGCAGAGTCACGTTTCGGTCGCACTTGCGTAGGGTGAATCGTTGCTGTCGTTCTACGTCCTGTTTGTGCTGCGCTAGGCGCGCCGGGAACGATCGCTCTTTTACCCTCCAAGTGTCCACCACCGTTCGATGGACGAGAACCACGTTTCTCCGATTTATCGAGCAATAGTTTTGCGGATGGATCGCGTTAGACTCGCGTCTCGATATTAAATTTTGGTACTGTAGCTAGTACACTCGGACTCCGGTATTTCGGTAAATGACCGTCCGGTTGAACGGTTAACGTTCTTCGATCGTTTCGTCCGACGACGAGACTCGACGCCGAATCTGTTCGTACAATACGAACGGCCAAAGTATATCGTTCGGTTGGTTGAGTAATTGTTCGAGAAATTAACGGAAACGAGAAGTACAACGGAAGTGATTCGTGTTCGGAGAATCTTGCTTGAAATTTTAATATCGGTCGACGATGATTAACCGATAAGCTTCCGAAGGTACGTCAATTTTCGGCTTATCTGAATGCGATAGAGAGCTTGTCCCGTTTGCCAATGTATACAAATATTTGATAAAAATTATTAGGTCATCGATGTTTTGCGCGCGATAATAACGACTTTAAATTATTATACGGTCGTGAAACAAGATATACGAAGCAATCGGCGTTTCTCGGGGATTTGTGTATGTATACACGAAGATGTTCAAAGGTGGTAAAATTTACGTTACGGGGGCTCTTTACACGTTTGGTCGTTTGGTCGGACGTTGTGAAACGTTCGGTCTGTTTATCCCGTTTGCTTAGTGAATTTCTAACGACTCGTTTCGTTACGAATAATTCGCTGAGCAGCGTAAACCGATGAGTCACGCCTGGCTGGGACAATTAACCGAATTGGACGAAACACAATAGCATTTTAGCCCAACACGGTTGGGATTCGTAACAGTGATCCCTCGTTCGTATAGATAAATATACTTGAATTGTAATGCGCAAAGCTTAAACGAAAGCCCTTATTTTACGACGGCTACGCGTACCTTTGTAAAATCTTTATTCGCTTGATCCGCTGACTTGGACGTCGATCCGTTCAAAAGGTGTCACTTTTATGGTCATGACTCATTCGTTTCTTTACTCGACGACACTTTTCATATTTTTCATACTCGGAAAAGTGTTATTTCTTCAACTTTCGCGATATCTATACTCTACGTAAATCTTTGCACACAGCGAAGTGTAAGAGAAGAAAAGGGTACAGAGATTGTCAAAAGAGAGAGACGGAAGCGCGTACCTTGATGCGTTTGACGGCCTCTTCGGGTGGTAGGTTGGCGACGTTGTCCATCTGCGTGTCCACCCAGGTCTTAACCGCGGCGCTGGAGTCCTTGTACCGTTCCCACAATCTGCAGGCGTGCTGATACTTGGTGCAAAGGGCATCTAATTCGGCCCTGGTGTCCTCCCAGGCCTGTACGGCCTCATTTACCGCCGCCTCGACCTTCTCGCGGACCTCTGCAGCGCAACCCTCCCGCAGAGGTTCGGCAGCCTCTCGCAATTCGCCAATGAGAACTTCTCGCACGCCCAAATCACCGCTGAGACCCTGAAGAGATAAAACGTTCGTTCGTATACACACACCCGCGCACACACATACGCACGCGCTCGCGCGCGCACACGCATGTACGTGTTCTTATCTCGTTTGTTCCGTTCAAAGGCAGATTTCAGCGCTGCAATTCGATCGAAACCTTCGATCGTTCAGTTACAAAGTAGGAGGACCATCGACCAACCGGTGACGAAGATCGAATAGTAGGAAGGAGAATAGTATTTTACGTTCTACTCGAAGAGTATTTCTTCTTCTTAGAGAGAAGAATAATGTCGAGGTAGGGAATTGACGGAGAACCCAAGGGTGTAAAGTTTACAGTAGGTAACAATTTGTTACCTATCTACGGAGGATATCGGTTTAATCTATTTCCATTACGCGAACATAAATTTCGGGTATTTACGGATATTATGAAAACCCTGAGAGCTTTCTGACGTTGCATCACCGAAAATATCTCGACCTTCGATGGCGAACTTCCAGTTAGTTTCATCGGTTTCTAATCGACGCAACCAAGTTAAGAATTATTAACGTTTTATGCCCCGTTCATAACGGGGATAATGCACGTATCAATTACCCAAGTGGGTTCAATCGGGTTCACTTAATCAAGTTTATTTACCCGCGTTCCATCGTACAGATCAAAGAAACCAAGTCGCGTGGAGAGGCTTCTTTCATTGGACTCGGAGTTCAATGGAACTTTAATTGATTTTGTGCCGACTATAATTACCGGTTTTCTTTTTCTTCTTCAAACAATCGCGACAATCTACGTCCGAGTATTATATACCGATAGGTTAACGACGAGGATAAGATTCTGCTCGAGCTCGTGACTTTATCGCGCAAAACCCACTGTACAAAATACATAATCCAACGAGGGAAACCGCACGCGTTTCGTGCTCGTTAGCCACGATTAAAATGATCCGGGATGTACGTCCAATGATATTCTACATCGATACAGACGGAAATTTCGCTTATTTCTTACGATCACGTGGAATCGGGTATGGTCGTTGCGTAACTGTAGGCACGAGAGTAATGGATAGCAATGGAAAAACTCGGACATTGTCCCATTGTTCTATCGAAACAAATAATTGAACGATCGATGCGCTATTTGCTCGATAATCCTCGAGTTAATCGCAATCATCGTAGCCATTAACCCGACGGGACCTTCGGGTGAACGTTTCCTAAGTAATTCTCTTCGTCTTCGAAATGTCGTTAGTCACAATCCACTCTTCGGTGCTTGAACATTTGCAAGGTAAACAGTTAAAGTGGGATTTTTACCGATACCGGGAACTTTGATCTCACATTTTAATACGTAATCCTCTTCTTTTAACGCCGACATTGGTCGACTTGGAAAAAATTCAAGAAATTCCACGATTTGTCGTTTTAGCGAGTGAAATCGCAAATGGAATCGAATCGAATTGCAACCCGTTAGGAAACTTGTGTACGTACGGTGAGAGAGATAGAAAGAGACACGCGAAAAAGAGGAAGGAGGAATCCAGAGAACGCGAGATTCCGTGATATTCGCACGATCGTAGGATATCGTTCGAATCAGATTTCCCGTGCGAGAGCGTTGCTACGTTGCTCAAAGAATGCACACGCCGGTTTCCCTTAAATACGGACTATAAATAATTTTGAGTCACGAGACTAGCACGTTTCGAGGCTCGCGCCTTCGAATTCGGTCAGAGCGTGGTTGAACTAATTCTGTGCCGTGTACTCGAGTTCGTTCACCTGCCTGAGAATTTTCCACCGAAACCGTAAGCGGAAATCGAATCGCCGTGAACGAGCTTCGAGCTTCGCGTTGGATGAAATTCGCACCACAATCTCCGTAGACTTCTCCTTTAACTCTATTTCCGTGTTCCCTGATTTTCTGTTCCGCGTGTATATTTGGCGAGGAACTCGCGTATGCTCGATTTTAAACAATTTACATTTACCGTGGTTACCCTTCGGCTACGAATAGACTACAATTTCCATACAAACTACCATACATCGTTTCAATATCTGTAATAATACGGAGCTGAAAATAGTCGATTCGTTTTCTAAAATAGTTTCGACAAAAATTTTTATCCGGACAAAAAGTTCCGAAAAATTAAAATATTTCACAATAAACGGTTAAAATGTTTGACCGATCGAATAAACGTCATTTTTTGTTCGAATCAAATGTTGTCGGTCTCCGAAATTTCGATGAAAATCGATTTTAAACGTTACGCCTCGGAAAAGTAAAATTATTCGCTTATTCAGCGCGCGAGAGAACCAGCGGACGAGCTAGTAAAAAAGTAACGTGTTTCGAAACGAAGGAACCGAACTACTATATATTCTCAGCGATTAATTCGGATAATCGAGGTCCGCCGGTGTCTATTTTAAGACGTTGCCCGACACGCGTGCGACGCCGCGGTTGTCGATTTTAACGAAGCCGATCGCTCGAATTTTCCACAGGCCGGAAGTCGCTGAACTCGTCGGGTCTCGGATCGGAATTGTGGGCGCTGAATCGCGATAAGCAACGGGACAGGATGTTGCAGCCGGCTCTGAAATTTCCGCTTCGTGTGTGCGTGTAGTCGCGAACGCTTGGAAGTTTCGCGAAACTGTTACTTAAACGTTGACGAATCATTAATCCGGAAAAATTCACGCAAAACACGGTTCTCCGATGCTGCGTAATGCTAGCAATTGAATCGAATCGATTACTTTCAACGTTTCGATGGTCCTCTGTTCTTCTCCGATATCGAACGCAAACGGTACGGACGGTAACTGCGCAATGATTCGTAAAATGGGCCATAAAAATGCGCGGTTAGGCGCGTACGAGTTATCGAGGATTAAATTCGGCAAGCGTACGCGTAATCGGAAACGAACGCCGAGGAAGGAAATCGTAAACACGCCGAACGTCTTCGAGGCTAGGTAGATTAGCGGCTTTTCCACGTGGCATAGTTTACATACCGTATCACTGCGTCATAGTTCTGCCAGTTTGGTCGTTTGTGTCATCTCGTTTAATTATACCAAAGTGGATTAGCGAGCGACGCTTGTCTGCCGCGTACCTTTTCTTTTTTACATTTTAATATCCATCACGTTCGTTACGTACCACGATACGCGGTACACTCCGATGACTTCGTTTCTCGATTAATATTTCACCGTGACCGACGGTTAACACGCTCGATCGCAACGTTCCTTTAAACGGTGACATCTTTATCGAAATTGCGATTGTGGTGCTTTGTAAACGGACTTCCAGCTGATTCGCTCGAACGAAATCGAATCCAAGTTAAGAATTACGCGTGCGATAATCAACGGGTCATCCGTCGTTTTTCAAAAACAATTTACCGAGAACAAACTGTTGCCGATTATCATACTCTCCGATCGAAAAATATTAATACTTTTTAAACACTGTGAATCGTTTCGACACTCGCGAGAATAAAACTGCCGATAGTAAACGTTACCGTGTTTCCTTTATCGAAGCTAAAAAACGATTGTCCCGGGTACGGTTGTAACTACATTTCTCTTAAAGCGAGTCGTCTGTTTTTGCTCGTTTGTATATACGCGGTACGTGTGTACATTCTTCGACCCCGAAGGAATAACATTTTTACGCGTGTTGTCTATTTCCCGATTTCATTATTCTGCGAACTTGTCGAACGGTAGATGAGAGACGCGGGTTACGACGCGGTATAAAAAGAAAGAAAAAAGGAAAAGTAAATAATCGTATCAAAGTTCAAGAAAAGGGAAACGGAAGAAATCTGCTTATTAGGCGTTAGGACAACACGATCGTCCTTGTGTTTCGCGAACAATTCACCGTCGAATCGTTGGCGATAGGAGTTCTCAAGATACATATGAATATTCAAGGATCGCTTACTTCCGACCAGCCGATTTGCCGTGCCGAGTGCAAACATACTCGGTACTCCGCGCACTGACGTAGCGTCGACCGCCTCGTCGATTTTTCGCGTGAATCGCGTCACTGCCGTTCCTCATTCTTCATTTCACGGAACCGTCGAGCGTCGACAACATTTCGGAATAGCTCGACGACTACGACTACGACGACGACGACGACGACGACGACGACGACGACGACGACGACGACGACGACGACGACGACGACGACGACGACGACGACGACGACGACGACAACACTAACGACAACGGCGCGTTGTCGCGTCGAAACTGCCACGATGGCATGAGAAACGAGAAAAGAAACGCGCGTCACTCTGCCCGCCCGCGTTGCAGAAGCATTCAAAGAACAAAGTCGAAATCTTTCGACATTTAAATGCGCGCGCTAGCGACGTGAACGCGACGACGGGACTCGTGCCACTGATAGGCGACTCGAGATAACGCCGATCCGAAGCTAGTACCGCGCATGTGTAAAACGTGTCGCGCTTCTCTTGCACGTGGTGAAGGTTATCGCGTTGGAAAGTGCGTCTTCCGGTGAGTGTGTCGATCGATCGGTAATTATCAATGAACCGGAAATTACATTTTCGTAGTGAAATTTCGAAAGCGTCGCGCAAATATGCATTTTAAACGTATTTTCGGACTTTCCTCTTGACCGTTGAAAATTTGAATAATTGCCGACGTACGCGATTTAAAAATTTTCAAACGAAAATATTCCACTTGGGAAAGTCGCTCGGTTTCGAACGAAAAGATAGTTTCTTCCTCGCGAGGATCGAAAGCTCCGGCTCAAGAATGCAGGTCGCTCGATACGCTCGAGTTCCAGTTATCGTAGAAGTTGTAAAAGTTTTAACGCATTCCGGATTGCAAGATTGTAAACGGTTCAAGGAATGTTCGATCGCGAAGTCGGTTCGCGTCATAAATCTTGGATGCTTCGAATCGTTTCATCGGTCGGGCAAGTTGGTTCTTCCGCGCAAACTTTGCATCACGGGGTATGTAATTTTCTACGAGCATACACCGATTTACGTATAGTTCGATCGATCTTTCGAACCTTTCGATTTGTGTATTTTTAATGCGCGATAAACCGGTAAACGAAGCTACTTGGTTTTCGATATCTGTTTCGTTACGATGATGCCGCTCGACTTTAACGAAGAGTCCGAAACTTACCTCTAGGCGTTCGGTGGCTTTGAGCAGTCTATCGTAATCGACGGATCCTTGAACGGTTAACAGCTCCATCATGTAGTCGGCTTCTTGAACCGCCTGTTGCACTATTTCCAACTGTCTCTCGAATCTTCTCCACAAGGAAAGCCGATTCTTCAATAGGGCCAACAAACGATGACACCTGGCCTCTAAATCGGTGTGCGCATCCTGAAGAGTGGATATGTCCCGTTCGACGCTCAACGGTGAAACCGAGACTCTCATCACGGTGGGAAGAGTGTGAAGCATTTGCCTGAGTCCCATGATATCTTGCCATAAAATGGCGAGTTCGTCGGCGACCGTTTGGCAGCGGTCTACAGCCGCTGCGACCATATCGCTTCCCTGTCGCTCGCTTCCCTCGCACTGGTCCAATATAGATGATTGCCGCTGATGAGCCTTCCGGACGCGACCGAAGCCACGTTGAATCGCCTGAAGTTTTTCTCGGAGCAACTGCGCGGTGTCCAGTTCCTCGCTTATCTGGTTCTCGACGCGGCGGGCCGAGGACAACAACACGCCGACCTTTTCGCTTTCCGCCACTGGCAGCAGACCGAGTCGACCCAGTTCGTCTTGGATCAAGGAGATCCTGTCGAACAGAACCGTCAGACGTTCGATGTATAGGTCCAGCTCCTCCTCAGTTTTCAAAACACCGTGGAAACCATCGATCGTCATTCGTAGTTCGTTCAACTCTCTCTCGAGTAGCTTCAGCTTCTCGTTCGACGAGATCTCCTCGGAGGAGATGTTACGGGTGACTTCCTCCTGAATGTTGCCGATCCTGAGTGTTACGCAGTTCCAGCGGTCTTGTAGCTCGGAATGGAATTGCCTTTGCAGCATTTCATCCGATAACGGAATTATCCTGAGGGCCTGCTCGAAGCTGTTGTTCGCTTCTTCCCGCATGTTGTTGTGAACCTCGTACTGTGCTTTCAGTTCCTGGACAAGCGAAAGGTTTCGACGTTGTATGAAACTCGACGGTACGTATCGAAGAAGGGATCTCTTCGTTGGAGAAAATTGAAGGAAACCTACCCAAAATTGACGCATGTGACCCCCCGATGGATCGCGGAGATTGTCCAATTCCTTTTCCACCTTTGCCATCCAAGCCTCCAAGCGATTCATCAACCCTTCTTGACCGCACCAACTCTCCCTGAACGCTAACAGTCTTCTCAACGAAGACTCCACGTTCTCTTGAAGTTTTACGATCACGTCGAGAGCTTCGCCGTAACGATCTTCGGGATCCTCGATGTTTACCAGCTCCTGAAGACCGCGAGCCACGTTCAAGAGCTGAACGAGTCGAGCATGGTGCGTCGCTACGTCCGTCACCAGGGACTAAAGAGAGATCAAGAGTCCGTGTTACGACGAATCCGTGTAGCTACGTCCTACGAAAACCGGTGCATATTTGCGCATACTATATTACGCAATATAAAACTTACTTGATACAAGGAGATGTACTGGTCGTAATCGGTCGAAGTCACTGTTTGGAGATCGGGAACTCGTTGGTGAGCAACCTGGAGCCATCCTCTTTCCTCTTTCACTCCTTGTTCGAGGATGATCCATCGAGACGCAGCCAAGGCCATTTGCTGAGCCCTGAACGCAGCCTGATCCAACAACGATGTAGCCCTACTGTGCAGATCCTTGTGAAGATCCGAGTACTTGGTTCTCGTTTCAGGGTCCAGATTGCCTTCCAACGATTCCAAGATCCCTCGACAGTGGTTCAAGTTGACGAAGAATTTCCTGTGCTTCTGCATCTCCTCGCGCAAATGTTCCAGACTGATCACGGAGATCGGGCTCGCCAGTAAATTCTCGGCGATCTCGGTGATCTGGGCGAATTCACGAAGCGTCTGTTCGTACTCCTCGGCCAAGGCCAACAGTTGAAGAAGACGCTCGCGTTCGATGGATATACCGTGTTCGATCGTTTTTGTGATCTCGTGAGCGGCGTAGGTCTCCTCGGGGATGTGTTTGCCGGGATAATCGCGCTGCAATTCGTGCGACGCGGTGAGAAGCGACGCGGTTTTCCACATGTGGCAACGGTTCATGTTTTCCAACTTGTCGAGCTCTCGAAGTTTCCATTTCGTGGACGCCTCGAGCTCGATGATGTCGTTCAACTGGGTACGTTGCTCTTCGATCAACCTGTTGGAGAGATCGCGAGATGAAAATTAAAATTCTTCGATCGCCGGTGTCGTTCGATTTCGCACCGAAACTACACCGAAATTTCTCACCTGTATATGTTGTTCACTCCGTTCTCAAATTCATCCCATCTAGCCAGTTCGGTATCGATGTACTTCTCGCCGTCGTTGGTGACGTCTTCGATCATCTTTACCTGATGCACGAGAGCGTCGAGGCACTCCTGCAAATTGGCTCGGTCTTCCCTCGGATAATTATCCTCCACCAGTTTCCATATATCGTTCAACTCGTGCATGTTCTCTTCCACGTTCTCCACTTCGTCCTTGAGCTCGACGTAAATCTTATCGTCGTGAGAAGGCCCGGCGGGACATTCCCTGCTTAAGAAAATTCTGTACTCGATCGTTTCCAGCCACGCGGAGATCGTTTCCACGATCACCACCAAGGTCTCTTCCATGGCTATCGCGTCCTTTTCTCGAGCCGCGTCTCTCAAATGGGACAGTTCTCGGCGAATGTCGGCCGCGCGTTCCTCTACCAACTTTTCATTCGCCATTTTGTCCAAGTGAGCGATGTGCAGTATATTCCCCAGGTGACTGGACTGTTTGGCGTTTCGAAGATTTTGCATTCGATCGGAAATCACTTTCGCGGCTTGGTTGCTTTGGGTCTGGATTTGATGGGGAGGCTCGTATTCAATGGTCTCGGCCAGCAGGAAACCCTTCGAACTGGCACTCTTTTGTGAAATTGGATGAGAAGGAATCTCCCAGGAAGGTTGCTCGTCTCCTCTCCTCTCCGCGGGCTCGTACTTTCGTTCGGACGGTTTCTTCGAGGATTCGCTTATAATGTCTGCGTAGGTCTTGATCTTGGGTCGATTCTCCTCCTCTGAGATCGCATCTACGGGCGAGAATGGTTCTTCGGTCGTATCCATTGGTTCGGGAGAGGGCAGACTCGTCCGTTGTCGGAGTTCCGATTCTGACGGGACGTCGAGCTTCTCTTTGCCCAAAGTCCATACGTCTTGAGCGTCTTCGTCGACGATCGTTGGCTCGGTCGTCGTTGCAAACGCGGTACTATCGATTTCGTCGGTTCTCCCTTCCGGTGGTACGAATTTCGGCTCCTCTTTCCGCGCAACGTCGTCCGCCTCTTCGGACACTTTCTCCAAATTAGCAATATCGCTAACGGGAGATTTTTCTTTGCCGACGTTCTTCTTGGCGACATCGGAATAGGACAACTTCAACGAAACGTCCCGCGATTCCACGGGTTGACCGAATATGGATTCAAGATCCTTTTCTCCCGGGGAACAGATTTCGATGGTCTTGTGTCTCCTTTTTCGTTTCTGCCTCCTCGCGGCGTTACCGTCGTCGGACTTTGTCGCGTTAGACGAGTCTTCGAGGATCGTTGGGTCCCGCGGCGCGTCGGTCAACTTACTCGTAGCGTCGCTCGTATCGCTGGTCGATAATTCTATGGTTGCCTGGAAACATATTTCAAACGAGGGATCCGCGCTCGTCTCTCGCTCCGATACCGCCCTAGACGGTATCGACGATTCCTTCGATTCGAACTTGGCTTCCATTTGTTCCGGGAGTCTTTGTACATATTCAGCTTCCAATTTCACTTTCGTTGTTTTCGAGTCGTCATCGGTTTCTTCTTGTACTTGTACATCAGGTGCTACTGGAATTTTTGTATACTTTAGAGGCGTCTTCGTCTTCATCGACGCATCCGCCGCATCCACCGCATCCACCGTCGTTGGTATCGAGGCTGCTGGTGCACGGTCCTCGATCGTCGTTTCTTCTTTTTCTTTAGTTTCGTCCGCCACTCTATCGACAGTTTGCAACGTTTCGTTCGGTAACGACAGTTTCCTCTCCTCGATGCTTGGCTGCGTTTGTACGCTACTTTCTCGCGTTTCGGGAACGATTTGCACACTTTCCGCGACGCGCGATATCGATTCGATCGGTTTTATCTCCATCGAGTCGTTCCGTGTCTCCAGCCCCTCCGGTGAACTGGTTTGCGACTGTTCGTCCCTCGCCTGTTTCATTTCCTCCAAGCTGGTTTGCGTGGACAATTCGCATACCTCGTCTCGAATCGGGGAGGTACCGATCGGACTGGTTCGAGTGATCGCTGTCTGCGACTCCGTTTCCCGAGTTTCAGCTTGTCGAGGACTTTCTTCCGGAGTGATTTGAGTTTCCGCGACTTCGACGGAACGCTGCTCCGTCAAGTTTGCTTGGACGTTGAAGTCCAACGTAGTCTTCTCCGGAGTGGTAGGTTTGCTGGTCTGTGCTTCCGTTTCGATGGTTTCTGATGTTTCCGGTGTCACGGTTTGAACACCGATACCGGTCAAATCCTTCCTCAAGATCGGTGGCGGTGTCGTTTGCTGTTCAGCAGCCACGAAAGCTTTCTCCGCGGTTTGAGTCTCCGTTTCCATGGTCCAAGTTGTCGGTGAAGTTTGCGCCTCTATGGAAACCACCGTCGTGGTTACAGTTTGAGCCTGTCTTTCTTCGGTCGTTCCTGGAACGACTATCGGTCCGGCATCTTCCATCGGACTTGTTTGAACACCGTACTCCTCTACTTGCGTTTCAGTTGTTTCCAAGGTTTGCGTACTTATTTCTTCGATTCGAGGTATTTCCGCAGCGGTTTGTACGCCCGAATCTAAAACGGTCACCGGAGATGTCTGTATTTCGGAATGCCTCGTATCGGATCTCTCGAACAGCGGTGTTTCTTTCGGTACAGTTTGAACTTGTTCCGTTTCGGGCGGTTCGATCGCTTTCGAATGTTCCGCCGGAATTTGCGGAATCGATGTTTCCACCGGTTCGTCGGTTTCCCGAACCTCGAATAGTTTTGTTTCTTCCAAAGGCGGTGGCGATGTTTGGACGAAAATTTCGCACACTTGTTCCTGCATCGGTGACACGGCAATCGAAACCGTCGGTTCTTGCGGAGAGGTCTGAGTGTCCGCTTCGTTCAACTTGGGAACTCGAGGAGTTTCCTCTTTGCCGACCCCGACCCCGACCTCCTCCCGCTTCTTTTTTTTCTTCTTCTTCTTCGTTGCTTTCGCGTCCTCGGTTTCCACCGGAGCCAGATCATCCGTGAATTCTCCTTCGTCGGTGGTAGTCTGAGGGAATTCGGACTGCTCTTCCTCTCTGGAACTTCTCACCCTCTGTTTCTTCTTCTTCCTCCTCTTCTTCTTCGCAACGCTTTCATCGTCCGGGGTAGTAGTGGAAGCCATTGTCCTGTCGTCCGCTCGGTAGCCATCTTCGCTCTCCAAAGTTTCGTCTTTCAAGGTCAAGTCGAGTTCGGTCGATTCGATCATCTTGGCGACATCCGGCCGCGGTGTTTCGCCGACGCGTTTAGAGGAGTCGGAGAGCGAGACGTTGATATCCACCGATTCGGCGATGTTCGAGACGACCGAAGTGCTCGATTTGGTATCTATCGACTTGATCGGTGATCCAGCTTCTTCTTCCGTCTTTACATCCGTGTGACACTCGTCTTCTTTCTCCGAAGTGATGATGGACTTGTCCGAAGTTTCTTCCTTCTCGGAAGTAACGACAGACTTGTCGGATGTTTCCTCTCTCTCGGACGTGAGAGCAGACTTGTCCGAGGTGACCTCTTCTTTCTCCGATGCGGTGGTGATTCGTCGTTCCGATACCGGTGGCGACGTTTGAACGATTTTATCGCGAATTATCGGGATACTTCCCTCCTGGTCGACCGGCGGATCGATGCCCGAGACGACAACTTCTTTTTCCGGTGGGGTGGCAATTGGCTGTTCCGTTTGAACGATTTTCTCACGAATCGTCGAGGTACTTTCCTTATCCGCTGGCAAACTGATGTCCACGTCTTCTTTCACCATGCGATACGGCGGGATCGTTGGCTCGGCTTGACTCGTTACGGACACCGTTGGTTGGATCTCTTCTCCCTCTTTTCGCACGGCCAATGATATCTCCACCTTATGGAAGAGCGGTTTGTACTCTGGTTTCAAAGCCTCGTCGAAGAAGTCGCACTCCAAATCGGGAACAAAGGAGTCCTTCACCAACTGCTGCATCTCGTTGATCGGCACAAGACGGAGTTCGTCTTCCGTTTCTTCGGCGTCGGGTTGTTTACCCTCGATGGCCGAAGCGACCGACTCTTCGGCTCGAAGGGGTTCTTCTCCTGAAATTTCAATCACCTTTCGTATCCCTCCCGACGAAATATCCACCGGTGCGCCCTGTGCTTCGTTTATCGTTGCTTCGACCAAATTTTCTTCTTTTAATTCGGAAAGATTCGATTTATCGACCTCAGATTCTACCGTGCCGCTAGTTTCATCGTGCTTTTCTAAATCTACCGTGCCAGTTTCTAACTCGATATCGGGTGTTTCGATCTTTACGGGTGGTGGTGCATCGACGGACTTACAAGTCGCTTTAGCGGCGGTCGGTACGTCGTCCGACACGATGGGATCGATCGGAGACTCGACCGATACTACCTGCCGCGTCTCTTGTATCTCGATCCCTCGGATAGGACTCTGTAAAGCAGCGGATACTTCGGCATCGATAAACGCTCGACTATCCATCGGAAGTGACTTTTCGTCGTTTACCTCGATCGTGAACTCCACGTTCCCGTAATCGTCGCCGGTTCGAGGTATCGTCCGTTCCGTAACAAATTCGGATTCGATCGAAGACTCTCGAGGAATTTCTGAAATCTCTTCTATGCAAACATCCGTATCCACGGGTTGTTTCGGACTTTCGAGAACCTCTTCGTCCGAAAGTACCTCTTCGATGATGACGCTTCCTTTTTCAATCTCGGGCAAAGTTTCCTCTCTCTTTGGTTCCGAGTATTCTGTTCCCGGAAGCATGTCCTTGGCGAATGCGCCAAAGAATGGCCCTTGCATGGGAGTATCGTCAACCTCGACCAGTTCCGGTTCTAAATTTTCATCCACCTTGTCTTGTTTCGCTTCCCCGGCCAAACGGGGATCTCGCGTCTTCTCCTCTACCGGTTGTTCCCCGATTGCACCGAGTTGTCGTTGCTCATCGCGTTTCACGACGTTGATACTGATATGCGGTATGTTTTTCTCGTTTATCTCCACTTCTTCGGGCTCCTCTATTATCTCCTCCGTAGCGGTCTCCTTGCCATCGATAATCGTCACCTTTCGAACGATCCTCCTGGTCTTTCTTACCACTCGTCTGGTCACCTGTTGAACCACCGCGTGAACGCTGGAGGTTCGCGCTCTGTATTCTCCGCTCTCCATCAGGATTCCCTCTTCGAGCGGTTGCGGACCGATGTCTCGGATATTACCCTGCGTCACCGTGTGCGTGTACTCGGGCACCGACTCGTACTCCTCCACGTTGACGTCCTTGTAAGGTGTCCCGGTGGCGATTGTCCCTCCGTAAATCTGTTTCGTGGTGGTCTCGATGGTTCCGTTTGGTTTCGCAGCGGTCACCGTGATCCGTTGATCTCTCATAGTGGCCTCCGAAAACGCCTGCACCACGGAAGGCGCGTCTCCGATCGCCGTCGACATCGAGGACGAGTGTTGTTGAGTGGTTTGCCTACTGGTAACCATGGTGCGTCTCAACTTTCTAACAATGATCCTCTTCGAACCGTCTTCGTCGACGACGATCTCGGTGGTCACATCGTCCGGCTCCATCAAGACCGTCTCGAACGACTGCGGAGCTGCGTGAACGATATTTAACTCGCTGGTGGCAAGGTCGGTATTCCTGGGATCTTGATACCTCATGTCTACGATAATATCTTCGGGCATCGCGTCGGGACGTTCCTGAACGATTTCCTTGGTGGAAGTGGTCGGTAGGTTTTTCGTGGCTATTTCGATCACATCGTGGTCACCGTCGGTAGTTTTTCGGATCTTTATGGTTTCTTGAATTTGAGGACTCTCGTTAGAGTGCATCGTGTCCACGGTTTGCGTGGTCAGCGAATGACACACCGCCGGTTCTTCGATTCGATTCGTAGAGGTTTGCTTGGTGAGCTGCTGCGGTTTTTCGACGATATCGTTCGCTAACAAACTTTGTCCTGTTTGCAGAGACACGTCAGCCAGAGATGGCATACTACTTTCGAGGGACGATTGAATGGAAGGTGCCTGATCAAGGGTAGCGTCGTCCCGTTCCGACGTTTCGTCGGCTTGCGCTTCTTCGTCGCATAGCTCCTGAAAAATTGACAAGGATTTGGCTGAAGAAACCTACGTTACGTTCGCGAATGTCGTTTCTTCGACCGCTTGCACGAAATAGCCTTCGAAGGGTCTACACGCGCGCGCGCGCACACACACACGCACACGCGTACACATATTTAGAGCTCAAGTACAGGTCGTGGTACAAACGAAGCTCCAATGATCAATAGTCGGTAGAAATGAAATTGCGCTACTTGAAAGTTTTGCGATGCGAAATGTAGAGGCAATAAGCTAAATTAACGAAGAGTTTAACAAAAGTTGATTAAATTTTATTACGCTTCGATGATCGAAAAACCGTAGGACGTAATGCGCTGTAAGCAGTGACGAAGAAGGCAGCAGTAGAGCCCTCTGAAGTAGCAAAATCTAATTGCGTCGCTTTGTTAACGATGTCACTACGTTAATCACTTGTTTGTTACGTGAAAGATGATGTTGATTGTTACGCGATTCGTGGTCGAGCTTCGAACATTTTAATCGGCACAGCTTCACCTGCATGGCGTGGATGGAGACGATACGGAGACGAAAGAATTATTCGGCAAGCTTAACCGCCTAGGAGCGAGAACAAGAATATCCGCGGAGAAGAACACTCCGCGTAACACTGTTGTATTTTTAGCGTTAAATGGACGCTACGCCCGATTTTATTTCAATGCGTCTATTTTGAGCACACTCGTCGTACATACTTGTACCATCAAGCATATGCGAAAGAAAAAAGCGAGCGATCTATTTATCTATCGTAGACGCGTATTAAGCGAAAGAAACGTTTCAACGAAACGTCTTCTCGTGAAAATAAATTTACCGATCCAAAGTCGGAAAGAAAATAATTACGATTTAAAGGAAAGGGCATCTTTCCAAAATATTTATGATTTTGTAATCGTCGTTTCGACTCCGTTGTTATCTTACGCGCGAACACGTGTACACGAATACATACATACGTACACGTATGTACATACGTATATATACGTTGTAGAAAAATTACTTTTGTTACCGTGTCGAGACACGCAACATATAGAGTATACGTTACGTACAGTGATGTCGAGGATAAATAAAGGGGGAGGTGGGGATTAATGAGAGTACTTTAATTGCATGAAAAAATTACAGTAATAATGTATTAACATTCCTTAAACAAATGCTGTGGCCTATATATATATATATATATATATGTGTATATAAATATAGAATACAAGCAGTACATGTACACATACATATATATATATATATATATATATACATACGCACACACACACATATATGTATATGTATATGTACATGTGTGTATACGTATATGTATATAGTATGCATATGTATATGTATATGTATATGTATATGTATATGTATATGTACATCCATTACCTTAAGCTAAAGGAACATAAAGTGTGTTGTAAATTATACATGATGAGACACGAGCAAAAAAAGAAAGGAAACAAACGGTGACAGCGATGAAAGTAATGACTGCGGTGTTGCATGGTGAAAAGCCCGTGGAAATTGACACGATGACGGTGCTGTGGCGAATGAGAGGAGTGAAAACGTATATGTTCGATAACATGAACCTCTTGGACTACCCATACACGTGCAAAATGAAACATTGTTGTAACCAACATGAATTACTACGTCGAAGCAGCAAAAGTAAAAGAGTATTACATGCTTCACCATCTAACAATCACCTTACTCCCTCTTATTGTACAATGATACAAGCAGTATATATACATATATATATGTATATATATATATATATATATATATGTGTGTGTGTGTGTAATTTCTACATACGTGTAATTCATATATGTATACTGTGCACGTTTAGATTATTATTCTTCGGTGTTTCGCGCTTTGGTAAGAGATCGAATAATATTTTTCTTTTATTCGAATCGATTAAGCGGATAAACTAGACGACTAGAACGATTAGAAAAATTAACCGAAGGTTTCTTATTTTTCAACTCTATTCGCTTGGTTGCGTTTATCTTTTTTTGTTTGTAAATACTTTTTTTCGGAATTTCGGAGTTCGCGTTGCTTTCGTTTCACTTTCTAATCGTCTCGTACTTCACGAGACTGTTGCGCGAAGACCAGCGAGGTTTGCGAAAGCCCCCGAGCATTGGAAAACGTTGGATACCTGCTGCCTTTGCTGCAGACGAGACATCACCTCCAACAGCGCATTCTTCAGGACCTTTGCCAGTGTGCTGATTTCTGGCAGCGATTCAAGCTCCGACACTCGCTGCGCGTGACTGCTTAACTCGTCCTGCAAAGCCTGTCCATACATACACACAGACGTAACAACAACAGAGCCGTGATTCCGCTTAAAAATAAACCGGGAACGCCGGTATTCTAAAACCGGGGATTACGGCGGTGATATCGTATCGGCGCCAGGATAGGAGTCCGCGTCGCGAAACAAACGAAATCTGACCGATTTCGTTTCGACTTTTACCCATTTCTTTTTTTTTTTACAAGGATATTTTTGTTTTCATCGATCGTCTCGTTTTCGTTGGTCTTTGAAATAAGTCGTGTATCGTTGCTGCTGCGAGAAAGAGGTGCACGATGAAAAAAGGTTCGACGTACCTTGTTCGTGGCGATCGGTTGTTGTTCCTTCATACTCGCCACGATGTTTTTCAACCAAGCGTCCGTTTCGTCTAAAAATTGTTTGTAAGCGTGAATGTCGTGACCACGTTGTTCTTGGTGACCACGCGCTCCCTCGAGAGTAGTTCGTCCTTGCTCCGCTTGTGCCAAGAGGGTGACGATGCGCGTCTGAACTTCCGCTAAATTGCTCAAAAGTTTCTCGGCCTCGACGTCGGCTGGAATTTTGTGCAGCTCCTCTTCCAATTGGCCCGTTTCTTGCTCGTAGCCACGAAGCTCCGTCACGAGAGCCTAAAATTAACGTAAATTTTTCTACTCACCCGACGAATAACGTACAAAGAGTACACAGGATACGATACATGGGATTGAAACGATTTTATTACCACTTTTCATTTACTCGTCGTTATCGAATTTTGCAACAAATTTGTAGCGCGATCGATGAACATTGTACCTAATAAAATTGTACCGATACCGATAGATACCGCATAGATAGATCGAAATGTCAAAGGTTCGAATTTTATTTCGTAGAATAAGCAGATCTCTTCCATCTTTGGCTTCAAGTTGAAAATTTTATGGGTCTATCGTGCGTAATCTCACCGTAAGCGCAGAAAGCATAGTGTCTATGTTGTCTCGTGGCAAGCAAGTTCCCTTTAAATTCGACAATCTCAGCTGTAAAACCATCAGACGCTCTTGTATGATGTCCTGCAACACAGAAATCGGTCAATGAACGTGTCGATACTGGATCGGACGATGGCGCAAAAAAATATGCCGTGCACATCACGAGCTTCGATTCAATTACAATCTGTTAACGAATAGATTAGCTCGGAGGTAACTCGCAAAATCTCTAGCAAATCGTAACACTGGGATACGCATAACTCATAAATACATAAAAGGATCCCGTTTTCATGGGGCCTGTATTAATTTTGCGGTTGCTTTGCGAGTTGGGTCGGAAACACTATCGGCATGCAACAAGGTCCAGCAACGAACAAGTGTAGTTTCTAAATTGCGACAAGTTACCGATCAGATATCGCAAAACTCGACGATACAATGTTTCCCTACATTCTTTCTTATTCGATGGCCGTAAAATGAAAAGTTGCGCGAAAGATATATATACTATATATAAAAAAAAAAAAAAGTAACGAAATAAAAGCCGAAAATTTACACGATATTTCTTGAAAAGATTTCGACACGAAATTCTGGCAATTGAACACGTTTTACGCAACGCGTGTAATCGAAAAGTGCTTTCGTTACACCACCACCACCCCTCTCTCCTTCCTTCCCTTCCCAAAGAATCGTACAAACGAGTTTACCGAAAATCGATGTATCGCGAGAACTTAAAAATTTCGGTATCACCGAATTGCAACGCAAGCCGAAAATCAAGTAACGTTACGCTTATGCATCACTAAACTGTAACATGCGGGTGAACGGAGGAGAATAGTCTACAGGATACAGAAAAGCGATAGCGGTACGTATCATGGTGAAGCGGTAGCTATTAACACCGGCTGGCAACGTGAAAAGGCAAAATAGTCAGCGAGTAGAAACGAGATACGCTGAAGCTACAGAGGTCGAGAGAAGTGATACGATCGGCAAAACATATACGGAAAACCGACAGAAAACGAGGGCACAAGAAAACAGTATAAAACGCTATTAATGCCAAGTACACGCGCACACGCTCAAACATACGCGCCAGCGATCGCTCGTTCACGCGCACGCTTGTTTTAAATCGGCAACGTGGGTGCGTGAGTGCGTGCGATCGTCCCGGCCGTGTACGTACGCATACACACAATCCTGCACAACAGAGCTGGCCAGCGAACTCGTTCAAGCTCGACTGCGTAAAGATTCGAGCGCTGGTTGTAACGTGATCGCACCTTGATCCGTCGTATCCTCTTTTCGGGCTCATCTTCAGCTATCCCCGTCTCTCTCTCCGTCTCCACATTTGGAGTCCGTCGTTGCATCGATCCTCTTTCTCTACCTAAATGTTCCTTGGGATCTGGATTGTGGCGGGAAATGCTCGGTGGTGTCGAGGAGGGGTCACGTGGATCGGAACAAGTGGATTCGTCTACCTGTTCACGAATCGAAGACCCGGACCGGAGTGGCGAACGACTGCAGGATCGATCGGTCGAACGCGTACTCTCCCGATCCAAACTCGAAGTAGATTCGAGCGATTGCGCAGCCGTTTGCCCCGACGAGGATTCGTCGCGTTTGGAATCGGTTCGATCGAGCTCGAAACGGACGAAGGATCTTTCGGAAGAAGGCAGGTCGCTGGGAAGGGTATCCGACACCGGAGTCTCGACGATCTCTTCTCGAACGAGTTCCGATAACCGATCCGTTCGCTGTTCGTGTTCGCTCGACAAGTAAGTGCTGTAATCGCTCCAGCTACCTATGCCTCCGGGGAGGTCGGCGATCAGACGTTCCGTGTGAGGCCCACCCATGACGAACGAGTTCAGGGGACCACCGTTTCCGCCGCGACCGTTTAAATTACCGTCACGATCACCGCCAGAGTCGCCCGGGTCGTTCGAGTCGCGTTTAACATCGCGGGAAGACTTGCCTTTCGCGTAATTGGCCAAATTTTCGAATAGGTAGCGTTCGGCCTCGTGATAGGGGTGTTTATCCGGCCAGAAACCGCTGTCGAGGGAGAGGAATCTCGATTTGCTTTGTTCCGGCGCGGTCTGTAAGATCAGAGGAGTCTGTACGGGTTTCTTCTTTTCGGGACTCAAAACCAAGATTTCGTCCGCTATGAAGAACTGTACTTTTGGTTTCGCTGGTTCGATCACGATATCAGCGGTTTCTATTTCGGGCTCGGCCGATATGCATTTCTCAAATTCTTCCTCCGTTTGTAGCTGGGTCTCGATCGAGTCCAACCTTATGGGCAACTTTTCGATTTCGTCCGTCGATAAATCTATCGGTGCGTTTACTTCGGACGCTTCGTCCGTTCCATCTTGGATTATAGTTTCGAGTTCTTTTACGATCGGCGATTCTTCGATCTCTTCTGTTGTCTGCATTATTTCGTCGTTGTTCTTACGCGTTAAGTCTTTCGGAGGGTGAACGTTTTCTTCGGCTTTCGCATCGCGCGCAGCAATCTCACTTCCTTCGAGTTCCTCGGAAGCTTTATCCGCTTCGTCCGTTTCGTTCTTTCGATGCTGTTCGCTCGTTTCTTCCCGACCTTTGCCCTCGAGCTTTTCGGTCCCATCTTTATCTTCTTCGACTATTTCTTCTTTCGGAGACCCTTCGAGAACATTTTCATTTTCTCGCGTATCCGTGACTGCTTTTTCTTCTATAACGGACATTTTCTTTACCTCTTCTTCGACCTCGATTCGACGATCAAGGTTAACGTTCTCTTTAATTACGTCCGCGGTAGTATCCTCGATTCGAATAACATCTTTCGCTTCTTTCTCGTCCTCTTTACATTCAGGTACGCGTACTTCTCGAACCTCTAAATTTTCCGGTTCGCTATCCGCCTGTAATTTCTTTTCAAGTACATTTTCGCTTTTCTCTCGATCGATCGTTTCTTTCGAAAATCCTTGGACCACCGTAGCGGGAGAATCTGTGCTCGAAGTCGTAATACTTTCATTCTTCGACGGAGCAATGTCTTTGCCGGCAACTGTCGAATCTCCAGTCTCCGGTTCTTCGTGTTTAGTTTTCTTTACCTGTCTATTCTTACGTTTCGATTTCTCTTTCGCGTTAGGTGCAGGTTTTTCCTGCTTCGTGGGTTGTTCTGCTTCATTTTTCGTTAACTTCAATGTTTTTACATTTTCTTCGGCCGATTTTGACGTTTCGAATGTTTCGTCGTTTATTTTCGATACTTGTACCTTTTCTTCGGTTAAGTTTATCGCTTCTATTTTTTCTTTCCTCGATTTTCCTACTTTTACCATTTCTTTGCTCGATTTTGGTGCTTCTAATTTTTCTTCGCTCAACTCCGATGGTTTTACTTTTTCTTCGTCCAATCCCGATGGTTCTACGTTTTCTTCGCTCAATTTCGGTGGTTCTGCTTTTTCGTCGTTCAATTTCGATGCTTCTATTTTCTCTTCGTCAAACTTTGATAATTCTGTTTCTCCTTCTCCTAATTTCGATGCTATTACCGTTTCTTCGCTCAATTCCGACGCTTTCGCACTCTCTTCGTTCACCTGCGACGGTTTTACTTTTTCTTCGGAGGTAGAATCAATTTTATCTTGGTCGGAATTTCCAACTGCTTCGATTTCGTTTTTAACTTTCTCAATTTCTGGTAGCAGCGCATCCTTCGGTTCGGTTCTCTCGTCCGGTGTCATCTTTTCTTCTCTTACGCATTGGAAATTTTCTGTCGGTAACGTTTGAACGATATTCGCCTGTATCGTGTGCTCTTTACTTTCGTCTTGTTCCGTAGCTTGCTCCTTACCAGACTTTCCTTTTTTCGACTTTTTGTTTCTCTTCGAGCCACTCTTGGGTGGCTCCTTCGTTTCCAATTTCATTTGTACCGGAGCTTTCTTTTTCTCTTCGACTTCAATTACTTTATCCGGTTCTACACTCTCGGATATGACAGTCCGTAGCCCCTCTTCGGCTCGTCGCGTTTCTGCAACGGAAGCTTGCGCCGCGTTCTTTTTAGTTTCCTGATCGGTATCGACGTCACCTGTTTTCGATTTTTCTTTATTCCTGGATTCTTTCGTGGTCGTTTCCATCGACGAATGCGCTTCCCCTCGTCCGACACTTCGAGATCGCGATCTCGATCGTCTGGATCGTAGCTCTCGTCGATTCACGTATTCCACGAATCCTTGATCGTCGACTTGGACCAGATTCTCGATCGGTATCGGTTCCGGAGCTTCTTCCACGCGAATCTGTACTCGAGGAAGAGACAGCGATTCGGAAGCGATTCGCTCTTTCTCGATGCTCGAGGTCGGAAGAGAGTCTGTCGGTTCGACGGCAGCCGGCGTTTCAACGTTCGTTTCGTTCAGAGCGGAAGATATCGAATCGAGTTCCTCCTGAACTTCTCTTTCGATTTCTTCTACCCAAGAAGATAACTCCACTCGAAGGGTGGCTCCCTTCTCAGCGGTCGATTCGACGGCTACGTTACCCGAAGTGTCCTCGATCGTAACAATTTCCTCTTTCGTTTCTTGAACGGCGGTCGTCGCTTCCGATACAAGTGGCATAGCTTGCGGGGGAGTCGCACGATTCGAAGCTGTAACTTGTGCGTACGATTTGTTGTTGCATTCCCTGGTAGCTGTTTCCAACGAGTCTTCGATCTTTTCGGGAAGACTTTTTACTTTCTCGTTTTCCGATTCGGTCTCGGTGGGAGATATTTTTAATTCCGTACCGCTTTTCTCTTGTTTCGCATCTTTCTTCTTTTGACGTTTCGTTGGTTTTTGTTGCACCGACGGGCTTTGGAACTCTTCCGTGGTACTTTTTCCTGCTTGTTGCACCAGCTTTTCGACCGTCGATGTTTCGATCGGTGACTCTCGACGTGTATCGGTCGTATCAGCCGCTTTCGCACCTTGTACATTTTCCGTAGGAATAATGGATACCTCCGCTGGCCCTTTTGCGCCAACCACCGATGCCCAAGATTTGGCAGATGCCGGCGATCGTACGTCTTCTTCGGGAGTATTTTTTATTCTTGTCCGAGAATCCTCTCTTTTGTTTTCCAGTACGGAAGCCTCGGTTGGAGCTTCTTGTTTAATTTCTATCTTCGAGGTTTGTTCGTTCGAAGCGATCGGTGCTACGAGTTCGTTTCCTTTCTTAGATTTTCCATCGCGTTTCTTCTTCGACTCTGGAGAACCGGCTTCCACTTTATCGGTGCGTTCCTTCGATTCTTTATCCACCATGGGAGATTTCGTTTTAACTTCGAACTTGTCTTTCGCCGATTGCTTTTGCTTTTCCGACTTTTTAATCGAAGATTTTGTATCTTCCTTCGAACTGGATTCGTCGACCTTGATCTCCTTTATCGGAGACCGAGGTGGTCCTGCGTCCATAGTTTTCGATGCCTTCTCCTGGCTCATCTTGGCTTCCGACGTTTTATCATTTACCAACGTTTCAGTCGTTTTCGTTTCGTTTGTAACAGTGGACGTTTCCGTGTTTAATTTCTCCTCTTTCGTTGGTGTTTCTGCGTCTTCCTTTTCGGTTACTCGAGACGTCTTTTCTTTTTTAGAAACAGTTTTATCAACGACTTCCTCTCCTTCGAATTTCGTTTCTGTTAAAATCGGAGTTTCTACTCCACTTTTTCGTATTTCTTCTTCTACCGCAAAAGTCATCTCCGTCTCAAGTTTTGTTTCTTGGGATTGTTCTTCGTCGACTAGGTTTTCCTCTGGAATATTTTCTTTCCGTTCTACCGTAAGTTCCGTCTCTTTCGTCGTTGTTCGAAGTTCCTCGCATTCAGTCTGTTTCTCATCGACTAGATTTTCCTCTTCGATTTTCGGTTTCTGTTCTAACGCGAGTTGTTTCTCCGTCGTGGCTGTACGAAGCTCCTCGTCCATATTAGCATCAATAGGAGACGGAATCGATGCAGAAGTAGTTTGCAATGTTTTTATTTCTTCAGCTCCGGTCTCCTCTTGATTTACCAGGTTTGAGAGGAAATCGGTAGCGACATCTTGCATTATTTCGTTTTCCGAAACCTTTTCCGGCGACTCATCTTTCGTCGTATGTTCGTCGATGTCGGTTTCCGATGATTTCCGACGATTCACTTCGGTTGCCTCGAACGCTTCTTCACTTCTCTCCGATGTTTCCGATTTTGTACTCTGTTTCCTCTCTTGCTGCGCTTGCACAGTTTCGCTCTCAATTTCGACGAGACTCGTCGTTTTCGGTTCTTCCAAAGGAACAGATCTTTCGACCTTTTTCTCCGTGGCCAGTTTAGATTTCACCCACTGAGATTCTAACTCGTAAAACGTACTAATTGGATATTTCGCAAATTCGGTAATAAGCGCACGTTTTCTGCATTCTGCTTCGGATCGGTTCGTCTCTTCTTCAGCTTGTATTTCTCGATCGGGTTTTCTCATGACCGATTCTAGCACAATTCTTTCGATACTCGTTGATCTTGGTGGTACAGAAGCAGGTAAGTTTTCCTGCACCAGCTCGACCATTTTAAAACGTCGATGGAAATTGCTCTCCGCTTCGGTATACGAATGATAATTTAACCAATAGGGTTTAACCAAATCTTCGAAACAGTACGAAGCCGCTTTGTCTTTTCTTTTCGATTCAGAACCATCGAGTTTCGGGGAAGTTTTCGGTCGGCTTACAACATCGGACGTCTGTCCTTCGATTACAGTTACCTTCGTCTCTTCTTCCGGAATCGAGTCTTTAACCGTGGAAGGCGACGCAACGATAAGTTGTTCCACTTTCTCACTATTTTCACCTACCGACATCAAGGTGCCTGTATCTACCGCTTCCGCGACATCGTCGGATCTTTCGATCTGTATCGTTGCCTCGACATCGCCTTCGTTCCGATCGGAAACTGTAATTTCTTCTTTGGAAAGTTGCCTACTCTCGTTCGCCTTGACATCGATTTCTTTCGATTTAGTTCGCGAAACCTTTGGATCGGACCCTTGTTCTATCGCCGCGACATCGAATTCTCGCTCGTCTTTCGAGCTTTCGCTCAATTTAGGTGACAACGGTGTCCCGAAACGACCTCTCCTCCTATCCTGAACGCTACCAAATAGAACTGGCCGACCATCGTCGGTGAGACTGTCCACGTATGTCGCGTAATCGGAATCGAACGTGTCTAACGACGCTTTCGGAGGGATACCAACGGCTGAATCATCCGATACCCTAGCATATCTGGTGGTTAGACTAGCTTCTACTGTTTCGGGACGCAGGGTGATTAGTTCGGTCGGTTTGGAGCCTACGATCTTGGGTAAGGGGATGCTTTCTAAGATTTCTACGGATTTTACGGATTTGACATTGGGTGGTTTCACTTCGATGGACCCGGGAATGCTGGTGGTAGTCGTCACGGTGGTCACCATCTTTTCGATGATCAATGCCTTGCCTGTTGCCGTGGAAGACGATTCCTCGACCAACGAATCCGAATCCGTGGTATTCGACCGAGCGATTTCTTCTTTTTCTTCTTTCTTCGGTGTTTCCGCGCCGATCGATACATTTAATTCCGACTCGTCGAACGATCCTTTCGGTTCCTTCTCGATAGAATCACCTTTAGTTTCTACGGTCGGAGTATCGTTCTTCGATATCGATGGTACATCTTTGGGCGATTCTTTTACGGATACCGGACGTTTCGAAGTTTCTTTTTTACAATCTTCCTCCCCGGTGGACGTCACCTCTGCCGTTTCGGTCGCTATCTTGTCGGAAACATCGATCACGGCTGTGTCTTCGTTCGGTTTCGCTACGGACGTTACTTCGGTGGATTCGGTCGAAGAAATATCACGTTCCTCGACTTTGTTCTCGAGTTTCTTCTTCTTCTTCTTTTTCTTATCCAGTTTCGGTGTACCTGGCTGACTGATTTTCGATTCTTCTTTCGATCGAACGATAGAGGTTGTAGCGATCTTTTCGGTTTCAATGTTGTCCTTGGACTTGCTCGGTTTCTTAACCTCGGACGATGTTCCAAGGGGTCGATTCTTCCGTTCGGATTCTTCGTTCTCGGATGCTTTTGCTTTCGTTTCCTCATCAGGCTTTTGCGGAACTTGGCCAAGATTTGACACATTTTCTTTAGATTCCTCGGTAATAAGATCAATTGCGATATCGGTTTCGGCAAGCTCGGCCGGTGTGGCGATATCTTTGGCGGGCTTTACGTCGGGAACCGTTTCTTCGGTCGCCGGTTTCACAACCACACGGAGAAGATCGCTTTTACCCGATAAACGGGCAATATTTTCGTTAGGGTTCTCTTGATTTCGAATTACCTCGATCTCATTTCGAACGCTATCATCGGAAACGATCGAGCCTTCCTCTCGATCCGTAGTATTCGCTTTCGTTTCCTCGGGTGTAACGTCGATTTTGTCCACACGTATCTCGGAAGCGTCCGGTTTCTTTTCGGTAGCTGTATCCTGTTTCTCTTCGATCGTTACCAGTTCCCCCGTTGCAATTTCTTGGTCCGTTATCTCTGCTTTTACGGATTCTTCGAGTACTTTCGTCTCGACGATGTTACTCGCGTTTATCGCGGATTCTATCGCACGTTCCAATGCACCGATCACGGCCTTTTGTTCCTCTTCGATATCGATATTCGTTTCTAGTTCCCGTTTCGTTTCATCGTTTCGTACTGGCTTACCATCTTCGGTTGTTTCTGCGTTCTTTTCGGTTTCAACGTTTTCCGTCGATACCGTTTCTAGCTGTTTCGATTGCTTCGCTGTCTTCTCTCGAAAATCTTTTCGCTGATTCGATTTCTTCGGTGTCTGTTCTTTCGAGCCGTCTTGCTCGTTCGGTTGTTTCACCTTTTTACTCTTCTTTTTTGGATTTTCCTTCGTCGCGATATTCTTCGAAACATCCTGTTCTTTGGACTTTACCGGCTCGATAACTTTAGGGTCGGGCTTTTCATCGGATTCGGTTTCCAGTTTATCCTTCGATTCGTGTACTCGTTCGGACGGTTCGTCCTTCTTCGGTGACTTGTGTTCTCGTTTTTTCGTTTGTTGCGCGCTTTCGGCGTTCTCAGTTAGGGATTCTTTACCGTCTGGTTCGGGCTTGACTTCTACCTTCGACGGAGCATCGGTAGACGTACCGATGCACTTCTTCGTTTCTACCGAACCGTTTTCAACTTTCGTCGGCTTCACGGCATCTTTGCGAGATTTCTCTTTCGTCGCGTTCTGTTGTTCTTTAACGGTTTTCTGTTTCTTCCTCGAGGCGGTCGATTCCTTTTGCGGTTTCTCTTCCTTCGCATCTAGTTTCTCCGGGATCGTTTCGCTCGCGGGATCGATCCTTGGTTCTTCGGGCTTGCTCGAAACGATCCTCTCGAGCTGAGTTTTCGATTTCTTTTCCTTGATATCGGTTTTACCGACACCCTTGCCACTCTTCTTCTCGGAATCCACCCTATCTTCCTTCCTTCCTTTCGCTTCGTCTCTCGATTTAATCTGTTCTTTCGCGGTGGGTCGAGCCTCCGTAGTATCGGCGATCGTCGCTCCATCTTTGGGCTTCGACTCTAGTTTGGGTTTGCTCGGTTTCCTCTTCTCGTTAGACTTTGCGCTCTTCTTTTCGCCTTCCTCTTTCGGTCTCTGTTCCTGCGTCGCGTTGGGACCATCTTTGCTCGATTTGATCTGTTCCTTCGACTTGTCCTTTTGATTTCTCGACTTTTGCTTGTCCATATCTTCGATCTCCTTCAGAGCTTTCTCGATCTCGTCGTCGACCAACTTGTCCGTTTTCTTCTTCTTTCCTTTCCGTTTCTTCTCCTGCGGTGGGTTTCCTTGTGCAAGTTCGGCCGGTTTCTCTTGTCGTAGGGCCGTTTCCTTCTCTCGTCGAGCATCGGCCCGATCGGGCTGCTCTTCCTTCCGAAGGTTGTCCCTCGTTTCGTTTCGAGGCTTCGTTTCACCGGGCTCCTTGGCAGGATCGACCACCGGTTTCGCCAGCGAAATTTGGCCTTTCGACGGGTTAGCCTGTCCTCTATCCTTTTGAGGACTTTCCTTCGACCGTTCGGATCTTTTTCGAGCTTTCTTCTCGGCGTTTCTCGATTTCGATGTTTCCTGTCTCTCGGTTTTTCTGGTCTCTCGTTTCTTGGTAGTGTCCCAGGCGGAATCTTCTCGCTTGGTCTCTTCCTGTTTGGGTATCGAGGATTCTCGCGTCCGTGTCGCTTCTTGCGGCGGTGTCGGCTCGTGCGTCGAGGACGCGGTCGAGTTCGCCGGTGAACGAGACCGTTCCTTCGTTTGTTTCGACGTCGAATTGGACCCCGTGGAGGAACAAGAGTTACCGGTCGTCGACGGCCCGCGAGGATTCAATCCCTGCGACAAGATTTGAGCGTAGGAGAACGCTTTGCTCTCGGTCTGTAGTTTCGGCTTGAGCGTCGTTGGCTCCGTAGTCGGAGCAGGTTGACGCGTCTCCGGGTCGATCGGATTCTCGTCGGTTTCGGGAGCTTCGACCGGTTCGGACCGAACAGCGGGTCGAGCTTCGACGATCGGCGGTGCTTGACCGGAGATACTCGATTTCTCGTCCGCGTTCGAGGTTGGATTACTCGGCGGTGTAGGATTCTTGAACCGCGATTGATGTTGTTGTCTCTGGGGTGGTTTCTCCGCTCGATTCTGCCGATAGAGCTCCGTTTCCGGAAGATAACCGGGCTGGGCAACGTACTGCTGCTCCGCGGAGAAAGCCATCTGTCCGTCGTAACGAGGTAGAGCGATCTGCCGAGCCGGTGCGCTCGGCACGTAGACGTACGAACTGACCGGATAGGCGATCTGGGTCCCGATGAAACCCACCAGTTCCGGCATCTGTGGATGCACGTAATTGTAAACTTCGGAAACTTGTTGCGGCCCGGGTACGTTCTCGTAACTCTTTTCGTTCAAGAGATCGTAGTCCTCGACGGAGTCTGCGACCCAGCTCGAATCCGTCTCCGGAGCCTCCTCGGCAGGTTTCACGGTATCGGGTGGAAGTTCGGGCTGGTGTTCGCCGGAGGTTTGTTCCGTATCGTTCTCGAGGGGGAGTTTCTCCTTCTCCGGTGCGCAGGAGACCGGATCGAGGGTGACCGTCTCCTTGTTCGCCAACGGTGAGTGGGCTGTCTTGCTTCCCTCCAGCGAAGGACTTCGCGAAGCGTTCGCCTGCCCGCGAAGAATGTCGGCGTAGGAGGTGGATCCAGGAATCCATATGGGACTGGCCGACCTTCCCCTCCTCTCTTCCCGAGGTGCCAACATGTTCTTCAGAGCGAGCGGTGATTCCTTTTTTCGTTCCGTGACGGATCGAGGACTCTCCGGAAGGTTGCTCGTATCCGCGGAGGAGGCGGAGGACGCGGTCTCGAGGGAGTCTTCTTTGTCCTTCCTGGACAACGCGGAAGCGGCTCTCCTCGAGCGAGCTCTGTAGACGCGGGGCGTAGAGTCTACCGCGTCCACCGCGTCCACCGCGTCCACCGCGTCCGTTGCGTCCACCGCGTCCGTTGCGTCCACCGCGTCCACGGCGTCCACCGCGTCGACCTTGGCCGCGCGTCGAGGCTGCGCCCTCGGTTCGAGTTCCTCCAGTTCACCCGGAGCCTCGATCTTCGTCGGTCGTTCCACGTTGCTGGCTGTCTCCGACCTCGCGGTTCGATTGGCGGAATCGTCGCGCGCTCGCTCGACGATCGGTTTCTGAACGGAGGTCTGCGCGACAGGCCTCGGCACCTGAATCGCGAGCGGCGAGGACGAGGCAGCCTCGTCCCGCGGGTTTCTGAACGGACTAGAACCCCTCGAGCTCGGACTGGTACGACCGGCCGTGATGTCCGCGTACGAGATCTGACCGATCAGCCTGCACTCGTTGCTCTGTACATAGCACGGGTCCACGGCGTAAATCTGATCCAGCAGTGTCTTCGCGCGCTGCCTCCATTCGTCCATCCTTTGCTGCAGGCTCTGCTTAATCCGCCACGGAGGAACAGCCAAGGCACAACAATGGAATACACATACGTGAATTTTCTGGGAGTCTCTTTAATTGTTTGTTTATAGTTTTGTTTGGCTAGGAGGGAGTCGATTCGGCAGAAGTTGTTAACGAGGAACGAGAAAGTTCAGGGGATAGTAGTTGTAGGTCGCGTTGTTGGATAAATTAATCTTTAGAGTTTTAGTATGCGTGTATGCTAGATTAACGTTACGATCAGCGGTGGACGTGGCTCGCGAAGAAAACAACTCAACACCGTTACCATTTTACTTAATATTTCCTTCTCTTTGCTCGTTCGCCGGGTGTTTGCGACAAAGAGGGTTCTTTATTCTCTGTTAACTCTTAGACAATGTAGCGGTTTAGGCGTACACGAGGTGATCCGCTCGTATCGCGTGTAGGACAATTTGCTCGATACAGTGTACGGTTATACGTGTATATAAAGTTCGCTAAAAAAGGTACGTCGAGGTATTAAAAACGACGATTGGCTCCCATCCGTGGAACGAGGACAATCGTGTCGCGCCCGAGGAACGCGGTAGGTCGTCTCCTTGGGGTCGAGGTTGTCCTCGTTCGCGCGGATAAGGCCCGCAAAAGAAACAACGCGAGGGAACGACGACGTGGATTCGATCTTGTCTCCATCCACCGGCTACTGTCACGGATCCAACGGTTCCAGGTCGGGTGTGCCGCGTTGCGCGAGAATCTTCGATCTCTCCGTGCGCGACTGGATCCTGCTTTGCAACGATTTGATCTTCTCCCGGCAAATCTGTCGCGAGGCCGTGGACAACGACGCGCGTCGAGCCAGCGAGAAAAGACGGACAACGCGAGCCGAGTCGTGTCGCGTCGAGCCGAGTCGAGCCGAGCCGAGCCGAGCCGAGCCGAGCCGAGCCGAGCCGGGTCGGGCCGAGTCCAGCCGAGCCGGGCACGTCACGCGTAGATCGATTTTTCGACGAGACCCGGAGAGACAGAGATCCAAGGAGGATGAGATGGAGAAACCAACGAGGACACCAAAAGACGACGACGACGATGACAAACCGATCGAGAAAACGATGAGTCGAGACGAAACGTAAAGTGAACGAAAGTGAACGGTAACGGGAGCATTCGGGATCGATTGTCGGAGGGACGATGGGTGGTAAAGGGTGCGGCAAACAAAATTTCGTAAGTCAAATAACCGATGCGAATGAATTGAGAGAAAAAAAAAAATCAAACACAACAAGAACAGAAACACAAACAACGAAAAATGTTAAACGCATCGGACGAGTCTTTTCAATAGCCTTTGGCTTGTGCGCGTTGTGTTTGCGCACAAGTCTCCAAGCGCGTCTGGAGGTCACTTGATTTTCTTGCGTACATAGTATGTATAAACACGTGTCTCTCTGTTTCGGATCCGACCAACGAACGAACGAACGAACGAACGAACACTCGCTAATCGCGTGGCCGAGCTACTCGTAACGATCGAAAACTCGAGACAAATCAAGCCTTTCGTGGAAATTGTGCTGCGTGTACTGTGAACGTGTGTGTTTTGTGTGTGTGTGATATGTGTGCATAACGAAAGACAGACAGAGAGAAAGAAAGAGAAACAACACACAGAACACAAGTAAAAATCTCTCTCTCTCTCTCTCTCTCTCTCTCTCTCTACCCCTCTACCCTGTACGGTGGTATGTAGATAGGTGTGTAGGCGACAGAGGAGACAGTGCCGAAACAGTTGCTGTTCGTACATACATGTAGACATGTATGCAATTGTACTTTGTGCGACTACTACTTTCTTCGCATAAACGTTGTCTCTCTTGTGAAAATCGTCGTTCTCGTCGTGTAACGCGCGTGATATACGAGACGACGGTGTGAGACGGCGAGATAAAGAAAAAAGAAAATAACGAACACGTGAATTACACAAAAACAAGCAAAATCAAGTAATCCTCTTTTGGAACAACAACACATACAGGTGTCGTTAAATTATAAAGTGGAAAAGAATGGAAAGAAAAGAAAAACTAAATTCTAAGAAAGACTGAAACCAGGACGTGCGTGAGAGTGAGATGGTTGAGAGATTGGTCTCGTACAATGTAAAGAAACGGAAAAAGTGAAAACCTTAGTTAGAGCGTGATACCAACCAGCACCGCGTAACGGATGTACCACCACAATGACAACGTGCTCGTTCGATCGCCATTTGTGCAAAAGAACGATCGATTCCGATCCAAATGGCGAAAAGCGTAAATTTTCGTTTAAAAAGACTCGAGGAGTTTTCGGATGTTTCGGGCAGCGAAAATAAATAGCGAGTTATGTACGAAAGGGACGGATAAGAGGGGGAGGTTAGCGATCGGCGTTCTCTCGCGAAATGAAATTATTTTCTTATCGCGAGTTCGATTTATCTTTGGTTAGAATCGAAATATCGGAGCGATCGATCGAAGCTCGGGGTCGTCGAGCGGTTTGCGGTGAATCGGAAAGCTTCGGTGGTAAAGGGGATGCGAAACGTAAGCAACGAGGATTTAAAGTAGGATCGGGACACGCAGGTTCGATCGAAACTAAAAGGAAACACCTTGAGGCGAACAATGATTTAAATAAATATTACTTCGACCTCTGTCTCCCGATAAAAGACGTGTCCTCAAAATGTATTATCAAAATGTTTCCAGTTGTAGGACAATCTTTCCAATTAGTGTGTTACGACGGTTTTATCGGTTAGTTCGCTGGCTACGAGGCAATCCGCGTTTCCTCGTAAACCGATACGATTCTCGAGTTTGGCCAGAGCTACTCTGCGCGTAGTTAACGGTTAATGTGGCTCGCTCGACGGTTAATCGTTAGTCACTTCGAACGTTAATATTACGGAGAAGAAGCACGAAGAGAGTGATTCGAAAAAACGTACGCCTTTCGGAAGAACGTGACTCGAAAGGGGTATAGAATACACGCGATATCCTGGTGGTGGCCTTTAGTTGGTATCGAGCAAATGCAAACAATCAACTTGCTGCTTTAGCGCACTTGTGCAGGTGAGAAAAGGTGGGATCAAGGCGAACCTACCTGTTGCTCCTGCAAAGCCTTCTCCTTGTCGCTGGAGAGGTAAGTCGGGCTGAGTACCGTTCTCAGTTGCTGCTCCACCTGTACGATCTGCTGCCTCAAATGTTGTATCTCCTAAAATAACAAACAGACGTGTCTCAGCCGTATCCTTTTCGAAAGCGTAGAAACGATTGCCGAAAGGTACGGTTTCGCTTCGATGTCGCGGAACCGCGCGGCAAGAGCCGAGGCGTTTCGATCGGCAATCGTCTTTCAAAAGAATACAGCTCTACGAAGATCGAAGGACGAAAGGACGAAACCCACTGGCAACGATAAGAAACTCGAGCGGGACACGCTTCGTCGTCGACGAGCTACGTAATTCGTCCTAACCTGTTGATATTGATCGATTTGGGCCAAACAAGCCTCTAGCGACGTCGTCTGCTCTTTCACGGTGTTATGAAGACCGTCCAACTCGGTCAGTAGTTCGTCTACCGTCTCGCCGATTCGACTGTCCCCGCCGATCCCGGACCGGAAGTGAACCTGAAGCTTCTCCATCGATATACCGATTTTCGTTTTCTGTATCGCGACGTCGCTGAGCATTTTCTCCCGTACGATGTGTTGATCGCGCAACGGTTTCTTTTTGCTCTGCGGCGATTCGAGGCTCTGTCTCGCCTTCTCGATCCACGTTTTCACCTCCTTCATCTTTCTCTCGCATTGCTCCCATTCCTCGCTGGTTTCTTGCAGCAGAGCGTTCTGAAAGGAACAAGTTCGAACTCTGTAGATGTTACGCGCGCGCGCGCGCGCGCGATCTCAGCTATTCGACGGTAAACGATATCGAGACCAACCCTTTCCAACAGTTGACCCTCCACCTGAACCTTGCCCTCCTCCGCCTCGAGCAGCTTTTCAGGCAAGTCGCCCACGCTGCAAACCTGACCGATACTCTCGAGTTCTTTCCCCATGTCGCTGAGATTCTTGTTCATCTGCTTGCAGCTCTTCGCGGCTGTCTGGAACGCGACGCGGTAACGGGTTCTCCGATTAGCGACGAGTGTAACGAGATCTATTCTCTCCGTTCGTTCGACGGATAGACGGAGGAACGTGTTTCGCTTTCGAAGCAAGTCGGTCGGTCGTTGGAAGCTCGATTGTTTCTCGATCCGTAGAGACGGTGGTATCGCATCGCGAAACGACGCTTATTCGAGCCACGTTCCTCCATCTCCGCCCAAGTACCGAGAGAAAATCCTCCGACCGCGTATTCGACGATCGTCTCCGCGTTCTCCACGTACCGAATACTCGTGCAGCCTCTGTCTGGCTTGCGCGAGACTGCCGAGCTTCAACGGCTCGACTAGGAACTGTCTCTTCTCCTCGGTCCACGCCTTCACGGCCTCGTACAACGTCAAGAATCTCTGCCAGGCGTCGATGGTATCGGCCACCACTTGCTTCCTCTCGTCCAGCCAACTCCTCACCTGGTTCAGCTGTTCGGTGACGTTGTGCACGGTGCTCTCGATCAGTTGTTTCTCGGTCTCGTCCCTCGTGTTCTCGGCAATGGTACGTCCGTTTCTCGTCAGTTGTTCGAGCTTGTCGGTGATCGCGCCCAGCTCGTCCTGCACTTGTTTCAGCTGCTCCTTCAGAGGGCCAGGCTCGATCGATCTGTCCTGCACCTTCAGCTCGGCCTGACGTATCCAGGCTTGAACTTCGTCGAGGTCGGTGAGATAATCCGATCTGACGGTTCGCGCCCGTTTCTGTTCCCTCTGTTTTTCCTCCATGACCTGCCCAGTCGCCTCCGCGCAGAGCTCTAGGGCCGTCAGGTGTTGGGCAAGATCGCTCGGGACCAGCTGCTGGCTAGCTTGGTACCGCGCCTTAGTGCTTCCTGAGAAGTTCTTGGCGGTGTCGAGAAGACCCTCGACGGCCGAACGTAGCTCGTCCAACTCCTCCTCGGTCGCGTCCTGGTCCGGGCCGAACACGTAGAGGTTCGAGGCGCGCTCGCGCGCCTCGTTCAGACGCTTCCTCAACTCCTCGATTTCACGTTCGGTGTTTTCGAACGCCTCCAAGTCTTCGTCCGCCTTCTTGGATTTCGTCCACAGAGCGTCGACGAGCCTGCAAGGATCACCGGAGGATTGGTCTCGTTCGCGACGGTATTTCGATCTACGTATGTACACGCGTCTATTCGAAACTCGATCGGACTCTAGGAAGACGTCGTTCGCTCGATTCTCCGTCGGACAACGAACGATTCGAACACCGACAACGCCGAGAAATCGTTCGGTTTCTCGATGGATCGCATTCGTAACAACAATCGGGTTGGAACAATCGAGTTTCAAGGAAGCCGAACGTCGTCGACTCGTCAAGATTTCGAAACGTACGAAAACCGAACGAACTTTTTCCACGGTCCCTGCTCGTTCCCTACTTGGTCGCAAATTTTCGAATCGTGCTCGTAAACCGGGGCCGTTAAAAACTCGAAACAACGCCCAACGACGGCCTTCTGGAACAAATTCGATCCGATCGGGGTGCTTGCGAAAGATTACAGATTTTCGGAATACCAACGTCGCGGTTAGCAAACCCGACCCGCTACCTTACCAGCGGAAAACGAATTGCCCCCTAAGCAGCGTACTTTGGTACGGCGCGACGACGAGGGGGTAAAAATAGATTTCGGCATATTTCCTGTGCGAACGGTCTCCAATAATGCGTGCCAGCCCGCGATCATCGTTGCGGCGAGTGTAGGGCAAAGGTTGCCGAAGAGAAAGAGAAAAAGGGAGAGAGATAGATAACTGGTCGGAGAGAGGAAGAGAGGGAGGGAGGGAGAGAGAGAGAGAGAATATCTCGAATCGATCGACCGGCCTTAAGGAATTATTCGAGTCAGAGGTGCGACAAATTTAGAATCGGAAATGCGTGTCGCTGGTTCGCCCGTAGTTCGCTGGTTGGCTTCGCTCCAGCCAAGAGCGGAGGACGTTTTGGCTAAAAGTAGACGAACGAAATGCGCGTGTGTGCGTTTCGAGGAGAAGTTGTTCGAACGAAAATTATTTTTTCGCTACGGTCGATGGTGGCCGGTCTATTTTTATCGTTTATCGGTATTATTCGATTCGATTCGTTTCGGAACCGTTCTATTTTCTGGATTTAGTTTGCGAAAAGATCGATCGTCGAGTATCTCTACCGGTCGTTGTTTCCCCTCGTCTCGTCGTGGCCGAGAGGATCGAAGAATGTTTCGCCGGAGCGTATTGCCAAGTGTTTTCATAAAGATGACAACATCACCGCTATAGGTATAGCGTACCACGAGGAATGTCGCAACGAACCGTCTCGTCGTTCGCGTTCGCGTTCGCGTTTGCATTTGCATTACGCGCACCGTATTTTCGTAGTGTTTCCGGTCGGACAACAATGACGTCAGCTTTAATCTCGCGATTTCGATCGCTCGCTCGTAGATACGTAACGGCTTCGCTATCACCGCTCCGATACAAAGTCTCGAGTCGCCGGTAAGGTCGCAAGATCGATTCCGATCGATCGCGAACGTGGACGATTAAGAATTTTTCTCTATCACGTGCGTTGCTACTTTCGACCGGATGCAGCGCGATTTCAAAGTACAAGGAAGGTTCGCGTTGTCAATGTCACGTTTCCTACGCGGCACTGGTTTCTTTTCGCGCGATGACATCATCGGTGCTACGAACGAATCGTGTTTAACGCGAGTCGCAATCACCGGATTACCGGTGCGATACACTCGAGACGCGAGCGACGTTTACGAGACGTCGCGTATCGCGGTGCGATCGTTCCTCGTCGATCACTTTTGCGAAATGTGTCGATCCTCGGCGTAAGAGGATACCCGTTATCGAAATGCTCGAAGAATTCGATCCGCGAGAACCGACGAGCCGAATATTCGAAACGAAGGTAATCGCTGCCGCCGGTAGCGGGAAGCGGATGTCTACCGTCCACATGATGCAATCCTTATGCGGGCATGTGACTCGATCCAATGTGCTCCGGCAACATTGAGATATTTTCGTAACACGACCGACCGAGCGAGCGGTCCACTTTTTTCAAGGATCGATCGCGAAAAGCAGCGGTATCTACGGGTATCTGGAAAACGAGCACCACTCTCTCGGACCACTTGGAACACCGGATGACACCTCCAGCGATCGAGTAGAAACGTTTGCCGTTCTCGGCAGCTCGAGAAACTTTCCGTTTTTCGATAGAACAACCTCGCTGGCAAACGAATAGAATCTATCGCTGACCGTACCTATTCGAAGAATATCTCGTTTAATCTCGGTCTTGTTTATCGCTCTTGTTCCCCCTTTGGCTCGGTTCGTTTTTCGCGATAACCTGAGAGGAGTTCTCGCCGTGGAAATCGGACAACAGTATGGCGCGGCACGATCAAGCTAAACAGCAGCGTTCGCGGTTCGAAACGTTATTAGAAGGGCGTAATAGCGTTAGCTTTGAATTTTCGTCTTGGCGAGGCGCCGCGACGCATGCGGTTTAGGCTGTAAACGCTGGCCAAGCCGGCCAGGAACGAAAATCAACGAGAGTCGAAAAGCGGCGCACGCCGTTGCGCCGTGCCGCACCGCGCCGCGCCACGCCGCGCCACGCCGCGCCACGCCGCGCCACGCCGCGCCACGCCGCGCTATTCCTAAGAATAATACCCGTCTTCTTCGCGGCGAGAGAACACCTCGACGCACGGGTTCATTGGCTCGAAGATCTTTGCCATCGCGGTTTTTCTCCGTCGCGGCTGCCTTGGCAGACCGTTCGATACGATTACAATGCGGATCGAAAGGTTGCGGCGGCAGACAAGCTTTCGGTTACCCTTTCGCTCTCCAGATTCGCTCGTTCCTCTCGTTCGGCAAGGTTCTCATTTTTTCGAACCGCCGCTGGACACTTACGAAGCATCGCGAATTACTTTCCTCCCCAACCGATTCTTTCCCCGATCGCGCGGTATTTTCGTAAAAACGAGATCGGATCGCGTTAAAGAGTCGCGTTAAATAGGTTGCTCGACGGTTCGCGGAACAAGGCTTACGTTACGTGCCGCGATTAAAACTTTGGTCTGGGTTAGGCAGACGGCTGAAAATCGACCTACGAAAGGTTCAACCGTGCGAAAGAGGAGTGGAATTTTTACGCTCTTCCGTAATCGTCGAACGTCGCGATCGAAATATCACGTTCCGGTGCGCGATAAAACTCTCCTAGCGTTGAAATACAACCGCTGGATTTGCAACCCCAACGTCGTTGGCAGCCACCGCGCGACGCTAACCGACTGTCCTCCCGTCGTTAATTGAAAATCGATGTAGAAAAATTGCGACGTCCGCGTCTCGTCGATTTTCGACGACGACTCAAAGTCGATCCACGAACGTCAAAGTTTTCTTCCAGCGATTGAAAATCGACGCGTTACGATCGATACGATTTTCGAGGAAATTCAACCGTCACTTCCGCACCAATTCCTCGACGAATGAACGGTCAACGGTCGTTCGCGACACTCGCGATTCGCGGCAAGAACGGAACTTGTTCTTCGACTCGATACGATACGTTTCACCGAAACGAAGCTACCGCTGTGTGGCACACGTGCATGGAAACACGTTTCACCGTTCCGCTTCTGTATCGATTGGTGATAGAGGCGGCTCCGGCCGTCATAATATTTAAGCCAATAACCGCGTACAATCCCACTAACCCAATAAACGCGAAAACACCGATAAAAATTCTTTTCGTTCGTTACGTACTGCCAAACGACATGCCGTGCCCGTTGATGCCGAACCACGCGACAGATCGCGTCCACGCACTTCCCAGCCCGGTGTTTCCAACTCTTGCACAACTTGACGATAGTTTATCGAACACTCTGGAACGTTCCAATCTTTCGCGGTAACGGCTCACTCGCACCAAGATACGCGACACAGAAGGGATAACGATTGGACGATATCGCGAAACCGTTGGAAAAAACTCGTCCCACGAATCGAGGTATTATCACGGTTCTCGTTCTCGCGATACGTTAACGAGCGAACCGCTCTTAAAGGACACGCGGATTATTCTCGTAACAACGCGTGACGACGTCTCGACTTGCCGCGAACTCGTCGTCATACTTTATTTCCAGTGTACCGTGCCGCGTACAAATGGTGACTGGCATGTACACGGCCCGTGGATATTACGCCATGGAATTCAGAAGCGGGCCAACGTGCCGCCGCCGCTACCGCCTGCTGCTTCTCACTTTTCTTCGGCAAATCTATATTTAGTGCGAATTCGATCGACAACGAACGGAACCCCGGATTCGTCGAACGAAATGCACCCCAATGGAAAGGGAGTTCCGAATCGTGGGCGTGCTTAGTGTCCACGAGATGGTGGGAATTAGCCCACGATCGTTGAATCGATACCGCTCCGGGGGGAATCTTGGATCATCGATTGTCCAACGTCCCTCGATTAACGACCCGTCGCTGCCGTCCGCCGTAAATAATTCGGGTTACACGTGTTACGTAATGCTTCAACGGTGTTTACAAACAGCATTCGTGGAAACGCGAGCCGCGTACGTATCTACGTACGCGTGTACCTACGTATGTACGATACGATACGATACGATACGATACGTTCAATTTACGGCCAAGCTTTCGCAGACTCGTTTTTGCGGGTGCGTTTTTTGTTTTCATCGAGTTCTAAAATACTTTTTGAGTTGCAAGTAACTCGTGCTTTGCGAAAAGATACGCGCGGTGCTCGTTTACCTCCAAGGACAATGTAGAAAATGTAGCGATAGAATACATTCGTCGCAACATCTGACACGATTCGGTTTCTTCGACCATGAGACTCTTATAGAACCGACTACCGTACAAGAGCAATAAAGCCAGCTTATTTCGATTCGTTTCTGGTTATGAATTTTATAACGCAGAGTATCGCGAGACACGGTGCACAACTATTTACAAGGCCTAATTACGTCACGGGACTAATTTGGGTATGATGGAACGCAATACGACACGTAATGCATGCTAAATCGATGCCTGTCGTAACCGACAAGGAATCTGCTCCTGTCGAGAAACTTTGCGCTTATCCTTTCTCTCTCTCTCTCTCTCTCTTTCTCTCTCTCGTTTTCTCTTTCTTTCGCGTGACCGTTTTCTTTTTCACTTTGCAACGGAGACCTCCGTTGAGCGAGTTCTTTTCGTAACTCGACGCGTTTACCTCGGATCGAAAGAAACGAATAACGCGCGCAAGTTCGCGACGACGATGGCTGAAAACAATGAAAATAGAATTACGCGTAGAAAATATATAATACGTATTTAGATACAGATATTCGTGGTTCGTCGCGAAGATGCTCTGAAAGAAAACGTATAAAAGGGCGATGGGACGAAGAAGCGGACATTGTCTCTCCCTTCGGAAGGGATGGTAATATGCGTAAGCAAAAACACGCGCATGCACATGCGTCAAAATCGCACACAAGCGCACCAATTTCACGAGATTGGTAGCGGAGCGCTCGTCGTACGCAACGTGCTCTCTTTTCAAAGAAAGAACGAACAAACGAACGACCGAGTATTTGCGATTAATTTAACGACGAAACGAAATTTGCGAAAAGTTTGTCGAGAAAAACAATTGTATAATAGATTCACCGCGTAACGGGAGCCGAAGGCTTCCCAAGTAACCGGAAACGGTTGCAAACGTTTCCTCTTTCGAAGGAAAAGAACGCGATTCGATTAAAATGGTCGTGCGCGACTTCGAGAGGAAATCGGCGTTGGCGAGAGTTCGCGATCGGTGGAATTTCAATTCGATCGACGAAAAGAAGACAAAGTTGTGTTTCGACTCACGATTCGACGGAACTCTGCAAATTGTTGAGCTGCTGTTCGAGCGCGTGCGCCGGGGCTTCGGTGAAAGCTGCGAGGTACGCCAGAACGGATCCTACCAGGGATTTCACTTCCTCCGTCATCGGTTTCAATTTCTCAACTTCTGCCACCAGCTCCTGCTCGTAACGAGAAAACAATTTAGAAAAGAAATTCATCGTTCGAACATCGGGGACACCGATCGTATAAAAGCTGGGGAACTTACGCGCAAAGCTTTGATGGTGTCGAGCAAGTGTTGCTTGGAGCGCAATACCGTGTCCACGAGCTTGCTCTTCTCTTCGATCGCATTGACACGGGTTTCGATGAGCGACCATTGCGCTTTCAAGTCTTTCCAGTGTTTCGAGAGCGCCTCGAGAGCGTCTCTGCGACCTTCCAAGCCGGACACCAGCTCTTTCCATTCGGCGGTGATCTCGGACAGTTGAGCCTCGATCGTCTTCTTATTGTTAACGTCCGCCAAACGAAGGACCTCGCGACCGCGTTCGTTCAGAAGATCCAGTTCCAATTGCTAACGAAAAGATGGACAGACGTGTCTCGATCGTTTCCTTCGTTTCTAGAATCTTTCTCGCTAAGGAAAAAGTGCGCAAGTACCTGGACGTCGTTGAGCGCGTACGTGATTTTCTCAATGTTGAACTGCAAACCGGCCAAAGTCGTGACAGGCTCGTCCGTGAATTTCGATACGACGATACCGGCTCGAACTCGTTCCAACGTTTGCGTATAATCTCTCCAGGTTTCGGCGCCTTGCTCGAGTCTGGCGCGTTGCGATTTCGCGGTATTCAGGGTGTTCTTCAGCAATTGAGTGTGCTGCTGTTGCTCGGCGCTCAGTTCCTCTTGCTCGGAGGTGGTCAACGACGGCCAAATTTTATCGGCCGCCTGCTGGATTTGCTGGGACACGAGCTCGCGGATAGTCGGTTCGCTTCTGAAATAAATCTGAAAGGAAAATCGAGATTATTCGATTTTATTGCTCTCGGAGCTACGCGTACACGCGTACACGCGTACACGCGTGTACGTGGATATAGATCCAGGGTTTACGAACCCTGTGTTCCTCCAGGTCGTTGAGAATGTTCTCGAAATCGAGTCCATCCTTGTCGCTTTCGAGTCGAATTTCCGCTTCGCGGACCCAATCGCGAAGCTTGTCGGTGAGCGCGGCGTACTCCAGCCGTAGTTTCATGTTATTTTCCAAGTAATTGCCGCGTTCCTCCATTTCCCTCGGCAAAGAGGACAACAGGGACACCGCCTCGCTGAGCATTTCTTTCAACGAGCCGGGCATACCTTCCTCGTAGGGTATCGAATTCTTTAGATTCTTGATTCGGTCGAGGTGTTCGTTGACAGCTTCGCAGAGTTCTTTGTGCTTCTGCAGCTCGGCCTCGACGCTGCCCGGATCCCTTTCCAGGAGGGGTCGCGATTTTACCTCCTTCTCTTTGTCCTCCAACCAGTCGAGGATCTCGGCCAGTTCGTTGGCTAACCTCTTGTGTTCCGCCGCAGCCAGTTCGTGTTGTTCCCTCTGAGTCTCCACGGCTCGCCTCAGACCCTGGAGTTGCTGCTTCAAGGATTGCAATTGCTCGGTGATGTTGTTTCTATCGGCGGTCGAGCCCTCGGCCGCGATTTGCTGACCTTTGTCCGTCGCGCTGGCCAGAGTAGCCTCGCACTCTTGGATCTTGAGGATCGCGTCGTCGTACCTGTCGACGAGAAACGGTAATTTCGTAAACGTTCGTGAACCTAAGGTAAAATTACGTTCGATCGAGTACCTCTTGATTTTCTCCTCCGTGGTAAGACCGGAGGTCTCGATGTCTCGAACGATCTCCGTGTACTTGGCAACGAAGGTGGTGATTTCGTTGATCAGGGCGATGAATTGTTGCCGCAGTAGTAGCAACTGCCGGAGTTTCGCTATTTGCGATTCAATGGCCTTTATCAGATCGTCTTGTTGAGTCAACACACCGTGAAGATCGGCGACATTCGCCGAGCCCAGATCCGACAGTTTCGCCTTGTTCGCTTTCAGATCGTTCAGGATTCTCTCGTAAGCGTCCAGCATCGCCTCGACGTCTTCGACGCGAGCCCCGATAGGTTTGTTCAGCTCCTGAAGCTCTTTCTGTACGTCCGTCATGTACTGCACAGCCTCGGCGACTCGCGCCAACGACTCTTCGGCCTCGTCGATGCTCTTTCGAAGAAGGAGTGCTCTCTCGTTTATAATTCCAGCCACCCTTCCGTGGGCTTCTCTCATGTTTTGCAGCTGTTCGTTCAACTCGAGTTTGTCAGCGTCGCTGACCGTGGGAAGGATGGATTTTCCTTGTTGCATTATCTTCTCGATGTCGTCCGCGTACTCCTTGGCCTCTTTCTTCAGACGATCGTACTGGAAAATGGAAGGCAAAAGAAAGAATATTTGTGAAATTTTCGAAAGGAAATGAAATTTTCGAAAGGATCGTTGATACTCGCGTACCTTGGCGAGTTGTTCTCGCAAAATGTCGATACTGGACGACCGCAGATCCGAAGAAGTAGCCACCTCGGCTTCGTTGATCCATCTCCGACACTTGTCTATTTCGCTCTCGAACGCTTTCCGGCCTTGAAGTAGATCCGCTAACGCAGCTTGTTTCTCCTTCGCTTCGGCCTTCAGTTCGACGTAGTCGTTGTTCAGCTCGTCCAAAATGCCCTCGAGCCTGGCGCGATCCTCCTCGCTACACTCCTTCAGTAAATTGTTCCCCTGCTTCAAGATGTCGTTGAGGTCTTTCTCGCTGAAAGAATCGATATCGGCTTCCAATTCGCCGTGCTGCTCGATGTCCTGTTCGACCTTGGCGGCCTTCAGAGGCAGGTAGCCGCTCAGTTTCTTCAAGTTGTTGCTCTTGGACTTGATCCAGGCTCGCGCGCGCTCGAGCTCACCCTCGAACTTTCGACGCGCGTCGGCCGCGGCCGTTGCGCTCGATATTCCTTCGGTGAGGACGGCGCAGAGCTCGACCTGTTCACCGCGCAGGGCTTTCGTCTCGTTTTCGAGTTGTTGCTGCTCGTTCGCCTCCAATTCGTTCTGCATGTTTCCAACTCGCTTCTCCAGAGTGTCGATCACCATTTGTTTCCCTTCGGCTTCTTTCAGCATGGCCTGAAAATACGAAAATACGAAAATACGAAAATACGAAAATCTACTCGAACGGAGTTTCAGGTTCGTCGAACCTCGTCGCCGTTAGTACCTTCAGAGCGAGTAGTCTCTCCTCTGCCAGCTTGGTGTCGTAGCCCACAGGCGCGGACAACAGTGCCTGTTGTTTCTTCTGTTGTATCCAATCTCGGTTCTCGTCAATCTCTTGCCGGGTCGCCTCGATACCTTGAGCGGTCATGTCCAACACCTGCGCCTTTCTCTGGAGCTTCTTCGCGGTGTCGGCGTACCGTCTCTCCACCGACTTGATCTGCTCCTCTATCTGCTGGGAATCCAAGTTGCTCACAGAGTCCATCACCTGGTCGCCCAGACTCTTCATCTCGTTCAATCTACCGGGTCCCTGTGATTCGAACTCGGCGGCGATCTCCTTCGCGTTGGCTATCTTCTGTCCGATCGTTTGCCCGTTGCCTTTCTCGATCGCGTCGACTTTCTTCGAGAGAGCGTCCAACCAGGACTGAACGTTCTGCACCTGCGATCGGTACTTTTGTATCAGCTCCTGGGCAGCCTGTTTCCCGGCGATAGCTTCGGTGAGCTCCGCCTCGAGTTTGTCGAGACCTTCCTCGATGTCTCGATCGTCCTCGTGGATCGAGAGCTCGGTCATGGCGTGCGTGCGACGCTCCCCGACGTTTCCGAGTAGATCGTTCATCGCTTGAAGCTCGGCGTGGGCCGCCTCGGATCGCAGCTTCGCCGGCCGAGACTTCCATTCCGCGCAGAGCCCTCGTTGCTGATTTATCCACGCACGGAGAGCGTTCTTCTGTCGGGTTTGTTCCTCCAGCTCGCCGACAGCCTTCGTCACGTTCATCAGGTGTGCCTGTGCCTGGTAAGACGGAATTCGAACGTTCGATTTCAGTTGTTGCTCCGCGAACAAACTACGATTATTGTTTCGTACGTACCTGATCGATGAGGTCCTCGAGTTTGATCCGCACCTCGACTTCCCGCGCTGGGATTTGCACGGGCGGAGCATCGAGGGGGCTTCCAGGCCTGGACACGCAAGCGACCGCAGCTTCGCAAGCTTCGACCGCCAAAGCCAGTCGCGTTTTCTCGGCTTGCAGTTTGTTGTGCAAGGTACGCGCGTTCTCGAATCTTTCTTTGGCTCGCGCGAGGGTGTCCAAAGGCGCTACCATTTCCTGCGCGATTTCTGGCTCGTAGGCGTCCAAGTTCTTCATGATGCTCTCGAGGGTGTTCTCGTACTCTTGGAACTTGACCAGCGATTCCGCTAATCGTTTCTTGATCTGCAACGCGGTGTTCAGGAGAGATTGGTAGCTCTCTTGCACGTTTTGCAGCTGGGTTTCGATGACGGTTTTGATCTCGGGATTCACGGCCACGTAGCGAGCAATTTGTCCGTTACCTTTCACCTTGAGATCTTCCAACACGGTCGTGTAATTCTCGATGTCTACCAGCAGACCGTCGTGTTGCTTGATTTGATTCACCGTCTGCTCCTTGCTCGTGATGTAAAGGGAGTTGTGGGCCATCAGCTGGAAGGATATCTGCAGCAGCCATTTCTCGGTCTCTTGCAAAGCTGCGTGGTAAGCGTTGTACTCTTGCATCTCGTTCTCGATCAGCTTCTTCCTCTCGTCGACCCGATCGCTCAGCTTTTGCCAGCGTTTCGACAATTCCTTCGTTTGGTCCAACGGTCTGTTCTTCTCCGCCAATTTGGACAGTTGGCCGGCTTCTTCCAGCAGATGGTCCAGCTCGGTCTTTTTCCCCCGGATTTCCTCTTGGATGTGTTTGTAGCGTTCCAGCATCGTTTTCACGTCGCCGAATTCTCCCTTGGTGTCCGGTAGTTCCTGTATGCTCTTCTCGGTTTCGTCGAGCCAGCGCTCGAATTTCCCGTGAGCCTCGGTATGATCGTCCCAACGGCTCAACAGAGACTTCAGCTGAGCCTGAACCGTGTTCAGATCGATGCTCAGTTGTTCCCAGCTGGAACGGAGTCCGGCCATGTCCGATCTCAATTGTTCTTGTTGCTCCGGCACCGCCGTGTCGATCGCTTTGGTGAAGGCTGTTTGCAACGTGGACAGTAGATGTTGACCCTCGGTGATTCGCGTTGCGACGATCTGTGGAGGGAAATGAAATCGTAGAATCGTAATCTCCGAGGCGATTTCGAACAGTGGTAACTAATAGGTAAGATTCAACGGTCTCGAGTTCACGGGAACTCACCTTAATGGTTTCCAATTTGTCTTTCGCCCATTCGGCGTCACCAACGCCCATGCAGTCCTGGACCGAACCGCGCGCGATGCGCAGCCAATCCTCCATCTCCTTCTTCGCCTTCAGGAACTCGGTGTGGTCCGACAAATTTTTCTCCACCTTCGAGACCAGGCCTTGCATGTCCGTCAACAAGGACGTGTAAGCCGATTGCAGTTGCACGGTCTTGTCGCGTGCCCAGCTGCAAGCGCTCATCTCCAACAACGCTTCGCATTTGTCGTTCAGGTCCTCGAGGACTGGCTTTTGCTGGACAGCTTCCTCCACGAGGCTTTTGCAGCGCACCAAGTCCTCGGGGGTTTTGTTCTCTTTCGATTGCTCGTCGTTCACCTTCCTCTGGAAGTGGTCGATCCACCTCTTCATGCTGTCCAACGCGGCAGTGAATTCGGACCAGCTGGAAATACAGTTGGACAAGGTTTTACGAGACTCGTGGCACTGCGCTTGCAGGGACTTCCAGTTGGCTTGCAGCTGCTTCACGTCCTGTTTGATAGCCTCTTGACCTTCCGGTCCGGTACTCGAGATCACGGCGTCGCTGAGCTCTATCACCTTGGAGATCAAGGTCTCTCCTTTGGGAAGGGAGGCGACGATCTGATTGACCTTGTTCTCTCGTTCTATGATCCGGTCCTTTTCGCCGTGGGTGTCGCAGTGTTGTTGAAGTTCCAGTTTCGCGTGGCGAACCCAATCGGCCGCCTCGTTGTGCGCTTGATGGAATTTTTCGTGGTCGTTCACCTGCTCTTCCAAGTTCTGAAAATTACGGAACGGGCCAATAGGAATGTGTCTTGAACGTGAAAAACGGTGCACCGGTAGGGAATGACGTACCTGTATTTTTTCGGAAATCAGTCGATTCAGTTCGTCGTACTTGGCGAAGGTCGATTGATAAGGGCCCACGGGAATGCTGGAGTCCTCGGCGAGGCGAGCTTTCAAACGATCGACGGTCTCACCGTGACCTTGGATGTCTCGGTGAACCGTCTTGTACTTCTCCAGGACCGCGCGTTTCTCGCTGAGATCGTTCTTGTAGATCTCGCCCGGCTGAATTTTCCCCTCGATCTCTTTGATCCAATCCGCGGTGAGTCGATGAATCTTGTTCAGTTCCTCCAACGCGGTAGCTCTCGCCGATAGCTTCTGTCTGATGTCCTCGACGTTTACCAACAACCTCTCGAACTCCGTCTTGAGATTTTCGGTATCCTCCTGGATCTTGGCGGCTCCGTTCTGCTCGGTGTTCATGATCACTTTCTCCTTCAACTCGAGAGCGTAGCGCAGCTTGTTCTGTCCCTGTTCCAGAGTCTGCCTGATGGTCTTGCACGTGTGCAGTTTGTTGTTCACCTCGGTCAGCGTGCTCGGGATCTCTTTACACTCGCCGAGTTTGTCGCGCGTGCGTTCGATCCAATCCTGGCACTCTTGGTACAACGTATTGTGCTGTTGATGTTCCTGAAAGCAAAATGGTACGCGAAACGGTCACGAACCGAACCAAGATCACCGTGTTAATTGCTCGGAGGATGCGTTCGCGTTACCTGGTAATGCAATTCCAAACGTCTCATTATTTCCTTGGCGAGCGAGAGTAGCGCGTTGTACTTTGTGGTCAACTGAGTGATCGCGTTCGAGATTCTGGTGTCGGCGCAGGTCTCTAGCAACATCTGCGCTTTCATGTTCAAACGATCGAGTTCCTTTTGCCAGTCGAACAACGTCTGCAGGTGAATCTGGAACTGCTCGAGAACGTTTTTCTTCTCCTCCAAGCTGTCTTGGAGTTTGTTGAAGGATTGCACCAGTTGCTCGGTTTGCGTGAGCCACTCGGTAGCTTCGGAGAATTGGTCCTCGTACTCGGTCCACTTTACGATTCCCACCTCCAGCAAACTCTTGGTGTTGTTCAGCGAGTCCCTGCGAGAGGTAAACGCGCACCGTCGATCGATCATCGGGCAATTGAAAATCGCCGGTAGGATAGATTCGTCGAGGTATACTTACACGTAGCTGTCGTACTCTTCCTGCAACAACGCCACTTCCTCCTCGATTATTTCCTTGTCCTCCTCGTCCGCGATCTGGCAGGCCGCGTTCCCCTGTTCCAAAGCGTGTTCGAGTTTTTTCTGTCCTTCGGGTAACTCGCTCTGCAACACCTTCAATTGCGTGATCTTGTTCGCCAAGGACTCCTTGTCCCCGGTGGGCTCCGAGCACTTGCCGAGTCTCTCTTTGGCCGCGCGTATCCATTGAACGAACTCGTTTCCGCTGTCGATGAAGGCCTGATGTTGCTCGACCGTTTCCTTCTGCTTCGCGTACAGCTCTTGCGCTTGTTTACTCAGAGTTTCGTACTTGATCGAGATTTCAGTGGCGGGCGTTGCCTGCCGAAGATCTTCCGCCTTGGTGGTGACCGATTGTATCATCGGCTCGAACGCTACTATGTCTTGAACGATGCTGTTCGTCTGCCTCAAATTGGCTTTCCTTTCCCCAATGGCCAACGAGCTCAGACCGGCCAACCCTTTCCTAGCTTTCGAGACCTTTTGCTCGCAAACTTGCTGCAACTTTGCCTCGCGGTCGTTGATCCACTGTTGCAGCTGCAGATACGAGGAACTGTAGTCCGCCCACTGAAGGAGACTCGTCTCGAGATGGACCTTCGTTGTCGATATTTTCTTCACCAGCCTCTCCCAATCGTTTTGGATCTCCTTCAGCTGCGCGTTGATCTCTTCGCGACCGTCCGACCTGGTGTTTCTCATCACCTTCTCGCCGCAGTTTACGGTCAGGTGCACCAAGTTCTGACCCTCCTCTCGTTTCCTCAGAAGCTCCTGTATGTTGTCCAACCTGTTTTGCAATTCCTCCCGGCTGCTGGTGGACGCCGCCTCGGTTCCTTTCCGGATTATTTGCTTCGCGTTCTCGATCCACGCGCGAGTCTTGGCCAGGTTCGTTTCGTACTCTTTGTGCTGAGCCAGGTTCGTCTCGACCTTGTTCAGTACGTCTTTCGCCAGATTTACTTGAACTTGGTACCGCGAGTTCAGGTGACGCAGCTGATTGTTTATGTAGGTGTCCAGGTGGGACGAGAGAAGCCCCGACGCCGTTTTGTTGAACTTGTCGATCTGCTCCTGTCCCTTCAGGAGGTTCTCCAGGATTTCTTTCACCTCGTGCACCTGTTTCTCCTTTTCGGCGACGTTCGGCAACAGAGAGTTCTTCTGCGCCTTTATGAGGATGTCGAATTGTTGCAACCAGTCGCTGAGCCTCTCGTATTCGTCCTTGTAATCGCGCCACTGGCTCACCGTCTGTTCCAACTGATCCTTTTGTTGTTTAATATCTGAAATTCGAGAAAATCGATTTACGAACGAACCGAGCTGCGCGCGCGTTAATTGATCGGGGACAGTGGTAAAACGATGGTCACTCACCTTTGAACAACTCCTCGAAACTCTGCGTAAGAGCTCGCACCTCGTTCTTAATGATTTCCTGACCTTGCGGGCTGGTGCTCGCGCAAACCACTTTCCCAGTGTGCTGCAAATGTTCGACCAGCAACTCACCCTGAGCCTTTTTGTTCAACAAGCTCTCCAACGGCGCCACGGCGTTTTCGATCGCTAATTTGTCACTGAGGGGTCTCTGTTTCATCGACGGGATCTTTTCGCGAGCTCGGCTCAACCAGTTTATGATATCGTCGTGCGCCTCCTTGTAGAGCCGATGATCCTTGTACTGCTCCTCTCGTTCCGTCAGCAACGACTTAATTTTCTCGAACAACGCGTCGAACCTGTTCAAGATACTCTGAGCCTGGGAAGCGGCCAAGCCCTGCGGCCCGCTGGCGATCATTTCCGCGACCTTGATCTTCAGACTGTCCACTTCGATGTTCTCGCATCGAACTTTCTCCTCAAGAGCCTTTATACGTTCCAGCTGACACCTCTTCTCGGACATGGTCGTCTGGAAGGGCAAGAAATCGTTCAAGGCCGCCTGCATGTAGTCCACCGTTTTGTTCATCGATTGTATTTGCTCGAGGAGTCCAGCCCACTTGTTGATGGAGTCGTCCAGGTTGGTCTTGGTCTTCAACATCTTCGAAGCCAAGGCGCTCCATTGTTCCTGAAGCTTGCCGACCGCGTCGTTGATGGCTTTGTGCCCGGTCGGCGCGGTGTTGGCTAGAACGGCCTGGGCCAATTCGACGATTCCTTGAACCTTGCCGAATCCGTCCTCTTTGTAGAGCAACAGATCTTGCACGATCTCCATTTTGTTCTCCAAGTCTTTCTGCGAGGAGGCACCGAGGTCCGAGCAATAGGCCAGCTTCTTTCTGATGTCGTCCAACCATCTGGTACACTCTGCCACCTGATTGTCGAACTCCTGATGGGTAGCGACGTACTGATGCCAACGGGCGTTCAGGTCCTTGACCTTGTTCGAGATTTGCTGGTACTTGATGCTCAGCTCGGAGGTGTGGGTCGTCCGAGAGGTGATGTTCTTGTGCAGCTGCTGAGCCTTCTCGGTGACGGCGTCGATTTCCAGCTCCTTTGCGCGTACTTGGCCTTGAAGGGTCCGCAACGACTCCAGTTGGTCCTTCTTCTCCTGAAGAGTGGCGTTCAAGTCGACGGCGTGCAGCTTCGTGTCGGTCTCTCTCATCCAGGCGAGGCATCGTTCTTTCGACGTCTCGAATTCGTTCCACTGTTGAAGCTTATTCTCGAGGGTCTCGATGGTGGACTTGACAGCGGTGACCAAACTTTCCCACTCCTGCTGAGAGGAATCGATCTGCGAACGGATGTTGATCTGTCCGGACTCCAGAGTGCCGGGTATCACCTTTTCGCCGAGCGTCCTGATCTGCTGGACCCTCGGTTTGTCTTCCGGCAAACTCTGCAAGAGGTTCTTGAGACGATCGAGGTTGGTATGGAGGGAGACGCGTTCCAGTTCCGTGTCGCCCCACAGTATCACCGCGTTGTGGGTGGCGTCCAGCCACTCGTGGGTGTCCAGAACCGCTTTACTGTATTGTTGATGGTCGCTGACGATGCCCTCGTATCTTTCGACGAACGCCGCGGCCCGCTTCGAGACAACGGCGTGCCTTTCGTTCAATTTCCTCAGAGTTTGGTTGACTTTGTCGGTAGAGTCCGGTAGATTGTCGGCCTTGTCGCGAAGATCGAGCAAATCTTGTTGATGGGACTGCACGTCGTGCAAGAAAGTGCGATAGATTTGCAGCTGGGCTCGTTTCTCGTCCAAGGTAGTCTTCAGCTCAATTTCTTGTTTGAGCTGAGCCTCGATGTTTCTCAGCCACTCCTCGAACGCCTCGTTGGACTCGTCGAAACCGGACCATCGCGATATCTTTGACCGAAGCTCGCGTTCCGTCGATGCGAGGCTGTCGTACAATTCCTCGAAGGCCTGCTGCAGGTCCAACAATTGTTGACGAACTATTTCTCGGCCTTCCGTGCCGCTGGTCGGGTACAATCGCTCTCCAGCTTCCACCGTGTTGTTTATCAAGAGCGTCGCCGAAGATTGACGGGCCAAAAGGTCCTTCAGGGTTGCCACGTTCGCTGCCAGTTCCTGACGAGTGCTGCTCGTATCCTCCTTGACGGATTGGTAGGAGGTTCGCGCGTTTGCCAACCATTCCGAGCACTGTTTGTAGCGTTCCAGGTAAGCGGCGTGGTCTGCCACTGCTTGCTCGCACTTCTTAACGAGTTCCTAGAATTTGTCGATTATCAGGGAAACCTAAACGGAGCATCCTAGACCACGGATCGCGCTCGTCGACTCGTAATTTGCTCGTCGCGTTACCTTTGCGGTCGCTTGGATCGACTGGAAACGAGAGGTAATCTGCTGAACGCTAGCGGAGAATCTGGTCTCGCCGCTGATTTGCATCAACTCGGACGATTCGTCGCTCATTTTGTCGAATTCCGCTTCGTTTTGTCGTAGATTGACGATCAGCATCTACGGAAAGAAAACGCGTCCCGTGAGATATGTTCGACCGGGGTCCAAGGCGCGGAAAAGGAAAATACATTCGCGCTTTTTCGGGTCTCGTGACGATCGATCGACAATTAGGTCCGTCGGCTAGTGTTCGTAACGCAGCGAACTTTGCGAAAATGTAGGTGTAACGGTGTGTTTGCGAGAACGTACGTACGAAACAGGTGGAAATACGAAGACGACGGGGCCGAAGCTTCGTTCGCGCGGTCTTCGCATTTTTATCGTACATTGTGTACGCGCGTTAAAAACATCGATCCGTAACAGTGTGGGTGCATAATTACAAAAAACGCCAAAAAGATTTTGTAAAACATTGACGAGCAAGTTCTTCGAGCATCTTCGAAACTATTTCGTAATTACTCGAGATACGTAATTATTTTAAATCACACTGAATCGTTAAAAAAAGAAAAAAAAAAAAAAAAACACACGAAGAAGAATAGAAATAGAACGTAGAGTCAAGCGAGATAAGAAAAAAAAGTAGTAGTAGTAGTAGTAGTAGTAGTGGTAAGTGGTAGTAATAGTAGTAGACGAAGATGAAGAAGAAGAAGAGAAAGAGACAGTAAGTAATGAGAAATTTTTACAAAAGTGTCCACACGCCTCGCTGAAAGAATTTTTAGGGTTTCTCCTTACTTGATCGAGGTGGTCTCCGAGGGCCACCAGTTCCGTCACTTCCGTGTCCCACGACAAAGCGGTCTTTTGAAGTGCCTAAGAAAGTTTTTCAAATACAATTCCTGATTTCATTTACAATTTCGTTTCTCTCCCTCGTATCTTTTCCTCTTCTTGGTAAAGAAAAACGTGTACGTATATCGTCGACGTAAAATAAGATTGTGTTCGTAGCGTTCCCTCCTTACCGTTCGAACGGTGAATTTTAAAGAAAAAGGATTTTCAAACGAAGGAACGTAGTAGGTACCGATGTACGGGACGAAGTAGGTATTTCTACAGCGATGTTAATCTTTCGTGAAAACGATACCTGGTATTTCTCGAGTTGCTCCTGTTTCTCGTCGAGCGTGTTCTTCAAAGAATAATTTTTCAAAGAGGATTCTGCGTCGGCCAGCCAGGCCAATAGGCGTTCCAACGAATTTTCGTATTCGCTCCATTGCTGAATCCTCTCCTCGATGCATCGGACGATATCGTTCACAGCGGTGGCGAACTTCTTGTGTTCGAATCTGTCGCATTTTCGCGTTTTACGATTAAGAACTCGCGTAAATAATTGTAACAGTTGGAACGCGTATTCTTTAATTTCTGAAACTCGTCTTTACCTTAACGTCGTTAGGTCTCGTTCCATGGACTCCAACGATCTCGGTGTCAAATTGTGAGCGGTCTGCGCGACGTGTTCGCTCAAGATATTCAGCTTCAACTCTCCTTCCCTCTGACCGTCTTGGAGTTCCATGATTTTCGTCAACTGAGCCTGAAGAGCAGCCTTGTTGCCCGTGTAATCGCTATAGTTGGCCAACTGTTCCCATTGCTGCTTTTGGTAGTCCTGGTAGGACTTTTGAAGATCGTGAAACTGTTGGAAGGTGTCCAGAAGGGTCTCCAAGTTTGTTATATTCTTCTGGGACATGTCGACCAGATTCTCGTATCTTCCCGATACCGAGGCAGCCTTTTGCTGAGCGTCAGAGGGCGCTTGGACGGTGTACGTTAGCGCGTTCGCCTTTTCGGAGACGCCTTCGATGATGCGCTTGTAGGCCAAGATTTCCTGATGCATCGCCTGAAAGAATAGTAAAACGTTTCGTCGATGAACGGTCGGTAATTTCGTTAGTTTACTTTTCGAACGAGCCGATATACCTTGCTCTTCAGTAACTTCGATTTAATCTCCTGAAGGGACGACCAAGTGATCGACGAATCCTGCTTCACAGACCTCTCCATGGTATCCAACCAAGCTAGGATCTGTTGCAGAGTCTCCTGGTAATTGGACCACTGCAAAGACTGAGCGTCTTGTTTCTTCTGTTGTTCGGCTATTCCTTCGGCGAGTCTGTCCCATCGTTCGCGCGCCTCTCTCAATTCGTGGCGAATAAGTTCTCGTCCTTGGGCCGAGGTGTCGGCAAGAATCCTCTCTCCGAAGGACACCAGACTGCCCAGACGGTGTTCACCTTGCTCTTTCTCGGCTAGGAGTACTTGCAAACGCGAAACTTTTTCTTCCAAGTTTCGACCGGTTTCGTCTTTCTTCAGACCGGACAAACCTTGCTCCAACCGAGCGAGCCAATCGTCGAAACCTTTCAACTTTTCTTCGTAGGCACGGTGATCGTCCACGATGCTCTGGCAACGGGTGACTACCTCTTTGCTGAGCACGTGCAGCAGCTGATATCTGGAACGCGGGAAATCGTTTTTTTATTCAATTATTGTTAAGGAGGTTCGAGACGCAACGGCCGGGTGATTCGAATCTCGCTAACCTGTTACTGATTTGGGAAATCATCGGCTTGATGCGTTCAACGCCGCTCGCATGGAGCAAACTGTGAGACTTGTCGACGAATTCGTCGATCTTGGGCTCCTCCTTCAGTATGGAGTCGCGTTTCTCCTTCAGAGCCCGCAATCGGGCTTCCTTGTCCTGCAACGTAGGTTGTAGCTGTTGGTCCCTAAAAGCGGCTTCCATCGTGCAGAACCACCTCGTATGGGTTTCCAACTTGTCCTCGAAATCCTGCCATTTCTGTAACGCCGCTCTTTGCTTCTGCTCCACCGATTCTGCGAGACAAGAACGATATTCGATAGATTGCGAAAAAACCGATTCGTTTCGAGCGGTTGGGGTACCTATTTCGGTCAAATATTGACGCAGATTGCCCTCGAGAAGGTTGATCTCCTTGTTGATGGCGTCCCATCCTTTCGGCGCGGTCCTCTTGGTCACCGAGTCGCTGAGCTCCTTCAGTTTTCCAAGGTGTTCGGCTCCTTGCATCTGATCGTCCTTCAACATCGCGAGGGTGGCCAGTCTACGAGAAATGTCGGTGCGTTCCCCGGTGACGTCGTTGCATTCCGCGAGCTTCTCCTTCTCGGCGTTGAGCCAGTCGGAGAAACTCTTCACCTGCAGATTGAAGCGATGATGCTTCTCCACGCAATCGGCCAGGTTCTCCAGTAAATCCTTCGACTTGGCAACGATATTGTGGAACAGCTGCTTGATGGAGGGCAGGAATACGTTCAAAGAGGTGTCCTTGGTCTGGTCCACCAGCTGTTGAGCCTTGTCGCAGACAGACTCGACCAGAGACTGGTGAGACATAATCTCCTGATGCATGATCTTGTGGTTCTGTAGCTGAGCCCTCTTTTCCTCGAGAGTGGATTTCAATTCCATGTGCTGGTGCATCGCGCGCTCGACGTCCCGGAGCCAGGCAGTGAGCTGCTCGTGGGACAGGGAGAATTCAGCGAATTGCATCAAGCACTGATCCAATTTCTGCATGGTGTTCTGCAGGTCCTCGGAGAATCCGTCCCAAAGTGTTCGCAAGTTCCTCAACTGTTGCCTGATGATTTCTCGGCCGTCCGGAGACGTGTGAACGTAGAGTTTCTCTCCGAGATCGATCACCGACTCGAAACGAGCGTTCTCCTTCGTTCTGGTGTCGCCGAGGTCGCGGATGTGTTTCTGTCTGCTTTGCAACACCGACAAGTCCCCGACGATCTCGCTCTGCCTCTTCAACTCCGACTCGATGTCCTTGATCCATTGCAACAGTTGCGCGTACTTTACGTTGAACGCGTTGTGCTCCTTGACGAACTGCTCGTACCGCATCACGGCCTCCTTTATTTGATTCTTGATCGCCTGATACTTGGTGATCTGTCTGGAGACTCTGGTGGCCAGGTCAGCTTCGGCCTCGATGCTCTGGCTCTTCTCGATCACGGCGTTGAACTCGGCCCCCTTCGCGGCGACGCTTTCCTCCCAGGACTTGAGCTTTTGCAGGTGGGCTCTCTTCGCTTCCTCGGTGCTCTTCAGACTCTGGTCCTTGAGCTGGGTCTCCATTTGCTTGATCCAAGCCTCGAGAGCTTCGACGATCTTCTCGAACTCGGACCACTGATCGAACATGTGGTTCAATTTGTCTCTGGCGGCGACGCATCGCTTAAGGAAATCCTCCCAAATTTTGCTCTGCTGCTCAAAGTTCGTCAAGAGGGCCGGGTGTCCCGGCATGGACGTCTGTTCGAGTACAATGTTCAATTGTTGGTTGCACTCGAAGAGGATTCGATCGCCTTCCGGTTTCTGTTGCAACAGATTCTCGATCGAGGCGATCTTGCTACGCGCCGTGTCTCGTTCGACGGAGAAATCCTCGATGATCGGCGTCCCTTCGTTGATCACGGTGTTGATCCAATCGCGAGTCTTCTCGAACGTTTGGAGATAAGCCTCGTGGTTCGCGACGTGTTTCTCCGCGATGTTGATTCGTCCTTCGACCTCGTTCGAGAGTTTCTCGTAGGCTTCGATCACGCTGGCCAACATTTCGCTCGCGTCGTCGTCCGGTGCCGTGCTCAGTCTCTCCTGAAGTTGTTGGAGAATGTTCTTGTGAACGGTGACGTCCTGCGCGACGGTTCTGTACAGATGAAGGGTCAACTTCTTTTGCTGCAGCGTCGGCAACAGATCCTGTTTCTCTCCCAGCTTGTTCTGCGCGTCCGCCAGCCACTGTTTCACTTGGGAGAACTTGTCCTCGAAGGAAGATCTGTGCATCATGTCGCTCTCGATTTTCTTGTAAATAAGGTTGGCGCGATCCGCCATGGCGTCGAGGCGATTACGAATGTTTCTCAACTCGGCCCTGATCGTTTCCCGTTGATCGGGCGTGATCCACGCGAACAGAGTCTCGGCCGCCTCGGCGGTTCGGTTCAGGATCGTTTGCCCGACTTCGCGTTCCTCGGCGAAGGTTTTCAGTACCTTGAGCCGCGATTGGTAAAAGGTGATGTGCTTGGGCCCGGTAATTTCTTCGAATACTTTCAATTTCTGTTCGGCACTCTCGATCCAAGTTTCGAGTTTCTTCTTGTTGGCCACGCACTGATCCCTGTTCTCCTTCAGTACTCGCAGACTGTCCAAGTGCCGGGCGAGGAACCTGAGCATGTATTTGTACCGAGTGTCGAGGTGCCCGATGTACTGATTCACACGGGACTCGGAGCTGACCTTCGTGATGTCCTCCGCAATCGCGGACAGTTCGTCCAGTTCGGTCCGGTAATCGGTCATCGTCTGCTGCATCTGGCTCATCTCGGCGATTTTCTGCTCGATGTCGTCCATGTTGAGCAACGCCGATGCGTCGGCCCTGAGCTTGTTCTCGATCTCCTTCAGCCACGTGAGAACGTTCTCCGAGGTGACCTCGTACCGTTGCCACAACGCAATGTTACGCTCCAGATCGTTCTTGATCTTGTTGTAGCTGGACTTGAGGGATTCAAGGTCGAGGTCGACTCTCTCGCGCTCGGCCTCGAGAGCGGCCATCGTCTCGGCGCTCTCGACGGAAGCCAACAGCTTCAAGGACGCGTCGGTGTCTTCCTTCCTCGCGGTGCAATCCGCGATACCGGCCTCGACGTCCATCAGGGAGGCCATCTTCACTTCGAGATTGTAACGATCGCTGCTCTGTTCGGGTTCGCACCAGGCGACTTTCTCCTTGAGAGTGACCACTATGCGTTGAAGGGCTCCGAACTTTTCGCGATAGAGTTTCGTCAGGAACGCAACCAGGGTCGCGATCACTTTGTTCGCGTGACTGGCCACGCCGTCCCGGCGAAGCTGAAGCGCTTGAAGCTCCTTGGGCAGACTGGATCTGCAAATGCTCGGGTACTCGGTCGACATCTTCGTCAGAGTCTCCTCGACCTTCGAAAGGGCGTAGTCGCATTGTTCCAGCTCGGTCTTTAGCTCCTGACACTTGTTGATTCGAGCGAGGATCTTAGTGTTTTCGCCGGTGAGGTCGTCGCACTTTATTATGTCCTCCCGGATCTTCGAGATCAGATCGCCGCATCTCTTCATCTCCTGCCTGATCGTTCTCTCTCTCTCGTTCATGGTCGACGTTAACGATTCCAGCTGCGCCGCCGAGCTCTTGACCAATTTGAACTGGTCGTCCAGCAACTTGCGCAGCGAGTTCAAGGTCGGGATGTCCGTGTCGTTGTTGAACTTGATCAGTTGCTCGATCTTCGCGACGACGTTCTGGTAGAGTTGCTGGTAAACCGGTAGCTCCTCCCGATACCTTATCAGTCTGGCCTGACAGTTTTCCGCGTCGAGTAAACGATCGCGAGCGGTCGTGAGCGCCTCGTTGGTATTGGTCAACCACTTGGTCACCTCGGACTTGGATTCTTCTATCTGTTTCCAAATGATCACCCGAGATTCGTGGGCCTGCAATTTTTCGGCGATGTCGTTTTGAGCGTCCTGGTACCGTTGTCGAACTTGGTTCAGGTCCGATTCGATCGACTCGCAGTCGAATCTGGGCATCAGAGAGGCTTCTTTGGTCAGCTGTTGGGCCTTCGAGTCCATTCTCTCTAAAAATGGTTTCCCCTTCTTCAAGGTTTCCAGAGCCCTCTTGTGTTTCTCCAAACTTATGTTCGCTTGCGTGACGTCGTAAGGAACTTCTTTCACGGATTGGCAGAGAGCGGTCGCCTCGTCGATCGACTTTTTCACCTTCTGCCTGGCTTCTTCGTAAACTTTCCAATCCGTATCCATGTCGGCGTACTTCTTCCTCTGCTCGCGAAGAAGTTCGTTCACCTTCTCCCAGTTGGCGTCAACGGAAGAGAGAGCGACTTGAATGTTGGTCGTCGATCTTTGATCCTCTTTCATCAACGTGCTACCCTCGAAGTGGAGAATCTCTTTCTCTTGTTCCCTCTTCCGATGCTCCTCGATCAGACGCTCGATCTTCTCGACCGCGGGTGCCAATTGCTCGCAAGAGACTACATTGTAAACCGTTTCCTGAAGAGCGGTCTGAGTACTCAGTATCTTCTCGGTGATGTTCTGCTGCAGCGTTCGAAAGTTGTTCCACCTGGCACCGAGGTTCTCCAGTCTGTCGCGTTTCGCGGATATCTCGTTCTTCAGAGACAAAGCTTTGTTCTCGAGATCGTTGAGCAAATCCGAGGCGGAGAGAGGTTTCCCCTGCTTGTCACGTATCTGTACACCCGTAGCGTTATCGGGCAAAATGTGCTGCTTCCAGCCGTCTATCTTCTCGTATATGGATTGCAACTCGGAGGAAAATCTCTCCAAATCGGCGACAGTCGGTTTTCTAGCTTCCGCTTCGTACTTGCAGTGGCTCAGTTGAGCGTTCGCGTCGTTCAACCAGCTCAACAGTTCGATCCACTTTTCGAAATCTTTCTTCTTACGACGGAGATCGTCTTCCAGGGCTTTGTACTTCTTCGCCAAGCCGGTGTAGGTTTCGTCGAGGGCAGCGGCCTCCAAGACCGATCCCTTGGACGAAAGTTGTTTCACTTCGTCGTAAATCGTCGCGAAACTAGGCTGCTTCTCCGAGTGTTCCTGGATGTAGGCGTGGACCGCTTGGAGGTTGGTATCGACGGTGTCCACGGTAGCCTCGCTGATCTCGGCGATGTTCGATCTGAGCCGCGACATCCAGTTCTCGAAGTCGGTGATCTTCATCTGGAACTCTTGACGAGCCAACAGAGAATCGGAAACCTTGTTGATTTGCAACCTGACGGTGTCGGCCAGTCTGCTCACTCGAGATTTTACGTCCGAGACTCGAGCCTTCAGGTTCGACGCCCCCTCCAGGGACAAACCGTGGCTTATGTGATCGGATACTTGAGTGAGCGATATCAATTGAGCCTGGTGATCGGATATCGTCTTGTTGAACTCCTTCAATCTCGCCAATTCTTTCTCCAGTACCGATACCTCGGGTGTCTGGGTGTTGGGCTCGACGAGGACGATCTTCTCCGACTTCTCGAGCCATTCGTTGAACTCTTTGATCTCGGACTCGAAACTTTTCCACGACGTGACCAGTTTGTCCAGCTTGGTGGTCGCTTGTACGGCTGCGTCGTGAACAGCGTTCCAACGCGTATGAACCGCGTCCACTTCGTCCGAGGCAGAGGTTTTCCCCGCGAGCCGTTGACCGATCAGAGAGAGTTCCTGAATTTTCGGAAAGTGTTGCTGGCATCGGGTCTCGAACGCACGGGCGGTCTCCAACATTTGAGCCGCCTGGGCCAAAGTGGTGGGTTTGCTGGCCAGCGTCGCCGCTTTCGATTCCGCCTCTTCGATCCAGGGTTTCAGTTCCCGTATTCCCTTTTCGTACTCTTTCCACGTCTCTAGGTTCTGGGTGGCCGTCTGTCGCTGGACCACGATACTCTTTTCCAACGTTTCGAGGGTTTTCTCGAGATTTATGATGTCGTTGCGCAACTGTCTCCCCGGAAGACTCTCCCTCTCACCTGCGAACAACGCAAATACGTTACGACGGTGTACGCGACGCGGCGATTCGGATGCTTACCTTTCACGAGCTTTTCCGACTCCTCTTCCAGAAACTTGAGCATCTTGGTCCTCTCTTGGATCTCCTTCTGCAAGCTTTCCGTTCTGTGGACCATCTCCTCGGGCGTGGTCGCCAAATTCTCGGTGTCCGCGATCGATTGAGGAGCGCTCTGCTGGGCCCAGAGCTGTAACTCGTTCATCTTCGCTTGGAACTTGTTCCATCTGGTGCTGTACTCTTGAAGATAAACAACCTTCTCCTGTACGATCTTCAACGTCGTCTCCATCTTCTTCTCGGTTTGCGTGATCTCCTTCCTCAGGATCTCCTTCCGTTCGGTCGGTGCGACGTCCGCAAGATTGGCATACGTCTCGCGCAGTTTCTTAAGCAATTCTTCGGCAGATTTCCTCAAGGTCGAGCTAAAATCTTGTTTGCTTTGAAGATCGGAGGAGACCTGAGAGGCGTCGTAATAGCTGCTCGACTCGATTCTCCTCAGTTCTTCTTCGGCCTGCTCGATCAATTTCAGTATCTCCTCTTTCTGATCCAAGTAGGTGTTCCACAACTTTTGCGAGTTCTTCAACGATTTCAGGGTCTCGACGCTCTGCCCGTACGTGTCGTTCCAGCTGGATTCGAGCTGTTGAACTTCGAGGGAGACGAAAGGCGGGGCGTGTTGATCCTTGAGAAGATCTTTGCCGCGTTGCAGCATGCTGACAATGTTCGATCTCTGTTGTTCGAGTTGACCGAGCCGAGTTTCCTGATGGGACACCGCGCTCTGAAGGTTCTCCGGGCATTCCGAGACCACGTCGACCTTTGACTGTTCGCGGACCTTGCGAAGCAGGGTGCACACCTCGCGCACTTCCTTCCTGTAGGTGTAACTTTTCGAGTAGATGTCGGTTTTCGTCATCGTGATCTCTATCGTCGGTATCAAGTTCTTGTAACGAGTTATCAATTGCTCGAGACGATTCTGTTCCGATAGAGCTTCGTGGTCCGAGCGGTTCGAGGTCAAGCTGTCCAGGGTTTGAACCAACCATTTCATTTCTTCGCGCTTGCTGTCCGCTTCCCGGCATATTTTCTGAACAAGGAACGTTACGAAAATTGACGAAAATTACGAATACGGAGAAATTACCGCGACGAGACTCGTTACGTTTCGTATATCGAACGGTAGACAGTTATATTTACCGTCACAAGTTGAACCTATCCAGGGAGCCGAACGCAAATGAAAAATGTACGTTTAAAAGCGTGCGCGCGTCAAATTAGTAAGTAATGCGTAGTAGGCGTCGGCATCTGCCGCGATTCTTTACCTGGAATATCGTTTTCTCCGTCTCGAATTCCTCCAAGGTGTTCACTTCGTGCAGTATGGTTCGGAGGTTGCTGTCCACGTGATCCATCCATCTGACCATTTCGTCGAATCTGAAATAGAAACGGAGATCGTCGAATCAGACATCGAGCCGAATCCCGTTTGCGGTAAAAAGCGTCGAGCAGCGGACTAACTTCTTCTTGTAGGCGGCCCACTGTTGAGGGACTTGCTTCAATTGCTCCCTCAAACGTTCCACTCTCTGAGCGGAATCCTCCCAGAGACGTTCAGCGTTTTGCGCAGCTTCGGAGAGCGTGGTGTCGCTCGGTTTCAGTTGACTGTACGCGTAGCCGATCTTCTTCAATGTCTGCAGACACTTTTCCACCTCCAACACGGTGCCACGGTTCACGAAGAACTCCCTGTTACGCTCGAGTATGCCGTCGACGTTCTCGTTCTTCGTCAGAGCCTGCTGCTCGGAATTGATCTCGACCTCGATTTCCTTCAGGTATTGCAGAAACGTCGTTTCGTCGAGACGAAACTCGAGCCTCATGAGATGAAGGGGCGCGAACGTGAGCACTTCCTTCCAACGTTTCTGGAGCGCTTCCACCGCCTCCACGATCGGAGCTTGCTGCTCGACCGGCAGAATATTCTTCAGATCCTGGCCGGCGTTCACAAAGTCCTGAATCCATTTCTCGTTGACGTTGCTGAAAAAGTTCTTGTGGTACTCTATCGATCGTCTATTGTCGGTATGTTTGTCGTTGATCATCGTTTCCGCGACCGACAACCACTCGGAGACCTGTCTCTCGCACTCTTTGAACTTGGTCCAGCATCGGACCGCGTCTTGGAGTCGTTGCTCCCAGGTCTGAGCAGCCCGGGACACTCTGTTGAACCGTTCGTTCAATTCTCTCAACGTTTTCCCACCTTCCGCGGTGGCAACGTCCGCGTGGCTGTCCACGGATTTAACGATGCTGGTAAATACTTTGTTCTTCGACTCCAGCATCGACTTGTAGTAGAGGGTTCTCGAGAAGAAGGCCTTGTGACGGTCCAACTGAGCCAGAATGTGCTCCCTCCCGCCCGAGAGGTCTATACCGGTCAACATTTTCTCCGCTTCGTCCAACCAGGCCGCAATTTCCTTTTGTCCAGCTTCCAACGACTCCTGCTGCACCAACAACTGATGGTACAAGTGCAATTGCATCGGTATCAAGGCACGGACTTTAACCAGAGCTTCTTTCTCTTTCTTCAACGTGTTCATCATCTTGTCCACCTCGTCGCGAGACAGGTCTTGAATGAGGGTTTGGAATTTTTTGCTGATACTCTTGAAGAGATCCTCGATACCCTCGACCTCGTTGTGGAAGACTTGAAGTTTCTCACCGTAGGCTTTGATCTTTTCGGTGGTGGTCAGATCGGTGGCTGCCAAAGCGGTTTCGACGTTTCTCAGCCAGTTTTGTAGTATCTCCACCCCGGCTCTGTAATCTTTTCTGTTTCGTATCAGATCGCCGGCGTGCATGTACTGTTTCGCCTCTTGAAACAGAGTTTCCCATCTGGCGGTTAGATTCGAGTAACGTTGCTTGAGCAGTAACGCGACGGGTTCGTCGGACGTGGCGATCAGGAAGGTAACGGTATCCGAGAGTTGTTGGTGTTTGTCCTTCCACACGCTTATGTCCTGGAAAAATTCCATCCTCTCCTCTTCGGGAAGATTCAAGGCAGGTTCCGCTCGTATCAACCAGGCCTCGAACTCGTCCGAAACGACGTTCCATCGACGCCAGTACGCCACCACTTCCTCCAGCATGCTTTGCACGCAACGCAAGTCCATGGAGACGCTCTTCCATTTGTCGCTGGTCTCTCGCATGAAACGATCGATGTTCAAGCTCTCTTCTTTGTCTGGAACGAACGGTACACGGTCACGGACCTTTCGTTTCGAATCCTCGCCCGCGCAACAACCGAAACTACGGGGGGGGAAAAAAAAAGAAGAAACTTACCGACGTTCCCCTCCCGTTTATAGTCGTCGACGACTCGTTGCATGTCCAAATACGCCTTCTGGAACTCTTGGAAGATTCGGTTTCGGGACACAAAGTTTCTGTACTGTTCCAGCATCTGGTGCACCTTCTCCTCGGTGCCGTACTTGACGCTCCAACCCTTCAGCTTCGTCTCGACTAGGAACAAGAAAGCAATAAGGCAACACTTGTGCTCCAGGAACTTTAATCGGATCCTCCGTTTGGCGGCACGATCCGGCAGACTCTCAAATCTGGCGGCCAAGTTGTTCAACTGCTGCACCGGTATCTGCAGCGCGAGCGACGAATTCCGAATCGCTTGGAACCTCTCCGTCATCGACGGTAGATCGAGGAAGAATTTTTTGTGATCCTCCAATTTGTTCGATATTATATTGGCCGTTTCCTCCGTCATTTCCTCCGGTATATCGTTGTCCGAGATCAAAAGGGCTTCGGCTCCGCTCAACCATCTATTCACCTCGCCGAACTCGCCCGGCAATCCGGAATCGAGCAGCCAGAGCCAGTGCAACATCTACAAAGTAGCGAAACGAGTGGACCACCGTTAACCTACTAACCTATTTACGTATCAACCGTTTCTCGTAAGTTGTCCCTTTCGTCTATCGATAATCATCTTAACGGATGACGCGTACGCGTATCTACTATCTATAGATCACGGTCGAGTGAACACTGCACCGTAAATAGGATTACCGCTTCTTCGGCTTTCGTAATCTCCCGTGACTCTTCGAAGCTTCGTCTCGGCTCGGTAAGAAATTATGGTCGCGTTACGATAGGAAAATCTTTCGACTTACGAGAATCTCGAACGTTTCCCAGAGGTTCTGTATGTGTCTCCAAGAGTCTCTGGTGATGCTGATCATGCTGGGCGTCTCGACGAGACGTTGCAACTTGTTGTACACCGCTAGCTGCTGATCGGCTTCCGTCTTTGCGGCAAGGTACTCCTGAAATCACGAGTTCGAGAAAAAACGAGTTGTCGCGATCGAGGTTTTCGCAACCCGATCCTACCCCGTAATTCGGTGGGAAGGAATTGGTCCTGTCCAATTGCTCCAGGTTTCGGACTCTCTCGCTGAGCCAGTTGAACAGTCCGTCGTACTCTTGTTGCACAGCGGCGAACGAGTCGGACGCGGTGGATCCTGGTTCCGGATATTTGTGTAAAAATTGCGCGACGTAGGTCATGATGGATTTTTCGTCGGGTTGAGGAACGTCCACGTCCTCCGGGTCGAGAAGTCTGGCGATGCCCAGTTCCACCTCGGCGACTTGAAAAGCAGTCGTGAGACGAGCTCTGTTCGAGGCTTCTCTCATCGCGGCGATGTTCACCAGATTCGCTCTAATCGCGTCGATGATGGCCAAGAAGGCGTTCCCATCCCGCCAGCTCTCACCGAAATCGCGAACTTGAATCCCAATGTCTCTGAAGAATCGAAATCGCGACAACGCGATAATGTTATTTTTCCATTCCGAGGAGGCAACGGCGCCCTTCCAAGTAACTAGGTGGACGCGTGTGCGTATTCTACTAACTTGGGCAGGGCATTGGTCACCCACTGAAGCAAAGTCTTTCGCGCTCCTTGTTTCCATTTCTCGCTGCTTATGCGTTTTCTCTCGCTGGCGGCCGAACCTTGGGTGCTGAGACTCTCCAGGCTGCTCTGGCTGCCCCACGTGTGCCCGAGATACTCCAAAGCTCTCGTGTTCTCTTCGATCTAAAAAAAAATGCGCGATCGGTGAATCGCGGACGAGGAAGAATCGCGACGGAGAAGAATTCACCGGGAAGGAGGTTCTAGCGTGCGTGTTAGTGTGACGCGTAAGATCATGCAAGTGCGTGCTATCTTTTACTCTCTACGGCTTTTCCCTCTCGTCAAGATCGTACCAGTTGGACAGAAATCTCTTTTTTTTTTATAGCTACTCACCTTCCTTCGATCCTTCGATCGTAGCTTGTTTTTGTGGAATAAACACGGTTAGCAGAATGGAAAGTAATTTACTTCGCTCTTAACGAGGACTAATTTCTTTGTTTCGAAACGACTAATCATTGGCCCCTTCTCGAAGCGTTCCTCGCGGAGCAGAATTATGCGAGGACGCAGAGGTGTGCGGTCTACGGGGTCTTTATCATTCTCAAGCTTTTGATTCGTAAACGATCGACCTTCGCGGTTCCCAAATTAATCCCCGCTGTAAACGATTGCAGTGTTACCGCGTATATCGTAGCACGTTTATATAATTCAACGTTATACGTGGTACGAGCGTAAGATTCAAGCAACTACCGCATTCTAGTTGTAAGAGTGCTTTTTGCGTATAGCTTCGACCGTATTAGTTGAAACGAAAGAGCGTCTACCTGGAAGTACAGGATGATGGTCCATATCAGGCCTAGCACTACGGGCGGTCTTCCGTCGACCAAGTCGGACGAATTTATGTTCACTAATTTGATCTGGAAACGGTCGAAAAATATCATTGCGCTTACATACGAAACACTTTTCCTTCTTTTTTCTTTCTTTTTTACATATATAATATTTCACGGTCGTCGATGCCCGGAATTCGATTATTCGACGCTAATTCGCCAGAGACCGGAATCGCGTAGCGAGATGGTTTCGGGTATTCACCTTTTTGCTCTGTAAGAACTGAAGCGCGGTATTGGCGTTGCTGAGAAAATGCGGTCTCTTCAAGTTACGGCCTCGTTCCACCGGCTGTAAACAGAAACGCAATTCGTCGCAGCGGAACGTTCCAACGAACGGAATTACGCGATTCGCAGCTGTCGTACGCACTCACCAGCTTCTCGCCGGACAACACTTCGAGCAACGCGAGTAGCCGGGTGCCATCTTTCAGGTCCTCGATCAAATCTTCCACTCGGAGCGGTGGGATTCTCTGAAAACGAGTACGATCATCGGCACGTGCATCGTTAAATAAACACTTCTCGAAATAACCGAGTACGTCCGTTGAAGCTTCTTTGTTTCGAACGTTGCGCGTTACTCGAACACGTACGATTGAAAAGAAAAGGAAACGAAATAAGTTACAAAGTTACGAAGCGACTCCAAACGATGACAACGTTCGGACTTTCTCGAACGGTGTAAATCGATCGTGGAAGAGAATTGGAAACGTCCATTTCGTCGAACCGAAACCAGCTTCGAGTTTCCGGGATCACTCGAGTACGTGATCTGGTGAAAAACGATCGACGGTACACGGACCTCCTGATCGTCGCGCCTTACCTTTCTCACACTCGACCGTTGCGCGGATCTCGAAGACGTCGTCGAATGTCTCGAGACAACAGGACGAAAGGATTTTTCGTATTTTTCGATGGAATCGAAGGGAATGGGGATAGGGGTGAGTCGGGTGATTAATTAAGTCGCGTTCACGGAACAGGGTTGAACGCAATGTCGTGTCGCTTCCGAGGCATGCATGTCGCGAGGAAGTGGGCTGGGATGTCTAATTCAAAGTTTCCAAGTATCCGGAAGTGCGGAAGTTGGGGAGCAGTATCGAGACTCGCGAGCCAGGCACGAGTTATCCCAGCCAAGGTCTGATATTCGTGATGAGAAGTAATTTCACCGTTGGCTTATTATACGTACGTATGTATGGGGAGGGACGATAGAAAGAAGAAGACTCGGACGAAAAATGCTTCCAGAATCGATATATATATATATATATTTTTCATCCCGAATTATTTTTATCGAGAAATTGGGAGTGTCGCTCACCTTGGATAGGTAGGAGTTGATCCAGTTGACGAACGTCTTCTTCTGTACTCGTTCCTGTTCGTCTAAAAAGAGAAGGAAAACTTTAAGCATTCGGATCGTAGTCCGAAATATTTCAAGAGAACGTTAATCAGACGATTAGGGATTCACTCGTAAAATAAAAGAGTTAAAGGTCGACGATCGCTCGGGACGTTGTTTCGTATATGTACTCGGTACGGAAGGTTTCGGTAGAAGGGAAACGTTGGCTTCTTTCGCGATTTGCGGAACGATCCGCTCTTAATCTTCGAAACGTGCCGAATCTCAAGGTTGCCTCGTGGTGTCATCGGAGATAAACGAAACATTTTCTACGCTGTTACGCAAGCGGAATTACGTCGATCGTTGCGGTAACAAATATTCGATCGAAAAGATACTCCGAAAATGATATTCCCGTTACACAGAGTCGAAGAAACAGCGATCGAGTTACGAGACAAGCTACGAACTCGCAGCGAGTAAATTATCTCGCAAACTGTATCGCATTATCATCGTCTTTCGAACCTAAGAATAATCCTGACACAACACTCGACGACATTGATAACGAAGATCGAACGAAAACTATGCGCGTTAATGTATGCAGCGTTTGTGTAAGTGATTCAGTCTTGACTCGCGTTACGTCATCGTCAATTGCGTACTCTCGCGATTATTACAGCGCGCGAACCGTAAATCGCGTTGGAAACGGTGCATTCGACGCCTCGGAACGGGAGGAGGTCGTAAAATTTTCAAATTATCGGGCGAATGTTTCGATTCGTTGGGACGGAGAGTATCGTTGCGTGAAAAATTCATCGATCGATTCACGCGTATGTACATCACGCCCGAAGTAGACAGTCGAAACCAGTTTCTTAGATCGTAGCGTGCACAGTGGCGTTCGTTGAAACGCTCGATCGGCAGTAAGCTTTCGTATTCTTACGCAGAGTTTTGAAACACTTTGTAAGGTTAGCCGGCACATCGGGCACACCCGCGACAAAGTACCTATTATTCGTTCGTTCGTTCCGAGAGAGAAGGCGTTACACGGTTACCGATCGAACAACCAACGGAAAAAGAAAAGAGACAACGGCCGGTGTCGAGGCGAAAGAAAACTTTGAAAACGAATGCGTCGTTCGCGTTCGCACGGTCTTCCACGGATACATCGAGCGAAAGATAGAACGCGAGGACGGTTCGTGTCACGAACACAGAGACAGTTTTTAATAGATTCGCACGCGAGCTCGCTAATGATCGTTACCGGTCTACGTATACACGTACGGCCGCCATATGATATACGATAGACAGCTGGCTAACCCTGTTTCAACAGGCGGCGTCTATTCGGATTTTATTTCTCGCGCGAGTTACCGGGCGATCGATGGTAGCGTAAAAGTGGCAAACGTCTCGACTCGAAATGCGATCGAGATTCACCGTCTTTCGTCGTCCGTCATTTCGATACGCAACCGGTCTACGATGCACGCGAACCGCATACATCGGTTCAAGGAATACATATTACACGCTCGACTCGGTAACGGTATACGAAACGTACTCGGATGAAATAAATCGCGGGTCGTTGGTTCGGCATCCCGTGCAGTGGTCGTTAAAATCGCCGAAATATAGTATCGAGCACTCGCGAGATTTACCGCGCATCGTAAGGTAATCGGCGGCGTAAGGTTCGCAGCTGGTCCCCTTTCGCTCTACGACGAATCGACGACGTCTCGTTCGGTTCTTGTTCGTTCGCGCGTCGTCTAGCTATCGAGACGAACAACTAAATTACATCCTCCGTTCGGAAGGTGTAATTTCACGGCGCATTACGCGCGCATCGATCGTGCGTTCGGCTCGATCTTCGAATGCACCGTGATTCAATAAAGCCCGAACCGAGCGGAGCTCGCCGCTCGAGATTCCCTGCTCGCGACCTCGCTTCGATAATTGGCCATCTGGGAACTCTCTCGATCGGCAGAACGAACTAAAATTCTAGATCCCAACGATCGATATCGAGCAACGTTTGTTCATTCGGCTCTCGAAACGATCGCGGTTTCGAAAACTTGGTTATTTTTCTCCGCGCGATTCGTCTCGCCACTTTGCTCGTTCTTCGAAACACTTTCGTCTCGGTGAAAAGAAAATGTTGCGACGCGAACACGATTCCATCGTAGAATGCGTACGCGGGCACATGTACGCGCACCTTTCGATCGACGCCCGATCTCGCAATTTTTCCTCTCGCTTTTATCGCTACGATCCATCGAGCGGTAATCGTTGCCGAAATATAAGCCGTGCATCCCATAAAACGTAATTTACAATCCAATTTACGAACGAGATCGGGGCGATACTCTCGACGCTGGCGAAACCGCACCGCTTTTCGCAGGGACTTGGTAATTGCGGACGGTGTTGCGTTTTTTCGTTCGGAGACGACGAGGGGTGCATAAATAATTCACTTCGGGAAGCCGGGTTTGCAAATTGTTCTCCGTTCGCGTAGAGCGAACACTCGAGGAAAGAGAACACTCGATTCGTGTCGTGGACAATTTCGATCGGCGAACGACGGATCTTTATCGTCCAGCTACTCGTAACCGAAGGAAGGGAAGCGCTCTTTGAGAATGGAAAAAAAAGAGGAAAAAACGAAAACGAAAACGAAAACGAAGAGAAGAGAAGAGAAGAGAAGAGAAGAGAAAAGAAAAGTAACGCAATTAACAGAAACAATCGACGCAACGTAACGCGAGGCGACGCAACGGTTGGGTTCGAGACAAATGGTTGCTCAACGCCTCGACGAAGTCGGTTGGGAGTTCGCGGCTCGGAAGCGCGAACGCGAATCTTCTTCTCTTTCCCGGTATTTTCCATCCGATCGTCGCTGACATTTAAAATTATCTCGCCTTTCTCTCCCCCTCCCGTTCTTTTTCCCTCGAAAAGAGGTGCACGCATAAGCCGGACGCACGTATAAATTGGTATTTTTAGCGCTTTCGTCTCTGGGCCGTGCGATGTCGAAAGCAAAAGCCGCGACGGGGAAGGGGCGATCGGTGATGTGGGACAAATTCTCGTGGATGAGCTCATACGCTCGATAACGTCTTTCGGGGGAAAGGAAATCGATCGTGTTTTTCCTTTTTTCCGCGCCTCGATCGCCTTGATCCTCTTCGTGTTTGCGGTAATTCGATTCGCAGCACTGGGCAGCGTTTCTCGGCGAGAAAGAACGTTACCGTTCGTGAATTTAGGACACTCGGCGAACGGAGTTTAGATCCTGAAACGTTCGCGTCGAACTTGAACTCGTAGAAACGATCGTACGAAAGAATTCTTCCGTAACCGTCGATGTTCCTCGAGGATATCGAATTCGTCGAGGAGAGTAAACGATACGCGTGACGAGTCTACGATTTCCTTTGGTTCGTCAACCGTGGATTTCTGCGCGCGTTTTTATTCGACCGGATTACGCTATATTTACTCGTCCGCGGTGCGATTCGTTCGATCGGAAGCCGAGAGACGACACACGACTCCAATTGTATGGAGTTGTCCGTAGAAATCGATTTTGGGGTAGATCTCCTTTCGATAAATTGGAACGTTGGCAGCTCCCTTTGGTTTCGATCGATCGGCAAAGGAAACGCACGGTCACCGACTCGAACGAATGGAAAATGTCCCGAGATAACGAAACTCAACCTTGACGTTGGTCGAGCGACAAACGAATCGATTTATCGAACGTAGAAGCAAAAACAGCGTGCCCGCGGAAGAGATCCAACACTCGGACACGTATCGTTTCTCTCAACGATATCGCTAGAGGCATTCGAAAGATCTAGGTAGGCAGGTATAGGCCAGGGTGAAGTGTACATTTCGCAGTTGTTAACTTCTGTTTTTAGCGATGATCGTGTCTTAAAATAACCGCCGGTTTCAGCAACAAGTTTACACAGCGCGATAATAATGTTCGCTGCAACGACTTTCCCGAAGGGGGCTCCATTCGTAAGAACGTAAAGCCAACTTCCAATTATCGAATGCAACTGCACGCCATTCACCATGCATGCAGTTGCATACACGGTGGCTAATCGGCTGTTCGAGGATCCAAGTTTTAAGGGTTGAAAACTATAAATTAAACGCGGCCGTGTACGGTACTCGCGTCGATCGATCGGTTCGCGTTCTTATTGTTTAATTGCTTTCGGAAGCGCGGCCCTCCCGGTGAAACGAAAAGGAATCTGTCGAACGCTCGAATTGGCCGCGGTCGTCGCGATCACTCTCCATTAAAAACGACTGACCGTATGTTTGCACGCGCGATTGTTCGTTAATTAGTTCCTAATGAGCGTTCAAAGGGGATGAGGTAAGATCGCATGCTCGCTCGTCGAGCAAATTGGAGAAATCGTGGCATGCGAGCCGATCATGCGAGTTCCGACATCGTTCTCGTCGTCGCGTCGACGTCGGCCCGCGCCATTCCGTTTTCCACGATCGCGCTCTCGGCGAAGTCGTCGTTTCTTTGTCCTCGAATCGGCCGTAAATCTGCTCGTACGCGAACCGATTTGGGTCGAGCCTAAGGTAGAGGTTTTTTAATCGCCTCGGAGCCGGCAAGGTTGCGCGGGATCTACCGATCCTCGATTACCGATCCCCGATCGCTGTGCCGCAACCTTTTCGGTCAACGCTCGATTCTCGGAATCGAGTTAAGCGGCTCTAAATAGAATTTACGATGCTTTCTATATATAGAGCGCTGGTGTATTCGGTAGTCGCGATTCGTCCCCCCGCTTTATCTAAACGGCGTTCGCAAATTTGCAAGCGACGTTACTCGCGCGACGATGGTCCAATGGTCTTCGAAATCGTCGATGGTATAATAGCGTTTGGGATGCAAGACCCAACGATGTTCTCTCGCACGGAAACTTGGCTCGTCTTCGATCGGCCCTCTCTCCGAAAGAGAAAGAGAGAGCCTCCAGAAATATAGTACGTTCCACGGTATACCCGCGGGGGTATCGTTTCAGAATCGGACGGACAAACGGACGCGCTCGTTCGGAAATTACTTTCAACGATCGAAAATTGACGGATCGCCGTCGCTCCGAATTAACCGTGTCTGTCACGTGCCTCGAGCATGGATAATCACTCGACGCAAAGTACTCGGTCTACGTCTGGTCTGGTATACACGCGTAGCATTCAATTTCCAAGATGTTGCGAGTGCCCATCGACGATAATTGCCCGAGCGTTTCCGAATAGGAACGCACCTGCACGCAATGTACGCGCAAAAACGGTGCGCGCATCTTTTACGCTCGTAAATGGTAAATCGAAGCCGACCGGTGGTACCGATCGATCGAGATACGTTCGATCTTCCAAACATCGATCGACGCGCGACACCTTCGTAGACACGGTTACCGAACACCCGCACGACCTTCGATAAAAATTGAAATCCGATTACCCGGAAACGAAGCCCGGGTCGACGTAGCGCGTCTCTCGAGAAACCGGATCGAATTTGTCTTTCGTTCGCGCTCAAAGTCTCGTAACGCGAACGGAGCTTCGCGAGCCGATTCCTCCCCGGAAAGGAACTAGCTACCTCTTCCCTCGTTAATTCGCGCGTATGCGTTCGACGTTTAAAAAGCCACGGTACCGGTCGATGGACACGCGCGACCTTGAACCAACCTCGATCGCTCGACCGAAAAAAGCTGTTTCGGGAAAGTTGCCTCCCTCCCGCCTCTTCGAGACAACGAAGCCAACAACTCGCGTCCCTCGGGCCTAACCTAACGAGCCAACTTGACCCAACTACCAATCTCCATTCCAGTTTCTTCTTTTACGACGACGATAATCGGGAACGCGCGACCAACGATAACGAGAAACACAAAGAACGCTCGGAGGAGGGACGAGGAGAGACGGAGCGAAAAAGGTTTCAGAGAAGGCGAGCACCGAGTAACCTTGAACCGACGCCCAATAACGTCATCGTTTACTATTAGTACGAGTTACCGCGTTACTCTTCGAAGAGACTGCGACGCACCGCGTTTCGGATTTCGTTTCGTCGCGATGTTCTCCTCGAGAGGAGACCGAGTCCCCGCGACCGGTTTAATTCGAAAATTGCCAACGCGTCGCTCCTTTTTTCGCAGCGAGGAAACCGTTGGACGGTGTTCGACTCCGACCTCGAACATCGTTGAATCTTTTTCGCGACGGATTCGCGAATCAACGCGCCAACGACGAGGTTCGATGCTCGTCTCGCGTTAACGCGAAGATAAATCCAAAGTTGCGACGCAACCGTTTAACAGCTGCGAACCAACGTTGACCTTGACCTCGTTCCCGTCTCCGTTTTTTTCTCGACGCACTCGCTCTTCGTAGATTCTACTCGGTTCCCCAGCTTCCTATCGAAGCGGACGGCGCTCCGTTGTTCGGCTCGAAACGTTACGAACGAGCGCGTAATATCGATTACGAATCGAAGGAGGGAAATTTCGCAGCGCTCGAACGCTCGAAACGCTCGAAACGCTCGAAACGCTCGAAAAATCGTAAACAAAGTTTCCGCGTCTCTATTTTCTCGGACGGTAATCACGTAGGCGCGAAATCCTCGAATACGAGATGCACAGTGATTCGGTATCGAGGGAGTCCGATATTACGAATTACAAGAGGCTTCTGCGGTCGCTGTGTCGTGTGACCGGTCGACACCGGGCGCGAGCGGTTCGTTCGTACGGCGTTGCTCGTTATCTCGACCCAACGGGCTTCGTTTTATTTATTCGCGGGGAATAGATCAACGGTTCGTTGCCCCGATTCTCGATCGTTGAGCAATCGTTCGCGTACGGAGCCCCGCGGTACCACGGTGCGGAGGAACCGGTGCCAAAATGTATCGTGTAAAGTGTATTCGGAGCGACGTTGCTTTTCTCCAACTTCCCTAACAACTTCGCTCCACTTTTTTCCCATTTTTTTAACCAGACGTTTCTTCGACGAGTCCGATCGTCGTATCGGTTCGTTGTCCAGAAAAACGTTCAACCGCAATGCCGTTCATTTCTTTCTTCCCCGTCCCACCTGGATCAACGTTCTCGGCAACGAACTGCCAACGATGCGGCCGTTTACCTCCGTACACGATCGCATCTCGTCGAATCGGTTCGTTTTCACCGTCGAATCGATCCCGAAAGCGAGATCCGCGCTTCGTCGAACACCCTGTACGTCGAACGCGAAGTAATTCGATCGTACGCGATTCCAAGTCGTTCTCCTAAATTGTTCGGGAACGCGATCCCCGAATCGCTCGTAGCGCTGTCGTATCGTTGGGGTCGCGCGGGCACCGTTTCGACTCGAGCTCGAGAGCGAAAATGCGTATTTCGTACCGGTGACATCGACCGTGGCCCTGAAAACTGCATTCTCCAGCGATCTTTCCAGTTTGTCCCACGTAAGGCACGGTGAACGTGGGCAACGCCGTTATCCGAACGCAAACCGCGAATCGATGTTATCGATCGAAGCGCGAGACGGAACTCGTTACGTGGCACGCGTTATTAACCGTTTCGAGCGAAAATGATCCTTATTAACATTTCGCTAGGCGCTATCTTCTTTTCTTCTTACTTCTCGATCGGATGTATCGACGAAAGGGCAGCCTTTGGCCCGGATACCTATTTTCGAGCACGATGCTCGCCGCCGAGGAAAGCCTTACGGTCTCCGCGAGGGAATCGCCGATGCGTTACTAGACGGAGGCGAATAACTCGATCGATCGCGGAAAAGTTAAATTCTTCGGCCTGCTTCGTCGCCGGTCGAGTGCAGAGGGAAGGGAGGGATGGGGAGGGGAGAGAGAAAGAGAGAGAAAGAGAGAGAAAGAGAGAGAAAGAGAGAGAAAGAGAGGAGGAGGAGGAGGACGGGGAGAAGAAAAGCCCTGTAACTCGACTGGAAATTCCGCGAGTGGACGGTAAGAGAGGAAAGTGGAACGTTTTAGCCGTATTAGGAACGCGGCGAGGTCGCTCACCGAGGCGAATCTTTGGGTTTCGAGATAAACGGAAAGGTCGAAGACGCCTCCCGTAACGAAAGAGGAACGGAGTCGTAGAGTTGCCGCAACGCGTTTCGATATCGTTCGCTGTTCGAGGAACCTCGTAGTATCGACGCGGTGCGCGCACCGACGCGGTTTAAGGCTCGATCTCTCGCGTCGCGACAAAAGGTTCCTAGAGTACGCGAAAGGGAGACAAGTAGTTTACCTTTCGAACTGGAACCAGTCCGCGACCACTCCCCCGTGGAAAGGAGAAAAGGAAGCAACGATTGCGGTGCAATTACTCGACGAAACGATGAACCGCGTGTAAGCGCGGTTACATAAATTTCGTAATACCGAAGGTTTATCAATTCGGCCGGTGTTCGTTGGTGGACGCGACGCTAGGAAATAGAAATTGCATCGAGCCAATTTTATCTTATCTTCGACGTTCAATCGTTTCCTCGTCTCGCGAATCTATCGTCCCTGTCGGACTCTCCACCGCGGATTCGAAATTCCCGAGAATCGAAAGTTTGTTAAAGTCGGGTACAACGCCCAATCGTTTCTCGATAATCGCGAAGCGAGCGTATTCGCAGCGCACCCTCGGCCGTGCCCCTCCCCCGGGCTCTCCCCCTCCCCGCTGCCGTGTTCCTCCTCGTTCGGCGAATTCGGTTCCCCATCGGCGTCGGGGAGTAGCGCGTCGAAGGGATTTCGAAAATACGTCGAAAAAGCGAAGGGGATACCTTTGATCTCGGCGATGTATGCGTCGTATTCGTTCTTGCTGGATACGTATTCGATCCTGCTGACGTTCTGGAAGGTTTGAGCGCGATACTCGGTGTACCGTTCGAACGGGGTTCGATCGTCCGTTCCCGGATGTTGTCGAGGGCTGCTGGCCCTCCTCTGGGAGAGACTCTCGTCGGACGGGAACCTCGCGAACGATGCGACCGAGCTGGACTTGCTTCCGCAACTGGGTGCACCGTGGCTGTGGCTCTGATAAGCCGAATCCTCGAGGGCGTGTTCCTCGCTGGGCGTTCTGCTCGATTCGGCGAGGGCACGGTGTTGAAGGGTCGCGGGACCGGCGCCGATCATCTCTCTGACGGTCTTTCTGACGGTGATCTTCTCGAACTTGACCACCTTGGCGCCGTTCAATTCGCCCTCCTCGAGTAGGGTCTCGAAACTCTCCTCGAAGGAGGAATCGCTGGCCCTGGAGGAGGGCCTGGAGTTGCCGGTCGAGCGAAAATTACCGACGTGTCGTCTGGCATCGATCTCCTGTAAGAGGTCCTCGGTGCTGGCGGTGCGTCCACCGGACCACACCTGCTCGTAGAAGGTGACCCTGTCCCGCAGCCGGGCACCACGTGGTGTGCCGGAGCTATCGGTGTTGGCCCGGTTGCCGACAGGACTCTCGGTTTTCGGCGGCGTCGACATGTCTCTCTAGTTGGCTCGCCGGTGAACGAAATTCATGCCGTTGAACGCGGCGCGCTCCTCCGGTTCCGGTTTCTGCTCGTTTCACGGTCGAGCTGCGCTCGTGGACACCTGTTCTCCGCACACCACACCCTACGCGCACCACCACCGCGTACATCGGCAGCTCGTTGCGCGTCGTCCGAGACCGGCCGGGCCGGTCGACGGCAACGAGAAAGAGGATCTTTCCTCGGGGGAAGCTACCGAGCGTTTCGAGGTGCGTTTGCTCGCTCGTTCTCTCTCTCTCTCTCTCTCTCTCTCTCTCTCTCTCTCTCTTTCACGGTTCGTGTTCAACGTGCGATTACGTCGAGGTAACGCCGTTGCGCGACTATCCGCGATACGCGTCTACCGCTCACGGAATGCACTCTGGCCGCGCACCACGGCCGCCGGTTCGATATTGGTGCCTCTCTTCCCGACCTCTCGCCGGGTCCCCACCTCGTTCCGCCATGAGGTGCCCTCCGTGCCCTCCTATACCCCCGAGCCGTCCACTCGGCTTGTCCGCGAGCCGCATTGCACGATCACGAGGAACGACCACGACGACGAGGACCAGCGCGATGTCGACGTCTCCTACGAATCGAGCCATGCGCCACGACGTTTCCACTTCCAGTTCCACCTCGCCTCCTCACCTTGCCCTGGCTCGTTTCAGCTCCCCTTGCCTCTCACCGCCTCCTCTACCCGACGCTTTGCCCTCTCTCGCCTTCCCTCGTTCCGGCTCGCCTCGTTCTCTCTCTCTCTTCTCGTTTGCCCGATCCAACCTTCCTGATGGGGAACACGCCGGTGGATCGATGCCTTTATCCTGCGTCCTTCCTTCTCCTCCGCTCGACTAAATGTCACTTCGCGCGGCGCCGCGGCGCCCCGTCGTGTCGCGTCGCGTCGCGTCGCGTCGCGTAGCGTCGCGTCGCGTAGCGTCCCGACCCGTCTCGACCCGACCCGTCCCGTCCCGTCCCGTCCCGTCCCGTCCCGTTCCGTCCCGACCCATACGTCCCGTCCCGTCGTTTCGAACCGCGCGCGCCAACCGTTTTTACATCGATGCTCAATTCCGCGTGCGATTCGTATCGCGTAACAATCGTTTTTAAGGTATACCTCGAAAGTCGCGATAACGCGATTATCTTTCGTAACGCGCGGAGAGAAGCAAAACTTCCTTGACCCTATAATCGTTCGCAGCACCGGTACTCGGCGAACGGTGGAGAAATCGTCGCTTGCCAAGACGCTTTTGGCACTCGGACGGACGATGATCGGTGAGTATCGTTTCGGGGACACTGGTCGCAATTATTGGGCCGATTTTAAAGCCGCACTCTGCGTTCGTTCGACGACGAAACAACGCGATCGGAGATATTCAATTTTCGGATGCTCGAGGGACAGCGCAATCGCATCGACGGTAGTCGCAGGAGAATGGAACCAGCTTTCGATGGAAAATCGAAGGCTACGCCCGCGGCGAACTCGATCTTGCGAAGCTTCTTACCGATTCGCGAAACACGGCCGTGCGAAAAATATTTCGATGCGCGCAGCCGTTACCGGTCGGGCTCTGGATTCGACTCGACGCTCTCCGAGGCTCGACGTTTGCAACGTTCCGTCGCGTAAAACGGCGCAATTGACGTTTCACCGAGTACACGAGTACGTAATTCCGCGTTCCAGTTTAACAAAGTTTGCTCGGTGCGCGGAATCGCTACAGTTTTAGCGTTAGAAACGTAGACGTCGTTATCGGTTTCGAGACGTTGGAAGAAACAGCGCGCGTATTATCGGCGATATCGCTCTGCGCAACAATCGCGCGTTATCGACGCGTCACAGTTGCGTAATGCAAATTCAACGCGATAATCGGAAGTTGTAAATAAATCGTGTCGCGAAGGATGAACACTTCCGAGGTTGGGAAACATCGCGTTTTACGGCGCGATTAGGTTTTCGTTGCCTCGTCGAGATTCCTAGTCCCGAATGAAATCGTAGACAAAAGTAACGTATTTTCGCGGTTCGAGGTATCGCGACGATCGCGTATAATCCTAATTCTGCGGTAAGCTCCGCGATAAATGCGTATCGGATTCGCTTTATCTGCGAAAAACAAGCGGGCGATCGATAAACGAGGTTCGTCGATTCGGGGTTTGAAAAATAATCCAACGATCGGAGCTCCCTCGATCCGCGTACGCGTCCGCTAATCGTTTGTTTCTCGGATCGTCGATAGCATCTTTGTCGGAGTTGCTCGTGTTCGATCGGGAGCTAGGGCATCCCGCGTACACCTCGACTCGAAATCGCCCGATCTTTCCGATCGATCGACCGACCGACCGACCGACCGACCGTCGAGCACGGAGGTTGGCAACTTTGGCGCATTCGAGGAGAGAAAAAAGTCAATGGCGACAATTACGAACGTACCGCGGCAGGTGCTCGTCACGTCTATTTATAAATAGGCGAGCCACGGTCTTCCACTTCTCCCGCGCCGTTCGGCAGATATGCAGTCGCGGACTCGCGCGGACTGCCGATAACCATCGACTCGCGATCGTTGCGGGTGAAATTGTTGGAAATCGGGTTTCACCGTACGCACCGAGACACCTTTCGCGATAAACTCATTTTTCGAAACGTTCACCCGCGACGAACGGTTTTACCGAGCTCCTCGTTCCTTTTCATCGATGCGCAACCGAAGAAAATCGGTGCACGTATCGCGCGACTGGTAAACCGGAAACGTCGTTTGAAATTTAAACGACGTCTTTCGGTCGAAGGAGCAAGTAATCGATAATTGCGTAATTATTTCCCAGTAACGGTCGCGCGGTGCATTCAACGGGTGCATAAATCTTGCGCGTTGGCCGAAAATGTTGGCAAAATATCCGTGTTCCTTCCGAGTTGCGATAATTCGAAGGCGGAAGAAATATGGCAACACGTGTCGAGGAATACTCGAAGACGCGTGAGCGTTTCAAATTTTGGAAACCTTCGGTCGGTCGCGCATCGAGAGAACGAACGCTCCCTTCGAAGAAACGAGCACCGAAATGGCGATCGAAACCTCGAGGCAAACGCGGAAGTCGAAAGAAAAGCGAGGTCGAAAAATCTTGCGATCCTGGATGTCGAGAATCCGACATTGCTCGACGATCGTTGTCAACGTTCGTCTCGAACCGTACCGAAGAGTAACGTTTCTCTCGGCGTTCGATGCCAACTGAAACAAATTTTCCGCTCGAGCGATCGAAACGTCGGCGCTAACCTTCATCGATCTCGACTTCGATAACGCGCTAAACGCTCGAAGCCGATGCGAGCGGTGCGAGATCAACGCCGCGAAGGGGGAATACGTGTTCGGTAATTGGTATTTCGGAGTACTCACTTTGAAGTTGCTGTATCGTAGCTTGATACTCGGCGAGTTTCTCGTCGACGTAGTCCTGACTCTGGTTGGCTATTATTTCGGCGGTGCTGGGACCGGTGGCTTCCTCTTCCGTCTGCGAGTGATCCAGCGGGACGCCGACGTATTCGTAATCGCCGGGTCTGTACGGCGAGATGATGTATTCCGGTGGTCCGGCGACCAAAGGCGACGCGGCGTCGCTCTCCAACGAGCTCTGTTCAAACGGAAAGAAAATAATGACGAAAACGATCCTCGGAACGTAACGCGATGTCGCTACGTTCGAAGAAATGGCCGTGAGTAGATTCGAAAGACGCGGCGCCTCGGAAACGTCGAAACGTCGGGATGCGTTGTTAGCCGAGACGGCGTACGTTACATTCGAGTCGTGGGTTCGACGCGAGCCGAAACCGCTAAAACTCGTAAAATCGTCGTGACGCGTGGTCTTTCGGTTCCACCGAAGGAGAACCCTCTTTCACGGCCAGGTTCGATTTCGGTGGTTGCCGCGGTGGTCGACGCGTCGACCACTCGGAGAAGCGATTCGCGGTGGTTCGAGAGGCTCGGTTCGACGCCCGTAAGGTCCAACGGTTATCGACGCGCGTCGATCGATCTTACCGTCTCCCCCGAGGGTTAACGGACGAGGAGCGAGAACCACCGAGTCCGGAGCGGGCCCAGGTTTCGCGATCGCTACGGGAACGGAATTTCCATCAACGGGAAATGAATCGCTTCTCGAAATACTATAAATCGGAACGTACCTGAGTCGGTATGAAGGGTCTGGGTGGCTGACTTCCGATCGGAATCGGCGATGGCCATCTGGGCCTGGGACACTGAATGTAGCCGGTCGGCGATCCAAAGACCGGCGACATTCCAGGTGAGATCGGCATCCCGATCGGTACCGGGCTCATCGGGTGCATCGTTCCGGAATACGTAAGGGGGGACGTAGGATGAGCGTGATGAACCGGGGTGGCCGGTCCTCGAGGACGTTGAAGGTGCGGCGAACTCGAGGGGCTGTACGGTGACGGGGGTCTGAAGTGACCGGGCACGTTCGGTCTCCCGGACCAACCAGCCCCTGGCCCGGGTTTTCCATGGGGTTTCGACGGCGGCTGCGACATCTCCGGCTAGTTCGAATCTTCCCGATCAGCTGGCATCGCTGCAACCGAGCGAATGCATCCTCGATTATTTCGTTCGAAGCTCGGATCTCCTCGATCGCGACGTTCGCCTCGACCAAGATTATCGTTCGGTAGTCGTTGGAAGCCGAAACGTCGTTCGGCGGCTAACGAGCTCTGGGTCGCGCGGTGGCACTGAGTAGGTAGATCGGGATGGGCGATCGGCCAAAACTCTCTCGAAATAAGCGTTTAGAATTGTCCGGCTTTCCTCCGACTCGGCTACCCTTGTCGCGCGAAAAATCTACAATGGACGTATTTTCACCGCGACGCGACGAGACGCGACGCGACGCGACGCGACGCGACGCGACCTGCGTACACGCGTACGCGCGGAGAGAGAAGCGCTCGAGTCGCACGAAACGATCTCACGATACTTTTCGAGAACGCGTACCGCGCGTCAACGTTCTACGAAATTACGTTCGATCGATTCCAATCGTTTGGAAAGTTCGTCGAACCGTCGTCGCGTCGAACGGACCTACGTTTTACGATGTATCGCGGAACGCGAAACCGAAAAATAATACTTTCTCTCGTTTTCTCGGAAGTAGAAAAAAGTGGAGGCAGCGCGGTTTCGCGGGTCGAAGGTCTACGATTTTTGGCTGGATATCGAGTTTAGGCCGACTAAATATAGCGACAATTCTATTTTCGAACGACTCGAACGATAGCTACGAACGCGTCCGACGCGTCAGGTATATTTGCACCGAGTGCGTCAGATATTTTAGAAAGTGACGCGAATATTAACACCTACAATTAGCCTTGTAGTCGCACGCGTGCGTTCGAGCGAAGACGCGGGGGTGCGTGGCGCCATCGTTTTTCGATGCAACGCCGCGCAATCCCACGTTTTTCGTTCGCCCGATCGTATCTCGCGCGAAAAAGGAGAAACCTTTCGGCTGTTCGATTTCGAGGAAAGATTCGATTCGATTCGATCTTGCATCGAAATCGAAACTTTCGTACGGCCGCGAATTCGATCGCTCGTTACACGGTGCACCGGTCCGCTTTCGATTCGTAAAGACGAACGCGGCGAACGGTGCATCCGTTGGGAAAAAATCGGCTCGAGATATTTATCCGGAAGGTTTCTCTCTTTCGAAGGGAAGAAACGGTCGGTGAAAAGCACGCGTCCATTTTGTTCTTGTTAAAGTTCACGAGCGCCATTACGAAGTAGGGTTCGACGGCTCGCAGCGTTCGAGTTCGTTCCACCGATTTCGATAAAGCGTCGAGAAGAATGAAGCGCCGGTGCTATTTATAACGCCAAGACCACTCGAGAACGATGCCGTACGAATTCGGACACGAATTTAGGGTGCACGGGTTTATCCTAGAGCGCACGGAAAACGGTGAATCGAAAATTCCTCGTTACTCGGCCAACGTTTTTTCTTTCGCGCGCGCTCCGCTCGGGAAGAGAGCGACCGACCGAGAGAGGAAAAGGGAAGACCCACCTTTCCCGTAAAAGTATTTCGAAACGATTTCTCCCGAGTAAGAATCAAAGGACGCGTGCCTACGGAACGCGACGTGCTTGGAGGAAAACGTAACTCGGACCTCGAATAAAATTACGCGAAACGAAGCGAAGCGAAACGAGATCGAAATTCTATCGTATCGAGAAGAGGCACGGGGCTTCTCCACGCTCCAACGGTCGTTAGCGCGCTGGATCCTGGACCTCGGATGCTGGGTCCAAAAATAAGATTACCGCCGAATTAACGAACAGAAATAGTCTTCGTTCGGAACGGATGTTCCTGACACGGGTCGCGCTCGAACCGGTGAACCCCGAGGGCCGATTATCCTCCGAACTCACGACCAAACGGAATAACGTTCGTAGCGCGGGAAATTGACCATTCGAGGGAACGGTAGCGAAAATCGGAACCGGCATTCGCGAACGATCGGTAACGCGTGTTCCGTGTTTCGCGTTTCGCGTATCGGGCTCGAGGTTCGACGGTGCCGCGACACACGGTAGCGAAAATAATAGAGAGAACCATACCGGAACGACGTCGAATCGAAGCCAGAGATTTCGGTGATGGAAATCGAGTCGGCCGTTTTAAAAATCCAACGGTCCAGGTAGACGGCGATCGTCGGAATCCGTTCCGGTGATCGAGAAGAGCTTATCGATCCTGTTCGTTCAAACCGCGAATCCTCGAACTCTCATCGGGCACGGTTTTATCGCGCGAACACTTACGAACGGTCGTTCGACGACGAGTAGCGGTGAGTCGCGATGATCGAGCTAGATCGAGGTAGATCGATCGTGGCGGAAAAATCGTGCGGCGCGCGCAACCACGAATCCGTGATCCGGATTTTCGTAGTCGATCCACGACCAAGACCACGAACAGACTGCCCGATCCGCTGGTTCATCGGTCCAGGCCGACGCTTGCCGCGACATTTATATTTAACTTTGGCGTCGCTCGAGTTTCGGCTTGGGTTTACACTCCGTCGATTCTCGCCGCCGCGTTCCCGTTCTACGTTTCCTCGTCCCTTTGCCGCGCTTTCGCCCCCGATACCGATTCTTATTCCCTTCCCTTTCGTTGTCCCTTTTAGCGAGGCGCGAATCACCTCCATCGAACGACATCGCGCGTTCGTCGTTCGTTTATCCCCGAAACGGAAGTCGATGCCGATTCTTAGTCACATCGCCGGACTTACGGCCCGGAGAGTCGAAAGATTTCAGAGGACCGCGTGGAATCCGTGAACCTCGAGGGTCCTCGGATAACAAACTACTTTACGCGATCGTAGCCGGTGAACCTTCGAGCGCATTCTCTACGCTCCAAGTGTTTTCAATCGGAGAACATCGAACATCGGTGTTGTTCGTCTTATCGTATAGAGCGCTATTCTCGGTCCAATTTCGTCCCACGTACGCGGTAAAACGATCGCAGCTTTTTCGGTGAGAAGTTTAGAACGAGCGGAGGAGTGGGAACTGCCACCGGAAGTTGACAGCTGGTACCCGTGAGGTTGACGATCGCCTTGACCTCTTTCCGTTAACTGGACAAACTATTCTCATCGATTTCTACCGACGAACATTTATTTTCGTTTCTCACTCGTTCGACTTACACGAAAGAATTTCAAATTACCGCCGTCACGGAAAATATCGAGGTACGTCGATCGTGGAAATCTGATCGAAATTTTTTGCCTTTTGAATTCATCGTCTCTCGAGTTTCTCCAGAAATTGGCAACACTCCGGCAATCGACTCTCTTCGAGAGAGATACTTTTCAATATTCGATAAATCGTTGCGAGACGATCTCTAGTTCGCGCTCGACAAATTTTTAATCGTTATCTTCCTCGTTAAAATCAAATTTTCAACGATTGCGCGCTCATCGTATCGCATTCTCGTTCTCGTCTCTCTCGTTGAAAATTTGCATTCGGCACTCATTGAACAATGACACGGATATGTCACTTTTATCGCGATTGATAATCTACTTCCATACATCCATACCACGAGACGATAAACGCGCTTCAAACTTTTCTTCGAAATACGAATTGTTTAAAAATTACCAGTGTTCGAGATGGTGTTTGACCTATAAAAATTAGAGTCGATGAACTATTGCCAAGAGCATCGGAAGGCGCAATCGTTTCCCTTTCGAACGAGCGAAACTCCATTACAATGGGATTATTTTTTACCAAGTTTCAGCCATTTTACGAAACCCCTGTATTTTCGTTGGTTTTCTTTTTCGTCGGTGGCGCCATCTATGGCTAATGGGCCAAGTTTGTCGGGGAATGATTCCCCTTTTCGGTCGCTAGATGTCGACACAAGGACTGTATTCACCTTTTTGCGGCTTTATAGTATCGATTCGTCCTATAGGATCGCTAGGTACCAAAGAACCGCATCGATTATCATTATTTTTTATACCGTATTACAAATCTATTTCAAGTTAACGATTCTGATGTGAAAAATACATTTAACGGACCGGTGACACAGTTTGTGCAGGTTTCGTAGGACTTTCTATAACTATTTGTAAAATTATTCAACGAAGTAATTTCGTTGCGCGTATAATACAAGTGGCGCTATCTGTGGCTATTGGGCCAAGTTTGTCGGGGAATGATTCCCCTTTTCGGTCGCTAGATGTCGACACAAGGACTGTATTCACCTTTTTGCGGCTTTATAGTATCGATTCGTCCTATAGGATCGCTAGGTACCAAAGAACCGCATCGATTATCATTATTTTTTATACCGTATTACAAATCTATTTCAAGTTAACGATTCTGATGTGAAAAATACATTTAACGGACCGGTGACACAGTTAGTACAGGTTTCGTAGGATTTTCTGCAACTACTTGTAAAATTATTCAACGAAGTAATTTCGTTGCGCGTATAATACAAGTGGCGCTATCTGTGGCTACTGGGTCAAGTTTGTCGGGGAATGATTCCCCTTTTCGGTCGCTAGATGTCGACACAAGGACTGTATTCACCTTTTTGCGACTTTATAGTATCGATTCGTCCTATAGGATCGCTAGGAACCAAAGAACCGCATCAGTTATCATTATTTTTTATTCCGTATTACGAATCTGTTTTACGTTAATAATCTTAATGTGAAAAATACATTTAACGGACCGATAACACAGTTTGTACAAGTTTCGAAGGATTTTCAACGACTACTTGCAAAATTATTTAACGAAGTAATTTCGTTGCGCGTATAATAAAGGTGGCGCGATCTGTGGCTACGCGGCCAAGTTTGTCGGGAAATGATTCCTATTTGCGTCGCCAGATGACGACGCACGGATTCTATTGGCTTTTCGACGTAAATAAATAAGTAATCGGAGTACTCGAAACGTTAAGGGCGAATCGATTCGTGTCTGTTTTGTTAATAAACGTTTTACTTGTAAGTTACATCGCAAACAATGCTGTAATTTAACAACACTCGCGATATTCCGACTCCGTATCGGTGATCGACACAAATATAGCCTTTGTTATTGATGAACGATTTCTGCGGTACTCCGATCAGTTGTTCGTTCGTGCATCGAGACGATTCAAACCTGTTGGAACGCGTTACGGGCAATCGCAATGAAAAATAGATTGCACGGCGAAGCGAAGAACAATTCGAATTCGATGACGTTCGAGTCGTCGAAGACTGTTTCCAATTTCGTGGAGAACCATCTTCGAAATTAACTAAGAAACTCCGTGGAAGGAGAGTCTTTGCAATCACTTTACCCCGAGCGGACAGATTTTAGATAATTATAACGGCCTGGTTATAAGCGTACTGGTTTAATCCTCGCTTACAACTGTAAGTACAGCTTCAACTTCCGGTCGTCGAGGAACATACGTAGTCGTGTTTCGTCGAGATTAGATCCGATTAGAACTTTCCCGTCTGCCCGAAGAAACGTGCGAAAATACGGCGAGCACAGCGAAGAGTAATTCAACCAGCGAATTTGTTCAAGGAAATACGGAATTCGAGGACACGAAACGCGGAGCACGAATTACGCCCTTTAAGCGCGAGAGACGATTAAATGTTCGAATCGTTTCGAGAAACGTTCAACGAGGAACTCTTTCGCGGTATCTCGACGAACGGAGGGTGCGATTCGCGCTGCAAATTGAAACGAAAAATTGTGAAAATGATTTCCGTATCGGAGGATCGCGGTCGGGTGTTGGTAAGGTTCGGCTCGATCGCAGTCTTCTTAACGCGGGGAGGTTTTCTCGGCGGGAGGGGACCGCGAGTACTTTCGATGCTGGTTTTGAATCGCGGTCCACGGGAACGTTTCTCGAGGAAAATTTTTCCAGCCGGACCGGTGCCGTAATTTAAGAGCAACGAAAACCGAGCAAGAATATTTATTTCTCGAGCGTGCTTCTATCGGGGATAAAAACAAGAAGCACCGCAATCGCGGTGAAAATCCCGTAAGCAAGGCGAACGCGCGGCGAGCTTTTGAACGAGCGGGCTTGCGGTTCGTTTTAAAGAGCGGGTTATTATGCCGGTAGGGCGTTCTTCGCGATAAAATTTTCCCATTGAACGGCACATCGTTGCACCGCCGCGCCGCAATAATTAAGCTTCGCGTTCGTCTACGTCGCTGGTGATTTCTCTTATCGATCTCACCGCGGGGCTCGATGTTAATTACGAGCACAGCCAGCCGTTCCGCTCGAGATTTCCACGGTGATTAAGGGTAATTCCTTACAGAGTCGAAGGTAACGTGGACCGAACCTGGTGCCACGGACTCGTGTCTCTGCCGCTCGAAATTTTCCAAATTCACGCCACTTCGAACCGTTGTTAGCTGCTCGCGACGCAAATTACTTTTCGATCGCGTCCACGGAAGAAGAACGAGAAGAGTTTTCGGGGAGGAACCGGCTCGAAGGAGCCCTCTCTCTTCGAAGCGAACGGTCTCGGTTGTCTCCGCAATTTTCACCCAATACGGATTTCCATCGGGAACCACGAGATCGATTCTCGCGATTCCGTTCCTCGTTGCGATTGTTGATCAGCAGCGTGCCAGAAAATCAATCGCTGTTACGGCGATGGCAATCGAATCACGGGCCGCGCGTTAACGGGCCACCAATCGTCCAAGGTTTCGTCGATTCGCGTACAACGTAACGGTTGATCGTTTCTCGTTCAGATTTCGGAGGAATGTACTCGATAATCGACGATAACAGCGAACGGCCAATAATCGCGTTTTGTATTTTCGCAAGCGGAAACAAAAGCCGGGAGAGACCGTTATCGAGAATAACCGATGTTCCATTTAGCGCCGCGAACGGAATCTCGTCTTCCCTTCGTTTCGATACCAGCTTGCCTCCGAGAGCTTCGTTTCACTTTTTATCGCGATTCGTGCAGCGATCCGTTTCGGTGCGCCCGTCCGCACGAATCCGCGCAATGGAAAAACCGAGCGAAAGATTCCCATTCCCATTCCGTTCGCGATCGTCGAAAGACACGCGAACGGGTAAAACCAAACACTCGCGAGTTACACGCGAGTTACGCGCGTTACTCGTTTCTTCTTTCCCTCCGAATCTCTTCGATCGCGGTACTCGCTGTTTTCTTCCGCGCTCTCGTCGGGCGAAACTCTCTCGAGAGGACGATACCGTTCTCGAGTTTTCTCATTTTCTCATTTTCTCAACATTTTCACCGAGAGATCGAAGAAGAAGGACCGAGAACCCGCGACTGCTACCAGAGCTCACCGTGTTTACACGATCTTACCACCGAATGGCTTTGCATAGCTGCGGCAATTGTTTCCTCTCGAAATGAGCAGCCGGTGCAACGATCTTGAGAATAACGACGGTGCGTTTCCGTAGCGGCACTAACGGCGCTGTCGATTAACAGGAACCCCTACGCTGCTGGATCCGATTTAGCCGTGTGTCCCGAGTTCCGACGCAATTACGACAATGGCCGGTGCAAATCGATTACGACCCAGGATGCAAGGATATCGTATCGTTCGCCTATCATCGAACCTCGATCGCCGACCCGAACCACCGTGTTTTCTGCCCCCGGAGATTCATCGATCTCGAATCGAAGAAATCGTTCGCGTTTACACAATCGTCACGGAACGCGCCGATCGTTACGGAACGCGAGGGTAACCTGGAACGCTAAATAGAAGAAAATTCAACGCGTATCGATCTATCGACGATGAATCGCCAATATCTATAAATTCTTACGGTCTCGTGACCGCAAAAACCTTCGATCCCCTATTGCAAATTGCCTCTACCTTTATTCGTTCGTTTTTCTTTCCTTTCCTTTTGTCAGTTTTAACGGCGTAACAACTCCGACGACGATCCGCTCTTCGAATCGGTGCTGCCCATAAAAAATGTATTTTCAACGAAGATCGCGACACGGTAAGGGCGGTTCTTCGTGTCACGCGTTTACAACTTGCGCGCCTAATTTACATTTTAAATCTCCCGCGGGTCGGGCGATGAAACGTTAATGCATGCAAAATACGGTGAAAGCGTTTTGCGCGAATTAATACGTTTGCGACGCGGAGTGGGCAAACGCGTGCGTTCCGGTGGCTGACTTTTATATTTCCTCGCGGCTGAAACGGGACGCTCGCGATTTCTATCTCGCAGCCGCGCGTGTTACGCGCCGAAGACGTTTTTACGCGTCGCGACGCGGATCAAAGGGACGGAAAAATGAATTTCACCGAAAGCCCCGTAACGAACGGGGGAAAATTACGGACAAGGGCCGTGCTTGTTATCGACCTTTTAATAATCGCGCGCGGAGCAACGACGCGTCGATGCTAATAACAAGCTCGGTGCGAATAGAACGGACACGCGCGTCCAGAGTGAATTTGCACCGGTGAATTCGAAACGTTCGATTCTTTCGCGCGAATCGACTCGTTTTCTCGATCCTCTCTTCGCTATTTGCAAACGTACGCTCGCGTATCGCCCTTTCGCGCGAAACTTATCATTTTTCGATCGTTTCCCGGTCGAGCGTGTTTCTTCTTTCGACTTTGGTCGGTCGTCGGTTCGTTAGCTCGTCCAATCGAACCAATCGAGTCTCCGCCGCGGCGCCGGAGGAGCCAACGACGAGCCGAGGCCACGGTATCGTATCCATCCGCTCGATTCTATATTCTCGAAAGAAAGATTTCAGCGACGGCGAGCCCTCCTCGAAGCACACTTTGCTCAATGGGCTGCCGACTTGGTAATTACCGTCGGAGTACTGCGTAATTCAGTCGTCCGTAACGAAGCGGCGGTGGTGGGGAACGGGGACCGTGTTAACCCCTCCGAGTTAACTTCGGGCGGCGAGCAGGGTGAAAAACCGGTAAGAAAAATAAAATGGAATCGGGCCCCTGCGATAACGGCGATCTCGGGCACACTCGGGATTCGATATCGAAAGGAGCTGGAACGATCGGTAGAACGGAGCACGCACGTACACCGGTGTACCGCGCGTTCGTAACATCGAGAAAGGAAATTCAACGAGGCGAGGGTCCTTGAAGAAATCGTCGAGAGTCCGCGACATTGCCCGTAAAATATAGTATACGAGAGCTTCGACGAGTACGCAAGCTCGCACGTTCCACGCCGAACGCGAGACACTTTCGTCTCCGATGCTTCGTGTTCCTCGAACCTCTACAACCGGTCGATTAATTTCCGAATAATAAGCGAAAAGCTTCGAGTCGCGAAAACTTTGATCGCGAAAGCCGTAATTTTTTCCTTGGCCGGTCGCTTAAAGGAAGCGACCGGAGTCGTTCGAGCTGCACTCTTTCGTGGAAGAAGCGGACGGGAAACGGCCAGTAAAATTCCCACAGAAGCAGCTCGCGCGCGTTAAATATTTATGAGCAGTTCCGTTACCTTCCCTCGTTTCTTTCTTCTTCCTTTTTTTCCTTGTTCTTTCTCCATTTTTTTTCGTATTCGTTTTGTTTTTTTTTTGGTTTTTCCTCTTTTTTCTTTATTTTACCCGAGCGCACGCCACCGAAAACTTCGCAACGGCGCGGCGCGGCGCAGGTATTTGTCGGTGTCCGTCCGGCGCAGCATCCGGACCGACGGGTCATTTGTTACAAAAATGGCCCCGAGTTATAACGGAGGAAGGACGCGAGAGTATGTCCTTGCCAGTATTTTCCTGTCGACGGGTCCCGGTGACCGGCAATTTTCCGAAACTTCCAAAAACACTCCGTTCGTCCGGATCGGACGCGTCGCCGTACGTTCTCGTACTTCCTTGAACGATTTCCAGGCAATTCACGATTCTCCGGAGTTTTAAACTTTTACCTCGATAACGTTACGTTGGGAGAACGATGAACATTCGAAGCTCGATTTCCCTGTAGAAATTGAAACGTTCGCGTCCTCGCTTTTCGCGGCTCCGTTAAAAATGCGTTCGAGTCGATTCGAGAGCCGTGTAGGAACGGAAAGCGCACATAATGGAATCGGTTGCAAGTTCCGAAAATTTATCGTATATATTCGTTTGTAACAATGAACGGGACGAGCACCGACCAGGGGAAAAATTAGAGCAGCCTCGACGGTGAAACTCGGCGCGCCTTTAAATCAGTGCTTTGTTTCACGGGACAAAGTGAAACGAGCCGGTAATTTGTGTCGGCTTCCTTCTATTTATCGACGTTACGAAACGTTTTAACGGACGTTACCGATTTTATCGCGTTACGTGTCGCCGGCCCCTCGTAATTTTTACGAATAATACGCGAGAAAGGAAACGATGCTCCCAACGACTCGGAGAATGCTCTTTCGCGTCGAGGCAACGAGTTTTGCGCCACCGTGTCGCTAGAAATTATTCATCGTTCCTCGGCGGATCCCGATCGATTCGGTGACAACGCGTTTACCTCGAAACGTTACGAGTTGCGAAACAATTTCCGATACAAGAAAACGTACCTTTCCCGAGGAAAAATATTCTATTAGCGCATCGTTGTACCGCGCGTTTCGAGCGTTTAATTTTCCTACCTACGTTAACTTCCGAGGAATTAATTATCGAAATAAATTCGTTGGTCGGTTGCTCCAATTATTCGTCCCTCTGTTCTACTATATACCGAAGCGATCGCGTACGCGTAGGTAACGAAACACCATGCGGTAATGATTATTCATTATTCGCTAACGAAATACTTTTCGTTCCGTCCCTTTCGCATTCATCGTGTTTTTCAACGTTTCTTTGTTCTCGTTTGCTCTTTCGGAATATTTAAAGAATTCAACGCGAACGCGTCCCGTTATTAATAAAATTTCTCCGGTAGAACGGCCCGAAACAATTGTTTGTAAAATTATTTTCCAACGAACCGCGCGCGAAACGTATTAAAAATATTAATTTTTCGTACGAGGGTGTCACCGACCGATGTTTTATCGTTTCACCGAAATGAAGTAAAACGTATGAAAAAATTAATAATTAACGGCAAGCTACGGATAAAAGCTCTCGACGCGACATTTCGGGACGCGAGATTCCAAATGGGACATACCGTGTTCCATTGTTACGTAGCCGTTTCCGTTATGATAAATTGAACGCGACTCTTTTATGCCTTGCGACCGTTTCTCTCTATTCGAGAGATAGGATGTTTTCGTTTTTCGAGCACAATGGGAGGAGCGCGAGAAGCGAGAAGCGAGGAGCGAGGAGCGAAGAAACGAGGAGCGAAGAAACGAGAAGCGAAACGGTGACGTGGACGGGGTTCGGCGATGTTACACATCCAACGATACGCGTCCCGAGTGTGGCGACAGGACCTTCGAAATTTCATTAAGAATCCGATACGAGAGTGTGTTTCTCGCCCGAGATTCGCGGAGGAATTAGGTTACGTTCCAACTACGCTGTCCATCGATTTTAATTTACGAACATTTTACCCTAGATATTCCCGTCACTTTCCACGACGAATACGCACACGTGTACATTTCGGGCGCCAATAATTCGTATCGCGAATTCATTTCTCGTCTCTCGCATTAATACCGTTAACGACGATGCTTCGTGTCCGCTCTCGTGACTCTCGAACGCCGTTCGTCTTACGAAAACCGCCATATTTCCCTCGCGTTCGCAGTTCCGACTCACCGCCGGATCGCAGAAAATATATTTACCGGTTTGCTTCCCGGAGCGAAATATGCATGGAAATTACTGTTTCTCGTAGCCCGATGCCCCACTAAATCACACTGCCGGAAGAGTGAAAATTGTCTCGGGAAAGAAGGTGGTAGGTAAGCGCGGTGTGCGGGTGTCTTGGGAGAGTAGCGTTCGTATCGGGTTCGCCGATGCAACGTCCGAATATTCCTTCGGATGTTCTCGACCAAGTAGGAGGATAGAATCCCCTGTCGCGGCAGATGTTCGCGTAGCAACGGTCAATCCCGGTCCACGCATATAGTATTCCGCCCGGTCCGTCGTTCGTACAGTTAAATCGATGTGTCGTTAATTTCTACCTTGAACGTTTCGCGCCTCTTGATCGATGTCGAGAAAGCTCTTCGACGCCTCGACGAAAGAGTAACCGAGCTCGGGTCGTGCGGATCTTTACCTATGCGTAATTGTTACGAACGTTCCCAGTGCCGAAACAGCCTATCCGCGAACGATGGCCATGGGATTGTACTTTGTCCTTGTAAATTATTCAAGGTAACTTTGGAAGACGATGCGCGCGCCAGATCCGCCGGTTTTGCATTCCATTTCCACGTCGCGTCGCGAATCTTCGTGCTCGAAGGTGTGCGGGTAGACGCGACGTAAAAAACCAGACGATCCGTCCAATTATTGGAATCGCTGTAACACGAAAATGAAATCGAAGTTTCTAGAATGGGATTCGATTCGAAGGGAATGGAAAACACTCTTATCGGGAGATTTCGAATTCGATTCGAGAGGCTTTACAGCCAGACGGATATCGCGCGGGATTTCTTCGACGGCACCGTGCGAAATTAATTCGAGTAATCTGTTTTTCGTCGACTTTGCTACCTTCGAGCTGATCGGAACACGTCGAAGCAACCAGGAACAACGAGCAACGGTCGGATATAGTACGTTGGCCGAGTCGTAACGAATCGCGTCCGCGCGTACCAAAGATTTTCACCCTGTACTTAACGGCTAGTGGTAGCGGTGGTAGTAGATAAATTTCCAAGTACTCGGAAATCGTAGCTTCTCTTGTTGATTTCGATGCGCCAAAGTTTCCTCTCGTAACGCGTTACGTGCGCCGTGGGGATCTTTTTGCCGGTTGTTTTTTGCGAACGAGAAAATATCAGTGGCTCGCCATGCAAACCGACTAATTGGTATGTCGCTGCCACGACCCCGTTCTATAAACTGCGCCGCCACTGCGTTGGAATACGGAATGCATTTTGACCCTTCGCCGGTGTCGCTGTTAAAATAGGTCACCCTTATTTATCGCGGTGGGAGATATATGCGCGTCCGGCGATCACGGCGCGGCGCGGCGCTGCGCGACGTCCCCCGGTGTCGCCCGGTGTCGCCCGGCGTCCCCCGGCGTCGACCGGCGTCGCACGAGGTAAAATCACGATAAGATTTCGCCCCTGGGACCCGCCACTGGCGCATACACCGCGAAATTTGCGGCCGAAACTTTCCACGGATGTTCCTGCATTCTTAATAAACGTTCTCGCGCGATCTCTGTTCGGAGCGCTCGGGAAGGAAAATTTCGCGTCCCACTTCGGGTTCGGGTTATCGTGGAAAAATAAATTAGGCTCGTCGAAGAGACAAAGTTCTCCGGAAGACGATGGACTCGGTTCGCGATCCTGGGGAATTTTTCGCTTGTTTCGGCAGCGACGTATTTTTAAGGACGGTGGTCGAGTCGGTCGGTAAACGTATACAAACGAGATCCAGGTTACACCGGACCGAAATGTGGCTGAACTTTTCCACATTTTGCATCCCCGACTATCCAGATCCGCTCTTTGAGAAGCAAAATTATGCAATTTCTGGCTTCGGGTACCGGAAAAGGTAACGAAATAGCGTCGGTCGATCGTGTTGGCGAAAGTGTATTTACGCTCGCGGAGGCTGTGCCGCTTTCAGCCGAGTTTATATCGAACGGAAGACGTACATTTTATAGATTATAAAAACGTTCACCGAATGCACGTAATTCTCCATTATGGTGCACAGCCACGTTTAGAAACACTCTCCACGAAAATGTTTCGCGCGGTAAAAGTGGAACGAGGTTTTTCTACGAGAACGTTATCGGTACGAACGGATAAAATTTCCGGGGTGGAAGTTTCTCGATGCTGTTCGCGCGTTCGAGACGCGCGATCCGAAAATTTCTTAATAAGCTCCCGTCTTTCTTCGATCGTGACGTTCTTATCCGACCGAACGAGATCACCGAACGTCGCCGGCCGCGTCACGCGCGTAACGCGCTTTAACCGCGCCCAAAGGAAGACCATTTTTATCGCTGTTACGATGCCCCGCCCGGGGACATCGAATATCGCTATAAACGAAAAGCTTTGGACGGCGTTGCACGTTTAAAAAATTCATCTTCGTGCCGCCTTATCGTATCTGCGAGGGACACGTTTCAAGAACGCTCGATGCTCTCTCTTCTCGACTCGTTATCGAATCGCGAATCAGGAGACATCGAAGCTTCGTCTCGCGGTGGGCGTTGAATCGACGAGAGCTTTATTTACCGGAAGCTGGCTGTATCGGAATATGCACGACGACAGAGTTCCCGCGCGGTAAAGCTGCGATAAGATTTCGCTGGGATAGCAGCATCGGCACGAGTCGACGAAATTTGTGGTTAAAACTTTCCAGGGGTGTTGGTGCATTCTCAATAAGTAGCCACAAACTCGAAAATCTCTAAACTTTGCCCCGAGGTATCTCCTTATTCTCCCGTCCGTGCTGTTCGATACTTTGCTGCTTCTCGCTGACCCTTTCGGATTATTTCGCGGAATAACGAAGCCAAACTCGTTTAACAAGATTTCGATTAATTTTTAATCGACGTTGACGTCGATGTCGCGAGGAATGCTCGAATATTTGGTCCGGGTCGACCGAGATCGAACGTATCGTATTAGGAATTCTGTGCCCTTGTTAAAAATTGAAAGCGGTCGGAAATATTCGGTACTCGACAGAAATATTACTTAAAAACGATTCGGCTCGATCGAGATCCGTCTATTCGGGATTTCGATTGCTCTTGCGAGATACTCGATTCCAATGTTGTTGGAACTAATGAAATTTGTCTAGGTATCTTTATCCAGCAATTATAGAGGGGTCGCGATCGATGTTGCATCGCATCGACCCGAACGCGTAATTAAATTTCGCTCGGAGAAGGGCACGCCGTTGCTCCGTTTCGGTTTACCTTTCGACTGGTCGCGTTGCGTCGCGCGGCGCCGCTCCGTGCTGCGCCGCGCCGCGCCGCCCGCACCACCAGGAAAAAGAGGCGAACGCGGATCCCGTTGATTTGCATGTCGTCGTTACCGCGTAACTCGATTTCTCGCAGCTACCTTCGCATTTTCGAGGTCGCGCGCGCTCGTCCAGTCGATGACTTCGAAACGCGTTTTCGGTGACCTCTGGCCCTCTCTATCCGCACACATACCCTCCCGGTCACTATACTCCGCTACACTCCCTCCCTGTACTCGACCCATAAATTTGCCAAATTACGTTCCTACAACGAGACGCATTCGCGAAATGAAATATCGAATTTCGGCCGGCAGGCTGCATTAATGAGCCGTCGAAATAAATCCGGGCAATTCGGAAATGGTTCGGTCGACGTGTATTAACGTTTTCGCGTTCTCCGAAGCGACCGCGTAAACAGGAGAGGTTCAAGTTGCAGCTTGTTGCTCGGACTCGAGATATTTTCTCGTTCTCGAAGGCGCGATACGGGCGCCGGCCGAGGTACATCGAACGATCGAAACAATCGCGACCGAATATTATGAACTTTCACGGACGTGTTGCCGCGCGATTCGTTACCGAACGATGCAGCTCCCTCGTCGCGTCGGTCCCATTTCGAAGCGATCGATTTTGCTCGACGCGTCGCGACGTCCCGTTTTCCATTTTCTATCGCGTATCGACTCGAAAAGTTCGAGCGACCGTTCCGCGGCGGCCGCACGCGTGTACGAGAAGCGCGAAACCATTGACGCGCGACGCATTTAAGTTTCGCGTACAAAATCCGCGGCAGTCCGCCCGCGGCACCGGCGCCAGCAGCAGCTGGCGTTACAATTTGGAAATCCTCCATTAAATAATTCAGCTCGGGAAAGTTGGGTTCGAGCCGGCCGTCCGGGATCGCGATAAGCGTTAAGATTTTAATTAAGACCAGCGCGTACTTCCGCCGGAGATTTTCACCTTTTACCTCGCCGTTTACGAACCTCGTTTACCATCTAAATACCGTTCGCTCGTTCGCTCTCGCGTACCTCCGAAGCTCGGAACGGAGCGCATTTTATGTACTCGGTCGTCGATACCAAGGATGTTCAACGGAATTACCAACATTCTCCGGCCGTTGGATCGAAAATGTTCTTTCGTCGATCGATCCTCTTACTCGATGTCCAAGTTTTTCACGAGCCGTTCGAATTACAGTTTCGGTTCGTCGTTTCGGTCTAACCGTTAGAAAATGCTTTCGGCTAGCGTAAAAGGAGAAACCTTCTCGAACGTTTTCGAGTCGAAAAAGCGCACAGAATCGTCCATAGAAATTTCACTCGCGACGTTCGAGCGCGTTACCGTTTTTGTTCCCTGTCGTTTCCACTACCTTTGCCGTATTCCTTCTACGCGGTACGTAACGGCAGTCGCCCTTTATCTCCTCTCCGCGTCGAGAGGTTGGGAATTAAGAGCGACTATGTCGGAAACCGACTCCGATAGAACCGTTCATTTTTCTTCCTGGAGAAAAGGGAAAGAGAAAGAAGCCGCCGGGAGTCGAGAGCGCAAGAATGCACAGGTGCTCCAGAGTGGAGCACGGGGGGCCTGCGACCTGCAAACTTTACGGACCACGGATGGAAAGAGAAACGCGATGCTCGTAAGTGCATAACAATAAAAAGTCCACTCGCGGAAGATGCAACGGTCGGTGAATTACGCGAGGCGCGAGTCATTCTGTATGCATATTGCAGCCTCGAGTCGGCTGTATGCAAAGTGCATTTTACAGTAACGCGGTCCGACATCCGTGCGCTTTCAATTTTAATTATACCGCGGCCTCCCCCATTACGTCGACTTTGCCGAGTCTGCGCGAGCATTTATCGTCCGGTGTCTCTCGCGAAATAAAACGTTGACCGTTGCCGGTCGGTGTTTCGAAACGGCGCGGCGCTGATCGTACGATCCTCGAATAATCCTTCGCCAGGAGTATCGACGTATCGACCACCTGTACTTACCACGATTCTACGCGTTGCCTTGCGTCCACCGATCGTTTACCGCTAACCACACGGATCTCCCTGCGAGACAATTCGCCTAGTTAAATTCCAAGAACAACCCTCTCGAATTTTTAACCGGCCCCGACTTGGTCCGGCCAACTGCCTCGAGTTTTCCACCCGAACTTTCTTTTTCGAACGAACCGAGACTTTCCTTTCCACGTCGCGCCGGGTCGCGCGAATCTATCCGATAAATTGTTCCCGCTCGCTCGATACGTTTCGCACAGGTGTTTGCTTGGTTTTCGCGCGCGAAATTTACGTACCCTCTTCGAGATTACGCGTTCGCCGCGCTGAATATTCATGCCCGCGCCGGAATGGAGCGCCTTCGGCGCGTTAATTCTGCCATAATGGGAGAACTAAATGATACACGCGCGTTGTTATTCCGAGAATTATCCGAAATTTCACGCCCAAGTAGCGAGCAATCGACACGTGGCATCGAGATTCGAAATTAAGCGAAACCTCGCTGGGCTGCAGTTTGGTCGCTCGCGAAGGAAAGGATAGCCTTTGCGCGCGATCGACTTCCGGCGGAATCGATCCGTCGCGTCGGATGGGTTCGACCGGTCGAGACGATGTTTACGACGAGACGAGAGGGTTGGCCGGTGTTATCGGAAACCGTTGAAACGCGTCGACCGATACGGGTCGAGAGGTAATCAAAGGCGACGAATATCGTCCATTTTTCTTCTCGAACTGTTAACGGTGCCTCTAGCTCCGTCGTTTGGAGAATATCTAGAAAGGTTGGTCGGTGGATGCGCGGAACGCGAAATATAATAGGTGTTTCGTAACGCGCGTGTAATCGCGATGGTGCTAGGTACGCGGCACGCGGAGATGAAAGCGATACAACATTTACGTCTACCCTGAGAACCCAGCCGGGCGCTAATGCACCGAGAAAGTTTACGCGCTCGACGCGTAGGTATTATTGCTACCGCGCGCGTTCTGTCCGTAAATACCTTTAGAATATCAAAGATCGTTTCCCCGCGTTTTATTCGGTTTATTAGGATATTCGCAGCGAAAGGGTCAACCGGTCGAACAAATAAATATCACGAGGCGGGCCGATTCAACGGAAACTATGGAACGGTGCTCGGTGTTAACGGAGAGACGAGCCGGAAGGTTCTTTCGCGGAACAACTCGTTGGATCGTACTTCGATTTCCGTCGGCACTTTGGTACGCTCCGCTCGAGTCGGGCACGTTTCGGACGCGATAAATGCAAAGTACGTACTAACGGTAACGGAAGGAACGAGAGAATGCACCTTACTCGTTGATAAACCGGACACGTGCGTCCTCCTTTCCTCGCGCGTCCGCGAGCGGATAACCTCTCGATCCTGCGGCGAGCGTGCCGTTTCCGGGGCGCGGGGCGCGGGACCGCGATTTTGGAAATTGCCCGGCGTCGATCGGGACGTCGGTGGTCCTTTTACGCGCCGGTGTTACGAGTCGAGAACAGCCAGCTCGAGTAGTTTACCGAGTTCGATAGAAAAACGAGAATGTTCCCCGCTCGGCCCGATCCTCTTTCCTTCCAACTCGTCGCGGAAAATTGGATGGATCCGCGTATCGTTGGACGGACAAAACGATCGGAAAAAAGAAGACGGATCGGTCGAGAAAATTTGTTCGAAATCTCCGCTCGCGTCGAGTCTCGTCGAACGAGGATCGATCGACCCGTTCGTAGACGTCTCGCCGATGCGGCTCGTTCGGTTTGAGTTTGCCAGCGCACCGAGTATGCAGAATTCGGAATAATTTCTACGCTAATGGGCGAACGTTTATTCGATTGTTCGGAGAAACGTTCCCGGGGAAGCCGACAAATCGTTATTAATTCGCGTCGGTGAATGAAACCGAGCCGTGGCAATTTAGAAAGGATTTCCCGCCGATTGCCGGTCTCGCGGTGTTCGTTTCGCGCAACGACCGAATAAAAACAAAGAGTCGACGTCCGGCTCGAAACTCCCCGATGTTTTCGGTTAATTCGATTCCCTAAGTTTCGCCAAGTTTTCGCGAGACGAACTTTCCAAGTAATTATTATAATTATCGCGGCGAGCAACTTTAAGCACCTCTCCTGTTTCGATAAACCTTGCTTGGTTGTTTAACGCTGATATACCACCGGGCCGAGTTACGTTAATTAACCGAACCATCGGTTAAATAATTTAGAGTCGAAAAGCAATGGAGTTTTGGCTCGGTTGGAAACGGAACGCGGCGAAATTGTACCGGTGGAGTTTTTACCAGGAGACTTTCGAGAACCGGTCCGTAGAAAATGTGTTCGGATCAACGGTGTCGGGTGTTTCCGACGAAGGGTAGATTCTGTCCGGTGGTATCGGTGATCTCGTAGTCTCCGGGGATGTAAGGGATTTCTACCGGAACCTCTCGAGAACCTACGGATTACGTTCTACGTGTCGGAGGAGCTTTTGTTTCGGGTTTCGAGGTTCCTTTCGAGTCTCGCGCGGAAGATGGGACCGTTTCGCGCAGCTGCCCGCCGCGATTAATTCGCTCTTTTCGGACGCGAATGTAGGATAGTTTTACGCGATTATGTAAATTTTCGATGCCACCTTGGTAAAAGTTCGAGCTCGCGAAACACGCTCCGCGTCTAGGAACGCGAAATTGGACACGTACCAGCCGAGTGAAACTTTGTAGGTTTTTGGCCCGTCCAGCGGTTACCCGGGGCTCGTGGAAACCCGCGCGCGCTTCATCGGAAGTTGAGAATTTATTCCAACGGTTACGTTCTACCGATCGAGCAATTTCTAACGCGATAATTCGCGGCAACGCTCGATACGAAATCGAGTATCGATTCTCTTTCGATCGCCAGAGCGATTCACGCGCGAGGCTGCTGCGAACATTTCGTCGGGACTCGGAGTAAATATAGTAGTTTCCAGTTTTCCTCTCAAAGAAGAGATTCCCCTCGTAATTTCGGATGGCGTAAACCGGTTCGTTCGAAAAAGACAATTTCGAGACGCTCCACGGTCACCGAGCTTCTTTCGGCCGAAGAACGAGCTCGGATTCTTTGCGAAAGTTTCGAGCCGGCAAACAGTGCGAATTAATTACCATTCGTTGCTCTTTCACCGTCCTGGAACGCTACTGCTCTCGCGCAGCCAAGCCTCCGTAAAGCATAACCGGGTACATATTAAATAATGAAGGCTGACGGACCAAAGAAACGACACGGCTTTGTACGGTACGCTATTAAAAAGTCTTATTAAATTCTAGATACAAAGGAGCCACCAAGAGTGTGCGGAAGCTTAACTTTTTCGAACACCGCGGAGTTGCGAGGAAGCTACATTTTCGATTGTCCTCGGGCGATGCGTAACAACGATATAAATTCTTCTTCTTCTCCGGTTTTTCGCCGTTTACGATACGCAACGTACGTCGTACTCTTATTAATTATACTTTTAACTGGTTTCGTTTCGAACGGTCGATGGCCGAGTCCGTTCTCCAACCGGAGGGAGACGCGTACTCGAATCGACTTCGATTCACAATTTTCCAAGAAATCGAGAGAACGAACGCCGGAACTCGAATTCGAGTAACGGCGAAATTCTTCGTACACGCGTAAAAGGTGTTCGGTTCGCTTGGTCGGTACGCGTTACGGAATTCCTCTGTATCGTACTCCATCCTGCTACGGTCGTACAATCGACGTACTAGTAAGACGAGTCAAAGGGTTCATTTCCAAAAACGAATCGAGACGCGCGGCTTCCCCAGCAGCTATGGTATTCGGCGATCCTTTGTGCAACTTCCACGAGCAAATGGGCTGCCGCGGGAGTTCGAAGCTCGTGGAATTCACCCGACGAATGGCGTGCATTAATTGTCCATTGTTTTCCAGTCGTTCCGGAATGTCTTACACCGCGTTCTGTCGTCGTGCCCGTTTATCGATACGCGCGTGTATACGCGAGCTCGAAAAATGGAAGTACCGAGGGCTCGGCGGGTGCTTTCGTTCCGATGCCCGGATCGTGGTAGCAATACCTCGTAGTTCGGGGCGCGTGCGCGCGCGCGCGCTCGCGCGCGCCAGCGCCTGCGTCCGAGATCTCTCTACGCCCGTTATTTTCACGACCCGGACCCTCGTCGCGTAATCGAGCGACGAGACTCTACCGGCCTGGAAAACTTCTATGGACCGGGAACCGGGAAGCTGGAAGACGGAGGACAAAGGAGGTCCAACGTCGATAGCCACACGTATGATGCGTACGTGGAAATTGGAAATGCTTCGCATAGTTGCCGCGGGAGATTCGCTCCGGCTAGTTCGCGAACGATACGCTTCGACCGCGGTTTCGGCAGATATTTGTTTGCCGCTGAGCCAAGCGAATTTCGGGATCTGGTTCCCAACCCATATTATTAGTTTTACGCCGACGGTGTATCGGGTTCCGAGCGCTCCGGATACGAGCGGTTTCATTTTGTCTCCGTTTAAACACGGAAACGGCAACGTTTCGAGACTAGAAACAACCGCGGGCGTACGTAATTTCACGGTATCGATGGATCGTTATCCCGCGGTGGTACGCGCGTTCTCTCGCGTATGCACAATGGCCACGAAAGACGAAAGACGCCCTCTCTACGCTGGGAACGGAAACGTGGTGCGTCTCGCGGGTCGAGCTTCGCTCTGCCGGAAGACCAATTCCGCTTCGGAAACTTCTACGAATACGGTGTACGGCAAACGGTTGGACTCCGGAGTCGCGTACGTAACCCGGAATGAAATTTTTTCCGGGGTTGGAGTCAAAATACCTTGCCGCGAAGTATTTCTCGCGGAGAAGTTTACGGAAGGAGGAAAGCTGGAAAGATAACGCGCCACGGGACGTGAAACTTTTTACGAGCCAAGGGACCGGCTTTCGTCCCTCTTTTAAATTTTAAACGACTATGTTCATCGAACGTCGAACACCACGGACGAGCGGAACGAATTAATACTTCGATCGGATACTCCGCGAACTCGTACTATATGTATTACGTCATCGCTTCGTTTCGGTGCGTGTTAATTTAATAGCCACAAGTGTATTCCGAGCGATTCCGATACTCCACAGGTTGATACTACTGTCGCAGCAATATTGGTTTACTCCACCGGCAGAGTGGCTGCGCTCGAGGTGGTATATCGACCTACGTACGATCGGCGATAGCGCGTGGTTTTCCTTAACGCTTTCGCAGGACCTCGCAAAGGAAACTTTACCCTTGCCACGTGCCGCCGATAACGGCCTACAGAGCCGTGCATACGGCAACTACGGCGCAACGATTACCCGGTACCGAGACTCGAAAGTCCCCAGACCGTTTCCGGGAAATTCTTGGATCAATTTCTTTCAACGCGCCTTCCTCTCTCGAATATGGAATTGAACTTTCGAGACGTGAACCTAGCTGCGAATAGAACCCCGAATACGTACTTTCCATTTGACGTTTTTCTTCGAGTATCGGGCCGATGCAATTTTCGTCCAAGCGGGAGGACAACGCGAAAACGGGAAGCAACGTTTTCCTTACCTTGGAAAAACGAGAGAAGTCGCGCAACAACGGACAATAGAGCCGAGATTAAAGAAGAATACACAGGGACTGTATTTAAAGCGGGAACCGCAACCCTCGATGGTACCAGCTGTTCTTCGAGCCGTGACCAAACTCGACTTTCGAGCGTGTTATCGAGACATCTTATTCATTTTCGCGACGACTACGATCTTTAACTTACTCTCGTAACCTCTCGATCTTCTTTTTAGTAACGGATCGACGAGTAAAGTACGCTCGATTCGGGATCAACGAGCAGCGATAATATATCCATGATCGGCGCGTTAACAGGTTACGAGAAGCTTTTCCCTCCAAGCCCCTAATTACCGTCGAAACGTGTTCTCAGGGTTTCGTGATCCGAGATTCGAGATTCAAGATCCGAGATCCGAGATCCGGATCGGGTTGTGGCGCGTCGTTGGAGGATCGCGCGATCGCAACCGCGTAACAGCTCGAATTCGAACGCAGGTTGCGTTGTTCGAAAGAAAGCTTGGAACGTTTCTAGGAAGCTCGAGGTTAGACGGCTCTCTCGCATCGGTGGCACATATATCGAAGGGGTAGGCGTGGCACTCGCCGCTGGCCCGTTGGATGCTTGGCTTGCGCGTGCACAGAGAGAAACGGAGACAGCGGTTGCACACGCGTGCGATACTACGAAAACGACAGAGTGCCACCGTGTGTCGCGAACAAGGACGCAATTCTCACGGCGACGGGGGATAGATCGTACGAGAGAAACGCGGTTGCAATGGAGATAGACCAAGGCGAAGGAAGGAGAACAAGAACGAGAAAGAAAGAGAGAGAGAGAGAACGGTAAATTCGGTGGAGGAACCGAGAAGGTCGGAGGACAACGAAGATAGCCGTCCGGAGGAAGACAGAAACCGAGAACGACGGGGTAGACGAAGGGGTGACTGAGAAAAGATTTGGTTGCTCGGTGCTGGGAGAGAGACGGAGCGAACGCGAGCATCGCGTTGCGTCGCGTCGCGTCGCGTCGCGTCGTGTCGCGTCGCGTCGGAGGGGTGAATTCGTAGCGGAAAAGAGAGGGGGTAATACCGAGCGAGTCGGAACGGTGGCTTCAGTCACCGCCCGATCCTCGGCGCGCACGGTCATCGAGTGAATGTTGTTTCTCGGTCTCCTCGCGGAGGAGAATTAGGCGATTAAGAAGCTCGCGTAGTGGCCCATGCCGCGGCTATCGACTGCTCGCTACGAAAACTCGAACGGCAGCTACCGAAACTCGAGAATTTTTCCTCGATGCGTTTGGCGATATTTCGGTTACCGGAAGTTCGATAAAAGTGGTGCAACGATCGGTCGATATCTTGCGTCGAGACGTTAAGACAGATTTAGCGAAACGGTGTTTGTTTTTACGAAATTCGAAATACATCGAGGATCCACGGATTCGCGACGAACGTTCCGAGTGACTGTTACGGAAACGATGTAACTTAAACTCGACCTACGCCGTCAATAATAGTGTATCGATGTATCGATAAAAGTGATCGATACACAGAGTCGATCGACGTTTCGGAATCGAGAACTTGGACTCGCGCGCGAGAAATAGAGGTGCGTCGTTGGTGCGCGAACTAGATATTTTTCGTTTCACCTGCACCGAAACGCAGCTACGCGGAACTTGTTTTTCCACCGATATGCTGTGAGAACGAGCTTTCCAGTTTCGCCTTCTTTCACGGATTCGGCCGAATGAAATGCAGAGGTACCCGCACCGTTGCCGGGCATTTAAACGGATTTAGGTAAGTCCGATTCGAGGTTACATTATACAAGCGGCGTTAATTCTGGATAACTAATGTTGGCGAAAGTTACGAGCGAAATTCTCCGGTACCCGTGTAATAACCGCTGGCTCGCATCGCGTCGTGTCGCGTCGACGATTTGTAAATACTCGGTGCGTTGCAAAATAACCGCCCGATCGAAACTTTTATTCGCATCGAACGCGGATCTCGTTAAAGTCCAAGTTACAAGTACCAAAGTGCGTTGGTATCGAAGTAATTTTAGGCTCGCATCGTGAACAAACTACTCTGTATACCCATGATGGTATACTCGGAATCAACGGTGTCTCGGTCATCGATTCGCTAACCGTCTCGTTACCTCGATAACGAGGTATTTTTATCTTCGAGTTGGGTCCGAAACGCAACGGGAACTCGAAGGTACTTGCGTTTCGAAATCTCGACTAGCAAAGGCCCTGAAACGAAAGTCTCGAAACGGTCTCGATCGACCGGATCTTCTCGTTCGTTGCGCAAATATCGATCGCAATTTATGCTCGTAAGATTATTTACACGGTTATCTCTCGGTCGGAAGTAATCGCCGTTCAGGCGTTACAACGGTAGATGTAATTCCCCGATGTACCGTAATGGAAACTCTTGTCTTCCCTAATAGCGATTCCTATAAAACTGAAAATTCCGTTATTGCTCATCGAGCGTAACAGACTCCCGTTACCCATCGTTTCTCTTCCTTAAGGATTGTCGGAAGTTTCCGTTACCGCGTCGCTACGATGTTTAATTTTCTAACAAGGCGTCGAACGAAACGGGTGAGAAGGAGGTATGGGAAAGCCGAAAGTACGAGGACAAGGGAGCGCAGCGTATGCGAAACCGGGGACCAAGTCGAAGGAGAGAAACGCTATTTCGCTAATGGAAAGTCAGATCCGCGAATCGGCGATGCGCTCGTGTTCGTTTTAAGATCGTTTCCGGGGCTTTTCGATCCGGGTCAACCAGCACCTTCCGTCTTGGATCGATATCGAGCGTTACCGATATTTGCGGCGTCACCGCAAAACGATAACAGCCGGTAAGGAGAGCTCTCCTCTTTGTTCGTAACGGCGGGCCGCTCGCGATTTTTTTTTACGATAAACGTACTTTTCGTTGGTTCTGGCAAATGCGAGGAGCCGCGGTTACCAGATGCTACCCTCTTTGCATAATTTTCGCGCAACGAGCGCGCGTTTTCCGTTCACGGAGGCTCTTTTCGTTTACTCGAAATATCGAGCGTGGTTCGAGAATCTTAATAAACGCATCGGTCGCGAATACGAACACGCGGAACGCGCGTTGTTGATTTTTCTCTTCGCGTAGATACTGCCGACGGAGGTAACTCGATCGAAAACCGTTCGACCCTTTTCACCGGGAGAGCAACGATTACGGATCGACAAAGTTGGCGAAAAAATCCTCGGCTCGAAGTAAATGCTTTCCGGATTCGAATGTCAACGGTCCGCGACCGCACACCTACCGCGGCGAGGGGAGGTTATCGCGTATGGCCGCAGAGAGCCGTGCGGTCGATGGCAAATACCCTGTCGACGATTTACGCTACGATTTAAGTCTCGTATCGTCCCGAGGACGAGGAAAAATCGCTCGACGGGGAACCTCGAGCGAGAACAATGCCAAGTCCGAATCTTGGAAAGATCCGAAAATCGGCGAAACTAGCCTCGCGTGCACAGAATTAAGTTGCGTCGCGAGTAAACGTAATAAAAAGTTTCGTCGATACCTCGTCATTGCACGAAAAAGTTCGCTTCGAGTTCCGAATCGAAAGCTTTCGTCCGCGTTTCGTTTTTCTTTCTCTTCGCGTTGCTCCGAGCCGCGAGAAACCGAGGCTTCTCGGGAGTTTTCCCGGCGACTTTTACCCGATTAATTGGATTCGGAGTAAATCAAGGTGCCGCAAAAGTGCTTTGCGAATTAACGACATCGGGCTATATCTTAACCGGCAAACGCGCAACCGAAGCTCTCGGCCTCCGTTCCGGCGAGCTGCCGCGTCGTAAACCGATATCGAACCGATATTTACAGGGAGTCCCTTGATCGGTGATCGCACAGACTGTACCGTGGCATCGAGACTCCCGGATATTCCGACCATTTTCCTACCAAGAGCCACTATTTTGACATTATTCCCAACAGTTTTTTCCTGCGCCCTTTGTGCGCGCATATCGTTTCTTCGTCCATTCCGCAACAATTTCCTCGAGTATTGTTCGACGTTAAGAAGCGGGTCGATTCGCGTACGTTTAGCGGCACCGTTGCGAATCTTTTGTAACGGAGAGATCGATCGATCGATTCGAAGCAGCGCATTCGACAAAATAACGTATAAAATGAAAGAAACGCGTCCGATCGTAAACTCGCCGAAGCACGTACGGTATTGTTCGCCATATTTAGAACTGGCTGTAAGTTCGCAGATTTCTGGCGACTCGAAACACGCATCACGTACCAGGGACATATTTCGCTGAAACGTTCTTCTCGAATACACGAGCGGTAGGGAAGGTAGGGGGAGTTTTTACGATCGGCCCGAGTAACTATGACAAACGTATCCACGGTCCTGGATTCCGAGCTTCCATTATTGTTTCGATATTTGTGGCGCGCGCGGGCACACGCACACCAGAAACGTCGATTCTCCGCTGTTCGATCATCGAAACCGTTCTCGATCCTCCTTCAAAGTGTCTTCCGTAGAAAAATAAATAATTCGAACGGGAAGCTCTCGGTAGAGCCGAGAGGAAAAGAGTCTCGAAGGAAACACAGAATATAGTAGTCGGCGAAGCCGAGTGTCGTCGTACGAAATCGTAGAAACCGAGCGGTTTCGGAACAAACGGATCATTCTCGACTCGTTCGTCGCGTTCTCGGCTCTCCGAGAGCCGGAATAAACCCGCGTATAATGCTTGTCCGTGCTCGTTGTTATAAATTATTTAAGTTTCATCGAGTCGGATTAAAACGGTGAAATTAGTCCGCTGTACTTCTACGCGAGTGGTTCGAGAGGGGGATAGAGGCTGTCGCGCTTCTTGGAAAGTTTCCTCGATAATCGGATCAAAAGCTCGTTAACTATTGAAAACTCCTAACGCGCCGATAATGTCTCGCGTTTCGATCATCTTTTTCTCTCCGTTCGATTTTTTCCTCTCTCTTTTACTCGCAGCCAGGGGAAGGCCGAGATTCCAACTTCTCCGTCGGGGCTACTGTAATTAAGGGTAACCGAACTCGCAAGTTTCCGGTGGGTCTTTGTCGAGAATAAAGCGTCTGCGGCGAGTACGGCGTATTCGAAATCGGGCTCTGGCGATGCGCGTTCGTCGAAATCGTATATAGTAGTCCTCGTGCCTCGGTTCGAACGATTTCGCTAAAGCGTAGCAACGTTGTCCGTTAAGGTTTCGATAGTATTCGAGTTTAACGGTCCCGTTGAAAATTTCGAGCATCGCGATCCCAATTCGACGTTTCGTGGAAAACCTAGAATCCGATTTGCCCCTTGAGAATGTTTCGACAGGACTGTTGTTACGCGTCGAGGTATTGGGACACGAACGAGGTTTCTTTAGCAAGGAGCGCCGAGCGTCGAGCGCGGTGCAGGTACATAGGGGACACACAAGAGGTAGGTAATACTTTGACGCCGTGCTCGCTCACCGGTTCTCTGTTCGGTGGAAAGAGCACGTGTCCGAAGGTTTGCGCAAGGATGCGACGGATAGAGCAGAAGAGGAGCCAGCAACTTCGAATCGGAGTTTCGAGCTTTCTCGGCCACCGGCGAACGAGATGAAAATGCCGAGTAAAACTCGATTGAAATTCGGCATCTTAAAAAAAGAGTAGTTCATCGTTCCAGGCACTCGCAAACCAGCGATCGATTTTGTACGTTAAATTTTCTTTCGCGTTTCGTAAATAGATCGAATGCAACCTAACGCAACGGCTACTTTCCTTTCGGAGAATCGTTTCCGCGTCCGATGATCCGTATCGATATTCTCTACGAGCTCGTTCGCGAGCAGATCGTCGCCTATCCCTGGCGGAGTAATCTCGCGCGTACACCGGGGGATCGACGAAATAGAATTTTGCGGTGGTGCGAAATGACTCGACGCGCATCGCCGCTGATCGGTTTCGACGGGAAACAATCGCGGTTGGTTCGTTTGGACGCGCATAGTTGTCGGAAAGGCGTTGTCGAACATTCGTATCATCGGCAATAATTCGCAACGTCGCGAGTTACGCGCGACTCCGCGCTCGATAGGATCACGCATCGCGGTTCAGCGACGTAAAACTCGCGAGAATATAATTTTACCGAGTGTCCTCGACCATTATCGAGCATTAATTACCCACCCCTGTAATTTCGTCGTACACGCGCGAGTAATACAGGCACCCAGCGCGCTCCTATTATTGTTCCATTAACGATCCCGAAGCTGACGCAACACACGGACGGAATCAATGGGCGATTTTAATCCGTTGTACGCGCATACTTTGGAATATTTATCGTCACCTCTGCCGCGATAACGCGGCGGATTTGTAAACCGTTGCCCGACTCGCGCGGCCCGGCTCTCGCGCTTCGACGGAATTTCATAACGGCAGATTGCCGGAGGGCTACTTCTCTGGAATTCTCATAACGACCGCTCCCTCCGCATTGCGCGTGGAATTTTCAGGCGACGCGTTTTTCCGTACGGCCGTGTTTTTTCCCGGTGATAGAGTTTAGTCGCGATTCCGAATCCCCGGCCTTCTCCCCGGCGAGTTGGCTAGCTTCGGACGGAGCGCTCCACGAATACGTTGCAACGATCGAATTGCCAAGTAAACTCCGCGTCTTTGCTCGTCACCGGCTATAAATACGACCGAGGTAACTTTTCGATAACGTTTCCGAACTTTCACTTCGCGAGGTTTAAAGGTAGTCGCGAAAGGACGATGGAGAGCTTTCCGCGATGCAACTGTCGGCCAGTCTGGAACGGTCCAGAACGTTCCAGAGTCCCAAAGTCCCGTATCGGAGAATCGATCGCGTTCGCAGGATGCGACTCGAGGTAGCCCTGCTCTTGCGATCGGAACCAGAAACAACGTTCTCGACTCGGCACGTTCGATTCGACGTGGACAAACATCTTGTCGAAAATATCGCGCGCCACCGATAGGTTATCTCCGTCCGCGAGTACACGTGTGTGCATTCGAACGATAGAGAACGCAAACCTGCAAACCGCGTGCTCCTCTTTTCGAGCGGCGCAACGATTTCGAACGATGGTTATTTTCCGCCTCTACGAGTACGAGGTTGACCCGTTCCGTGCTCGCGGTGCCGCTCGAACTCGCAAACCTCGTTATTAAGAATACGAGTATATGCGCGCGCGTTTCGTCAAAGTTAAGATTTGTATTCGAACGAACCGTACGAACGGTAGTTCGGATCCCTTCCAAGATTTCAACGTTGATTCGCGAAAATTTGTACCGCGGATGCGTTCGAATCGAAGCTCTCTCCAACGGGAATCGTATTTTCGAATTTACCCTGCTCCGTATTTGCGGTCGCAAAGGGACCCGAGATCCGTAATTAGTTCATCGACTATCGTTACCTCCGTACGGTTCGCAAAAGTCTTATCGCGCGCGTAGCTCAGAAGCCAGGGAACAAAGTCGGCGAGAACGCGATTCGTTCGACGAAAAAATGGTAAAAATTGCTCGCAAACGCGTTTATGCGTCATTGTTGCAACGCCCGATGTTCGATGGTTCGAATATTCCGAAGATATCGTTGCGAGCGATTTCGAAGCATACGAATTAGCAACGCGAACGATAACCCGCGAAATACGAGCGGATCGTTTCGTCGGCCGTTAAACGCGTTGAATATCCGAGTCGATGTATCGAAATATTTGAGTCGCGAACGATACTCGAATTACCGAATTATAGACGCTCGTTCGCTCGCTCGTCTCGACGAGCTGATTCGTTTCCACGAATCGTCCCTACCGTCGAAACGTCGAAACGTCGAAACGTCGAAACGTCGAAACGTCGAAACATCGAAAGGTCGAAACGAATGCGCGGTGTCTACGACGCTCGAAGCCAGTTTATCCGTCGTAAGGTTGTTCGCGGTTATCCTTCTTCGCGGAAACAAGGTAATATTTCGGTTCTCCGGCTAGCTGCGGCGCAACCAGACCAAAACGCTGCGGGAAAGCCAGTCGTCCGGGTCACGCTCGGGATTTATCGCCGCGTACTTCTTACCAACGAACTGCACATTTTGAGCGCGTGTGCGCTATCATTTCCCGTGTTCTTATAAAGCCGGGAGAAACTTCTTGGCCGGTATTTATAAGGGCTCGGCTCGGCTCGGCTCGGCTCGGTTGTTCGAAGAACGCGGAAAGAATGTCCGGGCTTCGAGAAGCGTGTACGTAACCGTGGCGAGGTTTATAGGGTCGCGGGATATTATTCCCGAGTTTGTTCACCCTTCTCTGGACACGGGTTGCTCGATACGAAACGGTTATCCCGTAATCGAGAGACAGTTTCCATCGCGGAAGGTAGTTTACGCCGGGACTATCGAACCTGCGTCCGTTAACTTTGATGCAACGAACGGAACGCGATCCAAGGCGACCTCTCGAGTTCGAAGGAACGTCGAATGCGAAACTAATCGCGCCAACGCTTATTTACCGGACGAAGAAAGAAAATAGCGCGCGTATTCGCTCCTTCGAATACGGCTCGTAGCGAAAATTTGTCACCGAGTCGAGGAATTCCTGACAAAGTAGACGATCGTCCAGTCCGCGGTATTCCGGCACGTTCGACGCATAAACTCCTCGATAAAGTTCTAAATAACCGAGCGGCTCGCGGCGAGTCAACGCGCGCCTCTCTCGGCGAATTCGTGGAACGTTGAACTCGCAACGATCGATGGACAAATTTCTGCGCGACCTACGTTCGCGCGTACATTTTTCGACAAAGGACGACGAATCTGGGAGCGGTTCCGAGGCGGCGCAAAATTCGCCTCTCCTAATTTCCAACAGGTTTTTCCTACGCGAACGTCGAATTCGATTCAAGCGGGACTCGAGGGAGGAGAGATTTAACGCCCTTTGAAGGGAATCGAGTCGAAAAAGCGACACGAACCGGTTGAATTGACGGTGCAAAGAGAGACCAGACCGATAGTCTCGACACTCGGCGGTACCTCGAAGCTCGTTCCGCGGTCCGATAATAATTCGCTCCGCGTACTTAGTTTTCGTGGCTGCAAACGGTAGCGCGGATTACTTCTTCAACCGCTCCCGGCCACATGGTTCTCGGAATACCCGCACATGTGGCGGTTTAAGCTTCTCCGGTACTTAGACCTTCGTTTTACAGTTTCCGTCACCGCCTTTACTCCTCGGTCGGTGCACCCTCGAGTACTCTAAGGCCGCGAGGAGCCCGGGAAACTTTGCTCCTTAACCGCGGTGAGACTTTTCTTTCCGAGCGGCCTCCTTTCGTCCGAGTCTGGAAAGCGCGTCTTCGGGATTACGTTTCCGAGGAACACGGTCGTCTCGTTTCCCGGCTCTCTCCGATTCGCGGATTCGGTATCGAGCCGTTACGAAATCGGCAGGTTCGGAGCGGTCCGCGCGCCGATCGAGAACGATACGGTACCCGCTTACGCGAGCGGTGTACGATCGAGGGTCGCCGTTACCGACGTTACTCGAGAAATTAACGGCCGAACGATGTTCCGTCGGCGTTCGATTTACTCGGAAATTGCGAACGTAGTTTACACGGTACGAACCGTGTTCGTTTTTGCGCGCAGCGTAGTCCCAAACTCGCATCAGCCCCTTTTGCGAACGAAACGTAGGCAAATGAAAAATACCGAGAGCGTACATCGACGTTGTTCGTCCAAGAGACGAGACCGAAGATACACAAGAGGGGCCGTAGGAACGAAAAAGGTCGAACGGCAGCGAGCCAGATTAGAGAGACGGACGCGAAATTTAATGGCAGACGGTGAGAAATTAAAAATGCCCGGTGGGTTTGCGCGTAAATAATCTTGGGGAATGTTTTGTACGCCGCGAGAGTGATTTCCGCGATGTTTCGGTTCCCGGGGAAGAAAAAAGAAAAGCAGCTCGGTCCGTGTCTGTCGGAGAATGGAGATTGCCAGGTTCGTTTCGCGCGATGGAACCCAGCCCGTTCGCTCGTCGCGCGTGCGTTCCAATCGTCGAAGTAACCGCTCCGGTGAGCGATTCGCTCGGTAGCCATTGCGCGCGATCACGGTGCCCCTATCCGACGTACTTTGAATACCGTTCGAACGAAAGAAACACCGAACCGGACCGCACTTCGCAACTTCGATAAAGCGATCAGGTATCGACGCCGCGTGGGCTTCGCCGAGTCACGGTTCAATTTCGAAACTCGGCCACCGAATCGTTCTCTACGCGCGACGCGAGCGCGTCCTACGCGGAAATCTGGCAAACAAAACGATACGACCCGGTTTGCGAAACGTTTAACGAGACCTCCTTCTGGTTGCTTTGGCTGCGCTACTTTTAAAAATGTTTACCCAGTGTTACGTTTCCAGTTTGCGGACAACGACTCTTTCAGCTTGTTTGCCGAGCTAAGACGGCGTTGTTGCGTCGACTCGGCGCAAGCTTGTTCGGACAAGTTCGCTCCAAGTTCGAATATTATCGTACGAAAGGGTTTGCAAACTTTGGAGATTCGGTCGATACTTGGAACCTTTTAAAAGTCGAAACGCAAGAAGGAGGCTGGCTTTCTTATTTCGCGATCGACGTGCACCGGGAGAGCTTTCGATTCCCGTTCGGATCGCTACACCGATTTGCCTACAACCCGGTTAAACGATTCAATCGAATTAGAGTGGATCGATTTATTTTTATCGTCGATTATCACCGCGGTGTGCAATTTCCACTACACGGTTCTGCATTTACCCGGACATTGTGCGTACAAGTTCGTTCGACGCACGCTCGATGCAGCGTTTCCACGTGCATAAATTGTTCTACCCAGGAAATTGTTGCTTTTTTTTTCTTCGGCCTACCTTCGCCTTCCTGTCGTCCGTCCGAAGCAAATCTCCTCGAAGAACCGTATACGCTCGATGGAAATTTAGAACGTTGGGGATCAAAGGGCGAAGCGTTACCGTTCGGATCGAAAATATATAGTACTATACCAACGCCGAGGTATCGCGATCGATGAGCTTTCGATCGAGGCGAAAATCTCGGCGTAATTGCGTAATTGCGAGCGACGAGCACCGGTTCGAAAAAAAGGTGGTTATCGAATACGTGGTTGTCGTCTTGGCTCCGAGACGGGAAACTGTTTATAAGTTTGGTTGCACGGGTGCACGGTAATCGAGGAAACGGTTGGTTCGGGCCACCGATAGAAACGTTTTCGAAGCTCTCGATAGAATCGATCGCGAAGAAGGTTCGCGCGGGTCGCGAGCGGAATATTTAACGTCCGAATTATTTCAATATATTCGTATCTCCGCGACGAGGTTCGTCTATTCGGGCGCGTATATCGTTTCCGGCGAGCAGAGAGGATTCGATAACTCCGTTCGAGCGCGAACTCAGGATTTTCCGCGAACTCTCGGGCAGCGAGAGCAGTACCGAGAGCAGCACCGAGCGAGCGAGTTCTGGCGGCGTATTATCTCGGTTGTATTAATGCAAGCCGATTTCAAACTCCAGCGCGCGTCAACTCCTGATCCGCAGTTGCCTCGTCGCGATTTAGGTGTAGCAAGTTCGGCCTCGCGGCGGTACAACGTCGTCCCGATAAGACTAATGCGAGTTGAGTCACGTAGCCTCGCGACGCGTTCGGATATCTCGACGAGCGTCCTCTCGTAATCGTGCTCGGTAACTCGGACCGCCTCCGCGTATCGTTCGCGGCCCGAAAATTACTTACGACCGACCTCGATTGTTCGAAAACGGTACGGTACGGTGTCTCGTTCTTCTTCCTCCTCGCTTTCCGTGGCTCAATTTTATTTCGTTGCGACGAAAGTCGCAGAGAAGTTTTCCAACGACCGATCGAACGCGATTCGTTCGTACGCCAACGCGATCTTGTTCAAAGTTCTCGAAACGAGGTTGCGCTCCGACGAATCGCGTCTCCTCGACCGAGAACGATTTCCGCAGCATCGTTTAAATAGTTTCCCAATCGCGATCGTCTCGTTGCACCTCGGGTCGGAGAAACTCGCGAATACACCGGCCGATCGTCCCGGGACAGCTGTATTTCTCCCTCGAACGTCCAGAGCCCGGCGAGCGTACGCGTACGAATTCTTTGCGTCGAAAGTAAATATCGAAAAATGGCTCGTTCGTATCGTCGCGTCTCGTACCACGCCGAAGAAAGAAAGCGGATATTTCGCGCCCTCGAATCGAACGAATTACCGGTACTTCGCGGAGCCGGAGAAAATTTCAATATTTACGGCGTTTACGTTCTCGGTGAGAAAACTCGAATTCGCGAGCAGATCCGTGAACGCGCGCTTCGCGATCGCAGCAAGCGGATTCGCGAATGGCACGCGCGAGCAACGTATCGAGAATCTCGAGGAAGCGCGGGCCGGGCGTCCGCTCTCGATCGCTCTCGATCGCTCTCGATCGTTGGAATTCATTTCGAATGGAAATTAGATACCGGTTGTCCGGGCCGCGGACCATTGACGGCCGGCTTTTCGACGGTTCCTGGTTCCCCGTAAACAACCAGAGTCGAACAGACCGCGCGCACCGAACGTTCCACTACTGTTACCGACAGCTTCCGCCCTTCGTATACATAATTAGATATTAATTCCAGCGTCGAATAATCTTTGTAGCTTCGGGCGTTTCGATATCCGCGTACCCGTGTCGGATGACAATTTGCATGAAATAAATCGTGTTTATGGAAACGACGTTCGAATATCGTACATTCGTTAACGCGATAACGTCGATCCGAGCGTTCACCGTTGAATCAACGAATTAGACATTAGCGGGCGTCTACGCGCGCGGATACCCCGATCGATTGGCCACGGATTTCTCCTCGGCAATATGGAATTAAAAAGCCGATCGATAAATGGAAGAAATGGGTTAGGTCGGTATCGTTCACGAGAGAAATCCGAGCGTTCGACGCTCGTTTTCAAGCGTATTCGGTGTAAAATCACCACCGACCGATTCCGCTGCCAAGCTCGAACCTCCCGCTTTGAGGTCAAATTTCTGACCGTACAACCGTATTCGTACTTGTCCGACCGTACACACGCATGCCTACTTGCCCGACCGTACATCCATAACTGTCCGACTGTACACTCGCGTTACTCGAACTCAAGTAGAATTGCCCCTGCCTACGACCAGGCAAGCAGTACGATCCCCGTCCCTGGTCGGACAAGTAGCGTTGCCCCGGTCTATGGTCGGACCAGTAGTCTGCGCTACTATAATGGCTATAACATCGTTAAAAATTATCGCATTTCAATGCTCTCGCGTTCGTTTTAAAGGCAAATGGTCGCGCTATCCGACAATCTGACCAATAATTTGCCAACTCTTATTTCAATAACGCTTTTCACGCGAACGGACGTTCGTATCGTGGTACGCGCGAGGCTCGTCTTCCTGTTGTCCGGTTAAGCGGTATCGGCGACTCGAGGTCCACCGAGCGGGGCCGGGTTCTCGCCATCGACTCGAGAACACAGAGGCGTAATTGGAAAGTTGCCCGGTGTTCGATGAAAGAGCGAACGTCTTTCCCGTCCTTTGATCGAGGCTTCGGGAGCGTCCGACCCGAAACGGGTTTTATCTACTTGGTCCTTTTTAGAGCGGGGCGCAGTGTCGGACGACGGCCCGGTGCCCGTTCGTAATTACAATCGCGTCTCGCGGCGAGTCGGAACGAGATTCGGTTCGTCGACGCGTCGAGGGGTTGCCGTTCCTTTTAATCTTTGCGGCAACGAAATTCTTCGATAAATCCCTGTCCCTTTGTATCGCTTTTTCCTTTAATTTTTCTTTATTCGGGTTCTGCGGCGGACGGAGAAAAATAAGACCGGTCTTCGAACGTGTACTCTTTGCACTCTTGGTTACCCTTCGATTCGTCGTTTATTCGTTCGGGAGCAACGGGAACGCAATTTGTTACTTTTCCTTTTTGCTTTTCGAGGGGAGAGACGTATTTCGAACGGAGAATACAAGAGGAGGGTAAATAAATAGCGTGGCTCGGAACGAAAACAGAGTACCGTCCACGTTTCCTTTGTTCGAAGCGACGCGAGGCGACGCGACGCGAGGCGACGTGTCGCGACGATGCTCGATTTTCGATGCTCGACCGCGCGATTAAGCTCACGGCGGCGAACAATGAAACGACTGCCGGATCCAGGAGGACTCGGCGTCGCGTCGCGTCGCGTCGCGTCGCGTCGCGTCGCGTCGGCTCGCTCGTTGCGAAAGCGCGCGAGTTACGCGCCACGAAACCCGGTCCGCCACCCTTGGACGCGATCCAATCTCGGGGAATGGTAACGGTTCCCCACGTTTTTTTCGATTCCTCGGTTCCGTCGAGTCGCGACCACCGCGCGAAACCGACTCGAAGAAGAACAAAGATCGATCGCGAAGGCGATCGGTGTCCCGGGGTTGTTCCGTTTCCACGGCCAACTTTTTAATCGGCCGGTTCCACGAGCCGCATTCGCGAAATTTCCCGTACACGGTTTACGCAATTAACGTCCACGATACGGCGAATACACTTTTTCCAGGGACTCGCCCGGCTCAAAGGTTATTAAAAATACTTTGCGCGATAGCGATATTAAAATACGTTGGAAAGGATTGTCGCGATGCGCCGGACGGGCAACGCATTTAACGCGAGAACAAAGCAGACTTTCTTCGTTGTTTCGCGTTCAAGAACCGCGAACCGTTTTCCGCTGTGCTCGCCTACGAATGCCTTAACGTAAAAACGTCGAGCGCGAACCTTCCGAGAATCGCGCCTCGAGCGAACGACAAAGAAACGAAGGAGGGGAGAACGTTCGATCGCGTTCGATCGGTCGAACGTTCAATTTGCGAAATCATTATTCCCAATCGTTCGATGGGACCGATCACCGTAATCGGTGTCGACGAAACGAACGTACAATTCCGAGAACTCGTCTCCGTCGAGCCGAGGCGTGCATTAAATTCGATTTCCATCGAGACGTTGAAAAATGTATCGAATATACCTGGAACGTATCGATCCCCGCCACGTATAGTCGGTTATTTACCGTTCCAACATTTTTCAAAATCAGCTACGCGGTTATCTCGCGAACTTACGTGGAACATTGACGGTAAATCGCGATACGACGTTCGAACTCCGCGATTGAAAAATTTCATCGAGAACAAAGTGGAACGAGATTTCGGATTTCTCGTCGAGGGAAATTTTATACCTGTCTCGATGTCGTAAATTATACAATTGTCCGATAAAAGCGTCGTTCTTGGACGCGATGTAACGCGAACAAAGAGGAGAAAGATCTTTTGTATGGAAAACGATGGATCGCGGGGAAACATTCTCGGCCGATACAGCTCCCGGAATCCTTTTCTCCGAATACGTTTCTCTCGATTCGAAGGAAAAAATCGACTATCGTCGGAGTCGTTTACGCGCGAGTTACGGCCGAGTACGCTATTGCCCGTTCCGAATTTACGACAGCTGCGCGAAAGCAGATTTTTTTGCCCCTCGCTTCTCGATCGTAAGGGAGTTCGTTCCGCGAACGTTCGAGCGCGCGCTACATCCCCGTAGATGCGGCAATTGCCTCTTGGAATCTACGGCAGGAACGGTCATTGCGTTAACGACACCGTAAACAACGATTCAACGACGGCACTGTGTCGCGGTGCGTTTTCTCCGTCGATGCTTCCGATCGGATACTCGGGTTTCGCTCGGACCGTAACCGCCGAACGATCCGTTTCCTCTTCGCGTATCGAAGAAACATTTTTTTCCATCTCGAAAGCGACAAAGTTCCAAAGACTTTCCCCGACGCGGATTTAATCGCGCCGGAAACGAAAATCGCGAGCCAAACGGAAATGTTTATTCCGTGTACGCGCGGTCGAAGTCGAATGTCGTTAGGTGGGCTCTCCGTGCGCGCGCCAATCGTATTTCCATAAACGAAGAATAATGGGGATTCGGAGAAAGCCGAGCGAGCACAAACGGCCAATGAACTACCGGCTTTGCGAAATCATGAAGACGAATGGGAACGGAGCCGAATCGTGTGTCATCGTCGTCGTCGCCGACGCCGACGCAGACGCCGACGTCCCCGCGACCAAGATATTTGAGGATTTTTCCCCAACGTCTTCGAGATTATAAATGAACGCAGGATTTCGGGGTTCGCCGATGACCGGTAAGATCGCCCGTTTCCCGTTGAAAATTACGATCGTTTAACCGCGGCTACGAATAAAAATCAACCGCTCCGAAGTCGGTAGTTTCGAAGTCGGGAACGCGGAATCTCTTCTCGAAGATTCGCGACGACGGGAACGAGTGCTGCTCCACTCTGTTCTTTAACGAGTTTACGGGAGCATAACGTCGGAACGGTAACGGTCATGGCGGACCGTTTCGTGCCATCGTCGATCCTTTCCCCTCTCGGCCCTCTCTCGTTCGCGCGCACCTCCTCCTCCGCTCCCCGAACACACGGCTCCTGGATAGGAAAAACGCGAACCCTTATCTGTGACTACCAAGTAGAAAGGTGAAACTAACGTCGCATGGAAACGACGCGTTACAACGATAAAGGTAGACGTTTCGCGGACGATTTCGTCAAGATTCGACGATAAAGAAGAAAAGGAACGTGAAAATGTTTCCGTCGCTCGAGTCACTCGACGCGGGCCCCGAGAATCCTCGAATTCGTTCAACGGCGATTAAAGACTCGTAGGCAAACGCCCCGGGAAACATCTTCGCTCGCGACGAATCGTTGGTACGCGAGGTTAGGGAGCTCCGTGGACTACGATTCGCAATATACTAGAGCCCATTTGCCCGTAAAACGCAACCGTAACCCAGGCATCGTTGACGGTAACCTGGTCTCCGTGAAACGTTCGCCGTTAAATCGCGTTATCGGCGAGCGCGCGAGATCGCGTAATTGCGAGCCGCAATATTCGAGACCCGTACGCGCGTAGATACGTCGTATCTACGGCTCCTACGTATTATCGAAATACGAACGATCGATCGCGAAAGTCTCTCGACTTGCACGTTTCGATCGTAGACGTCGCGCGTTCGAATCGCTCCGTTCTCGAGGATTATACATTTGCGATTCAACGAAGAAACAAAAATGGAGACCCTCGGTTCGCTGGCCCGTTTACGAATCGCTCGCGTGTTACGAAACGATCCGTGTCTCTCGCTCGACAATTTCCCACTCCACGAATAACGGTAGAAGAGATTCGGTAGCTGTTGCTCGCTTACGATGCAAGTTTCTCGCGTGTATCGCGGTACCGCGTACAATTAAGAGGCACGCGCGTTGAATTGTTCGCGACGTGGAATTTCGTGATCGAGTATGGAAACTCGCGCGCTCGTTCGCGAGGAATAGAAACGAAACCGAGTCCCGAGAATGTATCGAACGTTCGAAAGAATCGGTCGATATCGAAAAAAATCGAAGAACGCTCGATGACCCGTCGCGGTGACGCGCTCAAGAGGAAGTAATCTTCGCAGGGTTCGTGAATGCATTCGAGCCCGGGCGAAAATGTCTTTTCGTAGACAATGGGAGCTTACACCGGGCGTAATACGAAGAAGCGGTTTCCTAGATTCGTACGTACCGATTAAAAGTGTCCTACTTTCACGGCATCGTGTCTCTCATTGTGTCGCGATCGTTCGAAAGTGGAATTTCGCGCGGCATCTTTTAACCTCTTTAATTCGGAACTACGGCTCCGAACGACTTTCTTGCGATTTTCTTGCGTTCGCCAGAGCCGTCGTGCGCGTTTCGAACGATCGAAATCCGACTTTGTTCGCGCGACGCGTTCTAAAATTCGGAGGTGGAGTTTATTTATCTTTCCGTCGCGTTACGGTCGCACGCTCGAATTTAAAGAGCGCGTAAACCACCGAGTCGCGTTAATATACTCTTATCGGTTCCAGGACACCGCACCGCGCCGCGCCGCGCCGCGCCGCGCCGCACCGAATCGAGCTTAAATTCGAACGGAGCGGGGGGTTCGTTTTTCGGGAACACCGATCGAGAGCCAGGAGGAGATCTTTTTTACGAACACGGATCGATCGAGCATCGCGTAGAACGATTCCAATTATTCGACGGTCGGACGCAAGATCGTACACTCGGCACGGTTTGTACGCAACGGGTTGCTTTTGTGCGCGCGATCGTTTAAACTCGATATATTTGGATCCGACTCAATAAAGATCTCAGCCGCGGTGTTACCGCGAGATAAATGTTGTACCAAAATTACAGTCGCAGCTGACCTCGTCCCGAAAGTGCAATATATTTCGCGAGCTCCGGCCAACACGCCAAAACGATGTACCTACTATCCGGACACGATTGCGTGGACCACCAGTGTGCCGGCTGGGCATTGCGCGAATCAAATTGCTTTTCGCCTTGCTCGTTCCTGGCGAAATTTTCCCCATCTTGTCGCGAGAGCTTTCGATTTGTTCTACGCGTTACTCCGTAACTTGGCGCCGAATCCTCGTTAATCGCGGATCTCTCGTGTACTTCTCGGACTGATCGATACGATTCTTTCGCAATTTCGCGGTCCCGTTGAGAAACCGGAAATTTTTCCCGTCTTCCATTGCGGCGCGTCCCCTCGTTCGAGACGACAAAAGGTATACGCCGGCCCGTTGACTTCTTCGAAACGTTGCACTTTCAAGATGGATCAAAGATCCCTCGTCCCCGGCAAAGCGAACGAGTTTAACGAAAAGACGTTTCAATTTCCCTAAAAGCTTTCGTCGATTGCCGCCGCCGCCGCCGCCGCCGCCAACGACGAACAACGACGACGACGACGACGACGACGACAACGACGACAACGACGAACGCGTTTAATACGGCGAGCCGGTTAAGTAGAACAACGAGGCGACATAATTTATGCGCGGCTGCGGGCTGTGGCCTATCGCGCAACAGAGGGTAATGGATCCGCGCGGCAGCTTCTATCGCTGGATTTGATTTTATCGGAATCGGCGAATCGAGTTCGATAATGGAGAGCGATATTCGCGCGGGAAATACTCGATTCGCGCGTTTCGGCCGGCATCGATTGAAACAGGGCTAGAAAGAGTGTCGCATATTCCGCGCTCTGTTACGCGAACCGACCTATCGTGCGATCTATCGGGCGATAACGTTTATTTACATTAGAATCGTCCACGGTGGACCAACTCCGGGAAATCAACGCTAAAAGCTTATTGAAATTTTCGTCCGTATCGTATTCGATCTCTCTTTCGCTAACATAAGTTACACGAATAAACGGTTCTCGGTGTCCGTTGGAAATTCCAGCGTCGAAAATGCTGGAAATTAGAAGATTCGCCGTCGGCCAATCCCGCGAAGAACAACGCGGTGTGTTGCAACGAGATCGGCTTAAAGGTATCCGTCCAGGACTTTGGTCGCGATCGGGGACCCTCGCAGCGGGCCCGATCGGAGATCGAGACGCTGGCCCTGTGCCAACGGTAATCGTGCCTCGAAAATATTCGACAAGATACCAGAAGCGGTCGATCTTCTTTTCTCTCCGGTTTTCCATACCTAGTATCACGATTCTGAAATTGTTCACCTTGTTGTCTGTATTTCGAGGAAAGGAAAGCGATCCGAGATTCGAAAGAACGGATTGTTACGCGCGGAGCCGGACCGGACCATTTCGACCAGCAGTGTTATTAGAGCCGATACTTATTCGGGTTGCAAAGCGCGCGCGCTCTTTCCACGTCCATAGTAATGTAGCCGCCTCTAAAGTTCTCAAATATCCCAAGGGAGGTGTTGCAGTGGTTCTCGCGCAAACCTTAATTTTCTCGAAGAGAAACTCGGACGTTGGATCGATCGAATTCTCCGAAAGTACATCTTAGCTTGGAACTTATGAAACGACAGGCGTCCCTCGGGTATCGCCAACAATTCTTTCCATCGTATTGTTCGTTGTTTCGTCCCGTAAAGTTGAAAACGAAACGAACGTGACATCGCGCCATTCCATGCGCGTGCATCGATTTCGATACATTCGCCGAAATTTTACCGAACGCGATCGTTGAGTCGAGTTTCGCGCGACACAGAGGTAGAGATGATTCCACGATGATTCCGCGACGATTCCGCGACGATTCCGCGACGGTGGCTGCGCGTTCGCGCAGGTCGCTTTTCGTCGAAGAACTCTTTTTCGGGCTAGACGAATTAAGAAGAGCGGTAAATTTGCGGAACGCGTATAACTTTGCTCGTACGACTGTTATTTGTATTCGTCGCGAATACGCGTTTGGAATGTTCCGCGTTTCGCGTTGTATTTGCTCGGAGCATCGTAAATGCGGAAAGTCGACGAAACAGTCGCGGGTTTGAAACGACCCAGTTTCCACCGGACGAGGATCGGTACCGTGGATAGACGCTAAAAAACTACGCTCGTGTCCAAGTTTTTCTAATATTTTTCACGAAAAGTTTTTGCGCGAGATTCTTGCAACGCAATTTCACGTTCCGACTCGAGCCGCGTTCGCGTCGATCGGTATCGGGAACGGGAAAAAATGGGCCAAGAATTTCTAATTACGATTTACAGTTTCCCCGGTTGGAAACGTGCCGGCGGAAATAATATTCCCGAGTCTGTGGAAAAAATGGGAGAGCGATCGTATCCGTGCGTCGTAAATTCGATCGCAATTTCTGCTCTTAACGCGGAGGAAACTCGGGCCAGAAACGAGCGAGATTTAATTCCATCGAAGGTTCTCGGAGCACACGTTCGGCGACTCCGAAGTTTCTCGCTCGTGAATCCTCGGAGCGGCGGAGAGTGCACGCGCGCAAGGAAAGCCTCGTTTATCCCCCCGTTCCCGGACCGCGCGCGACCCCGTCTCACTCCCCTTCGAAACAGTCCGCCCTTTTACGAGTAATCCCATGAGCTCTTGACGACTGTTTTTCATTTGAAATCCCGCGACAGATAAAATACGTATTTATAGCCGATATCGAAAGGTTTTGCGCGCCGACTCGTATTTATGGACCGAGCGTACGTGTGCGGAGCGCAGCGCACCGCTCGTAAATCGATAACGCTTTGCCTCGTATCGGTCCCGGTTCGTCGAAAAAAGAAAAAGGAAAATTATCCCCGACGACCGAGCCTTTTTTCTTATTTTCCTTATTTTCTTCTTTTTCGTCGAGCCGGCCGTCCCGGAGCTGCGGAGGGAGAAAACCGCCAGGACGGGCTTAAAGCGGAGTCCGTGCACGCGTGTATTCCATTATCGATTAAAATTCACGCGGGATTTTTCGTTCGCCGGTTTATCGGAGAATCGGATCGAACGCCGAAAATGGAAAACGGAAAACGGAAAATCGAAAACCGAGAACCGAGAACCGAGAACCGAGAACCGAGAACCGTTTGGGCGACGAGTTTCCTTTCGACTCGTACCGCTGGAGCTGTTCAGCCGCCAGAATGAAACCAACGATTGCTCTTGTCATTACCCGCGGGTGAAGCCAAGATTAATCTCTCGTCTCTCGGGGGATCTTAGTCCCGGAGAGACTCGGGACGCGTCTACCTTGTAATTTCGTCGCGGTGTAGCGCAAACAATGCGTTCCGAGTTGTGGCAGCGGCAACGGCAGCGGCAGCGGCAGCGCTCGATGAAAATTCCAAGTTCGTAAGTACGTCTAGTAGAAACGACGAAACTTTGACGGCGAGAATATATTCCATTGGTTTACGGAGCAAACATCACCGTACCGTCTGTCCGTGTTCGAGCGCGTTTCCTTTGTCGTTAATTGAAATCCGTTTACCGTGTCGCGTCTTTCGTCGAGTAACGATGTCGTCGATTCGGAACGTACTTTCGATTCCGAATCGTTCGAACGGCGAACGGCGAACGGCGAACGGCGAACGGCGAACGGCGAACGGCGAACGGTGAACGGGTTTGCATCGAACCGAGTACAATTATTCGCATCTGTACGCGTCGTTCCGAAAAGAAATTTCCCAGCTGTAATTCGTCTCGAACGGGCACGATTGGAAATCGTTTTCACGATACCGCGTCGTCCTTGTTCTCGTGGCTACCTACGCGATCTCTGCCTCGAAATTATTCTCGAACCGGCGATATTTACTCGGAATTCCGCTAATATTTCCGTACCGAACGACCCACGAGCATTGTTCGAAGCTAGCACCGAAGGTCCCGCGGCAAAAGAAAACATCTCTCGCTCCCTGCCTCTGGGTCTCGATCCCGGATACGGAAAAATATCGTATTTCAGCGTTTCGTTGACAAACTCCGTTCGTAACGATCCACTCGGTTGTTTACGCGCGCCGGTAATACGAATCGTCCGTAAAAGCGCGATATTCCCGACAATGCGCGCACAGCTGGAAAAATCGTCCAAGATTTACGATACCGTGAAGCATCTTGATTTTTGATTCGACACGGTCGCGTCGCTGGCATCCAGCAGCCGCAGACGTCGCTCGGGAGCCGAACACAGCTTCGCTTTTCTTTATTTACGAACCGCGAGACGAACGCTCTCCGCGATTTTACGGTCGAATCGTTTCCTCGGAGTATCCGTCCCTCGTACAGCGGGACCCTTTTATTCTTCGTGATATCGCACGCGCGCGCGCGCGCGCGCACGCCCACAGAGATCGTAATTTCCGGTCTTCGTGGTCCGCGTCGCGCGATATACCGCGAGAAAGAACGCAATCGGTCCTCGATCGAACGCGCGCGTTTCTTCGGGGCTCGTTGGTCGAATCGATGCGCGGTTAACCTTATCCGAACGGACCTCGTCGTTTTGCGCTAATCGATCGAACATTAACGAGAAACGCAAGGTAGATAAACGCGAATCCATTTTCGAAGAGTTATTTCGCGAACGACTTTTCGGGCGATTCGTATTCGAATCCTCGAGGAGATTTCGAAAAGCTATCCTTTCGAGAAAAAAAGAAGAAACTTTTCCGAATGCGCGCACCGAGCAGATCGATATTTAATTAATTCCGTGTAAACCGATCGCATCGATTTACGATTCGGTCGGGCGACCTGCCAAACGTTCTGTTTCATCGATCGCGTACCATTCAAAATTAGTCACTGATTACGGCTGCGGCTGATTGGTTTCCAGGATTATCTAATTTCGCGCGAAAACTATCGAGTCGATCGGTGGCGCGCGGTATAACGTCGTTTCGTAAAGCTGTTCGACGACGGAGATATCGCTTACCGAACTTAACAAGAACGAGGACCGTTCGGGCCCCCGTATCGTGGAAGCGTTCGAATTAATACTCGCGCGCGTTAATTACAGCTTTTTCGGCCGGGACGAGATAAAAAGGAAAAAAGAAGAAAGAAACGGAAAAAAATTTTATACGGTTGCGGCGTCACGTGCGCACCTTTCGGTCCGCGTAATTATTCAAACTTTTGCCATGGTCCGAAATCGGTTTTAATTAATTCTAACTTTCGGCACGAGCGTACGTGTTCGTGCGTCGTCGAGCGCGAATTTAATAAACCGAATTTGACGGTACATTTCGCGGATTTCGGCGGTGAGAAAGAAAAAGAGGAAAGTCGACGAAACATCCGGGCCGTGCGTTCCGACGAGAGCCCGCTTTTCTTCCGCCGGTCGGTCGCCGAAAACTCGAAACGATTCGCATGGTAATCGCGATTCGCGGGAAACCCCGGAGTTTCCCGTTGCTTCCCTTTTTTCCTGCAATTTCGTTCGCGAACTTCGATAAGCTCGGGGACGATCGGAATATTTTCGACCGCGATGCATCGGCCAAATAGCCGCGGGCACAAAAGCTTTGTCGTTTCAACGAAGAGAAGAGCAGCGCTTAAACTTTTATTTCTATTTGAAGCACGTTGCGTTCGATTCTCTCTCGCGATCTGTTCGTCGTTGTTACGATAAATACGTAGCGGTCGGGGAATTTCAATTACGCTCGATGCACACGGGGGTAACGGAGCTCGCGAAAACGAACGAAAAGCCGAAATTTCGTCCACGAATCGAGGGATTTTAACGCGTCGAGCGTTAAATTGCACAGCGTGTTCGTCGGACGACGCTCGTTCGCGTAATCTTCCGGAAGAAAGATGGCAAAAGAAGGACGAAAGTGTTCGCGGATCGAGGGTCTTTTTCCGGTTTCGTTTTCCCCGATAATACCGAGTTGGCTGGTTTTCCAGAGTCCTCGGCCTCGCAGGCGGCCGAAGTAGCAGCAACGGTGGCAATTAAAATCTTCAGAGGCTTTGGTCGTCGAGCGCGAGCCGCGTTTCGAGGCTGCTTGTTCGACGCAAATTTCCCGCGGCTCGAATCACGGGGAAAACGGTGTAACCGAAAACCGTCGCGAAAGTATGTCGCTTTCGTTCTTTCGCTCTCCGACGACAGCCCCTTCACGGCCGACTATTATTCCCGTTAATTGAGTAGTTTTAAGTTACGAGTGCCCTTCCTCGTTTTCATCGCGATCGCGAGCGGAACGTGGCAAATTCAACCCCGTTCGCGTTCGAGTTCGCGTTCGCTTTTCGCAAACGAATCCCTTCTACCTAGTGTCCGGGAGTAATCGATTTTTCGGCTTTGATGGCAAATATACGAACATCGTTGTATCGCCGCGCCGTTTAAACGCTCGTCCTCGTTTCCATCGGGTGGTAAAGCGCGATCTGCCTACGACGCTTAATAACGAAAAGTGCACTCGGCCCCTTTGTCGCGGCGTTAATTGTTCGTCTCCCGGGCGAGCAGTGTCGCGAGGGGAGTGTCGCGTCGCGTCGCGTCGCGTCGCGTTCCGTTCGGTTCGGTTCGGTTCGGTTCGGTTCGGTTCCTTTTCAGCTCGGACGGTCGGCCGGCTCTCGACGGCAAATCGACGCCAGCTCGCGTAAACGAAACGGATCGTTCGTCGGTCGACGAGAACGATTAATCTCTCTCGTTCGCCGAGCCTCGGATTAACCCTCGATTGCCTTTTTCCTTCTCGGTCTTGGTGCCGGTCGCTCCGCTTCGTAAATAATCGTCGAAATATCGAGCAGACGCTTCTTTCGCGTCGAGGATACTTTGGATACTTTTACGAGGTTTCGGTGGCGTCCAAGTATCGATCGCGATTCGTTCGAGCGACGCCCGTTAACCGTTCGTCGAGGACGGTTTCGCGACTCGGTTTGCCTCAAAGGGAATCGACGTTTCCCCGGCGTCGATCGGCGGACCGACGGTAGCGAAAGATACGCGCGACCGTTCCTTCTTCGATCGGAGTACGAAATAATTAAAGAAATATTTATCAACGCATTTTCGCGGAAAGTACACCACGTTCGAGAGCATCGAAAGGTCGTTAATTGACCAAAGTAATATCGAGAGCATCGAAACTCGATATCGAATATCGATAGAGGGGCTCGCGTTGCCTCGGTTGGAAAAATATTTATCGAGCAACGTCGATTCCTCCAAGTACTCGCGTAATCGGTTCGAACGTCCAATTACCAACTTCGAAGCGAGTTCGACGAATCGTTCGCGATCGAAACGCGCGAAATCGTTAGCTCTCGCTAGTTCTCGCTGCTTCCGAATTCCTCGCTGTACCGAGGAGGTTGGCAGGTAGGTACCGTTCGGACACGGTTTCTTAGAGGGACGATTCGCAACAGCAGGATGCGTCCAGCGGCATTAATTCGATGGTCTCGAAAGCAATTTGCTGCCTTGTCACGAGAAGACGAATGTTGGAGACAACGCGGTCTCTGGCAGCCTTCCTCCTTCCAGGGAAGCTACCCTCCGGCCCGCTCGATTTCCCGTTAATAAATCGACTGCGACAAACCGTTGGGATCCATCGTTCGCGCGTTTCGACGATGCTTCGCGAACAAGCGAAGCGAATCTTCGTTCGGCGGATCCGAACGAACCCGAGCGATACTCGCGTTCGAGTCGATCACCTTCGGCCCGATTACGGGAAATTCGAGGCATCGCGTATCCACGCATCGAGCACGCGTACGCGTCACTTGACTTCGTCGGGCGATTAACTCGGACGCAAACGACCGATAAGAGTGCGAGCCCGCAAACTTTAAGACTCGGCCGCGTATCCGAGCGCATCGCATTCCGCGTACCGTAAGATTTCCCGCGAGGCTCGTGGCTCGCGGCTCGCCCGAACGCGGTGACTGTCTCTCGGCCACCGAGCATCGAGCTACGCCAACTTTCTTTCGATATTCGAAACAATATCGAAACTTACGAAGCACCGAATGCCTAGAACGTTTCTTTCTCGACTTATCGCGATACCGCTAACGAGAGAATCTACGAGCGGTCTAGCTTTTAAATCGTGACGAGAGTTCCATCGTATAGACGCAAAACTCTCCGTATTCCGGGTGACTCGAGCGGGAGATATTCCCGTTCTTGTTACGCCGATTTCCAAACTAATCGCGGCTCGGATTCGAGTAAAACTCGTTTCATCGTCACGCTGAGCGCGAACACGGACGATACGTTCGCGGGACAAGAACGAATCGTTATCCATAATTACGCTATCCGATGAGCCGCGGCGTCGATCGAATTTCCATAGACGAAACGACGGCCGTCAGAATTTCCCGTTATCGAGCGATTCGACGCGTTACCATTTATAACCGTGTACACCGTGCGAGGTAGGTAGTAGCCTTGGTCGATTCCGACGTCCGTGTCGTCGCCCCGAGGCCTCTCGCGAGGCGAGGCGAGTCGCGTTTCTCGCGCGTCGTGCCAGCTGACGTTCAACTCGAGATTCGCGTTAAAGCGAGCGAAAAATTCGAATCGTCGCGAACGATCGACGCCGTTGAAACGCAAACGGTAAATTTCAAACGCGGAATAAAGTTCTTCGATTTTAGCGTTGCTCGCTGCTTCCGCTCGCTTCGATTTTCCTGAACGAATAATACGATTTCGGAGCGCGAACGTCTACGGACTTCGAAACAAGTAAAAATAACGAGGAACGATCGGACGCCCGGTCGGTTGTTTTCGAAATACGATTCTCCGAAAAATGGCTCGTTCCCATCTTTCCGCGCTAAAATTGTGCAGCGTGGCTTCGTGTCCCCGTTCCCTTTACTCCCTTGTGCTTTTACCCCCTTCGTTCGGTTTGCCGCGCATTCGTCTCCGAGGACCGAGGAAACTCAATTACGCGCTTTCGGGGGCGTCGGCGAGTGGAAACTTTTCCATTTTAAATAAGAATAAATTGGGATTCCATTCCGCGGAGACGGCCCGGGACCTTCTCAGCGGACGGAACGTGCGTCACCGATGAAAAGTTTGCCGGAGAAAGGGACGCGCGCTCCGCGAGAAACCGAGTTGAGGGTGGATACGTATTTTCGCGGTTAAAGTTTCGATAAATCGAATCGCTTCTCCTTCCGCGATGCTCCAAGTAACGTTAGAATTGTTCGAAAGTCGGAAGCAAAAAATTGCAAGCGAGAGATCTTTTTTACGCGAGAGGCTCGGGTTTCGTTCCGTTCGAGTTGTTATTTTTCAAGGTTTCTTCGAACGGGTCGAGTTAGTCTCGTATTCGAAGAAGAAGAGAAACACCGTTGACGATATCGTTGGGCGAGTTACCTTCTTACCTAGGACGCGAGATAATGGAACGCGATGGATTTCGTAGAGCTTAAATTCCGGGGAAATCTGAAACGTAATGGCGTTTCTCTGTTAAAAAAAAGAGGAAGAATCGTCGAGGACGAGCGTTCGCTGTCATTTTTCTCTCGTATTTCGCCACGAGAAATTTCTCGCCGCGGGAAAGCGGTGAAAAACCGAGCGGGGAAGTTTCGCGTGCCGAGTCGAGCGACTTTTTCGACGCCGAAGGTGACTTCGAAGCACTCCGGTCCCTCGGTCGAGTTCCGCTGTAAAGTTTCTTTTTTCTCTTCCCGGTACTTTGGTCGCGCAGCGAGGTCCCATTTTCCGGGCGACGGTCCTGCGAGCCCGCTTCGCGGAAAAAGGAAGAGATTCAGCGGGTTAACGGCACTCGGGAGTATCGTCGACCGGTTGGCTGTTGCGCCGCGATCGATCGTCGCTCTAAAAAATAGCTTCGCCTCGCTCGCGAGCAACTTCTTCCTCTTTCGTGCTCGGTCTTTTTCGCGGTTCTCGGCGTCCGAACGCGACGAGAAAAAGGAGGAGGAGATTGAAAAGCGTCCAAAAAGCTCGATCGAACGACTTTCCTTCCATCGAAACGCAACAATACAGCCGCTGCGCCGCGCTGCATCGGTCCTTGTTCCCGTACAGATTTATCGTTCCGATCGATGGTCGCTTCGCAACGAAGCGAACGAACGTTTTCCATCTTCTTCGTCGAGGAAACGGCGCGGTGCAGCGCGAATACGCACTGCCGTGGGAAACAAAAAAAAAAAACGGATAAAAGAATCGTGGAGTAGGAGAAAACGTTAACGCCGAGTCGGTTATTATTTCCGGTACCGTTCCGCGAGGCGATTTTTCTTTCGAAACGAGCCACCGAGCAGAGTCGACGAAACCTCCGGAGCCCTGTTAACGACAAACGCATACGTCGTTCGGATTCTCTGGGATTTTCCTGGCTCGAGGAGAACTCGTTTCCTTCTTCGACGGACAAGAGGAGCGATTTTGCGAGGCAAACGTCGGAGAGAGATGTCTTCTCGCGAAAAGAACGGCGATCGCGGCACGACCGCCGGCGCGAGCAGCCGGCCGAGATCGCGTCGACGAATTTTAATCGCAAAAGGACTCGATCTCGACCGCGTTACCGTTAAAGCGAATCTCGACTACGTACTCGGTGATCGTTGGACCGTTTCGAGGCACGAAACGAGTAGAAAGAAGAAACTCGACCGAGACCGATCGACGTCTCGACGCCAAAGGATTCGGCGATCGGTTTCCCGGAAACGGTTTGCGGCTCTTTCGTCGAAATTCGTGGGATTCCTTTGATCGCAGGACCGATGGCGCGCACGAGTCGCGCGACGCGGATGGAGAGCTCGACGCACGATATTCCGGGTTGCCCGAAACACCCGCTAATGGGTTTAACTCGCTCGATGGCAGCGTCGAGCTGAAAATTCTCGGTCTCGCTCGCGGCAGATTACCGTCGCGCGTTCCCAGAGTTTCGTTACGGGAACGATAAAACCCCGAGTAGGAGCAACAGACTCGCGGGCCTCGATCACGCGTTGCGTTTCTATACGGTTCGAAACTTCTCCTCGAGTGAAATCGAACTTTCGAGGGAGACGTTCTTCGAAGCCGGTACCATCGAAAAGCGTCCGAGCCCGGAAGGCTCTATCCAGTTCGCGGTTGAAATATTACCATTCTCCCCTTGAATCCGTTTCCTGTATTCGTCGTAGCGGAACGGGCGCGAAATTAACGCGCGAGATGGACGGAACTCGCGTTCCGGTTTTCGCGGCACGATACGCGAGGATCGAGCGGCGCTCGGAATCTAGAAAACGGTCCGAAGGAGCGATTCGAAGCTATCGTCCGAATACGAGATTACTTTCGTTTCGCTTTTCGAAAGTAAAATCAAAGGCTCGAATTGTCGCGGTCTCGGCGATACGTATCCGGTCGAACCGTCGCTCTTTCCCGCGGAAAGTGGATCGCGCTCTTTCTCGGCGAGCTCTGCCAACCACTGGCCGGAAACGAATCGGGGAATAAACGGCGCGGCTCGAGGAGAGGCGGTCGTTCGAGCCGATTCGATACCGAGCTACGTCGAGGCGAAAATCTGGCCTACCGGACGATCTCGGTGGTCGAAGATTACTTTACCGTTGAAACGAAACGGGTGGAGCGAAAAACGGTCGAGCGTAAACACTTATGCGCTCGCGATTCTGCGAGCTTCGACGAGAAGAGAGACGGTATCGCGTTCGCGAGCGTAGCGATTTTCGCATCGTCGAAAATTAATTTCACCGATATTTGGCCAATACGCGATCGGCGATAACGTCGTCGGAAACGTAGATTTCCACGGTAAACGAGGGTTCGGTTCGTTTCGGTTCGCAACGACGATACTTGGAAACGACCGAACGGCGTTTTCCGTGCCAGCGATCTCGGGGTCGCGCCGAACGACACCCACGAGATAAACTCGAGCTGGAAATCGATTATCGCGGGCTTATTTTCCGAGCGAATACCGCGCGGTTTACCGCGATCGCGCGGGACGCTCGACTCCTCGGGCGATTAGCTTCCGGTTCCGTCGTTCGTTGGACGAACTTTATCGACGGCTCGGCGACGAAATGAAAAATGGTTGGGAAAAAGTTGGGGAAACTCGGAAATTGCTCGCGCGACCATAACGAATCCTCGATAACGAATCAAGGCCCGTGACTCGAAACTCGCCGCGTTTCGTTACCGCCGGCCAGTTTCTCCGCGGAATCTCATTTCGAGCCGCCGATAAATTGCACGAGACCTCGGCATCCCGGCATCTCGGCATCCCGACATCCCGACATCCCGACATCCCGACATCTCGACGTCCCGACATCCCGGCGTCGCGTCCGGATTATTGGATTTTATTAGGGGAAAGTCGAGAAATTGTCCCGTAATACTTTGTCATCTTTCTCGAAACGAACGCGAACAAACGAAGAGAGTTACCTCGGTTTCGGTTACCGTTTCGGACGATGATTTTGTTTTCCCGGTCGCGTCCGATTCGAGCGAACAACCGCGGAATCGGAAATAGGATTCAGAGAGTAACAGGCACGGTACGGTGGGACGAGGTAGGTAGAAACGAGGAAAGAGAGAAAACGGTCGCACGGTTGTCGGGGGAGCGACAATTAGCCGTGTTTGGAAAGTTTCCTCGGCGCGCGGCGCGCGACGCGGGCGTGTACACGCGTGACCCGTCGTGTTCGGTCGATCGGCGCGATTGGCTGCACATCTCGGCTCGTGGCTCGTGGCTCGTGGCTCGTGGCTCGTGGCCCGGGCGGACAGTACGCCGCGGAATTTGCAACGTCGATACCCTCGTTCCTGTGTCGCGCGGTCGTCTTCGTGTAAACGTTAATTCCGGCAACACGCTGCACTTGCGGACTTTGGCCCCGACGTATTCGCTCCTCGCACGATCCAGGATGACGCGGCTTTACGAGGAGATTATCGGCGATCCTCTCGCACCTGTCGAACATCGACGATTCCTCCGTAGATCGAGTCGATGTTTCGACGAACGACGACGATCGATCCGTTTCATCGTAAATACCGGAGAAACGGTTCCATCGAGGGCCGCGTTATCGGTCGCGTAAACTTTGCTCCGTACGATAAACGTAGCGATATCGGGCCAGACATCGACGATATTGGGCAGATCTCGTTCCGCGAGGCGATCGGAAAACCCGTTACGTATCAACGTCGGACCAACGCGCGGTTTCGTTTTCCGTTTCGGATCGAAGCGAGTGCGAACGTAGCGCCGCCGCATCGATCGGCCGTTCCCGATGCTTCGATCCCCGAAGCTCCGACGGGAACCAGTCACGGAAGAATCGGAACGAGTCGACGTTTCCTTTCGTTGGCTCCCTTCTCAACGCGTACCCACCGCCCGAGACTCCTCCGCTCCCGAAACATTTTTACCGATTCGTTGGGGGGTTGTAGCCTTTCGATTCCGACAGCGATCTCTCCGCGGCGTTCGCCCGACGCCAATTTGGCGCGAACGGTAACGAGCACGGCCTACTTTCGCGTCGAACGACGCGAGGCGACGCGACACCTCTGTACGAACCTCTCGATAAGGTAACGTATTATACCGCGGCGGATGATTTCTCGCCGCGATATATCGCTACGTTTTCTCCAACTGTCTCGCGGCACAATGGACCGTGAAATTGTTGGCAGGGCTCTTAATAACCCGCGTTGCGAAGCGAAGCTCTACGCGATATTTCAACTCTGTTAAATCGCGAGGAGGAGCGCCGCTGGGGGCTTTGTGCGCTGGAGTCGCGGGAATTGTTCTTCGATGACGCGTTCTACTTTAATCGCGGGCCGGAAAAGTGCTCGAAATCTCTCAAATAACCGCGAGAGGCGTTCCCATCGGGTTTCCAAGCGGAAACCTTCGGTAACGTTCTTTCCCCGATCGAAGCTCTCGGACTCGTAGGAACGCTGCCGAGGATTAAAACGGAAAGCGTACGGGACGATTTCTCGTCGCGCGATCCAACGAGGATCCAAGAACGAAAAGTGAGAAAAGTCGTATCGCGCGGCTCTCGAACGATTCATCGTGTTCCGGTTAAACGTTCGATGTTCGACGAGCAACGAGCGGAGCGCGCGTTGCCGTAAATTGGAGGGTTTTCCGAAGCGCGCAACGCTCGCTCGTGCTCTCGGTGTCGTTATCGTAATCTTTTATCGTAATTACGGTTCGATGTTTACCGAAACAATACGAACGCGTTACGCGGCCGTGCCCGGGATAAATTGTAGGGGAATAAGTTAGCGGGGCCGCGTACGCGTTACGACCGAATCGTTTTGCCGCGTAAACTGCACCGCGGTTTCCTCGACAACCGGCAAACTGCATAATTAGGGGAGGAGCGCGTACGCGAGTACGATGGAATCGGTGGACAATGTAATCGCGCGCGACGTCCGATCGCCGATACGTTAAATACGCGCCGAAGGATTGAAAAGTACGATCGGTGGAATTTTATTCGCGATCGGAGCTAGGTCAGATTTCATTAGGAACGACCATCGGGAATAAAATCGAAGGTCCCGAAGCAACGGCAGGAAGGAAATTCCGAGCAAACTGTTCCGCCCGAATCCCTTCATTTTTTTACGCTCGCGAACTCTGCGAGTCGGGGGTTATTTTTCGCGATCGTTGTTCCCGCCTCGTAACGATCGGCTAGGCAAACTCGATGACCGGTGTTTCCGCGGAGCTTGGAAATTCAATGGGATTTACAACCCGAGCCGGGTTAGGGTCGCGAGGACCCGTTGCTCGTAAATGCGACCGGATGCGGCACGCGCAGGAACGGGTGCGGGTGCGGGTGCGGGTGCGGGTGCGGGTGCGGGAACGGGAACTGGAACGGGAACAGGAACGGGAACGCGAATCGCGAATACGAGTGCGGCGGTGGGTATAGTTTACTTGGAAAGCACGCAGCTGTTTGACGCGGGTGGATTAACAGAGCGCTAGATACACGCGTTCCAGTTCCCGAGTGTGCGCGTGTACGCCCGGGGACCTTCCGCGCACTTTCGATCCGCCGGTTAATTTGACAGTTACCGCTCGAATATTTACTGCCTATCGGAAGTAGCGGGCGTTGATCGGCCGTTGTCGGTAATCCCGCCGAATTACCAACTGTTAGCCGTTGTCGGTAGTTCGCGTATAAGTGACTCGTCGATTAACGATCGCGCTCGGTACGACGGTCAATAGGATCCAATTACGGTCGACGTTGACGAAGCTGCGCAATTACGCGATCAAAATGCGAACGGTACTCGGACAGCCGTCGTCCTCGTTACCGCCTATACCGATATTAGATCGCGATTGTTTCGAATCTTCTTCTCGATCGCGAACCAACCAAGCCACGAGTACGAGCGACTCGATCGAGTAGCTTCGGGATGGACGCGTAAAAAAATTGCGAGCGATCGAACCGAACGAATCTCTTTTACCCAGAAATCGTTGTTCGTTGTTCGTCGACACCCGGACGCCGTACCAACGCTAATACCGGCACTGCTTTCCAAATCGATCGCGACGCCGTTTAATTAATTTAACTCGGCCCATGGTCCGTTAAGATATTAACGGAGCTCGAGGAGGGTAAAGGGGGAGTTTCCAGCCGGTATAATCGCGAGATCGATCGTATCCTCCTCGATCGGTTTTGGAACAGCGAATTCGGGCGTCGGGCGTCGGGCGTCGGGCGTCGGGCGTTGTCGGGCTTCGATCCGAAGACGTTGCATCCTCGAAGGGGAGGCTCGGCTCGCGGCTCGCGGCTCGCGGCTCGAAACGGTTCGATCGATTCGTCCGTCCCGCGAGGGAGCCCAACGATCGATCTCCGTCGTTGGTACTTTGGAAGGTATCGACCGGTAACCATCTGGATCGTAATAAAAGCATTCGTTACGATGCGTTCGTCCGGCGCATCGATCTTCGATCGTTTCGTCGTCGCGTTCACCAAGAATCCCATCGCTTTCGCATCAATCGGCCGAGTTAGACGCGTTCCGCGCGGGTTTGATCGTTCTTCCGTTAAACGTACACGCCGGGGAAGCCGGAGGCGTTCGTGGACTTGACGCGCAACAGGGAGGCCCGCGTAACAAGTATTGTTCGTACGTTCGCGAAACAATGGGCCCTCGCGCTCGATTCACCCGCCTACGATTACACGAAATTAATGGAAATGAAAATCGGTTATTCCGAAACGCGAACGAGTACCGCGAGAACGAATTCGCGCGCGCAGCCGGCAAGGTGTTTGGTAAATGGAACCTCGTTGTGTTTCATTGTTTGTAACGCGGCCGCGTTCTCTGTGATCTTGATTAATCGAAACGTCCGACGAGCACGCTCGCACGCGCTGCCGCGGCCACGGAACCGAGCGGACGCGTATTATTTGCAGGCACGAATAGGCAAACCGTGCGCCGAGACTCGTCAAATATTTGCCGCGAATATTCGATTAATGTCGACGGAACGAAAAAGGATGGTTTCGGACGGGTTCGGGCCATCCGCGCGCCTCCTTTGTGTCCGCATTTTTCGCGAGCCACTCCCGCCTCTTCCGCCTCTTCCGCCCCTTCCGCTTCTCGCTCTTCTACCGTCTCTTTCGACGCCGTGCGGCAAATTCGTTTCGTTCGATCCGGCCGATATTTTAATAAAGGCACGGAACCCGAAGCACGCGTCCCGGTTCTGTAAATACCCAAACGCTGTTGTTTAATTATGGAATAACACGGAAATTCGAGGAGGAAAAATTCGATGCCGCGCGACGCCGATCGGATCGAGAACCCGCGTTTCTTCGTCGCGATTTCGTTCGTTTCCGCGCCGCAATTTTTTACGTTTCACCGTTCGAATATTCTTTTGAAAATTTCACGGCTCCCGGATTATTCGGTCGCGCAGGGAGTTACGAGAGCGACGGTTCGAACGAAATTCGGCGCAAACCCGGCAACGTTTTTAATAACAGCGAGGACGCTCGTCGTCCGGACAACGCGCTCGAACGCTCTTTCGGTTCTTGTTCGCGATTCGCGAGAACGGGCAGCGCTAATAGTTTCCGATCTCTTTTCGCGAGGCGCGCCCGCGAAAATCGGGTCAATTTCCGTTCTTACGGTTCGGCGTTCCAACGAATCTCCATGGAAATGTCCGGTGCAGCGAGACCGCGCGAGACGAGAAGCGTTCGCGCGAATACGACGCAACGGTCGGGTTTGCGAAATAAATTTTCCGTCCACTGTTTTCTACATTTAAATCCGCCGGTCTTTCGCCCGCAAATGTCGCGCGGCGCGCATTTAAATGCGGAAAATTTGAATAATCCGCGCGACGATTGGTAAAAAGTTTTTTTTTCTTTCGTTCGAAACGAACAATCGTCGCCGCGAGAGCAACGAAACGAAACGTCGGTCGAAAACCAGAGCCCCGGCCACGGTATCGAGAGGTCGCGTTTCGTCCGTCCGCGTTATCGTGCGCGCACGTGGAGCCGATTCTGTCGGTAGATCCGAAGTAATACGACGTCGACGTTATCGGCGTCGTAACTCGGCCGTACGCATCGATACCCGCTCGCTTACAGGATTGGACAGCGACGATCCCGAATCGGTCGCGGTGATGGGACAGTGGTTCGGTTATCTCCGTACTCGATCCCCTTCGGGGACGCGTCCAAGCCGTCGAGCGTACCTCGAGCGTACCTCGAGCGTACCTCGAGAAACGCGTGGATTCGGGCTCGTCCACGCGTCGCGCCGCCTCGACTTCGGGACATCGTTGTCCTCGCGTTCTCGCGAAAACATTTTTCGACCGTCGGTCGCAATTTCCATCGGAATACTCGTAAACCTACGATTCGCGTTAAACGCCACGGAGGCTCGAAACTTGCAACGATTCTCCAAAGCGCTTACGCCAACTTCGATACCCGTGAACTTCTCAACGGTGTCGCTCTCGTTGTTAATACTATAAAATAACGAGTACATCGAGAAACGATCGAATATTTTTTCGAAGGAACATCCCGAAGTACCTCTGGAAAAGTTACGGATGCGCGAAGAACCGATCGGAGCGTCGGATTCTCGGACCTTCGATCCATCGAGGGCCAATAACGTTTCGTTCCCGTTCACCGTTCCCTGCTCGAGTATCGTTCTCGCGAAAATGTTGGTCTCGAAGGAAATTTGCCCACCGTTTGGCACGGAGCGTGTTCAAAATTGCCGCGTCTACTCGCAGGATCGCGAGGCTCGTTTGGAAATTTCCATTCGCAAGCGCGAACCACGTACAAGGATCCCGGTTGTCCTCGCAGGGAGCCGAGCAACTATACGGAATCGGTCTCGCGATGCGAAAGAATAACGCAAATTCGACGATAGCGAGATGCAAACGACGCGCCGTTCTCGTTCACGGTCGAATCGAAATTTCCCCGTTTCGCGTCGGAGCGAACGCGTTTCCCGAGATACCGGAGAGCGTCGCTCGACGATTACGGCCTCTCTCGCCGCGTTGATTCGCGACCAGGAACGCCGCAGAATCTAATTACCCGAACCCGGAGAAGAAGCAGAAACCTCGTTCCGCGATCGACCGTGTCGACGAACCGTCCGCTCGTCCGCTCGTCCGCTCGTCCGCTCCAAGGCGAGAAGTTAATTTTCGGTCGACGGCCGAGTGCTCGTTAAACAACGCGAGACGAGAGCCGTCCGATCGGCGCATTCTAATCGGAAGAAAGTGCTCCCGTTCCTTTCGCTTCTCTCTCGAGGGCCGAGTAAAAACGTTATCTCGTCGCGGGGGACACGGTGCTTTCGCGATCGGAAATTTTCGAGACGAGCCCTCCTTTATCTCGATGGAAGCGCGAGAGGCTCGCTCGCGCCACCTTACCGTAAATAGAACGCGCAGTGCGCCGCGTTTCTACGCGTCACCGATTTCGTTCGGTACCGAGCCATTGCCGAACCGCCGATAACGCTCTTGCTCCCAGGACGAATTCGGTTTTATCGAAACGAGCGACGGTTTCAAAGGCGAGTCGCTTTCTACTCGGTTTGGTGGCCACGGGCGTCGAATCGAGCGCGTCCTCCTCCGTCGCTCGTCTCGCGAAGCGAGCAACACCGAGAGATCGACGACCGCGATCGCGCTCGAAACCGTCCAAACGGGAGTTGTTTTTCTCGTAAAGCGATTACCGAGATACGAGAAATTCGTAGAGGCGACCGCTCGTTTTCCAGAGAGACGGGAGGATATTCCCGAGCAACGGGTACCTAGCGTCGCCTATCGCGAACCAGGAAGCAGATTTTCGGCGGAAGCGTTCTCCGGGCCGGAGCTCTTATCGTCCGCAGTGGCTCGGAGGCCAAGTGTTCGTTACACAGAGCGAAGCGACAATGCCGGCCAATTTTCGAAACGCTGCTGCAGTCTAAATTTCGCGCTCGACTCTCTCGTCCGCGCTTTCTCCAGGGACCAGGATATTATTCACTTTACCGCGTCGCACTTTGCATTTTCTCCCGCGAACTGGAACAATTGTTCGCCGACGGTCCAGAGTATCGCTTACCGCGTTCGCTACTCTCGCGTCCACCGAGCAGTTTTCTCGGTACAAGGTTTCCATCGCGCGAACCGTCCTCGAGACGCGAGCTTTCCTTCGAGTAACTTTCGCGGAAAGTTTCGATTTTCGCGAGTTAAATAAAACACGACAGGTTGCGTCGTGAATTTATCGACGGGGAAGATAATATTACCCGTTGCTACGGCCACGGTTTCCTTGGAACGTATCGTTCCCAACAGCACGGATATAAATTGGCCGCGATATCGGTTTCGAATAACTTTCGAACGCGCGAGCGAATTTTATTCCGCTCCCTTTCCGTCGCGCGTACGCGCGCGCGATCCGTAGCGATTAACCGAACCGAGGGCGCGTTCGGACCGCGTTCGTATCTCGCGCGAGTAACAGGGGCCGCGCGCGTCACGGAAAAATGGCAGGAAGAATAATTGCATCGATTTCTATATATCCCCAAACGTGCACTCGTAACGATCGTTAAACGCGTTATCTGCTCCGAGCGGAGCCGACCCGAGCCGGCCCTGCCCTCGAATCTCAACCGGTACGCGCGCGTAACGCCGAAAAATTAGAGATAATGTATCCGACACCGTATTACGCGTTACCCGCCCTCCCAGCCTTAACGAACCGATTATCGTTATTAACGCGCCGTATCGCCGGATGGGATCCCTCGGGACGATCGTTTTTCCAGCTCCTCCCCGCCCTCTCGTTTCGGCGGCCCTCTTTCGCTCGCCGAAACTTTCCACGCCCGGTCGAAGCAACGCTCGCGTCAATTCCTGCCCCCCCGGTCCGGAGAACCGAGAACTCCCTCCGAAACGGTATTCGAGATCGGCTCGCGACCTATCTTTGCGCGGGGGCTTAAATCTGGCACCGGATACCCGGATCCATTGTGCGCGCCGTGCCGTGCCGCGCCGCGCCGCGCCGCGCCGCGCCGGGTCCCCGGGAAAATTGCAACGGCTGCGCCATTAACCAATGCGCTTGCGGGGTAATTGCCCTTCCACCCCAACCCCTTGTTTTACGCAGCTATTTGCTCGACGATTATGTCGCTTTTACGTCGATTCGCCAACGCCTTGCTCCGTGCTTCGCCGCGACCCCTAATTGAGATTTTATCGACGGATAAGCGCGCCGGATTTTCGACAGAGCGCGTCGAGATTCGAGCAACGTATAATTACTCTCGCGGTAACGATGCCGCGCTAACGGGTTTCGGGTATAAATTACCTCGGCGACGTTGAATCGTTGAATCGTTGAATCGTTGAATCGTTGAATCGTTGAATCGTTGAATCGCGCGTTCCCGATGCCGTTGAAAACCACCATCGGCCGAAAGCCCGGTTCGCGAGCGACGCGATCAGGTTCCGCGCGGACCTCGAGGTCTCCCCGCCTTCCGTGTACTCGTTGCCCGAAAAAATATCGATAACGGTAAATCCCTCCTACCGGGAGCGAGCTTATTTCCCACCGCGAAACGCAAAGAACGTTTCGCGACCGGAGTACTCGCGTTAACTCGTAACGAGCGAAACGCGCTCCAGGAAGGAAGCGTTTCGCCGAGATTCCAGTCGCGGAAAGTAATTTCGAGTTTCGAAGAACATCTCCAACTATTCCGATTAAAGCCGTTCCATTCCTCGAAAAGTCCACGCGTTCGCTGGTTGCTTATCTCGATTCCGAAAGGCGGCGGCGGCGGCGGCGGAGGCGAGAGTTCGGCCGAGTACGATGGTTCGCGATCCGTCGAATTGTGAATTTTTACAAAGTCGAGCGGGAGGCGATAACGCTCGGCGGACCGTGTACCGCGGTATTCGTGGTTACCGGCACCTCGCAGGACACGCCGGGGACTATAATTGAGATTTTATCGGGCCGTTAAACGCTACAAAGTTCCGGCGCAACACGTGCCAAAGTTTGCACACCGCGCGGCGGCCCGTACGCGTCCCGGTCTTTCTTCAAGCTCGTTCGAGCTCGCGAACGTTACGCCGATCGATCGATCGATCGATCTGTCGATTCCTGGACTCGACGACGGGCTCGAGTCCAGGAATATTTCGTTCGAATTACATCCACGGATTCGTAATACGATCCTTCGCTCCGGTGAATTCGGCGTTTAAACGACGCCTGCTTTTGAAACGAATTATCAGACCGGAAACGATGCTTCCGACCTAGTAACTCGGTAACGAAGAAGCGATATTGTTCGAGTGTCTTCCACTTCTTTCCCGGTCGCGGGAGACGCTCGGACAACGAAAGAGATTAATTTTCGATAACGCGGCGATGCCACGTTAGCGAGTTCTCCGACGGTGACAAATCCGAGGAGGAGGAGGAGGAGAAGCCCGCGTCGCGAAAAATTCCTCTCGGACGTACGAGGGTTAACGCGGTCGAGGAAATAGCGAAAATATCTTTCGATTCGAAGCTCCGTTCCCGCATATTTGCCTCCCTCGTCCACGGGTCGGTACGATCGGATCGCTCGAGAGATTCCACGATCGGCGATCCTAAAAAAGTTGGAGCTCTCGAGGCACGAGGAAAGACCAGCGACGACGGATTTATCGAGAGAGCGATTGGACGCGTTCCAAAGGTCGGGAGTTTGCTCGTAAATGCCATCGAGACGGCATTGCGAGAAGCCATCGGCGGGTAAGTTGGCCGCGCTATGGGCGCGGTGCGCGCGAGCAACGAAGAATTTAGCGAGTCGCGAGTCGGTAGTCGCGAGTTGGTCCCGCGGGAGCGATTCGAGCCGCAACGTCGGCACGGAACGAGCCCGTTCCCGCCGCGCGGAACAAGGAAACCCACTCCGCGAGGAGCACCGCTTTTAACGCGACGGTCGACCTTAATGTACGCGCGTTTCGCAGCTACTGTGGAATACCGTCGGGAAATGCGGGAAACGTGGCGGCCGTTTCGCAAATTGGTGCGAAGCGGTCGCGCGGCGCGATCGCGAATCAAAGTAAAATCTTGCGGACGAAGAACGGAATATCTCGACGGGACGAGAAGGATTCCTCGTTCGAAGGAATCGCTCCGGGTGAAATTTTCGTCGCGCAACTCGCGTTGCCCGAACTTGGACCGCGAAACAACGAGAACGAGAAGGAATCGCATTTCGAAATCCGGTGCATCCGACGCGAGAAATTCGTCTTTCCGATTCACCGACTCGATACCGTCGCTCCGATGGATTTCCCCTCGTGGCCGAAATACGTGCATACTATATTTGCCCGGGATACGGACGAATATGTTTAACTTTCGCGAAACGGATCCCCGACTCCGACCGTTCCAGCCAGGTTATTCGATAATATCCGAATGTCTCTCGACCCGGGGTAAACGTTTGCACTGCTGCGTATCGATGCGACGAAACGAAACTAACGGCAAGTTCCTTGCGACGGAACGGGACCAGTATTTACAGCTCGGGCCGATTCGTCGTTCGAATCGCGGACGGACCGAAAGGTTCGCGAGCTCTTCGAAACCACCAGTCGACGTTATCGCCGCCCTCGGCCCTGCTTTTCAGCGCAGTTCGAGGCGCTCCCGTTCGAGTTCGAAGGTTCGTTCGTACTCGGTGCCGTTTGATCCTCGGTCCGTGGAAACCCGATGGAAATACGGGGACGCGTCTCCGAGAACGGAGAACGGAGAACGGAGAACCGTCGCAAAGTTTCGTTGTTCCCTTATCGCGGCGGTAACCGGTAACGTAATTTCGCGAGAATAAATATTGGTCGAGGAAAAGTTTCTCTTCCCGAGGAACGAAAAAGTTACGTCGTCGAGACGAAAATGGCACTTGCTAACCCTCGAGGTTACCCGAACGATCCGCGTTCGAGTTCGCAACGCGGGGAACTCGAAGCGCGAACGTTGCCGAATTTACGAGATTCGCGACGGAACGAAATATTGAATTTTTTTCGAGAAAGGAAAATGGAAGGGCTGGATGGAAGGTACGAACAGCCTCGGAAGAACTGGCTCGGTTTCGGACAGTGTAGTTACTACATATACCCGGGTGGTCCCTTGGCAATGCTTTCGACTTCCCAGAAGGATACGCCTTTTTCGTGTCCGGCCGCGGCCGGACTTAATTCACCGTTCCCTGCCGGTGGAGCGGGTATAACTCGTTCGGAACGTCACGCCTTTTTGCAATTAATATCGAAGAACGTTTCGCCTCGTTTCTACGATATCTTCGTAGCGCCGATTCCGGCCGAAATTGCCACCGTCTTCCGGTTATTTCGGCCTCGAATCGCGGAACTCGTTTCGCGCGCACCGGGCGCATCGCGTTCCCTGTTTATTAAAATAGCTCGGAATTTCGTTGCATCGGAGTCGGAGGAGCGCGCCAACGGTGTATCGAGCATCGCGAAATTCCATTCACGGCTGCTCGGAGTTACGAGATCGTACCAGGCGCGGCCAGCCCGTTAACGAACAAGGGTTCCGCCCTTGGAGTCCTTGGAATTCTCTCGGTCGCGTTTACCGATCGGACGCGATCGTCGTCGGAGCACGGTTAAAATCGATCGGTTAACGTCGCTCCGCGAATTCGTAAAAGCTGGCTCGATCGAGAACGCGTCGAAAAATTGATACGCCGTCGGTTTTCGGTGGCCGGCGACGCGCTCGGGATTTCCTCGCGCCGTCGAACGCGAAACAATGCGCTTCGACTCTATTTTGTCGCGTCCCGTCAACGGCAGGCGTTGCGCCAAATTCGCGGTAACGCTCCAATGAGAGCGGATTACGGGAAATTGGTCGTTGCGTTCGCGTTGCGAACGAAATTATTTTTCAAGTATCTCGGTGTTGGTACACCGGGACGTTTCGATCGGTCGTTTCGACGAGGGACGAAAACTCGAGTCTCGCGTTTCGGAGCGGAGAATAGTTTTCATCGACCGGAATTTGGAAAAACGCCGCGATGTCACGGTTTTCCATTTTCCTCGATTGAAATTTCAACGCGAAACTCGTCGAGAGCGACCGCGCGAATAAACCAGCGACCGCTTTCTCCTCGAACGGAGCGCCAATTTTTTTTCTTCAATTTTTCATCGACGCGCACCGCGCGCGCCTAAAGGCCGGCTAATTGAAACGAGCTCGATTCGCAAATCGCTGCGGTTGCGTCGCATCGATTGGGATTTCACGGATTATGCAGCGTCGCCGAGCTGTCGTCGCTTTTGCGAAGATGCGCGACAACCGGTACAGAGCAGATTCCGATGATCGCGTTTCGATGGAAGGCTCGCCGCGCCCGATCGTTTCGCATCGGTAACGTACCAACGAACCGAACCTCGCCGCGAGTACCGCGAGTACCGCGACGGTCATTTATTTCTCCTCGCTGCTTTTTAGCTTTCCTCGGGAAACAATTTTTAGGACTCGAGGGACTCTTCCCTCGTTCCGTTTGCCTCGATTTTCCGCGACGCGACATCGGGAGCACGAATTTCTCGTAAAAATCTTTACCACGGTTTCTTTCCGGCAACAGTCAGCATCTTTCTTTCCGCGGATGTCGCGAAAACTCGATTCTCCGTCTAAAAGGTTGCCCGAATACGAGCGACGAGTCGAAATTCAACGGCGGCGGCGGTGGCGGCGATCTCTTTCGAACCGAAAGATTTATGTCCCGAAAAATGTGCAACGTTTCCGCGCCCGTAACTGCGAGTCCGTGAAAATTTCCGCGCGTCCCCGGGGGCTAAATTCGGTCCCTGGCACGGGGAGAAGACCGGTAAATAATAAGGATTCGGTGTCTTTGGACGTTGAGCAATTTGGGCCAATGCCAGCTCGGCTTTCGTATCCGGAAAGGATACGACCGCTCGTTGCGCGTCGAAGCATCCGGGCGATAAATCTCGCGGGAAAACGCTCTCCTAATATCTTCCTCGGCGTTTCGTTTCTCGAAAACCTCGGGAAAAACAATTATCCTCGGAGGGACGCCCACTACCGGCACGCGCGATCGAGCTCTCCTCGGCTAATTCTTCGACAAGGTTCCCCGTTTGCGAGCCACTCGGCGACCATCGACCGCTAATCGAGGTCCATCGGAGAGCGGTGTTGTTTTCGGAGACTCGGGCCCGAGATTCCTTCGAGCTCCTCTTTCGAAAAATCGAGATACGAATCGTAATCGGTAGGAACCGGTTCCAATGCTCGGGAGCAAAGTAACCTCTCGACCGTAAAACGGCAACGATCGAGGAGACCCGAGCTCGAAGCACCGTACAGAAATTCCAAGGAAGGAAAACTTCTCGTTTCGCAGTGGGATCCGAGCGTCCTTTTTATTTCCACGGGGTCCTTCGGTCGACGCTAATGAGATTTCCCGACCGCGAACGGGAACGAGGTACGCTCTAAATTGGCCGCTTCGATTATCTCGCGTTCGACCGCGGATCCAATTAGGACGATCGATAAGTACTCCGGCGTATAATTGTAAATAAGGCGGTGCGGTTCCAGGCAACGTTTTCCGTCGGAAATCCCTCGCCCGCGCCCGCGCCCGAATCCCCTTCGCAACCTACAACGTCCCTTGCAAGCTGCAAGTCGAGGGAAATTTTCCGAACAACGTTCGTCGAGCAAAGATCTCATTTGGATATTCCATCGTTCCAGCTTCTCGAACGTCCTTCCACCGGATCGACCTAACGAGCTTCGAGCCGAGCGCCACTAGGAAATTGCGAAAATATCGAAACACGTTGTTCCTATCGAGATGGAAAATCGAAATTTCGTTTCTCTCGAGGTGGCGGCGGCGGCGGCGGCGGCGGCTGCGGCGGTGACGGCGGCGACGGCGGCGACGATTTATCGCGCGTCCCCGTAAACGCCGTAGAAAATCGAAAACGCTAGCGTCGAGTTTCCCCGAATTTCGTCGATTCGGTCGAAAAAGTTTCACCGCAATTTAGCGGACCGATGGGGAGAAATGGAAGACCGCGTGCGAGATTACGTAATATAGTATGCGCGCACGTCCGGAGACGATCAACGACGGACGACGCCGGTGAAACGATTTCTCGATTTTCCCCGATTTTTTCTTCTCGCTTTCCTTCTTCCCTTGTAGTTGCTCGGACGCAATGTTTCACGAATCGCAAAGTTTCGGTTTTCGTCGTTTCCGGTTCTCGAAAGCAACGGGAACGGACCAGAGAAGAAAAGGAACCGGTTGCTCGGAAGTAAAACGAGGAACGATCCGATCGCTGGCGCAACTCGCTTCCGTAACTCGAGGAGGTAATTTCGGAAAAGCAACGAGAGAAAGATCAACGATCGCGCCAAGAGCGCGGATAATTTTTTAACGGCAAAGGCTTCCGCTCCGTTACGACCGGTCGTAAATAACGGGCAAACTTCCATTGCGCCTCGAACGACACACAATTTTATAGGTAGCGCGATAAATAACGGTCGGTTGTCGATTCCATTATACGGGTAATAAATCGCGGAGCGTCGGTACGCGATGATTTACGAAAACTCGGCGAAGCCTTTCGCGCAACAATATCTGTTTAACTCGGCGCTAAATGCGCCGCCGCGGCCTCCGGAGCGATCCATCTTTCGGCGAGGGACAGCTATTACCCTGGCAACTGCGACGAGCGGAACGGGAACTGGGACGGATCGCGTCGAACGCGGAGAAAACCCTCCCGAAATTTACCAAGATTCGCGCGAATCCCGATCGTCTTACGATCCTTCCGAGCCGGAACCTCCAAGAAGACCGGATACGAAATTGCCAACGCTCGAGTCGAAACTCGCGCCGGTTCGAAACGTTTACCCCCGCGCACCCACCCCCGAGAACAAAGAATCTCTCGATGGAACGAGAAAAAACGCAAAAGAGGAGGGAATTACGCGCGAGTGCGTTGCTCGCGACGTTGAATAATTCATACTCGTTCCATACGCGCGATAAATTGCCCTTTTAATGCCCGACACCCGATTCGTATTAAAATAAAAAAAAATTCTCGCCCACCGTTTCCTCTGGTTCGCCCCCTTGACTCGTCGCCGCGGGTATGCACGGTGCGCGTACACCCTCGGAAAAAGAGGGAAACCGGAAGCCATTCACCGCCGGGAACAAAACGAAAGCCCATTAACGGCCGGCGCGAAACGATCCATCTTACAAAGTGATTGTCCGCTCGAAAGTTCCACGAGGAACGGGTCCGCCGACGGAACGACGGAACGACGGAACGACGGAACGACGGAACGACAGAGTCCGGGGAAAAAACGAAACGCCGTTATGGAATGCTTCCTGGAACGCGTAGCTCGTTTCGTCGAGGCTGTCGAATAAACGGGACAGCTGCGCGCCCCCGCCTTTTTTATTTTCTTTCGATCGTTCGTCGTCGGATTCCTCGAGCGTCGAGGTCGAGGACACGTGGACGATTTCGAAGAAAGCGATTCGTCCTCGTTTCCCCGGAAAGATTCAAAGGCGAGAAATTGCGCGGCGAAATTCACGATCGCGCGATCGATCCGCGTCGGATTTTAAATACGCCGGAAGCTCCCGGGTAAAATGGGACGCGGTGTTTGCCACGCACCGAGGGGACTCGTTAACGTCGCTCGAGCTCGAATTAGAATGGCTCTCGAGTGTCCTGGCGCGTCGCGGCCGTATTTCCCAAAGTGTACGTCGCGCCGAGCAACCTGGAAAAAGAATAGCGACGAGAAACCCAACCGAACGATCACCCTTTTCGGCGTAGAAACGGAGATCGCCGCCGGGAGTAATCGGGGTCAACGATTACCGATTTACCGCGGATCGAAACCGAATATCTAGGATCGACATTCGCGGTACAATCGTTCGGACGACTTTGTTACGGAAATGCGACGCGTCCTAGCGAACGCGAATCACACCGATACCGGGTATCGCGAATAAAATATCCTCGTCTCCCCTAACGGAGGAAAAGCCTGCGATCTTTGTTCGCGAGCTCCCGAGTCTCCGAACCCCGATATTCGCGCCCTCGCGAAGCGATTTTAATATTTCAAAGCCGGAAAAAGCATCGGGCCGATACGCGAGCTGCGTCGACCGTGCCGATAAAAAGTAGTTTCGATGGCCGTAAACCGACACCGATTCAACCGGCACCTTATCCAACCGCTTTTCCTTTCGCTGGTCCAACAACCTTTTTTACCTCGCGATCCTCCAGTGGGCAAGTTTCGCGAAAAGTTTCTTCTCCCGGTTTTTAGTCGCTACTTCGATCGATCGATGGCTCGTTCAGCGGAACGCGAGATTACCGCAGAGGGCTCGACGCGGGCAACGATGCGTTTACTTCCGGAGGGGTTTTCCGGCGAGCTTTTCGAGCGAGTCAAAGTACCGCTCGAATCGCGCGTAGCGAACGGACGAGTTCGATAATCGAAGACGAGGGCGGCGACACCTTTTTACCGGAGGTTAATTAAAAATAGCGTTCGCTGGTCGGAGACTGGAAAACGGCGATCCGATTCGAGAACGATCGAATAACGAAAAGTTTCGATATTGTTCTTTCGAATTTGTCCTTTGTTCCGTTTTCCTCTTCGCGAAACGTTGCGGAACGCGGCGGTATTACCGTGCCACGGTGTTCTCCGCGAGGAGCATTATTTTAAAGGTTGCTTTCGCGTTGCTCGGAACAAGGAGATTGGCTTTCATCGGGAGGGGATCGTTTTTTCCAGTCGGGAAATTGTCCGGGATGCGCGATTCCCCGGGAGCGTTCCGCGTTAATAATTGTGCGCGGCGTGGTTCGGCGCGGCGTCGCGTGTCGTCCGTTCTCCTCCTAAATCCGGTAATAAGATTTCGCGCAAACGGTTAGATTGTTCGTTCTCGAGGCACGGGGAAAGGGGATTTCCCGATACGCGATACACACCGGTTCCTATCGGAGTCAATTCGGTGCAATAAGCCCCGAAACGAGATTTTATCGAGGCGAGGCAATCTTTCGGTCTCTCGGTGCCGGGCCGTTTCGCGCAACCGTGTGTAACGAATCTCGCCCGGCCGTCTTATCGAATCGCGACGTTTCGAACGAAATCGTTCCTGGCTCACCGGAGGTAATCGTACCTCCGGTATTTTCCTCGAGCGTCGTTCGTTCCGACGTCGTTCTCGCGGAAACCGCTACTCGCGACGATTACCTCCGCCGCGAAACTTGTAATTGCGCGAACACTCGAAACTGGAAGTCTCCAGGAATCCCTCCGCGCGCGTTCTTCGACGGTCGTTGATCGAAGAGGTCGAGTGGTCGAGCAAACTAGAAATTTTGCGGTTAATAGACCGCTCGACGAGGTACGCGCGCCTCGTTTGGCCCACTTCCCCCGACCAATTACTCAAACTTTTCAAACGACCGCGAAACCCGGGACTTTGCGATCCCGTTGATTTCCAATTGGTCGTTTCGCGTATCGGAGTATCGTTCGTTCCCGGTAGGAGGATACGGTGCTTTCGAGACGATCGTTTCGATTGTTTCGGTTTCCGCGCGAGTGCGAAATCGAATCTCCTCGTTGACGAGCCACCCGCTCGATTCTCCATAGTTCCGGAACGGTCGCCGAACCGTCTTTCCCGGAGAAATATACCGCGCCCACTTATATAGTAGAGCGTGTTACTGCGTCGGAACGGTCCGTAATAACTTTGTTATTCGAGCACGGACGATACGAGAGGACACAAAGGAACCAGCCTGGACGGAGAGAAAATGCTGGAAACGTTTCGAGCGTCCTCGAAACTGACTCGGTTAAAATGTATTTTCGCGGGGGAATAAAAATACGTCGCGCGGAAGGACCGGAGAAACACGGAATCGGCTTCGTTGCTTACATTTACTCGCGCGTCGAGGAGCTGGAAAATACGGTACGCTGGTTCATTATTTTCCTCCTACTCGTTACTTAATTTCACTGTTTGTTTAGCTGTTATTAATTCAAGAGCGTAGCGGAGAAAACCTTGGCGAACATAAATCGTAAACACTTTGGGAAAAGTTTCGACATCGGCTCGCTGGACAACTATTGGCCAACTTTCGTCTTTTGCTCGCGCGAATCCTCGAAATCCTCGAAATCCTCGAAATCCTCGAAATCCTCGAAATCCTCGAAATCCTCGAAATCTTCGAATCGGCTCGGATTAGCCGGGAATAATATGCTCGTACGCGTTGGTAACAGGACACGAGTGCGCCAAGGGAGAAACGAGATCGATGCGGACCGGTAACGTCGAGCAACGTTCGACGCGAGACGCCGAGGCGTAATTTCCATCGCGATCGGCTCATCCGTCCCTCAGGATCGTTTCGATGTTCCGTCGAGCCGAGTCAGCGCCTCCATTATTCGTACGCGCGTAATATCGCGGCGATTTACGAGGGAACCTTCCACGCGCTCGAGTCGAAAGAGCTGCCGATTCTCGCCGCGCAACGACGTCGAGCGTCTCGCGTTTACGAACAAACCTACGAACGGGGAGAAAACGCGAAATATCGAAACAAAGCGTCCGGAACTTTCGAATATCGTCGCGGAGTAAGCAAGCCCCTCCCCCACCGAGGGCGTTCAACCGTTTCGCGAAGAATCTTCTTCGCCCCCTTTCTCTCGGTTCGACGCAAACGCTCGCATTACTCCGAGGGCGGAAATATTTCTTCCTTCTTCGGTACGCGGGAATGGGCCAGCTTCGAAGCGCAACGCGCCGCCCGGGTCCGATGTTAAATATCGGCTCGCAAAATCCCGCCAAGAACGCGTACTTTCTCATTTTGTCCGCGTTTCCCATTTACCATCGTTTCTTCGGAGCCTCTTATCCAATTTACCGTATGTTCCCTCTCAACGGACTCTTTTTCTTTCCGCTCCCTCGATTCCGTTCCTTCCACCCGTGTTTCATCGTATCGTACGCGCCTCGCGAAACGACGCGCCGTTCCGTTCCTCGCCGATCCAAACGCGGACGTCGCTTCTTCGTAGTTTGTAAATTTAAGGGAAGCTCGATCCATTTTCCGAGCCTCGCTCGAGTCGCGAGCTTCGAACGAGGAACCAACGAGAAACCAACGAGGAACCAACGGACCGGCAACTTTCTCTCCAACGAAAATTAGTATCGGGTTGGTCGACTAAAAAAATTGTTGGCGCGATTCGAACGAATCTTGGAAAATGAACCGTCAACGAACGGAATTGGTCGATTCGATTCGTTTCGGCCGGGCGAGATCGATGAGTCGACTCGGCAAAAAGCGAGCGACGGAGTTTCGAGCCGTTCCGCTCGCAAAAACGACGCGACTTTGTCTCCCCGTTATCGCGAACGATGCGTCGTAAAAGTAGCGCAATTACTCGTACGATTCTCTTCCCGATGCCGGCGTTTCTTTCGCGCGAAATAATTGGCAGCTACGCGAGACGAATACGGAACGGCGACAACGATCGATCCCCGACTCGATCGCGATCGAAAAGGAACACCAAACTCGTCGCGGTCGTTCGACACAGTGGACGCGTTCTCTTCGCGCACGGTACAATGCCGCGAGCGGCTAAAGGGCTAATTGCAGCTACGGCGATATTAATATCATTTTTAATTAAAGTTCCGTTCAAAGTGTTTCTCGCCAAGAGGCGACACAAAGGTCTACTCTTCCTCGTTCGAAGCGGGTTACAATAACCTCGGTGTACTCGCGGTTTCTCGGCAAATTTCATATTCGATGGCCGAGCTTTCGCTACTCACGGCTCGGAGAAGCGATTACGTTCGATCGAATTCGACTTTTAAATTACGGTTACGAAGACGAATACCGGCGAATTTCCGCGGCGGTATTTTTTCTTCGTCGCGTTCCGTAAACAATATCGAAGCGGGGCGGAGGTGTGGAGGGAAGAAGAACTCCGAAGAATAAAATCGTTAACGTTCGGTGTCGTGGGAACGGAAACGGCCGCGGCCGTCTCGAAGAAGAAATTCTCGCGACGTTATCCGTCGGTTCGCGTCGGTTCGCGTCGGTACGCGTCGCGTCGAGCGGTGAAATTGACCGTTTTTCCCGGCGTAGTACCCCCGCGATACGGTCCATTTTCATTCGCCGATATTACCATTGTCGGTTCCCGCGACTACGCAAGATCTACCGAGCGAGTACCGCCATGCATCTCAATGCACTCGGTGCCGCATCCCTTCGCACCGAGATAGAAATCCGAACGGGACCGAGGAAAGATTTCCTATTTCCCTGGGAACTCGGTTCCAGTGACGCGTAATCCAGCCAGGCAGCGGCTTACGTGCGTCGCGTGCGATATTAATTCGGGAGTTTGCTCGATTTCTTTCGTCGGAAGAAAATTGCGGGGGCGTGGCGCTCCGGTTTCCCCGAATGGTCGCGCAGAGTTCGCGAGGGGTTCTCTTCGAGGGACGTCGACGATCGAACGGCGAGCACGAGGAGGAGAACAAGAGTCACTCGGACATTGGTACTCGAAGAGCACCTCTCGTGTGAGAGGTATCGTAAATACGTCGTTGACAAAGTCTCTTAAAACTCGAGCCGACGATCGGAGGAGAAGCGCATCGAGATAGGTGGTCGAGGAGCGTTTCCTGTACGCCGGTCACGCGGGGCGAAAGTCGCGACCGTTGCGCGGTAACACCGGTACCGGATTCCTCCGCTACCGATGAAAATAACAGAGCCCCGGGAATTCTCTTTGCGTCGCCGGACTCGATCGAACGGGATTACCGGTACCCGTTCGTTCTTATCTCGAGCACGAATCTTTCTCTCGCGGTGCAATCTCTCAACGGAGAACGCCGAGCCTCGTTCGCGGCAATCTCTTCTCCCGCGTTTCTTCGATCGCGAACGCGAGCAGCGAGAAGAAATCCGCGACTAATTACCATTTCTCGAACGTTCTTCGAAATAAATTCGTTTACATCGAGCTCGGGCAGCGAGGGTGTTCGAGGAGACGGTTCGTCCGTTGGGAACCGCAACGTTTCGCGAGGGGAGAGAACCACCGGCAGCGCCGTTTAGAAGCTTTTACCTCCAGAGTCTGTTCCGCTTTGTCCCGCCGGTCACGTTCCGGCGGACCGATTCCGGGTAACCTTGTAACTCTCGTGGGCCCGATAAAGCACGGTGATTTACGTTTACCCGGTACGTCATCGCCGAGACGGTGCAATCAACGAACCACGACTTTCCCGCCTTGCGCTAGAACCTGGCAAAGAGTATACCTAACGGGGTTCGTACGTGAACGGAGAAAATCCATCGACGCGTTATTGAAAACGTCGGGAACCACTCGGTGTTCCGCTCTTCGGTCCCTCGGTTCCTCTTCCGCAACCCTCCACCTTTCTCGCTTCGTCCCGATCGACCTTTTTTTTCTCGCTCTTCTTCGACCAGCTGCCGACCACCGAGACCCGAGAATGCATTTTGACCGGAAAATCTCTTCCCTTTTCCCTTCTATTTTCCCTTCGGAGATACTCGATCCGAGAGGAGACGAATTCCGTCGCGAAAGCCAAACGGAACGGGAAAGAGAAGGAACGCGTCGAAATGAAAATTTAAACTTTGGAATTGCCGTAGTCGCGGCTCCCGACCGAGCCCGAGTTAGCTCAGGGAGGAGGGAAGGGGACGATTGGACAACTCTTGCGTCCAAATAAAAGTACATACGTATATTCGAATCGTCCGACGCGTAGCCACGAAGAACCGGAGAGAGAACTCACCCTCCTTTCGTTCGCATCTCGAGGAATCCGATGTTCGAAGGAGAGAAAAATGATCGGGAGCGGGGCGCAAAGTTCGAGCAGGCCCTCCGTTGAATCGGCTCGTTCCAGAATCGACGAAATTAAAAGAGAACGAATCTACCGACGTACAGAGTTTCCACCCACGGGAGCGACTCTCCGACGTGTTTGTTTCGAGTGGGCTCTTGGCTCGTGCATAAAAGATTAAAAACGTTTAAAATTTAAATGCGGCCCGGAAAAAACCAAGAAGAGGGCGGAAGAGGTAACCTTTCTCGGGGATAAATGACTCTCTCGTCCGGTCTTCGTATTTCCCTTCTCCGAGCGAATATTTCACCGGCTCCCGATTTCGAACTTGGGCTTAAAAATGGTCGGGAAAATCGCGAGACGTAAAGAACGTAGGAAGAAGAGATCGTTTGGGCGATCGCGAAGCTCGTAACCAAGGGCAAAGAGTTCGCGTTCGCGTTCGCGTTCACGAGGAGTTGCAGTAGACGTAACTTGCCGGTTTAACGGCTCGATGGGGGTGGTTTCCGAGCACCCTCGATCGAACTGGCCGAAATTCATCGCGACGAGCCCTTTTCTACGATCCGATCCGATTCGGTAGTCGCGTCTCTCGTGGAAATCTGATAATATTCCGCGTACAGCGCGACGAGAATACAATCGGCGAGTTTCGCGGAAAGTTCCGCAACGCGTCTCCCTGCGAGTTTCCTCGTCGCGATCGACGTCCAAAGCGGAGAGCCTCGCGGCCCTGGCACACGGACACCGCGCGCATTAATTCGTAATTCGGAGGACGCGTGAGCGGAATATCGCGGCTGGATTTCGCGCGTCGATTCGGCAACGAGGACACCCGGATGAAATCGCAATGAGCCGACGCCGGGCTTTACCATCGTCGCGGCGGAAACGACGACGGCGAACGCGACGGAACGCTCCCCGAGACTGGAAACGAAAAATATTTCGCGTCGCGACGATAAATCGACGACCAGGAACGTTTCGAGCGCGCGCCTCGTTTCTATCTTTCGTTCGGATACCGCGGTTTTCGCCCAACGAAAACTGGAGATACGCAACGACCGAATACGGTTCTTTTTAACGCGCGAACGAAATTTTCCGCAACGCTATCGTTCCCGCGAATGTAATATAGTATTTCGAAACGCGAGCTCGGTTCTTTCGAAAATCGCGTAAAAGGCCATCGAATCGAATCGAATCCTCGTAATACCGGAATTCGGTATCACCGGAGAATCCCGGTTTATCGCTCGGTGAAAACTAACGCGCTCGGAGAAAAGAACGCGGGGAAAATGCGGTCATTGTAGAAGCTACGTCGAGACGCGGAGAAGCTCGAAGAATATTAGGACGAATGGTCGGTGAATCACCGCGCGCATCCGTCTTCGTTCGGTGTCGCGCGTTTCGCAACGGTTTTAGGTCCACGTAAAACGATTTCCCGGGTGTTACCGCGCGATCGGGATCGGTCGATTCGGCCAGCTCCGCGAAATTCGTAGAATTCCCGGTAAGGATCTCGGGCGGGGAATTCTCGCGGTGGTTTCTCTCGAGCCGATAACGAGAGAAAGATAAAAAATGATAACGGCGCGGAGGTGGGAGCGGTTCGGTCCTTTGTCGTTCCGCTCCCGCGTCGCTCGCCGGACAAAGGGGTAATTCGGGGAAGCGAAATCGGTCTTCGGGGAGACGGTTCTTGAATAGAGTTTTGATTTCGGGCTCTCGGCGGAGGTTTTTCGATTCGAACCGCCGGGACGGGTAACGCGGCAAATTCTGCCGGGTCTTTCTTCCTTGCTCGAGAACGAATCGCCCGATTCGCGAACCAACGTCGAGCGTACGTCGAAAGTAGGAAAAAGTGCGTACCTTCGGTTACTCGTTCGGCCGACCAACGGAGACACCGTCGCCCGGTGCGATTTCAACGTCGATGGAACGCGCGCGACGTTAACGATCCTGCGAAGAGGAATCGTTGATCGGGAGCGCGGGGACCTCCTCCCTGAATCGTCGATCGGTCTCCCACTCGCCGCGTAACCCGTAGGAAGTTTGCGCTGCGCATCGCGACGCGACGCGACGCGACGCGACGCGACGACAAACAACGTCGGGGCGTAAGTGCAAACAAGTTTCGGTAAGTTTACCGCGGGCGGAGTTTCCTCGGGTTTCGTTGCGATTCCGTTTGTTCGCTGGGACAGCGTTCGTCTCGAGGTTAAATAATCGATGCCGTTTAAAGTGGAAGTTTCCCGTTGCACCTGACGCGAAACTTGGACCCCGAGAGTTACGAACGAGCACGGACCTTTCGAGGAACGCGGGCTCGACGCCGACGGACCTATCGCATCGAAATTGTCGGTTATCCGATCGACGCGAAACCGAGTTGTCGCGAGTCGTTGGATCCTCGGCTCCGTTCTCCCGGAATCCACTGGCTCGGCAGTTCCCTCCGAGTGTCGGACGGATTACGCGTTAATTCTCGGTATCTGCGTTCCTGCTGCTGTCGTTGCTCACTGATTTCCACTTTACGTGTCGATTGCCGGAAGTTCGTAGAATTACATCGGAGCGTATCTCGGTAACTTTCCGAGGAACTCGCGAGACTCGATCCGTCCGTCCGTCCGTCCGTCCGTCCGTCCGTTCGTTCGTTGTCTCGAGATATCCGTCTCGTTCGAGTATCAGCGGTGCTTCCGACCCGAACGATACGTTTTCGAGGTTTCGCGATAATTTTCCGCAAAAGTTCCGACATCCCTTCTAATTCTATCGGTTCGTCGCGCATGGAACCCGATTACGCTCAGTCGCGTATAGTATAGCGCCCAGCCTCGCATCCATCTTCGCTCCCTGTCGGCTCGTGAAAGTTACGCGCGCCGCAACCCGAACTTGCTCGCATCGGGAAACTCGACGTTTATGAAAATGACCCCGAATACTCGAAAACTCGCTCTCCGAGCGAGAGAATTGATTCGTTTCACAGCTCGCGACGTTATTCTCGCGGTTCGGACGATAATACGCGAGGCGAAATCGATTTTGGGGTCGAAAGTTGCGAGCGAAATACGATAAAGACCCATCGTTCGGCCGGGGCTGTGTATCCCGAAAGAGGAAAATCGAAAATCGCGGACGTCTCGCGGCCCGTTAAAACCGATCGCGACGAACCTTTTCTGGCCACTTCCTCGACCAGGAGAGACCAATACCGCCGATGCACGGTCAACGTCCGGCGTTTCCTCTCCCGATCGCGAGATCCGCGTAATCGTCGAACCGATTCTTCGATTCCCTTCGAGCCGTCGAATTCCGATTAAATTGTTCTCCGTCGCCTCGCGTTCATCGTTCACCGTAAACTACGGGAAAGCTAGCTTCGGTAATCGCGAGCGCGAATACTTCTCGGACGAAATTTCTCTCGCAGGCAGCCTCCTTCTTTTTAATTCCGTTCGCTCGTAAACGAATAAAACACGCTCGGAGACGAGCGATACCGTTTCACGGGTCCCGAGTACTTTCCCGAGAAAGCTGGAGAAGCCCGTTCGAAAGTTTACCGTCGCTTCGAGGGTTTCTTTCGCGCGAAACTTATGTTTTACGCGAAAGCCTTCTTGTCTCTCGAAAAAGGTTCCCGCGATCTCCATTTTCCGTTCTCACGGACCATTCTGCTTTTCAATCGGTCCCGGTTTTTTCCGATTTCTTTCTTCGCTCGACTCGAATCGTTCGAGTTTCGTCGCGCCCTCGGCGACGCTTAAAAAGTTTCCTCGCCGATCGTCGCGAGCAACGCTCTACCGTGAACCTCGAACCTCGAACCCGACGGTATCGAAATTATCACCGATCGAGCGTGTAACGTCTTACCGCGAGATAGGTTCGAGACCGTTTAGTCACGGTAGATCGGGAGTACGTAGATCGCTAAAAACGAACAATCTGGACAAGAAACGTAGCGAACTCGCTCGCTCGCCCGTTCGAAAGAGAGAAGAAATCGCGCGGCGCGTTTACCTTTCGCGTTTTTCTCCAAAAAGAACAGCCGATACATCGAAGCGAGAAGAGTCACCGGTCGAGAGTTTCGTTCGATGATTCGAACGAAAAGCCTCGAGGAGAAGGTGCGCGAAACGCGCGAGACGCGCGAGAGAGGTGTCGATTTCAATTTACGGTTTACAAACTGTAAACTCTTCTCGACGAGTCGCGGATCGCGATCGAGAGGACGTAAATTGAAGAGCGGAACTCGATCGCGGGAAAGCTCCCTCTGAACCCGAATATCGATTCGTACCCGCGCGTTCGCTCGACTGCGCGCGCGTAAACGCGTCCCGCTTCGTCGTTCGGCCGCGTGTTTCGAAATTTATCGACCTCGACGCGCAGCCGAACCGAAGGAAACCTCGCGTTCGTAACGCCTTTCTTTTCACCATTCTTTTCCAACGACGAACTCTTCGCGATTACGACCAATTTACGATCATCGAACGCCATTTTCGGATTCGCTTTCGGAATCGAGTCGAAACTTTGATTCCGTCTATCTCTCTCCGGGTCTCCGCTCGCAGCAACCTCCACGTGGTGAGACCTGGTAATTGGTATTACTCGCGACCAAGTATCGTTCGCCGCGAGTAATGCCGAGCTAATTGGCTTGCGAAATTAGGCTAGTTATTTAAGAGATAAGCACAAGTAAAACAACATTTTTACGTACGATGTACGAACGCGTGAGGATATTAACGAAACGAAAGAATGCCACTGTATCTCCAACGTATCGATGAGTTTTAATAAACTCATTTTTACTAAAAACAAGCTTTCTTTTTTCCTTTACCCTGTATCGTTTCTTTATCACGCTCCTATTACATTGGTAAAACTAATGCGCTACTTTTCGATACCAAAGTTCCGAAATCGGCGAAGAATTCTGGCAAACGTTCCTAGAAATGACGTCAAATTCCAAGAATTCCAATATTCAAACGAATATCCGACTTTGCTTAAATTTTTCACCGATTTCGAGACTTTGGTATCAGGAGAATACGATATGCGAGGAGGAAACCGTTCGCCTTTGCAGACTTCTCGATATCTCGATGTTTATTTATCATAATTATTCACAACCATCGTAGGACCATAGTTTAAACAATCATCAACGATGTCCTAGTATAAATAATAGCCTAAAAGCCATCAATTTCTTGAACTATTCTTTGTTCGCGAAGAAATTTTTCGTCGAGGTACAACCGACATTGTCAAGGCTACGTATATCGATTATCGATTCGCAGATGATTATCACTATAATTTTTCTATGTAGCAAAACAATTGATTAAATTTCCGCGCTTCTAAGCAAAGAATACAACTTCTTGGCGTATTGTATAATTATAAGAATTAAATAAATGTTAAATCAATGTACCAAATAGACGATTATTACTTTCCATGCTTTGGAACGTTACGAAACACGTTTTTACTTTGATTCTCGATCGAAATCAATTTCTATAAGGTACTTAATCATTTTTAATGCATAAATAAGATGCACATTGTTCGATTAATATTGAGAACATGCGTAAATGTTAGTAACAATCGCGGAAATGAACAAACATTCATCGAAATCGGTTGCCTTTGCAGATTTCTCAATATCTCCTCGTTGTTTATTTATCATAATTATTAACAACCACCAAGGGACCATAGTTTAAACAATTATTAACAATGTCCTAGCATAAATAATTGCTTAAAAGCCATCAATTTCTTGAAATACCCCGCTTAAATCGTACAACTAAAATCGAAGTAACGGTAAGTCACCTTCTCGAGGGTATAAATAGAACCACCGGCTGCCAAAAATTTCAGTCGCCCGGGAGCCTCCGCGGCGGACGGAGCTCCTCCTCTGGGGGACTCCGACCCTCCGGACCAGAGGGTGGCCCGACGCGGAGAAGGGCGGAAACGCCGCTAACCCGCGGCGGGCTCGGGGAGGACACCCGGTGGACGGAGCTCCTCCTCGGAGGGCCCTGGACCCTCCGGGGCCAGGGTGGTCCGACGCGGAGAAGGGCGGGTGCGCCGCGTAACCGCGGAGGACCCGCGTCGGGCAGAGGTCTCCCTCCGGGGGACCTGGACCCTCCGGGCCGGGGTGGCCCGACGCGGAGAGGTACGGTATCGCGGCGTACTCGCGCAGAACCCGCGGCGTATCTGCGCACACCAGCGCGAAGGAAGTCTGTGGGAAGGTAGTTCGATGTAACTCCAATTAATTTCAATAAATTTTTTAAATAAACATTAATTAGCATTTTTTCTTTTCCCACTTTATTGCCACTCCCCCTGCTCGAAGAATTTCTAACTTTCGCTACAAATTTTTCCGAAAATTCTCAGAAATGACGTCATTTCCGCGAAATTCCGAAAATTCTCAGAAATGACGTCATTTCCTAGAAGTGGCACGATAGGAATACCTCCTCGCACATCATGTTCTCCTGATACCAAAGTCTCGAAAACCGTGAAAAATTCTCGTTGCAGTACAGAAATTCGTTCAAAATTCGCGCCTCGGGGAAATTCTCAGAAATGACGTCATTTCCAAGAAGTGGCACGATTGGAATACCTCCTCGCACATCATGTTCTCCTGATACCAAAGTCTCGAAAACCGTGAAAAATTCTCGTTGCAGTACAGAAATTCGTTCAAAATTCGCGCCTCGGGGAAATTCTCAGAAATGACGTCATTTCCAAGAAGTGGCACGATTGGAATACCTCCTCGCACATCATGTTCTCCTGATACCAAAGTCTCGAAAACCGTGAAAAATTCTCGTTGCAGTACAGAAATTCGTTCAAAATTCGCGCCTCGGGGAAATTCTCAGAAATGACGTCATTTCCAAGAAGTGGCACGATTGGAATACCTCCTCGCACATCATGTTCTCCTGATACCAAAGTCTCGAAAACCGTGAAAAATTCTCGTTGAAGTACAGAAATTCGTTCAAAATTCGCGCCTCGGGGAAATTCCCAGAAATGACGTCATTTCCAAGAAGTGGCACGATAGAATACCTCCTCGCACATCATGTTCTCCTGATACCAAAGTCACGAAAACCGTGAAAAATTTTAGAAAATTTCTGAACTTTGGCTAAAATTTTTCGCCGATTTCAGGACTTTGGTATCAGGAGAACATGATGTGCGAGGAGGTATTCCAATCGTGCCACTTCTTGGAAATGACGTCATTTCTGAGAATTTCCCCGAGGCGCGAATTTTGAACGAATTTCTGTACTGCAACGAGAATTTTTCACGGTTTTCGAGACTTTGGTATCAGGAGAACATGATGTGCGAGGAGGTATTCCAATCGTGCCACTTCTTGGAAATGACGTCATTTCTGAGAATTTCCCCGAGGCGCGAATTTTGAACGAATTTCTGTACTTTAACGAGAATTTTTCACGGTTTTTGAGACTTTGGTATCAGGAGAACATGATGTGCGAGGAGGTATTCCAATCGTGCCACTTCTTGGAAATGACGTCATTTCTGAGAATTTTCGGAATTTCGCGGAAATGACGTCATTTCTGAGAATTTTCGGAAAAATTTGTAGCGAAAGTTAGAAATTCTTGGAGCAGGGGGAGTGGAAATAAAGTGGGAAAAGAAAAAATGCTAATTAATGTTTATTTAAAAAATTTATTGAAATTAATTGGAGTTACATCGAACTACCTTCCCACAGACTTCCTTCGCGCTGGTGTGCGCAGATACGCCGCGGGTTCTGCGCGAGTACGCCGCGATACCGCACCTCTCCGCGTCGGGCCACCCCGGCCCGGAGGGTCCAGGTCCCCCGGAGGGAGACCTCTGCCCGACGCGGGTCCTCCGCGGTTACGCGGCGCATCCGCCCTTCTCCGCGTCGGACCACCCTGGCCCGGAGGGTCCAGGGCCCTCCGAGGAGGAGCTCCGTCCACCGGGTGTCCTCCCCGAGCCCGCCGCAGGTTAGTGGCGTTTCCGCCCTTCTCCGCGTCGGGCCACCCTCTGGTCCGGAGGGTCGGAGTCCCCCAGAGGAGGAGCTCCGTCCGCCGCGGAGGCTCCCGGGCGAATGAAATTTTTGGCAGCCGGTGGTTCTATTTATACCCTCGAGAAGGTGACTTACCGTTACTTCGATTTTAGTTGTACGATTTAAGCGGGGTATTTCAAGAAATTGATGGCTTTTAAGCAATTATTTATGCTAGGACATTGTTAATAATTGTTTAAACTATGGTCCCTTGGTGGTTGTTAATAATTATGATAAATAAACAACGAGGAGATATTGAGAAATCTGCAAAGGCAACCGATTTCGATGAATGTTTGTTCATTTCCGCGATTGTTACTAACATTTACGCATGTTCTCAATATTAATCGAACAATGTGCATCTTATTTATGCATTAAAAATGATTAAGTACCTTATAGAAATTGATTTCGATCGAGAATCAAAGTAAAAACGTGTTTCGTAACGTTCCAAAGCATGGAAAGTAATAATCGTCTATTTGGTACATTGATTTAACATTTATTTAATTCTTATAATTATACAATACGCCAAGAAGTTGTATTCTTTGCTTAGAAGCGCGGAAATTTAATCAATTGTTTTGCTACATAGAAAAATCATAGTGATAATCATCTGCGAATCGATAATCGATATATGTAGCCTTGACAATGTCGGTTGTACTTGAACGAAAAATTTCTTGGCGAACAAAGAATATTTCAAGAAATTGATGGCTTTTAGGCTATTATTTATACTAGGACATTGTTGATGATTGTTTAAACTATGGTCCTACGATGGTTGTGAATAATTATGATAAATAAACATCGAGATATTGAGAAATCTGCAAGGGCGAACGGTTTCCTCCTCGCATATCGTGTTCTCTCGATACCAAAAGTCCAAAAATCGAAAATTTTCTCAAATTTGTTTCCAATGTTCAGACTTTGGTATCGGGAGAACACGACCGCCGAGGAGGTATTCATTTTTCACGGAGGGCTGGAAATATTGTTTTTTCCAAAAATTCCACTAGTTGGAAGTTCCATATCTGTTGTTTCGACACTTTATTCGGTATTACATAGGAGGATTGGAAGTAAAGTAGAAAAGATAAAATACTACTCGTATTTTACTCAATGAATTTATAGAAATGCATCGGTTTTACATTCGTATTGTTACATTTGACAAAAGTATTCAGTCGTTTGTACACGTTACAACGATATTTTGTATAAAAATATTCAATTGTTTCTTACATATCGACTTACCATTCTAAATTGGCAGCCAATTATCTCGGTACTACTCGCGACGAACGATTGTTTCTCGTCGCGAATAATACCGATTACCAGGTCTCAGCACGTGGAGGTTGCTGCGAGCGGAGACCCGGAGAGAGATCGATGAAACTTTGATTCCATCGATCTCCTTCGATACGCGATACGAACGAAGTTACGAAACCGAGGAGATGGAAGGAATCAAAGTTCCTGGCGAGCGATTACACGGTCGAAGAAAATGTGACAAAATTGGGAAAGACGCAACGCGTACCGTGGAGTTGGTCCTACCGTGTCGGCCCCTTTTCCCCTCAATGGGCCCGATTCGGGAGGTAGTGGCCGACGCCGCCGAAAGGAGTGGCCCATTTCCCCGCAACTGCGATCGGTACCTTCCACGGAAACAGAGACGATACATCCTCCGTCCGAGCATCGAGAGGTAAATCGGGATTCGCGTTGGTCCTTGGACTGGCCAGGTACGCAAATCGGAGAGATCCGTCCATCTCGGAGTCTCCCGGGAGTACGACGTTTTCGGCACCCGACGGGATCATTTTTACTCCCCGAAAGTGACTTACCGAATATTTCGACGAATAGACGACTTTCGAGCGATTGTTTGCGCTTACCGTTACCAGAAATGGCCATTGGCTATCGGAGCAGGTATACGGCCAGTCGCCCGCTCGTACAAGAAGCGGCGGTGACCGTATTTTGCGCGAATAGCTCGAACGGAGAAAGGGGAAATACAGCTAGTGGATTTTCTCGAGATTTTCTTGCGGAAAGTGTGTCCCGTTCGAGATATCTCGATTCGCACTTGGGTACAAGTGGAAGCGACCAAAGTTCGAAATTTTGCCCACGGCGTCGCGTCAAACTCTTAATGGATCGTATCGTTCCGCGTGTTCGCTAGTTTTCGAGCGAAAATGAAAATAAAGTAAAAAAAATGGGGAACGAAATATCGCGCGATGCGCGAGGACGGATGGTACGAATCGCTGGTGCAACGATGACTCGAAAACGCGGCATTGTTCTCGACTCGACGAACTCGGCGTCCGGCGCGTTTTCCATCGATCTTGGCATCTTTCGACGAGTTCGAAACAACAGGAACGAGTAAACGAGTAAACGAGTAAACGAGTAAACGAGTAAACGAGTAAACGAGTAAACGAGTAAACGAGTAAACGAGTAAACGAGCAACGGAAGCGTACGCATTTTTCCACTCTTCGCCGATCGAATGCTCGTTTCCTCTCCTCTGCGCGTTACGTTCTCTAATTTTGTCCGAGCGTCGACCTTTCGACTCGCGTTTCTAGGACGCTCGAAGCTTATCTACCTTCGACTCTCTTTCCGCGAATCTTTTCCCAAGCTTTTTCCCTCTCCTTTCCATCTCTTTTTCTCCGATTCTTCTCGAAGCGGATCCCACTCCCTCTAATTTCGTTCTCCCACCCGATCGCTCGTTCTCCGTTTTCTCGTTTTTACTTTCTCTCTCGGGATTCGCGAGAAATAAACGCGACTTCGGCTGGAACGCGTTTAACGTTTTCCAGTTGTCGGCTTTATTCGACGTCGCGAGCGCTTCGTCGCGGAATGTACGCCGTCTACTCAAAACTCCGGCAAAAGTCTCTATCCGACGGATAGAACGACGCGTCGCGACGCGTTTCAGCCAGTCGCTGCGGAACGCGTTCCCGTCTGCTTATCTCAAAAGCGTTAATAACGGTACACCGCTGGCGGAGCTACGCGCTACACGAGTCCTCGTAACACTCGACCTTATCCGAATCCTCAAATTTCTCGCCGACTTTGCCGGCTAACCACCGAACGAAGAATCGGCGAATCGTCGAGAAATATTCGTCGTCGTCCCCGAGGACCGATCAACGGTGTCGGAAAATTGTCGCCGCGAAAACGAAATATCATCGAGAGACACCGAGCGGTTTCTCGTCGCGCGAGTTTTACTCTCGAAAGATCGGCAAACTCTCGTCCGACTTTGAAATCGGGCGACATTTATTTTACGAGGATATCGTTCCCGACGCTCCATCTCGGCGACTTCCGAATACGAGACGCCGCGACGAAAAATAATCGGGAGAGCGAACCTCTTTCGTTACCGAATGGAGGATAACGCGCAGCGGTTCGATCGATCCGAACGAAACGGGCTGTCGAAAATTTTACGCCAGCCGAGATTCCGATAAAACCGTCCCCCTGTTTCGGGAGCCTCGGGCCGAGATCAACGCCGCGGTATTAGCCGCTCTAGGGGTTAAATCGGCCCTTGGCTCTCCGGGTTTTGCCCGTGAGGACGAAGCTCGAATCTCCGTCGGGTGGAATTTAAGCCGACGAGAAAAATACGTTCGAGCGGGATCCGGGCGACGAGGTGAGTCCTACTTTCGACGCTACCGCGACCGCGTACGCGGGTAATTTTCTCGCGCTCGGGAACCCTCGAGCATCGCCAGCTCGTAAATCGGCCGAGAAACGTCCACCGGAGCCGAGGCTCCAACGGGCTCGGAATACTCGGAGGGTACGAAATCGTTCGAGACGAGCTAATTCCTCGGGGGCCTGGTTCGAAGACGACCGTTCCGGGTTTTCGAGCCGCGGACGCGGTCCAGGCTTTCTCCCCCGAGTTCACCCTTAGCTCGGGCCTTGGTTCGTTCAGCCCGGTACCGCCCACGCGCGAATAAGAACCCCGTTCCTCGCTCGTAATATCCGCGAGAACACGAGTCCTCCTCGAAAGACGTTTCCAAGCGCGATTCCCGAGCCGCGATCGATGCTTCGACGCGTTCATCGAAGGTTCCTCCGGCTCTTTTCGTCCTTTGCATTATTCTTCCAACGGCTCCGTTTCGAGGTTTCGGTCGACGTTGCCGAGATCCGAGATGGATCGAACGCAAGAAAAGCTCGCGAGAACGTCCTTGGCGAGAATCGCGGGCCGAGAGTCGAAGCCCGATGAGTTCACGAGAGCGGACGTGGAAAAATGGAGGTCGCGTCGGTGGGAATTAGCTCGCGTCGCGCGGAGCCACGACGTCGAAGAACATTACCGGTGTCCCGGTTCGCGCAAGACCGTGAACGCGAACGCGAGACTGGCATCGATCCGTCTCGTAAAATGTTCGCGGAGAAGCGAACCGTACGGGCTCGGTCGAATCGCGCGAGTTCCTCGATTCGCCGAACCTCCGTGAAACCAAGGAACGGTGTTCGCGAGGAATCGTTCCCGGCGACGCGTTCCTTACCGGCCCGATTGCGCGCCGACCGTCCAAGATACGCGCTCTTTGCCGCAAGACGAACGTTTATTTTACGGTAGAGTCGAGCAGAGTCGGCCGAGGATCCGGGAAACGGTACATCCGTATAGTATATCGAATCGGGAGTTTGGTCGACAAAGTGGACGGTTTCGTCGAGCGTCGCGTGTTTTCGCTCCTCGAATCTAAATTGGTTCCTCGAGTACCGAGGCGGTCTCCCCTTGTCCCGCATCCGGGCGTCCGCGCGACGTATTTTGTTACGATCCGGGTCGAGTTCCGTGAAAAAGCCGCGTCCGTACGATCTCACGAACCGTCGAACGGTTAGGAGCATCCCGTTGTAAGAGACTTTCGCGATCGTTCGCCGCGTCTTCGAAAAACCGGACGAGCTCAACGGAACGAATACGAGCTCGATCGTCGAACGTTGTTCGCGCTTCCGAGGAACCGCGTACGATTCGAGGGTTCTCGCGCGCACGCTCGCGCTCGAAGAACCTCCGCTCGTCCACGAGCGCACGATTTCGTTCCCGATCGACCATCGGAAGAAACGACCGAGCCACGGATTTGCGTACACCCAACGGCGATCTTCTCACCTTTTCCCTCGAAACGCGCGACGATCGGCGACCAACGAATTCGAGCTCGAGCGATCGAGACGAGCGAACCGAAAGGGACGTTCGGGCCACCGTTTCCCGAGTCGCCCTCGGACTCGACGCCCGACATCGGCAATCGATGACGCGGTACGGAGAAATATCGGGCCGTGGACTCGTACAAGGTTTTCCACTCGGTGATTTACGCTCGAACCCGCGAGACGTTCGAGCGATCGAAGAGTCCCTCCAAAGTACGGAACTTGGAAAATACGAAAGTACATCGAACGCACCGTGACGCGATTCGAAGCCCGAGATCGAATCGCGATCGTGACTCGGACGTGAATTCCTTACACGCGGAGAAGAAAAAATAATGGATCGCGACTCGCGCCGACCGACCGAGCTCGAGTTCGCCTCCTCGCCGGAACGCGAGAACCGAGGTGCCGAAGACCGCGCGATCGAACGCGGTCGAACGCGGTCGAACGCGGTCGAACGCGTTCGAGAAACGCGTAGGCAAACGGGCCGCAGCTACGTTCGAGCCGCTTCGAAACACCGACTCTCTCCAACGAGCCCCGATGCGTTGCCAACTGTCTCACCGTTCCTTTCGCGCGCGAAACGTTGAATTTTTTTCCTTCGGTCTTGGAAACGCGCGAACGCGAACGCGAACGCGAACGCGCGGAAGCTCCGAGGCACGCGGGGCCTCTGGCAGCCGGCCAATCGGCGAAACAAACCCGAAACTATGCAAACCTCGGTAACTTCGTCTTCGCGGGTTAACCGAGCGAGTCGCGGCACCCGAGGCCGAAACTTCTCGCGTATTTACGCGGGGAATCGATGACCCGATTCTCGGCCAGGAGCGACCGTCCACCGAGACTCGAAACCCCGTGAAACCGAATCGCCCTGGATTACGCGGCTTCGAACGCCTCCAGTGGGTACACCTTTCTTCTCTCCTGGCGAAGAGCAAACGAGTTTAGGGTAGTCGGTTCGCCCGACACCTGCCGCGCCTTCGAAAGCGGATCGACCGTCTCTCGAAAACTCGTCCCCCTTGTCGATCGATACGGGTAGAACGGTCGACGAAATATCGGCCGAACGCGGACGATCGAGTCGCGCGCCTCTCGATATCTGGCTCGAGTTCCTTCCAGTTCGAAAGAGAGGGTCGTTTCCCGTTCGAAGAAACGATTTCGCGATTTCTCGCGGCGAACTCGCTTCCGCGTTCGAAGCCAAGTTTCTCGATGCCTTCGCCGGTAAAGCGAAAGAGTCCGGTATTCTCGTTCGCGCGGCGCTCGTTTCGGCCGTCGGCCGTCGGAAGTTGGGAAAGTTTTTGCCACGTCGCGACCAAAGTCCTCTCTCGATTGACGCGCGCCCGTCGATCGAACGTAGCTCGTTTCCCGATCTCGCGTAATTGCCGCTTGGACGCGGCTAGTCGGTTTCCGGCCGCGTTCTTCGAACAACCGTGGATGAAAGTTCGATATCCAGCGCGTAGGTACGAAACAGCGTCGTCCGGTCGGCCGGCCGGCCGGCCGGTTCCGGGTCCGGCAATTACTTTCCAGAGGAAATCTAATTTCCGCGGGACGGCGAGGCGGGTTCGCGAACGCGTTAAATTATTCCAGCGTTAATTTCACCGCCCGGAGGCGACGTAGGTGCCGCAATGCCGAACACTCGTTGGCTCTCGACGCGAAATGCAAAAGCTCCGAGCGATCCCGTCGAGGAAAATGTTGCTTCGGCGACGCGGTCTCGCTCCCCGGACACCGGAACGCTCCCGATGCGAAAGTAACGTTCACGCCGATGGAAAAGGAACGGCGATGGTGTTTCCGCGTCGTTGGAAGTTTCGAAGGAGGTCGATCGAGAAACGACCACGCGACGAAACAATGGGATTCGCGATCGGTAAGTCGAGTCGGAGGGGAAACTCCGAAGTCACGCGTCGAAGCGATACCTACCGATGCACGCGTTGCCGACCGTGGAGACGATCTTGGCTTCGCCGCGAGCGAAGAAGGGGAGAATTTGGACCAGCGAACGAGCACGGTCGGCCGTAACGAGGGAAATTCTCATCTCGGCCGATGCAATTGGAGGAAAATTGTCGGTGGAAGGCGTATACGCGCACGTGTCGCGGTGAAAGCAAGTACGTCGCGCAAAGTAAATTAACGCGGGAAGCGATAACGGCCCCGAACGATCCCCGAGCGATCCCCGAGCGATTCCCGAGCGATATCCGAACGGCCGGGAGCCGCCGTCCTTCGGCCACTCGCGACCCGTTACCGCAACTACCGTTTCGCCGGCTGCGTACTCGATTAATTCCCGCTAATCCCGATCGCTAATTCCGCGCTTACCGATCGGATCCGACCGCGACCGCCGCGACCGCCGCGACCGACGCGACCGACGCGTTGCAACGGAAATTACACGGCTTATCTTTTCGGTGCCGGGTCGAAGGACATCGGCACTGCGTCGTTCTCGTTTCGCAGCTCGGCACCTCCCGATACTTTCCACTTACGAAAACACTCGAGAAAGCCTCGAGAGCCTCGCGCCAAACTTCCATCGCGAAAGAATCGCTCTCGTTTTCCTAGCTACGAGAGCTCGATTTTACGCTTCGCGTCCCAAGAAGAAGGAAGCTGGCTTCCTTCGATTCGTACGAGAGCAATCGGTCGCTAATCCTCTCGAAGCCGACCTCGAGAATCGCTGCGTGTCCGGCGCGAGAATCCTTTCCTCGGAATTTTTCCAATCTTCTCGAGAGATTAAGCGCTCTCGCGATTCGTCGGCGTTTGCGACCGAGCGAGCACAGTGTTCTCTCTCTCTCTCTCTCTCCCTCCCTCTGTGCGCGCGTCTCTCTCGAGGGCGATTCGATCTCGTAAATAGATAATCGAGAAACGAAGAGGGCCTCGTTGCGGCACGGTGCGCGATAAAAGCGAGAATCTGGAACGGGTACGTCGCGACGAGGAACGGTGATTGTCCGGCCCCGGGCGCTCCGGGCACCTCGGACACTCCGGGCACTCCGGGCACTCCGGGCACTCCGGGCACTCCGGGCACTCCGGGCACTCCGGGCACCGTTTCCGTTTCCCGAGGGACGCCCTTTAATTTCCGGGACAATGCCGAGAAACGGATCGCTTCGTCGCGACCAACGTCTCCGATAAAAGTATATTTACGCGCCTCGAAAGTTTCGCGTCGCGGTCTCCTCCGCTTTTCGAAATCCTCTCGAAATCGTACGAAACGAAAGAACGAGAGACGCGTCGAGCGGTCGACGAGAATCGCGAATCATCGCCCGACCCTCGTCGAAAAAAAGCTACCGGTCCGAAATAAATTCGTAAATTCGTAAATTCGTAAATTGGTCGTTCCACGGTCTAGCTTCGACCGTGCTGATTTTACGGTGTTCGGTAACATCGATAGGACTCGAAAGGGATCGATCGACCGAACGATCGACGAGGAGCTCGATGGAGCATCGAATGCCCCTGCAAATGTAAATTTTTCGCGACGCTTTTGAAATATCGAGGCAAATTGCGTCGAGCCGCGGGGTTCCCGTGGATTTGTAAACCGGTTTTTAAATCGAAACCCGATTTACGTATTCCCTCCGTGTCCCTTTTTTCGTAACGCGTCAACGAACCCGCGGTCGAAAACATCGTCACGGTTACGACCGGACCGATATTTACGGAAGGTTACGACGATGCGCGAATCGAGACAGAACCGGTGCAACGGCGAACCGCGGGAAATATTTCGCCGCATTTTCAAACGCGAAAATAATCATTTCCCACTCCCGTGGAGGCATCGCGAGAACATTTCCGCTATTTCCCGTTTTCAATTCCACTCGGCGAAACGACGATCGTGAAAGATAACGCGCAACCGCAAGGTTCGTCGCGCGGGAAAATAGCGGTCGGCCGTTTCGGGAGAGGAGTTCGATCGGATCCGCGATCGAGGAAACGCGTGGAAATAACGGGGAGGGTTTTTCGAGGGGCCCCGCGAACCGTTCCCCTCCCTCGCTCGCCGCTGATCGTCGAAACGAAACGCGCTCGCGTCGACGAGCGTATCGACGCGTTCGCTGATTTCCCAGGGCGATCTTTCGAGCGGTCGTTAATCGGCGAGCGTAACGCGGCTCGGAAAGAAACCGAGGAGGCCGGGGACCGCGGTCCTGCTTGCCTCGCGAATAAATTTTCCCACTCGGTAAATAACGGCCGGTGATCGAGCCGAGTGCGTGGAAATCGAGCCGTTGCGCCGGAGACCGGGCTATTTACCGTCGCCCGAATAATTTAGCCAACGCGTGGGAATTTGTGGCTCGTCGAGGATACGGGAGTATTTATTTTCGAGTCGGGTCTTTGACCGATTCGGCCAAGTGGTTTCGGCGGTTGGCCGAGTTCGCGAGGAGAATCCTCGCTCCCCGCGTTCGCCGCGTTCGCCGCGTTCGCCGCGTTCGCCGCGCGTGCCGCTTTACTTGCCCGTTGCTCGACAGACCGTTCGATCCGTCCGCGGACCGAATTACTTCCGCGAGCCGTACTCGAACGGATCCAATTTCGGATCGCTTCGACCAGCGGATCATCGCACCCCGATGGACGATGCTCGAGAGGAACGCGACTACGAAAATACCCTTACCAGGATTTCAACGCCTCGAATTCGGGATCCCGATCACGCCGGAGAGACGACCGTTCCAGCCGCGTACGATGAAAAAACAGTACGGAGAAAGGAGGCGACGGGTCTCCTCGCAACGGGCCGTGAACACGAGAAGAGCCGCGAACTCGCGAAACCTCGAACCCTCGAGAATACTTTACGGAGCGAGCGACTCGCGTGACTTACGTCGCTCGAAACGATGCGTCGACTCGCGTTCGATCGAAGCCGTTCGCGCTCGGGGTAAATCTCGGACGAGCGAAACCCCACTCGAACCGAATTTTCCGAGATTTCTTTCGCTCGGGAAAAAGATACTCGAACGGCTCGAGGAACCGCGAACGCTCGAGGACGCTCGAGGACGCTCGAGAAAATCGCTCGACCCTCCGAAGGTTCCAGCTACGAGATCCGAATCCGGGCAAAAACCGATCGTCGAAGAGCTCCTCGCGTTCAACGTATTTCCACGCGCGTACGCGTACGCGTACGCGCGCGATCCGATGAGCTCGCAATCGCATCCGCGTCCCTCGAACGGCCCTCCACGATCTCGTTTATCCCCCGGCGGACCGAACGTGGAAAGAAACGAGATCGGCGATAACGCGGCGAATCGCGATAAGCCCGAGACCGTTGCTCGCCGACTCGTAACGATCGAACGACTCGAAAACGGCCTTTTTCTTCCTCGGCCGCGTGCAGCGTGCAGCGTGCAGCGTACAGCGATCGAAACGACCGAGCTTCGATAGAATCGTTTCCCGAGTAACCGGAACCGCGAACGCCGCGAACGATTCGTGGTTTTCCAGGAAACTCGAGAGACAGCGAAACCGCTCCCGTGGAAAGCGTTGAACGTAAACGTCCCGTGCGAGTCGATCGCGGTGTTTCGGTGACGTTGACGCGCTCGTTCGAACCAGGGAACCTCCGCGTTGGCTCGCGTTCGGTCGGTGGTCGCGAACCGATCGTCGCCGATCCCGAACCCTGCCCTCTCCCGTCTTATTTCGATTCCGGGTTTCGGTTTCACGCTCGAGACCGCGGACGGGATCCGGAAGCGGAACCGGAGCGAAACTCCGAGTTGGCGAAAATTAGCGAGGAGCGAGTTTCACGGGTTAGGTGGAAAGGAACGTCGACCCCGTTCCTTTTCGTCCCGACTGCGCAAGTAGGTGGCCGCGCAATGCGGTAATTAAGAGTAGCGACGGGAAAAATAAACAAGCGCCCTCGTCTCCTTTGTGCTCGCGACGCCGTGCACCATCGAGAATACGCAACGAGGACGGACGGGTAGAAAAGGGGCATCGATCGAGCTGTGAAAACGGACGAACGGACGGACGGACGGACGGAACGGATCCGTCGACACCTCTCGCGACCTTCCGCTCCTCGAGTTTATCGCTCGACTCTTATCCTCGGACGAACCACCGAAACGAACTCGGTACCCCGTTCCCGACAATTTCTACCCCTTTTACCCGAGCTACCCTCCGCGGAGAGAGCCGCGTTACGATCGAACCGAGGGTGCGCCTCCCGCTCGAGAACCGCCATCGGTCCTGGACGTCTCGTAATTTTACCTTCCGTTACGATATCTCGGTCCTTGGCACCGGAGCGATATTTTTCGCCGCGCGGACGTAAAAGCGAAACCTTTTACGCTTCGAATTTATCGCTCTTTGCCCGGAAGGGCACGAAATACGCCGGCGACCGGTCTCGTATCGAGCGCGAGCGACGATCCTCCTCGTTCGCGAGAAGCGACCTGTGAAAAGAAACGCGAAAAACCCGTTCGTCTTCCTTCGGACGAGAAGAGATCGCGAAAGCTCGAAAGGTCGAACGGTCGAAACGAATACTCGATACGGTAAACGGGCGAATCGCTGCTTTTACCAGGACCGCTCGGATCTCGCGATACTCTGTACCGGAAACGGAGAACGTCCGAACGAACCGCGAGAAAGAGGTTCAACGAGCGCGTTCTTTACCCCCGACGTCCTCCGAGAGACGCTTTCGATTCGGTGGAGTTTCTCCAATTTCGGCGAGAGCTCGACCGAGCGGCAAACTTTTCTCGCGGCGTCGAGTTTGGTAACGCGATTCCGATAATTATCGCGATTTAAGGGTTCCCGGGTCCGATCGAAGGGCGGAACTTTCCGAAATCTGGCCGTTAACCGTAACGCGTTCTCGGGGAAACGGTTCGCGTCGGCGATGTTTCCTCGGCTCGCTTGGCCCGTTTTTCGCGCTTCGAGCGGAGACGAGCGCGATTCTTATCGCGGGACGGAAATTTCGAAGGAGGAAAACGGTTCGCGCGAGGCCCCACCCCGCTCTCGGTGTTCCGTTTCTGCCGCTACCGGTTACGGAAGCTCTCCGGAAAACTCGAGGACCGTGCTCGCGCCACCCGTCCGCGAGTAACTTCGATAACGACGTTTCCTCGTCGAGCTCGTCGCTGGATATTAGCCAACTTCTCGATCTTGGCCGAGTTCTTCTTATTTTTTTCGTCGAGAGGCCCGATACTCGTCGCGGGTCCAGCCGGTCCAGCGTGTTTCTCGCGCTTTCGGGGCAATCGCGACGGATCGTACGAACCCGCTCGCGATCACCGCTTCGTTCCAAAGACCTCTCGATCGAGAGAACGCAAAAGAGATCTCGTTTCTCTTTATCGCGCGATCCGGTTACCTTCGGCGACTCGTTGCATATTTTTCGACCGGCCTCGCATTTCCGACGAGATAAAAAACGGCAGAGTCCGCGTTAACGGGAAAGAGGCTCGAGAACGCTGACGTCTCTCGTTAATATTCCCGAGCGGAGTAAACAAGCTCGATCAGCGAATCGATCTCGAGAGCGGCTCGTATCCGCGAATTAATCTTCGTTCGATGCTCGACGCGGCAAGTGCTCGTCGCGCGAGTTTCTGCCTCGGCAACGGTCCCCAATTTTCCCAACTCTTCTTCCCGAAACGCGCGCTCGCTTCGTTCGGGTTTCCTTTCGCGGCTCGTCGCTCGAAAACGGAAAAGCAACTTTTTCGCGAGTTTCGGTGCGCTCGAGCCCCTCCTCGCGACGCACCCTGTATTCGTCGCTACCGAAAACGAATCGAGAGTCCCGGGAGAAATTAACGTTCTTCCCCGAGACGAAGCTCTGCGCGAACACCGAACTCGAGCATCGAGAAACGGGTAACGCGCAACGCGCAACGCGCAACGCGCAACGCGTAACGCGAGCGGAGGACGAGGGGCGACCCGAGAAAAACCGAGCCTTCCTACCGTTTCCGAAAAAGTCGTCTCTCGGGCGAAAAAGCGCCGCGAGTTATTTTTCGGTTCGACGGCCAAATATTTCCCTCGTCGAGCGTTTCCCGTCTTTGGTCGATGCGTAAAATGGAAGGGATCGAGGTCGAAAGAAAAAAGAAATGATTTTCCGGAAGCAACTCCTTAGAAATTGGATCCTTCCGCGGGCCGAGTTTCGTCGACGACCCCGGGCTTCTTCTCGCTCGTTTTTCGTCCACCGTCCGTCGCGAAAACCGGTACGAGGCCGAGGCCGAGGCCGAGGCCGAGGCCCGGCCCGGCCCGTTTAATCGAGAACGCAATTCGGGCCGCTGTCCGATCGTTTCCGGTAGGAACCGTTGCTCGAATCGATCCTGCCCGACGCGGATTCGCTCTCGAGAACCGTGCAAATTTCACGGAAAATTGCCCGCCGCGGGAAAAGCTCTTCGACCGATCGATTTCTTTCGCGACGCGAATTCGAATCGGGAGCTCGACCCGTTTCCGCGCGCGTTCCCCGTGGCACTCGAGAGAAGAAAAAAAAAAGCTACGCGCCTCGGACCGACGGGCTTTATCGTTTAATAAAATCCGTCACTCCGGGCGGGACAAGCTGGCGGAGCAACGACGTTCGATCGCGTTCGGGAATATCGAAAACCGCGAGGAAGAAAATTCGGTTTTTCGTCGGGCAAAGCGTCGAGGGGAAGCTTTTTCCGCGCGATCGAAGAACCCGGTTACCGATCGTCGCGCCGCTCCCCGTTCACCGTACCGAGTATCGGCCCCGAACGAGTACGTAATTTACCGAGGAGCACGCACCCTCGAAACTTCGCGGAGCACGCTGTGCCCGCCGCTCCGAAATTGCGGCCGATGTTACGTATTACGAGCCTTTGAAGCTCGATTATCTTGTACGTAATTTCCATCCGTCGGCCCGCCTCGTACACCTCCTCTCGACCTCCCGGTCTCCTTCGACTCCTCGGAGAGTCGCGATTAACTCGAACATCGAGCCAGCCTCTCGTAACTCGATCGGAGAACTTGGCGTCGAATCGTCTCGACCGACGTCTCTTCCGGGACGCGCGTTCCACCTTCCACCTTCCACCTTCCACCTTCCACCTTCCACCTTACACCTTCCACGTTCCCCGTAACTCGATCCACCGCGTTCGTTCGCCATCGCCGCCGAGAGGAAACTCGTCGCGATCCCGTCGAGATTCGATCGCGACCCCTTCGATAACGGACGTTTCCTCTTCGATCGGTTTCTCTCCTCCGTTCTTCGAGCGACGCGCTTTCTCCGAGATAAAACGTAAACGTCCAGCGAGAACCGATCGAACCGGGAAACGGGCCGCTGGCCGCGGGCCGCGGGCCGCGTCCTTTCTAGGAATCCGTGTCGCGCTGGTGTAATTCGGTGAGGAGGAAACGAGCTCGAAAACCTCGACGGCCGATCGCCGACCGACCACACTCGGCACAGATCGCAACCCTTTAACGCGTAAATTTCCCTTTCTGCGCAGAGGGAAGATGAACGAGACGACGGACCGGATTCCCAAAGGCTGAGAGCGAGCGGATCTTCGACACGCACGGCCGGAGAATGCGGCCGACCGCATCGGCGCTCGGCGTCATCGCCATTCTCTCCGTCGTGATCACTGCCACGCCGTCAGGTGAGCGCGGCCATTCTCTTTAACTTCGAAACACCCTCGGACTCCGTTTCCGATCCCCGCGATTACGTTCGGCCGGTTTGCGCTTCGAGCTTTCGTTTACCCAAACGAAACGAAACTTTTCACCGGCCGGAAGTAATCCCCGAGATTCGTTTACGCGGAAAAAACCCGCACCCCGAAGATCGCGAGCGAACGCGAAACCGTGGAAATACGCACCGAAAACCGTTTCCGATCGGACGATACTCTCTGGCTCGCAATTACACCGAATTGGCACAACTTTTTCGCCCCGCGCCTCCTCTTTCTTACCTTTTTTCGCCGCTCGGACCGCGGAACTCGATCTCCGGAGATGTTGCGGTAATTACGGCCGGAACTCGCGATCTACCGTTCGTTTCGTCTCTCGATATCGGGAAGAGCAACCGATACGTGTCTCGCAGACTCGCGTTACGCCCGTAATTGAACGTACTCTCCAACGAAGAAACCGAAACCGCGAGCGCGAGCGCGAGCACGATCCCGTTCTGGAAATCGGTTCGAGATTCGTGGATTTACGGTATCGCCCTCGAGAGCGATACCACGAAAATCCCGTTTAAACGATAACAACGAGAAAGAAGAAAAACGCGATCGCTGCCTTTGATATTTCGGAAAACGTTCGCCGGGAACGCGATACCTTCGACGAGCGGAACCGCGAAATTTACTCTCCGTTGGAAGCGACGGTGCTGGAAATCGAGTTTCTCCGAAGCGAGTTGCGCGTTCGGAAGCAGCGAAAGTAAACGCGAATCCGCGATCCCTCTCTCGATTCGTTCGAGGACGATACTCGGCAACTAACGAAACTGGATTCGGGAGCGAGGAGCCCGTTCCCGTCTCCGATACTCGGCCGGCTCGATCGATTTCGAGAGCCTTTCTCTCTCCCGCGAGCGAAATCGCGAAATCGCGAAATCGCGAGTCGGACCACCGCCCAACGAAATTCCCACGGCGCTGAATTATTCGCGAGAAACTCGCGGACTCTCCTCGAGGACGAAACTATTTACGGAACGCTTCCGTTTCCAAGTTTCGCGATAAAGCGATGCGCGAACGAACAGTGGCGCGCACGGTCGCGAATCCGAGCATCGGAACGTTTAAAAGTCGCGGGATTCGGTGAACGGACTGTTTCGGAAAGATACTCTTACCGGGCGTTTTTTTCCTTTTATTTCCGTGTCCGGGGAAACCGCATCGAACGCGTTTCGTCGACACGTTTTAAAATGAAATTCCCACGGCGCTACTTTTTTCGGGAGAGAAACGCGAGGCGCGGTACGTTGCGTCGTTGGAGCGTCTGGAATTTTTCCGGGCACGGTGGTCCGAGCGCGGTCCGCTCGCGAAACGATCCGACGAAATTTTAATCCGCGTTGCGATTCCTCCGGTAAACGGGGCGAGTTTCGTCCCTGCGGTGGTGAAAACGCGCCTCGAGGAGAGGAACGCGGATCAACCGTCCGCCGTTCCCTTTCCCCTTTACCGAACAACCACGAGTAAGATGTACGCGCGTCCGAAAGAAAGCATCGAACGGACAGAGTCGATACCCTCGACCTAGTTTCTCGTCTCGACGGTATATCGCTCGCGACGATCCCGCTCGACTTTGTAAAATTACCAACGACGCGCGTTTCTCTTCCGAGAAGCGAAAACCGAAAAAGGAAAACTCGTTGAATCTCTTCTCAGCCGGCCTCTCTCTTTTCTGCCGTAGAACCGGAGACGGAGAACGACGCCATCGAGAACAATATCGATCGTCCCGGAGTCGAGGAGGAGGACGAAATCCCGGCGAACGGAACACTCGGAATCCGCAAGAACGACACCGAGGATCGAGGGAACCTCTCCTTCGACGCGGACCCCGAGAACAAGGACGCGAGCGAGGATTACGCGAGCTCGACGCTGCCCGCTCGAGCGGAAACCGGTTCGAGCACCGCTCTCTCCGAGAACGAGGGCCCCTCGAACATCGCGGACGACGAGGGTTCGGGCCTCGAGGACCGTGACCGCGACCGCGACCGCGACCGCGACCGCGACCGCGACCAAGACCGAGACCGAGACCGAGACCGAGACCGAGACTCCGCGACCACCGCGTTACCGATCGAGCCGAAAAACGTCGAGGACATCAGGGCGATCTCGTTCCGAGTACCACCACCGCCGCCACCGCCCCCGATCGACACCTCCGAACAAGAACCGAAAAGGGATCGTTCCAAATCGGCCAACAATTTTCTTACCGCGAGCGGCAAGTCCACCAAAGGTTTCTACGAGATAAAACCCTCGATCAAGACCGAGATGGAGAACGATCGCGAGCTACGTCACCAGGTCCCGGCCACCACCCAGAGAACCATACCCGACAGGAAATTCCTGGTGCCCACCGTCGACAGCGCCTTTGGCAAATTCGGACCCTACTTCGAGGACGGCGATCAGGAAACGAACGTCACCGCCAGAATAGGCAGCACCATCCTACTCGACTGCAGAATCGGCATGCTCGGCACCATGGAGGTGATACGCCTCTTCCTCGCGATCGTTTCTTCTTTACCCCTAGGCCCGTTTCTCGCTTTCGGCGCTCAAAGCTTTCGCACTTGGCGAAATTCCTTCCACCCCTCGAACTCGGGACCGAACCGGAAAATCCTCCCTCGGAACGGGGAGGGGGGGACGATCGATCGTAATCGCGAACGCGTTTCTCGTTAACGTGGTCGAACAGCTCCTACCGAGCAACCCCGGGACGTGCAACGCGAAAAGAACTGCTCTCCGAGAAGGTTGCCCGAATTTTCCCCTCTCGCGATTCCTCGCGCGTACCTTTCGGCGGACGTCGCGATCGGTCGAATCGAGCGGACCGGTAAAATTGCGTCCGCATCCACCGATGCGACGGAAATCGCTCCAAGGGGAAGCCCGTTCCGCTCGTGGATACGGATCTCCGCAAATTCGTGGCGGTTTCACCGCGAGTGCATTCCTCCGTCGAGACGTCGTACGCGAAATCGACTTCTCGAGGAAAATAAAGAGAGGAGAGAGGAGAGAGGAGAGAGGAGAGAGGAAAGAGCGAGTCGGTCTCTTCGGAACGCTTAGGAGGAAATTGCCGAGTGCATTCGCTCGCGGACGATTCGAGCGACGACTTCTCGACTCCTTCGCCGTGAAATTATTAATTTTCCGACGAGATCCCGTTTAATTTCCCCGGTCGGCGAACCGCGGAAACAATGCGACGCTTCTTTTCCGGGCAAAGTGGCTCCCACTTCGCCTCCCCTCGCCTCGCCTCGCCTCTCTGCCTCGCCGAGAGCTAATAACGAAAGATAGTTTCTGCTCCGCGATACAGGTGATGTGGATGCAACAACACAGCAACGACTCGTTCCGATTGCTCACCGTTGGTAGGAACACCCACAGCGTGGACCAGAGGATCAGTCTTAACTTCAGGTAAGAGATATCGGCGCGCACGAGATCGGTGCGGCGAGATCTCCGATCGACCACGCCCGAATGAAACTTAACCGTCCGATCCTCCAGGTATCCGAGCAACTGGAGGCTACAGATTCGGTACGCTACGGCGAGGGACTCGGGTCTCTACAAGTGCCAAATCTCCACGCATCCGCCGTTGGATAAAAATATCAACGTGGTCGTCACGGGTGAGCGAATCGTACCGTCCCTCCGCGAAAACTCTCCGTTTAATTACCGCGAATCGAAAGGGAACGGAAAGCGTTACCGGTGTCCTCCGCGAGGTAAATCCCATTGACGTTGGGTGACCGGTGGGTGATTCGGCGACGAGTACAAGGGCGACGTTCGAGACCGAGAAAGGAGAACGAAGCTACCCGATGGAAAGGTATCGCGCCGGAGAAAGGTATCGCCGGATAGCTCACCCGTTTCCCCCGTTTCCTCCCCGGATCCCCTTCCGTCGTCAATTCGGTGCAATGGAAACCCGCATTTCCTCGACCAAAGCGCCTCGTGGCCGGTAATCCGATCCGATCCGAAGAGGGTCGCCGCTCGGCGAACAAAAGCAACCGTAAGGACCAAGTAGGGCAGAACAAACCCGGATAGACCGACATTGTTACACGACTCCTTTCCCGGTTCCGTCTCCGTCCGTCAACGGACCCTGGTACCGCGTCCGCTCTCGATCTCCGTCGAGGTGCTCGGAATTTCTTCGAGCCTCGCTGCCGCGGCACCAGAGATTCGGAGACGAACCCGATTCCAGACGGAGCTAGACGCCGAAACACCGGATCGATACGCGCCGCTCGTTGCTCCTCGATCGAACCGACAATTTTCGAGTCGTCTCGACGATACGGGCCGTACCGGGCCTCGCTCTTCCCCCTTGCGACGCTAGACGTTCCGTCTCGGTCCACTTTCGTCTACGAGCTTCGACGATCGAATACGGGAAACGATCTCGACCGAAACGAAAGCACCGCGGCGAAGACCGGATCGAAACGACCTACCGTACGCCCGCGAGCGACCGAGCGAACCTGCTTTTCGAATCGGGCAACGACTCCTTCGAATCGCGTGTTACAGTCGCGGGAACGCAAGGGACGCGAGCCGAGAGGTAAAATCAACGCGAGAGAAGGCGCCTCGGCTCCGAGAAACTTTCGAACAGTCCACGCCAAAAAGAAACGAAAACTCGCTGGACGCGATCGTTCCCCCGAATCGTTCCAGCTTTACCAATTACGAATTAAATTTATTTCAAGCTACGCGTCTTCTCGGAGATGTTACGACTTTCGAACCGCCGACAACTCGCCGACCTTCTCGACGATCGAAGATTTCCCAGACGCTCGGATAAATATCGTCTCCAAGACGGAACGATTAATTCCCGAACGATCGTTCGTTCGTTCGTTCGTTCGTTCGTTCGTTCGTTTCTTCGATTCCACTCCGGAAAGAAGATCCGAGGCGAGAAATCCGGGGAGCTTAATATTTCAGCATCGAAGGGAAATCGATTCGCGAAACCGATGGAGAAGGTCGAAGATCGAGACAGCCGGCGTGTAACCCGCGCCACACGGTATCGCGGAATCGCGGAATCGCGGAATCGCGGAATCGCGGAATCCAATTTAAATAATAGAAAATACTTGGGTTCCTCGGTTCCTTGTTCCCAGGACTTTCCACGTCCCCTTGGGAAACCATCCGGTTGGACGCGCATCCCGGCCCGTTCCCAAAGGAGCTTAAAAAATGATCCGCCGAAAGAAATTTCGAACGCGCGGCCTTCGTCGTCTCGTTGGATTAAATTTCCCATCGAATTCCAGTGGCGTCTGTTCGCGAAAGGATGCCGCTCGGGAATCGGTTAATTTTTCCGATCCGTCGATATTTCGCGAGAGCAGCGTTGTTCCAAGGACGTTCACCTCGATACGGGATCGGCTCGAACGACGGATAATCGTCGTCGTCGTCGAAGAAGCGGTTGCGTCTCGCGCCCGAACGAACGTCGATTCGACGCAGCGGCCTTTTCTTCTCGTTTCCCTCGAAAATTTCAAAGAGCCGGAATTATATTATTTTCCATCGGCGAAGAAAAGACGGAGTAGGTGTTCCTTCGTTCCGGGAACGAAATCTCGTTTTCGCAGCTCGCCGAGTAGATTATGGAAATTCTATCGGACCGATCGCTCGGTCGATCGATCGACGAACGATCCGCCACGTGCTCCCGCGCAGCGATAAATCGCGAGAGCACCGCCGCCGTCCGTTCGAGCGATCCGTCCGGATGGTGCTCGCGATACGGGGATAACGGGTACCACGGTTGCTTTTACCTCGGAACGTTTGCTCACGGAAAAGCTACATCGTAGATACCGTGATTCGCGTCGCGCGATACGAGCTTTCGGATTCGACCGATCCATCGACGTTACGAGCTTTTCGTTTCGAGTGGCCGACAGCCGTATTCATCGAGAGTCGAAGCTTTCGACCCGAGCGACAGACCGACGCGATCCAGTTTACAAATTTTTCCGGTTTCGAGCGCTTTCGAAGCACCGTTCTTCGCGTTTTAGCGGCAACGTTTCGGAGAAGCCACGTCGCGCCGCGCCGCGCCGCGCCGCATCGTCCCATCCAGTCCCGTCGCTTTCGGTATTCCTTAGCAACCAGAATCTGCATATAAATTGAAAACTCGAGAGAGTCGTACAAATATCGCGAGAGATCGATCGCGGACGCGAATCCCTTCGGAGTACGCGTACGCGTACGCATCGAGTCGCGCGTAGACTTTTTAATTCCCGGTTTCGGTATCGAAAGGCGAGAACAAGACCAACGACTCCGCGTCTACGAGAGCGATCGATCGAGAACGTTCCTCGAGTTTCGTTATCGGTTTTCGGAACGGAACGTCTCGGGAAATTGCCGCGACGCCGGAGCCGTCTCTTTCCAAGAGCGAGGTACGCTCGCGACGAGTCCCTCTCCGAAATTACAGAGTTCGGATCAGGGACCACCGAGTGACTTGCGGATGCTCGCTCTCGCGTAGAAATTTTATCGATCCAGCGCAGAGAAAATTCGCGTCCGCGCGCAATCTCGCGAGACTCGGCGAAACGAGCGCGCGCCGGACTCTCTTTTTACCGAGTAAAATGTTACTTTACTCGCGTCGCTCGTTGTTCACCGTTCCCGTTCTTTCGAGCGCTCCGATTCGAAAGATCCTCCCGAAAAAGGGACGTACAGGAGATGTTTCGCATTCCAGCTCCGGAATTGACGATAACGGACGATTCCGGGCGAGCGGTGCCGAAAGAAAGGCACCTGAAGGCGGGAAGCGTTCTGAAGCTCAGGTGCGAGGCCAGGGACGTCCTCGAGGCCCTCGAGGAGTCCGTCGTTTGGACCAGAGGAGACGAAACGCTCACCGAGAACGTTAGGTAAATGTTACCCTCTCGAAGGAAACGCACCGTCGAAGGTCCGTGCGAGGATCGTGCCGATCGGCGTCGAGCAAGGCGAACTCGGTGATTCCAGCCTCGCGACCGCTACCGCGACCGCTACCGCGACCACCACCGCGACCGCGACCCGTAATTCCCGTGGGCCGCGAAACCCCCGACGAGATCCATCGACCGAACACGATCTCGCGAAAGACCGTCCGGCGACCGAACTCGATCGAATTATCGATCATCGACCGCGCGCGACTCGCGAACGGATCGCGAACACGGCTCACGCTCGAACATCTCGTTTCTCGTTTCCAGCGAGAACAGGACCACGGAGATCGCGCTCGGAAGGGAGCTACTCGTGATCCTCAGCACCCTGATCGTCGAGAGAGCCAGCCCCAGGCACGCGGGCAACTACAGTTGCGTGGTACCCGGGAAGGCCAACACCACCATCGCGGTCCACGTCCTCAATGGTGAGTTTTGCGTCCCAGAGAGAGAACGAACGAACGACACGATTCAACATCGAACCGTGCCCTGTTATATAATAGTTGGCGGTCGCGTTACCGAATATTTGCAAATACGTTCGAGGAAATTGGACCAACGCGAGCTTCGATTACCCCTCTCGATGAAATTTTCCGCGAACGTGTATTAATTACCATCGAACGATCGAATACCTTTGGACGGAAATTAATGCCTTTGTCGTCGCGCGGTCGCGTTGGAAAATTCGTTAATTTAAATCGCACGATCGTATATTAAAGTGCTTCGGTGGATGATAAAAAGCGACTCTCGTAAAAAATGAGCTCGTTTCGCGGGGGTCGCGGGATTTATCGCGCCTCGAGTTTTTCTCTTACGATCGGATGGGACGTCTCGAGCGCGCGATCGGATGGGAATACGATCGGTCCCTTTCCAGTTGAAAGACAAAGTATCGAAAGGAGTAAACGAGTAAGTTTCTTCTTCTTCTTCTTCTTCTTCTTCTTCTTCTTCTTCTTCTTCTTCTTCTTCTTCTTCTACTTCTTCCTCTTTCCGTTGGTTCCTTCGTGTGTCGCGGATCGAAAAGAGTCGAACGAACGGTGGTCCGGTCGTTTATCCTCCCGGTCTCGATGGGAAGGTCCGGTTGTTCTCGCCGATAGCCGCTCTTTCTCCTCCTCGTTCGGTTTCTCGCAAATTCGGTTACTTTTGCCAGAGCTGCCGCCGCGAACGTCCGAGCGCGCTTCGACTCGTCGATCGACGACGACAACTCCAACGCCTTTGCGGTGCCACCGATAACTTCCTCGAGGGCATTTAGAAACGCGTCTACGTTCTAATTACCGGGATAATCGATCGATCGTCGCTCGAAGCGCATTTGAAACACGTACCTGGCCTGAATTCTGCCCGACGTTTCCCAATCCTTGTCAACCGTGTTCCGGGTGTACGCCGTGTCCGTGCAGAAATTCGTTGGAGCGTGTTCCGTCAGCATTGCAGCTAGCTGCTACGGATATCGATCGCTCGAGCTACGAGAGCACGTAGCCTCTTGGAAGTGTCTCCGGAGGATTCGACTTCCCTTCCGTTCCTCCATCGAAATCGCGTCGAGTGACTCTTCGAGCTCGGACGCTCTCCGAATATAGGTAACCGTCGTTTCGAAGGGAAGCTCGTTCGCGAACCCGAGTCTCGGTATTCTCCCGGGACGGGACGCGGAACGTCGATTCGACCGCGATCGCTGGACGGATCTCGTTGTTTACGTCGGGGCTCCCTATCGTCGACGGTAATTTCACGGGATCTTTCACCGTTCGCGACTCGCTCGGGCTTCGAAGCTTCCAACGCTTCCCGAGGTTCGCGCGACGACACCGATACCACCTGGCACCTCGCGTTCCACCCTCCTCCGTATCCCGGAGAGCCCACTCCTCGCCCCGTTTCTTTCCGGCCCGCTCGAACGGAAACGAATTTCGATCGAGCGCTCCTTCCCGCCGCTTCGAGAACCGAGAATCGGGCGTACCTAAAATTTCGCGGACCTCGAACGTCGGAACGTCCTAATTGCTCGAAGCTCCTCGGGTACTTGCCGCGATCGGAGAGTTGGATTTTTCCAATTTCGAGCGGAGCCGACCATTCCGCGTAAGAAGATTAATCATCGACGGACAGAGAGTCGATAATTACCCCGCGAGAGGAGGATCGACGCGGACGATGTCCATCCGGCCGGAATACCCAAGCAACGGACCACTCTTTTCGAAAAGCGACGCGCGCTCGAGAAACTTTCCTCGAAATCTCGAAGCGGTCGTCCACCAACGAATCCAGCCCGTAAATTGTCATCGGTCCCGATCACCGATCGAGAAAGAATCCTAACGAACACCACCCCCCGACTTCTCCACCTTCCCTCGAGAAAAGTTTCCGCGCGTTCTAAGAAAAATTGGAACGAGAACGGAGTACGGAAAGACGCGCGCGCGTTACGAGCTGCGTCGAGAGAACACTGAAAAGTAACCTCGGATGCACGGCGCAAAGGGAAGTCGACGAGAACGTTTCGCGCTAAAATTCTCCAGACGAAAAGGGGCTCGCGTACAACGGAAGTGGAGAAAAGTTAGTCATAACGCTCCGAAAGTAAACGAAAGCTCGGCTACGCTCGAAAAGTAGCCGGGAAAGTGGTTCCGAGTAAAGCTTTCGCAACACCGAGAGAAACTTGCCGAGAAGTCGAAGGAAAAATAAAAGAGGAGGTGCGGGCGTGGGCGCGCGCGCGCGCGCGTGTCCGATCGCGAGTTCGAAGAAGCTTATGGACGATCGCGGTCGCCGGTCGGCCCGAGCTCCTTTCGAGGACCGAGAATTGGAATTGCCGACTTTCGAGCAGCCGGGGTAGGAAGTGGTCAATAGGAAGTTCCGCTAGGTGCACTCTCGTCCTGGAGGCTGCGGAACGCTCGGCCGCGCGCAGGAAATGCATCGAACCGGGCCGAATAGACGCAACCGACGACCAACACCCGAGGAGACGACGAGTCGCGAATGCATTGTTCGTCGATGAACCGTGCACACCTTGCCGCCGATCGCCGCCCGATCGACACCCGATCGACACCCGATCGACACCCGATCGACACCCGAAACGAGGAATCGAAGAGTCGAACGATGCGCGCGAGAGCCGCTAACGAGGATTGACCAATTTCGCGAACGAGCCGAAAACCTCCGACTACGATATTATCTAGGAAACGTAACTCGGTCGAAGAGCGATTAAACGGACGCCACCGAAATACGTCAAGCTGCGGCGGGCTGCGGTGCGCTGCACCGCGCTGCGCCTGACAGAAAACCTATAGACGGAACAACCATTAATGAAATGACAAATGTGTTCTTGTCGCCGGCACGAGCAGCCAGCGCGCGGGCTACGCGAGCGACCGTTTACAAGCCTGTCACCGGAAAATAAAATATATTCGACCGCGTGATTTACCGAACGCGACTCCGCGATACGAAGAGCCGCCCGATTGATCGCTCCTCGCGACGTTCCTGGACATTTCTAACCCCCCTCCCCGACAAAGTCGATCGCTCTCTCTCTCTCTCTCTCTCTCTCTCTCTCTCTCTATCGATCCACCGAACCGATCGCAGTATACCGTTCGCTTGGTGAAACCCCGGCAATTTCCTTTCGTTTATTTCCTTCTTTTCCCTCGTTCCAGGAGAACTGCCGGCCGCGGTGCACGATGGCAACGGAGTATCCAGGGCGTTTCTCAACCTCTGGCTAATTCACTTAACGATCAGCTACGTGTTCTCCAGATGACAATACTAAGGTGAGTCGATCCCTCGGGACCGAGCTGCGATACTTCCCTCTCCGCGCGCATCGTTCGATCGAAAAGTTCCCCAAACTGCGATAGATTTCGGGTAGGTAGAGATCGAGTATCGTTGCGTCCGTCGGAGTAGCTCGATTCCCGTAACGATCGACGTCCCCGCGTCGCAAGGCGTATTTTTTTTAACCGGATCGAGCGCCTCGTTCTCGCGAATTCGCGTTGCCAACCGCGGAGTCTGTTTTCTTAGTCTCGGTTTTAGTTCCGGAGAGGTTCGCGATCGAAACCGGTCCGGTAGCCTTCTCCGTCCATCGCTTCCGTCGACTTTCCTCTCCTTTCTTTATTTTTCCCGGGGGTCTTTTTTTGCGCGCGCTGCTCTTTTCCCGGTTCGCTTCTCCGGGATTTAAAGCTCGGTTCGCGACTCTGTTTCCATTCCTTGTTCCCGTTCCCGTTCCCGTTCCCTTCCGTTTCGTTCCCTGGTCTCGTTTCTGGCCGGTTCCACCGGAGCAACCGTCTGGTTCCGTCTGGTTTCTTCGTTGTTGGACAAACTTTGCTTTCGTTTCCGCGGTTTCACGGGGTTTCCTCCCATCTTCCGTCGCGTTTGAAATTTCAAGTTCCGGTTCGGTATCTCGTTCAACGAACGCGTCGTTTTTCCTCGACGCACCGTTCCCGGTTTATTTTTTATCCGTTTCCAACGTTATGCCCTGATCCGAGTTTCGGATGAGTTTCCAGAGTCTGGCCCGGCCGGAAGCCCATCGAGTCGTAAGAAAGTTTCGCCAAGTTTCCGGGTTAATGCGAAATCTTCCGGGAGCTTCGGGCGGCTTCCGGCGGCTTCCGTCGTTTTCCGTCGAGTTCCGTCGCGGGACCGGTAACCGGAAGAATACGGTGACGGTTTAACGAGGAACAAATTGCCTCGCGGTTTTCGCGCGTCGCAAATTCGAGCGAGGAAATCGAGTCCCCCTTTACCGTCTAGCTACGATCGTAGAATTTCGGTTTTGCGAGCGAGCTCCCGCGGAAGGTATAGCTCGCGCGATCCATGAGAACGCGTTATCTCGGCTTCCGTGGTTTTCGTTATCGGCTGCCATAGATCATCGCGACGCGTCCGTCGCATTCGTAGGTACCTGGTCCCGATCGCGGTCCTGCGCACCGTACTCCTCCAACGAAATCCCTCGCTCGGCGAAACGCGGCACGGTTCGTTATTGCGCGTTTACCTACACCGGGAATAAAACGTGCTTTAGGAGAGGACGGAGATATCAAGGAGAGCGGCGCGGATCGGCCGCTCGATGTTTGGCTCGAACGAGGAAAGCCCCGCCGGTACGCACTCGGACGAGAACGAAGCACCGCGGAAGAACACCGATCCCCGAGATAAACGGTTCAACGACCGTGATTCGTCGGTTTGATCCAATTACGGAGCGAATCCGCGCTATCTCGAGAGACGCGGACCTTACGGCTTTAACGCGAATTCATAAATTTTCATCGTTCATCGTCGATTCCCAGGGCTCGAGCGCTCCTCCGATCTTTCGACCGTTCCGCGTAAATATCGTTTCTGCGGAAATGGTTCGTTCCTGGTGGGCAAGACACGGGACGGACATCGGTCTCGAGAACGTTGCGGGACGTTCGCGGACCGAAATCGTAGTCCGGAGCAAAGATCGGCCGATCGATCTTGGAAACGATCGAAAACCACCCTGGAAACTCGGTTCGAAAGTTTGACTGCGATTTTAATACGGTTACCGGGAACGAGGAGCAGCAAATGGCTCGGCATTAACCGTAACCCCGTTTTCTACAGTCAATTTCTCATAATCGCGATAAAGGGCCAGAATGAATCTGTCAATTAGCTCGGAGCGAAGTGCCAATTACCCTTGGAAAAGTGCGCAAAGCGGATTCCTCGTTAAATCCCGTGGCCAGTCTACTTTGACTCGCGCTGCCCGTTAGATCCGGCCCACCGGCGAGAAGATCAAAAGCTACGAACAAAACTAGATAAACCGTCGCCGAGGAAACCTTTTACCTGCCGCGGGAAAATCGGAAATATCGCCAACCGACGTTGTAGCCATTATTTTTCGCGAATCGCCGACTAATTTCCACTTTCGAAGGTACGCGCGCGATACCAACCTACCTACCTATCCGTTGCTGCGCCCAATTTTTCCAGCCACTTCTTTAAACGCGACATTTCGTCGCGACTTCTCGCGAAACTCGAAAGTTGGACCTTTCCTTTTTCTAACGCAAATTTCGCAACGCGTTCGAGTGGTTTTTTCTTTTTTTCTAGCGAGCGTCGGTGTTTCCAGCCGCTTCCGGCGTTGCGGCTTCCTTAATTTAGACGCTGAAAATTTACAGTTCCGCCGTAAGCACTTGAACTTAATTAATGTAGAAGGTCGTCCCATTTTCTTTATTTTCAGCCGAGGTAGGAACATCCACGTGTTATCGCTCTTTTGACAAGTTCAGTAGAAACGGGCTAACGCGAGAAATTACCGTGGCTCTTTGCGGACCGCGTGCCGGAAAAATGGACCAAAATGTACACGGGAAATTAGAATGTTTTCTCTTCTAGGATTCTCGCTTCCCGTAATAGAGGAGGCAGCGTGTTAAACGCGGGAGTAAAAGCAATTACGGTGACTCTTTCGCCGTGAGATTGAAATTTCTCCCTCCGAGAAACGCGAGCTACCTTTTTCAGCCGTTTTACTATATTCCGATATAAAAAGGGAATCGGTTCGATACGGAACGCGGAAGCGTTTCGGGCAAACAATAGAAATTAGATCGGATTTTATCCGAGTTTCGTTAGCCGTACCTCGGTGTCCGTTCGTGCAACCGGGAATTTCAAGGAAACGGCCACTGTTTCGGTACGTTGCTTCCCACTTGCGAACGACGATGCTTCCCCGCGTTAAAGAAACCGAGTCACCGTCAGTCGAGTCCACGCACGACCAATTTCCAACGATTTTTAATCGCGCGTTCTTCGAATCTACAATTTCGTCCAACTACGACTCGTCGTGTCCACGCCTCGTATCAATTCTTTTTTACCGTCGCGCGAACTTCCTTTGGAAACTCGTTACAAAAAATTGTCACGTCGCGTCGTTTCGCTCGTATCGTTCGATCGTCCACATCTATTCCTCTATCGGTCGTTCCAGTTGTTCGTTCCTACCTCCACTTTCCGCTCGTTGCGTACTCGTATTCCGTCTACCGTTACACCGCACGATTTTTAACGGTACCCGTTGTTGTTGTTTTCGTTGCCGTTGTTTTCGTCGAGTATTATCGTTATTGTTATTGTATCGTGGAAAAATTTACCGCGCAAAGTTTCCCCAGGTTCGAGGAAAGAATTCCACGGGGAAGGAAAACGGGGCGCTCTCGGAAGCGCGCGGAGAAAATCGATTCTCGGTGTAAATATATAGTAGTACTATATGCCCGCCGGTTCGAACTTTGGCTATCTCTCGCGAGACGCGACGCTCGTATTTAGAACGGAATCGAATCGCTTCGTACCGAGTCGCGATTATTATTCTTCCCTTTCGTTTGGTTATCGGTACGATGTACCGATCGCGAGAACGATCGATCGACGCTCCGAAATCGGGACCGCGATCGATTCGACGAAAAGCACGGTCGAACGGATTCGTCGGCTCGACGAACAGCCACGCGTTTTTCATGCGCGTTCGTACGTGCCGAGATCTCCTTTTCTCTCTCGCCCCTCTGCTCCTCCATTTTGGCCAGGGTCCAAAAAATGGAGTTGGGGCTGGGCGGGGAGGGGGAAAAAAATGAAAAACAGGAAACAAAACGAAACGAAACAAACGAAGAAGAAAGAAAGGGGGGAAAAACTGACCGCAAATGGAGAATCGATGGAACAACAAGCGCATTCATCGGACTCATTAATTCTGTAACTGCAGCGAACGGTGTGCAGAATCGCCGCGTATCGTCCGCGCCGACGATTTATCACGTTTGGAAGGAAAATATAAATAAAACGAAACTGCCGGCCGATCGTTCGCGCGTCGATATTTATGTAATCCGCGGACACGTTGGCGCAGCGCGCGCGGCAGGTAGATAAAAATCGAGGGGGAAAACGCTGCCCGAGCAAAATCGAATCCCTCGCGATCGTCGATGAAACGTTTTCCGAATTCGGGCCGATGGAAAATGAAATTTCCGTCCCTTATTTGGATATTTCGTGCGAAACGATCGAAGAAACGCCGGAATTCACTCGCCGCGGCGGACAAAGTACAGAACCAACGAATCGAGAAGCGACCTCGTCGATCGCCGAACTCGATTAAAAAAATCGAATCGCACCTTGGACCGTGGGACTGAACGTTTCCGGAGGTTGTTGGAATTCGTAGCAATTTTCATTTGAATTACGAAACGCGAAATTGGAAAACCGGGTTAAAATTTTCCAACAGCGCCATCGAGTAACCATGAATTTTTGCGAAAGCTCGCACTCTCCGTCGGACTTTCGCGCCAACGAATTAAACGATATTTCTCGCGATACGATACGCTCGAGAGACAACGAGAGAGTCCATCGTACCGTTTCGAACGTTCCGCGTAAAATATAAATAGTCGAGGAACGCGCGCGCGACCACCCTCGAAAAGTTTCGTAATACGAGTTCGACGTCCGCTCGGCGAACTACCATAAATCTCCGCGAAAAGAGTTATAACCGACGCACTCGCGTCGTTCGATCCCGATTCGTCTTCGTCATCGGTTTTCTGTATCGACGACTCCGAATTTTCAATTTTCTTCCTATTTTTTTCGTCCGTCGATCGTGCAATCGTGGCACGCCGATACGAGTTTTGCAGAATCCGCAGCGACGAAGCGATTGCCGTTCGAATCTCGTTCTCCTTTCGATTTCGTCGAACGCGACCCCGGTAACGCGATCGGGAAACGTGGTTCATTTTTTTCGAAGGCGCTTCGTGATTTATTTCGACGCAACGCGCGATCGACGACACCGATTTTTCGCAAGACCGATCTCCGAAACTCGGTGACGAGGAAACTCGTCGCGAACGATACGATACGATACGATACGATACGATACGATACGATACGGGGCCTGAAATCGGAATTTATTGTTCCTTTATCGAGAGATTCTCGCGAACGTTGGTCGCACAATGCCCTTTGTTTCACGCCCCGAGGTTCGAATCCGTCAGAGGGAATACAGTTCGACCGTTACGATTTAAAAGAGGGACTGCGATCGCGTTCGCGTTCGCGTTCGCGTTCGGGATTCGAGCGCATCTAGGATCGCGCGCGTTTCGTTTGATTTATAACGGTGGTACGGTGACGCGGTGATAAATGCGCGGCGTGGATGGGTTCGAGAAGGAGAGAAGGACGGGTATCCGCGGGTATTTCCGCGGACGAATTCGGTACTCGGCCGGAATCGTTCGCGATGGAGCTCCGGGCGATAGGCTTTTCCGATGAAATTTTTCACGCCGACGACCCAACGAAAATTAAAGAACGTTACAGAGTTTTCCATCTCGCGCGCAGAGACTCGATCGACGGTTACGCGGATCGGTAGGAACGTTCAAAGTTTTCAACGCGAATTATCGAGGCGAGCCGTCCGTCGACCGATTCCCGCGGTTTACCAAAGTGTTTACGAACTACGCGTTCGATGATCTCGCGCGGATAAATCGGAATCGACGCGAAAATCGAACCGTGCTCGAAATACTCGGTCGATCGATGCTCCCCGCTCGGTCTGTAACGCGCCGTGTAAAATGAATAATTAATATATTCAAATGGAAGACACTCGAACCGTGTAGTGGCGCTCGTCCGACGTTTCCGCGGCGCGCGTACACCCCTATCTGTCCAAATATCCATTACACGCGTCCACGCCCACCACGAGCGCGTGCTCGTTCAAATTCGCGCGTACCTAGCCAGCTACGTCGTTCCCGTAAGAGATACCGTTCCCATTTACGAGTACGTCCCGAAATTGATTCTTCCTCTTCTTCTTCTTTGTCGCGTAATTCGGTCGACAGCGATACGGAGGAGAAAGATCGCTCGCTTCCTACGAACGAACGCGTCGAGTGGAAAGAACAGGGGGGGTCCGTGGACGGTAAAAGAAAAGAGTCGATAGGTTGTTTCGTCTAGATTCGTGATAGGTGTTTTCGAGGGGCGATCGAAAGCGCCCTCGAAAGTTCGCGAGCGCGAAACGACCACGATCGTGTTTCCCCGTCGAATCCATGGCGCCGGCCGGTTTCGTTTGTTGCAGGCTGTTTCATCGGCGCCGAGACGTCCACCGGCAATCTGGATTCAATTTCGCGGCGCGGAGCATCGCGGGACACGCGTGGATACGAGCAACGAAGCAGCTGCGTGGCTCGCGCGTGCCGGGGAGACCGTTACCACCGTATCACCGTTACCAACCGATCGATCCCCGGACACGCGATACCAGCCGGTGAATCCTTTTTACCTATCTCGATATCCTCTCTTCGATCGATCGGTAACGCGTAATCCTCGACGGACTCGGTGATCGTTTCAACGACGAGGGTCCACGGAAGATCTCGACCGGGATCGCTTCTCATCGTCGGGGATCAGATCGCCGTTACAAAGTGGGCCATTATTGTACAGTATAATTTAAGCGGACGCGATCGCGTCCAGTGCGCGTTCTCTCGCGGCGACGAGCACAGTGCGGCGCGAAAGAATACGCGGAACACCGAGACTGGCCGTAACCGTTGCCCGACCGATAACCTTCAACGGAGATTCATCGCGCGCTACCAAAGAATAGGACTGGACCAGTCCCGTTCCCGATCGGAAACATCGAGTCGTGCCAGCCACCGTTGCGTTCGGACCTACCACCGTTTCCTCCCGGAGAATATTCCTCGTTCGACCTTCCGATCGTATTTCCTCCGTAATTACGGTCTCTCCGAACGAAATCCAAGCCGAGAGAGATATCGTTACTCGAAGGTACTCACGGCGCGAAACCTTCGTTGTCGGTTCCCTTGCTTTCACGGTAAATAACGAACAAAGTCGAACAACGCCGAGTCGAAACCTTGGATCGAAGAAGTTCTCGAGTCCGATTCGCGTCGAGTATCGTCGGCGACTTTGCTTCCTTCTTTCGAGTCGGCTCCCGTTCGAGTCGCCGCGCGGGGGATTATCGCGAAACTTTCCAGCGAAAAATCTCTCTCGGATCTTTCGACTCTCTCGATCGTCGGGAAACGGAGACCACCCGTCTACCGATCGGGCCACTCCCGCTACCGAACCTCCTAAACTGCGCGCTACGCGCTCGAATAACTTTTCTCTTCCCTTCCCCTTTTCTTTTCTTCCTGCAAAGGGAACGGTAGCTGCGAATAAATATATTCCGAGCGGAACGGCGAACGCGCGAACGAGTTACGAGCGAAGCGAACCATCGTAAGGAGAAACTACGATCGGAAGAATGTTCGTCCGAACGGGACGACCCTTACTTTCCTACGAAAAAAAGAAACAAACGAACGAAACGAAAAACCGACGATACGCGCGTACGCGTAATTCGAGTTTGCTCGATTCAATTTTATTTAGACCGTATCTCTAGGGAAGGTCGAGTTACGACTCCGATCAGCGACGATCGTCCGTCGGTCGCGACACGACACCTTCCATCGTTGTTTTCGGAAGCAAAAAAAGCCCGATGCGCGAAACCGTATCAGAGCGAGCGCGACCACGTCGAAGGAAAAGATTTTATCCGTACGCGTCTACGTACGTATTACGGCTAGACCCGATCGATCGCGATAAGATTATATTTTTGTATGTAAATACGGCGTTCCTTCTTGTTATCCGATACAATTAACGATAATGTATATCGACGGAAGCGTCGGAGAACGACGCGACGAAATCGAGGCCATAGGAATCGGATCCGTGGGATTCGAGCGACGAACGGCGTCTCGAAACGGGACGCAGGTAGGGAGCACCGATTTCGAAGCTAGCCGCGAAAATCTATCTTTGGCCGAGTTTTCGATTCTCGATGCGTTCCGTTTGGTTATTCGTTTCCTCGCGGATCGAACCGCGTATCGAACGACAAAGGTGCGCAAAAACGAACGGGACGCGTTAAATGGCCCGCCGTTGAGGGAACAGCCAGTGGCGATACGGTCGAGTTTCGGGGCTTGTCGCCCTCGTAACGAGCTTACTATATGTTTGCAACGCGGGAACACGATGCGACAGGGAACGCAACATTCCCGAGAACCGTGAAACTGTGTCCGCCGCAGGCTGGAACGTATTTTTCTTTCCGACCAGCGATTATTATTGTAATACGGATATCGAAGCAACGTTGCGCGGAGCGTTTCGGGATTTTAGATGGACGCGTATCGAGACCGCGGTGGGAGTTCCCGATGCGAACGAACGATTCGATCGTGAAAATTTTCGGAAATATCGCCGGGCCGGGTTTTACCGTGTCCGTCGCGTTCGGTGGACGGTCGTGGTTTCGATTCGTTCCTCGCGCGAGTGTCGCGCACCGACAACCGAAGCGAAAGGAAATTTCTTTTCGCGCGGTACGCTGATTCCGGATGCCGAATCCGGGGGAAAACCGTGGGCGACGCGTGCGTCCGGATTTCGCGAAATTGCGCGCATCGCGATCGCGACCGCGACCTCTCGGCCGACTTGAAAATCGCGGAAAATTCCATTCCCGTACGGGCAACCGGGAAAATATATCGTCGCGCGGCGGATAAACCAGCCTCCGATCCCTTCCTTTCTATTCCCGGTGTTCTCTCGTCTCCGGAACGGACTCGGGGCACCGGCGCGCGACCACCAAACGCCTCCACCCTCTCGAATTTATTTCACTTCGGTAGGTGTATACGCCCGCGCAAAACTATTCGAAAACTTTCGCCGATTTTTACGCGCTCGCTCCGGGTCGCCGCGCGACGGTATTTAATTTGCGTCGTCCCCTCTCGCCTCGTGGAATTTCGTTTTCATCCCGTTTCCGGCGTTCGCCCGAGACCGCGAGTTATTCGAGCAGGAAGGAAACCGTGCCGTCGAATAATTATTTATCGCTCGATTCCGGTTACGCTCGTCCTCGAATTGATAATTCGCGGGGCGAACGCGACTTTCGAAACTACGGAGGCGAAACTGTTTCACGGTGGAACTATCCAACGACAGAGGACCAATAAACGGAACGCTTTACAACGATGCACGAATCATCGACAGAAACGAAACGAAACGAAACGAAACGAAACGAAACGAAACGAAACGAAACGAAACGAAAGGGTAGCAACGTTTCTACGATTTGCAGTACTATATCTACGTGTTTCGAAATTACCATGGATCGGACCGTTTCGAAAGGACGTTTATTCCGCGAGTGCTCCGTTCGAATAGCGAAAGTTTCGGTTCGATCCCTCCCGAGGATCTCTTTAATCGTTAAATGTTATCTCGACGCAACGGGACGACTCGAGAACCGCGAACCGAACCGCATCGGGCAGCGATACGAACGAACTCGGTATTCGCAATAACGCGCGGGATGATCCACCGGAACCGGAAACACCGTTCGGTCGGACGCAATTGCACATTCTTCCTGCAGCTCCGGACCGAGCTTTCGGCAGCCGGGTGCATTCCTCGGATGCGCTTCCCTCGCAGCGAGAAATTTGGTCGCTATCGGAGGAGCAATTTCTCGTGGCGGTGCGACGCTCCTCGTTTCGTCGTCGGGAAGCTGCCGCGAAAGGTAATTGGAAATTTTTCGCGGACGAACGTCTTCCTTCGACCCAACTTGGATCCACTGGGATCGAATCCTTTGCCTAGGTTTTCGCCTTCAAAGTTGCATCGTAGCTACCCCTCGGAGACTCGTCCGGCCGAAATAATTCGCTGCTCCGTTTCGTTTCGAGCAGTTTCGACGACGGTGTAAAATCTATCGAGAGGCCAACCGCGCGATCGCGGCCCCTCCCCTCCGAGATCCACGATCGAAAGCACCGTATCGCCAAAATCGTTGCGCGGAAAGCGGAAAGCGGAAAACGAATTCGTCGAATCGTAAATTCGTATCGCACCTTTCGCGGAACACGAACGAAAGAAATCGGTGCGCGGGCTACCTGCATCCCGCGAGAGAACGAGGCTCGCGGAGCGAAGAAATTTCAAAACTACGAGCTAGCGATAAGTTGTATAGCCGTTTATATATAAAATTACGATACGATAAGACAAGTAATACCTTAAAAGTCCCTCGCACTTATCGACATCGCCGCTGTAAAAAGAGAGAAAGGAAACGGAGAGAACAAAATGAGAAACACCGAGGAAAACGTCACTACGGAGTAATTCGACGCGTCCGAGCCGACGAGAAAACGGGAAATGGGAAACGGGAAACGGGAAACGGGAAACGGGAAACGGGAAACGGGAAACGGGAAATAAACAACTTACAAAAGCGGCTGGACGCGTCCACTCCGAAGCTCTATATGTAAAGCAATTGTGAGTTACTAAATAAACGAATGGAAAACACCGTTTCAACCGTCATTTCCTCGAGGTAGAAAATTTCATTTCGCGGGCCGCTCGGTGTCGTTCCGCGGCACGATTACGGTTTTGAAAAACACACCCGGTTTTTCGCCGCGAAGCAATTCGTCGGTCTTTCCGTTGGTTCCTCGACGCGAGAGGAGCACTTCGTATCCGGTGTTCTCGATTTCCCCGTGATCGGTGACGTCGCCCGGAACCATTTATCGCGAACGAACGCTTCGTTTCGCGATACGTTCGCGCGACGCCTTCGGTTGCGATTTTTCCAGGATCGAAGACGAACGGTACGCGAGGATCGACTCGTCGAGGTAAGTGCGCTCCCGAACAATTTAATACCCGTTTAAGTAAGTTCGATCGATCCCGACAACGTATCTCTCGAGAGCACGAAACTGCACGCGGACGATGGACCATGGACGATGGACGATGGACGATGGACGATGGACGATGGACGATGGACGATGGACGGAGAACAGGGGACGGGGGACGATAAAGATACCACGGATCGCCGGGGTGTATCGGTTAACCGAGTCCACGCTCGATGGAAATCTTCCATTCACCGCGATCATCGAATTCTATTAATTACCAGATTCCGGGAAATTCACGGTAAATCCGTGTATTATCCGCCAACGAATCGATAAAGTCTCGTTTAACGCGGTGCGGATTAAAATTAGAGCAACGATTCGTTAGGCGGGCTTTTACAAGCAATTCGAGGACATTCCGCGTAATCTGATTATCCCGTTGGACCGTATTTATTCGCGAGGCGAACGCTGTCGGGCGATCGATGATCGCGAAAGATCGAGGGATCCCCCCGGGATCGTGAAAATAAGGGATCGCGAGCCGGAAGCGTTCGAAAGGGTTCCACGGGAACCGTTTCCGGGATTATCCGCCGCAAATGCGCTCCCGCGATTCACCATCGATACAGAGTGGCGATGAACGCGCTGGACAATACTCGGTAATCGAATACACGCTACGCGACATCGAATTATACGATCGACGCGGTCGTTTGTCAACGAGGACTTATTCGGCCGCGATTACATTTCTGTCTCGAAGCTCGATGAATCGAAGAATCGCGAGCGAGAAGGAAATCCGTGCATCGAATTTCACCGGACGATCGAGCTTTGAACGAACGGAGTTTTAAACAAACGACGACGAAGCCGGAGGTACTAGACAACGACGATTGGGAACGGTTCGAGGCCCGTGCGTCGAACGTCGAGCGTCGAACGACGATCGTACGAGTCTGTGGCTTCCGAGTTGGAAAGTAGAAATCCCCGAGCAGAGATCGGACACCGCGGCGTTGATCACCGTTCCGCTGGATCGAGCCTCGTCTCCTCGAACATTCGGAGCCGTTACGATCGGAATTTAATTCCACCATTAACGGAATCTTCGTGGAATTTCGTTCCTCGGAAACCCTCCTTCCACGGCGACTCCGATTGTTTCGTTCTTGCCCAACGAAAGAACAGCGCGGTTTCTCCGCCTCTGGAAATAAAGCGAAAGGATCCCGGCCGAGCGAGCCGAACGAAAACAGGACGGAACGAGCGGACGTTGTTTGCGAATATCGTTGGACCGCTTCGCTTTCATCGTCGAGAACGCTGCCGGAAAATAAGTAGCTCGAGATCGCGCTAACAACGAAACGATGCACGATCGACGAGCTCTTCGCGAAACGTGTCCCGCGCATAATCCTTTTTAAATTAAGGGAGCTCTCGTCGTTTCCACGAGCGAAAATTCGATTCTTCGCCTTATCTGGTAAATTTCCCGTTCCTTCGACCGGACAACCTTTCGAAACTTCTCTTTCGCGGACTGGCGCGTATTCCAAGATCGATCGTGGATCGATTATCTTGTAGAATCTTCGACGGTCGAAGGTTAGTTCCTTCCGGGTAGAGTCCCGAGGATGGATACCGCGATCCGGAACTTTCGTTACGGATACTTTGGAAGGTGTACCACCGGAAACTAGCATCGATAAGCGATAAGAATCGCAACTGCGATCGAGAGGAAGAACGGCTGGCTCGTAGAGGGTCGAACGACTCGGCTCGGAAACGTGTAAAGTTTACGGCGATCGGCAACGAATCTCGACCGGGCCGTGATTCCGAGTCGTTCGCCGAAAAGATTAATCACCGATCGATGGGTTCCGCTCGCGGTACGATTTATAGGCGTCTTTTTGCCCCGATGGTAACGGCCGATGCGAGCGTTTGTCCAGGGTCGGCGCAAACCGATTTGTCGGTAGCGATCGATCGGTAGCGCGAGGTTCACCTCGAGTCCGGGTATCGTCGCTACGATATCGCGTTCGCTCGGCTTTTCACCGTCACGCGAGCCACCGCTCCAACACCGACCGACGCCCATTTCGAAGCCCTTCGGGAAAGCAATTACGGCTTTGCCAGATTCTACCGAACGATTTTCCCCTTTGCTACTTTTGCGCTTGAAAATTCCAGATTTTAGATTCAGACGGAATTACTTCGGCTTCGTTAAACCGTGAAATCGCTACCCAGGCTGCGACACTTTGTCCGAGTTGTTTCATCGCGATCAACGACACACGCGATTCGGATCTTTGCGTTTTGCGCAACTCTCGAGTCGACGGTACAATTCATTCGCGGATTCGTCGCGCGAACAAACGTTCGCGGAATAGCGGTGCTCGATCGATCGAATTAACCTTTCACGAGCAATTACGCGACACGCGAATGTACGCAGCTCGAATTCGGACCTCGTCGCGGCGTCGAACATCGTTGGTCTTCGATTCCCGTTTCGTTCCCTCGATGACGCCCAGTTTTTTCACGGAAAAATTCGAGGCACGATTACGGCTTACTTGAAATGCACGACGAGAAAGCGAAGAGAGGGATAAAAACCGGTGGTTACGATACGAAATCTGCCGACTGACGATCGCGACGAACATTTATCATTTTTCATTTTTCATTTTTCATTTTTCATTTTTCATTTTTCATTTTTCATTTTTCATTTTTCATTTTTCATTTCTTTTCGCCGATATAATTTATACTCCGGTCTTGCTTTTGCGATCGAATATATACGGCAGGTTCGAGGATGAGGATTCGCAGCGGTGGAATACTTTGTCGCGAACAACGTTCGAGCAGCAAACACCGTGAGTCGAGAAGGAGACACCGTAATCGTTGACCGATTACAATCTTTCCATTTTCAATCTCGCAAAATCTTGCACTTTTTCGCTCTCTTCTAGGAACTTTTCGATCACGGATCCATCTTCGATATCGTACCTTTGGGCTATCGTTTCCTATACATACGTCGAATAAAGTTTCTCGCTTCGGAGAACGTACGATACATTGATCGCGCAACGAATCGTTGAACATATTATTAATATTAATGCGGAAAAGGATTCCCGGCGATTTGAAATGTAGAACGAAGCAAGAGAGGAAGGGACGACAGACGGGGAGGACAGCACTTATATAAGCGGAATATATTAATTTTCGTGGAACACAGGACCACGGCTGCGGTGAATAAATTTGGAAACTGGCCGTACCCGAAAACTTTGCTACACAGCCCAAAGTTTCGAGCCTGCTTGACGCTTTTTACCACCGCCGGTTTTCCCTCCGCTCTACCGCCGGCCGAAATTTCCCGCTTCGATGTATCCGTACCTCGAGTGCTTTTCCGCCAAAGGTGCTTCGACGATCGTTAACCGGCTCGCACTCGCGACACTTTCGCGAATCGGCAACGAACGTCCGTGAAATCGTATCCCAGGCAATAGATCGGTTCCGATCGATGCTCGAACCGAAGGACAAACGAGCGATAAACGCGGGCCCGCGACAAACGGTTAACGGATATCTCTCCTCTCCGTTGAGAAAGATCTTTTCGTCTTCCCGGTTCGTTGTTTTCAATTTTCTCGGCCGTTTATCGTTTACGATCGAATTTATCGTCCACGGGCGATCCTAACGGACGAAAAATTTCCCCATCCGAAGGGAGATGGTACGAACTACGAGAGCCTCCCCTCGAATTCCCCCCAATTTTATTCATCCCCCCCCGCAAAATACCGGCTTACGGAGATACGTGTACACGGTGGGGTTCCTCGGTATCCTCGAAACGTTCGAAAATCTCGCTGGTTCGCGCATCGTTCTTTTACGACCGGGAATCCGTTTCGAAAGGGTGGAAAGGTATCCGGCAAGTACGTCGATCGCGGACCGCTACCGTCCAAGTGAATCGCGGAACATATACCTCGCAATTTATCCGGCATTCGCGAAACTTGGAGGAAGGCTACGGTGGAAAAAGTGGAAATTTACCCCTCGTGCTCCCTGGGAATTGAAACGAATGTTGTATCATTAATTGCGATAGCGCACCCGAAACGATTTATCAGCGAACCCGTGAGGCATTGGGAGCCTCTGTCTCGCGACAGGAAGACAATCCCTGTCGATAGTCGTTGTAAAAGGTGGTTGAAATAGATTTATGTATCCGACGTACCGACGCCCGTCACCGGGATAAAAATTGAATCGGTCATTTCTGACGGACGCGCCCCCACGGGAATCCAACCTCGCCGACGCGACGCGACGCGACGGGACGGGACGGGACGGGACGCGCCGATACCTGTCACCGTTTCCACTCATCCTCTGTGAAACTAATTTTTGCTCGTCGAAGCTTCGTAGCTTCCGTTTCGGAACACAGTTTTCCCAATTTTCCCAAGCTTTTTTTCTCTTCTCTCCTTGTTACGCGGCCAATTTATGTTTTCAGAGCGGAGCTCGATGCGTTCGATAGAGAAATTCGTGCGCATTTGCGTTACGAAATCCGTATCGTTTACATTGCGAGTGATCTCTCTCTTCGTTTCTTTCGTTCGGTCGGTCGGTCGGTCGGTCGGTCGGTCGGCCCACTCCGTCGAACGCATCCTTTTATTTTTGTTCGATGTATAGTACAATACTTTTGAAAAATCCGCCACGAATTTATGGATCGACCCGATATATTTATATCGCGTTCAACCCGTCTGACCATTGAATATGGAATTGTTCGACGGAGTTCCTTATCGCTGGTGCTTATAAATTCATCACGGTATTTTAATAACCTTCCATAAATCACGAACACGATATTTCCAAGCGTACTCTCGGTCTCTTCGTTTTATATTTATGGAAGTGTATGTGCATACCTTTGTACGGGATATCGATGCTCCTTTTGAAAGTTAAATCGAGATCCTCGGCCCGGAGCTTCGCGTATTAAGATCGATGCGTTCTTTTATCGTGCGTCGACGTACGAGATAAACGAGGCGGAAAGATCTAGCGGTCAACGCGGAAAGAGAACTCGCGAGTCGATCCACCGACGACGAGTCGAGTCCAGTCCACTCGGTCGACGGGTAACCGACGCGCCGATAGAAATTTTTACCAAGGATCGATGTCGAAACGAAGCCACGATGAAACAGCCTTCGAACGAAATATCTTTCCCAACTTATCGGACAAAAGTCGAGCATCGAATCGGAAGATCCGTGGCTGCCTCCGAAAGGAGCGGTAAAAGAACAGACGTCGTTTAGAATCGGAGGCTACTTAAACGGACGTTTAATTTAATTCCGTTCCCAGATTCGAGATACTCGGGCGATCTTCTTTCAAGAATCCTCTCCTCTGTGCGCCATTACGTTGCATCCTGAATTTCTAGCAAGCGCAACGACGCTATTGGATCCGAGGCCTTTGATGTTCGCGAATCCTTTCCCCGATTACAGGTTGCGCGAGTCTCCTCGGGCTCGCGTGCTCTTCCTCCGAATCGAACAATACCGCGCCAGAGAGCAACAAAGTGCCGACATTTTCAGCAACTCGAATCCCGGAGAAATATCAACGTGGATCGTTAACAACGGGTCACGGAGTTTCCTTTACGGCGCAAAACGAAACGCGTTTAAAGCAACAATCGCGACGCGTTACGGGCCGAAACGACCCCTACTTTCGCGTAAACGTTCCACGCGTTTACGAGACTACTAATTTTAAAACGGAACTCTCGACGGTGGGCTCGCAACCGAGTAATCCTCGTCCACGAGCTTTCCTCGTTACTTATCGACCACGTTCGAATAATTAACGTTCCTGTTAACGTTCCCGGGTGAACCTTCCGAATCCACGATTTCTCATCGCGAACTCGATCGAGCAGAGCGTTTTACTCGCGAGACGTTCACGATTCACCGAAACGAGAGAGAGAGAGAGAGATCGCTTTGGTCTATCTACGGAAATTTCCACTGTCCGGGAAACACCTGCGGCGAATTCGGAAGATCGGCGTCGAACGGAACTAATGTTGCGAGGCAATTTGTAACTAGGCGACCGCGTGCAGTCCAATTCGAAACGCGAGACAACGGTGTATCTCCGCGTCACGGAGCAGATAAATTACTTTGTTTTGGCGGGGAAGAACCACAGCCCGGGGCTCGCAGACACCGATATCAACGACCGATGACTAGTTATTCCTCCCGGTTCTGCCGCCCCGCGTCGATTCTACGCTAACGCGCTACCGCTCGACCCGTACATTTCGATTTTCCATTTATTCCACTCTTTTAGTTATTTCTCCTATAATATAATCGGCGAAAGCTTCGATACCCGGACGATGGAAAGGGACGCCGCGCAAGTAAACGACCGTAATCGCTATTTTCTTTCCGGCGAGATGGACAATCGTCGCGGTTTAGATATCGTTTGTTGTAGCCGGAGCGCGGCGCGCGGAACGATCGATCCTTTGAGCGGAGGATACGTGTACAAAGTCGAAAAATAATGGACTAGAAAGTGCTTTTGACCGATCGACCAAACAGGTTGCCATTGGAAACGCTGGATTCGAGGCTTTGAGCTTTCAGGTGGCGCCGGAGCTCTCCCTGTACGGACAGGGTCGCGTTAAGAGCTCCGATTGTTTCTTTCTGTCCGAGGCTCTGGCCGATTTCTCGCTTCGACGACGTCCGAAACTTTTTTTTCCTCTATTCGTCCGCGTTCCGTTTCGGGAGAACCTCGTCGTTTTCGTGCTCGCTCTCGTCGATCAAAACCGCGCCTCGCCCTCGCCCTCGCCCTCGCCTCGATCCTCGTCTAATTTACGGTCGGTGGGGACGAGCGACGATAAATTTTCACTGTGACGACGAATCGTTCTCGCGCGACCGGACCAACGATAAATAATCGCGCCCGACTGTGACCGATAAACACGGTGCGTTATAAAAAAAATTTACGACGGAGTAAACGATCGAGCGAGCGTATCGCGGAAGCGTTCCCGGAGACAGAGGGTGGCGAGTCGAAACCTATTTAGCGCGACTCTAACGAAGGAACGATCGCCCGACGATAATTCGTACTTTTCTTTCTCGAGCGAGCAATTTTCATGCGTATCGGGCGTCTCCATTCTCTTTCGCGTGGCGTGTGGATTATCTCATCGTATCGCGACAATTTCCTACGATATTTTATTTCACGTGGAAAAAAATCAACGGTGAAATCGCAAATTTGCCGCGCGCCGATTTTAACGAGGAATACCGTTCAATATTTATACGCTCGAAATAATTGCGACGCGTCGCAACGCGTTGAATCAATTTCCCGATTTTTCGACGATTCGCGTCGGTGTTATTAGCGAAACTCGGCTCCTCGATTATCGTTTCCACTAATTATCCACGGCGATGCGGATACTCGTTCGTTTTTCATTCATCGACGACGAGGTAACGTAAATTTTATTCAAATAATCCGTTTTCCTTCGAAAAAGTGATCCCGCTCGACTCGACTCGTTAATATTGTTTCAAAGTTTCCAAAAGTTTTTCGAACTGAAATTCAAACGCGGCCTCGTCGCGTCGTTACGCTATCGCCGCGGAATATTATTTCAGAATATTTATATTCGAAGGTTGAAAAACGTTAACCCGGACGCAGCGAGCGGGTGGTAACCGTTCTCGCCCTTGGAGCTGCGTTACATCGAGCATTCCGTTTTTGCATCTCTTCGATGCCCTCGGCGGTTTGCTCGAACGGTTTCGCGTTTGTGTCGTCTCTTAGCAACCCCTATTTCCTTTTTCTCGTTAAATAATTCGTATCGCGCCAACTGGGTCGGTTCGCGCGTACGAGTTCTGAAAAATGTTTAAAAATGCTGAAACTTTCGGCTCGGAAGAAACTTATTCTCGCGGAACGAGAACATTTAAACGTTTCTAGGCCCGCGGTTTCGTTTCGAACACGCACTCGATCCAACGGAACGAAGACACCGATGGATAACGAGTTATCTTTTCCAAGCGTTACCGGATCGACGATCGTCCACCGGCAATCCGTACGAACCGGTCGCCTCGTTTTCGCGAGAATAAGATCAACGGCCGACAAAATTGATCCTAATTGTCGAGTCGGTCCGTTTTACACCCTACTCGAAGCAACGACAAGTTTGAAAAATAATCGACAAAGAAGAGAGGAAGAGGAATACCGAGAAACGAAACGACGAAGGTGGACCTTGAGAAGGAAAAACGGCCGGAAAGAGAAGTCGGCCTAACGATTTCGCGAGAAAAAGAAAAGATGGCTTCCAGCGTTTTCTTCTTCGAGGAGAAAGCCGAGGGCAAAAAGGTAGGTACTCGCGTATACCTATCGGTCGGTCGGTCGGTAGATATTTTACTTTTTTCGTTGTTCGCGGGGAATGGTAGATGCATCGTACGCGATACCGAACGACTAAACCCTTATCGTGAACACTTATTTCGCAAAGGGCGCGTAGACTAGGCCTCGTTTCGAGTAATTTCGCTCGGTTTGCAACTCGAAATTCATTCCCGATGTTATCCCATTATCGCCTGGCGCGAATCCAATCTAATCGCGACGACCGGTTGCGAACAACGGGAAATCGATATTGTCCTCGGACAACGATAAAGAGCCCGAGGATCGAACCGACGCATCATCAACTCTGAATTAAAAACCGGCACTCGAAAAAGAAGGAGGAACGAAAGAAAAAAGTCGGTGATCGTCGTTCGAAAAAGAGGCCGACAGAGTCGCGCGGCGAGCGTGCGCGTTTCCCTTGTTCGTGGACGCGATTTCCATTGGTCGTACTACTATATATAACTTCCAAGGGCGCGTTCCGTGCTCCGTTCTCTGGGGAACCGAGGTCTCGCCAACGTTCGGCAGCTGAACGAGAAATTAACGGGAATTACGAAACGTTGATTACGACCAGCGGAACTTTCGTTTCGAACGTATCTCGAAAATAACGCGTACGCGCGCTCTTTTATACTCGTAGCTAGAGATCGAAGACACGAACGATTTTCAAGGTCGCGATTCGTTTTTCGTAGGCGATCGAACCTCGGACCGCGATCGCTCGGACGAAGGATTCTACGAAAGCGTTTCTCGCCGGACGGTGGAACGGATCGATCGGCACCGTTTACCGCAACGCGTGCACGCAAACCGAATTCTCCTTCGACAAATGCACCGAGACTCCCTGCGACGTCACCGTGCAAGCGGATTCTTTCCCCGACGCGAGGGACAGACTCTTGGAAGCCAGGAGCGCTCCTCGGGACTCGAGTTTTAAGGATCCCTCGAACGAGAAGATCCTGGAGAGCGTCGTAAAGATACAGAGGTTTTACAGGTGGAGTAACGGTCCGTGGCGAGTTAAAGTAGCGCGTAGAGCAAAAGTTAGCGGAACGAGCTACTCTTTTCGGTCACGGTCTCGGCCGGCCACGGTATCTCCTTGGTAGTTTCTTCGAGTACGGTGGAATTTTCCCGCTAGATATGCAAATATCTCTAACAAAGTTTTCGATATCTAATACGCGGATACGTAATTTGTAACGCGAGTGGAGAGAACGGAACTTGCCCGTTATAGGTCCCTTTGAACGGTTACACCGCTCGAAGGATCGGGATTTCCATCGAAAGGTAACTCGTAGCGAATTGTTCGAGAGAGAGAGAGAGAGAGAGAGAGAGAGAGAGAGAGAGAGAGAGAGAGAGAACGTTGACGTCGATTCGGTTCTGCGTGCTCTTCACCGTAAACGAAGAAACTCCGGGAAGAAAACTAGCTTCGAGCACCGACCGATCGAAACTTTGTTCGATCTTGTCCGCAGAGCTCGCCGCGATGGACTCACCGCGATTCAACCGACCAGCGATCCTCCGTGCACCGAGGACACCGACGAGCAGCGAACACCACCGAGGTTCTATCGTAGTCGGGATTTCACGATACTGAACCGCACGTCCCCGAGAACGAGAACGGACTTTGAGTTGCTCCACAATCTCCTCGATCGTTGGCGTATCCGCGAGACCGAGAGAGCGAGCCAACAGCGTTTCGAGAGCTCCGGGATCGCGCTGGGCAACCTGATCCTGTCGAAGGAGGTCGCGCTGCTGCGAGGCATAGACTCGCTGAAAACTGCCGTCAAGCTACGAAACAGCGAGAGAAAGTACAGAAAGTTTCTGGACGAACTGTCCAGACCGGTGGTTCGGAGGAACGGACTCGGCGAATCGATCCTCGTGGATACTCCCCGCGTGCAGCGCGCTCGCCGCTTCGGAGAGGCGTTCGACGCTTTGTCGAGAGAAGACGCACCGGTCCAGGATCGCGTGAGAACCCTGCGCCGACTCCGAAACGACGTGGAGCCACACACGTGCAAACCGTCGGACGATCTACTGCGCTTGCTCGACCAGGAGATCGATCTCCTGACCCGCGACGTTGACGCGAGTAAATTAAACTGGCTGAGAAATCGAGCGAAGATCGCCTTCCTGATATTCGCCAGGGACGCGTTGGGTAACGAGTCGGACGCTAGAGATCCGCTCGGTCGTACAACGATCTGCCCCAGCTGCGGCAGATCGCTGCCCGTCGAGAACTTTACTCGGGGCAAACGATCTCGCGCATCTCGCTGCGATCGTTGTCTGTACGCGATACCGCGAACGAGGCCGCGAATCGTTTACGGGCCTTACGAGAGGCTGCTGCGCGACCTCAGGCGCACCGAAACCGAACGATCTTCTCACGGCAGCCTGGCGTTCCTCGTCGACGCCGATATCGTTTATCGCTTGCTGAACGAGGTCTGGCACGGCAAATCGGCGATCTCCGAGTCCGATCGGCTCGACGAGCTGAGATTGACCAGGTTTCGCAGGAACCTCGAGTGGTCCCCGTGGAACTGTCTTCCGTTGACCGCGAGAGAAGCCTCCGTGCACCGAAGAGTCGACGATCTCGAACTATTCTACGGGCCCGCGATGATGCGGAAACTTTGCGCGAACAATCTACTGGCGAAACTTCGATTCGAGCCGATGGTCGCGCTCGGCTCGAGAAAAGAAATCCCCGGACGAAAAAAGGAACGAAAACTCGACCAAATCGAACAAATAACCTAGCAATCTACCTACACGGCTCTCTACGTACATCCCCCACTCTGTACATGTACTATATTCGAAACTTACCGAAATAATAACCGTCATCTTTTCGACTATTCGCCTCGCAATTAATTCACGATCACTCCGCACTCCTCGCTTCTTCGACTTTGCCCGTCTAAGTAAAATTACTCTTTGTCGGATCGTCAAAGTTAGCGCGTTTTCCGTCGTTAAGACGGGCATTTGCAAGGATAATCGTTCCGTCGATCCCGATCCTCGACAAGTTTAGCGCGGAAAGTTTCGCTCCCGATGCGCGACCGGTTACCGTTAATTCCGACTCCCGCGAAACGTTTCGCGTTCTTTTTCGGTAGCCGTGAACCAACGAAAGGTAAGGAAAGTAAAAAAGTAACGGCTCGGTGGACGTTCAACGCGAGCGAAGGTACGTACGCCGGTCGCCCGTAAACGATTTCGTTCCCAGTAATTTTCGCGCAAAGAGGCTACCACGAGACGGCTGGTTTTATTTCCAATTACCAACTGCCGGAGACTCTCCGACCAGAGCCCACGGATGGAATGCCAGTATTAAAGGGTCGACGAGTTACCGCCGTTCCCGGTTTTCCGGCACCTCCGCCACGCCCCTGGCTCTTCGCAATGCTGCCAGCTTTGGCCGCGTTGATAGCGACGGTTAATCGCGGCGCAGTTTGTAAACTAAATTTCCGCGCGGCGAGAAAAGAGACGCGGGATCCCAACGACGTTTAATCCTTTTGAATCGTCCGTGTCTTTTTACCGAGCTCTTCGTTCGGGAAACTCCAAAGGTCCTCTGGCTCCTAGGTTCCGTCGCGATACGAACGGACCACGGAGTCGATCGGCTCCAACTTTCTCGAAACGCGATGGAACGTCGATGAAAACAAAGCGCGATAAATGCTAACGAGAGAACAACGAGCGAGCCTATCGTACAAAAATAACAGAGTGTTAAAAATGTGCATAGAAATTGGGCACGATGTTTCCGTACGCGTTTTTCCCACAATATCTCTCTCTCCCTCTCTCCCTCTCTCTCTCTCTCTCTCTCTCTCTCTCTCGCTTTTTCGTTTTTCTTTTTTCTCGACGTACCGTGCAAAGCGAACGAGTCGCATTACTCTAAATATCGGTCCCGTTGTCGAACGAAGCTCCGGTTTTATCGGGAATGGTAAAAAAGAAAGATAACGCCGCGGTTGAATGTTAAAAATCGTAATAAAGCGTAACGAAGTACTCGCGTTACGGTTGGTCGCAAGGTGCGTAACGCTCCGCGGCATAAAAGACGATAACGTTTATTCTTCGGCGAACGGTGTCGTAACGCGGAAACGTTTCCACGATTAACGTTTACCGCGATATCTTGCCCTCGCGAATATTTCGCGCGCAGCATTTCAATTTGTACGCTCGACGGGAATCGGGATTTTTTCGTAGCTTCGTCGAAACGAACTCTCGAAACGAACCGATCGTGGAAGAAGCGGCGACCGACATCGATAAGATACGCGACACCGCGCGCAATTTGTCCCGTAAATACAATACACGCACCAAGGACGCTTCGAGCTGCATTCGAGCGCGCGGTTAAATCATCCGTGGCTTATCGTTGCTCGAACGCTCGCCAGAACCAATATTATAAATTCGAAGCGCGCTATCGAATCCCTCGACATCGAAGCAACCGACCGATCTCGGCCGTCTCCGATATCTCGGCCGCGCGAAATTTTCGTACGATAAAACTGCTCACTGCCGTCTCGAAAAGCCGAATACGCATCGCGGAGTAAATTTCGACTCGAAGAGTGAACCCGAGTCGAGAATTATTTAGCATCGTTGGTCCGGAAATTGCGAGTAATTCGGTTCGTCGTTGAGCGAGCATCGAGTATCGAACGAACGGTTGCTACCGTCGTCCGAGCATAGATCGTATCGCTAGGTTTGCCGAGAATATATCCGGTTAAGTAGTTTAGGGCCGCATGTGGTCGGACACGTAGTTTACTGTAAGACGATTACGCGCCGGCTAGGTGCGTGTACTTTGGATACGTACGTGCGAGGCGAGCGTGCCGAACCGAAACGATCCCTCGTTTCAATTAACGGGCTATGAATTTCGTTCGACACCTGTACAACTTTCGACACGGATTGAACCACCGGGATTGCACGTTTTCGTTAAGAAAGCAGCGGATCGCGCGCGTTCGATCGCGAACGGTCCGAACGGGAAAACAAATACCGGTCGGGTTCGAGGATCCTTTCGATCGATCGAGACGCGAGAAAGAAATCGTCCCTCGACACCGTTTCGCGAGGCGTGCTCTCGACGAGACGATAATTAAGAATTAATGCGAACGATACCCGAATCGATACGAAAGGGTTGGCCAACGAGTACCGCGGGACGCAGGGCCAGCCGTCCATTTGCATTTAAAGCGGACCGTCTTCTCGACATTGATATATCCTTGTCTATATCGCGGTTAAAATCGACTTTATTTATAGCTCGGGCAAGGTGCGCGAACGCTTCCGTGCCGGTCACGAACAGAATGGAAAAAGAGAGAACGATGCTCGAAGCTGGAGGAAATTCTAATTTAAACCCGGACACCTTATTTCGATGCAAAACCGCGACTAACACACCGAGCCGTAATAATCTCGCACGGCCACCGGAGAACCGACGACAAATTTCCCGACTCGGAGCACTTTCGCCGAAAAGGACCGAACCGCGATACGACCTATGTAATATTTATGTCGCGCGATATTGTATCGTTTCGCGAACACCGACGCGGTCCGCTGAACCTTTCGCTCGACGAATTTACACATTTTTCCTCGTTCTCGACCGTCACGACTTTCCCAACTGGAATCGCGTTCGATCGATACTCGGACGAACCAATTACGCCGAGACCTACGAGATATCGTGGAAAATCCACGGGAAGGAGTCGCTTCGCGATTACCGAACGCGAACTCGGTTCCGTTCGCGAATCGGTTCGCGGTTCCGAGCGTAACGTCCGATCGCGATCGAATTCGCGTTAACTTTTCTCCTCTCTTCGATCGATTTCGCGATTCGATGAAACGACGAAACGACGAAACGACGAAACGACGAAACGACGAAACGGAATTCGAGTTTCGGATCAATTGGCCATCGAACGTTCGCCGACGATCGATCATTTTCGCCCGATCCGGTCAACGAAAGGAGGCTAATAGACCGAAATGGGATCGTAGCGACGATTAATTTTCAGCTTTCGTTTTTCTCCCGGTCCGAATCGGCCGACGGCCGACGGCCGACCGTCGGCGAGCCGTGACCGATAACGCGACAAATCGATACGTTCGTACACAGATTCGATTGTAGCCGGTAACGGGGCTAAATACCAACTTTTCGGCGACTGGACGCGTCGAGAGTTTTTGCCATCGATTGATCACTTTCCTCGATTAAGCAACGGGGGAAAGTCAATAAAGCGAAAAATTCACCCGCGGCGATCATCGATTTAAATTCGTTGCAAGCTGGCTCGCTGTTCAACGTTGGCTCACCGACGATGCCACGAGTCGACGGATCCGATTCGACGGAGACTCGATTATCGCGGCAACGGGACAAATTCGTATAAATTAACGATACACGGTTCGAACAAACGACGGTTGTACCTTTCCGTTAGAAATATATATTACTTACGAATCGATCCGCGATTCGGATCGCAACGACGATACCGTAGGGAACCTACCGCGTACCGTTGCAAAACGATTCTTTGGATCGAATTTGAAGAAACGGGGCGAGCTGGGTTGTTTATCGCGAGCGACGACAACGCGAGCAGGGACGCCGCGTACTCCCGGCAACCGCGAATTCAGCCGCGCTGCATCGCTCCCCGATACATCGTTAATGAGTTTTATACACGGACAAAGCAGCCGATAAATCAGCGGTTAACGTTAAAACGTTTGCAGGGTGATTTCGCCGCGTCGATGGACCGACGTAACGCCGGATCGTTAACACCGGGATTGCTCCCGATACGGAAAACACCCGTATTCGATTTTACTCGCCAATTCGTTCCCTGGGTTCGCGAAACGTTGCATCGGATTCGCAGAGAACGAGATCTCCGGCTTCTCCTTTTTAGCCGCGGATCGCGGGATTCCTTGACCGTTGGGTTCGAAACCAGCTCCGAGCAAACGATACGCGCATACGATAGGTAATAATGATAACTCTAATACGAATAATCGAGCCGTGCGCGTTCAATCGCGATTTCGTTAATTATCGCGGATCGAACGAACCGCGGCCGCATCGTTATTTACCGAGGAATCAACGAACGAATAATTAATAACGGCCTCGACCCTGGATCTCGATTTCCATCGGTGTCGCGTCTAGCGTCCGATCGAGCGCACGCGTCGACCTCGACGGTGTACACGTCGTCGCACCGATCCACGGGTAGACGCCACCTTTCGAAATCGATCCCCCCGGATTTGTAATTCCGAGCCCGTTTTCGCTGCGAGAACGTTAAAAAGGTAGAGGAATACGGGAGGGTGGTTCACGAGGGACGGCGATACGCGATCGCGCGATACCTATACCTAATACGAAATCGAGGAGAAAGAGGACGGGAAAGCTCGCCGCGCGTAGGTGTACACGGGTGACCGGTAGGAAAACAAGGGCCGACCGAGTGATTCATAACACGGGCATCGCATAAATTGCCGGTGATACGTTGACGCGCAATTAGGGTTTGCTAAATCGGCATTACTAATTAGATTCGGTATACCGAGCTCGGCTCGTCGAGCAGCCCGCCTCCTCGTCGCGCGTATAATTGATTCGAGTTTCGAACTAATCTATACCCGGTTCCCTCTCGATGGTGATCGATAATCGTTCGCGAACGCGGTGCGGCGCGGCACAACGGGGCTAAGAGCCGCGAACGCGTCGCGCGCGATCGCTCGTTTCGAGACTCTCGAGGGAGATCGAGCTTCGAAGATAGCTCGAACCGGAAACGCGGTGGTTGCATCGAAAGCGCTACGCCATGGGCGTGTCCGAGGCCGGTTCGGTCGCTCGGGGAACAAAAGTGTCGGAGAGATACGGCCGGATGCAGCTGGACAAATTGCCGAGATAGGGAAACTTTTGCCGGTCGAACGACCGATGTCGAGGTTGCGACGCAACGCGGAACGCGTGAAACGAGACGTTCGTTCGAGATGTTCGCGGAACGCTCAACGGGCTCGATCGCCGCGTATCCTTGCGCAAAGATATCGCCGATCGATTTCGCGGCTCCCCGCGAACGATCGATTTTAGTAGGTATTTGCCGCGTGCACGTGCTCGCGGTCCGTTAAAAATTTAAGCAACGTACGCGCGAAACGCTCCGATAATTAACGAGGTTGCCCTCGATTTAGTGAGCCACGACCGACGAGGACGCCCGACGTCGTTCGTTATCGCGTTCGGTTTCGGCCGGTTTCGCCGAGATACCTCGAACGGATCGAGGCGCAGGAAACGCGCGAGACAGGAGACAAAGGGCTGGTTGCGGACGCTTTAAAAATGTCCGTCGTTACGGTGGAAGCCGAGTCACCCTGTAAACAGATTATACCTACCGAACGGCCGATAATTTGTGCGCTCGGAGACCGAAGAGATTTCGTCTCGCTCGCTGGACGGGTTAAAAATTGCGTTAACGAAAACTTTCCCACGGTTTCTTGCTTCCGGTATGCATTATCCGGGGCAAAGTTTTCAGCGAACACGGCTCCCTGGACGCGTTACCTGAGAATTATTAAGCGTTTCGCAAAGTTTCGGCCGGATATTACAGGCGCCTGGGCGCCGCGGGTTCGCCTAGGTGTCACCGATCGAAATTTTAACCGTCGCGTTAACGCGCCATGTGTTCCGTCAAGTTCCGCGCCGTTAAGGGACCATGGGAATTACCCGGCGAAAAAATACTTGCCCGAGATTTACGAGAATAACAGTGTGCCGCTTTCGAGCGGACTCGAGAACGACGATTCGATTTTTCTCGTTCGCGAGTAGGAAAATTCCTTGCTTTCGATGCTTTCCGCGCGAGAGAATTCTTCACTCGGATTCCATTCCCTGTCGCGACGAAACGCGAACGCGAACGCGAACGCGAACGAAAATGCGACGGAACGGCGGTTCTTGCGCGTTCGTAAATTGTCCAACGATCGCGGGATCGCGCGAAAACTTCCGATTCCGCGATACCGCTAAAAGCCTCCGTATAAACGAGCTCTTTTCACCCCCCGACCATAAATTCGGCTATTATCGAAAATCCCTTCGGCGCGTTCGCCCATGCACACCCCAGCCCGGAAGCATCGCGCGGAACATACGCGCGCACGAAAAAGGAACGCTTTATGCCGTTTGACGTTTATAACTCGGCTATAATCGCATTAAACGGCAACGACAGCTTTGTGCGTTTCGTTGGCCCCGAAATTGATATATTATTGCGAACGAATTCTGGCGTTTTTGTTGTTCGTTTGGGTGTCGCTCGACAAAAGGGTGGCGCGAGTGCACTGGGTCATCGTTTTGTTCGTTAATCGAATGTACCGCGTTCGTTTGCGAAGCGCGAGAAAGCCGAGAACGGCGAAAACCGGCGAAAACCGACGAGAAACGCGTGGACCGTGGACCCGTTCAATTTTTACACCGTGGACTGAGCTTTTTTTCAGCTGTTCGAGAAGAGAATTTCCACGTTCGTTTGCGAAATATTCCACTTACGAAAGTCGAACTAACGAGATAAATCTCGCGACTTTAACTACCGTTACTCGAGAAACGAATCCGTTTGCGGATCGAACGTTGATCGAACGACAAACTTACGATGCGCGCGTACGCATCTAATGTCTTACGAAACCGGAAGTACGTAGCCCGTGGTCCGGTCAATGCGCGGACCCTCGGCCGTCGAAATTGAACCTTCACCGAGACCCGGGAAACGAAGAATCCCGATCGATGAAATTCTACGACGGGAAAGCGACCGAGCAAAAGGCGAACGGGTAATGAACGATAAATTTCAAACGAAACGAAACGGAACGGAACGGAACGGAACGGAACCGAACGGAACGTAATGAAATATCGAAAGAGTTTAGAAGCTCTTGTCCGACGGTGAAAATAGAGGTCGCGTTCGAGAACACAGTCGACGGAAGGAGCGTTCGGAAGCGCGTTCGACGAGGTTCGAGTCTTTCGGCCGGTGCGGTGCTAGGCGGATAGAAAGAAAAAAACCGAGGAGGAAGAGAGGACAAGATCTGTTTCGGAAGGAGGGTCCTCGATCGGGCGTGCTCGTAATTACGACTGTGTTTGAGCGACTGACAGGTGCTCGACGGGCAAAACCGATAAAACCTTCTCGAACGTCTACCTCGCGCAGCCACGCTGCGGATTCCGCCCTTTTTCCACTCTTTCCGCTCGAAAGCGCTCGAAATGGAATCGTTCGTTACAAAATACTCGGCCGAATCACGGCGAATCCGCAGTGTTCTCCGACACGACGAATCGCTGGCTTTCTTAATCTTTTTCGCGAACGAAGCTATCGCGAGTAGAAAAAAGAAACGTCGTTGTACGTTTCACCGAGACCGATGTAACGTTACGAGTACGCGTACCTTTCGATACAAGGATATCGGTAATACAATTCCGTGGACGACGGATCGAACGAACGAATAAACACCGAGGAGTTTCCTCGACCTCGACCTCGACCGTAACGTTCGTCGAATCTCTTTCTTAGGTACGCGCAAACTTTTCAAAACGAACGTAAACTCGCGCAATTATTGCGATCTCCCGAATTGAAATCTTTAAAAGGCCGAACGGTCGTTCCTTTTTTCTTCTAGATTCTACGCAAGTAATCGATGATTCCGAGAACGTACTTCGATCGCTTAAAATATCCGTTCGAACAACTCCCCCGAGAAATGTTTACGATAGATACTTCATCGGACCGTCCGCGAATGCTACGGAACATTATTTACGAGAAACGCGAACTCTCATCGATCGGGATACCACCGAGGATCGATTTATCTTCGCGGTGGCTCCCTCCGCGATAAGTATGCGGAAAGTTGAGAAAGTCGATAAATATTTAACGCGTTCGAGTTTTGCGTTCGCGAAGCGAGCGCGGTTGATATTGTTTTTATAGTATTCGTTACGGAAAGGAGAAGATGACTTTTCCGAAAGTTCCGACAACACGTTGGAAGATGTTGGAATTACTTTCTCGGCTCTAACGTTTTTACAAAATCGATAAAACGATACATCCTGTACACCGTGCTTGGGCGGACGTATCGATATCGTTGGAGACGTTACACCAATACCGATACAATTGGTTACGGGAAGCGGCGGTGTTTGCGCGCATCTGGTCAATACGTAAACTACTCTTACGTCTGCGCGCAAGTCTAGAACGTTACTCGAAACGTTGGTAAGCAGTAGGGTCGCGCGAACCTTCGTTAGGGTCTACCGTTCCCAATCGATCTTTCGTTGAACGTCGAACGACGAGTTTCTTGGTTTCGATCTTCTTCGATTTTCTCGTTCCTAGTGGTCGGAATCAGAGACGATCCGGTCTCCTTTCGAATTTACAACAACGCGCAATTTTATTTCAGACCGGATACGTTTATTCGTAATTGGAACGAATAGATTGAAAAACGTTCTTCCATTCTAAGAACGGATTTCACGAATTACCGTTTCCCCGATGAATCATCAAAGGACGCGGATAGGGAAAAAACGCAAGAACGGAGCTCCACCTATTTCCAGTTCGCCGCGGAAAACGAAATCCGCCATCAAATCTTTGTTCACTTTTCCTCATCGATCCCATTTCTAGAATGGTACCCAGATTATCCGGGCGAACGGTCCGCCAGACACATCATCATCGGCGGCGGCTTCTTTGTCTCCGGCGATTCTCCCGATGGGAATTAGGTACCGCTGTCTTCCCGCGGGATGGCCCGTGTTGGAGAACCGTCGAGCAAAAGAGCCGAAAGAACAAAGAAAGAGAGAGAGAGCAGACTCCAATCCCTGGAGACGAGTCGAGTCGAGTCGAGTCGAGTCGAGTCGACCGAATCGCCGGCGACGGAACGGACGAGGAAAAAGAGCTGTCACGCCGTCTTCGGCAGAACGAGAAAAAGAACATTTCGAGTAATTATAATCCCTTCCGGCCCTCTTATTCTCCAACTGGCAAACCTGCGTATTATTTGCACCGCTGTTATCGCTCCTCTCTCGCGATAATTTACATTGTTCGTGTTACTCGCGCGACTCGGATTTTCCTTTTCTCCTCTTTTTGGATTCGCGAGATCGACGACAGAGAAAAGGAGCTCGAGAGCAGACACGATAGGAAAAATAGAGAAAACGAATCTTTCTCGAATCCGTTAAACACTCCGATTGCGTTCCTACGGTCAACGAACCGAACGACACCGATCCTCCGTTCACGTCCGCGATACTAATCAGCTTTCGATGCTTTTCCACTCGCACGAGCGCACGTACACAGAGATTCTATTCCACTAAACGTGTACGTGATCCTCTCTGCGGGGGAGTAACGGGAACTTATTCGCGAAAGAAAGCTGCAAAGCGCATAGGGAAAATTGAGTTTCGAGTGGCGTCGCGCGAACTGCGCGCTTCTTCGGGGACACTTTTCCCTTTCCCGGCTCTTCTCCTACCTTTTCTCGTTTCTTCTTCCTCGATTTTTCTCTCTCTCTCTCGGACAGGTTCGCCTCGGATGGAAGTTCGACTTTGGACAAACTTAACCGAGTTATTCCGTCAACTGGAAGAGTTACGACTCGACGCGACGATGCGATCGTGGAGGCCCTTTTTACGGCTCGATGTCGCAACGGCCGACACCTTCCGTTCGAAGGGAGAACCTAGATACGCGTAATTGGTCGCGAAACGATACCGAGGCCGAAGAAAGCCCGCTAGTTGCGAAGGAAGAACTCGAAATTTCGTATCGTCCCGACGGTACCTTACGGAAGTTACATTTTTCTATCGGCTCGGTGCCCGATACAATTTCGCGTCGCGACAACGAACGCGCGAGGAATCCCGAGAACGTTCGCTCGGTCCTCCTGCTGCGCTCGAGTTACGAGGCCTCGATGAAACGAATAGCGTATCGTTTCGCGCGACGTCTCGCCGTTGTCGGAAAGTTAATTACGCGGCAGTCGTAAGGACGGTTTTACCGTTCGTCGACGTTAAACGTTTAATCCGATCTCGGTTCGCGAGCGAGACAAGGGCAAACCAACGGAGAACCTCCGATCTCGACGGCCGTAGAGAGTGCAAGTTGCCGAAGCTTATTACCGTGATTCGAACCGTAGCAACTTTTCCTCGTACTTTCCACCGTCTCGGCAAACTCGGAGCTACTCCTTTCTTTGCCCGATTTTTAGACGAACACTTTCACAGACACCGAACGGACAGACAACGGAACGTACAACGATACTTTCTCCCGCGAAAGTATCGATCCGTATTTACCGAATTCGTTGACTTTTCGCGCGAGAAATTTCTCGGCCGGCCGCGTATTTTCCGCTCCCGACGAGACTCCTCGACGGTGGCCAGAACCGCGAAACCGATGGAAAACGAACAATTTCTTCCACGATCGATAACTCGCGGCAAGCTGTACACTCGGACCGAAAGTTCTCGTCACTCGATGCGTTCTCTCGCTCGATAGAATTTTGATTGCGCCGTGTTTAAAGCGCGATTGGACCGCGAACGGGAACGTTCGCCGCGGCGCTACGCCTGCAACGGAATCCTAATGAAATTCGAGTGGAAGCCCGATCCACTTTTGGTAGAACGTTTACATAGGTGTGGCGGAATTTCGACCGACTCGCGGCAGAATCTTGATTCTAATGGAAATCTTACAGTCGGAGGACTCGTAGAGGAACGCTCGTTAATTCGACCAACCATTTAATTAGTCGACGTCGCTTACTCGATCTTAAAGTGGAACCGCTTTAAGCGAAATCGTGAATATCCCAACGAGAATAGTTAAACGCGCGATCAAATCGAATCCTTCCGCGAGAATTTTCGCGGTTCCGTAACTCGACAATTTTAAACAAATCCTCGATACTTTTCGACACGTTCGAGGATTTCTCGGGCTCGGCGTAATCCCGGTTGAAAAATACCGGGATAGAAAGTAGCATTCGCCGAGAAGCGAAGCGAAGGAAGTCGAAGCGGAGACGTGCGGAACATAGCGAAGAGACTCGGTCGAGAGGAATTATTTTACTCTCCGGAAATGATTCTGCCTCGTTCCCGAACCTTTCCTCCTCACTTACCCTGCTCGAATTCGCGATCGCTGCAATATTCCGAAACAGCGTCACAATTGCCATTCGCGGAGACGAACGTAGTCGCACGGAACGCTCCTCTTCGGGGGTTCGAGTATTACTTCGAAGAATCGGTCACTTTCCGCGCGAAGAAGAAACGGATCGACGTAACTACGCGTCGCGAACCGAACGCGAGTCGGAAGAAACTGAATACCCTTCGCGCGGATGTTTACGTATCGCGGTGAGCCGAAACATCGAGCCGTCGAAAGTTCGCGGTTTCAAGGTTTCGTTTACGGTCGTTCGAGAAACGGTAGCGTCGATCGTCTCCTCCTACTCGGAAATCCCTTAGAAATCGATCAACGCGAAACAACCCCGCGGTACAATGCCGGGCCGTGTCCGCGATCCCTGGACACGGGAGAATCTGTCGGCAGAGTAAAGGGTATCGCCGCAACGACTACAAAGAACCAGGTCAACCCGCGATAATATCAATTTTCCGCAAGATCGGTCCTTCGTTCGAAGGTATTCACGGCACAGACGATCCAAATCAAAAGCCACGTACCCGTACCCGGACCCTGCCGCCAAGACGAGCGCCTTGCCTCGCCGAGAGAGCGATCCTTTAACGAAGGTCGTAAACCTTCCTTCCCGGCCAGGAACGTGCCAACCTGGCCAAAGCGTTACGATCCTTTCGCCTCCGCGTTACCATCGCGAACGCCAGCCACTAGACTCACGTAGAAGGGTCTGCGATAAGGGAGCCAAGGACCTCGCTAACAATGGCTAAAATACCCGGGTTGCGGTTCGTTTTACGCCAGTTGAGCTTTCGCGTGGAGCTCGTCCGGCACCGAAGGTCCGTTCCTTCCTTCCTTCCTTCCTTCCTTCCTTCCTTCCTTCCATCTCGTTCTCGACGTATCTTTTGCCGAGACTTCCACGGTTCGGACGGCCACGTGTTGCGGTCTCGAGTCGATCGAACGCAACGATTCACCGATATCGCCGATATTCGTTTAAGTCGCGTGGTCCCCACGAGCCTTAACTCGCGACTTGTATTCGGTATTCGAATTACAAACGATCGAAGAAACGAGACCGTTCGTCGAAGACGATCAAGCCACGTCCCCCGCTTTTCGTTTAAATCGCCCGAGCGATCCTTGCAAACTCGTTGGGAATCGCATCGCACCGGCCGAGAAATCGAATCAAAAACAGCAAAGTCGTGGCGTCTCGCGCGTGGCGAGCACGAATATCGGAGCAATTTATTCGCCACGTGACTGGAATGTCATTTTGAACAGGTTGCCGGTCGCGGCGATCCTCCTAATAAGATTTCCGTCACCGTCCCTCTTTAATGTTCGCGAAATTAATGCGATTAAACGTAGGGCTCTCTCGTTAAAGATACGATTCGCCTCGAAAGCAGAAACGCTTCGCTCGACCCGCTTCCCCGTTAGGATTCAACATCCGGATACGTCCCATCCGGTAAGACGATTTTCGTCCGCTTTCCCTCTTTCTGGCACCTTTCGTTGAAAGGGTCGCGAGAACTCTCGTTCTTTCCGCGTATTTTCTTCGCAATCGGCGATCGAACGGACCGTACCGTAGGCCACGAATCGTACATCTCGTTCTCTCGAGAAAACGAACCGACGCGTGCGCCCGAAACTACCGGTGAACGTTTCCGGTGGCGCGTGCACCGGTAGGTAGGTCGCTCGGCTTCGTTGAACTCGCGCGTGCCAGCCAACGCGTTAAATCCGCATCACGGGGATCAACGTTCGCGCTCTTTCGCTCCGCGAACCGTCAGCGGGGAAGGAAATTTAATTGCCGACCGGGCCGCCGATCGATAGACACCGAAATCACCGCTAGGTCGCTGAACGTCTTTCAAAAATCGAACACGTAACTTTCTCTTTGCCAGCTTCGTTTCGTAATCGCGGTGCAAGCGCGTACGCGTATCGCAAACGCATTCTCCTCGAATCGTAAAGCTACCCAGCTCTCAGCTTCGAAGGGAGTACGCCACGCGAAACCTCCGCGCGGAGTACTTTAAAGCCACCTTCCCCCTTCCACGAGGGAGACGTGGCTCGTGTTTCAATTTTCCCGCGCTTATCGCGCGGAAGTAACGAATGGCCGACACGACTTTAACGCCGCTTCTAATGAATTTCAATGAATCGAACGGGTCCTGCACTTTAATCAAACCCTCGCCGGTCTACTTTATGTCCCGTTTGATATTGTAATTGCCCTCTTAGTATTTATTTAATCTCCGACACTCCGGCGTATATCTCCTCACGGGCCACCGGATTCGATCGAGAACGCGCCGTATCCTTTTGCGCGGGAGAATTTTTAAGGAGAGATTCGGTTTCGGTAAACGAGTTGCTTCGATCTGCTTTTCGATCGACCAAGTTGCGCGATCCGATTTACGCGATATTAGAATTTAAAATGTCGTTATCGTAGAACGGAACGATCTCGATAGCGTTCGAGATAACGAGAGGATAACGAATTTTCTCTCCTCGCGTCTTCGATTCGACGGCGATCGATAAATGTAAATTTCCGGTATTTGTCCATAACGTTTACCATTGAGGACCGTCCGCTACGCTTAGCTTCGGAAAAGTTGTTTCCTTCGCCATCGAGGAGTGAACGTTCCGGCTATTCGAGGCACGTACACGGCTCGTAAGGTCCGGTTCGTTCGCGCAAAATAGACGCGGCCGAGCAATTGTATTATATTTACCTTGGCTGGTAACGGGATCCGCGCGGAGAACGTTTAATAAGTTTCAAATCGGGATCGCGTCGCTACGCGATCGTCTACAATACCCGTCATAATTTATTCCATTAAGGTTTAGAAACGGCAGTGCTCCTCCGTACACGCGTCGTCTCTTCTCGAACCGCGGAAGGAAACTTGTTTTATTAACGCCATATGAATAATACATCGCCCTTTGATCGAGTTTGACGATCCCTCGTGCCGCGGAGTTTTACGGCGCAATTGCTGCAAAATCGGAAGAGATCCCGAGAAGATAAACATTTTACAAATCCCGACCTCCAAAGTCCGCGGATCGGGATTGAAAAGTGGCATCGGCGTAAAATTTCCCGACGTGTTTCGCGCCTTCTACTTTTCATCTCCGACGCTGACGATAGAGCGTCGCAGTCGAGCGACCGATGCAGCTAGCTACCGGGCAACATCGATCGAGCAACGGCCAATTGATTCCGTTCGGTTCCGAGCGTTTGCGGCCAGCAGTTTTTCGACCAGTCGATGCCCGATCGGTACCTTTCGAAAAATCACCGATCAACCTTACCTTCGTATCCCGCCTCTAGCCTCTTTCGTTCTCGATCGGATCGAATATCTTTCGAGAGCGAACACTTGCCGAGGTTGGCGAGGTGCATCGACGGGATGATCCCCCGAATTCTCGACAGCGTTGTTGCTCGACCTCCAGCTGCCGGAGGTTCCTTGGAAACGGGTCGCGCGTAAATCCTAGCCGCCGTTATCGAGCTACTCGAATATTTCTACGGTGAAATCCTCCGTCCCTTTCCACTCTCGGAGCTTCATTTTATTCGAATCTCGATACAACGGCCGAGTTTCGACATCGCGCCAACTTTCTCGCAAAACGGACGGAAATTCTTTTTACCGAAAACGTTCGGTTCGTCCCTCTTCTGCTTCCGCGACAACGGGAAACTTGGACCTACGTCGTCCAGCCGAGACGATCACCGTTTCTCGCGTCAATTGCTGCGAACCCGAATAACGAACATCCGAATTAGTAGGTGGCACGGTTACGTCGAAATACGCGCGTCGCGTTTATCAGCGTTCGAAATTGCTCGAAAAAGGGAAGCAGAACAGAACGGAACGCGTCGTTGCATTTTGTAAAATACGATAAATTGCGCCGCTCGCGATTCCATCCCATCCCATCCCATCCCATCCCATCCCATCCCGTCGCGGAGATTTACGTCTCGTTGCGTCGCGCGCGAAACGATGGAAACGTCCGTGACGGTCGACGAGCTTCCGCGCCGCGACGACGCGTCAAAATGGAATTATTTACTTCCACGATCGGAAATGCATCGGTTTAATCTTCGATCGAACCGCGACGTTAATCCGACGCAACAACAACGTACGCGTTGAAACAATTCCTGTTGATTTTACCGACGACAACGCCGACGACAACGCCGACGACAACGCCGACGACAACGCCGACGACAACGCCGACGACAACGCCGACGACAACGACGACGACGACGTCGCGGGGAAATTGTCCCTCGACGAGCTCGATTCGCCCCGATTCCGCATCTTCCTCGGATCTTTGAATCACCTTTGGTGCATCTCGCGTACATAATTAACCTTTGACTACGAAGATCGTATATACGCTAAAAATACGCTAAAAATAGGTACATTTACGGGAGACATAGAGGTATGTACGCCGTTCGCAGGACGGTGTTTGCAGAAAGCATGGTAAGTTTACTAACGTAATAAACGCGACGTTGGCTCAAGTGTTGCGCCGTGTTTCGAAACTCGTCGTAGGAACATTGATCGCCAAATTATATCCTTCGCGGAGAAGGTGTCGCGGAATGGCGTCGGTCTCGAAACGACAGAGCGTAAATGCGATCGGGGTAAACCGCTCGGTGATCTCGAGCGGCCACTGGATTTCGTTGTTACGTCGCTAGGTACTCGAGCGCCGACTACGTTCGTAAACCGCGTGCACAGCTGCTTTTCGACCAGCCCGAATCACCGCAGTCGTCTTTCATTATCGGTTCCCGCCGCGGGGGATTTCCCGCAATGTCGCGCAATGTCGCGCAATGTTGCGCAATTTCGCGCGTTGGTCGGATCGGATCGCGCGAAATAGTTGATCGAAACGAGGGACACGTGACGCACCCGGCGACAACGATACGACGCACGGTTATGACGGGGACTGGTAACATGTGGCACTGTTTGACTGATGTCCGCTAAATCACTATTTCGGTGCATCGGATACACGTGCATAGTCGAGCGAAATAGCCACCGATCAGGGCTGCCCGATCGCGGCTGGTCCGATACGGTACGCCTCTCCTTAATTTCCAACGAAATCGTTTATCGGTCACGGATTGCCGCCGACACCGAGTTCCAACGGCCCTCGCTCGGTGCACTCTCGTGTTCCTGATATCGCCTCGTGGCACGTATCTATTACGGACGGATACGCGTAGGATAAAGCCAAGAACGGATAGTTGTTACCGGAAGAAACGAATCGAAATTGGAGGACCGTTTCGAGATAGGATATCGAATTCCATAAAACCGACAACTCGCGAACGGCTCTTATTGTGTACGTATCCGATTTCTTAGAAATGTTCGTTGCGTCTCGTTCGTTCGGATAATATTTTGCATCGATCGGAACGATCGAACAATGAAAATTTCAATTTTTTTCGAACGCTGGAACGATCGTCACCGCCGCGAAACGGTAAAATCTCTCTTATTCGTTTTTACGATAGGCGATGTAAGACCAACACCTTTACACTGTCCAAAGTTTTGTAGCAGAGACGTATCTGGGTGTCGTGAAACGCTCGTAAAACGAACTCATCGCGATCGTATCGTTCTTTAAAAGAGGCAACTTGCCGCGTCGCTTTATACGGCCGCGTAAACGAGAAGTATCGCGCGAAAAAGTGGTTCTCTCGGGATACGGGATCGATCTGGTAAAATTGACAAAGATTAACGGGGTCGTGGATCGTCTTTCCAAAGTTGCGACAAACCTTCTTCCAGACACCGTTGCGACGTCGACGAATCGAAACGGTGCGATCGAAGAATTACGCTTCGCGGACGTCCGTTCCTGCACACGTTCCAACGCGAATAACGTTTACGACGTATCCGAGCGGTTGTCGAGTTGGAAAAGATCTTTCGGGAACGTTCCGTATACTACGTTCCGAGCTACTATCCGTCGAGGTAGGTAGATTTATCGGCGAAACTCGTTTCGCAAGAATCGTAAGAATTCCAAGCAGCGGGAACGCTTGCCGCGTAATCGTACGCACTCGGTTCCATTGGGATTAAGTTACAGCCTGGCTCCCATTATTCCGAACAACGCGAGAGGGTAATTACGACTCGAGCCGGGCACGAGGCAAGATCGCGAAACGCGATATCCGCAATGATTACGCTCCCCGTTACGCTCCCCGTTACGCTCCCCGTTTACCGGACATAATTGAATCTCGCGATAATATCTCCGATCCTTCTTGACCTTCTCGATCCCACGAATCGATTACCTTCCGTCCACTTTTCTCGGATTTTCGTTCCGAGGCGACGAACGGAGGTTTCGATGCATCGAAAACCAGACCAACGTTTTCGTTACTCGTTCGTTGTGTCTCCGTCGTTTGCTTCGTTTCGCTCCCGAAGCAATTTACGAGCGCGAGCACCTTCGCGTATTCCAATAAGTACGGCGAACGGATCGTTCCAAGATTCCGAACGTTCGGTTTACCATTTTTCGAGAATCATCCACGAAGGTATTAATTTTATATTTTCGCGACCGTTGCTGCTCTCCGTTGACAGGAATGTCCGTAATCTTTCGCCGAAACGAGTATTCGAGAATATTTTAAACGAGCTTCGGATAAAGTGATCAGAGCGAAATGGCGGGAAAAGAAACGAACGTCCCTCGGTGTAACGGTATCGCTCCCGCCCTACTCGTTCGAGGAATAAATTTTTTTCCGAATATAGTATTCCGGCACACGTACACGATCACGCGGTTTTACTGTGATCGTACTTCGGCAACGATCCATTTTTACTCGACACGGATCGGTTCCTCTTTTCCCCCTCCCCTTTCTATCGTTTCCCGATAGATTCTTGTAGAATTCGTGTCTACCGTCCACTTGTTCCGCGATGTACTTTAATGCATTAAAAATGAGGCCCACCTCCCTGGCTTCGCCCGACAACGAGAGACGAGAGACGAGAGACGAGAGACGAGAGACGAGAGACGAGAGACGAGAGACGAGAAAAGTCGACGAACCAAAGGTGAAGAAACACTCCGGAAACGGCTTTTCCAATTTATGATTCACCGCACACCTCTTTGTCGCGATCGGATCGTACTTACTTGTCCACGCAATCGCTTTAAGCGGATTCAATTTTTGGAAACGCAGCCCTTACGCGACCTCGATGGAATGTAAAATTCTTCCCGCATCGAATCGCTCGGTATTGTACGAAACACGTACGTTCGAAAAGTTACAAATTCAAAAAGATGTAATTGCACCAGTTCCGAACAATTGCAACGTTCCAAAGAGCCTCACGGCCAAAGTATTGTACAAACTGGTTCCGTACCGTTAACCTTTTAAAAATGCATCGGACGCGAAACCAAGTACGTACATACGTATACACGTAGCTGGGTAGATACTTTTCATCGAAAAAATAATTGTCGCGGTAAATAAATCGAATTATGCAAATTTCAACGAATTAACCGTATATTGTTATTCGCGTAGTTTACACGCGCAAATATTATTCCACCGTTTCGAAATATTTTCCCCCTTTTAGCCTTTACGTATACACATCGCTCTGTATTTGTTCCCTATTTATTAAGCGAATTAACGCGACTGCGGGTATCGAAATCGGCAAACAGCGTCGTATTTATCCGTAGCAATGAAACCGGCTTAAATATTTATATGTATTACCGATTTATCAATTCCGTTTATGCATCGAGACTTTTGACAATTTATCCGAATTTGCTCGACAATCGTTCGAATCGTTAAGACCGTTTTATTTTTCGGTCTCGCCCGTTCGATGCGCGCGACGATCAATTTGTAAATCGCATCTTCGAAGCAACGGCAATCGATATCGTTGCGCGGCCAAATGCGGACACCACGGATTTAATCGCGATTTAATTATTACTCGTAGAAATTTGTGGGACTCGTGTCAGGAATTCGAAGGTTTTCGGATGCAAATGCGACACTCGCCGGCTCTATCGAAATTTCTAGAAAACTTCCAACGGACGGGTTTCGAAGCAACTGCTCGTCGTACCCAGCGATCTTCGTTAGCGAGATCGTCACCGGTTAAAAACCAACCTCGATCGGTTACACAAAGCGACGAAAGGAACGCAGGTTGCGACTACCCGTTCAATTTTCCCTCGACAAAGCCCCTCTTCTTTCTTCCTATCTTCTTTTACAGACGGTTCCTTTACAGGCCGCGACCGCGTTCGTTCGTGTACGAAAATCAACGGGTTTTCTCTTAAATCTCTTCTTCCCCTCCTCGCTTCGTTCCCACTCGGAGAACATGTCACGCACGCGTGAGAAATCTTTCGAGCCGAGAATCTGAACCGCTGCTTCGATACTCGCTTTCGACTTTTTCGAGTCTCGATCAGGATTTAAGGCTTTGCCATTTTCACGTACGTAAACGAACAAATTGCTACCGACGAGTAGGACCGACGAGTAGGTCTCGATCGTAAATGCTACGAACGTTTCTTTCGTTCCACTGTTCGAACGTTGAGCGTATTTCGAAGAGAAGTAACATTACGCGGATGATTTTTAAAGAGGTGGGAAAACGGAGACAAAGGGAGCAGAGGAAAATGCAGATGGTCAAAAGGCGGAGATAAGACGAAGAACGTGTAACGCGACTAGTCGCGCAATTAAGACCGAACAAAAGGGGTACCTCTTGGCCGTACACGGAAAGGGGCTCGTGTTTCCCTTAATTCCTTTTCCCTTATCTCTTCATCCCTGCCCCCGTGACCGTGGCCGTGCCCGTTGCGACTACGTACGCGTTCTTCGAGCCTCTCGCACTGCACAGACCGTAATTAACTCTCCACTTAATCTTTTGTGCTCGAGTTGCGACGCGGCGCGGCGCGGCGCGGCGCGGCGTTTGTCTATTTTTGTTTTCCGCGTTCGCCGCGCGACTTCTCGCCGAAACGTTTGCGAAACTCCCATCGAGCCACGGCGAAATTAAACGTCGATGCGAAAGGGCACCGTAGCGACGTTATTTTCTCTTTTATCTCTCTGTACGTTGAAACCTTTTGTTTCCTCGCGGCAACCATTCGCGAACCATCGCCGTTTCTTTTTCATCTCCATTTTCATTTTCCCTTCGTCGACAAAGATCGCGGTAGCGTCCGTGTTTCCCAGATACAACGAGACCGCGGTTTCTCGATTAGCGATATCAATTATTGAATCCACGGTGTCGTTTAATCTTTCGAAATACGCGCAGAGGCGAGCGCGAGTCGCCCGTTTCACGCCCTCGTGAATTTATAGGAGGATATTACTAAAGCATTGTAAATTAATAGCGGTGACGGAACTATTTGTACGAGCGATTAATGGGACGATACATAAAGCGAGGATAACGACGGTTTCGAAACGTTCTGGTCGGGGAATCGATCGCATCGGCTGTTTAAAATAATTTTCGCGACATCGATACGCGTATGTACTATATATCCGCGCGGAACGATTGAATTCTGATTCCAATTTCCGCGAGCTTTCCGCGAGCCTCGCCTCGAAATATGTAACTTTCGTGGAAACGATCCAATTACTCTATTCTTATTTTCGAGCCGAAGTTTATCGCGGTTACACAATTTCCTCGAAATTCTCCGAAAGTTCGACTAATCGAATATCCCGGAAAATCGTCGCGCTAAAGGCGAACGTAATTACTTCGGAAAGCGTTCGAACGATTGTAACTGTACTCTTCGGTATCTCGCAGTACCGTTAAGGAAACTTAAAAGCGGTTCAATTTTAAGCGAGGCAAAATTCGACGAGAGAGTCTTGGAGGATTCGTGTCCCCGACGCGATACGGTTTGTGTATCGAAAACTTAAAACGATCTTAACGAGACTGGAAACGGGTCTTTCCGAAAGCTGAAAGGCGTTGCCCGTGACTCGATTTCGTTACAAGGAATAACGCGGCAGTTTACGGTGAATCACGGTTGAAATTCTCCGTAAGTAAAAGCGGCAGCATCTTCCGCGGGACGAGAAATCTCGTCACCGTAATTTCCATTCCGGCGCGTTCTATGCAATTTACCGCGTTAGCGGGTTCGCGCGCACGCGCCACCCGCGTAATTTAAATCGAATTGTCCGCGGCGTCACGGTAAACGCGAATTAAACTCGAGATTAATTAACGAAAATGTACGCTCAAACGATCGCGATACGCCGAGGAAACAACGCCGTGAGCAACGCGACGCCGTGTCGCGTTACTCGTTGAGATCTGTTCGGATTGCCGTAACGAGCCGCGCGCGTCTGAACAACAGAGCCACCTTCGACGTGCTCGATACTTTCCATTGTCGAGATTCGATCGAATTCGAACTCGAAGAAACCTGCCGACGGACGACACTGCGGCCCTCGAATTCAATGTCAGATTTCTTCGTGAACGCGAGACAGACACTGTATACACCACTCTGGACTCGTACGAGATTGCGCAATTTACTCCGGAGAAGTAGAAACCGCTACCCGTGTAGCTAGGCGGGTGGTAACCCGATACCGAGACACTTTGCGACCGAACAAAGATCATCGACTCGTATTTTCATCGGTCGCGAAACGACGACGAGTTCGATTATTTCGAATCGTCTAGCAGCTTCGTTGCATCGTTCGAATTCGAGCCAAGTACAACTCGGTTCGAGGTTAATTGTTCTTATTCTTCTTCCCCTCGGGATGGTAAATGCACGAGACCACCGGCGTAGAGTGGCGTTTTACGATCCGGAATCTAAACGAGGGCGACCGGAGTCGCCGAGGAAATCACCAAGGCGGAAGGTAGTCACGCAGCTGTCGGATGCAGAACTGTGCCGAGCCCAGTGCAGCCGGTGTGCGGCTCGGTCTACTGAAATTTTGCGTTTAAGGAAAGTCGTGCTTGCTTCTCGCGCGAGTTACGTTGCTTACCGTGTTCCGTTCGCAAAAATGACTCTCGGTTTCTTTCGTTTCGCTTCTTTTGAAGCCCCCGTTTAGAAAAGTAGTAAATACCGATTCGAGGAACCTAGAACGTTTCGGTCCGGCTCGTCGTGGCTATCTACTCGTATAACTCGAGGTAATTGAAATCTGCCACGGTGACGATAAACAAGCCGAAAGAACGTAACATCGATGCAGAGAACGCTCGGTACTCGGCCGAGGCCGCCCGAGACCGCCGAAGCCAGGCACCCTTCCTTCTCGTGATACGTGGCCCGAGGTGGTAAAATCCAACCTCCGCGATGCGACACCGGGATCGTAATTGCGAGCGTTTAACGTTTTGGTAGCGAAATTATCGCGATGATCTTTCGCCGGGAGAAATATAGTACGATTCGGCCGTAAAGAGGAATACGCAAATCAAGCGGCTCGCAAATTACGAATGCCGAGAAAAGTGGTCGAAAAAAATGCCATAATGTTCCAGAAAATACGGCGCCCGCACAGAGATGCACCGTACCGTGTTACGATTTAATGCAACGTCGCGCGACAACGATACGAGGCTGCCGCGGTGATACGCGAATTCCGAAACGAACGAGCTACACCGTACCTGCGTATCTCGACGGAAGAAAAGTGGCAAACCCTTTCGCAAACTTTTCAACAATTTTTATCGACGCTGCGCGTTTAGCCGATCTGGCTCGATCCCGCACCGGTGATTCCCGAACATTTCGATCGATGTGTATTATTCAAGGGTTAGTTCGCTCGGTCGACTTTCTACCGATCGATCACCGTTCCGAGTTCGGGCTCGTTCTACGACAACCCGATCCGATTGTCGCGATAATTGTCGTTAATCACGCCGATACGCGCGTAAACGTAACGAAGGTCCATTCGCGCGGTCTAATTAACGACGGTGATACAGTTCCGGTCGCGGCTCGTTCAATAAAGCCCGAGTATTCGGAAATCTATCCGTTCGATCGTCAACCGGACCGAACTTTCTACTCTCGCGAAAGATAAATGCGTTAACGAAACTTGCTTCGCTCCGTTTCATTTCCTTTTTTTTCGTTCGATGATCGCTCGTCGATCGTCCCTCCCATTTTCATTTACGATCGAAAGCGCAACGAGACCTCGAAAACAATTCGAACAGGTTTTCAGTCTCCATCCGTCCATCTATTCGTCCATCTTCTTTCCGCGAGGCCCGCGAGGCCCGCGAGGCCCGCGAGGCACGCGAGGCACGCGATGCGATGGAAATGGAAATGAAAATGGGAATCAAATGTCCTTCAAAGTTGCGATAAATGTTTTACATCGTAGCTTCTGAATACTGTATTATTGTATTGTAATACCGACGAGAAAGACCCAGAACGGAGCCGTACACGGTGGCTCGTGTCGTTTATTCGAATTACGATCGAGCGTAAAGATAGGCATTCTAAATTCCCGATTTCGCGTCAACGATACGTTTGCCCCGAGAACCTACGCAAAAGAAAACTCGGCGAGAGAGAACGCGACTCGTCGCGACTAGAGATACGTATTTATGCACGTGGACGCTCTTGAGCTGTCGAAAGTTCTTACGCGGAAATGGCGAACGGGTCAAAACCGGATCAAATTTAATCGCATCGGAACCGTACTTCCGTACTTTGCGTTTACGCGCAGACGACGCGAGCACAAGCGACGAAACGTTCGAATAAATGCAATCTTCGGTCGGAACTTTATTCACAGACGGAGGAACAAGAGGGGAAACGGCGTCTGGTTGATCGCGGTGGATCCAAGTCGGTTCGAGCGTCGGCGTGTCGCACGGCAACCTCCCGCGGTATTTATTCGCAAACGGAGGCAAGAAAGTTGGGCCAAAGGGTTGAAATAAATTTCGCGAGCGCGCGTCTACACGGTATTTCCAGTTGGACGTGCGTGAAACGAGCGATGGCCATCGGTAACCGAACGATCCCGGAGATAGGCGTCGTCGCTTGCGAATCCCTGTACGTATCGCGAAAACGACACGTGCAACGGAGGAGAGGTATACGACGCGACGGGCATTTTACGAGGCCGAATGGAAAATTCGCAGACCGAATGCCGCTAGTCGCTAGTCGAGCGCGCAACCCTGCCGAGTCGAACAACGCAATCGGACCGCTCGAGTTTCCATTTTCTAGCTCTCGATTCTCCGTTCCGATAGCTTTTTCCAACGTTCCTCCATCGTTCGTTTCGCGTACACGTTCCTCGTGTCGGCGGAAAGAATACTTCCGAAGAAGCGTGCCTTCGAAGATCTATTCTCCGTAACCGAATTTCTAATCTCGTCTCTCCGCGATTCGATCGTAGTTTCGGGCAACTCGATAAAACTCGACGCCTCTTTCTCGAGATCGAGAATCGACGAAATGCGAACCTACGATCGAAACGAGGCCGCGAAACGCGAAACGAAGCTATCCCGCGTTCCCCGCCGTTGGCTCCCTCGCGATCATCGTAAACGTTCCAGCGAATCGTGGTTCGCTAAAACCTTGACGAAACACTTGAAACTTTACTGCAAGTACAGCAAGCTGGCCGGTTTCAAGTATTTCGTGGAGCCCGAAGCGTCGTGGTTCGACAGGTAAGTTGATTCCCGTGTGAACGGGAAATTCTCTACGAGCAAATTCTGTTCCGTTTGGAAGAAGGTAACGGATTTTAATTAGACGATTTACCGGTAAAACAACCTCGGACCTTTGCATCGTAGCTCCGCGTTTCACCGAGTTGGGTCTTCGAATTTACAATCGGGAAAACTCGTTGATTAAAACCTCTTCCACGCCGTTACCGATGCTTTCTTCCCTCGATCGGAAGCGTTCGTTCCAGCGAAATTTTTCGACATTTTTAGAGTTTTCTGGACATTGCTGTACGCGATCATCGTGCCCACGATGGTTTACACGATCTACCACGGGTATCTGGACTTTGTCGAGAATCCCTGCTCCGTGAACGTGGATACGGAATACTTTCCCACGCAGAACTTGACTTTTCCAGGTAAACAAGACTCGCTCTGTTCGACGACGAAGCTTTCGTTCAAAACTTTACAATCTTCGTAATTTTGGAACAGTGGTACAATTTTTAATCGCGAGGCGAACGCGAGCACGTTTCAAAACTCGCTAATCGCTAAAGCGGCTCCTTGATTCTTCGCGACTCGTATCCACGTACCGCGTAGGTACGTATACGGGTTCATCGAAAGGGCCGAGCGATTCGATCGAGCAACACGAGTAAACCCGACTTTGCTCGTTCTTTTGGTTCGATGGGAACGCTTGCGCGCGTGCGCGATGGATCGTGTGTCCGATATATATAGTAGTACGCGAGAAAAACAATGGAAACACAGATCGTTCGCAGGTGGTAGACGTTCCTAACGCAAAATCGATTCGCGTTAAGAATTAAGGTGCCGAAGGTTCGCGGCAACGTTAAGCCGCTTTACCATATTCGAAGGGTTCGTTTTCAGGCGTGGCTGTCTGCAGCATTAACCGAATCAGTCGGGAGGCCGTCCTGGAAATGGCGAACGAAGTGTGAGGAACTTCCGGTATTAAACGAGCACGTGGGTGGTATCGTGCACTCGTGCCATTCGCGAAGAGCGTATCGCGAGCACCGGTTCGTCGGTCGCTACCAAATTATAGTACACCGCACGGATAATTTCGATCGCGGTTGACGTTGCATCGCGTGCTAACCGCACCGATACTTCGCGTTAGACTCGAACGTTAGACACCGTTGAAAATTCCATTCGAAGAACGACATCGTGAAAAATCGAGAATAAACAGTTTTCTTCCGCTATCGCAGCCACGAACGAAAGAAAAAGGAGAAACAACTCCCGCACCGAAAGGTTCCGTTTTCCTCGAGCGACTTCGAAAAGAGCGAAAGAAGCGTTCGTTACCGTTCGATACGTAAAAGCTGCACGATCGACTCAACGATTTTCTACGAGAGCCGTACCCGTATCCGTCACTGTCCAGAAGCTTGCGGCGTGTGCGTGGCTGAGATCTCGAACGATCATTTTACCCTACAGCGAAGAGAAAATTGTTACTCGAAATACTTTTCTCGCGTGCATTCCGCTTAATCGTTGGAGGCGTACAACGCTGTCACCTAACGAGTATTATTCTCTCGAATGGTCGCGACAACGCGAACATGTTCCTCCGCATCGATAAAGAAAGGTGTTCGTTAAACGCGGCCCTAATTAGCTCAGCATCGGCGAGAACTTTCATTAATATTCGGTCCGCAAGACCTACTTTGAGTTCGCTTCGAAAAAATACTCCATTAACGTACAGTGTACACTCTCGCGGGTCTAAATAATTCCGGGCCGTTGATCGATATCGTCCATTGATATCGAAACCGTGAATCCGCGGTGAATCGCGATTCGTAACCGAGGGTGAGAATAAATATAGTATCTCGTTCGTTTCTGTAATTCTATCCGCGACGGACTCTCTCGGCGATATTGCGCTCGTCGCCGCAATCTCGTCAATTTTCGTTCTACGAAAAATCGAATCTTTAATCTCGTTTCTGGTCGAAACGTTTCGAAACTTGTATCGCGTCCCTCTGTCCGCGACTGCGTTTCATTCAACGTCCTTTATCGTTTACCCGGTTCGCTCGCTGTCCGAACCGATCGTTCGCGACAGAGGTTTTTTACCGGCTGGAAAAATACGGCAATACCAGCTTTCGTTTTCAAAAATTATCCTTCAATTTCCCACGCAATTCCGCTACACCGTCAAACTATTAGAAAGACGCGAAAACGCGCGTATCGCTCGCACAAAGGATCGAACGTTTTACGATCCAACGTCTTTCCGATCAGTTTCGAGCGAAACATCACTCGTCTCTCCGTCGAAGAAATTGTCGAAACCTTTTTGCAACTGGGCGAGCTTTACGAATCCCAGATTCGGATACCGAAACGGACGTATGGAATCGATCAGCTTCTGCTACAGTTTTATAACGGCTATTACGACATCACCGAATTGTTGAAGCGCGTGAGTATCGTTCTTCTCAAGACCGCTCGTCGTCCACTCGTTGGACGGTAATTAGCGTACCGACTGAAAAATTGATCTCGAAAGCATCGCAGTGCCTCGGCGATGGTCGGACGCTTAAAAGAAAAAGGAAAAAACGTCGATTAACGGGATCGAAGGGATTTCAGGTAACGCCGCGATGCTCGGCCATACTCTCGAGATGCCGGTTCCACGACGAGGAAAAGAACTGCTCGAAAGAGTTCGAGTTCCGCAAGACGCAGGACGGATTCTGCTGTACTTTCAATTACGCCGTCAAAATGAACGACGAGGTTTCGTGAGTTTCAAAAGCATTCTCAATTTACGTACTCGAGCTGTTTCGCGTCCGTTCCGGCTACGATTACTTTTACTCGTTTCTTTCCTGTTTGCACGGTGCGTTCTCTTTCGTAGGAACGATGGCGCCGATCGAAAACTAGACCCGATGAAAGTGGAAAACTTTGGCGAAGAGAACGGCTTACTGATGTTGCTGGAACCGCTTCTAAACGATTACTTTTATTCTAAATTTCCCATCACCGGTTGGAAGGTACGCGAATACGCAAGTGCGAGTGCAAGTGCGAGTGCGAACGAGATTACAGGGCGACGAGAAGCTTTTAACAGAAATTGCGAACCGATTCCAGCGACCGCGGAGCACCGCGAATCATCGTCTACCGTCGAGTCGAGCTTAGCCTATCTCCAACGGACTCCCCGAACTTTGTAAACACCCTTTGTATTACGGATAGTCACGGTATTGTCTCCGCTCGACGACTCGTCCGTGCAGCGAACTTTATCGCGTTCGATCGAAAATCGAACAAAGCACGCCGACGAGTTAATTACCCGTTAATTGTGCCTTCGTTGCGAATCGAACGGGCCGGTGATCTCCGGCGCGAATTAATATCGAATCGCGTCGACGGCTTTCAATATTACACCCGTAAAACCGTGGAAACGTGGAAACGTGGAAACGTATCCGGAGCATGTTCGACATTGAACGGGCTAGAGATTCGGAAGCGAGGATCGCGATCGCGATCGAGATCGATCGGATACGTTCGATAATTGGCCACTGGTTGTTATTCGCGCTTACCGAGATTCCGTTTCCCAAGGAGTTTTCTCGACAGGTAACGATTTTCAATCCGCACGATTATCCGGATATGACCAGCGGCGGAGTCATCGAGATTTTCGTGCCCACGGAAACGCAGATGAACATCGAGCTACAGGGGATCGTGTCTTACGGCACCAAGAACATTCTACGGTACTCGTTGAAGCATCGGCACTGCGTGTTTCCCGAGGAGATGATCTTGGCGCACGCCACTTACACGTACAGCGACTGCATCGTCGATTGCAGGATCCAGAATATATGGGAGATCTGCAGATGCATACCGTTCTACATGCCCAATCGAGGTGAGATCCACCACCGGGCGAAAATCCCACGTCCGTCCAACTCGTACAATTCCTTCTTAGGTTCCGAATTCGAATACCGATATCTCTTTCAACCGATTCGATTTCACCGCGCGACGAAATTGCACGCGCGAACCGTATACGTCCTAAATTACACGCGAGTGTGCTACAGTAGCGCGACGCGATATCAACCAGTGCGTACACCTTTTTCGACCTTTGACTAATTTCACGCGAGAGTCATTTACCGAATAAACGCCTTTGCCCTTTGCCCTTTGCCCTTTGCCCTTTGCCCTTTGCCCTTTGCCCTTTGCCCTTTGGCCTTTGGCCTTTGCCCGTTATATTTAATAAAATTCGAGAAGATCGTGGCGCGAGGCAACGTTCACCTACACCGGAAAACATCGAATACGGTTTTAGAGCTCTCCGCGTACGCGTACGTACTTGTGTGCATAGCTATGGTATATTTATAGACGAAACGCACGTCTCGCGAGCGGTCTCGTTGCTCGATCGTTGGACGCCTCGAACGGTAGAATGCCTCGCAAGCGATAGCGCAAGGCCAAGGTCGAGCCAAAACAGATTCTCAAAGCGTTTCCCGTTCTGTGTTTTTACTTTTACACGGACCGAGCCGCGCGCAGACGAGACGCGGAAGAAGCGAGCTTCGAGAAAATCCCCCGTCCCTCTTCTTCCTAGGATTAGGAGATACGGGATCCGGCAATCTTGGCAGGAATCGTACCGCGACGTGCCGTCGCGAGCTTTCCGACGAGAGTTGCCCGTTACAAAGGATCGCACCGGGCACGCGCGGAATTAGACCGAGGAAGAGGGACGCGGTAGATCGTTGCGCGAAACCGTTCTTTACGGGGAAACTCGGATAATTTCGAGTATCCTTCGAGCCATTGTATTTTCCCCTCTTCGAATAAATCCGTTCCATCGGTGATCGCTACAGCGATTCGAACGATTCAACGAATCCTCTTTGCTCGCTGCTTTTCAGATCGCAAGAGGGTCTGCAACTTGGAAGACGGGCCCTGCTTGGCGCTGCACGAATGTAAGCAATCCTTCCGGCGTATATTACGAAACACGCGAGCCACGCCCTACCAATTGACCCATCCGAGTCCGATTCTACGATAGTCGCGGGAATCGAATCTAAATCCGTTTAAATGAAAACGTAATAAAAATACGCGAACGAACCAACGTACCAAGTATCGTATGTCTATTTACGTACAACGAGTTGCTCGCGCTTTTTCCTCCGATTTTTCGACTCTTTTTTAAATTCCAGCCAAATGGTACTCGCCCACACCTTACGCGAATCTGCGCAGCGTCGATGTCGCGAACGTCACGGAAACGTTGGTTTGCAACGATTGCTATCCCGAGTGCAACGACGTGACCTACAATGCAAAGATATCCGAATCGCATCTGAGTCCTGGTCGCCACGAAACCAAGCTACTGTGAGTATCGCGCCAGAGAATTTAACATCCACGCTTCGTAAGTCGGCTAATTGGTCGTGTTCGAACGATTCCAAGGGACGGCGTCCCGCTTGCGAATCAAAGCACCGTGCACGTGTACTTCAGCCGTCCCGTTACGATAAAGTTGAAGCAAGACGTGGTCAATCATTGGTACGAACTTCTGAGTAAGTAAAGTGTAACATTTTCTCGGGTCCGTTCGACGAGATTCGAATTTTTTCGGCACTCGGTGAAAAACAACGATCGGGATGCAAAGGATTCCGTTGCGTAACGTAGGATTCGTAGCGTAAAGTTTCCGCGCGAATGTAATCTGTTGCCTCGAGCCAGAAGAAATAAAAGCGCAACGAAACTCCTCGCTACGAGTTGATCCATTATATTACGGACACACACGGCCCGGGTACGCGTTACAAGTGGTGTAATGCACTCGGGATAAAGGACTTACCATCTTTTGTTACGAGAATCCGTCTACACCGTGGAACGCACCAAAGCGGAACGTTTTTCCGACGCGACGCGACGCGACGCGACGCGACGATGTGCATAATTTTGCGTCTGCGTAACAGAAAAATACGAGCACTCTTCTTACGTGGTTAACAGCATTTTAGATACGCAAATTCGATGTAAATTGTAACGTTGAATAAAAAACGGGAGATTTCGCCTCCTCCTCCTTCGCGTCCGAGGGATTATAATTGTAAAAATGTTCGTCCAGGCGAGCGGTTCTCAGCTGCCCCGGACAACGCGAGTGGGAAAACGTTTTCCAAGTGCGGGAAGGTAAAAGTAAAATGTTCGTCTAATATTTTCCAGGCGAGGCTAGCGGCATCGGCGGCATCTTTATCGGTTTCAGCCTCATGGCCATCGTGGAGTTTGGTTATTTCGTCGGGCTTTTCGTCTTGGAGTTTTTAAAGGGACCAACTTCTTCCCCCGACGGCATCGGAGATCGAAACGAACGTAAACGGCCAACGCTGCGAACAATTTATTGGAACGAGTTGTATCCGAAGACGGAACCCGCCACGATGACGAACCAGCCCGATCGAATTCGCGGCAAATATTAACGTTATCCTAAACGTTTATTCGTGGAACGAAGATCGAAGAAACCCGTTCGTGTATTATTTTTCATTCACGACTCGTAACACGATCGAACACACCGTAGATGTACGATACGTACTATATACGCGTGCACGTACGCGTACGCGCGAAACGAGTACGTTTTCCCCTTGCGTAAAGAGCGCGTACCTATATTTTACTCGCCGACTCGGTCACCCTGTACACGGAAACGGATAATAACGATAATAATAATAATAATAATAATAATAATAATAATAATAATAATAATAATAATAATAATAATAATAATAATAACAACGTTGCGCGAAAATCGCGAATACGTGTAGAGATAGTTGGAAAAATCTATGTACGATATTGTAAAAAAAATTCGAGATCGATAATCGTATGGCCATTTGAATCGTTTGTCGGTTTACGTTGTAAATTTGGAGAAAAAGAACGAATACGCGACAAAGACACGAATACGTTGAAGGCGTATCTTCCAGAAATATGTATTAGCCGTCCTCGTCGTTTCTTTCCCTCGGGATACCGTAGAAGGAGATCCCGCAATCTGCGTGGAATGGTCGCGCACCGTGTTGCACCGTAAGCTCGCGAGCTTTCTAACGAGACTTTGCCACGGGTTAGCTTAAACCGTTAAAGCGGATCGCGCCAGGCGTGGCGCGGAAAAGCGAGAGAAAAGGACGCGGTCGACTGGAAACAATTTCTAATAAAAAATTTCTGTCTCGAACACGCGCGCGATCCACTCCGATGCAAAATGTTCGACGGTCGTTAAAATTTGCCACAATTTCTTAAAGATTCGACGAACCTTCTTAAGATTTAATGAAATCTCACGTATCTTAAAAATTTAATAAAGCACGTTAGTTAATATCGATGAAACTGGCCGACATGGCACCAGTTATGAAAGGAAAACTTTAATAAAACCCGTCGAGAAGAACGAGTTTAATCAAATTTCTTGGCACAAGGTGAAATATTAACGCGCGTTTCCCGAAGATGCGTTTACGAAAGAATCGTATCTACGAATTTCCACATTAATTTGTACGTACATAACCGTACATACATACGTGATCTATATTTTAGATTCGTCCCGGAAAGCGACGTCGCGCGCCCAAACTCCGATCTTTCAGGCAGCGTCCCTATCAACATCGTGTAGTCGTATCGATTAACGAAAAAAAAAATCGATATCGCGCATCAACGTTGATCGTAGCACGTGGGTGTAACGCGACTTGGAAACGTCTATCGCGTCGTAAAACTTAAAGGGACTGGAATTCTTAACAACGAACGAAATTGGAACAACTCGACGCGATTTCTTCCGTTTTATTTGTACACGTTGGCTGACGTTTCTTTACTCGATAAAGGACGTCTTATCAAAGGATCTCTAATTAATCCTGCACTCGTGCAACAAATCGAGGTAAATACTGCACAATTTATTAGCGCTTTGTTCACCCACGTTCTCGTGGGATCCACGACGAGTAATATATAATATAATCGGACGTTGAGTTATAGTTTTACGAACGCGTACATAAGTTTCGAAATCTCATCGCGCGAAGCTGTACGTTTCGTTTTGTCAAATTTGCATCCAACGCTCTCCGCTGTCGACGAAATAAAGTTTCCGCCTTCTCGAATCCATCGATTCGAATCGGTAACGCAGCTCTCGTTTAACGGTAGAGTTTCCAAGAACGTGTCGTCGAGCGAATACAATTGGGAAGATCAAAGTCGACACTCTTTCGAGTCTTGAATTTGTACCCTGAAAGTGGCGACAGGAAGAGAATGTATAACGTTTCCGTAGGATTCGCTGACGGTATTGTTATGAAACTCGATCGTTTCAACGCGGTCTCGAGGTTTCGAGAGGATCGGCTTGCAAGCCGAGAAGCGGACCAAGAGGAAATTCATCGCAAACGGGCGACCTACCGACGTGAATTATTGCCGCCTTCGAAACCCCGTGGAGAGTTTCGTGGAAATTGATATCGATATCTTCTAATTGTTGCTCGAGCATCAGGACGCGTCGTTCTCTTTCTCTCTCTCTCTCTCTCTCTCTCTCTCTCTCTCTCTCTCTCTCTCTCTCTCCCTTTATCCTTCCCTTTCTCTTTGAACGATATTCAATTTATCGAGGAAAAATTCGCGACGAACGCAACGTATCCTTCTTTCGCTACCGAGCAACGATTTCAATGTTCTCTCGGCCGAGTGGGACAATTTCGAGACTCTTTCGGTCGTTAATCGAGCACACGTCCTCTCGTTCCGCGTTACTCTCGTGTACGATAAACTATATAATTTTCAACCAGTCGTTATCGATTACGGTTGCGTTGTTCGATGTTCCCGTTTGGATACGGTCGGTTCACTGTCGACGGCTGACCAGTGACCGATCCGTTCTACCGAAGTTAACGCGACGCGACGCGTGCCTGCGTTTCGAAAAAAAAAAACAAACGAACGACACCTGCGGAACGCGCCGAAATGCTATAGCTTGTAACAGATTTATCGAGCAAGGTAGGCAGTTGGGTCGCTATTATTTCGAAACAGAACCGACAACGACTTCCCGGAATTTTTGTTCGGAAGGTTCCAGGTTGCGTTACCGCGTCGACGGACCGATCAAATCGATCCGTTTCCGTGACGTTAGTTCCATTCGATTCCCGACGATCCGCCGAATACCGCGGCCCGATATCCTTAAACGCGTGCTCGCGGCAAAAATAAAAGCGGCGCGTTCGCACGGACGAATTTGAAAAGAAAAAAGAAAACCGAAATTGTCGAAGCGCGTACACCCGGGACTCGTGGCGGTCCAATTTTCACCGTTGGCCTTCCGCGCGAATTAACGGGTTTCCGTTCGCGTTTCTCGTAACGATCGAAACGATTTCTCGGAAGAACGGTAGGTACGCGCAACACACGTGACTCGTTTCGAACCCTCGTACATCGAACGTGCCGTTCTTTCCTACGAATTTTGTAAATGCGTGTAAATGCGCCGAACAGTCCGCGTCGGATCGCTCCGCCGGCGCGGAAGGAAAACGAACGGTGGAGCGATACACGCGCGCAGTTACATCGATTTCCACAAAGCTGCACGGAACAACAAAGGGTTACGTGGAAACGTGCAGTTCCCGTTCCACGAATTATCGCTCGGTCCGATCTAATACCCAACCGACGTGGTTTCAGGAAACAAAGCCTTGACGGACCGTTGCTAATTATCGATTCGAGCTGGGCTTCGATTCGCCCAACGGCAAGTAGCACGAACACGGCTCGGTCGGACGATTCCGTTCTTCGATCTTTCGCACGAGTATCTTTCGAAGCGATACCGAGCGCGTCGGTGATCGTCGGTGATCGTCGGTGATCGTCGGCGATTGTTATTGTTCGCCACTCGCGACGATATTCGTTAATATTTAAATCGCGAAGGCGGCACGAGCCAGTCGGAGACGTTCGCGTATCGACGATAGAAGGGTCGAGTCTTCGATAGGAGGGAAAACGCTCGAGTCTCGAAGATTCGATTAACCTCGTGTAAACTTGATCCAATTTACGTGCACTCGGTCGTCCGTCCCTCTCGGCCGGCCAACCCCTGTCCGTGTTGCGAGGTTGCAGCCGACGCCCACTCCGCTCGTAACGGATTCCCTGGACGTCACGGACGACGAACAACGTATTTTCATAACGAGACGGACACGTGTACGCAACACGATGTGCGTCGTAGCGCGTTTCGAACGACCTACCGTGCGATACCGTCGGATTAGCGAGTAAAGAGATCATTCCAGTCACGAAGCTGCCACCTGACGAAGTTCTCAACATTTTACGAGCTCGATAACTGGCTACAGGGGAAGTTCAAGGCCAGTCGGTCGGCCCGATAATCCGCCTCGTCTACCGCTCGACTCGCTCCTTGAACAAACGTTCTCGTTTATCCCTATTTATTTCTTCCAATTGTGTTCCCTTTGCGACGAAACTGGACGAGGATAATTTAATTCTCGATCCGTTAACGGAGTAGGACGAGTTCACTCGGTCGTGTGAAAATGCAGCGACCGAAGAAACTTAACTCGTCGCGAAACTTTCGTAATTACATCGGTACAGGTAAGAGTCAACGCGTCGACGAAGATTAATGTTTTAAAACGAAGACGTCGCACTTGACAGGAGAATATATTCGATTGTTTCTCCGCGTACCTATGGAATAACGATAATTGGAAGAAGAAGAAGAAGAAGAAGAAGAAGAAGAGGAGGAGGAAGAAGCAGTAGCAACAACAGCAACAGCAACGACTCTATTCGTTTTCGTTTCGTTTCGTTTCGTTTCGTTTCTACAGTTTCGTGAAAATTCGCTATCGTTTTCGATACGAAAGTTTCGAAAGACGGGGTATACGTTTTGCATACGTATCCGCGATCGAAAGAAACCGTAACCTTCCAACGGTAGCGCAAATAGCCGACCGTGCGTGAGATAAACGAGTTTCAACGGTAATTGAACGATGCAAGATACGCGACCTTCTCGAAGTCGAATCGCGCATGCGACTCGTGCACCGAGAAACCTCGCTGCGCACAGTCGTCGAATTAATCCTGCCGGTGCATCGTCGCGTAACCGTAATCATCGAAGGTCCGTAATTCGTTCGTAGTGCGTTCGAAAGGGGGAGGGGACCGAGTCGAAAATATAATATCGAACCGAATCGTACGGGTTTCCGATTTCGAGAAGAAAGTCTTCGACGAAAAAAGTTGCGAGTCTCGAGCCCTTCTTTTCCGTTTCTCCCTTCCCGTTGTATATTTGTCGCGATTACGAGGAAAGTAATTTACCGAACGACATTGTGCACGATAAGTTGGAATTTCTAATTTTCTCGCATCGTTACCGTTGGAGCAACGCTTCGTTCGTTCCACGTTGCGCGAACCCATTGTACCTATTCCGAGTTGTTTCCGCGAACGATCGCGGCTAATTGAATTTGCGATTTTCCTAGGATTCGAAGCGTGTACGCAGTTATGCGAATACCTCCACGGAAATTTGACCTTTCGTTCCTCGCGATCTCGTTACACGGACGATGACTACAAGGAACGGAGAAACGTCGACCGTAAACCCGCAACAAAGAGGAAAACTCGCCGTTTCGTACGGATGGGTTTCACCGATTCAACGTAAACGTTCCGCGCGATCGAGCTGCCTCGGAACATTAATAAAATACTTCAAGCTGTATTGCAAACATTCCAGTTTGGTAGGCCTCAAGTGTTTCGCGGAAGATCGAGCAACGTGGTTCGACAGGTAAATTGAAATTCGCGGAGAGAAATTCACACGAACGACGTACGCGTTACGACCGATGGTTCTTCGATGCGCTATTCGCCGCGACGAATATTAGAAACGAGCCGAGGGAAAAGCCGACGAAACGCGATCGAGCGACTCTCGCAACGCGATTTCGGTAACGAACGGGTTTCTCGTTTCTCGTTTCTCGTTTCTCGTTTCTCGTTTCTCGTTTCTCGTTTCTCGTTTCTCGTTTCTCGTTTCTCGTTTCTCGTTTCTCGTTTCTCGTTTCCCGTTTCTCGTTTCCCGTTGAGGAAAGTAGTCGACTCATTTTACGACAACTTTTACCCATTACTTTTTAGAGGAGTTCGAACGCGTTCAACGACGCAAACGACCTAACGCGTTTTACGCTCTACGGATAAAGTCTCGCAAAGTTCGCCATTTCCACCCTCGAGCGAGATTCCTTTACGCGGTGCTAGACAGATTTGAAACGTTAACGTTCGATACCGTCGTAGACGAAACAGCCGCCAATCCGGCCGTCCAACCGTCGATCTACAATTTCGAGGAATATTTTCAGACTTTTGTGGACCATCGCGTACACGTGTACCATATTCCTGGTGGGACTTTTTTCTTTGATGAGTTACGTAGAGTACATCGATACGCCCGTAACGACCACAGCCGAGGCGGATCTTTACCCCACCGAACACTTGGAGTTCCCAGGTACGTGTTCGAATACGACGATTCAACTCCGCGAACGGCGGAACCTTCGTTAAACGAAATTACACGTATCGCGTACAACTTCTCTCGAAGTGAAAAATCCGAGGCCAGGGAAAAGATTTCGAGCTCACCGACGATAGGCCGGTTGATTTTCGAACGAAAAGAAATATTCTTCCATCGTACGATTCGAGCCGTATTCGACAACGACCGAACGTTGCGTCGCGTGGTCCGAACCCGACGAGAAGTCCAAATTTCGTTGCGACCTCGAAAAAACGGTCGTTTTATTTCGATTCGGAGATTCGTTTACGTCCAATCCGGTCAATTTAACGATTCGACCGCCGTTGAAGTCGAACCGTTCCGCGAGCTCTAATTTTCTGCACTTCCAGGCGTCGCTATCTGCAGCATTAACAGAATGAGTCTTCGAAAGGCGACGGAACTGGCGACAGAAATGTGAGGAACAGCCGGGAATTGAATAAACACGAGTTCGCGAACAGTGAGAAAGCACCACAGCTTTCAGGATTGCGGGAGATCGCAATTGAACGAGGCCGGTTTAACCCGTCGTTTTCACCGGCGATGCAGAAAATTGCACTACACGGATTATTTCGATAATTGCGCTTGAAAAGTGTGACCTCACCGTAGCCCAATCGCTTCGACGATCACCGCGAACGCGTTCGTTATCGGTTCACCGTGAACCCGTGTTCGTCGTTTGAGAATCGCGACGCGATAGTTAACGCGTACTTGTCGATTCGCGTGCACTATCAACGAACACCAACTTGTACAATTGGTTTCGAGCAATTCGATGGAGCATCGATCATCCATTCGCAAGGATTCGTTGATACGGCCGACTTAAAATTTCCTACGATCGAATACGTTTTTGCAGTTTCTTTTCGTCGAATTACGTACCTCGAATTCAAGCACACTTTTACGTCACGCTTGCTAAGATTATTTCGAAGAACTAGCTTTCTAAGAATCGATCGCAATCGAATCGAAAGCAATTCAGCGATTTTCTTTCGTTCGGAATCAGATACGACGCCAAGATTTCCAACTCGTCTCTCGACGAAACCCTCGGAACGCTTTGGATGCTCGGTGATTTTTACCAATCACCGTACGCAAAGACCGACGATTACACCGAAATAACTAAACTTCTCTCGAAGCTCTACGGTTACGATTACGATATCGTGAACGTTATGAAGCGCGTGAGTAGCGTTAAGCGTATATCGAGTAGTCGCATTCCTCGACTACCGAACGTTCCACGTTCTCGGATTGTTCGCGTTCGAGGTAAACCGAGTTAACGACGCGAACGAATTTTCAGTTGACGCCAGAATGCTCGGATATGCTTGTGTTCTGTTACTTTCTAAACGAGAAGCAAAACTGCTCGGACATATTTACGGTGAGCCAAACGGAGGATGGATTCTGTTGCACTTTCAATTACATCCCGGAAAGGAACGACGCGCTCGAGTAAGTTGCCGGTAAATCTCCACGAGACCGAACGATATTTAACTACTATTTTTAGTTACTCGTTTACCAATATTTCAACAGGGCGCGTCGTATACAAAATGTGGGCGAAACGAACGGGTTGAGATTGGTGATGGATCCAATTTTGGACGATTACTTTTACCCTATTCTGCCCACCATTGGCTGGAAGGTAATTCTCCCGACAATACGAGATATTGTTCGCGAAAATGATCCCCGATCGTTGTTCCTCGAACGTTCACCGATACCGTGTTCACCGTGTTCACCGTGTTCGCTTCCGTCGTTCGGGCAGAGCGATCGATTAAAATCGGTACCATCTCCGCAAATTCGTCGCTTCGCGAAACAACCGCGGAACGACCAATTTTCTTCTTCCCCAACGTATCGCTCGGAACCGCGCAATTCCGTGCCCCTAATCGCGTTCTTTTTTCGCCCTTGGTTATCAACGATTATCGCATTTTGTGGCGCGAACGTCTGCCGATAAAAAGCCAGCAAAAGTCATTAGCGGCACGGTACAACATTTCCCTGTGTATTGTAAAAACCGTGACCCAGCGTTGCAACCCGGTTAGACCGATGCTGCGTTTTTCTCGATTCTTTTTTCCTTTCTCCTTCTCTTTCTCTTTCTCTTTCTCTTTCTCGCGAATCAACTTTTGTCGAAAGATTCGGGAGATATACGAATACATAGTAGAAATACTATACGAGTATAGTAGAATAGAACGACGTACCGTTAAACGAATTCTCCTTCTCGGGGCTTCGTTTCGATAAACTCTTGCCGAGGATATTTGGAAACGGCAAGGAAAAAAGCAGCGGGATGCTTTATGCACCGTGTTCCCTTTCAAACACGGTACGCGAAAGATCCGTTACGTCTGACGAAATAAACGGTAATTGCGTTCTTCGTCAAAGGTTTTCGTTGCTCGCGCACACATTCCGTACGCGTAAATGCATTCGAAAAATCTTCGCGCGGCCCTCGAAACACGATTCGTTTCACCGTGCGTTCGTTGCCTTTCGAAACGGAGGAAAGCTGGCTACGCTCGTGTCTTTTCGTAGAAATATTTCACCCACCGATAGATTTTCTATACCGAATCTACCATTTTAATCCCCGTTAATTTCGTTGTTCGTTGTAATTTTTCAAACGAAAGAATCTATTTATTTTTTCTTTCTTTTCCTCGGGCGAGAAATATTGCCTGCATCGATGCGATCAGCGCCGCAATTGGGTCCGAATCGATATCGATCGGTACGAACGGAGTGTAAATCTGGTAACTCGACGAACTTGGCAAAGAGGAAAGAACACGACGCGTAGCGCGATACACCGCGTGCCACCAATGGTTGAAAATTTACTCGTTCGTACGTATTCGGCAGGTAATGATATTCGATCCCTACGATTTCCCTGAAACGAGCAGCGGCGGCGTGGTACAGTTTCTACTCTCCCCGTTGGTCGAAAAGTACGTGGAACTGGACACAGTTGGGCTGCGCAGTAGCGATAAAATTCGATCGTATCCCGTTGGAAAACGCGGATGCTATTTTCCAGACGAGAGACCATCGATTTACGCGACTTACACCATCAGCGATTGCATACTCGCCTGCAAGATGGACGATATATGGGAGAGCTGCAATTGCAGACCGTTTTTCTACCCCCGTTCACGGTCCACGCAACGTTAGTAAACAAACCGTGGCTCGAATTAGCGGTAGCTCGAAACCGAGCTTTCTTACCTCGAGACTACCAACAGAGACTACGCGGTAGTTGTTGCTAGTTTCGCGTTACACCAATGTCGGAACAATCCAAGAAACGAAACATTAGAGAAAGTCATTTTATAGAGATCAACGTTGGAAAAGGAACAAACGAACCGAGACAACGACCAACTTCGATGAAAATCTTTCGACGCGTTTTCGCTTACGCGAGTTTAACAATTTTACACGAAAAACAATTTAACGCTTCGCGGCACACCTTTCGCGTTACACTTTCGAGAGACCAAAGAATTCTACGATACAGTTTTCCTTTTCTTCGTTGTTTAGGCTCCAACAAGACTTGCACCACCGAGGACATACCATGTTTGACAAAATACACGCGTAAGCAACCGTTACCTTAATAATTACACTATCGATCATCGAGAAACGACAACCCGTTATCCCAATCTCGATACTCCGATGCTACAATATTCAACAACGGTATTCCAGATAAAAGACGTTACATCGTACCCTACCCGGAAAAAGCATTACACTCTTTGATAAATAATAGCCGAACGCTCTATTGTCGCAACTGTTATCCTTCGTGCGAGGACAACACTTATATAGCCAAAAGTTCAGTATCTCATCTGGAACCGGGTTATTTCGGAACGACCTTACTGTAAGCGAAACGTTTAATGATTTTGGAAGTCGAATTAAACCGTTAACCGAATTCTCTTCCTTCCGCCCCCCCCCCCCCCCCCCCCATAATCTCTAGCCACCACGTGAACGTAACGAACCACAGTATACTTCATATCTATTTCGGAAAAATTGGAACCGTTTATCTGAAGCAAGACGAAAGCTACCGATGGTACGAGTATTTGAGTGAGTATAGTTCGTTTCGTGGTAAAAAAAAAAAGCAATCTTGGTTTCTCTTATTCCCGTCTACGCGATTACGTTGATCCATAATAAAACGCAAAATATTTTCCCTTACTTGTTCGTGGTTCCGGACGCCATGTGCAATGATGGTCGATCCTCTCGATCGCATTTTCGATGAACAAACACTTCGAATGCTTCGAAAACTAAACACGGTTCGAGTATTCTTCGTCTCGTTGTTGCTTGCACAAAAATCACAAAAATCACAAAAATCACAAAAAGGCACGATATCGTGTACGCGTTTTCAATGTAACAGAAACGACGAAAAGAGATCGAGTGTTTTTTCCCGCGATTATCCTATTTATAGTGGTTAGGGACGAGATCGAGACAATACGAACGCCGAGACGAAAGACGGGTCTCGATTGGCGGGGAGCCGGAATCTTCCGACGGTCGTTCGTTCCTTCGAAGCTGGTACGATTGATGCTCGCAGGTTACACCCGATCGCGTTACTCGTCCGTTCCCGTACCGATCTAGACTCGCCTTTCTTTTTCATCGACGACCCAATCGGTGACTCGAAACGAAAATTAAGCGTCGCGAATCGCACGATACATCGACTTTCGATATCGATCGATACCAGTATCGCGCAATACCAACCGTATAAACGCGTGTATCTAGCTAATCGATTGTCGATACTTTCGCGTCGATCTCGAAACTATTTTATATAAAATGATATTTCTTTTTTATCTGGTAAATTATCCGGTATCGATAATATCGATACGTTATTAGTTTCGTTATTATCTTTGGCCAATACGTTCCTTTTCGTTCAATTTGATACGATTTCTAAGGAATCGTTGTACCGACTCGATTTTTTGAAAGAACGTTGCTTTACAGGCGACATCGGCGGCATATGCGGATTCTTTGTAGGCTTCAGCCTGATCAGCGTCATGGAAGTCGTTTATTTTAGTATGCTCTTTCTATCGGAGCTTTTGGAGCCTGAACGTGATCCCGTAACTATAAGGGAAGATGAAAGTCCCCGTGAGCAACCTTCGATACGAGCCGTCTACTGGAACGAATTATTTCCACGTTCGAGAATCGGTGCGGAAGAACTTAAACGAAACGATGATCTATTCTAAATGTTTCGCACTTACCCATAATTTTGCTTTTACATATATACCTATCTTGCCGATTACAATAAAAATTTTACGATTACAATTTTGATTTCTTCGCTACCGTCCAAATGTTCCCTACATTTTCCCAACAGAACTACTTCGTTCGCTCGAATATTATCTACGAATATCTCACAACTGACTTCTTTTATCAACGAACACACTTACGAAATTAACAAACTGACAAAATTTCTAACATTTTTCGCGTACGAACCGCAACTGCATCGTTTCACTTCGAAACCCAAAGATCTAACCTCATTTCCGTTGATAGAACTCTTGGTAATAAAAATCGCTGGACACGACGGAGTTTCCGATATTCGACAAATTTCAATTTCGCGGGAACAATTTGCCAAACTTGGACTCGAGCGTCCGATGGAAGATCGATATAACTTCGAACCGCAAGAAGAATGTAGTCCCAAAGTGTTTCCGTAACTTTTCCATCCGAAGGCGGGAAAGAAAGAAGACAATGCTTACGATGTCTTACGATCACGTCGAGAGGATAGAGGGTGTTATTATCGACCAAGTATAAGACGGCTCTTGCATCGAATGGAAGACGATGCCACCACGAACGAGATATAGGATAGACGGCACATTCAACGAAACTTTCTATTCTACGATTTTCTACGTTTTGCAGCTCACCGATCAATTTAGCGTCACATCCAACTTCTTCTTCGTTTCGAAACGTTGACTCCGCGAACTATTTTCGATCGAACCACCAAAGTCGGTACGAGTAGCGAACGTAGAGAACTCGTCCCGTGACCCATCGTTCGTAATCCTATTGTATTCTAACAAGTGCCTCCACCTGTCGGGACCCCCTCGAACCAACGAAGCGTAAAATACGACAGAAGTTAACCTCCACTTTATGAAAAATCGTCGATTCACGTTTGAAAACGTTTAATATTGGACCTAATAAAGAATGAAAAAATTACAAATTTTTCGAAATTTTTTAAAACTTTTCCAAACTTTTCGACCGCAAATGGTCTTAACGAGTGGCGATCGTACTACGAAACAATAATACTATAGACGAGTTTTCTACGTTTACTACCCTTACCGTTATCGGTGATTCGATTGAAAATAGTTCCTAGAATCACCATTCGTAAACGAAGAGGTCGCTTCGAAACCACTGATATTTTACGTGGTCGGTATTCCAGATCGTACGGCTGACAACATCTCTTGTAACACGAAACACGTCTATTCTGTATCTCGTTCTCTGATTAAAGTATTATTCGTTAAATATGTGCTTCGTTGCTTTATAAGAATAATTTTCGATTCGTCTGATCTACGTACGACGAATCGCACGATTAAACGTAAAATGTGAACATTTGGGCAATCACTTGGCGTTACTTAAAGTTTCAATATTTATTAAATATGTATCATAGTATTTTAAAAATAAATTTCGCTACGTGTATTCGAAAGTAATTTTATTATACTCTTATATAAGAAAAAATATTGCCAGCTTTACCACATTTTACCTTAATACGGAGAAATTTGTGTTATCGATTCAACGAATAAATTTTTATGAAATATACTTTAGTGATCGTAAAGAATATCATCTTTCTCGATCGCGTTTGAAAAGGCTAGGGAGAAAGATGTCGCTGCCTTGTTCTAATATCCCGCGTTAACGATAAGTTCAGTGCTGCCACACGTCTCGCTAACTCGATGCGCTCTCTAGCTTGGAAATTTTTGAACACACCACCACGTACGACCTCCCGTCCCGAATCTCAATGCATCTGTTACAAACGCGACCAATTCTTTGGTCCAAATACTAAATATTCAATATACCATTGTGTACTTTTTATAATTTCTTAATTTTTTAACGAATCTATACAAATATATCTAGTCAGTTGCGACAATACCAGAATCGATAATCAGTTTCGTTTCAGCTCGATCCGTTGAGCCCAATTTCTTGCGAAAAACGAACGAAACGATGTCGAAGACACAGTTTTGGTTTCGATAACAATCGTCATTATTTCAACTAGATTGAGTCGTCAGCGTATCGCTGGCAACGAATCGCGCAGGTAATGCGTTAATGATTGGACGCATCGATATTAGAAAACATAAAGAAAGGCACTGTTATAGGTGGCGGTTATATACAGCATCCTCGAATTGCCGAGCCGTCGGCTTTCTATAACAGTTCGAAAAATTTGTGACAGTAAAGTGTGTTGTCGACGCCCAGTTACTCGTGAGTGTTTCGGTTAAATTACATATATTACATTCTTCGATACGATACGCCTTTCACTGCGTCAAATCGTGAAAAATCCGATTGGATCTAACTGGCCATATATTTGGATGATATCGTTTCGGAAGAAAAACTGATATATTTGACGAAATATCTAAAATGGCGATCTGAAAAAACAATTATTTCATAGCAGACCTATGTGTGTAATCGACCTGACTCCCGTTGAAATTTGACAGACGCGTATTTGGTTTCTTGTGCAAAACAATTATTTTTTCGCGAACCTTGGGGAAACGCTGATGCTTTCGATTAACGTTTAGCAATTGTGACTCTTTACTCGGAAAGTATACGACAGAACGTTGCGGGACGTAATTGGACGTGACTGGATGTAATGGGACGTAACGAGACCTGACGGAACTCGGTGGGACTAGACAAGACCAAACGCGATGGAACGGAACGAGACAAAAATTCACCTGTGTCGCTGACAAGTAATCTCTTGTAAGAAAGCTTCCCGCGTATTAAATTAAGAATCGTCTATAGTAACATACTACTCACTTTTTTGCACAGAAAAATTAAAAGCTGAACAAGAAAAATGCAGACAATTAAGTGCGTCGTAGTGGGAGACGGTGCAGTAGGTAAAACTTGTCTGTTGATTTCGTATACTACCAACAAATTTCCATCCGAATATGTTCCAACAGTATTCGACAATTATGCGGTAACCGTTATGATCGGTGGGGAACCGTACACCTTAGGATTATTCGATACAGCTGGTAATTGTCAATTACATCGAACTTACAGCAATTCCGATTACTTTGTTCTATCTTCGAACGAGTTTGCGGATAACTGTGCCGCGATAGAATAATTTTTAATACGTTTAAACATCTTTTACCGTGCTTAAGTCGCCTGGATTACATAAAATTGTTTCTTCAAAGGTCAGGAGGATTACGATCGCCTACGTCCTTTAAGCTATCCTCAGACCGACGTGTTTCTTGTCTGCTTTTCCGTCGTATCGCCGTCGTCTTTCGAAAATGTCAAAGAGAAGGTACGTCTCTAAAATTTGGCACGCAGCCCGTCGATAGTTCTTTCGGCAAAACGTCCCAACGAATCAATTAGATATCTTTTGCCAGTGGGTTCCAGAAATAACGCATCATTGTCAAAAGACTCCGTTCTTATTGGTCGGTACTCAGATCGATTTACGAGACGATGCTGCAACTATTGAGAAACTTGCAAAAAATAAACAAAAACCTATATCGGCGGAACAAGGGGAAAAGCTCGCGAAAGAGTTGAAAGCGGTTAAATATGTCGAGTGCAGTGCTCTTACACAGGTATAATTGCGTTTTTACGGCAAACCTTGCTTAGAATAGCGAAGCACTTTCGAATAATTCGTGTATCGTTTCTTTCGCATTTCAGAAAGGTTTGAAAAATGTGTTCGACGAAGCGATCCTAGCAGCTTTAGAGCCTCCGGAGCCAGTTAGAAGAAGACGATGTATCGTCTTGTAGAGCACAACCGACATCCTTTTTAAGCTGTTAGCGCTATTCAGCCGAAGACTGTGAGTTCCATCGTACGGTGCATGCAAGAACATTTTCGACGATCGGTAGCTCCGATATCCGAGTATCGGTACGATTCATCTCTCGTTTCCGACGCATTCGACACGTGCTCGACTTAAACGAAAAATTCACACAAAAGGATGAAAACCTACATTTAATATGTAACGGAGATGCATATAAATGCACATGCATATGTATCTCCAGCTTTCATCGCCCTGTTCGTTAAAGACATATATTCAATGATCGGTTTTGCTTGAACCGACTCACGGCAGCGAGCATCGATACTTTCAGACGATCGCACGAAAGAAACGGCATAATCACCGAGACCTACAAACATCCATACGAGTTTCGTAAAAAAAAATTTGCAAAACATTCAACTATTTAATGTGTAAGACGTTTTTATTGATAAATTGGTAGTGTGAATTTTTTAATAAATCAGTTTTAAAAAACGATTCGAACCTGTGAATACATTTTTCACGATATCTACTTCGATAGTTTTGTTTCTTTTTCGTTTCGTGATGCAACACGACGCGATGGTAATTTCGCATACTAATTTTGATTTATTTCGCAAACAATGGCGAAATTTTCGAAACTTATCGTTAAATTTGTTTTCGATGGATTCAGATTCCATTGTACGTTTGCCCGTTTATCCCGAGTACGTACTCCGACCTTGTTAATTTACCTAGATCGCCGGAGAAGATGTTTTTGCGGATATTTGCGAAAAAGATTAACACAGTGGTGTGTGCTTAAAGCTTTATTTACATTCGCTTTTTTTCACGGTAATATCGTTGAATGATTAAGTAAACTATCGTACATGTAAAACTTGTTCTTAAATTTGGCCGTTTATTACCATGAATGTTTGGTACCTAACTTTGGATTGAAATTGATCGCATTCGAATATCGTTTACGATATCGAATTTGATCTTACATTCTACTCTAACACGTTGATACTTGACTTTAATATTTAAGTCGCTACAGTACCGATTGCGATACACTGTCGTTACACACGTATCCGGATAATGCACACGCCCAGATCGACTCTTTTGGCGAAACAATGCGTGTACGAGTACGGTTTCGCTTTCCACGAAAGACGAAGCGATACCACGAAACGTGTATCTCGATGTAAATATGCTTTGCGTACGCGTACACTATCCATACGTTCCTCGTCCAGGAAGGGCAAAGTAATACTAACTACGCGACGCGAAAAGTTCCTTTCGATCGTTTCTCGGATTTATCGTCTCGCGTTTGAACACTTGTATTATTTTCGTAATAGAAAAAATACGGAATACTGTTTTAACCGTGATCGATCGTCTATCTTTCGGATTATCTCTTGGTTTCGTTATCGCCATTCCGAGGCGGTTGCACCGTCGTTTACAACGATAGGTTTTTGAACATTAGTCTTTCTCTCGTAAGCACGAAACGAGGGGAGTGGGGTATGCAGCGCGATTAAAGAAAACGGAAGGAAGAGGTGACGGTAGAATATCGTTGCACGAAAAACGAAGCGAAAAATACGGTCCCCTTTTCCGAATACTCGGTCGTTTCGATCGTTTCTTTTTTACGAAGCAACAATATTATGGTAATCTATTTTGTACGAAACGTCGCGCAAATTGAAATAAAATATCTCTGGTTCGCGATAGATCGCACCTCTTCTTTTACGCCATGATATTCCTAATGATCGAATCGCGTATCAATTCCACCGCAAACATTGAATTCAATTGAAATTGTAAATAATCATCGTCGGCTATACTTACACGCATACATAAACATCGTTTGAACCTACTTTGGTTTATACTTCTGGTTAATAGCGTACGTATTTTACCGTGACTAGAATCGATGACAACGTACCTACGATGCACACGTTGTCGTTATGAGGTACGACGTACGACAAAACGTAGTTCACTTTGACTCTTTTTTTGGGCCCAATTTTTAAATGCGATAACGGGCGGTTCGTTGAGTCGCGTCATAATCGGTGGAGGAAAATCCAGGGAAGAGGGAAATTTTGATCGGTAATTTCGCGCATCTTATCTGTAACGAGTTTGTTCGATTCGTTTTTTCCGGGGAAAAATGTAGCCCGACGCGGATCCCTGGCGATATTGCGTAAATCGGCGCTGTCCGAGGTAAACTACGGAGCTTGGGGAGCTTCCCCCGTTCTCTGTCTCCGTTAGCACGGTACACAGAGTAACGCGTTACGTATGCGTCGCGCCTCATCGAACACATTACCGGCACGTAGAGGGGAATAAAGTCGCGCAAGAGTCGACTCCTCCGGTCGTGGACAGCGCAGACGTATGCGGACAGTTGTAAATTTACCGTAGGCTGCGTTTACCCGAGCGAAATGAACGGCCATACTTCGATATACGAACACGCGCTTAAGCTGTAGCCATTCATCCGCGTTTCGGGAAATACTTTGGTATACGAGAAATGTACGAAAACGTGGCTAGCTGCGTTCTAACGTAGATACTTAAACGTTCATCGCGTAATATACCGAATTTTGGGCATGAGTTGGCAAAGGCACGCCACTCGGATTGCGCGCAACGTAAGAGTTGGGCGCAAGTAGAATTGTTCCAGGTTGCGGAACATCGTGAGAAGTGGCGCTGGCCGCACCTTCCGGAACGCCGCGCTCTATCACCGCGTACGGGCCGAGAACTTGTTGTTGTTGTTGTTGTTGTTGTTGTTGCTGCAGTTTCGAAGGTGAACAAGGAATTTGCAACGAAGACGAGGACGAACAAGAGGAGGAGGACGAAGAGGAGAACGAGCAGGAGGAGGAAGACGAGGAGGAGGAGGAGGAGGAGTAGGAGGCGGACAAGGACAAGGAGGCAACGGAGGTGCAAGGCGCGGTGGGAACAGATTGGAGAGATCCGCGCGTAGATTCGGAAAAATGATTCGGAAGCACGAGGGTGGAGGTCTGTTGGGGCGGTACCGTGGCAGTGGATAAGGAAGAGGGAGAGTACGCGGTGGCGCAAGAAGCGACCGAGGTAGAGGAAGAAGAGAGAAACGTTTGAGCCGATTGTAATTCGGACGAAGGTGTGACCACCGTGCGTCCCAAATGCACTTGATAAAATCGATAAGAACTTTCGGTGGTCGCGACTCCGGTGCCGGTGTACGTAGCGCATCTCGAAGGTGCGATCACGGTGTACGAGGACGAAGAGGAGGGTGCTGGTGCGGTGATCGTCGACGGTAATCGATAGAAGGTGGGTTGATGATGGTGTCGATGATGTTGATGTTGGTGTTGGTGTTGGTGTTGGTGTTGATGCTGATGTTGATGCTGATGCTGATGATGGTGTACTTGCAACGAGTGATTCGCGGTTTGGGGAACCGGAGGAAAAGCAACCCCAGAAATTCGAAAATCGTCCGGCTGTTGTTGATGATGATGATGCAGATGGAGATGCAAAGTTTGTTGCGCGGGTTGCAACGCGATAGGATTAGGAGAGGCGGCGGTGGTCACCGAATGACCGATCGAACCAGAGGGAACGGGTGAAGCGAGATTGGTTTGCGCAAAACCCGATACCGGCGACAGCGAACGATTCCCCAAATGATAGTATCTCAATTGTTGTTGCGAGACGGGCAGTGATTGCGAGTGCGTTTGCGGTCGATGATCGTTCTTGTTCGAGCACGGGTAGGGATACCGTTCGATGCGACTCGCGTAACTAGGAGACGGATGAGCCGGTAGTATCCGCTGAATGTTCTGATAAGTTGGATCGGAGAGACCGTTGTACGGTACGAAATACATGGTGCGATAACACTTGCCGTTACCGGGTAACGCGGTACTCGCGGTGGGCATTACGTTGCAACGATAATTGGAGAGCGTGGTTGCAACGGGTTCTGCTCGACCGCGGCGGGCAGTGTTCGCGGCGTAATCTCGAGCAACGGTGATACCGTCGATGTCTTCGGCTCCCGCCGCGACGCCCCGCTGAGCTCGCGTGCTCCCACCGTTCGGCTGTTCTTGAAAATATTGTTGCCCGTTCCTTTGTTCTTGATAAAAACGGAACGCGGCATCGTTCGCCGATTGTTGCGCGTGCTGTTGCGCGTGCTGTTGCGCGTGCTGTTGCGCGTGCTGTCGCGCGAACACGTCCTCCGTACACGGGCCGTGTTCCAGGGAACTCTGACCGGCAACGTTCGTGTTCTCCACGATCGTTTGATAAATATCGTCGATTTGTTTCTGCATCGTGTTTATTCGATTGATCGTGTTCGCGTCTCGCTCGTCGGTAACCAATGTACCGATTATCGAACGCGGGACAGAATCGTCGATCGTTTCGTCGTACAAGGCGAATCGACCGTCGATTTTCAGACAGTTACTTTCTCGATAGTTCGGCAACGAAGACTGAAAGTTCGATCCGGGAACACTCGCGTCATCGTTTTCTAGAACCATTCGATGAAAAGTTTCCTCGGAAATATTGTTCGACGGTCGCTGTTTAATACCGGTTACCGATGGTCTTCGATTAAATCCATAATCGTTCAATTCGTCGTCGTCGTCGTGGTCCTCGTCGTCGTCGTTGTCCTCGTCGTCGTCGTCGTTCTCTTTGTCGTTGTCGTTGACGTTTTCGTTTTCATTGTCGTTGTTGTCGTTGCCATCGTCGCGGTCGTTGTCGTCGTCGTGGTCGTTGAGGTCGTTGAGGACGTTTCCCTCCTTCTTCCTTTCCGCGTCGTTGTTCTCGGTACCATCGTTTCGATCGTTTCGATCGTCTCTACCGTTATCGTATCGATGCTGGCCAACATTGCATCGTACCTCGCCGCGATTCTTCTTCTCGTTGTTAACGCGATTGCTGTTGACGTCGTCGCGGTGTACAATACCAAACTGCTGTCGAGCATCGTCGCCGTCGCTTTTTCCATCGACGATTCGATCGAGTCTGTTGTCACCGACGTAGCTGTTTATATTGTTCATCTTGGGCAAGTAATGATCTTCGACCTCGTTGTAACGACGCTTGATTCTCTCGGTTCTAAATTTGTCCTGTTCGACGAACGCGAGTAATTCGTCGGACATATTGTCCCCTATGTCGGGTCTGTTGCCGATCGTCGGTGTACCCTTGGTAACATCCGGCGGGCCAACGTAACTTTGATCGTCTTCGCGCAAAGCCGCTTCGATGTCTTCCAAACTGTACGGCGAAATCGTATTGTAACTAGCCGCTGAATCACGGTTCTCGCTGGCGACCATCGTTCTGGAATCGTGACGATAATAGTCTTCCTGCGTATCCGTACTGTTAACGGTTACGCACGACAACGGCGCCAAACTGGCCAAGAACTGTCTACGCGCGTCCGAGTTATTCGTTTTTATCACGGAATTTCTCGCTTGTTGACACTCTTTGCCAAAGTTGTTACTCTTCCCGTTATTGCCGAGACCAAGATCCGGCATGTTTGAATTTTTCTTGTGCACAAACAGATCCGTTAGCTTTCTGTAAGTCGATTGATTCTGCGGGTGCTCGTTAACGATGCACGAACCACCGGGACCACCGGGACCACCGGCACCACCGTTTTGCTTATGATAATTCGAGGCCGTGATCGTTGTCGCTACCGCGAACGACGCATTCGACGTAATCAAAGTGGTTGCAGTCGATGTTATCGTCGCCATAGTTGTACCGGATAACGCACCGAATCCTGTAGCCGGTGGTGCCATTGTCTGTAACGTCGAAGGCTTCGTCGGGATTTCGAGAATTTCGGAAAAAGGTTTCGTCGATGGTTTAAACGCGACCTCTTCTTGTCCCGACGGGGCACCGCGTGTCAATAATTCGACATCCGTTTCGGCAACCGTTACCGGAGCGCCGCCGATCTCCGTAGAATTCGTACACGGATCGTCCTCCTCCTGATCCACGCAGGTCAGCTGACGTATTCGTTCTTCCAGGGACAAGTTTTTCAACGGTGGATTCTTTTTTCGAGAACTCGACCGGTACTTATCGAGAAGACTTCTGCGAAGCGTGTTCCTCTCGATCGTTCTTCGAATTAAAGTCGAGTCCTCGTCGAAGGAATCGGCGCTACGACTCTCGGAAATTTTTGATCTTTTCACCGGGTCGAATAAACGCAAACTCTCCAAAGCGGCACGGTGTCCCGGACAGTTTTGCGCATCGTCGATGGAATTCGTCAGAGAGATCAGCTTGCTGGACGGTGCCGGAGGCGGCGAAACGAATTTCGGATTCGGGAACAATTGACTGACGGCGGAATTCGGCTTCGAACTGTTGCTCGGCAAGGAAGAGTTGCCGAGTTTAAATACAAGGGAGAGTTCCTTCGCCTCCGAGGGTGTTTCGTTTTGCGCGAGCCGATAGTCTTCGCCGGAGTCTTCTCCCGGAGCGGTGCTCGATTTGGTGGGCAAGGTTCGTTGCGAGTCACGGTTATCGGTGACGCAAACGCGTCGCCGAGGTTCCTCGTTCGCGTGGTTGATCGTGCCGTGGGTCGCGACGATCCTTTCGCCGGGACCGTTCCTCCTGTCGCCTCTCCTTTCGTTCGCCGAATCGATGTCTTCTCGTCGGACGAACCGTTCTTCTTCCTCGCTGATTTCGCGAACGATACGTCGCTCCGTGACCGTTGTCATAGTTATCGTCTCGACGAGATATCGATGACGTGCCTCTGCAAACAAAAAATAACAACGTGTGTGCGCGTACGTACGATATTCAACGATTCCCTTACTTTGCGTTTCGTTTCTCTATACTAGACGGTTCCACTTATTCGTCGTGGATCGATTCCGCGTTAATTATCGGCAAACGCACCGGACGGCTAAGGAGAAGAATGCCGATCGAACCGAAGCTACCGCGACGAACTACGAACAAAAGGATATCAACGAATAGACGAAAGAAAGAAGAGGAAATGTACCGGTAGATGTTGTCGGTCGTTGCAATTGTTCGCTCGATCTTTTCTTCCCACTTTCATCGTCGTTCTCCGTTACCTCCTGGTCGTACGGCGATTCTCCTTCGATCTTTGCATCTGTAAAATCGTACGAAAACGTCTTAATCTCACGCACGCGTGCATACAGACGCGTGGAAAAACACGGTACGTATACGGATCACGTTGGAAAGAAAATGAAAATATTTACAGACTTGGGACGCAAACGGTGAAAAATGCGTACGTGGTCGATTAAAATGCACGAATACGTCTGTACAAGTCTGTAAACGTTCGTTCCTCGGTACCCTGTATACGCGCATTTACGCGCATTTACGCGCATTTACGCGCATTTACGCGCATTTACGCGCATTTACACGCGCGAGAAGTACATCGAGCGAGAAGCAACAAGCTTATTCCACAAGACGGTGATCACTTTTTGTCAGGAATGCGCGCATTCGTCCTTGCTGCGTACCGTGAAAACACCGGAGTCACGCTACGTTGTACATACTTCCGATGAGCGTAGGCGCCGCGCGCGCGTTGCCGTTTCAACGTTCACGAACCTCGATGATCGTGCCGGATCAATGTTTACGTATACTATATACGCGTTACGTGAACACTGACCAAATTCCGCGGCGTACTTCTCTATTGCGAAATGCGAATAACGAAAACATCGTTAAAGTAGGATCGTCGTCGTACCGTCTCGTCTCGGTCGTTCAACAACTGGAAACACACGTGTCGTGGGAAAAATTACGTCGACTCTTTCGAGAAGCATCCATTATTAACCACCGCGCGTTCCATAGAAATCGGAGTCTATGGGAACGCGCGCTAGTTCTCTCGAGTTGCCACGTTGGAACTCGTCGCCGCGTTGGAAAGTGAACATTTTCTCGTTCGTATTTCTCGAATCGATCGTCGTAATTCTACGTAAACGATACGCGCGACTCACCTAATGTTCCTTGACAACGAAGATAATCTAACGACGATCGCGAGCAACACTTTGCTACGTCGGAGAGCTCACCGTTGGAGTAAACGTCTTTGTAACCCTCCGGTGGGCTGAGCGTCTCTTGCTGATGCTCTTGCCGCGAAAACGTCTCTAGCAGTTGCGACGATGGTGGTGTCGGTGGTGGTGGCGGCGGTGGCGGAGGTGGCGGAGGTGGCGGTGGTGGTGGTGGTGGTGGCGGTGGCGTAGGAGCTGGTGTTAGTGCCGATGATGGGGGTGCTGGTGGTGGTGGTGGTGGTGGTGGTGGTGGTGGTGGTGGTGGCGGTGGTGGTGGCGGCGGTGGCGGTGGCGGTGGCGGTGGCGACGGCGGCGGTGGCGTTGTCGAGGATATCGCGCTCGAGGGTGTTAGAAGAGCGGACACGCTCGTTTCGCGTCTATCGGATTCGACGGTTCGCTTTCGATTCCCATTCTCCGGCGCTCCATCGATTCTCTCTCGTCTCTTTTTCCCCCGTATTTCCGGCTTTCTCGTTCTCTCCGATTCCTCCGCTACCAATTGTTGCTCGTTCGTTTTTACTCTCTGCGATTCTTCGTTCCGGAGGGGCTTTTCCTCGACGTTCGGATCCAGGTCCAGATCCAGGTCCAGGTCCAGTTCCAGGTCCACGTCCGCGTCCACGTCCTCCGGTTCCTCGTCCTCCTCGTCGTCCTCCTCTTCCTCCTCTTCCTCCTCCTCCGGTTCCTCCCCCGCGTCGTCCAACTCCTCCTCTTCCTCTTCGTCCTCTTCTTCGTTGCTGTCAGTCGCTATCTCGTATTCTTTTTCCTCCTCGTCTTCCACGTGCAATTCCACGCAATCGAATCGTTGGCTGTCACAACCCCGTTCCCTCGCCGCTTTTCCGTGTATCTCTTCTTCTCTTTCCCCGTCGTGATATCGTCCGTTATCCGAAACACCGAAACGGAGGTTCCATTCGGCTCGACATTCTTTGCAATTACCCAGCCGTATCAGATCGTGTTCCTGGCAGCAACAATCGCAGTCTTCCTCGTAATCGGCGCAACATTCTTCTTTGATCAATATTATATAATCCGCCGCAAAGAACTCGTTCAGTTTCTCGTTTATCACGACTCGATTCTTCTGCGACCTGGCCTTGGATTGACCAGGCTTTTTCAACAGAGACTTGAGAATCTTCGCAGGCTGCTCCGCCGGAAGTTTGCTTCCGTGCTCCTTCATTATCGGGGCTTCTTTGCTCTCTCCTTTTCTCTCCGTGTATATCCCTCTGCGTCTAATATGGTACTCCTTTCTCCCTGTGGTTGCGTTATCCGTCCTTCTCCGCGTGCCGTTACCGCTCGGCCGTCTCGACGGACGGCCCGCTTGTGCCGAACAATTTCATTTTCGATGGAAAAAAAACAGAACACCGCGAGCACCGGTGCACACGCGCTCAGCGCCACTCTTAATCGATTACTTACGATCGATTAGGCGATCGCGTTAAACGATCGTATCGTGGAATTGGCGCACCATACTTTTCCGACGAGCGTTCGATCGACATCAATTCGAAACGATACAGCACGCGATACGTGCGTACAACTCGAATCTTATCGTCGAACGTGAACCAACGTGTTCAAAGAAACGAGTTACCGCGTCGTGAGAACCACCGTCGATCGGAATTATTCGTACGCTCGGGAGAAAAATCGACCCGCCGTTATCTCTTTTAACGGGGTAAACGAAGACGGGAGCACGTTCGGAAAACCCATCGTATACGAATCGATGGGTGCCGTGTCTTTTTCGCGGGGTTAACCTTATCAGCGGGGAATGCCGATGTTTCTACGAACGGACCGAAAACTCGAACAAGACCGCGATGCTTGCAAACGGAACACTGGAAGAGCGAAATTTTCCGCGGACACGCACACCGAGCTTTCGTACATTCGATGCACTGCAAATATCCGTGATAAACGACGCTTGAAAATATTATCACCGTTATCGCTGTCACCAACACCGGTACCGACACTCTTTACCGTCATCGACCGTACCACCGTCGCCACCGCCACCGTTCTCGACGCTATCGTTAACGTTGCGCCGTTGCTTCCATCACGGCCATTGTTTTCTTTTTCTAAAGAGATACAGTAGTTCGTTCCCGGTGCGCAAGCGAATGCTCGTTTCTAGTAACACTCTACCGTTTATCGATCTTGGACGGCGAACGTGGGCGCACTTCTAAACGACACGACGCGCCGTCATGGTTCTCGTTGCGATTCGTACTTTCACCGTAAATACACACATACGTGTGTACATTCCTCGCACGATCGAGGCAATACCTATAGCTTAACACTCGTGAATGTTAATTAAACGTTACCAGAGTTCCAAACGTTTCGATACTTTCTTCGATGGTCAAATCCAAAAGCGGAAACGATATTCGATTCTGTCGGGGGTGGCAGTGTCGGAACGCAAAATGTCACGTACGCGTACGGTTCGTTGATCAGGAGACCGGTAACGATCGTGCTATTCGCGGCGCGTTAACTGCGACTACCGTTGCGATGCAATGGTCAGAACCCGTGTCTGCACCGACGGCTTTCAATTCGAAACGAACATCGAACGAACTAGCTGTCGTCCAACCGTCTCAGCCTCGAGAGGACTCCACCGGGCAACCGTTCTATGGAAATGGAACGGTCTTCTATCGGTTTACCGTCGGTGGACTGCGGTCTTCGATCTGTACCACCACGGACGATACATAAATTCGACACCTTGCGCGATGTCGTTCGGCACAAGGGCCGAACACGCTTAAATCCACTCGTTTTATCGCGCACTTCGCGTTTCAACCGAGAGATCCCTACAACGCGAACCAGATATAAACGAACCGTTTCCTCTTACGGAAGTTGCTTTCCCACGATCTGAAATACCGACCTGGTGAAATATCAATGATCTCGAGGTGACCTCTTCGTTCCGGAACGGTGATTCTGCGAACTGTATTCGACCGAACTATCAAAGTCGGTAAGTATAGATTAGACCGTGGTATAGACTTTACCGAGTCGGTATTTCAGATCGTGCGAAACCAACTCTCCCAAGATGAAACGATTCGTCTATATTTCGTTTGCATCATGGATAAGGGTCGTACGAGGGGAAAATAATAAAGTCCAACTTCCCCTTCCTCTGTACGATATGTTTCTATTCTAAACTAATTTACACACATACGTGTATGTTTGTGTTGTGTTTTCTAGCTGTCATTATTCATCCTGCGATTCTAATAACACAAACAAGACGGTAACGTGCCATGCGAATAATATCTTTTCTTTGTTCTTTGTATAATACATTGTAATAGCTACCAGATACACTTTGTGTATGCAATAGTAATTCGTTAATGCCTGTAAAGCTATATTTAAACGACCGGATTCATTGTTGATTAGTAAGAAATGTCTCGAGTTTATACGACAAACGTTTCTTTGTTGTTCCAACATTGTTTGTTTTAAAACAAACAACACCGATCAATTTCACCTAATTGAATTTATTAAATTTCTTGAAGAATTCCAGGTTAAGGATTTTTACATTTCTACAATTTCGTACTCATAAAAATTAAGTGACATATTACGCACACTTTGACATGTGGAAACCATTTGAAGCTGGTAGTTCGCCAATCGATTGGTGCGAACGTAATTACAGCATTTCTTCTAATATCGCAGAGTTTATGAACACGGTTTGTATTTATTACAACGTTCGCAAGACGTACCAAAACTATTTATCTTAAGATCGAAGATCCAAGTAACGAATATTGTCTTTTTCAAAATGTTATCGCTACGGAGAGAACACGATCCTTAAGTACATAGCTTGTTCGAATCGTAATACCTGTTATTTATCGTTTCGGTGTGAAAGCGATGGTACACCGATAATGAAATAATCGAAATTTTGTTTGTAGCTGAGCAATCTGGTATTTTTGTTACTTCCCCCTGTCCTTATGCACCTCTTCAGAGATTATGGGCGATTTGTAAATCCTGGAATTCACGTCATTTGGTTCCTGTTAATGATAGTAGGTCTTAGCAGTGCATACTTTCATGCTACCTTGTCCCTTATAGGTAAGTGATCGATCGTCAAAGATTTCGAGGATACGAATACGTCTAAATATTATGTATTTTACTATATCGTAACAGGACAATTATTAGACGAATTAGCAATTTTATGGGTATATATGGCTGGTTTCTGTATGTTTTTTCCAAGAAGGTATTTTCCAAATATTTTACAAAATGACAGAAAACTTCTTTCCGTATGCGCAATGTTACCAACCCTTATTGCAACTGGCTTGTCGATTATACATCCGGCGATAAACGCATTTGCATTAATGAGCCTTTGCATACCGGCATTTGGATTTATGATAATTGAATTGAAAAGGTAAAATTCTCATGTAACATTCTCGATCTAGCTCTGTAATGTAGCGTCGAATTATAATCTAGAACGTGCTTTTCTTAAGGACAAGGTCCATGAAAGTTTATAGATTGGGTTTACGGTGCGGTGCTGTTTGGTTACTAGCTGTTGTTTGCTGGTTAAACGATCGTTTATTTTGCGATACCTGGTTGAATTTGAATTTCCCTTATCTACACGCACTTTGGCATTTGTTTATTTTCATTGCAAGTTACACAGCAGCTGTACTCTTTGCATATTTCTCTGTAAAAGATGAAAAACCGCAACAATCACCGGTATTAAAATATTGGCCAAAGGATGACTTTGAACTTGGTATACCGTACGTAACTATTAGAAGTTACATTAAACTCGATACAAATACCAATATATAATTATCGGTGCGCGCGCGCGCGCGCGCGCGCGTGTGTGTGCGTGGGCGTGGGCGTGGGCGTGTGCGTGTGCGCGCGCCCGTGCGTGTGTATACATACATGCATACACATTATATAAATATCAACAAGTCTGCTTTGCGTTTAGCAAAGACCTTAATTTTGAAAATAAGAAAGTGGAAACATAGTAGACACTGAAATGTGCTATTTAAATTTCTTATTTTAAAAACTTAACTTTCTATGTGTTTTTACAAAGAGAAATATATATCTTACGTTTGTCTGTCTTATATAGGAGGTAGATTTCTCTCTTTAAATTTGTGATATTACTCTAGTTATTACTTTTTGTACAAATATACGTAATTAAGAAATGAATTAATCTTTAGAGGTGTAACATTAAAATAGAATATGAAAGTATTTATTCTCTTAACAAATGTGAAGCGATATTGTTGTAATATATTTGTGTACCGGAAGACAAGATTAAATGTAATACCGAATGGAAGTAATTTTGTTGCAATCTTATATTGTTTAATACGATAAAATTAAAAATTTATTAAATTTGTTACCGCACTTGGATTTTTCTAATTTTTTTCAACCGATAAAAGGATAGTCTTTTTTATGTATTATTTTAGCGGGTAAATCTCTTCTTTCGGAAAAACGTAGTTGTTGCATTCTTCTGTTTTTCCTACATTAAATTCGTAATAAAATCCATACCTTAATTGGACAATTTACACAATATATTTACATCCTTTAGAGATCAATACCTCGAGTATGGTTATTACAAATATAAAGCGATACGTTTATGTACTTTTATCTGTGAAGAATATATTTTATTTGACAATTAAAAAATTGTAGGTTAAAAGAAAAAATTTTTAATTCAATCGTTAAAACAGTACAATCCCTATAACGATACATCTTTTCTATATACTTGGATTAATTAGATACTTATTTATAAAAACAACCAGCAATATTCTTTCTTGCTTTAAGATTCTGCAAATTAAGTTTCTTTTTCTCCTCTGTAAACAACAATATTCTTATCAGTTTCGTGGATTTTAACCTCGTACAATATATCCGAGTTAGTCATAATTTTCTTCAGTTCGTTAAAAATGTAGATGGCTACGTTTTCGGTAGTTGAAATAACATTCTTGAAATAAGGTACATCCTTGTCCAAGTTCTTGTGGTCTAATTGATACATCAATACTTCTTTCATGTACAATTTTAAATCCGTTAAGTTCATAACCATACCTGTTACACTGTCCACAGGTCCACGTACGGTAACTTCGACTAAAATGGGATAAATGCGATTAAAATTTATAAATATTAACAAATCGATAATAATTACCTGTGTAATTATGACCATGGCCCCAATAGTTGTTACATTTACCATATATATTTTTATTTTCTTCCTCGGTTAAATTGTTACTAAAGAAATGATATCAACATTATAAACACTGAATATTTCCATGTACATTGTTAAAAAATTCTCGTTTATTCGATAAACTGATTTCGTACCTGTGTAAACGATGACAGCTAGATATTGTTTCTTTCCTGCTCAAATATGCAATTGGTCGTGCCATTGCCTGTTGCTGACCGAAATTATTAGATTCCGATATCTTTTATACCGTTACGAACACGTAAAACGATTGCTTCTGTTAGAAGACTAGAATCAAGCAGGATAACAAGTAAAAATTATTCAAGCACCAAAATGATCGCGAATGTTTCTTTGAAAAAATCTATATTTTTTCATAAACATTTTCATTGTTTATTTTGAAGCTTTATTTTGCGAAATAGGCATACATTTAACGAGAATGTGAATAAAAGAGGAATATGCGAACGGAAACGTTTTATCTGTCAAAGTAAATGACAAAAACAGATAACAACAAACTGTTCGGGCAGATACCATTGAACCAATTGAATTGCAACGATTGCGTGTCAGACTTAAAGGAACAAATCTGGAATACGACAGAAACTGATGGTGAAGATCAGTGAGTTTGTGCCATCACTCGTTCGGTGTGTGGTATAAGTGACTTTGCGTTGAATAAGAATATTTCCAATTTATACATTTTAATTCTACCCTTTATAAACAGACCGTATCTGCCGTTTTAATGTGAATGCAAATACTTTACAACGATCGTTGTTGCCTTTGAAAACGTCATGCCGGTGACGCCCTAGAACTCGCTAGAATTAGTCATTTCGTGTAATGTGTAATGTATAATACGATCTAGCATATCGAACAAAACGATCAGCTTAAATAATAACACTGAATAAAAAATGGATAGCGAAGGCAGGAAGATCATTGTTTGCGATAATGGAACTGGGGTAAGGTTATATGGTTTTGCCCCTATTACTTGTTTCTATTCGTATCTCTTATTTACTTGAATTTCTCTATTAACGTTAGTGTTTACTAAAATAACAATATGTGATGCGACTGAAGAAGTATGTATTCTATACATATCATTTTCTTTTGTTTTGTTTTCTGTTTTCAGTTTGTAAAGTGTGGATACGCAGGAGCTAATTTTCCAGCACACATATTTCCATCCGTAGTTGGACGTCCTATTATTAGAGCAGTCAATAAGATAGGCGACATTGACGTGAAGGTAGATTCCTTAATTTCCCAGATTCAATCCGTCAATTAGATTATTTGTCTCAATTTCAGTCAATTATTTATGTGGAAGTCGATCGTTAATATGGTTTGTGGACAAAATTTGTTGCTTTGTATTTAGTATATGTTCTAAGATTAAGAGTACTTCGTACTACATTAGGTAAATACTTATAGTCAATAATATTGAAACAGTGTATTAATTATTTACTTAATTTTCAGCAAGAATATTGTATTCGTGTAAGTCAATTCATATTACACTGTCTGCCTAAGTGTTTAAATTTGATTGAAAATAATCCGTGCGTTTGTCTATCGATGTAAATAAAGTTTGACTTATTAACCTCTTTTACTAACAAATATCAAAATGGAGTATACATGTCAAAAGTAAGATGGATATTATTTTTCAAATTCTTAGAATACATAATAATTCATTTACCAAAATTTAATCGATAATCAAGGGAGTCGAAATTAATCAATAAAGAAGTCATTGTTTCAATTACTTGCAGTAAAATCATCCATCGCGTTAAAAATGATCATTGTTCTATTTACTTTTGAATATACAAGGAACATAAAATATTTAAAAATAAAGATATTTACAGAGTTGACATTTATATTTATGTGCGTGCGTATGGGTGGGCGGGTGTACACGCATATGTACAATTGCGTTTCTATAATTATCTAATATATTTGTATGCTTACAATTGCTCTCGTAGGATGTGCTTAACGTGCCTGTAAGTTTATCGCATTTCTTGATGATAATACGTACATTTATTTATATTGCACCAGTGCTTGAAAGACCCTACAAAAATTTTATTCACCTATCCATGGAATCATCATCTTTGTCGTCGTACCTTCTTTTTTTTTTTTTTTTTTTTTTTTTTGCTTGCGTACTTATATATGTAGCAACAATTTAAGTAATTGGTGTTATATTATCTAAGTGATTATGTGAATATTAAAAAAATAGAAGGTAATGTACTTGAGAGTAATAAAGTTTTGCTAATAGGAAAATAGAAATAAAAATTAGTTTTATTAGAATAGGTATATTTACTGTTCATTTTCACAGTCACCTTTATTCCAAATTATTTAATTTGTAAGAAGTTAGAGCAATGTGTTAAACGATTGGAACACTAATAATTTATATTAATTTAATGTATACGGATAACACATAGTTATGTGTTAAATCACTGTATGTTATTACCGCAGGATTTAATGGTTGGAGACGAAGCAAGTAAACTTCGATCTATGTTAGAGATTAGTTATCCAATGCAAAATGGAATTGTTAGGTGTGTACATGAATCTATGTATATCTACATGTATTCTGAATTATTAAATTATTAAAATATCTAATAGGAATTGGGAGGATATGTGTCATATTTGGGATTACACGTTTGGGAAGGAAAAAATGAATATTAATCCAAGGGAGTGTAAAATTTTGTTAACGGAACCACCAATGAATCCTATTACAAATCGAGAGAAAATGATTGAGGTAAAACACGATTTTTTATATAAACTTTTCCTATGAAAATCTGCCACGATTTAATTTTGAATATTATGAAATGATTTTAGGTAATGTTTGAAAAATATGGTTTCGCTGGAACGTACATTGCGATTCAAGCTGTACTTACGTTATATGCTCAAGGATTGATTAGTGGTGTTGTGGTCGATTCTGGAGACGGAGTCACTCATATTTGTCCCGTGTTCGAAGAATATGCTTTACATCATCTTACTCGGCGGTTAGATGTAGCTGGTCGAGATATCACAATGTATTTAATAAAACTTCTTTTGTTACGTGGTTATGCATTTAACCATACAGCTGATTTTGAGACTGTTAGGATGTTAAAAGAAAAATTATGTTACATTGGATATAATATCGAAACTGAAAATAAATTAGCACTCGAAACAACAGTCTTAGTTGAGTCATACACTGTAAGTAAAACTTTCTACTTATATAGAAAATACAGGTATGCATTTTAGTAAGTAATTTCTCAATTCTTATAGCTTCCTGATGGAAGGGTAATAAAAGTAGGCGGTGAAAGGTTTGGAGCACCAGAAGCTTTATTTCAGCCTCGTTTAATAAACGTCGAAGCTCAAGGAATTGCTGAATTAGTATTTTGTACTATTCAAGCAGCTGATATCGATATAAGGAGTGAATTATATAAACATATTGTTCTAAGCGGTGGTAGTACAATGTATCCAGGTCTTCCGTCTAGACTCGAAAGAGAAATTAAACAACTTTATTTACAAAGAGTATTAAGAAACGATACTTCAAAATTAAATGTAATTATGAAAATGTAATTTTAATTGATAAAAACACATGTGTTTGTATACTCACTCATATGTGTTTTCAGAAATTTAAGATAAAAATTGAGGATTCTCCCAGACGTAAACATATGGTATTTATGGGTGGTGCTGTATTAGCAGAAATAACAAAGGATCGGGATTCAGTATGGATAACAAGGGAAGAATACGAAGAAAAAGGTCTTAGTGTACTAAAAAAATTAGGTTCCTATGAATCGCAAAGAAAATAGTCATTGAAATATAGAAAAGAAATACACATTTTTTACATCTGAAGTCATTTGAGAGTTAAATGCAAGTTTTCATATTTTGCTTTCACAACTGATTTATACTAAATTATACGTTTAATTCACGTGCAAGCAACAAACAATCGAAAAGGTATGTAATGTAGTACTATAAGTTTTAAAACTATTAAAACTCATAATGGAAATTAATTTCATTTTAAGTATATTAATATTCAATTGTATTAAATTAAAAATTAATATAAATTGATTTAAATTTGCAACAAATGATTGTAACAATGTTTACGTTTATATGTTTGCCATGATGCATAGCACATCTGTAGATGATATACATTGTAAATATAGCTGTCACAAATACTTCCTTTTCATCAAATTAAAATGCAGCACTTGTCTGCTGTTCAATAGATATATATTGTGAATTACAAACAAAAGTATGTCTACTTCTAGCTTATACTGATTTAACGAAGTTCAATTTAAATGTCGTATGTATGATTACATGAAAAAACAATTTGTTAATATAATGGCTAAAATTAAGTAATGAAATTTGTAAATATCACATGATAATAAAAGCATAAAATTTTACTACCTTTTATATGTAAAATATGAAGGTTGATTGTGCTATTTTATGATTTGACTAGATAAAAGCATTTACTTAATTGCACTTTTGTATAACATTGTTCTAAATTAAAAAGTATTCTTTGCAATAAAATTTTTGAAAATATTTTCAAAAGTCCTTACTTTTGAATAAGTAACAGATTCTCAATTTTGGCCATTATTGTAATTCATAGTAATTAATTTGTAAGAAAACAGAAAAGCATTTATACGCCTCTATATCTTCCTTTAATCACTGAAAGAAAAAAGAGAAAAACTACTATTTTAATTAATACTTAAATGTTAAAGCACATGTCATATTTAAAAGACATATTTGAAAACATAGAGCACATTTAAAACGTCTAAAATTGACAGAATAAAATGCAAGTTTCAATCAATCTACACAATACAGAAGGTATGAGGTTAGGGTATTTTATACGATGTACATTAGGGTGGTTCTTAATTATAGATTGTTGACATTCTCTCTCTCTCTCTCTCTCTCTCTCGTTAACCCCCCCAAAATGGTTTCAATATATAAAAAAAAATAACGAAATACGTTGCTGCAAATATATACTGATGTTTAACATGTAAGTAAAACCATATAAGAACAAATCCGTTGCTCCTAAAGTTTTAAATGATAAAGTTCAAGACTGCACGGTACGTTTTTCCGTTATCCGATCAAGCTGATACTTTACAAGACTTATTCTTGTATATATTGGAAGCATTCTGAGGGTAAAACTGAAAAATTTCAACCATCTACAATTTTGGAGTACCCTAATACGCATGGCCGGGGACGGTTAAACAACTGCGAAAGAAACGGTTGCATTTTTATACAATTTGAAGTGGCGGCGGAGGGGTTCTCGTGTAGTTTTATATGTTAAATTTAACGCCATATGCGACACTATTATTCGTTATCGAATCAAACTAATATTTTACAGGATTTATTTTTTCTAAGTATTGAAATCATTCTGGGAGGTTGACGGGCAAAAATTCAGAGGTCAAAATATAAGGACCATCCTAATGTACATACACAGTATCGGATAGTTTCGTAATTTTAGTTAAATAATTTATAGAAATAAATTTATTTCATATGAAAACTCTTCCACTAATTTTTAAACCCTGTTGTACATATTTAATTATCAAGGTTGTGTAAAGATAAGTCTTTCACAATTAGTAAAACTAAATTAGAAGATTTCAGTTAAAACTATGTAAATATTATACGACAACAGAAGAAATATATATTCTCAATTATACATTGTGACAAAATAACAATGATAAAGAATTGGTTTAAAACAAAAGATACAATGTGATTACGACAAATCTACAACAGTCTTTATTATGTTTCTCCATTTGACCTTTATATTGTGTATCAATGTACACGTTATATATAAATAAAAATAACAATATAATTTGTATTATACAGTTCCGTATTTAATTGGATATATAATGTAACAATAGATAAATGTGTATGTATTCGATTTGTTAAGATCTGTACAAGTGGCTTGTGACAGCATTCTGTATAACAATAAAGTAACAAGCTGTTATTTAAAGAAATATAATTTTTAAACGGTGCTTTAGCGCGTATGTCCCATATTACAAAGTTTATATTGGAAGTGTATATAATATTTTAATAAATCACTTTCAATGTAATAGTTTGCATCCCTGCTCCACTGAGATGTTCGCGCGCGCGTGATTATTGATCATGTTAAGCAAATAAAAAAAGAAAAAAGGAAAAAAACCAGATATAAAAAACACTTTCGTTTACACTGGGAGAGTTTTTGCTTCCAAATTTTTATACTGTGTAAATTCCGATTTTTCTCTTTGTTGTATTAAATCGTTGGAAGCGCAAAGACGCTTCGATGTAGTAAACAAAGAATTGGATGGAAAATATGAAATTTTTATAAATTACACTTAATATGTAATTGGTTTATCCTTACACTGATCAATACAAAAGCTAGTGAACCGTTTAAGGAACTTCGGATACTCCCTTTTATAAATAGCACGTAAAACAGATGCTGGAGCCCATCCACCGGGATTAACTATAATCGACAGATAAGAGCGTTACATGCATATTAAATTAAAATATACATGGTTATGTACGATGAACTAAATTTAAAACGAAAGAATATAATGTAATACGAACCAACGGAACAGTAAGTTATTTTGCACGTAATATTTTCTCTTTTTATTTCTTCTTCATCTTTTGGAGGATCAATAAATGTTTGACATACGAGACACACGGTTAAATAAACCCTTACGCATTTTCCTGTATTTGGCTGTAAATAAACATTCTAATGTTAATCAATTTTTAATATCTAATAATGTTTAACTTGTAGTAAAACTTACAGGATAATCAGGATGTTCTGTACTATGGTTACAGACTATCCACAAATCGTGGGCGTCCGGATCTTGATCGTCAGATACTCTACGCATATGCGACCAGAATAGTGCATCTCTTTGACTTGCTGGCCAAATTCGCTTATGCGTTTGTAGAAATATTAAAGTATCTTTAGAAATATTTTCAACCACTGTCATGTCTTCGAGCGTTGCTTCCCATCCACTTCTGTATTCAGGGCTAAAGAATATATCACAAACTTCATGACCGGTAACTCCTTTCACAACATGGCAAGCTTTTAAAGGGTCTACTACTAAGCCATCCACTTCTTCTTCGCGTCTGTACATTCGCATGTCACCATCTTCGGCAAATAATTGCCATCCTCCAGCTCCTACTCCAAGTCGCGCATAATGCAATTGTTGCATCGTTATTCTTTCTATCTGTGAACATATTTAATATATGAATAAAAAGAAATGCATTAAATTATTGTAATATAATAATTACCTCTGGCCAAAGTCTGTGTTTAGATGCTGATGTAGTAGGAGTTATTAGAATAGAAACTGATTTTTGTTTCAAACGATCTCTTAGTTGATTTTCTTCATCAATTTTATCTAATCCAGTCTCTACTGCATCATAAAATTCTTCGTCACAGAGAGCACTGTGTGGACCTTCCTTGAAAATTAAAAATTTTATTTATTACACAATCTGAATTTCTCCAGTTTGGTACTGTAAATAGCAAGTTCTTTTGAATTAGTTACATTCATTTACTCACTCTGCTTAACATTATTTTCAAGATCATTTCAAATTAAACTATTGTATTAGATTTTTATAAAATCAACGATTTTAAGTACAAATTAAGTAAGCTGAATATCCTTTATATCCTTTCATAATTTAAAGACTAGTTAAGGTGCGACACTTTTTAATAGAGTGTTTCTATCCGTTGTGAAAGTACATACTAATGCAAATACGCTACATAAATTTCACAATCAATGTGTATGCATATATATGTACATAGACGGTATCGGATAGTATCGTAATTTTAATTAAACAATTTATAGAAATAAATTTATTTAACACAGGCACTTAACACAAATTAATTGAACTATTTTTAAACAGATAGATGATTTAATAGCATAGTTTTGAAAGCAGCAACTAATACGTTACGTAATCTAATTAATAAGCAAGTCAAGTATATCTTAGAACTCCTTTGTATGTAAATGAATATTAAAAGACACAAGTATATGTTATGTACAGAAATTGTTTTGGCATAATAACATAATACTTTTGTCAAATATTTTATGTATTTTGAACTATTATGTACTACTAATTTATGAACCTCATAGTCTGGACCTCCATGGATAAGAACCCTAGGTCTAGGAGAGTCACCTTGATGCATTGCAACTTGATCTTTTAAAGTTTTGTAGAGTTCTTGCACTTTTCGTTTCTTCTCAACTTCTTTTTCCCATCTACGACGCCATGCATCTTCTCGTTGTACCATCAACTCTACACAATGTTGTAACGTTGCAAGTACACCTTCACTTGTTGCTTTAAATGTTATTGCTTCCCCTTTAAAATCTACCGAGTGTTCGGCTGGATCAAACATTGTCTCAACTTTATTTTCTGAAATGAATATCTTTTGTTCAACATTATAATTCTTAGTCACTAAAAAGGATATTTGTTTGAAACGTTTGTAAATGCATGAGAATTACAAAACAAATGAGTATAAAACAAATGAATGTAGATAAACAGAAACTACTCCCTTACATACCTTTTATGGAAATATTTTTTGCATTTTCTGCACAATTATCAAAATACTTTTGTAGAGTATCGATTTGTTTAATCAGTATATCTCTGAAGGTTTCTAGCTCTGCTAATTTTTCTTTTAACCCTCTAACACCACGTTTAGTAAAACTACCTGCACTTGTAATAGATTGGGTATTCGATACAAGCGAAATGGCACTACCATGACGTTTCAGACTGTTTTCACTTCCATAACCAGACTCTGACTATTTAGAATAAATGTATATTTAATAAAATCAAAGAAACATCTGTTAATTTTGTATATATTCAAGTGTGTGAATATTCTTTTTGAATTTTCAAAGCAAGATTGCAATACCTTATAAGATTTTAAAACATCTACCCAACGTTGTTTCTCTTCTGGACAATTTGCTCTTAAATACCATACTAGGCAATCATTTACTGATACATCAAACCTACATTCATCAAATTCGTGTGCCTAACAAAACAGGTGGTAAAGAGTAATATCATGACTCTTTCTATAAAACCAGCGAATAAATGTATATAAAACTGATCACTTCATATCAGTTCGTACCTTAATATCAGCTTTATACAAACTTATTGAACCACGACATCCAAATCCACTGTCCTGCTCAGATTTGTAATAAGATAAAGTACCATCTTTGAGAACAATAAATCTAGTTTGCCAGCCATGTATATAATTTGTCCATTTGGATAGTGTACCCTGAAGTTCTGGAACTACAACCCCATCGGAACCTTCTTCGTCTACATCGTCACCGTCTACTTCTGCTTCCATACACTCGATATCTTCGTTGGCAAGTCGAACTGTTTCTGTTTCATCGGCCATTCTTACAAGCGAATCTCACGGCTTCGATGTTGATTGCTTTCAAGATAAACTCAACATACCCGAGGGGGTATATTTAAAGTTACCCTGATACGGGCTAGTCTATCCGTAACTGATTGATTAGCAGTTTAAAATTTGCGAAGTAATGGATCAGTAATCGTGCACAGGCTACGTTTTAGAACATGTTGATCATTGATTATCATACACATAACCTTGTGCAAAATCCCTCATCGAATAAATGAGACATTAAGAACACGTATTTTTTTTTAGCAAATAATAAGAATTAGTGGCAGATAGAAAATCAACAGTTTCACTCAAGCACAATTTCCATGAGTGTTGCGTACGTGTATAATCTTTTTTGATTGATCATGTTTCTTTAAGTTGGGTAGTTTATACTTTCTATAAACGTTTACCATCACTTTCATATTCGAAGTACTATTAAATATGTAATATTATATATTATACAAATTAACAATAGGTAAACTATAACAATAGAAATGCCGCGTAAAACTGTTTTTTTCTTTACAGTAGAATCGGATAGGCGCAATTTAAGTATCGACTAGAAGTATCGATAATCATATCGAAAAGTACATTGCGATTGAAAGCTATTTAGAGACCGCCAAGTTAGCAAATTATCACAAATACACGTGAGGAGTTTACTGTTGGATCGGCAATATCTATTAAAATAATGATACTCAGGGTATTTTTGCTTCTATTTTGTGTGGTGTCAGATGCTACTGTGCATAGATTAAACGTGCCTAGAGTTTTGTTGCCAGTATTTAATGACTTTGCTGTCAATTTTACACTCGAAGTTACCGACGGTGCTTGTTATCAATGGTAATCATTGTGTTTCTCTCGTTACGTTAATTTTATTTTATTAATCCCTTATGTGAAAATTCTGTTTGCTTAAGAATATTCTTATTACTAAAACCTTAACGTTCAGTTATTCTTGAATCAGTTATAACATTTTATATGACACTATTAATTTTATATGTGCAATATTTATTTTCTAAATTGTTAAGAGAAAATGAGGTTTAATACATAATATGAAGTTTGTATGTGCTAAATCGTATACCGCTGAAATAAATAATTCTGTTACTTAAACAATACAGTGGAATATTGATATTAATTGTAGGTCAACATCACGTTTAGATATAATTCAGTTAATTCCTATAAATGAAAATGTCGAAAGGACTTGTTCCTCTGCTATTTTGATTCAAACGATAACAAGGGAATCTACTAGAAATACAGCGATAGTATTAGCAGAAGATGTCAATAACGGACAATTTTTAAGATGCGATGTTATTGTTGATGCAATTTTTTCCTTAAATCTTGTCACAACCACAAGGGAATTATATATAGAAGAAGCACCAGAAGCATTTGAAGTACGAGCATATGATGAACAAGGTATAAAATATCATTCAAATTTATGTATTATATTGTTTTAGGTTCGAAACCTTTGAACTTAATAAAATTTTGTATTCTATTGTATTTTAATAGGAAATGAATTTACAACTCTTGCGGGAGTTGAATTTTTTTGGAGTATAGATAATGCTGATAAACGTACATCAGATGGTAAAATACCAAGTGATGTTCTAAGATTTATGACTTATCAAGAATCACAATACGAAACTCCTTCAACTGTTGCTGCTTTAGACGCAGTCAGTAAGACGGGCCATATTGTACTATTAGAAGGAATAAAAACTGGTACAGCAAAGGTATAATCATATTGTATATAGATATGTTATTTTATCTTCTACATGGGATAATAATAAAAATTTTTTTCATTTAGGTTTCTGTAAGATTACCTTATCCGGAGTATAAGCATGTACCACAGATAGAAGTAGAATTGATTGTAATAGCCAATTTAATTATCATTCCATCGGACATAACAGTAATGGCATACGATAGTTTTAAATATAAAATAATGCAAGTGAGTATGTAATACACATATAACGTATCTAATTAATAATATCTTATTTATTGAATAAATGTATTCAAATTTTGCATAGGCTCGTCAAGGTCGTTTAGAAGAAATAAATTTACCATCCAGCCAGTACTATTTAGAAGCTGAAAATCCAGACATACTAGAAATTGATAATGACCATGACTGTGCGTATACTCGAATTTTAGGACGCACTAAAGTATTCTTACACGATAAAAATGTCCGCGACGAATACCCTGTTATTCTGCCATCTGCTATGGTTAATGTGAACGATGTTGCTTATATTACTCTTGCTGTTTTACCTAATAGAAATTTGGGTTTAATACTTGGTCGAACTCATGAAATTGTAGTTGAATTATACGACAGTAAAGGTCATAAATTCTATATTGGAGAAGGTGTAGAAGTATCGATAAAGTTAGACGAGCATTATTTTGAACAAAAATTAGTAACACAAAATGGTACTTATGTTGTTGGTGTGCCTGTAACATGTGGAACAATGACTATCGAAGCTACTCTTTATGGCATAATTGATAAGCACGGCAAAAAGATTCCTGTCACATCGCGGCCTAACACAAGAGCTGAGCTTTTGATTCACACTCCAGTCACTATTCAGCCTACTGTACTGGCTATTCCGTGGGACTTTAAGGCTAAATCACGGTTAATAATTATTTGTAGTATATTGTTGTGTTGTAATGCTAACAATTATAATATTATAAAATCCTATTTCATTATAGATATGACATAGTCTTGAAAGCAAGTGGAGGAGACGGATCATATGTATGGTCAAGTAAACATCCATCCATAGTAACAGTTTCTCAAAATGGAGGAATAAAAATTGTAGCAGCAGGTACGACAGAAATAAGTGTCGCGATGACAAGAAATCAATATAATAAAGATACAACAAGAGTATATGTGTTACCACCTTCAAAGTTAAAAGTGGTTGAATACAGTATGGAAGTAGCTGTGGGAGAACCAATTTATCTCCATATTGCATTGTATGGAAAATTAATTAATGGAACAGAATCTAAAGAGATACCTTTCAACGACTGCAGAGATATCAGTTTTGAAACATACATTCCAGATGGTAATTTTATACAAAATGGTAGCAAGGTCGTAGAACCTGTAGGAATCGCGTGTGCTGTTATGGCAATCACTAGTATGGATATTGGAACATCTGAAGTAACAGTAGTATACAACACTAATGGACAATATTTAACTGACAATATCACTGTGTCAGCTTACGAACCTTTAGTAGCGGTACATCCAGGTGATAAAGAAAGTTTATTAGCAGTAGGATCTTCAAGAAAAATAGTTTTTAAAGGTGGACCTCATCCATGGTCCAGCAAACCTCAGAGTTACTTACGAAAAGTTCAAGTATCTGAAAAAAAAATTGCTGAGGTGATAGAACATGGAGATTCACCTAATGAATTATACAAATTATCAGTTTTTGAAGTAATGTGTAAAGCCCTCGGAGAGGTAGTTGTAACGTATACAATTTCAAACGTTCCTTTACTGCCAAATTGCAAAAGTATGTACGCAACCGAAACAGTACGAATTATTTGTGGTAAACCCAGACATATTTATCTACAACCTGAATATAAGGACAGCAAGAACTGTCCTATTAATTTTAATACGGAAAGGGTAATGGCACATAGCGATAAAAACTTAAAACTTATCACTATAGTAAAAGATGAAGAAGGTAGAACTTTCGACAACATTACGAGTTTACACATCGAATGGAATTTAAAACCCTCGTCTATAGGTTTTGTAGAAATGTCTCCAGGTTGTATAGAAGAAACGCTTACAGACATGAACGTAATTTTACCAAAGAATTACTATCAAAATGTTATCTTTAAAAAACATTCCGGTGTTCTTACGTTAACAGCTACCGTTACGGGTTATCAGAAATACATTCTGAGTAAATTAAAAATTATACCCGAATGGCCACCTTTTGCCATTGAAACTGAAAGAAGAATCTATGAAACTCCACTTATAGAGGCTTCCATACAAATAGTTTTAGTTAACGATACCAGTATTAGTCCTAGCAAATTAATGGTATTAAACGATCCTACTGCAAAATATTACTTACAAGTTAGCCAAGGTTCTGGTTACTATGAATTTGTACTAAATACGGATGACGTTGCAGATGTTCGATACATGGAGTTGACAAAAACAATTAGCATTACACCAAAAACATCTGGAGTACTTAACTTAGCCTTAGTAGATCTTTGTTTATCTTCAAAATCAGCTGAAGCTGTGATTGAGATACAACAGCTTGCCGTTATAGAAATAGAAACAGTAAATAAAATTGAAAAAGGAAAATGTATAGTGGCTGCATTAAAGCTTTACGACACAAATGGTCATATCATAAAATTGCCATCTTTGAATGTATTAGAATTTAAAGCAGAAGTTGATAATGAATGCATTGAAGTTAAACAATTGCCCTCTAGCGAACATGGCAATCCTCCTTATAATCAATTGTTGTATATGATATATGGCCTGGCAGAAGGAGAATCCCAGTTAACATTTGTAAGTAAAGGAGGTGATAGAGAAATACAGAGTGAATCAGCAACTATTCAAGTTTTCCTTCCTTTAAGAGTTTTTCCAAGGAATTTAACGATATTAGTAGGTACAGTTTATCAACTGCAAACAACAGGAGGACCATCAAATGCAGAAATTGAATTCTCTACGAAAAGTAATGATATTCTAAATGTTGATCACAATGGTATATTTGAAGGAAAATCAGTTGGACAAACAAAAATACTTATTAGAGCCATTGGTCTCAATGCCAGAGGCAACAAAGTTATTTATTCTGAAGACTATACTGACATATATGTGTTGCATCTTGAAGGCATTAAAATTGTCGTTCCAACAAGTAGAGTAAAAGTGGGTGCAACATTTCCGCTTTGGGCGTTTGGTATCCCAGAATATTTGACTCCACTTATCATATCTATGCAATTGCCATTAATTTTTATGTGGTCATCCAGTGATTCTAATTTAATTACTTTACATAACATGTATGAAGGTACCGGTATTAATATCAGATATCAAAATGAAGTTTCTTTGAGAGCCAAAGCTATTGGTTCTGGATTGGCAACCATTTATTTAAATGTTACAATGCCGTGTAACATGTTAGCTGGCTTTAAGAGTGATGTAACATACACTACTTTTGTAAAAGTTGAAATTTTTGAAGAATTGCATTTGACCTATCCTGGATTATCTTCCAATGTACCAGTAATATTAATGTCTCCAAATTCTATTTTGAAATTGCAAACAAATCGTGACAAACATGGTTCCACTACTTACAAAGTATTGTCGACCATGCATGGAAATGATTCGGAGGATACACATGCTTTAACTCCAACGTCTAAAACTGTGACTATTGATAAAAATGGCATCATAAAAGCTGGTGAAAATTTTGGAAAAATAGTTATTTCTATTACAAATATGGAAACATATAACTTGAAGCAGTCGATAACTATTATTGTTGAAGTAAGGTTTTTATTGTATATTTTTTAAGCACAAATTAATTCAGAAAGTTTGAGTTAATATTTTTATTGCAACTATTTTGTTCATAGGTTAAACCCATTCATTATATGATGCTATCTTTAAAATCGATTTTGCGAATTCGTAATGGAGAAGAATTGAACATGTTACCTAAGGGTATGGAATTAGACTATGCTCTTGAATATTATGATAATGTTGGAACAAAATTCCATGCTGCTGACGTTAATGCTAAAATTATGTTGAATCGTGCTGACCTAGCATCATTTATTATAAGTGCTGAAAATGCTGTCACTGTAAAATTCATTGAAAATGGAGATCTTGTTGTAAAGGCTTATAATGAAAGGTATCCCAATGGAATGTTTGATTATGTACATATGATGATCGGCGACATAGTTTTTCCAACAAAGGTATTTTGTACAATTGATGAATACTTTTATTTGACATGAACAGCAATATTATTATACATATTTGTTGAATTTACATTATTTTGTAGACAACGTTGACAGTGGGCGATATAGTATGTTTCTCAATGCCGCTACTGGCTTCTGACGGTGATCCAGGTTACTGGCAATCTTCAGCTCCTGAGGTATTGACAGTAGATCCAATTAAAGGAATAGGACGAGCAAAAAATGTAGGATATGCAGTTGTAAAACACAGTCTTGCAACTCACATGCAAGGTGAAATAGAAGTCAATATACAACCTATTGCAAAGGTATTATTTATTTATTAGTTCATCAGTTCAACTTTTATAGAAGACATTTCTTTATTTGTATTTCATTCCATTACGAACAATTTTGCTTTGTGAGTACAGGTATCAATTGTTCCGTTAAGGGGTCGAAATATCACTGGGACTGAAACATTTAGTGTTCCTCTTGTATTGAAGAGTAAAGATGAGCAAATTAAAGAAAACAATGTATTATCTAGAGGTCTAGGTGGTTGTAGAACGTTCACAACATTCACTTTAAATTCATTTCCCTACACCTGTAATATACAATTTGTTTCATCAACTGCATCAGTCGGAGTAAAAGATTTATTTCTTGTTAAGCCACGATTTGATATCACAACAGGTAAGTAATAATTTGATCTCAAAGAACATAAAGACGTTTACCATTCATTAATCAATTATTTGCAATTATTTGTTACAGGTTTCTATTATTGTGATGTGATACCTATGGGTTCTCCGAATATAGTTTCCAGTACTTTAGAGAGCCGTATCCAGATAAATGCACAAAACAGGGACATTGAAGCTGTACCTTTAGAAGTAACATATCTTCCACCTGTCTATGTTGATGCTAAAGAAATTGTTTTTATCAATACTCATTCTCAAATCATACCAACCGCAACACTTGAAATATATGGTCTGCAATCTGTATTAGATCATCTTACAGTGAGTTCAATTCTCGTCGATAAACGTTTTAATTGGAATCAGATTTGAAACTATATTTATTCGTAACGTTCCTTTTTAGATCGATGTACCAGATGGAATGACAGTAAGTGCCCGGCAGTATATTTCAAAATCTACAATGCAGTACAAATTACGTTTAATACATAATCAAGATGACATACAAGGTCAGAAAGTTATCGTTGCAAACGACATCACTAAACAAAATATATCTGTAAGTAAATAAAAGAGTGAAAAGTAAATACGTATTAAAATTACTGGTTCAGTTTATAGTAATAATTTATGCTCCTTTAGCTTTTTGTACGTGTAACAAAATATGAAAATTTCATACCATTGTCTGGTATTCATTGGGTGGATTATATGTATTTCCATCGTTACACGTTTGGAACGCTTGCTGTTCTTGTGATTACATGCTTCTATGGTAAACATTTTCTTATTTTTAATTACATGTCTTTAACTTTCCACAGAAACATTTTATTAATATTTTATTTACTTTTTAATACAGTATGGAAAAATAAGATGGCAAATATTGATTTAAATGTAAAGAATAGAACAGTTTTCGGTATGTATGCTATTACTGTAGCAATACAAGTAATGTGCTTTTACTTTTATTGGTAGTCATTTGATAACATTAATCTTTTTTTGTAGCTGACAAATGTCCACCACAATTGAAAAAGACTAGTACTCCGTGTTCAACTACACTGAACAGTACAAGTATGTCTACACCACGGAGTCCAGTTACACCAATAAGACCATTCTCGGCATTTGACCCAGTTTATGGCGATCCTCGTGGTTTTTTCTCGGTAAGCAAGCGAATCAGATCACTGAATACTTAATAGATACAATAGTAACAAAAAGTGACATTTACAATATAGAGATACATTGTACTTATAACGGTGCTGCGACGTTTTAACTAGAATTGTTTGTAAACAAATATTCGATTGTCAGAAACTGGTGCCTTACTGCCACAAACTCATTTCTATTAGGAGATTAACTACTCTTAGAAGCTAAGGATTTATATGTTGTTTTTATAATGATAATATCAATCAATATTAATTTACGCGCGTATAAGATTATGTATATTCTGTAATATAGAACTTTAAGTTATATAATTTTATAATAGATAGGAGAAACCTTACAAGAGTTTGATGCAGATCTGTTTCAAAGATACGTTAGTTATGTTTACTTTATATATTTGAGGTATATGGTTCCTAGTCATATAGCTGATAATTTACATAATTACAATATTAAAGTATTTAATTATTTGGTACACATCGTCTTATGTGAGAATGTAAAGATACCCACAATAATTTTCTATGTTTTCTTATTAATTACTTGATGTGATTGAAATGATTTGAAGTGCAGAGTGTGATAATAATAATAATAATAATAATAATAATAATTATTATTATTATTATTATTATTATTATTATTATTAAAACGATATTGTTTTGTCAATAATAATGTATGTAATATTTCTACATATCGCACTATTTTATAATTTTTATATTCTTAGACAGAAACATAATTTGTTTTGATAGTTATTAATAATTTTTCACATATTTTGAACAAGCATTGATGTCATATAACGTATAATTTTCATTTACTTACTGCGGCAGAAATAGGTAATATTATTTAATTATAAGATTATATAGACAACAACATGTATTATATACTGTAAAAAATGAAGCGATTTTTAGTATGTTTCTGTAATTTATACATTTATGTTTCTCCCTAATATCGTATGATGTCGAATAATCTATCCTTGTTACTTGTGGTCCATAGTTGACCTTGCATTTAGTCATTAAACTCTTAACAATCACTTGCATATATTTCGAATATAAAAGTTACAATTTTACTTCTGTTAAGCGACAAAAATTGAAGTTCTACCATAGGATGTTTTGAAATTGTTAAAGAAACAACGAATTAAAATTCTTTATAAATAATGTTTATTATAAAATTAGATGTACATAATGGAACAGTCAGGTTTTTTACAATTGTATAGAAAAAGTCGCTTCTCTTGAACGATTTAGGACGAATTTGTATGTTTAATGTTTCTTCGAAGTTTTAAGTAATTTCTCGTATTTGCTTTTACTCGAATACCATAATGCAAAAGGAATAGCTAACGAAGGTAATGTCATCACAGCAAATGCAGTCCAATCGACCTAAATTAAAAATATTTAACGCTTTAATTTTATTCGTGGTAATATTTTTATTCATATAATTTCTATAATTGCTCACCACATGAGAAGAAAATTGTTTATCATAATCTCTGAACGATACAATGAATGCTTCACCGGGTTCACTGCTTACGGCGAATTGTAGTCTAGAAGCATCTTCCTTACGCCTATATAAAACTTCTGCAGATGTGAAATTGAAATATCCAAATATGCGCGGTTTTACAACAACCGTGTGACTGACATTCGTGTAAGGAGGAACACGATCAATCCTTGCATTTATTTCTCCACTGACATGAGTAAAGTGATCTGGATGGAAAGAATTGTCTGTGATTTCAACTTCCAATGCAGCTGCGTTGCCTACATTGTGAACCGTATACTATAAACAGATTACATATTAATACAAAAATGTTAAGCATAGATTACCAAGAAAACATTTTTATATTTACTTTAATTACAATGTCCATGTTCTCTACAAGGTATTTGTTAAGAAGCTGCTTAGATACTAGTAATCTTGCAGCTTCTTCCTCTTCCTCTGCGCGTACAATAAGAATTAAAGCAGCAAAAGCTGCAAATATTATATGCCACTTCATGCTAAAGCGTCAAAATAATTATTCGTTAAGAAAATATTCTTCAAAAAACTTAAATTATTTATAAAAATGTCGATTGCATATTACTTTCAATTTATGCTACGACAATATCGATGAAACTTATGGATTTCTACAAAACCAATTAATGTAACTAAAAGAAAAAACGTTTGAATTAATAGACACTTTATTCACAAAAAGCTGTTAATCGATGTAATTTAAAAAAAGTCAAACGCTATGTTTATCCATTACTGAAACGGTTCAAATAGAACCTGAACCTTCCTCGATAAGTATTTTATACTATGTCAAATATGGTTTTGCAATTAAAGTCCGAGTTTCGGTTAAAGTTTCATTGAATAATTTGGTGAATTTTACCTTTTCGTACAACAGAACTGTGTTACTCGCGGCAATAAGACGATTACTCCATAGGAAGAGTTGGAGGATACATTTGAGAGAAGTGCCAACAGCACATACTTTGCTGCCACGTTTCGATGAGAGAAAATACCGTCGTGTAAACGATTGACTTCCGGTAACGGGTATTTTAATAAAATGGCGGTGAAAACAAATCGATCTTTCGTTATGTATTTGCACAATTTCATTGATACGGATGGAAGCATTTAAGAAATTTGTGCACGATACCACGCATTGTAAATGTTAACGGAAAAATACAATTTGCACGAGGTGTATCAAGTATGTCGTAACAATAACAAGAAGTATTTCTTATTCATTGAGAGTTACATTGAACTATTTCGAATTTTTATGTATTATTCATACTGCACAAACTCGATAATATTATTATTATTGTTAATATAACACTTTAAACAATGGCTGCAAAAATATATCAGTCGGATCAGGAATTGGAAACAAAAGTCAAAAAAGGTTAGGATGTTGTTATTTAATATAGAGATGTTAATGTATTTGATGCTTTCTAGAAAGTCTGGAAAATTTAATACATAAGGTTTCTCCGATCAATGACTCGAAGATTGACAAATTTTTCAATTAATTTTTAGCAACCGAACGCATATCCGAGAATATGCATATAGTTGCAAACGAGCCGTCTCTTGCATTTTATAGGCTCCAAGAACACGTAAGAAAAGCATTGCCCCCTATGGTAGAGAAACGGGTGGAAGTACTGGTGCTTCAGCAGCAGCTTTTGGGTAGATGTTACGACGTAGAGTATGCTGTTAGCGCTATTAAAACAATGCACGGTGCTGGAAAAAGTTTTGAGAATACTTTGGAATTTATCAAGAATGCAATATTCTTTAAACAACAATTAAAATACGAGGAACAGCGCAGACATAAAAAAGATGGGAACAGAGATTCTGTGTACAAAAGATTATCAGCACACATTCCCACGTTAGATCACTTGCCGGATGAAATATCTGACGTCGTAAGAGAAACAGCTAATAGAGTAGAATCTATGATGAATCATGCCAGACATTCTGCTGAAATACAAAAGACAAACTGAAATTGAAAAAAGGAATAAGAATAGTACTACGGTATAGTTACAAGTAATTTATCCACGATCGAGGAATTATGTAAATAAATACATTATACGAAATACTAGTTAAGAAATAAAGTTGTTACTTTTATTTTCCGAATATTGACAAACTTCGTATACTATTTGAACATCTTGTAGTTTTTTTTATATTCAAAGTACTTCCTTTCATTTTATGTTCGAAACATGATAAGTGTTATGCGAATGATTTATAATTGAGAATTTAGAATTAGTTGAATCATATTCGTGTTATGCGAATGAACTAACTAAATTTGTGTTCAGTTTTATGACATTTCGTACGAATATTTTAACTTGTTTCGAGTACCGTTAAAATGAAAAACATACAATCGTAGAAAGTATGAAACGAGCGATTCGATTCATCGTAAAAGTTCTTTTAAATGACGAGTGGTTTAGATAAGAAACTTCAGATGTCGCTGAATTCGTATTAAAGAGTGCAGTACACTGTCGGAAGAGCGGTGTATAAGATGTTGATCAATTTGTGATGTTGTGATAGAAAAAAGAAGACGCGAATGGCTGACGTGCCGATTTTTAAAAAATAATGGCAACCTAGAGCGTGTTCCAATTATCTTTGGACAAGTTTTACGGTACGTTAAACTCGATTATTCGAGATTTTTACATTTTATAGGTTATCCCCGTCCGGTGTTTGTATAATTTTACTCAATTTTGAAAATATAATTTTACTGTTTGCCGATTACTTTATTCTGGAGTCAATTTTTACACGTTAGTTTATATTTAACTTTTAAATATCGAGTGGTTTAGATAAGAAACTTCAGATGTCGTTGAATTCGTATTAAAGAGTGCAGTACGCTGTCGGAAGAGTGGTGCGTAAGATGTTGATCAATTTGTGATGTTGTGATGGGAAAAAGAGGGCACGAATGGCTGACGTGCCGATTTTTAAAAAATAATGGCAACCTAAAGCGTATTCCAATTATCTTCGGACAAATTTTACGGTACGTTAAACTCGATCATTCGAGATTTTTACATTTTATAGGTTATGCCCGTCCGATGTTTGTATAATTTTACTCAATTTTGAAACGATAATTTTACTGTTTACCGATTACTTTACGATGCAGTCAATTTTTACACGTCAGTTTATATTCAACAATAGCATTTAATTACATAAGTAAATGTTTGAAATTTTTATTTAACATTTGTTCAATTTAATAGAACGTAGGACGATTTATGTAGTCTGTAGATTTTAATTATCGAGCAAGCGTCGTTGGTAATTTTGGACAATTTTAATGATAATAATCCGAAGGTTTCGCATTAACAAAGAAACGAAAGTTCAAGACTAATAACATAATAAAATATTCTTATATAACGGTTCGTTAATTAAATCCTAGATGTAACACATAGTAACCTGCATAATTGAAAATGGAGAGTTATTTATAGAAAGTACGAAGTAAATACTTGGCTGAGCAAAATATTTAATACATTATCGGCATACGTTAAATCGTTATTAAAAGGTTAACAATTACATATTGCAGCGTTGACAAGTATATAACACATCGTTGCATGTTTTTTAACATGCGCGTGCGATCGATAAATAACACTTTTGTACATTGATCGTGTTGTTCGAAATCGTATACCTAGATTTATCTTAAATCATTTAACTCGACACAGATGTCTCGGTCTACCAACTCGGAATTTCCAGGTAGATTGTACGGACGCGGCGAATGAGTATGCCACGCGCGTTTCTTGAGAGAAACCGCGCAAATACTTTGCGTTTATAAAGTCATGCGTGCCGCTGTGTCTTGTACGAACTTAAAATTATTCTCAGCAAAGAGACAAGAAACCTGCGACGAACACCGATTCTCGAGCGAGTAACGAGGAACTCTGACTTCCATTTCCAAACGGCCTCTAAGTCTTGTTGTTCGATGTACGAAAGATTGTAAAATTCGCGGAGGGTAGGTATACAAACCTGATCCGAGAAACGTTGCCGAGCAAAATTTCAAGAAGCCAATTTCGAAACGAAATCTTTGTTTCGCGTATGTAACGTGTATTCAGTATTGATATTCGCTGACGCGTTCGAGGAAATAGACGGTAAAAAATTTGCCCGTTGCTCGCGGTATCATCGGTCAAATTGCGATTACGATCACGTAATGCAGTCCGACGAATTCGTCCGCAAGATGCGTTGCGCGATTATGACGAGGACGATAACTTCCCCGAAAAGGGGTTGCCCTCTTTTATTGTATTTAAAATAGTTCCGGGAAGGGTAGTACGCGTTTAAACCTCGATTGTGAAGCAATTACAATCAAAGTGCTATTTATCGCGTAGCACTCACGTGGGCGGTGTTTTTCGCAATCGATTATACGTTCGCGAAATGCGAACGGTTCGCCCGTGCAAATTAAATCTTCCGCGAACCTCGAACATCCGTTGTTCTTAATCGAATACCCGAATCGAATCTGTATCTGTACACGTACATACGTAGATATTCGTATAGTTTACTTTTCGCGTTGTAGCGAAAGTAGTTCCTTCGGAAGACTGTTACACTTGGGAGGAAAGCAATCGGATTCGGGAGTTTTCGCATTGAATTTCGTCAATTTTCCGTCAAACATAATTCACTCGAAGCAATAGAAGTACGTAGATGTAGAGAGTCGTTGCATATTGTGCGCGCAACCGACTTTCGAATTTGTCAGAAAGTGTTCGTTGTGCTAGATTGCGCCAGTTTTTCTCTTTGCGAAGATTCTCCGTAGTACTTGACTCGAATGTTTTTCTTCCTTCCTTCCTTCCTTCCTTCCTTCCTCCCTTTCCAGTACTCGACCCACGGAATGAATTAACCCTTTGCACTCGAGGGCTCCGGAGCGGAGCCATTTAAAATTTGTCTTCAAACTCGAGGGCTCCGCTACGGAGACAATGGAAATAATTTTCAGTTTTTAACATGAGAACAAAAACAAATCGTAAAAATTAGTTATAGGATATTTCGCTGTTGGTGACAAATGACGGTCGCGGCTCGCAGATTGTTATGCTCTCGATAACAGCACACAATCGCGGTTTGAGCAACATTCCGCATTCCGCACTTGGATGCAAGTGAGTTAAGTCGTGTTATTCAGCAGTAGAGTGTATATCAGATTCTAGTTTATCTGTTGTTTTTATATTTTGAATTCATATTTATATCCCTGATATGGCAAATAAAAGAAAAATTTGTGAAAATTATAGTGATATTGAAAGTAGTAGCGACGAATTAGAATTTGAAGTTCATGGTGAACATTACAGAAATAACATAGACGCTCTTGGCCGTGATGAAGCAGACAATATTGAACTAAGCCATGAATCCGATTCTAATGATAGTGATATATTTCCTGCAGTACGACGACACATACCGAGAATTGAAAGTGATATTGAGGGATTTGAAAGTGATACAGAAGGAAATGTAGAAGACACAATAGATTCAACTGGAAATGACGAATGGATGGATGTTTCGGAAGTGGATAATATTCCATCTCCTATGGATTTCGATATTTCACCTCGAATTGCCGGACCACAAATTTCCAACGATATAAAAGAACCGTTAGATTTTTTTCAATTATATTTTACGGATACATTGATTGATTCCATAATAAAAGAGACAAATGATTACGCAAATTCAAGACTGCGTGGAAGGCAATTGTCAAGGAGATCAATATGGAATACATGGAGTGATGTTAATCGGAAAGAATTTCTGGCCTTCATCGGAGTGATCTTGAATATGGGAACCATGCCAGTTGCAAATCTCCAGGAATATTGGTGTACCAAGTTCACCAGTAAAATTCCATTCTTTTCAGACGTATTTACCCGAGATAGATTCCAGCAAATATTTTGGATGCTTCATTTACACAAAAATGCACCAGTAGGCAGAAATACGTGCTTAAGGACTCGCATTCAAAAAGCTAATAACTTTTTACAATATATCAACTCAAAATTTTCCGAACATTTTATACCGTATCAGTCGATTTGCGTTGATGAATCCGTTATAAAATTTAAGGGGAAAATATGTTTTATGACATATAATCCAGCTAAACCCACTAAATGGGGAATTAGAATTTACGTTCTGGCCGACTCAACTACCGGTTATGTTTATTCGGTTTTGCCTTATTACGGCAGTATTACTTCTGAAAATCTCATAAGACCTGATCTGCCTGTCAGTTCCAGAATTCCTTTAGACCTGTACAGAAAACTATTGGACAATGTTCCTAATGCTAAAGGTTATCGTATGTATACCGACAGGTATTATACAAGCATACCCCTTGCTGAAGAACTGCTAAAAATGAATTGTTTCCTCACCGGCACAATCAAAACAAATAGGAAATATTTACCAACGACAATAAAAAAACCGCAATTTGTAAGAGACAGGAAAACAGTGGCTTACAGAAAAGGCAAAACCCTAGTTCTCGCATGGAAGGACAAAAGGATTGTCACTTTGTTAAGTACTCGTAATGAAGCGGGTTTGACATCGGTTGATAGAAGAGTACGTGGTGGTGAATTGGTCAGAATACAAAAACCTAAAATTGTTATCGATTACACAAAAAATATGCGTGGAGTAGATCGGGCCGACCAATATGCTGCAACATATTGTTTTCTGAGAAAATCCCTGAAATGGTGGAGAAAACTATTTTTTTGGGGGATGGAAATGTGTACAGTAAATGCATATATATTGTACACTTCTGTTAAAAAAATAAATAATGAAAAACCAATGACACACTTGAAGTTTGTAAAATTGTTGGTGGACCAATTGATTGGGAATTTCCGACAAAACAGCACATCTCGAGAATACAGTTACACACCAAATACGGAGGCCAGACTCAACAACCACCTACATATTATACGTTCTGGAACCAAGAAAGATTGTGTAGTGTGTTCGAATAGAAAAATTCCAGGCGAAAGACGGCAGACCCATTATTTTTGTGATACCTGTCTAGAGAAGACAAGATTACATATTGGCAATTGCTTCGAGAGGTATCACACTTTGGAAGATTACAAAATGTAATAATTTTATAATTTTTTTTATATATCCTAACATTTGTATCCATAAACAATTAAAAAAATAATAACATACAACGATGACTTTTCTTTCAATGCGTATATCATGAACTTACATGTGAATATGATCTTTTCACTCAAATGGCTTCGAGTTGCTGGTAATATGACTCAAAAAAAACTTCGAGTGCAAAGGGTTAAAAAGCATCGTCCACCGATGCACCGTTTAACCGTATTCCTGTTTTACCAATGCTCGTACAAATTGCGAAAGCTGTGTTGCATCGGCCACGAGTATAACGGTTTATCGTGTAACGAATTTTTCTGGTGCACGAAAACCGTGCTTTCCTCTCGATGTATCGTTCGTCGTTTAAAAGGTGCAAATTTTTCCATTAAATTCGCAGACGTACTTAGACGTGGACGTAGAGGATCCACGACCATTCACCCAATGCAATATCGAATCCTCGATTCGTAGGATCTCTGTTGGTTGCCGTTTAGATCCAACCTCTTTTTATTTATCGAATAAATGTCGGTGAATTTGCCCGTAGAACCGGCACACAAGTCGGTCGCAAAAGTCTACGTACGACAACCTGTAGTCAAAAGTTGCGATTTTACTTGGAAAACGAGAGTTTCGATAACGGTGTGAAATCGTTAGTCAGTTAAAGTTAGAAATATTTCGCAAGGTAACAACATTTAATTAACTCGTTTGCACGATAGTATCGATGAGTTCCAAATATAATATCACGATAATGTCTGTTACGATAAACAACCTCCCGAGACAAACAATGTAAGCGTCGATAACAGCTACAGAAAAGTTCGACGAGTTGAAAACTCGATAATCGGTGCGTTAAAAAAGAAAACGTTCCTACGTACCTGGTTCGACATTGTTGCATCTTATCGGGTATCGCAATGCAGATACTTGTTAAAAGATTCTTTGTCGGCTGATTCGATCACCGGTCTTCGAGTACGTAATTGAAAGACACGTGGCCGAAAGTGGCGAACGCAATAGAAACGGTGATAAAAGCGCTTACCGATACAAGTATCGGGCTCACGTGTTTGTTTACTGATAATCAAAATTCGCGATTTCGTGCAAATGTACGCGCGTCGCGTTACCGGTAACGTTTCGCGTTGCCATTTATCGTAAACGTTGTTTCAGTTTTTTCATCTCGCGCGATTTTAAACCGCGAATACCGAATAGTCGTCTCTCTCGATTAATTTTTCTCGCTCGATCAGGAATTTGTCGATCGAACGTGTACGAGTTTGATACTGTTATGTAAATAGAAGGTCGCGTCACTTTTTACCTATCGTTCTTTACGCATTCGTTTTTACGTCGAACAAGAAACGAGCAACGAAAAAGAAAAAGAAAAAGTAAAACCGGACAAGATATATAATTTGTTTGTCGAGAGCCAGTGGCTCGGGACCGGCGCGTGCTTTATATCGTAGAGGGGATATCTTCACCGAACGGTCGTGTCTCGGTTGTTTGTTGCCGAGTCGGAAGGACTCGAAAGAAAAAAGAAACGGTACGTAACGGGCGTAGCATCATTGGACGCAAAGGATCGAGCGAGACAAAGAACGACGATGGTTCGTCCGCTTGGTACCGTTCCCCGCTCGTTTACGGTCTCCCGGGACAGCAGCGAACCAGAAATACGGTAGGGTGGAGAGCGGTCAGCTCTCAGCGCGTAGGCCAAATCGGCGAGCCTGTAGCTCTCAACGAAGAGACAAATACTCCACCTGCTTCCGATACGTCTCCACGTCTCCACGTGTCCACGTCTCCACGTGTCCACGTGCTCATTTTGGTGATTTCTCCGGGTACTCGAATCAAGAGGTACGCTCGGCCGAATTTCTTACTAACATCTGTATCATTATCCGATTACCGATCGAGTCGAGGGATTAAATCGTTCTATCGTTCGAATTCGTTCCTTCGACTTTCACATTCTACGTTAACAGGAGCGACACGCTCCCGTCGTCTGCTCGACCGACTTTCGACCCGTTTCGACCCGTTTCGACCCGTTTCGACGGGTCGAAAATCACTTATCACGGAAATTGTCTGTACCGTTCGTATTACTCGTAGACGAACCGCGGCCGGTATATACACGTTGCTGCGGAAGCCAACGCACTTTACGCGCGTATTTATTCTCAAATGGGAAACGTTGGTTGGAAACTCGAGACATTCGATATTGGAATAAAATATTGCTTCGGCTGACGAGAAACGCCTGGACCGAAATTTTGTCTTTCGCGTTTAAGGAAGCGATTGGCTCGCGAGTGCGGTATCAAGGTCACCGCTCGTCCACTTCCAACAACGAATTCCTTCGAAGGAACGTTAATCTCGACCGTAGAAGAAGAGAGCAGACTTCGGCTTGAAAAATTTCCCCCATTCTTCTCATTTTCACCGTTTGCGAAGCAACAACTCGAATTTCGGTTTCAATTTCAAATATTTTATGCCCGGTCGAGAGAGACCCGGTGCGTTGGTTATTCTCGGTAGACTGTGATCTGGGAAAGCCGAGGAATATTTGCATAACAAATATACAACGTGCCGATACTTTATTTTCGATCGTGACCAGGTTTCGAGATTGAGCGTGTAACGAACCATCGCGCGAACGTCAGCCGGCTGACGTTCAGAGTACATATGTACTTACATACTCCGACGAGTTACGAATCTTAGATTTACGATTCGGACTTTGACAATACTTTGACGACATTCGCAACATTAACGATACCGATCATTATTCAGACTTGAAATTCACATTTAACCGTGGGCTTAATGAGTTATCTAATTCAATATTAAAGATAACTCGAAATGTCTTATTGAAATGATAATTGGCACAAGATATGCTTGCACCTTTCGTTCGAATAATTTATACAAAAATGGTGCGATTTTTTTCATTGTTTCGTGTATGCAGCGATCGAGCGCTAAGTATTTCCTACGGTCTCGTTGCATTTATCGCTCTCAAGATTTATCGCTGAAAGGAAATCGTCGGATTCTGCGACATTTCCGGAAACGTTTGACGCGAATTTATTTGAATGACAATACGCCGTCGAAATAACAAAGTAGGCGCTTTCAATCGCAGTTCCATTGAAAGTGAGAAGAGGTCAGTGGTCAGTCGAGTATAGAAATGTTCCCAGAGGCTCTTGGAAAGTTACCGACCTTGACAGACATTTCGTCCTTCCAAGTTATATACGCGCCGTTCGATTAGCTTATTTTTTACACACCCGTACCGATAAAAAACGCTTTTGTCCTCGGAATCCTGACGCGTTTCCCCAACTTGGGCTTCTTTCGAACGCGCGCGCCCCCCCCCCCCCCCCCCTCGTCCGTTCGTTAACCATAGAATTCTCGAGTCTCTTGCCGTCACGTGGAAGCCACCCCGTGCCTTCCGGTGGCGACTCCTTGCTACGGAGGTACCGATGTTACCGGTGATTTCAATGATTTTCGCTTCGCGAAAGCGAACGTTTCTTTTTCTTTCGTTTCGAGACTTTGTTTCTATTCGTTGAACCAGTAGTTGAATGGACCATCGCGGTACCATTACGCTTGGGATCAAGTACCGTACCATCGGCTGGGTCGAAGATTGTATCGATCGTCCAGTAACGTTCACCGGACATTTTACGTAAAAAATTGTTTTACAAAAGTATTCGCGAATATAACTACCTACAACTTTCTTCGCGTTTCTAATAAGTTGTATTTTCACTTTGGACCGTAACCGACGATACATCGTTCGTTCCCCAATTAAGAAATTAGGAATTTTCCAGGATCGTTCGTTACTCTTTGTAGATGCGAGTAGGCGCAAAGTAGAGACGCTTGTCGCGACGCGATTTATTCTTTTCTTGCGCAACGATGTTTTCAACGTGTAGCAACGGCTTTTAGAAAATCTTTGACTCGAGGAAAATAAATCCAATTTACAGTTTTCCGATCGGCGAGTTCGAGGAACCGGTCCGTTCCAGTCACAGGTTAAACACTCGGGTCGATGTTTATTTCGAAACGATAAAGATTGGGCCTATTTTTAACGGTAGAATCGAAACGATTCTTCGCTACTCTCTGTTCGTCTTGCGTTATCCCAGCGTTGAAATCGGCAAATTGTCCGGCAGGAGTGAAATTTCGATCTCGTCGAAGGAATCCTGACCGTCGTCGTACACGTGTCCAGCCGTATTGCGCAACCGAAGGTATTATGACTATATGGAGCATTATTGACAGACGGTAGAATCGTCGTGTCGCAATAACCGGTCCGACACGCTCGCTTTCCCCAAACTCGCGTGGTGCATCTTCGTCCTCTCTGTTCGTACGGCACCCTCTTCTCTCAACCTCGAAAAGTAAGAGGGGCCATCCGGCAAGTTTTCCCTACCGATTTCACCGAATATCTTCGACGAACGGAAAGCACTTTCTTCGACTTCGTCGCGCACTATCGTTTTCTTTGCGACGGCTATCGACCGACTCCGTGGAGGACAGTCGCGAACTTTTCGCGCAAGCTGTGAAAGTGTTCCGAATTGACTCACGCGGGAAATGTTTATTCGTCGTTACGGGAACACGTGCCATTGATGGATTAAAAGAAAAATGCGATACACGGGAAGGTATGGTGTAACGTGGTAACCAGAAATAAGTTCAGGTACGATAGAGTTAACAGCGACGAGACCATTCTCGCCGGTTCCATCGAGAAATACGTATCGTACATTGTACGTACTATATATCGCGGGTTAGCGATCGTTTCAGGTTCCCTCTCGAAGGAACCGCTCGATCCGTGCCCTTCCGATTCGAACCTACTTTGCAGGATCGTAGTAGATCACGGATCCTTGTTGCTACGCGTTAAATATTAGCTGTAACGACTCGATCGTTTTTTAGATAGAAATGATCGATGACATATCCCGCGATATATACTACGAACATCGATCTCTGTCATTTAAGCGATTGTGACGCAGATGTTAGCCATAATCGAGCTTTGCGTTCCTCGATCCCGTTTACCGAAATATTTTCCTTTCTTTTTCCATTGCATTCATTTACAATTGCATTATCGGTGCAGATGATCGTAAAGATACGCTCGATTGTGTACCATCGGCTCGACGATCGCTTCGATGACAAAGATCGATATTCGTAATATATATTGGCGAAGTATGTAATCGCTTATATCTCTAAAATTATCGAGTTATTACATCTAATATTTAACACGTAGCAACAGAGGCCCGTAATCTGCCGTACTGTGCAAAAGTAAAGGGGAGGGGGGAGGGATGGGGGGCAGGTTAAGTGCTTCTCTTGTCCGAGTTAAAATTTTAGTCCGTTCAAAGTGCCATCGCATCGGTGTGACACTCTGATCGTGCGAAAGTTAGTTCTACAAGAGACAGCGTCCTCCGAAGAACCCTATCCATCTATGTGTATATCGGAGAAGTGTTCCAAGTTGGAGTTCGAAAATCAACATTTGCGTCGTATCGAACATCGAAACGGACGGAATGTTCCAGGTTGTAAATAGTAAATTGTTGAAAACGAGAAACATGCTGACACGCCTGTTCGAGATCCACGGCCGGTTTTGCGCCGGTCATCCTCTGGAAGTGATCGTGACGACATTTACTCTCACGGCATGCATCCTGAACATGGAGACCGGAAGCGGACAGCCACGAGACGGAGCCCTTCCCGTGTCTTCGCACTGTCGAGGAGCCGGTCGATGTAATTCGGACGTAAGCAGACATTGAATAACTTTGAACTCTTATGCTTGTACGCGGTGAGACTTTTTCGACGCACTCTACGATCAAATATCCTACGAATCATTTTTAAGTCTCGATTATTTTGTTAGGACCTAAACGCAGCTGATATTATAGTCATGACTGTAATACGATGTCTAGCAATACTGTTTACCTATCATCAGTTTCGCAATCTACAAAAATTGGGTTCCAAGTATATTTTAGGTAAGCAACCATTTGCTTCCACGTTGTACAACTGTTGCGCGTTAGTTCCGAATAAAACCCACGGTTACGTTCAGTTCCGTTCGAAGAGCGAAAGTGGTGCAAATCTATTTATCTTTCTTGCAAATTGTAAAAGGTGTGCTGGATTTCGATCGATCGAAAAATGAACGCAAAGCGTTAATTGGTTTCGTTCCAGGTTTTCGACGATCGCCCGATAATAAAATTTATCGGGTGGTTTTTTTTTTTTATTTTTTTTTTTTTTTTTTTTTTATTTATCGAATTTCGAAAGTGTCGATTTCGACTCGTCGTCGACTCGTACACGGAGGATACGAGTGGCGATCGAACATCAATTCGAACAACCAGGGGTTGTGCGAAAGAATAAGAGTGAAAAATGGAAAATGAACGCAACGGTTGCCAAACCGGACACTTTGGAACACTTATTTGTTTCGAATCTCAGAGTATCCAGACCAGATTTCGATTCGAATCTAAAGTATCTACGATAAATAAGTAAATTCATCGTCTCCTTGCATCGTATTGTATTTTACCGATGGCGGTGATACAAGAATCGAATAAGAACGTTCGTGTTCACGGGCTTGCAACGTTTTCGGATCGAACGTTTTAGGAAATTATTACGGAAACTTTCGTTTTAACGAAAAACGAACCACTTGCACCACTTTCGTAACGAATGGCTCGTACTGGAACGATTACGCGTAAGACGATTATTCGTATAACCGAACCGTGTTGTGTAGCACACGCACGAAAGCTTTCAACGTCGGTGAAAGCGCTGTGGAAAGTGATAGCGTTCGATTCTGCGCGACACGCGATGACGTTTAATCGCCGAATTTGCATAAAATTTAATTGCGAAAAGTCCTGCGCGTTTTTCAACGAGTACCGTGATCGATGCGTGCGTTCCTCCTCTTCTCCAAAGCCGGATCAACCGTTCGTTGGAAACACTTTTTCTCGTTAGAAACGATGGTCCGATGTTCGGACAACAAACCGATCAATTAATAGAGACGTATCGCTTTAACCGTAACGTTTTCATAGGTATCGCTGGCCTATTTACCGTGTTCTCGAGCGTTGTGTTCACGTCTAGCGTGGTGAACTTCGGGCGCAGCGACATTTCCGATTTAAAGTAAGTGTTTACTCGAATGCCAAGAGACGAACTCGTAAACGCGTTTTAAATTAAATTCCTCTCGCCTAAAGTGTTTCCTTTCCAGAGATGCGTTGTTCTTCTTCTTGCTGATCATCGATCTCTCGAAAGCCGCGGTATTAGCGCAGTTGGCCTTGAGTTCCCGCAACCAAGAGGAGGTGCGAGCGAATATCGCTCGTGGCATGTCGCTCCTAGGGCCAACCATTACGTTGGACACTTTGGTGGAGACCTTGCTTATCAGTATAGGGTCGTTATCCGGCGTTCGAAGATTAGAGATCCTGTGCAGCTTCGCTTGTCTCGGAGTTGTTGTCAACTATATCGTTTTCATGACATTCTATCCTGCGTGTTTGTCACTGATTCTCGAGGTAATTAAGATCGTTACGATGTATATATACATATCCTCTTGGACGTAAATTCTCGTATACGGCCAATATTACGAGTCTCGCGTCGTTTTCGCTTTTATTCCAGCTATCGCGCGGCACGAATGGCATGAAACCATTGAGCGCCGACAAGATCTTCACGATGCATCCGTTGAACGAGGAAGATCAAAAACCGAATCCGGTAGTGGAGCGCGTCAAGTTGATCATGATCGCTGGGCTATTTGTGGTCCATGCTAACAGGTACTGTATTTCCATAACATTCTTTTTTCTTTTCCGCGCAATGTACTATATACGCGTCGGGTTTTCATTCGAGGCAGACCCTATCTTTTATGACATCGGATAACGCGCTCACGTGGAAAGAAAACTGCCGGAAAGTTATCACCTATCTGCCCCTACCGTGTGCACTTTTTTTTTTTACCAGAGTGTATTGACGTTTCTACTTTTTGTTTGTCAGTTTTCTTATTCTCAACTTCCACGGGTCAGGTTCAACTTATTACACAGTAATATAAGTATACGTTTAATTCATATTCAACGAATTCCGCGAAAAAAGATGGTATCGCGGAGGGGTTTGGACTCCTTTAACCCTTTCACTGTTAAGTTGAGAAGCAGTACGCGACTCGCCTGTGTCCGGTTACGAATAACAGTAATTATCGATTCTTTTGCGTCGAATTCGAGATTTCGTCGAGACAGCTCGTAGAAAGAGCGCTGGATCATACGAGATCTAGTGCCGTTCCGTTCACAAGGTTCGGGAATTCTTTTCTTAGTGACGCGATGGTGAAACTCGAAGGTTGTCGAATCACAATCTATGCAAATCGCGCGTTATAGCATATAAAACGTATTGTGTGCAATCACTGAGATTACAAATGTTCACGCAGATGCATATTTCGATGGGATATACGTATACATAAAGAAGCGATATATCGTCGTTCGAGGATCTTAAAAATGTAAAAATGTCTTTTATTTTGCATATTTAGCGCGATTCGTTGCATCGTTCGTTCTCTTTAAAAGATATATACTTTAAGAGTATAGAGGACTAATGATACTCAAAGTGCTCCAAACAACGAAGGTTTCCACGATACTTGTAGCATATTTTCTACATTTATAACACGGCCACTTTATTCGTGAATATATGTCTTTCATTTCCGTATTTTTGCGCCTGCCCGTGTCTCCGTCTGTACCGTTTTTTTTTTTTTTTTCTTCTCTTCTGCTGCATAAATATCTATAATTTAACGATTACATGAAATTAAAATTAATTTCCATGCAATAAACGCAAAAATGAGATTCAAATTCGATGCTTATTATTAGACCGCATTTCAGATAAGTGTTAACGCACGTTAACTGACATACGTGTTTCAGTCGCTGGCCTTTCAAGAACGATGAAAATGGCCACACGGTGGAGAGTAAGATGTCACCTGCGAACTCGCATATTGTAACGGACACTTACAACAAAACAGAGAACTCGACGGAAGTCAAAGAGTATTTGATGAATTGGCTGTCAGTGAGCGCAGACAATATCGTGATTCTGATACTTCTTCTTGCACTAGCGATCAAGTTTATTTTCTTCGAAGACAAGGGCGATATCGCCAAACAATTACGATTCAAAGAGGAAGACGATACAGAGGAGAAGCTTGAAACCGAGCATACCGTTCCCGAAAATATGAACACAACTACCATGAACATGTCGTTGCGTCAACGATTTGGAGAACCACACTCGACGATGCGATCTGCCATCTTTCCCTTGTCCGGGGTAGGCGGTAACTGGATCGAAGATGAAAATGAATCTCAAACGGAGTTTATCGACAAAGAGGTGCAAACCGACGGAAAACAATTCAACGTGGACACACCGAGCAGCGAAAGTTCGCCTCCTCGATCGAAAGATCCTAGATCGATAGAAGAATGTCTTGAGTTATACAAGTCCGAAGTAAGTATATTTGTTTTGAAATTTCACCGGTAAACCGATGCAACTGCATTTTTCCTTTCAAAGACACTTTAAACCTCCTTGTGTTTACAGCTAGGAGCGACTGCATTAACGGACGAAGAAGTTATTCAATTGGTCAAATCCAAGCATATAGCCGCTTATCAGTTGGAAAAGGCTGTCGGAGACATGGAGCGCGGGGTCCGGATTAGACGCCTTATAATTGGAGAGGTTGGAAAATTTGCCGAAGATATGATCGATTTGCCGTATAAACATTACGATTATAGCAAAGTATTGGGATCGTGCTGCGAAAACGTCGTAGGATATGTGCCGGTACCGCTTGGAATTGCTGGCCCGTTGTTAATCGACGGTGAATTATACCATGTACCGATGGCAACGACCGAGGGATGTTTAGTGGCATCCACTAATCGCGGGAGTAGAGCGCTGATGAAATGCGGCGTGACGAGTCGCGTAGTGGCCGATGGAATGACCAGAGGCCCCGTTGTAAGATTTCCAAATATCGTCAGAGCCAGCGAGGCTATGGCATGGATGCAAGACACCGAGAACTTTAAAGAAATGGAGGACAGCTTTAATTTAACCAGCAGATTCGCAAGATTGACAAAGATTCATATACGTATCGCTGGTAGGCATTTATTTATTCGATTCGTAGCAACGACCGGTGATGCCATGGGAATGAACATGTTGTCCAAAGGAACGGAGAAATCGTTAAATACAGTGAAGGAACATTTTCCTGATATGGAAATATTATCGTTGAGTGGCAATTTTTGCACGGATAAAAAACCAGCGGCGGTAAATTGGGTTCAGGGTAGAGGTAAAAGTGTCGTTTGCGAAGCAGTGGTACCAGCAGACATTGTTACCAATCTGTTGAAAACCTCGGTCCATGCTTTGGTCGACGTGAATATCAGTAAAAATATGATCGGATCTGCTGTCGCTGGCAGTATGGGCGGTTTCAATGCGCATGCCGCGAATATTGTGACGGCGATCTTTATAGCTACTGGCCAAGATCCTGCACAGAATGTTGGCAGCAGTAACTGTATGACTTTGATGGAACCCTGGGGAGCGGATGGTACAGATTTGTACGTGTCCTGTACAATGCCCAGCATAGAGATAGGTACAATTGGTGGTGGAACCGGTCTTCCTGCGCAAGGAGCGTGTTTAGGTATGTTGGGCGTCAAAGGCGCCAACGTTGATCTACCCGGTGAAAATGCTAGCAGACTAGCTAGAATTGTCTGCGCTACAGTACTTGCCGGTGAGTTGTCACTGATGGCTGCTCTCACAGCCGGTCATTTAGTAAAAAGTCACCTTAGGCACAACAGGTACGTTGGTAATAAACAGTGTACATTTATACTTTTCTGTCTCAAAAATGTCAAGTTCAATAATATACGATTGCATTTCAGATCGTCTACAACAGTAACGAACGCAATGATTGTTCCCCAAAGAAATATGGGTAATACACTGACTGTGCCAAATGTCTTACGGCCTGTACAAAGTATTTGTAAAGAGTTTATAGAGAAATCTTAGCGTTAATCGAACGTAAACTGATCCCGGTTTGACGTTTCGGTAGAATTTTGTGTACGTGCTGTCGAACGACGACTTCAACATAATATTCCAAAGAAATATTTCGTTCATCTACGTGAAAAAGTATATACATATATACCAAAAAGTGAAATTAAATTAAAATGTAAAAGTGATTTGAATATGCTATCCAAATGACTTATGTTGCGAGTAAAGCATAGTATTTTCGATATAATGGATTTCTATACATAATTTGCAAAGAACTATGCAATTAACGATGGTTGTATAAAATTAACATTGCGCAAAGATTGTTTTTCTGCGTACACGATTATATTTTTACATAGTGCAATATTAATTTTTAGCTGTAGTAATTTAATCGATCAGGATTGATACAATATAGCAGTAAAAGGTAATATAATCAAAGACTGTACATTATGTGGTATACAGAATACAATCAAACTAACGAATGTCCTTCGTAATTAGAAATATGCATATAATTATGGTATTACAATGCAAATAAAAATTGTAAATTGTACACCTTGTTTTTGTATGTTTAATATAAGGGAAACTCGTTTAAGATCTAAATACGTTGTTTGTCAAATTTTTGTTGCTTTAGTGGTACAAACGTATCTTATTTCGATTGAAAAGATTGAAAAGAAAAAAAAAAAAAAAACGAAGAGAAAAACAAATAAGAACGAATTAACGATACAATTGGAAATTTTCGATTTTCTTTTAATGTTATATACACATTCTGTAAGTACTGAAAATTTTCTATTCGTATGAAAAAAAGCAGATACCACGCTGAAACACAGGCTAATAAAATATTTCTACAAAATCTATCGCAATTCTAGAATTCACATTTTTTCGTATGTTTCTTCGTAACCACAAGTTGTGCATGTGTGTATATATGTATCATCCTCCTCGTTATACGTTTCTTCTCCAAATTCGTGCGTATGAGATGCCTTTGTCGTTTTATCGTACAATGAACTTCGAACTTGCATTCGCAACTGTTTAATCTGTACAGTAATAAGTAGTTACTTATTTAATAATACATATCTATAAGGTTAAATGTTACAATTCTGATCGTGTTTGTTTGTTTACCTTTTTATTAAATCTTTTAACTTTAGTTCCTTCCCGTTTAGTATCGCGTAATTCCTTCTCCTCTAATAGTTTTTCTTCCGAACCCCAAACTTCCAAAGCTCTTTGTTCTACTTGTAGTTGTAAATACAATTTCATTTCACCCCAATTTGCATTGTGAGGATTCTTCTTTGTAATATATTTTAATGGTGGTTCTCTTTTATCAAAATCGCAATCCTTTAATAAATACTCTTGTTTTGCTTCCGTTTTTGTAATTAAAGAATGCTTTCCCTTGGGATCTCTGCGATAAAATGAACAACGGTAGTATCATTACTGGGTTAAAGCTATTACTATGTTCAAGTAAGCGGTGTACCTGCAATTATCGCACACGGTTAACTCAAAGATTTGCAGAAGATTGGAGTCCTTAAACTCAGTTTTACATTCGTCGCAACGAGGCAAATCGACAATAATGGGAGCAGGTTCTGATGTTATTTTTAACTGGAAAGAAAAAATATAGAATATTCATGTGCTTCAGATTCGTAAAATTTCTAACATTTATTTACAGATCGTTTCATTTTTCCTTCATTTTTCATATACCATTTGTTCTTCTAAATCATCGTTTTCTTCTATGAGAAAACCACCCCCACTGTCTATGACACGTTGCCCTTGAACTTTTATCGATCTACCATTTATCGAATCTCCGTTCTCTCTACAAAAATTATGTATGGAAAAATTTTAATCTTCATTAAATTTATAACATTTTAATACTCGTTTATTTTAATCATTGTCCGATCTCAAGATCCACTTGCAGCTAACTGTGCAAGCTTTAATTACGGGAGCAGGAAATCTTATCGATAAGAAGAGCATAAAAAGTAGATAATTCGTTTTAAAGTACTACATCTACAGCTCCCGGCTTTTGTTAATAATCTGAAATTTATAACACGTACAACATACCCTTTTGTATAAGGATGAGAAACAATCTTAGATTTCTTTAGGAGCAATGCTTTTTGACGATTTCGTTCTGCGCGTTCTTTAAAGTGTCGAGTATTTTCTATCGACTCTTTATTCTCTGAAGGATCCTGTAACTCTTTCGCAGTCTCTGACATCTTTTATATAGTATTAATTTTACATTTACTTGAATATACCCAAAAATAGTTGCTTACTGGAACTTTGTATGTTTTGCTTCTTCGACATGTGAATAATAATAATAAATATGTAAAACTTTCCAAGTTGACCGTATAAATTTTAGAATTATGATGCGACTTGATGTGCTGAATTTTTTATTTAAATACGGTATTCTTTACATTCACAATATAATAAAATATATAAATTTTCCATTAAATATCAATACATACTAAACACATAACATGCACAAATAATTGTGAAGAAATAACGTTAAAAATGTATAAGAATTAATTATTCTATACTAAATTTATTTGTTTGTAAACACATTCTTGATACACAAATGTATCTATACTTCAGTCGTTCTAATTTTTGCTACTAGGGGGCTTCAAGTCAGATTTCTCCCAGATTTATATTCAACCAATCGGCAATGAGCTGCTTTCTTCAAAAGCAAGTCTCTTGAAAAATCGACGCGCCGCTGAATTTTTCAAACGGACGAATCGTTTCCGGCAGCCGTTAAAATTGAAATAGAAAGTAGAAACAGTGTATTTCAGTAAACAAAAATTTGTCGAATTGTTAGGACGTAATGTTCACCTCCTCGATCGAAATGATTACAAGTTCCGAGGGAACAGGTATGAAAATCGTTATATAAATCTATCTTGCCGTTTTTAAAAGTTTTCTTTAAAAACGCTTCAAGATTGTACATTTTTGTAATTAAAACGTTATTACATAGCCAATGTTTTCATTTCTAGGAAGCTGGATCGTCAAAAATGATGCGACACAACATCGAGAAGATAACGGTCATCTAAAATTTGAATTTCTGAAAGTCGAATGGTTGCGGAACAAGAAGGCGGTAAATTGTAAGTTGCAAATATTTTTATCTTTGAACAAATGGATTGTTAGAGAGTTGAGATTCCAAACAATTCTAATACTTTTCTTGGTACGTAACTATCTCTACCAGCCAAACGATTTCCAAGATTTTTATGTGAAATTTGTTATCATGTACAGTGATTTATTTTCTTATTTTTGCTACGACAATGTAATTTTTATGTAACATATTCTTATTTACAAATAACACGCCATACAAGTAAGTAACCATAATATATACAAATCAGTTTCCTACGATAATACAAGAGTATATAAGTAACCTATGATATAAACGCGAATTAGAAGCTTTGCGCCAATTACATCGCGTACATCGAAGCACAATTATTTTCTTTCATCTGAAACGATGTATTTTTCTTTATTTCTTTTAAATTCTTATTTAATTTGCATCACAGCTTTCATATAAAAAGGAACGAGTGATTATTTTTTCATTAAAAGTTCGTAACAAGTATCGAACGTGCACAAAGATGGCGGAATATCCTCCATTAATTTAATTATGCATAAAGCGTGAGCTATATGTTTTTGTTTCTTTAATTCCTGCACAAGGATTTCTGCATTTCTTTTTGTGTTCGTTAGAGATCGATTCATAAAAACATGTTCGATGATTCGACCGTACACTTCGTGATTCGGATCGAAAAATGATGTCAAATTTTTTAGAAATAACATCTCCAATATCGGTGCCGATATCATCAATTCCTGGAAAGGAAAATGATGGGCGTATTAAAAAATACATTTTGAGTAAAATAATATTACTTCTAATTAAAAGGTAAACGTACTTTATGGCTTTCTTTGAGAATATTTACAGCTTCTTTATGAAGTATTGGATCATCAATATCTAATCTAATATAAATAGCATGCTCGAGAGGAATCTGTTGGGTGTTCAAAAATTCCTTAAGCATCTGTTGAATACAATTTAAAAAATTAATAATATGTACTGAATTCAATTTTACCATTATTGTTCGATGTAATTAATTGTCCTCGTAAACTTACATCTAGCGAAGATAATGTTTTTATTAACATTTTATATTCCTGAAAAATTTGTTTGTTGTGTTTGTTAGAATCTTTTTCCGTTATATATACATTAACTAATTTCATTATTTTTATAATCGGATGTTTATCAATAGTCGTGTACGCAGGATTGTTGAATTTTGGCCACTGTAATATCATTTCCTTTATTTCATGAAAATGGTCAGCATTTCGTATTCTATTGAACATTTTCTCAAAAGCTTCGAAGCGATCTTTTTCTGTTGTACATTCACCAATATCTTTTGTCAAAGGAATATTATTGTCGATATTCAATTCGTGTTCAGAAACGTTTTTCTCGCTTTCAACGTCTTCATCAGAAAAGTTGCCATTGGTCCATTCTATTTCGTCTCTAGCATAAAGTTCTGAAAAGTTTTCATCGATTTCATTCTTGTCAACTGTTTGTAAAGTTAACTTTTCAATTGAGTCTGTCTTAAGTTCCTTACTTTCTTCATAATTCTCTGTTTTCTCATTCTCTTCGACTACTTTATTTGTATCAAAAAATGTTGTGTTTTCTACTTCTTGACCAGCAAGTAAACGTGCTTGCCAATATTTAAAGTTTTCATAAATATCACTATCTTTACTGTTACAAGTTACATTTATGATTTTCCATATTAAATTTAGCGGAGTAAATAAATATAAATTTTCAAAATCTCTATATAATCGTTTATGTAACTCTAAACAGTAGTAATAAATTGCAGTTTGAGTATATAATTCTGTTTGTGGTAGTTCTACTAAAACATTTTGTGTTTCCATTGTACAATTTTTCTGTATACTAAATAAATACGACATTCCCAGCAACCAATCTTCTGGCATAGTATATTTTGCACATTCTAAAAATACTAAAATAAAAGAATTATTACTTTCAGGAGATGCAACTTATGTCATATAACGAAAGTATTAAGTAACGCTTACAATAATTAATGCCGCTCACTTCTAATCCGTAGCAAGATGTTTCACTCAACATAGCTATTCTTAAAAATGTCTGGTAGCATTTCAATTTTGCATTCTGTATATCCGGTATCGAGTAATTTATATATTTAGTATCGAGATTACTCAGTTTACATCTTTCGTGTAAACATTCATAAAAACATGGAAAACTTTGAACCATATCAACATCCTTCTGGCTTTCTTTATCATCATACTCTGTACAATTATCTTGGTTATTTGTGAAGTTAAGTTTCAATCTAGACTTCCAAAAATTCGTATCACTTATATTTTTGATTAAACTGAATGTTGATTCTTTCATAATATTTGCAGAAGTTTTTACTATTTCTGTAGAAGCCTCTAACACTTTTGGAACAAATTCTTTCGTTTCCACTTGTGGCTGTAAATTGAAAATATTATAGTATAATCGATAGTTTATAGCATTAATGTATTTTTCATATATTTCTTACAGTCGTCATTGCATCTATAAATTCTTCTTCACTGTCTGCGTCATCAGCGTCATTAGGATCATCAAGATCATTGGAAGGTAGCCACTGTTCTAAAGTTTTATGCAAAATGTGTATTTCTATCAGATGTATCTGATCTAGTGCTCTACTTAATATATCACCAGGTCCATTGTTTATGGCAAACCATAAACATTTTTGCCTAATTCTTAAGTCTTCATAATCTTCGCAGTAACCTAAATCTAAAGCAACCGTCCACGCAGGAATGTAATTATTTTGCAGTAATTGTTGACAGGTAGCAGCACAGACATTAAAGTTCTTCACCTATAAAATTACATTGTAAAACAAATAATTTTTACCAAATTTTTTCGAAAGAAATTCGAAAAAAAAAAGAAAAAAAAAAAAAAAAAAAAAACTCTACCTCAAGTGCCTTCTTTGCTATCAATTTCAAAACTTTCCCTTCACGCGCCTTACTATTATTTTTTTCGATTCGCAAATAAGTTGCTAAAGTCAACAATCTTTGCCGACTTTTATAGGCATCTGCACGCTTATTTAAACAATCCGCTATCAATTTTATTCTATCTTGCATTAATCTAACTTGTAGCGGTAGTATATTAATATTGAATTCGTTCAAAATTTGGAGCGAGTTGATGAGATCATATTCTTCTTTGATTTGTGCATTATCATCTACAATTAGATGAAGACAAGCTCTGGAATAATAGTATTTATAAAAAGTTAAAATAAAAGGAAAATGCACGTTGAGTATAAGTACTTACCTAGCCAATTCCATATTAGAATCGGTGAGGCACTTTGAACTATTAAAATATTCTTTACTAGCTTCTAAGATCAGACTCACCGCCTTTTCATACGACACTTTTAATAGAGACTGTTCACTTTTCTTTGTTTCGATTAAACCAGCGCAATTTTGAATGTTGCATTTAACTCCCGACATTAAGCGCGCCGATACACAGATTTCGAAACATATTTCTATATCGACGCAAGTAAAAATCAAACAGTGAATTTCTAACATTTCATTTAATAACTGAGCCCATTGTTTTTCATCCGGAGGCGGAATTCTTAAAACAAATTCGTATACATTCATGTAGAAAATATTAAATATAAAACACCTTTATACATAACAATTGTAACTCTTAAATATTTTCAAATTTCATATTTACTTACATTTTATTCAAACCTCTTGCCATTTGAATTAATAATTGTTTCGCAGCTTCGGGATCGATTTTATTTTTCCGTAACGCATTTAATGTGGTTTCAACTCCGTACTTGTTTAAAATTTTGGTACACTCGAGTTCTCTATCAAGTTCTTCAAGTAAAGTGCATATCCCACTGGTTCTGTTTCTACCACGATCTTTTGCAATAGAATCCACAATGCATGTTGCTTTCTCGTACATATTAGGATTATTGCAAGCATATATACAATCTATCGCCAACATGACAATGTCCTCTATCATTTGAAGAATTTCACTATCTTGCGACTGTTTTATATATTCAAAAAGTTTGACCAATAATTTTAGATCTTCTTTACTGATGCATATTAAATAATCATTGAACAAATGCCTTTGTAATTCTCCACCCTAAGAAATGAAATAAATTAAAGGTGTAATAATTTGTAATAAGTGCCTAAAATCTTTTACAAAATATTCGTACATACCAAATATTGATGCCTCCTTTTTACAAATGGCAATACAAAATTTTTGATGTCATCGACAAAACTTTTCTCAGTAGTTATGCTCATTAGCAACTTAATTTTTTCTAAATTAGTTAACTTTTGTAACTGGTCCAAAGACAAATCTTCTAGGTAAACTTTATAAATGAGATCGTCTAAAGTTTCCAAGTCTAACAACAGATTTTCCAAACCATTAATATTGTGCGAATTGGCAATTTTTATCAATTGCAGAGCATTGTCAACCATACCACTGTTTCTTTCAATTTGATAAGCTCGAGATTCGTACCATTTTTGCAATAATTCCGGGGTGAGCGAGGTATCCCTAAAATAAAAAGAAAATTTTTTTTTAAATAAAGTATATGTGGAAAAATAACAAATATTGTAAAATAAGTAATAGAAAATGCATTTTAATTTACTTATATATGGATAGCGATGGGTCAGATTCATAAAGTAGCTGCGAATTATCATCATTGTCCAAATGAATTAATTCATTGAACTCAGTTTTTTCAGACCAATCCTTTTGCCGTAATTCCCGTTGATCAAGCAAAAATAATTGGCCGTCGGTGTCACATTCTGGTAGAAGTTTTTTATATTTTAATGGATTTAATGTTTCTGGAAAAAAGCTAATGACTGCCAGCCAATGAGGTAGTAAACTTTCACCATAATATGTGAACATAATTTCAACTCCTTGGCAATCGCTATTTTTGGCGAATCTGCGCTTAATGAAGTAACCATAATAGAATAAGCGTATGAATTTTTACATTATATTATGAATAATTTATCTCATTTTATTTGTACCTAATTGCATTTTCAACTGCTGAAAGTTGTCGAAATTCCTCATAAAAGTTTTTATCATATTTTAACGAGGATCCCAAAATAATTTCATATGTGAGTAGTTTATCTAAATGATCTAGAAGCTTTCTTCTGTATTTAATCAAGTTGCGTTGAGCTTCTGATAAATGTTTGATGTCAATTTTATCGAGCATCTGATTTACTTTTCGCACCTGTGTTTTTATGAATGCCCAGTATATTCAGTGAAGTAGTTTAATATATTTTCTCGCGTATTTTATATCTTACACATTGCTAGATAAAGATAGATAAACTCACCTGTCTCAAACTAATACTTCCTTCATCCATTTCATTCCAATCTTCGTCAGTATTGTCTCCTACAAATTTTCCATTATCGCATTGCCCAATTGCTACTAAAGTTTCCAAATTGGCACCTTTTAATCCAAAATTCAATAACTCTCTTGCTGCTTCAATAGTATCTGGTACACGGGTAACGCATTCGTGTAGAACCCAAGACCTTTTTGTAACTTTACTTAAATGTTCTTGAATAGCATTCAAAGATAATTCAGATTTCCGCCACTGTGTTTGATAAACAAGATCTGTATCTAAATTGTATGTATTGGCTAAGGCCAAAGCTTCTTCATATGCCTATAAAACATTTCTTTTATTTTTATATCATTCAATCCAATCATTTTTTATATTTTTATGTTGTACACTATCCCCTATACACACACTCACACACACACTCTCTCTCTTTCTCTCATTTATACCTCCATGTCAATTTTTCTTGAATATAGTTCTTCAGGTGTTGTACTTTTAAGACCAAGGATTCTATATGTTCTAAACAATACTCTTGATTTTTTTCTTTTAGGTTGAAATCTTTCAATGTCGGTAATAGAATATAAAGTGCTTTGTACTAGATTTGTGGTGTAATTTAATATACTAATTGGTTCCAATTCGTCATGCTCCTCTTCACTCTCCGATGAAGCTTCTTGAAAATCAAACAAGCATATATTTTATTATGTATATAGAAATTATATAACATATACTTTAGTACAAACCTGATATTTGACCTTCAGCATTGGATTCTCTATTGCGTTTTTTACTTGTTATAAATGTTTCACAATCTAAGCACAAAAAGCCTCGATCTGGACCGAGTTCACATATTTGTGGTTGTCCAGCTAGAAATTCAGGACTGGCGCCCAAAAGATTTTTCAAGTTTTTGGTAGAACATACGGAAGTAGATCCAGTATATCTTGCAATTATTATTGCCTTTGAAAATACCAATTAATATCAATCGTTTGAATATATTTAAAGTATAAATTTATATTTGAACTAAAAAATAAATATTACCTGATGAGACCACCAACCAATATCCAATGGATGAAATTCAGTAACACCTAGTGGAAATTTCTTTGATTTTACGTGTCCCAGAGGATTAGGTATATTAAAATCTGGTTGCTCGAGCAATTTCCATTTCTTTTGTAACAATAAATTTGGTAGTGCCCACAATGATATTGAACCATCAGAGTGCAAACACGTTAAAAATTGACTATTTGGAGAGATTTTTAATTTGAATATGATCGATTCTGACTGTAAGCTTAACGATGGGATAATGTTCCATATGGAAAATCTAGATGTAGTTTTTGACTTTTCATCAAAGGCAAATGATAATTTGCAATAAGGATAGTCATTTAAAGGTCGCCACGATGTTAAACCACTTTCTGAAGCTGTTGACTGTAAAAAAATATATAGTATCAAGTGTTTTTTTTTTTTTTTTTAATCGACACATATTATGGTGTCAGATTAATTACCGTTAATTTTTGGGTTATTGTATTTCCAGCAACATAAAATAGGCAATGCTTTTCGTCATAAGTGACAGCGTTAACACCATTTTTATAAAAATTGCCAAAAGAAAATTCGAAATTCGCTTTGAATCCATTGTTTAACGAAACATGATAAGATCTGAGCAGACCACTATATGTGATTAACAGAAATTCATAAGACCATTTCTCAGATTTTATTCTTGGCTTAAGAAATATCATGGATGCTATTGCATCTCCAGCTTCTAAAATGTGAGGGTTTTGGGAAACAGTCTTCGGACCGATGTTAAAAATATTGTTTCCGAGTGCATTATAGAAAGAGGTATAACCGTTGCTGGACGCCAATACTAAAAGAGTTCCATCCGGACTCCAAGAAAGTTTGCGCCAATGTGGGAAAGCATCTTTTGGAACTGAAATTACCAAAAATGTGCAAGGAATATTAGAACGTCCTATATCTTCTATAAGGTTATAGACAAAAAAACTTTATACAAATTTGACTTACCAGAAGCTTTTCCAACGATCGACGAATACTCATCTTTTGCTTTTCGAATCTCTATGACATTTTCTTGTAAAACAGCTAGTAAATGTCCGCAATCCCCAATTGCAAATTTCCATGGTAATGTAAGGCTAATTTGTTGCGATATGCTCTCTGGTAAAGAATACCTGTTATTAAGATACCTAAGTGCATTTTTGATTGTTCCAGTTGTTGGTAATATTATAGCGTCATTTTTACATTTCTAAAAAAAATATTATTCTATGAACACTAGACGCGATCCCGGACACAAATCTTGCGCGATTCAACATTTCGTTTAGTACATGTAGACGTAGGCTTACTATTAATTCCGGTTCCTGCTTTCGAACAAAATATTCTAGCAATTCATAAAGTATCGGTTCATTTGATAATTCATTGCAATTAACCATTTTGAGGCCATAAACATAACCTACTACACTGACAAAAACGTACACTAGAGAGTGAAATCAGTCAGAATTTTACAACTCGCTATTACAACGTCATGACTATTTTTGTTTACTTTTTACCAAAAATAAATGAATTTAAGTAAAAATTATTTAACCGCTTTCGTACATGTAAGTCTCAGGCACTAATTATTCGTCAATTATATGTACATTTCATGAAAAATAATCTAAGATAAAAGAACCATATTGAAATGGTATTTGCAGCGATGCAAGCTGCACAGTGTACTGCACATGTGTAGGCATAGTGTACGCATGTGAATTTGAAAATACAAACTGGCCTGTGCTTGCGGTTCTCCATAGAGTAGCGTGAATTTGTTATTTCCAAGATTCGGAGTCTTTGAGTATTCGCAAAATGTCAGACGGTGAGGATGATTTTATGTGCGAAGAAGAAGAAGACTATGGTCTTGTGAGTATTAGGTTTTTTAGGCGAGAAACGTTGTCGCGCTCATAATCTTTTGGTTTAAGAAATAGGTTAGAATTCTTATTTTGACATATACGATATTAAAAGATAGTTTCGAAGATGTTCTGTAATGTTCAAATAATAATAATAATAGCAATAACGATAATAAAAGAATATATATACGTATACATTATTGAGATTTTTTTTAAGAGCGTGTACAATGCTGAAATTAAACGACATTTTAAGTTTGCTTAGGTTATATTGATGTCTTTGGGATGAAGTTTCCCACTTTCCTTACCACAGTGTTGTTGTAAGACGTTATTTTAGGATTGGATTCGTTTCGCAATGACGTTATTTTTACGTTAATTTTAGGAATATTCAGAAGACTCAAATTCGGAACCAGACGTTGATTTAGAAAATCAATATTATAATAGCAAAGCATTGAAGGAAGATGATCCTAAAGCGGCATTGCAAAGTTTTCAGAAAGTTCTGGATTTGGAGGGAGGCGAAAAGGGTGAATGGGGCTTCAAAGCTTTGAAGCAAATGATAAAAATTAATTTTAAATTGGTGGGTTACGTAGATTACCGCTACATAAGTACATACTTATGAATGATAATATTTGGTTTTCTTAGGCTAATCATAAGGAAATGATGGCTAGGTACAAACAGTTGTTAACATATATTAAAAGCGCAGTCACAAGAAACCATTCGGAAAAATCTATAAATTCCATATTGGATTATATTAGCACATCGAAGAATGTGAGTAATTGGGTTAGCGGAGGAAGATCAGTTTGGTTTAATTTTTAAAAGCATCTTTTCTTTTCGTTCGATATTTTCCAGATGGAACTGTTACAAGACTTTTACGAAACTACTTTAGACGCGTTAAAAGATGCTAAAAACGATAGGTTATGGTTTAAAACTAATACAAAGTTGGGAAAGTTATACTTTGATCGATCGGATTTTAATAAGTTAACAAAAATATTGAAGCAACTTCATCAGAGTTGTCAAGTGGGTTTCATTTAATTTAATCCATAGCGTATTACGTCGGTTAGTGTTCGCTCGTCCGTAGAATATTCTATCTTATTTTCTACATCGATACGTATATGTTTCGTTAGACCGACGATGGAGAGGACGATTTGAAAAAGGGAACTCAGCTTTTAGAGATTTATGCTTTAGAAATACAAATGTATACTGCGCAAAAGAACAATAAGAAATTAAAGACTTTGTACGAACAGAGCTTACACATTAAAAGTGCTATACCACATCCGTTGATAATGGGTGTCATTAGAGGTACAGTAGCGTATTTCGTATTATTAGAATTAGAATATTCGGTAAAGGTATTTGAATAAATGTTACAGTAAAATTATGTTTTTTATTTTAACAAGAATGTGGTGGAAAAATGCACTTAAGGGAAGGTGAATTCGAGAGAGCGCACACAGATTTTTTCGAAGCCTTTAAAAATTACGATGAGTCTGGATCGCCAAGACGTACTACGTGTTTGAAATATTTAGTTTTAGCGAATATGTAAGTAAAACTTGAATAAAAAAGAAAGTTAGCGCATGTCGCAATATTAGTGGGATCGATTGTTAATACTCAAATATTTTGAATATTTTATAATTATAAAAATAGGCTAATGAAATCTGGTATCAATCCGTTTGACTCTCAAGAGGCAAAGCCGTATAAAAATGATCCAGAGATCTTGGCAATGACGAATTTAGTGGTCAGTTATCAAAATAACGATATTAACCAATTTGAATTAATTCTAAAACAAAATAGGAATAATATAATGGATGATCCTTTTATAAGAGAGCACATCGAAGACTTACTACGTAATATACGCACTCAGGTACGTTTAGTGTATACGGGATGTTTGTTTTATCGCAATAGAATGGAGTATCTTTCAAGGAAAGGAAAAATATTACGAAAAAATTGTTCGAATAAAAGTTGTTTGGCGAGAAGGTTGTGCGGTCGTGTATATTTTCATATAAATGGTACGACAGCGTATGTTAAAAGGAATTGAACGTGGTACGATTCGACGTCCGATTTTTCATAATTTCATGTCCTTCCACGAACGGAAACGATTTCTTTCGGCAGCTCGTTGAATTCCTTTTAACATGCGCTATCTCACTACGTATAAAACGATATAGCATTGTATAAGAAAAAATTAAATCGATTGTAAAATTTCGTTCACTATACCAAATGTAAAAGAATATTCACGGCATCGAGCGGACGCAAGCGCGCGCGCGCGTTTGCGCGCGTTTGCGCGCGTTCGCGCTCGCACCGGAAGGAAAAGAAAAGAAAAAGAAAAACGAAACAACTTTTGTCGAAACAACTTTTTCATTTAACATCATTTTTTTAAAAGACATTTCACCGTATCGAGATAAAACAGACTTCGCTTCTTCGAAAGAGCAACCAAACGTTCATATAAAGTATCGATTTATTTGACTTTATAGGTTTTGATTAAATTAATAAAACCGTACACTAGAATTTATATCCCTTTCATAAGCAAAGAATTAAATATCGATGTTTCGGAGGTTGAGAGCCTTTTAGTGTCTTGTATTTTGGATAGTACCATTCGTGGGCGTATCGATCAGGTAATACGATCAAATTAATCTCGTCTAAGGAATTTTGTGCGTTCTATGGTTTCACACTGGATTGCGTACAATTCACAGGTAAATCAAGTTCTCGAGTTGGATAAAAAATCAGTATGCGCAGCGCGTTACAATGCTCTCGATAAATGGACGAGTCAGTTGCATTTTTTGCATTTAGCCATAGTACACAAAATGTCATAAGAAACGTGGCGCGCGTGATCCCAGAACAAAATCGAGCTCTAGATATTACTCTGTATAGTATATCATAAATGCCTGTCTCCGACTATATGAAGAATAAAATCTATTGTGATATAATAAAGTTAGAATTTTAATACGATCCATTTACTGTACCTTTTCGTTGCGACATTCCCATTTATCGAATTAACGAATCACTCATCGATCGGGGCACGTTCACCGCGGGGCCTTATTTCACGGAGTCGTAGATATTCCGTATCGAAGTTTCTTAGACGGTAAACTTTTCAATTACACTTTCGAAATTTGGAGGAATACGGTGAATCCTCCTCGATCAATCGATGGACCGCCGTGGCGGACGAAAAAAGTCCCAACGCGCAACGAAAGTCGAACGAAATACCAGTGATTCGTTAATCGACTATTTATCGTTCCGACGGTTTTCGAATCGTTTTATTTCAATTGGAAGGATTTTGCCATTTTGTACACTTTATATGGATAGTAATCGTCGCTCAACGGGAGCGGGTAGAAAGTTCAATTTGGAAATATTTAATGGGTCGAACGATTCGAACGTTACGTATCGACGAATAGGAAGTTCGTTTTCGAATCTTGAGTTCCGTCGCTCTCAACTAACAAAGTTCTATTCATCTAGGCTAATTTCCATGCAAGTTCGATACACGGGGCAATTGAACAGCCCGTAGAAGGATGACGAACGTGCCGTCTCGGTGGAACGGCCCGGCTGGTTTTAGCTCCGTTTCAAGCATTGTTATTCAGTCTACGCTCGCGCCTATGTAAATGTTGGTTAACCCCAGCCCGGGTGGGCGTTAGGGTCCCTAGGCTCGTCCTACATCCTCGCCGCTACGGGACGGTTGTAATCCTCCCGTCCTCGAACAGGTTCATCCTCACCCTCGCCACGTTCAAGGTGGCAGCTTGCAAAGCTACGGCAACTCGCTTCCCTGGAAAATCAATTTCGAAAGTAAAACCGCCGGCAGAGCCGACGGTTCGTTCTTTCCCGGTTTTGATTTTTCATTTAAATGTCCGCGGCTCGAGAATCGCGTTCCCATCTTTGTAAGTGGAAACAATGCTCGTTTCGCAATGCGGCAGAAATTGTAAGAAGTTCACTTTCGCAGTGTCGTCGTCGAGTCACGTGATGCGCTTGTTTCGAGGTATTCCGCTCGAGTTTGTTCGAATCGAATAAATTTTCTTGTCAGTTTCGAACGCGAAAGTCGTACAATGGGCGATACAAGTACTTACTTTCCAACGTTTCCGTGTATTCTACCATTAAGACTCGGCGAATCGTAGTTTCGGCTGCAGCTGGCGTGATTAGCGGGCACGCGAATATAGTATACACGTGCGAAACGACGTTGACGATGACGAGTACGAGTACGAGTACGAGTACGAGAACGACGACGACGACGACGGCGCAACCTCGAACGTTAATTTGGCACTCGCAATCAAAGCAGAGCTCGAAATACCTAGCCGTATTCGCACGGCACCTCCGCAATCTTTGGAATGAAATTTCCCTCGGAAAATTCATCCCCGGTGCGAAGAGACCGAGGAAAACGAGAAAACGATCGTCTGTCGTCGTTGTTCCTACGAAAAGGAAACCCGCGGTTGTTATTGGCTCTTTAAAGCCCGAGGTTAACGCGATTAAAACCTTACGAAACAAAGAACCTGTTTCGTTCTCGAGGGGCTCGATGATTCGAAAGAAATACTCAGAAAGGACGAATCTGTTTCGTTACTCGATAAAACGATGGAGATAGCGTGGAGTAATTAACGAGCTCGGTCTCGGTCTCGGTCTCGGTCTCTACCAAGTCCCATGGCTGGAAGAAGATGGCTCGTTTAAACGAAAACAAGAAGTCAAAGATCCAACTAAACATTAACGAACCACAATCCGTGTCTCTCTTCTTCTCTTCCATTTTTCTCACTAATTCGAGCATCACGTCCGTTGCAGGTGCATGTTTCAGCGTGCACGAGGGACGTAGCCGGTGCAGTTGCGAGTTGATTCCACCCTTTGAGGAGAGTTAATTTAAGTGAAAACTCCATTTTCAGTGTCTCTCCCGTTGGAGGACGCACAGGTCTCCGCTGCACGACGAGAAAAAAGATATCTCCGAGTTTTATGTCTCTTTGCTCCGCGTATCGTTACCGTGTACAGAGAGGGAAGGACGAGGGTTTTTCGGGGGGTTTTTCGGCATTTAGGGCGCGAGGCGCGCCCGCAGGAATTACCGAGTCGGTCTCCGGTTCCTTTCCTTCGCAAAACTCTATCTTTTCGTCGACCTGGATCAATTCGATCGATCAATCGTCCAAGGAACGAGAAAATAGCATCCATTTCCGACTAATCCGGTGTTGGTCGACCGACCGCGGAGGACTGTTCTTCTTAACCAAAAGGATAAGAAACTCGATCGTGGATGATCATTCGTTTCGATAGATCCCCTTCGAGCGGACAGCTTTAAATTGAAACCAAAATACATACGATCCGGGTGTGCGAATCGTTCGGAGCGACCGTTTACTCCGTTTTAGGTGGTTATTTTTCACCCGGTGGTGGTTAAGACCACGCATTAAGGACGCGCTCGAGGAAAACGTGAAACGATTCTTTTTCCCTCTCTTGTTCTCCGAGGTAAAACGGCGCTTCGACAGCGCGCGTTACAGCGAGCGCATCTCTCTTTCTCTTTCTCTCTCTCTCTCTCTCTCTCTCTCTCTCTCTCTCTCTCTCTCTCTCTCTCTCTCTCTCTCTCTCTCTCTCTCTCTCTCTCTCTCTCTCTCGCTATCCGTGGGGGTGTTTTTCGTGAAAATTATCGCGTCGTTGAAACGTTAAGGTTCCCGGAAAATGATTTTCGGTAAAAGTAATTTTTTGCCTTCGAAGAAAGAAGAAGCAACGCGAGCGACAACTGGTAAAGTTTGAGGATAGATGACGAGAGAAAGGAATACAGAGTTTTCCGGGCTCCGGGCGTGGCACCACGCCGCTAGACGTCGGCCGAGCGTATAGTATAATCTCTCAAGTATTGTTCGCATCTCGCGTCGATTTATCCAGCTGCTAAGATGGGAAAGGTGGTCGCCAGGTCGACAATTTCTGGGAAACGATGCCGGGTTTAGAGAAGGTGGGCCGGGGAACGGACGGACAGGGGTGAAACACGTTCGTCAGTTTTTAGCAGCGTCATCATATATCATAAGTGCGAGTGAAACGTTCGGGGCGAGAGAGGTCCACCGGTTGGACCATTTATCTTGTACGGCTTAACTCGCGCGGATGTATCCGATGTATAAGCGCGCGGTAGTGCACGTGCGCGTGAACGTTTACACGAGAAGAGCCGTGTCTTTTCTACCCTTAGGTACGTAGACACCGAGCGAAAGGAGGGGGTTGCCGGGTGGGTGCGTCGTTGCGAGTTTCGACGGTAAGACAGCCGTAACGCGATAGTCGAGGGTGTCGCGAGAACGGTTTTTCTCGGTTATCTCGACAAAGTCGTTTCCCAGCATCGTTGCCCGCCGGCGACGACCAACTTTCAACACCGGCTGGAATCGAACAAGACGAATTGGAAAATTGAATCGATCACTCGGAGAAACTTTCCCCTGGACACGGAGTTAACGGAGAGTTAACGTTGGTAGCCGTTTCGCTCGCCGGACGAAACTGTTCTTCCTCGTTCTAAGATATCGTCGCGTCGCTCCACCGGGCTATCGAGTCGAACCGCTGGATACGTACGTAGGTGTTCTTCACAATGTACCCTAGCTGTAACGGATCGATCGAGGAAGTCGATCCGATGCGTCGAGACGGCCGAGTTGAACGTATTCCGTATCCGAGGTACGTGAAAATCTACCAGCATCGGGAACAGAAATTTTAATCCCGAGAAAACTGACGCGAAGACGGCCGACGAACGAACGCGCGGTATTAATCCAGCCGTGAACGCGTAAGTCGGATAAAAGGGCTTCGACGTATTGGTAAATTGAGAAGTTCTCCCCAGGATCAACCGGCGAATCCGCGACATTTACATTTTACGATATTTGTCGAGTCCTTCGACCCTTGCTGCCGCGAGGGTAGACGTTCCTTAATCCAAGCCATTCCTTCGTTCCCACACAAATATCCTGCCAAGAACGTTTCCCCTTTTCCACCTCTTTTTAACCGCATCGTTGTGTATTATTCGCCACGATATATGCCACGTGAAATACGAACAAGGAAAGAAAACCACCACTCATTACCGAGATAAAGCGAGGGAACGGGTTTCGAAATCCGCTTTCGAGACGTTTTACTTTTCCTCATGTTTCTTCGTTTTCTGCTAGCGATGTCCGACCGCGGACAAATTCTATTTATCGCTTCACGGTTAGGGATCGTTTTATTTTTCGGAACGAGGAGGGCCACGCACGCGAGTCAGTCTTCTCTTCGTTTCCCGAACGAAAAGAAAAAAAAGGAACCGTCTCCTTCCATCCGTATCGATCTTCTTTTTTCTCGATTCCCGTGTAACGGTGTTTCAGCGGCCGAGCTCGCATCCCCATTAATTCCAAAATAATTACGCGCACGCGTTTGCATACGATACCGTGGCGGTCGTTATTGTTCCACTGATATCTGGATCGCATAAATACCGGTATCCGTTGCATTCATTCGGCCCGTTATCGTTGTAACAGCGAGCATTTATTACGCAGCTGACCGAAAGGACCGGCCGTTCGCGTTGTTAATTCCATAATTGAACGGGAACGCGATACGGCCGCGATAAAGGTAGCAGTTTTCCGTGAAAAATCCCGCGCGGGGCCCTTTCTTGAGACTGTTTCCGATGGGAGCGGATAACCGGATTTCATCGACGCGATAACGCGCTGTTACGTCGTCCCCTGTGAACGAGAATCAAGGTAGTCGCCCTCGCGTTCGCAAACTCTTATAATCTCGGTGCCGATACCGATACCTTAATGAAATTTCCGATCAGGCCGGCCAATCTGCGCCGCGTGCTCGATAAAACTAGAACCCAGTTTTAACGCGGTTCTTCGATCGATTCCACGGCAAAGGAGCTTTCGTAAAGCGTTATCGAGTCTGCGAACCGGGGGATGGGAGGGACGATCGTTTTTCGTTCACCGTTACCGGTGATTTCAAATTTTTCCCGCCGAATCGCGCGACAGCTACGTTTCACTCGAATCGGACGCTTCGCGCGACGCACCGTACGTCGTCGACAGGATCGAAACAAGGGTTCTCAGAGACGCGTAATCTTACGGAACGAGAAGGTCGAAGCGATCGCGTAAACTCGACGCCACGCCGGTTCGTTACACGATCGCGTAATATAGTAAGCGGGGAACGTTAAGCCAGCCGTGATCCAATTATCATCTCCGCGGAATTATCCGTTCGGATTAACGTCCGCGATCCTCCCGGACGTTTCGCGAATCAAGGTTAAACCGCAGTCCGCGCGGCAACTGAAAATCGCAGAAAACCGAGTGCACGTGTACCCGAAGGGCTACTAAAACCAGCCCGTTTAACAGTATCGCGGTACAGTTATCGCCGTCTAATTAACGCGGTTAATTGTGCCTCAGCGTTATAAGATGGCCGCGATGGTCGATGGCCGCGATGGTCGATGGTCGATGGTCGATGGTCGATGGCCGCGCGTCTAAAACCGCGAACGAAACGGGCCGCAATGGCGCGTCGCTCGCCACGTGTAATTAACACGAGCGTTGCGGGAACAGGATTATCAAAACTTCGTTAAACGTTGTAACGTTTCCCGTCGAACGGGAATTGGGATCACGATGCGCCGTCGCTTTTCGCCGACTATCCTTTTCGAACGACAAACACGATCGAATCGTTCCTTCGCGCAACAATTTTCTATTCGTTTCCTTGTCTCGCGACCCGAATCGCGAACTTGGAAATCAGTATTCCGAGCTGGATGCACTCGCACTCGCGAGACATTTTTTTCAAATTCCTCTCGTGGCTAATCAACATAATTGATTAGCAGCTAGCTGCTCGTATCTCCCTGCCAACGTTCTCGCTATCGTCAACGTCGAACGCGGTAGAATCTTTGCATAGCCTAATTAACACCTACCGAGCACGAAACTGTAACTAATCTGACAGCGTTGCGTTCGGGTTCTTGTTTTCGTCGGGTGGGTGGGGCTCGGGGGATGTAATGCATAGGTACGGATGTTGGGAGTTGCAGGAGCGTTGTAGATTCCGGAAGTCACGATGCGGCGTTTCGAGAGAAACAGGAAGAGAATAATATCGAGTCGGGACGGAGCTCCGACGCAACAACGTTTCCGTCCTAATTTCGCGGTAGCGTTAACCGTCGAAGATAAACCGAAACTTTTGTCAAAATTCGTAAAGTCGAATCGCCGGTTTTCCTTTTTCCCGGAGGGGAAAGAAAATGTTCTATTCGAAAATTCGATCGAAAAAAACATTGCCCGTTCGCCGGACGGAATCGAGAAAGACATTCCCTGCCAAGATTCGTATTTTTCGATCGAATTAACGATCGCGGCCGAGCGGAACTCGTTCCAACGACGATTCCTCCGATTATTATTACGGCGAGAAATAACGAAACGGTTTTCGAACTCGTCGCACGCGGTGAACGGCACGTAGGGGTTTCGCCGATCCTCTATAATTTCGTAATAATCCCCTGGTGTACGTTTCAAGCCGGGCAGAGAGAACCTCGTGGAAATCACGTATCCGCTGATCCCTGGCTAAGTTTATCTTAAACGATGGTCCATCGGATAGGTATCGCGCGACTCGGTCGATCTCGGATCAATCGAACGGAAAACTCGCTCGCGCCTCGATATCGTCGATATATCGTCGATATATCGTCACCGAGCACGACGAGACAGGCAGTACCAACCGAATCGGTTCGTACGAACGATAACGTTGTAATTTCTACGTACACTCTCGCTTCTCTCACGGATATAGCTACGCGTAACCAGATCCGCTAATTTGTCTGCAGCTGGCAGACCGAATTCACTTTAACCGCTTCGGAACGCAGCGAACGCAACCCGCGGCGACCGCCATTCCCCGCCTTTAAGCAGAATCAAATTATCACCGTACACGTGACAAAACACGGCCCGATGCCGCCCCCTCGGTTCGCTGGCAAAACACCGTCTTTCCACGCTGGCCACTTTCCCGACTAAATTAACCAACCCACTTAATTAAACCAACGCCGGTTGATTATGTAATTAGCCTTTCCGTAATTTATGCCGATGCGCATCGTCTATCTGTAATTTTGCACTCGGCTGCTCGTCACCTTCCCTCGCGTTCGCTCGCAGTTTCCGGTTTGGATATTTCCTATTCTCGGAGGACAGGGCGGAACTCGTTTTCCGTCTTCGTTCGAGAATCGTTCGAAAGCGGGATCTTCGCGCCGCGAGCGTTAAAACCTTTCGCCGAACGTCGACGGGTTTTATTTTATTTATCGAGCAAGATGCCCGCCCGCGTATCGTTGTCACGTGTCAGATTCGGCGCACAATCGAACGAACGGACCGTGTGCGTTCATCTCGAAGGGTGGCTGCCACGCGCACGTGTAACGGATATACATACCCGTAAGTCGTGCGGGTCGCACATGTCTGGCATACACGTTGCCTCGGTAGCTTCTCCTCGTCTCCGGTCCCACGAGTCTATCCGCCCCGTATCTTCGTGTATCTGTTCGTCCACGATGTAGAATCTACGTGCGAGCGAGCGACGCCTAATCGGTACACCGTTCGCGATACACGGACGAAATATTTGGCCGGTGCGAAAAACGTTGTAAACGGTTTTGAAACGGTTGCTCGGTTAACGCGAGAACGAACGGTAGAGATACCGGACGGTGTCGGAAACAAAACAACTAGATTCGGTCGCGCGATTCGCACCGCAAAAAATCCACCGTCGGCGTCGGCGTCGGCGTCGGCTCTACGTTTCGAACTTTACGTCCTTCGAAGGTGTTACGTCTACGATCCACGCGGGAAGGGATACTCGACCGTAACAGATATAAGTCGTGCGGGTCGCACATGTCTGGCATACGCGTTGCCTTCGTGCGGTCTTGGCTCTCCTCTTTCACCTTCGTCTATCCTTCCTTTTCCTTTTCCTTTTCCTTTTCCTTTTCCTTTTCCTTTTCCTTTTCCTTTTCCGGATACAGTTCCAGCGGGAGTTCTACTTAATATTGCAACGTATCGCTTCTCGGTCTGCGCGGGGCTCTGTCTACCGACTGAAATCGTACACCGGGTGTCAAGTTTTCGGTGAAAATCTGCGGCGCACGGGACGCTCGAGTCGATTAGGGACGACGCGACGCCGGAAATATTCCCTCCCTTAAATCCGAGGAAGAGAAAGAGTCGGGAACGCGATAATATTCCCGCGATTCGATATACGGCTTTTAGTTACATATTTCCAACGAAACGGTGTTGCGAGTCTCGAAATAAGGAACGATTCGGATCCAATATTCCGTTCCCTTTGGCCGTTTTCCAGCTAGAAAATTCCGCGGGAAAACGGACCCCCGATTAGGCTACTTCGTTTTCTGGGTATGGCTCTCGTCTAAAGTAACGGACTAAATCCTCCGGAGACTTTCATCGATCGGTCGAAAGCTACGCGAACGAACGAACGAACGAACGAACGAACGAACCAACCAACGGACGAAAGGACGGACGGCGTTCGGTGTCTGTCCGTTCGACGAGTATTTCCCCGGATAAAAATGATTACGAGCGACTCGTTCCACGTTCGGGTTAAACGTTCAGGGTACAATATTGCGACGTATACGTATATAGTACGTATACAACGTCGCTCCGACGATGAAATATCGTCGAGCATGCAATATCTCGTGTCGCGGTGCTCTTCGATTATCGGTGACCGAATTTCTTCGCGTTTCGGCAAATTTTCCACCGTAATTCGGTACCTATTTGTTCCTATCTCGTTGCTGTTGCGTTAGAGGCACTTGGACGCATTGATAAATCGCGTCGCGTCGCGTCGCGTCGCGTCGCGTCGATAAGGTTGTTCCGTGCTCCGAACTCGACGTCGTCGAGATTCGTCCGACTCGGTTCTCGCGATCTTGATCGTTCGTCGGCCGATTTCGTGGTCGTTGTTCGATCGAACCTTCGTAAATCAATGCGCGATCAAAATTCCCACTGGAAGGAAATTGCGGGACGCGGACGCGTTCGAAATTCAAATTTCTTCCGTATCGCGTGCGATCGTTATCGAAACTTTCGGGTAGAAGGTGTATCCGAAGTGACGTATTTTCCCGCAAGAGCGATAGATGGCAAGTTTCTCGAGACGCGATATTGGACCGTTTTGCCGAACGAGAGTGGGCCGCGGTATTTGGCAAGATCCGACCGTTTCCTTTTGCGGATATGACGTAAGTCCGTACTCTCTGCACTCGTCCGTGGACCACGTACCGTGTACCAGGGATCGCGATAGCGGTGAATCGCTACGTAAATAACGTAAATAATTTAGAACGTTCGATCGTTCCAACGAAAGTAACAACCGTCGTTCTTACGTTTACCGTTCAATTTTATTCGTTTACGATAATCGTTTGCCCAATGGGTAATTAAACGATGATTCTTTTCCATTCTCGATACAGGTATCTCTCGACGTAGCGAAAGAAAAAAAGAAAAAGAAAATACCGATATTTGGGAACGAAACCCGTTAAATTCGCGATCGTACCGCGTATTGGAATATTTAAACCACGAGTCACGAGTCGGACTAAAAACAAATTGGGTCCTCGTCGGCGATATTATCGAGCGTACGACTCTTCGAACGACTCTTCGATTTACTCGTGTCCTACTCTTCTTCCGTCTCTTGGTATTCCCGATCGTCGACTACCACTGGGATCGCTCGACTCGGTATCGATGCGGGGGATCGTAAAAACAGCTTTTTACGATCTCGTACATAGAATCGGGGAACAAGACCGAGGCGAAAATAATTATCGAATATTAGGTTCGCGAGGCAAAAGTGCAGACGCATAAACGGGAAATATTCCCTTTCCTGTTTCGCGGATCCGTCGAGCAGTGATTCGATCGTCGAGAACTACTTCCGGTGGGGAACGAACGGATACTCTTTTGGCTACTATTTCGCGTTGAACCGTAAACGAGCCAGGGAAAACGTGTCGGATAGGATTCGAACGATGCTTTCGGAGAGCGAGAGGGTAGTCTCCGTACAGTTTACGGAAGTGTAGGCGAGCCGTGAACCGCGTGTTTGTCTTGGCCCGGTGTCGCGCCGCGAAATACAGCGTCGAGTTATTACTCCATAACCCGTTGCTTTTACAGGCTCGACGAGATAGCTGGTACGCGTCGCGTAAGCAACAACAAACGACACCTACGTGTCGCATAATAAACGTCGATCGTCGTATTAAATCGCGATCGCGAACAGATCCGAGGGACGATATCGTTTCCGCGTTTCCGCGTTTCCGCGTTTCCGCATTTCCGCGTTTCCGCGAGGTCGCGTTCGATCGGAAAAACTTACGGACTCGTCGATCCGTCCTTACGTTTTGCGACTCGTTCGTTCGAAGAACGAACAGACGTTAACGTCGTAAACGTAACACAAACGGAGATAGGATTCTGGCATGTTCGACTCGCTGGACGCGAACCGATCGAATTCGCGATGTCTCTCGGCGACGACTGAAGCCGTGGCCAGATACGTAATTAAGAAAAGTGACAAAGGATCCGCAAAAGACGAGGGTCGGTCTCGAAGATATCGAGTCGCGATGAAAATCGTAGACGGTGAACCGAGCTGTGCGCGAGCGGCGAAATAAAAAGGGGACGTCGACGATGTTCGTTCGCGAATCGAAATATCTTCGAGCGTCGGTATCATCGGCGTATATTTCGGGTGCTCCTTTCGCTCTCTCCGCACGAGCACCCTCGTTAAGCGCCTACGTGTTCCCGATTCCCAATCGACCGATCCTGGCATACCAAAGTCGCTCGCGATCGCACGATCGGTCACGGTTTCTTCCGTTTAATCTATCCGTTCTCGTATCCATTTGAAATTAAGGGCCGCGAACGTCGCGATCGAAGATGTTCGATCGTATCCAAGGGTCCTTCGAGACGGTAATCCTTCGTAGGTAGGTTCGATAACGTGTTCTGTACGATCCGTGTAAAATATCGTTCGGTCGAAACACGAACAACGATATTTCCTCCGCGTAAAACTGGTCGTATAAAAAGTGGTCGTTCGTACAACGCGTCGGCGCGTCGACGCGTATTCGCGGCAAGAGTCGAGAGACGACTTGGCGAGAGAGAGAGAGAGAGAACGATCGAACGAAAGGCGAGTCGGTTCTAGGCAGCTATGTACGTCACGTCTGGCTTCTGGATTACATTTATACCCCCGCTACGATCTAGGGACGGGGTGGAGGTGAGCCCAGGGGGCCGATGCGCCAATACGTGCCTATAATCTTCTATCCCGTCCTCTTTCTCTCGGTCGCGCGTTCTTCGTCGATCGTAGATTTCTCCGTCCGCGGACTCCTGCCGTTTTGCCGCACAGACGAGCATTCACGTCCGTTTACATACATTTCCCTTCCACTTCCGGAACACGATGGATCTCGGTGTACCCTTGTTTTTCAGTTTTCTCGGGTCGCGGTTCTTATTTTCGTTCCAGCAGCGAACACGCGTTCGCGCAACACGCTAACCGTGTTCACGAATCGGTACAGTTTGGGTATCGAATTCTCTTCGTTCCTCTCGTTCCGAGTTGCTCGTGAAAAATGAAGCAGCGAGAGAAAGGAATCTCGATTTTGGTTGTCGTCGCCTCTCGAAAAGTCTGTCCTGTAAATTTCCGAGCAAGACCTCCTCTCGGCTCCACCCTCCCGTGCGGGGTTCCGACGTCCCAGCGTCCCGGCGCCCCGGCGCCCCGGCCTCCCATCCTCTCGTAAAGGGTGTGATTTACGAGGAAGGCTTAACGTGGACCCTCTGGTTTGTTTTTATCAATAGTTAATTCGCAATTTACATCCATTTAAATATTCATACCGGCACCGCTGCCGCGGAAACCCTAGGCTTTCGGTCCTCCGCATACTTATTCCAGACTCTCCTCCAGGTTTCTCCGTTCTCTCGGTTTCCAGGGCGGTCGCGCGCGCCTCTCTCGTTCGCCGAGAACACTGCAAGAGCAACGACGAAACTCACCGGGATACGTTCGAATACCCTCGCACCCGAAACCTCTCGCGCATTAAATTCTAAAGCCGCTTTCTAGTTTCAGGGTGCATCGTGTACCCTCGGCCTACTCTTTGCCGTTTCGCTCTTCGATGGTTGGAATCGGAGAGAAAGAGAGACGGAGAGAGCTCGTGGCGCCAAACTTTGTTCCGGAAAACGGTGACTGCTGGTTACCGGAGGATGTAACGCGCGTTTTCCTCGTGTTTACGACCGGATCGAATCGTGCATCGAGGATCACGGTTTTCGTTGCGCGAATCGGTCGAGGTATTAATTACCGATCGATCGATAAGCGAAAGGGAAAACGAAAGCGAAACCGAAAGCGAAAACGAAAGCGAAAGCGAAAGCGAAAGCGAAAGCGAAAGCGAAAGCGAAAGCGAAAGCGAAAGCGAAAGTGAAAGCGAAAGCGAAAGCGAAAGCGAAAGCGAACGTATCGTTATTGATACGAATATCGATATTGTTATGGATATCGATACCGATATCGATACCGATATCGATATCGATATCGATATCGTTATCGTTATTATTATTGTTGTTGTTCCGGCACCGCGCGAGTCGAAATCGTACCTTTTAAACGCGACATCGTTTAGGTAGGAAACATAAATTAATTAATCGAGAGCGGTCGCGACGCAACGATGTGCCGGCAGAAAAGTGCGTTTATCGAGCAATTTTCCGTTTGCTCTGTCGTTGGCCGGAACAGCAGGACGTGACCACAATTAATTAAATTTAATGACCGAGTGACAATGGCTTTATTAATTAGTAAAATTAACCGCGTAACGGTGCGATGCGCGCGGGGGAACGGCGATTGCGCCTCGCGGGACACTCGACTTCGTTAATGCAATTTCCTGTTAATACGATTTTCCTTGTTTACCACGATTCATTTTCTAATTGCGTCCCGGCACTTTCAACGGGACGCGAACCGTCGTTTGTAACGCCACGCTGATTCCAATTAATTAACTAAACGTATCGGCGTTTGCTCGTTGCGTCGAGCGAACCAACCGACCACTTACGCGCAGCGCGCGAACCTTTCTTCGACCAATCGAGTAAATTCGAGAAACCGCGTACGCGTAAAAATCGAATTTTCTCGTAAAAACGAGCTACGAGGAAATTTGCGAGTTTACTCGAGCGTGAGATTTGGATCGTTACGGTTATCGGGTACGTCGCGATGCCATCCCGGTGACTTTGCGCGACACGCGACGAGCGACGAGCGACGAGCGACGAGCGAGGTGCTAGGCACGACACGCGCATTGTAAACACCGGTTGGCCGCAAAGTTAAACGCGCGTGGTTCCGTTTGGCCTTTGATTCACGGAATTTGCGCTCCGATATCGAGGTTTCCCGGGAACCGTTCGGGATCGGGTCCAGTTCGGTCGGCAATCGGTATCGATTTGCCCGCAATTGCGAGAAAGATCCGAGCACGCGTACCTCGTATTTTATACGGGCAACGACGCGGCGCAAATATGCACCGAACGTCTCTTCGGATCGTCCGCTCGCCAATTCCCAATGGGAAGGAACCTATCGGTACCGCCTATCGTTCGTGGGAAATAAACGAGCGCGAGTCCGTTTAGCGCGGAACTTTTCTAGCGTCGATCGTATCGGTAAATGTTTCTCGTCGCGCGGCTCGAATAACCGTCTCGACGCGGCACCTTATTATCGGCGAAGCGACACCGAAATCTGCCCGCGATCGAGCATTTATCGCGACAAGTTCACCGGTACGCGTCGTTATTGCGTCTCAGGATCGACCGTAAACCAACTTTTACTACTTCCACGGGACGTTCACGGTTTCTTTCCACGGCCCCTGGGAGAACTCGAGAATCTTACCGAGAAGGAAATAACCTTCGAAGCGCGCGAACCGGCCCAAGTGGCAATTAAACCTTCGTAATTTTCCTTTACGATTATTAAATCGCGCCGAGACGAAAATTAGTCGTTTGAAAGCAACGGATTCGTATCGCTCGGAGTCGTCGCACCGATCGACGATCTTGCGAGCTACAGCCGCGGATTCGATCTCGGTCCACGGTCGGAAAAACCTTCGGCGAAAATAAGGCCGGCCAGCTGGAGCGGATTAAAGCCGCGGTCTCTATAAAACGGAGTCCTGTCGAGCGTATCCCGGAGGCTGATATATCTCCAGTTTGTAGTCCGGCTAATAAAAATCCTTTATTTCTAGCCTGGAAACGGAGGGCGTCGAAGGAGGGCAAGGGAGGGTGGTTGCGCGCCATCTGTGCCCTTCTCACGCTTTTAGCCAGTAGTGCCAGCTAGACCGACAATAAGCTGATAATTGAGCTTTTGAATAATTCCTGCTATTTAATCCTGGCTTAATAAAGCTTCCCGTTTCAAAACGCTCGTGAATTTCATTAGAGGGCCTCTTGACTGGAGAATCGTGCGCGCGCGTTTGATGGTGGTGGTGGTGGTGGTGGCGGTGGCGGCGGCGGCGGCGGCGGCGGCGGCGGCGGCGGCGGTAGCGGCGGCGGCGGCGGTGGGCGACATTAATGCGCGCAATTTGGTCTTTCTTTCCCTCTTTTCTCTCCTCCCCGTACCACCTCTTCCCGACGTTCTCGTTTTCTCTTCTGTTTTTTCGGTCACCACCGTGGAAAAGCGGGCGTAATTTTAACAAGAAACAAAAAAGAATTCGAGAGACGCGAAGCACAATGGGACCCGTTATGCCGTAAAAATTTGGAGGTCGTTTCGCTTTTATTATCCCGTGAATCGTGCCACTCGTTTAATGCGGTTGTCGTAAACCAAAGGGTCTCTTGCGCTTTCGTTTCTTCCTTTTCTCTTTCTTTTTTGCTTTTTTTTAACCGAATAAATATTACGTCGAAATTCGTTGAAAATTTCTTTCCGTTCCATCGACGTCGAAGAATTCGCTCTCGCAAATTGTCCGCGAAACGACGAAAATTATTCGAACGAGGAAAGATATTTCTGAATCGAGTCCACTTTACGAGTAATTACTTCGCCCGATGCCGTTGTACTCGATTTCGAACGAATCGCCTCTTTCGAAGCGTTTTAAATTCCGTTCGGCGCTCAACGAACGTCGTGCCGCGCCACGGCCCCGACCTTGCTGCAATCAAATTTCCATCGATGCACCCGGCTGCATTTTCCACGGAACGTGCTCCGGGATATGGGGTATCGAAAGCCGTGTTCCTCGAACGATACGAGTTTACGCGCTGGAGCGTTTAGCGCCGTGGGTTCTTTCATCGGTAGATTAGTTAATTTCGGTGCGGCTATACCCCCGGTCCCTGGATCCCCGATGTAATTAGCTGCACAATAGGAAACAGCTGGCCCCAGCTATCGCATGGCCGATGTAACGTCTAAACCAATCTCCGGCAACAGACAATTATTACACCTGTATTTCATACGTCCACCGGTTTACCCCCGAGATTCGAGACAACGAAAGTATTCCCCGTTTCGATGTTGGTCTCTTGTCCCAGCCAGCAACGGGGTGGGTCGATCCACCTCGTGCTCGAACATTTCGTCGCTCACTTTGGTAATTGCGACCGATATCGTCGTCCCGCAAGACGTTTCATCTTTTTCGATGCGAGTAGATCTCGCAGGGTGGTCGTTTCCCGTTCGAATCGATCGGTAGTCGGTGCTAAACGGATAATCGGTAATTGGTCCGTGCGACGAGTCGATTCGAGCGCGCGCGAAATTAAGCGCGCCACTCGCGTCGCGATACGATACTAATTAATCGACCCGATCGCGTTTACCCGTGTTGCGCTTCTGCGAGGCATCGCGCGATGGAGTCTGCCTACCTTAATGAAAACGATCGATCCGCCGGCCGACAACGACCGATCGTACTCTTTCGTGAAAGTTTCGAGGGTTTCTTCCGTTTGAAATTTTTACTCGTACCGTTTAAACGTATTTCGAGAAATAGAATTTTCGTAGCTCGATACCGCGCCTCTCTCCTCCTCGTTAACGACAGTTGGCCCGCGCCGGTATCAATTTCCGCAACGTTGCTCCGTGCTCGAGCGTTACTCGAGTGGACACCCCTAAGCATTGTTCGCGAGCAATTCAAACTACTCGCGGAGTAGTTAGCGGTCAGTTTATGCGGAGTTCATGATCACCCGTAGAAGAGGGAACGAGCACGCGCCCGTGTATACCTATCGCGCACTCTCGGTCTCTCTCGCGCGGCCGTATAAATAGGATGGGAACAACGATCGCGTCTAGCTGGCCCGGGCCTGTATCGGTGGTCGCGATCGGTCGACAGGACCGACCTACCACCCGTCAAAGAGAACGCTCGTCGAGCTCGCGACACGTTCGATGCTCGCCGCGCAATCTACACCACCGTTCCTTCCCACCTTCCTTTAAATCTCCTTCCATTCTCCTCGGCTCGGTTGCATTCTCCTTGTTTGCTCGCTTCTCATCGTCTTTCGTCCGCGAGCGGTAACGCCTTTGTAATTGGATGTCGCGCGAAAAAGAGTCGATCGAAAACTCTTTCGCCTCCCGGTTTCCGTTCGGAGATGCTGGACTTTCGGCTCGATCCCCTCCGGGATTCGCGTTTAATCTCGTCGAACCGAGTAAATTGTTCCACGTTCGACGTCACCGATAACGTACTTACCGAGTAAACGTACCGAAACGCCCCTGTTCCGAGAACGCTCGTTCGAACGTTCGAACGTTCGCGGTCCGTGGTTCGTGGTCCGCGGTCTCAAATTTCTCCGAAGCTCCGAAAATAGGGAACAACTTGGATCGTGTTCGAGATTCGAGCGCGGCCGAGGTTTCCCTAACCGCCAAAGCGAGCTTTTCTCCCCTCGAATCCCTTTCCCGGTCGAGTTGTTTTTTTTTCTTCTCCTCTTTCCCCTTTTTCCTTTTTCCCCTTTCTCCTCTTTTTTCTTTCGGTCGATACGGAAAGGAATTTCTGGCAACAGTGTGCCACTTGGTAGATTTCACCGGGAGCCATCTTGTCGGAATGGAACATTCATGAGAGGTTCCGCTCGGGAATGCAACTTTTATGGGGCAAGACTCGGAGCGGGTCATTGCATTTATACCGACATTCTCTATTTCGAACTCGCGTATCCCGTAATCGTGTGTTCCGTAGCAAATAATTGATGCGCGTGGGTGGCTCCTGGGACGAGGAGCGCGCGATGTATCGCTCGATCCAAGATCGAACTTTCCTTCGAGCATCGAATTTTCCCCGTGATTCGTTGCGATCTCGCGCCAATTCAATTATTTTATCCTCGACCATCGACCATCGACCATCGACCATCGACCATCGACCATCGACCATCGACCATCGACCATCGACCATCGACCATCGACCATCGACCATCGACCATCGACCATCGACCATCGACCATCGACCATCGACCATCGACCATCGACCATCGACCATCGACCATCGACCATCGACCATCGACCATCGAAGCGAATCGATCGGATCCTTTTCAAGCTTCGAATAACGGCTCTAGGCGCACCGAAAAAGCACACAAATAAATAAACGAGTACCTACTCGAGGTCGAACGAACCAAGCTATTATCCGTCCACGAAAAGAAGGCACAACGTGTTTACATCCTCCCTCCGCCCGTACCTGGGTTTTCTCACGATCCATTATACATTATTATTATTATCTCTCGTTATTCCAAATGTAGGCCATTGTTCTTCCGCGTTTCGGATAATTTCAATGTATATTTACTTAAATTGTCGCTAATATGGTACCTGGTCAAATCGTTACACTCTACGGAGCGATCGACTATGACGGGTCGCGTAAATATATATCGTGTATATATTATCGATTTGCGATTCCGACGGACGAGGACATTGTTGTCAGTTCGGTCCTGTTTCGTACAAACGATCAAAGAACGACGAACACGAAACGAGCGGTTACACTTCGACACGATTTTTGCCTTCCAAAAACCAGTGGATGATCCTCGTAGAACCATCCTCGGAGCCAAGCGCCGAGAAATCGATGAAAATACGGCGCGGACGATCATCAATTTCGTAAAATATTAGCGACATTGTTCGTCGGCGTGCTCTCGACGCGGCTCTTCCGGGAATTAGAGTCGATTACTCGGGAATTCGCGACGCGATGCCGCTCGATAATGGTAAATCGAGGGTATCGCGAGTGTTGATCTTGGCTCGCTGTAACATCGCGGAGAGTAGAAAGTTGTACCGATAATCGGCGATAACCAAGATCTGTACACGGCTCGTCGAGACATCGAGACTCGATAAAAAAGCTTCTACGGAAAGAAAATATCTACGGACGCTTCCGGTTCAGGATCGTTCTCGTTGATGGTGACTCTCGTGCCCGTGGTTGACGCGCGATCCAATTTCATCGGAGAGACGTTAATTTTGTAAAAAAGCGATCTTGCATTCCTACGGAGATCACGCAACCGGTTGTTCGCGCATACGTACAACGTATAACGATACACGTATAATCTCCGCGCGCAACGGATCGGTTTACGAGTACGCGTATCGAGGAATTATTTGCCGTTGTTTCCTCGGGCGATTCAAAGACCGAAGAGAAATCGAAACGAGTCCAACTTTTTCCCTTCCGGGTGTATCATCGGGCAACGGGTGAATAAATATTTTCCCGCAATATCTTCCGTTCGTTCTTTTTCACCGAGTCGAGGCAAGTTCAATTAGAAATGAAATCGTTGTCGATCGTTGTCGATCGTTGTCGAGGTGAAAATTGAATTCGGCATCGAACGTAACTTTTTCACCGTCACCGAGTTAAGCGCGAGACGCGATTACGCGTGGGATACTTTTAAACGTTGTTTACCGCAACGAAGAAGAAACCGAGCACGTATTCGCGGTACGAACAGCACCGAGGCGGCACAATTTCCTTCGGTGTCGTTTATAAACACCCACGTTTTACCGATGCGAACCGACCGCAGCTCAGACACACAGATGTACGTATCGGTTGTACGAAAGTACCGCGAGCTGCGGTCGTGGCAACGTGTTTAGAGGTGGAAAATCCAAACCGTTGCATTTGACATCGCTCTCGTTTTCGGATTCGAGACTTTTGCGCTACTCGCCTCGAACAACGCAAAGAACGCGGCTTCTTCGAGCCGGTATCCTTCATTTTTCCGAGACTCGTCTCGAGTCGTGCGCGTTCAGTTTCCACGGTTTTATTTTTCAACGATTTATCGCGTACGCGTACACGTTATTCGTACACCGTAACGATTTCGCATTTCCCGTAAGCCTGTCTTTTCACCATTGTCCTTGCAGAAGTTCGGAACCGGTCGATAGGAATTCGTTCGCGTTGCACGCGTTGTCGGTTTGGAAAATAGCGTCGGGTTACAGGGGTTCGGTCGGTGCCGCGAGTCAAACGCATTCGCACGGTGGCGGAAAATGCGGTCCGACGAGCGGTACGTTCAGCGGCGGTAAAACTAGAGCCGTGCAGTTGACACGCACGGGTTGCGATTTCGGGATTTTCTTTTCCGAGCTTTGATTTCGGGGTAGAGAGGGAGAGGGAGAGGGAGAGGGAGAGGGAGAGGGAGAGAGAGAGAGAGCGAGCGAGAGGAGAACGGGGGTGCCTCTCTGGAAAATTACCTACGGCCAGCTTGCGTCGAGGTTTTGCGGTACAGCGATACACGCGCGGACACGAATACCGTCGAGCAAGCGTGTGCGCCCGTTCGGCCCAATTTTACATGCAATTTCGCGGTGGAAGGTGCTCCCCGCAGGATGGCGAGGTTTTTAATTATATCTAGCTGCTCTCTGCCGGTCCGGTAGAATATTAACCGGAAATAATTCCGGCCACGAAGCTCTGCTATCGACATTGCGTTCGTTGCTGGAAGGCGGCGGTGGTGGCCAATGTGTCGACCGGGACGAAACGAAAATGGAACTCTCCGACTCACCCTCCCTTATCGGTGCATCGAATGCAGTTCGACGGCAACGCGGGGAAAATAATGGTCTCCGCGAAATCGGTTTCACCACCGTAAGATCGTCGTCGCGTCGGCTCGGTTTTATTAGCTCGTCCGGGCGCGGGCGCGGGCGCGGGCGCGGGCGCGGACATTTAAAAGGTCCTAGCAAACTTTCGCTCGGAAATTCTATTAATAACGCTCGACCGGTAGGACGAAGCCAATTCGATTCCAATGAAGAAAGTAAGAGCGCAGAGTGTTTTCGAACGTTTTCGTTCAATTTTACGAGCGTATCGTACCGATACCGATCGTAACGTCGAAAAAATGTCACAGCGAAACATAGTTTCGCGAATACGGCGTGCAACCATCGAGCGGTTCTTTTTCGCCAACTATGCGAGCTTTCTAGCCCGGTATGGACGTTATCGTCATCGTTATCGTCATCGCTACTGTTATCGTTATCATCGTTATCGGTATCCGATATTCAGCCAAGATCGTTTACGTCGTAGCATCGAGGGTAGCGCGCGTTCGTCGAACGAGAAATTTTTGACGCCGTAACCGGCCGATAAAGCATATCCAGGAGTGTGTTCGCTAACGGTGCGCGGAAAAGGCGTTCACACTCGCGATCGGTACGGTACGAAAGGTATTCGCGAGATTTTCCGCGCCGCGCGTAACGAACGTTAGAAAAATAACGCGAATCTGGTTTACCTCGGGCCGTCGTTCGAGGGTTAATTCGAACGATTACGGGGTCGTTTCGGAAATAAATTTTCCCCCCGTCGAGAGACCAAGAGCCACGTAGTTTTTCGTTTCGAGAGAGGAGCAACTCTGCGAAAACACGGAAAAGTTTCGAACGCTCGATGCAATATTTTCGTAGTCGCGCATTTTTCTCTCCGAGTGCGTCGAGTCGTGGAATTTGCGCGGACGACTGTTTCTCCGGCTGTACCACACTCGCAACTCGATCTCGCGTACCGATGCTTTTGCGCAAAATATCGAAAGTTTACTCGGTTTTCGACCTTTACTTTTCACCGGATATTTATCCTCTCTGCCGATAGGGAAGACCTTTCGACCGAACCGCATCGCGTCCATTCGAGTTCGGAGTCGTTCGGTGGATAATTCCACGCGAAGCGAATTAAACTAATAATCCGTCGGCGAATTCAACTAACAAACCGGTAAATCCCGCATTACCCAAATAGTCGGCGATAGCTCGAGCCGCGGTGCGCTCGGCTCGCGAAAGCTTATCCGATACAACGAAATAATTAATCTATTCCATGAATCGCGGTATCGATTCAGCCTGGTTTTTGTCCACCAATTAGAGAAGCGTCCTTCGAAAGACGATTATCCCGTTCCATCCTTCTTCCCGGATATTTCGAGTATCGTTCGAGTTTCGTTGAATCATCCTACTTAATAGATATTAGGGATATTACAGTTTTTACAGAGGGCGAACCACCGCGTGGACGTAGGTCGACGAAAAATGTAAAAATTACTTTTCCATAGTTTCCAGTCGTCCGATTCCGAGGAGATCGTAGACGCGGAGCGACGCGAACGTTCGCCGAACGATACGAGGGACGTTTCGCTTCGAATTACGAGCATTTAAATTTTTCATCGAGCTTGTAACGAAAATTAACGAGCCTCGCGCGATCGGCGCGTCGAACGCGCGCGTCGAAATTCGCGGGGCAACGTATAAAAATTGAAGATTTAAAAATTCAAAGAGCTCCGCTCCCGGAGAGAAGCATTTTCAGCGTATAACGATAGCCGCATCGGATACAGAGGACCGTTTCGCGGGAATACGTTCCTCGGTGTTGATTTATCGTCGCATCCGTTGAGCGCGTTTACTTCCACGGTAGGTCATTACGCGGACGATATCGAGAACGGCCCGCCCGCTCGCCCGCCCGCTCGCCCGCTCCTTTTTCCTCGACGAAACGTTTCCATTGGACGCGACGCCGCCCGATGGACTTTCGTCCAGAAATATCTCCGCGATCGTAACGAATTTCACTTTGTTCTCTTAATCCGCTCGCTGGATGTCTCGAGACGAAAAATCCTCGACGGAACGCGATCGATCGGTGCCAAATATTCGAGGGTGAGCTCAAGTTTCGAAGAATCAAAGGGAACGTTTAAACTTTCCACCGTTCCGTAGATATCGGTACGGTATTTCGGTATTTGTGCGGTTATCGATCGATTAACGAAAATCTGCGCGTGTAACGGATAAATGACGGGTGTATCGAAAGAAACGCGAAACGGGGATCTCTGGTGCGTATCCGTTTAGGTTCGGCTTTACGGTGAAGCGAGTCCGGTCGGCACAATGGACGAATGGACGAATAGTAAACGTAATACGTATTATCGCGACGCGACGCGACGTTACGCGACGTTTCTTTTAAGCTTCCCATTATCGTCGTCACGGCTGCCTCGTTATTCCCGTCGCTCGGAGAAGTATGCAAATACGCGCCACAGAGTGAAACCGAGCACTCGAGCTGTCACGGCTCGATTTACCCGGCTTCGTAGATCCCGACAGCGTCGCGGAGTACGGCTCGCTTCTTGAAACCCTCCTCGAATATGGCTGTTATCGACAGACCGTGCGCGAAGAAAAAATATTTTCTCGCTCTTCCCCCGGTTCGGCGTTAGCTCGTGTTCCTCCGGCGCACGAGAACCGTATACGTTTACGCGGCGCGGTGGTCGACACATCAAACGCAGACTCTCCTCCCTGCTCGGGAACGAGTGTACTTCTGAATGTGATTTGTTGTCGCATTCCGCGTCGCGCCGCACCGCGCCACGAGGCGCATTTCCCGAGCGACGAAGGTAACCGATCGCCCTACCGCGCTCCAACCCGCGCCAAAGTCGAGTGTGTCGTTTCGCTGCCGCGAAAACCTATCTCCGTTGATGCGTCATTTTTCGCGGATCAATTTACGCGCACGGTCGATGAAAAATGGGTTCGAGGTGATCTTTGCGAATCGATTCAACAAACGGCGAATTTCGCGTTTCGACGTCGAACCGGGGACAACCGACCGAAACTCTAGCGATCGAAACTCGTTGAGAAAAAAAAAAAGAAACACGTTGTCAACTTTCGAAGAGACTCTCTCTCTTTCTCTCTCGTTCTCTTTCTTTTTCCGTTTCTCTTTCTCTTTCTTTTTCTTTGGCTGGGTTCTCGCAAGTTTAAAAGCATCGTTAGGAGAGCTTCGGCGTATCGTGCGGAAAGTTACAGTACGGGGTCGAGAAAATACTGTTCGTTTCAATTACGGAGGAGCGGCGTAATTGTTTCGTGCCGCGGAACACGGACGAACGGTGCCTCGCTGGTCGAGAATACACCCTCGATGCGATACGTCCAACGAACGGTACGGTCTACATTTTGAATCATTACGTTCGTAGGTACCCACGGCCGTGGAACCTCGAGGAAAGTACTATTCGTTTCCATTAAATCCGGCGTGGTACGATCGCCCCCCGAGAATCGTCCGGCCGGATTCCCGCGGATACCTACCGAATTAAGTCGTTGTATCGCCGGTATCGTTGCACGGTCCGCCGAAATTTAGCCAAATTACGAAGTTTGGTTACCAGCACCGAGAACGGGACAGAGGAGACGGAACGAGATCCCGGAGGATACCTCCGCGTATACCGACAATAACGAATGGCTTCGACGCGGGGATCGTTGGCGTTCTTCTCCGTCGTTACCGCGCGGTAGCTGCCCAGTCTTTTTCAATCCCGGACGAACGGAGAAGTTTTCGGTGTTTCGCGACGTCCTCGATAAAGTTCGAATTTCAAATTCGAACCGGGTTCGACGAGAAAGGATAGTCGATCGCCCGGCCTGTTTTCCCTTCGCAAAGGAAACGAAGAAAGAAGGTCAAAGGGAACACGGGCTGGTCGACGATATCGGAGTTATCGGACCCGGCACCCGAGACTCGGGACCCGGGACCCGGGACCCGGGACCCGGGACCCGAACTTGGACGGAGTATATTTTTAAATGTATTTTTCATGCGACCAATTTTGGCCCCCGTCGAAATTTGTAATTCCTTTGAGCTCGACCTCTCGCGGGTAGGAAACGGAAGGAGCTGCCGAGAGCATTATCATTTATATGAAATCCTTTGCGCGTCCTTATGCATAGTCATTATTCGGTCGCTTTTTCCTAGCGGCGGAGAAGGTAACGAGTCTAGTTCGATACAAGCTTCCGTCTGGACGAAGGTGACAATCTTAATTAAGGAGATCTCCCTTTTCGTTCCCTGGTTTGCTTTGCACTTTGCGAAGCGCAACTATTCGGAATGAAAAATTTCGCGGAGCGTCGGGGCGCTCGATTCCCTCGCGATCCTTTTTCAGTCGACGAGCGTCATCGATGCTCGCGAACCACCGTTCACCGCGTACGAGCGAGATTCACGGCATCGTCTCTCGAGCATCGAACGCTCCAACCGAGTCCGACCGAGTCCGACCGAGTCCGACCGAGTCCGACCGAGTCTCCGTACAGGCTGAGCCGCTTAACCGGTACCGAGAGCATTTCGACACACGAAACCCGGCGTATCCTATTTTCCGAAAACTATCCTACGCGACATTTTCCTCGAACAAATGATTCTTTTTACTTTGCTCGACGCGAACTCGAACGCGGTCCAATTCCTCTCGGTATTCTTTCCGAGGAGTGTTTACTTTTGAACGAACCGATAGACCGACGGGACGGCGATGATTATCGCGACGACGAGTTCGGTGTCGTCGAGTTCTTTCATCTTAGCACGGCGTCGTTAGATTTTTCTGGAACGAGGGACAAAGTGCCGCGGTGAAATCCGAATATCTCGGGCCACGGAGCGTAACGGGCCGAACTCGTATGCGCGTACCTTGTGCATATACGAGGAATGTGCAGCGCGCTTCGTCGTTCTCGATTTCGCGTGCAAAACCGCGCGTATCGTCTGCGCGCCGAATATCACCGAAATGGTTCGGTAACACCGAAACGTTTGGACATCGTTCGGATATTTTTCAATTTCGTTTCCAAGTTTTCTCGAAAGAGCCTTTCCTCGAGCTCGCGCGAATTTCCAACATTTCGAGTCGTTTTCGCAATTAGCGGTCGAATTCCTTTTTGCCGGTGCGCCGTGACGGATCGACGTGCCGGAGAAAACGTTACTCCGGTAAAAGTGCTACGATCGGAGAATGGAGAGCGGGCCAACGACACACGACACACGACACACGACACACGACACACGACACACGACACGGTCCGCGTTATCGAACGAGCATTCGAATTAGCTTTCCTAAATCTTCTCGGGCAATACCGTACACGGTTCTGCGGCCCATACGTCGTCCCCTATAATTAATTTCCTACGTCGATTTACGTTCGAGTTGATCGTTTATCGCGACCGTTGGTTGCCATCGGATTCGAAAGCTGCGGGATTTTCTCGTCGCGCGAGGATCGATCGTGTTTCGAAAACCTCTTTCCGCGCGAGAGACTCGCCGGTCCCCGTATCGCGGTCCTCGATCGCGAGGTTCGCGTTCGACCGTTTCCACGCGATTCGTAATAAATTCGTGTAGGCGCGATCCAACGCGAACGACACGAAAAATACGTTTTCGACGTATTTCATCCACGCGATAGCCGTTGTTCGAATCTTTCCTCGATGGAATTTTTACACTTTTAACGCGTGCGGTTTCCTCGAAGGAAAAAAGATCCGAACGGTCCGTTGCAGGGATCTGCGAGCCGCGACTACGGGCGCAAAAGTAATTTGTCTCTCGGCGTTTTCAAAGCGAAAATATCGTTTTCCCGGCACCTCTCCGGATCGCTCGAGATAATCGGGTTCGGAGGAAATCGATCGGCAGGGTGGTGGGATATCTTTGAGAGAAGACGCGAGAAACCGAAGCGCAGCCAGCAACGCCGAGAGAAAAGAAACGCGTGGCGAGAGAGCGAGAGAGAATTATTCAAATCCTCGACGGAAGAGTCCTTCGGGGATACCGCGTGCCACTTTGAAGTCGACGGTTCCTTTAAGGCTTTCTCGCCTCTTGTCTTACCCAGGATTCTTGCAAAGTCAAAGGAGTCCGGAACGAAAGTGGAAGGAGAATCGAGAAAATAGATAGACCGACCGACGCGCGACTTTTTCGGCCCCGATAACGATATCCCGGGGTAATATTAATTCGAGGCTGGATCAAAGGGGTACCGTTGCCGTTCTTCGTACTCCCGTTCCGTTTCGATCTCGTTCGTCTCTCGCGGACCGGGGAACGTTTCCCGAATAAAAATGAAGAAAATCAAGCCCATCCAGCCCGTTTGTATCGCGCCGCGAACTAAACAAAGTCGTCGTTGATCGCATTCCTGGAAGGCTCTTTGGAAGAGCGGGGACGGGATCGGTCGTCGTCGATCGAATCAACGAGCGCGGAGGCTTTACGAGGGAGGACATCGGCTTCTTCCGCGGATACGAGCCGGAATCTTCGAATCCGCGAGAGCCGAGGAACGGTGGAACGGTGGAACGGTGGAACGGTGGAAAGGTGGAAAGGTGGAACGGTGGAACTGAGCTGTTCTGCGATACATCAGCCCGGAGTCGGTACGACTCGATACGGTTACTCGCTCGCGAACCTCCGGCGCGAAACGAGCTTAAGGATAAAATAATACTTGCGATACTTTGGAAAGGTCGATGGATACGCGCCACCGTGTCAGGGACACGTTGCATCCCTGGAGGATACTTCGTATCCACTTTTCTCCGATGTCCTCGTCGCGTTCTTCCTTTTCTCTCGCTTTTCGCTTTTCGCTTTTCGTTTTTCGTTTTTCGCTTCTCGACGCGATTCAATTCGTCGGGAACATTGGCCGTCTTTCGCTTTCGATGGAAGAGAAGGTTGTCGCCGATCGCGTCGATCGTCTTTCGCGGTATTTCTTCTCTTCTCTCTTACTTCGACTAGGTACGCGCGTCGTTTCATTTTTCGCCGAGTTTTCGGAAACAAATACCAGCTTCGCCGACAAACCGAACGACCACGAAACTCCGTTTCGAGAGTATCCTCTCTATTTTCGGAAAGACTGTTTGTTTCGCGCCGCTCGGTTCGGTGCTTTATATTTTTAGCCAGCATTAAATTGTCGACCAATTTGCATAGTATATCGATAGTAATCGCATTGAACGCAATCCGTGCAACGTAAATTTCCAGAATTCAATGAAGTACAGTTTGCGCGCTATTCCCCGGCTACGCGTACATACGATATACACAAGCTCGATAACTTTCGGCCGGCTTTTAAACGCGCGAATCCAATTCCCTTGTGCGAGTTTACACGATCTGTATGCGAAGCATAACGCTGCGTTATGTATCGACGGATCGAATATTTACCGTTCTCTTTACGAACGAACGAAATTCTTTGTTCGTTGGTCGGTTCGTTGGATGGTTCGTTGTTTCGTTGGTCGGTTGGTTGATAAGTGGTTGGCGTCCCGAAGATACCGAAAGCCGCCGTTCGCGACGTTCTTATTCGGGAGGAAATAAATGGTACTTACCCAAGGAAAACGCGAAACTTTGAGAAATTCCTGTCGGCGCGTTCCCAGCTACACGCTCCGCGTGTACGTGGAGATCTCGAACGGATAATGAAAACAACGAGTGGTTTGGCTTCTGGTTTTATTCGTACAGTCCTAAATAATTTATCACAACAAGGGAATCATGAAAAATTTACAATATCGCGGACAGAAAACACATTCCCGGAAACCGAAAGAAAGGACCAGCCGTCTATAACAATTCCTCGCCGGACATTTATTCTTTAATTGACAATTGTCCTCTCCGATGCGACGAAACGAACGATCGCCGAGATCCGCCGATCTCCATTTTTTACAAGTTAAAACACAATCTATACTTACATATTAAATTGTAGCAACATTTAGAGTAACACTACGCAGCGAGTTTACGATGCACATTAAAAGCGATTTCCGGTTTCTCGTTTTATTATTTCTCTCTGTCGCGGCGTTCCGAGCGGTGTATCTTCCTTCTTCGAAATTTACGCCGGATCGTGGAACCGTCTTCTCGTTCGAGTCCGTTTCGTTCTATCGTCGACGAAATTGTTTCGATACCGCTCGCGTAAACATTTTTACTCGCGTCGCGACAATTTGAAATTTCGACGCGACGACGGTAAACGGATTCGACGGCGAAGAGCGAAGAGCGAAGAGCGAAGGAACGACGAGCGATGACCGACGAGCGTACCGTACGCGTTCCCGACGAATCGATTAATAAAATACTTTCTCGCCCGGACACCGCAGTGTCCCGTATAAAACTGGAGGCTCGTACGAAATTTGAAAAGCAGCCGCTCGAATATTTTCGCGCGTTCCGTGTCGCGAGAAGGAAGACGAAGAAAGCGAAGAGGAAGTAGCTCGTGATCGCGTACGCGTGGAATCCGTAAATTGCTACGCTCGTTTATAATTACGTACGCCGTGGTCGATCTAAGCGGGTTACACTTTCGTTTATGTATATTTATTTACAGTGACACGGTGAAGATTCCGATCGCGCCGGGATCGCGCCGGGATCGCGCCGGGATCGCGGGGAGAAGAATTCCTTTTTCGCGAGGGAATCGGTTTTGCGGCGAACGAACGACGGGATTGCCTAGGAGATAAGAGATTCGCGATAAGTAGTCTTCTCCTAGTTGGGATCGGACTTGTTTCCCTCCTCGTACGACGTTTGTCGTTGGTCCGTGTTCGTTTCCCTTTGCGAATCGAATCGAATTTCGTTGTTGCCTCGCGAGGCGATGTTCGTTTCGCGATTTCTTTCGCGGAACAAGTTGCGCAATCGAAACCGAGTCGAAAGCAAACAAAGCGCTCGAGGTTCGACCGATCGGGAATCTCACAAAGGCGGCGCGGTAAACGCGGTTCCGCTCGGCAAATACTCGAATATTCGCGGCGTTGTTCCATCCTGCCCCTTCGTCCGTCGCCAAACATTCCGCATCGATCGGGAGTTTCTCTCCGTTTTATTCGTTATCGCGAGAAACGAGCGCGAATCTTGATTCGCGCCCGTCGTACCTAAATACCTAGGTACACGGCTAGATTTACGCGTAGGCTTATATTTGTACGCGTGTACGCGCACGAGTCGCGTATTTGGCACTTGTTATGCGATCGATTATTTACACAGACTCGCAGCCAGATCGTATCGAAACGCTTCGAGGGAACGGAACGTAATTCGAAGCGATCGACGCCAGTCGCGTCGCGACGCTTCGATACGAACGATCGGCGCGGATTCTCGTTTTCTCGTTTTCTCGTTTTCTCGTTTTCTCGTTTTCTCTTTTTCTCTCGTGCAGTTATAATGTTTATACAATGAACCCGGAACTGAAATTTATACACCGAGCTATTTACAATTCCCTGACAGTTTGCGAACGAACGAAACGAGTATTCGAAGCTCCCTCTTTCTCGGTGTGTGTGTACGTCGCGTCGTTTCGGGCTTCGCTCGTTTTGCTCGTCGAACGCCGTTTATCGCGGGACTTTCGATCGATTAACGCTAAAATTTATAAATCTCGTTTCGCATCCGTCGAGCACCAAAAGTGTTACTCGCTCGGTGCGTTTCTTACGCAAAAACGTTCGATACGATACAACGATAGATTAACGTGTAAGCGATAATACTTTCAACTTGTTTCGCGATTCGCTCGTCGGTGGATCGGTGCGAGTGCCGATCGCGAACGGTTCCGTCGCGCGTACCTTTGCGAGGAGAGCCGCATTCCACGCTGCGCGAGGAAACGATATTGCTTAAAAAGAATTGGTAGTCGAGCGGTGAACTCGCGTCGCGGTAACGTACAAGTTTGCCGTTTTCCCCGGATAACCGGTCCCAACTGGTCGCTCGCTCCCGATGCGCGCCGGAAATCTCAATTTTCCAAAGTTACCGTTCATCTTAAGAGGAAATTTAACCCCGAGGTATCCCCGAATCGACGATACACCTGCGCCGAGAGTGTCGGTTCGATCGCCGCGCGCTTCGCTCTTCGCGGTTCGGAAACATCGACCCGAATAATTTCGGAGAGAACTCGAAGCGCGAAATTTCTGTAAATCGGCCGGATGCGACGAAGGAGAAGCGCGACGCACCGGGACCGATGAAGCTGGTTTCCCGGAATCGATGAAGCGCGTTTTCGCGGGATTCTCGTAACTCGACAGCGAAACGCGAACGACGGTTGAGGGATTTCGACGCCTCAACGACCGAACGATCGATCTCGTTTCTCCGTTCGGTGCCTGGCCGTATTCATCGGACGGAAGTTTCTCCGGCCCGAGAACGCCGGAAGCTCGAAACTCGAAACTCGAGAGCTCGAGAGCTCGAGAGCTCGGTGCTCGAGAGGATCACCGCGGTCCGATACGGCCGTGAAATAAATTTGCCAAGTTCGTGGAAAAGTTGGCCCGTGCCGATCAAGTTCGACCGGTAGCTATCGATCGTTCGGAAGTCGCATCGCGCGCACCTTAAATCGACCCGAAGACGAAGCGGCGATCCTTCGCGCTCGAATCGAACTTTCCGATTGAACCGACTCTACGGATACTATATCTGCCCCTGGAGAACTCGAACGATACGAGCGTCTACGAGGATTCCTCGGACGCGATACGGAAGACGTTGACGAACGGATATCGAAAACGAGAACATCCGAGAAATAACCGTTCTCCTAATTTCCCTACGTCACGGAACACGAAGGTCCGAGCGACGTCGATCGTAATCGACGGCCGCCGGGGTAACCTTCTTGACTCTCCGATATTTAATATCGACTACACGGGCTGCATCGTGGCAGCGGCCGACCGGGAAAATTTATCGCGTTATTCCCCGATAGTTGTACGGGAAAGCCAGTTTTGTCGTAGCAATCTGGCAATTATGAGTCGCGGGGCTACCGTAAAAGTCTCGGCCCGCGGCCCGCGGACCGCCGACCTCGCCCCGTCGTAACTCGGGACAATAGGTGTCCTACCGCAGCGGCGGAGGTGGTAAATCGGAGGTCGGGCAATGTTTGGCCAGCTACGCGGTGCTCTCGCCGCGATAACCGGCAATACTTTTACGGCCGTCACCCTATTATGAATGGGCCGTGTTAAACGAGGCGGGAAAAGCTCGCAAGTACATCGCAAAGTGATGATACAGACTGTGTATAACAGGACCTCTCCACCCACGGCCTCTACCCCCCCGCCCTCTTTCGCCTCTGTCCCCGTTCCCGCTCCCGCTCCCGTTCCCGCTCCCGTTCCCGCTCCCGTTCCCGCATTTACCCGCGACCCAACGGGACTGGCCGTGACTCTCGCTGCAACGAGCACGCTTTTACAACGCCCCTTTCTGCCCGATAAGCATCGCCGGGACTGAATTTCGAGCCGCGTTTCCGATCCGAACAGCTATCCGCGGAGATTCGAGCTTATCGCATCGCTCCGGGAACGTTCGGACAAGGAGAAGCTTTTATTCGTTTCGCCGAACGGAGTTCGACGATACCTTTCGACGAAACGTTCGTTCCGCGCGGATCCCGTACAAAAAAGGAAAAAGAAACGAGTCGAGAGCGACGAGAGGTCGGTCCATCGAGCGACCGAATTCGAAGACCGACACCGAGAGGGATCCGAGGCGAAAGCAACAGATCGGAGGGTAGTTTCGCGGCGGGGATTCGGTCCGCGAACCGTACGCGTTAAACCGGAGGAGAAAAGCTCGTGGACGGTAACACGGATCACGCGTAACGGAACCCGATTCTCCGACCGTCTCCGATCTCCGATCTCCGATCCCGTCTACCGCGAGTCTCGTCGGTTTCCGCTCCGTTGCGCGTTTCTTCCAAGTATCGTTGCGTCGATTCCCGCGGAGCCGCGGAAAATCGTTACCGTTCGCGCAAATGCGTTTGCACCGTCGGCGCGGTGCGGCGCGAGATTCGAATCGATCCTTTTCTCCTCGAGCCATCCGAGTGCCGATCATTTTCTTCTCGCCCTGCGAAGCGAGCAGCATTGTTCGCGAATAGTCCGACGATTAAATTCACCGGAGAAGGCCGAACGAATTTCGCCGTTGCGAAAAAGTCGTCGACCGATTTCTTTTCCATTCCGCAAAGTTGCCCGTCTTTTCGGGTTTTTTACCCGTGGGGCATTTGCCGATCGAAGACGAAACGGGGGTCGGTTATTTTGTCGAGTAACGGGAACTTTACTACCTCCTTGCTCCCCGATCTCTCTCTCTCTCGCTCTCGCTCTCGTTCTCGCTCTCGCTCTCGCTCTCGCTCTCTCTCCCTCCCTCGTATTCTTTCCAGCCTCCCTTTCGTAACCGTACCTCAGCCCCGCGCGAAACTTTCTTCAACCTTTGAGAATACCTCGACGGAATCTCGCCGGTATCGCGCAGTAACAGTAAATACTCGAAAGTTTCTCGACTCTTTCCGGAGCAAGAGAAGGAAATAAATTCCGCGGGGAGACGGGAAGGTTCGATCGTTGCCCGCGCACCGCCGTTTTTTACTCCGGTTCGAATTTTCATTTTTTCGACGGGCACGACTCAACGGGACATGTCCCCGTTCCCGCGCGGGGATTTTTTACGAAATCGAACGCGACGCGGAAGATCGTTCTTTCCGTTTGCGTGTTCAATTTTACAATCGGTGCGTTCGGAAAGGGGCACGCGATTATTTTACGGTCCGAGATCCGTACGATCGCCGATTGAATCGCCAACCGGAACGAATCGCTCGAATTTCCTTCTATCTCGAGCAGGAAAGAGTACGCGCGTTCGATCGTACGTACTTTCGTCTCTCGCGGAAAGCGGAATAAAAATCGGCGCGCGACTCGTGTTTCGTTATTTACACGGGAAAAGGTACCTAGGTAGGTTCCCGCGTGCTACGCCGAGTGCGCAAATTTATGAAACGGAATATAATTGAGAACCGAAGCTGCTTACCGTCCGATTTATGCCCGAGCGAGTTCGACCTGTACCGCTGGACGCGTTTAAACACCGAGCCGTTCGCTCACCGTCGGACCGTACGAGCGTAACCGACACTGTTGTTCCGAATCGACTATGACGGCTGAAAAATCAACGCATCGACGCGAGTCCGGCGCACGCTCGAACCCCCGCGTCCTGTCGAAACGGCCGGAATAAAACCGAGAGGAAAATGTTCTTCGCTTCCTCGTTGCGAAATCAAATTCGTCGATAAAATTCCCGCGACCGAACGAACGGTTCGTTTCGTTTCCTCGGAACGTAGACACCGAACAGGACGGGAATAAACGGAACGTCGGAACCGTTACCGACCCACCACGAATTTCGATCTTGGCTTTTTTCGCGCAACACCGTTTCGACCATCGTCGTCCTACCATTTCTTTGGGAAACGATCGCGATCGAAAATCGAATCGGGCCCGAAAAGTAGCGATACTCGGGACAAGATGCAACGCGAGGCGCGGAGAGGCGAGTCGGGGTTGCTCCTCCTCTGGATCTGAATGTGGATCGAGATCGGCGTATCTATAACAACGACGAACACTCAATATTATCTACTTACGAAGCAATTTACGTAACCTCGATTCTTTGCCGCGTCGAGCGTCGAGCGTCGAGCGTCGAGCGTCGTGCGTCGTGCGTCGTCTCTCCGTGTTCCCAAGTTCCGAACTCGCTTCTTCCGTCCCGAGTTTCCGGTTTCGCGTAAATTTCGACCTTCCGCACCCGAGAGCGTTCCATATAATTCGTTATTGCTTTCGAAAGTGTTCGAGATTCATCGTTCGCGATTTACAAAGTCTTTACTTTCGGTCATCGAACGAAAGTCCGATTCTATCGTAGTTGGCTCAACGACGCGCCAATTTCGCGAATAAAATAATTGCCGCGATGCGCGCTCGAAGGGTAGGCGATACGCGTCGCTATCCGGTCGCGTATCTAAATAGGGAGCGTGTATTCTATCGGCGCGTATACGCGGGAACACAGCCGTGGCGTGTAACGACGTCACCGAGCAGTATCTCTGTTACGCCTGGCTTGCCGCGGACTGTGGCCGCTCACGCATCGCTTAACATAATCCCCCGTCCGACCGGGACTACATAGATTACGGAACGATACCTCTGAAACGCGCACAATTATATTGGCGCGAGATATTTCGGCCGTGCGCGGTGTTTCGCGGTCCGAATCCGAATGCCGTGCCGTCGGTGCGCTAGAATTTCCGACGAGCTACGCCACCGAGATAAATATCGAAAACTGCTGGCCTAATTCGCGGCTTCGTTGAAACGCTGATCGCGATCACCGAGCCACGAGGGAACCGTCCGTCCGTCCGTCCGTCCGTTTTCTCCGTTTCGAGGGTTTTCCGCCCGGTCCAACGACTCCGACCGCTACGAAGTATCCATAGCGACCTTGGTTGGATTACCGAGGGTCCGTTTGTCGTACGGAAACACGCGCGGATCCGTGTTATCGCGAGACGCGGGACGGGCCGGCCCGGTACGATGTACGATCGATGGAAGAGCTAGAAATCGTGACGCGAGTCGGCCCGCGAACAAACGAGAAAGAGTCCCGCGTCCGGAACGAAGCTTCGAAATTTCCCGTACGCGTATTCGATAACGAACCGAGGAGACCGAACGGCGCACGGACGACGCGTAAGTAAAACGAACCGCGGAGATCGAGTTAGAAGCAAGCGAGCCCGGTAACCGAAGAACGGACGAGCGAGCGAGCGAACGTTTCGTAATAAGCATGTAAATAGAGAACGTTTCTTGATTAAATTGTTGCAAGTTACGGCAATTATGCCGGACAGACCGTACCGAGAATTATAATGTAGTTGTTCGCTCTATTTCGCGGGCCGAATCCCAATGAGTTTATCGTTCGGCCGCGTTAAAGCGGAAATTTCGCGTAGCGCCGCGGCGACGAGTTCGGCCGAAAGATAAATCCAAAACCGACGTTCTAATTCGAGATTTAATTTAAATGCTAATTCGAAAATAGAAATCGCGCGACCGAAAATTCCTCGACGCTCGAACACAGTCGCGGTCTCCGCGAAACGTCGTTCGCGTTTCACCGTTGCTCGTCGTCCGAGCTTCGTCCTCCTCTCCCTCTTTATTTTTCTTTTCCCTTTTTTCCTTCAACTCGACGTTTCCCAGGAATCTTTTACTCGAGAATCTGGTATTCCGAGAAGATACAGCTGCCGCTGGTTTCGCCGATAAAGAGGAACTTTTCAATCTCGAACCGAGCCAACTTTCCAGCTGCCAGACTTTCCGACCAAATGGTACTTCATCGAAGCCCTTTTCGCGCGATCGAAACTTTCCACGTTGGCTTCTTCGAGCCGTTCGCCGGCTCGCCGGCTCGCGTGACCGACCAACGGAGTCCTCCGAATCGGACCAACTCGCAAACGGTTTACACCGATTCGATCGAGGAATTACGGGCCGATCGGTGTCCTATCGCTCCTCGTTCGATTCGATTCGATTCGATTCGATTCGATTCGATTCGATTCGATTCGATTCGATTCGTTTCGCGAAAGAAACGTTGTAATTTTCATCGTCGAATACCGCTTTAATGCCAATTATCGAGACTCCGTGAAATTGAATCGCATCCGAAGCACGTCACCGATTATTAATATTTGCGTTTCGATCGTTAAACGTTATTTCGAGTTTTAATACGCGGCCGTTCTCGACGTTCGAATCGACGCGTTTCGATCAACGATCGCTCCCCCGTCCCTCTCCTCGCGTACGCGTTCACGCTACAACGGCGTTTGATGTCTTTGTGTCTTCTTTCGGTAATTAATTCGGGCTCGTAACGCGTTTTAATTTAGAGGGACGCCACTTTGTTTCTCGCGAACGTCGCGTAGTGGATATCGTAAAACGTAATTACGCGTCGCGTACCGATTACACACGATCGGTAATGGAAAGCTTCGTAATTACAGGGAACTGGATGATTAATACGTTCACGCTGGAAATCATAGTAATTTCGGCCTTTGACGAGCGAGCGAAGCGCGTGCACGTTGCAGCTTCGCGAAACGTTTCACCGAAACCTTTATCGCGGTTCGAGTTGAAAACGGTATTCTGTTTCGATTTCGATTTCACGCGTCGTCATGAATTTTTAACGAATCTCCGTATTTCGAGCCGATCCGGCGCGGCGCGGCGCGGCGCGGCGCGGCGCGGCGCAACGCGGCCCAACGGTCTCGTCGAAACCGCACGAAAAAACTAGAACGCTTTCCGAGCTGAAATTTTCACCGAGCCCGATCGAAATGAAAAATATTAATTCTAACCGGTGCGCCGTTTCCCATTAATCGCGGACCGAATTCGGTATCGCGAGACCGGCGAACAACGAAAGCTCGGGTCACGAAGGATCGTGTTCGGAATCGCGAAACGCGTAAAGCGGGAGTGAAATTTTTAGAAACGAAAACGAAATTCTTAAGCGGCACCTCGATCCCGATTTCGATCCGAGCAACGTTTCGATAATTGGATTTCCCGTGTTTAAAAATATCACCGTTATCCGCGTCGCTACGCCCCTGGCACCCTCGTGATTCCGCGAGGATCGGAGCACGATCGCACCATTTTTCACGCGCTAAAGCATTAATCAAATCACCCCTCCTCCCGTCCATCCCTGGAGAATCCTCTATACGAATGCTACTTTCCGGTTGCTCGAAAACTTGCCGCCACGAGATTTCCTTCGGACCAAGTTTCCTACGCAGTCTACGCACGTTGCGCGCATCTTGGGACAACGTCTCCGTTTCGACTTTCGGTTTTCAGCTTTCGGCTTTCGGCTTTCGGCTTTCGGCTTTCGGCTTTCGGCTTTCATTTCTCGCCTCTCGCCTCTCGTCTCTCGCCTCTCGCCCCTCTCGCTCCGCTTCTCTTCTCTTTCGGAATTTTTCGTATTATCGGTTAGGTCGCGTCGCACTCGCGGGATTCCGAACGGAAGTTTGTTCGTTTTTCGAACGTTCTCGCGAAAATTAAGATTCCAACGGCATCGGCGAGCGTCGTTAACGTTGGTAGAACCTTGTTACGGTAATATTGCTTCTAGCACGGGAAATCGCAACGTTCGTAGATCGTTACTTCCCACAAATAATTCACCAAGATAATTCGCTTCGCAATAAATATCCGACGCTAATTAAGCCCGTAATCCAATGGCGGCCGATACGTAATTCAATTACGCTAATTAATGTTCGATTGCGATTAACAATCCAATTAAAGGTGTACATCGGCTCGACGAATAATTTCGTCCGTTTCCGCTAATGCATCCTGCGAAACGTCGATCCGAATTTCGTACGGAAGGTACGCGAATACGGTGCCGGATTCTTCGAAAGATTCTTCGAAAGATTCTTCGAAAGATTCTTCGAAAGATTCTTCGAAAGATTCTTCGAGAGATACTTGGAGAGATTCTTCGAGATATTCTTCGACGTCGAGCTCTCGAAAATTGTTCGAAAAGGTGGTAAAATTTTCCTACGAGATATTCGACGAATGTACGCGTCCATCGCGGAGACGACCGATAGCTCGCGACGGTGCATCGTAGAATCGTTGCATCCTCGCGTCTATGAAACGAAAGCGAACGGTTCGAACTCGGAGCGTCTATTTTCGAAAGGCTCTCGCGGTGAAACGAAAGATACTTTTTTCACGTCTCGCGTTCGAAACGCTAGCCGCGAATCCACTTTTACGGTACATCGTAGATTCGAATGCGGCTCCGCGGGAAGAAGAGTGGCTCGATGCAAAGGTACGCGGCTCGCGACGGAACGTCCCGAGCGGACACGGACCGCGTTTCTCGCCGGTCGCGTCCTAATTCGCCGTCTGGGGCACGTAGGGGGGCATATAGGGCCCCGTCAGGATATACTGCACCGCCACCACCATCAGCTGCGGGGCGCTCCATCTGATGATGTACGCGCTTCCTGAAACAGAAATGCATTTTCCAGGTTACGCCGGGCTGGGTTATGCATCCCCGACCCTAAGTGGTGCGCTATTCCGGGATAAAAGGAGGCGTACGCGCGCCGATGTGTTGCGGTTACGCGAAGCGAACAGCGGGAATCGGGTTCGGCTCGGCTCGGCTCGGCTCGGCTCGGCTCGGCTCGGCTCGGCTCGGCTCGGCTCGAACCGTTCGATTCTTCGAGCTCGGAAAAGCTCGACTCGCGGTACGAGGATTTTTGTCACGTTCGATGGCTGAGATATTTCGGGGCGGTGTCGATGTTCCGCGAATCGTCGCCGTATCGAGTATTCGGCACGGCCCACCCGACTACGTATCCCCAATTTTCGATGCTTATCGTCGCGGTAATTGACCGTCGAAATGGAATCTCGTCGCGCGCTCGGTACGCTCGGTACGCTCGGTACGCTCGGTACGCTCGGTACGCTCGGTACGCTCGGTTGTCGCGGCGCGCGTAGCAGTTTCTCCCAATGAAATTACGCGAGGCGTTCGGGTGTGTCTTTCCGCTCGCGCGATAATCTCGTTTGTTACGCTTCGGGAGGAACGCGTCGATCCTTTTCATATTCCCGCATTTTCGGCCCTTCTTTCTCCTTTCGTTCCCTTTTTCTCCCCGTTTTTAGAAAGCTTCCCTCCCGGCAGGGCGTACGAGTTTCGCGCAGCGTTCAGAATTTAGATTAACGTTTAAGAGAGCACATTTTCGAAATACTTGGCGCACCGGCAGCACGGCACACGCGGAACGTTCCGGCTAAAACTTGTCGGGGAAAACTCGTACAAGCGAGAGCCGAGTTTCGAGCGGAACTTTTCGTCCAACAGTCCCACGGGTGTTCCCTTTTTCGCTATCTCGGATCCGAGGCTGACTCGAGCCGCGGCAAAGATCTCGTTGCTCGACGCTCGACGCTCGACGCTCGACCCATCGACCGAACGAACGTTTTCCCCAACATCGACGCCGCTACCGAAACATTTTCGCGACGCGGGTTGCGCGGGGATTTTCGAGAAAATTCTTCCTCGCGGAAATATCCGCCGGGCGAAACGGTCGGTTCGCGAAACATCGAGACGTTCGGAGTTAGCCGGCATCCGAGAAAGTTGGCAATTATTTTGAAAACGCGCGAGTCAGGTTCGCCGTCGACTCGACGGAGCCGGGAACTTTTCTCTACCGAACCCGGACTGGTTTCTTCGAAGGACGAAACGTCGCGAAATCAAAGTCGCGGTAGGAAACAGCTCCGCCTTCCAGCTCGCGCGAATTACCTGTCAACTCGACCGCGAGTCTCTCCGCGCTCTGTTCCCTTCGAGACGTCGAGAGCGGTGGCACGCGCCGAAAAATGAACAATTTTTGAATCGTATCGTATTTTTGATCGATCTACGAACCGAGGAAAAAGTTGCGATACAACGGAGCAAACTTTCTTCCTTCGTTCCTTCCTCGCGAGTATCCAACGTGGTAAGACTCGCGGCGGATACGGTAAGAGGAATCGGGACGCAACGTTTGGTTTCGATCGGTAAAGCGAAATCGATTCGATGATTCCGATCGGTTGTTTTCCGTTAAAAACAACGTACTCGCCGCGTCTCGGACAAGATCTCGAATCGGCGGCAATTGCGAAACGTTGGGAGAATAATTTACCAGTCCGCGAATACCTCGAATAGGTATTCGGTCGGTCGGTCGGTCGGTCGGTCGGTCGGTCGGTCGGTCGGACGGTCGGTCGAGTAGGGCGAAACGGAATTATAAATAATCCGTCGGGAAACGTATCGGGTAAATAACGTCGAACGGATTCGTCGAGTGTTTCGAGCGACGAGCGAGGATCGGTTCCCGCGTATCGGTTATCCGCCGATGAAAAATGTGAAATTGGACGCCGAGCGAAGCGACAGAGCGCGCGGCACCGGTAACATCTTTATTTACATCTCGGTCCGATTTACGGTCGATCCGCGACGCGTCGAGAGATACTATACGTGTCGCGAGTTCGAGCCGCGAGGGGTTCCTCGACGAGACACGGAGACAAGGGGGGCAAGAAGGGAACCAACGCTCGGGTAGGAACAAACGAAACGGGAAAAGAGCGGAGATCGAACGGCATCGAAACGGATCGGAGTGGAAACGTAGGAACGAACGAGGGAACGGAGAGGAAAGAGAGAAAAGGGGACTCGGCCGCCTCTTATCGCGAATAGAAGCCGACGCGGTGTTACGGATTACTCGGTATCGCGATCGATACCTCGCACCGTGAGAACGACCAAGAATCGAGAAGCGTTGCATCGCGAAATAAAATGCTTCCCGACGAAATATCGTCCGTCGAGAGACCGGGCCAGGACGCCCGATATACCTACGTATTATTGCCACTTTGCTTCCGGCAGAATTATGTATTTTTCATACCGCATGTCCGACGGCTCGTTCGCGTATGCAAAGTAACGCGCTCCGCGACGGCGACGGCGACGGCGACGGCAACGGCGACGGGGACGGCGACGACGTAAACTCGATGCGCGCGGCCGAGCTAGAGGGCCGACGTCGACCGAAAGCTTCTCGCTAAATCGAAAACCGTCACTGTGAATTTTAATGCCAGCCCGCGATATCGACAGCCGTCCGTACGAGCTGCGACCGATTCTCGATTCGCACGACGCGCTCGTCCCTCCCTGCGTTTATTTATTTATTTCGGCGAGCGGCCGGTATACGCGTACGGACGGAGACCGATCGAGGGAAACCTCCGGTTCTATCTTTATCGTATCTTCGCGACGGGGAATCCTCGCTCGGTCGAGGACCGATCGAAGATTCGCGCGAGAAACGATCGAGGAATCGTCCTCGATCGATCCTCCTCCGGGTGGCGCGCGCCGGACATTTCGATATCGATGCCCGAACCTCGACGCGCGTTTTCTCATCGGTGCCGTCGATTCGAATCGAAGGAATATAACGCCAATTTCGAGGAAAGTTGAATCGATAACGCGAATCGCTCGGTGGTCGATTCGACGCGAGGGTCCCGCTGCTCCCGCTGCTCCCGCTGCTCCCGAAAAGTCGTTTAACGCCGCATTATGCGGCGTTACGTTCTCCCTCGATGGTAGTTTGGGCGTCACGTTCCACCGGCGAAACGAAAGAGGAAGAAAAACGAGCGACTCGAGCATTTTACGAATTCGTTGGTTGTTTCGAATTTCGGAGCTCGAGGAAAGAGACTCGGCTCGTTTCTAATTCGATCGACGGACGCGAGATAAGAAAACTTTCCTCGCAAACATTTTTATCGCTCGAGGTCGGTCCGGTTTTTCGCCTCCTCCGGTCGCTTCCGCGCCGCGTGCTTTTTTTCTTAACGAAAACTTACGACGCTATAATACGGGACCGAATCTTATTTTCTCACGGCGCATTAACGCGATCGCCGTTATTCTTCTTTCGCGACAAGGTTCTCCCGTAAGTTTGCACCGTTATCGTTAGTTGGCCGTAACAAGACGTTCGCTCCGAACCGTCGGACGCAGGCCGCGTTCGAGGATTTTTTGCGAGAAATATCGTCGCGGCGAGACGCTGGTTGGCAAAGAGCAACGCGTTCCAAGTCGAAAGAGGCGTTCCCGGTGGTCGAAACGGTCTCCGTTTCGCGAGAAAAACGACTCTTCCGTTTCGAGGGGGCGCGGAAGGTTCGCGAAACGATTCCCTCGAGGCGAGCGAGTGTTGGGTCTGGGTTCTCGATCGTCGGTACGCGGTCGGCTCGGGAGAAGGGATTTCGAAACGCGAAAACGTTTTTACGGCCCGTTGGGTACAAAGCGGAATCCACCGGCCGTGAATACGGTTGCTCGCGGTTCGTTTCACGGCGCGAGTGCTCGCGGAGTGGGTCTCTCTCTCGCGGAGTGGCGCGGCGCGGTACGACGAACGGACGCGGAGGAGCAGCCACTCGAGTCGCGAGCGAGCCAAACTCTTCTCCGATCCTTCGTCGTCGCTTTTTCGGTCCCATCCCGCCGAAAGCGCACCCGACCGAATTTTCCGTACGCGCCTCGACGGCCAACCTTCTCCGCTCCGCTCCGCTCCGCTCCACTCGAGTGTCGGCCGAACCAACGACGCGGCTCTCCTCTTCCCGCGTCGAAAAATTCTTTGCTTCGATTTCCCCTCTTTCGTTTCGAACCGAAACCTCACCGTCCGAAAATATCCTGCCCCGGTACGAGCGAATCGCCGTTATCCGCTTCACGGTTTCGACTATCCGTCGAGATCGAAACGTCGATATTTCACGGACGTTGACCGTAACTCTGTAATTCCCTATAATTTAGGAGTCGGTGCCCTCGCGTCGCGTCCCGTCCCGTCGCGTCCCGTCCCGTCCCGTCCCGTCCCGTCCCGTCCCGTCCCGTCCCGTCCCGTCCCGTCCCGTCCCGTCCCGTCCCGTCCCGTCGATAATCGATCCGCGAAATATTGAAATTCCGATCGAGCAAGTTCGTCGGCGTTATCTCGGTTTCCTTTTTACCGCTCGCTAATGGGATTCCGCGCGATAACGCGCGCTGCTCGAAAATTGTTTATTTATCGCGAAACGAGTCCGTCGGTTAGAAGCGATTTCACGTTCGCGTTTCGTTGGAAAGAGGAAGAAGCGATCGGCGTTCTCCCGCGTGGTTCATCGACGGTGGATCGCGTTCGTTTCGCGAAAAGACGAGTTCTCTTTGAGTTGCAAATTTCTCGAGGGGTACGTTAAACGTCGGTTTCTCGCAATTCCCTCGACCGGCGCGTCTCGTGTCCTCGTCGTCGACGAATTCGGGTCGTCGCGTCGAGTCGCGTCGCGCCGAGCCGAGCCGCGAACGTCAAAGCCGCGCGAACCGGGACAGAGCCTCGCAAAGACGCGCTCTTTTCGAAACGTCGAAAATGGAAGGACGTTTAAGCTTTTCACGGCTCGGAACCTCGTTATCGAGCTCACCGAGAGAACATTCGGAAAAGGTATCGTTCTCCGTTCGGAAGTGGCGGCGGTGGCGGCGGTGGCGGCGGTGGCGGCGGCGGCAGCGTCGCGCCTCGGGTCGGGAACGAAACTTTTTCATCAAATTTATCGAGCAACGCCTCGGGCGGTGCTTCCAACGGTCCGTGGCAAACTCGCTCGGTGGTCAAAGTCTTTCGGAGCGTCGTCGAAACCGGGCCTCCTCGGTTCGTTGTCCGACGCGCGGCGACGCGAGGACGCGAGGACGCGAGGACGCGCGGACGAAAATCGGGGCGTTTCCTCGACGGGCCGGTCGCTCGAACGAAAACGAGGAAAATAACCCGGCACGGTTTTCCGCTAGGTTTACCCGCTTCGCTCCCCTCCCCTCCCGGGCGTCGCGTATTTCCTTTCGCGCTGGAGCAAAAGGATCGAGAAGGAAAAGCACGTCGTCCTCCTCCTCCTCCTGCTCCTCCTCCTCCTCCTCGTCGTCGTCGTCGTCGTCTTCCTCCTCGTCGTTTATACTTTATATCGTATGCATGAAAATTTTGAATCCCGAGAGTCACCGTTATCGCGCCAGGGGGAAGATACCTTGCGAGTCTTCGCGGAAGCTTACATTCTTTATGGATACGGATAGCGCCGAGCCCAGAAACCGCGATATATCCACGGTGCGCGGCTTACGCCGTGTTAAGCTCGCGGACGGGGGAACGGAGCTTCGAAAACGTTTCTCGCTCGAGCTTTCCGCGCCGAGACGGATCGAGCGAGGAGAAAGACGCGCGCTCCGTTTTTCCTTCCGCAACGCCGAGACTTTCCGAGCCGCAGCCTCGCGGAAGCTCGTTCGCGTTCGCGTTCGCGTTCGCGTTCGCGTTCGCGTTCGCGTTCGCTCGTCGAATCGTTTATTAACGGGGACGAGCCCTGGATACGGAAAGGAGAAATTTCAACGCGTTCTCGATCGCAAGATGCGCGCCGCGCGATCGAGGAAACAAGTACGAGCCTTTCGCCTCCTTCCTCCGACACGCGAGACCACCGGACCGCCGCTCGTTTCTTTCTCCCGAATTTTCGCAAACGCGGATCGTGTTTCGTCCGAAAACATTTCCGCGCGCGCGAGATAGATAGATAGATAGATAGATAGATAGAGAGAGAGAGAGAGAGAGAGAGAGAGAGAGAGAACCGATGAATTTTAATCGTCATGGATCGTTCTCGATTCCTCGTCGGAGTCGTCGCTTTTTAATAAGCTTCTCGATGGGTCTATCGATGGCCGTGCGCAACAGGTGTATTCCGTGCTTCTTGCGCGTTATAACGCGGCAGCTATCGCGGTAAAAAATTCCGGGCAACGATCGACGCGATTCCGCTCGGATCGATCTCGACGGAGAATCGTTGGGACGCGCTTCCTCGAAATTAACACCGTTCCCGCTCGATCCTCGAGAATCGATCGTATTTCCTCGACGACGACCATTTTGCGCGGCGAAACATCCATCTTCGTTCACCCGATAACCCTATCGAGCAACAGGTAACCGCTTTTTCTTCTTTTCCCGGTCCGTGTCGCGACCGTGATCGGCCTTCGTTTTCGAAACATCGAACCGTCTTCGCCCCGTGACCTCCTCGAGTCCCGAGAAACGGGCCCGTTTGCGTCTTCGCCGCGGAAAACCGTTCGGGCTCGAGTAACGAGCACTCGGTACGGAAACTCCCGACTAAACGAATAAGAAAATACAAAGATGGAGCGCGCGAGCGGTAGTTACTTCGCAGCGCGAATATGCAACGTCGGAGGAAAATTGAAGAGCGAACGAGGTGGCGAGGCTGTGAGGCGGTGAGGCGGTGAGGCGGTGAGGCGGTGAGGCGGTGAGGCGGGTGATCGCGATCCGTTCGACCGAGACGGTTCACCCGCGGGCTTTATCCGTGCCTCGTCGAGCCAACGCTCGTCTTATCCTCCGAGACGACCGCGCGAAACAAAAGCGGGCTGGAAAGGAGGATGCATCTGGCTCCGGAGCGGCGAGCTCGAGCTATTTACCGCTCGTCGAGAAACAACACCCGCGCCCGGAAATTGAGATTAAACCGCGTTCTCTCGCGCCCGAATGGCCACCGCGGAGCCGATTCTCGGCCCCTGGCTGCCCTCGTGCGTCAGAAATTACCCCCTTTCGTTTCCCCGACGAATCCCTCCCCGCGCCGAAAACCGTTACAACCAGAGGTCCTTGCTCGCTTCGAGTTTTCCGCGATCGAGCGGACAATGTCCCCGAAAGTTTCGATTCGTCGAGAATTTCGTTCTCCCTTATCCCTCCGTGCCGCCGCGTTCACCGTATTCGCCGCACGCTCCGAGTCTTCGATCGGGAGCCCTCGTCCTCGTCGTCCTCGTCGTCGACCGATTAATCGAGCATCGGTTCGCGGGAGGTTCGCAGCGGAATTGGAAATTTCTCGTTACCGAATTCTCTTGTACGCGTTCGCGGCCGTGTCTGGTTTCCACCGCCTCGCGGGATAACGCTCGAGAGGGGGTAGTTAATATTAACGGCGCGCTATAGAAGCAGCGCGTGTTGTTCCTACGTAATTTCCTACTAAACGTACCGAGGGATGTCCATGCATATTTCAAAACACCAGCTCGACGTCGTAACGTCGCGCGGCATGGCTCCGCGTCCGTTCGGTTATCTCGCGCGAGTTCGGAGGGGCCGGATATCGTCGCGGACGCTTCTCCGTTCGTAAAGTTTACCGGTACGTTTTCCAAGGAGTTTGCGCGCGATCCGATATCGAGAATCAAAATTCGAAAACGGAAGCGGAGGCAACCTTTCGACGAACGACCGTCCTCGGAACTCGAACTCGATCGTAGCTCGCGCGACACGCCGGCAACGTTCACGCGCGGAAACTTTGCGGCCGATCGACGGATTTCCAAGCGGCCCGTTGATTTTTCTCCGAGCCGGGTGAAATATCGCGCCGCTAACGGGCGTTAATGAATGAAAATGAATGGGACACGGCAGGGACGATGGTTCACCGGTGACACGGATCGCCACGCGATAACACCCTCGAGAATACTTTATGGACGGTGCGCGCGGGACCATTTGTATCGCGACAACGAAACGGTAAATGCTTCAACGACGCGAGCCGTTTACTCTTTTCCAATTTACTCCCGCCTTTCTCTCTCTCTCTCTCTCTCTCTCTCTCTCTCTCTCTCTCTCTCTCTCTCTCTCCCCGTCTTTCACTCTCTCTCTCTCTCTTCCTCTCTCTCCACCCTTTCTCCGTCCGATACGCAACGGAGGTTAAAATATTTCGGTGTCCGCGCGCGAATCGGAAAAACGCTCGAAAGCGCTTCGGCCGTTTGCGGTCGACGGATATCCCGTTTCGCGTTGTTCCATCGTCCGTTTAGGAAACGAAGCGAAAGACGGTTGTTCGTATATCGAGTATCGAGGATTTTCGATCGTTCGTCCGCCATCGAGATAAAGAACCGACGGGAAACACTCGCGGAAGAAGCGGAGAGACGCGAGAGATGCGAAAGAAAGAGCCGAGAGCGGGAGAGCCGGACGAGAGATGCAAGCCTCACCTGTGCTCTGGCCACCGCGAAGCTTCTGCTCCGGCCTCTCGACCCTCTCCTCGTTCGGGGGAGGTGGCCTCTCTGTCCTTTTCGTATAGTAGGGGTTGTACGAGGAAGGCCAGACGGTGGTCGGCCTTTTTGCTGGCAACGGCGTGCTCGGTCGTCCTGAAAATAGATTAGGACCTTTCTCATCCAACCCAGCCATTCTCTCCGTTGCTTCCGTTCTCCTCTCCCGCTCTTTGCATTTTAAACGCGTCTCGTTTGTTCGAGAATTCTCCGTTTCTCGATCGAGCCTCGCCGCGAGGAAACGAACCTTTCCGCGGAGATTCGACGGCCGATACGATCGCCGATTCGAGTTTCCAAAAACCGCGGTACTCGTTTCGTTCTCCGCCATCGGACGAGATCGCTCGCGGGATCGCCGCGCAACGAAACTTTCTCCTTCTCGTTCTCGTTCCGCGTTTCGCGTTTCGCGTTTCGTCGTTTCGAGAGGACGGGACGCGTCGAAAACAGCCGCCGCACCGTTTGACGAATTCCGTCAGCTTCTTTGAAAACGAGCCAAGTTCAACTTGTTGCGTTCGATACCGTCGCGTGGCGTGGCGTGGCGTGGTGTCGCGTCGCGTCGCGTCGCGTCGGTGACGAACTCGGTGCTTCCATCGAACCGTTCTCTCACCGGGCCTCGGCGAGGAATCGATTCGATCGTCTCGAATTCTACCGTCCCGAGTGTTTCACGCTCGGTGGAACGTTCCTTTCTTTTTCTTCTCGGTCGCGTCGTTTTAATCGCTTTTGGCGAGACCGTGGCGCGGAAATGAAACCGTTGGGATCGTTTCTCCAAAGCTCCCGACTCGAACGACCGAGGAGAAGCGCGAATAAATCCACCGCGAAACGAAAAAGGTATCGTCGCGTCGAGATTCGAGTTCGGATACGAGGGAATTTCAAATTCTTTCGAGTCGAACGCGGTCGGAAATCCTCGAGCCGCTTCGAGGATTTAAAGTTTCGGCCGCGCGCAACGAACGCGCGGCTCTCGAACCGCTCGAAACTCGAATTTCTTTGAGAACCCGAAACGTCGCGTCGCGGTTTCGAAACTCGTCTCGAGCGGAATTCGACCGCTCTCTCGATTCTTCGATTCGTCCGTCGAGCGCGTTCGCCGCAAATTTGTACGATTCGAAAGGAGGAAAAGTCGAATCGAAAGTTTCCTCGGACGGTAATTCCGTATACCGCGCATCGACCGAGGGTGCAATTCGAATTCATGCTCGACGCGGGACCCGTATACCATTATATAACATCGTTACCCTTTATAGACGCTCGCGACCCGGTAAGATGGCTCGCCACTTATTTCCGCCGCCCATAATCGAGCGGAATATTCAAACCGGTCCCGCGCGTGCCGTACGATCGTACAACGCGAAAAGTTTCTCACCCGAGGTAACCGAGCGTCGCAACATTTTCCAACGACGGTCCTTTCTCGGGAAAACCGCTGTAAATTTCGTTTTTCGTTCGCTCCCCGCGTTCCTGCCGCGATCCTCGCAATTTCAAAAGCTACCGGAACGAGTCGACCGTTTCCCAAAAACCTCTCGAAAGGAAAAAATTGGAACGTCCGAAAATAAACCGGAAATCGATTCCTTTTACGAACGCGTCGTCCTCCTCCTCGGTCCGCCTCTCTTTCGTTTCGCGTACAGCCTTAGCGGCGCGTAAGACGAGACGCGAAATTCCGTCCCCTTTCCCTTCGAAACCGTACAACGAGAACGACGACAACGATGGTGGGTGGCGATGGTGACGATGGCGATGGCGATGGCGGTGGCGATGGCGGTGGCGATGGCGGTGGCGATGGCGGTGGCGATGGCGGTGGCGATGGCGGCGGTGGCGGTGGCGGTGGCGGTGGTGGTGATGGTGGTGGTGGTGGAAGGTACTAAAAAGTTTTCGAATAAAAGTTTAAATACGGCTGGAAAAGTTTGTTTCGTAGCCCTCGCGCGGCGCCCCTCCTTTTCATTCGCCTCCGTCCTCTTTCCGTTCTCGACAATACGGTCGGCCCCGAGCTACCACCGTCTTCGCGCCAAGAATACGGCCCGTATTCTCCCGTACTCGCGTACAAAGAACGCGCGTGTCCTGTATAGGGTGTTTCCTTTCCACGGGGGCCGAGCAATCGGGACCAGTTCCCCGTATTTCGTCCGGTTTCGTCCGCTCGCTCGCTTCCTCGTTGCCGCGACCAACTTTCGGCGCAACTCGTTGAAAATTTAAGCCCACCGTTCCGTTTCGCGAACCCATCCACCGCGAAAGCGAAATTCGTTTCGCGAAGACTCGCGTTCCGTTACCGATCGCGATCGCGATCGCCGAAACGAAAGGAGGATGCATCGCCCGGAGGCTAACGCCGCGAATAATTCCGGCCTCCTTGCTCGGTGATAATTAATTACGGCTGCTAGGATCGATGGGTGTCCCGAGAGGCAACCAGCGTGTCGGGCCATTATTAAATATCGTATATTCTCGGGGGGCTAATCCCGACCCTTCGGCGAGAACGAGCGAGTACCGGTTCCCGTGGGGGAGGAGTCGAAGAGCGAGAGAGACATAGAGAGAAACAGAGAGAGAGACAAGGAGAGAATTTCAGGCGATCGTAAAGTTCGCTTTTTGAAAGGAAGATTTAGGGACGCGTTTAACGAGTTATAAGCTCGTATAAATAATGGGCTCGCGTCGCGGAGATTTTCGAGCTAGTTCCGCTTTATGGAGCGAAATTTGCAATAAGAATTTATCAGTTCTCGCAGCGCGAACCGCTACGGATTTACCTTTACGTTCCACGTTTCTCGATAAATACATCGTGCGCTCGTCGAAAGTAACGCGACGAGAAAAGACGCTCCGGTCGAAACGATCGTTCCTTCGACTTTGCGGTCCGAGCAGAGACGAGCCGTACCGAGCGAGTCGGTCGAGAACGATGCAATCTCGGTTCCCGCATCCTCGTTTTCCCTTGCCAGGACAGCGGTAATTGAATTTTAAATGCGCTTAATTGGGTCACCGGTTAAGCCGTCGATGTAATGCCGCGATATAAAATTAAAATGCTCCTCCGAGTTCGCGGAAGGTCACTGCGCCGAAATAACCGCGAGATCGATTCGTCCGCGACGTTCGACGCGACGCCGAAATATTCGCACGGACGGTTCGATGCGGAAAAATCTCTCTCGTAGTCGATCGCGGCCTCGTCGATGTTAAAAGGAAGGCGAGGACCACGGCTCGCAAAATCGTGAAATCGCGTTCCTCGAAGAGCGAATCGGCGGACGGGCGCGTGCGCGCGCGTTTCGTTTGGACCGATTGCCTCGCCGGGAGCCAGGGGGAACGCTTTAAAATTACATTTCGAAGCCAACGATCGAACCCGCGGTCGCTGCCACGGAACAACGAGCGCGTCCCGAGCGAAAATTCGCGACGCGCGATCGTCGATCGCTCGGCGATGAAAGGTAACGACGTAACCGGCAAGACGCAACGATGATCCGAGTTACCGGGCGAGCGGGGCTGCGATGTAAAATCGGGAAGCTTAATGGCGGTAATACCGTCGTGGCCGAGCCTCGTACGGCGTGAATAATGCAGCGTATCGAGATTGGTTTCGTTGCGAGAACACCGGGGCCGGAGCCACAGGGACCCGACCCAGCCATCCGGCCGAGTTATTCGCGCCGCTTTAATAATACACCCGGCGCCGATGTGCGCGCACCGTTGCCCCGACCGATGCAAAGATCGCGTTCCATCGAAGAAACGGAGAAATCTTTCGATCTCGAGAAGAATCGAGGAGAATCGAGGAGAATCGAGGAGAATCGAGGAGAATCGAGGAGAATCGAGGAGAATCGAGTCGGGTAAAGTCGTCCCCGTGCGCGCACCTTCGCTCGGGGTCTCACCTTCTTTGTTGGCGCCGCTCTTGATCTCCGTGGCCGTTGGCGCCGCGGACGGCTTCGGAATTTCTGAAACGGAAAAATTAGCCCGGCTTCGTAAACCCGACTCCCTCGATCGAGTTTCGTTCGCGATCGATCGTCGGTCCTCTTACCGTACAACCTGATGGAGCCCTCGGTCTCGCCCAGCGAGTTCTTGCTGATGCAACGATAGTTGCCAAAGTCGCTCGGCTGCAGGTTATTGATGGTGAGCCTCATGTCCGCCCTGTAACTGTTCTCCATGATGTTGGTCGTGTACTTGTCGTTCGAGAGTATCATCTCGTGGCCGAGGAACCAGTAGCTCATCGCCCGTGGATACGCTTCCGTGTGGCAGTCGAGGGTTACGTTGGTACCGGCCGGTGCACCGACCAGTTGATTCGGCACGAAGATCATCGGGGAAACTTGAACACGAACGGAACTCGAACGATCACGGGCCGAAACGAGGAGCGGAAACGCCCGAAATTAACGACGGAACGGAACCTCGACTACCAATCGGGAACCGGACCGGTGATTTCGATCCTCCCGAAAAATGAAACGCGCCTCCATCGACAACGAACCGCGCACCAACGAGGTTAACCGTGGACGAATAACGAGCGCCGCGCGGTACCGCGACTGTTTCTCGAGGGCAGCCCTCCCCGGTATGCATCGGGTTTCCCGCGAATCCGCAAATTGCCGCCACCGACCCTAATTAACGCACGCTCGTCTCGATTTCCCACCATCGACTCTATCCCCGTCCGGCGTCCATCGGATCTCTCCTTTATCGTCCTCGAACGGCAAAGCGCTCGACGAGGCGAGGAATTTGCCCGCGACCGCAACCGCGATCCCGCGATCCCGCGATCCCTCGATCTCCCGCGATCCCGCGATCCCTCGATCTCCCGCGACCTTTCCATTTTCAAAAATCGTCCCCCTGTTCTCGCTTCGAACCGAGACGTCCGGAAACGAATGAAAATTATTCAGACCCATCGCGTCTCGTCGCGTCCCGTCGCGTCCCGTCGCGTCCCGTCGCGTCCCGTCGCGTCCCGTCGCGTCCCGTCGCGTCCCGTCGCGTTCCCTCGCGTTCCCTCGCGTTCCCTCGCGTACTGGAAGGGGAAAGAAAATGCAAAGAGCGAACGTTTCGAGAGCGGGACGGAAGCCAGTGTTTTCTCGCTGCTCTAAATAAAATATGTCCGCGCCCTTCTAAATATTCAAAGGACAGTAGCAGCGTCGAGTCGTTCCTTCGTACGCACACGGCCGCGCCAAGTGACACGAACGAATGGAACGCGTAAAAGGGAAAAATGACCAGGAGCGTCGGGACGCTCGCGCAAGCTCCCGGTATTTCCCTCGGGTTTTCCTAACGGCGCATCTGCTCGACGCCCCTTCCGTTCCGTTCCGTTCCGTTCCGTTCCGTTTCGTTCCGTGCCGTTCCCTTCCCTTCCCTTCCCTTCCCTTCCCTTCCCTTCCCTTCCCTTCCCTTCCCTTCCCTTTCCTTCCGTTCCGTTCCGTTTGCTTGTTTCTTTCCCGTCGGGTAGCAGAGAACGACGCGACCGGTCGCGATTCGCGAAACGAAATTTAAACGAAACGGTCGAAATTCGATCGGTAGGAGGATCGAAATGTTACGGGTTCGAGGCGCTCGTAATAACCGCGATAACGAGAAACGAACCAAGAACGCTCGATCGGGATACGCGTATCTCGAAATCCACTCACATTCGACGTCCACGGTGATTCTCTTGCTGACCGTTGGCGGCACACCGTTGGTCGCGATGCAGAGATACGCGCCCATTTCATTGCGCGTGATCCTCGTCAAGTTTAATTGCTCGCCATCGTACAGAAGCACTGAAACCAAAAGCAGAAATTGATTCGGACCGGTCGAGCGTGCAAATACAGTGCCGCCGGAACAAACAGTCGCGTTCGACGTCAACGCATAAACAGAATCCTCCGAAGAGGAACCTGGCGCCGGTTTTATCGGCGAAACTTTCTCGGTTCGAGCGAAACCCGTTTTTTCGGCCAGGTTGTAAAACAACGGGCGGTAAACCGAAAAAGAAGAAAGAGCTCGAAAAAAGCTACCGGTCCGACGGATGGATCGATCGATCCGTCGAGAACATTTTTCACCCTTCCTCGTCGTTGCGACCCATCGACGTCGGGCTTCGTCGGTCGATTCGTTTTCTATCGCGCGAAATATTTTTCAGCGTATCTCGAACGGATTTCGTAGCTTTTCGCGAAAAGGTTAACCAGCCTCGCGTCAGCTCGCTCCCGGTCGGAAAACTCGTATCGAAATTCTTTTCTCTTCGGTTCGCCGCCGTCACGGCGGATCCCGTCGAAGCGATCGCGCGATCTCCTCTTTTCACGGCGCGTTCGTAAATCTTTACGCGGGTTCGTTTCGGCTTTACTCGCCGAAACTCGCCTCCCAGTCGCGATTAACCCCTCTCGGCGTTACAGCGGGGCCGAGTGTCGGTCGAGGGGAGACCAACGGAGGATCTTTCTTTCACGAGACGCGTGTCCCGTGCTGCCAAACTGGCTTTCGACGTCGACGACGACGACGACGACGACTACGACGAAGACGACGACACTCGGTGAAACGTCGGTGTTCCACCGAGACAGGTCGATCGATGGCTACGAATTATTGAGAGACCGGCCGAATTTCGAGGCTCTTGGCCACCGAGCCTCGCACAGAGCGTCGCACCGAGCGTCGCACCGAGCGTCGCACCGCGAGTCGGGCTTTGTCTACGCTCGAAAAACGAGGATCCCGACGACTTTTGTCCCAACGATGGCAAGGATTTCGAAAGGGTTCGCGCGATCGAATTTCGAGGACGTCTCCGTCCTGCAGGACCGAGGCGTCGGTGGAAAGGTTCGCGGTGGGGCGACTCGTCCTCGTGCCCCTGGACGAGTTTTTCGGTATCGATTCTCGACGCGAGTTCGTTTCAGCGTCGGCTCGTCTCCTATTAATGTATTCGTCGATCGGCGGCAGAACCGTTTAGCCAGCTACTCGTTCAAAGCCGGGATGCAAATCGATGGATCGAGCTCGTCGCTGCTAATAGCCCTTTCGAAAAGAGAGTTTCGGTGAAATTTTTATGCCGCGACTCGAAAACGAGGTTATCGCGGTGCGTCGCGCGAAAGGACATCGTTGCGACTTATTTCGCGTCGATTTTGGCATCGTTTTTCCAAAGTAACGCAATTTTCCCCGGCCATCGAGCGGGTCTTCTCGTTTCTCCCCTTCCCGGTCGACTACCGGTGTCTTCCCTTTTCCCTTTTCCCTTTTCCCTTTTCCCTTTTCCTTTTTTCCGTCAATTTTCTCGTCGTTTCGAATCGAGGATCGTCGCGCGACATTTAATTACGCCGCGCGGATACCGGTCGCGATATTGCGACGCGAGTCGCCACGCCCGGCCGCACCGGATACAATATTGACACGATCGCCGTACACGGATGCGTCGGTATTTACAATATGCGCAAATACGCGCCAAGCGCGATAAATGGAACAAAGTATTACAGATATTGCCCCTGCCCGGATTAATCCAGCGTTGTCTATAAAACCTGTGTATTATATTTACACGCGTGCCGGCAGTAGCTCTCGGTTTTTTTTCGTATCGAACGAATCGCTACCGGGAACGCGGTCGATCGCCGGTGAATTTTTCCACGGTTCGAGGGACTTTTCGAGCTCGTTCGAATACCCGGTAAGGTCGCTGTCGCGCGAGAACCGCCAGGTATCGAGGCTTCGCGAGGAACGCTACCGATCTTTTCGCGTCGATCGGTCCGAGCGGACCTCCCGAGACCGACTCGGGAACCGATGCGATCCGAGTAACTTTTAACGATCCCGCCTACGAAATTTCATTCCCGCACCGTGCGCCGTCGCTTCCATCGAACGATATTAGGTACAGGATACGTCGCTCGTTGCGCATCGGCCGGATTTCCACGTCGACGAGCGCCGTCAAAGCCGGAGCACGAGCACGAGCACGAGCACGAACACGAGACAGACCGTGCACCGTGCACCGTGCACCGTGCACCGGGACTTTGCGCGGCTGACGGTCGAGTCCAAGTTTCGACGTTCCGACGGAAGACGCGAGACGTCGCGGTAATGGTCTCCTCGAAACCGAAACGAAATTCGATTCCGAATCGATCCGTCGCGTTGGGTCGCTGCCGATTATTTTTAATTCCAAGTATCGTTTCGTCGACGATCGATGCGGCTCGATGCGGCTCGATGCCGAACCAAAAATCGGTCCCTCGAAATCGTCTCGATTCCGTTGCGGATAAATAGAACCGTCCGGTGGTTTTTCACGGAACGTGAACGGTTTTTCGCTGCGATCTCGGACGAACAAAGTCGAAAAGGTTCGCGTCTCGTTTGGAGGCTCGGTGGCTGGAAAAGGAGGCGGCAAACGCGACGGACGATTTAAAATTTCTTTCGCGGTTCTCCTTCGTTTTTCTCGGTTTCTCTCTCTTTACGCGTTCCTGGGTTCTCTCGCGAGCCCTTTGGAAAGCGGAACGAGTCTAATTAGCAGAAATTAGCGTAGCGACGGTGCCAGCGCCGACGGAAAAGAATCCGCGACTCGAAGACGAGAGGAACCGGGACCGGGACCGGGACCGGGACCGGGACCGGTCTCTTATTCCGTTGGCGAACCTCGACCGAAGACGGTTCTTCCCGGTGAAAAGCTCGAAAGTCGAGCTAGCGCTTACCGCGTAATCGCGAGATTACGTCTTTCGAATCCGTCTCCCCGAAACACGATAGAGAACGCGTTACGACGCTCTTCTCCGAACCTCGCGAACCTCGCGAACCTCGCGAACCTTCGGCCGCTAAACTCTCCCGTTTTACAAGCTGCTCGAAAATCCGAGGAGAAGACGGTTTCCGCGCTCGACGTAATTCGATTAATTCCACGAAATAGCGGTCCTCGTTCGGTGACGCTTCCTTCTGCGCGGAAATACCAGCTTCCTGTATTATCCAGAGGGTCCCGAACGCCGCTACGCCGGCTAGCATTCGACGAGTACGAATTCGTGCGAGTTTCGAATTCCAGGAACGATCGCGGATCCGATCCTACGTAATCTTCCAGATGGACGATTCGGTTCAACGGTGTTTACTCGCACGAAACAGGATGACGTTGAATTTCCGATAATCCGGAGAGGTTACACCGCCAGCTCGTGCCACGGCCGGGAAAGTTACGAGCTTTTTCCTATCTTCGGGATACGCTCGAGGATCCCTTTTTCATCCTAGTTTCGCGTCCCGGCACGGTTCACGGCGAGTTTCCCGCGATACGGATAACGTAACTTTGCTCATCGATGCCAATCCTCGTATTCGTCTTCCGTAGCTGGATATCTCCGTACCTATACACGATACACGGTACACGGTACACGGTACCGGAGCGCGGGAGCGTCCGTTCTACGAGTAGCTACGGAACGGACTCGGCGCGATCGAGCACGATCGAAAGAAACGATCGAAAGGACCGGCTCGAAGGACGTTCCAACGTTTTTAAACGGACCACGCCGCCCCGATTATTCCCGACAAGTGGCGACGACTCGTAACGACCTTCCGAAATCCAGGGTTACAGTTTTTGCACCGTCTCTGTAAAAAGTTATCGAACCCGTTATCGAATCGTCCGAGCTCACCGAAGAGAGGAGCTCGCTCCTCGGGATGCGTTTCGACGCAACGGGGCCCGGCCTGGCCCGGCCCGCTGCTGGCTTCCGTTTAATCTCGTTCGGAAATCGCCGCGAATCTTTAACGTCTCGTGAATATTTCATCGACGTGTCATGTGTGCGCATAATTTTCGAGCCACCGCCACCGCTGCTTTCCCATCGGGCACCGCCCACCGGTTATCCTCCGCACCGACGCGACGCGTCGCCACGGAGAACCACGTTACATCCAGCACCCGCGAACGGTCGAGAGTCGATCGATATCCACGATATTTAAACGTTTCGCTCTTCCTTTCCGCGGATCCTGACCACTACGAGGTGTTCGGGGACGTTTCGTTGCGTTCGCCTTCTCAAAGATCCCTCGTGCCACGGTAAAAGGACAACCGCGTCTTTCAATTTTTTTCAACGATTCGAAAAGTTCGTTCGGCTCGGAGCTTGGAAACTCGAGGCGCAACGCCGGTACAATTTACGATCGTTGCGTAGCGATACTGCTCGGCTCGGCTCGGCTCGGCTCGACTCGGCTCTGCGCGGCGCGGCGCGGCGCGGCGCGGCGCGGCGCTGTTGTTTTTCTTTCCGTTCGACGAGTCGACGTTCGCCCGTCCAACGGGGCCAGTAATTCGGATTTCTCGGACTCGTTATCGGCGTCCGTGTACGCGCGCGGAAAGAGCTCGTTATGAAAATTTCTCGACACGGCTCTCGTTTGTCCACCATTCGCGCAAATCTATTCGAGGAAACGTTGCGCACACCGACATCGTTCGCCTCCGTGCGAACACGCAACTGCATTATTAATAATACGGGAACGAGCGTGTGCGCGTAAAACGGAGAGAGGGGACTCGTACGGTTTATCGCGGTCCATCGCGTTAACTCGCGCGCGCCTAACCCGTCGGGAATTTTCTCGCGCGGCGCGTACAATTTCAACGCGGGCATCGAAGCCCGAACCTCGAACCTCGAACCTCGAACCTCGAATCTCGAACCTCGACGCTCGACGCTCGACGCGCGTAAACTGGTCGATAACGAGTCCCGGAATTCCCAACTTTCGGAAATCGAAATTTTTTCCCGCGAAATTCGAGTGGCAACCGAAATTTCTAATTAAAAGAAAATTGATACAACTCGCGTCGAGCGATATTTACCGAGGGCCATTTGTAAGGTAGACCGGAAAGGTGGAACGGTTACGGGGAGAAGCGCACGAGCGGCTAATTGCATTCCTAATAATACTACGGTGAGGGACGACTTGTACAGTTTATCGTAGTTTATTACCCGACCGAGTACAACCGTTGGGAATTTTCCCGTTGGCTCTCTACACTTTGCACACTGTCCCGAACCGTAACGATCGAAATTTATCGCAAAGTCGATAAGGACGTAACGCCGGATACGATGCGAACGAGCTGGAAGCTTTACGAGGAGTCGCGATACGTTGAACGCGCCGAAAATTCTTCTTCGAATTTACCCTCGATGTAGTTTCTCGGGAAGAGATCGAAACACGATTCGGCGGTGTTTGCCGCGGCATCCCGGGCCACCGTTACCGGCTCGGTTTCTCCCTACCCTTGGAACGTACGCGTACGCGTACGCGTTCGCTTTTTCCTCGAGCGAGCGACGCCTCGACGCAGTTTTACCGCCTCGAGACAATCGTCCGCCTCCTTTCGCGATAATTCGCCGCTGGGACGGAAAACGATAGTCGTCGAACGCGTTGCCGCACAGCGGACGGACTCGAACCGGATACGATTTCCTTTTTCCCGGTTTCTCGATAACGGCACGGCGTACACGCGAACAAAGAGCTCGGAACCGCCGACACTACGAACGAGTAATTACCGCGTTACCGATTATACGTCCACCGGAATGGATTTACGCGCGTTCCCTTCCACCGGGGAAATTAGCGAGGTTTATCGTTCGACGCGACCGCCGAATTATTTTCCCCGTCGTTCGAACCGAGTCGAGACGTTCGTTCCCCGGTGTTTCGAGCTCGGCGCTCGATCACCGGAAATCGAACGCAACCACGCTTTCGACGTTCAACGGTACGGTAAAATCCTCCCGAACCACCGATCACCGAGAATATCGACTTACGGTTTCGATCGAGAACTCGTCGTTGTTCGGTGCGTGAAATTCTTCTCCTTCGCTTTCGCTCGGGATCCGAGTCGATCCCTTCGAATCTCCTTGACAAATATTCGCGATCGTTTTTCCATCCATGTTCCACCGCCGGTTTACCTCGAGATTCTCCCCGAACGACCAACGACGAACGTCCAACGTCCAACGTACAACGTACCACGTACAACGTACAACGTACAACGTCGAAGGCAATCTATTACTCGAACGAGACATCGGCGCTCCTGGGACTCGATAGCGACTCCGAAGGAAGACGTACGAACGGGATCGTCCGTTCTCCTAAAATTACCATCGACGTTACGCTTCGACCGCGTTACGAATACGCAAATGCCCCTCCTAAAGTGCGCGAAACTCGTCGAGCGCGCCGAGCACGTCGAACCCGTCGAACCCGTCGAACCCGTCGAACCCGTCGAACGCGTCCTGCGCGTCGTACGCGGCGTCCCGAATCTCTCGAAAATTAACAACCGATTCGTATTTTACATCCAACGAGCCGCGATCGCGATACCTATTTATCCTTTATCGACGATCCGCTCACCTTTCTGATGTCGATTGATGTTTATGCTTTGGCCGTCTTCTCTCTTCCACATCAATTTCGGTGCGGGATATCCTTTCGCTTTGCACGTAAGGGTGATGTTCTGATTCTCTCGAATCGCCACCGTGCTCTCGGTAGAGAACGAGTCCATTATATTCGGTGGCACTTGAAACAGAGAAACGGTGAAACGGAATATTAGCTGACGTCGAACGGACGCGAGACTCCTCGGGAAGAGGAAAAATTGTCGGTGATCCGCTCAACCGGCGCCCAAACGCGACGCGACGCGACGCGACGCGATGGGTCGTACGTACGAAGCGTCGATGATCGCGAGCACGGTAAAAAAATGGAGCGCGCTTACCGACAACTTTCAGGAAGCCGACTTGGCTCATCATCGGGTTCGTGTTCACTTGGCACATGTAGTAACCCCTGTCGTCTTCGTGGACGCTGTTTATGTGAAGCAACCAGGTTTTCTGATTGTCGTGGGACACCGTGAATCTCGGTATCTTGACGACCACGTGCTTGTGAACGGTGAGCAGCATTTGACGACCCACGTGGACCCACGCAACCTGTAATCGCGATTACGTTTTTACCATCGTCCGACGCGGAATTCGACTTTCAAGTTTCTCATCGAACGTTCCACAAGTGGCTAACCGCGATACGGGAAAACTAGCGCCGGTTAACGCCGGTTAGCGCCGGTTAGCGCCGGTTAGCGCCGGTTAGCGTCGTCTAGCGTCGTCTAGCGTCGTCCAGAGTCGCGTACGAAGAGAGAAAGAACGTCGAGGAGAGTGCAACGACAGACTCGGTGCAACCGAGCTGCATCAGAAATCCTATGAACAAACATTATTACGACCGTATTTTACGCTCGGCTGGGCTAACGTTCCCCTAACTAAGCTCATTCCACGACAAAGCTTATGCACTTTCGAGGATTTCTGGGTTAAACTGCTCGCCCCTCGGCCCCGACCCAACCCCTTCCGCGGCTCTGCCGTGCTCCCGGCTGGCACTTCTTCTTTTTCATTTCCTTGGCAACGCTCGAGAACGCTCGGTTGCGCGAAAGCGCCACTTTTCCTCATTTTTACTTTCTGCCACTTTCGGCGTATCTCGCGGACGTAACGCGGCAACAACAACATCTCCTCGTGCGCTCGTCGGGGACGAATTACGGTCGACTGCTCGCCTCCTCGTCTCCTCGCCTCTTCGCCTCCTCGAATTCCTTCTTTCTCGATTTCTTCTCGCGTCGAGATCGAAACCGCGCTCCGAGTCTCGGTTAATTCCCGGTATCGGGCACGCCGCGCTCAAATTTTCACCGAAAATTCCCTCTCGATCGTTTCCGTCCGTTGCACCGACCGCTTTTCTTTCCAAAATAAACGTTCGCCTCGACGGTTGCGCGTTGTAAATTAACCTTCCGTACGATGAAAACGTTCGACGCGCTCCGTTATCGGTTACTCGAGGTCGCCGGCCGTCGGTTCTTTCTCCGGCGAGCTTTTCCTTGGAAAATATTTGAAAAACCGATACAAGCCGTTCTTGGAATCGAAAAGGAAAATGTACGTTCGCGTAACGATCGCGTAACGATCGCGCAACGATCGCGCAACGATCGCGCAACGATCGCGCAACGATTCGACGACGAAATATTCGTCCGGAAATAATTGTCGGGATCCATCGTTTTCAATTCGTATCCATCGTTCGTTGCGTTATCGAACCAGCGGCGAGCGTTTCTCCCTGGAACGTTTCCAGCTCCGATTAAAACAGCCGCGATTCGCCACCGATATCGAAACGCGCTTCACGGAGTGCCGTTCTCTCTTTCTCCTCCCGAAACGTTTTCAACATTTTCAATATTTAACATTTTTAATTCGAGGTTCCGAATAGCGTCGAATAGCGGGGAATCGCGCGTTCTCGCTCGAGAAACGTGGTTTCCGGCGCGATGCGAACACGGTAGCCACCGACGAGCCGTATCGGCGTTTAAACGGTCTCGAGGAAGAGCTCGCGCCTCGATCGAAATCCCTGGCACCGACGCAAAGTCGGGCTTAACCGATACCGCGATACCGCGATACCGCGATACCGCGATACCGCGATACCGCGATACCGCGCCGTTGCTTTTATATCGCGTGGAAGTAGGCGGCTCTTTTTTCGAGACGAACAACCACCCGAAGCGTCTCACCGAGGCGATATCGTTCCATCTCCGAAATAAAGCCGTTAAATTCGCAACAACGTAGTCTCGGTCCGGACGTCGGCGACGCCTCCGAAAGGATTTTTCCGCGCTTTCCACGACCGAAGCGCGGTTCCGGCTTTAATTAAAATCGCCCGCGTACGCTCCGGACGCGCGCGTTTCTATACCGGACGATACGACGCGATCCGGATTCGATCGCTTTTGGCTCTTCGAGGCCGTGCGCCGGCGGCTGTCGACCAAATCGAGATTTTCGTTCCGGAACGATCGACGTGCGTGAAACCGACAAGAGGAAACCGGCCTGAAAAAGAGTACGAATAAAATGAAAAGCTCACGGGAAAGAAAAAAAATATCGAAAAACGATCGCGTTCGTTCGTCGAATAAAACACCATGAATTTAAGCGTCGCGTCGCGTCGCGTCGCCTCGCGTCGTTTGGCGAGGTTGTCGAGGGTTGTCTACCGGGCTTTCCGCTCGGAACCGAACGCAATTAACGCAATTAAAGAGCCGGAGCGCGCGACGGGCGACGGGCGACGGGCGACGGGCGACGGGCGACGGGCGACGGGGGGGCGGGCGGCGGGCGGCGCGCGTATAATTTTAAGAACGCTTCGCGACGTTTAATCGCGACTCTAGTTTGGATTCGTTGCGTTAATAAGGCCAAGACCTCGGGCCCGGGCCCTTTCGCGCGATAATTTCTAATTTCCTCGGAACTACGAATCGCCCGGTATCCCCGTGAGTGACAGTAATTATCCGGCGACAGTCAGCGTTCTACGCGCGAGGTATACCGAGTCACGTGCCGTCTTAATGCCCCGGACTCGTTGCAGAATTTACATTTCGCTTTAAATACGTGCCCCGATGCCGAGCCGCCGTCAGAATTTGCAACGGTGCTCTTTTGGTCGCCGAAAACCCTCTCGGACGACAGACGTCTCCTAAATTTCTCCCCGCGAAAATTCGTAGCTCCGTAAACGAGACTCGGTTGTCCTCGTTCGGGAGTCGTTGGAACGTTCGAACGATGGCCGCGGCTCGCGGGACGGAGAGAAACCGAGAAAGAGAGAAACCGAGAAAGCGAGATACACGAACGCGCTCCGAGCCGAACGTTCGAGTTTCGAAAAGAAGGCTAATTTAGATACCGTCGCCCGTAAATGTACTTTATTACGGGAAATATTTCCGATAAAGCGGCATCGAACCTCGCGAATTACGACGAGCGATGAATCACCGGTTTCGACGATTTCGAAACGCGATCCAACGTCGATCGTCTTCGAGAACGCCGAAACGGCGAGCGAGGTCCTCGAACGGAAAAAGAAACCGGCACTCGGAGATTCCACGAGCCTCCCGAACGATCGACCACCCGCCTTCTACGATTTAATTAACCTCTGCGCTGGAACCGTTCCCGGCACAGGGAAGGGAAGGGAACGGAACGGAAGGGTGGGAAAAAAAGGTAACAGAGTGGCTCGAGAGCATAACAAGCGAGAACGCTGGACGGCTCGACGGCCGATAGAGCGAGAGAGCGAGAGAGAGAGAGAGAGAGAAAGCGAGAGAGGGGAGGGTCGGGACGGGGCCATTCCGACGACGGGGCGGCATTTAGCGTCGAGGAGGGTTGCCCGTTTTAATCAACTTTGCAAAAATATTCCCGGCGTTTGCCGGTGCTCGGTCATTAGGCCGAGCTTGATTTCCCACAAGGTCGCTCTTCTATTTCTCTCCGGTGTTTAGCTTTAACGTCCCTGGTCCGTTTTACGGGCGAAAGGTCGCGCGGCGTCGACGACAGCAGGTCCGTTCGCGAAACGGACCTTTGTCTCGTCACCGAGACGTTTATTAATTCCCTTTCCCTTCCACCGTTGGTCCGTTGGTCCGTTGGTCCGTTGGTCCGTTGGTCCGTTCGCTCGAAACGCTCGTATCGATTTCCCGTTTCGTAGGAAAATCTCGAGAAACGTTGCAACGGGGAGGCGTCCAGTTTCGTTATTTTCGGAGCGAAAATCGGGAGCTCGGTTTCTCGTAGTCGCGTTCGAAGCGAGAAAAAAGAAGAGCCGAGGGTATTTCGCGCGCGACGCAATTAACGAAACGCGAGCGGGCGACGCGTAAAAGCGATCGAGTTAATCGGGCCTTTTATCCGGTGTTCTCGAACGGTGGTGAATAAACGTTGCCGGAGGCGTGTCGGTGGCGATCGTCGATGGCGTCGCCCGCAATCGCTGGATCTCGAGCACGAGAGCCAACTCGACGATTTATCGACGCGGTAATTAAAAATAATTTCAGGGATCGCGAGACCCGGCACGGTATCCACCGAGCGCCGCCGACGCTCAACGCTCGACGCTCGACGCTCGACGCTCGACGCTCGACGCTCGACGCGCTCGCTGGTAATCCGGTTAGCAAATTAATTATTAAATTCATTTCCTAATTAGGTAATTACCGAGAGCACTCGAGCGTGCCGCCTCAACTTTTGCTCCCGGAAGGGCCTGCTGCCAGCCAGCTTTCCGCCGCGCGTTCGCCCCCGCGAATAATGGACGAACGGTGAAAGTTCTTTCCGTGGACGACGGTTAAATACGGTTCGCGATATCTCGGGGAAACGCGAGCGTCTCGGACGTTATCCCCCACTCGGTAATTACGAATCGCGCTCGTATCGCAATTTTTTTGCGAAACGCGAAACGCGAAACGCGTCTCTGCGGTCGGCTGGAATTTGTCCCGCGGCCGTTCCAAAGAGTTCCATTGTAATTCCCCGCCGGCACGATACCGGTTTCCTGATATAATTAAATCCAGGAAAATTGACAAAGTCGTACGGTTTCTTCGAGTTGCTCGGACATCGAGTACCTACCGCGCCGGTTCCGAGTCTGCCACTCGGAAGAGAGAGAGGAGAGAGAGAACGCGAAAGGGGGTTAGAGGGCTCGGCACCCCCGTAGATGGAATTTTCTGGTGTTTCGATCAAAGAACTCGACCGACGTTCCATCCGGGACTCCGTATTCGCGAAACGTCGAGTCTAATGAGACTGCCAGATACTCGAGTCACGGCACGTGTTCCGAATCCGAGAGGAAAATTATTCGCGGTCAAAGGTACGCGGATCGATCGCTTCCCTCCGTGTCCTCGAAACAGCGTTCGCGAACGTCCACGACGATTCGACTTTTCCAAACGAACAACCATTCGATACGATACGATGCCTTTTATTTACGGAACTTGTACGGGAACGGGAACGGGAACGGGAACGGGAACTGGAACTGGAACGCAAGTTTCACTGAAACTTTCAACGGGACGAGTAGCGCGAGCTACGTAGCTACGGCGACGTATCGTCGAACCTTTTTCCTCGGTTCGTTTCGTACGCGTGGGAAAAGATCGGATTCGGGGTAGGAACGTTACGGCGCACGTGGGAAATCTCGAGTAAATATTTCGCCCGGCGAGCCGATCGCGGAGGGAGGCGGGAATTTTTTTCATTTTTTTTTTTTTCATTATTCGCGTTTCGTTCCGTCGAATTTCACGGTGTTTCGAAGCGCATCGGACGAATCGAAGCTCGGCCGCTCGTAAATCGATCCCGGTTAATTTACCGTCGTTATTATTACCTCCGTGTAATAAATTTTGTTCGATTCCAGCGTCGCTTTTTATCCGTCCGTGGTTATTCGCGACATCCGTCCAGTCTCCGCGGTCTCCGCGGTCTCCGCGTTGCTCAAGGTTCCGCAATTTCTTTCGAAAAGATTCAAGAGTCGCGTCCGTCCGTCTCGATTCTCGATCGGTTGGACGATTCGCGATCGGTCGAGGGAAAATTCGAGGGTCCTCCCCTCCCTTTTCGGTAGTTCGTTCTCCCTTTTCGGTAGTTCTCCATCGTCGAACCGGACGAGTGCTCGCGTTCTCTCGAAATCGAAGAGAGCCGCTCCGGTGTTTCCGAATCCGCGTATTTGCTAACGAGGTTCTCACCGTATCGACGACGATTCGTTTTCGACGGCGTCGCGATCCGGAATACTCGATTCCGTTTCGATGTACCTTCGTCTCGATAACGTTCGCCGGACTTTATTTTCGCGCGTCCGGTCCGATGGCGCGCTGTTCCATCCACTCGGATAATATTATTCCGGTTTCGTTGCGATATTTTCTTCCCGTAGAAACGTACGGAGCCGCGCGAAGAATCGATACATCGGAAGCAGATACCGTAAATATTTCAGAATCCCTCGGCGGCAGCCGGCGTTACAATGTCTGCAGCGGCATTTATTATTTACTCACGGCGACCCGGCGCGGTACGGCGCGGTACGGTGCGGTACGGCGCGGTACGTCGCGGTACGGCGCGGTACGTCGCGGTACGGCGCGGTACGGCGCGGCACGACGTTGCGTAATAACGGAGCCTTGGACGAGAGTTACGTAAGCGCAAAGTCCTGGCTGCATACCGCATTCTACCGCAGCGCATCTCCTCGCAGCGCATCTCCTCGCCGCGCCGCGCCGCGCCGCGCCTAACTGGAATATAGTATACCCGTCCACGTATCGCGTCTACGCGACCACGCGCAATAACGAACGAACGAAAGAACAGTGGCGCTCGGAAATGGTAGACTCGAATCGGCACGGCATGCGAATAGATCGTATTCGATCGGGTTCGATTACCTTGTAATTACCGAGGTTTTCGACGACGCAGGGTAGGCTGACGTCTCTCCCCAGTGGCACCGTGACGTTCGGTATCGGCTCGGCGAACATCGGTTGATCCGAGAGGGCTGCGCAAACAAACCAAGAGAACGTTTCGTTAGTGCGCGTTACGTAGTTTTTCGTAGTTTTTCGTAGTTTTTCGTAGTTTTCGTCGCGGAGAAAAAGGGTCCGAGGCGAGGATCGATCGGCGTTGGTCGGTTTTTCGCGCCCGAATAGCCCACCGTGTCCGAACGCTCGGTATCGTCGGGGATTCCCTTATCTCCGGTCTTTCGGTACGTTCGGTGCGCTCCGACGGTCGAAGCGTTTCGAACCTCTCGAGCGTCTCGAACGTCTCGAACGTCTCGAACGTCTCGAACCTCTCCAGCGTCTCCAGCCTCTCCAGCGTCCCGTAACTCGTTGGAATTTCCAGTATCTTTGCCATCTTCGGTTCTTCCTGGCTATCTCGACGTTTATCGGTATCGTCGTTACCGGCGCGCGGCGTATCGTTCGCGTCGCGACCATCGGAAAACGATCCGAGCTGCGCGAGGACTCGTAGAAAGGTCAAAGGACCTTCCTTTCCTACTTCGTTTCCTGCTCGAAAATTTCACGGCGTCGGGCAACGAGCGAGCTACCTTACGAAGAAAGGGGATTTCGTTTCTCGAGCGTATTCAGCGAAACCTAAACCGGTAGAGAATCGAGAGAAATTTCGGCCGCGTCGCGTTCGCGTTCGCGTTCGCGTTCGCGTTCGCGTTCGCGTTCGCGTTCGCGTTCGCGTTCGCGCTCGCGCGCAGCGAGCTTCGCCGAACGATCCTCGCCGCGTTTACGCAACTAGTTTCGCGAATCGTTTCTACGATCGGCTATTCCGGAGCGTGGTCGGTAAAGGCGAATCGGCAACCGCGAGTAATCGCTCGAAACGCCCATCGAACGGCTCGCGGAGAAGGATGGTCGTCGACGAGCGTTTGCGCAAGGTCGCGATAACGCGTACCACCCGTCGCGTACGGTTACGCCGCGGCGAGTCGCGTTCCTTCGAAAGGAACGCCAATTGTCTCGCGATTCGCCGCGTATCGTTCGTTCGTTCGAAAGGCGTGCGTTCTCGGGTAGCGTTGCCCGGCCAACGAGGGACCAAAATCGAGACAATCGACGAGGTTCGCGGCGCGTCCGAATGTAGAGAGAGACTCGAGCGGACCACCCGGTTCGAGATGACGTCGCGGAGTTTCGACAAGTACGTCCTGATCGGTTTCTCGACGTTCGCGTTCCTCTTCTACGTCGCGATCTTTCGCTCGCCCGAGTACCGAGCGGTGTCGCGCGTCCGCGGAACGACCAAGAAGATACTGTTCTGGAACACGATGTTCGGCGACGAGACGTTTTACATGGGAAAAGGCGACATTTTCCGCGGTTGTCCCGTGAACGATTGTTACGCGACGCGCAACAGAAGTTACGCGAACCCGCTGGATTTCGACGCGGTTCTGTTCCACGGGAACGAAATCGATCTCGAGGATTTGCCGAGCGAGAGGAGTCCGCGGCAGCGGTACGTTTTCGCGAACCTGGAGAGCCCGGCCAACCGACGGCTCACCAACCGCTTCCTCGAGACGTACTTCGATACCACGATGACCTACAGATTGGACAGCGACGTTCCATGGACGTTCGGTAGCGTCCTGGACGCGAGCACCGACCGAATCGTCGCTCCTCTTCGGAACACCGAGTGGACGAAAATCTACGAGGATTCAGGTACGAATATACAAACGAACGAACGAACGAACGAACGAACGAACGAACGAACGAACGAACGAACGAACGAACGAACGAACGAACGAACGAACGAACGAACGAACGACGCAACGTCCGTTTTCGGTGAAACGGTCCTTCTTCGAGTCTTCCGAACGGGATATTGTTTCGCGCAGGCAACCGGGAAGAGGATCGAGCCAATCCCGAGCCGAGCGGGACGATCCGTGCCAAGACGAAACCGATCGCGTGGTTCGTGAGCAATTGCTTCTCGATGAGCGGTCGGGAGAAATACGTGTTCGAGCTCTCCAAGTACATACGCGTGGACATTTACGGGAAATGCGGACGGTACTCTTGTCCTCGTAACCGAGACTGTTTCAACGACGTCGCGGAGCCGAACTACTTCTTCTACCTCTCCTTCGAGAACTCCCTCTGCGAGGATTACGTAACCGAGAAGTTGTACAACGCGCTCAGGTAAAACGACACCGACACCGACACCGACACCGACACCGACACCGACCACCCTGCGGAACGCGTTCAGAGCGGAAAATGCTTGTCTTTCAGATACAACGTGGTGCCGATCGTTTACGGAGGCGCCAATTACACCTCCTTCGCACCGCCGCGATCCTACATAGACGCTCTCGAATTCGACTCGCCGAAAGATCTCGCCGAACACTTGAAGCGATTGATCGAGAATCCGCACCAGTACCAAAAGCACCTCGACTGGAAGAACTACTACAAGATCGACGGGAGTAACCATCGCGTTGCTTGCAAACTCTGCGAGTTCCTTCACGAGAACCGGAAACCGCGAAGGTTCGATCTTCTCTCGGATTGGTACAGTTGGTACAGTTGTCCTCTGCAGAGTATTTTGAGCCGCGAAAAATACGCGACGCGAACGAGCGTCGCGGCGGCGAGGACGCGCGATCGGGACGCCCGGAGAAATTAGCGCGGACGGACGTTCAGCGCAGGGACCGACCGATTCTTTTCTAATCTTCACCGTCCCTTTCCCGTCCCGGAACGAGTACGGAATCTCGAAATAAATCGATTCGCAGGAAAATTTCTCTCTTCTTCGAAACGAGCACGGAACGCCCCATCGATCGCCGCGTGCCCTCGAAATCGATGCCTCTTCTTCGCCGGTTTTATCGCGGAAAGGATCGCCGGTCCTGCCGATTCGTTCTCGATCGAGCGGCGTCTACCGCTCGACGATTCGATTTCGGTGTTCGAGTCGCACCGACCATTATTTTCGATCGCGCGTTACACGTTGTTTTCTTTTTTTTTATTTATTTATTTACGCTACGAACCCAGTACAGGATTATCAGCAGCACGCGCATCGATGTGCACACCAACGGTACGAAGCAAGAAACGGAATACACGAGTTAAGATTACCCGAAGATACATCGTTGTGTACCGTTATACGTGAATAAATGCTCGTTACTAGCGACGTTACGCGTTGTTCGCGCACAAAAGTCGAACCTTTCGATCGGACGAATCGACACGGGACGAAAAAAGGGCACGACTCCGGACATTTCGAAACAAAAACTCGCCGGACGCCGCTCGATCGTCGCGCGGAACGATTTTTCCATCGGACGAAACATCGGACGAGGATTTTTGAAATCGGAAAACGCGACGGACGACCGAACTCCTCGATCGACGTTTCGTCCGCTACGGCGATGGTTCGTTCGTATCGTTGCTCGTTCCCGATTCACCGATTCCGAGTATACCCGAACGCGATTCTATCGGCCAGCTGTGTACATTCGATCGGATATATCGTGCAAGAATAGAGTCCGTCACCGACGGTTCTCTTCGCTTTTTCGGAAATATACGCGGAATCGATGCTCGCGCGATTTTAAAAGCAACCGAGTACGAATTCGGCGACGAACGTTTATTTATAAAACGTCCGAGAACCGACCCGATCGATGAACGCGCGACGAAACGTTCCGCGAATATAGTACTACTATATATTTCGCCGCGCGCGAAACGAACGAACCGACCAACGAACCGACCAACGAACCGACCAACGAACGCACGCTTTCCGAATTTCGTCCGAAAAGGTCAAGGTCGTAAACGATAAATACGAGATTCGGGCTGGACGCTGGCAAAGTACGGCTCGAATCGCGCCGGATGGATATAAAAGGAAATTACCGGCCTCTCGATCTCTCTCGACCTCCGCCCTTCTAACCCGATTTACGGCCGTCCCTCGCGAATCTCCACCCCCGGCGGGACTTCTTTACGGACCGGTTTCGGTATTTGCGCGGCGTCTCGAGCTTTATCGAGAAGGGTAATTATCGCTCGGTAAAGCGTCGACGAAGCTCGCCCCTTTCTACGAGACCTCGATCCGTTCGCGCGCTTCGACATCGCGAAACGATCGGTGTCGCGATACGAACGACGATCCGAGCGGACCATCCTATCGAGGATCCTCGATTCCACTGGTCTTTCCGCGGGAAAATCTAGACGACGAACAACGCCGGAACGAAATTGGTATCGCGAGAACGGACCGCTCGTGGGAAAAGACGAGACCGAGAGGGGAAGGAGGACGGGAAGAGCGACGGTAAGTCGTTCGCGGAACAACGTCTGCTCGCACTCGCGAAATTGCCACCGGCAGAAGCTTTCGAGGATGCGACGTGTCTGCACGACGCGCACCACGCGCGCATCGCGCCAGTTGCATCTGCAACGGATAGAAGACACTTTAGCCGATACCCTGCGCCGAGTCGTTGACGTTTTTCGGATCGATCCGAACGACGATAATTCTTCGGGACGTATCGGCACGAGGACGAGGAGGACGACGACGCCAGCCGATGGTATTATTTACTTTTCGCGGTGTGGATTTCTTCTCGGACGGTGACGCGGGGCTTCGTTTCGACGAGAAAAAGCCGTTCGGTGCCGTATCGGAATATTTCCGGAAATATTGGAAAAAACGAGGCGGTGGATTTCCGGTCGAAGATGGTCTCCCTTTGTCCGAGCGTACGCTCGGTCCCTATCGGCGATAACTCGGATACTTTCGTATCTCGGCAATAATTCCTGTTCGGTGCGCGAGGCTTCGGTCGTCGCCGTCGCCGTCGCCGCCGGAAGTGGATAGCCAAAGTAGTGAGCGAGCTGCTCGACGTTCTTTCGGCCGGATCGAGGGGTGGAAGAGCCCGAGAAGAGCCCGAGAAGAGCCCAGGGAAATTTATCCGACGGATAAAAATGTCCGTTAGAGTTTATACAGGGAGCGGCGAGATTTCAATAAAACCCTCGATTGTAAAGTACGGATAGAGGAGGCTGTCCGGACGTTACACGGGTCGGTGGAGCTCAAAGTCGAGTCTCCCTCTTTATCGAGTCTCCCTCTCTCGCGGAGGGTGGCTCCTTTGGTCGGTTTCTCGCATCCGCGCGAGACACGCCCCGTGTGCGGCATCGCGTTATCGATACGCGCCACGGAATTCTTTCCACGGTAACGTTTCGAAGGGCACGCGTTCCAACGGGGGTTTCGTTCTTCGACCCTGAACTCGACCGCACCGAGGCGACCAGCAACCGTCAAGAGTTTCGTACGCGCGTTCGCGCGTTCCTACTTTACGGTAGAATCGGCGGGCGATAAAACGACCAGCCAGTGGATACGTCTCTTTGGCCACGCGGGGAACGGTAATATAGTACGACGATCGAACCGGCGCGGCGCGGAACGCCGAGCTCTGAATCAGTCTCGTCGTACCATCGATTCTGCTCGCGCGCCTGCTTTAAGACCGACCGTAAACTCCGAATCGGACGATTTAACCGAGGACTTTGACTCGGTTTCTCCGGCTCCCTGGACGCCCGTGAGACTCGTTCGCGACGCGACGGTTACGACCGATCGAATCCATCGATCCCGCGATAAACCAAAGACCTTTCGGGGAAATTAACCGAGTCGCGTCTTTACGGACCCGAGAAACGGAGAAGAGACACCGCTTCCCTGACCGACCTCCTTCTTTTTGCGCTCGCGACGAAACCGTCCAACGAGAACGAAAGAAGCGGTACTTTCGAGAGCGTACGAACACCGATAACCGACCTACGCGGCAAACGCGTATCGAGCTCCTTTCTCGCAACTTCCCCTTCGAACGAGCGACGCGAAAGGGACGCCGTGCTTTGCGTTTCTCCGTCGCGGGTGCGCGTCGAGTTTGAACGCGAAAAAAAAGAAAAAGAAGAAATCGATCTTTCGAATCGCGTCGTTACCCAGCCGCTCCGCTCGAACGTTGTTTGTTCGTCGCGCGTTGTTTCCAAAGGGAAACGGTAAACGGTTCTCGCGTGGCGTGGTGCGGTGTGGCGCGGTGTGGCGCGGTGTGGCGCGGTGCGGCGCGCGCTTTCGAAAAAAAAATGTTTCGTCCGAGCTGAAAAAACGTCTGTTATACTCGCGCTGCCTCTGGATAAACTCGTTACCGTGGACCGTGCCGGGCCCGTTTCTCGTTCCTCGTTCCTCGTTCCTCGTTCCTCGTTTCTCGTTTCTCGTTTCTCGTTTCTCGCTTCTCGCTCGTCGGGGCTCGATACAGCAATTACGACGAAGCAAACACGCGATAAAACTCTTGGAGCGAGTTTTATTTTCCGCAGAAAGCGGGTATATTCGAGCGGACAGGAACGACGCGCGTCCCGGGCTCTCTCGCGTTCGCGTTCGCGTTCGCGTTCGCGTTCGCGTTCGCGTCGAACCGACCGTAGACCGTTCTCTCGAATAGAATTTCAATTCCGGACGTAATCGTCGAAACACGCGAGACTCGGCTCGAGCGAATCGCGTCGAGGCGAGTTTCGGCTGAAATTTTCCGTCTTCGCGAGGCCGGCCGGCCGACCGAACGTCGATCGCGATTCGTCGCGCGACGATTCCTTCCGCGAACGAGAAAACACGAGGAACCCGACGAACCCGAGGAACCCGAGGATCGATCCGTTCCCACGGAATCGTTCCTGTTGCGTTGTTTTCGCGCCGGTTCGGGCCACGGTTCATCGACTTACAAAGAACTACTCCGCGAGCCACTCCGACCAACCACTTTCCACCGAAAATCGGATTTACCAGCTTCCGTTCCGTTCCGTTCCGTTCCGTTCCGTTCCGTTCCGTTCGGTTCCGTTCCGCGTAATTCCGTCCGTTCGACGTCTCGTCGGAGCCAATTTGCAGCGCCCGGCGATAGACGCGCCGGAATTTCCAGCGAGCGACGTTAAACTTCTTCCGGACGATAACTCGGAACGTTTTCGCGAAGGAGCTCGAGGAAGAAGACGTCCCGCGGCAGACGCGGGACCGAATTCCCGCGTTTCGGACTCGGTGGCTCCAATTGAAACGGAAAATACCTCCCGATCCCTGCTCGCTCTTCCCACTTTGGAGAAACGTTCGCGCCCCGTCTTCTCGAAACGGATGTATACGCTCGCGCAGGGAGCTCGAGGTGTTTCGGCACCCTTCACCTCGAAGGATCGATCGTGAACGGAAACCCGTGGTTGCGAATCGGAGAGAAAACGATCGTCGGATGCTCGAGAAGCGTAGGTAGGTAGGTAGGTAGGGGGCCGTTTGTTTAAATTTCCGCGCGGCTCGGACCTTACGCTCGATCGAGAACTCTTGAAAGCGGAAAAGTTTCGAAAGCGGAGGGTACCTCGGTTTTTTCGAGTCGGCTCGCGATACGCGATACGCGATACGCGATACGCGTAACGCGCGCGCGTTCTTTCGGTTCCATCGATCCGAGGGGGGCGTTTTTCTCCCGAGTTATCCAAGCCCGGTTTACCGATCCCAATTCGCGTCTCGGAGGGAGCACAACGGGACGAGTACGTTCCGAAAATAGATAGGAAGAGAACGGAGAGATTCCCGGGGACGAGAGCAACGGGCAAGACGCTACCCGTCCTCGGATCCTCGTTGCTCGAATCTCCGATGGAAATTCGCGCGACCGATAAACCGATACCGGGTTATTCGAGCACCTGGAATCCACGTCCGAACGATACCGGGCCGCACGAATCGATAATCCAAAGCCATTGGATCGCTTTCGATTCGACTCTGGCAATCGCGCGTTCCTAATTCCCGGAGCGTCCATTTTACTCGTAAAGGAGAACGTCGACGAACCGCGAACCGCGAACCGCGAACCGCGAACAACGTCCAACGAGACGTTTTGCGATCCTTCCCGATCCTTCCCGATCCTTCCCGATCCTTGCCGATTTTCCGAGAACCGAGCACTCGACGTTCCATCGGGCCGCTATATTCCGCCGGATATTCCATTAAAACTTGCGATCCGATTCAAAACGGGAACGAAAGTAGTTGGCGTTAAACCCTGCTCTCCGCGACAAACATTTTCGCCCGTAACTTTCGGTCGCGCGACGCTTTCCGAGGGGACAAAGCAAACGCGATATACTCGCCTTTGTGCGTTTAATTCCGTCCCGGCGAGGCGCCGAATGGCAACTTATAATTAAAGGGAAGACCGATCGAGCGTGCGATACCTTTCGCGAGAACGAACGAAACGATCGTATCCTCGCGTCGGCGAGATTTTCGTTTCGATGACCTTCCAATTGTATCGACCACCGTGAGAAACAACTTTCGCGGAGAAACATCGCCCGGCGCCGAAATCGAACGCGTTCCGACTCGCGTTCTTCGCCGAAATCGTTCCTTCGAAATTCTCCATGGACGACGCCGCTTACGGGTTTCCCTCGAAAATTTCGCAACCTCGAGAGCACCGCACCGGGGAAAATCTCCCTCCGTTTTTCGAAACAACGGACGACGAATATCGACGCCGACAACGCGTCCAAATGTTCCCGCAATTTATTCAAGGATGCTCGAACCGACGAACAACGCGTTCCCGTGGAAATAAAATCCCGGACGAACGGAAGCAAAACGTCGCTTACAGATCCAGTCGCGAACAAAGTCGACGCCGCAAATTGCGATATATAGTACGCGACCAAGTTCCCCCCTATCGAACGAAACTGCGACGCGCGTAACGTAATCGTCGACGAACAAAACGCGCGACGAGAATTTTTCAAATTCGTCGCCGTACATTTCCCACGCACCGGACGATGTCCTCGGTTCGTCGAGCAACGACATCGACGTCGACGTCGGTGACCGGTACGACGCGACACGGCACGCCACGGCACGGCACGGCACGGCACGGCACGGCACGGCACGACACGGCCTCCATCGAAAAGATGATGGCCCGTAATAGGATATTTCGAGCGGCAGGACCGTTTCTTTTATCGGTCCTCGCATTTAAATGCAAAGTATTATTCAAACGACGGTCTTCCTTTTCTCCGGGTGTCTCGACGGGCCCTCTTTCCGTCCCTTATTGCTCTTTCTCGTTCCCTTTGGTTCTTTCCTCTCTCCCGTCCCCTTATCTTCTCCTCGCCGGCGCTCGCGCCAACCTTCTCCTCGGTTTTTTCTTTTTTCCGCTCTTCCCCGATTCGATATCTTTCTCGGGCTGCTCTCTTCCCCGACGGTTTCGCGCGGTCGAGACGCGCCCCTGGGACAAGAGGCTTCATTTCCTGATATTCAAATGCGCTCAAACATCGTACCCGGCCACCGCATCGCGCCGCGCCGCGCCGCGCCACACCGCGCCACGCCGCGCTTCGATCCCGCCAACTCCTCGATGCGCGTTTCACTTTGCAAAATGCAAATCGTCGTCGCGAGAGCAACGGTTATGAAATCGTAAGGGACGCTCGCGTTCGCGAAATCGCATCGGTCGATGGAACGCGACGGAATATCCGCGAGAAGAAATCCCTTTCGCGGGGAAAACGAGCCGCAAAGTACCCTCGACGCCCGCGGAGAATCTTCTACGCTATCTCGCCTTAAAGGACCTTTCGATTTCTCCCGGTAGGAGAATTTCCCAGTGACGGTCGCTCGGTCGGTGGGTACTTTGTCTTCGAGATTCCTCGAGATCGAGGACCGCGGGAAAGGAATTCGATCTTTGGCGCGTTAACGCCGTCTATCGACGTTCGAACGACTCGCGATCGGCGGGACCCCGGACTCGGAACATAGATTCGCGCGGCCTCGCACCCGATTCGTACGCCTCTCGATGCCTTCGAGCGAGACCAGCTTCCCGCGTCGTTCGTTTCCATTCGTTGCTCTCGTCGCGAGAAAAACGAACGGAGAGAGACGGGAACCGGAGTCGCGTGAATCAGAGATGATCCGAGAGCCGGCGGAGAGCACCACGGTACCGTAGCACCGGGAGTGCCGGTTTCCAGTTCGCCGTGCGTGTCTCCGGGAACGCCAAAGAACGAACGAGCTGCTCGCCGAAGAACCGAGGACACGAGGATACGAGGAACGAATAAGACGGGAACGACAGACACTGCGATTTTTCCGCTAGCGGTTTTCGTGGATCCGACGAAGCTGGAGACGCGACGCGGAGCTGGAGGCGGAGGTGTGCGCGGGTGCGGGTGCGGGTGCGGGTGCGGGTGCGGGTGCGGGTGCGGGTGCGGAGGCAGAAAGGGGGGTGGAGGCGAGACGGAGGACGATGGCGATGGCGATGGCGATGGCGATGGAGAAGGCATCGGAGAAGGGGAAGGAGCAGAGGAGGGGTAGAGAGGGCGCATTGAATCTTGGATGAGACGGACGACGACAAATTGAAGGATCAAAGCGACCGAGGGAACGTCGCGCCGCGGTTTATTGTTCGGGGTCTGTGCGCCTTCCGGAGAACGCGCTGGAATCTCGAGATTTCAGGAGGGCTCGCGCGCGAAGCGGCGTCGATTAACGACGTCTGCCGCTCGAAAGTTTCTCGAATGGAATACCGCGTATTGAACGGCCGGATGGTTCTCGGCAGACGTTTCCCTCCCACGCCCGGTCTTTCGGCAACCGTTGCCGCCGTCGCCGCCGTCGCCGCGACGAGCGCTCGCTCGGACCGCCAGAACGACCGTTTCCCGTACGGTCTTCGAGAGATCGATCGGTTACAGAATCGGCGGCATCCGGGATGGGACGCGGTTAATAATACCAAAGTGCGCGCACTCGGAAAACCGTACACGCCCGTACCTAACTACGCCTAGTCCCGAGACAGAGCCGTGCGCGATTTTACCCAAACTGACGCGCCGTTAACGCTTTCCCTTCGCCTCCCTCGTACGATGAATCGTCGAGTTCCGATACGGGATCGATCGAGAGGCAAAGGTCGCTCTTTTGAAGCGAGTCCACCATCGTGGCCGTCTCGAAAGGGAAAAAACAAGCCTGTATCGCGTATCGCGTTTCGCGTTTCGCGTTTCGCGTTTCGTTACTCGTCCGGAGGGAAGGAGACAAAGGAGCGCGACGAGATTAGACGTCGAGCAGCGGGGCGGGCGTTAACGAAACGCGTTCTCGCCAACGATAACGAACTCGAAAAGTACATTTCGGGATTAGTTTTCGCGGCGGGGTACAAAGCGCGAACCGTGCGCGAAGCCGCGATCTCCATCGGACCTCTAACGGGCTTCCTCGTGGACGAGACGATAACGCGAGAACGGAGAGAGCGGTCGAGTCCGTTGGCTCCGTAAAATAATAGGGCCGCTCGAGCGCGCGGAGTACAGAGTCGACGAGGCGTCGAGGCGACGAAGCGACGAGGCGACGAAGCGACGAAGCGACGAAGCGACGAAGCGACGAAACAGGGACGCCGAACGAGACCCCGGCCACGGGGGAACAAAGAGAGACGTCCCTGCCATCCGGCGAGAAAACCGTAAGAAAGGGAACTCTCGCTGCGAAAAGAGCAGAGGGTGGAAAAGGATGGACCGAGGAGCGGCTCGCCCCGAGACCCGAGAGAAACAAGTTCGGGTGATAAATCGGCCAGTCTCGCGAAAACCGAGAACCCGCTCGCTACGCGTAAGTACCGGGCTCCGAGAGGACGGTTAGGAGCACGGGGAACGCTTCCGAGAAGAAAACCGACTCGTTCGGGCGACCCTCCTACGAGGTGTTGCCTCGTCGAAACTTTCCGAAAATATTTGCGATTTCGGCGATTTCGGCGATTTCGGCGATTTCGATGCGAACGAATTTCGGAAAGCGAGCAGCCTCCGGGGAACGATTCGAGGATCCGCGGATCTTTTCAACGGCTCCCTGCGGCGTACCGACTCGCGAAAAAGGTAGAAATTAACTTTCGTTCGTTCGTTCGTTCGTTCGTTCGTTCGTTCGTTCGTTCGTTCGTTCGTTCGTTCGTTCGTTCGTTCGTTCGTTCGTTCGTTCGTTCGTTCGTTCGTTCGTTCGTTCGTTCGTTCGTTCGTTCGTTCGTTCGTTCGTTCGTTCGTTCGTTCGTTCGTTCGTTCGTTCGTTCGTTCGTTCGTTCGTTCGTTCGTTCGTTCGTTCGTTCGTTCGTTCGTTCGTTCGTTCGTTCGTTCGTTCGTTCGTTCGTTCGTTCGTTCGTTCGTTCGTTCGTTCGTTCGTTCGTTCGTTCGTTCGTTCGTTCGTTCGTTCGTTCGTTCGTTCGTTCGTTCGTTCGTTCGTTCGTTCGTTCGTTCGTTCGTTCGTTCGTTCGTTCGTTCGTTCGTTCGTTCGTTCGTTCGTTCGTTCGTTCGTTCGTTCGTTCGTTCGTTCGTTCGTTCGTTCGTTCGTTCGTTCGTTCGTTCGTTCGTTCGTTCGTTCGTTCGTTCGTTCGTTCGTTCGTTCGTTCGTTCGTTCGTTCGTTCGTTCGTTCGTTCGTTCGTTCGTTCGTTCGTTCGTTCGTTCGTTCGTTCGTTCGTTCGTTCGTTCGTTCGTTCGTTCGTTCGTTCGTTCGTTCGTTCGTTCGTTCGTTCGTTCGTTCGTTCGTTCGTTCGTTCGTTCGTTCGTTCGTTCGTTCGTTCGTTCGTTCGTTCGTTCGTTCGTTCGTTCGTTCGTTCGTTCGTTCGTTCGTTCGTTCGTTCGTTCGTTCGTTCGTTCGTTCGTTCGTTCGTTCGTTCGTTCGTTCGTTCGTTCGTTCGTTCGTTCGTTCGTTCGTTCGTTCGTTCGTTCGTTCGTTCGTTCGTTCGTTCGTTCGTTCGTTCGTTCGTTCGTTCGTTCGTTCGTTCGTTCGTTCGTTCGTTCCCTCGAAAGACGACTCGCGTCCCGAGAGTCGACGAAACGAAAAGAAAGAATTTCCGGGGCTGGTTAAAAAAATGGTCGGACGCCGAGGGGAGCTCGTTTTGCGTATTCGCGGAACCGCGCAGGACTCTGTCGGCTACTTCCGACATCGAGCTCGTTCGTTGCTCGACCGCGAGGAGCCCTGCGACTCGATCGTCGCGATACTCGTAGGCCCCGCTCGCTGGCTACGGAAAAATTAATCGTCCGTTGGAAAGGTGTTTCGTTTCGTGGAATTTTGCAACGGAAAGAGTCGAGTTACCGCGTAAATTACGGCGGAGAAACGCGCGTTAAACGTTGTTCGGAAAGCGATCCAACGATGCAAACGTTCTGCCGCCGAGGATACGGCTCGCGGCGAAAGAATCGGCCAACCGCGACCACGTTCGCGCTAGGCCTTTCTCGTTACTCGATACTCTCCGAGTTATCGGACAGGGATGAAATTAATTAGCTCAATTAGCGTCTTTGGGCGTTCCACGATTCTCCTTCGTTAACGGAGTAAACCGGAATAGCCGCCGGTATAACCAGAAATTACATCTTGGCCGTTTCGCAACCGGGCAACCGGAGGCCAGAAATACGAGACATTTTTCCTCCGGAATAATTTTTACAAAGACCGCCGCCGCCACCGCTGCCGCCACCGCTGCCGCCACCGCTGCCGCCACCGCTGCCGCCACCGCTGCCGCAACCGCTGCCGCCACCGCTACCACCGGCGCTATCTACTCGTCCGCGCAGCTTCGACGGTTCCTGGGCCACCGGTGCACGCGCGGTTCTCATCGGCACGAAATACGAGACCTCGAAAAACGTGCCATCGACTCTCTCTCACGGCCGAGTTAAAAAATTCACGGAAAAATCGCCGGATATATTCAAATTTCGAGGCTCCTCGTAGCTTTCCCTCGCTCTATTTCTCACCGTCCCGTCGTTCCTCCCTTCCCCGGTCTTTCTCCCCTCGGTGTTCGCTGTTCGCTGTTCGCTGTTCGCTGCTCCCTGCGTAAATTTACGCCGGTAGCCCGAAAAATGTGCGCGCCACGCGACCGCGATCATTACCCGGATACGTATTCTCGCCGCGCGCGAACCTCGAGCGGTCGAATTCGTTGCGAAGCGCACTCGAATCGCCGGATTTCCGCCACGATCCGCGATCTCTCTCCATCTGCCGCGCGTTTCCATCGAATTTTTCCCGGTCGAAGCGAGCGTTGTTCGACGAACCGACATAGACGACGATCCTCCTACGAAATCGAGTCGAGCTTCCGAAAGGTCGCGAGATCGAAGTAAACGCGTATCGACCATCGTTCATCCGATGGATACGCGGCGTCGACCGATTCGAAAAATCGAATCGACCAACGATCGAATTCGGTGCCGACGCTCGAACCTCTCGCGACCCCGATCCGCCGAACTCTCTCGGAGGGAAAGAATAGCTGGAAAGTAAACCGGCGAAATTGCCTCTCTGTCGAGCGACAAAGAACGGTTTAGGAAAAACAAGAATTTCTCGTTCCAAAGCGTCGACGAGAATCTCCCGGGCGGCGTTACCACGGTCGAGCAGCGAAAGAAACGGGCCGGGAAAATAAAGAGGAGCACTAATACGCGTATGCGCGTAAAAAAGAGGATAATAAGGAAATGGAAGAGAAACAGGAGGAGTCGGGGACAAGCGAGCGGCGAAAAATATTACGCGAGGTGAGACGAGCCGAGGCGAGCCGAGGCTCGAGGTTCGATCGCAACTCGGACGACTTCCAGAAACCGTTCGGGCTGAAAATATCCCAGCTAGCGAACGTAATCGCGTACGACCGCGTGCCCTCGAAAATGAATATTTCGTTCCTACCGCTGATATCGCACTCGTGTATTTTTATCGCGCGCGAACAACGTCCCCGGGCGCGGGGCGTCGCGTTCCGTTCCAACCGATAATATAGTATACTCCGCGTAATATAGTATACTCGAGTAGGTTGCGCGGTTCGACGGACCGGCCAGGACGGAAAAATCCAGCCGGGGAGAAGTGAAAGCGCGTCGATCGGCCGAAAAACAGCGAGCTCGGAATACGGAGAAGATTTCCAGTCGCTGGAAGAGGAAGAAGACGCTCGGTTGTTTCCTTTTCGTTGGTTGGTTGGTTGGTTGGTTGGTTGGTTGGTTGGTTGGTTGGTTGGTTGGCTGGTTGGTTCGTTGGTTCGTTCGTTCGTTCGTCCGTTCGCGCGAAATTTATACGCAGCCCGAGTGGAAAACCGCTATCTTTTAATTTATGCGCCGTCCTGGGAATTTAATATTCTCCGAGCGTCCGGAGCGCGCGGCGGGATCGCTCCGCTCGAGAATCTCCTCCCCGGTCGACCGGCTGGCTGCACCGGAGCCAGTCTCGAGGGCCCTGTTTCGCAGGGCCCGAGGTTTGCGTCCCGACGAGCCTTTTCGCGTATTTTTCGTCGAGGGCGAAAGGTGTCCCTTTGGACGTAGAAACATCGAGGCCGGCCGCTAATTAGAACGGTTGCCGTCGCCCGAGCACGGTCGAGCGCCTCCTCGAAACGTTGCCTCGTTACGCGCCTCGATTACGCTGGATTATATTCGTACATCGATACGCGTCGACGGTCGCGCGCGGCGATTCGTTGAAAATAATAAAGGGCGCGCGTAACGACGCTCGTCGCGAAGCGAACAACGTTCCTCTCGAACCGTACAAAACGAAGGGGAGCTCGCGTCGATCGACCGGGATCGCTCGTATTCCCGGCACGAGCTTTCCGGGAACGACTCGCGAATTAATTCCGCGAATTAATATCGCGAACTCGCCGGCTCGTTTCTCGTATCGACGCGCCGGAAAGATTTCGCGAACCGCGAAACCGGTGGCATCCCTTTGAGCGTCTCGCCGACGAAACCTTCCAAGGCCATTTCGGATCCCCGTAATTGCACGGAGACGAGAGGAAATTTCGCGCGACCGAGACAACGTCCTACCGTTTCGAACGCCTCGTTGAATCCAATTTCGCGAAAAGAAAGACGCCCCGAGCTTGTTTCCATCGGACGACGCGATCCTCGATCTCGAAATCGATTTCGGAAAGATCCGCGGAATCCGCGGAATCCGCGGGATACCGAGCAACGACGCGAACCGAGCAGGGACGTTTCTCGCCGGTGAACTTTCTTTACGAGCCAAGTTTTTCCTTCCCCTCTCGAGCCGCGTTCGCGGATAACGATCCAATTATCGCGCTCGCGACGCGACGCAGCGGTATTCGTCGCCGTCGTCGAACATTGGAAATCTTGCCGCGCGAGAGGAGGATTCGGAAGAACGAAAAGAAACGGTGCGGTAATTTTCGAGGAGGAGAATTGGCGTCGGTTCGGCGAGGCGACACCGTTTTCGTTTCGAACTCGTCGCGCTCGAAGCCGAGGTAAATTCCAACGGGGAAGAGCACGTTCGCGCGGTTGCTCGCTCTTCTTTTCGAATTCTTTCGGCGCTTCCCGGCGCTGGAACGAAAAGCAATTTCTCCCTGTCTACGATCGAGCCATCCCCGCGGGCAATAACGATCCAATTATTATTTCCGCGGCGAGTCCGGGCCGGTGGCGCGATCTTCGCGCCGAAAGAGGGGACGCGAGAACGACTCGGAGGGAAATTATTCCCGAAAGAGGCCGAGCGAACTGCGCCGCTGCGCTCGTTAAGGTGGACCTCCTTTGCGAAGAGGGAAACGAGATTCCGTCGAAGAACGGGGAAACGAGAAACGGGGACGAAACCGAAACGGAGATGGAACAAGCGGGCGCCTCGCGCGGCTTCCTCGCTTTTCACCGCGACGTCGGTTACAAGGTTGTTCCGGTCGACGAAGCAATTATCTTTCGCCAAAGTGGCCCCGCGTTGCTCCGAGCACGCCGACGACGAGCTACGAACCTTCCACCGAACTGAATTTTTCTTATCGTTTTTGCGCACCGCGAAATCGACGAGGAACGACCATCGTCGCAACGCCCCGACCCTTCCAAGGCTCGCGTCCTTCGAGGACCTTGCCCTCGACCTCGATCCCGTTGGATATCGACCGATTCGAGCCCGAACATTTTTTCACCGTACCAACGATTCTTTCGGGCGCGAATCGCGGATTCCCGAAACGGTCGCCGGTAAATTCCCGAAATTGACTCCGATCCCGGCCCGTCGCGTCGCGCGAAGGATGGTTCGGCGGTTCACGGTCGAGTTCAGAACTCGCCAACTTTCCGAATAAAGGAATCTCGACGAATCGAGCGAGTCCCGCGACTTTCAACGGGAAGAGCGTTTACCGAGCTTCGTTTACGAGTTTCGAGGAGGCGGAAAGCTTCGATCGAAATCGAACGCGTCGAAGCGGCAGTTGCGGCCGCGCTCGGGTTCGCGCTCGGGTTCGCGCTCGCGCTCGCGCTCTCGTGGCCGAAATATATTTCCACTTGCGTCGAAAGCATCGTGCTCGGCATACCGAGGAGACCTCGTAGCGTCCAGAAAGGAGAGCTTCCATCGGGATATCCGGATCTACGAGCTCGATCGGTACGAGTATCACGCTCGAGGCATAACCGAGCGACTTCTCTCGAGCGGGTAGCTCGTTTCGAGAGCGTCGCTGCCCGGGGGGCCAGGCCCGACCTTCCTTATCCGTAATTTATACTTTCAATTTACCAGATCCGGAAGATTCCGAGCGAGTTCGATCGCTCGAGCTCGGCCTTCCTCGCGAGTCCTCCGACTCGACGTTTTCGATTTCGCCCTCTCTCGCACCCTCTCTCGCGCCCTTTCTCTCGCAATTCGGGTGATAAGCACCGCTCCGATTAAAAGGGTCGAGCGATTTCGGCGGTCCGTTGTTTCGCGTTCGCGAGGAAATCTCGGCGTATATCGGCTCGATCGGACCGAGAGTTCCGCGCCGATAAAATATTCGAAGCGCGTCATTGGCCCTCGGGCCGGAAAATTAGATTCGTCCGTAGTTGGAAAACCTACGTTACCATTACCTGTGTAAAGTGATCGGAGAACGAGACCCGCGTAGCACCCGCGCAGGAAGACCGTTCGCATCGTCGATATTTCGAGCCGAGTGCCGCCGTAATCGCGATCGTGCCCGAAACGGGCATACGTCTCGTCGAACGAGCAACGCGTTCTTTTCCGGTTCGAGAGCGATCGCGAAGAACGCGTCGCTCGGAATGGCCAGCCATCGAGCTTCGCGGCCGCGAGCGACCGATTTACGGAGACGACAACTCGGTACCGCGTTTAGGCGCGACGACTCGATCCTCCGCGTTCATCTCCCCGCGGTTCTCCGTTCCTGCCTGGCATTCTACGCGCCACCCGATCTCCAACTATGCCAACATTTCCCGACATATTTTCGTAATTCATCGTCCGTAATTTACGACCGCGAACCGGCCTAGTATCTCTGCTCGGAAACCCCTCGTCTTTCGAGACTTTGCGCCTCGCGACGCCTCCTCCGTCTCCCTCCGTCTCCCTCCGTCTCCCCTTGTCCGTTCTTCGCGCCTCCCTTTAGTTCTCGGATCCGCGACGGAGCAACTATATTCGTCTAATAAACATTATGGAAAGCGCTCGAGATGATACACGGCCGCAGTTAAATTACTTTAATCCGTTATAACAGGAAAACGCGACGTCGAGCGTTCACGGTCGGGCTTTCGCGCGGACGGTGTTGCGCGTTCAGCTAAGAAGATAAAGGGCTATTACCGGGATGAAAAATTTTCGGAACACGAACGCTCCGGCCGATTACGAGCGTTTGATTAATTCCGACGTTATATTTCTTTCCAGCGCTTTAATTTTCACCGCGTTCCGCCGTTCCGAGGGAATATTTTTATTTTTCGGTGAAAACATCGTTTAAGAATCTTTCGTTTCGTTTCGTTTCGTTTCGTTTCGTTTCGTTTCGTTTCGTTTCGTTTCGTTTCGATCGGCTCGTCCCGCCTCGGTTTTACGAGCGTCGCTCGTGACGCGAGCTGAACCAAAAGACAAAGGAAACGAAATTTTTGGGTTTCTCGAAAAGTAGCGATTACCGTCTCGCGTCACCGTTACGCAAACCTGTCGCGTTTCTTTCGACCGGCTTTCGATTGGAAGGCAAACGCGTCACGAGCGACTCGCTGCAGCCATCGATCCCGAGACGGCCAACCCCTTTACCGAGCCTCGGCGAGAGAAAAGGAATTATCGCGGCGCGCGGTCCATCCGCGAACCGCGAACGAATCGAACTCTCCATCGTAGCGTCGATTATCGTACCGACTTTTGCTTTTACGTTCACCGGCTTGGATAAACGAATCGACGAATCGACGAATCGACGAATCGACGAATCTCGAAACTCTCGAAGAGACGATTCGGTCGCTGGGCCAACTTTCGCGAAAGTTTCGAGGAGCGTAGTCCGCGAGCGACCGCGGCCGGGAAATGTTTCCAGGGATTCGCGAGACGGTCGCTCGCGCGCCGACGACCTTCGGCCCCGGTCGTTCCTTCTCCGAGGGAAAGGGCACCGCTCCGATTCCGCTCGTTTCATCGGCGGAAACCCTCCTCGGATTCACCGGCAACGTTTCGAACTCGCCGTTCGGGAAGATCGTCCACTCTCGGAGGGTCGTTGCGCGATAAATTTATCGTCGATTCGATTTCGTCCCGATCTATCGTTCGTACGTGACGGATATATTCCGGAATTGCCCTTTACCTTGCAAAATTCACGAGGACGGATGCCGATCGATTTCCCAGACGCTGCCCAACGGACGACGCATCCTACCTAAGAAGTTCGCGATCGTCGATCGAATTTCGCTCGAACGAATTTGGAATTTCGACCGAGGATCGACGATACGATCGTTCGTTTCGCCCAATTCCGTATTCGGAGCATCGCAGTTCGATCGATCGACGACGACGACGACGAGGAGGACGACGAGGACGCGCGGTACCCGTCTGGTTCAATTTCGCGGTTATTATCGAAAAGTTTGGAAAATCGCGAGGACGGGAACGGGATAAATCACCGACGTTTACGCGTAAAATACGGAGAGACGCGTCGAAACGCGCGTTTCGTCCGACGCTCTTTCTCCCGATTTCGTACTTTCGCTCCTCCCCGCCCCGATGAAATTTATAGAGCTCGGTCGTTCGACGCGGAATAAAAAAAAAAAAATAACGCGCCCGGAACGGCGAGCTAAAACGCGGCTGCATCGATTCGTAAGGTATCGCCCGCTGTTTACGGTCCATAACGCGATACACCGGACGAGACGATTAAACGTCGCGAACGATGCACCGGAATGGTACGCGAGATAATTATCCTTCGTTCTCGAGTAATCGACTCTTTTTTTTCTATCTCGTCGTCGTTCGCGCGGCAAACGAAATCTATTCGCTGAACGCGTCGCGGTCGTTTCCGAGCTCCTCGATCGCGAAACACGCTCGGTAGGCTTTCGAGGAAGGGAGAACGAAGCGTCGAAGCGTCGAAGCGTCGAAGCGTCGAAGCGTCGAAGAGTCGAAGCGTCGAGGCGTTTCGATTCCGTCGACAGGGTGAAAAAGCGGAAAAGCGGAAGAACGGAAAAGCGGTAAAGCGAAAAAGCGCGGGGGAGGGTTCCGGTTGTCGCGGATCGTGGTACGGCTAACGAGATGCGCTCGTTTCGCGAACCGTTTGGCCAACAGCGTGCCGTAACTATTATTTGAACAGCACCAACCAGCCCAGAGCGGCGGGAGGGGACCGTTGGAAAAATAGAAAAGGGCCGGGAGGCGATGGAAACCGGATGGAAATCCGAGTAGACCGTTACGGCAACGACCGGGACAATAAGAGCAGTCAGCCACCCTTTCGGAGCGTTCCTCGGCCCCGGTGAAACGGGCAAAGTGGTACGGAAATCGAAAAGCTGTTCGCTCGCTCGTTCTTGCTCTTGCTCTTTTCGACGATTTCGGTGCGGGGAGACAGCCTCTGGCCCTCTTTGCCACCTCGCGCGAGACGAGTTCGATCGCGCGGACCGCTCGATACCGGGTACCGTTCCTCGACTCTGGAAATCGACGACGAATCGAACTTTCCCGGCGTCGAGCTTCCGAACCGTTTAAACGGTGCAAATCGCATCTTCGGTTGCCGTTTTCGAACGCGACGGTTAACCGCCACCGCCACCGCCACCGCCACCGCCACCGCCACCGCCACCGCCACCGCCATCGTCGCCATCGCCGCCATCACCGCCGTGCGTCCCTCGCGAGAGAAAGCCGATAAAAAGCAAACATCGCTTTACGCGGCAGCCGGCCTTCGAACATCCTCGTTTCAACGGCAAAGGGAACAAAAGCGAAGAAGAGGCTCGAGGGTGGAAAATCGGGCGAGAATCCGGTTCGAGCGCGAAGAAGAACAATAAGAGCGGGTAAAGTCGACGGCGGGCGGCTGGCGGCTGGCGGCTGGCTCCCTTCCTCTCCCATCTGGCTCTCTTAACCGTCCGAACGGCGAAGGGGATCCGAACGATGCGACGGTGTACGTACCAAGATCGCGAGAATCGAGTTCCGGTGAGCCCGCTCCTCCTAAACGGCCTCATTTTTTTTTCGAACCACGAGATCGCTGGGAATCGCTTACGAGCAACCGTTCGCCCCTCGAGGGCGCCGATGTCGCGCATCCGAGCGCCTCGTGGTTCTCATTTCGAGTCTCACTTTGAGGAAATTCTAGCAACGATTCGTTGCCAGTTGCCAGTCGCCGACCAAAGACGCTGACCGTTCTTTTTTACGTTTCGGGTACCGGGGGGCCAGGAGCGCGGGGGATGGGGTATGGTGGATGGGGGTGGGGGGGGCAAATTACTTCGGTCGGAGAGCCGTCAGCGACGTCTGTTCGCGGACTCGGAAACCGAGTTCGAGCGGGGACAAAGTCCGAAAGAGAATCAACCTCTCGCGGCCGTAATTGCTTTTCCTTCCCATTGTTTTCGACGTTTTCCAACGTTTCCCGATCTCTCTCGAGCTTCTCGGAGGTTCGGCGACGTTGCGCGCGCGTTCCCGTCGGTCGTTTTCGTCGCGAGCATCCGCGGTTAAAATCTCGTCCCGTTCGACCGCTTCGATATCGTTCGGGTGTCGTCGATATCCTTAGCCGCGCGACGACGCGTCGAACGATCACCGTAGCAGTGGGCACCTCCTCCGAAAAGGAATAAAGTCGCTCGACGAACGACCAACACCGCAACCGGCGAGGGTCCGCTGCTCTCGGAGGGAGAATCGCTGCCGCGATAACGACGTTGCGTCGCTTTCGAAGCTTCGTTCGACGGACCGGGAACGGATCCAGCGGCTCGTCGCAACGCGCGTTCCTTCCCATCGCGATGGAAAACGAGGAGCCGGTACCGGAAAGGAAACGACGGGGACGCGCGAAGCGTCAGAGTGGACCTCGAGATCGTCGCGCGAACCTCGCACGGAAATCTCGGGGTTAAATTACGCGAACCCGTTAAGATCCTCGAGATCTATAGCTATTCGAAACAATCGTAGCTAAGCCGGTCGAGGGGTTGCCATCTCCGAGACGCGGAGCGGGCGCAGCACCGGCTGGGGTGGCGACGGCTAGATTTAATTAAAATTTAATTCGACGGAGGGGAAGAGGGGCCCGGGTTTCTAATCCGCAAGTTTCACCGTTGGCAAGCCGTGCGGCCGTCCGCGGACAACCTGCCGCCATTCAACGCTCGGAACCACCGGAGTCGGCCGAGAGCGATGCCGTCGAGCAGAGTCGTTGCGTCGCGTCGCCTCGCGTCGCGTCGCGTCGCGAGGGTTCAACGGTGATTCGAAATTGCCGGAGGGTTGCAACGATACCGGACGGAAAGCCGAGGGACAGGAGGGGATTACCGCTAAAAGCGTACAAATCCTTGCCGGAACGTCGTCTCGCATCGCCTCGCATCGCCTCGCATCGCCTCCTATCGCCGGCTCGAACCCTCACCGGCGAGAGTCGCGAGAACCGTTATTTTCATCCGCCCGAGTTTCAGAACGAACGATCCAAAAGTAAAAAGGCTCGCTCGCTCGCTCGCGAATCTCGCCCAATTTCAATATAGACGTTCGTACGCGACCTACCGACCCGAAACGACGCTCGCAGGCTACCGCTCCGATAAGATCTCGGCCAATAATAGCGCCACTGGAACCTCGTTGGTCAATATCTCGTACACGTGGCACCGTAACGTATCGGCGTTTCGCAGTTCCAATATAGAAGAGGACCTCGCCTCGTTTTCTCCGGGCAACTTCGTTTATCGTTATTACCTTCACCGTGGAAAAATAGCTCATGTATCGCAAACTGGCTCTCCAGCTCCTCCGTTACCGTTCCTCCCTCTCGCGGATTACTATTTCGCGTCGCGTCGCGTTCCGTTGCCGCGAGGCTCGAAGCGACCCTGAAAAATACTCGAACCGTCCGTGTCCCGTCGAACCTTTCGATCGATTCGAGAACGAACGAACGAACGAACGAACGAACACCGGAAAGGTAACCGGCGAACGAGCTTCGTAAATTTCTAGCTATCCGCTCCTCGCAGCCGGGAAAAAATCGTGGTCCGATCGTTCGCACGGATCCTCTTTCATCGCGGCGAGACAACGATGCCGCGAAAGCTTTTAAACGTAAAACGAGCCGGCGAGGCGAAACGGGCCAGAGAACGCGAAGAAAATGGAACCTCTCGTCTTCCCGCGGCGCGCCCTCGAGAAAATGGAAAATACAGCCGTTGTCCGCCGGGATGCTTTATGAAATTTAATAAGTACGAAACGAATCTACCTCGCGTTCCGCGAGCGAGAACGCGGCAGACGTCTACGGGGACGCCGGCAACATCCAGACCGACGAAACGCGAAAGAATCCTCAACGCGAGGTTCTTCCGAGTCGCAGACGTTGCTCCCGAAATAACCTTCGATCGGCAAACACCGTCTCGCCGCGTCGATGTTCCCGCTCGAAAAGAAACAGGAGGCGAGGAACGCTCGCGAGGGTTCCGCGCGGTGCGAAACAAAGGAAGAAAACCGGAACGCGGGGAAACCGTTCCTCGTAGGAGGAACTCGATCGGATCGTTCGCGAAGGAACGAGTTCGTGATATTCGGCGATGCCGCAGCCACCGTTGGAGCCGAAGAGCCCTGCCCGCGCGAAATAAGGAAACGAAGTCGTTCGTGCGAAACGGAGGGGGAGCTTAACGCTCCGTTGATTTCGACGGAGGTGAAACTTGCCACTTTGAGGTTTACCGGCGATGAACTTGGAATCTCTAATGGACGCGTACTCGTCCGCGAGGCGTCCGCAGCTGCGGGTCCCCGAGCACTCGTCGTCCGAACGACTTTTTAAACTCGGGATAAATACGTTAGCGGAACGCCGGGTTACTCGGCGCAACGAACGCTGCACCGGGAGCCCCCCGTTCGCGACCGTTTCTCGCGATCGAGCCACCTTTCGAACGGAAACCATGGGAAAAAGGTAAACGACTACCGCCCCCGTTAACCCCCGATAACCAAACAGCCGAGTCCTTCTTCTTACGTATCTATCCGTTCGTCCCGCGACGGACGAGTCGGCCTTCGATCGAATCGCCTCGAAACTCCCGCGTTTCGCGGATCCAGGGAAATTGGCCTCGTTCGCGTAACGCCAAGCGGAAGAGAAGAACTCGCCGAGCGGCTCGGCTCGGCTCGGCTCGGCTCGGCTCGGGTCGGCTCGTTCGTGGAAAACCAATATCCATATTTCCCCCGTCCTTCGCTCCGTTTGACCTTTGTTTGCCGAAATTCCCTCGACCTCCCTTTCACCCACCGCCCCTTGTCTTTCTCGGTCCCTTTCCCCTCGGTTTGTTAGCTTTCCTCTCTCGATGGGGGACTCTATTACTCCTGCCGAAATGAAAAGTTGAGAACCTTTGACCGTTCAGCCGGTTTATTACTACACGGCGGCAGAAGGGGCGACACGCAGCACCGCCTGGCACAAAATCGCTTGGACGGAAAACAGTTGGGCTCGGCACGACAGCCTCGGCCGTTCCTCTCCTTCGACCGTTTTCTTCTACCTCCTTTCGTCTCTCTTTTTCTTTCTCCTGGTCGGCGTCGTCGTCGTCGTCGTCGTCGTCGTCGTCGTCGTCGTCGTCTCCGCGTCCTATTCGTATTTTGCGCGCGCGCCATCGCGGACGACGTTGAAACGGCGTTGAAACGGCGACGGACCGGAAAGGAAAAGGTAAACGAAAACCGAAAGGGGAAATCCCCCGAATCATTCGAAACGTTTCGACTCGCGTAAGCCGCGCTTGCCCTCTGCTCGAACTCATCGCCGCGATACCGAGCACTCGGCTACGGAAATAATCGCGAATCGCGTTTGCGCGATCGTGGATCGAGTTCGAACATTCGAGACCCGTCTCGCTCGAAAGAAACGCCCGCGGCCCTTACCGGTCCTAAATTACCCATTTCGCGGCGTCCGAAAGCCCGTACCGGCGCTCTTCGGTTTCGGCGAGTTCCCAGTCTCGTCCTCCCTACCTTCCAGCCGTCAATTTCTCTCGAAAACACCGAACGCCGTTTAAACCGAGCCATTCCTCGCCGTCCGTATCCTTTCCTTTTTACCGGGTTTCCGTTGCCGGCCGGTCGGCCGAACGCTCCTTCTTCCCGTCTTAAACTTTTAATCGAGTTACGTTCTTACGCGCGACCAAGATACTCGGATCGCGCCCCACAAACGGCGCTAATTTTCTTCTCGAAGTCGGGACGAGGACAAAGAACGGACGGCCCTCCTCGCGTTCGAAAATTTAGGGGGCGTCTCGCGACAGGTCCTCGTCGCGTTTTCGATTCCCGCGTTCGTTCGCGTCGAGTTTCCCGCCCGAGTTTCGAAGCAAAGTTTTCCTCGCGTCGAACCCTTCGCGGAGCCAAAGGGTAACGTCGTCGCGAGTTTGCGTTTCGAGAATTCGGCACCGTCCCTTTCGAGGAGGTCGCGGTCCCGGTCGCGGTCTCCGCGCCTCGTTCGAACGACGACGACGACGACGACGAGGACGTACCACGGCCATCGTTGCAAACGTTCGAACGGGACACGGGGAAACGGTGCTCGGCGCTCGGCGCTCGGCGCTCGGCGCTCGGTGCTCGGTGCTCGGCGTTTTCGAGTGCACTTCCGTCGCGGAGCGAAGAACGCGCGTAATGGGGGAAAGAAAAATACAGGAACGTCCGCGGGAAAATGGCCGCGTAATGTCCGCGCAAGAAAGGAGCTAAAAACCGACCGGGAAAAGAGGAGAAAGAAAAACCGACGAGGATCCATCGTTGCGGTGTCGGTAGGGTTTCGAGTAGCGAAACGAAAAGGAATTTTCGAGGTTCGACGATTAAAACGGCCGTACGACGATTTCTTCCACACCGCTGGAATTTTTCATCGTTCGCCACTCTCTGTGAAAAGTACCGCGATATTTTCGTCCACCGCGGAAAACGAGGAGAAACGAATCCGAACGATTCGCTCACCGGACGAGTTTCGACCGATATCGTTCCGTTTACTCTCACCGCGAAGCCATTTTCGCGAGCCATTTTTACGATCGAACCTCCACCGCGATCCTCCACCGTACGGGTGGATGAAATCCCCCGGATCGCGAAGCCGGACATCGGACGGTAGGTACGCGCAGTCGGCCGCTCGTATAGTTAACCTCCGCACCCGGTGAAAACGAACGATTTCCCAATGGAGATTCGCGGTTCGCGTTTACGGAACGTTCTCCTCGTATCGTCGCATCGAACGCGAGTTTGGGTACTGGCTCGCGCGCCTACGAGGACGGATAACGCCGCGGAAACTGGAGCGAAGAGAACCTTCCGAGTTTCGAGCGATATTTCGCGAACGCAGTTGGGAACACCAGGCCCGGTGCGCGAACCTCGCGTACGTCTTCGTCGACTTCGTCTCCGTGGAAAAGGCGAACGGTCGGTAACGTAAAAGTATCGTTGTAAAGTTTCCGCGCAAACTCTTGTCCTCGACCGCGCCACCAGCGGCTGTTGCCGTTCGGTATTCTCCGGGGATCGACGGCTCGCGGAGTCTGTCGAGTCGCGAAAGAAAATCGAAATTACGGCCATCTTCCAACGACTCGTGTTCCTCGATCGCGCAAAACCGACCACCGCCGCTTCTCGCGTTACCTATCGCCAACGATCCTCCTTTCTCCTCTCTCCTTACCGATGTATCGAGACGTCGCGACGATCGAACGTCCCACCGACCCTCCATTAATCGCTATCGTACTTGCCGCCGAGAAAGCTACTCCTCGTCGCCTAGTTTTTCACCCCGACGGTTCCAGCCAGAGACCGAGGAAGAGAGAGAGAGAGAGAGAGAGAGGGAAAGAGTGGACGGAGGGTGGGGCAAAAACTCCTCGGGAACGAGGAGCACTCGTCGCGCGAGCGAAAAAACCAAGTCGTAGAAAAATAACCGCGCCAATTACGATTGTTTCGCGCGTTGAAAACTCGGAGGTAACGCGGGACGCGAAAACCGCCCGTTACGGTGCACCGTGGACCCAACCAGCGGCGAGTTCCATCGAATCGATCGTTCGGGGAACGTTCCGCGCGTAAACGCTCGGGAACGCTTGGAAACGCTCGGGAACGACCGATGGGAAATAATTTTCCGGCGGTACCGAGGAGCGATAAAAAGACTCGAAAAGGAACGGGACGATCGGAGCGAGTAACGATGAAAAAGATGGTTCGGACGGTGGGCCCGATGGCTAGGTTGTACGAATCGCGGGCTACGTTTCCGATCGAGGAAAGGAAACGAGATTCGACGGGCGCAACGAGACCGGAACGCGGCGCGTTTCGGCATCCTGGCTGCCGGCGAGTAAAACCTCCGGCTGTTTATTTATTGCTGGCTCGTACCGCACATATCTCCGGTACAATCTTGGCCCGGACGGGGAGAAAAAGCTGAATGCGCGCGATACGACTACCGTTGGAGAAGCTCACGTGCTTACGGCACGTTAAACTTTCAATGGCACGGCTACTTTAATACCATCTGGAAGGTGTACCGTGCTCCCGTAGCTGCAACGGGAGGCTGCACGGCATTTGTTGGCTTACGTGTGTCACTGGTTACGGTGCATACGCGCGCGAGATACCCTCTGCGGAATTTCTCCTTCAACTTCCGGGTAATTCGACTTATTATTCATGCTACTTCCGCCGCGTTTCGCACGGCCGTGCGCGCTCGCGCCAGCGCCCGCCCGCCCGCCTAATAAACACGAACGATGTACGACGAACGCGCGGACCGGTACAAATTAAACGAAACGAAACGAAATTTACTCACCGGGTCCGTTAACGTCGACTCGATCGCGTTAACCTCGAACGCGAAATAGCGTCCAAACGTACACTCGAGGCGAAACCGAACGGGATCACGGGAACGAGAACGAAGTAAAAACGAAGCTACGATTCGAGTACGGTGTCTACCGTTCTCTTCGGTCTTGTCTTACCGAGACGGGTAGCTCGTCGACTCCGACTCGGATCGCTCTCGTCTTTCCCGTTCGATCGGATTTCGAGGAATCGGATGGAACGCCCTTTGCCGCGACTCGAGCCCCGATCGCCATTGTTCGCGTCCGTCCCCGAACGCGTACCGATCGTCGCGGCGATCTCGCGTTTCCGACAAGATTCGCGCGAGTCGCGAACAACGAACCGTTTCGCGCTCGATCGAAGCTATCCGGTCGCCGAGGACGGACGAGTAGCTCGACGAAGGATACGATGTCGTCGCGAGGTTCGACGATTTCGACGATTTCGACGATTTCGACGAACGCTCGTCACGAAGCCGGTAATCGTTTTACGCGCGGACAGCGCGCGATCGCGTCCGGAGTAACGAACGAGCGAGTACGTTGGAACGGGACCGATCGATGCCTCGGAAATTTTCGGACGCGTTCGTCGTACAACGGCGATAGAAACGTCGAACGTCGCAAAATTCCCCGCACCGCTCGATTCGGAAATGCCGCGCTAGAGACCGTGTACTCACCGTACTACCTACAACGCCTCGCGATCGCGCACCTTAAAGGCAAACGTTCCGGGCGATGCTTTGCGCGTTTCTCGCGAAAAAGGCCCCGAGAGAGAAAGAAACGAAAACGACGACGACGTCGTCGTAGTCGTAGTCGTAGTCGTAGTCGTAGTCGTTTTCTCGATTTCGGGTTTTTCTACACCGTCGAGCTGCGCGCCGATCAACCCGATCGAGAAATCGCGGTAAACGGTGGCGCACGGTTCGCGTTTCAACGTTCTCGAAAGGAATACTATATCGTTAAAACCGGTGAACAATATTTCGCGCGGTGAACGCACGTGCGTGCGGTCGGATCGCGTGACAGCACACGTCAAACGAACGAATTACGCGGTCGATGGACACGCGTATTTCCCGGACAAACCAGCCGTCCCCGCGTTACCCATCAACGGGAAATTTTCAACTACCCGCGGCATCGGGCAAATAATCGCGATTCCGCGATAATGGAATCGACCGATTGCCGCACGAGTCGAGTTACCTCGACGCGTTTGCCCGACCTCTTTCGTCCATCGAAGATCGAAACCTCGTCGCCACCGCGAGCAAACACCCGACAAACCTACCGGGGAACGAACCGACCACTTTCGGAGAGGAGCAGGGACGATCGCGGAGGAAAGAAGGGTACCGCGCGCTCGATAAAGCGCAAACAGAGACGCGAGATGGACAGTGTATAATGTAAATGAAACCGGCTCCCTGGAAGCGCCACCTGAATATTTTCCATCCGCATCGCGGAATATGGATATTCGAGAGGCATCTGTACCTTTCCTCCCGCACCCTTTCGTTTCGACTCCCTCTTCGCGGCGTCGGCAGCGGCGGGGGTGGTAGCGGTGGCGGTGGCGGTGGCGGGGGCGACGGCGACTCTCCTTATAAAACCGAACTTCGACAGTTCCGTTCTTCTCTACCATTCTCCCCTTTCCCGGTTGCAGACTTCGGGAAAGTGGTACGTGGGCGAAATTTCGACGTGACGAGCATACAGTGTCCCTGGCTGCTCCCTGTCTAACGTCTTGCTACCTCATCTTTCCGGAGCTCCGCCACCCTTCCACGGCCCTACACCCATGCATCTCGGATGACTCGTACGCGAGGCTAGAAACAAACCAGCTCGACGTAGACGCTGCGAACCAACGGAAGCGGCCGGTCCAAAAACGCGTCGAAGAACACGATCGATTTTCAAACGGAAAATCCTCGCGACGCGACCGGATCGTAGAAAGGACTCTCCGATGCGCGTCCGCGCGTCCGCGCGTCCGCGCGTCCACGCGAACGAACCTCTGTTTCCGGGTCGAGACTGTTACGGGAGCGACGTTCGACCAAGAACGCGATATATTCCCGGATCGAGTTGGAAAACGTTTTCAATTCGCTCCGTCGTCCGAGTGGCTCCGCAGGAGATCGAACCGCGATAGGTAAAGACAAATCGTAGGAGAAGCGCGCTCGATTCTTTCGCCGCGACGCATAGAAAAGGATCAATTATTTCGAGGGCCGAATCGACGCGGCGCGACGCGGCGCGTGTTCTCCTTTCGGTTCGGGAACGTTTCCGTGTCGCGAGATAAGGGTAGCGCGCTCGAACGGAAAAACCGGGACGGGGACATCGACTATAGTAGGCAGAGAAAAAGGAAGACGGAAATGTCCTGTCGGTCGGTGGACCCACCACGGTTGCGCTCGACGTCGAGATTTTGCAACGGTCATCGTTTTACCCACCGTTTTACGCCCTCGAAAGCTCGAATAGGAACCGAGATTGCCGAAGTGGCCGACAGGCGGGCTTCTGAATCGAAGATTAATTGCGCGATTCACTGGTCCCCGCAGCACCCCCGGTATCCCGTGGCTTAAGCAGACACGGTGAAACACTTTCGTAGCCGACGGCAGCTGCAACTGCGAACCACGGAGGATGTAACGGCGGCAGCTGCACCCGCTACGACTCCGGAATTTCTCGACCCAAGTAGCTATCGTTTCGGGCCGCGCGCTCGCGTTAATTATAGGAGCGGCCGATCGCCACTCCTCGATCGATCGTTTACCGACTGTTTTCTCCGACAACGAGATTACGAACGACGAAATTTTCGATACGAAAACCACCTCGAAAACTCGCTCGCTCGTTCGATCGTTCGATCGTTGCTCGGACCTTCGCCGGGAAGCGAGCGATGCCCTTTGCCGCAGGTCCGGCCGGCGACAACGACGGGGTCGGAGTTTTCGGCGGGTGACGTGAATTATTTCCGCAGCAGGGACCCGCTCGATAAATTTCCACGGTAAGTACGAAAGTTCGCCCGCGCTCGAAAGAAATACGCAACACCTGTTAGCTACGTGCCGCTGCTTACGGCATTAAGAACTTTGTTTAAAATGCTATGCATAGAGAAGCCCGTTTCGCGGCGACTCTCGGCTCCGGGTAGCTAGCTGTTCGTTCCTCGTCCTCGAGACGTTTCACGGACGCGGCTTTCCTCCTTTTTCTTAGCCCGCTCGATCGTCCAACGGTTCGCTCCACCCACCTACCCGTCTACCTACTTACCCACCTACGCGTACCTTGTTGCTCGAACGAATTCGTTCGTACTCGTTTCATTCAAGATTCGTCGTTTGTTTGAAATTCAACGAGAGAGAACAATGCCAACCACGCACCACGCACCGCGCACCGCGCATCGCGCATCGTTTCAACCGCGACAAGTACGCGCGTACGTATTCGTCGCGAGCAACGAGAGACGAGGAGAGACAATATCCCCTCGTAACGCGACACAAAACCGCATAACATTGAAACATCTTTTACCTCTTTTTAATCCTCTTTTTAATCAAAGGATGCCAATACCTTTCTCTCTCTCTCTACCTATCTATCCATCTATCCATCTATCCATCTATCCATCTATCCATCTATCCATCTATCCATCTATCCATCTATCCATCTATCCATCTATCCATCTATCCATCTACCTATCTATCTGTCCGTCTGTCTCTATCTCCTATCTCGTATCGTCGTACGCCGTTGATACCCGTTTGCACACATCCTTTGTATTACGCCGACAGAAACGACTATCGAACGACCGAGTATTGCTGCGCACTGACGTCGATTCGATGCGATTCTCTTTTTGAACTCCTCTCGAGAGGGGAGAAAAAAAGGGATCGTCGGGAAACCGCGGCAACAAGGGCTCGGTCGCATTTGCGTCTCTTTTGCGCGAAAGAAAAAAGTAAAACGAGAAAGAAAAGGGGAACAAAGCCAACGGAAAGAGGAAACAAATAAAGAGGAAGAAGAAAAAAGAATGTAAAAAATGTGGAAAATGGGTGAAAATTCCGGCGGATGTATCGAACGTTACAGCGATACCCTTGTAACGAGTACAACCTACTCGTTTGCATCTCGGATCAAAGTTTCGCGAGCTTTCGACGAGAACGCGGAACTTTTCTTTGCGAAAAGTACACCAAAGTGAAGCGTCATCGAATAACCGTTTCGGTCATTTTCGCGTCCCCTTAAAACTTTGGAAAGGCTCCGGCATCGTCGAGCCGCTTCCTTCTTCTTCCGCGTTGCGTTATTTGGAGAAAAGCTCGCGAACGAAACGATTCACGGATCGGATCGAGACGATCGGGTATTTCGTATCGTCGAGCGAGACTCGCCGAGGTAGTAGCGCGAATACCGTTGTCAAATAAAGCGGCGGCTCGAATTCCTAACAAGCTGCCCGCCACTCGGAGGATTCTTGTTTTGCATTTCTCTTAACAACCGGCGAGTTTCTCGCGGAGTGCATTTCCTGGTGAATTTAAAAGTATCCAGTCTCGTTACGAACTTCCCTCCGCTCTCGTTGCGTATATATTTGAAACAAAAAAAATCAAATAATCGACGGAGAAACACGCGCGAAAACGTCTTGGAAACTTTCCTCCGCGAACACTCGAGTTGTTTTAATGGACCGACCCTCTCCTCGCCCCGGCCCACCCACATCCCCGTGCTTCGTTGGCTCCGAGCACTTTGAAAATTTATACTCCGCAAAGTCCTATTATTCTTAGAATATATACGTATGTACGTGGGTACGTAGGTAGGTAGGTAGGTAGGTACGCAGGTAGGTACGTATATACGCGCAGCTATAAATATATTTGTTAACCGCGCCATTCGTTCGTTATCGCGTCTTCCGGGCAAAGGTAGCGGCCGGGTAACCGTCGCCGCGACTGGATGGGTTCTCGATGCTCGATTCGTCGATTCGTCGAGGCGTCGAGGCGTCGAGGCGTCGAGGCGTCGAGCACTTTGCTTTCCTTCGGAACGCGATAGAGCTCGGTACAAATTTAAAGGACGGTCGTAACTCGACGGTCGATCGGGTCGGTCGTCTCGCGATACGATTTTCGAAAGGTATCCGTGTAAACAGCCGAGGTTCGTTCGATATTCGTTGCCGTTGCGAAACCCAACCTCGAGGAACAAACGGCTACAAAGGACCCATCCGTGCACCGACGGAGATAAAACGAAAGCAGCGGGAGAAAGAAACGGTTACGTTTTGAAAATTTCATCGGGAACGTTCTACTTTGGAATCGTGAGCTTCCTCGGGAATCGAGAGACCCCTCGCGTCTTCCTCTTCCTTCAACGATCGCATCGACGATTTCGCGACCGAAACGAGGAGGAGCCGTTTCATCGAGCGCACCGAAATGAACTTTTCAAGGATGTTCCGAGCACATACCGTCTACGTATGTACGTCCAACGGAAAAAGAACTACATACTACGCGGAAGGTGGAAGGCGGAAGGCGGAACGCGGAACGCGGAAGACGGAAGGTGGAACGCGGAACGCGGAACGCGCACGGAGAGCGGCGAACGTCGAACGATCACCCGCCAGATGCTTCTCGCAGTTTATCTCGTAACGTTGGGACGTGTTCGGTCTCGTTGGTCCGACAACGCGATATATAATAATATAAATCGTCCGGGGACGTCGGTCGGACAATAGAGAATTCCGCGCCACGCGTTAAACGTCGTCGATCCGACGTCCGTTGGATTACCTTCTTCTTCTTCTTCTTCTTCTTCTTCTTACCTCGACCGAGCGGTTGACGGGATCGAGGATCACGCGCGTGCACGGAAACGTAATGGCGGCGTGTGTATAATGGTTATTTATGTTCCCGCGGAATGCGACGGGTATCGGGTCCCCGGCGGTCCCCCCGACGCGCGGCGTGGCATGGCGCTGCGTGGCGTGGCGTGGCGTGGCGTGGCGTGGCGTGGCGTGGCGAGGCGAGGCGAGGCGAGGCGAGGCGAGGTGACGCGACGTATCGATTCACCCTCTCGGGTAGAAGCAACGGCAGTGGCGGCGGCGGCGGCGGCGGCGGTGGCGGCGATAGTAACGGCAAATAGCGGGATTTATCGTCAACGTATTTACAAGGGTGCGCATCACCTCGGTGCGCCTCGGTACTTTTACGTCGACGACTTCGAAATAACCGATCTCGATGATATCGCGGTATTCTCGATAGAGTGCCGTGCCGCGCCGCGCAAACTTCTCGTCGGAGAGCGCGCGTCGCTGGGCCCGTAGACGCGATTCTCGGCCCATTTTTCTTCCGGTGGCTTCGAAAGCCAAAGCCGCGTTCGGATACCCCGAAACGAATGGTCGGGTCGGTCGGCGGAACGTCCGATCGGAACGTAACCTCCGTGAATAGATAACGACCGGTACGACGCGGCAGCCGGAGGGAATACGGAGCAAGGGAAAGAGAGAAAAGTACCGGCCGGGGGAGAAATTCGGATAGCCAAGCGCATAGAAAAGTTAGCGAAAGAGGTTCGAGGATCTCGCGGTGTCCGGTTCTCTCTCTCTTTCGGTCTCTTTCGCTCTCTCTCTCCCCCCGTCCGACTACCCTCTATCCCCTCTGGAAAACCACACTCCATCTCTCGCTTGGAATCGTTAGCGCGTCTCTGATAGCGGAGAAAGAATAAAAGTTGTTCGAAAGTCGGCGCCGGTGGCGGAACCTCGGCTTCTCTACGAGTATCAGGGGGCGTGTATTTTTTACACCGCTATCTGGTTCACTCGCGGGCTGTTTGCGCCGGGGGTGAGTTCTTTCGAGGGTCCGAACGACCGGTAAACCCTCGGAAGAACAACCGCGGTGATTAAGTTACCGCTCGCGCGGGAACCTGTTAAATGCGGTTAGATACGGTTAGATACGGTTAGATACGGTATCGACTACGGCGCGTTTCCGATACTGCGGCGATCCGCGAACGAGGAAGAGATTCGCGCGACGAAAAACGAGCCGAATCTTTCGCGCGCGCGCGCGCGCGCGGCTATTTCCTTTTCGAGTCGACCGAAGACCGGCTCTCGCCGAACCGAAACGAAGGTTCTTTCCGAAGAGGCGCATGCGCCTCGGTGACAAAGAGGATCGTATTTCTCCCGGAAAAGGAGCGCGATATCGTTCCGCGACTGCTTTACATACGCCGGAGAGAGTCAATGAATTCATAATTAAAGCCGAGAGAAACCCGCCGGAGATTTATAATCCAGCAAATGTAGCCGTCACCCGCCATAAATTACCGTTTAAAGTTTCACCGTCTCGATTACGATGCAACGAGGCTGCCGGCTCTTCGACCCGTTCGAAGCAGCACGCGTTGTCGAACGAACCGAACCCGCGAATCTCTTCTCTTCTCTTCTTTTGGACTTTTTCCTCGGTTAACGTTCGAGCGCTCGGCGGACCGGCCGTCGTTGCCGTCGTTGCCGTCGTTGCCGTCGTTCGACTCGATCGTTGACGCGTTCCCGTGCATATAGTAATTACGCGAATCGCGTCTCGATTCTCACGCGGGATAGGGGGGTCTGGTCCCCGTACGTCCGGAACCGTGTTCGAACGCGCGTGCGGTACACGCGCGAACGCGTCGTTGCGCGGCTACCTCTACGGGCCAACGCGAAACGAACGGACCGCTATCGAGCTTTCTCCCACCTGTTCGTCGTTGTTCCGATATGCTGGAAAAGCCCGTGTCCGGCCGTGTCCGGCCGTCTGCGCCTCGGGAAACGCGTAAAATGTAAATCGTCGATTATTCGTGCCTTCGTTCGCACTGCGCGCTGCAACGAGTCCGCGCAACCTTTCGATTTTCTCTCTTCCGTGTTTCGTTTACCTACTTTCCTTTCACGGGGTGAAATATTTTCTTTCGAACATCGACGAAACGATATCCGCTCGTAATCGACCATCCTTTCGGGGACGAAATCTCCGTCTCGATAAAACGCGAGTACGATCCAACGAAAGCGAAGGGATTCGCGAATCGATTCGACGACGATATTACGCGACCGAACGTATATCTCCGCGCGAGAAGAAACGAAATAGAACGCTGTTTTCCTGCTGTCCGACGAAAGAAAACGCGATAACCCCTCGTCGTCGTCGTCGTCGTCGTTGTCGCCGTCTTCTTCTTCCGATATTCTCCCTCGACGCGGACGAGATCGATCGAACGGATAATTAATCCCTCGGTCCGGTATTCGAAACTCGACGAAGAAACCGGAACGTTTCATCGAAACCGAGGCGCGAACTTGAAAATAGACCGCGATCCTTTGTAAAGCGATTCGATAGGACCGTGAGAAAAAATCCAACGATTCGAATCGACCGAAGCAACGTTCAACAGCGTCGCGTGCTCGGAAACGTCGACCGAGATAAAGGGGCGAGGGGTGAGGGGGAGAGAGAAAAAAGAAGAACGGAGGCAGCGAAAAGGTAGAAAATCGTGGGACGGTGGTGGCCGACAAGGGGCGGGTGCGCGCGGGGGACTAATGCCATTATCGGAATTAATGTTTCAGCATGGCCGTGAGAAGTTATCCGAACAATCTCGCCTCGGAGCCGACTTACTACTCCTCGAGCTGGAAGCGAGTGTTTTAAGTAGTTCGCCCATTTTAACCGTCTCACCTAGCAGCACCCCGCCGGTTGACCCAGAATGCCTGCCGCGTGTTGCGAGATCGAGCTCTCGCGCGGCTCTTCGGGGTAGTTAAATTTGTAATTTAAATCGATGTTAATCGAGAAACCACGCCGCGACACACCGAATTCGGGATTCATGGCCGGTTTTCACCGAAAAGGCGATCATCGACCGTATCGCGAAGAAATTTTTCGATCGTGCCCTTCGAAGATTCTTCTTCCGCGCGTTAGGATAGTCGTGCTCTCTCATCGATGGGAAATCGGGCGTTCCGAACGGCTCTGGTAAAACGTTGCCATCGATGGGAAAGATACGGTCCTCGGTGTAGTTACTTTCCATCGTTATCCGCGTCGAAGTAAATATTTGCCAAGCATCGCCCTTTAAGGAAGTTTAAGCCGTCCTGCGTGGTCGCGCGATTCTTTGCGAGTCGAAGGGACATTAGGACATCGGGAGGAGCACGGCTGGTTGGAAAAATTGGTCGGTACGCGCGTCGAATTTTCGAAAGGACGAATTCTCGTCCAGGAGAGGCCGGCTACCGAGAAATTTCGCGATACCGAGTTCCCGAGAGCCGTAATTCTGGCCATCCAAATGCGCGACAGTCGTTCGAAGACAATAGAAGCTCCCTGTTCCAGCGAAACAACGAATGGTACCCGGTCTCCTCGAGTCGTAGGCGGGACCCGCTTAAAATTCAATTATTACGCCATCAAGAACGTCGCGCGTCAGACTGCGCTCTTTGAGGCCGTCACACGTCGGGACATCGTTCGACGATAACCGCGTAGACGTGCTCATAATTACATCCGCAGCGAGGAGAACTGCTCGGAATGGCAGTCATGACGGCGCCGTTGTTATTACGGAATTTACCGTCACGTAGGAACGCTGACACACGCGACGATCCCTGCCGAAACGCCTCGCGAGAGAGGAATCCATTGGCATCGCGATCGTTTCCCCTCTGTTAACCATCTTTTTACGGTTACCGTCCGTCGCGGTTGATCAAGGAAAACCGGCACGACGCGAGGGTGAACGACCACCCGTAGACGAAATGAAATCGACCCGCGACAATTTCGGGAAAGGAATTCTTAGCGCCGAGATCGGAATCGTCGGAGAAAGAGATCGTCCCGGTAAACGGTAGAGCAAACGAACGGCGAGCGTAACGAAACGCCCGCGAAGACCCTCGGATTCCGCTCGAGTAAACGTACCCTCGTTACCAACGAAAATTGAACAATCGCGTATCGTATCGTATTCTCCGCGATGCGGAGTCGGTTCGCGCCTCGTTTCCGCAAACAATCAACGTTGATGCAAAAATTCGAAAAAGAGTTCCGGTAGATCGCCGCGAAGCGCACCGACTCCAATCAAGCACCGTATGGAGATACGCTCGGCCAGGATCGACCGTTAGTACCGCCGATTCGATGCGATTTCCCACGAGGAGGAACGCGAACCACAAAAAAACCAAGGCGAAGGGAAGATCGATTCGTACAGCGAATTTAGCGGTTCCGTCGCTCGGGATATGCAAAGCAGCGCCGAGATACAGGGCTCGATCCCTATTCCGATCCCTAACTCCGCGCCTCCCTTTTTTCCTTTCTCTCCGCTTCGCGACCTTTCTTCCTCGTCCCGACGCGTAGCTACGCGCACAGGTACGCGTACACGTACGGTAGGTACGCACCCCTGACGGCAATTTTTCCCAGAGAAACCGCCCCTTCGGCCCTCAACCGCGTTGAGTTGCAGCTCCCGCGAGAGAACGAACAGCGTAGCAGGTTGCCGGACCTACGTCGAGCGTGGAAACCCACGCTCGTACAACACCCCGAGAACCTACGATACATTTTACTTTCGCCCCGCGCGTCCTCCTTAACGAAGTAACGCCATCTTTTCCCGATCTTTTCCCAATCGTTTCGCAATCTTTTCGCCCGTCCCAACCGGCGAGCGTTCGAGTCGTCGTCGTCTCGGCCAACCTACTACGAACGATAAATTCAAACTCACGGCCAACTACGCGCGACCAACTACGATGGATTACAAACCGATACACGCCAAAGTATCGCCAGAGTATCGAAGGGTTTGCGTACTGGAAAGAATAATATCGCGCATCCCCCGGTTTTGCGAAACCTTCCTCGATTTCCTGGTTCGTTTAAATAAATTCCTACCGTCGGGTGCAAAGTCCACGAAGCGGAAGGGAATCGGCGTAAAATAAAATTCGTCATGTTCTACAAACGATCGAACGAGACCGCGCGTACTTCGTAGCCCGTATCGCTCGGAATTATTGCCCGATCCGAAAGCGGCTACAGTATGATTAAACTTAAATATTGAATCAAGTCGGAACGAGATGGAATTTACTTTCCATCCTGCGGATTAATTAATAAAAATAACCGAAGCAATCGGATTAATTTGCACGGCGAGAGAGTGAAAGAGAGAGGAGAGAGGAGAGAGAACGTACGCCGAGAGGGAGCGTTACAATACCGGAGCGTTGCTAGGGAAGAGTCGTCCGATTTCGATACCAACGGTTCGAAAATCGTCGCGTCGCGGCAGCTTCGACTCGCGCGCGACTGCGGAGAAACATTTGAGAATCGACGCCCAACGGACAACGCCTGGACCTCGATGTCTCGAAAAATTTGTCGAAATTCGTCGAAACGCCCGAGTCGACGTACGATCGACGCGGACAAGAATCGGTTACGCTTTTGCACGAGTTCTGCCAGCGGTCCCCGATGGAACGACACTCGTATCGGAAAAAGAAAGCCGAGCACCGGAGGCTCTATCGATATTCGATGCACGGGAATGCGAAATTAGTCGAGCAGTTTGAAGGATTACGCGAGATTACGTATCGCGCGATTTGTATTATGTATGCGGGGAAAGGTGCGCGATACAGGTCCTTTGAATATTTCAAAAATAATCTCCCTTCGAGAAGGCAACGTTTTCGTGTTCCCGATCCGTAGAAAACCTGAAATTACGTATCCACCTACGAGAGAGCTGAATATTCATGCGTTAACACGCGAAAGCGCGGTAACGCAACAGCGATGCATCACTCGACGAGTTTTCGTTCCGATTCTATTACGCGATCGCATGTGCAGTCGCGGTCAGTTAGAATACAGAGTATCGTTATTTGGGAAATACCCTACGGAGGGAACGAGATACGCCCGAACTATCTAACGAAGAGAACTAATGAAGCAGCGCGCAAAACGGGAGGAACCGACCGACTAATAAAGTTAGAGACCGCGCGGACGGGCGCACGCGCACACGCGCACACGCGCACACGCGCACACGCTCACGTACGGACAGATACGACCGAGTCACCCGTATACGCGAACCTAAGAACATACGCAGCGGTCGTGTTACGAAGTGAGTTTCTGTGTTGTAATTTCCAACGCGAAAAGAAGAACGAACGTAAATTTCCCAACATCGAAGCCGCGCGCTCACCATCCGAGAGAGATCGTAATCGACTACGAAACGCACGATCAATCGCAACGAACGATCAAAGAGTATCCTAGAAGAGAAGTTATCTGGATTATCGATAACTCGCAAGAAAAGATTCGCGTTAAGCGAGTTACGGAATATTCGTTCGAGGTACGAGGCGAGGCGAGGCGAGGCGAGGCGAGGCGCGGCGAGGAAGAAGGGTTCCAGAAGTTTCGGGCGATATAGGTCTGCCATCTCGAGTGCCGCGCGCCTCTAAATTCTTGGACGTTTTTCCGCACATAAGCCTGTATATCAAAGCGATATTGGAAGGACACCCGGGAACGGCGAACGCAGGGACCACGGAGCAAAGTGGGAGAGAGATATAAGAGAGAAGGGCAAAGGGGGCGGATGAGATAGAGAACAGTCGGTTATACGTGACTACGGCGAGCTCGGTATGTCTATGGAAGGTTGGTGCACCGCACCTAGGCGCCGCTACTCGGAAAGTACAGTGGCAGTAATGGTCTACTAAATCACATTATATTGTTTCTTGAGGGGTGAGAGAGAGAGAGATGGAAAGAGAGCGAGTGGAAGAGAGAGAAAGAGAGAAGCGTAACAAGAGCCGTTCGCGGCGATGGAGCGAAAGGCCTCTTGCGCTCGTGTTGTCCGAGAGCTACTGGAAAACAACGCGGCGCTCGCCGCTCGCCGCTCGCCGCTCGCCGCTCGCCGCCCACCATCCGCCACCCGCTACCCGCCACCCGCCACCCGCCACCCGCCACCCGCCACCCTGCTAACCACTGCCCACAGAGATTGCGGAATATATGTTTGTACACATAGGCGTTATCTACGGGCACGTGCGCAGAAATAAACGCGCGTTCGAAAACCGTTTATTTCCGGTTCGTGTCCGTGTATCCGTTCCGGATCGTTCGGGACGATGCATTTTAAAAAGGACCTCGCGGAACGCGGGATACCAAGAACGTCGGTAGATACGGCTTGTCGCGGAACGCGAAAAAGAGAAATATTTCATCGAAAATATGTATCGAAAACGCGTGGAACGAGACGTTTTACCACCAAATGCTCGTTACTGTTTCGAGACGATCGATTTTTCGCGCAACTCGCTGCTCGTAAAATTGTTCTTCGGTCGCAAATTGATACCTTCGAAGCGACGCGCAATGCGTCTTCGCGCGCACAGAAATTTCCTTCCGATCGTTTTCGACTCGTCCCGAGAAAAAACGTACGCATTGTTGCGAATTTTTATCGAAACGGTGGACGTTCGTTGAAAAAGAGTGCCCTACCGGATAAGGGGAGACGGTTGCGTTCCTCCGAGGGATGCTACGATGCGATTCGTTACAACGGGATTACCAAAATTGTGACAAACGAGCCACTATTCTCCCTCCTGGGGGATACAAGACGTTACGGGTGGCCGTTCCGTGGAATGTTTGAACTTAATTTCGCGAGAACGTATCGCGCGCGTTTCTTCGTTAGACGGTGGCCGAAACAACGGTTCGTTTATGAAATTTGTACCTTTTGATACGAACGGAGGACCACCCGTTTCTTTCGGTACGCGGGCAAAGTGGAAACGTCGACGGAAAGGAATAAAAGTGGTCTCGAGAAAGTGTTTAGCAGAGATACGGAGAACAAGAGAACAAGAGCCGAGAGTAAAATATCATCAACGATCGATAAATTCGATACGAAACAGGCATCGAACGATTTAAGAATCGGCGAACGATCGCGACGAACTTACGGATACGTCGATTCGTAATCGATTTCGCTACCGAGAGAAATCAATGGACTCGAACAACGATTCGAAGAAACGGAACGGATCATCGTTCCGAGAAGATCGTAGCGAGCGCCGTTTGAAATCGGTTAAAATAAAAGCCACGTAGCGACCAGTGCGCCGCCGCGGAGCCGCGAGAAAAGTACACCGTGAAATTCCACTCGGAGGCACCGCCACTCCCAAGAGAGCAGCTGGCATCGACGCGAAGGGTGACGATTCCTTGATGCAACTAGCAATCGTAACGTTTACCAGCTCGAGGGTGTGCATCCTTTCTTAGCGGAAGCGACTGCCCGTTCTACCCTCCGCCCATTGAAAAGTGGCGAGCAGATTGCAACGAAAAGGGACGACATTATACCTAGTGGAGTGGATCCATTGACGGAGATAGAGGCAGAAAAAGGGAGGAAACGTCTAAAAGGAACGGAGATAAGAAGTTGGCGGAAGGAAAATGTCTGAGATGCCGTGGAAACGGATAGAACGGTGTAAGTAAAAAGTACGATACCTCTGCCGCTTGTACGCGGTACGATCTTTCCCCGCGTAAGCGCAGCCGAATCGTCGTCGTCGTCGTCGTCGTCGTCGTCGTCGTCGTCGTCGTCGTCTCTTCGCTACGATTTCTCTTTATTCGATGATGCTCGTCGCAATTTTCGTATTTATCGTTGTATCTCTGGGAGAACATTAGCCGGCGATTGGCCACGATTCTTCGATGAAAATCGCGCGACCTCGTTTCGACAATTTTTAATCGTCGGTCGCTCGAATCGCTTATGAAAAGCCTCCAACGATGCATAATTAAAATTACTCCGAACGAGGTCGCGTTCGAGTTGATTTTTATCGATGTCGCGCCTGTCGGTTCTTCTCGTTTACTTTCCTCGTCGGACATTGCTACCGCGCGATACCCTCGCACGGAAGGTCTTTTCTTCTCTCTTTTCCCTTCGGTCGGTTACCGTGCTAGAAATAGCTCAGAGAGGGGAAGAGAGAGAGAGAGAGAAAAGAAGGAAAGGGACACGATGCCGCGAAAAGGAAAAGGATTTCTCTCGGAACCACGGCAACGAACGCCGCGATATTTTCGTCGGGTTTCCGGTCTTATTTCATAGAAAGGAAAATACGCTGGGAAGCATTATCTCGGTATCGTCCGGGAACAGCGGAGGAAAAAAGAACGCGAAGCGTCTTTGAGGTTCTCCTTTCTTCCTTTATTCGACCGAGTCAAATGGAAAGGAGAGGATGATTTCTCTGTGCGAACAACGATCGTAAACGTTTACCAAGGTGAAGGCGTTCATTGTGGGCATCGCCTTAAGGGAGCCGTGCGCGGCTGTCCCGCGCGTCCTTCTCTCGCCGAAGAGTGCTTAGCGGGTTACAAAGGAGGAAAATGCGAGAAAAGCTAGCTGCGAACGAAGACGACGCGTCGAGCCGCGCCGCGCCGCGAGTGGGATAAACGCGAAACAAGAAAACGAACGAGATTAAAACGATGAATACGAGCCTCGGTTTTTCAACTATAACGCGCCGAGCGTTCGCGATATTTATACAGTACCGAACAAGATCGAGACTCGGTCGAATCAAATGGATCTTTCCGATCCAAATACGTGTCCGGTGTCGCAATCTCCCGACGAGGGCGAGTTTGGGTCGAGGCGGTACGCGCGCGAAATTTTCCTCCTCTTCCTCTCGAAACGGTTCGCTCTTTGCGTTTCACCGCCGAGAGTTGTAAAAATATCAAATCGGGACGTGCTTCGTCGAGATTAAAACAAGACTCGTCGAGGTTCGACGTTAACGAAGCGAAAGCTACCCCGCGAGCGGAAGAACGCGACCAAACTCGAGGCGGTCCTTTCGCCGATCCACCTGAATCGAAAAATCGCGCAATATCGCGATTCGTGTTGTTCGATAGGAACGAGGAGTATCTCTGGTTTCGGCGTACAACTTTGACGTTTAATACGAACGGAAACACGTGCAGAGCTCTCTTCGACGCGATCGTATCGACGAACTCGGAGCAGAACCGCTAGTTGGCCGGGCATCGAATCGAGCGAAACGCGGATTACCGAGACACGAGTATTTCGATCGGATTTAATATTCGAACGCAAACTGATTTCTCGTTGTTAAAGTCGAAGCCAATGAAACGCAGCTGCGTCGAAACGCCTTGTTTCCGTATTATCGTCGAACGTATTACAACCTCGGTGGGTATTTGTTCGTTAACCGAATCGGTTCCACCGGTAGTTGCTCTCGATTTCGTTTACCTCGTTTACCTCGTTCGGCTCGTTTACCTCGTTTACCTCGGACGGCCATGGTGCGAGGTTGTTACGCGAGAGTTTTAATTAAAAATCTACGACAAGCTGTATAATTTCGGACCTGAGCGGAACGGTAGGACGTATCCAGTGGAAGGACTCGGAGGTTCCGAGTCCGGTCGAAAATATCGACGTCGGTCGTCCCCGTATCGCGCGGTCACTTTTTAGGTAGACGAAATCCCCGAAAAATGGAGGGAAAAGTATAATATATCGACTACAAACGAACACCCAACGTATTATAAGGGTACGTAGGTCCTTTCGAAGGACGAGCGGGTATTTCGCTCGTCGCTGGTCGCTCGTCGTTCGCGTTTGGTTGGAAAGTCTCGAAACATTTTCGATTCTATACCGTTGCGAGGCGGGCCTTTATGAAAGCCCCGACAAAGCGACCGCGACCGCGACCGCGACCGCATTCTATTTACTCGCGTCGTTGGAGTTTTTCGCTCGCGGCCGATCGTTTATTGGCTCCGTTCGATCGGTTCACCGGTAATTTTGTCGACGCGACGAGGAGGCGGGAAACGCGTGGCAATCGTCGATCCCGCGTTCCGGTTAAGGGTAAATTCGTCGCACCATCGGCGGCTGGAGAAAAATATTCGCTCCCGCGATGGGTCAGGCGCGGTAAATCGATTCGGTAAAGGGTAATCGGAGAGGCGATCGGTGCCCCTTTCTCATTTTCGCTACGCTTTGCCGAGTACCGCGATCGGAGATTTTTGAAAATCCAACACCGAACCGACCGCCGAAGCACGGTCGGTGCGAGCCGCGGTGCGTCGCGAGGTGTTACCAACAACTACGTCGATACCGAATCTGTCGCGCGGTAAATCCGCTGCGAACCCGTAATGCGGAAAATCTCGATACGATTTCAGGCATTTCGGCGAAAAAATCCGAAATTCCGCGAGTTCGCGCACCGGTATTTTAGCCCGGCACGACGCGGTTTCCGATATTCCGGTGGCCGTAGATCGCAGGAACGAAGGAACATGAAATTTTCCGTCCGGAATCGCCCCGAGCCGCGCCGATTTCGTCGGAACCGAGCGAAGCATTCTCGAAATTCCTGGCTGCTTCACGGATATTTGACGGACCGCTCCGTCTCGATAATTCCCATAATCGAAGCCGAGGAAATTCGTCCGGCCTATCGATTCCCCGAAAGTACCGAGAAAATCGATCGATACCGATCGACACCGATCGACACCGATCGACGCATCGTCCTTCCCGATAACGATCGGGACCAAGTCGAGAAAGAAAACTACCCCCGTGTCGGACGATGCATCGTTTTCGGGACGGTTTCCCGCGTATACTTGACAGACAACTGGGACAACCCCGAATCGGCTTAATAGCAATATTGGTCACTGTTAACTCTACGGTCGTAATTAGACCCGTGGCTATTGGTATTCCGAGGGATTCCTGGAGCTAAAGCTCCGCAACAGCGCGCAACGCGACATAATTTACCGAAATAGCTGTACGATCGCGGCCGGCATACCTTTGATAACGTCATTAAACGCACATTCTGCGGCACGGGCACGGGCACGGCCACCGCGCCGGGTCGGGCCGGGCCGGGCCGGGCCGGGCCGAACGACAAAGGGCGGAGGGCAAGAGCTCGGTTCTCCTTTCGTCGATGAATCGATCGTTGCCGCGAAATTTCCCGGTTTTTCTTTCGTTCGCGTACGAGTTTTTCCGAGTGTTCTCGAGGTGATCAAATTTTCTCTCTTTCGCGATGAAAGGATACTCGATATCGTCGCGTTGCGCGTAATTCCGGGAACCGTTGGTGCCCCGATATCGTCGACGATTTGCAAAGAGACGTCGCGCGGAGAGCGCCGGAACGTCGACGCGTTACCGCGATAAAGGGGCATCCGGCGCATCTCCGAACGGTGATTTCAGAAAATGGAACCTCGGTGGAAAATTCGCCGGTCTTTCTTCTCTCTCGTGACCCGCTCTCGTTCCCGCACGAACGACTCTCGAGGAGCTCGTTTTCGCCCGTGAATTCGGCCTGGTTCCCGTTACGTCGACGCGAAACGGACGTCCGCCCGGTTTTTCGCAATCGACGAAAAGTCGGCGAGCTCCAACGACCTTGAATCGCGGCACGTTGCGATGGAAAGTTTCCACCGGAAGATAAACAAGTTCGAGCCCGAAAGATGGGAGAAAATTAACCAAAGAGCAAGAGAGGTGGTCGGATCGAAAAAAGAAGGAAGAAACGCGACACCTGGTCTGGCTCGGCTCACGGGGCACGTAGTGTCGCAGTCGAGTCTGACCTACATATGGGTTGCACCACTTTCCGATCCCATGCAGAGCCATTCTCCCGTGTCGGCTTAGCGTCGTTCCCGTCCGTCCTCGTCCGTCCTCGTCCGTTCCACAGTCGCAGCGCGTGCAGCGTAACGGGCCAGACGGGTTCGCGCGGGCGTGTTTTCGCACTCGACTCGAAATCCCTTTCGATTCGTCGAACGCGACGGGGGATCGAACCGAGGCAAGTCAGAGCGGCCGCCCGATGCCCATGGGCAGAAACGATGCTGCAAATCGTTGGATTATGCAAGACTCTGCTCTCGGACTCGGTCTCGGTCTCGGTCTCGGTCTCGGTCTCGGTCTCGGTCTCGGTCTTGGTCTCGGTCTCGGTTCCGGTCTCGGACCATTTCGCGGTGAATTTCGCGAAATCGATATTTCTGTATTTGTTCCGGTAGCTCTACCCACGTCCCAACAAATACGCCGATAAATATCGCGGAACTAAGCGATTCGCGGATCGGCCGATTCTTGGAATTCTCGGAAATTTACCGTCCGTATAGATTTTACGCGTCAACGGTAATCAAGTTTCTCGATCGGTTCCGGTGCTTTCGTTTCGCTGGCCATTTTTCTCCTCTCTTCGTGCTAAATATCGCGTCGCGTTTTAGCTACGTACCTGTATTTACGCTCGCAGTGAATAAATATGGAAATAAATTAATAACGGATATCGCGGATATCGATGGACAACGTTCGACAGCGATTAAGCGGAACGTCTGTGCGCATCGGTAGTTGCTCGAACAAGAGAACCGGACTATTAACCGAAGCCGAACGCGCAACGTAAAAAGCAATATCGCACAAAGCGGAGCGAGAGCAGCGAGGAGGCAGAAAAATCGACGTTATGCGACGTTCGATTCAATAGGACCGTCTGTCGCAGTACAGTCTCCAAGGATTTTAGTACGGATTATTCCAGTACCTGTCGTTCAGTCACGGTACGAGCGTCGACAAAGGAGGCGATCGATCCGACTCTCGTGTTTTTTTTTCTTCCTCTGTCTCTAGTTCCCTCCCCCTCTCCCTCTTTTTCGCTCACTCTCTCTCTCTTTCTCTCTCTCTCTCTCCCTCTTTCGTCGTAAATCGCAAACGAACAGCTCCCCAGTGGCCCGGTCGATGATCGAGAAAGTTTCACAGATTGTTCTCGCGTGTTTGTCTGTTCTCGCCACGGAAGGTTGATCGTGTCCCTCTTCGAAGCAAGTATCCGCGTTCGGATATCAACGCGCGACGCGACGCCTCGCGTTCCACCGACGACGAGTCGAACGACAAACGCTCGCCGGGCCTCCACCGGCAGGTTTTATTCCAACGTAGGAAACGTTCGTTCCCGTCGAGGGGACGAGCTTTCCCGCTCGTCTTCGATTTCGATCGACGACCTCGATACGAGTCCAACCGTTCCAGTCGGCCTAAACTTCTCGGCCGTATTAACGAGCGAAACGAGCAGACCTTCCGCGACGATAACGTAAATCGCGCAAACTGTCGTAATCCCCACACGCGGAACAACTTTAACAATTATATTTAATACGATACAGGTCCGAGGAAAGGCAGCGCGGAGCGAGAGAACGCGATTGGTCCGAGTCGGAAGAAGACGCGGAACGGGAGAAGGGAGCGTCATAAGCCGTAGATACCCAGGGCACCCATACCAGCGAGAGACTCATACCCTCGTGTCTCGGCCGCGACCACCAACCCCAGGTGAAATCTACCCCCTTTCGCAGCCCCATTCCGCCCTATACTCTCGCGCTACCTAGCCTATCCTCGTTCCTGCACAGCTATGCGGCAGAGTCTAATCAAATTTAATAACTTTTGTGCTACCCGCGCACTCTCTCCTCCCCTCCCAGCTCTGCGCCCCTCGACTCCTCCTACGCCTCTATTCCTCTTCGTTCGTTCGTTCGTTCGTTCGTTCGTTCGTTCGTTCGTTGGTTCGCTCCGCTCCGCTCCGCTCCCTCGGTCTCCGTCACGTTATAAACTTGTGCCCCGCGCGCCACCCGAGCTACCCCGAGTACCGCAGATTTATGACGGGGACATGTCAGACTCGCTGAAACGAGCCCGATCTGCTCGTGACTCCATTTCGGAAGGGTTTCGCGACTTCATCGTCCGCGGAGCTTTTCTCGTCTTTCTTTTCTTTTTCCCTCTCTCTTTTATCCCGCGCAGAGGGTTTCCCTTTCGTAATTTCACGGTAACGAGCGTCGAGCGTGAAGCGTGAAGCGGGGGGATCGAGTTTTGCGATAAATCGCGATTATCGTTCGAACGATTCTGGCACCGGTACGGGTGTCCAGGGATATCGTAAAGTCGGTAGTCGTGGACGCACGCATCGATAGTATTCCGCAGTCCGCGAACGTAAATTCTTCTCGCGTCGCGACCACCGTCGCAAATGCGAGAAACGGAGCACAAGTACGTCTTCGTCGCTCGGCAACGCCAAAGGAATCTCAGGGTTGCGCAACTCGCGTTCGATAACGCAGTCGACTCGAGTCTTTCGCGCGTTCGAGCGTTCTTTTCGAGGAGACGCGCGAGCGATGCTCGTTGGCTTCGCGTCTCGGTATTCGACGTTCTTCTTCGAGATAAAGTCAGTCGAGGGCGCCCGAAGCGATCCGCTCGTTTCGGGAGACCGCGGGAGAGACTCGTGTCGGAAAAATAACGAGTTCAAGGTTCGCGATCGCACGCGCGAACGAGAAATCGCATCGTTCGATGAATCGATATCGAGTAGAATCGCGAACACGAATCGGTGTTGGTACGCGGACGGAAGGGTGGCCGTTAAATTTGAAAGCAGTGTAGCCGTATCCGGATTTCAAACGCGACCGCACGCCTATTTTGTAACAGTTAGAACGGTGGTCAATTCTGGCCCCCGTGTCCCCGCCGAAGCCACGTTCTCTCCACCGTTTTCCCCCGATCCCGTCGAATTCGCCGCTGCGCGACTCCGTCACGGATTTACCGATAATGTTGCGAGCTACACCCGTACACCCGTACACCCGTACACACAGCACCGCGTTCACACGCGCTCAAACGCGCTAAAACGCGCTCACACGCACGCGCGTCTACACGGAGCGAGGTGAGCGGCAATGGGCGAAGGGTGCTCGCACGGGGTATATCGACCGGCCAGTAACTACAGATTAGTGTTATCAGAGCGTAACAACGCGAAAGCGTGGTTTACCTTGACACTGGTGAAACGCAAGATCGATGGCGGACCACGGAGGAATCGCAAAAGTCGACGATAAATCGTTCGGTTTATTCAACGGCGTATCCGTTCGATACGTAACGCTTTTTCAGCGCGTCGAACGCGTCGAACGCGTCGAACGCGTCGCGTTCTCGAACGATCCCGATGCACCTCGCGAGTTCGTCGATGGTACGGCGGATTAGAAAACGGACTGGGTTTCGACTCCCTGATCGTAACAAGTTTCGTCGAATCGACCGTTCGTTGTAAACACGTCGGGATAACGCTGCTTGTAGATTTTACACCGTTTCGGGTGGACGCGGATTGTTGCGGGACACCGCCGCTTAATTACTATGCTACGCGTAATGGACGGACATTTGCCCGTACGAGTTACTTTGCTACGCGATAACGGTCGTTACTGTAAATTGCGGGCTTAATAGTTTTAAAATATCCGCTGCACGCGAGAGCATCGGTCATGGCCAGCTGCGACGAGAATATGATTCGGCGCGGTGCTGACCTCGCTGCTGACACCGTCGACAAACGGAAACGTATTTAAATACGCCAATTTTGCTCTCTACCGACATTACGCGCGCGAAAACCGTCGACGGGTCGGGGATCGGACGGAACAGGACGAAGCAGGACGGAGCAGGACGGAGCAGGACGGAACGCGGCAACGCGATTTCGAAACGAAAGCGTCCAACGGACGGACAAACGAGCGTTGAAACGAACGTTTCAATTCTCAAACTCTTCTCCACGGGAAAAGAAGGAACGTTGCGCAACGATCTCGCCTGTATCGCTTTCTACGATAATTGCCATCGTCTTCCGAGTTTCGAGATATTCTTCTCGTCGAAGAGTCGAAACAAAATCGCCGTGCGTGCTCGTGAATGCGAATTACCGTTTCCAAGGGGAACGCGACGGTGTACGTAAATCGACGATAAATCTGTCCCGGCCGAGCGTTGATAGCATTCGAAATGAACGTCATAAATTCATTAAGCGGCCGTATCTGATACGGAGAGATGATCCGAAAGGGAGCGCAACCCTCTAGAATTGGAGGTGGAGGGTCTGCGACGGAAATCCAGTCAGACGGGGTAGTTTCCTGATTAGAAAGTGCGATGTGTATTCAATCGCGGGGATCGTAAATATAAACGTTTCCACGGTTGATCTCTTCCAGTCGGCAGGGTGCGCCGTTGGAAAACTTCCGCCGATCCACGATTCGAAGAAAATCCGATCTCGCCTGCGATAAGGATCGCCGTTACTCGTGGTCACCGCTCGGCGCAACGCAATTGCAACGTAATTAAGAAACGGAACGATGAAGAATACGTTCTAGGTTTCCAATCGGTCCTAGCGAAGAAACTCGTTTCCGCGTTTCGAGGACAATCGGCAGCAACGTTGCTTCCTTTTCCTCGATGCCTGTGATCCACCGGCTCTTACGCATCACCGCGTACTTATTCTCCTCAAAATGCGCTATTTATCCGCCAAATGTATTTCTCGGAAAAAAAAAAGAAACTTACACCGCAGGCGTCCCAGTTTCTATTTTCAGAAGCTTAAACCGTCTCTATTCGATGCATCTCGTATTCTCGTATTCTCGTATTCTCGTATTCTCGTATTCTCGTATTCTCGTATTCTCGTATTCTCGTATTCTCGTATTCTCCTATTCCCGTATTCTCGTATTCTCGTATTCTCGTACTCTCGTACTCTCGTACTCTCGTACTCTCGTACTCTCGTACTCTCGTGCTCTCGTGCTCTCGTGCTCTCGTGCTCTCGTATTCTCGTATTCTCGTATCGCGAGTCTTTATACACGTAAACGAAAAATAACGAACAAAACGCGAACGATATCGACATTGATATTATAGCTATACGCGTTACTTCCAGCATTCTCGATATCCCACGGGAAGCAAGGCGAAAACAGCCGCGCGCTGTTTGCTCTCCGGCCCGTGTCTCGTCGTAACGTACTTTTTCGTTTTACTATTATTATATTATTTCGTCCACGGGACGACGATAAATTTCGCCAAATCCATCGAAAGATCGTTCGTTGGATCGATGCGCATCGATCGAGAGGAGAACGCGATCGTTCTCGTCCTCGGCCGTTTCGATCCCGTTACTTTCGATCAACGGACGATTGTCGCCGATCTCGTGCAACGTGCCAAACGAAACGGTCCGATCGTTAGCGAGACAAACAGCACCGAGAAGTAATTCGATTTCCCGTTTAAGGCCAACGAATACTCGGATCGTTAGCATTATACACGTAGTTGCTACGAGTCGGTGGATCCGATAATTAATTAATTATTCGAGCCCGTAGGACCGTGCAATTTGGCCTGGATGGAAACCAGAAACCTCGGGATGCTGGCCAGACGCCAAATTAGCTTATTAAATTAACACGTTCGCTCGAGACTTGGAGAAGCTTTACGCGTCCTTGAGAAAAGAGGGACGTCCTCTCCTCTTGGCCGAGTCGCTCGAAAATAAAAGCCCGGACCGTTCGATTCCGAGCTCAGAGCGTTTCGCGAAGGCTGTCGCCTCCCCCTCGAGTCGATCGCGACCGGGAAGAATCGACGTACTTTCCCGCGTATCGCGGTTCAGAGATCATCGACGACCACCATCGATTTCTCGGGACAAAGTACAAAATCCACTTTGCACGGATGGTCGTGTTTCGATACTCGACGCGTATTTACAATCGGATTCGAACGATTTGGAGTTTGAGCGCGTCGCATTTAGCGTCCCGTCGCTTCCCGTCGCGTCGCCTCGTGTCGCCTCGCGTCGCCTCGCGTCGCCTCGCGTTGCATCGCGTCGCGTCGAGGCGAAGTGGGCTATAACGGATGGTAACGGGCCGACGCGACAAACAAAAACGGGCTGCGTTTACGATATTTCAAATAGGTTTTCGATTTCCACACGATTTGCCGCGACAGTATTGCCGGTGCTCGACTCGTCGAGCTACCGAGCCTCGGTACTATAATCCAAAATAAAAGGCGCGCGCGCGCGTTCGTTTCGTTTGGGTAAATATTACGTAGCTAACGCGGTCGTGGTCGCGACCACGGATTTTCGTTTACTAGTTCGTCATTGACGAGCGAATCGAACAAACGTTACGTTGCGATCGCGGAGGAAAGCAAGCGCAACGCAACGCAACGCAACGCAACGCAACGCAACGCAACGCAACGCAACGCAACGCAACGCAACGCAACGCAACGCAACGCAACGCAACGCAACGCAACGCAACGCAACGCAACGCAACGCAACGCAACGCAACGCAACGCAACGCAACGCAACGCAACGCAACGCAACGCAACGCAACGCAACGCAACGCAACGCAACGCAACGCAACGCAACGCAACGCAACGCAACGCAACGCAACGCAACGCAACGCAACGCAACGCAACGCAACGCAACGCAACGCAACGCAACGCAACGCAACGCAACGCAACGCAACGCAACGCAACGCAACGCAACGCAACGCAACGCAACGCAACGCAACGCAACGCAACGCAACGCAACGCAACGCAACGCAACGCAACGCAACGCAACGCAACGCAACGCAACGCAACGCAACGCAACGCAACGCAACGCAACGCAACGCAACGCAACGCAACGCAACGCAACGCAACGCAACGCAACGCAACGCAACGCAACGCAACGCAACGCAACGCAACGCAACGCAACGCAACGCAACGCAACGCAACGCAACGCAACGCAACGCAACGCAACGCAACGCAACGCAACGCAACGCAACGCAACGCAACGCAACGCAACGCAACGCAACGCAACGCAACGCAACGCAACGCAACGCAACGCAACGCAACGCAACGCAACGCAACGCAACGCAACGCAACGCAACGCAACGCAACGCAACGCAACGCAACGCAACGCAACGCAACGCAACGCAACGCAACGCAACGCAACGCAACGCAACGCAACGCAACGCAACGCAACGCAACGCAACGCAACGCAACGCAACGCAACGCAACGCAACGCAACGCAACGCAACGCAACGCAACGCAACGCAACGCAACGCAACGCAACGCAACGCAACGCAACGCAACGCAACGCAACGCAACGCAACGCAACGCAACGCAACGCAACGCAACGCAACGCAACGCAACGCAACGCAACGCAACGCAACGCAACGCAACGCAACGCAACGCAACGCAACGCAACGCAACGCAACGCAACGCAACGCAACGCAACGCAACGCAACGCAACGCAACGCAACGCAACGCAACGCAACGCAACGCAACGCAACGCAACGCAACGCAACGCAACGCAACGCAACGCAACGCAACGCAACGCAACGCAACGCAGCGTTTCGAGACACGAAGAGTTAACCGAGATAAGGGTAATTAAACGCAAAGATCTGGCAATTCGAAAGAACGGGTTGTCGTTAGCGAGGCAAAGATCCGAGGTTGTACGTTTGTTCCGAGGTTTATTAGCACCAGCTTGTTAATCGACGAATTAACGAAGAAGGTAGGTACTCCGATAGTTAACGATGCGGGGTAACTGAAAATGGAGCAACGGCGGGGAGCTAGAAGCGACGCGATACGAAAAGCAAAGTGGCACACTGTCGGGCAACACCTTGTTACAAGCTGCTAACGATTAACTGTCCGTGCTCACGATACGAGATAAAGGATAATAATAGCACGTCCGGATTCCACTTTGGTTGCCGGACGTACAGATTCAACGCGAAACGAGATTCCAGCCGGTCGCGACTAGGGCACGGCTTCTACCGTCGAATAAATTTACGCTGTACGGTAAACAGAGGCACGGTAGGCGAGAGAACGCGAACGACGCAAGACGTCGACGGCAGGGCTACGGGCCGTTCGTTTCGTTTAATTCGTATCGCGTAATTTCGATTTAAATTCTACTATTTTCGTAGCGCGAGCGCCTGCGCGTTTCCAGCTAGAGCCGACCGAATCGAACCCGTTCGTTCCGTCGGTGTTTACATTGTGTTTGCGCATGGTTTCGTTCGAAATACACCTGGCAAATATCGAGCGAAATTCGTTTCGAGGCAGTTTCGTGTCCGAGAAGTGGTAATCGCGAAAGCGCAACGCACGTTGACAGACCTTGCGTACTTGGAAACTCGCACCTCGAGCAGAACCGCGCGATACGTCGAACGGTTCGCAACTTTCCACTCGCCGAGCGGCTCGAATACATACCGAGTTACTCGTAAAATTCGTTGCTCCGAGTGGTTATCGCCCGCACCAGGGAGTCTAGATCCAACGTAACCGGTCGAACGAGATGCGTTTGTCTTTCTTTCGAACTGTCCCTTGCTCGTCGAATGATCCATTTTCTTCCCAGTGTCGTCGTTTCGTCGCGGTTTTCTTCGGCTTTAGCGATAGAAATACGAGCGAGATACCGTAAAAAACAATATCGTCGATGACAACGATCGACAACGATCGACAACGATCGACAACGACCGAAGTAAAATCGAATCGAATCGAATCGAATCGAATCGAATCGAAAAAGCTTTCGTTTCTCGTGTTCCAGTCGGATCATCGATGATTTTTCAAACAGAACCGTACGATTTCGCTTAAACGAACAAACGGCCGGAAACGGTTAAAGAAACGCTCGTGGTTAAATTAGGCTCGAATCGTTAACGTTTATCAGAGGTTTCTCGCTGCGTTCGCAAATAATCCACGAAATTCGTGGTCATCGACGAACACCGTGTCGCGTAAACGGAAACCGACAGCGACGCGAGTAACATTCGCTCCGAGTGGAATTTACCTTGGCGTTGTACGTTCCCGGTCCAATGTGGAAGCATCGGGATTTTGTTGCGTTAAAAACAAGGAGAAAAAAGGAGAAAAGATGGATAGAGAACGCGTGCTGGAAAGATTAATTGTTTCGCGTTCCGGCCGATACCAGCCGGTTTTCCATACGCTGTATCGGCGTATCGATAATCGATTTAGCAATTTCACGCCGGACAAAAGCCAGGACGCCTAAGATTAATAAGTAAGTCGTGCGTTAAGACTGCAGGCAATCCTGGCGACCGTGATGCTTCGCGGTGTATGCAAATCTCGTTGAATAATTAACCAACATTTTCCGGTTCGATAAGAACGCCGCTCGGTTAATCTTGGTACTATTTCCTGGAGGAAGTACGCTCGCAGGGAACATATCTCCCGAGTTCGACGCAGCAAAGAACTCTCCTAACGACGTCTTCTTTACAAGTTACCGGTGTTCCTGCTTGGCGCGGAAGATAGCCGCTTCTTTAATTCGCTTAGCAGTCATTGTCGGTAAGAGAAGGCCCGGGCAGAAACTTTGCCATTTCATTACTCCAACCTGTTTCTTTCTCCCTTCGGTGTTCGTGGCTCTCGAGCTTCTTTCTCGTTGCCATCAACATTATTACTTTGTCCTCTTTCGGCATTGCGAGCTTTGCCGAGCAACCGAGGCTACCTGCAGCGATCGTCCGCACCAAAGTGCCGGGCGACTTAACTTTTCACCCGAAATACTATATTTTTCCAGCCGACCGAACGGGAATGGGAACAGGAACGCGAAAGGGGAACGCGAACGTGAACGAACGCACTCGTTACTTTTCTTCTTTCGTTTCGATCGCGTCATGTCGCGCGATCGTACATCGAGGCTGCGACCACCGAGCCGGCGAAACCTCGAAAGAACCACCGCATAATTTTCTCTCCTCGAAATTAAGGGTTAAAGTTACGATGGTTGGTCCCGTGTGTCTGTCCCCGTCCGTACGCACGCGACCGTGTGCACCGCTGGGCAAATGACGCCGGCTATAAAATATTCAAAGCCTAGCGCGATAATGGCGGTGCGTCCAAGCATATTAAACATTCAGTCGCGTAACTGGTCCACCGTTGGAGGCCGTGGCGGGGCAAGTGCACGTGGTAATTCAACTCCCGAAGTAAAGTTTCAGCTGCGAGATACATACCGCGGTATAAACTTGGCGAAATTACACTGTATCAAGCCCCGCTATACATATTTATTATTTAAGTTGCGAGCACTTTGTTCCGTGGGTGCAAAGGAACGGCGCTTTGTTCCGTCTTCTGTTTGACTGGGAATCAACGCCGACGACACGTGGAATTCTCGCCAAATTTCCCTGGCAGTCGCTTCGCATCGCGTCGAACATTGTCGAATCTTTTCCACGAACGGGAAATATGCGCGAGCGTCCCCTCCATTGCGGGAATCTATCGGCCCTGGAACCGCCGAAAGATCCACCATTTCGGAATAATATCGACGAGCTCCGATTGCGGGAATCGGCCGACGGTCGGCCAATATGCCAAGAAAACCGAACAAGAGACAAAGAAATCCCGAATTTACAACCTGGTAAAAGTCGAAACGGTCCATGGGAGACCTCGAGATTCCGTTTAAACAAAGATAAACTCAATTATTCGCCAGTGTATCGCGCAATTTCATTGTTCATGCATAAGCTAGGAAAATTTAAATAGTCCAGTCAAAAAGGGATTAAATATTCCATTACGGCGAGTGCGCGCGCGCGCCCGCGCCTGTGTTTTTCGAGGGGCGAGCGGGCATCGGTGACGCGGCGAGTTCGCGCGATAATTCAACTCGCGGCAACAAAGTTTCGTGGCCGACGATAGCGTCGCTCGCGCGAAATTATACCTAGGTCCGTCGTGACACGGCACCGGGGTATTTATTTAACGGCTGTCGTTTATTCGGAAATCCAAAGGTAAGGTGGAGTGAAAAAACTCTTCCTACTAATAAGTAGCGTGTAAGTAGCCCGAGGCAGTAGCCTTAACGAGCCTGATATTCCAAAGTAATTAGAGACGAGTTCGCGTACCGGTTCTCTCGAGTCTCTCTCATTTTTTTTTTCCACCTCTTTTCTCTCTCTCTCTCTCTCTCCCCCCGGCAGTAACCATGAGCATTACCATTAGAATCTGTTACATTCAAGGGAAATGCCATTGGCTTTCGGCCGAACGCGGCTTACAACCGCGCCTTTTTTAATTCCCACCGAAATCCCGTGGATATCCCAACGATGTACAGCCTGTACGAGTTCGATCGTTATCGTTAGATTCGCGATCACGAGTTACAGCGGATGAACTTTTTAACGCCTTCCCGATACGACTCTCCGCGTTGTTAATCCGACGAGGTCAGCGAGATCGAGAAAAACGCGGAAATTACGATTCGCTCGGTTTTCTTGGTTGCGCGCGTTCGTTCGTTCGTTCGTTCGTTCGTCAAAGATTTCGTCGCTACTCGTTACGGAAAGTCCGCGACGAAGCACGAGAACTTTGCCCGGGGGATAGCGGCGTGAAAATAAAAACGAGCCGAGTAATTAAATTGACCGTTTGCGCGGCAGCTTAATTTCGTTGCGGAAGTTTGCGAGGTCGTCCTTAATTTTCTTCTATATTAGCAATGTAAAGCAAGGGGTTCTTCGAGAGCTCGGAGGAAGGACCAGCGACTAATGGAGCAAAGTTTGCAATTTTCATGGACGCTCCGCCGAAACAATGCTACTGGGTAAAAAGGGTGTAACGTCTGGTGTGCAACCCGAACGACCGTTACGTAAAGAATACTCGGTCTTAAATATTGTACGACGAACAGCTTCGCGACTCGGAGGGAAGTTAAATACGAACGGGTGATCGATGTCTGCGAGCATCCAGATGTTGCTTCGAGAGCTTTCCGGTGAATTAGTCGGTAGTTACGACCCCGCTGTTGCTTGTCTTTCGATTTCCACCCTCTAACTTCACCGCCCGGTCTCTATTGACACGAGACACACAAACGAACGGCCGCGCTATTCATGGCGTATAATCGTGAACAGCGTTAAAGATCGGTAACGATTCGAATACGTCTCTCTCTCTCTCTCTCTCTCTCTCTCTCTCTCTCCCTCCCCTCTCGTCTCCCCATAGACGATTAAGCTTTCAGCGCTGTATATTCTGCGCTCAGAGTTACAGTTTTACTCGCCGTAGGTGTTTCCATACGAGCAAATTATCGTTCGAGTTTAGATCGCGGATTTACTTCCGTTACGTTTACCGTTGTATTCCACGCTTACCTACCTACGTACGTACGCGTGTCGTAGCTATGTACATTGTACATCTGTGAGCTCTCCTCGCGGCGACTAACAAAACTTGCATCGTTCTCTTTGTATCCTTCTTCCCGGTAAACTTTGCGGAGTAAGTACGTATCTACGAGTGTACACAGTTCCGCGGGAATTGGTCCTATTCTTCGAAACGATTTCACGATCTATTAAACTCGTCGACGATCGACAGGAGGGTGCTCGAACGCAATTTGTCACGCATAGAGGGCTGTCGATAATTCGAAAATATACGTTCGTACGAACGGATCCGAGCCAGATCGTTCACCGATGCGGTGGGGGGGGGAAGAAAAAAAATCGTCGTCCTCCTGGCGTAAATTTCGTTAAATTTATTTTCATAGTCCGCCATTTCCTTTGGATCGCTTTTCGGTTCCCCTTCTGTCGAATACCGCTGCTCGTACGCGTACCGAAACCGTTACGTTTAATAGGAAATTAATCGCGAACGACGATGACAGTTCGATCGCAATTCGAAAGATCGCGCTGAGCCAAGTATCGGAAACGAGTGTTAAAAATCGCGTTCGACGCAACCCAATTCTCCCAACACCGGTCGAGTCCGTTAAGTCCGCCAAATGGAGGGTGTTGGATCTACTTAAGTAGGATAAAGTAGTCTTAACGCCGTTAAAGTACTTTAACGCGGAAAACCTGTTTATCATAACCACAATGGCAACAGATTATTCTCCGGTATCTATTATACAGCCCGTCGACTTGTTCGAGAGATTGCTACGTCGATGGAAATCTCTTGATAAATTACGCGTACGCTTTCCATCGGCGAAATTAATCGGGTCTCTGCTCGTTCGCTGTTACGGATTCGATTTTCGCGTAACGTCCGTAATGAAAAAAATCTCGACTCGTTTCGAGAGCTTGGGCGCTCGTTTCTAAAATTTCCGAAAAATCGACTCAATGGAATTACATCGTCTCCGGGATATTGCTCGCAATGTCGGTCACGAAGGCTCGTTTGCATCGCAGTTCGTCCATGTACATACATTATCCTCTTGCTAAGCGATGCGAGGACTTCATAGAGACGGAAGTGTGCTCGGCAGACACCGAAAATCCTCGGTACACGTTCGTTCTGGTCACCGACCGTGGCGAGGGCGTCATTTATATTCATTTAGTCGGTCTACCTCGACTATACTTATACGAGTATTGGACAAGTATCCTCTCTCCCCGTCACAGGAGTTACCACCTAGGTTGCCGTACTTGGAGAGGAAAACTTTAGCTCGGAAACAGCAGCACCAGCACCAGCACCAGTACCAGCACCAACACCGGCGTCGGCACTAGCACCATCATCGTCGTCGTCGTCGTCGTCGTCGTCGTCGTCGTCGTCGTCGTCGTCGTCGTCGTCGTTGTCATCGTCGTCATCGTCGTCACCACCATCACCATCACCATCACCATCACCATCACCGGTACCGACGCTAGCGTAGTAGCATACTTTTAGATTAATCTAAAACTCGAGACGTTCTTCGTTCGACCTCACCGGTTACGTAGCTTGGTGCACACGAGCTTTCTTGCCAAACATTGAAAGAGCGAAATTAATATTTGTCGGGGTGTTATTCAAATTGGAGTCGGGAAATTGTCGAGCGTCGAGTTTGCGTTTTTCTTCTTTTCGTTCGGACCTTTCCGTTTTGGGTGTTTTCTCGAGTGCGCGCCGGCAGAGTTGGAAAGATTGGGTCGCTGTCTCGCAGCGTTCCGGCGAAAATTCCGCGAAAGTCGGTGATTCGTTTTCGCCGGTTCGCCCTACGCTCGAACGTTTCGAAAAAGGTTGCCGGTCGTTTCTCGGATACTTTAGCTCTCGGGCACACGTAGTACTGGCTGCGTTATTCGTTTCGACGCGACGGACGAAAATCTTTCATCGTATGACGCATTTAGTGGCAAGATTGATTGTCCTGCATTATTAAACCCGGTCTCTCGTCCGGCAGGCCAATAACTGTCGTGCGAAGGTCATCTGTTTCGCTCGTTCGTTGTCCGCTCCAACGTTTTATTAAAGTCGCCAATTTTTCGCGCGCAGCTGCTCCTTTCCGTGATTCGATTCGCGCTGTACAGGTCATCGTCGCGTTTCACCGGGGTATCAATCCCCGTTTCGGCCTCGATTCAATAAACCGAAGGCGAATGAACAAACCGAGCCAACAGGTGAGCGAGTACGCGCTTGCACCTTTCGTTGTCTATAATTCCGAGAAGCACGGTAACGATAGCGAATCGATTTTACCAACAATTCTGCGAACGGAACGCGTTGCAAAGGATCCTCCGTTGTTTCTCGTTCTCGTCTTTGACGGTTATTTCGGTCGCCACCGATTCGGCACGGTCGAACGATCACGATCTCTAAAAAGAAGAGTCTCGTTCCAGGTTGTAGGAGTTTTCCGCGTAGCCGGTGGCCAAACAATCAAAGAATCGTATAGGGGTATTATCGGCGGAAAGGGCGTCGTTACGGCTTACAAATTGCGAACGCGCATCGAGTCTGCGGCCACGGTCTAACGAACGGTGCCTCAACGTTCGACGCTAAGCCCCGGCTTAGCGGATCCTCCGCCGCGATACGACGCACCTTTACCGTTATGCTAACCGACGCGATGAGCTACTTTGCATTAATCGTTTTCGACAAGTTATCCCGTGCACCGACCGTTTACCCTTGGCTGCGTTGCTCGCTACTCGAAAACACCGCGGCCCGTTCATCGCTCTCGGATTTATTTCGCTCTTTGGATCAAGCTCGAAGAACGAAAACAACGTACGGTGGTCGGTCGGTGGCTGTTCGAAAGATCGCAACCCCCAAAGATCGAGCGATGCCTACTCTATTGGAAGAACCGAATCTTGGAATATCGTCCGTGCGAGCAGCTGGACGGATCTCGTAAGATAATCAATGGGAAGACGCGTGGCAATTGCTACTCTTGGCTCGGTTCCACGGGACTCGACGAACAACGGGCGAGCGCGGAACATCCTTTGTACAATTATAGTTTCCGCGCGATGGGATCCGGGCGGAAATATGGACGCGGAAGAGTTGGCGATGCGAGGGAGAAAGTGGGCGAAACGAGACGGGAAAGGGAAGCCGGCCGGTCTAGGGACTGGGAGTGGGTAGTGGGTAGTGGGTAGTGGGTAGTGGGTAGATAATAGCCGGGATAGAATTGTTCCAGAAGCCAATCCATCCCGGTATGTTATCGGACGGTGGAGCAAGTACCCTTGCGCTCCATTCCCTTCTTCTGGAAATGCACGTCTCTCCGCTGGAATGGCTTTATCCGTGGGCTACTCCGAAACGTACGAAACGAACGGTACACGATTCGCGGCGAATCGTTCGGTGACGCAACGCTGGCTTTTATTTAAAACGAACCGACTACTCGATGCAATTTCGTCGCGTCATCGGATATACCGGAGAAAAGTGTAAACATCAATTATCGACGATCATTCGACGGACGAATTATTCGACTGTTCGCGGTGTACGTTACCGGCTCGCGTAACGTCACGATACGCGACTTGGCGTTAACTTTACATCGGAAAATTAATCCTACCGGCTGGCGTTGTTTTCTCTCTCTTCTCCCGATCGAGCCATCACACACACACACACACACACACACACACACACACACACACACACACACACACACACACACACACGTACGTACGTACACGTATATAATAAATCCGAACGAGCCGGAGAAACAAAAGCGATGAAATTTCAGCCAGGGTACGCTTCCTCTCGTAGTGTCGCGATTCGGTCGCGATTCGGTCGCGATTCGGTCGCGATTCGGCCCCGAGTCTGCGACATCGCGCGAGGCACCGGTAACGGGAAACACAGCGAGAGAAAAAAGTTTTGTTCCGAGCAATCTCGTTGGTCGAAACTTTAACAATCTTTCGCGAGACGCGGTTCCTTCGAAAGTTTTCATTTTTTCGTCAGAATACGAGCAAAGGCGGAAAACAATTTTCAACAAATTTCACCCTGAATTTCGGAATCGAATCGTTTTTAACGAATCTCCGCCGGTCGCAATTTTATCCGCGGAAGCCGCGACAAATATTATTTTTACACCCTCTAGGTACGGTTATCGATCGTCGAGTACGAGTCGCCCATCGGTCACGTTGCATTTTTAATAACCGTGTCATCGGGTATTCCAGCGGTTTAACATTCGAACGACCAGAACGGTTTTGTCGGAAAAACGACAAACGCGCTAATGCAGCCGGTTTTTATCGTTGTAACAGCGAATGGAACGCCAGGTCGCTTTTTACGGTGCAACGTACACTTTTTAACGCGCGGACAGCTTTGAGAAAATTGCACGTTATACCATAACGAAACACGTGGAGAGCTGCGATTTCACCGCTATACGGGAACACGTTCGGAAAGTTTTAATTGTAACTACTACACCGAAAATTCGGCGGAGGATCGATTGAACTAGTCGCGAGCGATGGAAGCGCATAATTACTCTTTAATTGTGTACGTATAAATGGCGACTAGTGTCGTTTCGAAATATTTTCGTCTCGCGTTTCGGAATCGTCCAACGAAGCGAACGAACGAATCGTCGATATCGACAACGACAAGGTTCGAGGTTCGATGTTCGAGTTGCGAAACGACTCTGGCAAAAACAAAACTGTGCTTTTATTTTGCGCAGAGTTCGGGCGTCTCGAGACGAAAAGATCGGTCGGTTGGACGGTCCGTCGGCGGCATACCCGTCATAAATTATGCATTACAGTCGGTATTAAAAGTGGCGTGGCTTCGATTAAAAATTCGCTCCTAACTGGTTCACCGCAATGCGGCGCATCCCTAAAGTCCCTAAAGTACGAGTCGCTTCGGTATTGTATCGGTGTCGCTATTTTCGTAGCGCGTCGTCGTTATCCAAGCGCGAAAAACAATTCCGTCGGTTCCTCGCTCTCTTTGTAAACCGGCCCCCGGGACGAAAGCTCTCGAAATACAGGTTCGCGGACGTCCCTCCCCCCCCCCCTTAATCACCGTGTAAAAGTTGTTGCTGAAAATTCGACGAACAAAAGTTTGCCCGCGAAAACGGCTACAAAACCGTAGTTACGGCACTAATTTCGCCGCGGTATAATTGCGAGAAGGCCGCCGCCGCCGCTTCTGCTACTGCCACCGCCGCCGCTTCTACTACTGCCATCGCCGCCGCCGCCACCGCCGCCACCGCCGCCACCGCCGCCGTAATCCTTTCAGGCCTGGGACAAACGGTTCTCCGTCGTGCTGTCAGACGGCGAGTACCATTCGCGGAGGGTGATACATAGCGTGGGCAGCGACGACGCGGATGAACGCGAGAGAGGCCTGCCAGAGAAAATGGTCTAGAAAGGACATCGCAATTAAACATTTTGTTCCCGTTCACCCGGTACGACCGCGAGCACTTGACCCACATTCCGAGTATAACGACCTGCACTTTCCCTCTCCGACCTTTTTGCAATTATGCGGTCGTAATTTATCAGTGGAAAATGTCAAGCGGCCGGGTCGACGGACGCCTGGAATAGATAATGTTATCTCCTTACGCTTTTCACGGAATCCGTGGGAAACTTTGAATGCGCTCTTGCGCTTTTCATCGCGCGGAAACAGTGCACAAGTACGCGTGGACTAATTGGGCTTGCGAGTCGCGCAGCTACGCAATTCCACGATCGGAGAAAAGCCGTTGGTTGGCTCGAAACCAGCGAGTCTCGAGTCGAAAGTTGGAACAATCGACGGTTGAAAATTTCGAAAAATCAAAGTTTCCCCGAGTTCCCTCGAAAGCCACTGCGAAACGATCGTTTCGTAATCGTGCACGTTTCCTTTTACGTTTTCATCGTCGCGAGTCCCCGCAACGACTAATATCGGTTCCGAACGAGAGCTCCGGGTTGGAGCTCGGGGAACGCCGAAATCGATCCAACGAACCGAACCACGCTCCTTCGAAGAATAATTATCGACGCGAGTGAATCGCGGACGCCTCGAGCACCCGTGCACCGGGTCCGTGCTTCGAGTTCGAAGAAACGGATCGACGACCGCGTAATTTTAATTCGGTGGGTAAATCGACGCTGCGAGGTATTAATTAAAGGTGCGAACGATCGGTGGATCGTTAGCAGGTGGAACGGAATTCGCGCGGGATTTTCCGCTGGCCGGACCCAAAGAGGAAGAAATCCGTCTTGGAAATAGTTTGGAAACGTCGAGCATACTTCGCGCAGCATCCCGCGACGACGATATTGCATTTCCAATCTTCGACGAGGCTGAAAAGCCGGAATTAGAGCGCAGCCGCGCATCGAGACGCCGCTTCCTGCTCGACCTTCTCCTCGTCTCGAGCATCCGCGATCGGTGATAACCGCGCCGGAGATCCCCTGCCAGACTCGCGGCCATTCGAAAAAGAGCTATCTCGGGGTCCCGGAATATCGATTCCTGGCCGACGGGAAGCTAACGACGAATTCGTGCGGTGAATTTCGTTCGTTTTTAATTTTCCACCTACTTTGCGAAACCAAAGCCGAAGCCAAAGCCGAAGCCAAAGCCGAAGCCGAAGCCGAAACCGAACCCGATCCGAAAACGAGCACGAAACAACAACTACGAACAAAGACAGAAATTTTTAACCAATTATCGAGGCCCCGTCGATTCGAGAATCGGTCGACGAAGTAGAGTTTGCAAATTTCAAACCCTATCTCCGATCGAGTACCTCGGAAATATCGAGGCGTTCGTCGCGGAGGAAGTAAATTTACTCCCTCGCGTTCAACGGGCCCGTCCTCGGAGCTAAATTTACGTACCTCGCGATACGATTCCCGGCGCCCTTTTCTCGGGCTTGTCAACTACCTCGAATCGAAATTAAAGAAATACCGCCCGCTGGAAAATCGCGACTCGCGAACGACAGCGTACGTACGCGTGCAGCGAGCAGCGAGCAACGAGTAATCTGGAACAGAACGATCGTTTTCACAGTTACCACTGCCGATCGTTCTCCGGATACGGTTAACGTTTGACCACGACCGCGTCTCCGCGTCTCCGCGTCTCCGAGTTCCGCGAATGCTTTCGCGATAGCGACGATGAATGGTACGCGGCCGGGGTGTTATTTAAATTTTTATCGCGTTCGGCAATAAGATAGGGAACGAGGATAAAACGCGGAGAATGTTTCGTATCGAACGAGACGCACAGGGATCGAAGCGGTGAAACGGAAGCATATTTCGCGAGATTGTCCGATGAAGAATAGACACACGGCGAGCAACGATAATTTCTCGTCTAGCGGTATTCCGCTTTATTCGCGACTATCGACGTTTCCAAATTTACGCGAGTAACCGATCCAACGAACGTGGACGTTTCGAGCGGCCGGACCGAAAGGTACGATGCGTCGTTTCCTGGCAGAGTTTAAGAATAGAGACCGCCGAAATCGGTCTTTTAAAAGTGGGCCAACGGAACATCCGTCATCGTTCTCGTCTCCTCTAAGAGTACGGTCCCGCGAATAGACGAATTCCGCTCCCAAAGTCGCATATTTCTCTTTTCGGGGAAGCATTGGAATGCCATTAAACGGGCCGCGAGAAGCCGCGAGAAGCCGCGAGAAGCCTGCCGTTCTCCTCGAATCCGGTTTGCAAAGACGTCCCTCGGCTCGGTAGACGCGTTTCGAATGCCGCCTGCGAGTAACTATTTCATTAGGTATGCACGTATGCGTCATCGTTGGAGACGCGGTGCCCAAGGAACGATTAAAAGGGCTATTCCGTAACGCAGCGGTGGGTATAAATTTCGAAATCTTTGCGACGCCCGATCAGAATTCTTAACGCTCACCCGCGGACTCGAGCTGCGCGCTCGAACGCTCCGATATCCATTTACGATTCGAGTAACCGGCCGTATCACGGTGTTTGCTCGCTCTCGCGTTACGTGCGCTCCGCGTCACATGGCTGTCGCGGATCCCCCATTTCCCAGGTGTATCGACACACGTGTTCACGCACGTGAGGAGAAACGATAACAGCGTGAACCACGTGGCCGCCCCTAAATTGGCCACTTTACTTATGGTACAGAGAACGCGTATCGTCCGCTTAATCGGTCGTGCATTCGATCGAAAGACCGAACCCCGAAGACGAATTCCGATCTGAACGCGACTGTTGCGGTCTCGGTCGCCAATTAGCCCCTATAGTCGCGGGGCTAACCGTTTTAACAATTTTCATCCAGTTTTTTTCGTTTTCGTAGGAACGGCGAGAAGAGAGTATCTCTGATAAGACGTATTACTCGGAGAACCTCTCCTTCGATGGCTCATCGAAAATCGAGTACGATCGGTACAACGGGAGCCCCCGACACTTCCTTGCGCGTTACTTATGGAGACAAATTTAACGGGAAATTGTATTCTTCTTTTATTCGTTCAAAGGATCCCGGCTACATTTTCCTCCGCTTTCCTCCAATCTATCGATTCGTTTCGCTAAAAAGACACGCGCTCGTTAGCGCTCGTGCCGACTTTCAATCGGCGAAAGAACGATCGCGGTACGTGTCCAACGTAGAGGAAACTTTGCCGAATGTTTCTTCTATCCACCCTCGCCTCGTTCGCTTCGGTTTCGCCTCTCGTACGACTTGGTTCGCATTGCATCGACAGGCGACGGGATCGGACCTACAATTTTTACGAAAATACGTTTAGAAAGTGGCTCGGGCTTTCGTCGACCATCTTGGCGTACATCGAGCCTCGAAGGGAGCGCGTACGAACGAGACGATCGATGTTTTCGATCGGAAGGAATTTTAATCGCGACAACGGTAACGTAATTCCTCCCGTAGCGTCGCTTTCCTTGAAGCTACCCATCAAATTCTCCCGCGGACCAGCCGGAGACTCTTTTCTCTTTCGGAAGGCTCTTGGCATTTTTCACCGCGCGACCGGAACCGCAACTTTTATTTTTAGACGGCGGTACAAATGCCCGGTCACCGACGAATCGATCTACCGATGGTAGACCGTTGCCCGATCGTGTGTTTTCACGGCGCGCGGTGACGCCCAGAGGAATTCAAGGGCACGCGCGCATCGCACCCTTGAACGCCAGCACACTTCTCCTATCGCGCGGAAGCCGTTTCTCGTTGTTAAGCGTGTTAAAAGGCCCGGCCAGAGGGGTTTGCGAGAAGAAAAGTTGGATCGGATAGGGAGGAGGTAAGCACGGCTGGGTGTACGCCGCGGTCCGCGGTCCGCGGTCCGCGATCCAAGTAACGGGTTAGGTCGCTCGTGTGACGCCACTAATGTACATTTAATGTCTTAACTTTGAACGCGGCCGGTCTCGCCGTGAGATAACATCTTAAATACGGTTTTTGCATTCGCGCGGGCAACGGGGCTACCTCTTTAGCCGGCACGTCACCGAGCCGAGGGGAAAATAACGAAAGAAACTTCTCGAAGCGCGACGATTGCGCCTATGCGCCTAGTGGACTCCAAAGTCGACCGAACGAACACTCGCCAGCCAGGTAAAGGTACCCTTTTCGAAGGATTTCCTCGTTTCCTTCCCTCCTTTCCCCCGGCTGGCTGTTGTTTCGCTTTCCCCCTGACACAAAGGCCGCATCGAGAGTGTACGATCTCCCTGTCGACCAGGGGAATAACCAAAAGTTTTTCCATTCGCCGCAACGACGCGACGGAAAGAAAGACGCAAGCACGCCGCCCGTCGCCCGCCGCCCACTACCCACTACCCACTACCCATTACCCACTACCCACTACCCACTACCGCTTCCGCTTCGTACACGGAATTTCCTTTCCTTGTACTTTTTCTCGACCGCGACGATACTAGGCGCGATCGAGCGAAACGCACACACGCACGCTGGCCCTCGATCACGGGACTCGACGATGCGGGTGCAACGATACACACACGGAATCGTTCGTAATTATATCGATCAACGATCTTCGATACTTGGAGGAAACACTAACCCGCATTCGTTCTCTCGTGGTTTGCAACTTTTCCGGAAATCGCGCAAGTAGTAAACCTGGCAGAGCAAAATAACTCGCGATTGTAACTTGCACGGTGGAGCGGAGACGTTTCGACTTCCACCGTAGTAAGAATCGACGATCGTCGAATAAACTCTGGATGGATTTCGGTTCGTTCGAGCAATTATCCAAACGACGACGGCTCTTTTTTAGTCGTTCTGCTCGGCGTTCTCCTATACATTCGTACGCGTATACATATGTATGTAGGTATGCGGTGCTCGAAGAGAAAGAAACTGCAAAAGGATAGAGAGGGAGAGAGAGAGAGAGAGAGAGAGAGAGAGAGAGAGAGAGATATCCTTCGTTTGTACTTGGTGAAATTCATGAACTTCCGCATTCTCGCCGGTGAACAATTCAGTATCCCGGGAAAATACAAATTGCGGACGAAAATCTTGTTTCTGGCTCGTGCGAGCGTGCTTCCCCTTTATAAAAGGATGCCCTGACAAATGGGGGAAAATAAAGGAACGAAGTAAGGAACATTCCATATTTCCTGACTCATCTTACACACAGAGACTCCGGATTCTTTTTACGAGCAGAGGAATTCACTTAGGGACACGTCAAGGGACATGAATTCACTTTTGCGACACGACGAGCTGTATTTACCACGAAACAGCAGACCGCCCCGTTCGTTTCAAAGATTTCTCGGTGTCCCTGTTGGCGTAAAATAATAACGAAGGGACGGTTCGCGAACGGTAACTTTGTTCCCGTTCCTTTCCATACATTTTCGCTATTAAACGAGTCGCGAGGTGTCTCGGACGCTATTGTCGCGCACAATGCGAGCGTCGGTGGGGTAATGCGACGATTACGGTAATTCCCGTTTTCGAGCGACCATTTTTACACTGGATTGGTAATGTTTCCACGATGCGAATGGACGATACATCGTCCGCAACGAGACGGGATCGTCGGGATTTAGATTTTCGCGCTCGAAAGTAAATCGTATCGGCTCGGTATTGACGCGCGTCCGTGCTATAGATCGCGCGAATGTTCCTAATCGCGACGCGAGGAAAGACCGCGTCGAAATTGGAGCTCGTCCTCCGGATCGACGTCCGGTGATTTGGAAAAACTGCGAGAGATCGTGAATCTATTCGGATTCTACGGTCGAACGAAGACGTCCGCGATTCCGTTCCGCGCGGCATTTCGCAGGTGAACCGATACGAAGCGAATATTGGAAAAGCAAACAGTGCGGTGTATCGTCGAATTCAGGAATGCTTTATTCTGGTACATTCGCTCTCGATTCGACATTCACGAACGACGCGGCGTGCACAATCTGTGGGTTTTATATCCGTGTTCAGACCGTGTCTTCCTATTATATGCGCCGAGATTTTCTGTTTGAACTACCGGTCCCGTGAAACAAGTTCCCGGCCCTCTACCTACCTTTTCAAATAAGGTGAAACAACTTTGCCGAAGCTACCAATCGATCGGAACTTTTACGAAATTCGATCAACCAATTACGTCGTGTTCTACCGAATTTTCCAATTACTCGGATCAACGACGTTACGCGCATCGAAAATCATTTACACCGGTTAGCGACCACGTATAACGATCGTCGGAAGCAACGAATACCGTTTAACTTTTAGCGAGCTGGTTTCGTTGCGCGCTATCAGTCGCGAAACAATTTCTCGGCTAAATAGTCATGGCGGAGTCGACCAGAGAACGACAACTGCCACGCGATCTGCGTTCGTGGGAACGGTGACAGCCGATAAGTCGACGTTCACCGTAGGTCGCGAGACCCGTTATCGTCCCGAGTCCCTTCGTAATACGAACTTCGTATGCATAGCCGGGTAACACGTTGATTGGTTGGCACGTAAAGTCTGCGGGCCCGATGCACCCGATGCGCCCGATGCGCCCGATCCACCCGGTGTCTACTTGTCTGCCTACCTGCCTGCCAGTCTAATTGTCTCTTGGACTTATCGATGGATATCCCATACGCGTTGCGTTAACGCGCGTTTAAATTAGCAACCATTCCAGAGATTACGACAGACGACCGAGAGGTACCTCGATGCGAGCTAATTTAAACTCTAAAATGAGAAAACAGAAGAGACGGTATTGTCGTTTCTCTATCGTTGTTCATCGTTCGTTTTACCAGCGACCAAGAGGGCCGGAGTTATCGAAAATCTGATCCGGATAAATTGCAACAGCGTATCGCGCGCATTTTCTCGTTATCGAATTGTTGCCACCGTTCGCTCGTCAACGTTTCTTCGATGAAAAAGAGATCTCGTACACGTACCGTATGTACGAAAGATATTCGTTTCAAGGTGGTCGCGATTGCGTTGAATCGTTTAAAACTTGGGCAATGGCCAGTAAAGCGGACCAAAGTTTACCTCGCGCGGCTTTCGTGTACGTACATACGTACGTATATATTTATATATATATATATATATATATATATATATATATATATATATATGTATAGAGAGAGAGAGAGAGAGAGAGAGCAAGTCAGGTAAGAGTACTTGGGCGCTACTTTCTTATTTAGCGGTAATTACGAGTTCCCAGCGCTCGGGGTTGGTCGTCTTCGCGATCTTAAGACCTCCCGCATCGGCTTTTCTTCATTGAACGACCCGGGACCGACATCGCGGGAAGATATTGCACGTTCAATGGAGAATCGATTAACGCCACCGACGCCGGCGACAAACGATAAGACGAATTCCTTCTTCTGAGCGAAGGCAATGCGTAGACGAGCGGTAGACTCGTCGGTGTGTGTTTTACGCGAGAAAAATGCAGAGTCTCGACGCGGCAATTAGCAGCGAATCGTGAGCGTCAACTTGCAAGTTAGATGCGCGATAGATGCAAGATAAACTTTTCAATTTCTCACATCGTTGTATCAATTTCCTCGAATCTTTTTCCGCCTTTCGAAACGCGTTCGTTTAAACACGTATCTACGTACGTAGTTGGCGCGCTCCGTTTACCTCCAGCCACTAAATTTCACAGAGATGAAATTTTTCAGCGCCGTGAATCTAATCGAGATACAATGCTAATTTACTCGATGTGATCCAACATTATTTTCCCCGGTGGGTGCGGCCGATTATTTACCCGGCATTTCGTGGACGGTCCACGTTTCCTTTATAATCGCGCGAATTCCATTAGCAACGACCGGTATAGATTCAACGCGTATTACGCGCGATACTTTTTCCTTTCGTGCGATCGTTTCGCCGTCGGTTCGTTTTTCTTCGACGAATTAATCGATTAACAGAGACTCGTTGCAAACTTACCTTGGCACATGATAGTGATGACGTGGAATATGCCGATGGTCAAGTACGGCCTTCTTCTCTGATTGTCCGTCATTTTATTGCCGTTCCACGAAGTCTCGTACCTCGAAGCTTATCTGCAACAATATTGTACGAAAAGTTGAAGATCACTTTCGATCGACGACGACGACGACGGCGATGACGACGACGACGACGACGACGACGACGACGACGACGACGACGACGACGACGACGGCGACGATGACGAATACAATACCAACCGAATCGAATCGTGTGTACACCGTATTCTTCGTCGATTTCCAGGCCTTTCCGAGGCTACGGAAAATACATAGGAAAATACGAGCAACCGCTGATCGATGCGTTTCGATGAAAGGGATCGCTGGCAATTAATAAGTAAACCTACCTATCATTAGGGGCGCCATGTAAGAGTACACAAGGTACGTGACAGGTATATGTAAATACAGATCCATCTAGTTTAGGACACGAATCCGAATGCATATTGCGACGTGCCGTATCGTTGGTTCCTCGATACGTCGGGAATCCATAGGGCCGTGAAATCATTAACGCATGGCTAAGTCGGTGTAATAGAGGGATCCTGTAATTAACGAACGCCCAATGTTAATCAGGTTTATTGGGCTGTAACGTACGTACAACCACTCGAGAAGATATAGATGGTATTCGAGTGCAGTGAACGTCTACGGTGTCGGGTAGGCTGGAAACTAGAGTCCGAGATCGGTCAATGAACGAGGTAAAAGAAAAAAAAGAAAAAAAGGAAGAAAAAGAGAAAGGAACGATTTGAAGATGGTTCGCGGCGAGAATTGAAAAGAACGCGGTTCGAAATGCGATTCGAGCTCTCGTTGCGCGATATCTCCGCGAGCTCTCGGTTTAATCCCGGCCCCGCCACCGGACACCTCTTTCTCGTCTATAAATTGGCAGCATCGGGTTATCGCGCGTTTCCCTCGTTTCGTTCGATGGTAACTTTAACGGAACGCTAATAAACGATAAGAAACAGATGGAGGCACACGCTCTTAACGTACGAATAAATGTATCATACATTAAAGTACGTGCGTATGTGCATTGTTTAAATTCGATTAATCGAGAAAATCGTGATACGTATCGAAAGGGAGTTTTCAAATGAAATTCCATCGCGCAGTCTTTTGCCGACGCGAAACGTTTTCCTGTGAGGCAGAAGAGACTCGATATTTCCAGCCAACGATTATAATAACCTCGCCCGAATCGATCGTGTCGTTCGTTTCGAGTACTCGTATATAGTATATCGTTAATCACAGATTGTACGCGATGCCTTTACTTTTGAAAATCCTCGATAGGGGATGCGACAGCGAACTATACCCGATGAAAGTTCAGTTCGCCTCGGGAACGGTCTTAGGACGGTCACGTTGATAATCCGACAGCGCGACCGTACTAAAGTGCCAGACTCGAACCGATCGATAACTTTCGGCAAGATTTTTATTCCGTTGGTACGCTCGGTGCTTCGAACGGTTTAACGTTCTTCCGAATCGGTTTCTCCTTTTCCCTTTTTTTTTCCTTTTTCTTCTTTTTTTTTTACGCAGTCGCGAGAACCGGCCACGAAAACATTTGGGTGTTTTCGTTTAAACGATCCACCCTGTACCTAAGAAAGGAAAACACTGCTGGATGAACGGATCAACGTTCACGACTACAATCTCGTGTAAATTCCGAAGAAATTCTCTCGGTAGATGAAAAAGTGAAATTTTCGTAAAAGACTGGACACGCGTACGAAATATTTGTAAAATTCTTAATTGATCCCTTTCAACGAGCATACATAATTAAACGATTTCGACAAGTTCCGAATGGATGTTCGTGAAAATCAAAGTCGATTTAAAACGTCGTTTTACGCTCCCAACGATACGGGACATGATCGTCGCGATGATTTTTTAATTTTTTCCCCTTTCTTTCTTCGATCCTGCAACGAGTCCGCGCTTTGCACTTTACACTTCGCGCTCCGCACTCCGGACTCCGGACTCCGGACTCCGCACTTGCCGGTGGACCGCGCTGTTCGAGTGTTAAGAACCACAGCCGTGTGACTCGATTCATTGCGTTATTACAAGTTTTACGAGTTAATTAACGGATATTTTTTAATATCGCACAGGCACTTGGGCAAAGCGGCTCTTGTTATTACATCACGCTTTTACACATCCAGCGGCGTTCAAATTACCGTGGGTGGCTCCAGCTATCGCGCTCGACCCATAATTAGTAAACTCGGTTAACGACACGACGCCCGTTCGTCGACGGTATCGTTACCCTCTCTTCTTTTTTCGCGTAAACTTCTTCCCACCGTGTGACCGGCTCGTAGGTAAGTGTAAAACGAGAAGTTACACATGGCCCACGGCATTATCCGTTACGCTTTCGCTCGTCAGGGTTTGCTTGCCAATTAATAAACGTTCCGCGAACTTTCCAGCTTCCGATTCCGGGGTCGAGGCAACTTACGCCGGGATCGCCGATACACTGTTTACGCCGAAACAACTCGAAAGGAAGGAGCGTTACTCTTAACCATTGCTCGAACTATGAAAATACACACGTACGTACGTACGTACGTACGTACGTACGTACGTGCACACGTACACGGGTACGTAGTACGTAACCGAATTGATCTCTCGAAATGGAACGTTATCCGTAGTGTTATTCGACACGGTTGAATCGCTGTCACGATACAGCTGGCCTGTATCGAATCGCTTTTCGACAAAAACTCGTAGCGGTTTTCGCGACAAGTTGCCGCGATCGCGTCGACCGACCTGTGCGTAATGGATATTTCAGGGATAGACGATCGATCGTCGACGATCGACGATCAAAGGTCTCGGTAATCGTTCGATAACTTTCCTTCAACGTTGCAGGTTCTTTGGTCAGAAATAAAAGAATAATCTCTCCTTGATGCAGAATATTCGGAATGTTTGAAATATTCGAGGCGTGTGCATAAAAAATGACCAATCGCGAAATTGTTCCGGACCAGTTACTCGGCTTGTCCGACCGGTAAACGATTATTGTATCGTTTTTACGAGTCTGTTTACCGGTAATACGCAGAATGCCGCCCCTTTTAACGCCGTCGATTGTTTAATCCAATTGGACGAATGGCCGTTAGCTCGTACCCCGGCAGAGCACCGATGCGTCGCGTCGGGTTGCATCGACTGCAACGGGCTGCCGCGCGTCCAGATTTACGAGGCGATTTACAAATTGGCGGTTATTGTGCTCCGCTTGGAAATCAAACTGTCCTGTAAATCAAAACGTCTGCCAGCGTTCATTAAACGTCAGACAAATCCTGGAAATCGGTCGTCGCGACTCGCACACTGCCGCCATCGCCGCCATCGCCGCCATCGCCGCCTATTCACATTTCTGGGTCCACGTTTTCGTTTCCGTCGCTAGCCTCCGTGCGTCGATGCACGCGCCGCCGCCGCCACCGCCACCACCGCCACCACCATCGCCGCCGCCACCACCATCGCCGCCACCACCGCTGCCGGCGGCCAGACATTAGCGTCCCGAATTTCCCAGGGAATGCATCTCGTCCACGGGCAAGTCGTAAACCATTTCCCCGGGCGCTTTGTTTTTCTCGTTGGTACGCGAGGCAACGAAATAACTCCGCACGGAGAGCATCGTCGAAAATAATTGTTTAATCCGCGCGCAGTTGACGAATCCCGGCCCGGTATGTTCACGTCGCATCGCTTTATTTTTACACGACGCGCTCGCATTTGCGCGGATTGCTTCCACGGCGCTGTGCCGATTACGAATTGGAAGAACCGGGAGAAAAGTGGCTACCGGATCTCGCGATTAATTCGCGAGCAGGAACAACTCGAAAGGATCGAGGTTCTTCTTTCGCGGACGGTGAACTCGAATCGGGCAAGACCTAACGGGTAAACGGTGTATCGATATTTTTCGCTGGAACGAAAAAATAACAATCCGTGGAAAAATGCATATTTTAACGGTTGGACGAGCAAAAAATATCCTCATAGTCGGAATCGCCGCACTGGCTGGAAATCACGTCGCCTTGCACGAGCCGGAACCGTTCGACGTGGTGCAACGCGGTGCAACGTAGTATTTCTTTCCTTTTTTCATTTATCATCGAATTTCGATCGGTGGGGTGCCGTAAAGATACGAGTGTGAAACGCAACCGAAAATAGGCTTCGCCTGGCGTCGATTATTCGACATCGAACACGATCGACATCGCGAAATTTTGCTCGTTAACTTTTCCCTTTGCTCCCGGAACCGTCCAACAAAGCGACTAATTATCGAAGATAAAACCGCTCGTTTCGTACTCTTTCTGGGAAGGAGGGGTGAAAATTTGAAACGTCGAAACGATACGTTTCCCCGACTTCCACCTTTACGTAGTCGTAGTTTGATTTTTTTCCCCCGAACGGCCCGACGCGAGGTAACGCGATCGATCGCGACAATTTCCGTAAATCATTCTCACAGCACGATCTTGGGTAAAAATGTTACGGGGATTTCGCGGTTCGAATCGTGCTGCTTGCAATTTCACTACCGACGAGAAACCGACGTTCGAACGGGAACTCTTTTTACGCGATACACGCTTCGTACGTGGTACCAAAGCACCGAAGGGGAAAGGTAAAAAGGTAAAAAGGGAAAAAGGTAAAAAGGGAAAGAGACGCGACAATTATTCGAATCGGTTGACATTTTCACGGCCGGCGAACTTTGTACTCTTCTGTCCCGGCAATTTTCCTATTTGTCTCGGTCAAGATGACACGACCCGTGACTCTATCTCCGCCGTTTCGGTACGGTCGTCGACGAGAGAGAGGAGGGTAAAGGACAACGATATCGAGTCGTTCGAAAGTCTGCTCGTTCTTTCGAACGCGTTGCCACGCGCCGCTTCGCTCTCTTACGCAACGTTCAAATCTCCGAAATTTATGAAAAGAAATTCGAAGCACCGACTCGAAGGGGTAATTTCGAGGGTACTGCGGACGGTGCGGCAGGGCTTGATCGTAAATTTCTCGTTACGAGCAGAACGAATAACTCATTCCCGATAGTCGCGTTCGCGGCTCTGTGAAACAGTGAAACAGGAGGCCGCGAACACGATTTTTGTGCCGTTCGTTCGACGACAAATCGCGAAGGAAACACGACGCCCGATCGCAACGAAACGCTCGTAATTGCATTCCGGAAACGAGCAGGTCGAAAAGCGACACGGCGTCCGTTCACGGTATCGTTTCGTGTCTTGGATAATTGCCGACACGCAATCCTGCCGCGTACACACGAGTACGTAGATACGTGTATACTATACAGCCGCGAACGTGGAACATTGTACCGTGTACCCGCTAATGCGCCATTTGACGCGCGTGCCGCGCATTCTGCTCCGCATTCCGCAAAAATAAAATCGCCGTTAGGCCACCGTGGCTCCGAACAAAACCGACGTTAGAGCGATCGTGTTTTTCCAATACCAAAGTCTAGCGTTTACAACGTTGCGCGAAATCGGACGAAACGCATACGTAATTCCGCGACAGTTGCGGGAACGTTCGGTGTCCGATTTTGATTTCGAAACTCGAAAGAAAATTGTACAACGACGAACGGGGAGAACGCTCGAAAGAGAGAAAATATCGAGTGACTAAAAATATCGCGACAACTCGAACGATAGCCGAGACAAACGCGGACCAGCTTACTTATCTAATATTAAAAGTTGGTAACTACCGACTGCGCGAAAGCAACGGAAGCACGACGACGATGAACGGAACCGACGGGGGCCGAATGGAAAAATGGTAAAAGAAGCATGAAAAAAGACGAGAAGGATGGAGACTCTTTCGCGAGCGGTTCTTTGGAATTCGGTGAACAACCGAAGAATGGGCTTATTCGGATCAACGTTTCTTAACGAGGAAAGTTGTGCTTACCGCCAGCTTTGTGTATCCTCGAGAAGGCTGATGGGGCAAGTCGGAAAAGTTGGTTGGCAAATTATTTTTCAAGAGACGTTTCTTAGTACTTGTATCTATCGACGTTGCAACATCGCGCGTGTTTCGCGCTCGGTATTCTATTATATACATACGTGTACAATATATGCACAGGTGTCTGTATTTACGGTAGCATTTCGATGCGACGAGAAACAAGACGATCGAATATTGCGCCGAATCGAGCATCCACGCGGAGAAACGCAAATGGACGAAACCGGATAGGAACTCGTTGCGACGCGACGCGAAAACATACGCGACTCTCCACATGCGTATATATAGTATACTATATAATACGCGTCGCACTTTTTGAGGGATATTTGAACGAACATTGACTCGAAGCAGAAAGGCTAGCCGTTCCATCGAGTTCTATATTTCTATTGCGTAGGCGTCGAACGTTTCTCGACGATTCTACCACGTCGTTATCCCATTCATCGCAAGGAAGGTACTTTCCTCCGGGGAATATAATCATTCTTTGTAACGCAAAAGTGTGCATCAGCAGGCTCGAGCGTTTTTTAATCGTTAAGTCTGCGCATATGGCGTCGCGAAACGAGGGGAATACCGCGGGAGTACACTTCCCGATCGGCAACGTATATCTTTGTAACTGCAAGAGCACTTGAGCTCGAGCACACTCGAGGAACCGTTTGAAGTCATCGAAAGAGAGAGAGAGAGAGAGAGAGAGAGAGAGAGAGAGAGAGAGAGAGAGAGAGAGAGAGAGAGAGAGAGAGAGAGAAAAGTGGTTGATGTTTGCGTCGAACGGGCTCAAAGAGAGCACTCGTGGTAAGTTTGGAATCCAACGAAACACGAACAAATACCACGAATCCATTAAATGTCCGATTAAAACTACACAATTCGCGTTCATCGTCGGGACATCCGAGATAGCGTCGATTTTCTCTCGCACGATCGGATTCGAGCGGACCACCGCCTCGGTAGTGGTTTTGGGTATTGGACTCTGGGATCGGAGGAAAAATTCGATCCTTTCGTTGACGATAACGCATCGCGCGTGAACGGAGATTTCCATAAATCAGGGTTATTTAAAGCGAGCCGCGCGTAATACCGGGGCCAATTGGAAATTTTGATTTACACCGGTTATCAAGAAAGCTCTGTAATAAGTCTCTTAAAAAGCGTACCTACAAATCGCCCATAACTCTTTGCCCGCGACAAAGCTCTAAATCCCCGATACGTTAACCCGGTGTAGCTTCGCGAGAGAGAAAGCGAGATAATACGTACTTTTTCACGGGAGTCCGTGGATTTCCGGGGACATATCGTCGAGGATCCACTGGTAGGCGAGCTTCGATTCCGCTCGGAGCGAGTCTTCGGGATTCGGTATTACCTGTACCACCGCGACGGCTGTCTATGAAACATTTATTCCACTGCACTCGGGCGGCTCTTCCGAAACGGCGAACGGCGAACGGCGAACGGCGAACGGCAAACGGCGTCGCAGAATTCACTGCGGATCGCGCGGCACTAGAATCGATCGAAAGGACCACTTGCGATTTCGCGTTAACGGCCGCGGTACGAATTTTCTTACGGGTATTCCTACGACTTTCGCGAAACCGACGACGAGCGTCAGCACCGACCGATGGGACGCGTATACCTCGACAACTCAGAAAAGATCCCTACGGTGGGAGAAGGCTGATCCAGCAGCCTCTTCTCCCAATGCGGGGGGGAGGGGGGCTCTTCCGTGAGGCATCGAGCTTGGACACAATTTCTCGTTCGGTGGCTCAACGATACCAACGATACCATTAGGATATTATTTCGCTACGAATTCCGCAAAATCGTATCTACTTTTCTTTCTTTTCCTTCGATCGATGGCATTTCCCTCCGTCTAAACGCTTGCGGATCCTTTCGCAATCTTCTATCTTGGAAAGAAACCGATACCATCGAATCGGACAACACCCGACACCTACGCGACCCTCGGTCTCGTTGTCCGGTCTCAACCCCACCGCTCGAAACACTTCTATCGGGGATCTTTTATCGACGAACTCGTCTCGGATCGCGTCCGTTCTCGGACCGTTCTTTCAACGCCTCGAGAACATTCTATCCTCTCCCGATACTTTCTTCTGGTCGTCTAGTGCGAGATACGCGCCGTTTGTCCGTTCTTTCGTTTTTCAATTAACAACGTTACCGCTTTTTTTACGTTTCTCTCGCCGGTCGGCTATGTTTGATTAATCGATAACGATAACGGTCTCGCGGCACAGCGAGCGATCAACGTAAACCGCGTGCAACGGACTTGGATAAATGTAGCTGGTTATTCATTGGCAAAATCGTGCGTGTGGCACACGCAACGTTGCGATAGCGGTGGAAATGCGATCGTTCGCACGACTCGATGCGACGCGACGCGACGACGCGCCGAGCCGGGCCGGGCCGGGCCAGGCCAGGCCAGGCCGGGCCAGGCCGGGCCTCCGATCGTCGGTACGCGATCGATCCGAAAATATTATACGTAGTTCGGTTACGGCCGGTCGGTGAGCAAACGATCGTTGACGATTCTCGTAAATTACGGCAACTATTTACGGACCGTCGAATTTCGGCGAAATCCACGACGGAAAGCAACCAAGAGCAATTTCATTCAAAGGTGGCCAACGGAGCTGCGCCGATTTCGTTCTCTTCCGGACACTCGCGGACAGTCGCGGGCTAAATCCAAATAGTGTCTCGTCTTTTCTCTCGAAATTTTCGCGAAAAAATTTCATTCGAGTACGAGCGGAAAATTTTTCGGTCGTAAATTGTTATAATTCGCGCCGATCTTCGGGATCGCGGTACACGCGTTCCTGTTCCAATTACAAGAACGCCACTTCGGCACGTTCGCCCACCCTCGGCCGACGATGTAGCGACACGCTTCACCGTGAGAGAATAAAATACCCAACTTCCGATAGTACCTAAATCCTGCGATCTCGTCGCTATTATCGAACAATAGGACCTTTCGACGCGCCGAATATTACATCGAAGCGAAGAAACGACGCGATAAAAAGACGAACTTTGGTCGCATCGTATTCTTCGGCACAGCTTCGAGAACAACAACGAATCGCGAAACTAGAGAGGAAAAGAGAGACGGTCGTTGGACGTTTCCGAATCGATCGAAAGGAGAAATCATCCGCGGAAGAAACGAAACCTTGGAGTTATTTGTCGCGAGAGACGACGGGATCCGAGAAGAAACGAAATTCGGTGTACTCTTTAGGTCCGTACCGCGCACCGATGCGATTCTCCTAGTGGAATTTTTCAAAGTTTCTTCCCGTCCGGAAAGAAGTACGCGTAGTACGCGGTTCCTCACCGGTCCAGAAGCCGCGTACGAAACCGACGCGAGGCGACACGAGGCGACGCGAGGCGACGCAAGGCGACGAAATGGAACTCGACCGGCGAACTCGAAGCACCTGCACCGTCGTCGACTATTCGTCGAAACGACGCAAACGACGGTTAACACGACGACACACCGCGATAGACTGGTTCGCGGTACGGCATCCCGATGCCCTTTTAGCCACGGCGAGGCTACTGCTGCTGAATGCTGGCTGGTGCTGACGGTGGAGGTGCCGGTGCTACTGCTCTACCCGCCTCGACGTATATACTATACGAGGAGCACGGACACGCGCGCTGGCCTTGCGCGAGCGCAATACTCCGCGATTCCGGCGGTAGGGGTTGTTTGATGCCTGCCTCCTTCGAAAATACTCCTTACTCTCACACCCGATACCCTGCAACGTTGCAGCGTTGCACCGTTGCACCGTTGCACCGTTCCACCGTTCCACCGTTGCACCGTTGCACCGTTGCACCGTTCCACCGTTCCACCGTTCCAGCGTTCCACGGTTGCACCGTTCCACCTCATCCTGGGAGATTCGAGACTCTCCAATGGTCGCAAACAACGACCGGAGGATGCTTTCACTTTTCTTTTTGAGATCCATCGAGAAACAGAGGGAAACGTGCGTAGCTACCGTGTCGATAAACGGTGTCGATATCGCCCGACCAATTTTTATTTCGCGCGAGAGATCGTTCCTCGTTTCTCGACATTTGTTCCGGAAAATCGCAGATGCAACCTTCCGCGAAAATCTATTCGAAAATGAACGAAGAATGAAAGTTGCGTTCGTCTTTCTCGACAACGAGGAAGACGGATAGTTAAAAGGCCGATTGAAACGAATTCCGACGGAAACAAGTCGTTCGACGGGCAAATCGCGAGAAAAGCTTTCTGAACGGTTGCGGCGGAATTCAACGATCCACCGACACCGACACCTTCGGGGAAACTCGATATCTCCGAATGTAAACCTCCAGCGACGAGAGCACGACAATGTCGGGCCGGCAGTACGTTCGTCGCTTTTCGAGCGCAAACTGGCGGTTGGAATTCTTCGATACGCGGTAACGAAGGAAACGCTTCGTCGACGATACGTAATTCCGGGACGGCGGCCTTCGGACGCGTACCCACGCGTACCCACGCGTACCTTTCGCGTTTGGTGTCGTTGCGTGGCTGAACGAAGCCGCAATACGTACGTAGACGTACTTCCGGGGCTCGGTGTACCGAATCGCGATACCGTCCCCGCGAAACGAGCGCAAGTATTTATTTTTCAACCGCGGCAATGTCTTTCAAATCGAACCGAAGAGGAATTCACCTTCCGGATTGAATTCCAGCCCGGTACGCGAAGCTGTACGTCCTCGTAGTCGGAATCGAAAGCTTCGTTCGATGCGCGTACAGATGGTATCGTACAGGGCGGCTCTGTTGTCAGACACGTACGACAAGGCTGCTTTTCCGTCTCTCCGAGTGTCGCGCGCTTACGCACAGGAGCAAGGATTACGTGTCACAAATTGGTATTACCCGTTGCGAACGTAGACACGGAGAGACAGGTGTATGCAACCGGTATTTCAAGAGCGGGGGAACGAACCGTCACCAAGTGCTACCAGCATACCCGATGCGATTGCGCGCGTGGATAAGGTTCGAACGCGCGGCTGTCCTGCGACAGGCAATTTGCTTCGCGAGGAAATAATTACGGACGGTTACGCGGTTGTCGGCTCGAACCTAACATTTTACCACTTACGTTGCACCGGAGCGCTCCGATTCGAACGATTCGAACGATTCGAACGATTCGAACGATTCTACGATTCGCGGCGAGTTCGGAATTATCGCGGCTACGGTAGTTTCCTCCGCTTTGTTCGATAGATCGATAATCGACCGTGTCTTGTCGTTCGCTCGAGAACACGTTCTTTTCGTTTCGAAAGGAGGAAGTTGGAGATACCCAACTCGACGCGGCTTCGGAAAAAGATCGATCCTCGTTATGGTTTTGCGGTAGAGTCGGCGCCTCATTCCGGACGAATAGACGATGCTAGTTTAAGTAGTTACACCGTTAGTTAAAAGGACGTAATGCATCGTTCCGATTAAACTTGCTGCGCAATTCCCCTCGAATTACTTGGCATTACTTGGCATTACTTCGCGCTGCAACTTTCACGGCGTTCCTTTTATCGATCCCCCTACCGTGAACATTTTCTGTATTTCGCAAACGATACGGTCGAATCGGGGCCGCCCTCTTCTCCCGGATCCGTTTCGTCCGTTCGCTTTCGGGCACGTTTCTCGGAATTTCGGGCACGCGAGATTGGACGATTCGAGTTCACGCGGTCGGTCGTTTCGATATCGAGCGTGTTCGTACGGCAATTGTTCGACGCTGGAAATATTTTCAGCGAGCTCGAGCGTGTTTAACCTCCTCTGGGACTTGTTCTCGGAAAAAGACAAAGATCGGTCGTCGTTACGCGGGGAACGTTATCATCCGAGCAATATAACGGACACGTTTCCGTGTCCGACTTGCATCCACGGACGGATTATTCCGTTGCGCGGATTGCGTCAAAGATCGCGACGAGGCGGGAATTTTCAGGCAGCGAACAAACGCGATATCGAAACAACGCGCCGCGAATCCTTTGGTTCCGATCTCGCGCGAGCAACAACAACGAGCGGAGAATCTCGGTAAACAGAGCATCGTCGCGTATACCCTCGCATCGAACGCATCCCCTGTCTTCCGCGAACGCTTCGCGTTTATACGAATTCAAAGTCAAAGCTTCTTAGCTGTCCATCGCCTCGGAGCTCGACCATTATCGAGAATGCGAATGCGAATGCGAATGCGAATGCGAATGCGCGTAACGAGGAACGACTATCAGCTTCGTATCCATCCAACTTCTAGACCTTCGAACTCTCCAAGTCCCCTCTTGACGTTCATCTTATAATATGTAACGCGAGTAGACGGCAAATTACCCAAATGGTCTGGTTCGATTCAACGAGACCGCGAGCAATAAAACGTGGTTTTCTCTTCAACGGACCCCGTAATAATTTATCCGATAAAGTCTGATAAACACTGTGGCTACCTTACGTTCACTCTAAATTCGAGCGTTGCAGATCGATAGGACACCTTTACGGCTTACCTCGTATACCAGCTACCAATTTCGAATTCCGCTCTATTCTCCTTTCGATCTACGCACGTTCCCGCGATTTAAATCAATATAATACTTTCAACAGCCAGGAACCGCTCATTATCGGCCGTTACTCTTCCGCTACCGGAGGGTGGAGCTCGATGTTACCTAGGTACATTCCCCGTCGCCGTCGTCGTCGTTGCGAGATCCCCGACGAACAAAATGAATTTTCATTACCGGAGCAAAAAGCACAAAAGCCATTTTTAGCTTCCTCGTCTATAGAGTTTCATTATTTCAATGCGTTGCAACGATCCTCGTAGCTTCGATCTCCCTTTTCTTTTCGTACAATTCGCGATCGAATCGGCCACGAATAAAGGGATTTCGAGCACACCGTCTCGCTTAACTCTCCAAGTACGGAGGCATTCTCGTAAGAAACGATATCGCGAGTAACAACGATACCTCTTTACCTGCGATTCGAATTGTCGCGAGCTCATCGGTCGATTCGATTCCAGGTGAAATTTCACCGCGACGAACGAAACCGATCGAATCGATTATTATACGCACAGCGTTTCGAGCGTTGTTGTCCATTGAGACAACAACCGATCGCACCGATATTCGTCTCGTTGTTAGGTTGGCGGGATCGAGAAATCGTGGGTTACTCGCGTCGTCGATAAATCTTTACGCGAGCGTAACGTTGCCCTTAAACGAATACACGGCAATAGACTGTCCGCTCTCGGGCGAAAAATTGCACGATACTGTATCGCGAGCGTTCACGGAGCACACTCCTCGAGAGACGATCTAACCTAACCTGAACTAGACCGGACCGACCGGACCGGACCGGACCGGACCGAACCGGACCGATCGAGACGAATCGAATCGGGTTGGTAAATTTCGACCGTTTTTAAGAAACGAATAAGCGTCTAAGCAGCTTCCTCCTCGGTCAATAATTACGCTGCAGCGTAATTAACCGATACGATCTAGAAGAAGATAGGCTTGTCCCGAGAAAGAAAAGAATGTCAAGCGCTCTATTGTACGTCGGCTCTTCCGTTTAACCCATTATTTTTATATCACCTGGTAACCCACGCCGGCCGATTGTTATAGTTTCATGGTAAATACAATCGGTGGGAGGATCGGAAAAGTTGCTCGCGAAGAGGGTGCAAAGTGTCTCGCGTTAAGAGGATCTAATTTTAAATAAGAGTACCCACGTACACACGTACCTACCGATCTATCTACCTACCTACCTACCTAGCTATTTTCCTTTTTATTACGTAATAAAGGGATCGATTCGTTTCGGATTTACAAAGAGACCGCAACGAGCGTTTCTAAATTACGAGACCGATCTTGCTCCACCGATCGTGGCAGACCGATATAGTCGGTTAAAGATAATAAACCGAATTAAGATTCAAAGCGCACGTCTCCGGAGTCGAGGCACGACCATACACTCCAGTTTCCGTGTGTAATACCAGCAACCGTGCGACGGTGAAACCTGACGCCCTTACTAAAATTATTCCGGACTAATTTCGCCCGATCCTCCGCCTACGTCTACTGAAAATATCGTTGCGGTTTCAACTACCAAGACGGATCTTTATCGATTCGCGGTCGTAACGAACGAAACGTTTTCGAATATCGTACCGTACACACCAAGATGCAACTGCGGGGTTTGTTCCAAAGCGACGACTGTCTATTCGATCGGCTGCCCTTACGCTTACGATGAATCAACGTCGTGGCGGTTCACGGCCATTCCGCTCAAGGCCGTTCCGAAGCTATACGTACAACCGTTCGATTTTCTCACGATTCTCCCGACGTGGGTCATTGCTGCGAATTTCATTCCGCGCGTTCGCCAAGATCTCGGTCTCGGTCTTGGAAAAACCTGGCCTCGAGCGGTGGTTCGAATTTCACTCGCTAAACGCTGAAATAAAATATACGCGTAGCAGTGGTCTTGGCACGCCGTAGCGATAAGTTAAACCGTACGTAAAATCCGTTTTAATTTACCCGTTAAAATAGGTTTTCCACGGTGGCGCTGGATGCGCCGTTCGTTTCCATGCGATCGATACAGTTTCCGTTCTTACGATTTTTCGGGGACGACGATCCTCCGAAACGCTCGAATGCTCGTTAATTGGTCGTTCGTTGGCACGACTCCTTGGTCCAGGCTGGACACGCGCGAAACGAATAACTTTCCAGCTTTGTGAAACCGAGTAGCGTCCAAGTTCGACCGTCGAACGTGTAGAAGCGAGCGAACGGGAACTTTCGCATTACTATAATACTTACGCACGCGCGCATTTTAATGGACGCAATACGAAACTCGCACACATTTTCGAGAAACTTTGCGAACCGTGTGCACCGACCACGGCGTATAACGAATGTTGTGTATCGACGTGATCCACGGCAATATCGCCTAAAATAGCAAGTGCCAATAACGGGGCAGGATGTTAACGATGGAAGGAGCAGCGTTCGTTAATTATTTACAAGTTTATCGATGCATCGCGTGCAGCGTCGCGTAAAGTAAAATTGACACGAGCCACGGCTAAAAATTAGCGAGAGTACCCGTCACGGGCCAATTTCTTCGTTCCGCAACGATAATTTACGAGCTCGTGGAAAGGACGTCGAACGAATACAAAATTGAATCCGATATCGTTGTAAAATTGAAACAAACATTGTTTCGCGTTTGCTAGACCGTTCCTCTCCTTGGTCGGGTTTCCAAGGCTCAAATTGCTGAAAAATCTGGCCAAAAAAGGGGGAAAAGGGGAAAATGGGAGAAAAGGGAAAAAAAGGAAAATTCGGATGCTTCGGTTTTAAAACGACAATGCAACGTTTCGAAAACCCTGAGGAAGAACACAGAGCTCTGCAGATTGCAACATGGACAACCGAAGCCCGGGGTGGTTGCTAACGCTGTTGTAAGTAATAGATACGCGCATACATAGATCCGGGCAATTGCTTCACTTAACGAGAAACACGTTCGACCCTCCTCGTGTTCGTTCCTTCTAACGGAATCCGATATTAACCGTCGCGTTGTTTGATACAGTGCGATGTGTTCCTTCCATGCTGCGTGGATTTCGCCGCGCTCTTTCGTCGCGTTCGTTTGCGCGACGCGGTGCGACGCGACACCTGGACTCTCCGAGGGGGGTTGTTCGAGGACCTTCGTTACGACGTCCAAGAAAATCGCTCGAGGAACGTGCCCTTTTCGCATTTCGAGTCTCTCGCGGTACACGATTCGAGTCTCTCGGATCCTGTCCAAGTTTAATCGTGTACGCGCAACGCGAGAATAAAACAAAGTGAAAAAAAGTCAGGGAATCGATAATGCGCGCAAGACGTCGATTTTTCGGCGATCTTTTCGTAGAGCCTGCTTCCCAAGGGATTCCGATCTCTCTCGCAGAGTTCAAGTTGCTCGTCGGCTCAATTTTACTCGACTAGTTCTCGAAAAGTTGGACAAAGAAACAAGTACTTCTCTTCCAATCGAAAAACGTTAAATTGTCTTTGAGACGACCTTGCGGGAAAAGGAAACTAAAAACATCACTTTTATCCGGTCGAGTGCTACACGTACAAGTCGAAGATAAAATTTGGTAATAGTTCACGTAGGAACACCGCACCGTATCGATCGAGCTACGTATACCTGCATGTGTGTATACATACGTGTACACGTACGCGTATATAGTACGTACATATGTAGAAAGGTTCGATTCTATCGCTAAATCTTCTCTCGCAAAGAACGCAATAATGAAAAGGCCACGGTATACCGATCGATCGGATATACTACAATGTTCCCAAAGCACTCACGTCCGAATCCAACTACCCTAACGCCGGCAAGGTCCAAAGATGCAATTAATGTCTCGAACCAAGTACAATAGGGAGGGTATAATCCAGATGTAACTCGTGCTCGAGGTGGAGCAGTCTCGTAAACATATGTCTCTCGTGGGGTATTTAATTCAGGAGCACCGACAGAGCTCGAATTGCCAAGTTGCCCCCGTTCCCCTGTTCCCCCGTTCCCCCGTTCCCTCGTCGGCGAGGGAGAGCGCAAGAAAATATAGAGGAGCAGGTGAAGGAAGGCTGCGTCCTAAAGGAGCGGCCACGATCTTCCACAGCCCCGTCGCTTTCTCCTTGGACGTAGTAAATACTGAAAGTGGAGGCTACCTCAGGGACTTTGCTGCTACTTCGGCGAGTTTACAGACCCTTCGACCTTGCTCGCTACTTGCTTTTTTTCCTTTCTCACTGGCCCGACCGATAAGGAGTCGAGAAAAGATTTTACACTTGGCCGGCGAATAAAAAGTGACGGTGGTCTTGTTGAACCAACGAAATCCTTTCGTTACCACGACTTCCATCGTCTTCCGTTGCGCGTTCGATCCGAAAGAACCAACACCCGTCGAACGAGTCGAAATATTCCAACACCCGTTGAACGAGTTCCCATCCCGGACCTCGACAGCTCGTTACGACCACCCACGGTCCCACGTTCGAACGTATTTCACGAAATCGATGCAACGAGAAGACGCTCGTCTCCGTTTCGTTCCGTTTCGTTCCATCCATCGAAACACCGCTCCTCTCAAACGTCGGTAAACCTCGGTAAACGTAAATACCTGTTTTGGCTTCATTCGCGATAATCGGGCCAATGAACGACAATGGATAATCACGGTGCTACCCTATGGTCGAAATTTGTGTATCCTTACGCGATCTTGTTGCGTCATCGAGCATGTGGGAACGTAACCTCCGGAACGTGTATAAAGGTGCGGGTAACGGGCCCTCCGTGCGTGTGTTGCGCGCGTTTGAGCGAAGGGAACACAATCGGCCAAAGAGGGGAACGACGACGGGGCGGAAACGCGGGAAGAGGCGGTGAAAGGGGTGAGGGAACAGTGCCCTTAATACCGAGCAGGAGTTCAAAGGTGGACCCCGCAACAACGCATCTAATTACTTGCTTCCTCCGTAGTCCGTGGCACAGTGAATTTACATCTTGTTTGTTCAAGCACCTGTAGCAAGCTATACCACCCTTTCCCTCCCAATCGCGGCCACTCCCACTTCGGTCCTCTCCCACCCTTCGATGTAGATTGGATACTGCCTATAAACAGGCAATTGCCTTTGACTCCGAATGCCCTGCTGCAGAAAGTCTAGCAGCCGCCGCCGCCACCGCCACAGAGTAGCAATATCTTGCGCAGGTTCGGGTCGTGCCCACCGGGCACCCCGATACTCTTCCCAGCTCGTGGAAATTTGTGCTTCGGTGTACAAGAAAATCTCGCGCAACATTGGCTTCGCCGAACCATCGAAGGCGTTTTCCGATAACTCTTTACTCGCGGACTACTATATGTCGGGTTCAAGGACAAACGTGACTAGATCCTAGAACGTTTCGAGCGGGACCGAGAACGGAAGAACGGGAGAACGGGAGAACGGGAGAACGGGGGACTGTGGAGTGGAGTAGAGTGGATATTTAAGACACGTACAGCCAGTCGTACGAGCCAAAAGCTATCCCCGTAGTGTAGATGTATTAGCGGCGCCGTTACGATTCCGTGTTTACCTGCAAAACGTATCGCGATCGAGACAATTGTTGTACACTTTTAAAGATTACTCGCGGTATTCTCTAAATATTGTCGCAACTTTTAAACTTTTAAACTTTCGAATCGATCGGTACGCCGTTAATCATTCCCAGAATCCAAATATTTATGTAAAATTGATATCCAACTTTCGAAAGCGACGACAAAGCATCGCACAGCTAAGACCTTCGGGCAATGTAGGCCGCGAGCGAACAAAACCATCGCCGGTACCGGCTTATTTTCTTCGTCCGACCAACCCTTTAGTCTGGCCCCCGAAGGAACGTCGGACGCTCTTAGCAGATGCAACTGTCAATGCTACTGCACGCTCGAGCGAAGACACGCGCGTATCTTTTATTCCTCCATCTTTTTCCATCCTTTGGCAAAACCGGGCAAAGAAATAATTTCTGGTCGATAAGCGGACGCGGTACAACTCGTTTTACGCAAATCGATTTATTCGCTTAATTATCCGTGAACTTTGAGCTAGACTGGTTTTCAGGTAACACGTCGTCCAAATACGATGGAAGAGGAAACTATCGAAACTCTACGCCCGTTTCGGCAGTGGGATCAATTAGAAAGTTCAACGGAAAGAGATAACTCTCGGATTAATATTCCTAAAGAGCAACTCTTCGCAGATCAGAAGGGCGAACGAACAGTGCACTGTGCTCGGAGACAGAGTGTAATCAGCGTGAAATGTTTCTTTCACGACGATCTTGCTCATACATTTGATGCAGTCCGTGTACTTTTGTCCGCTGAGCGGCAGTGGCGCAGGAAACGGCAAAGTCGCGAAATTTTCCCTCGATCCATAATCGAATACAAATATTAAGATTCCAATATTCGAACACCTCGGAAGAGTTTCTTTTCGTCGAGGTCAAATTGAATATTCGGCTCACAGCACGCGCAAATCGCGTATCGTAAAACTCTTTCGCTTCGAATCTTGCTCGGATGGTAAACGAATAAAAAAGAGTACTCGGTATTAGACTCGAAATATTCTTCCGTTACGGAGCTGCGCGCACGTAACGCGTATTCGTAATCCGAACAAATTCACGAAGCAGCACCGCGGTCCCGGGTTTATACGATGACGGTCGATACGCCAAAAGTGCGCGTACGCGATTTATGGAGGTGCACGTCGAACAGAAACGTACGCAGTAGGTTCGGTTTCGATAACGATACGAACGTTTATCGACACTGTGACGCCTTTCTTCGACTCCGGGTCAAATAGCGTTGGCCGTGGCTTCCCCGACTTGTTGATATCGGTAACGATCCACGACCGTACGGCTCGCCTCCAAAAATGTACGACGTATAATTAGCGTCAGCCATACTTGGCTACCGCATCTATCGAAAAGCTTCGAACGGAGAAACTGGAAAGTCTAATATTTGTCGCGTATCGCCAACGCAAAGCTTCTGCGAACGTAGTCGCTGTTCCTGCAACGAACCTCGCTCCTCGATGTTACGCGTTACGCCAATGAGCGTCTTCCTTTTCTCTCATATTTTTCTACACCCGAAATGTAAAATACATGTGCACGCATTCGACACCGAGGCAGGATGCGGTCATTTCCATTAGAATGCGCAAGCCAACGCGAATATATATATATATTCAACTTGTCTGTACTCGTACAAGAAAAAATGAGACCGTTGACTCGATTTGCAAGAGTTTCAATTACCTTACTCTCGGTATTGTTGCAACGTTCTCCTGCTCTTCGATTTTCGCGTTACAAGTGCAGAAACATGTAAACGTGGATCTCCGGCTCGATATTACCGGGGAAAATTAGTCCGCGTTACACCACACGCGTTGCCGATGAGTTCGCATCGAAGCGTTATAGTGAAATCATTAACCTGAATTGACTGCGTGAACGTGCAGTCGATTCCGACCATAATCCGCCGTCCCGTAAACACAGGACTTTCAATCATATTAATGTAGACACGACGCACCTAAATCATTACAATAAATGGAATAATAGATGTTAGCGCTCTCGGCGAATATCAGAGGAAACTGTATTTTCATCGAGCGCGGTGGACACGTTGCAACGATAATTGCAAAAACGGAATACGCCGCATAAATAGGACGAAGAGCAACGCGATTAGTCGACCTAGAAAGTATTTGCGATCATTTTTATCGCGCACTCTCGTCCACTTTCGCTAACGTCGCGTTCTCGCATCGATCCCCATAGTCGAGACGTAATCTAGAAATGGATTCCTTCCTACCGAATTCAATCACCGTTTGTTAATTAACGTTAATAGGTTATGGTTTGCCGTCTTGCCCGACTGGTTATACCGAAGGCATTCGATGGAATCGCGCATACCGTACTGGGAGAAGAGAGACACGAAGAGAGAGAGATAGAGAAAGAGAGTGTAACTGTTTACGCGCTCGTGTCGTACGCAAGATGCTCAGTTACGGCGGTGCAAGTTACGCAATACAGTACATTGTCTAAACCGTCCCGCGAGATTCGTACGTTAACGAATTGTTGCGTCGTTCCGTATTGTGTCTCGATGCGCGATCGTGTCTCGCGATTCCAGCGATCCGGTAAAAATGAACCATTACTCGTTCTGAATCCGATCTAAATATCAAATAATTACGTAGGTTCGTTATACGATAGGTTTTAGATCGTGAAAATCGTAACATACTTTTACCGAGATTAAAATTACCTTTCTCGTCTGGTTACGCTCGTTTACTACTTTTTTCAATCTTTGATCCGATAACGCCTACTTTCTTCGTTTGTTAACGGACGAATAACAAGCTATAACAAGCGACGAATATTCGGAAGTAGACGTAGACGTCGTTGATCGCCCTTTTCGATCGTAGCGTCGATCATGATCGGCGTCTATGTAACGAGCAGTCGTTCCTAGTATCGATGCACTCGCGATGTGCGAACTTTTTCGTACAGAGAGAACGTTCGCGCGCACTTGCGTCGTAACGAAAGGGTCAAGGGCGAATAATACGTACCGGTGTGCAATGGTAACGGCTACAACGATAACGGAAATGTTGTTAAAATTGTCGTTAAAATCGCAGCGATAACGCGATGAGCGAAGCAACGATTTTAGCGCTCGGTTCGTGCGTCTATCGACGACCGCGCGCGCTCTTTCAAATATTCTCGGTGCTGTAATTCGAAGATCGATCGCGGAGTAATCTAGTTTTCGCGTAAAGCGATATTTCATTTTCCGAGCGAGTGCTTTCTGCGATCCTCGCGCCGGTCTTCATTCGTCGCCGTTAGACTCTAATGCGGAAACTGACACGCAAGTACGCCCGGAAGTTTCCCCGAAGAACCGGGAATTTCGTCGAGAGAAGGAATTAAGACGTCATAGAAATGGATCAAAGAGTTTAATTAAATCGATTCAAGGATCGCGCGACAAAATTTCACGTCTCTTCGCACCTCTTCGGCCCATGGATTCCTTCTCTTCTTACGTCGATCGTTTTACGACTCAATTCCACAGGGGTTTACGCCGTTAACGCTCGGCACCGTTGCCATGTGAAAAATAAACAAAGCGAACGCTTTCGTAGCTACGATCCGATTAAAGAGAATCTCTCGACTCGGATACTTTTTGTAAACTCTCGTACTAATTTTCTCTCTCGATTTTCGGTCTCTATTCTCAACTTTTCGATTCTTCGACTCTGTCTCTTTCTCGTTATCGTACAATACAAACCTGTGAAACGATAAAAAATACCAGTGCGACGAAACGTGGCACAGCACGTAATACCGTACACGTTCACTCTCGGAAGTAATTCTGTTCCGTTAGTCTCGTATCGCGATTTTTTCATCGGTATAGAACACGTTCGAAGCTTTTTTCTTGTATCTCGCGCGACGAAGGAGTATCTTGGACGTTTGGTCGAAGCTAATCTAAAAACGATGGCGGCACTCGGTGTAACGATCACGGATTTTCTTTGGTTTCCCTCGGTTCACCGGCCGTTATATCCTCTCCCTGAACGATTTCATCTTATATCCGTCGGGATTAGAGAACCTCTGTTCGTGACCATTTCATTACTCATCGTATACGCTCCCTGAAACTACGCGTTCGTTCTGTTTGTCGCTCGTTCTCTCTCTCTCTCTCTCTCTCTCTCTCTCTCTCATCATCCTTCTCCGCTCTGTAGCGGTGTAGGTCGTTCTCCCATTTTTTTTCTTTTTTTTTATTCCATGCTTCCTCTTTCTCCAAGTTTTCCGCGTCTCTACCTTTCCAACGGTTGCGCAGGCTGTTCGCAATATTGTAATGCGAAGCACAATACGTTGCACCCGAAGAGAGATACGCCACGATAAAGAACGGGTCGCATCGAGCTTAGAGAAAGATTAAAAAAGAGAGTATAATATGTCTTGCGGGGATATTTCGCGAATAACGATACGACGGTAGACGGATGCGTACGCACGAGATCCTTAAGTGAGATTAATCGATCGATCCACCGTTGCCACCGCGCGGAACAACCTTTTCCCGTCCCGTTTCTATAACGCGTTTTCAAGTTTCATATTCGCTCGATGAACCGTGGAAGTGGTAACGAACCAATCGAATCGATTGTTTTTTCTAATGCACGGACAACTTTTCTTCGGCCGGAAATGAAAACTATTTGGCGAATCAACCAAGTGGTACAGGAGACAAATAAAATAGCGAAACAAATGGAATAGTTTAAATGAAATTTTAGCAATTTTAACAAGATCCAACGTTTCGCTCGTTTCGCACGTCTACAACGAGTCTACGATACGTTACTCCCGAGAAGATGAAAAGAGAAAAAATATTTGAATTTCAGGACCGAGCAACGTACGCACATGTGTATGTATGTATGTATGTATGTATGTATGTATGTATGTATGTATGTATGTATGTATGTATGTATGTATGTATGTATGTATGTATGTATGTATGTATGTATGTATGTATGTATGTATGTATGTATGTATGTATGTATGTATGTATGTATGTATGTATGTATGTATGTATATTACCGCTTTCCGATAGTTGTCGGTGTTTTCCAACGACGCCCAAGAATAATAACGGTGTCGTTGCTCGTCGTTTGCTCGTCGTTTGCTCGTCGTTTGCTCGTCGTTTGCTCGAACATTTTTTTATTTCCGTGACGTAGAATCGTCCCGAGCGGGTTGCTCGAGTTTAGATGTCCCCTACGGGGAACGAGATACGACGAAGGGGAAAGGGGAGTCGCGTGTTCTATCGATTTCTTAGCTACGCCAAAGAGATCATACGGTAAATGGATCAAGCGCGCGGAACGTTTCTTCGATAGAACTCTCGTGCTACTTCGGAGGTTCGATGCTGCACTTTCCATGCTGCGCTCGAAGAGTGCATCCCTTTGAGATTTGTTTCGTTTCCCGATTAGAACGGCTGCAGAAGCAAAAGCCAAAGCAGCCGCTTTAAAGAAGGAAAATCGGATTCACGGGAAACGCGGCGGATAACGAAGTTCGAGGGAGGACGCGTCCACGTCGTACCGGAACTCGATGAAATCTCGATGCACGCGGAAAGTTCGCATCGCTGTGAATCCGTGTCTCTCGACGACCTACATAGATACCGAGACGATGAGATTGGTAAAAAATCTTGAAGGAAATTAACGGGCCCTGAAACAGGTGCGACTCGAGCGAAATCTCGCTTCCGGAGAATGCTCGAACGGGAAAAATAAATACATAGATATATCCTCGGTTGGAAGAGAGTGGAAAGAGTAAGGAACGCTGAAAAACACAGGAGAGCGCGGTGCCGAGCACGGATGGCTTCTCCGCGATGGGCCCGACAAAATTTGTCGAGCGTCGAGCAAATTGCGATGATTATACGGCTCGTGCGGGCAGGTAGGCGGACAGGTGGGTGGCCGGGCGAACGAGCGAGCTAGCGAACGGTCGGGGAAAAAGGAACGAAAGCGAAAAAGAAAAAGAAAGGTATTCCATAAAGCGTAATGGAGGGCTCGCAAATATTTATCTTTCGGTAGGTCTGAAGCTGCGGGAGAAGCGCAAAGAGCCATGCGAAAACGTTCCGTGTGCCGGATGGCCCTTGTCGCGGCACAGAAACGCGGAAAGTTCTCGTGACACGATTACGCCGCTCGGTGACCAGAAATAATTTCATTAGCCGCCCCGTAAACTCATCCGGCGCGCCGGTTCGTAAAGAAACGGTACGCATGGGAAATATGTACTTGGGCACGTGTATAATCGCGCGCCGCGGACGCCTTAAGCCCCTCCCGCGATCCCTCGGGAACTCTAATCACGGTACTTAAGTTCCTGTTGCTTAGACGCGCCGCGCTACACCGCACCGCACCGCACCGCACCGCACCGCACCGTACCGCACCGCACCGTACCGCACCGCACCGCACCGCAGCGCAGCGCACCGCACCGCACCACACCACACCGCACCGAACGTTGCACCGCCGTGGATCGGCTTCCGGGGCCGTGCAAGTGCACGTCGTGCCGCCGCCGGCATGTGCAAAAGCGAATGGAATGATTCGCGCCACCGAACACGCTTGTTAACGAGCGAAACGACAGTTTACACGGCTAGACGAGACCCACCCGAAGTTAATGGACGTGTATCTATGTTGTACGTGTATCGATGAGATTCCAAATAGCATCTGAGAATATCCTTCCGCCGCGCGAAGAAACATTTACGAGAAGCCGAAAAGGTTCAACGTTGCCCTTTATCGTCTCTCCCTTTGTCGCGAAACAACTCGGAGCATTCGCTCTACGGTCTATTGGAGTTTCTCAAATTTTACTTTCACCTATCGGATCGATCGACTAGTTCGTAATCGGCGATAAATTGCGATCGAAAACGTGGCTCGAACCCAAATCGGAACCAAATCTCGAAATCCCACCGATGGAACCGAACATACACGATTCTCTGAAAGTACGCGACAGCGACGTCCGCGCAACACTAATCCACGGTGATCGTGGCAAATACGAGCCGCGCAAGAAAAGCCTAACGAAATTCCCGACGAGCAGATTCACGCGATTCCGTGTTCCTTCGTTCTTGACGAGGGTCGTCACGGTCCTCGAAATTAGCCGCGAATATCCGAGACGTTGACCACGCAAGCTCCGTCGCAAGAACTTGGCCCTGCTGAAAGTCGTCCGAAATAGACAAGAGAAACGTAGTAGAGAGAGAGAGAGAGAGAGAGAGGTGGGATTACAGCGGATGGAGAGATCCGCGAGCGAGCGTGTACGCGGGAGCGAAAGAGAGGCAAGCAGAGTGGAAGGTGCAGGAGACGGTAAAACGAGGCGAAAAGAGAGAAGAGAAACCGAGAAGGGATCTCGCAAAACGTATACAGCTGAAACTGACACATCCTCTGCCAGTCTACCGGCTTTTCTAGCAGGTAGAGAAGGACGAGCGAATCTAGACACTTACTTAGCGACACACGCAGCATTTTGCCGTCGAGCCGAACTTTCTAGCTTCGTCTCAAAGCTATTTCCCTCTACTCTCTTTCCAGACGGTAAACCTCTATTTCTCGCTTACTACTACTTTCTTGACGGGGCGTTGTATTAAACCGTAGCTCGTGTCGCGGCTCGACCAGAGAGGGCGCACGAGTTATCTCGTCCAAGTTCTATCGCGTACCCTGCCGCGACTCTTTCTTGGAACTCCTTTTCGTCCTCCGAGAGTCATACCCCCGTCTTCGATAATACCGATTGAATCGTTGGCGGATTAACTTCAATCGTGTACCGGAGTACGTATCGGTACCATCGCTTCGATCTGTTTGAATATTTTCGCTGAAAATATTCCACTTTGGCGACGATACGTCTAGAAACACTGTCCAAACGGAAAGCGATCGGTCACGGAAACGTCTCGCCGAGTCCTCGGTTGTCGTCGTCATCGTCGTCATCGTCGTCATCGTCGTCGACGTCGTCGTCGTCGTCGTCGGCTTCTTCCTCCTCCTCCTTCTTCTCCTCCACTTTCTCGTTTCTGACGCGTTGTCGAGTTTCAAGACGAACCGCCTCACACCCCGCAACCGCCAAAACCCGCAACCCGGTCCCCTCTAACCGGCAGCGCCTGCTTTCAACCCTTATCAAACGCGTCTGATTCTGACAAGCGATTCGAATTTGCCGTGTATCCGCGACGCCAACGAGGCTCTTTAAAGTCGCAACGTACACCTTATTACGTATCTTCGAAACCGTCTCCGACTTGTCAACGTCCACGAGCGGCTGTCCTCGACCAAAATTTCTCGGCAATACGGAAGAGGGAGAACCCGCTTCGACGAGTTTGCGGCGCGGACTCTAACGGTAACTCGGGCTCTCGCAAACGTCTCCGAACGTAACCAACAGTGGTAATTATTTTCCACGAACGGTGACGGTAAATGGTACTTCTACTAAAGAGACAAGTTCTCGTGACTTTTTCAAACGACGCAAACGACGCGCGTTCACAATGCAGCGATGTGCGCGCAATATCTCGAATTAACGAGGCTGTCCTCGTATCCCGGTGTTATTACGACTCCAAGTAATGTAGCGCGTTTAAAACTATGGTTACGTCAGCCATGCGAGAATCTTTTGTTTTCATCCTGAAACGTTTACCATCGGATCGCAAGCACGTAACATTGTCCCCCTCCCTGGCAGCCCCTTTTTAATAGGAAATTACGCAATACACTCGGTGTAAAGGTTCTTTCATTCGTTCTCTGAAAGTTCCGAGTGGAGAGTTACGAACCGCGATCGTCCAATAACGCGCGAAACGCATCGAGTCGCGTCGTTGTCGTTAAATATTCACGCACGCGTTCGTGGGCTAAGAAAAAGCAAGAGAGTCTCACGCGAATGGACGAGATTTTTCTCGGTCGAAACTTTTCTTTGGAAACGATGGACCAATTTCTCTTGGGTCGCGGCGACCGAGCGCATCGCCCCGTACGCTCGACCGTGCTATTCTCCTCTCGGCAACGAGTATACTATACACCTACTGGCGTACTCGCGTACTCGCGTACTCGCGTACTCGCGTACTCGCGTACTCGCGTAGATAGATCGAAGTTAATAGTGCGATTCTTAACGATTTGTCTCTACCGAGCGCTTTTCCTTTCCGCGGGTTTTGCTTTTTTCTTTGCGTTACTTTTTATCGTTACTCTTCCGACAAACTCATAAGTTAAACTCAAATTACGAGCGAACCTCGGACAGGAACGATATTACGGATGCCTGTAATTTTTCACGAGAAATTGCCTCCTTTCGGGTTCTGCAAAGCCGAGTATAGTTACGTTACGCAACGCAAAGGTTATCTCGAAAATAAGATTCGTCGAATCGCGTCTGTCGAGAACCGAAGAAAGAGGCGGTTGTTTCGTTTCGTTTCTTCGTCGTTGGAATATTTCCGTTGCCGTCGAGGTTAAGGAAAAATTTTACAAGGAACAAGTTATTCCTGACTTTCGAACGTACAGATACCATTGTATTACGATACGAAACGCGATGCGTTTCGCTTCGCGTTAGAGAGATAAGAGAACAGATATAAAAATGTCTGTCGGTCCTCGGTCCGGGCTCCGTGTATCATTCCCAGTGTATCATTCCGCGCGCGATGCACGCGACCGCTCTTCGAACCGCGATCGTTTATTTCTCGTGACTGTCGAGCGAACCGATCGCGCGACGCGTTTCAAATTGTCTCTCTCTCTCCGCACGGCGATCTATCGGCGAGGATCTTCCCTTGGAAAAATCCTACAAAGAATACTGACCGATAACACCCTCCGAATAGCGGTGTTTGCTTCTATCTCGTGCAAGATGCGCGTCGCGACGGTATTACTCTTGGTGTTTCTTCGCCAATTATCGGCCATCGTTGGGTTCAATATTCTTGGAATTTGTCCGAGCGCCAGTTACAGTCACCAGCAACCTTTTCAAGCATTGATGAAAGCTTTAGCGGCTCGTGGACACAACGTCACCGTGATATCAACCGTTCCCTCAAAGGCAAGTGATTTATTTTTTTCCTTTCCTCCCCGACCGCGATCGAGGTTCCTCGTTAGGTCGTTACCCGTGTGCCTTTTCGAACACAGGGATTTCATCGGGTTCGAGACTGTTTTATCCATTAGCCATCGAGTTAGGTAATTTACACGCGATACAATTACGGCGAAACTTTCGGTTCCGTTCGGTTCGAATCGGTAATCGGCGCGAAGAAACTGTCGAGCGAAAATTCAATAATATCACGGATCGTAGAGAAAAGTTCGAAAGGTATTTCGGATAGACGACGAACAGAGTTCGACTCCGTTCCATGCCAACCGCGCGTTTCTTTCGCGCGCGTTTCTTTCGCGCCTTTCCACCTCCACTTCCCCCTCCCAGACTCTCGGTCTTCTTGTCTCAGCCAACTTCCACTTTTCCCTGTTTCCGTTCCCTTTCGTTTCTTTCGCTCTTATTTTCCACCACCGGCCTTTCCGTCTATAAACTCGAGTCCAAAGTTACGCAAACTTGGTCCGACTTCAATTTACCCTTACTAACGTTTCTCCTTGTTAAATGCGCCTCTCTTCGCGACCCCCGCGCGATAACACAGCGATATCGAGACTCTCGAAAACGAGAGGAGACGCTCGGATTCGTTTATCGTTTAACTTTTCAGAAGCCGATACAAAACTACGAGGACGTCGATCTGTCGTTCACCTACCGAAAAAACAATTGCATCGGTTTAAGGTAAGTGTGCGCTGCTACCGGTTGGACCGGTTGTCCAACACCGAAAGCGGTGAAATGAAACTATCGATTTTCCGCAGGCATATGGGAGCGTTCACTCTGCTGCGGAAGAACATGCGAGAAGCCAACGAGTTGTGCGAGGAGCAACTGTTCAGTTCCCCAGTTGCAAACTTAATTTCGTAATACGAAAAATATTCCTTCTATTTAAGAGAAAGTAGATTTCGCGAGCTCGCCCGTTAAAGATGGAACGATCGAAGAACGCGCGCGTAATTTTCTTCCGCGAATCGAAGGAAATTACCGACGCGACGCTGCCTCGTTGCTCGTTCGTTCGTTTGCCAGCCTGCCGCGGTGAAAAAGAAATACAGCCGAACGAAATTACAGTAATTCCATCCCGTTACAACTCGATTCGTACGACTAATCCAGATCAGGGGCGTTGTTTTTCCAGGAGGAACAAGACTTTCGACGCGGTGATTATAGAACAATTGTGGTACCAATGCTATTACGCCCTGGTGAATCATTACAATTCACCGGTTCTAATTGGATTTTTGAGCGTCGGAAACCTGCCGTACGTTATGGATTCTGTTGGTAAGCACGGAATAGAAAGAAGGCTGAACAATTGCCGAGAAACGCGAACCCTCTACGAGGGAAAATGTCGAGTCACGTGGGTTGTTTCGCGACGTTCTTTTCCACTGCTCTCGGGGCCGAAAATTGACAATTGTCGCAAACCGTCGGTAAAACAGAAACCGGCGAGGTTAGACGAAAAACGAGAACCGAGTTGGCATCGGACGAAAAGTACTCGTCGTAGCTGGAATTAAATGTGTTAAATATTCGCTGGTGTTCGTCGATTACTCTGTTCTCAGGGAATCCCGACGACCCGATGCTAAACCCAGACATGGCCTACCCTTTCACGAACAAAATGACCATCGACGAACGGATCCGGAACATCCTTTACACAACCTGGACCAGAATATACTATAAGCACTGGCACTTGCCGAGAGCGCAGAAAATCGTCGACAAGTGGACGGCCAAGGAGACCTCGGTCCAGGAGATGGACCGAAATTTCAGTCTGGTGATATTGGGAAACAATCACGTGTTCGGATATCCGAAACCTTTACTGCCGAACGTGATCGAAGTCCACGGTCTCCAAATCACGGAGGAACGCGTAGCCTTGCCGATCGTACGTTTCCCGGAAACATCGAATCGAACGGGTCAACGACCAGCGATATTTGCCGGAGTTAAATTCGGTTAACGATTACGGTTATCATTCCGCGCGGAGCATAGACTGTTGCTTCGCGGCGTTTTGTCCGGGCAAAGGGTAGGAGGAACCTGGATCGCGGACGGAGCGAAAATGATTTCTCCGGGGGAAAATACGTAGCGCGGTCTCTCGGGTAACCGGTACCGGGGAAACTTTACCCACGGCCCGGCATTGCGACGGACGCGAAAGTAAAGGGGTCGTTGCTATTTACCGCCGCTCGCTCGTTCCACCTGTTCCAGCTTTTTCCGTCCTTTCCGTCCGGCCGCGCGAACGAAAAATAATTTTCGAGAGGCATCTCCACCTTCGGAGCTCGTTCGGACCGGGCTAACGGAAACAAATCCGGACAATTTTCGCGAGTCGTCGCAAGACCGTCGCGAGCGCCGCTGGCTGCCCCTGTGGGGCAACGCTACACCAATGTCACGTGGAATTAACACGAAATACCGAAACGCGAAACGTGATCGTTATCCACGTGTCCGTAAATGCACCCAGTTCCGCGGAGCGATGCTATTAATACAATACACCTTCTGCTCCACGTGACGCGCCCGTGCGATCGCTTCAATGGGAACCTCGCGATCGCGAACAAAACGACGAAACGACGAAACGACGGCAAGCCGCAAAGAACGTGACGATCTCTCGCCGAAATGCGCGATTATTTCGTTCGCAGGACATCCAAGAGTTCCTAGACGGCGCGGTCCACGGCGCGATCTACTTCTCCCTAGGCTCGAATCTGCAAACCCATCAGTTACCCGCCGAACCGTTCACCGCATTGTACAACGCGTTCAGCTCGCTCCGGCAAAGAGTCCTATGGAAACACGCCGTAGACGTGCCCGTTCCTCCGAGCAACGTCAAATTCGTTAAGTGGGCGCCGCAGCATGCGGTTCTCGGTAAGACGATTACCTTGGATCTCGATCGACTCGTTAACGAACGGTGTCTCGGGGCAGCGTCCCTTCTCGGGAAGACCAGAGGTTACGCACGAAGGGGAAAAAATAAACGACCGTGTCCCGATGATCCGTGCCGGAGAAACACCGATCCGTGCCGATTCATACCGAAACGATGGAAGATAACTCGTGACGCGACGGCGAAATTCTCCCGGGAAATTCTGACAAACAACTCCGCATCGTTCGCGGTAACGCCCGGACCCGATGCAAATGCGAGCGGGTGCAAACTTTCGTACACATTGACGGACAGGTTACCGCTCGCTTCCACCGAACCCCCTCTAATACCGTAGAAAACGTATTAAAGCCGAGAATACGAAATGTAACTGGAGGGCGCGATGCAAATAATGAGAATTTCAATTCAATTGCCCGTTGCGCGGGGATTCACGTACTTCCGGATTTCCCAACCAGAAACTTTCTCGTCGACGAGAGCGTTTCACACGCCGGATCGTCCTCGACGATTCAACGACTTGTATTTGTACACAGCACACCCGAAAGTGATGGCCTACGTGATGCAAGGTGGACTGCAGTCGTTGCAGGAGGCGGTGCACTATTCTGTCCCGGTAGTCGCCATTCCCTTTTTCGGGGATCAACTTTTCAACGCCCGGAAAATCTTGGACGCCGGCATTGGACTCGCCTTGAACATCGATACCGTCACAGTCGACTCCGTCGTACGGGCCGTCACCGACGTTATAGAGAATAAAACGTTGGTAAATCGTCGACCTCGGTCCGACGCCCCAGAAATTCATCCAAATTCAAATCCATTCTACCCTCTATCGCCCTCGTGTTTAACCAAAGACACTCTACTTGCAGATATTACAACAATATCAAGCTCATGTCGGAAATCGTTAAGGACGAATTGGTAAAACCCATGGATCGAGCTGTCTGGAACGTCGAGCACGTAATCAAATTTTCGAAATCTCGGCACCTGCGTTATCACGGCCATGATATTTCATCGTTCGATTATTGGGGAACGATCGTCGTCCTCGTTACGCCCTTGGCATTCCTATTATCGTATTGCTATCGACTCCCTAACAATCTAAGGAAAACCGCGCAGAAACGATTTTGCAAGGCATGCCACGCGAAATCGAAACACCACTGATCGATTTCGTTAACTACTATATAATACGTATAGTCGAATAAAAGCTGCGAAAACACGCATTGCTCGACTGAATCGAAATACCGTCTACCGGTCAAAATTTCTTTCGTAGGGTCAAACTATCACCGACAAACCATCACCGACAAATCATCGCGATCTCCGCCGTTTTCTCGCCACTCGAGTAACGCTGACACCGTAACACTCTACTTTTATGTACCAAATGAATAAACTTCGTTTCAAATACCTGACAAACAATTATTACCAGCCACCTTTTAAAACATTAAGAAACACGTTAGAAACCAGCTTCCACTTGGAATTTCGATCAAAATTCATTTCTATGCGCTAGTTAACCATTCGTAATGCCTCAATTAGACGTATAAATGAATAATATGCATGTAAATAATGTGCCTATTCTACCATTAACATTCGGAACATGCGTCTATGTTAAAAACAATCGCGTAGGGGAACAAACAATCACTAAAATGATGCGCGTTCGCAGATTTCGCAATATCTTGATGTTTATTTATCATAATTATTAACAACCGTCCATAAGACCATAGTTTAAACAATTATTAAGAATATCCTAGTATAAATAATGCCTTGAAAGCCATTAAATTGTTGAAAAATAAGTTTAAGGCAACCGACGTAACTGGTAAATCACCTTGTCAGAGTGTATATCATAATACATTTTAATTTTTTATTCTCCACTCTGTGCAGAAGCATAAATTCAAAAATAATGTAATTTGTTCAAAATTTAAATAAATCGAAAAGTGCAAGTGGCACCATCTACGGCAAAACGTCCAAGTTTGTCAAGAAATAGTTTGCTAGCTAAAACGCTAGATGGCGAAACAGGAACTGTTAGATCGTGTATTGGAATGTAGGTAACAAAATTAAAATTTTTCTTCAAAAATAAGAACAATACGCATTATCTATTAATTTCTGATTCCCAACTCTGTGCAGAAGCAAAATTCAAAAGTAATTTAATGGGTTAAAAATTTAATTAAAAAGAAAAGCTTAGGTGGCACCATCTACGGCAAAATCTCCAAGTTTATCGGGAAATAGTACGTCAGCGAAGCGATAGATGGAGAGACAGGAACTGTTAGTCCGTGCATTCGAATGTAGGTAATAAAATTAAAATTTTTCTATAAAACTAAGAACAATACGCATCATCTATTAATTTCTGATTCCTAACTCTGTGTAGAAGCAAATTTCAAAAATAATTTAATGGGTTGAAAATTTAATTAAAAAGAAAAGCTTAGGTGGCACCATCTACGGCAAAATCTCCAAGTTTATCGGGATATAATTCGTCAGCGATGCGCTAGATGTCGAGACAGGAGATGTTCGCCCATGTATTGGATGTAGATAATAAAATTAAAATTTTTCTATAAAACTAAGAACAATACGCATCATCTATTAATTTCTGATTTCCAACTCTGTGAAGAAGCAAAATTCGAACATAATTCAATGGGGTGAAAATTTAATTAAAAAGAAAAGCATGGGTGGCACCACCTACGGCAAAATCTTCAAGTTTATCGGGAAATAATTCGTCAGCGAAGCGCTAGATGTCGCGACAGATGATGTTAGCCCATATATTGGATGTAGATAATAAAATTAAAGTTTTTCTAGAAAACTAAGAACTATACGCATCATCTATTATCTTCTGATTTCCAATTCTGTGCAGAAGCAAAATTCAAATGTAATTTAATGGGGTGAAAATATAATTAAAAAAAAAGCATGGGTGGCACCATCTACGGCAAAATCTTCAAGTTTATCGGGAAATAATACGTTAGCGCAGGGCTAGATGGCGAGAGAGGAGATGTTCGCCCATGTATTGGATGTAGATAATAAAATTAAAATTTTTCTATAAAACTGACAACAATACGCACTATGCATTAATTTCTGATTTCCAACTCTGTCCAGCAGCAAAATTCAAATTTAATTTAATGGGGTGAAAATTTAATTAAAAGGAAAAGCATGGGTGGCACCATCTACGGAAAAATCTTCAAGTTTCACGGGAAATAATTCGTCAGCGACGCACTAGATGTCGAGACAGGAGATGTTCGCCTATGTATTGGATGTAGATAATAAAATTAAAATTTTTTTATAAAACTAAGAACAATACGCATCATCTATTAATTTCTGATTTCCAACTCTGTGCTGAAGCAAAATTCAAATATAATTTAATGGGGTAAACATTTAATTAAAAAGAAAAGCATGAGTGGCACCATCTACGGCTAAATCTTCAAGTTTATCGGGAAATAATTCGTCAGCGATGCACTAGATGTCGAGACAGGAGATGTTCGCCTATGTATTGGATGTAGATAATAAAATTAAAATTTTTCTATAAAACTGAGAACAATACGCATCATCTATTAATTTCTGATACCCAACTCTGTGCAGAAGCAAAATTCAAATATAACTTAATGGGGTGAAAATTTAATTAAAAAGAAAAGCATGTGTGGCACCATCTACGGCAAAATCTTCAAGATTATCGGGAAATAATTCGTCAGCGAAGCGCTAGATGGAGAGACAGGAACTGTTAGTCCGTGCATTCGAATGTAGGTAATAAAATTAAAATTTTTCTATAAAACTAAGAACAATACGCATCATCTATTAATTTCTGATTTCCAACTCTGTGCTGAAGCAAAATTCAAATATAATTTAATGGGGTAAACATTTAATTAAAAAGAAAAGCATGAGTGGCACCATCTACGGCTAAATCTTCAAGTTTATCGGGAAATAATTCGTCAGCGAAGCGCTAGATGTCGAGACAGGAGATGTTAGCACATGTATTGGATGTAGATAATAAAATTAAAATTTTTCTAGAACACTAAGAACAATACGCATTGTCTATTAACTTATAATTTCCAACTCTGTACAGAAGCAAAATTCAAATGTAATTTAATGGGGTGAAAATTTAATTAAAAAGAAAAGCATGGGTGGCACCATCTACGGCAAAGTCTTCAAGTTTATCGGGATATAATTCGTCAGCGATGCGCTAGATGTCGAGACAGGAGATGTTCGCCCATGTATTGGATGTAGATAATAAAATTAAAATTTTTCTAGAAAACTAAGAACAATATGCATTATCTATTAACTTCTGATTTCCAACTCTGTGCAGAAGCAAAATTCAAATGTAATTTAATCGGGTGAACATTTAATTAAAAAGAAAAGCATGAGTGGCACCATCTACGGCTAAATCTTCAAGTTTATCGGGAAATAATTCGTCAGCGAAGCGCTAGATGTCGAGACAGGAGATGTTAGCACATGTATTGGATGTAGATAATAAAATTAAAATTTTTCTAGAACACTAAGAACAATGCGCATCATGTATTAATTTCTGATTCCCAACTCTGTGCAGAAGCAAAATTCAAATGTAATTTAAAAGGGGGAAAATTTAATTAAAAAGAGAAGCATGGGTGGCACCATCTACGGCAAAATCTTCAAGTTTATCGGGATATAATTCGTCAGCGATGCGCTAGATGTCGAGACAGGAGATGTTCGCCCATGTATTGGATGTAGATAATAAAATTAAAATTTTTCTATAAAACTGAGAACAATACGCATCATCTATTAATTTCTGATACCCAATTCTGTGCTGACGCAAAATTCAAATATAATTTAATGGGGTGAAAATTTAATTAAAAAGAAAAGCATGGGTGGCACCATCTACGGCAAAATCTTCAAGTTTATCGGGAAATAATACGTCAGTGAACGGCTAGATGTCCAGACAGGAGATGTTCGCCCCTGTATTGGATGTAGATAATAAACTTAACATTTTTCAATAAAACTAAGAACAATACGCATTAAATATTAACTTCTGATTTCCAACTCTGTGCAGAAGCAAAATGCAAATGTAATTTAATGGGGTGAAAATTTAATTAAAAAGAAAAGCATGGGTGGCACCATCTACGGCAAAATCTTCAAGTTTATCGGGCAATAATTCGTCAGCGATGCGCTAGATGTCGAGACAGGAGATGTTAGAACATGTATTGGATGTAGATAATAAAATTAAAATTTTTCTAGAAAACTAAGAACAATATGCATTATCTATTAACTTCTGATTTCCAACTCTGTGCAGAAGCAAAATTCAAATGTAATTTAATCGGGTGAACATTTAATTAAAAAGAAAAGCATGAGTGGCACCATCTACGGCTAAATCTTCAAGTTTATCGGGAAATAATTCGTCAGCGAAGCGCTAGATGTCGAGACAGGAGATGTTCGCCCATGTATTGGATGTAGATAATAAAATTAAAATTTTTCTAGAAAACTAAGAACAATATGCATTATCTATTAACTTCTGATTTCCAACTCTGTGCAGAAGCAAAATTCAAATGTAATTTAATCGGGTGAACATTTAATTAAAAAGAAAAGCATGCGTGGCACCATCTACGGCTAAATCTTCAAGTTTATCGGGAAATAATTCGTCAGCGAAGCGCTAGATGTCGAGACAGGAGATGTTCGCCCCTGTATTGGATGTAGATAATAAACTTAACATTTTTCAATAAAACTAAGAACAATACGCATTAAATATTAACTTCTGATTTCCAACTCTGTGCAGAAGCAAAATGCAAATGTAATTTAATGGGGTGAAAATTTAATTAAAAAGAAAAGCATGGGTGGCACCATCTACGGCAAAATCTTCAAGTTTATCGGGCAATAATTCGTCAGCGATGCGCTAGATGTCGAGACAGGAGATGTTAGAACATGTATTGGATGTAGATAATAAAATTAAAATTTTTCTAGAAAACTAAGAACAATACGCATCATCTATTAATTTCTGATACCCAACTCTGTGCAGAAGCAAAATTCAAATATAACTTAATGGGGTGAAAATTTAATTAAAAAGAAAAGCATGTGTGGCACCATCTACGGCAAAATCTTCAAGATTATCGGGAAATAATTCGTCAGCGAAGCGCTAGATGGAGAGACAGGAACTGTTAGTCCGTGCATTCGAATGTAGGTAATAAAATTAAAATTTTTCTATAAAACTAAGAACAATACGCATCATCTATTAATTTCTGATTTCCAACTCTGTGCTGAAGCAAAATTCAAATATAATTTAATGGGGTAAACATTTAATTAAAAAGAAAAGCATGAGTGGCACCATCTACGGCTAAATCTTCAAGTTTATCGGGAAATAATTCGTCAGCGAAGCGCTAGATGTCGAGACAGGAGATGTTAGCACATGTATTGGATGTAGATAATAAAATTAAAATTTTTCTAGAACACTAAGAACAATACGCATTGTCTATTAACTTATAATTTCCAACTCTGTACAGAAGCAAAATTCAAATGTAATTTAATGGGGTGAAAATTTAATTAAAAAGAAAAGCATGGGTGGCACCATCTACGGCAAAGTCTTCAAGTTTATCGGGATATAATTCGTCAGCGATGCGCTAGATGTCGAGACAGGAGATGTTCGCCCATGTATTGGATGTAGATAATAAAATTAAAATTTTTCTAGAAAACTAAGAACAATATGCATTATCTATTAACTTCTGATTTCCAACTCTGTGCAGAAGCAAAATTCAAATGTAATTTAATCGGGTGAACATTTAATTAAAAAGAAAAGCATGAGTGGCACCATCTACGGCTAAATCTTCAAGTTTATCGGGAAATAATTCGTCAGCGAAGCGCTAGATGTCGAGACAGGAGATGTTAGCACATGTATTGGATGTAGATAATAAAATTAAAATTTTTCTAGAACACTAAGAACAATGCGCATCATGTATTAATTTCTGATTCCCAACTCTGTGCAGAAGCAAAATTCAAATGTAATTTAAAGGGGGGAAAATTTAATTAAAAAGAGAAGCATGGGTGGCACCATCTACGGCAAAATCTTCAAGTTTATCGGGATATAATTCGTCAGCGATGCGCTAGATGTCGAGACAGGAGATGTTCGCCCATGTATTGGATGTAGATAATAAAATTAAAATTTTTCTATAAAACTGAGAACAATACGCATCATCTATTAATTTCTGATATCCAATTCTGTGCTGACGCAAAATTCAAATATAATTTAATGGGGTGAAAATTTAATTAAAAAGAAAAGCATGGGTGGCACCATCTACGGCAAAATCTTCAAGTTTATCGGGAAATAATACGTCAGTGAACGGCTAGATGTCCAGACAGGAGATGTTCGCCCCTGTATTGGATGTAGATAATAAACTTAACATTTTTCAATAAAACTAAGAACAATACGCATTAAATATTAACTTCTGATTTCCAACTCTGTGCAGAAGCAAAATGCAAATGTAATTTAATGGGGTGAAAATTTAATTAAAAAGAAAAGCATGGGTGGCACCATCTACGGCAAAATCTTCAAGTTTATCGGGCAATAATTCGTCAGCGATGCGCTAGATGTCGAGACAGGAGATGTTAGAACATGTATTGGATGTAGATAATAAAATTAAAATTTTTCTAGAAAACTAAGAACAATATGCATTATCTATTAACTTCTGATTTCCAACTCTGTGCAGAAGCAAAATTCAAATGTAATTTAATCGGGTGAACATTTAATTAAAAAGAAAAGCATGAGTGGCACCATCTACGGCTAAATCTTCAAGTTTATCGGGAAATAATTCGTCAGCGAAGCGCTAGATGTCGAGACAGGAGATGTTCGCCCATGTATTGGATGTAGATAATAAAATTAAAATTTTTCTAGAAAACTAAGAACAATATGCATTATCTATTAACTTCTGATTTCCAACTCTGTGCAGAAGCAAAATTCAAATGTAATTTAATCGGGTGAACATTTAATTAAAAAGAAAAGCATGCGTGGCACCATCTACGGCTAAATCTTCAAGTTTATCGGGAAATAATTCGTCAGCGAAGCGCTAGATGTCGAGACAGGAGATGTTCGCCCCTGTATTGGATGTAGATAATAAACTTAACATTTTTCAATAAAACTAAGAACAATACGCATTAAATATTAACTTCTGATTTCCAACTCTGTGCAGAAGCAAAATGCAAATGTAATTTAATGGGGTGAAAATTTAATTAAAAAGAAAAGCATGGGTGGCACCATCTACGGCAAAATCTTCAAGTTTATCGGGAAATAATACGTCAGTGAACGGCTAGATGTCCAGACAGGAGATGTTCGCCCCTGTATTGGATGTAGATAATAAACTTAACATTTTTCAATAAAACTAAGAACAATACGCATTAAATATTAACTTCTGATTTCCAACTCTGTGCAGAAGCAAAATGCAAATGTAATTTAATGGGGTGAAAATTTAATTAAAAAGAAAAGCATGGGTGGCACCATCTACGGCAAAATCTTCAAGTTTATCGGGCAATAATTCGTCAGCGATGCGCTAGATGTCGAGAGAGGAGATGTTAGCACATGTATTGGATGTAGATAATAAAATTAAAATTTTTCTAGAAAACTAAGAACAATACGCATTATCTATTAACTTATAATTTCCAACTCTGTACAGAAGCAAAATTCAAATGTAATTTAATGGGGTGAAAATTTAATTAAAAAGAAAAGCATGGGTGGCACCATCTACGGCAAAATCTTCAAGTTTATCGGGCAATAATTCGTCAGCGATACGCTGGATGTCGAGACAGGAGATGTTCGCCCATGTATTGGATGTAGATAATAAAATTAAAATTTTTCTATAAAACTGAGAACAATACGCATCATCTATTAATTTCCGATACCCAACTCTGTGCAGAAGGAAAATTCAAATATAATTTAATGGGGTGAAAATTTAACTAAAAAGAAAAGCGTGGGTGGCCCCATCTACGGCAAAATCATCAATTTTATCGAAAAATAATTCGTCAGCGATGCGCTAGATGTCGAGACAGGAGTTGTTGGCCCATATATTGGATGTAGATAATAAAATAAAAATTTTTCTATAAAACTAAGAACAATGCGCATCATGTATTAATTTCTGATTCCCAACTCTGTGCAGAAGCAAAATTCAAAAATAATTTAATGGGTTGAACATTTAATTATCTTCTGCATTGATATTCGTTTAAAATTAATTCCTATGAATTCGTTAACTCTTTGTAATGAGTCAATTAGATAAATAAGTGAATAATGTGTATGTAAATAATATAGTGATTGTAATATTAATATTCGGAACATTCGTAAATATTACCAATGATCGAGCAGATAAGCAAGCATTCACTGAAACCGTTCGCCTTAATAGATTTCCGAATTTCTTTATGTATATGTATATTTATGTATATTTATCATAATTATTAACAACCGTCCATCGGACCATAGTTTAAACAATTATTAAGAATATCGTAGTATAAATAAGCACGCTAGATGGCGAAACAGAAGCTGTTAGATTGTGTATTGGAATATAGTTAACAAAATTAAAATTTTTCTATAATACTAAGAACAATACGCATTATCTATTAATTTCTGGTTCCCAACACTGTGCAGAAGCACAAATTCAAAAATAAATTAATAGGTTAAAAATATAATTAATCAGAAAAGTATGCGTGGTACCATCTACGGCGAAATCTCCAAGTTTGTCGGGAAATAATGCGACAGAGAAGCGCAAGATGGCGCGACTGGAACTGTTAGTCGTGTATTGGAATGTAGGTGACAAAATTAAAATTTTTCTAGAAAACTAAGAACAATACCCATTATCTATTAATTTCTGATTCAGCGCCGCCACCGGACCCATCAGCGCCGCCACCAGACCTATCAAGACCGCCACCGGACCTCTAAGAACCACCACAGGAACTCTCAGCGACGCCAAATGACTCCAGACCTAACCCAGACCTAACACAGAACTAACCCAGGCCCCTCATCGCCGCCACAAGAGGCCCCAGCGCCGACACAGGACCCCGGACCTAACCCAGACCTAACCCAGAACTAACCCAGACCTAACCCAGACCTAACGCAGATCTAACTCAGACGTAACCCAGTCCTGACCCCGGACCGAACCCCGGAAGTAACCCGGAGACCTCATCGACACCACCGGACCCCTCAGCGCCGGCACAAGGCCTCGGTACTAACCCAGAACCCCAGACCTAAACCAGACCTAACTCAGACCTAACTCAGACCTAACCCAGACCTAACCCAGACCTAACCAAGAAACAACCCAGACCTAACTCGGACTTAACCCAGACCTAATCCAGAACTAACCCAGACCTAACGCAGATCTAACTCAGACCTAACCCAGTCCTGACCCCGGACCGAACCCAGGAAGTAACCCGGAGACCTCAGCGACACGACGGGACCCCTCAGCGCCGCCACAGGGCCACGTTCCTAACCCAGACCTAACCCAGACCTAACCCAGACCTAACCCAGACCTAACCCAGACCTAACACAGAACTAACCCAGGCCCCTCATCGCCGCCACAAGAGGCCCCAGCGCCGACACAGGACCCCGGACCTAACCCAGACCTAACCCAGAACTAACCCAGACCTAACCCGGACCAAACCCTGAACTAACCCAGACCTAACCCAGACCTAACCCAGACCTAACCCAGAACTAACCCAGACCTAACGCAGATCTAACTCAGACGTGAACCAGTCCTGACCCCGACCGAATCCCGGAACTAACCCGGACCACTCAGCGACGCCACCGGACCCCTCAGAGCCGCCACAGGGCCACCGTCCTAACCCAGAGCCCCAGACCTAACCCAGACCTAACCCAGACCTAACCCAGAACTAACCCAGATCTAACCCAGACCTAACTCAGACCTAACCCAGACCTAACCCAGAACTAACCCAGACCTAACGCAGATCTAACTCAGACGTAACCCAGTCCTGACCCCGGACCGAACCCCGGAAGTAACCCGGAGACCTCATCGACACCACCGGACCCCTCAGCGCCGGCACAGGGCCTCGGTACTAACCCAGAACCCCAGACCTAACCCAGACCTAACTCAGACCTAACTCAGACCTAACCCAGACCTAACCAAGAAACAACCCAGACCTAACTCGGACTTAACCCAGACCTAACCCAGAACTAACCCAGACCTAACGCAGATCTAACTCAGACCTAACGCAGTCCTGACCCCGGACCGAACTCCGGAAGTAACCCGGAGACCTCAGCGACACGACGGGACCCCTCAGCGCCGCCACAGGGCCACGTTCCTAACCCAGACCTAACGCAGAGCTAACCCAACCCTAACTCAGACCTGACCCAGACCTAACCCAGAACTAAACCAGACGTAACGCAGATCTAACTCAGACCTAACCCAGTCTTGACCCCGGAAGTAACGCGGAGACCTCAGCGACACCACCGGACCCCTCAGCGCCGCCACAGGGCCTCGGTCCTAACCCAGAACCCCAGAACTAACCCAGACCTAACCCAGATCTAACCCAGATCTAACTCAGACCTAACCCAGACCTAACCCAGAAATAACCCAGACCTAACGCAGATATAACTCAGACCTAACACAGTCCTGACCCCGCACCAAACCCCGGAAGTAACCCGGAGACCTCATCGACACCACCGGACCCCTCAGCACCGCCACAGGGCCACGGTCCTAACCCAGAACCACAGACCTAACCCAGACCTAACCCAGACCTAACCCAGACCTAACCCAGACCTAAACCAGATCTAACCCAGACCTAACTCAGACTTAACCCACACCTAACCCAGAACAAACCCAGACCTAACGCAGATCTAACTCAGACGTAACCCAGTCCTGACCCCGACCGAACCCCGTAACTCACCCGGACCCCTCACCCTCGCCACCGGACCCCTCAGCGGCGCCACATGACCCCGGACCTAACCTAGACCTAACCCAGACCAAACGTAGACTTAACCCAGTTCTGACCCCGGACCTAACACCGGAACTAACCCGGAATCCATAGCGCCACCACAAACTCCTCATCACCGCCACAGGGGCGCCCAGCGCCACCACAGAACCCGGACCTAACCCAGACCTAACCCAGAACTAACCCAGACCTAACGCAGATCTAACTCAGACGTAACACAGTCCTAACCATGGACCGAACCCCGGAAGTAACCCGGAGACCTCAGCGACACCACCGGACCCCTCAGCGCCGCCACAGGGCCACGGTCCTAACCCAGACCTAACCCAGACCTAACCCAGAAACCCAGACCTAACCCAGAACCCCAGACCTAACCCAGACCTAGTCCAGATCTAACCCAGACCTAACTCAGACCTAACCCCCTCCTAACCCAGAACTAACCCAGACCTAACGCAGATCTAACTCAGACGTAACCCAGTCCTGACCCCGATCGAACCCCGGAACTCACCCGGAACCCTCAGCTACGCCACCGGACCCCTCAGCGGCGCCACATGACCCCGGACCTGACCTAGACCTAACCCAGACCAAACGTAGACTTAACCCAGTCCTGACCCCGGATCTTACACCGGAACTAACCCGGAACCCTCAGCGCCACCACAAACTCTTCATTACCGCCACAGGGGCCCCCAGCGCCACCACAGAACACCGGACCTAACCCAGAACTAACCCAGACCTAACGCAGATCTAACTCAGACCTAACCCAGACCTAACCCAGACCTAACGCAGATCTAACTCAGACGTAACCCAGTCCTGACCCCGGACCGAACCCCGGAAGTAGCCCGGAGACCTCATCGACACCACCGGACCCCTCAGCGCCGCCACAGGGCCTCGGTACTAACCCAGAACCCCAGACCTAACCCAGACCTAACCCAGACCTAACCCAGACCTAACCCAGATCTAACCCAGACCTAACTCAGACTTAACCCACACCTAACCCTGAACAAACCCAGACCTAACGCAGATCTAACTCAGACGTAACCCAGTCCTGACCCCGACCGAACCCCGTAACTCACCCGGACCCCTCACCCACGCCACCGCACCCCTCAGCGGCGCCACATGACCCCGGACCTAACCTAGACCTAACCCACACCAAACGTAGACTTAACCCAGTTCTGACCCCGGACCTAACACCGGAACTAACCCGGAATCCATAGCGCCACCACAAACTCCTCATCACCGCCACAGGGGCGCCCAGCGCCACCACAGAACCCGGACCTAACCCAGACCTAACCCAGAACTAACCCAGACCTAACGCAGATCTAACTCAGACGTAACACAGTCCTAACCATGGACCGAACCCCGGAAGTAACCCGGAGACCTCAGCGACACCACCGGACCCCTCAGCGCCGCCACAGGGCCACGGTCCTAACCCAGACCTAACCCAGACCTAACCCAGAAACCCAGACCTAACCCAGAACCGCAGACCTAACCCAGACCTAATCCAGATCTAACCCAGACCTAACTCAGACCTAACCCCCTCCTAACCCAGAACTAACCCAGACCTAACGCAGATCTAACTCAGACGTAACCCAGTCCTGACCCCGATCGAACCCCGGAACTCACCCGGAACCCTCAGCTACGCCACCGGACCCTTCAGCGGCGCCACATGACCCCGGACCTGACCTAGACCTAACCCAGACCAAACGTAGACTTAACCCAGTCCTGACCCCGGACCTTACACCGGAACTAACCCGGAACCCTCAGCGCCACCACAAACTCTTCATTACCGCCACAGGGGCCCCCAGCGCCACCACAGAACACCGGACCTAACCCAGAACTAACCCAGACCTAACGCAGATCTAACTCAGACCTAACCCAGACCTAACCCAGACCTAACACAGATCTAACTCAGACGTAACCCAGTCCTGACCCCGGACCGAACCCCGGATGTAGCCCGGAGACCTCATCGACACCACCGGACCCCTCAGCGCCGCCACAGGGCCTCGGTACTAACCCAGAACCCCAGACCTAACCCAGACCTAACCCAGACCTAACCCAGACCTAACCCAGATCTAACCCAGACCTAACTCAGCCTTAACCCAGACCTAACCCATAACTACCCCAGACCTAACGCAGATCTAACTCAGACGTAACCCGGTCCTGACCCCGACCGAATCTCGGAACTCACCCGGACCCCTCACCCACGCCACCGGACCCCTCAGCGGCGCCACATGACCCCGGACCTAACCTAGACCTAACCCAGACCAAACGTAGACTTAACCCAGTCCTGACCCCGGACCTAACACCGGAACTAACCCGGAACCCTCAGCGCCACCACAAACCCTTCATCACCGCCACAGGGGCCCCCAGCGCCACCACAGAACCCCGGACCTAACCCAGACCTAACCCAGAACTAACCCAGACCTAACGCAGATCTAACTCAGACCTAACCCAGTCCTGATCCCGGACCGAACCCCGGAAGTAACCCGGAGACCTCATCGACACCACCGGACCCCTCAGCGCCGCCACAGGGCCTCGGTCCTAACCCAGAACCCCAGACCTAACCCAGACCTAACCCAGATCTAACCCAGACCTATCTCAGACCTAACCCAGACCTAACCCAGAGCTAACCCAGACCTAACGCAGATCTAACTCAGACCTAACCCAGTCCTGACCCCGGACCGAACCCCGGAAGTAACCCGGAGACTTCAGCGACACGACGGGACCCCTCAGCGCAGCCACAGGGCCTCGGTCCTAACCCAGACCTAACCCAGACCTAACCCAGACCTCATCGACACCACCGGACCCCTCAGCGCCGCCACAGGGCCTCGGTACTAACCCAGAACCCCAGACCTAACCCAGACCTAACGCAGATCTAACTCAGACCTAACCCAGTCCTGACCCCGGACCGAACCCCGGAAGTAACCCGGAGACCTCATCGACACCACCGGACCCCTCAGCGCCGCCACAGGGCCTCGGTCCTAACCCAGACCTAACCCAGACCTAACTCAGACTTAACCCAGACCTAACCCATAACTACCCCTGACCTAACGCAGATCTAACTCAGACGTAACCCAGTCCTGACCCCGACCGAATCCCGGAACTCACCCGGACCCCTCACCCTCGCCACCGGACCCCTCAGCGGCGCCACATGACCCCGGACCTAACCTAGACCTAACCCAGACCAAACGTAGACTTAACCCAGTCCTGACCCCGGACCTAACACCGGAACTAACCCAGAACCCTCAGCGCCACCACAAACTCTTCATCACCGCCACAGGGGCCTCCAGCGCCACCACAGAACCCCGGACCTAACCCAGACCTAACCCAGAACTAATCCAGACCTAACGCAGATCTAACTCAGACCTAACCCAGTCCTGATCCCGGACCGAACCCCGGAAGTAACCCGGAGATCTCATCGACACCACCGGAGCCCTCAGCGCCGCCACAGGGCCTCGGTCCTAACCCAGAACCCCAGACCAAACCCAGAACTAACCCAGATCTAACCCAGACCTATCTCAGACCTAACCCAGACCTAACCCGGAACTAACCCAGACCTAACGCAGATCTAACTCAGACCTAACCCAGTCCTGACCTCGGACCGAACCCCGGAAGTAACCCGGAGACTTCAGCGACACGACGGGACCCCTCAGCGCCGCCACAGGGCCTCGGTCCTAACCCAGACCTAACCCAGACCTAACCCAGACCTAACCCAGAAATAACCCAGACCTCATCGACACCACCGGACCCCTCAGCGCCGCCACAGGGCCTCGGTACTAACCCAGAACCCCAGACCTAACCCAGACCTAACTCAGACCTAACCCAGACCTAACCCAGACCTAACCCAGAACTAACCCAGACCTAACTCTGACTTCACCCAGACCTAACCCAGAACTAACCCAGACCTAACGCAGATCTAACTCAGACGTAACCCAGTCCTGACCCCGACCGAACCCCGGAACTCACCCGGACCCCTCAGCCGCGCCACCGGACCCCTCAGCGTCGCCACATGACACTCGGACCTATCCTAGACCTAACCCAGACCAAACGTAGACTTAACCCAGTCCTGACCCCGGACCTAACACCGGAACTAACCCGGGAACCTCAGCGCTACCACAAACTCCTCATCACCGCCACAGGGGCCCCTAGCGCCACTACAGAACCCCGGACCTAACCCTGACCTAACCCAGAACTAACCCAGACCTAACGCAGATCTAACTCAGACCTAACCCAGTCCTGACTCCGGACCGAACCCCAGAAGTAACTCGGAGACCTCAGCGACACGACGGGACCCCTCAGCGCCGCCACAGGGCCTCGGTCCTAACCCAGAACCCCAGACCAAACCCAGAACTAACCCAGATCTAACCCAGACCTATCTCAGACCTAACCCAGACCTAACCCGGAACTAACCCAGACCTAACGCAGATCTAACTCAGACCTAACCCAGTCCTGACCCCGGACCGAACCCCGGAAGTAACCCGGAGACTTCAGCGACACGACGGGACCCCTCAGCGCCGGCACAGGGACCCGGTCCTAACCCAGACCTAACCCAGACCTAACCCAGACCTAACCCAGACCTCATCGACACCACCGGACCCCTCAGCGCCGCCACAGGGCCTCGGTACTAAACCAGAACCCCAGACCTAACCCAGACCTAACTCAGACCTAACCCAGACCTAACCCAGACCTAACCCAGAACTAACCCAGACCTAACTCTGACTTCACCCAGACCTAACCCAGAACTAACCCAGACCTAACGCAGATCTAACTCAGACGTAACCCAGTCCTGACCCCGACCGAACCCCGGAACTCACCCGGACCCCTCAGCCGCGCCACCGGACCCCTCAGCGTCGCCACATGACACTCGGACCTATCCTAGACCTAACCCAGACCAAACGTAGACTTAACCCAGTCCTGACCCCGGACCTAACACCGGAACTAACCCGGGAACCTCAGCGCTACCACAAACTCCTCATCACCGCCACAGGGGCCCCCAGCGCCACTACAGAACCCCGGACCTAACCCTGACCTAACCCAGAACTAACCCAGACCTAACGCAGATCTAACTCAGACCTAACCCAGTCCTGACTCCGGACCGAACCCCAGAAGTAACTCGGAGACCTCAGCGACACGACGGGACCCCTCAGCGCCGCCACAGGGCCTCGGTCCTAACCCAGAACCCCAGACCTAACCCAGACCTTACCCTGACCAAACCCAGACCTAACCCAGATCTAACCCAGACCTAACCGAGATCTAACCCAGACCTAACCCAGACCTAACCAAAGCCTAACCCAGACCTAACCCGGACCTAACCCAGACCTAACCCTGGAACTAAGCCTGACCCCTCAGCGCCACCACAGCCGACACATGAACCATCAGGGTCGCCACCGGACCTCGGATATAACCCAGACCTAACGCAGACCTAACCCAGACCTAACCCAGACATAACCCAGACCTAACTCCGTAACTAGTTGTACCGGTATTGTATAAATGATAAGATATAAACAAACTTAATCTACAATGTCTAACAAACAATTATTACTTCGCATGTGTCAAAAAGTTAATAAACTTAAGCAACATGTTAGAAAGCATTTTCTGTATTGAAATTCGATTAAAATTAATTTCTATGACCACGTTAACTCTTTGTAACGAGTGAATTTAGATACAGAAGTAAATATGCATGTAAATAATATGGTAATTGTTACATTCATATTCGGAAGACTCGTAAATGTTAATAATGATAGAGGAGATGAACAAGCATTCACTAAACCCGTTCGCCTTGATAGATTTCCGAATTTGTTTATGTATATTTATCATAATTATTAACAATCTTCCACAGGACCATAGTACGGACTATTACTAAAAATATCCTGGTTAAAATAATGGCGGAAGTGTACTTAAATTGATAGAAAATTACTTTAAGACCAATTGACGCAACTGCCGAATTACCTTCTCCGAGGGTATATAAGGAGGTACCGGTTGCGAAAATTTTCATTCCGCGGGGAGATCCCGAGGTGGACGGATCTCCAAAGGCCCGGAGGACCAGCCCGGACCAGCCTGGACCAGCCTCAGGACCCCACCTCCCGAGGAACCCCCCAGCGACCCAGGACACCCCAGCGACCCAGGACACCCCAGCGACCCAGGAACCCCCCCCCGCCCCAGGAGCCCCCCGCACCAGGAGCCCCCAACGCACCAGGAACCCCCACCGCACCAGGAGCCCCCTCCGCCCCAGGAGCCGCCACCGCCGCTGGAGCCCCCACCACCCCAGGAGCCCCCACCACCCCAGGAGCCCCCACCGCCACCGGAGCCCCCACCGAACCAGGGCCCCCCACCGCCACAGGAGCCACCAACGCTCCAGGACCCCCCATCGCCCGAACACGCCCCAACACGCCCCAACACCCCCACCGCTCCAGGACCCCCCATCACCCGAACACCACCCAACACCCCCATAACCCCCAGGACCCCAAACACGCCCAGGACCCTCCACCGTCTCAGGAGCCGCCACCGACCCAGGAGCCGCCACCGACCCAGGAGCCCCCAACGCCTCAGGAGCCCCCAACGCCCCAGGAGCCCCCAACGCCCCAGGAGCCCCCACCCCCCAGGACCCCACCCCCCGCTCCAGGACCACCACCGCTACAGCAACCCCCATCGCCCGAACACCCCCCAACACGCCCCAACACCCCCATAACCCCCAGGACCCGTAACACGCCCAGGACCCCCACCGCCCCCGAGGACCCGCACCACCCCAGGTCACCAACCTCTCCAGGAGTCCTCACCGCTCCAGGACTACCACCATCTCCAGGAAATCACTTGCCCCAGGTTAGGTCCGGGTTAGGACCGGGTTAGGTCCGGGTTAGGACCGGGTTAGGTCCGGGTTAGGACCGGGTTAGGTCCGGGTTAGGACCGGGTTAGGTCCGGGTTAGGACCGGGTTAGGTCCGGGTTAGGACCGGGTTAGGTCCGGGTTAGGACCGGGTTAGGTCCGGGTTAGGACCGGGTTAGGTCCGGGTTAGGACCGGGTTAGGTCCGGGTTAGGACCGGGTTAGGTCCGGGTTAGGACCGGGTTAGGTCCGGGTTAGGACCGGGTTAGGTCCGGGTTAGGACCGGGTTAGGTCCGGGTTAGGACCGGGTTAGGTCCGGGTTAGGACCGGGTTAGGTCCGGGTTAGGACCGGGTTAGGTCCGGGTTAGGACCGGGTTAGGTCCGGGTTAGGACCGGGTTAGGTCCGGGTTAGGACCGGGTTAGGTCCGGGTTAGGACCGGGTTAGGTCCGGGTTAGGACCGGGTTAGGTCCGGGTTAGGACCGGGTTAGGTCCGGGTTAGGACCGGGTTAGGTCCGGGTTAGGACCGGGTTAGGTCCGGGTTAGGACCGGGTTAGGTCCGGGTTAGGACCGGGTTAGGTCCGGGTTAGGACCGGGTTAGGTCCGGGTTAGGACCGGGTTAGGTCCGGGTTAGGACCGGGTTAGGTCCGGGTTAGGACCGGGTTAGGTCCGGGTTAGGACCGGGTTAGGTCCGGGTTAGGACCGGGTTAGGTCCGGGTTAGGACCGGGTTAGGTCCGGGTTAGGACCGGGTTAGGTCCGGGTTAGGACCGGGTTAGGTCCGGGTTAGGACCGGGTTAGGTCCGGGTTAGGACCGGGTTAGGTCCGGGTTAGGACCGGGTTAGGTCCGGGTTAGGACCGGGTTAGGTCCGGGTTAGGACCGGGTTAGGTCCGGGTTAGGACCGGGTTAGGTCCGGGTTAGGACCGGGTTAGGTCCGGGTTAGGACCGGGTTAGGTCCGGGTTAGGACCGGGTTAGGTCCGGGTTAGGACCGGGTTAGGTCCGGGTTAGGACCGGGTTAGGTCCGGGTTAGGACCGGGTTAGGTCCGGGTTAGGACCGGGTTAGGTCCGGGTTAGGACCGGGTTAGGTCCGGGTTAGGACCGGGTTAGGTCCGGGTTAGGACCGGGTTAGGTCCGGGTTAGGACCGGGTTAGGTCCGGGTTAGGTCTGGGTTAGGTCTGGGTTAGGTCTGGGTTAGGTCTGGGTTAGGTCTGGGTTAGGTCTGGGTTAGGTCTGGGTTAGGTCTGGGTTAGGTCTGGGTTAGGTCTGGGTTAGGTCTGGGTTAGGTCTGGGTTAGGTCTGGGTTAGGTCTGGGTTAGGTCTGGGTTAGGTCTGGGTTAGGTCTGGGTTAGGTCTGGGTTAGGTCTGGGTTAGGTCTGGGTTAGGTCTGGGTTAGGTCTGGGTTAGGTCTGGGTTAGGTCTGGGTTAGGTCTGGGTTAGGTCTGGGTTAGGTCTGGGTTAGGTCTGGGTTAGGTCTGGGTTAGGTCTGGGTTAGGTCTGGGTTAGGTCTGGGTTAGGTCTGGGTTAGGTCTGGGTTAGGTCTGGGTTAGGTCTGGGTTAGGTCTGGGTTAGGTCTGGGTTAGGTCTGGGTTAGGTCTGGGTTAGGTCTGGGTTAGGTCTGGGTTAGGTCTGGGTTAGGTCTGGGTTAGGTCTGGGTTAGGTCTGGGTTAGGTCTGGGTTAGGTCTGGGTTAGGTCTGGGTTAGGTCTGGGTTAGGTCTGGGTTAGGTCTGGGTTAGGTCTGGGTTAGGTCTGGGTTAGGTCTGGGTTAGGTCTGGGTTAGGTCTGGGTTAGGTCTGGGTTAGGTCTGGGTTAGGTCTGGGTTAGGTCTGGGTTAGGTCTGGGTTAGGTCTGGGTTAGGTCTGGGTTAGGTCTGGGTTAGGTCTGGGTTAGGTCTGGGTTAGGTCTGGGTTAGGTCTGGGTTAGGTCTGGGTTAGGTCTGGGTTAGGTCTGGGTTAGGTCTGGGTTAGGTCTGGGTTAGGTCTGGGTTAGGTCTGGGTTAGGTCTGGGTTAGGTCTGGGTTAGGTCTGGGTTAGGTCTGGGTTAGGTCTGGGTTAGGTCTGGGTTAGGTCTGGGTTAGGTCTGGGTTAGGTCTGGGTTAGGTCTGGGTTAGGTCTGGGTTAGGTCTGGGTTAGGTCTGGGTTAGGTCTGGGTTAGGTCTGGGTTAGGTCTGGGTTAGGTCTGGGTTAGGTCTGGGTTAGGTCTGGGTTAGGTCTGGGTTAGGTCTGGGTTAGGTCTGGGTTAGGTCTGGGTTAGGTCTGGGTTAGGTCTGGGTTAGGTCTGGGTTAGGTCTGGGTTAGGTCTGGGTTAGGTCTGGGTTAGGTCTGGGTTAGGTCTGGGTTAGGTCTGGGTTAGGTCTGGGTTAGGTCTGGGTTAGGTCTGGGTTAGGTCTGGGTTAGGTCTGGGTTAGGTCTGGGTTAGGTCTGGGTTAGGTCTGGGTTAGGTCTGGGTTAGGTCTGGGTTAGGTCTGGGTTAGGTCTGGGTTAGGTCTGGGTTAGGTCTGGGTTAGGTCTGGGTTAGGTCTGGGTTAGGTCTGGGTTAGGTCTGGGTTAGGTCTGGGTTAGGTCTGGGTTAGGTCTGGGTTAGGTCTGGGTTAGGTCTGGGTTAGGTCTGGGTTAGGTCTGGGTTAGGTCTGGGTTAGGTCTGGGTTAGGTCTGGGTTAGGTCTGGGTTAGGTCTGGGTTAGGTCTGGGTTAGGTCTGGGTTAGGTCTGGGTTAGGTCTGGGTTAGGTCTGGGTTAGGTCTGGGTTAGGTCTGGGTTAGGTCTGGGTTAGGTCTGGGTTAGGTCTGGGTTAGGTCTGGGTTAGGTCTGGGTTAGGTCTGGGTTAGGTCTGGGTTAGGTCTGGGTTAGGTCTGGGTTAGGTCTGGGTTAGGTCTGGGTTAGGTCTGGGTTAGGTCTGGGTTAGGTCTGGGTTAGGTCTGGGTTAGGTCTGGGTTAGGTCTGGGTTAGGTCTGGGTTAGGTCTGGGTTAGGTCTGGGTTAGGTCTGGGTTAGGTCTGGGTTAGGTCTGGGTTAGGTCTGGGTTAGGTCTGGGTTAGGTCTGGGTTAGGTCTGGGTTAGGTCTGGGTTAGGTCTGGGTTAGGTCTGGGTTAGGTCTGGGTTAGGTCTGGGTTAGGTCTGGGTTAGGTCTGGGTTAGGTCTGGGTTAGGTCTGGGTTAGGTCTGGGTTAGGTCTGGGTTAGGTCTGGGTTAGGTCTGGGTTAGGTCTGGGTTAGGTCTGGGTTAGGTCTGGGTTAGGTCTGGGTTAGGTCTGGGTTAGGTCTGGGTTAGGTCTGGGTTAGGTCTGGGTTAGGTCTGGGTTAGGTCTGGGTTAGGTCTGGGTTAGGTCTGGGTTAGGTCTGGGTTAGGTCTGGGTTAGGTCTGGGTTAGGTCTGGGTTAGGTCTGGGTTAGGTCTGGGTTAGGTCTGGGTTAGGTCTGGGTTAGGTCTGGGTTAGGTCTGGGTTAGGTCTGGGTTAGGTCTGGGTTAGGTCTGGGTTAGGTCTGGGTTAGGTCTGGGTTAGGTCTGGGTTAGGTCTGGGTTAGGTCTGGGTTAGGTCTGGGTTAGGTCTGGGTTAGGTCTGGGTTAGGTCTGGGTTAGGTCTGGGTTAGGTCTGGGTTAGGTCTGGGTTAGGTCTGGGTTAGGTCTGGGTTAGGTCTGGGTTAGGTCTGGGTTAGGTCTGGGTTAGGTCTGGGTTAGGTCTGGGTTAGGTCTGGGTTAGGTCTGGGTTAGGTCTGGGTTAGGTCTGGGTTAGGTCTGGGTTAGGTCTGGGTTAGGTCTGGGTTAGGTCTGGGTTAGGTCTGGGTTAGGTCTGGGTTAGGTCTGGGTTAGGTCTGGGTTAGGTCTGGGTTAGGTCTGGGTTAGGTCTGGGTTAGGTCTGGGTTAGGTCTGGGTTAGGTCTGGGTTAGGTCTGGGTTAGGTCTGGGTTAGGTCTGGGTTAGGTCTGGGTTAGGTCTGGGTTAGGTCTGGGTTAGGTCTGGGTTAGGTCTGGGTTAGGTCTGGGTTAGGTCTGGGTTAGGTCTGGGTTAGGTCTGGGTTAGGTCTGGGTTAGGTCTGGGTTAGGTCTGGGTTAGGTCTGGGTTAGGTCTGGGTTAGGTCTGGGTTAGGTCTGGGTTAGGTCTGGGTTAGGTCTGGGTTAGGTCTGGGTTAGGTCTGGGTTAGGTCTGGGTTAGGTCTGGGTTAGGTCTGGGTTAGGTCTGGGTTAGGTCTGGGTTAGGTCTGGGTTAGGTCTGGGTTAGGTCTGGGTTAGGTCTGGGTTAGGTCTGGGTTAGGTCTGGGTTAGGTCTGGGTTAGGTCTGGGTTAGGTCTGGGTTAGGTCTGGGTTAGGTCTGGGTTAGGTCTGGGTTAGGTCTGGGTTAGGTCTGGGTTAGGTCTGGGTTAGGTCTGGGTTAGGTCTGGGTTAGGTCTGGGTTAGGTCTGGGTTAG